>NC_132780.1:150283995-152743162 GCF_048418805.1 Vulpes vulpes
GTATTTCACTGCCTCTAACTCTATGACATTAGCAGAAAGGCCAGTGTGTGGATTGAAGCACTGAGCACTAGGGTAGGGACAGCCTGAATCAGGGATAAGGGAACACTCCTTTTTTTTTTTTTTAAGGTTAGGGTGCAGAGGGAGAGGAAGAGAGACAATCCTAAGCAGGCTCCACATAAGCACATAAGCTTGATGTGGGTCTTGATCTCACAACCCTGAGATCATGACCTGAACTGAAATCAAGAGTCAGACGTTCAATGGACTGAGCCACCCAAGCATCCTGGGAACACTCTGTTTTTCAATATGGATGGTTGTTCTTGTGAGTGATGGTAGTGAAACCACCTTAAAACAAATTGTTGACATTGAGGCTGATTTCAAATAGAAGAATAGACAAAATGGCGAGACAAATTTTAAGAAGGGGATTGACTATAAAAGCAATACTAATTATGCTTATATCCATAGCTTATTTATGCCTAATAATTAGAATGTAGCACAATGGCACTGGCACAAGTCATTAAATATATTACACCACAAACATATGTCATCCATTTGCAATAAGTTCTATCCATGGATGCTTGCCCATTAAAATTAATTATTCAGGTAGCATGTTCATATTTTAACAACCTAGAACAATTAGGGGAAAAGCAGTTTCCACAAAGATAATACTAATATGTAGTGATCCCCCCCCCTTTATTTTTTTTACGTTTTATCCCTCAGAGAATACTATGGGAGAGTTGCTATTCCCATTTTTCTGATAAGAAACTAAGGTTTGGGATTATGAATAAATGACTAAAGCTGTAAAGACATAAATTGGACTCAAATAATACTCTGTTCCAAGCTCTTATTTGACATATGTGGCAAAGGTGATATGTTGGGAGACATTTGGTGACATACATGAATATCTTAATTAGTGGCAGGAAAATGATGGATTTGCATCATTCAGAATTTACGAGTCTAGGCCTAAGTTCTAGATCCTGGGGCAAGGGCATGACTGCTTATTTGCCCCTCAGGGTCCAAGTTCCTCAGATGAATTTTTTTTTTTTTTTTTTTTGTCATTTATGTCTCCCTGCACTTTGAAATCTATAGACTTCTTAAAATGTTTTAAAATAGTTTCTTGGTCTCCCTCATAAGTTCTAGCATCTTTGACCTACTCAAATAGTCTCCATCTGTCTTTAATTTTTCACAGATACTATAATCTGTTCCAAACAATAGGGATCCCTATCACAGTATGATTCCCAGGTGGAAAGGTGGGTCCCTATGCTTGATGGCTCTTGAAAAGAGGAGGCTATGATTGATTTGAATTCTTAAGTTAGACTAATAAATACTCCATGGCAGTCTGATGTAATGGTTTTGAAATTCATTTGCAAGGTGTGGAGGAGAATGAGAGTCGACTTATCATGTTCGAAGAAAGAGAAATGGGATAAAAGAGACTTACATGTTTTGAAATCTTGAGAAAGCTGGATTGCATTATCTTCTTCAAGGGGGTTTGATTTACTCTTTTCACTTCCAGGTTTATTAGTTATCTCATGCCCCCTAAAAACAATGTATCAATCATCCAATGAATAGTGTGCCAATTAATTTATGGACATGAAGATTAACATGCAATCTGCTAATGCTGCGTTAACGAGTTTATGATTTTCATAAAATACATAGAACAATTTTGAGTTTTATCAACCTCAATGGATGAAATTAAAATGGAAATAGCAACATTTGTTTTTTGTTCTCCCTACAAAGCAACTAATTATTTTCCTCTGGGTAATGATAATTAACAAAATTCCTCTCCTGTTTCTGATCAGCGCACAGCTGGTACTCAGATAATCACAAAGACTGGGTTTTATGTGGTGATATTAACATCCTAACTTGGGAAGTGCATTAACTGTGTACTGTTGCCTCAGTTTCTTAATTCTAAATGATGACTTGATGAGCTTCTTACATTGGGAGCAATATTTACATTAGTAAATTGTCAATGAGAGAGAAAGAATGCTACCATGAGCATCTACTATTGGGTGTAGATTTTGTCTGCTTCACATGTTATGCTTGGGCTTGCAACTTTGATGTGTCTTGATAAGGGCCACAGGGACATCTCATGCACTCATATTTGAGCATTCTTCTTTCAGTTAAGCCAGAATGTGCTAGATAGGCCTGGGCTTTGGAGCTGGAATGTGTTCAGAGCCACTCACTCCCATCCCTTGGGCTTTTCTGGAATGGAGGTTTGGACCTGAGCTGGCCAGAGGACCTATTAGGTGTGGTATCACTGAACAAGTTCCAGAGCTAAGCAGGGCACTCCATTCTGAGTGGAATGTGGTGGTACTTGTCTGTGTCAAATACCTGCTCTCATCCTTTGCCTAACAATCCCCTTAGAGACAGGGACTATATATCACCATCTTTTTTATCTCCCAAGTTTTGTATAATGCTTAGAAGGTAATAGGTGCTCAGTCAATGTTTGCTGGATGGATGGAGGATGGTATAAAGGAAAAAATGCATTTTTGATCCTTGCTACCAAAGGAGGCTTGAGGCTAGCTAATTGGTCAATGTGTGGTGATTGTGTATCAATAATCATATAGAAGAAATCATATTAGCACTCACATTGCCTTAAAAATAACAGTAAATGTGGCACACCTGGATGGCTCAGTTGGTTAATGCCCAATTCGGTTTAGACTCAGGTCATGATCTTGGGGTCCTGAGATTGAGCCCCGCTTCTGGGCTCTGGGCTCAGTGTAGAGTCTGCTTGAGATTCTCTCCCTTTCCCTCTACTTCTCTCTCCTTCTCTGCCACCATCCCCCGTGCACTCTCTCTCTCTGTTTCAAAGACAAACAAAAAAACATATTTTTTAAAAAAGAATAATAATTGTTATATCTATATCGAGTGCCCAGTGTGGCAAATTTTAAAATATACTTGGTGCTGGTGAGGATATGTGAAGGACATACTTCTATAACCTTTTAGGAAAGAAATTTACCACTATCTGTCAAGAATTTGTAGTGTTTTGTATTTACTTTTTTCTTAGTCTGGAAAAGTCTATAATCTGGAAGCCATTTTGAATAAAATAATTCAAAATAGAGAGATAGCTTTCTGTGTACCAAGATGCTTTTCTTAGATTTGTTTGAAACAACCTAAGTTCCCAACAACATGGTGATGGTTAGTGAAATGTGACATATTCATTTCTTTTTTTTTTTTTAATTTTTATTTATTTATGATAGTCACAGAGAGAGAGAGAGAGAGAGAGAGAGAGAGAGGCAGAGACACAGGCAGAGGGAGAAGCAGGCTCCATGCACCGGGAGCCCGATGTGGGATTCGATCCCGGGAATGTGACATATTCATTAGCTGGAGCTCTATTTGCTGATATAAAATGTTTTTCAAAATTTTATAGTAATATAATTCTTTTAAGAAGATCTAAAATTTATATATCATTGTGACAACTAAAATATACCATATACCATAGAGAAAGGCTGAGAGAGAATATTATTAAATCTAAGAATAGAAATAAGACTGGAAGAAAATCCACCAAAATACTAACACTGGCCTTAATTTTTATTTGTTTTGTTTTCCCAATTTTTTGTAGACCCCTGCAGTTCTGTCTCCTTTCCTCTTTTGTGTTGAGAACTTGTGACCTTGCTCTGCTGCCCTCTCCACATTCCACTTTGGTGGTAGATTGGATCAGAATGGCCATCTGACTCAAGTTGGGCAAATCGGATTCTCCTGGGAATTTAAAATTGAGGCTTGATTGAGAGACATGTGAATTTTGGACTGGGAGGTTTGGGCATCTTTTCTGACATACAGAAAGAAAGCAAATTTTCAGAAAACTAAGAAGAAAGCAGATGGACAAAGAAAGAGAAAGATAAGAGATCATAGGATCCTAGAGGAGAAACTGGTTTCTGATGACTGGTTTTAGTTCTAGCCCTCAAGAGGCCTGGCTGTGTGCCATAAGACATTCTTGTGTCCTTATAATTTATTACTATTTTTATTACCATTTAAAAATTTTTTTCTCATCAGTTTCTGTTACCTGTAACCAAGTACAATAAGATGCCTTTACTTTTTAGACATTTAAAAATATGCAAAATGAGTATACACTGCTATTAAAGTATTATGATAAGCACAATAATTTTTATTGTTTTTGAAAAACAGATATTTTATCAAGCACTCCTGTGATATATTGTTTGTAAAAGTGAGAAACATAGGTCATTTGTGGCCATAGAATTACAGGGCCTGTACATAGAATTACATAGAATTCTGGTCCTGTTTTCTGGTTCTCTTTTTGGAGAAGTTTGATAATTTCATTTGACTCTAACATACACTAATTTGTTATTTTAAGAAAACCCAATATGACAAATTTCAATTTGAGGATGATAAAGGAGAGAACCATTCATTAAGGAGGGTTACATCAGCCAGTTCACCTCACCTATGCCATTATCTGACCTCTGTCCCTGACTTTTGGCCAGGTTAGACAAAAATTATGTTTGCCACCAGCACACTATTAGAAAAGCTTGTGGATAAAAGCAGTGATGACAGGATGCATTGTTTATAATGTGTTATTCAGTAAAAAATACACATTGCTCATAATGTGTTTTTCAATAAAAAATTATAATCCTTATACTAAAATTATAAATATATGAAAAAACTTGGAAAGAAATATACCTTAATGTTAACCATGGTATATTTGAAGTGTGGCTTTACAGAGAATTAAAGATTACCTTTTTGTATTTTTTCATAACTCTCAAGTTCTCTACAGTGTCATATGAGTTCAGTAATAAAATTTTTAAAAGTCAAACTTTTAACGAAAAAAAGAATTGCCTTAGGCACCCAAACAATCTTGTCAGTCTTCTGTTTGTCAGGTGCAAGAGTTTAGAAAAGAAGGAGGAAAGGAGGGAAAGAGAGGTTGGGCTGCCTTGGATACTCTGCTCATGGGATTGGACCTCTGGAGTTGCTCTCTAAGGGAGAAAGTAGACAGGGCTATGTGCCCAGTCCAGAGAACCCCAGGCGTACAGCAGGTGGTGGCAGGGAGCTCTGGCTTAGGAGTCAGCCTGGCCCTGCTCTTTCTGTGTGTGGACTCGCAAAGGTGCTGAGCTTCTGGCTTAGCTTCCCTTTCTGTACAATGATACAGCTCCTTCATGGGGTCATTGAGGGCCTAAGACAAGATAGTGTCATGTCAGTCACTTAGCAGAGTCACAGGTTCATAGTAAGTAGCCATGGTGTTTCCTATTATTCCTGCAATTTATCAGACGTAAATCATGCATATGTACTCCATAAATCCTCCATGTCTACCTGCCATTCATCAAACACATTGTCCATATTCTGGCCTTCATTATTTTAGTTTACACCTGATATGTTCTGCTTCCTATAATTCTACCAATTCTAGAAGTAGTTAAATCAGTGCTTCTCAAACTCTTATGCCTAGAGGAATCACCTGTGGGTCTTGTTAAACTGTAGATTCTGACTTAATAGGTCTCAGTTGGCGTCCAGGATTTTGAATTTCTAATGAGCTCCCACGTGAGGTCAATGTTGCTGTCCGAAGACCACTCTTAGTAGCAAGGACTAAGAAGGTCCAGCTGAAATCCAACATCTGTGTAAAATCATCTTCAGTGTCTCTAGCCAGAATGTCCTCTCCTTCTTACACTTTCAAAGCACGTCATTTGTACTCTCAATTTAGCACTTGCCACATTCAGCCTGCTTTGGTGCACTGCTGTATGTGATTCTGTTCATTCCCAACTAAGCTCCTGATGGGAGACTCTGTGGTTCAACCCCTGAAAGCTGTCAGCACCGACAAAATGGTACAGATACGGTGTTCAACCAATAATTGTCAAATTATGGAACTGCATGAAAAAGAATGAAATAATACCTTAAAATAACATTGTGTTTTACGTGAGTATTCACTTAGAGATTGTCAACCTAAATCAATTTAATGAGTGGAAATAATGAGAGTAGTGTTGTGAATAATTTCAAATAGTGAATATGTGATTGTGATCCTTTCTTTTTCTTAAAAATACATTTTGCATTATAGGATTCAGGGTGGGGTGATATTTTGGGTAGGATGACAAAGCCAATCTGGGATGATATATTTTCTACAGAACATCAAATGAATGGGTACTAATTTGTTCAAACACTGAGTTTCTCGGGTCATGGTTTTAAAAAAGCCTCTAAGTCAACCAGAAGCCGACGTTGGTTAACACTGGACATTAATTATTGGTCATTGGGGTAACACGGACTCATTCTGTTGAGAGTAATTAGGGAAAAGAATTTGCGGGAAATGAAGAAAGTGCAGTGGAGGTCTCTGTTGGAGGAGGTTGTCAAGAGGACATGACCTCTGCTTGACCCTTGGGCTATGGACCCGGGCAATCAGAGGCTTCTCATCATCTCTCCTGTCCTTCAAATATTTGTTCTGCCTATTGTTCCCCTGGTAGGAGCCATTTCAAGGGCACAGCTTGAGAGGGCAATGTGTTGAGGAGATCAGCTGGATAGTACATGTGACTGAATCTTGTTAAGACTTCTATACAAGCTTTTAGGATCCTGGTGCGCAGGTGTAGAGATCTACTTGTCCTGCGGATGCCCAAGACAAGCCTGTATGTAAGTCTCCTTCCTCATTAAGCCTTCCACCTACTGATCTGGAGTAGCCTGCCTCGTCCTCAGGCTCTCTTTGCTCTCCATGTATGGGGGCCAGTTTGTGAACCAACAATCTACCCTCTGTGGATATTTGCTGGCAGCTGGATAGCGGGGCAATTGTCCTTTCTGACTGTGGAGTTGGTTCAGTCCTGTAGGGGCACCTACTACTACTTAATTCTGACTTTCCTTCCCTGGGGCAATTGGCAATTTGTTTCAGGAGGACTTTCCATTGTATTTTAAAAATCCAATCAATACAAATAGAAAAGAAACTCCATTTTAAGTAACCGTTAACTCGCCTACCTCTCATGTCCATAGGGAAGCTTAAAGAATTTTCATCAGTATGCTAAAAAGTAGATAGTTGGATATACAGCAAAACTTATCAACACTTGACTCCAAATCCCTGTTACTGCCAAGACATTCTTATAAAGAAATCATCTGGGGAAACAGCAACTACTGTTTTTGTGAAATGGTCCCTGTGGGGCTGAGGTTTATGCCTAACTTTTTTTTTTTTTTTAATTTAGCTTCTGTATCTTGTGCCTGGTATCTGACATTAGTTACAGAGTAAACAGTACTTTCCAAAGACTGACAGGGTCAGCTGCTCTGGGAATGTGGCCGGTGACCTCCCTGCTGGATTATCGTTCTGCTCGCTGCTTCCAAGTCAGTTGAAAGGTAAGCATTCTTTCTGTATAAGTGCACACTGCTTTGGAACATGTTTCAATTTCGACTGATAAATCTGAAAGTATATCCTGGGTACGCTGTTTCAGAGGGCATGGAGCTGTTACTTTGGGGGCAAAGTGATTTGTCATGTCAACACAACCACAATGCTAAGCTGCTGGGTTTAGGGGAGGAGTGAGCCACAGGGCTGCATCTGGTTGCTTTGATTAAGCCCTAAAGACACAGGAAAACATCCATCCAGAACTTGTTTCTCAAGTTAAAAACACACGCTGTAATTCTAATATTCAAGAAGTAAAGCCTTCCATTTCTGAATCCTTTTTCCTGAAGGAAATTTAAATATTGATCAATTTAAGTTGGCTATTGTCTTGACTGAAATAGCAATGGTGTGAGTGAGAGAGTGAGTGTGTGTGTGTGTGTGTGAGAGAGAGAGAGAGAGACATGGAGAGACAGAGAGATAGACAGATACTACTAGGAAGTATATCTACTATTCAAAGGATCTGGAAATATAGTGAGTGTTCCCAAATGCAAGAGCAAAAACTTGTTCAACCCACACATCATGGATGTCACCATGAACAAGAGAAAATGTATCCTAAATCCCTCAAAAATTGTAGATGTTGAGTATAGAATAGTGGAGAAAATGGAACATCCTGGAATTAGATCCCCAAGGGGTTTTAATCAGCTTGTATGTTATAGACTCTTGAGGTATGGATTTAGTGTTATAGCAGAATTACTGTATTTATAAATTACCATCAGTGTTGCCAGTATTATTTTTTTTACCTCACATTTTATTTTTCAATAAGTTTTAGTAAAAGATTTGCATTTTTCAGATGGACACATTAAAAAACCTACCACTTTTCAAAGTTCTCAGCTCTCATTTGATTGAACTATTTTCTAGTGCTCCAAAGGATGCTCTATCATCAAGAAATGATTTTATAAAGAAAATGTCTCTTTTCAGACACTGAATAAAAATCTTTTCTACAGACATTTTAAAAATATGGCCCAGAACCAAAATAAGGGCACAAATAGGATCAGAAGAAGTAGAAAAATCATATTCTAGTAGAAAAGGTTTATGTTTCACTGAAGAGTGGTAATTACAAAGGTACAAATTTGTTAAGCTGTTATTATCATAATTATCATATACTGATATTTTAGGGTTTGCTATTGTGTCCACTTGGCAGATTCAACTTACAAAAATGTTTATTATATAGTGACAAGCTCAACTTTAAAAAATTCCTCTGTAGACACTATCTTTTCACAACTGTAGGCACATACCATAACCCTGAGCATCCTGTACCTCTGGCCTGCAGAAGCTGGAAGGGATGCTTATATGTGGGGATGGTGGGACACTAAAGTCTTCCTCTGTTTGTGTCTTCCAGATGCACAGACAGATGAGAAGATAAGAGTCAGAGGAACTGTCCAGAAGAGTCTGCAGTTGCTGCTTGAGAGTTTATAATCACCAAACCTGATAAATAGACTTAGGTAGGGGTTCTGAGAAGACTCAGAAAATTCTGGGGGACCAGTCTCTGCATTTTGTTTTTCACTGCCACTGCCACCTGTGTATCTCATTTGACCATCAAACAGAGCTTTCTAGAGGCATGGGTGTAAATTTTCAACTAGGAGCAATACTAGTAGGTCAATAGTTAGCTGTGTGAGATCAGTTCTCAGTGCTAGGTCTAAGCTAGATTTGCATCTGGCTGTTGGGTACACATTTCCAGTGTGGTTTTGGGAACATACTATGGCACCTGAAGGCATGTACTAGTCTCTCAGTACCTGGTTGTGGGGCTTACATGGGCTTCTGATCTGTGGAGAGCATACAAGACCTACCCATGTCCTGCAGGTGCCATGTGGAATGATAAACCTGTATAAAAGGCATCCATTGTCTCAGAAGAGGACCTTATCTTAATAAAAAGGTATTTATTCCTAGAGCACACAATGAGGAAGATTCTCAGTTGTCTACACCATGCTTCACAGTTTATTTTTTCAAAACAAAACAGCATTAGTTCTTCATGCTTGGGGGTGTCTGTCTACCTTGTGAGGTTTCAGAAATACAGTATCTATATGTGCTGTGGCTGTGGAGATGAAAGTTCTTTAAATGGCAGATGTGGAGAAATCACCATTAAGAACCAAACAAACTATATTTAACTTTCTAACCCTGTAGACGAACAAGTCATCTTAATAGCTGCAATCTCTCCTTTCCCCATTTTTGAATATAGGCACCACATCACAAATCTGAGTAGCTGAGATTTCACCCTCTGTAAGAGGCACACGACGAGGATGCGAAGAAATGGAAGAGATGCTAGTCTCTTGAAGTAAATATCATTTGCTGAGGGTCATTTGTTCAACTTTTTAATGGAATTCTTGCTGGCCTATGGTGGTGTAGATTTTAATTTCCTGTTTGGAGTGACCTGTTACTCACATTATGTTCCTGGGAAAGAAATCGCAAATTTCCAGGTTAGAAAGGAATTACAGATCTTTCTTTTCTTTTCTTTTCTTTTTAAATAATAGCTTTATTGAGATATAATTCACATACCATAAAATGCATTCTTTTCAAGAATACATACAATTCAATGGTTTTTAGTATATTTGGAGTTATGCCATCATCATGACTAACTCCGAATGTTTTCACCAGCTCAAAAAGAAGCCCCATGTCTGTTAGCAGTCACTCGTCATTCTGCTTCCCTCTCACCACCTGGCAACTACCCATTATCTTTCCAGTTCTCTGGAATTGCCCATTATTCTGGATGGTTCATGTGGTATCAGTGCTTCACTCCTTTTTATTGACCAGTAACATGCCACTGTATGATATTCCACATTGCTTCACCCTTCACATGTTGGTAGACATTTGTGTGGTTTCTGTTCCCTGGCTGTTATGAATAATGCTATATCATGAACATTTGTGTACAAAGTTTTTGTGTGGATACATGCTTTTACTTCTCTTGTGTATATACCTAGAAATGGAATTGCTAGATCATGTAACTCTCTATATAAAATGTTGAGGAACTGCCATACTATTTTCTTCTTTCTTTTTTTTTTTTTTAAAGATGTATTTATTTATTTTAGAGCTGAGAGAGAGCACATGAGAGGGCGTGAATCGGAGTGAGGGGCGTGCAGAGGGAGAGAGAATCCCGAAGCAGACTCCCAGCTGAGTGCAGAGCCCTACAGGGGCTCGATCTCGCACCTGGGATCATGACCTGAGCGGGAATCAAGAGTCAGATGCTCAACCTAGTGAGCCACCCAAGTACCCTACCACACTGTTTCCTAAAGTAGCTGTTCCACTTTACAGTCCCACTAGCCATGTAGGAGGGTTCCAGTTTATCCACTTGTTGCCACTGCTGTTATTTGATTTTAGTCATCCTAGTGGGCGTGAAGTGTTATCTCATTGTGGCTTTGATTTGCATTCCGTTAATCACAACATCTTTTCATAAGCTTGTTGGCCATTTGTTTGTCTTTGGGAGAAATCTCTATTCAAAATTCTTTGGTCATTTTTAAATTGGGTTGTTTGTACTCTATACTGTTGAGTTGTAAAAGTTCTTTATGCATTTTGGATAGAAGTCCCTTATCAGATCAATTATTCACAAATATTTTCTCCCACTCTCTATGTTAATTTTTGTGCCACATTTGTCCAGATTTTGATACTATATTTGAACTAACTTTTTTTCTAGGTAAACCTCACATAGTCCAAGTTAAAAATGGCACACACTTTCAGCAACAACCCGCTTGATGCCAGACACTGTGTCAGGTTCTTGGCACACATTACCACATTTAATTTTTATAATAACATTAAGGGGTTGGTATTATCCTTTTATTTTAAGGGAAAGGGAACTGAAACTCTGAGAATTAATTTGTTCAAAGCAACCCAACTAGAAGGTGATAGAATCTGCAAATGAGTCCCATTATTTTTGCTGCTTAGTCTGTTTTTCTCCTTTACACCAATATTTAGCTGTTTGAGTAGATAAGTGAACACTCAATATTGTGTTCATCTCTAATATGATTTGTGTTGGATAAATGCATTTCATTCCTGTTTTCTACCCAAAGTCATGTGAATAACAGTGTATTACATGTCTTAAGTCACATCTGTTTGATACATTTCCCTTCCCTCCCACCCTCACCCCCTTTCTTTCTCTTTCCCCATTTGCTTTTTTCCTTTCCTTCCTCTCCCTCCTTCCTCTTTCCTTTATAAGAGTATTCATTTGGTCCTTACTATGTTCTAAGTGCCTAAAGTGATGCATAATGCACCCTCTGGTGCTGATACTCTAGCAGAAGAGACAAACCTCAAATGAATAGATAAGGATTCACTTAAAATACCATGTGAAATAATATAATGCCAGCGGTGATAAGAGTTAAGAAGAACACAGCAAATGAATGACAGAGGGTTTGCTATTTTAGATGGATCCTCGGGGAAGGTCTGGATGAAGTGAGAAGGGAGTCACATGATTCTGAGGAGAGCCTCTCTTCCTGGCAGAGGGAGGAAAATACTTGTGATGACAGACATGCAGAGAGGAGACCAGTGTGGCTCTGTCTCTGCTGTTTGACCAGTAAATGGACAAGTGCTAGCTTTGGCACAGGCATACTTTTACCTAAAAAAAAGCCTTTGTCCCTAAAACATAGCTAAAATATCTTTAAGCATACCTCTGTAAATGGATAGGGGAGCTAATATTTACCACAGAATGCTGGTGCTGTTTACCCACTCTCCCTGTTATGCCTGTGATGAACTTAACTTGTTCCAAGGTGCTAAGTGCACAGTGTTTAGGAGCTTGGGCTAGGGAACTTGAGTGTCCCCAGTTAGTTGTGTAACTGTCTTATTCTTTTTTTTTTAACTCTTAAATGGGTGCATTAGTTTGCTAAGACTGTGGTACAAATACCATAGACTTCATGACTTAATAGAAATATCTTTCCTCCCAGCTCTAGAAGCTGAAAATCCAAGGTCAAGGTGTTGGCAGCATTGGTTTCTTTGGAAGGTCTCTCTCCTTGCCTTGTAGATGGCTGCCTTCTCTCTGTGTCTTCAAGTGGCCTTCTCTAATTTTTCTGCTTTTGTCCTAATCTTTTCTTCTTCTTCTTTTTTTTTTTTTTAAAGATTTCATTTATTTATTCATGAGAGATACAGAGAGAGAGAGGCAGAGACACAGGCAGAGGGAGAAGCAGGCTCCATACAGGAAGCCTGACGTGGGACTCGATTCTGGGTCTCCAGGATCACACCCTAGGCTGAAGGTGGCGCTAAACCGCTGAGCCACCCAGGCTTGCCCCTAATCTTTTCTTCTAATGAGGACACCAGTCATATGGGTTACTCTACCCTAATAACCTCATTTTACCTTAGTTATCTCTTGAAATATCCTATTTTTGACTATAGTCTTATTCTGAAAGGCTAGGACTTCAACATGATTTTGGGGGGTGAGGGGCACAATTTAGCCCATAACATCGATGAAAATAATAGTCTCTAATATCTAGAGTTGTTCTGAGAATTAGTTGAGATAATATATGTAAAGCCTTAAAGGAGCTCCTGGCACAAGGTGAGTGCTGTTCAAGTGAGCTAAGTAAGAGTATTATTATCCTATTTTGATCTAGTCGTGCCTACATGGTGAGTTTGTTGAGGGAAGAAATGTAGAGATTGTATCTTTTAATTTTATTATTTTTATCTATTATTTTGAAAAAAATCTGCCTGCGCCTAGAATAATCTTCACCATTTTAGCTTCTCAGGACACATTTGCTGAAGTTAAACTTTTCATCCCTGGTAGGAGGAACATCACTGGCACATACTCTCGTTATCACTCTTCTCTTCTTCCCCAAGTAGCTTTGCATCCCACCATTCCCCTGCTTCTAACTAGATTCTAAATTTCACCTTCAGGCATTAAACTTGCAATAACCAAGTTTCTTTTACAGCCATAGCATGCTTTTTTTCCCCCTAGAGAGATTTGGAAATTCCATTTACATAACATAAAATGTTAACTATTGCCTTGCTTTTGACACGTACCAATCCTGCATGCTAGTAAACCTATAAGACATCAATTTTCAAACTTGTTAAGGGCAACAAGCATGCATGATTCCTTTTCTGGAATGTAGAGTTGAGCCAGAGAGGAAAGTCCCTTTTGCCGAAGAGCCTGATACAGTGTTCCTGAATTCATTGTTCTGAAGCAGGGTTTCCTTCTTACTAAGTATTTCACTTATGAAATCCTCAGCCATCATGGTGCAGAATAAGCTCTGGAGCAGCTCTGCCTGGCGACAGAGAACCAGCTATCATTACTCTAAAGGATGGAGCATTACAATACATTTCCTAAAATGTTTCCTTAAAAAGTGAAGGAAACTTGAGTTAATGTCAGAAACTGGCGTTAAAGTGTTTCAAACAGGCCAAGGGATTAGACCACCATAGAGACCAGTCTTGGCTCTCTGAAAGTCATATTTACTCTTTATTTCTATCCACATATCTGGTTTGCTGAAAAAAATAGAGGAGGGTTAATTACATGTTACACAATTAATTTTCTTTAACATGTAACAATTTTCAAAGAATTCTGACAACACTGTTCTTTTGGAGAAATGAATCTCATCTTCTATGTCCTTTGTTCCCAGTAGGAAAACCAGGATAATGAAGAACAAAATCTTTTTTGCTTTTTAAATGAAGGGAAATACCACTTTTATCTCATGGTGTTTCTAAATATCATTTGCCAACTTTTTGTGGGTTAAAATTGCCACTACCCCTTGAATATATGTGTTGTGTGTTAACGGTTTTCACTAGTTATCCTTTGCTCTTTTCCTGTAAGTGAGTTTTTAAACTTCTGAGCTATAAAACAACACATAACTGTTGGGACTACCACGACCCAAATTGGAATTTGGAGGAACAGGGCTGGCTGATTCATATTGGTTATATGACCATTACATTTGTCCTTTGTAAACTGATTTATTAGGTCTGTATTCTAGAGTATGTTTTATTCTGCTCCAGTGGCTATGAATGAATTCTTTGATGGTGGCTTTTTGTCACATGCATCTTTCATGGTTCAGGGTACCTAACCTGTTGGAATATTCTCCTGTTGAAGAGTTTGCTTTTATATCTAGTGACATTTATCATTATCTAAGGCCAGCTGCCTGACTTCTCTTCAGGGCTCTGTTTATGGGGTTTGAACATCTATAAATGGAAACACTAGCTAACCAGAAATTATCGCCAGGGCTTTCTGATAGTGTCCTGAGCTCTCACAACTTGGAATGTCCTGCAATATCTAACATGTAAGCACGTCAAATCATTTTCTAGACAGAATCTGAATCTCTTTTTCTGTTTCTCTCTCTCTCTCCCTCTGTTTCTTTCTCTCTCTCATTCAGTTTCAACATGGAATTTGAAAAGCATGAAAAAGGAAGCTTATTAAATAAGAATTTAGAGGAGAAACTGACGGTAAGATGTGTGAGATTTAGTGTACACAGATTTGTAATGTAATTGACATAGTAAAAAAAGCAGCTGTCACAGATTGGAAAAGTTGTACTAACTAGCTTGTATTTCCATATTTTTTTCTGGTTAGCAGCCTGAAAATTAACGAGTTCCATGGATTTTGCTGAACACAGTATAATAAAATTATTAATAAAATTTCAATACTAGAATGTGGACGAATTTTATTTTAAATGATGTGGTTTGGCTCCATTTTTGAAATCAGTATCCATTTATTTTGAGCCCTTGTTTATTGCTTCAATACTGAAAGATTATTCCATTTATTGAGCTAAAGCTTAGCAAAGTCTAGTTTCCTTCAGAGGTACTAGGAATATGTGTCAAGAAAAATATATTAAGTATTATAGACTATTTTAATGTTTTATCAAATCATTTAAAGGACATCTAGCATAAGGATAAAGTTTACTCTTCAGAAAGATTTTATTATTTTGCTATGAAAGTTGTGAAAGTAAATTTGCCTTGATGCTGAGGAATTACATGTCAATGTACTGTAGTGGTCACCTATATTTGCTCCAACGTAAAATGTACCATAGCCTGGTATAGTGGTAGAATGTGTTGCTCGTGGTTCACCCGATGGGTTTAGAAGGCTAGTTATGTTTGTAAGTGTACTGTGGCTACAGAGTTAATGTTAGAATAGGGCATGGCTAATTTTAACAACAGTACAAGTAGCTGGAAGTAAAACTACATAAACTTTGTGACTTCTTAAAATCATGAGAATGCATTGCTCTGGGTGTTTGAAACACCCAGATTTATGTACTCTTAATATTTATGTACTCTTAATGGTACTGAAACTTGAAAGATGAAAAATCCTGAAATGTATTATAATTTCAAAGCCTTGAAGAAATATATTGAATTAAATGTTACTTTTTCTTAAAGGATTCAGATCATCACTTTGAATATTAGCTGTGGATCTCTGTTCTAGGTGGTTGTCTAAACATGTATTGGCCACAGACTATTTGGTTTTTTGACTATTTTGGAAAGCTATGCATTATTATAGAACTAACTAGGGGTTTTGAGTTAAAATGTTCTGGGTGACAGTGCTCACTCCACTACTTCAGAATATAAGAGTATGGGATCTTGTTTAAGCTTTCAGAGTCTTAGTTAATTCACTTGTAAGATGAGGAGTAGTAATACTAATTTGAAGGATGTCATGAAGATTAAAAAATATAATGTTTGAAGATTCCCTGGGTTGCACCCATTATTTTCCAACTGTTTTTGGCCTGACTTACTTGGAAAGTGTACACCCAAAGTTTATTAATATAGAAAGAGAAATCTGAAATGCATTTCAAAATAAAAGGAAAACTTGGATATGCTTACTGTAAAGGCTAAGTGATTATAAAACCATTATGGAACTAGATAGAGAGTAAATAAATACATACATAAAGAGTTGCTATGAAATTAGTATGAAATTTGATCCACGGGTCTCTGACAATCTTTTACGGGAAGTTTTGCAAATAAATATAGTGCACATGGGGCAAGTAAACAGAAGTGAAAGTAGTCTCTTATCAATTGGGGTGATTTGATGTACACACATTTCACTTCCTGGAGGGTCAGACATTCTGCATTCTGGACTTACCTTAAACACAGGTGTGACTCTAGAAGCGAGCAAAAACCTCTCTTCAGAGGAAGCAGCTGTCACAAAATTCATGATCATTACTTTGGAGGAGAGATCCAGGGCTCATCTCCGATTAAGTTTCAGAGGAGTGGAGGTAAATGTGGGACAGTTCAGAAGTTATAGGAACATCTAAACTGTACTGAGAAGAGAAGGTTCTCAGGGAGGGAAGGAACACATTAAAGTTAAGTGGTGTGGGCAATTGCCTCTTCAGGCAAACAGAGCTATAGATGTGACTCAGATATCTTTCGGATAAAGGAATTCTGGTAATACTGTTATCAAGGAAAGGTCAACTTGGGGATCCCTGGGTGGCACAGTGGTTTGGCGCTTGCCTTTGGCCCAGGGCGCGATCCTGGAGACCCGGGATCGAATCCCACATCAGGTTCCCGGTGCATGGAGCCTGCTTCTCCCTCTGCCTATGTCTCTGCCTCTCTCTCTCTCTCTGTGACTATCATAAATAAATAAAAATTAAAAAAAAATTAAAAAAAAAGAAAAGGTCAACTTATATTTGACATCTCTAAGAGAGCTGGGAAATAAATACCTTAGAATGTTTATAGTAGAAATTATTTTGGTTAACACTTTGGCTGTTCATGTGTATAAACATCTAAAAACTTCAATGTGTGTTGTGTTCCTTAGTACCACCAATGTAATGTAGTATGACTGGCTAGGCTGCTGTAAATAGTTAAAACACATTTTTGTAGAGTTCATGAGGTTCTAAAAATTACTAAATTTATTACATACAAATAATAAAGTTTATAAAAATGGTTTTTAAAAGGGGAAAATACTTTTCTATTAAAATATTTAAATATGTATACATTATAATATTGCTGAATTATACTATGTATCTTCTTTAAAATTAAAAGTATGCTCATAAAGATTATTATGAACAATGTTATGGAATATATCACACAGTTAAGAAATTTACATGATTGGCTTTATTTGAAAAAAATTCCAAGGTGGAATCCAAAATTCCTCCCTCTCTGCTTTTGTCTTATTTTATTTTTCCTTCTCTTCCCCTGTGTTCATCTGTTTTGTTTCTTAAATTCCAGCTATGAGTGAAATCATAAGGTATTTGTCTTTTTCTGATTGACATATTTTGCTTAGCATAATATACTCTACTTCTAGACACGTTATTGCAAATAGTAAGATTTCGTTCTTTTTTGGTGGCTAATATTTCATTGTGTATATATACCACATCTTCTTATCCATTCCTCAGTTGATGGATATTTGGGTTCTTTCCATGTTTTGGTTACTGTGGACATTGCTGCTATAAACATTGGGGTGAGTGTGCACCTTTCAATCACTCTTCTTGCAGTCTTTGTATAAAATACCTAGTAGTACAAATGCTGGGTGGTAGGATAGTTATATTTTTAACTTTTTGAAGAACTTCCATACTGTTTTCCAGACTGGCACCAGTTTGCATTCCCACCGACAGTGCAAGAGGGTTTCCCTTTCTCTGTATCCTTGCCAACACCTGTTGTTTCCTGTGTTGTTAATTTTAGCCATTCTGACAGGTGTGAGGTGGTATCTCATAGTGGTTTTGATTTGTATTTACCTGATGATGAGTGATGTTGAGTATCTTTTCATGTGTCTGTTAGCTATTTTGTATGTCTCCTTCTGAGAAATGTTCATGTCTTCTGCCCATTTCTTAGCTGGATTATTTGTTTTTTGGGTGAGTTTGATAAGTTCTTTATGGATTTTGGGTACTAACCCTTTATCAGGTTTGCTGTTTGCAAATATCTTCTTCCATTCTGTAGGTTGCCTTCTAGTTTTGTTGATTGTTTCCTTCACCGTGCAGAAGCTTTTTATCTTGACAAAATCCCAATACTGCATTTTTGCTTTTGTTTCCCTTGCCTCCAGTGTTGTGTCTAGTAAGAAGTTGCTGTGGCTTAGGTCAAAGAGGTTGCTGCTTGTGTTCTCCTCTAGGATTTTGATGGGTTCCTATCTCACATTTAGGCCTTTCATCCATGTTGAACTTATCTTTGTGTATGGTGTAAGAGAGTGGTCCAGTTTCATTCTTCTGCATGTGGCTGTCCAATTTTCCCAGCATTATTTGTTAAAGAGACTGTCTTTTTCCAGTCGGATATTCCTTCCTGCTTTGTCAAAGATTAGTTAACCATGGAGTTAAGGGTCCATTTCAGGATTCTCTGTTCTTTTCCATTGATCTATGTGCCTGTTTTTGTACCAGTACCACACAGTTTTGATGATTCCAGCTTTGTAATAGAGCTTGAAGTCCAGAATTGTGATGCCTCCAGCTTTGCTTATCTTTTTCAGGGTTGCTTTGGCTGTTCAGAGTCTTTTCTGGTTCCTTATGAATTTTAGGATAGTTTGTCCTACCTGTGTGAAAAGTGCTGGTGGTATTTTGATAGGGATTGCATTGAGTGTGTAGATTTCTTTGGGAAGTATAGACATTTTTTTTTTAAGTATAGACATTTTAACAATGTTTGTTTTTCTAGTCCATGAGCATGGAATGCTTTTCAATTTCTTTGTGTGATCTTCAATTTTTTTCATAAACAATAAACCTTCGTTAGGTTTATTCCAAGGTTTTTTGGGTTTTGATGCAATTGTAAATGGGATCGATTCCTTGATTTCTCTTTCTGCTGCTTCATTTTTGTGTAGAAATGCAACAGACTTCTGTGCGTTGATTTTATATCCTGCAATTTTGCTGAATTCCTGTATCAATTCTAGACACTTTCAGGTGGAGTCTTTTGGGTTTTCTACATAGACTACCATGTTGTCTGCAAAGTATGACTTCTTCCTTGCTAATTGGATGCCTCAGTAGGGTTACTATATATCTATAGTATAATATACTGTACTATATTATGTACACTTAATAGGGGTAAGAGAACTGCTACCATTAGCTATCGACTTTTTTCCCCCTCTGAATTTGTTGCTCTTTGGAGATTAGAAGTAAAGATTCCTGGGAGCTTGACAATTAAAGTTGCATCAGTAGGTAAGAGATAAGAAATATTATACTCAAATCCTTCAAAATATCCTAAATTTATCAATCCCATCTAAATTTTTCACCAATTGGTTAATATTTTCCCAATTTCTTAAACATGAAAAAGAAAACTCAATTAGCATGAATTGAAAAGGACATTCTCATCCCTTGAAAAACCAACATATTGAGCCATGCTGGATATTTTAGTCCTCTCTGATCCTGCAAAGTCAGATTACACTAAAGGTGATTTTGTGGGGTTGCAGAGAGAAAGGAAACTATTTTATAACAATACAGTTCTGTTTGGTTCCACAATAAACCGTGTTGGAGCTGAATGGATCTTTTCTTTTTCTTGATGAGGCTTGAGTAACCATTGTATCATGTGTTCCCCAAAGTACATTCCTTAGAATTCTGATTTTCTAAACTGCTCCATGAAAAGAGGTTCTGATCTATGCTCAATAGTATTCATGAAACACTATGTACAGAATGAACTACACAGCCTTATTTCTTTTGGAGACTCATATTGTATTTAAACACACTGAAGGCCATAAGACATTTTGGAGGTTAATCTTGTATTTCTTGTACTCTCTACCAATGTAATGCATTTAGATGTGTGTGCACAATGATAGTGAATATTCTAGCTAGTGTTCTCTGGAACACATTTTAGGAAGTGGTGTGTCAGTATGTTACTTGTCTGATTTTATTTATCAGGTTCATTTTCAGAATAATGATACACAGAATAATAAATTTAACCTGGGTAACATTTATCTCTGTAACATGAAGTTATTTCTGGAATAATGTTGAAAGTAAGTATATTTCTATTTAGTATGTTTTAATAGCTAAGTAAAATTAAGGCAGGACATCCTCACTATTTTCCAAAATCTTTTCCTTTAGATTATTAAATACATCAACAAAGAATTTCACTTATGTTTATCTTCAACTAAAATTTCTTAATGAAAAGGAAAAATTCATGTATTAACATAGTAAAAATGGTCATGCACCTCAGGATATTGAGATAATAATTTTTTCTTTCTTTAAGAGATGATAAAAACAGATTTTATGCATAAATCTAATAACTTCTATTACATTAATATAATATGTCTCAAGAGACAATTCTATCTTCTCAAGTAATAAATGTTCAATAAATATCACAACAGTAGTAATAATGAGAAGGGTAAATCTTCCAATTCACTTTATATTGAAGTTTGATAGAAGCAAACTAACATAGTCAATTTCTGAATGTCATAAATATTGCTTTTTTGAGTAAGAGAAATTTCTGAGATTGAGAAATTATGTCCTTTGACAGATTTTTAACAGGATCTATTTCATACAAGGATATGAAAGCTTAAATATTAGATAACTGAAATTTTACTCTTTATGTTTAAAATTTTTCAACTTGTTTTGAATTTTGGGTGACAGTTTTATCCAATGATTTGCAAATTTACCTATAACTTTGCAAAAAACATTATTCTCAGTTTCAGAAAAAAAGAGATTGTACCAATTCTTTTTGATAGAGTGAAAGAGAAAATTGAAGAAAAATGTAGTTAAAATACACAAATGCAGAAAGCTAGGCATTTTAGAATTCTGTGATGATTCAGTGAAGCACACTTTTAAAATAAGGTTCAATTAGTTATTCATAGCTTCATTAATACAAATAAAATTAATTATTTTCTAAGAAGAAATTTGTTAGCAAATAAAAAAACATGGGACTAACATTGGTTATAGTTTCCAATGTTATTATCTGATAACAAGTCTGACTTTTGTTGGGGAGAGCACTTTTGCCGCTGTAATCTAGGATCTGTTAGGTAGATATGTCCTCAGAACAAGCAGAAAGAGCCTTTTAAATTAGTGGACATTTCTGAATGACTTTTGAACAAGACAGAGTCCTATGGACTATAGTGGAAGCATACATGATAGAGAAAGCCTTGGCCACCAAGGATATTATTGTATTTTATTATTTTTCATAGGTTATGAGATAATAATGGTAAATCTTAGTAGCTTGGAAATATTCTAAGTGTAGAAAAGATAAACATCCCTGATTCTTTTTTCTCACCTAGGCTTGAGATAGCAAGTCTATAATTATTCATCAGAAATGTCTTAACAATGGAACAATTGTAAAGTATTTTATATTGTAACATATTATATTCTGTCATAATATTGACTGTTGGAGGTCACTGAAAGGACATGACTGCTGGTTGACCCATGATGAGCTGAATTCCAGTAGTTGGAGGACCTTCCGCCTCCTGCCACTCTTTCCTTGGAATATACATTCTGCCTAATATGCCTGTGGGAGCTGTTTTCAAAGAAGTTGCCTTGAGAGAGAGAATAAGGTGTTGAGACCATCTGAATGGCATAGTGTCTGAATCCAGTTAAGACCTCTATATAGACTTTTAAGATTCTGGCTGTTGGGTGTGGAGATCTATTCATCTTGTGACACCTAAGATAAGCTTATTAGTAAGTTCCTTGCTTACTAAACCCACCACCTACCAATCTAGAGTGGTCTACCTATTTGGTCTCTCCCAGCTCTCCATGTGTGGGGAGCAATATCAAATTTCACCTGGG
This sequence comes from Vulpes vulpes, assembly GCF_048418805.1. NCBI lineage: Eukaryota > Metazoa > Chordata > Mammalia > Carnivora > Canidae > Vulpes > Vulpes vulpes. The sequence continues at coordinate 150,305,800 of NC_132780.1, forward strand.
AAGCTCCCAAGGTTTTGAATCAACAACTAAATAATCTGTTTTTCTAATTGTGCCTAACTATAGTCATTGGTAACAGGTACACAGTAGATACTGACATACTTGAAAAAAAGTTTGGACTGCCGATGCTTCTGATGTGTTATCTAGAGATGATTTTCAGTATGCCTTGAATGTTGATTCTGATCCATACATAATTCCTAATAAGACAACATCATATAATAAAATAAATGGTAAATTTAAGTTCATAAATCTCTGGTAGTCAGGCACTGGATCTATGTATCTTTATCATAATTGATTGCCCCGGATCCTTTTATACTAATTTTGGTAATGACCAAGGAAGGAAATACGAAAACAAACAAATGAACGATGACATCTCCTTTCCTTTGGCATTTGCATTTTTATTTTAGAAAACTCCTTATATTTCTCTGCCATTTGTGAGAGTGGATCAATGACTTCTGCTATATTCTGGATTTCACTAATAAAATTGCCTTGGGTGTCCATTTTGTTGGAAGGATCATTTTGATGGTAGAGGATGTGAGTTAATTTGTCCCCAAACTTTAATTCCTCTATGATGCTGCCTCATGTTTGTTTTTATGTGTGACATCATCATGCAGAATGGTAGGCATTTGGGCATCTTTAAGAAGGCTGCTGGTCAGGGAAGCCTGGGTGGATCAGCGGTTGAGCACTTGCCTTTGGTCCAGGGTGTGATCCTGGAGTACCAGGATCAAGTCCCATGTCAGGCTCCTTGCATGGAGCCTGCTTCTTCTTCTGCCTATGTCTCTGCTGTGCTCTCTCTCTCTCTCTCTCTCTCTCTCTTTCTTGCAAATAAAAAATAAATGAAACTCTCAAAAGCAAAAACAAAACAAAACAAAAAAACAAAGAAGGCTGCTGGTCTTCTTAACATGTTTGTGGTACATATGGTGCATTCTGTGACTCTATTTGATAACTCTCTCAGGATGGCCCATTCATCACTAGTAAATTTTGAATGTATTAATCCCTTTTATCCAGAGAGGGCTAGAGTTCTGTAATAAGTTGACATCCAAAATACTCTGGAGAAATAGTTTTTTTTTTTAAAAAAAAAAACCCAGATGGGCAATAATAAAAATATTTTATGGTAAGTGCCTCAGTAAGTATCCTTCAAAGAAAGGCAAATGCAGGACATTCCAAATTAGGATTCTGTGAATTTCTGAACTCAGTGTCAGTTCTGAATTTTTACTAAGATTAATTTAGTCCCATTTCTTAGGGAGATAAGAACTCTCTGAGAAATCAATAAAGGGGTTGTAGGATTGATCAGTCAACACCAGGTATTGTAGAGTTCACTGGTTAAGATAATGTTCTTCAGAGAACTGACCCATCCCTCCAGCATTATGAGTAATAAGAAGATTCTGGTTTTACCCCAGGTAAAGTATAGTTGCAAAGAATAACCATGAAACGTAATCATTTGGCAGATCAAAGTGAAAAACTAAATAATTGCTCTTAAGTCTCTTTTGCATAAGAAATAATTCCACTTTAACTTCTCTCTTGCCTCCTTCTAATAGAGCCAGTACAATTTTTAAATACTTGAAGAATCTGTACCTTGAAATTAAAAAAAAAAAGGAGGGAGGAGATAAGATGCCATGGATGATTGAGACCTATAGAATATAAGCAATAGGAACTGAAATCTTAATGGGCATAATTGCAGAATGAGGTAAGACAACAAAAATGATGAGTTAGCGTAGGTGTGCACGCAAGTGTTCTGAGTGCCATTTTAACATCTACGAAAACCAAAACAAAGAACCTGTGCCTTTGGGTGTGTGTGCGTTCTTCTGATTCCTAAGAATAGGTCTTCCCCCTCTTTTTAAGTGCTGTGGAGTGTGGTAAAAAGCATGTTGTATCTGAGTCTAGGAGACCATTTTGGTGTTAAAGTTCTGTTTATGTGACCTTAGACAAATCACGTAATCTTTGGTCTCCTTCTTTACAGGCTGAGAGGTTGGTTTGGAGTTGCAAGGATTGCTGTGCTCTCTAGCATTTGATAAGTCTGCAAAAAGTGTCTTTGGGCTGTGTGGTTATTAAATCCTTTCCATACCAAACAATGCCTACTTATACAAACATTAGAAACTGAAATAGATTCTATTTTTTGTGTCACCACTGACCAAGTGTAAAGTCAAAGTCCTTATTACTAGATTATTAGATTTCTTTTAGTATAAAATTTCATAGCTCAGTACTCATGAATTGAATTGCACTTTTTTTTTAATGTTTTCACTGAGAAGTCACAAAGATTTAATAATGGAATCATGGGTGAACATTACAGACTAGATAAAGAAAATAATATAAAAGTGCCTTAATATTAATGTCAAAATATTGCCAAAATCAAGCATTCTATGTTTTCATAACACTACAGAAAATAAAGTGATGCTGAGTTTGCATCAGGAATAAAAATTTAGGATGCAGAAGGTCTGCATTTTAAATGTTATTTTTAAGGTGATTTCTTAAGCTCTTTCTCATCCCCCTTTGTAGTTCTTACCACTCCCCGTGCCTGACACAGATATCTCGGTCCCTGTGCAATTCTAATTTTAGTCCCTTTGCACCGCTGAAGGTTGAGGAAAAAGTGGACTGCACCCGAATGGCAGAGTCCTAGCCACCATTTCCATTTTTCTTTTTTCCTTCAAGAAAGATGAGGGCTGTGTCTGTTAGCACTCAGGGACGGGAGGGAAGAGTAAAGTGAAACTGATAAGGATCCAGATTTCTACTTTCTGGTTCAAATGAAGTTCTTGAAGCCATCCAGTCCTTTGAAAACCACTGCTAATTAAAGCAGTGTCTGCTGATAATGTAAGTCTGGGATGCACTGTTTGAATGGATCTTTTGATACAGCTCTGTGTGTTGGTGAATAACTGAAGGGAGATGGATTGCAGGCTTTAGGCGAACTGTGCTTTCACACTGACATTCATAACACACTGTACGTGCGGCGAAATATTTTCTGGGTTCTCCTTGTGGGAATTACAATTACTTACATATCTAGTTGTTCTGCTCCAACTCTGGCTCCCCTCAGGGAATGACAAATAGACTGTTGTATTAGTGATGTAATTACATTACAGAGTCATGGGCTTTATTTTGCTACACAATCTTCATAAAAATAAGGAGATGATTTTTTTTTTTTTTTAAATGGTGAGAAGATGTCTGTGGTTTAATCGCCGGTTTTCTCTTCCATTTGTAACCTAAAAATTTCTCAAGGGTACTTTCATCAATTCTCTTCTCAGTTAATGGGCGTTTCCTTGCGTATGTAGCTTCTGGGGAAGACGTCACCCCAAGTTTGTTCTTCAGAATAGGCCTCCTGCCCTTGTGGATGTCAGAATATAGCAATTCAGAGACCACCTCATGCTTTTAAACACTGACTTTGATGACATTCATCTTGGGAGCAGATGAGAGAGCCCAGAAGATTGCTTTCCTAAACCTGTAATAATTTCTCTGGGATATCATGCCATAGTGGGAGCCTGAAGGGGGAAAATGTCAGCATGAATTAATAAGCTTATCACAGACAGTGGGGAGTTCTTTTAGAATGTGTGAAGGAAAAAAAAAAAAAGAATGTGTGAAGGAAACATGGGAAATATAATATTTTTGTTCCTATTTTGTTTTTTGTTTTTTGTTTTCTCCCATTGAGCTCAGCTTTCAATCTGGAGATTCCTGTATGTTGTTTTATCTGCTTCTGCTTATCCATCCATCCATCCATCCATCCATCCATCCATCCATCCATCCTGGGAGCTCTCTGTTTACAGCCTCCTGACCTCCTAGCTGCCTGGACCTTTTCATATGGTATATGGAAGGAGATGAGGGAGTTGGTCTTGGAGATTTTCAATGAATTCTCTTTTTTGCAACCCAATTACCATCAAGACCTTTGTGGAATTTGCCTGCGTTGAGTCTGGTGCACCTTCAGGGTTTGCAAAGATATTTATTAGCATTCCTTCTTGACTGCAGCTCCGCTTTGGAGCATAGCCATACACCTTCATCTCCTTTTCATCTTCCAGAAATTTACAATATACTTTTTCATGCTGACTGCTCTCCCCTTCCAAATCTCTCATTGTCATGGGTTTATTCTTTTCAATTCTTTTACTTTCATTGTAATGGGGTCAAGAAAAGGATGTGAGAGAAACTTCTGTATTCCATCAGCCATCTTGAACTAGAAACCCCTTGATTTATTTTTAAAGCTCATCCTCGAAGCTTTGTGCTTTCAGCAGGTGTTGAGTGTCATGGAACATCTTTATTCTTCTTCATTGACAGCTAAATGGCTTGACGTGGAACTGTTGCAGAGGCTAAGTTAAATGGCATGCCAAACGATATTCTGAGCACCTAACTAAAAAAAATATTTGATACCATTTCTAAAAGATTAAATGTTGACAATAAAGAAGGGTTTAGTTTTTACCCTTCTTTTTTGTGACAGTGATTTTGGTGATTAAATAGAGTGAGGGTTCAAATCTGGGCTTTTGTGTGTTCAACCTATATGACCTATAGTTTCCTCGTCTGTAAAATGAGATGTGACTTACCTCCCTGGGCTTTTATAAGTACAAAAAGTGAGGAACTATTTGAAAAGCATGGTGCATCAAGAAGCCCTTGGAAACTAGTAGTCATTAGAGATATGAGAATCATAGTGGTGTACAAGTTAACTTCTTGTGTCTGGGGAAACTCAAGGCTGTTTGTCTCTTCAGCCAGACTATGTGTCATTTCAAACTTGACTGCTAGGCCAAAGGCCACGTTTGCTTTCCCATTAGGAACAGTGCCATCAACCAACCTTTAATTTTTTTTTCTTTTTAGGATTTTGTTAAATAAAAAGAGAGAGAGAAAGAGAGCCAGAGCAAGTGAACATAAACAGGGGGAAGCGGCAGAGGGAGAAACAGACTCCTTTCTGAGCAGAAATCTCGATGTGGGACTCAATCCCAGGGCCCTGAGATCATGACCTGAGCCAAAGGCAGACGCTTAACTGACTGAGCCACCTAAGTGCCCCTAACATTTAAGTTTTAATTTTATGTCAGTCCTGTGAAGACTCACAAAGATTCAAAAACGAGTCTTTAAAACATGATGCCTATTTCTGAAAAACATTATGGCCCAGGCTCCGGGGAGAATGATTATGTTACACGAATTCAAGTACTATATACATATAGGAATAAATGGCTACCTTGTGAGGTGTAAATAATTAGGACCAGACCTATTATGTGGCTCATATAGTTAATAAAAATTATACCAGTAACAGCTAAGCTTACCAAAGCAGGATATTTATAGGAGGGGAAGAATATAGGTAAGTAGAAGGAGAGTTAAGGAAGGCATTGTGGTGCTGGAGTATGTGTGTAAAATGTTCAAAAGAAGAACATAAATATGGTTGATGACACTGTCTGATTCAGAAAAGTTTTAAATCAAGAAACTGTTTTGTTCAGGATATCATGATTTGTGTCTCTTACCTTCATCTGGCATTTTTTCTTCCCTGCACATAAGATATTTTCCCAAGAAAGCAACACTTCCAACAGTTAATTTTTTTTTTTTTACCTAAGATTTTTTCTATAAAGCATACAGTTTCATATACTACAAGTAACACTGTAAATTAATGTGTTAAATATTTACATACACACTGGCCAGACAATTTTACTCTTGGAATCTGTTTGAAATAAAGAAATATACAAATATTTAGTTATAATGATGTTTATTACAACAGGATTTACAAAAGTATGAATAATGGATATAGTAGGGGAATTAAATACTAATCTATTATAAAATACGAAGAAATTTAAGGAGAGGAGGGTAGTGGAATATATATCACCTTTTTTTCAACAAAGATACAGATATTATCAATGATTCTTTTATGGACTCTCCCTATTGGCAGACCGCTAACATGCAATCGGTAAATATGTTTCTGCAGTACATCTCTTTGAGCTGAACCGTAGAATCTTAATCATCCAATAAAGGCAACAGTATCAGGGGCTGAATTGTATTTTTCAGTTTTACTGAAATTTTGAATAGCTCAGTGATTTTTTTTTCATAATAAACACGCATATTTATGACTTTGCTGAATTGATGAGATTGTATCAGAAAATTCAAGGTAAGTCTTCTTCATTTGAGAGCAGATTTATAGAAACCTTGAGTGCTTTCATCCTTTTGCTTTAACAGCACTACCAGCAGACTGCAAACTCCTCTAGGTCAAGAGCATTATTTTCCTGGCACCTAAGGCTGTGTCTGATACATGGGAAATGGTAGTCATGGATGAACTGCATAGTCATGGCTTTTACAAGTCTCTGTGAGTGCATGTATCATGCACTTTATCTGATTTGATAAGTGACAGAGATTCCAAACTGATCAATCATGTCAATCACTTCAGTGAACTTTTAACCTTATCAGTTTTACTTGTGAGTAGGAATGGAAAGTATTGTCTTCCATGAAATCTCTGTGCAATGTGAAGAACACTAAATACCTGTATGTTTGATATTGGCAGTTAGGCAGAGACATCAGCACCCTCCACTCAGAGCCCAGGACCTTGGTGTGGACATAGCCAGGTGACCATGACATTGGGGGCAGAATTGCAGATTTGGGCATTGGCAATAGCACTGCCACATTGTGACAGCCAGAATGTGATAGGAAGAAAATGGCAGACTCCATATGTTAGCCAAAGCACTAATTCATGGAGGTTGTGGAAATTTCTCAGTGGGTTGAAGTACAGTCATAGAGATACTATTTTTAAACACCATATTTAATGATTAACTTGACCTAATTTTAGCCCTAAGAACAGGTTATACATACAATTCTCTTATGAAAATTAAGTGCTACCAAAAAATGGTGTTTATTTAGTATGAGGAATTTTCTAAAATTCTTTACCATTGGCAGTTATGATTAACAAGATACTTAGGAAATAAATAAAATCTGCATTACCCTTTGAGGATTTTTGTGTTTATTTTTGATGAGTTTTTATTTTTCTTAGACTCTTTTTCTTATTCTACCAAATTCCAGTTCTGAGAGGTAGGTTCTCCTCAACCATACTCTGCAATAACAGCAGAAGAGTATGGGTGAGCTAGAGCGGAGTACTTCTAGATATCGGGAATTTTAGTGCATTTGGTTTTGGTTTGTTTTTATAATACTTGAGATGTAAAAGGGATTATTTTTTGCTTCCCCATGTATTTAAATTCCCCAGGTAAAATTTTAGGTTGATACTTAATAATAATTGTAGGAAGGAATGAGTTTATTGTCATTCTAAAGGCAGTAAGCATGCTGACATTTTTCCGATTACTCTTTTTTTTGTTGTTGACATTTTATCATTAATAATGAGATAGCTATTGGTGTTTCAATCCAGTATTCTAAATATTTTAAGATATTATTCTTACAAAGCATTTTTAATAGAATTTTTAATGCAACGCCAAACTTGAAAACCAAATATCTATTGACTGATAGTTTAAGATAAACTGCTTAATTCTGCCTAGGTGATGATTTTGATAATACCTGGAGCATGTTTCACATTCCAAGAAATAGACAAAGCACTTACCTTGCTAGCATCACCACAATTCTAGAAGGTAAATGATATTATTTCCATCTTATAGTTGAAATAACTGTCAAGTCAGTTGCCTAGGACACTTAGCAAGCCAGTAGAAGACTTTGACCTCAAAACAAGCTGGGTCCAGAAGCTGCTCTTCTTACCACACCTGGACCTCTCCCATTGATGGATCCAGAACCCCAGCTCCTACCCTATGGTGATTTCCTGTTTTCTTCAGAGAAAACACATACATATTGTTTACCTCAACGCACAACAATAAAATAATAAAAACTGATACTTACTTCAAGGGAACTTTATTATTCTTTGTTGAAAGATTAGACTACCATTTAGCCATCGTGGAATGGAGTAAATGTTATGATTAGGGATTGATTGTGAGTAATAGTACTTCCGCACTCTCCTGCTAAATTCACTTAACACCTATGAAAACAATTTCCCTTTGAATAGGGAAATACATTTTGATAACATTGAATTTTCACTAGAAATATAATATCAGGAGTAGTCTTTCAAAATCTTGATAACTATTTTGGTATCTAACTTCTCAGTCAGCTATATTCTTGGGTCCTAGATGCTAAAGATTCTGATTCAAATTGCAATTAACATGGGGTGGTTTCCCCACACTACTAAGCAGTTCTCAGACACAGATGGTTGTTCTATAATCCAACTAAATTTAATATATATTTTTTCTTCAAATGTTTATTTTAATTCTAGTAAGTAAACATATGGTGTAATACTGGTTTCAAGAACAGAATTCAGTGGTTCATCACTTACCTACAATACCCAGTGCTCATCATAACAAGTGCCCTGCATAAAGCTCATCATCCATCTAGCCCATCCCCCACCCAGCTATCTCCATCAACCCTCAGTTTGTTCTCTATTATTAAGAGTCTTTTATGGTTTGTTTCCCTCAACCTCCTCTCTCTTTTCTCCCCCTTCCCATATGTTCATTTGTTTTTTTTCATAAATTCCACACGAATGAAATCATATGGATTTGTCTTTCTCTAACTGACTTATTTTGCTTAGCATAATACACTGTAGCTCTATCCACGGCACTGCAAATGACGATTTCATTCTTTTTGATGGCTGAGTAGTATTGTGTATATATACTGCATCTTTTTTTTTTTTTTAAGATTTTATTTATTTTATTCATGAGAGACAGAGAGAGGCAGAGACATAGGCAGAGAGGTAGGTTCCTGCGAGGAGCCTGGTGTAGGACGTTGTCCGAGCACCCTGGGATCATGCCCTGAGCCAGAGGAAATTCTCAACCACTGAGCCACCCAGGTGTCCCTATCCCTATACCACATATTTATCCATTCATCAGTCAATGGACATTTGAGCTCTTTTCATAGTTTGGCTACTGATAATGCTGGTATAAACAAACATTGGGGTGCATGTGCCCCTTTGAATCACTATTTTTGTATTCTTTGGGTAAACACCTATTAGTAAAACAGTAGTAGCTATCCAGTAGAAATCCAGTAGCAGCTGGATCCTAATTCTATTTTTAACATTTTGAGGAACCTCTGTTTTCCAATTGGTTGCACCAATTTGCATTCCTACCAACAGTGCAAGGTTCCCCTTTCTCTGCATCCTTTCAACACCTCTTGTTTATTGTGTTGTTAATTTTAGCCATTCTGACAGGTGTGAAGTGGCATCTCATAGTAGTTTTGATTTGTATTTACTGATGATGAGTGATGTTGAGTGTCTTTTCATGTGTTTGTTGGCCATCTGGATGTCTTCTTTGGAAAATTGTCTATTCATGTCTTCTGCCAATTTCTTAACTGGATTATTTGTTTTTTGGGTGTTGAGTTTGATAAGTTCTTTATGGATTTTGGATACTAACCCTCTATCAGGTTTGCTGTTTGCAAATATCTTCCATTCTGTAGGTTGCCTTCTAGTTTTGTTGATTGTTTCCTTCACTGTGCAGAAGCCTTTTATCTTGACAAAATCGCAATACTGCATTTTTGCTTTTGTTTCCCTTGCCTCCAGTGTTGTGTCTAGTAAGAAGTTGCTGTGGCTTAGGTCAAAGAGGTTGCTGCTTGTGTTCTCCTCTAGGATTTTGATGGGTTCCTATCTCACATTTAGGTCTTTCATCCAAGTTGAACTTATCTTTGTGTATGGTGTAAGAGAGTGGTCCAGTTTCATTCTTCTGCATGTGGCTGTCCAATTTTCCCAGCATTATTTGTTAAAGAGATTGTTTTTTTCCAGTCAGATATTCTTTCTTGCTTTGTCAAAGATTAGTTAACCATAGAGTTGAGGGTCCACTTCAGGATTCTCTGTTCTTTTCCATTGATCTATGTGTCTGTTTTGTGCCAGTACCACACAGTTTTGATGATTCCAGCTTTGTAATAGAGCTTGAAGTCCAGAATTGTGAATTGAGCCTCCAGCTTTGCTTATCTTTTTCAGGGTTGCTTTGGCTATTAGGAATCTTTTCTGGTACCTTATGAATTTTAGGATAGTTTGTCCTACCTGTGTGAAAAGTGCTGGTGGTATTTTGATAGGGATTGCATTGAGTGTGTAGATTTCTTTGGGAAGTATAGACATTTTAACAATGTTTGTTTTTCTAGTCCATGAGCATGGAATGTTTTTCCATTTCTTTGTGTGATCTTCAATTTTTTTCATAAGTGTTCTGTAGTTTTCAGAGTACAGATCCTTTACCTCCTTGGTTAGGTTTATTCCAAGGTTTTTTGGGTTTTGATGCAATTGTAAATGGGATCGATTCATTGATTTCTGTTTCTGCTGCTTCATTTTTGGTGTGTAGAATTGTAACAGACTTCCGTGTGTTGATTTTATATCCTGTAATTTTGCTGAATTCCTGTATCAGTTCTAGCAACTTTCAGGTGGAGTCTTTTGGGTTTTCTACATAGACTACCATGTTGTCTGCAAAGTATGATTTCTTCGTTGCCAATATGGATGCCTTTTAATGAAACTAAGAGCTGGTTCTTTGAAAGAATTGATAAAATAGATAAACCCCTTAGCCAGAGTTACGAAAAAGAAAAGAGAAAGGACTCAAATAAATAAAATCATGAATGAAAGAGGAGAGATCACAACCAACACTACAGAAATATAATTAGAAAATATTATGGAAAAGTATATGCCAATGAATTGGGCAATCTGGAAGAAGTGAACAAATTCCTTGAAACATATAAACTACCAAAGCTGAAACAGGAGGAAATGGAAAATTTGAACAGTTTCATAACCAGCAAAGAAATTGAGTCAGTAATGAAAAATATCCCAACAAACAAAAAGTCCAGAGCCAGATGGCTTCCCCGAATTCTACTAGTCATTCAAAAAAGAGTTAATACCTATTTTTCTCAAACTCTTCCAAAAAAATTGAAATGGAAGAAAAACTTGCAAATTCTTTCTACAAGGGCAGCATTACCTTGATTCCAAAACCAGACAAAGACCCCACTAAAAAGGAGAATTAACAGGCCAGTATCCCTGATGAACACATCTGGATGTAAAAATTCTCAACAAGATACTAGTAAAATGAATCAAACAGTGCATTCAAAGAATTATTCTCCACAATGAAGTGGGATTCATTTCTGAGCTGCCAGCATGGTTCAATATGCACTAATCAATGTGATACACCACATTAATAAAAGGATAAGAACCAAATGATCCTCTTAACAGATGCAGAAAAAGCATTTGACAAAATATAACATCCATTCTTGATAAAAAATTTCAACAGAGTAGGTATAGATAGAATATACCTCAACATCAAAAAAGCCATATACCAAAGACCCACAGCTAATATCATCCTCAATGGGGAAAAACTGAGAGCTTTTCCTCTATGGTCAGGAACAAGACAGGGATGACCACTCTCACCATTACTATTTCACATAGTATGGGATGTCTTAGCCTCAGCAATCAAACAACAAAAAGTGTAGAGAGCAACATGGAGTTTCTCATATCAAGCAGGAGGAGCCTGTGTCAGGCAGTGATGGAAGTAGTTAAAGATATGCACCTATGAGGTATCTCTGGGACCAGCATCAACTCACACCCCAGAACTGATAAGAGGGATCAGAGGAGGTCTGCAAGGGCCCAAGACTGATTAAATCCCTCTAAAAGGAGAGGATTTTGGCAGCAAAGTGTCAAACTCTTCAGAAATGACCCCTCTGTGTCTGACCATTTAAAAGTGGCAATGCTGCTGACAAGGCTCTGCCTGACTGATCCCTGAACAGAGCCAAGATCCTTCCCTGCTTGAACATCAGAAGCAGTAAGTGCCAAGAGCTGCCCGGGTGAGAACCAAAGCCTTATCAAAACTCCTTTCCCACAGACTGCGTTTGGTTCATTAACTTCCCACACCCTTCTGTTATCCTGTTTGTTGTGTGGTTTGTCTTCTGTCCTGCCCTTTAAGCTGTGTAAAAAGCCACATTTAAGCACGTGGTGAATTGTCATCAAATTTGGAATCCTGAACCTGTTTTATAATTGTGATTAACTTTGCTTTACGATTGAATAGAGCTGACATTGTGGACACAACTCATGTGTGAGCCTTCATAGCATGCTCATGACAAAAAGAAAATCCAACTAAATTCTGACACCATCTACAGAGACAGCATCAGATTTCAGAGGCTAAGTACTCAATCTTCCACGAATGCCCTCTACTTCAGATGTTAACTGCAAACTCAAGTTGTTACCATTTTGACCAACTGGTTAAAAACCGGAGGTTCCCATAACCCCTCCTTGGGTTCAGTTATTTCATTAGAGTGGCTCAGAGAACCCAAAAAACCCATTTACTAACTAGATTACCAGCTTATTACAAAGGATACTAAAGGATATGAATCAACAGCCAGAAGAAGAGCTGCATAGAGCAAGGTATGGGGGAAGGGCATGCAGCGTTCATGCCCTCTCCCAGAGCATCACTTTCCTCACAGCTCCACCCATTCATAACCCTGAAACTCCGAACCTCATCCTTCTGGGTTTTATGGATGCTTCATTATATAGACATGTTTGATTTAATCATTGACCATTGGCTATTGAACCCAATATCCTGCCCCCCTCCTGTCCCTGGAGGTCTTGGGAGGGGTCTGAAAGTACTACTTCTAGTTACAAGATCCTCTCTCCTTACAACTGGCCTCCACCCTTAGGTTACCTGGGGCTTTCCCAAAGTCACCTCATTAACATGACAAAAGACACCTTTATCACTCTTATCACTTAGAAAATTCCAATGGTTTTAGGACTTCTAAAACCAAGCCAGAAGTGGGGTAAAGATGAAGTATTTATTTCTTATTATAAATCATAATATCACAATGTAATCAAAACAAAAGAAAGAAGGTATCTAATACAATTTTTCTTCAACTAAAGTAAAATTGTTCCTTTATATTTCTATTAGTGTGTAAGAGAATTATATTGAAGTTTCTTTAAAACATGAAATCCCTAGAAATCTCTAGTCTATTCTTCATCTCTATACAGTTGACCTTTGAACATTTCAGGATTTGGGGTGCCAAGTCCCATGCAGTTGAAAATCCGCATATAACCTTTGACTTCTCAAAAATATAATTACTAATAGTTTATTGTCGATTGGAAGCCTACTGATAACATAAAGTTAACATACATTTTATATGTTACATGTATTATATACTGTATTCTTACAATAAAGTAAGCTAGGAAAAGGAAGTGTTATTAAGAAGATCATAAGAAAAATACATTTACAGTACCGCACTGTAAAAAATTCAAACCCCTGTTGTTTAAGGGTTGACCATAATTATGGTATTTCACTACTGTGAAATAAATGGAATTTGGCAGTATGTAACCTTTTGACTTTTTTTTTCAGTCAGCATAACTTCCTTGAGGTTCATTCAAGTTGCATATCCACAATTTGTTCTTTTGTTGTTTAGCAGTATTTCATGGTATGAATATACCACATTTTGTTTAACCATTCACCTAATGAGGGACACTTGCGTGGCTTCCAGTTTTTAGCTATTGTAGATTAAGTTGCTGTGAATATTTGTGTACACATTTCTGTGTGAAAATAGGTTCTAATTTCTCTGGGATAAGTCCCTAAGAATGCAATTGCTAGGTCATATGGTAAGTCAATTTTTTGTTTTAAAAGGAAATACCAAACTTTCTGAAGTAGCTATATATCATTTTACATTCTCATCAGTAATGTATGATAGTTCCATTTTTACCACACTGTTGCCAACATTTGATGTTGTCATTATTTTTTATTTTAGTTATTCTAATGCAGGTATCGTAGTATCCCACTGGGTTTTTAATTTGCATTTTCTTGATAGCTAGTACTGTTGAATATCTTTTCATGGACTTATTTGCCATATGTGTATCTTTTTGGGTGACGTGTCTGTTCAGATTTTTTTTACCCATGTTTTAATTAGGTTGTTTGTGTTCTTATTACTGATTTGGGGGAGGGTTTTTTTTTTTTTATGTTGAAATACATGCTGTTTTTGTGTTTTTGACTATGTGGTTTACAAATCTTTTCTGCCTGTTTGTAGCTTTTCTCCTTCACCTCCTCCTTCTTTTTCCTCTTTTTCTTTTTCTTAACATCATAAATCTAGTCATGAGGTTATTTTTGTCTTAAAGATTTTTATTTATTTATTTGACAGAGAGAGAGGAAAGAGAAAGAAAGCACAAGCAGAGGGAGTGGGAGAGGGAGAAGCAGGGTGCCCGCTGAGCAGGGAGCCCAAAGTGGGGCTTGATCTCAGGAGTCTGGGATCATGATCTGAGTAGAAGGCAGATGCTTAACTGATTGAGCCATCCAAGCGCCCATTGTCATGAGATAATTAGGGAACATTAAATGTTCTTATCTTGGGTCTCTAATTGTCATTCTTGGAGTAGAACAACATGGTCCTGTGGAATATATTGAGGGTAGCTTGGCCTTCAGTTTAAGTATGGATGAGAGAAGATGCCTACCTCCCTGGGTCTCAATATCCTCTTTAACCCCCTGCAAAAAAGAAAATATTAAACCAGATTATCTGAGATTTCTTCCAGTTTTAATATATAATTCTATAATCTCCTGGGGCATAGATCCTTGAAAGTTCTGACAGGAGGTAGCATGCCTAGATTTCATGCTTCACCTAGAGAAAGAGGCAAATCCAGAACACTTTTAGAATTTTTACCATGGGGAATTACCCTTATATAAGTGTATTTAATTATTGGAGTTGTACCTTTTTTTTTTTTTTTTAAATAATTTATTCATGAGAGACAGAGAGAGAGAGAGAGAGAAATTGGCAGAGACACAGGCAGAGGGAGAAGCAGGCTCCGTGCAGGGAGCCCTATGCAGAACTCCATCCCAGGACTCTGGGATCATGCCCTGAGCCACCTAGGCATCCCTGGAGTTGTACCTTTAAAAGTATAGATCTGTATATAGTAAGACAATTGTATTATGGGGACCCCAAAATTGAAGTTTATTAGAATGGACAATATAGATAAGTATTGAGCAAAGATAAAAAAAATTAAAAAGGAACAGTTTGTTGATTTAAAAAATGCCAGCAGCTGTCTCAAAATATTTGAGTTGGTTTAGCCCAGCATATTTAGGGACAAAGGAGTTATAAAGTGGTGGAGAACAATAGCTTGGAAATCATGCTGTGCACAATTCCTGGCTCCCACCACTTACTAGCTCTGTAATCTTGGCAAGTTGACTCACTCCTCTAAATATCAGAAATTTTTTACTGTAAATTGAAGATAACAGTAGTGCCCGAATCAAAGAGTTACTGTGAGAAAAAACACGTGTAATAATTTTGACAATTTATTTCCTTATAATTCCAGCCAGTCACCAAAGTTTTAATGGGAAAATTATTAGCCTCATTCACTTGGATTTGTAGAGCTATTACAAATAAACCCAAATATATTGACTTAAGATAGTAAAAATTATTTTATTCTCATACAACAGCTCTGGGAGGTTCTAGGCCAGCCCTGGATGGAGGCATGAGGGAAGAGAGGGCTCAAATACATTCAGTAACTACAGAGTAGAAATCTATACCTTGCTACTTGGGTGTGAGAAGTGGGGGAGGAGCACACATATATTCTTGAGAACTTGTGGACAATGTCAGGACTTAAAAAAAAAAAAATGTTCTTTCAACAGAGTAGAAAACTGTTGCCAAGGGATGGGTAGGGAGGGTGGGGGAAATAGGGAGAGGTTGGTAAAGGATACAAACTTTCAGTTACAGGATGAGTAAGTTCTGGGGATCTAATGTATAAAATGGGAACTATAGTTAACACTATGTTGTATTACTGAAATTTGCTAAAAGAATAGAACTTAAATGTTCTCACACACACACAGAAAAGCTAAATATGAGAAGTGATGGATGTACGAATTTACATGATGGGGAGAATCCTTTCAGAATGTGTATGTATATCAAATCATAAGCCTGATATGTAGACTTTAAATATATAATTTTACTGATCAATTATACCACAAAATAGGAAAAAAATGTTTCTTTAGTAATACCCTTTGAGAGCCCCAGGGGCATAGTAAGTGCTTGTAGTATTAATTGATCTGTCTTTGGTTGACACATGAGACTGAGTAATCAAAAGATTTGGGTGGTCAAAGGGGATCTCTAATAGGTTGTATTGTTTTTTTCCCACATTAGGTTCTGCCTTTGTTTTTATCTGATTGATAATTCAGTGTGTACTCTGCAAAGGATTGGTGATAACATTCATGATGTTTTTATGATCCTAAGAGCCAGGAGCATGTACTATAGCTGTAGTTCCACCAGCATCAATCCCACATGTTTGGTGTCTGGAATCTTGCCACCCTTCCATGTCTTTCCTGGATTAACTCTGTAACCCAACATGATTGAGTGAGTTCGTGTAGAGGATTTCTTCTCAAAGGATATTATAAACCACTAAAACTGAGGAAATGCTTTTATGTGTGTGCATGCGTGTGTGTGTGTGTGTGTGTGTGTGTGTGTGAGAGAGAGAGAGAGAGAGAGAGAGTTATTGGTGCTTCTAAACAATAATATTGTTCTCCGTCATGACTTTGGATAAAGATGATGTTGTAAAGTGGAAATGGTTAATAAAAGGGGAAGGATAGTCTGTTAGTCTTTGGGAGGCCTTGCAGAAGTTCATCAGATTTGTTGAGGCAGCAAAGGTCAGTAGCCTGAGGATACATTTTGAAAGGGGAAAGATTATTCTGAAAAAGAGATTGATGGATATCATAGGGTAGAATTGTGGGTAACGGTCAAAACAAAGCTGCCAGTGTGGAGAGTTTAAAATGTCATGTTAGATTCAGGGAGAGAATCGTGATTCTAATGCCAGCTGTGGAGTTGTCATTGGCAACTTCTTTTCAGTGAATCTTTGTTCTTTCTAAGTGTCAATACTAATATCTGATAATATTTTTATGATTTAGTGTGATGTTAAATAATTATACCACCTAGATCAAGGCATATGGTGTTTAGAAAATGCTTGTTGACACCTCCCCATGCTTCCCTAATGCTTCAGAATTCTGCCAACGTCAGCTGTGGTCCTGGCATGTGGCATGAGTCCCAATAAAATGAGCCAGAGTAAAAGAACATACTAGACTATTGAATATGCCCTCTGATCACTCATCAGTACACATTTGTTCTCTGATATGGCTCCAGTCTGAGTTAAGGTTATTGGCTTCATAGTGAGGTTTTCTCTTACGTATGGTCAAAAGGCTCCTTAAAAAGAGAAGATCCTTCGAGTCAGGGAGTATGTGCCTCTGTAGCACCTCATTCCTTCTTGATGCTCTAGAAGACTGAATGCCAAAAATGCCCCGTGGATTACTGCTTCCCTGTGACAAGGTTTTACTTACTAGAGTAATAAGAACAATGTAATCTCCATAAACAATGTAATCTCCATAAAATAATTTATGTTTGTTAAGTATATTTAATGGATTATCCTTTTTTTGGAGATTGTATTCTTCCTCACTGTTTTGCTTTTAAAGTTTTTATATTTATGAATGATGACGAATCACTAAAAAACAATTACTAATCCATGAATTCTAAAAGTCTGGAAAACCACTTTTTCTGACATTTTGGTCTCTGCTTTCAGATGTCTTTAGAAAGGTATACTGGATTTTTTTTTTTCCGGTCATTACCAAACTGTAATTTCTTTCTTTCTTTCTTTCTTTCTTTCTTTCTTTCTTTCTTTCTTTCTTTCTTTCTTTCTTTCTTCTTTCTTTCTTTTCTTTCTTCTCTCTCTCTCTCTCTCTCTTTCTTTCTTTCCTTTTGATTTATTTATTTGAGAGAGAGACCATGCAGCAGGGAGGGACAGAAGGATAGGGAGTCTGAAGCAGACTCCATGCTAGGGCTGGAGCCTGACAGGAGGCTCAGTCTCACAAACCCAAGATCATGACCTGAGCCAAAACCAAGAGTTGAATGTTTACCCAACTGTGCCACCCAGGCACCCCTCAGACTGTAACTTCTTATCATGGATTGTATCCCATTTTCTTTTGCTTCTTTCAGAGTCCTAATTTTCCCATCTAGCAAACCAACTGATCCTTGTTATATCCAAACACTAAAGTTAAATTTTCTCTTCTATTTTATAATTCTTGTCACATGTTTAAGTAGGCACATTTACTTTTCACATTAGGAAATTAGACTTAAAATGAACAAAGGTTTGAAGACACATTATGCAGATAGGCACAGTCCTTGGGATTTGTTTATGCATTGTTTAATTTTTACCTCATCATAGCCTTGCTTCATGTTCCCTAAGAATCTGAAATTTCTTTTTCTCTTAAGGAACTGGATGTGTTGTAAGTGGTAACCGAGAAATTGTAATATATTAGGTGTTCAGGATGTTCTTTTGGAAGAATTCTTATTAATGAAACTTCTGATTAGAGTTAACCTGTGTGTTTTATCAGAACTCAACTCAGAGAGAATCTCAAAAAGACCACAGTCCTGTCGTGTAAGTTAATAAAAGTAGAGTTACGTTTGAAAAATTTGACTCTGGTTGGAATGTAAGATGCATAATAATCACAAATATCTATAAAACCAATTTGAATAGTTTTTTTTTAAGATTGAAATGCTTTGCATCTTTGAGCAATAAAAATTTCACTAATCAAGGATGTGAGTAAAATTGTATGAGATCTTTGAAAATGATGTTTCTAGTAATTTTAGATCATGTTACATAAAAAAGTTTAAGTGGTTCATGTTTGACTTTCATCTTTGTTTCCTGGGCAATTTGTTAGAGAAAGTGGTACTGTGTGATGACATTTTATGAACTTTAAATCATTCTCCTCTGAAAATCATGCTGGGAGCTGCCATTTAAAAACAAACAAACACAAATAAAATAGCTCAAGAGGAATAAATATGTTGGATTTAAAATGAGTGAATGTTATTGAATTGTGTTAATGGCCCAGACTGATCTTAAAGTGAGAGCTCACCTGTCTTTCCAAATGAAAAGTCCTCTGGCATGGTGCAAGTGGAGGCAATTGTGTCTCTCAGACTTAAAGATGGAAAGAAATGAATATTGATAACAAAAAACAAATTAGAAAATATTATTTGGCATGGTGCTGAACTGTGAATTTGGTTTCATAAGAGGGAATGGATGTCAGCCCCATATTGGAGACTGAGTTTCCTCAGTGACCTAAAGAGGCAAGATATGATCATTAAGAGAACTAATATTTTAATTCTGCCCTTAAATTTTCCCAATCTCTTTTGATTTCTTTTATGGTCCCCATGCTGTACACAACACCCTGAGTGTTTATTTATCTTATACCTGGAAGTTTGTACCTTTTGACCAACTTCACTCATCTCCTCCAGCCTACACCCTATAAAGGGAACTATTAAATGCAGTTGAAAAGAATACAGAGAACGTAGTACATGCAGCATGTGTTCTGTGTCACAGGGAGTTATATGTTGAACTGGTCAGCCGTGGTAAAAAGCTAACCATCTTTAGACCAAAACTGAACAATTACTATAGGCTTATTCACTTTAAGAGAGCTCAAACATTGAAATATAAGAAAGTACCAACTCCGTTGATAGTGACTATGATAATGCAAACACTGTACATTTGACCTGAAGGAGGATTTGACAGTACAGACACTGGTTAACAAGTTACATCATTATATATATATATGTATATATATATATATATATATACATATATATATATATATATATACATGAAATATATCTATAAATTAGAATATAGTATTCCAGAAGATAAACTAAGGCATATTAAAAATATTAAGAATTTGAGCAAAACTGGATTTGAATTGGGTAGTACCAAATTGGAAGTAAAGAGTGGTATTCCACCCAGAGGAGCTAGGGAAAGACTTTTCTAGGATGACACAGAAGCAAAGCAAGGACATTATTTGTCTGGTTAAAGCTTAAACAGTTACCTTATATGAAAAACTCTGGTTGTCTCTGTGTGATTGTCCTTAGCTTTCGATTTCTTAACCTCTTGGCATTACAGGCTTAGGTTTTGATTGGCTACTTAGAGCCACTATCATTAGTGGCTCTAATGATATAGGCTACTAATGCACTAAAGCAACCTCATCTGTATGAGCTTCTTGTTAATGAATTGAACAAGAAGAATCAGAGATTTAGACACTGATTCTCACTATCATTTTTGAACACTTACCAGGTATAAGGCTACTTACTTTCACTCATTAATGATTCATTCATCTGCTTAAAAATATCTTTTTAAGATATTTACTACTGTGCATCTACTGTGTATTAGGCAAGGCTTTAGGTCTTGAGAATGTAGAGGTGATGTGATCAACTAGGTCACAGCCTTCAGGGGACTAGCATTACAGAGGAGGGTGATGAGGAGGCTGACTGTAATCTGTTAAATAAATAAATAGACAAGCTAATTTCAAGTAATGAGAATGGGGGAAAGAAAATAAAACAATGAAGAAATAGATTGTTAGAGGTGAGAGAACAGATGGTGGCTACTCAAGAATCTTCAGGAAGGATTCTTTTCAGTTTTGACACTTGAGGAGGAGGAAATGAGAGAGCATTCTCTACTGAAAAATGGGCAAGGGGTTTTCAGTTATTTTTATATATTTCCCATTTTGCACATGAGGAAATAAATTGTGCAAGGTTGGCTTGTCCCAGGAGCACAGTGAGGAACTGGCATAGTCTATTCTTGAAGGCATGTTTGACTCAAGAGACTATGATTATAGCTATAACGTACTGCTTAGTGGACAGGGGCCACTGATTAGAGCCCTCCTTGATCTGGACAATAAAACCAACCAAACAAACAACAAAACAACCTTAGTTCTTGTGACCAGAGGCCTGCCTAGGTTTCTACAGTGGGTAGCCCTAGCTCCTCACCCAAATTCAGACCAGAGTTGTTCATCATACCCAGAACCCGAAGAAGAAAGGAGAGGTCAGCTTTCAAAATATGTTTTCTTTCATATAGCCAAGTCCTATCAATCAAGAGCAATTACAAATCAATGAGTAAAATAAAATTTAAAACAACCACACACACACTAAAGAAATAAACAAAGGACATGAGCCAGAAGAAATAGAAAATGCCAATGAGGATGCAAAAAGGAGTTTATTCTCATTAATTATCAAAGAAGCACAAATTACAACAAGGCGCCATTTTAACCATTTTTATTAGGATGTGTGAAAGAGACCGATAATATCCAAAGTTGATGAAGTATCCATCGCAATCTGCATGGAAGTACTTTCTTTTCTAGTTAGGCACTTTGAACAAGATCTTACAGGTTCCCTGCTCATATGTTCTAACATCTAGTGAGTTAAATGGTGCCTTGTGATCCCAAAATATATGACCAGCCAGAACCTACAAATTTGATCTTACTTGAAACAAAGGTCTTTGTAGGTATAATTAAGTTAGGGAATTTAAGATGAGCTCATTCTGGATTAGGGTCTGAATCCAAAGACAAGCGTCCTAAGAGAAGTAGAGAAGACAGACATGGGAGAAAGCCATCTGAAGATGGAGGCAGACATTGGGGTTCTGTTACCACAAACCGAGCACCACCTGGAGCCAGAGCTGGAGGAGGTGAGGCTTGTACCCCCGGAGCTTTTAAGGACAGCGTGGCCCTGCCTATCAATTAGAATATAGTATTCGAACTATATTCTGGCCTCCAGAACTATGAGGAAATATATATACACCTGTTGTTTTAAGACAACAAGTTTCCACTAATTTGTTAAGGTGGCCCTAGAAAAATAATACACAAAGTATATAAACCTTTCATGTAATGATATTTTTGTAATGGCAGAAACTGGACACAATCTAATTGCTTATTATTGTGTGTCAGGTTAACTATAGGTCACTAAATAAATAAGATCTAGTTAATGTTGACAACTCATCAATAACTGTTAAGCAAGGAAAAAGAGATATGAAAATAACAGATCTTATGTATATTCCATTTTTGTTAAAGCATAAAACCAAAGCATTATGTGTGTGTATATATATATATATATCATTATATATATATGTGCATTATGTGTGTGTGTGTGTATATATATATATATATATATATATATATATCATAAAGTGGCCCTGAATGTGAGGTGATTCCTCATTTTTCTGATAGGGGCACCATAAAGGTTTGGGGGTTAATCTGAATATGTAAATCTTTAGGGATATAGATGAAACAATCAAAAGTTTATGTACACATCACCAATTTAACTAAACATGCATATTTGACAGCACATACATAAGATGTTAACCTTGACAAACTTGTTTTTTCTACTCTTGCATTTTTTTTTGCAATTTTTATTTTGTTTTTAAAATTTTAATTATTTGTTATTGAGATATAATTAAAGTACGCTGTTATATTGATTTAAAGTGTATATTATTTTTGACATGTTAGGAATTACTTGAGATATCAGGCTTTCCCCCCAAAATTGCTGCTCTAAATAAACTTAGTGAGTTAGTTATAGTGGCTGAAAGGCGTCCCAAATTATGGAATATTCTCAAGCTGTTTTTTAAGGGTGATATAGGAAAATCCGAGAGTATGGTTACAGACATTGGAGAGAAATTAAATAATTTTATGCCTGTAAAATCATTTTTACTGAGCTCAGTCTGGTCAATAAACTACCTTATTCTTTATATATACACTGAAACATGTTTGGGAGGATATAAATCAAGCTATGTCCAAGTCAACAATGGTTACCATGGGGAGTGAATTAGCAGTGATAGGGATGTATGTGTGTGTTTGTGTGGCTTTCACCACTTAGGTGTATATACTTCTGTATTGTTGGACTGTGTCACATGGCAAATATTACTTCTGTAGTACTAATATATTAAAAATTAGAAAAATTAAAAAATCTACCCATCTTCCAAGATCCAGACTGCGGATGGAATGTGTCCACATCTTTAAATGTGTCCTTATTCTTATCCAGAAATGATTTCTCACCGCTCAAATCTCCCAGCGAATTTTTCTGTCTCTCTTTTGTGCTATTCCTTTCTAATGTATGCATTTATCCTTTGCTAAGTAACCTTAATTTTTTTGTGAGAATCCTGCAGAGTGAAAAGTTATTGAACAAGTATAGCTGGTAATTCTTTTTCTTACTCCTAATAGTACTTTATTTTATTTAGAGAGAAAGAGATGTGAGTGGTGCCAGGAGGAACAGAGGGAGAGAAAGAGAATCTTACACAAGCTCCATGCAGAGTGCAGAGCCGGATGCAGGGCTCCATCTCATGACCCTAAGATCATGACCTGAGCCAAAATCAAGAGTTGGTCGTTTAACCGACTGAGCCATCCAGACACCCCACTCTTATTTTTGTTTTAAATTAGCATACAGCATAATTGACTTTTTTGTAAACAGCTCTATCAATTTTAACACATCTATAGATTTGTATACACTGCCATCGGATACAGAACAGTTCAATCACTTTCAAAAACTCTGTGGGGATACAGAAGGCAATTTCAGCATTGCCTTTTTGTAGTTACATCTTCCACTTCCTCTTAACTCCTGGAAGTGGAATAGATCCCCTGGTTTCTTCTCTGAAACTATAGTGAGTCTTTTTGAGAATGTCATATCAATAGAATGGTATAGCATATCTATCTCCTTTTGAGACTGGCTTTTTTCACTCAACATAAAACTTTGGAGATCTATGCAAATGGTTGCATGGGTCAGTAGATCAATACTTCCTTTATTTTTTTTTTTTGAGATTTTATTTATTTATTCATGAGACATACACACACACACACACACACACAGAGAGAGAGAGAGAGAGAATAAGAGAGGCAGAGACACAGGCAGAGGGAGAAGCAGGCTCCATGCAGGGAGCCTGATGTGGGACTGGATCCCAGGATTCCAGGATCATGCCCTGGGCCAAAGGCAGGGGCAAAAATGCTGAGCCACCCAGGGATCCCAATACTTCCTTTATTGTTATGTAAGATTAGACTGTACAGATGTTTCAGTTTGCTTAACCATTCATCTACTGAAAGGCATTTGGGTTGTTTCCAGTTTGGGGCTATTATGAATAGAGCTGTTACAAGCAATAGTACAGATTTTCATGTAAGCCTCTATTTCTCTGGGGTCAATAATTAGGAGAGGACTTTCTGGGTCAGAGAAGTATATATTTATCTTTATAAGAAATTAGCAAACTGTTTTCTAATAGTGGAAAAACCATTTGGCATTCCCCCACGAGCAATGTGTGAGAATTCTAGTGGCTCTTTATCCTTACCTGCACTTGATGTTTTCAGAATTTTTTTGTTATAGCCATTCTAGGAAGTGTGTGCTGGTATCTCATCATGGCTCTAACTTTTGTTCCTAATAACTAGTGATGCTAACTATCTTTTCATGTGCAGATTTGACATTTGCGTATCATTGGTTAAGTGTCTATGCAAGTAGACACTTAAATATTTGGCCATTGATTAGTTTAGACTAATGTTTTTCAAAGGCTCACTATTGGCATTTTGAGTGGCTAATTCCTGGTTTTATAGGCTGTCCTATTCATTGCAGCTCATTGAGATTCCCTGGATTTGGGGCACAAAATGCTCAAAGCTCATGCTATTGTGATAACCAAAAAGATGCTCTCACACATTTCCAAAACTCCAGTAGGAAAATGATGACATTTGGTGAAAACCACTAGCATAGAAATTAGGATTTTTTTACACTGTTCCTGGAATTAGATCAATTTTCTCCAATTCGCATGGGGTTTATATAAGAAGAGTGGGTACCTTAATGTTATCAGGGTTCTTCAAGGGAAAAAAGGGCATGAATGCTGATCAGATAACCAGCAGTGTCCCCTGGGACTTAACTTCTATCTCAATGTTTTCTGTGTCCTTGGTTTTTACTCACAGCCTTTTTGTGAATAAACAACTGACAATAACCTCCATAATTGGTCCAAACATTGTCTGGACCAAGTTCCTTCCATTATCTAAGGCATTTTTTGTGTGCGTTGTGTTGTGTGTGTGTCTGATTTTCTAGCTAGGAGAACTATGAGAATGGTGGACCAGCCCTTGCCTTCTTTCTTCTCCTATCTTCCTCCTTCTTTTTTCTGTTTCTTCTTCTTTTTTTTGCTTTCAATAAATATATTTACTTATTTATGGCTGCATTTTCAGCTTATTTCCTTAGCAACTGATTTTAGGAACCCAAACATTATTATTATTTTTTAAGTCATGGCTCTTATGACAACAGTAGGCAGAAAATTGAACAGGATAATAACAGGTTATCATCAGAAAACTATAGTCTACTTGGGGATAAATGTGAAATCACATGGGAACACTTACAAAATGTCTGCACAGTAGAATTTCATGATAAAAACTGAACATGTTGAGGAAACCAAGAACTGTGGAATTGTAGACAAGCAACAAGGGCAGCAGACCTACAGTCACGGGCTCTGTCCTGACCAGGGCCAGCTTACTAAACCTCTCTCCCTTCATTTCTTCATTTGTAAGTTAGGAATGAAGTTCCTCCTCCATAAACCTGACATGATAACTGCTAAGATGCCATGTAATATCTAAATGTAATATGTATAGAGATAGAATATAGGTTATATCTATGTACTATATAACGGTATATATGAATACAAGTATGTGTATGCATTTATTTATAAACCTATATATATATATCACAATGTCTTGAAAGCTGGAAAAGTAGGAAACTATCCATTACCAGCATTATTATTATCATTATAATTTTATTAGTATTCTTCAGATAAGTCGAATTGATAGGATATCTATCAAGCTATCAGCTACTTATTATCTCTCTAGTCTGTTTAATCTACCTATTTGCCTGTCTTCAGAAGCAGAGATATATTATGGGGATTGGCTCACATGATTTTGGAGGCTGAGATATGCCACAATACAATGTGTGCAGGCTGGATAACCAGACATGGAATAAAACAGGGGATAAGGTATCATTCAGAAAGATTTAGAGCTGGGTATGGTATGTTTGGTGTACACTGTAGGCAAAAGTCTCAAGATACTGAGAGATTTTCTTAGTGTGCTCTGAGATTTCTGCCGTTGTAGCACCTCACCACACCACTTTTCCTGCAATTCTCCTAAACTTTCTTTAGACCCAGGGCTGCTTCCTTTGAGGTACTCTCAATCAGAGTAGTGGGAACACGTATCCTCCAAGACTTTGTATAGCCCAGTGCTATCTCCTCCAAGATAGACTTCTTTAGGAAATATCTTTATTTTATTTTTAAAAAGGAATGTACAAAAAAATTAAAAAGGAATGTACATTTTTCATTTTGCTACATGACACCTCTGTATTAGTTTTAAAGTAAAAGTTATGTTTTGAATTAATAAGAAGAGTTTTTACCTATCTCCCTCTGGTTAGTTAAACTGTAATGAATCAAAAAGATCAATTTTGAAAAATTGAGTTGAATTGAAGCAGCTCAGCACTCAGGACCAGTGTCTATAGAATTTCTCTTCCTGGTATTTGGGTTTATTCCAGATGTTTTTATTCTTGCTCATCCTCAACATTCTGTAAGGAAAGCTGCTCTACTCACAGCTCTATGGTTTTAATGTATTGTGCCAAGTATATTCTCCACCCACTTGTAGGTAAAGCAAACTGAGCTGGGGAACCCAGCTAGGTGAGTCAGCACAGGGGAGGGTATCTGGCACAGAGATGGGCTGGGTCCACTCTTAGTCTTAGGGAATGGGATGCCAGTTGGTAATAAGCTACCATGAAGAGGGGATCCCTGGGTGGCTCAGCGGTTTAGTGCCTGCCTTTGGCCTAGGGCGCGATCCTGGAGTCCCGGGGTCAAGTTCCAAGTCGGGCTCCCGGCATGGAGCCTGCTTCTCCCTCCTCCTGTGTCTCTGCCTCTCTCTCTCTCTCTGTGTCTATCATAAATAAATAAATAAATAAATAAATAAATAAATAAATAAATCTATCTTTTAAAAAAACTATCATGAAGAAAGAAGTGAGGGAATTATATGAGAAAGCAAACCCTGAGTAAGCAGTAGAAATCCAGTCTTACCTAGTTTAAGGGAAAGTCAAATGATCAAAATGCAAAAGATATTGTCATAGAAAACTTAATATGGAAACAGTATATGGAATGGATGAGCCTAAAGACAAACCGGAAGCAAGGAGCAAGATGGAATGTCACTTAGCCCAAAACTGTAAAGTCAAAGTGGACTAGAATGGGGGAGTGGCTGTGGAATCAAGGAGATTCAGTTCTAGGAGAAGGGATTTGTTTTGCTTCTTTAACTTGAAGAATTTCCAAAGTGATGATGACTATATGCTGCTTTCTTCCTTTGCAAGTACAATACAAGCCAAATTTCTTGGACTTTCAAAAAAGAGCACTTACATTATCATTGTGTTGCTAGTAGAGACCCAGCAATTCACAGCAAACATAGTAAACAGTCTGATCATTTTAAATATTTATTTAGTCCTTAAATTTGACATATGTGCCAATTACCTTGGTGGCTCCTGGTTCAAGAATTAAGAGCCACAATCAATTTTAAAAGCTGCCACAATTCTTTAGGAGTGAATGAAAACAGAATGCCAAGCAGCCATCCTTCACCACCTTGCCTTGAGTTGTTGTCTGTAAACATGAAATGTATTATTGGTGTGATGTGGAACTGTATCTCTTTTTAATTAAGTGGGATCGCTCTGGCCCAAATGGGACATTGTGTGTCCTAGGATCTCTCAATATTGTTTAATATACTCCTCAGGTTTTTTGTTTCTTGTTTTTTTGAAAAATGGCAATGTTTATGAAGTATTTCAAGCAAGGGGCCCCTTGCTGGTTATTGTTTGAATATGTAAGTTAAATGCATGGCTGCTTTTGCCAGCTAATTTTTGGGTGTTTGAGAGCAATCTCTTTCATTAGTGGTAGGCTTTTTTTTTTTTTTTAAATTTTTTATTTATTTATGATAGTCACAGAGAGAGAGAGAGAGGCAGAGACACAGGCGGAGGGAGAAGCAGGCTCCATGCACCGGGAGCCTGATGTGGGATTCGATCCCGGGTCTCCAGGATCGCGCCCTGGGCCAAAGGCAGGCGCCAAACCGCTGCGCCACCCAGGGATCCCTAGTGGTAGGCTTTTAAAAAAAAATAGAATATTATTTCAAAAGAAGACTCTAAGATTTATTCTAAAACCATTACTTAATTTGTAATTCCTTTAGGGGGTATGAAGCCAGTGAAATTAATGCCACATGGATTAGAAAGAAATCATAAGAGCTGATCAGTGGAAAGGACTCAGGGAACCAAGCATTTCTATTTGAAAAATTCCTTTAAATGTTTTTCTCTAGTTCTGCTTAGGTGTATCAGTTTTATTCTGATCTGTGATGGGCAAGAGTAGAATAAAATTTCATGTTAAGGTTATAGAACAGGAAATGGTTTGTGGGATTATATACAAAATTTGACATGTGGGAAATGCTAGTTTTTTATTTAAAAATCTTATATTTATTTTAAACAGTTATTTTAAACTTAGCTTCAGATTGTTGAATTATACTTCCCTCGTTAGAAATTCATGAAGCGTGGTAGCACAGTATCCATGACCAAATTTTGAGAGCTTTAAATTTCTCAAGAAATATGTTAGTGGCAAAAATATAAATTTGATTTTCCTGTGAATCATCGTGACCTATTTTATTATGCAGGTAGAGTTGCCACAGATATTGAGAGAGTAACAGCCTATTTGGCAGAGACCTCTAATTTCGAATTTTTTTTAAGGTCAGTTGTAATGGGTGGCAGGCTCTCTCTAGGCAAGATTACTAAGTGGGGAAGCTGGCATTTTTATCCTTTCTTTGAGCAGCCCATCATTGGTGGCTATATTTCCTTTATTTCCAGTGTCTTCAGAAACTCATATCCTCTGTTTCCCCAAGAGTCCATCAAAATATGCTTTTCACAAATGTTGGATAACCTAATTTATATTAACTTTAAATATAAACCAGTAGAAAGCTATTCTTAAGGCATTACTTTTTTGGAAGAGGGGGCTAGTATTTCTAAGATGAAATTACCTTTTTTTCCTTCCTATAATTTAATAATTTTCATTGTATAGCACAAGGAAAATATGGCCAAACAAAAAGAAAAATTCCCATGACCTCATCTATTAGATTACCTCTGCTAACCTTGATACATATTCTTCATATAAAAAAAAAATGGAATCATCTTGTGTGAAAGTTTTAAACTATAGTTTCCTTTTATATTGTTATATTTTCTATATTTTTAAACATTTTGATAAGCTAAATTTAATATTTTCATAGTTTTGTATGACATAACTGTATCCTAAGTTATTTAAACAATCTATTATTTCACATTAAGGTTGTAGCTATTATTTCACTATTATATGTTGTCAAAATTAACATTCTTCTGCCTATTTTTTCAAATGATTATATGAAGGAAGACCTTAGATATGATACCTCCTTGCCAGTAAGCCAGGCATAGAGACATTTTTTGACCTATGAAATTATATCTGCTTGTTTCTGAGGATAGCATTTGTCTGTTCTTGAAAATTAACTAAAATTGAGCTAACTTGGTACTTACTGAGGGAGAACGACAATAATAAATAGTTGAATGTTTGGAAGTGCTTTATATCAGATTGGGAAAAAAAAGTCAATCATCTGACCCATATTCAATCCAAATAACTATGATGTTTGGAAATAAGACAATAAAAATGAGTTTATGGAATATGGAATTAGATATAGAGTCTTTCATATGAAAGTTACTCATGGCTGAAATATTCATGTTTCTAGAGTAGTTTCTTTGAAGCTGTAATTCATGGTCGGTATCAAAATTATACAGCAGGTGGATCAGAAACTTTGCTTGAGACAGGAGCTAGGGAACTGAACAAAAGAAATGGTCTGTGACTAGAAAGGAGATGGGTGTTACAGAGGCAAAACTTGTGGGATTTGATACATCATTGGCCACTAGGAGGGAAGAAGATAGAGGATGGATGATATGAGCCTGGAGGCAGGAGGATAGTTCTCTTATTCATTGAGGAAGAGCAAGTTGTGTGGATATGATACGAATTCTGTTGCAGGCATTTAGCCCAAGCTTCTGCAAAATTAGCCCTGTGAAGATATCCCAGCAGGGAGTAGGAAATACAAAATTAGAGCTAGAATAATAAGTGCATATGAATAATAATTTTTTAAATTTTTTTATGAATAATAATTTTAACCAAGAGAAGGAATAAATACTTCTATAGAGAACAAATGCCTACATTGGATGGGTGAAGTAAAAATTATGATGGCAGACAGCAGGAAGGAAATAAGAGAGGAGCTCAAGAAGAATAGAATCCTGGAGAAGGTGTGGATTAAAACCTATTGGCACATTGACTTGGTGTCACTACTGAACTCCAATAGGGGCATTTCAAGGGAATGTGGGTATAGAAACAAAGAATAATGGAAAAATAATACCAACAACAAGAGGAAAATAGAGCATGTGTTAAGAGTTTACTGTGTGACAACTACTGTGCTAAACATGTCAATTGCAATAGATCACTAATCCTCTCAACAATAGTTGTGAAGTAGAGATTTTCATTGTTCCCCTTTTATGGAGGGAAACCAGTCTATAGAGCGACATTTTTTTCCCAAGGTCATACCATGTGCCACACATAGGACACAGAATCAGGACTGTGTTCCTAACTTCTCTAGTGACTATATCTATTTAGCCTCCATCTTATATAAAAGATGGTTGGTGAGCAAGTAGGGGTAGATGATTGGACTCCTTATGCAGAGGTTTAGCTCATTATTGAAAAAAATTGTGAGAATCCTGCAGGAAGAAGGAAGGTCGTAATGTAAAAAAGAGGTTCTTCCAAGAGTTAGCCACTGAAAGAGGTGTCGTTCCCAGTGAGAGCCCAAGATGTGGTGATATCTGTTGGTAGGTGGTTGAATTATACTGGGAATAAAAGTGATCTTGACTGAAAAGGTCAGGTTCTATGCTGAGGTTAGAGTTCTGAAAAGGTTATATTATCTGTGTCCCCTTTAGGACATAGTAGAGACTGGATTAAAGATGCTAAAATCATCAAGGATGGTGGGTGATGGTCCTGTAGCCAGAAGATGACAGATTGTACCATCTGTCATGGGCTGGGAAGAGGTGGTGCTTGTGATGAATGTAGATTTTGAGAAGACAGAGGTTTTGAAGAGACAGCAGAGAGCAATGATTGCAAATCAGAACTTGAGGGATGCCTTGAGGTGCCTTCAGTTTCCAGTAGGCTTGTGCTAATGAAAAAGGGTGATGGCAAAGTATAAGAGCCACTGTGTTCCATCACTCTATTAGAAAGATGTTTAAGGAGAAAGGGGCGATGAGGGAAGTATGACAGGTTTTAGTCATTGCAGAGGAGGTAAAAGGATTGATCAAGGTACAAGATAAATATACAGGTTCCTCAGGAGGAGAGGGTTTCCTCAGGGCAGAAATGAAGGCACCAGGCTGAGACTCCAGCAGCATTGGTAGCATCAAGTGTAGACTGGTAATACAGTAGTTCCCCCTCATTCATGGTTTCGCTTCCCATAGTTTCAGTTACTTGAGGTCAGTTGTGGTCTAGAAGTAGATGATCCTCCTTCTGATGTATTGTCAGAAGGTTAAAAGTAGCTTAATGCTGTGTTACAATGCCTACATCATTCACTTCACTTCATCTCATCACAGAGGCATTTTATCATCTCACATCAGAACAAGGAAAAGGGTGAGTATAGCACAATAAGATATTTTGAAAGAGAGATCCCATTCACATATTTTTATTACAGTATATTGTTGTAATTGTTCTATTGTATTATCAGTTCTTCCTAATCTCTTACTGTGCCTAATTTATAAATTAAACTTTATCATAGACATGCATGTATAGGAGGGGGAAAACAGTATATACTGGGTTAGGTACTCTGTGATTTCAGGCATCCACTGGGGGTCTTGGAATGTGTCCTCTGTGGGGTAGGAGGAACTACTGTGTCTGTTAGTTATGGGAAAAGAGCAGGATGGGGGAGGAGTCCTGAATTGTCTGAGTTTTAGATGACATTTTTCCCTCTGAAATCTCTGGGTTTTGGTGTTTGCAACTTGCTTTTCAAAGGCCAAGGCTCACTATTCAGAACTACTCCTAGAGAAAGTCAGGGACAGTAAGGAAGGCGAGAGCGTCATACTGAGAAGGAAATGCTGTTGTTACCCTGGGTTGTCTGGATAATTTTAGACTTTCCTTGAAGATCTATGGAATCAAACTACAAAATGCATTTAAAAAGAATTAGACATTAATGGTTTAAATATGAATAGACATGGTCCTAACATTGAATCAGGTTTCTCAACCTTGGCTAAAAGTTATAATCCTCTGGGGATTTCAGAGAATACCTGGCACCACCGAACACCAGTGGAAAGCGAATCTCTGTAGATAGGGCTCTGGTATTGGTATTTTAACAATTCTCCTCAGGTGGTTATAATGTGCTATGAAGGCTGAAAGCATCTGCTTTAGAGAACGAGCAGAAAACCAGGAGCATAACTGAACACACCTTTTGTAAATATGAATCCATATGTGTGTTCACAGTTCTACTGAATCAGAGATCTACTGTCAATAAGCCCTGGTATCATGAGCTTGTTGACTGGTATCACTGGTTCATTATTAAATTGCAGAAATGTTGACACACATTTCTTCTGGATTGATGCTGATGGTATTTGTTTTTATAATCAATATTACCTTACCCTCATTTCCCACAGAGATAAATGTTATATGAAGGGAAACAAATTGGGCAACACCCTATTCACTTGTGGGGAGAGGATAAAGCATGATCAACATACAGGCCCAGCATGGAGAGGAGCTTCCTTACACTATGAGACAGGTTCTATGGTGCTCAGCTACATACCACCACCCACCCCCAAGCCTACCTGCCAGCTGTCTTTAATGTATTATTCAAAATAATATAAAGTCAGCTCTCATATGAGTTACATCTTATATACAACTAATAACCTGATATAAATTAGTTATGGCTTCAATGAAGTAATCATTCGTTCTGAAGTGTCCTTGTGAGGTAATGTCCAAAAGAAATGAAAAGTTTACTCTCTTTCCTCCAGTTATTTGAAATATATATTGTATGAAATTTTATTGTGCTAAAGTTCAACACTGCATGTATTTTCACTGAAATGTTGATGATAGCATAAGAATTATCTCAGAATTAAATGAATTTACATTTGACTATTGGTTTCAGGAGGGTTTGGCTGAATTATCTGGTAGCTAGAGTTTTTCACAATGAGAGTTTTAGCTTCAGAACAAGAGGACATTTATTCATTCATTTACTCATTTTTGTTCTGAGTAAACATCTGAATCCTGGTGTCTCCTTTAAATTCACTTTCTCCAGGTAAACAATTGAGAATTAAGCCATGTACATACATTAAATACATGCATATATTTTTACTTTATAAAAGTAATGCATGTTCTCTGTAGTAAAGATTTGAAGCACAAATAAGCAAAAGAAAGAAAATAAAAACACATGAAATTTATTTTGTTCACTATGGCAATGGCTGCTGCTAGTGCCTTGAGTATAATCTTGCTTTATACACAAACACACACACACACACATACATACACATATTAATTCTATATGCAGTGTTTGATAGCCTGTTTTTTTCCCACTTAACATATTGGAACACTCTTATTGTATCAAGTATTCTGTACTGTGAATTTGTTTGTATAGTTTTCCATGGTTTGGATGTTATAATTTATTTATAGTCTGCTACTTGACATTTAGATTGTTTACAATTTTGTGGGTTTTTTTTTAAGTTTTGCCAATATAAACAGTGCTGGATGGAATATCTTTATGGTCATGATGCCAGAACCTAAAATGGTGGAAGAGGAATTTGTCTTTTGCCCCTGATGGTTACAGTAGGCAGTGGAGTACATTTATTCTATTCTGACAGGTTGCATGAGCATCATGTTATCAGTCCCCTGCATTCTGAGATTTTTAAGAATTCTGAAAGCCTATTGAAGACAGCAAGATTCTTTACCTCACACTATTTTTTACACTTACCTTTCCTATGAATGCTTATGGATCTGTGACTGCTGTGTTTACAAATACACTCAGAACTTTCGTGTTTCTGTACTCATGCTGTTGACTACACCTGGAAGCTTTTATTCCACCATATTTCCAACTCAGGCTTTTGAATTTCAACCTGTCAGTAAAGTCAGCTCAAAGGTCACTTTTCAGGAAAGTCTTCCCAAATCCTTCAGGAGGAATTTCTTCCTCTCCTTTGTGTTCCTGGCTCTACTCCCATCCCCTTATACCCACACCCAGACTCTTCACTGGACCTCGCACAGTCCAGTATTAATAGGTAGTATTAACATTTGAAGTTATAACTGGTTAACACTTGAAGTTATTTAATAGTTAATATGTAGTATTTTTTTTTAAGATTTTATTTCTTTATTCATGAGAGAGAGAGAGAGAGGCAGAGACACAGGCAGAGGGAGAAGCAGCCTCCATGCAGGGAGCCCGATGTGGGACTCGATCTCAGGTCTCCGGGTTCACGCCCCGGACTGAAGGTGGCACTAAACCGCTGATCCACCAGGGCTGCCCAATAGTTAATATGTAGTATTAACAAGAGGTATATCTTACAGCGACTATGTTTTAGTCACCTTTGTTTTGTTTACGATACATTGTATAGTGCTTTTCTGGTGCTTGAGATCAATGTTATGTTCTTTGTGTTGAGTTGTTTAATAATTCAATTTAAAAGAAGTCCTGCAAATATTAATATGTTTCTTCTTTGTTCCTCACAATCCAAAAAAAGGTAATGGATGGTAATCACAGAAATGGAAAAATCCTACTTGTTTGAAAAAAGTACAAAACCCAAAATATACAAAGGCCTCAAACTCACCTTGAAAGCAGACTGTTCATTTTTGTTTCTCTTTACCTGTTCCTGAGGTAATGCTCCTATTAGGCCTTAATTATTCTTGATAGCATCACTTGTATTGTAGAAAATTTGGGGGTGGGGGAGAAAAATCCGAATTCTGATCTCAGGTGCACAAATGAAGAACAGTTTAATTGTGAAAGACACTTTTAACAGCCGTAGATCTCAGTTTCTCCTGAAAGTAAGGGAACAAGAATAGATCTTTATGATCTGATCTAACTATAAAAGCCTATAATTTTTTTTAAAAGCCTATAATTTTTAATGTGATTGTTGATATCTACATTTATATTTCTTTATGTACCTATATGAAGCTAAAATTTAATGAGTGCTTAATATGGACTAGGCATTATGCAAGCATTTTTTTTTATTGTTGGTAACAGAAACCCAGTTGAACTTACTTTTAATAAAAAAGAATTCATTGGTTAGTATAACCAGGAAGACCACAAGTACATGGGCTTCAGGCACAGCTGAATTCAGGAGTCCAAATGATGTGTTCAGTGTTCTGACTTTCTCATCTCATTGCTGTTCTGCCTTTTTTCTCTCTTTATCTCCTGGCTTCTCTGGGGTGGCTTCAGTCTTAGATGGGCTCATGGGATATGGTAGGAAAGATGGATGGTGAAAGTCTTAAGCTAGAAAATTATGAGTAAGGATTCTGAATTACCAAGTTTAGATCATAGGCATAACCCTGTGCCGGATCACTGGATCCTGGGAAAGAAATATATGATCATCTTAGGCTGGGAAGCATGTCAAACTGGGTGGTCATAGGACAACTGTTATAAATAGCCATGAGGTAGAAAAAGAGGTAAAGGAACAATAGAGTCAGGATATGATATTAATCTATCAAAATAATGACAGTCCTGTGGTAGAAGAAAACTTAAAGTGTTTCTCAGTTTAACCAACTGAGAACATCTATATTCTTTCTGCAAATCTGGCAAAAAAAAAAAAAAAGGCTATGTTTAATAACATTGATTTTAGAAAATTAATTAGCATTTTTGTCTTTGAAAGACACAAATATTTATTTTATACAAGATAACTGAAACAGTAAATAATTATCTAAATGAAAATGGATGAACAGTGTCAGGAATGTTTATATAATGTCTTAAAAAAAATCCCTTGAGGGATCCCTGGGTGGCGCAGCGGTTTGGCGCCTGCCTTTGGCCCAGGGCGCGATCCTGGTAGACCCGGAATCGAATCCCACGTCGGGCTCCCGGTGCATGGAACCTGCTTCTCTCTCTCTGCCTCTCTCTCTCTCTCTCTCTCTGTGTGACTATCATAAATAAATAAAAATAAAAAATCCCTTGAATTGTAATCTAGTCTTACCACATATTCAAGAATGCTCTTCTCTTGGTGCTTCTTTACAAAGAAATTAAAAGAAAAATATTATTCTTCTTGAAAAGGAGAGAATGGTGATTCCAGATAGAAATATGAAGAAACATTGTGACAAATTTTAAGTATATAATTCTAGAATGAGAGAATAGAGTGCAGAGCTGAATTTTTATTGGGCTCTAAAATGAATTTCACATGTATTTTATAGAAAAAGGGTTAAAGTTGTAAATGTGGGCTCAATAATATGCCAGCTTATTTTGATCCAAGAGGTATTGTAAGAGGAAGGTCCATAGATTGGGGGCTAGTAAGCTTAGGTAGAAAGTAAATGAATGCCGTATACATTGAATGGTCACTCCAGGACATCATTGACTGTTGGCTATAGGATGGGTGCTCTGGTACGTGCTCTGTACACATCAACTTCTTGCAAAGGCAAGCATTTTGATGGCCCTGTTTTCCAATGAAAGGACCTATGACTCAGAGCAATGATAATACATCACAGAACTAGAAAGTGGCAATACCAGGACTTGAACCTCTGTCTGTCTGGCCCTGAGCCCATATATGTAAGCATCACCATGTTATCTGTGGGTTGAACCATGCATAATTTCCATTTTTTTTGTGTTTCAAAATAGTCATGCATTAATTATTTCATAAGATGAAAGAATGTGCATGGCACTGGAATTTTTGAATGTTAAAGAGATGATCTTTATATTTTCTCCCTTTAAAACCTCATGTAAGAATGTTAAACATTCAGGATGGCTGTTATTTCACAGTTTAGAGAAAAAATATCTTTCTTTTCTCCTAATTCGCATTCCACGTGAAATGCAATATAAAGTTTGAATTAATAGTGTTACTTATCATAAGCAGGGAATGG
The DNA here is from genome assembly GCF_048418805.1 of Vulpes vulpes. Lineage (NCBI taxonomy): Eukaryota > Metazoa > Chordata > Mammalia > Carnivora > Canidae > Vulpes > Vulpes vulpes. The sequence continues at coordinate 150,342,605 of NC_132780.1, forward strand.
TGCAAAAATCTCATTATAAAGTTCAAGTGACATTATATTAATTTCTTGATTTACCATAGCAGGTGATTGTGAAATTAAAATGGAACAAAGTAATGCCAAATTGTAGAATGCTATCATGATTACTCGTTTTGTGACTGTGGGCAAGTAACTGAACTTAATTCAGTCACAGTAATTTAATATACTTTATAGAGTTATTGTGAAAATTAAATTAGAAAATTGAAGTAAAGGGCTTAGCACAGTAGCTGCATTAATTTTCCCTATTATTATTATTATTATTATTTTCATTTTATTTCTAGATTTTGAAGTGCGTATTTGGGAATTGTATCTATTTGGCATATTCTGAGATGGTTTGCTGATCCGAGGGAACTAATACAATAAACAACATAGGAATAAGGAAATGCAGACTATGTAAGCACTCCCAGGCTGTTGAAGCTTAGCTCAGCTACCTAAGCCTGTGGTGCTGCTTATGACCAAAGCTTATTTCAGAGTTTAAATTTTATTTAATGGAAAGCATCCAACTTTGTTACCTGAGCTGCATGTGAGAAATTTAGCCACGTGCCATGACTGATGCTCTAGAGTGTTGTCTATCTGCAAGTTTGCTCTTTCTCACAAAAAGACCAAAGATGTGGAGTTCATAGCAGGCATGGCAACTTTAAAAGTTAAAAGGCTCTCTCTCCTTCCCTTGCTGAAAGGCTCCTTCTTTATCAGGGCTCTCACAAGAATTTACATCCACAGTGAGTCACGCTGTTAGTTCAGCACTTCCCGGCAAGGAGAAGAGTCAAGTTTTGCGAGCTATTCTTAGCTGCTCCCCACCCTGTAATGGAAGATACTGGATGAACTCGCAAATGACACATTGTACTGAAGACAAACAGGGTGGATTGTATCAGATTGAGTTACCAAGTCTCCGTTTTCCTTGTTGTTATTAAGGAGGGTGGGGGGAAAAAAGAAAAAAAAAATCTGCTTGCAATTCCAGTACTGTATCGCCATGTAATGGAATGTGCACTCAAAGCAAAAACATACTTCTTTGCAATCCTCTGGATTTCCATGCCATTCCCCACCTGTAATCAGCACTAAATTAAAGATATCAAGACAGTTATAATCTATATTTCTTTGCAAGATCTCATTGTGATCAGGAATAATTTAGATAAAAATAGTGGCTGTGCTTTTGAATGGTAAGTAGAAGATTGCATCATCACATACATCAACAAGATAATATTTCTCCTGGCAGCTTTGCCATTAAAGTCAACGTGCACATATAAACTGCCTTTTCTCTAATGAGGTATCTATTCCCGACCCATTTTTCCAAGAAGTCAGACCTCTCCCAAGGCAGGAGGAACACACATTTATTCATCACAGTGCTTATCAAGTTATACCATCCTTATCTTTTTATGTCTGTTTCTTGAGGACATTTTTTTTTCATCCATGTGACCTTACAACATATGCCAGACATATAGCAGGTACTATGTATCGCTGTGAATATGCAAATAAATTCAAATAAATCACTATGAATATTCGACTAGATTGAAAATGGGTTCCTATTACATATGTTCTTTTATAACCTGACTTTCAAAAATCTAATAACAGCATGGAAATTTTACATGCTATTAATTATAGAGATACATAGTTTTAGTATATTTCATTTCATAGAAGAATAATCATTTATCTACCCAGTCCTTTCTTATTGGACAAGGGGTTTACGATTATTAGAAAAGAATGGAGTCTTCTTTACCCTTTAATTCAGTCAGAAACATTTACTGGTTGCCTTCTCTGTCCCAGGCACTGTTTAACTCTGGAAATATCCTAGCAAACCAGCATCTTGGTGAGAATAGGGGGATAATAAAGAAAATAAATTAAAAAAAGATATAATATGGAATCAACTGAATCACTTATAATCTGCTAGTTTTCTTAGTATGACACATGAATAAATATAATTATTAAACATCCAGAAATGTTCAAAACATGATTAGTATTATGGAGAAAGTTAAACAGGGAGTGTGTTGGCGAGAAATTTAAAACAGTGTTCAGAGACTGTCTGAAAAGGTAACACTTGAAGGAGAGAAGCACCTGCTAAGTTACTTAAGGGCAGAGATCAGTGTCTTTGCTTGTCTTTACATGGAAATCTCTGCCTTCATGACGCTTTGACTCTAAGATCTCATTTTATTTGGCTTATTTCCAAGTTTTGAGACTTAGGACAATTTTTGTATTGCGCGTGTGTAAATTAACATAAATATATAAATATTTAAAAAATGTTCTGCAATAACCGTATGCCACTTTTATAATAAGAAAAATGATATCTTAAAAAACCGCTTGCTTGAATTATTTTGTTAGCATGTCACACTGCGGACACATGCCAGGATTGGAAACCACCTACTCTCTGAACCTAAATCACTTGAACTGCTATTGAACTAAGTCTCAACCATTATGCACAGAGGCAAACCTTTCTTTGCTCTAAGTGCAAGACTTTGCATTTGCATCTTTAAGTTTGGCCTTCGGTTGCCCAAGTTTGGGAAATTGTACGATTTCATTAAAAAACTAAAATAGGACTCACTGTACCTCAGCTTGAATGTGGAAGGTCAAGGAGATCTTTGGGAGTAATCACAGAGGCTTTTGCTGGTCTCTTCTATCTTCTCTCCCCACTCTGGGAAGATGTTGCTCTCTCCCATTGTTGGAAGTCATTCTGCTCCCTGCATCTTTGACAGACTGCTCTAGGAATTGATGCACTAGGTAATACCTGCAGAAGGAAACAGTCGGAGACCCAGGAGTGAGAGACCTCATCTGCTTCTGAGAGAATGCTTTTATCTTTCTGTGTAGTGTGATTTTGGTTCACTCTGTGATACTGAAAAAGCCCAAATCATCTACATGTAAAATAATGCTAAAACCCATCTCTGGAAGCTTCCCAGCAAGAATGCCTTTATTTCTACAGCTATTGTCTACTTTGATATATAATTCCTAGTTCTTTTTAGTGAAATGTTTCTCTTACAAAGTGGAGAAGAAAGTTTAAAAAAGTATTTTTAGGGAAAGAAGAAAGAATTTGCTTATCCATTCATAATATGTATTAGTTTTATTCACTCCTGGCATTTGCATAGAAGCTGATATATTCCAAAGCAATTTTCCATCTCTCTTGTGATTTTCACAATGGTCTAAGGTAGGAATGTTATTTTTGTATATGCTTTATAAATGAGAAAACCAAGACACAGAAAAGATAAGAAAATTGCCCAAGGGCATAAGGTTGACATTTATTGAGTACTTTCCTGAGTCAGCTAGGATTCTGAGTATTTCATGTGTATTTACTCCTTTACCCCTCACAATAACCCAGATGATTTGGTTTTCTTTCTTTCTTCTTTCTTTCTTTCTTTCTTTCTTTCTTTCTTTCTTTCTTTCTTTTTCTTTCTTTCTTCTTTCTTTCTTTCTTTCTTTCTCTTTCTTTCTTTCTTTCTTCTTTCTTTCTTTTCTTCTTTCTTCTTTCTTCTTTTCTTTCTTTTCTTCTCTCTTATTCCCATCCTCATTTTACAGATCAGGAAATGAGGTATTGAGAAATGATCCAGGACATGCACAACTAGTTAGTGGCAGAGATGGCGTTGACCCTTGGTTCTAACCCAGAACATGGAAAACTATTAGGTATGGCTGCTCCACAGGGGTCATGGGACGCTGGGGCTATGATCATGAGTCCTGGAAAGTTTCTAAGTTCTGGAGTTGTTACTCTGGTGTGAGTACTGCCTTGGGATGCAGAAGGAAGCCAAATTAATTTTGGTATTGTTATAACTGTTACAGTAAACTCACCACAAAATGTATTCCTAGTAATTCTATTATATTCTATTATTTATAAAGGATAGTAAATTAGTAAAATACCTATGAATTTGCATTCATGGGAATAGTAGCTGATTTTTGGTAGCAGGATCTGTATTCTCAGGAAATGTTGAGGGTGCAGATTTCCTCAAAATTTCCTCCTTCCTGAGTAATTGCTTTATGACAACCATGACAGATAATAACCTATTTCTGCTTGATCAGTCATGGCAAGTCATTTACTTTTTTGAGGCAGTTTGTTCTATTTAGGGACAACTAATTGTTAGGAATTTCATATATCTCCCAACATATATATGGACATGTATATAAATGGATCAAAATTTATGTCCTGAATGTAGTAAAATGTTTTGCTTGAGGATTCCAAGATACAATATATAATCTCTGCAATTAAATAGAGCTCTAGTTGCTCCAGTTTTATTGAGAGGCTTCAGAAGATCTTTATAAACTGTTTGAGACAGAGTGGTAAAAAGAGACTAAATGATCAACAAATATATTAATAAGTATTAACAAAAGAGAAAAATCTGACCTGTAATAATACACTGTGTTAACTTTCATAGTTACTTCCATTTTATCTCTGAAACTTTCACTGGAAAGCTAGGTTATAGGAGTCAGACTAAAATAAGCAATAATTTTGGCTTACAGGCTTGGAACAAAAAGAAATTTGCACTGTGTGAAAAATGTGTGTGTGTGTGTGTGTGTGTGTGTGTGTGTGTAGGGGAATGGAAAAAGAAAGGTATAGGTACATTAATTGGGCAAATTAATTGAAAGGCTATATTTTAACTAAGTCTTTCCTTCCAAATGTCAACATTTCAAGGATTAAAATTTAGTTTGATAAGTAATTATCAAGCACCTTCCGAGTGTCAGACTTTGTGTTGGGTACTGGGAATACAGTGGAAAAAACATAAATATGTTCTCTGCCTTTAGGGCATTGTGTGCCTGCATGTGTTGCTGCCAAGGGCATTAGTGGGACTGAAGTGCAGGTGACATTCCACGTGATAAGCCTGTGCCTTAGTGTGGGGCTGCATCTGCTTTGGGAAAAGGAGATCTTTATCTAACCAGCACAGATGTGCTGTATCAGCTCATGACCATCTGCCTGCCTTTATAGGGCTTATATTCTAAGAAGAAAGGCAGTCTTAAACAAATAACTGTGTGATTAGTTACAAAAGAGAAGCAGAAGACACAAAGGTATTTAGCTTAGGTCTAAAGGCCAGGAAAAGCCTCCTTCAGAAGGTGATCTTTAAGATAAGCACTAAAGAATATGACCAGGAATTGGTGCCATATTGATTTAGGTGAAAAGAACTACCTCCCTTGTCCATACTTCATACAAGAAATTGTTGATGACATTGGCTCCTCAAGTAAATATCAAATATTTCCTTAAAGACAATTGTTGTGGGCACCTGGGTGGCTCAGTGGTTGAGCATCTGCCTTTGGCTCAGATCGTGATCCCAGAGTCCTGGGATCCAGTCCCATATTCCTGCAGGGAGCCTGCTTCTCCCTCTGCCTATATCTCTGCCATTCTCTGTGTGTCTCTCATGAATAACTAAATAAAATCTTAAATAAAATAAAGACAATTGTAATTCACAGTGAGTTGGGGGTAGGAACCTAGAATCAAAGGGGGAGGACTAAAAGAGATAGAAGGACAAAAAAGAAGGGATACAGAGAAAGTTACATGGACGTTAACTTACTGACTTCTTTCACTGAAGTTAATTGGAGTTTATCTTTCATTTTTATTTTTTTTAAAGATTTTATTTATTTATTCATAGAGACACACACATACACACATACACACAGAGAGAGAGAGAGAGAGAGGGAGAGAGAGAGAGAGGCAAAGACACAGGCAGAAGGAGAAGCGGGCTCCATGCAGGGAGCCCAACATGGGACTCGATCTCTGGACTCCAGGATCACACCCCGGGCTGCAGGCAGCACCAAACTGCTGCACCACTGGGGCTGCCGCAATTGGAGTTTAAAACTCTATGGTTGAACCTGGCTGGTTTCAGCAACAACAACAAACAGGGAAAGTCCTACCAGTTCATAAAAATAATGATAATTATAATTTAGAAACTGATGTGTTGCTGGGTATACTTATTTAAGGCAGGGAGGAAAGACAGAGAAATATGTTTACTACTTCAAAGATCTGAAGCACTGTATTCGGACACCTTTCCTAGGGGCTTAACTTGCTTCCTCTACTTCCTTTCTTCTATTCCTTTCAGCTAAAATTCTGCTTCTACCTTTTTGGATAGAGTGAAAGGTTGTGCTTAGGCCTCAAATAAGGTCAGACTTTTAATCGAAACATTTCACTGGGGAATCTGGTATTTGCAGAGTTATTAATAAAATGTTAGTTGATTTATCTTTCTATATGAGGTTCCCTAGGAATTCCTTAGAGTTGAAATGATTGGAAAACTTAGGCATTTCTAGTTGTCTTGCTGTAATACTATTAAAATACTAACTCCTATTAATGCCTCCCCTTTATTCTCAAAATTGAGACTAATATACAAAGAAGAAAAATACTTGAGTAAATAGGATATGGATTAAAATTTGAAGGCAATTATTAAAATTTTGGAATGTGATTGTCAAAAGGGCAATCATAATCTGCAAATTTTATATTTTCTGTAAATGATAGAGATATGAAGGTGCAAAGTTATATAATTAGGGATACCTGGGTGGCTCAGCAATTGAGAGTCTGCCTTTAGCTCAGACCTGTAATGCCAGGATCGAGTCCCATGTCGGGCTCCCTGCATGGAGCCTGCTTCTCCCTCTGCCTATGTCTCTGCCTCTCTCTCTGTGTCTCTCACGAATAAATAAATAAAATCTTAAAAAAAAGTTATATAATTAGTGAGGTAATTACCCTGGATTCACCAGTAAATATTATTTGCAATACCCTGCTGACCATAAATAACTATGGTCATATTTATTTTTAGTATTATTGGCATGTTTAAAGGCTAGCATTTATTTATAATGATTGGATATTCAGTTAATGGTTGTTTAGAGAGTGGTAACATGTGTCTAACTTTGTCATCTATTACTTTGCTTTATGAATGGAGTGATCATTCCATTAAACTGGGCAAATTTAGTTTCTTTTCTCCAATATGTTTCCTTGTTTAGTTCTCAAAATATTTGGAAACAATAAAAAGTGAGATCTATTTCATTTATAATGGTATGTATTGATTTCCCTAAAAGTTCTGTCGAAAAAGTAGACTTCTATTGAAAGGTTTCTCAGATAGTGTTTTTAATGTTCTTTTCTGATACTTTTACATTCACTTTATAAATGTAGGGAATTAGAGTAGTGGAAAAATTTAAATGACATATTAAATTACTATGTGTCTGGAGAAATGTAGAGTTTCAAGTATTCTCCCAGAAATTCCTAGATACCTCCAGAAACCCTGAAAGCTATAGTTATCTACTTCACTTTTTAAAGATGGCAATATTATATCTTAAGTATATGGCTTTATTACCAAAATTATAAAGTGTTTCATGCTTAACTGACATTTTCCTCAGCTACTGTTACTTTAGCAACTCTATCTTCTTAAGTTCAACTGAGATATATGAAGTCTTAGGAGAGAATCTATTTACCTAATTGTAATTTGACCTTTCACTGTTAAAACCAATATTCATAAACGTCTACAAAGGGCCAGGTCAGAGAAAACAGGAAGCAAATCTCAGCTGAATGAGAATGTTCTTTGGCTACATATTAGTGATTATGTGTGGGGGTCAAAGTTGTCAAATGTCACTCCCACTTTGAATTCTGACCTGAGTCCTATTACCTCATTTATTCTGCCTCTAGCCATTAGCTAATACATATTTTAATACCATGTAGATGTCTTTAGATGAAAATGAAATCTATGGGATACAGGTGGGATCCATTTTTACTATCAAGGGAAATATATTAATCAAGAGCTGTATGAGTAACAATTGTTTCAATTTTTTATTTTTGGAATTAGGTAGCCGCCAAAGAGAATAAAGAACAGCAGTTATTTAGCAAGGGCAATAAAGTAGCCAGAAAGGAGTTAGAAAAGAGAAGAAGAAAAAAAAAATAAAAAGAAAAGAGGAGAAGAAAAAAGCAAGGATAAAAGGAGAGGAAAAAAGTACAAGGATAGAAAACAGATACATAGAGAAAAAAAATACATGTGTTTAATGGAGAAAGAAGACACAGCTAATGCATATTTGGCAATGATGCTCTGAGAAGGAAAGCAGATGGGTAAAGAAGAGAGAGACCTTGGGATGTTCACTAGGGACATGGACTGAGGTTTAAACTTTTATCAATTCTTTGGATAAAACATTTTAAGTCTGTGTTGTGTTTCACAATTGTAGCCACAGTGGACAATGGTGACAGTGGTGGAAAGTTTATAAAGGAATTGAGCAAAATTGAAATCTCTGGGAGAAGCATCTGGGCCACAAGAAGCAAACAATTTCACTTTCTTAATTTCACTCATCTAAGCAGTTTTCCCAACCTGGCTTTGTTTTGCAAATATCTTACCATATTAGTAGAAAAATGGCTGACTGAGGAAGAAGATGGAGGCGAGAACATGGAAATGGCTTCAGTTAACTGGATGACCTGTCTTATGAACAAGGACCAGATAAGCAGTGGACAAAACTGTATCAGGAGGGCTGAGTTCTAGACTGTACCTGCCATCTGTGTAGTTCTGAGTTGATCACTTAAAATATGAGTTTATTCCCTTATCCATAATTGGGAGTAAAACTTTGCTTTGCGGCATTGCCTTGAAAATCAAATGTAGCAGTATATTTTTTTCCTAATAGTAAGGTGGACAACATAAGAAAGTAACCACTGACACTATTATTCCATGGGGCCTAGGATTTTAGGCCAGGCACCAGATTCCAACTCTTGAAAAATATATGTAATTCCAGAGACAAAACCTACAAATTGAATTTAAATGGCATTGAATAAGTGAGACCTTCATGTATTAAACATTGTGCTTGTATCAGGACACAGAAATAAATAAGACATAATCCCTGTGTTCAGGGAGTTTACATTGGGGAAATTGTGTAAAAAATAAATCCAAGTCCTATTATAATGATATTAATGTGGATGTGAACGACGAAAGAGAAGTGATCAGAATGTTATGGGGTTAAGAAGGAAAATCTTAGAAGAGAGGTGGAAGATCAAGCAAAAGTCAGTTTAGAAGCCCTAGTTAGGTTATAGCACAAGGATTGCCTAGGGATTTGTGACAATTCTATTACTTTATCAAGTTGGTTCTATTTTTTAAACCACTGCCTTTTAAAAATCTTTCCTTTGAAACGTCCTTATTTTTGCTCTACAACATTTTAAACATTTCATTTTAAGAGATTTCTGAAATTTTTTCCAGCTGACCTAATTTTACATTAGACACCTTTGTGATCAAAACAGTAATAGCATACAGAGACATAAATTCCAATCCTTCCCTCTCTGAATAACCGGGCCAAATGAACCAAAGCAGAGAACAAATTGCTTTTAATATTAGAACCATGTGGACTTTTTGTAATGTTCCTTACTTCCAACCCAAATGCTATCCTAATGTATTAATTCTCTCCAAAAGGCTGTTTCTTCTGATTCTCTTTTTCTATTAATGATACTCTTATTATTCCAATCACAATTTTCACTTACTTTTTTCCAACTCTTACTCCCTTCTGTTGTCAAGTTCTGACAAAGCTTTGTTTAAAATGTTTTTTGAATTCAATCCACCTATTCTTAATAGTTCCTATTTGGGGGATATTTTAAGGAACTTTTGAAAATCTCTCCATTCCATCCGGTCTACCACAGCCAGGTCAATAAATCAGATGATTTCTTTATTTAAAAACTTTATAGTTCTCCTCCATGGTTAAGTCAAAACAACTCTAGACTTTAAGATGATCTATGGTAGGCTGGTCACCAGCTGCTCACCTTTCTGAAGCCTCTCATGTAATCTGATTTAGAAATTTTCCCTGAAAGGCAGACAGATACCTTTTCTTGTTCTGGGCCCTGGAGTGTCATCAGATGAGACTTGAGAGGTGAGGAAGAAGAACTGAGGTGCTACTTACCATCCCTCAACAGAATTCTACTCCAAGCCACTGTTATTCCTGGCTTAACTTTAATATCTATTTCTCAGTTTTTTTACAGCAGAAAAAAATAATTAAGGAAATTATCCATGGTTATTAAAAAAATAAATGAAAGTAGAGAAAAAGTCATGTTTAAAGTAGCATTTTCATATATTTATCAGATCTTGTACCTGCTGCATAGTGAGTGTTCAATAAATATTTGTGGAATAAATAAATGAATGTTCAGAACCATAATTAAAATGAGTGAAATTGTGAGGCTTTTCTGATTACTCAGTTCCTCTACCTTTTTCCCATCACCTTGTTTCTCTTTTAACTGAAGAACTCCTAATGCTTTCTGCATCAGTATATATGTACTTGTGTATGGGTATGTGTACTTTAAAAAATCACAGAAGAAAATTACATTTGAAGCATACATATTTGGTAATATTTATGGGAAATATTTTGCATAGGATAAAGATATGACTTGGCATATTTAACAATGGTATGTTGACTTTGTACATATGGTTAATTTTCTTGCTTATCATTTCAGTGTAAATGTACTGTAAATAGGTGTTAAGCAAGTTAAGTCACTTGGATTCATGTAAGCAGATATCATTATAGTAAAAAAAATTCTCAATATATATTCACCCTAAAAGTCAAAACTTTTTAAAAATAGACATGATCAGATGGGCGGGGGAGGCAGAGCTAGAGCAGTGATGTGTGACTGTGTGTGTGTGTGTGTGTGTGTGTGAGAGAGAGAGAGAGCTTTCTCAGTACAGAGAATAAAAATCTTGGTCCAGATTTTATTGTCCAAGGCAGATACTTGCACTTAGAGAGTCCACTTTTAGAATTCAACACTGAACTTAATTAGCACAAAGAATTAGAAAAGACATTCACGGGTTTAAATTAAATAATTTGTTTTATCAGAACTTTTAATTAGAGTTTTACTGGAAACAGATTAAGCCTACTTTAGAAATTTTCCTTGTTTGGATGTTGCTTGCTGGAAGTTACAGTATTAATAAGTTTTGCTTTCCAATAACTAAAACCTTTTGGTCTTAGATTGGAAATAACTCAGATGTGTGGGGGTAATTTTTTTTAAAGATTTTATTTATTTATTCATGAGATACACACAGAGAGAGAGAGAGAGAGAAAGAGAGAGAGAGAGGCAGAGACACAGACAGAGGGAGAAACAGGCTCCATGCAGGGAGCCTGACATGGGACTTGATCCTAGGTCTCCAGGATCAGGCCCTGGGCTGAAGGTGGTGCTAACCGCTGAGCCACCTGGGCTGCCCTATAATTTTGACTTAAGAGACTAGCTCCACTAAATTCCCAGGGTCAAAGTTGACAAGTTACACATTTTTATGGAGCCCAGAGCATGTGATTATATTTATTCAATTCTGGAGAAAGGAGCATTAGAAGTTTGAAGATTTTCATAGTGTCAGGTAACTGACTGCTGATGACTATATTATAACAGCCTGCAGTTTTGTCCTTCCACTTGTTCGCCTATCATCCATGCCTGATAGGATCGGGGTATTTAATTTATCTGGATGATAAGGAAGGGTGTGTGCTACAAGAATGTTGGGACTCCAAGTTTCTTTAAAAGTCTCTCAAACTTTGGTAACTGCAAGATGTACATTTATCTCTTGTGTTGACTCAATGTCAGCTTGTAGCCAGTACTCATCGTGTGTGTGCTGTTGTTATTAGGATTAAATTATAAAAAAAGCATTTTTTTTAACATTAAAGTTGCCTCTAGTTAAAAAAAATCAAGGATAGAGTTCTCCTATCCTTTTAAAGAAGACATACATGCATATTAAAAGGTAACTACTGAATATATAAAAGGAATTGCACCAATGGTGGATGCTAAGTCATTATTTCTTCCCAGAGAAAAGTAATCACAAAAATCCTAAACTATAGCATGAAGGCATCAGAGAAACTATAAGGAAGAATGTACTAGTGAGATTTATATTAATTTTGCATGAGGTTATAAATGGGGGATGCTCCAGGGAGGTCAGTCTTAGGTAGCACTTGAAATAGCTGGGTTGTACTTGGGTGCCCTCCATTCTCCTGAGTTTCTAGCTGTTCTTCAGATGGGTCGCCCAAATCTCTTCTAGAACATCCAGTCCAGGCAACCTCTGATTTACCTAGTCAATATAATTTTTTCACCCCTCCTTTTCCTCATGTCATACTTTTGGTGGATTTAATGTTTTTACCTATTCAAACAATCTTTTCAATAGCAAAATTGATTTCTGACTCTGATAACTTTATATGTGATTATTTTTGATGATCTCTTTCAGTTTCCATATATACTATGTCATATATAGTTATAATCAAAAGATATGTATAATTTTGTATTTTATTTTGTCCATTCAATACCATTTTCTATGTCCTTTCTACATTTAACTGTAGAATCACTCATCAAATTTCTATATGTATCTTAAACAATTTTTTATTATTGATTATTTGGGTTATCTTTATATTTTTCTCTTAAAATGCTCTTACAAATGTCTTTGCTCATTTTTATTTTCAATTTATTTTCTTAGAATGGATTCCAAAAGTTGGATTATTAGGTTAAAGATATAAACATTTTTATGTATCAGGTCAAAGGGATAAACACTTATATTACCATGCACAGACACACTCATAGCCAGGTATCCCTCTAGAAGTAATAAGTACATTTCTATTTATTAGCATTAAGCATATGTAATATATTTGTCTCAGAAACCCCCATTATCCTAATACCTGGGGTTTTAAAAAACAATTTGACTAACTCAAGTTAATATACGAATGACTAATGGCCTTTCCTTCCCTCATTTTAGAAAAAAATTCCAAGCAGTAGGTGTGTGCACATATGTACAACCCTCTGAATATTTGGAAGTAAGAAAACTTTCCTTGGTACTTAGATCACACTGCATAACAGAGTGCCAAATTTGCTTACTTAGGGAATCCTGTTTAAGCAGAATTTAGGTAGATGCTTACAAAGGGAAGGCAACAGATATTTCTTCCAGGATTATATTATAATTTAATGAGAAATACACTGATTTTGCAGGTGATTTGTTACTTGCCAACACTTGTGGAGATTCTTCTATGTCCATAGCACTGAGTCAGGTATTGTGATAGCTACAAAGATATAAAAACCATACTGGCAGCCCTTGATGACTTTCTAGTAAAAAAAAAAAAAAAGGATCTAGCACATGACCACAAATCAATGTAGTACTTATAAAATGACATCTCATCCAAAAAATAATGTGAGAGTTAAGTGGAGATTACTTTGATGAAATGATAATTCATCTTAAACCTAACCATTTTATGTGGGTAATATCCAGAGAAACAAATTTCCGTTTTCATTTCCACTTTAAGGCCAATGAGATTTATTTTCAAAACTAATTATGTAAGTTTTTCTGCCCTTGTCAGTGGCATTGGCACATGAAAATATTTGGGAGACTTTATGAAATTCCAACATTCTTATGGAAAGCTAACACACTATAATTTACCAAAGACACTTATTTATCAAGGCATAATCTCTTCTGGGGGAAGAGGAAAGCTGAGATTAATGGGAGAACCACTCAAGAATTTTAAAATACATTTGATCTTTAGCATGACACTAAGATTAATTCAGTATATAGTATGTATTTCTAGATGTGTTAATCAAATATGCTGAAATTGGTAATAAGGAGAAGGAAATTAACTTTGACATCCCGTTTGATAGTTGTCATTACATTAAGTGTGGAGCAAATCCAGTTGGTTTCAGGAATAAAGCAAAGGGGAAAATGTGAAATTGACACTCTTAGAACCGTACTGAATTAACCTTTTAGCTACTGCAGAATCCTTATGGTAGCAGATTGGTTAGAAATAGACATAAAGGGATCCCTGGGTGGCGCAGCGGTTTGGCGCCTGCCTTTGGCCCAGGGCGCGATCCTGGAGACCCGGGATCGAATCCCACATCAGGCTCCCGGCGCATGGAGCCTGCTTCTCCCTCTGCCTGTGTCTCTGCCTCTCTCTTTCTCTCTGTATGACTATCATAAATAAATAAAATTAAAAAAAAAAAAAAAGAAATAGACATAAACATTTTCCAGTGATTTACTTTAAAATCACTGGCTCATTCCAATTCATTTCCTAGAATTTGATCACTTAAGTTCCAGGCTTTTAGTTTTTTTTTTTTTTTTTTTTTTTTAAGATTTTATTTATTTATTCGAGAGAGAGAGAGAGGCAGAGACACAGGCAGAGGGAGAAGCAGGCTCCACGCAGAAACCCTGACATGGGACTCGGTCCTGGGTCTCCAGGATCAGGCCCTGGGCTGGAGGCGGCGCTAAACCGCTGAGCCACCCGGGCTGCCCTAACTTTTAGGTTCTAAATGGGTAATCAGCATTTTGGTATTCTTTCGGTTGAAGGGCAATTGTCTAAAGTGAATTCTGTATTTTCATAGTCAGGTCACAGAGCTAGAAGCCATCCTGCACATAGCATATACCTTAATGTTGCAGGCAGAGACTAAGGGTTTCTAGGATGCCACCAGACCTCTTATCTTCCTTGTAGTAAGCAGGACTGGTGTGGGTGCTGGGAAAAAACAAAACAAAACAAACAAACAAAAACTTCATACAGTTTGGATCAAAACAGTATGGTTGACACATGCATTCAAGCCAACGTTGAAAATTTAGATCTCCCCTGAGATTAGGATGTACAGCCATCCCCCATGGCCACTTGAAGCTGGGCTTAAGGGCAGCCGGGTTATTCCCTGGGCACTCATCTCTGGTTCTTTCTTCCTTTCAGCTTCTTTCTTTCCCACCACAGACTGGGGTTGCCTTGTGGATAAAAACAGGTCACCAGTGGCTCCTGAATTTTATTTGAAAGCTCTGCCTTCCAAGGTGGGGATGGATTTCAACAATCTATCCCCCAGTTAAAAAAATCTAGAAGAGGGGTACCTGGGTATCTCACTAGCTCCATCACTATCGGTATCTCTCACTCTTAAAATAAAGAAATAAAATCTTTAAAAAAAATTAAAAATCCAGAAAGAAGTTCTTGTTATGATTAGCTTAGGTCATATGGCAATTCATGGAACACTATCTGTCAGAAGCAATCTCAAACACTTTAAATGAATTTTTAACTTTGTTTCTCACAACAAATCTATGTGTCAGGAATTATTATAATTTTTATTTGATACATGATATAATTGAGGTTAAAAGGGTTAAGTGACTTGCCTGAATTTCACAGCCAGGATTTAGTTTCAGGATTTGCTTCTGGGTCTTTATCCAAAGCCCAAACTGTCCTCCCTTTTCTGTCTCTGTGAATAACCTCCTCTGGACAAGGTGTGCTACTCCTAGTCCATTGCCTGGTGGAGAAATAATGAAAGAACATGTCAACTCTCAGAGTAGACAGGGTGGAAGGGGGCTAGAGGTGGAGAAACAATGTAGAGAAGAGACAATATTATAGATGTCCTCTGCATTCCTACCATTACCTGTAAAGATTTAGGTGGTGTTTGTCATCTGGATAGTGTTGATTGCTATGATTAATACAGGAACATACTTGATGAGACACTTTATATTTAACAGTGTTCCAAGTAACCTAAGAATCCTCACTGTGTCTCCAGGTCTGCAGCCCAGAGATCACAATTTCAGCAAAGGTTAATTTTTTCTACCTTTATTTATTTTCTTATTAGAACTAGGAGATATATTTATTTGTTTCTTCTTGAGATAATCTCAAGATTGCTGAGTGAATGTTACCCTTTCCTTCCCATTTAAGTGAATTAATCTTTCTCTTTGGGATGACTACAGATAAATAACCCAAATATATTTACATATATATGTCCAGGCAGAGGCCTTTATAATTGCTTGGTGATAAGTATAATGCTTTTTATTTCAAAATTAATTAAAATACTAAAAAAATTTCAGAAAATATGTCTTTTTAAAAAAGACCCAAATCATTTGTATGTATGTATGTATGTATGTATGTATGTATGTATGTATGTATTTTAGACAGAGAGAGTGCATGCATGCAAGCCAGAGGGGAAGGACTGAGGGAGAAGGGAGAAGGAGAGAGAACCTTAAGCATGCTCTATGCCCAGCACAGTGCCCAAGGAAGGGCTAGATCCCATGACCCTGAGATTATGACCAGAGCTAAAATCAAAAGGGGGTTGCTAACAGACTGAGCCACCCGGACACCCCTCAAAACAGCTGTATTTATGTTTCAGGTATAGTAGAACTGAAGTACAAAGGGAGCTTAAACTACATCTTATTACTCTTTGATACCATGTCTCATAAATATTATTCTTTGGAAAACTATCATGAAAAAAACACTGGCAAAATGTAGAGTGGTTGAGTTCAAGTTTTGGTTTACTCAGCAATCTGTTTTCCTATTTTTTAAATCTTTGAGGCAATGTAATATGTCCACCACTAATACAGTCCCTCATTTTGTTCCATTTTTTACCCTCTCTGTACATTTTGGAGGTAAACCACACCAAGTGATTATTTTCACTCTTTAATGTTAAGCATTTAGAGATGGACTATTCCTGACACTTTTGTACAACTGCTTTACTATATTGTGGAGAGACAGCTACCCAACTCATCCCAAGTCAATTGTCCTGCCTCATTCATTATTTTTGTTGGTTCTTCTTATTTATTTATTGACTGGTTGATTTTTAATCTCAGTGTAGTTAACATACAGTGTTATATTAGTTTCAGATGTACAATATAGTGATTCAATAATTCTATACACTATTCATTTCTCATCATGATGAAGTGTACACTTAATACCGTTCACCTATTTCACCCATTTCCCCACTGACCTGCCCTCTGGTAACTACCACTTTGTTCTCTGTATTTAAGCATCTGTTTTTTTGTTTGTCTCTTCTTTTTCCTGTTCATGTGTCTTTTGTTTCTTAAATTCCACGTGTTAGTGAAATCATATGGTATTTGTCCTTCTCTGACGTATTTTACTTAGCGTTATACCCTCTAGATCCATCCATGTTGTTGCAAATGGCAAGATTTCATTCTTTTCTATGGCTGAGTAATGTTCTATCATATATGTTTACCACATTTTTATCCACTCATCTATCAAAGGACACTTGGGTACTTCCATAATTTGGCTGTTGTAAATAAGGCTGCAATAAACAGAGGGGTGCATATATCTTTTTTAATTAATGTTTTCATATTCTTTGGGTAAATACCCAGTAGTGTGATTACTGGATCATATGGTAATTCTATTTTTAATATTTTGAGACCCTTCATGCAGTTTTCCATAGTGGCTGTACCAGTTTGAATTTCTACCGACAGTGCATGAGAATGCCTTTTTCTCCATATCCTCACCAACACTTGTTGTTTCTTGTGTTTTTTATTTAAGCCATTCTGACACATGTGAGGTGATATCTCATGTAGTTTTGATTTACATTTCCCTGATGATGAGAGATGTTGAGCATCTTTTTGTGTGTCTGTTGGCCATCTGCATGTCTTCTTTGGAGAAATGTCTATTTTTGATTGGATTATTTGTTTTTGATGTTAAGTTGTATAAGTTTTTTGTATAGTTTGGATCCTAACCCCTTATTAGATATATTGTTTGCAAATATCTTCTCCCCTTCAGTAGGTTGTCTGTTGTTTCTTTTTCAGTTTTCTCATTTACTTAGTATCATGTTGAGACTCAGTTTGGTATAATGTCAAATTTCCATTTCATTCTTTTCCCAATATGGGAAAAGAATATCAACCATGGTTGATATCCTAAATAACGCTAATTATATTACTTTAAGCAGAGATGCTCTGATAACATTTTGGTCACAGAGACATAGTAGGTATAGCCAGCTAATGATTTCCAAGCTGACAGGTTATGTAATGTGCTTCTAGGACCATGGTGCTTCTTTTTTTTCTGGAAAAGGCAGGGTGGTTTAAATTTATTACATGTAAAACCTGCCTTCTAACTTTGAGGATCCTTTTCAATAGTTACTATAGTATCTTGTAACCTTTTGCTGCCCTGGTCTTAGGGAAAATAAATACAATAAATGAACTCAATGCATAGTATAGGGATTCCTAATCTTTTTGGAGCCATGTACCTGTTTGTCAGTTTGAGGAAGCTGATGGTCCCCTTCTTAGCATATTGTTTTTACATGCATATTATAAAATACATACAATAAAGGAAACCATTTGTATTGAAATACAGACATCAAAAATTTTTAAAGACTGAGACACAGTAATACGTGCTTCTTCATTCATTAAATAACAAGATTTGGAGATATATCTAATAACCATTGTAATTTAAAAGTAGTGATCAGTGATATTTTGCTATATCTGTAATACTTATGATATAAAAATACCTACAATTTTTATAGGTATTCAAATCACAGGTAGTGCTAATTCTACAGTGATTGATCAATTGCATTTATAAAAGAAGGAATTGCATTTAGAGATTAATGAAAATAAAATGTACTATTTTTTTCCCATAATGGATACCTTGAATTCTATTAATGGATCTCGTGAATGGAATTAAGATGAACATTTTGGATAGAATTAAGAACCACTGCTACAAATTGTAGGTGGCTTAGTATATTACTTATCTCTTAGGCATTTGCATCTCAAAATAAGACCAGGAAGAAGAAATTATTTACAAAAAATAATTTATAATAATAGATTTTCAAGCACTTTTATGGGCAGGACTTTTTTTTATTTTTGCTGTAATAGTAGTATATGTTTTAATAAATATGACAAATTTAAACATGCATGAATGCTGTTTCTATCAAAGTTATCATCTCCATGGGTATAATCACATTTGCATAATATTTCTAACTCCAGAAACTTCCTTGGGAAAAATTCTTCCTCCATTTTCTTTGTAGACAGATTCTTAATCTTTTGAGTCCATGATAAATTATTCTTTCAATAGCAGATTTTATTTTTAGAAGAGTCAAAGTCATGATGAAGCAACCTGTTTAGAATTAAAAAAAAAAAAAAGGGTGCAACTTTAAGGCTGTAAAACCAGTTTTCGATGTTTTATAAATTAATTTTTAAGTTAATTCTAAAAGAGATTTCATTTTTTAAAAAATGTTATTTGTTCATGAGAGACAGAAAGAGAGGCTCCATGCAGGGAGCCTGATGTGGGACTTGAACCCCGGGTCTCCAGGATCAGGCCCTGGACTGAAGGTGGCGCTAAACCGTTGAGCCACCCAGGTTGCCCTAAAAGAAATTTCAAAAATAGTTTGAAGACTGGCAGAAACATTAAATAAACATATAGACTCCCCAAGGTACCTTCTTTGTAGATAACATTCATCTGACCTCATGAGCCATATGTTATAATTTGGGGGCACAGAGACCCTTCCATTGAAGTTAAATCCCATGATTTAGGCATCTGTCTTCTGCTTAAGCATTAAACTAGTCCTGGTTACCTAAATTCTGCCAAATCTCAAATGTAATGAGTCACTGTTTATGGTCATGTCCATTTGTTAATAACTGTGTTTCAGAGTTTTCTAGGATTCTGCCGCTTGAAGTGTACGGGTGGATTACATTGGATGCCACTATGATATTGTTTGAGAAGCCTTAAGCAGAGCAGAAACAAAGTCTTGTCTAAATTGTTCATCAGAATTAATCATGCTCTCCATCCTTCTGTGAATATTTTGTGTAAGTGTATTGAGTGATGGATTTTATTCCTCTCTGCTTACAAATGCCTGAGTAACAAACAGCCCATAGATGCAAACAGATGCTTTCCGAACATTCTGTTTTCTTCTGCCTCTGGGGCTGCTGTTGATTTGTCAGCTTCTAGCCTTGAAATCCCTGGAGACTTTTGGCCTCCCTCCTTCCCCCCTCCCTCCCTCAAGGGTGCCACACATTATCAGAGCTCCAATGGCAGTGGTCATCACCCACGCCCTCCTTCTGCCAGAGGGAACTCAGTCTCTGTAACTGCTGCTCTGCAACCTTGCCTAATTTCTGATCTGTCTTCTTCTTCCAGGTTAGTTAGCTGAGAAGGAGGGGTAGGAGGGCTGTGGGAGTGGATTTAGAATGCCTTTTTTGAGTAGTAAATTGACCCTCATGTGTCAGCTTTCTGCTTTGCCTTATTACTTCTAGAAGGATGTTCTATTACAAGTACTTATTAAATTGAATTTTCAATCTGATAGCTCTAATTTTAGAAGCTAAATTGGCTTTGTGGATTTGACTGAGAATTTTAGTACATTGTTATGGAGAAACAACAGCAAAGTAGCTTGCAAGTAATTTTTTTTTTAATGTTTTAGAGATTGTATTTATTTGAGAGAAAGAGAGAGAGTGAGAAACCATAAGCAAGGAGAGGAGCAGAGGAAGAGGGAGAAGCAGACTCCCTTCTTAGCAGGGAGCCCCAAAGTGGGACTTTATCCTAGGACCCCTAGATCATGACCAGACCTGAAAGCAAACACTTAACCGACTGAGCCACCCAGGTGCCCCACATGTAAACTTTTAGTTTCTGTAAATTGAGAATTGCTGTAGTTTACTTTTTCTTTGGTTAGTCCTTTTTTTTATTATTATTATTTATTTATGATAGTCATACAGAGAGAGAGAGAGAGAGAGAGAGAGAGAGAGAGAGAGAGAGGCGGAGACACAGGCTCCATGCACCGGGAGCCCGACGTGGAACTCGATCCCGGGTCTCCAGGATCGCGCCCTGGGCCAAAGGCAGGCGCCAAACCGCTGCGCCACCCAGGGATCCCTCTTTGGTTAGTCCTAAAAGCACATATTCTAACCAATTCTTGTAAACCATATGGGCCCTAGAAGAGTGATTCTTTAATTTTAGAATTTCCTAAAAATTTATTAAAATGTAGACTGCTGGGCCGCACTCCTAAGAGTTTTTGATTTAGCAAGTCTGTGGTGGTGCCTGAGAATTTGCATGATGCCATGCTGCTGGTCCAGAGCAGACTTTGAGAACCACTGGCCTAGAGGCTAGGCCACAGATCTGAAATTAATGTTAATCTTTGTTATTCATAATATAATTTGAATCTGAAATTTTCATGAGAGTGTGAATTTTAAATTCTTCTAGCAGAGATGCAAATAAATGTAGATGCATCTGGTTCACCTACAACTTATATTTAATTACTTATTTTCAGGCTTGCTATCAGATATTCATTCCACAACTTATAATGAAAAATTTTTACAAGCTGGCAATAAATGGGCTAGTATTCATGAATTCACATTTTTAATCTGTGCTAAACCAACAGCAGTTTACCTCCTCACAGACATTCTTTTGGTTTTTGAGCCAACACACTTTCTTAGGTAATGTTTTCAGCAGTTTTAAAATCTAAATTTCCGCGAACTTTGCAATCTTGTTAGTTTGAAGTTGATAAGTTTTTTTTTTTTTTTTTGAAGCGCTATTGATAAATGGCTCCCACGATGTGCCTGCTGTGATGGGTGGAAAACCTAATTGATTTTATAGTAGTGTAGTAGTGCTGAGTGCTCAGCTCTGGGACCTGCTCACACTTTGCAGATGTGTGAATTGAATCAGAATGGGAGAATTCTGTTGCTAATCACCGCAAGCCTCAGGACTTGGTTTGGGAGGTGAATGGGCATGGGATTGGTTTCCTTTCTTGAGCAAAAATGAAATCAAAGCCCTAACATGTTTTTTGTTTTGTTTTGTTTTGTTTTTTTCTTTTGGCTCTCATGTTCTCACTTTAAAAGACATATCCCTTTTGATCAATGTGCAGTTATCCTTGTTCAGTTGTCTTCCTGAAAGATGAATACTTTGATATTTTGGGTTGAGGACGTTTGCACATAAGTGAAAGTAGACTGGGTTAGGCTTAATTCAAGAAAATTAATGAGTGTGTCTTTTTTTCCAGTGTTCATACTGGAAACTTTTACATAGTTTCCATCCATCCATACATACATTTTACATTCATTTCCTGTGAATGCTGTAGCATTCACAGGGCTGATGAAGCTGAGTAGCATCAATGCATGAGCCCCGAGGTTGAGGACATTAATCTCAAGTTCAAAGGCCAACACTGTCATTTGTTAGTAATGCTACCTTGGGCTAGTAGTCAGTTTCCTTGTCTGTCAAATAAAATAAAGCCTGCAGGGCTGTGAGGGATTAGACACTCATGATGTAAAACACCCGGTGCACAGTAAAACAGCCAATAAATGGAACTTATTATTATAGACAGAAATTCTTAAATTTGCTCATAAATTTAAATTTTTCTGACTTCTTCATTGGCAAAAGCACAGCTGCTATATTAACTTGAGAAAAAAAATTCCTAAGCCCCTGAATAATAATCAGAGAAATGCCTATGTGCCTCTTACTGAATTTTTTCAAGGTGATTTATGCTTATTTGTCCTTACTTTTTTGTCTACTATGTGCAGATGGATTTGTGATTGGCTTGTGGAATTTTAATAAGCACATCAGAACTTTTACCAATTTGAATTCTTTAAAGCAACTTTTAATTACGAGACAGTTAGAAATAGAATTGCTGTTAGGAATCTGGTAAATGTTGAAAATCCCTACCATGTTGCTTTGCACATACCAATTACTCAATAAATATTAGTGATCATTATTAATAGCCGTAATATTTAGAGATTTCATTATATGTGCTTATAGACTGTAATTTTTTAAAAAAGTTAGAGCACTATTTTTCCTCACCACTTCTTAGATGGGTCCATAGTCAGAATGCAAGGTAAGATATCACTGCAGAGAGATCTCACAAAGAGCAGTTTCCTCTTTTATTACTTATGGCTTCCTGGTCTCCTCTGCTATTAAGGCAGTTTTCCAGTGACCCTGAGAGCCCAGCACCAAAAACTGCTGCCTCACAGGTAGGTACTTCTCTGGAGTCTGCAAGGTAATAACCCCAGAGGTCCATCCACAAAGCCCAACCAAGACTTGCATTGGTCCCTCAAATTTCACTACACTTAAAAGAGGAAATTTGAATATATATATTTCATCCTACAGAACCATTTTATTATTATTTTTTATGGCTGGCCAAGGGTGCAAAGGGAAGGAAGAAATTAATTTGGATCCCAGTTAAGAATGTTGTTTATGGGGTGTCTGGGTGACTCAGTCAGTTGAGCTTCCTCCGACTCTTAATCTCAGCTCAGATCTAGATCTCAGGGTTGTGAGTTCAAGCTCCACATTGGGCTCCGTGCTGGGTATGGAGCTTACTTTAACTAATTAACTAACTAACTAACTAACTAACTAACTAACTAACTAACAGAACGTTGTGCAACAATGAGGTAAATTATTTCACTGATTTTTAGCCTACTAAAGACTCTTGCTCTGGGGAGCATCAGAATGATATGTTTCTGACCTCTCAAAAGAAGCACTTACCTTTCCAGCAACCACCCAGTTCCTCCTTCCTCTATAAGCTTACAATGAATAGAGGTACCAAGGGCTGATTTTGGTGAAGAAACCCAAGACCCATCCTTATAATCTCCATTCACCTGCTCAAAGACACCCCCAAATAATCAGAAATTTCATTGAAAATCATGTGCTGACTGTGCAGCTATCTGCAATGTGTGGACAATGTGTTTTTCTACTCGGTTTAAGTTGGTTTGATGTCTCTGGGCTTTGTCGAAACAGAACAGCATTTGGTACCTTCACTGCTCCTCCCTCTGCAAATGCAATGGAGAGATTTTTGGATCTATAATTTGGAAAGGCCAGGTTTTTGGAGGAAAGCATTTCTAGGGCACTGCAAGTGGTATTTAATTAATAGACATGCAATGCAACACATACATTTTCTGAAATAAGGCATGTCTGTAGCTGATGTTTGTAAGATTTCCTGCTGGAAATGAAGAACAGCCCAATAGATTGTCTCTAGGTGGTCTTTTCCAAGCTTCAAAGAATACATTTTGCATAGCGTCCTGGAGGTATTGCCAGGATCGAAGCCTGAATACAATTTCAT
This sequence comes from Vulpes vulpes, assembly GCF_048418805.1. Lineage (NCBI taxonomy): Eukaryota > Metazoa > Chordata > Mammalia > Carnivora > Canidae > Vulpes > Vulpes vulpes. The sequence goes on from NC_132780.1 coordinate 150,366,225, forward strand.
CTAATATAGCCCTGCATGAAAAATGTGCATCTTCTATATTCCCCAAATGGGGTAAAACTACTGATCATTGAGACTAGTTGGTATTATTTCTAGGCTTGATTTAGCCTGCTGTTTTCTGGGGGTAAAGGTAGGATTTGTCAGAGGCTGGAACTTTAATGGATTTTTATTTTTACAAAGATAAAAGGAGAAAGAAAATCAAACTGAATCATTAATCTGATTCTTGTAGCAACTGGATTACTGTTTCCTAGCTCTTATATCTACCAACAGCAAAGGACAGAAGTTTATGATCTACTGAGAATGCCTTTTGCATTACCCTGAGCGGGATGAGGGCCCTTTTCATTGGACTTATTCTTCATGTTGCTTTGCCAGGCTCTTTTACACTGCCCATTTTTCAGACTTCGTCTCTCTTCGTTATATAAAGCCTGAATTATTAAGGCTGTGATACTATCCTGAACATATCTGAATCAGCCCCAGGAGAATGATCAGTCCTCTTGGAGGCTAGAACAGCGCTCAACCCTGTTGGTTACAGTGAAAGACAATATGTAAATGAGTAAGTGTGACTGCATTTCAATAAAATCTCATTTTCCAAAATAGATGGCAGGCCAGAATTGGTCTGTGGTTCTTAGTCATCGATCCCTGATTTATACCATTGCTGGTGAATTTATAAAAAATGGACTGTGTTAAAAGTTTCAATCTTCAAAATAATTATTAGGGGTAATCGTGCTTGAAAAACATCGCAAGCTCAACTTTTCCTTAAAAAAATTAAAAAGTGCAAGAGGCTTTTAAAACCACACCGTCTACAGCAGCCAGAGTCTTATTAATGTTAGGGAAAGACAAATGCCATACATCAACGCACACTGATGAAAAAGTGAGGCGGGTCTGCCGCCTTGACTTAGACACCAGCAGATCTTGGCACAGTATTTATAAAGTTTGCAAGCAAGCAAATGCTTTAAGGAGCAGATGGATAAAGCTCAATCAAGAGCATTTGTCTTCAAAATACACGGCTCGGGACATATGTTTTCCTGCCAGACAGATAGTTGGATTATTTAAACTATTATTGAAGGTTATGGAGCATTTTTCATTAATGAGAAAATAGCTTTTCATGTGGGTCAAAAGGAACAGTTTTCTCTATTCGGAATCCACTTGGCTCTGGTCTTAGGTCCTTCTCATTTTCACTCAACAGTTTAACAGAAAAATGCAATCATGACCTGAATAGGTTGTATGCCCACATGACCTACTGTCATTTTGGCAGAAATGTTTCAACTGGTTCCATTTATGGCTCCTGACAGGCAGGGGGTTCTTTGTTGTATCAAAGCTGCAGCCTTGAAACTCCTACTCCTTCTGACTTTCACAGATTCAGTGAACAGTGCTTGAAAATGGATTGTAATCAAGTCATTTTCTCTATTTTCTCCCTAAAAATTTGTGCTTATAAAATACTACACAGGTGGTAAGTAGTGGAAGTAGTGCACTAGCACTTGTTATAGTCTTGGCACAAGGCAGAGAAATAGTGTGGCCAGATTTAGGAAATAGAAGTACAAGAGGCCCAGTTGGCTTTGAATTTCAAATAAATGACAAATAATTTTTTTAGTATATATAAACATGGCAAATGAAAGAGTTGGACCATACCTATACTAAAAATATTATTCATACTAAATGTTTGTTGGGATATAATTATACTAAGAACTTATTTGGTATTTATCTGAAATTCAAATTTAAGTAGGCATACTAACACACTGAAGCATATTCTAGTAAATGGAGTTTTAGCTCATACTATGTAGAGCTAGATACTGCTAGAATGTAAAAATGCAAACACTTCTAGCAGGTAATTCTCAGTACCTTATTGGTGAATCTTGGTCAAATGTCTACTCTTAAAACACCTTTTTAATGCAAGCATGGGAAGAATACTTTTATTGTGGGTGTATGTTTTCTTCAAATCATGATAGGAAAAGTTTAACATGCTTGGGGTTATTCTGTATTTTAGTGATAGGTTTTCTTTCTGTTGTTTCATCCTAAGCTTTTGGTATATTTTTTGGGACTAGATATAAGAAAACAAAAAGAAAGAACAAACCAACAAAAGGAAGAAAGAAAATACTTATACCTACTCATGCCATTATTATCCAGAGAAAACCACTGTAAACCACTGTAAACATTTTGGAATTTATCAGTATAGCCTTTTGCATATATATATATATATATATATATATATATAATATATGTATAATAAGTAGAGTAGCTGATATATCTTGGATTTCAAAAATACTTCAGCTCTGAAATATCAACTTTACCTTTAACTTCCAAATAAGTAGGCTTGATTCTCCTTCCCCCATATTGTGGGAAGTCTTGAGCAATCAGGATCTTTGAAAAGATTCACCAAAAGCATGTAAGCTGTTTCATAGAACCTCTTGTTCCCCATTTCTTCTTGCATGGACCCTCAACCATGCCTCTAGTTGTCACATCTCTTTTCACGTTGTTTAGTCATTAGAAATGATCCCTCTGACTGCATTCCTCCAAATAATGCTAACACAGAGCTGTCATATGCAATTGACTTGTACAGAAGGTTAGAAAGTTAGTGGAGGTGGATTATATAGCATAGCACAGGGTGGCAGGTAACTTAATACTGAGTACTAGATATCCTGTTCTTAGAAGTATCTCCGCCATCACCAGCTGTGGGGCTTTTTTCACGTGGGCTCTGGCCACCTACCTTATTATAATTCCTAACCCCTAGAATTCCAGTGCCCCTTCCCAAAGCTGCCCCCCTTCTCCTTGGTCATTCTCATCTTAGAGCCCTGACATACCTTTCCTCAGATCCTGTGCTTCCTTTACCTTCTTTATATTGGAAGCCTGAAAATTGTCCTTACTTTATTATGCAGAACACCTAGTACATTCTTTGTTTAACCTTATTCCTGCCCTGGCCTTTCTCAGGGCTCAGACTTTCTCAGAAAAAAAAATTATATTTTATATTTATATTTAAATTTATATATCTAATATTCTTATATTAGACTTTTACAGCCACATCAGATTAGCCCCTTTTATTAACCTTTAAATTCTACTTATCTATCTCTATAGATAGATGTATAAATTTTTACCTGAGAAAAAATTATGCATAAATACACACACACACACACACACACACACACGTGTATATGCATATGTCAGCTACCCAAAGAACCAGAAAAAACTTCGAAAATATACTTTTTAACTTGTGCCAGACCAATTATTCTTGATGGCTTCCTTCGCACCAGTCATCCCTGTGGATGAAAGAACATTTATTCGCCTCCTTTTATGCCCTGCTTTCCCTGATCTTCCTTAACCCGGGCTCACAGAATCTGTTGCAAATGAGCTATATTCCAACTGTAAGATTTATAATTTTATGATTCTGTCTGAAGTGCCCTCCAAGACTCAAGTGAAGGGCTGCTTAATCTTATTTTATTTTTGGCATCAGCCTCCCCAACACCCATGGTCTCCTCTGGCACTGATGTGTCTGTCACTCTGTGGTGGCCTCTTATATTCACTAGTCTCTGTGGGAGCTTCCTGCAAGCAAGGATTATGTCTAATTCATCTCTCTTCATTTGCTCAACACAGTGCTTAGAATACAGTAGGTGCTCAATAAATATTGGTTAACTGCATTGATGAACCAATGCATAGAGGAGTCAATGGACAGATAAAATCTCTCTCTCTTTAAGGCTCTCTCCTCGACCACCCACTGGTGTGATCAAGCATTACTTATATCATAGAAAAGATTTTGTCCTGAAAGTGAGTTGCTGTCCAGCAGTTTAATTTTAAGGAGGATCCTGGGGAAGGTGCTACCTTCATAATTCTTAAACATTCCCAGATCTTCATTGGTAGCAGTGGAAAGAGAATCTTCCATGTTTGTGAAAATTACACAGAGTATTTTATATTAGTATCTATGTTCAGACTCTCAATTGCAAACAAATGAGTAGAAAGCAGTGGGAACACTACATGAGCGTTTGGGTCAAAATATTTTTGTAAGAAATTTTAAGACACTTGACTTCTCCATGACAGATTTTTTGATGCTCATATTGATCCACAATAATTGTATTCATTTTGATTTCAGTATTATTTATCTTGAAGCAGAACTGATTGCTCCTTCAGCTGTGTTTTTGAGCTTATTAGTATGTTAATATAGTTCCGACATGTAACAAAGAGAAATAATGAACTTTCCAGATTAATGGAAACTTCTTGTCTACCCCATTCTACCTTATTCTTCTCAATCTTGTCCATAATATATTCTCCTGGATTTAGTGTTTGTAATTCTCATGAGCATTTTATATTAATATTGCATATAATCTATATAATTATATATAATTTGTTTTGCATTAAAAATATTACATGAATTATATCATAGTAGCCTTTTTTATAATTTATTTTCACAATATTATGTTTCTAAGCTATAGCTATGTTGATATGTATAATTTGGATAATTTGTTGCTTTGTACTATTTCACTGGAGAGATAGCTCATCTATTTATTCTTAAAGTGATGGGCACCTAGATTGTTTTCTTCTTTTCCTCTCATGTAAAGCATCAGGAAAATATTTACATACATGATTTATTGGGCCAGGTGCAGGAGTTTCTCTAGAGTATATGCCTATGGATGAGATTGCTAGGTTTTAGAGTAGCCTATATTCTCTTTTCTGGGATATTGCCAGGTTGCTCTTCCAAGTGGATTTACCAATTTACTCTCCTTTTAGCTATATGTAACATTACCTGTTGCTCCAGATCCTGCCAACAATTAGTATTGCTAATTTAGTGGGTAGGAAATGATATTTCATTATGGTTTTAGTTTGCTTTTTCCTGATTACTAGGAAGAATGAATGCCTTTTTGTGTTTTGTTTTTGGCATTCATATTCCTTGTTCTATGAGTTTCCTACTCCTATAATTTACTAATTATTCCATTTTTTAAAGCTGCTTTACAGAGCACTTAAAATGTATCTTTAACTTACAAAAGCTTTTTTGATTTTAGGTATTGCAAATATCTTCTTCCCATCTATGGATTAGCATAGCATTTTTTCCATCTACTGATTAACATAGTAGCTAATTCATTGTGTAATATTTTGTGTTTGTCTATCGTCTATCTCTTTCTCTCATAATGCTATGAATTCAAGTGAAAACAGGAACAGACTTTTTCATTTTTATTTCCTTAGTCCCCAGCATAGGTAACACCCAGTAAAATTGCTTGAATTGACTTGTGAGTGCCATTTAATTTAATGTAGATGCTGTTGTAGATTTGAGTTTTTTTCCTTAAGACTTTCAATTTGATGGTGTTTCTGTCAATCTTGGCTTGTGGCATGTGCATCTACTTGTTCATATACATACATACACACAAATATATTTATATTCATATCACTTGAAACAGTGACATTTTTACAACCACTTCAGATTAGACCCTTTTATTGACCTTAAAAATAGGGCTTCCCTCAATTTCTAGGCAAATATCTCTTAGAATACTGCTAAGGTTGAAATAGGTAAATATATTCAGATGGGGTTGAAATAACAGATGCATTGCTATTTCTAGTCCAGTGTTGTTGGGAAAGCAGGGAGTAAGGAGGGCATAATTGCACAATGCCTTGTCATCTCTGCAATTCATCAATATCAGCAGCTGACACAGGCAAGTGTTTGTCAATGAGTTCTATTGGCTGACACTGACCTTGTCGTTACAACCACTGCTTCCTTGACATCTGCTAGTTTGACACGTGGCACCAGACTCTGTGTGCAGCTGGTACGTTGGACTTGAATGTGCTGTGAGTTCTCTGGCATTGTTACTGAAATTCCTTGTTTTTGTCACCATGTCATACCTTTGACATCAACAATAGCTGGGTACCGTCTTTGTGTTTCTTGTTTTATATCGCAGTAGCTAAGTTTTAGTTGACATGATTGTTTTTAATGGTAGCAGACAGCAGATGTTAAATTAGCTGTGGACTGATGCATGCTCAAATTTGGATTTGCTACAGGAAAAATTTTTACTATGACTTTATATAATAAAATATAATTAACGTAAATTGTAGGTTAGAGTGAATGCTATGAATTTGAAGAATTGTTTCATTTAAGCAGTAGCTATTTCTTAAGACTAAACTTGAGGTTATAAACTTAAAAATTTTGAGACTTTTAAGTAGGAAGAACTGGAGAATGTAAAAAGGTATCATGATTTGAATGATTTGATCTTGAAATACATTTGAAAATGCGATTCTAACTTCTTAACCTGGTCTTAGTTATGCATTGGGATTACAAAATACAGAAGTCTCAGTTCTCATTTCCCCCCTTTGTCCTTCCTTGAACTTTCTCTCTTTTTCTGCCCCCTCTCCCTTCCCTTCCCTCTTTCTTAACCTGGCATCCAAACATGCCTACATTCTTCAGGTGAAACTTAGCACGCTAATAATAAAGTTTTATTACCTGTTTTTCCCCCCAATAGTCTCCTTTGAAAGCAAAAGTGATCCACAGCACTAACTGGAAATAGCATTGTTGTTTATGGTGGTGTACCTAATTACGTTTACTGTTGGGTGTGTCAAACCTATGATGATGGAATAATAAATGGGTACTGAATGTTCCTGTAGCTTATTTGCAAGGCATTGCTCATGCAATCAGGGTCACATTACCTAGATGCAAGTGAAATAAGATAGGGAGAAGATTTATCTAATCTACCATGAATGCATTCCTGAGTGACTTGATTGTTTTTCTATACTTTCTAGCAGATGGATATTGTACATGTACAATATCTGAGAACTTTTCTATTTGGTTAAGGAGAGAAAAGTACTCTTTGCCTTGTAAATTCAGGTATTTTTTTCTTCTAGGATTTCTCAAATTGGGAAGCTTAGTCCATTTTCATTAATTTTTCAGTTTATTCTCCCAGCATAGCTATAACTGTTCCCAATATATCCTGATTATTGAAAAAGGCTTTTTATCTCAGAGTCAAGGGGGCAGTTGACTAGTGAATTTTTATTCCAGAAGTTCAGCCATTGTGAATTTCTGTAAAATTTTGACTTTGCCGTACTTATTGTCTGTATAAATGTAATGTGCTAAGACTTGAAGCTTCTTTAAGATGATGCCAGAAGTTACTGTAGAAATGTGCTCAGACTTTGTAGCAAACACCTACTTCTTGAAGGTACAGTAGCATGGATGGGTCTGATTTTAAATCCATTGTACTTATGCCGTAGATAACTATTGACTAGGAATTGCATCCATGTGAGACTTTTCACTATTAGTAAATTCCAAACTCTACATGGGAGTTCCTTAAATGGATAGCTATAGGACATGGCCAGGTAAACGGAGAATTTCATCTCCATTCTCTCCTCTCTCCAGATTCCAGCCTCAGAGGTTCTCCTGACTACTGTCCCAATGACATCTCTGAGAGGCATAACTCTGAGAAGCATTGTAGGTTAATGGTTAAGATCACAGTGCCAGAAAGACCTGGATTTGAGTTCTAGATCTGTCATTTGCTTGGTGTATGACCCTATGAGAAGTTATTTAACCATTTCTCAAAATATTGAAGACATTTTTTTAGAGAAATTTAAGGCTCATAGCAAAATTGAGGGGAAAGATACAGAGATTTCTCACATACCCACTGCCCTTACACATCCATAGCTTCTCCCATTATTAACATCCCTCACCAGAGTGGTACATTTGTTTTAATTGATAAATCTAATGGATACATTATAGTCACACAGAGTCTATAGGTTACTAGGGGTTAACTCTTGGTGGTGTATGTTCTTGGGGTTTGGACAAATATATAATGAATGTATCAGTCATTATTGTGTCATACAGTGTATTTTCACTGTCCTTATAAGCCTCTTTGTTCTATCTACTCATCTCTTCTTCTATCAACCCCTAGCAACAACAGATCTTTTTACTATCTCCATAGTTTTGCATTTTCCAGAATGTCATATAGTTGAAATCCTATAGTGTATAGCCTTTTCAGATTGGCTTCTTTCACTTTGTAAAATACATTTAAGTTTTCTCTATGTTTCTTCATGGCTTGATAGTTTATTCCTTTTTAGCACTGAATAATACTCCATTTTCTGGGTGTACACAGTTTATTCACCTACTGAAGGACATCTTTGTTGCTTTCAAGTTTTGGCAATAATGAATAAAGCTGCTATAAACGTCTCTATGCAGTTTCTTGTGTAGACTTTTTAACTGATATATAGTTGATCCACAATGATATTACTTTCAGGTGTACAACATGTTTATATGCTATGCTATGCTCACCACAAGTGTAGCTACCATCTGTTACCATACAATACTATTATAATATCATTGACTATATTCTGTGCTTTTCTCCCTGTAACTTACTCATTCCTTAACTGGGAGCCTTTTTCTCCCATTCACCTTCACCCATTCTGCCCATCCCCCTAACACCCTCCTTTCTGGCCACCACCAGTTTGTTCTCTATATTTGTGGGTCTGTTTCTGTTTTATGATTATTTGTTTTGTTTTTTAGATTGCACATAGACATGAAATCATTTAGTATTTGTTTTTCTCTGCCTGGCTTATTTCACAAATGTAACTCAAAATCACAATGGGATATTACCTTACACCTGTCAGAATGGCTACAATCAAAAAGACAAGAAATCACAAGTGTTGCTGAGGGTGTGGGGAAAAAGGAACACTTGTGCACTGTTGGTAATGTAAACTGGTGTAACCACTGTGGAAAGCAGTATGGATATCCTCAAAATATTAAAAATAGAAATGCCATATGATTCAGTAATTCTACTTTTGGGTGTTTACCCAAAGAAAATGAAAATATGAATTCAAAAAAATATATGCATTGCTATGTTTATTGCAGCACTATTTTCAATAGCCAAAATATGGAAGCAACCCCAGTTTCCATCATTAGATGAATGGATAAAGAAGAGATGGTATAAAGATTTATATATATTACTCAGCCACAAAAAAGAATGAGATCTTGCTATTAATCATAAGTTTTTAATTCCTTTGAGGAAATACTCAGGACTATGATTGCTAGATCATAGCAGAGTTATGTTTACTTTTGTAAGAAACTACCAGACTACCATCTAAAGGAGCTATACCATTTGCATTCACATCAGTTATAAATGAGAGTACTTGTTGCTCTACATCCTTGCTAGCATTTGGTGTTGTCAATTTTGTTTTTGTTTTTTGTATTTGGGCCATTGTAATAAGTATGTAGAGGTATCTCATTGTCTTTCCCTGATGACATATGATGTGAAGTTATCTTTTCATTTGCTTATTTGGCTTATTTGGCTGCGGCGTTTGTTAAGGTATTTGGTCCATTTAAAAAATCAGGTTGTTTGTTTTCTTATTGTTGAGTTTTAAGTGTTCTCTGTATGTTTTGAATAATAGTACTTTATAATATGTGTCTTCTGCAAATATTTTCTTTCAGTCTATGGCCTGTCATCTCATCTTTTTGATGTTGTCTTTTTCAGATCAGAAGTTTACTTTTTAATTGCCAGGCTTAGCAATTATTTCTTTCATGGATCATGTCTTTGGTGTTGTATCTAAAAAGTCATCGCCATACTTGAGGTCATATAGATTTTCTCCTATGTTATTGTCTAGGAGTTTTGTAGTTTTGAGTTCTACATTTAGGCCTATGATTCATTTTGAGTTCATTTTTGTGAAGAGTGCAAGTCTGTGTTGGATTTATTATTTTTTTTTCATGGAGATACTCAGTTGTTCTAACACCATTTGTTGAGATTTGCTCTATTGCCTTTGCTCCTTTGTTAAAGATCAGTTGACTGTATTTATTGGTCTTTCTGGGCTCTTATATTCTGTTATATTGAACTGTTTGTCAAGTCTTTCACCAATACTATACTGATTGGTATAAAGCTGTTGTAACAGGCTTTATAGTCAGTCTTGAGGTCAGGTAGTGTCAGTCCTCCAACTTTCTTTCTCTTCAATATTTTGTTGGCTATTCTGGGTCTTTACCTCTCCATATGAACTTTGGAATTTGTTCATGTCTACAAAATAACTTTCTTGGATTTTGCTTGAGATTGTATTGAATCTATAGATCAAATTTACAAGAACTGACCTCTTGACAATGTTGAATCTTCCTTCTAGGAACATAGAGTATCTCCCCACTTATTTAGATTTCTTGATTTTGTTCATCAGAATTTGTAGTTTTTCTCGTATAGATCTTATGCATACTTTGTTATATTTGTATATATGTATCTTATAGGTGGGGGTGGCTAATGTAAATGGTATTGTGTTTTTAATTCCAAATTCTACATGTTTAGTGCTGGTATATAAGAAAGCAATTGACTTTTGTATTTTAGTCTTGTATCCTACCACCTTGCTATAACTGCTTATTAGTGCCAGGATTTTTTGTTTTTTGGTTGATTCTTTCTGATTTTCTATATAGACAATCATGGCACCTGTGAACAAAAAGAGTTTTAGTTTTTCCTTCCCAATCTGTGAAGCTTTTATTTCCTTTTCTTCTCTAATTGCATTAACTAGAAACTTTAGTACAATGTTGAAAAGGCATGGTAAGAAAGGACATCCTTACCTCATACCTTGTACTTAGTGGAAAAACTGAGTTTCTCACCATTAAGTATGTTATTAGCTGTAGGGTTTTTTGTAGATATTCTTTATCAAGTTGAAGAAATTCTCCTCTATTCCTAGCTTACTGAGAGTTTTTTTTTTTAATCATGAATATATGTTGAATTTTGTCAAATGCTTTTTCTGCATCTACTGATCATGTGATTTTTCTTTTTTAGTCTATTGATATGATGGATTACACTTATTGATTTTTGGTTGTTGAACTAGCCTTGCATACCTGGGATAAATCTCACTTAGTCATGGTGTATAGTTCTTCTTATACATTGTTAGATTCAATTTGCTAATATTTCATTGAGGATTCTCACATTCATATTCAAGAGAGATATTGGCCTGTGGTTTCCTTTCTTCCTTCCTTTCTTTCTTTCTTTCTTTCTTTCTTTCTTTCTTTCTTTCTTTCTTATTTCTTTCTTTCTTTCTTTTTTTCTTTCTTTCTTTCTTTCTTTCTTCTTTCTTTCTTTCTTCTTTCTTTCTTTCTTTCTTTCTTTCTTTCTTTCTTCTTCATTTCTTCTTTCTTTCTTCTTTCTGTCAATAATGTCTTTATCTAGTTTTGGTATTAATATAATTTTGACCTCATAGACTGAGTTAAGAAGTATTCTCTCTGCTTCTTCTTTTTCTTTTCTTTTTTTTTTTAAGATTTTGTTTATTTGTGAGAGACACAGAGAGAGGCAGAGACAGAGGCATCTCTCTCTGCTTCTATCTTCTGAAAGAGATTACAAAGAATTGGTATAATATCTTCTTTACATGTTTCATAGAATTCATTAGTCAACATACCTGGGCTGGTGCTTTCTGTTTTGGAAGGTTACTAATGATTAAATTCCTTTAATAGATAGATATAGGCCTATTCAGATTGTCTATTTCTTTTTATGTGAATTTTGGAAAATTGTCTTTCCAGGAATTAGTCCATTAATCTAGACTATCAAATCTGTGGGTATATAGTTATTCACAATATTCATTTATTATTCTTCTAATGTCCACAGGATCTGTAGTGATGTCACCATATAGCTATGTCCCAGATCAAGAAATAGAACCTCGCCAATACCCCAGAAGGCCTCATTTTCTTTTCCTCTGAAGTGGTCACTGTGTATGGAGCTACTTACCAGTGGTTGTTCTTACACAAGAATCTACTTTTCTTTTTAAATTTATGATAGTCACACACACACACAGAGAGAGAGGCAGAGACACAGGGAGAGGGAGAATAGGCTCCATGCACCGGGAGCCCGACGTGGGATTCGATCCCGGGTCTCCAGGATCGCGCCCTGGGCCAAAGGCAGGCGCCAAACCGCTGCGCCACCCAGGGATCCCCAAGAATCTATTTTCTTATTCAAGTTTAAAACTTTGGAACAACTATTGGCTCCTCTCTCTCTCATACTCCACATGCAGTTTATTAGCCTCATCATGGCTCTAGTCTCAGAATATATCCAGTTTTCCCAATTCTCACTTCTTCAGTAGCAACTATCCTGGTCCCAAACTCATGCTTTCTTGCTTGGCTTAGTGCAAAATCTGTGCCTACTCTTCTTGCTTCCCTTTTTGTCTCCCTATAGAATATTTTCTTCTTTATTTAAGGGCAAACTTTTATTGTCTTGCAAAGCATCTTATTTCTCCACCCCTGTTCTTTTCTAGAATATTGTGTCATAACAAATCCGTTATTTTTTACTTTTTAAAAAAATATTTTATTTACGCATTTGACAGTGAGAGAGAACACAAGCAGACAGAGCAGCAGAGGGAGAGGGAAAAGCAGGCTCTCCACTGAGCAGGGAGCCTTATTTAGGGCTGATGATCTCAGGACCCTAGAATCATGACCTGAATCAAGGGAGATGTTTAACTGACAGCCACCCAGGTGCCCCGATGTCATAATAAATTAATTAAAATAAGCCTATGTGAGTATCTATTGTTAAATAACTGTACATTTAAGATAAGAAAGTAGTGATAATTCAGGTGTATTTTTGTTTCAGGCTAACAAAGAATTCATTATAGCACATTGAAAAGTGATATTTGTGATTTGTTGGATTCAATATAGGTATATTTTGTACTAACTTTTTGTACATATTCTTTTCATATTTCTATATTTTTATTAAAAAAATCAAAGCTGAAGTTCCAAGAAAAGTACAATGAACACTGAATACCTTCATCTAGATTCACCAATTATTTAACTTTTTGCCACATTTGCTTTATATATATATCTCTCTCTGTACCTACCAACCTACCTACCTACCTACCTACCTACCATCATCTTCTTCATTTTTTGGGGGGGGGGGAACCAACTGAGAATAAGCTGTGAACATCATGATATTTTATCCCTGAATACTTCAGCATGAATCTTCTAAGTATAAGAATATTTTCTTATATAACCCATTATAGTTATCAAATTTAGGAAATCTACCATAGGTACAGTACTGTTTTCCAACGTATATTCTATATTAACTTCCTCCACATCTAGTACCCTAGTCCCAAACTCATCCTTTCTTGCCTGGATTAGTGCAAAATTAGTGCAGTGTCCTTTATAACATTGTCCTTTATAGCATTGTTTCTTTTCAATCCAGAATGCAATCCAGGTTCCTATGTTATAGTTAGATGTCTTTTTTGTTTCCTTTATAAAGAACATTTTCTTAGCTTTTCTTTGTCTTTTCTGACATTGATATTTTGAAGAGTACAGAATAGTTTTTTTGTAGCCCTTGAATTTATTTTTTGGATTGTTTCCTCGTGATTAGATTCAGGTGATTATTTTTGAACAGAATGAAATATAAGTAATATATTGTTCTTATCATATCACATTGGAAGGCACATGATTTTAGTTTGTTCATTTATTGTTGATGTTAACATTGGCCACTTGATTAAGGTGGTGTTGATACAATTTATCTATTGTAAAGGTATTGTGTTCTTTATTGCAATTAATAACTGATCTATGAGGAAATACTTTGAGACTACATATATCCTGTTCCTACACAAACGCTTACTTGATGGCTTTGGAATTCATTGAGGATTCTTCCCTGAATCACTCATTATAGCAAGAGTTCCAAAGTTATGATTTTTTAACTCTAATATTGCTTCTATTTTTAGTTGGCACTCTGCTGCCAGCATATACAGAAGTACTCCCTACCCCATCTAGTTATGGATGTATGTGTAATTTTTAATATCATCTTGCATTTCTCTTGACTCAACTTTGGAATTGGTCATTTCCCCATCCTTTGTTAGTTTTAGGGATACATGACAAACAGAAATCATGATTTGGGTACCTTATGTGTTTATTGCTTCTGGGGTATCATTGCCTCTAGGTGCTTTCAGCAGACAAAACTATAAAAAACAAATGTTTTTATTGTTATCTCTAATATCCAAAAGATTAGGATTCTTCCTTATCGTCCCTCTTCATATTTTTATCTGCTTCCTTCCACAGTGAAGGATTTACAACTGCACACAACCCTGTGGATTAATTTTATGAATATAATGTTTAAAAAGTTTGTGCTGAGTTCATTTATAGTTAAGAAAAAACACATGTGACACGAATCTATGCTGTTAGAAGTCAGAATAGCAATTAGCCTTGGTGGAGGGATGGTGACTAAAAGGGGAGGATGAGGGTTCTAGGATACTGGTGAGGCTGTTTCTTGAGCTGGAGATGACTATAAGGCTATATTTAATTTTATAAATTCTTGAATTGTATGCTGATACTTCCTGCATTTTTTTTGATATCTAAATTAAACTTAAAACATTACTTGGATTAATTTCTTTTGTTTTCCTTTGGGTGATTATGGTGTCAATTCTATATCTGATTAGGTTAAATTTTTTGTTGTTGTTGTTGCTGTTTATATTCACTTTTAGGATACCTTCCCATTGTTGTTAATTTTGTATAATTATGTAGTTTTTCAAATACATAAAACATTAGTATGATTTCAAAAGTCAAAACTATACAAAAAATGTGTACTTGGAGAAGTACATTTCTTCCAGTATCCCTCCTGCTTTTCCTTCCTCTCCCCATTTTAAGTAATCAATTTATTCATTTGTGTTTCATCATTTCCTGTTTTCTGTTCCTAATATAGCAGCCAGAATGATCTTTTCAAAGCACAATGAAATCATGTGACTGCTTTGTTCCAAATATTCCAGTAGTTTCCATATCATTCAGAATAAAAATGGAAGTCTTTATAATGGCTAAAATGGCCCCAGCAGTCCAGCCTCTTTTCTTAAATACTCTTGTATTATCTTTCTATGGCTCTTCCCTGGCACCACTCATCCTCAGCCACACCAAACTCTATTCTTCAAACAGATTTTCTCCCAAACTTGGGTCTTGGCTTTTGCTAATCTCTCTTCTTGGAGTATTTCCCCCAAGATACCAGCATGGCTTATTTCCTTACTTCCTTTGAGTTTCTTCTTAAAAGTCACCTGGGTGACTTTCCTGTCCAATTTATTTAATTCTGTTTTGCTCCTATCTCTACTTCCTGGCACACTCCCTAAGCATTTTCACGCTATTTTTTTGTCAGTGCTATCACATTCTAATACATAACTTATTTGTTTAATTTATTATTTCAAGAAAAGGAAGTGTTGGGGCACTTGGTTAATCATATGACTCTTGGTTTCAGCTCAGGTCATGATCTCAGGTCATGAAATCGAGCCCCGTGTTGGGCTCTATGCTCACTGTGAAGTCTGCTTGAGATTCTCTCTCCCTGTGCCCCTCTGGCTCATGGTTTCTCTCTCTCTGTCTCTTTCAAATAAATAAATAAATAAAAGGAAAGTGCTTTTTGAAGAAAAAAAGAAATAGAAAGGAAATCAGGAAGGAAAAATAAGGGCAAAAGGGAATAATGCACTGAAAGGAGCCAAGAAGTTTCAGCTAAGTATGGACACCCTTGAAAGTTCTTAGTGGCTTTTCCTGAGTGCACCTGCTTCTTCAACATGAGGCCACTGCTCTCAGAAGTGTGTGACAGTGAGAAGGAAGAGAACCCAAGCTCTCAACTAACATGGGGACATTTGTTGGAAGAATATTACTTTGCCTAAATAAAAGAAAGCAGATTTGGCCTGGGTGATGCTGTTATTTACTGAACTGATTAGGAAAATTTTAAAAAGCACAAGATATATTCAGATGCTTATGACGGAAATTCTTTTTTTGGACTCCTCTGCAGTGTAAGATCCTTGCCCTTTGCCAGAAGGCCCATCTGCCAGACGGCAACCAGACTTTCTGTAGAGCCTAAAGCTCTACTTGGGGAATGTGTCTACAGGGAAAACACCTGGGTGGGCTGAACTTACTCCTTATTGAACTCAGCTTCTTGAGCTGAGCAGCTCTCTTTGGGAGTTGTCAGAAAGAACCAGGGTATTATTTCACTTTAGCTCTTGTTCCAAAGAGGAAATGTTCATATGTTCATGCTAATGTGTTTCCCAGACTTCACTCATTTAGTTTAAGCCAGGTGGTTTAGAATGGAGGTAAAATAGTTTATCTTTTCTGAAAAAATCCGAGGAAAAGAAAGAAACTTCTGTGAGGTCTTTGAGATACCAAATGTGCTGAATATGTCAAAGGTCAGTTGCTCAGTTGCTGGAGGTTCAGTTAAAGAGGTAAGGATATGGCCTAAGTGGGAGATCTGAGGGACAGGACAAGGCACATACATATAGGACTGGCAAAGTATTAATTTGTTTTACCCTTCTTTGCTTTCCCTGGGGTTTTGTGGCAGATGAGACAATCTTGAAGCCAGAATTGAAAGAGGCCAAAAAGCGTGACCAGCCATAAAGACTGTGTCATTATTTAACCTTATACATGGAGATAAATGCCATCCATCTATCCCCACTTCCTCTCTAGCCTATTTTTTAAATTACAGGAGCATCAAAGAATGTCTCCTGAAGCACATCTGTCTCTCTCATGTTCGGGCAAGCTGACTTCTCAATTTGGGTGTTGTTTACCTGTCCATGTTAAGCTCAAAAAACATTGTATCAAAAGTCAGCTATCATGTCGAATAGCTGAAATTATACCCATTGCAGTTGTTTCAAAATGGGTAAGTACAGCTCAGTGGTGGTGTCTGGTTAATCATTAGGGCAGCAGAATAAATTATTAATCTGTAATAACTTTTATTTTCACCATTTCAGTATCCATTTAGGTGCATATTTTTTTTTGACACATTTTTGCAGGAGTACTTGCACAAGATAGCCAACAAATAAACAAATAAATATGTGTGTAGTGGAAATATGTACCCAAATTATTTTTTTTAATAGGTGCATACTTAAAAAATCTTGGAGACCACTGTCCCAGTATGCCCTATGATAGTACATAAAGATTATTTAAATTGAGATAGACTAACACCTTGAGACTGAGACTTTCCCTTCAATAAATGTTTAACAAACACTTAAGTGCTTTTTGTATCCTCAACAAGATAGGCAACACTGACTTACTAGGAGCGATTTTTTTTTAATGGGCATGTTCATTCTTAAGTTATGGGTGTTAATTCAGTACATTTCCTTACAATATTTTAGTTAAGAGTTCTCCCTTTCCCCCAAATAAGACATGTATTTTGAGGCCAAAAGTGAAAAATTTGAAATGTTTTAATGGAATCAAAAAAGGAAAAAAAGGGGGATCCCTGGATGGCTCAACGGTTTAGCGCCTGCCTCTGGCTCAGGGCATGATCCTGGAGTCCCGGGATTGAGTCCTGTGTTGGGCTCCCTTCATGGAGCCTGCTTCTCCCTCTGCCTGTGTCTCTGCCTCTCTCTCTCTCTCTCTCATGAATAAATAAATAAAATCTTAAAAAAAAAGGAAAAAAAGAAAATATTTAGAAAAAACTATGGTGTTTTTGAAGAAAACAATTGTTCCCATAGCAAAAGTATATTCAAAAGTGTAACATGGGCACCTTTCTTTTCAAAGACATCTAAGTTTCTCTAATGGTTTTAGTTAATTAATAATAATTGATTCAGGATTGAAGAGGCATGTATGAATTTGCAGAGATTCTCTACACCTTAGCGATGCTGAGTTAATAGAAGTTCAATTATTAAACAGAGAAGTCCTTTAACAATAAATTTTCAACATGGCAAAAATACCTATTTTCAGACATAAATACTATGGGGATTTACCTTAGGTGAGCTTAAATTTTAAATTACCCAGTTATTTTTATTTCTCAAGTCCACAAGATAATTTTACTCTCAGCTTTTGAAGGCTTACTTTTTCTCTCTTTTTTAAAAAATTAATTTATGTATTTGAAAGAGAGAAAGATCATGAATGGAGGGAAGAGCAGAGGGGGAGGGAGAAGAAGACTCCCTGCTGAGCAGGGAGCCTGAGGCAGGGTTCATCCCAGGACCCCAGGATCATGACCTGAGCCAAAGGCAGAAGCTTATCTGACTGAGCCTCCCAGACACCTCAGTACTTTTTCTCTTAATGGAGTCCAGAATGTGACTGAATATATATTTCAGTTTCAAGCAGTTACGGGTTAGCTCAAGCACGTGGGTTTCAGGACTTACTACCTCTTATGGACAGTGCATGTAGCATAGCTCTAATTTCGAGACTGTCCCTTCTAGAATGTTTATCCCTGACCATCTGAATCTTTCAGGAACTAGAATCAGAATCCCCTTGAAATAGCATCTCAAAAAACAAAGCAAAACCTGTCTCATAATACCAAATATACTTGAAGAATTTGCTAAAAGCCTAAATAAAGTCCATATGTTGAGTTTATTTTTTAAACTCAATTTTCTATTGAACAAACCTATTTTTAGAAAGCATTTAGTTTGTATTGCTGCCAAAATTAAACATTTAAAAAAACTATGGGAATACAATAAACTGAGAACTTTCTTGTAGAAAAAAACACAATCCCCCCCCCCCCCCCCAAAAGCCTATGGGCCTGTCTGTAACAGAATCAGGCCATCAGTATATTCTCTGAATATAAGTGGGCTTGACCCAGTCCATTTGTTTTTAGTCTCTGAATTGAACAGCAGTAGGGTCTTCATGTAGCCCACACCACCAAATTCAATTTTCTCATTAAAGTTTTACTGATAATACCTCTCCCCACTTTAAGTAACCATTTTAAATAGCCTCTTAAAATAGGGATTTTAGAAGCATCATTTGTAGAGAGATGCAAGTGAGTTGAATAATCTATCCGTGTTTTGTTTCCTGATCATTCTTTCCTGGTGCTCTTGCATACTGAACGTATGAAAAAATATGAAATCTGGGCTCACATTTCGCCTTCCCATCATCAGAGGGAAACAGATCCTTGAGGGATCTTTCTCAACTATTCCATCAGTAATAAGCCCTCTAGCCGTCTCTTCTGGCAGGAAGTGCTCAGACGACTGTATAAAGTGTACCAACCAGCTCAGAAAGACATGTTGAGATACAGAAGTTATGCACAGTGGTTACACTGAAGATGTCTATTCTCTTTTGGAATCTACTAGTCTTAAAAAAATAACTCAGTCCCTTCCAGGAAGATACTCCTACCTTCATTCTCAGCATATTTGACAGCCTTATTCTGTTTTTCACTTTAATTTGTTTTTATATTCACTTTCTCTCCAGAGCAACTTTCTTTGACCATTAAAATACTTACTTCTGACTCCAAGTCAGTCATTTTAACCCTCTCTATCTGAGCAACTGGCTGGAATGGGAATTAGTCTTCATAATGTAACAAGTATCAGTTGTATACAGGGCACTCTTCTCTGTCTGTATTAAGTGTTGTGTGTGGGATCCCTGGGTGGCGCAGTGGTTTGGCGCCTGCCTTTGGCCCAGGGCACGATCCTGGAGACGCGGGATCGAATCCCACGTCCGGCTCCCTGCATGGAGCCTGCTTCTCCCTCTGCCTGTGTCTCTGCCTCTCTCTCTCTCTCTCTCTCTCTCTCTCTCTGTGACTATCATGAATAAATAAATAAAATATAAAAAAAAAAGTGTTGTGTGTGTGTGTGTGTGTGTGAGAGAGAGAGAGAGAGAGAGAAAGAGAGGAGAGAGAAAGAGAGAGAGGAGGGACGATCACACACACTACATGCACAGGTGGCATGCACACTACATGCAGATTTTGACATGCATGACTTTAAAATTCTCAAGTAATCCCAAAATGCCCATTCATGAAGTCATGAAGTGATCTGCAGTTTACTAATCATGAATTTGAATCCCATCTGTTTGAGGTTAATGTAGGGGAACAAGTCACTTGGATAATGATTAAGTCAATGATACAGACCAAATCACAGCATTGTTTCAATTATTTTTTTCATGTTTTTTATCTGGGAAATACTAAAGAACAGATTTCTCAACCTCAGCCCTGTTGGCGTTTTGGGTCAAATTGATCTTTGTTGTGGGGGCATTTAGAAACATTCCTAGCCTCTACCCTCTGGAAACCAGTAGCATACTTCTCCCCTTTTTTTTTGTAACAAATAAAAAATGTCTCCAGCCATGCTCTGTGGAAGGCAAAATAACCCTGTGTTGAGAACCACTTCTGGGTTGATGAGTAAAAGTTGAGCCATTGGAGTTTAAATCCTGAGAACACACTCCATTCATAAAATTACAAAATTGATTTATATTTTTTGTTTCTTAAAGACACTAATATTATTAAATATGGAAAACTAAATACTATAAAGTCTGTATTCCTTTGGAGGAAGATGTCTGATAGCTAAGGCCTCTTGAAGTCTTATTCAGTGAGGTTTGAACTAAATACTACCTTCTTTTTCTATTGAATATCACTGTTTCTAATATAGGCATTTTATCTTTGAAAGTATTTGAGAAAAATAATTTATCAACTGAGCAGAGGTTAATATTTTATTCAAGGAATCTGGCCAGGACACTGAATTAGCCTTGTCTATAAGATCAGAGTAAGGGTATGTTTTCAAGTTCTTGGCAGGAAAATCAGTGAGTTTCACACAAATGGTAATTTTTATTACCATTTATTAATGTCAATGAAATCTAACCATCCTCCCATTGTGGCAGGGGGCAAGCATTGATTTGGTACTGGGAACAGCCCATCATGAGGTCAACTTTCCCTCTTCAGATCAACCCTTGCAATCCTTCTAGACCCAAGGTCTCCAGTTACAGATCTCTTTTAATTATACTGAGTTATTTAAGAACTTGTAAATATTGAGCACACTTGAAAATTCTTATTTATTCTCTCACTTCTTCATACTTAACTAATTTCATGACTTCTACTTTTAAATCTTGTTTTCAGAGTCATTTCTCTATTCAGCAAAATCAGCACTAAACAAAAATTATGTTTCTGAATACTAATCCATGGAGATAGTTTTCAGAAGGGAAATTGCAGCTAAGTGAAGCACTGATAATTTGTCAACTGGGATACTTTTTACAACATGACTTGACTAGGATCCGGAATTAAATACCTGAGAGAGAGGATTAAAAATAGAATGGATTCGGTTTCAGAAAGTGAATTCTTGAAGTGTCTTTCCTATCCTTTTCATTCAATTTATCACACACCCTGGCACTACTATTTCTGCAAATGAAGGAGTGTTTCCTCTGGGGTTTCCAGATTGAAATGGAACCAAAAAGGCTGAATTCTTTTGGCTGGATTTTTTCTGCAGACTGGTGAGTTGCCATTTCCATGCAGTTCATAATATATTGGCCTAGCATATACTGGACTCTTCAAATAGAAACAAGAACTGGAAAGTTTTACCCTTTTTATGTATCTTGGTACAGGTTTGATTCATTTCAAAAAGGTCTCATATTTGACAGCTATGAAACAGCTTTTTTGGCCTTATTTTATTTATATGTAGGCAAATAATACCATGAAAACCAGGCATGTTTTTTGGAACTTATTTCCTTATTTATCATATTTTACCAATCAAAATATACTTAAGGTATCATTACTATTAATTAACAAACTAATAGTGTTATAATAATGACACAAATAGCATTATAATGAATTCATAATATCATAGAATTGAATACGTGATGTAATGATAGAATGGTCATAAACAGTTTCTTAACAATTGCAAAAATTTAGGTAATGAGAGGGTTTGTAAGGGTCACAATTCTATTGACTTCACACTGCTTTGGTGTATGGTTTGAACAGTTTTACTGAAGAATAGGTTATAGGATTATTGAAATCTTAAAGCTGTGCAAAGCTCTCAGATCATCTGGTCTAATGATTTTTGAATTTGTGAACCACAAATCCACTATGTGTGTGTGTGTGTGCATGCATATGTGTATGTGTTCATATAAATCTGAAGCAGTCTCGAAATAGTGCTTACAGGGATATTTTCTATTAAATTTGATTCTGTTCCATTCTATTCTTCTCTTTTCTACTTCATTTAAAAAATGCTGAACAGAATCAATTCAGAGTCATAACATGCAGTTTGAAAAACACTGATTTCCTCCAGTGGCTGTGTTTTACAGATGAGGAATCTGGGGTCCTCAAACATGAAGTGACTTGTCTAAGTCAAACAGCTCATTAGCAACTTGAGTGAATGTTCTTTTAAAAATACATGTGGAATTTCAGATCCAAATCATTCAGCATTTGGTGCTTATGCAGTGATTTATGGCTAATCCAGAAAGTACTTTCAAATTGCAGTGCTAGAAATCAGGAGGCAGCATTACCCAGTACCACTGTGCATGCACTCACATGCTCCCTAATCTCTGTTGTTGGCCCTGTGGCACACCAGGCCCAAGTACCTCGATTTACAATGTTGGCTTTTAGTTACCTCCGTATCTTTGGTACAGTTGTGGGAGAAACAAGAAATTTCCTGCATTTGGCTATTTATAACTCTGAGACTTGGGGAACCTATGTGGACTCCACGGTCAGAAAAATTTCAAGAATAGTTGTTCCAGGTGAACTGCCTGCTGCACTCCAGACCACCGCCACAGGGAGTGACTTTGAGCAAGTCATTTAACTTTTTGTACCTTAGTTTTCCTCATCTGCAGTATGGGGATAATATCATATCATCCTTCCTCCCCAGTTTTTATTTTGAGGCCCAAATGAAAGAAAATAGTGAAAGCTTCTTGAAAGATCAAAATGATACATGCAAAAAAATTGTTTAAAAAATCTCCCTATTTGTCCAACATCTGATATAGTTTTTCCTTTTTTAAAAAAAAATAGGAAGACATGAAAATGATTATTTGTGCTTGTTCTTGTATTATATCTGAAGAGATAACATTAGTAAGAGCAAAGATTATATTTGCTGGTTGTATTTTTTTCGTACACATTAAAATAAATGGGGCTATTAACATGTTTATATGTGCATCTTCTAAAATCATTTTGAATAATAGCCAGGGGTACACTTATCACACTCAGGGTCATGGTGATGAAGAGCAGATGGGTAGACCTAGGATCTAACCCTGCCCTCCATCTGCTCCCTGTGTGACCATGGACCGTATACTCAACCTCAAACAGGCTTGGTTTCCTCATTGGAGAAAGGAGGATGCTCCTGCCAACCTCACAGCACTGGAAGGATATTTACAAAGTAATGTAGGGGTTGGTAGACTAGTGCTAATTTGCCACCCCTGGCCCACCATCTGATTTTATAAATAAAGCTGAATGAGAACACAAGCAAGTCCATTGATTTGCATACTTTTTATGGCTACTTTTACCCTACAATGGCAGTCGTGAGTGGTTGTAACAGAGATGGTATGATCCAAAAAGCCTAAAATATTTGCTGTCTGGCCCCTTACAGAAGAAGTTTGCCAACTCCTGAGAGTTATCTGATGAAGAATATAAAGCACTTACTGTTTCTGCTACATGGCAAATGTGCCAGGATAATTTTGCTGTATATATGGCCTAAATTTTCTTTTTCTTTTCCCCTAGTATCAAAATTAATTTTCAGGAAAGTATCTGAAACTTGCTCTAAGGTAAAAGAAAGAAGCTCTAGACGTTCTAGGGCTTAATCAGCAGGTATGGGGAGGTATTTACAGAGGAAATCAGACTTGTTCTTTGTCCATTTCTGCAGAAATGATGACTAATCTATCATACTTCATTATTTCATTCCTGACAACTCCTTTGAAATTTTTTTTTTCCTTTGAAATTGTTTATGGAGTTTTCATAAGGATTTTTGTTTTTTCCTAAGAACACACTATCAGCGGTGTGCCAGACACCTTCACTGGGGTGAGTCTCTGTGATGAGTCCTGGTCATTTTCTTTTTCTTGTAGGTTTCTTGGAAAAATATGTTTGCCTTGTCTGAAGGTTTTTGTTGTTGTTGTTTTTAGATTTACAAAGGTAAGAAAAGGAGAAGAAATAATTTCATGTGTGTGTTTGTATTCCTAACTCCTGTGCTACAGTAAGGTTTCCTATAAAGTGGGTAATTTTGCTATCCCTTTGGCCTAAAAATTGTAACCCATTCTTACCACCCATGGAGCCCAGCTATATCTCAAAGTAAATTAGACTCACTCAGAAATTCAGCATCTGTTTCTTCTCCCAGTTATAAATTCAGAAATAGGATCTGTTTCTCCCTTTAAAGCAGTTTCCCTAGCAACTAAACCACTCTTATATGATCAGAGCCGTTTGTCACTTTTGAAGTTTGACTTTCTGTCAAGGCCTTCTGGCTTAGGGTGATGAGGAAAACAACATCCAAACACAAACATTTCAAAAACACTCACGTGGTGAATTACAAATGGCAACAACATTTAGGTGACTTTTCTGTAGATTGTGTGTCAGTCCCTATCACTGCCACCCTCCCTACCCAACCGGTGAAGATAGCTATCTTTGTAACAGAGAAACAGATGGGAGTGAGTCTTAAAGTGGCTAAATTACCATAAAGATATATTCTGGGAAGCAGTGGGTAGACAAAGATAGGGGCAGATTTGCAGCAGGAGCCACACAACGTGAACTCACCTTGTGATTGTTCAGTCCCGCTTATCTGTAGGCTAAGATAAAAGTAGCGGTCACAACTCAGCTACATGGTTGGAACACAGACTTTTGCACCTTCTGCTCATAAAGGGCCGGGATAAAGTGAGAGGATGGTGGGTCTTGGCTAAGTCTCGACTGGCTCTTCATTTATTACTTTTAATATTGAGCCCTGGTACGTTTTTCCCCTGACCTGTTTGCCACTAACCAGAGTCAGAACATCATGCAATTCTGGGTTTCCTTTACCTGAACAATCCTCTTCCAGCTCCTGCATCTGATGTTACCTAGAGTGCACTGGGGGTGGGCCGGGTTTGGGGCAGGAAAGATGAACAGGTAAACAAAAAGTTACCTGCTTTCTTGTGTCATTTTCTACTGACCCCTTTGCAAAGGGATGAGAGAAACTTATGAGACATTTAGCAATGTATGAGACTCCTAGAGACGCCCAGGGGAGCTTGGAGGGAAAGAGAATTGGGATGTAGGAGAGGAGGATGAAAACAACAGAGGAAGCTTTGTCCCCTCATAGTCAATTTGCTTTCCTGATCTCAAGATGACTGGCAGGTTTTCTTCCTTGGAAGATTGTCCCCAAGATCACAGTGTGCCTCCCAGGAAGCGAGTCCATGAGCAGCTCTCTCCCACTGGCTCGTGCTTCAGACAGAGTGTGTCTGAGGCCCTGGCGCATGCATCTAGCATGGAGGGAGGTGTTACATGCAGTTCAGTGAAAAAGGCGTGTTCTGCAACACAAGGGACTTAAACCTTTTGCAATTGCAAAGTCAGTGCTTATTCCAGGAAGCAGAAGAGAAATGTTTTGAAAAGACACTTTTCTTATGAAGGAAACTTTTAAATGCCTGTCATAGGGCATGAGTGGGTTCATCTTAGGAACTTCATACAGATTATATTTTTTAGGTTAGTCAAAGACTATGTTTTCATAAAGTATCCTGTAAATATTTATCACATACCTATTTTAGGGAAGAGAAGCATAAAATCCAGATCCAGGGTAGTGGTCACAGAGACATGGTATCCAGCTTCCTCTTCGAGGCAGGTCTTGCTGCCAAGCTGTAGGAAGTGTGGCTGGCAGACAGCCTGCAGCTCTGACCTCCTCCCAGGTCCGCCTCGTCCTGGAGAGATGCTTCACTGAGGTCATACCTTTCCAGGGTGGCTTTCTGTGGGGTGAAGGGCTGGCCTCTTTGGCTGGATATGGGATGCTTTCATAATAATATTGATTCCTCAGCTCCTGTCAAGAATAGCCCAAACTGTCAAGTTTGTATCATGGTTCAACTTCTTCCTCTGCCCGGTCCTGCTTCTACCCATGTCCCTCACCAATGTTCATCTCTCATAAATTACTGGTACCCTGAACTTTGTCTTAGGATCTGTTTCTGGCACCTCAGCTTGCAACACCTGATTATTAATGATCTTACAAAAAATTCAAAACATAAGATTCTCTTATGGGCATAAATGATAATACGGAGCAGAATATAAATGCTACAACCTTCTGATGGGAGGGAGAGGGTTAAGTGCTTAAAAGTTAGATCTAGGTTCATGGTAGGTTGGAACCTTTTTGGTTCCGCAAACCGAGATACTTGGGGGGTGAGGAGAGAGCCATGTAAATGGAGCAGTCTGAGCCAAAGCAGCTTGGGACACTGTGAGGGAACTGGCCTGGCTAGAATGAAGGTTGCACATGAAGTAAGAGACATTGAAATGTTAATTCACTTAGGTTAGACCTGGCTGTAGACAAGAAAGAAACTTCATGATAGATATTTACTTCTCTCTCACATTACCAAAAAAAAAAAAAAAAAAAAAAATCGAAGCGTATCAGTTCTTATGTTGATTTGGGACTTATTCTGCTGATTCATGTGTCATTCTATCATCTCCAGTGTAAAGCTTTTATCATGAGGGTCTAATATGGCTGCTAGAGATCCAGCTATCACATCCAAATTACAGACAGCAGGGCAGCACCGGTGGTGCAGTGGTTTAGTGCCGCCTTCAGCCCAGGGCCTGATCCTGGAGACCCAGGATCGAGTCCCATGTCGGGCTCCCTGCATGGAGCCTGCTTCTCCCTCTGCCTGTGTGTTTGCCTCTCTCTCTCTGTGTGTCTCTCATGAAAAAATAAGTAAAATCTTAAAAAACAAAAAACAAAAAACAAATTATAGACAGCAGGATAGAAGCTGAAATCAAGAAGGACATGCTACACCTTTTTAAGGAGATTTACTTCTAATTGTATTTCATTGACCACAGCTTAATCACATGGCCAAACCTACCATTAAGGGAAGCTGCAGTATATAATCTTTAAACTAAGAAGCCAAGTATGTGGCTCAAAAGTTTTTTTGTTACAGTTGAGGAAGACGTTACCATATTTTACTTCAGATGATGGAAACAAGTGAGACAGTATAATAAGAAAGCTAAAGTATGTTGTCTTGAAAGTGATGGTGGCAATCAAACATTTCTAGAACTTACAGAGGAGTTGTTTTATATATGTGTGTGGAATGTCAAAGTGTTTTGGACATATTCAATTGGACGTTAATATTAATAATCATCTAACATATGTTGAGTGTTTTTTCTGTGCCAGTAAGTATGTCAAATGCTTTACACCTGTTGTATTACTCAATGGAGACTATCAGGTAGGTTTTCTAGATGATCTATTACAAATGAGGAAACGAAGATTTCGAGAAATTATGAAAATAGATTAAGGTCATGCAGCTTATAAATGTCAAACCAGGCCTCAAAACTATGCTTGTCAAACTCCGCAATCCAACCACCTGTATGGTGGTGCTTGTATTAGAACCAGCACTTAGAACATTGAAGAGGGGAGAGAGGGAGCAGTGGAGACATACTTGGAGAGCCAGCCAGCCTTCTGGAGTGTTGAAATGACAGAGTATAGGACCACCATCAGGGAGGAGGAAACTCAGGGCAAAGAAAAGAGGCATTAAGTGCTGAATCTCCTGGAGGCAGAACCAGGACAAGGAGCCTCTAGAGAGGGTCAAGAGAAAGCTCTTTTGATGATGAAAAGAGTCAACAATGTTTACAACATAGAAATTAAGAAAAAAGTCAGTGATTTGAGCAGTAAGAGATCATTCATTGATTATCCTTAAGATTGTTGGAAGTGGGATATGAGAATGGGTGGAGGAAGGTTGGAAATAATGAATGAACTACTTAAACATATATGGTCACCCCATGGCTAGTAATAGCTGATAATAACAGTTAATATTTATTGAAAGCTTACTCTATGCTAGCTCCTGTTCCTAGGACTTATGTGTGCTAATTTATATAGCCACATCCCTGTGATGTAGCTACTCTCATTATTCCTATTTTACAGGTGAGAAAATAGAGGCAGTGAGAAGTTAGGTACTCTTTCTGGCTGCTGAGTTCATGGTTAGTACTCTAGAAAAGTCAAAGGTTTCTTTAGAAAGTAATGAATTAGAACAAGGCCAGAGATTTTTTTTTTTCCGAGATAAAAATCTCATGTATATCTTCAAAGGAAATGTTAAATGTACTTGGTTATTTATTTTTCTTTACTACAAAAAACGGTTTGAAAAAGAAATAGTTTTATTTTTTGTTATGTCAGTTTTTAAAGGAAAATATTTTTAAAAAATAATCGGAGTTAAATTTGAAATCCTGAGGGAAAGTGTATTGTATTTTTACTAGTAAGCTTATTGAAAGAATTGAAGTGATACATTATGGACCTTGGTAAATGTCTTCAGAAAGAAAGAGAGCATTTTATCTTTACAAGAAAACATTTTAGTAACTCTGTAGTGGGACAATAATGTTTTTGTGTGACTCAAATTCCTTTTGCCTACAGACTGCTGGATGGAATGTCATTAGAACCTCTAGAACTTATTTTTGCATAGTTTGAAGCCTTCCCCATCTCCTACACAGTCACATGTTGATTTGAAGAAAACAAATATATATATATATATATATAGCGGTACATGATACAGTATGGGCAGCATATTGGAATCTAAGACTTACAGATTGCCTGCCTGCTCAGCGTCCCTAACTCTTTTCAGGTAACCTGGCTTATTAATGTCAATACATGCTTTCAAAAGACTGAGAAGTGATTCTGAAAATATTTTTTACCAGAAACACTATAGTTATATTTTTGAATAAAATAGTATTGTGATATTAAAAAAATAAAGACTCTTGGAAAGGGATTCTGTGTAGAATGTGCTGGTAATTAGAATAGGCAGATTTGAAGGGAATGGGTTTGCCTTTCTATATAGACTTATCAATTAACAAAATCATAAGTGAAAATAGCTTCCTTATATTCAGAGATATAAATTATAAAGGCAAAAACAATAAAATTGATCAGAAAAAATAAAAATACTGATTTTAAAGAAAAATACTTTGGAGAAATATTCAGCAAGAATATTTTTGTGAAATTTTAAAATGATGGTTATGTAACTGGCATTTATTGGTTTAAATATATAATTAATGTAAGATTGCTAGTCACTTTGGGCAACTCAATATTATGTCATACAACTAAAGCAATAGCTAATCATTATTGAGATTTTGTCAGATGGTAGACATCATGTTGGGAATGTTCCATGTATAATTTTACTTAATTATTACAAAATCTCTATGGGTGAGATAATCTAGTTCTTTTATGGAAATTAGGGAGCTATTTTTCATTGCAATTTCTTTTAACAGTCTCTTTATTTTAATCTATTGGCAAATTTGATAAATAGGCCAAGTGCTTTTTTTCAGGTAAGAAGGTTGCTATTTCAATTTCTCTTTTGTGATGTACAAAATACCTTTAAATGATCTATTTTATTGACTTGAAATGTTTGCTTCTTATATCCTGCATATTACTTCATCACATACTGGGAGAAGTAAATAAAGAAAAATCTTTTCTTCATATCAGTTCTTCTACTGCTTCTTAATTTCTCACCTGTGAAAGACTAGCCATTTCTGACCTAGATAGCCTTCTATCATCTAATGTAATGTAGTCAGAGAAGTGCCAGGAGAAGGTTGGATTACAGTTGCATTACTACTAGGTAATGTGAGTTGTGGGGAGAAATGCTCTGTGTTTTGTCTTCTATTTCTTTATGCTTGACCCCTAGCACCTTTATTTCTTACCTCTTATTTTCTGAAGGGTAGGCATATACTATCAATTCTTTTAACAGTCACATATTAGTATCTACCAAATGTTAAATGCCAAGGATGCCATGGTGATCCAAGGCATCATTAATTCCTGTCTTCATGGAAGACTGTACAGGAGCATGGGTCTCAGTACACCTCTCATCTTATGGGAATATATTGTCCTTGCCATCAACTGGGTTTCCTTTGGGTGAAAATTACTAACTGTCAAACCTAGAATCAAAAGGAAACACCGTCTTAATATAATCTGATTCATGTGCAATTCTTTACCCACTCAACTGATCATTTACAATGCATACGCACTTTCATTGTAGGTGACCTTTCAGGAGCACCTGGGTGGCTCAGTTGGTTAAACATCATGATCTCAGGGTCCTGGGATTGAGTCCCATATGGGATTCTCAGTGGGGAGTCTGCTTGAGAATTCTCTTTCCTCTTCTGCCCCTGCCCTCTCCAGCTCAAATAAATATATAAATCTTAAAAAAAAAAGATAATCCTCAGTTTAAGTGGTGATGACTTCTGGAGGATATGGAGCAAATGTGGGATCTATTAACTGACCACATGACTGTCATGTAACTTCTGATGAAGCTGGTTTTGGCATTTGGGGCAAGCCACAGGGTTTGTAAAATATCTTTCGGATGATAGTAGATGCAGGCCAAGATGGTTAAAATTCAGCTTTCTGTTTTGTTTTGGAGTTGAGGGGAGGAAGGGGAGGAAATTGGGCAAGTAAACGTGACAGTATTTTGATACTTGTGTAACTTAGAAATTTTGTGTTAAACTTCATCTGTTTTATCCATCCTAAAAAGAAAGAGAGAAATTATATATATTGTGTGCCTTCTGTGTGTTGAGTAATACTCTAGGGTCTTACATGTCATCTCATTTAATTTTCACATTTACCTCATGAGATTTGGATCCTTTTATCATGTCTATTTTATAAATGAAAAAGCTGAAGCTCATGGAATTTAAGTAACTTACATAGTATCATCAGTTAATTATAGTAGATTTATTATTTGAACCTGATTCTGACTCCAAATTCTATTGTTTCCATTAATAGAATTAGGTAATTGATGGTGTAAAACATAAGTTAGAGCTCATATGTTGTTTGAGATATTTTTGAAGATATTGTCCATTAAATATATTGAAATACTTGTCACAAACATATTTAGTCATATTTAAATATTCAACAATATTTTTCTGTGTCTACATTGTATTATCCATATTGAAATTTATGTAGCTTTAACACTTAATACACAGTGACAATATAATGTATTTTCTGGTGATAACTCATTTCCATTTTAAAGTTATGTTGCAAAATAAGTATGCATTGCTTTTATAGTTAGAGCTGACATAAAGACAGTAAGAGAATAACAGCTCTAAAAGGCAGAAAAGTCAGGATGTGTAGCCACATTTTGAGAATGAATACTGGAGGCTTGGAGGAAATATTCATTATTGCCCAGTTCTTCTGGGTAGAAACAATGTCCTGTCCTACTGCCTTTCTTATCACTTTTCTATGAATGAGTGTCTATCTCTAAGGTAAGGCTGGCAGAAGCAGTCAGCAAATAAGAGTCAACATTACCCTGGGTTCTAGCCAGGCAGACCCAAGTTCGAATCCAATTGCATCATCTGCTGGTTGAGCAAGTAATTTAACTAAGTCTTATTTTTCTTGTCTAATGGACATAATGATTCACTTGCTGGTTTTGTAGGAAATACAAGAAATAATGTATGTTAAGTACCAAGAGCTGCATCACATCAAACTTGTTCAGTGGTATTACATGTGTCATATGTAGGATAAGATATTTTCTCAGGAAGAGTGGGTAAAGTGTGTGAAGTAGCCAGGGTGACAGTCTATGACTATGAGAAGCGGGAGGAGAGATCTCAACCAGAGATGCTTTATTCATTTTTCTTCATGCAGCCTGGATCCTGACACACCCTTGTATGCTGATTCCTTCCATACACTCTTAAGAGTCACAGCTTTGACGTCCAGTGTGGGTTGCTATTTTTATATGTGCTCTATCTGCAAAGAAATAAAAGTATACAATGATTAAATTACACATATTTCTCTATGAGTCTTGATGCTGTATGTTCCTTGAAGAGAAAACTATCTTTTGCCTTCCCTAGGTCTTCCATACAATTATCATGAATGCACATAATCATTCATTTATTGTATGGACATTTATTGATCCCCTATTATGTGATAGGCACTATATTAAGTACATTGGGTACAGAATAGAACAAAATAGAAATTTCCCATTGTCCTAGTGCTTATGTTTCAATTGGGGAGCCAGATACTAAGGAATTCACTATATAATCATGTAATTTTAATAGCAGCAAATGCTATGAAAAAGTAGAAGGTGCTAATGGAGTGTACAGAAGGAGGTTGTATCTAACCTATGGAATCAGGGAAAGAGTTGTTAAGTAGTGATTTTATGAAGTATATTGCATTTCAGAAATTGTGTTACCCTCATGATGCAAATTAAATTGATTCACCATGGAATCTGAGTTTCCTAGGACTCAGCAGGGTGAAGAGGAGCTAACTAGGGAGGATAATGCTTTCCCCCACCCCCACCTTTCAGGCTTAAGAGAGTCCCAGTTTGTGTGATAAGTTCTATGGTCATAAATAAAAAAATCAAAGAGATCAAGAATCTGCCTTGGGTCACACAGCTAATAAGTGGTGGGGGATATCACACCAGTACTCTCTGACCTATAGCCCATGTTCTCATTACTATTACATGGAAACACAATTAGTTATTCTACTCTTATACTGCTCTCTATTTTATTCTTCCAATCAAAGTTAGGTAGCCCAAGATGAAACTAACAAAAACTGGCTTTCTGATGTCTTTGTTCAGTTACTCTGCTAAGGGTCATGTATTTCTATAAATTACATGGGTTAAGATAAAATAGAAACTATGTGTAGTAAGTTGTAGTTACTTTCTTGATATGCATGTCTTTTTACTTATATTTAGTCTATTCTTTATGTTGCCCAAGTATGAGGAGGCTAATTTAAAATGTGATTGCTTTGGAAAGTCAAGATGTGAGTCTAGTGACAAAACATTGGTACTTGGTCTTTTCTTCAACAAGATCCCCTGTGGGAGGGGAAGTCCATGACTTGCCCTGGTGGGCAGAGTCCAGGTGTAAATAGTTTAGAGTATTAAAAGTAATCAATTATATTCTTTTATGTTTGAGCCATTTTGGACAAAGTTTTCATCATCCTCTAAACTGAGTAATACAGATAAAATTTTTATCCATAGCTTATGATGATGGCTTTTAAGGGCACTCTTCACACAAAAATATAACTGAACATAAATATCCACAAAGAGATCACAGTTAATAAGTTTATTGGACAAATATTTACTGAGTAGTTAATATATTCCACATACTATTCTAGCTGCTAGGGAAATAATAACAATCAAAACAAAGTCCTTGCTCTCATGAAGCTTAGAATCCAATGACAAAATCAGATAATAAACAAGCATTAGGGGCTGGTTAGTGCTCTGGAAACAAATAACATGGGCTAAGGGGGACAGGGAGTGCTAGCAAGAGGTTAGAATTGGGGTAGTGATTTTATGTAAAGTAGTGAGGAATGTTTTACAGTTGAAGTGACATTTGAGCAGAGATATGAGGAAGTGAAGGAACTCATGAGTCTAGGAAAAACATTCTAGGGAGTGGGACTGCTCTGGGAATGCAGAGAAATCACTGCAGATAGAGCTGAGGGGAGCAAGGAGAGGTGAGTAGTAGGGGCCAGATTATGTTGGCTGTGGGCTATTGTAAAGATATTGGCTTATCCTCTGGGCGACAAAGGAAGTCACTGGAGAGTATTGCATAGAAAAGTGGCATTGTCTGACTTCTGTTTTAAGGGTTCAATCTTGCTACTGTGTGGCAAATAACCATAAGGAAAGGTGACAACAGATCTGGTTCCCAGGAAGCAGATTCTAAGGTGGAGTTAGCATGCTGGAAGTTTACCATCGTGGATATGCTCTAAGGAACACCTGTGGGAATGGGAAGGAAGCAAATAAATCAGAGAGAGAACTGGACTGCAATGCAGACCCAGCAAAAGCTTAACTGACCTCATAATGAGCACTGAATTTGGGATCACTTTTTAGAGTTACCCTAAATTGGAAGGAGAGTGCCAGTTCTTATATGAGTGTACCAAGTAGCCATTAGATGAGAGCTACCCCTGAGGAGGGGGAATGGCTTTGGGCAAGGAGGTTTATTCAGCTGAGAGAACTTTTGAAGAGGACAGAGAGCTGAGCACTGTTACACTACCTCCAGCAGCAGGGGAATAGTCCTTTGGCTTGAAGGGAGGGTTGTATGGGTTGTTTATCAGCGTAGCTGATATAGGAGGCGAAGAGGAAGTAGGGGGATTCATTAGAAGGAAGTGATTTTGCAAGATGATTATAGGTTCTGCTCCTAGGATGTTAGAGTAGAAGTAGTAAGGTATAAACATTTTCTGGACTTATTTTGAAGGAAGATATACTGATAAATTAGTGTGGGGCATTATGATAAAGTAAGATTATTGGCATATTTGCTAATACTGATATATTGATGGAGGATTATGGAAACAAAAAAAATTGATGTGAGCCCATCATTTTTAGCCTAACCACTGAGAAATAATTATACAATTATATGCTGAGGTGGGGGGAGGTTAGGGGCATGTAGTGGGCAACAGTTTCAGGAGAAAGATAAATAATTCAGTTTTGGATGTTAATGAGATATCCAAGTGAAGATATCACTTGGATGCATGAGTGGATTATCCAGGGAGGCCATTCAGGCTGGGGAAATAAATTTGCAAGTCATTGGCTTATAAATGTTCTTTAAAGTTATAGAACCAGATGAGACTATCCAAGGAGTGACTTCTGGGCTACTTCAAACCTAAAGGGTAGGATGGCACAACGCAAACTGAGCAGGAGTGTTTAGGGGATAGCAACAGAACGAAAAGGAAATAGTTTGCTAGAAGCCAAGCTGAGAAAGTGAATTCAACAAGGGGAGGGTGATTACCAAACACTTATTCCTGATGGATAAATGTTTCTTACCATTGTCTCTTTTCCCTTCAAATTCTACCATGTATAAGGCCTGTTATTCTTTTCTGAATATCTGACTATGTCACAGTTTCACTTAGGCGCTAGGTTTTCCTCAATACTTCGAAGTTTCTAGTGTACTTGAATTAAGGAGAGTTACCAGTACTCTATTAACTAGGAGTATAAACCCCAAAGAAGAAAGAATCTACGAGTACAGTAGTACCAGGAGTAGAAGCAACCCAGATGAAGCCAATAAAGATGCCTGATAAAGATGAGGCCAAACTTAGGCTGTGATAGAATCTCACATATTTTTGATGAGAGGTCAGAATTCACTTTATAATACAGTCAATTCTGAGTCTGTGAATTGATATGGTCCTGGTTAGGATCCCTAGAATCACCTATTGTCCTAGATACAGGGAACCAAGCTCTTGGTAATTCCCATTTTCAGAGAAAATATACCACCTAGAGCTAAAACAGAATGAGAAATGTGCCAGTGTTGGTCACTGGAAACAGGAACTCAGAACTCAGAAGCTATAGGAGTGAAATCTCACCAGGAAGATGAGACTACTTCCCCAGGCGGTCTGTATTCAGCATATCACCTTGCACTATCCTCTGACTTCACTGGCGACCACCGTAACTTCTGTCTCTTTCATGAGACTGTAATGCATGTTGAGAATAAGTTCCAAATCTTCTTTGTCTTCATGTCTCTCAGAGCTTAGAATAGTGCCTGGTACTCAACAGATGTTTATGAAGATAAACGGGATTGCTAGTACCTTCTTTTATCAAGCACGGGTATAGGAACAGACAAATGGATGTCTGAATAGCTTGGGCAGCTGGATCTGTTTAATCACATGTTTCTTGGCAAACTTTTGTGTGCTAATCTATTTTTTTTCTCAAATTTGTTTCCCATGTCAGGAAGAGAGACTATTTGTTTTATACTGTTTATTTTAAAAGCAATATCTGAAGAGTCTTTTGGCCAGAAGTTACTGCAGTAATATATACTTAGTAAGAGGGTGAAAGACATCCTACTTTGGCCATCAATAATGCCAAAATTTAAAGAAAATTTGAATTATATTTGTCGCAAACTTCGACAAATTTTATTTTCTCTTGGAAAAAAGATTATTCAAGAGATTGTTTTGTATTGTTTAGTGGGAGAGAGATGCTTGAAAAGTTTGTTTTTATACAAAAAGATGGAGAAATAAACGTGTATGTTTATGTGATGCATGATTGGCTTAACCTAATTGAATAAATGTCTACATTACACTGTGAAAAAAAAGGTTTGTGTTTATAAATGTTTCAGGGTCTTGGGTAGACCCTAGGCAATGTTCTTACCAATAGGAAAAGTCATTGTAATTGGAGGATAGATGCTCTCCTCCTTCCCACCCCTCCATCCTGTGTAAGTAACTCACTTGTTTTTCATCATCCAAGACTGGGGCCTGTTTTTGAACAGGTGCCATCATTTTCTATTCAAATGAGGATGGTTTCTATAGAAATTGTCCTGAATGCATGTGCTCTTTGAGGCTATATGTAGTTACTAACCAGATGGCTGAAGCATGCTGTTATAATGCATGACCATTATGTTTTTTTCAAACTAACAATTAATACTTCTATCAATATAACAAATAGTTGCAACACCAACAATTATTAATAAAACCAAGGAAAGAAAATGATTAAAGTTGCCAATAAGACACAGAGCCAAATAGCAAAATAATGGATTAATTTAATTGGTTCTCATGTTATAAAATGATTCAAGGAAGAATTCAAATAGGGCAAAAGATAGGGGCTGAGATAGCAGATATTTCTAAAAGCAATAAATATTGCTTTGATTGGGGGAAGGAATAAGAGAGAAAAGACCAGAGGGAAGACAGAATGAGGTATTGGGGAAGAGCTTGGCAATTGTTTGAATCTACTTGGAATGAACAGATAGAACTATTGACAATGGACTGAATTGCTGCTGCCCCAGGGAGCAACTGATTAGAACTGTGTGAGATGAACTATGTGATCTCTAGGGCTTGCATGATTTCACGGTAATCCTCGCAAGATCCCTGTGAGATAAGTACTATTCTTATCCACATTTCATAGGTGAAAGGACTGCCTTTGGGTCGGTCCTGCAGCCAGTGAATGATCAACTCTAGGGTTTCGTCCTTTATGACTCTACTTGCTGCGTACTGCTGTTCTGATAGGTACCTTCACTCAAGTTGGGCATCAGCTGGGAGCTTGCTGGAAACACAGACTCTGAGGGCCCATCCCAGATCTCCTCAAGCTCTCCTGGTGGTTTATGCATAACATTGGAGAACTTCAGTGTGGAACTTTCTTTCCTTTTCCTTTTTTGCTTTGTATTTCTATTATTTGCATATGTTTTCGATTCTCAGTTGGACTGTAAACTCTTTGAGGGTGGGGAGGGTGTTATATTTTCTTTTGAGTGTCCATAAATATACGTATCCTAGAGAAAGGCATATAATTTGTCTAATGATGTAATAGCACTTCTATTCAGAAATTTAGATAATTTTCCAGGTCAAAAAGTGCTGTGTTATTTGGAAGAATTTTTGCCAGTGTGCTAGTAGAATCACTTTTGGCAGTTATTTTACTTGTAATGTTTCCACAAATTCAGGCTTTTGATAAAGTTGAAAACGTTAAGAGGTATATAATCCAGGTCCTAAAATAAAATCTTCACTCCTTCTCATAGCCTTCGGTCTGTAACCAGCCCTGGGGCTGCAACATCTTTCATTGCCAAAGCACAAATATAGATATTTCAGATTTGGAGAAAAATCAATACTTAAAAAAATAGAAATACGGAAAGCTGAAGACTCCAATCAATTTCATGTGTGAAGTCTTGAGGTTTGTTCGTCTGCAGTCAGGACACTCACTGTCTTCCAGGAAGCTCGGAAGGGAATTTTGTTTCAACAAATATTGATTCCAAGCTTCATTCTAGAGCTAATTTGATTAATAGCAAAATTTCAGTCACTACAGATGCTCTTGCTGCTTGCATTTACATGCCAAAGAATGATAATGCTATTGATTTTTTGAAATGATCACTGTGTGTTTTCTAGTGCTTTATTTAGACACAGTGTTTGCATGTATTTCTACCTCTGAATGTTCTCAGTGAGTGTGACCAACTGGTTGCTGAGATTGGCAGATGCTCGGGCCCTTCAATCAGCTTCTCGTCCCTGCACAATCTGGCTTCTCTCTTTTCGGAGAATATGTAATTGGAATACATGCTTGACAAGAAAAGAGGGCAAACACATATAGGTGGCTTTTTTTTCTTTCTTTCTTTCTTTCTTTCTTTTTTTTTTTTTTTTTTACTTCTCTTGGCTTCATTTCAGCAGTCAGTGTGACCTCTCGTGAAGTTCCACATCTAAAAATTATCTAAACATAAATCTACTCTGGAGACTACAGAATTCTTCAATTCAGGGAGGATTCCACTTTACCTCTTTTTAGAATTCTTTTTTTCTGTGTGAGTGTATGTTGTTTTAGTGAGAGGCTCCCTTCCCACCTCAGTCATCGGTTTGCTCACTCCCTTATGTGATGAATCAATGCTTCCAGAACAGGGGCTTCCGAGTGTCTGCGGGAACATTACTTCCAAATGAACTCGTGCGTCTTAGCAGGGAGCATTCAGACCACAGCCCAGGTAAAAGGAAGTCTTTCCTTAATGCTTTCAAGAACTTTTAAAGGCTGTGCAATCTGGTGTTTGCTGCAAGAGGGCTTGCGGGAAGGCTGCCTGGGTATAGATAAATTTGACTGTATATCAAAATGAAATGTTATCTACAGTTAGTGGAAGGGGTGAGCAGATAAAAGCAAACTGCTTACTGGCCAACCAAAGAAAATGCTCAGGACTGCCCTTGGTGTAGTGTTGAAGCTGACACCCTGTGATGTCTCTTCTTAACGGGAGGGAGGCTAGTGGCCATCTGCGAGTGTGGGTGTCAACATGGGAAGGAAGAGAACTTTCAGGGGACTAGAAGACAGGAAGGCATTGCAGCCTCAAACTGAGCAATGGAGCACTTAACCTGCATGGCATGGGGAAACCTAGTTTCTTAAGTTATTATTTGGCTGTCCGGTGAAAGGGGGACCGTCTCATAGAGTTTTGAGTGCTTGAAACCATATTTAGGGTAGGATTTTAATCCTTTAGGGCTAATTTCTATTATTAAAATAGTTTCCCATGGATAGGAACTAAGATGTGTTTTTAAATGGCAGTGACAACTGAAAGTGTTAACTGGCAGTTAACAAGTGCAATGATATTAACATGCATCTGTTTCTGCTTTGTGTGGAAAATGATTTTTCATCACCATAGCGATTCATTCCTGGGCTCCACAGGAACTTGGCCACCGTATGCAGTAAGGAGACAAAATTTTTTTCTTCTTTTCTGAGCAGGGGATTCAGCAGTCTACCGGCTAACACGTGGCTCTTCATCTAAATGTTACATCGTGTAGCTAGTGTAATTTCAAATCCTTTTCCAACCTAAATTCTGTATAAAAATAAAAAATCTGTACCTCCTTGGTTAGAAAACAGGATGCTAGGTAAGAGTGATGAAAAGAGCCCCGTGCTAACACTGTATTCCCAGCTTAAAAGCAGATACCAAGCCATTGCCCTTTTTGTGGTTGTGCTTCTGAGGATATGTGCGCAGATAGGAATTTATCCCTGATCTTTTTCTCCAACAGTAACCTAGGAAGATGAATACATCGTTAGTCGTATTAGATTTTCCCTTTTATGTTATTCTTGAATGACATCATGTATTGTTTCAACTAAAATTAAAAAAAAATGTTCTCCTACAAAGGGGAAGACAGTTTATGTAGGATATGGATGTGTCTGTAGGAAAATATGACAATAATGTAAAAAGAAATAATTTTACTTTTCTTTTGCTTTTGTTGTCAACATGTGGTTATGCTTAGAAATTCCCTTGAGGGCGTTGTGTTAAAAGTGCACCTTATGTACCGAAGCATCAGTTTTCATTCATATTGTGTTTCCATTATATTCACTAAAATTATAGCTATTACCCTTTGTTTTATTTTTTAAAAAGATTTTTATATATTTGAGAGAGACAGAGACAGAGATAGTGAGAGAAAGCATGGGGGGGCAGCAGGGAGAGGAAGAAGCAGACCCCCTGCTGAGCAGGGAGATCCCAGGACCCCGAGATCATGATCTGAGCCGAAGGCAGACGCTTAACCAACTGAGCCACCCAGGCACCCCAGCTATTACCCTTTAAAAAGTCTATAGTTTATGGGGGTGTCAATAGTGGAGATCTATTTGTATTTTAGAGATTTAAGTGGCATGTATTATATAAATTTATGCAAGACCATCGAAGAAGTAAATTTCTGGGATTGTGTGCATTTTAAAGGCAAAGCCACTTCCTGTTAGTAATGTTACATGTATTTCATACTCATGGGGCACTTATACTGAAGCCTTTCATACATTAGTTTTTGACTTTTACTGGGATAGAACCTAAGATAGACTTGTAGTCATCATGGGGGGAGATGGGGCAAGCCTATGGAACCTGGGGATAAAGTCACAATTTCACCTCTTTTTTGACTCCTAAAAGACTGTTTTTATTTCCTACCCACATGAAATTCTGTGATGAATTATCTGAACTACCTCTAGTGATTTTGTTGCTAAAATCACTCTCCATCTATCATGATATTGATGAGATTAGTCTTGTAAAAAAGCCTTCCTAGAAAATAATCTATCCAGTAAGTGTGTTGTATTGTTATTGCTGATAAGACTAATGGGCTTCCCAAATCTCACAAAGGATCTAATGTTCTTTACCACAAAGGAGAGCACTGATTTATTATTTTCTGATGATTAGCTGCAACCTGGGAATTTTGACATGACTGCAATGAGGCAATAATGACAACTATCTTTAAAGGCATAAAAGAATATTTGGGGCACCTGGGTGGTGCAGCCGGTTAGGCATCCAACCCTTGGTTTCAGCTCAGGTCATGATCTCATGATGAGATCAAGCCCTGCATTGGGTTCTGCACTCAGCACAGGGTCTGCTTGTCCCTCTCCCTCTACTCCTCCCCCTGAACTCTCTTTCTTTCATAAATAAATAAAATCTTGTATAAAAAAAAGAATATTAAAACATGAGAGTTGGATCAGAAGGGTTTGTCTGTATGTTTGATATTCCTTGAGGAATATGCATCATTTCTAGAAGGCATAGCTATTTTCATTTTTTAGTTACCAGAAAGTTTTACTGTATAATAAATGGCCTACGGTTAGTTCATTCGTCCTATAACTTGGGTGAAATCTCTTATAGGAGACCCAATTCTCTTTGTTTGATTACATGCTCAAAAAGAAAATATACAATTACTAATCTAGTGTCCTAGGCAGCCTGCTCCAGGTACCACCTGACCCCAGGGTCACATTCTACCCTCATGCTCTCGAGTCTTGCTGTCACCCAGTGTGACTTCCATTTTTGCCAGGCTGACCTTGCCAGCCCTCTTGTCTCATAGTTGCTTGAGCTTCACAAGCTCAGTGACTTTTCTGTTTTTTCTTCTCAGATATTCTGTCTCAAGGCCAAAGCCTAGACCACATAGAATTACCATACCTCTAAATCTTAAACTCTCACATACCATACTGTAAACCCAACCCATTCTCCCAGACACTCACTGTGCTACCGAATCTGTACTCTGAGCCTCAGAGAACACTGGAATCTGAGGGTCTGGAATCTGAATCCTGGAATCTGAGGGTCTCTCTTCTGGACCCATCCAAACTCCACTCCATGGTGGTCATTTGCTTTCCTCTCAAGGGTCCTCAATTTCCTCAATTTCCTTCTGCTAAAACTACTTCCAAACAACAGCTCTGTAAGTGCTACAGTTGACTTTCCCTGTTCTTGTGAGAGGTCATTTGAATATCCCTGCAGGGAATATCAAACCACCAAGCAAATTTGCTTTACCACAACAAATTCATGGGCCCTTAGTATAGCCTATCAGTCCTTTTGTTTATAGTCAGGCATCTTTCCTATTGATGTCAATGATATTCCAGTCTTTTCTATTTTCCTTAAAACCCCATGTCACCTTTGCTAGTTCTTCTTTAGCTACTGGATCACTTAGTGTTCCGAGTCTAGAGGGTTCAATCTTGGACCTCTTCTCCTATTTTTGCCTCCTCCCTTGGTGATCTCATCTGGTCTTGTGGTTTTAGATACTATGTATCAGTTAACAACCCTAATAATTTTATCTTTAGCACAGACTTCCCTCTAAACTTGACTCATGCCTGCATTTCCACTGGGATGTGTATCTGACATAGCAAATTTAATCTTTATTCTTGGGCTAGCTTCACCTGTTGTTTTCCCCATTTTAGTGAATAAAATCTCACTTCTTGTAGTCATTCAGGTCAATAATTATGTACTCCTCTTTTTTTTAAAAGATTTTATTTATTTATTCATGTGAATACACAGAGAGGAGAGAGAGGGAGAGAGGCAGAGACACAGGCAGAGGGAGAAGCAGGCTCCATGCAGGGAGCTCGATGTGGGACTCGATCCCGGGTCTCCAGGATCACGCCCTGGGCTGAAGGTGGTGCTAAACCGCTGAGCCACCCGGGCTGCCCTTGATTCTTATCTCTCTCCTATATCCCACATCTAATTTTTAAGCAAATTCTAAGTTTTCCTTTAAAATATAGACCGAATCTTAACTATTCTTATCATGGTTACCATAGCAACCCAAGTTCAATCTACCATTTTCTCTCCCATGGGCCATTGCAATGGCCTTATAACCAGTCTTCATAGCTTATAACTATATAAGTACCATATATTTTACATATTTATTTTTGTTTACTACTTCTTCCACTAGAATGTAAATTCCATTAGTGTAAAGATTTTTGCTCACCATTATATCACCACCACTTAGAGAGGTGTCTTAGCATTCAGTAATGAGACCTTGTTGAATAAATGAAAGTAAGTAGAAGGTAAAATATTCAAGTGAGTGTTGATTTTAGTAGGCACATAGTGGTGGGACTTAAGGCCACATAAAAGAACAAAGACACAGGTAGATAAGTAGATGTGATGGGAACCTTGGAAATTCTTTTCCGATTGCTTCAGTTATCTCAGTGAAATAAGAAACAAAGTCATCAGCTCAGAGTAAGACCATTGAAGAAGCTGTAGGGGGTTTGAAGAAAGAGGAGAGGATGTGAGTTTTCTAGGAAAGTGGGAGAGTGCATGGGCTATCAAGCTATAGTGTGTTTATAGAGCAGCATTGAAGGGTCTGCTTGGGCTGAGAGTCATAAATTCGAAATGAAACCAGTAAGCATAGTTGTGTGATTTCCTCCAATCACATACCTTTTTGGTGCAGGAGTAGAGTAGGTAGGAGTTTAGATTTCGTGAGGGTGTCGATTTACCCAAATGGGAAGGGATGATGTGAGAGAGGGAAGGACACTTGAAGAGTATGCATGAGGGGAACTGTGGGGGAATGCAGTCACTGAGGCTGGTTAAAAAGAAAAAAAAGTATGGGACCATATAATTTTGGAAGGATCAGTAGATTTTCATTCTGGTGGGGTCTGAGAAATGTTGGAGTTGGAGTATGAGAGGGGGGTATGGAAGGAAAAGTAGTGGCAATCAGAGGGAAGAGAATAGAAAATGTGACATTATAGAGGTGTTGTGGCTATTGGTTGAGGCTAGGTATTTGAGAAGCAGGAAGGAATAGAGGCCAGGGCAACACACTCTGAACAATGATGTTGGGTATCGCACAAAGCATAGTATTAAAGAGAGTGGAATTGAGCCAGGAACTAAATATTCAAAAAGGGAGGGCTTAATTTGGGTGCGGGCAGATGACAGTGCAGAGGAGAGGTTATGAGTGGTATACACTAATAACAAGAGATTCAAATCTGGCAGTTCCTAGGTTAAGAGGAATGTAGAATGGTCTGGAAGCAGTACAGGGGAGTGAGGCAGACATTCTTGTACTTCCAGGGCCAGTGTGAGAGAAAATAGCTACCATTAAGGTTGCATCTTTGAGACAGAGCCTTTCAGAAGAAGCCATGGTTTGGCTAAAGCTAGGATAGTTAGAGGTTAAGGACATGGAGGATTTTGTGATGGCTGACTGAATACCAGAAAGTGTAGGGTTGAAAGCCTTCAAGAGTTGGAGCAGGGCACAGATGGGAAAAGAATGAGGGGTGTGCATAGCACACAGGGGTTGTGGGGTGACTCTGAGGCTCAGGTTTCTCACAGGGGCTGACATGGCTGGAGTTAAAAGGAATGCCAAGATTAAGCCTGAGGGGTCCAAGGCCTTAAAAGGGGGCATGACTTAAAGAGAGAGGAGAGTTAGGGTCTTACCAGTGTGTATCATATTTCTTCTGCTGAGGCATGGAGGTGACAGAGAATAAGTGTTACTCCAACTACATGGGGCTGATAGTATTATAGCTATCGATTATAGCTATATAGCTATTGATTATAATTGAATGTTGATTATGCCACTTTTCTGCTTCCCCAATGCACCATATTCATGAGCTTTTCTGTATCTTAGTTCATTATCTCTGGACTCAAAGGAGGCCATGTTCTTTCTCCTGTTCCCTTAGCTTATTTTGCCTGCTTCTTCCAGGACCTTGTTTTGCTTACCTTCTCTCCTGGTTCCTCCTGCCAGGCTACAGGTGTGTTCAAGTCTATTCAATTACATGCCAGTACAGGCACCTCTTTGACTCTTTTTCTCTTGCTAATTACTTCCAACATCCCTCCTTATTCCTTATCCAAACTTCTTGAAAGAAAAATTTATGGCACCATCTTCTCTTTTTCCCTTTCATTTAGTCCTCATTCTATTGCTTTTGGCTTTCTGTGCTTGTTACTAGCCATGCATCTTTTAAAACCAGAATTATCTATCTAAAACTTTAATGTGACTTCATCATTTCCCAATCTATGGTCCTATACTGGTTGTCTGTTGCCAATAGGACAGAATCTAAGCTTGATCCACACCGCACTGTTGCTGCCCTTCCATTTTCCATTCATCTGGTTTTCTTAGCCCAGGATAGCCTTATCTTCCTCTTCACTGGGAGTATATTTCAGATATTGCCTTTTACAGAGCTTCTCAGGGTGGATAGGTAGGTACCCCTCATTACTTTTCCCTTAGTATTGTCTGCATACCCTTTTTTCTTCTTGTGCATGGTCTGTTGACCATTGCTTATTCACTATGGCATCCCTGGCTCCTGAGTGCCTCCCACACAACAAACACTAAGCACAATTATTCTTGAATGAATAAAGCATGAATAAAAGAGAAAGTATATCCTTGAGGATAGACATTGGCATTCTAGTAGCCAAAAAAAGCATACTTTCAATTTTAAATCCATTTCTTAGTACTCCCATTAAGGGTACATATTGGAAATTTCTTGCAGGCTTGGTAATTATGAGACAAACTGAACAGGCAAACTGAGGGTTAAATGAATAATGGTAAATTTTGAAACAGACTAGATGCTGTGTTTGTGATGACCTTACTGAGGTAGATGTGCCCTGTAATATACCAAGAGATCAACTAGCCAATCCACTATTTTGTTGCCATCCCCTATAACAGGATCTTTCTGGGGTTGTATTACTTTCTCTGATAAATGGAGTAATTAAGGAAAGGGATCTGATCAA
This sequence comes from Vulpes vulpes, assembly GCF_048418805.1. Taxonomy (NCBI): domain Eukaryota; kingdom Metazoa; phylum Chordata; class Mammalia; order Carnivora; family Canidae; genus Vulpes; species Vulpes vulpes. The sequence continues at coordinate 150,411,128 of NC_132780.1, forward strand.
TTATCACTATTTTTATAGCTGTTTTCTTGGGCAACCATACACACAATCACAGGAAAATAGGCAACTTATCAAAATAAATGAAGTAACTATCATGGTATATAGAAAATAAAGTCAAGATAAACCTTTGACAGGACTGAAAGTCTAATTTATTACCTGTCTCATAGGTCTCTTCTGGTGATTCTGAAGCCAAACCTCTGATCTTCACATTTGTCCCCACTGTCAGAAGACTACCAACCCACTCTAAGTTGGCTGACACCTCTAAATTCCTTGTTAAAATTCCTGAGGAACCCAGTGATAAGAATCCAGAAACTGTAAATAGGGTAGGATTACTTTTGTTCTTTTTTTGTATTAAGCAATTGTATATTAAATATTAATTGTCCATAAGAATAACTTGGAAATTTGTATGAATGTTTATTTCCTTTGCACAAAGTGAGATGTCTGTGAAATGTAAGGCTGACTAAAAATATAATGTGTAATAGAAACCCAAACTTTATCATACTCTCTTTTTCTCTAATACACTATTCTCAACTTTTCTCAGTTGACGTCCTATTCCTTGCTCTTCACATGCACATTCTGCCTCCTAGCACTTCCTCTTCTCCCAAATATGTCTTAAAAAAGTAAAAACAAAATTTCTTGAAAAGTTTGAATTTCTGTCAATTTCTTGACAGAAAATACAAGAGAAAACAGTGATGTATTATTGTTTTACATGCAATAAATAAGCAAAATTTAAAATGTGCAATATCCTGGGCTGGGTCAGTTGTGAAGATATTGACATGCTCACACTTTGCTACTAGCTTTGTGAATTTGTGTAAGTTTGGTGGAAAGCCCTTATCCACAGTCATAAAAATGTGTATAACCTTTCAGTGATCTAACTCTTGGAAATGTTTTCCAAGGAAATAGTAAAGAAGCAGAAAAATGTTGTGTAGGAAAACAGGAAAAAATAAAAATTGTCTAATAGCTAATAATCAGAAAAAAGTTAAGAATGTGATAATACATCACTTTCAGAAAGTTATAATCATGGCAATTATGTAATTTTATGGCAAAAGTTACTGTTATAAAACAGTAAGAGACAAGATAGATTATCAAATTCTATTTATATGCTGATAATGCTTATCTAAAATGAAGACCAAGACTGGAAATAAAATTAAAAAACTTTAAAGAATCCTGAAAATGACTTTTGTTAGACTAATGACATTTTGGGTGAAAAAAACTTTCTCTTTAAAATGTATTTCAGTACCATCTCCTTATGAGCAAAATATGACTGGGGGACTTTGGGGCATTCTTGAACCACTAAAAGGGGATAAAATAATCTGATTCACCTTGTCTGTATGAAAACATCCAGAAAGTTATAATATATCTGTGATCTGAGATTTTCAATGCTACTACCTTATTTCAAAGACTCTTGAGGTCAAATTATTTCAAGGAGATCTTGAATGCTACAATAGGAATTTCTGGGAAGTTTCTTATAGTACTTGACTACACATAATATATTTATGAGATCCTTTGTTACAGGTGCTATGAGCACATGAGACTGCAGATATATGAATTCATCTTGGTTGCAAACCTCCAGAGCTTCCTAAGATGTTGATATTTGCTGATTGAAATGATAAACACACAACTACATATTTAAAATATTCAAGATTTTTCTCCTATTTTTAAAAATAGTTTAGTATTAGAATAGGGTAAATCATCCCTTGATCATTTATATATTTATCCACTATTTACTGAATACACTATATGCTTGGTGCTGTGTTCTGAATGAGTAAAATCAACTCACATAAGTCATTATTGGGAAGGCATGCAATAAAAAAAGTGAAGTGTATGTAATAAAATTTCAGACAGTGATAAAGCTGTAAAAAATATATCAGAGGACAGAGAATCATGGACTATAGGAAGGGAATTATTTTAGATCATTAATAATGTTTTCAAAAACTAGTTCAATTATTGCCATCTTTTTAGTTATTGCTATTTTTTGTAATAAGCAATTTGTCTTTGAATCCTGTTATTTTTAATTTAAACTTATTTTTGGGTTTTTGTGATTGTACAGTATTTTAATTTAAAATGCGAAATGACCATTGTTCAAGAAATCCTAATTGGAGGCAATTTGTGTTTTGCTTCAACTAAATTATCATCAGCTGAAAAATGTGCAATGGATATATAAAATCACCTCCTTATTTTAGTTATATATAATTAGTAGTTTGACTTCTATTTTCACACATACAACGTATATGCACATAATAGCATATGCTAAATTTATCATCATGTTTGAAATTTCATTTATTTTAGTTTACTTAGTGTCTTTTTAAATGTTCTATTCCTAAGTAATTTTAGGCCTAAAGAAATGTTACAAAGAAAAGGATCATAACCACAACATGGTTATCAAAACCAGAAAAATAAACATTGGTCTTTTAAACACAATCTTAGTGTTCACTGCTGCCATTGTTTCAGAAGATGTTTGATAGCTTGATAAAGCTATCTTACTCTGGTCTTGTAAACCCTCTATGCACTCATAGAAAATTGGATGGGAAAAGATTTAGAATTACAAAATAAAATAGCAGTGGAAAATACTTTGTACTAAAAATATCTACTTGTTTTTTTGGTGTCTTATTCTTGAGTTCTTTTCAATTAGTTCAGATTGTTTTGTATGAATGTCTATGTAGTTTATTGCAATTTTATTTTTCCTTTCAGGCTTTTGGAGATATTTGTATTATTTTAGAAACTTTCAATGGGGTTTCCTTTCTCTCCTGGCTTATATAGGATATACAGGTTTTGCTTGACCAAACCCCGTTTGTTTCATGAATGTTTCCATTAACTTCAACACAATCTCTCCTAAACCAACCTAATTTTTAAATATATTTAAAAAAACCTTGTCCTTGGAGATTATAAGCAGATTAAACTTTTAAGTGTACATGCAAAAAGGAAGCCATGTCAGACCAATGTTAATGCTTTTATGCCTCTACATTAATTGCAGTCTGAGTCCAATGAGTACTTGACGTTGAATGCTGGGAGCCAACCAGAGAGAAACCAAGGGACATTGATTTATCCTTCAGAGGTCAGTGAAAAGATTTCACAAGAAAGGGGATTTAAAGCAAAAGAACTTCAAGGAATGCAGCAAAGTGACCTCTTCAAAGCTGAATATGTCTTTATTGTGGACTCGGAAGGGGAAGATGAAGCTACAAGTGGAAAAGATGAACAAGGCCCCCCTGGGGGGTTGGGCACCACAGCTTCTCGGCCCAAGTCTCTAGCAATTTCCTCCAGTCTGGTCTCTGACGTGGTACGTCCCAAAACACGGGGGACAGACTTCCAGGCCCCATCACATTCTGAAATGCCTCATGGGATTGCCCCTCAGCAAAAGCACGGGCAGGTAGGTTTTTCTTCTTCTCATAAGAAAAAATGAATGTTTATATACTCTTTATCCTTAGTCTGCAAAGGCCTTCCTGTTTGAGGCATACAAAACTCTCAAAGAAAAAGATGTTGAAAAACCAAAATCCCAAGATCATAAATCAACACAGAGTAAATATAGATAATACATTCATAAGACAAAAAAGATTATATAATTGTACTGTGAATTGGCTGAAGAGAAAATGTAAAATGTTCAGCTGGAGTGGATCTGGGGGAATGTTATCTCTTACTTTTGAACAATTCTTGGAAAAGGTTGATTCTGGGAGTTTCTTAGGAGAGAGTGCCTGGTTAGCTGAATGCATCCACCAGCATACTGCAGATATGAGAAAGATCCTGTGGGGAGACATCAGTTGGATGTTAGACATAGGCACATTATTTTTAAACTACTGAAAGAGTAGTAAAAGGATATGCTAGGAAGTAAGAGTGTGTAAGAAAAAAAATATTCTCACCTGTGTTTCTTAAGGAGAATATCTGTTGTGGTCCTGGAAGCTACTAACACAGGTCTTGCCTCAGTGAAATGGGAAGAAGATCCTACCCCAAAACTTAGCAGCAAAATTGAATAGTTCCTTTAAGTTGGAGAACCTATTTAAGACCCATTTCTGTGATGGGAGGAGAGAAAGGGGGTAGATAGGGAGGGATTCTGAAGAGAAAAATGGAAGAATTTGCCATTGGCTGGCTATTTGTTGTGATGAAATTATAAAATGACTCTGAGAAGGCATAGGTAGAATGTCAGGTATGCAGAGGCTGGCTTTGGGAGTAGACAGTGGATGCAAAGTTGTCCTTGAGAAAGCATGAGTCAGTACCCAGGATTTCCTGTTTAGGATCTGCTAAACCAGGCACTTGCAACATCACAAAGTAGTGGGGAGAACATTTTTATTGATGAGTTGGCCTTTTGGTGCTGCTATGACCTATGCTTGGATATCTTATTTTGGGTGCCACCTTATTTTCATTTGTACAGCCTTCACGGACTTCCTGATGCTGAATTTATGCCACCTATAAGCATCCAGTGTCCTTAAGCTATATTTTGGTGATAGAAAACTCTCACTGGGATACCCCACCTCAGTCTACTGAACTAAAATATTTATTTCTTCTCAAAATTTATTCTTAGACAGTTGGAACATTGGAAATGTTCTAATCATATAATTAAACATATTCTCAGTAAGCAGTGATAGACTTAAACATTTCTTTCTTGCCTTGGGAAAGATGATAGAATAGCCAAGTTGGAGACATGGGGGTTTCCAAAGTCAGGGAAGAATAATTTGATGATACCAAGTATAAGTAAACAAAGAAAATATTCTTAATGAAGCAATTTTTGGATTTTTGCTTTACTTTTCCCCTCAATTGTTAGATTTCTTTCCCTGAGTTGGTCATTTATTTTTATATGACCAAGTACACAGAAGTCAAACTAGAGACTGAACATACTTTGGGATCTTTTGTCCAAAATGATCATATGGCAGTAGATCATAGTCGACATAATCAAAGCTCTTAATGAAAAGGCAAAGTTTAACCTAATTCATTGGCGGTGGCTGAAAATGATGGTTACCACTAATGGGGGAATAGTGGTTCTTGAAATGTTTGGGAGTAGCCATTGTTTCTGTTTCACTTTCCTATAATAATCTGTTTGAGGGTTGCCTGAGTGGCTCAGCAGTTGAGTGTCTGCCTTTGGCTTAGGGTGTGATCCCGGAGTCCCAGGATTGAGTCCCACATCGGGCTCCCCACAGGGAGCCTGCTTTTCCCTCTGCCTATGTCTCTGCCTTTCTCTCTCTCTCTCATGAATAAATAAATAAAAAATCTTAAAAAAAATCCATTTGAGTGATGAATAGTAGACCATCATCAAATAAAAATAAGATAAAATAAGAATAAGATAACTGTTAACCACAAATGTCAATCACAGAGAAATCACCAGAGAACCGAAGAAGGCATTCTGAGAATTTTAGTGTAGTCAGTAGCAGAAGCAACAAGTTTAAAGCATATTCCTGATTGGATTACTTGATGCCAACAACATCAACTTTTCAATCAGAAATGTAGTCATTTAAGTGAATTTCTGGTCTACCTGGTAAAAACGAATCTGTGTATAGAACTGTCCATAAACTAGCACTATTAATCAGCAATAATTTATTAAGCTATTCAACAAGATGCCTTCAGTTCCTGCTCTGGCTTTTAATCTTTCCATAAACTAGCCTAGATGTCATTTTCTATCCAGATCTTCTACTTCTCTTCTTCAATTCTTCTGAACTATCACAAAAGTACATACTTCATACTTTTCCATCCCTAAGCCCCTGATTCCTCCAAGTATAAAGCTTTTTTCTTTCCTGGGCACATTCCATGTTGTGCTAGGCTACTCGATACTCTAAACTCAGTTCAAGGGCAGCCCAGGTGGCTCAGCGGTTTAGCGCCTGCCTTTGGCCCAGGGTGTGATCCTGGAGACCTGAGATTGAGTCCCACATTGAGCTCCCCACAGGGAGCCTACTTCTCCCTCTACCTGTGTCTCTGCTTCTCTCTCTCTCTCTCACTCTGTGTGTGTGTTTGTCTTATGAATAAATAAATAAAATCTTTAAAAATAAACTCAGCTCAAGTAGTGCCTCTTCCTAGAGACATTCCCTATGAAGTTAAGACTTCTCCTCCATCTTTACCATTTTCCATATAGTTTTTTAGCCATTTTAGGAAATCTCTATTATAACTCCTTTCACCCTACTGTAATAATGGATTATCTTCCTTCCTCACAAAACAGAGAGCAATATAAGTCAAGGTTTGTCTAATTTATTTCTGTGTCTCCAGCACTTAGTACAGTGTCTTGCATGCAGGTGAGGTTCAATAAAGTATGTAAACTGAATAAATATTTAAGAGTTCACATCTTTGAAGTCTTTACACAGATATTGACTCCTTTATGAAGTCAGCTTTGGTTCTCTGAGTCAAAATAAACTATCCCTCAATATGATTCTGATAGCTTTTTCTCTGTACATCTTTTATAATACTTATCCTATTTCAGCATGTATTATAACTATTTAGGTGCATGCCTTATCTCCCCTAGCAGATTGTAAAGTCTTTAGAGGTAAAATCCATGTTAAATCCATTTTATTAAACATTTTGTTCCCCACAGTGGTTACTATTTTATCATAAACATACTCCATATAAATATTGAGTTGAATATATTGATGTTCCAAATACTTTCATTGAAGTAACATGTTTAAATAAAAGTGCATTATGTTAAAAAAATCACAAAATCGTTAAAAAATTTAAAGTGTAGGTCAAAAATAATAATGATATGTAAAATAAGCAATTGAGTCAAAATCCTCTCAAATAAAATTCAGAAAGAAAGAGTAATGTTTTTGAGTGTTGGCATCTTAAGTGTTGAGGTAAAAGTCTAAACTGTCTTAACTGGGGATAATATTAGAGTTAAAAGAGAGGTGAATATACACATACAAACACAGAGTGATTTGGCTGAAAGACCTATGATAAAGCCTATAGCAACAAGCAGTGACAGTAGGACTAAAAAGAACTTACAGGGTAGAATTAACTGGATTTGTTCATTGACATATATGGGAAAAGTCAAGGATGGATGAAATTTCTAACCAGGGAAATTGGATGAATGTTATTAATTGAGGTTTTGGGAAGTGATAGGAAGAGATAAGACATTTAATGTGGAGTTTGGGTTGCCTTGATGGCACATCATAATGTGCCCCCTCTGCTAGGGAGCCAGAAGTATGAATCTGGAACATAGGAGAGGGATAGGAGACTGGAGATATTTGCTACATAAGTTGATGAAAGTGGAGATATTTACTCATGGAAATAATTTGGAACAAAAAGACATAAGGTTCAAGTCAGAATAGAAGCCAATGACAGAGACTGTAAAGGGCCTATGAATGGGCCACGTCCTTTGGAAGGACGTCCTTTGGGCCACGTCCAAGGAAGTTGAAAAGAGGGATTTCATGCAATGAAAGTTGGTGGGATGTTTAACAAAAAGAATAGTCTACAACAAGGTCAAATAAAAAAATATTATTAATACAAAGAAAAATCAAATAAAAAACAAGGTCAAATAAAGTAGGACCTTCAGAGCCCATTATATCTTAGAATTAGAAGGTCATCAAATGACCTAAATGGGAACAGTGTGAGTGGGGTGATAGGGACAGAAATGAAGTTGAGAAATAGATGGGTGGTAAGGAAAGGAGCCCATGCACTAGAGAGATGCTTTGGGAAAGCAGGAATGACACTGGCAACATAGTGACCATGTTTCTCTGGGTAGTTTTTTGAAATAATAAACCTTAGTTTCCTCATTTGTAAAGTGGGATAATGATATCAACCTTCCTTGTGAAGATTAAATGAGATAATGTATGCAATGTGCCTAGAACAGTGCCTGGCTCATGGTAGGTTTTCAACAGATGATTTACCATATTTAAGTTTGAGATGGCAGCATGTTTTAGGGTACAGGGTAAAGAATTTGTGAGGTGGGAGAGGTCTTGTTTAAAAAATTTTTTTTTCAAGATTTTATTTATTTATCTAAGAGAAAGAGAGAAAGGGAGCATGAACAGTGGGGAGAGGGAGATGCACAGACTTCCCTCTGAGTGGGGAGCCTGATACAGGGCTTGATCCCAGGACCTTGAAATGATGACCTGAACTGAAGGCAAGATACTTAACTGAATGAGCCACCCAGGAACCCAAGGGAGAGGTTTTATATTGGTTCAAAAGTAGCTTGGGTATAAGAACAGAGGGGAAGATATGGAAAATGAGGTCAGAAAAACTGGCTGGGAGTAAATAAAGTATGCTTTTACATAAAAGTCTGGGAAATTAGGACACTGGCATGCATATTTATTAAGTACCTAGATTTTATGGATCCATGGAAAAAAATTACAACAAATTATTTGGGTAGGGGGTTAGACATAGAAACCTTCCTAATACCCCCAGGCTTCAATCTGCTCTGATGCATCCCTGAGATCCCTCAATGGTAGCATGTTATTTCCTCTGAATGATGAATAAATTTTGCCATTAGCCCAAGGGGCAGAGGAAGTACATTTATGCAAAATCAAGTTATTTTAACAATTCCAGCAGAAAGGTGATGGAACCTTTTATTTAACAGGAGGGTCTCCTGACTTGTTGATGTCAGAACCCAGTTTTTTTCTTGCTGATGAGGTAAAGACTGAATTTGGTATCATAGTCATTGTCCCCTTCCCCTGCTCATCTTCACTATCCAGAGTCTAGAGAAGAACAAGAGGGGATAGTCACTGAGGGAGGTGATGAGGCTTTCTTCAAGGAGACACTATGTCCCTGCACTCCCACTCCGTCCTTCTGTTCCTGAATCCACTAGACACTGTTTCTTCATTCCTGCATGACGGTAATATGACAGGCATTAGGGAGTAAGGGAATTAAACTGTATAAGGCATAGTACCTATCTTTAAGGAACTTGAAAAAGATGCACCTGAAAACAGTGGCAATGGAAGGGAACATGTTCTAGGAAGGAGGGGAAGTTCAGGGGGAGGACGCCTAGATCAGCCCAGATGATCAGGAAGGGTCACACTGTAGGTAGCTGAAATGTGAACAATGAGTACACAAGTTTTCTTGGCAGATAACTAGGGCCTGGGCATTTCAGACAATGTGAATGGCCAGGGAAGTACCAACATATAAGAAGAGGATGGAAAAAGACAAGGGATATGAAAAGGACTTATCAAACGATAGGAAATAAAGTAGGAGACAGTGATAAAATAGAAGCCACAGATAAAACAGTTTTTAAAAGGAGGGAGAGTTTGGAAGTCAGATTCTATGGAGAAGTCAGAAAAGATAAGGCTTAGGAAATATGAATCACTGTAGACATTGGCAATAACAGTTTCTGTGGAAGAGTAGGAAGTAAGACCTGTTATGAAGTCAGTGGGAAGTATATTAGTTTTCTATTGCTGCATAACAGATGACCATAAATTTAATGACTTTAAAAAACACCTATTTATTTTCTCTAGGTTTCCATAGATCAGAAATCTGTGCCCACCTGAACCAGTTCTTTACTCAGGGCCTCCTGGCTTAGAAGTTTAGGTGTCACTTTGCACCCTCATCAGGAGGCCCCCAAGGGGAAGGATTTGCCTCCAAGCTCCCTCGTTCTCGGCAGAATTTGTTTCCTTGAGGCTGTACATTTCATGGCAGCTTGCTTCTTAAAGCTGGCAGCAGAGAAAGAAAATCTCCGCTGCTGAAATCTCTAAACTTTGACCCTCTTTTAAAGAGCTCACTTAATTAGATCATACCTACACAGGATAATCTGTTGACTAACTCAAAATCACCTGACCAGGGACTTGAATTATATCTGCAAAACACCTTCAGCTTCGCCGGGTTCTATTTGAACCATGTCCTGGATTCCACCCGTACCCAAAAGAGGGGGATTACGAAAGGGTGGGACTCCTTGGGAAGTCTCTTTAAGGTGTTTTGGCTACAAAAGTAAGGAAATCAATATCATGATTGTGTGGTGCACAATACTGATTTTTTTTCACTAGTAAATTTTATTATTTTGATTGATTTAAAAACTTTTCATCTTGATTTCTTTCTGAAACTAAATAAGAAATGTATAGTTTTTCTTAAAAAAAGCAATGATGTTTTATAAATTGCCCTTTCAGATTTTCTTGTCAGCCTGTTTCAAGGAAATCCATGTGTTCAATATACTTGCTCGAAGTTTAGCCCATACCAAATGGTTGTTTAATCCAAATATCTGAGCAGCAAACTGAGCTAATCCCTCTGGTGAAAGTATGGTCAAACAGCCAAGACCACTGGGTAATTGAAGAGAGTCACTAAAAAAACAAACAAACAACAACAACAAAAACAACAACATGGGTCTGAAATTAAGGGATATACAGGATCCACAAAAATCTTGGTGTATGTGTGTGCATATGTTTTTATCAGTCAGCTTTTGCTGCATAACAAACCATGCCAAAATGTAGTGTTTTTGAAGAGTGAGCATTTATTTAGCTCAAGTATCTACAGGCCACCAATTTGGCTGTGTTCATTTGGGTGGTTCTGCATATCTGAGGCAAGGTCAGCCAATCTTTGCTGTGGTTCACTTATTTGTCTGTAAGCAGTTGCTGGGTTGGCTGGTAGCTCATTAGCTGAGATGTCGTCTTGTATCCTCCAGTGGACTAGCCTGGGTGCATTCACATCAGGGTGATATTCTGTATTCAGCAAGCTGGCAAACTCTAAGGCACTCCTGGCTTCCAAGTCATTGCTTCTTGGATCATGTTTGCTAATGTCCCAGTGGCCGGACCAAGTCATAAGGCAGTTGAGATGGAGTGGTGAGGAAAAGGACTTTACTTTTTTTTTAGGAAAAGAGTATTTGGGGCATTTTTATGATCCACTGCATGACATTTATTACTATGTTTTTCAAGATTGGAAGGATTTTGGTTTATATTTACGGGACAAATGAGACAGCTAATAAAAAAGAAAAAGGATGGATACATAGCACGTGGGGGATAACTGATGAAATAAAATTCCCAAGAATGCAAGAGCTACTGTGATTCAGAGTATATAGGGAAAATTTACCTTATAAAATATGAAAATTCAGGCAGCCCGGGTAGCTCAGCAGTTTCAGGACGTGACCCTGGAGACCAGGGATTGAGTCCCACATCGGGCTCCCTGCTAGGAGCCTGCTTCTCCCTCTGCCTGTGTCTCTGCCTCTCTTTTTCTCAGTGTCTCTCATGAATAAATAAATAAAATATTTAAAAATAAATAAATAAAAATAAAAGATGAAAAGTCATTATTTTTCCTTAGAAGGGAGGAAAAGGAACAAGAATAGATCTAGAAAATAATAGATTTTCCTGGTAATCTCCACTTTTCCTTGGAGAAAGTGAAACTAGGTCACCTATTGAGTACAATGAAGGAAGTGGTAAGAGCAGGGTTCATGGAGAGTGTTAACTTTTTCGAAGAGCTGTTATTCAGAGCAGAATAGGAAGCTGAGGCCAAAACAAATGAAAAAACAACAAAAACCAACCAGCAAAAAGCTGAGAGGTATGAGCCCAGCTGAGACATTAACTTTATGATGACATCAATCTATAGTACCTTCCCAGACCACATGTGAGTTAGAGAAAGATGGCCACTGTTTCTCTGCACCCACAAGTACAATAATTTCAGATCCACTCTCAGCTAGTGCCTATATACAGGACACGTTCCCAGTGTCAAAAGGACTATACCTTTTGGATTATACTAGCTAATCAAGAGGACTGTATTATTTTTTGTTTCTTTTTCTCTGCATTCCCATTCTTTTTAAAATTTCAGTATAATTAATGTGCAGTGTTATATTAATTTTGGGTGATCAATATAGTAATTTTACAATTCTATACATTACTCAGAGCTCATATGGTAAGTATCCTCTAATCCCCTTCACCTATTTCACCCATCTCCTCACCTACCTCCCCTCTGGTAATCATTATACCCTCTAGATCCATCCATATTGTTGCACATGGCAAGATTTCATTCTTTTTATGGCTGAGTACTATTTTGTGTGTGTGTGCATATGTATCTATGTATTACCTCTTTATCCATCTATCAGTGGACATTTGGGCTGCTTCCATAATTCAGCTATTATAAATAATGCTGCAATAAACATAGGAGTGTACTTATCTTTTCCATTTAGTGTCTTCATTTTCTCTGGGTAAATACCCACTAACGAAATTACAAGATCATATGACAATTTATTTTTAATTTTTTTGAGGAACCTCCATACTGTTTTCCACAGTGACTGTACCACTTTGCATTCCCACCAGCATTGCACAAGGGTTCCCTTTTCTCCACATCCTCTCCGGCATTTGTTTCTTGTGATTTTGATTGTAGCCATTCTGATAGGTACAAGGTACTATCTCATGGTTTTGATTTGCACTCCTCTGATAATGAGTGATGTTGAGTATTTTTTCATGTGGCTGTTGGCCATCTGGATGTCTTCAAAGAAATGTCTGTGTATGTCTTCTGCCCATTTTTAATTGTATTATTATTATTATTATTATTATTATTTTGGTGTTGAGTTGTACAAGTTCTTTATATATTTTGGATCATAACCCCCTATCAGATATGTCAATTTCAAGTATCTTCTCCTATCCCACAAGTTGTCTTTCAGTTTTGTTGATCATTTCTTTTGCTGCATAGAAGTTTTTTATTTTGATGTTGACCCAATAGTTCATTTTTGCGTTTGTTTCCCTTGGTTCAGGAGATATTTCTAGAAAAAAGTTGCTATGACTGGTATCAGAGAAATGATTGCCTGCTCTCTCATAGGAATTTTATGGTTTCAGGTCTCACATTTAGATCAGTAATACACTTTGAGTTACTTTTTGTAGGTATGAGAAAATGTCCAGTTTCCTTCTTTTTGCTTGTAGCTGTCCTGTTTCACAGACACTGTTTATTGAAAAGATTGTCTTTCTCCTATTGCATATCCTTGCCTCCTTTGTTGAAGAGTAATTGACCATATAATCATGAGTTTATTTCTGGACTCTCTAATCCTGTTCCATTGATCCATGTGTCCATTTTGTGTGTGTGTGTGTGCTAGCACCACACTATTTTTTATTACTATAGCTTTGTAATATATCTTGACATCTGATACTTACAGTTTTCTTTTCTTTTCCAATATTGCTTTGGCTGTTCAGCGTCTTTTGTGGTTCCACAAAAATTTGAGGATTATTCTCTCTAGTTCTGTGAAAAATGCCCTTGATATTTTGATAAAGATCGCACTAAGTCTATAGATTTCTTTGGGTTATACAGACATTTTAACAATATTTCTTCTTCCAATTCATAAGCATAGAATGTCTTTCCATTTCTTTGGGTAGTCTCAATTTCTTGCATCAGTTTTTTACAGTTTTTAACATGAAATATTTTCACCTCTTTGATTAAGTTTATTTCTAGATATTTTGTTATTTTTTATTACAATTTTAAATGAAGCTGTTTTCTTGATTTCTCTTTCCACTTCTTCATTATTATTGTATAGAAATGCAACTTATTTATGTATATTGACTTTGTATCCTGCAACCTTACTGAATTCATTTATTAGGTTTAGTAGTTTTTTTTTTTTTTTTGCTGGAGTTGTTAGGGTTTTCTATATGGAGTAACATGTGATCTGCATGTAGTGAAAGTTTTACTTCTTCCTTACCAATTTGGATGCCTTTTTCTTTCTTTTTGTTGTCTGATTGCTAGGACTTCTAGTACTATGTTAATTAAAAGTACTATCAGTGGACATCTTTTTCTTGTTCCTGATATTAGGGGAAAAGTTATCAGTTTCACCATCACATATGATGTTGGCTGTGGGTTTTTCATATATGGCCTTTCTGATGTTGAGGTATATTCTCTCTAAACCTACTTTGTTGGGAATTTTAATCATGAATGGATGGAGATGTACTTTGTCAGATGCTTTTCTGCATCTATTGAAATGATAATATAGTTTTTATCCTTTCCTTGTTGATGTGATATATCATGTTGATTGACTTGTGAATATTGAGTCACTCTTGCATCTCAGGAATAAATTCCACTTGATAATAGTGAATGATTTATTAAAATGTATTGGTGAATTTTGCTTGCTAATATTTTGTTGAGGATTCTTATATCCATGTTCATCAGAGATATTGGCCTATAGTTCTCTTTTCTATCAGTGTCTTTATCTGAATTTGGAAGCTTTCTTTCTATATATATATGGAAATATATATACTTATATATATGTATATATATAATATATATTATAAATATATACTTATTTTATGGTTGTTTTTGTATGTAAAAACAAATATATATTGAAATATATATATATTTGTGTTTTTTTTTTGTTTTTTCTTTTACTAGTTTGAGAAAAATAGAATTTTTTTTAAGTAAGCTCCACGTCCAACATGGACATGAACTGACATCCCTGAGATCAAGAGTCACACACTCTAGGACTGAGTCAGCCAGATGTCCTGAGAAGAATAGGTATTACCTATTCTAAAGTTTGGTAAAATTCACCTGTGAAGCCATCTGATCCTACAGTTTTGGTTGTGGGAATTTTTAAGTTACTGATTCAATTTCATTGCCAGTAATTGGTCTGTTCAAACTTTCTATTTCTTCCTAATTTTGTTTTGGGATTTTATACACTTCTAAGAATTTTATCCATTCCTTGCAGGTTGTCCAATTTGTTGGCAAATAATTTCTCATACTATTTTTAAAAATTGTTTGTGTTTCTGTGGTGTTTGTTATTTCTTCTCTTTCACTTGTGATTTTGTGCTCTCACTTTTTTTATGTGTCCAGCTAAAGGCTTATCAATTTTGTTTATATTTTAAAAGAACCACTCCTGATTTAATTGATCTATTCTATTTCATTTATTAATTTCTATTTCATTGATTTCTGCTCTAATCTTTATTATCTCTTTCCTTCTACTGCTTTTAGGTTTTGTTCTTATTTTTCTAACTCTTTTATGTGTAAGGTTAGGTTGTTTATTTGAGATTTTTCTTGCTTTTTGAGGTCAGCTTATATTGCTATAAGCTTCCCTCTTAGAACAGCTTTTGCTGCAGCCCACCTATTTTGAATAATTGCAGTCTAATTTTCAGTTTTTTCCATTATTTTTTTTTATTTTCTCTTTGATATCTTGGTTGACCCTTTCATTATTTAGTAACAGGTTATTTAATCTCCATGTATTTATCATCTTTCCAGACTTTTTCTTTTGGTTGATTTCTCATATCATAGTGCTATGGTCAGAAAAGATGCATGATGTGTCTTAGATCTTTTTCAATTTGGGGGGACTGGTTTCGTGCCATTAACAATCTGCTCTGGATTATGTTCCATGTGCACTGTTTTAGAATGGAGTGTTTTGAATTTATCTGTTAGATCCATCTGGTCCAATGTATCATATGAAGCCACTGTTTTTTGTTTTTCTGTTTGAATGATCTGTTCATTGATGAACATGGGACGTCAAAGTCCCCTACTATTACTGTACTACTACTATTTATTTCCTTTATGTTTGCAATTAGCTGCTTTATGTATTTGGGTACTCCCATGTTGGATGCATAAATATTTACAATTGTGTCTTCTTTGTTCCTTTTATGGCTATATAGTGTCCTTCTTTTAATCTTGTTACAGCCTTTGTTTTAATGTTTATTTTGTCTAATATAAATATTGCTACTCCAGCTTTCTTTATTTCCACTTGCATGATAAATACTTTTCCATCTCTTTGCTTTCAATCTCCATATATCTTTAGGTATGAAATGAGTCTCTTGTAGGAAGCAGATTGATGGGTCTTGCTTTTTAACCCATTCCATCATATGTCTTTTGGTTAGAGTGTTAAGTCCATTTACATTCAAAATAATTATTGATAGATGTGTACTCATTGCTATTTGTTACTTATTTTATGGTTTTGTTTTGTTTGTTTTTTTTGTATTTCTTCTCTGTTCCTTTCTTCCCTGGCTCTCTTCTCTCGTTGTTTGTTGGTTTTCTTTAGTGATATACATGGATTCCTCTCTATCGATTTTTTGCATATCTATTACCAGTTTTTGATTTGTGGTTTCCATTAGGATTCTATATAACATTTTATACATAAGCAGTCTATATTAATTAGACAGTAGCTTAAGTTTGCACCCATTCTAAAAGCACTAAATATTTGCTCCTCATCTCCCCTTTCCCATTTTAGGTATATGGCATCATACTTTACATTCTTTTATTCTGTGAATCCCTTGACTGGTTTTTATAGATAAATTTCATTTTACTGCTTTTGTGCTCCCAACTTTTCTTCCTCCTGTTTATAGTCTTTTCTTTCCACCCAGAGTCCTCTCAATCATTTCTTCTAAATCTGGTTTAGTCATGATAAATTCCTTAAATTTTGTTTGTCCGGGAAACTTTTTTTCTATCTATTCTGAATGATAGCCTTGCTGGATTGGGTATTCTTGATTGTAGTTTTTTTTTTTCTTTCTTTCTTTCAGTACTTGGAATATATCATGCTACTGTCTTCTGGCTTGAAAGGTTTCTGCTGAAAAATCAGCTGATAGTCTTAGGGGTTTCCTTCATATTTAGCTGTTTTCTCTTGCTCCTTTTAAATTTCTCTCTTTATCACTACTTTTTGCCATTTTAATTACTATATGTCTTGGTTTAGACCTCCTTGGGTTGACTTTTTGGTGGGTTCTCTGTGTCTCCTGGATCTGGATTTTTGTTTCCTTCCCCAGATTCAAAAAGTTTTAAGCTATTATTTCTTCAAGTTAATTTTCTTCCCCTTTTCCCTCCCTTCTCCTTCTGGGATCCCTATAATGTGAATGTAATTATGCTTGATGGTATTGCTGAGTTCCCTTAATCTATTTTCATTTATTATTATTATTTTTGTCTTTTGTTCAGCTTGATTGCTTTCCATTACTCTTTCCTCCAGGTTGCTGATCTACTCTTCTGCTTCTTCTTGTCTACTCTTTATTCCCTCTAGTGTATTTTTAATTGCAGTATTGAGTTCTTCATCTCTGAGTGGTTATTGTTTATGTTTTCTGTAATCTTTGTTGAGGGTCTCACTGAGATCTTCCACTCTCTTCAAGTTCAGTGAATATTTTCATGACCATTATTTTAAATTCTCTGTCAGGCATTTTATTTTCTCTGTTTTGTTTAGCTCTCTTGCTGTGATTTTGTCCTATTCTTTCATTTGGGATATATTCCTCTGTCTCCTTGTTTTGTCTCTCTGTGTTGTGTTGTGTTGTTGCTGGGTCAGTCTGGGGCTGCTTTGAGCTTGATTTGAGTCAGACTAGGCATATGTCAGAGCTATAGTGCCACTGAACAGTAGAGTGCTATCCTTGTGTTGTCCCCTGGGAAGGTTTTGTTGGTGGGTGAGGCCTGCAGTCAGAAAAGATATCTGCTCCCAGCCCACTGCTGTAGCCACAGTTTAACTGGTCTGTATGATTTTTCTTCTCCTCTCCCTGGGGCAGAAGACAGTTTGAAGTGGTGCTGGCCCATTTCAGGGCTGCTTGCATACTGTAACACTTGTGCTCTGGCTTTGGATGGACTCCTGCCAAGGGCATGTTGGATGGGGTGAGCCTGCAGAAGAGCCTGAGGGTAGGGCATGCTGTTAGGAAGCTAGGTGGATAGTGTTGGTGCTATGATGGTTCCACAGATGTCCATATATGGAGACTCAGGGTGAGGGTGAGGGGTATCGTATCCACCAGCTCTTTTGTTCTTGGAGATATCACCTAAAGATCCCTTCCCCTCCAGCACACTCTCTGAGATTAATAAATAAATCTCTCTCCCATATACCTCAGGCATTTTTCAAAATCCTGGTTTTATTCTGTGTCTCAGTAGGGTGATTTGTTATGCTGTCTCTAAAGGGTGGGAACTCAGTTTCCTATTGCTCTCCAACTCTTCCTGAGCTGAGCCTGCTGATTTTTAATGTTCTAGGTGTTAAGCTCCACTGATTATAAGAACTCCTGAAGTTAGATTCCTCTGATTTTCAAAGCCAGATGTTATGGGAATTTGTCTTCCCAGTGCAAGTCCTCTAGGCCTGGGACACCTGGTATGGGGTCTGCTCCTCTCCTCTTTTAGCACCTGGGGTGTCCCTCCCTCCTAAGGACAGTTCCTTGGGTCATTTTAGTTCCTTGTTTCTCCACCCTTTCTACCCTTTTTGGTGTGACCACTTCTACACATTTAGCTATGAAGAGTCTGTTCTGCTCATCTTTGGGTCTTTTTCTGGGTTATTTACACGTTTGTGGGTATTATCTAGATGTATCCATGGAATGAAGTGGGCCTAGGAGCCTCCTACTCCACCATCTTTCCAGGAAGTCCTGTTACTACTTTTTTTTTTAAATCAGTTAGTAGACTGGGTCTCAGAGCATAATGGCAGTTGGTGAGGTTGATTTAAGAATGAAGATTTGTCGGGATCCCTGGGTGGCGCAGTGGTTTAGCGCTTGCCTTTGGCCCAGGGCGCGATCCTGGAGACCCGGGATCGAATCCCACATCGGGCTCCCGGTGCATGGAGCCTGCTTCTCCCTCTGCCTATGTCTCTGCCTCTCTCTCTCTCTCTGTGTGACTATCATAAATAAATAAAAATTAAAAAAAAAAAGAATGAAGATTTGTCAAGTGGGTTGGAAAAAGATCAAGATTGCTAGAATGTTGACAATACTGACAAGAAGGTTGAGAGTAAACAAAGCCCCACAGAGGGGCTCTGTCATGAATGAAAGATCTTTAGTTCACATTATACATGGAGAAAGTGTTGATGACATCTTAAGCATAGCTGTATTTTGATTAGATTTTTAAAAGTCACTCCATTGATAGGTTAGATGGGGTGCAAGTAGAGGTAAGAATACCAGAAACATTATTTAAATTGTTCATCTTTGGAAGGCTGAGAATATATCTGTCTAGGGACATTACAAGTGTTCATCAGTGAGAAGACCCATAAATAGGTAAGTTTAGGAGGCCAAAATGTCATAATATAATGATTGCATTCGAAGACAAAAAGGAATCTAGAGTTTCTGCTTTGCATGGCTGTACAGATTCAGGAGGAAGAGCTCAACTATATGGATCAATATCTTGTGCTGTCCTAATCTTGGTAACTCTTCAGATAGCAGGTCAATCACTTTGGCTTTTATTCAGGTGCCTTAGAATCTAATACTAATTAGGAAAAATTGAATATACACAAGAACAGTTAATTTTAGGTTGATTAAATTACAAGGCATCTCCATAACAGAGATTGGTTGTTAGAATAATTGGTGGCTTCTATTCTCTAGGACCTAAGTGTGGATTTAGTATTGAGATTGTCCACTTGATGACGGCAGAACACTGCAAGCATCCTCTCTTACTGAGATTATTATGAATGTATTCCAGAGTTCAGGATAGTCTTTCTAGGAGAAGAGAGTTTTGAAAATAGCTTTGGAGGAGGTGTATGGTAAGGGGACTCAAGGAATCAGAAAAAGACTGAGGATTGGAGAACACAGCCAGGAGTAGCTCTAAAGAGGTGTTGAAAGCAAAGAAGTCAACAAAGATCATGTTAGAAATAAATGACGGAGGAACAGAGAATGACCTTGAGGAATAGGAATTAGAGCATCATTAACAAACCTAGAGAACAGAACAAGAGGTTATTAATGGGAGAAGATGAAGGGGAAGTAGATTGCAATAGAGTAGTTTATTATCACTGATAAGGGATTTATAGTGTAGAGGTGCATGAAGGAAGTAGTTTATTATCACTGGTAAGGGATTTATAGTGTAGAGGTGCATGAAGGATCTATTCTGAGCTAACTGAGCATTTGACAGGTATCCATTCTTTCTTTCTGCACAAAGTTATTCATGTCTGTACCTCATTTCAACTTTTTTTTAACCTATTGAGGGAAGTTAGGAAAATGAATCTTTTTAAAAAATATTTTATTTATTTATTCATGAGAGACACACACACAGAGAGGCAGAGACATAGGCAAAGGCAGAAGCAGGCTCCATGCAGGGAGCCCAATGTGGGACTCGATCCCAGGACCCCAGGATCACCCCCTGAGCTGAGGGCAGATAGATACTTAATCACTGAGCCACTCAGGCATCCTGAAAATGAATCTTTTTCAAATGCAAAAAAAAGCATTCTTTGCTCCTGGGAATTTTTTGAAAGTATGGTGCCACATTTTGTTATTAGTATAAATTAGGATAGCAAACAGATGTATTTGCAAATTGGAAACAAATACATTGCAAATACATGTTAATATATGGAATAGGAAAATATAATAGAAATATATGTAGGTTAATACAAACATAATAAACTTTATTAAGCTTTTCAGAGTCTTTCTTTTAGAAGTTTTTCAATAATTAACAATTCAAAAGTACAATAAATTGATATACTTATATTAGATAAAATATGATTCAGTGCAGTAGATTGTTTGGTAATTAGAAGCCATAGTCTTGAAAAGTTGGAGGGCACACTTTTTTCCTCTGAGTGAGACTATCAAAATTTAGCCCTATGATTTTAACATGATAATTTCATGGATAATCTGAATGAATTAATTTATTGTGTTAAATGAAGTTATCTGGAAATATGACTGAAGAGGTAATGGAATTTTTGTTGCTATTATCATTAATTTACAAAATTCACCAAAAGCTACAATGTAATATGCAAAGACATCCTACACAGCCTTGAAATTGCTTCATTCCTTTTGTGAGACAAGACCAGTCATTGGAAACAATGACCTTTCATTCTTGTCTAATTACATGAGTCAGTTACATGAACACTGGCTAAGCAGAATTGTTTCTAACTAAAACTTGTGTGAGGGAATTGTTAAGCTTTCTTTCCCAGATGATTGAATTCTGCTTGATTTTCAATAATGCATGATTTTTGGATATTCTGGGTAATGCCAGTGTATTCAAATATTAATTGTGTAGCAAGAATTCTGTGTTGCAAATATATATATTCATTTACACATAAAAAGAAAACTATTTTGGTTTGTTTACTTGAAACTTAGAAGCTTAGGGTGAATTGTTTGCATTTATCAGTTTTAGATGTTTTCAGAACTCAAAAATCTATGAAAATCTTATTTATTTATTTATTTATTTATTTATTTATTTATTTATTGAAAAATCTTTGCAATAAGTCTGATGGGCACCATCTTACAAAGTAAAATCAAGAAATATCATTTACTGAGTTTGCAAACCAAGCTTTTGCTAAGTTTGTTAGTCACACTTTTTCCTACTATGTAAGGCCTTATTACTATTAAGATAGTAATATAATATCACTTAATAAATATTAATATTTGAATAACTGATACTCCCTAAATTGTTTTATGAGTCAATAGAATCAAATCAATACTTTTACAGGGAGACCTGTGTTTAAAGATTTGTTTTTTGAATCATTTTTAATTTTAGTATTTGTCTTAAAGTATTGGATGATTTTTAAAGTAGCACAAGAATACATACAACCAGATATCTTTTCTTTCTTTCTTTCTTTCTTTCTTTCTTTCTTTCTTTCTTTCTTCTAATTTGTTTAGAGATTGGTGGGTTGCATTGTTTCAGGCAGACTACATTTGTAAAGCACTCTGTCTTTTTTTTTTTTTTTTTTTTTATGAAAGCATACCTACCTTTCCCAGCATAATCCAAATCGTTCATTCCGGCAAATAACTGGGGAACATTTTTTCATAAGTTAAAATTTGCTCTGTATTTCAAACTAACTCTCTTAATTTCTCATTGTTGATGTCAATCATGTTGGTGTTGGGTGCTGCATCTTTTGAATTCTGGTCATTTTTTGTAGTTGCATAATATGTAGGAGTTCTTTAAATTTTTAGAATTTTAAATACTTGAAATGTGTTAGATTTTTTAAGGATTATAGTCATATTATTGTAATTATTATATTATTATACTATTATATTTTTACAATGGAAGAAAATCTATTTCATTTTCCAATGTGAATTTTGAAACTTATATTGGTAATTTAAATCTTTTCAAGTCACACAATTCCAAATTAAAATAACTGCTTTAGATGTTGTCAGTGAATTACTTTCCAAATGGAAACATGGATATACAATTCTATATCGATGTTCTTCCAGGGAATAAATGAGGCATAAAATATAAGACTTCACAGTTTTTTATATTTCATTTCAAATTTAAAGCAATGCCTCATTAGTGCAACAGAATTTCCTCCATTTTTATGGAGGCTTAGGTACCTGTTTTGTATAAACTAATAGAAGGACTGTTTGCATAAACACACAAACAACAAGAATATTTTGATAGTTTCACAAATAATGTCCTATTACAATCTGTCTATTTCTTTTTCCTCTAGTTAACTTCTTCTCCCACTACCTCTGAGCATCTTACCTGTAAACCACCTGCTTTCTCCTTTGTTTCTCCAACTAATCAGAAAACGCCACCTGACCCAGTTAACCTCGACGGAGCCTCTGTGCTAGAGGAGTTCCACACTAGGAGGCTGGATGTCAGTGGGGCCTTGGTGGAAGAAACAACTACGTATTTCCAAACTTCTGCTCACTCCTCACCCTTTATTGCATCGAAGGGCACCTCCTCGACGTCACAGTTTCCTCATTCCACTCAGTTATCAGGTTCTAATTTATCCAGTCCAAGAGCAGCAGATCAGAAACATGGACGGGCATCTGAAGTTCTGAAGAAGACATCAGCTTTCACCTCGCATGTCCTTAGCCCCAGAGAAAGCCCGAGAACCACTTCTGCTTCACCATCCTCCAGTGCTTCTCTGAAGTCTAATTCGGGCTCATACATACCAGTCCGTATTGTCACACATTCACTCTCTCCAAGTCCCAAACCATTTACCACCTCTTTCCATGGCTCTTCTTCCACCATCTGTAGCCGAGTGTCATCTAGTGGAAATCTCTCGAAGTCAGGGGTGAAATCCCCAGTGCCCTCCCGGCTTTCCCTGCTCACGGCCATCCTCAAGTCAAACCCTTCTCACCAAAGACCGTTTTCTCCTGCGTCCTGTCCCACTTTCTCTCTCAACTCCTTGGCTTCTTCCACACTCACACTGGATCAAAAAGTAAAACAAACCTCACCCACACCTAAGAAATCTCTCTCTAGCTGCTCCCTGAGAGCAGAGTCTCCAGAGCAACAGGCTTCTGAACTTAGCCAGCAATCCTTTCACTTACCCCTTTTGGCCAAATCTGCTCCCGTTTCTCAGGCATGTTCCCTTTCTCCCACAAAACATGACAGTAGTAGTCTTGCTTCTTTGAATGTAGAGAAAACATCACCCACTTCTTTAAAAAGTAACCCAACACTCTCTCTGCTACAGACTGATACATCAAGTTCTATGGGTCTTCCTCCTGTTCCTCCAAGTGTTCCCTCTCTTTCTTTGAAGGGCAAACAGGATGCTGACCTCAGGGGTCCAGAAAAGCCCAGGAATATTCACATACATTCTACATCAGCCTCCTCTGCATTATCTTCTCTATCTCCTCCCACTAACCAAAGGGCCATGCTCTCCTCTCCAGAGAAATGTTTCTATCCTTCTCCAGCTCTTTCAAACCTGATAAACAGATCCAAGAGAACAGCCTCACAGCTAGCTGGCCAGGGGCAGAATCCTTTAACTGCTCCTTCACCCCCTGTCTCCAGTGCTAGCTCTGCTTCTCTTTCCAAATTGGGGTCTTCCCCTCTCCCTCATGCTAATCTGCCCGTTCAGCCGCTCCAACTCAGTCCCTCAACACTGTACCCAAATTGTAGCAGTGGTACCTTACCTTCAAGACTTGGAAAATCTGAAAGCTCCATATCAAACCACAGGTCATCTGTTTCAACCCCATCACCTCCCATCTCTCTAACAAGAACCAAGGAGCTGATTTCACCTTGTGCATTGCCCATGTCAACAGGCCCTGAAAATAAGAAACCCAAGGTATTTTTTTTTTTTTGCACGTTGCATGGTGCATGCTTATTTTGAAATGCGGGAGAATCTTTTTTTCCAGGGGAAAGGTAATTATGATATTCATGCTCTTCCTACTGGAGCTGTAGAAAGTATAATTGGGGCTAGGATTTGGTATATATAAATGTGGAGGTGAATTATAATCTATTTTAAAATGTGCATGTTTTGGTAAAACTCTGATATTTCAATTCCTCCTATTATGGTATCTTCTTATATCCATGGCTCCATGGGCATATCTTTTTTAGGCATAATATGAGTTATTGATTGCAAAGATGGGATTTAAGGTAGCTAATTCATACTTGAGAATATGATACATTTCTGATTGTTTAATTACATGGATCCAATTGTCCATAGAAATATTCTATACTGATAGAATAGTAGACAGGATCAGTGTAAACTGGAATATGACCCTAGATCTAGGTCCATATTCTTACCAAGGCAAATTGAAAACCTTCTATTTCCTTTCTATTTCATTTATTATAAATTTTCCCTTTTTATCAGGTTGATTTCTTTGTTGTTCCTCATGTTCCTCAAATCCATACCAATATGGATTTAGCTATATACATAGAGGATAAAAGGGGATAGAATTTTTTTAATATATGAATATTATATTTGATTTATTTTGAACACTAAATACTTAGGAATTATGAAAAAACAGAAAGGATGAGTAGGCTGAGTATGAGGAAATTGAATTAAGAGAGGAGAAATACTGGCTTCTAAATGCTCTGAAGCAGCCAATTCAGCAAGAGTGTAACACTGGGATTGATTGATTGATCATTTTTATTTATTTTATTTTTTCTTTTTATTACTGAAGTATAATCAACATACAATGTTACATTAGCTTCAGCTGTACAACAAATTGATTTAACAATTTTCTACATTGCTCAGTGGTCACTGTGATAAGTGTAGTTACCATACAATATTATTAAAATAAAGAGATCCAAGAGAACAGCCCCACAGCAGCATTATTTTCTATACTGTATTTTCATGTCTGTGGCTTACATATTTTATAACTAGAAGTTTGTACTTCACCTCTCCTCTGACAACCACTAGTTTCTTCTCTGTATTTAAGAATCTGTTTTTTTTTTTTTTTTTTTTTTTTTTGCTTTGTTTTGAGATTCCACATGTAGGTGAAACATTATGGTACCATGCACTGTTGGTGGGAATATAAATTACTACAACCACTGTTGAAAGTAGTATGGAGGTTCCTCAAAAAATTAAAAATAGAAATACCATATAATTTAATAATTCAACTACTGGATATTTACCCAATGGAGGGAAAAAGCTACTTTGGAAAGATATATGCACCCTATGTTTATTGCAGCATTATTTATGGTAACAAAGATATGAAAGCAACCTAAGTGTCTATCAACAGATTAATGTATAAAGAAGATGTAATACCACATACACACACACAGAGGAATATTATGTAGCCACACAAAGGATGAGATCTTGCCATTTGCAACAACATGGATAGATTTATACTATGCTAAGTGAAATAAGCCAGACTGAGAAAGGCATATTACCATATGGTTTCACTAATGTGTAGAATCTAAAAAGCAAAAGAAATTATAAGAGAAACCAGAAGCAGAATCAGACCTGTAAATACAGAGGACAAATTGATGGTTGCCAGAGGGAAGAGAGGAGGAGGATGGGAAAAATGGATGAAGGGGAGTGGGAGACATAGGTTTCCAATTATGGAATGATTAAATAATGACAATAAAAGGTACATCATAAGGTATATAGTCAAGTATTATAATAGTGTCTTTTGGTGACAGATGGTAGCTATACTTGTGGTAGGCATAGCATAGCAGATAGAGATTTGAAGCACCATGTTGTACACCTGAAACTAATGTAACATTGTGTGTCAACTATATTTCAAATGAAAACACTTAAAAACCCCAACACTTGAGAGACTGCCATTTATTTTAATATGAGAAGGGAAATATTTGAAGGTGTGATCCATAGAGTTCACTTTTTCCTGGTTCACTCTGCTCTAGAGCATACCAGCTTCCCACCTATTCTCAAGTAATTAGGATGTGGATCTTATAGAACCAGAATTTAGTTATTGTTGTATAAATAAAATAAAATTATGAAAGTTTCTGTATTATTGTTGTATAAATACAATAAGATTATGAAAGTGCCTGTATTGGGAAGGGATTGCGACTTTTAGTTCAATGCATTGAAATAACAGTTTGAGAGCTTCCAAATTCCATGGAAATTGTGTTCAACTCTGTCACTGTTTGAATGATGAAGTTAAAACAGGAAAGATAAACAACCCACATAATCTTGTTAATGATGTTTCAATACAATTCAACTTAACAAGCATGTAGAAAACACCTGCTGAGTGCCCACCACTATGCCAGCTTTTTGGGGGATATGTGTTTGTGTGTATGTCTGTTTTAAGGAAAGTAAGTGATAATTCTTTGTCTTTAAAAAAAAAGTATTTTTCAGCAGAAGAAAAAATATATATACATAATGTGGAAAAGCTATATGGGGTTATTAAATTTACGGTAAAACTTGAAAACAAGTATAAGGCAATATTAACATAGTGTAATATAGATAATACATAATTGTTCACTGAATTCAATATTATAGAAGTATAATTATGGGGTATGGCTAATGAGAGAAGTTACAATAAATGTCAGGCCTGCTAGAAATGTTTAGGATTTAGTTAATGAAGAGGGAAGGAGCTAGCATTTCAGAAACAGTAAATAACCTGACCAAATATACAGAAGATGAACCCAGAGGAGTATGTATAGAGACATAAGATGATTGGTCTTATCATCAAATAGTGATAATTGTAGTCATAATTATCTTAACAGATAACATGCCATCTGTGATATAAGAACTATATAAAACATACAAATTAAAAATTAAAAGAGACTGTCAGTTATACTTTTTATGATCTTATAAAGTTAGTAATATTATTTTTTCCATATTATATACCAAAACACAGAAGCAATAACTCAATATCAATTTCTATAATGTTTAGGTCATTTAAAAATGTATTTTTAGAGATTATTAAGTCCTTGTATTTTAAACTTTCAAAGCAAATGGGATAGAGAAAATCTAACATTTTTCTATAATTCTAAATTTAAGAATCTTATTTATAATGACCTGGTGATTACCTTTTCAATACATATGTGTGGTTATGGAATTAATTTGTTATATATTAAAAACAACCTGATGATATAAACATTACTGTCTCCTGAATTTATTAACAATTATTTCTTGAACCATAGTACCATATAATTAAATTATTCATTATCTTTGTGAAAAGTGATTTTACTCCAGAGGCTTTTTCAAAGTGTTTCTGTTTGTGGTTCACTCTGCTTTGTTCATGTTTTGTCCTATTTTTGGAGAGTTGGAAGATAGTAAGCCCAGAGGGCTTTTGATCAAGTCAAGGTCTTTTTTGTCCTAAAATCAAGTGTGTTGAAGATCTGTTCTCTCCCAGCTCACTTACTGTTCCCAATATTGAAGACTTTTCAGCATTTGCTTTATTTTTTGTTTAATTTTTTAAATTTTCAAGTTAAAAATTCTGTTTATAGAAGTGCATGATAAATTTGATGAACATGAAAATATGAAGAATAATTATATCTATTTTACTTACTTTTTGAAAAAAAATGTTTCTTATAATGGGCAGAATTTATCACTTCTGCAAAAATAGTTGCTTTCTGAGACATGCTGTTCTTAGTTATATTTATTTTTTCCTAGCTTCTTGCTATTATCTTTCCAGGTAAAAATCCACCTACATTTTTTTTTTATTGCAAACTATTATTTGCAGGAATTGTAACTTAAGTATAAAAATTCATTAAAATGCATACTGGAATAGATAAATTTTATCCTAGTTTCCTTTGATGTTTGACTAGTTTTGTTTTAATTGCTCCGATTATTTCATAGATTCATAAGAGGAAATAGACAAAAGCTTTGGGATATCAAAGAATTCATATGCGTCTATGGGTTGTTTCTTGTCTTGCTTCTTCCACTGTGGTGCTAATCCAAGCATAGTGCTCTCTTTGAAGTCAAGAGCTTCAGATTTAGATCAGCTTCACTCAGTGCCAGATCCCAAAAGAAAAGAGGTCCTAGAATACAAATGGCCATCAAATTAAAACATGAATGCATGAAGGGTATTAGTTCAAAGTGTGGGCCCTACTGTCCTTTGATATTGAAATAAAATGGAACAGCTAGAGTATACTGAGCTAAATTCAGATATGAAGCATATTTGATATTTCTTTTTCATAGGTAGAATCTTAAGGTTTTGAATCTGTATTAGTATGATATAATTGATATAATTTAATTTCAGATATAGTGTTAAAGTATTATTTTACAGTATAATCATGGCCCTAAACAGAATGAGAATCTCCATCAATGATGCTCAGTCTACTCTGATTAACATCTACATTGTTGAGATATTTCTGTTCCATAGGAAAGCCTGAATATCATTAAAACTAATTCCTGGAGTTGTATTTGAGTTCCTAATATATTTGGTCTTCATTTATAAAATAGTTAAAATTTTTCTCCTAGGGAATTACCATGGTATTCCATACAGAGATTGGAGGCTATTACCTCAAAACTTCAAACATTTGCCATTAACTGAAGATGGTTTGAAGCTCTTTTTAACTGTGAGGGCTCCAGTGGCGTGCTTGCCCCGACCTTAAAGCTATTTGGATGCATGGCTTGGGAGTCAATTGGGAGCATTTTAATATTTCATGAACATTTATAGTTGGTTTTTTATTTATAAACTCTCATTCCTTGAAGGCATCAAAACATTTCCAAATACATCACATTGAAAAATTGGTGATGGCAATCTCTATGTGATTCTCTCCATTTCTGCTGATCCACGTGTAATTAGGGAAATTAGTAATATGGAATGTACCTCAATGGGCTAAAATAGTTGATCTGGTTCAAGGAAATCATTCGTTCAATAGACACATTCATCAGGTGTTTATTATGTACAAGGCACGTTTCAAAGTCAGGATGTTGCAGCAAATAAATTTGCAAAAATGCTTGCTCACAGAAAGTTTATATTCTTGGGTAGAAAAAGAAATAATCAGTAATTACCACTACCACCTTCCCACTGCCATAAGTAAATTTCCTGGTGTGTTAGCAGGTCATACATGGTATGGAGAAAAGTATAGCAGGGTAAGGAATAGTGTCACAAATTAATATTGGGTGGTCAAGATAGATTTCTTTGGGAAGGTGACATCCAAAGAGGTGATGTGCCTTAAAAGAATATAGTCAGGAAAAATAGCTGATGACAGAGAGTGTTCAGCAAAGATAGAGGAGCCAGTGTGGCAAGAGTAGATTTGTATGAGGAAGTTGAGGTTGTCAGAGACACATGTAACTACAAGCTGGGGCCTGTGAGATCTTGTGGGCCATTCACTCTTTGCTTTCTAATTTGAGTAAGAAGCCATTGGAGAGTTTTGAATAGATAATTGGCACAATCATGTCTATGTGGCTGCCATGTTAAGAAAAGACTGTAAGAAGGTGAAAGTGGAAATTACCTTAGGAATCTGTTGGAATAATCCAAGCAAGTGATGATGATGACTTTGGTGTGGTTCTAGTGGTGAAGATGAAGATCATATATCTGTACATATTTTGTAGGTAGGGTAACAAACATTCACAATCCTTTTTCTTTTTAAAGATTTTATTTATTTATTCCTGAGAGACACAGAGAGAGAGAGAGAGGCAGAGACACAGGCAGAGGGAGAAGCAGGCTCCACGCAGAGAGCCTGACGTGGGACTCCATCCTGGATCTCCAGGATCAGGCCCTGGGCTGAAGGTGGCGCTAAACCGCTGAGCCACCCAGGGTTCCCCAACATTCACAATCCTTTGTGAAATGATAAAATAATTTAAACTAGATATATGTATTTTCTTGTTTTCTTTTTCTTTTTGTCCCACTGTTTTTGATGCCTTTGTGGAGATTCTAGATTTTCCAAGATTCTCCCTTTCCTGTTACCACTTATATCTATGTACCAACCAATTCAGTGTCTCATTCCCTTTGTTTCTCTCCAGCTAGCCTTTCTGAATTGAGTTTGGCAGTGATTCACACTCAAGTGTCAGTAATTGACAAAATCTTCTTTTTTTACTCCTTGAGGAGTATTTTCATTTTATTTTTTTATTTTATTTTTATTTTTTTTAGTATTTTCATTTTAATTCAGGGAGAGGCTTGTGCAGTTTAACCCCAAAAGGGGATTTACAAAAAATACATAAATAAATAAATCAAAAAACAAAAAAACAATAGGGATTCAAGGTTATGAGTTCTAATCGTGGAAGTTCACATCACTGAAAGACTTTGAAAAGTAAACATGAAATGCCTTTAGGGTGTACTTGGAAGGGAGAAGAGGGTCTCTAATCAGCCAACTGTGTCTAAGACATGAATAGCAGATAAGAACTAAAATTTTGTTCTTCATGTCCTCTAAATCTTACTGTAGCTTTCAATAAAATACCTCACTTTAAATCAACAAATATTTACCAAAAACTACTCTTTATCAGGATGGTATATTAGAAATAATAGGTCTTTTAGAGAAGATATTTTCTATCAGGCTAATAGGGATGCCGAAATATTGTAATACAATAACATATTGTATGTTTAGAGTACTAGAAACACAAAAAGTAAATCTCCCATGGAGTAGGGTCCTGGGAAAAGAGTTGTTCAGGGAAATTTCTCCCTTTCCTCTATCCCCCACCACTTCCCCACTGATTCAGTTCTCAGGATCATTATAAAGATTATGCTCTCCCAGTAATCCAAGTGTAAGGGAGATATCTGGGCAATTTCCTTCTGTGAGTTGGATCAGGGCGTGGGCTGAGCTTTTGTCTCAGGGAAATTCTGACTCAGGCAGAGCATGGTCATTGATGAGCAGGAAGTGTACATTTGAGCAATGCTCTCATTTCTACTCATGGATATATCAGGAAAAAGAAGTTGGCCATGGTGGTAGGAAGGCTTTCTGCCAGGGTTCTCTCTTGTTGTTCGTGTAATCTGAAGTTCTGCCCTTCACTAATACTTAGAGTACCACCATGAGTTCAAATTTCTACTAGGCAACTAGTGTAGTTTGCTTTGAGATCTCCTGGGCCTTTATTACTGGATCCTGTGGTGGAATTTTAGGCATCAGCAGCAGATAGGATAGTGATGAGAAATATTTTCTGAAAGGGAAAGATATGTTCTTGCTGTCCCCCTAGGGGACAGGATTTATTTTGCAATTATCTAGGATAAATAGAATTTATAAACAGCATTAGCTCTGATAAACTTATGTAGTAAAATATCATTTCCTTTTCTAAACCTAAATTTTACCCTGAATTTGTCATATAGTGGATATTTATGGGGCTACCTAGGTGGCTTGGTTGGTTAAGTATCTGACTCTTGATTTCAGCTCAGATTATGATTTTAGGCTCATGAAATCGAGCTCTACACTGAGGGTGGAGTCTGCTTAAGATTCTCTCTCTCCCTCTCCCTCTGCCCCTCCTTGCCAAATGAATACACTCTGTCTCTCTTAAAAAAGGGGGGAGGGGCCCCTGGGTGGCTCAGTAGGTTAAGCATCTGCCTTCAACTCCTGTCATGATTTCAGGGTCTTGGGATCCAGCTGTGCTTTGAGTTCCAAGCTCAGCAGGGAGTCTGCTTCTCTCTCTGCCCCTCCCCCTGCTTGTGCTCTCTCTTGCTTGCTCTTGCTGTCTCTCAACTAAATAAAGAAATAAAATCTTTTAAAAAAATAAAAAGTATAAAAGGAAAGAAATATTTTTTGAATGTTGACCAAAGCATAGATTATAAATTGAACACATAAAATTTTTTGCTGGATTTGGGGTCAGGCTAGTCAGTTTTACCTTCTTTGATCAACTGATAGTGATTCCATCCTGTAACACTACAACTTATTATTCAAGTTGTATTTACCTTGACTAGAGTAATTTGCAATTTTATTTTTTAATTTTTAAAAAAGATTTTATTTATTTATTCATGAGAGACAGAGAGAGAGAGAGAGGCAGAGATATAGGCAGAGGGAGAAGCAGGCTCCAGGCAGGGACCCTGATATGGGACTTGATCCCGGGACTCCAGGATCATGCCCTGGGCCGAAGACAGGCGCTAAACTGCTGAGCCACCCAGGGATCCCTGTGATTTGTAATTTTAAACCAAGGAAGGGAAACCAATAAATTTAATTTAACACCTGGAAGACTTGCAAGCTAAAGAAGAAATATGTTCTAAATTAGAATATTGTTAAGAGAAACCTGAAGAAATATAGTGAGCCCCCAAAATATCTCTAGTGTCAACAAGAATGTGAAAATCATTGATTTTCACATTCTTGTTGAAAAAGAAAGACTACATATGTCTTAAAGACACATAAAGTCCAATAGATGAGGAATGAGAAGGAAACATCTATATGCTCTAAATTCATATCTTCTGGTCGTAGCTAATTGTATCTCAAACAGATGAAATTTCTACTTCTATTGTAAATGATGGGAACTAGGAGATTTGCTGGAAAAAGAAGTTGAGCCATATTTTCTATTTTTCACAAAAAAGGGAAGGTAAATTCTGAAAATCATTGCCTATATTCTTTGTGATTGTTTCCAAAAGCAGTTATGACTGAAAGCCAGACATTTTCTTCAAGCTATGAATGTTTATTGAATTGCCTCTCAAGTTCAGCTTTTGTGATTTTTTTCATGATATCCTGAATAAGGAGAGATATGGGATGTGTAATGACATATTTCTGTGAACTCACATGTATTCTGAGTGCCTAATCTAAACCATCCTTGAGGCCACTTTCTATTCCAGCACTCTGTTTTAATTTTCTGTGAATTATTTATCTCACTATGACTTTTGCTTTCTTATTTTTTTCTTGTAGTTTGTCTCTGTTTATTAGAGTGTAAGCTCTAGAGAGTAATGGCTTTGGATGTTTTGTTCACTGCTGAATCTCTAATATTTAGAGCAATGTAGGTCACAAAGTAGATACTCAATAATATTTTGTTGAATGAATCCATTAGTTGAACTGTCATATACAAATAGACTTACAGGATAAATTGATGTCCACCAGGTTGGTAGAATCCAGGAGGCAAGAGCTCCCTATCCTTAGTATATGACTTGAATGAAGATAAAAATGACTTGCCTAACAAAATGGCACCTGAAATAATATAAAAATTCTTATCTTCATAGTTTATAATAACAAACCAAAACTAATCAGGTGAAACTGGGTAGAGAAGGTGCCTAAGGTACTATTTTGGGATTTAGAGAAAAAAACAAACAAAAACATCATTACAGGATGGAGTTTAATTTCAACAAATGTTAAAAAAAAAAAGCGAGAGAGAGATGAAAGCATTAGGGATTTAAGGTGGTAGTACACTCAGTGTGGTCCAAAAATATGAAATGACTCCAACTTCATTCTCCTGTATATTCTAAACTTACCACAAAAAACAAGGAGAAATTTCCAAATATTATCATCTTCATTGTATTAATTGGGTTGTTGTTGATATCATGAAGGCGACTATATTCTACTTTGTGTTAAAACTACATCTAGTTAAACATACATTTTTTTAAAAAGATTTTATTTATTTAGAGAGTGTGCGTTTGTGCGGGTGAGTGGGGGAGGGGTAGAGAGAGAAGCTCCTACTCCTAAGTAGGCTCCACACTAAGCATGGCCTGATCTCATGACCTTGAGATCATGACCCAAGCCAAAGTCAGGAGTCAGATGCTTAATTGACAGAGCCAGGTATCCCAATATTCACCTTTTCAAAATTTAAAGGAATATTGACAGAAGAAAGTGATGAGGATAGTGACATTCTTTAATTGAGGATCAGTAAGGGGGGGTTTGTGGAAATAGCAGTACAACTCTCATACAGAATTGAACTCTTTACATGTATCATCATTCCAAGGTGGGAACGAGGGACCGATGGAGTAAGTTAGCAGGAAGCATATTTTGGCTCAATGTAAGGGAGAATTGTGTACCACTTCTAACAATTAGACCTACAAATGCTGTCTTAGGAGGTAAGCAAGTATTCACGTGGTGGCT
Organism: Vulpes vulpes; assembly: GCF_048418805.1. NCBI lineage: Eukaryota > Metazoa > Chordata > Mammalia > Carnivora > Canidae > Vulpes > Vulpes vulpes. The sequence goes on from NC_132780.1 coordinate 150,444,782, forward strand.
GAACAGACTGATCAGAGAGATTCATGTCTTGGATGAGGGGGTTGAACCAATGGCCTTCAATATCACATCTAAGTCTAAGATTCTATGGCATTATGTGTGCAATAACAATATATCTCTTTGTACAGACTTGTCCAACTATATACTTTAAGGCAGTTGGGGATAGAAGAACAAACTATGTAAATGGTTGTGTATACTGACATGAGAGGCAAGGGCCTATGGTGCATAAGTGCACAGTTGTTGATTGGCATGTCTACATCCAAATCCCAGCTATGACTTAGTACCTTGTGGCTTTAGATAAGTTACTTAACATCTGTGTATTTTAGTTTCCATATATAAACTGGATATGATATAGAATCTACCTAATAGGTTGGTTGTTGTGGTGATTAAATGAGATAATACACATAAAGCTTTCAGAGTAGTTCCTGGCTCATAGTAATTGTTAGCTATTATTATTACTCAAACTATCATTGCAATTAAGTATTAATAAAACCATCATGGAGTATTGATATATTGTTATGCATTCTTTGTTTAGATTTTCTTTGAGAAAAAAAATATTATCTTATAGAGAAAGTATGGATATTGGATCCAAACAGGCCTGGGTTCCAAACCTATTTCTGTTCTTTACAGGCTGTGTATCTTAGACAAGTCACCTGACCATACCATGCCTCCTTTCCCTAACGGTTCTTTAGCTATAGGGCTTCTGCAAAACTAAATGAGGCACTGTATATAATTTGCTTATTAATGAGTGCCAGACATTATTCTTCACAAAGAGAATGCATTTCATTTTCAGTCATTACCCAAAATATGTCATATGGGGACTATAGCAGTATAGGGTTAATATAGACACGAGGGCTTGAAGGGACCTGAGACTTTTCCTCCAGGGCTGGCATTATGATTTTTCTCTACCTCACCCTTCCTTTCTAAGGAAAATGAGTGTGTTATCTTACTTTCCTCACATCATTTCAATAGAATATTACTTCAATTATATTCATAAAACTCAAAGCTTTGTTTTATTTGACTATCATGTCTTCTTCTATAGATCCTGTGGTCTGCCCAGGGGGCTAGGACAGCTTGGAACCATGTGCCAATTTCTAGCTGGCTCTGGGCCCCTGGGGAAACTGTCTGAGACAGGAACTTTTGAAGAGATTGCAGCCTTGACCTTGATTAAGCAGCTTGGGACCCAGAGCAATATCAAAACTGGGGCTTTTGATTATGATAGTATTATGATTTATACAACTTCCTCATGCTCAACCCTCTCTTTCAAATAGGCCACAAAACTGACCTATCTTACTCTGAGTTTTATTTAAAAGTCAGGATGTTTTATCATTTGATTCATTAATATCACTGCATTAAGAAGAGCAAGAAATGATGAAGTTTTAAAAAGTGTTTAAGATCAAAAGTTTGGCTTTCTAGCTTTTTCATTATGGGGTTAAATTGCTGATATTACTTCTATTCAAAATATCCTACTTATTAAACATTGCTGCTAAATTTTAGGTATTCTGACTCTTGCTTTTATGAATGATGCAAGAAAATATACCAAGGGTTCAATAAAATTTATAGGCAAAATGTTAGTTAATTATGATACTATAAAAAAGAATCCCTTTCATTTAAAAATATTTTATTGATTTGTTCATGAGAGATGCAGAGAGAGAAACAGAGACACAGGCAGAGAGAGAAGCAGGCTCCATGCAGGGAGCCTGATGTGGGACTCAGTCCCGGGACTCTGGGATCACTCCCTGAGCCAAAGACAGATGCTCAGCCACTGAGCCACCCAGGCATCCCAGAATCCTTTTCCTTTGAGAATTAAGCAAAAAACCAAAAACATCCCACCCATGTTTATAGGCTAGTACTCTTATGAGCAACATACTACTCATGATAAATTTATATGTAACTTTGTAGAAATGGATGTTTTTAAGTTCTGAGACTATATAGCACATAATTGTCTATAATCCCTAGACTGATATTTTACTGTGATATTTCTTTGTTTCTCATTCTAATAAAATATTAACATGGTAAGCTAATTTTTTCTGTCAAAAACAAGTTGTAGTAATTGTTTTCTTCATTTGATAACATGTCATTTAACTTGGCAAAAGTAGTCTAAAATTATGTTCTATTCTTCTCCTTTTTCATCTCCACTCTTGCTTTCTGGTTACTCATTCTAGCAATACAAGACCAAGTCAAGCTACAAGGCTTTTGCAGCAATCCCTACAAACACATTGCTTTTGGAACAGAAGGTCAGTGTTGGCTCAAAAGCAGAGGGAATTTTATGTTTTTAGTGTCATTTTTGTTATATGTTCTGAAATGTCTGTTTTGAAGTTCTGCTTTTACTAAAATGTTTTTATTTTATTTTATTTTATTTTATTTTATTTTATATTTATTTTTGTTCTTAGTTTAGAATGACATGATGAAAGCATCTTGGTGAATAGAATTTGAGACATCACTGATTTATCACCAGAGGCTAAATATGAGCTTAGAATTGTCCAGTCCAATGTAAAGCAGGCCTGGGAAATTTAATTCAGATTTGGATAGATCTCTGTCCTTTGGAATTTTAAGTGGTTGTTATATTCAAGAGTTTCCACCTCTTTTCACATTGATCAAAAGAGTAGAGGGGAAATGGGGTTGCATGAGGACATCTGGCCAGTTTGGTCAAGACTTGGTGACTAGTAGTGGCTTCTACAGGGTAGAAACATGTTAGCTGAGTATCCAACTTAGCTTTGCCCCTTAGATCCTAACATGGGCTAAAACTCTGTCCATTCTCACCAGCCACTGATGATACCTTCATGAATGAGAGAGAGGATTGAGATCACTTCCAGTGACCCAGCTGCTTTCACATGCCTCTAGGGCATTTTTGATTTGCTACTAAGAGTCATTAATTACAAAATTACAGGATTCTGCTTCAGTAGGTAAATTAAATTAAAGCCTCTTGTTTAATAAGCACATTACATATGCTCAAATGAAGGCCAAATGGAGGATTATATCAGAATCAAAATGAAATCAACTACCAAGCCTATGAAATTATTCATTTCATGTTATTTTTGTGATATTTATTTAGGCAATTTATCTCAGTGCATTAAGCCTATTTTTTTTTTCGGTATAATTATAGTGTTTCAAATACTGTTATCATAATTTGTTAAAATGTTAATGTTTGCCAACCAGGTGGTATTTTGACCACTGATTTATGAATTTACTTTCTTTTATTTTAATATGATCTGGGAAATAAAATTTTTACATGATCTCTTGTCTAAAATATAAGAATCAGTGGGAGATGCTCAGTAGCATACAAGTGGGTATTAGTGGGCCGCATCTCTTCTACCATAATCTCTGAAAACTGATTTCAATTTATGCACATGTGGTCCAGAGTCTATGCTCAGTCCATGTCTGAATGCTTTCAACTGAAGGGTTGAGGCATCACTAGATTGCAGAGAGATCTGCGACTTTTTCTCTAGCTTCTCTTCTGAATTTCTACCTTTTATAGCTCATGAAAAGATGAGATGGGCCTAATCACTGATTTCAGGAGGCTCAGGAGAATGCAGGAAGTGACATTTTCACCAGTTTCCCCTTATCCTATTGTTTAGGGTTGTTATGTTGAGCCATAGTGCAATGTTTTCTCAGTGCAGACCCTTTGCCCATTTCAGATGGATATTTCTGAAATATGGTTACAGTGTGTGATTCTACAGAAGTGGAGAAACTTTCCTTCTCAGCAGCCAGGCACAGAGAATACAGGCTTATTGGTGTCCCTCCATCATTCTTGTCTCACCTAACCTAGTACATTCTCCTGTACCTGTGGGCTACCACTATATTAATTTTCTCTTTAGAAAAATAATAGTTACTTCTTCTTGAAAGACTCTTATAAAATAAGGCTGGATATCATCATTGGTTCCAGAATCTCTGTCTACCAGCTCTCTTTTCTTCCAAGTAAATGGATTTTAGAGATGATAATCTATTAGTTGGTCATTGAAAATGAAGAATTATTACTTTAATTTCCAGTTTCATCACAAACCCATTTCATAAATGTATGTGGTAACATTACTATGTATTGAACCTAATGCAAGTTCATATAGGAGAGATTTTAGTGTTTTAAATTTTGAATAAGACAAACTCTTTAGGAAAACTTTAATATTTATAGTATAGCAAGACATAAATATCATGGTATCTAACCTAAAATAGTGTTTTTCTAGAGAGAACTGACTATTGTATAAACACTAGTGTGGGTAATTATCTCTTGGCTAAGAGAAATTGGTTTGGACCATAAATATTTGAATTGTTCAAAGGTCACAAGATATGACATGTTTGTTTTTTCTTTAGTGCCTTTGTATAATTTCAATTTACTTATTTATTATTTGCTGGTTTTCCCACATTGTGTATTGCTCAATGAGAAACCTTAATCCATAAGAATTTTTAAATAACAAAAGTCTTATCTCAAGATTTTTTTCAGGATTTATTTCCTTATTCACTAATATTGAATGATATTTCCTTTCATGGTTGTAGTTTTTAAAAAATTAAATCTGGTAACTTAGGTCTTTTTATCCATCTGTTTATATAATAGAACTCATCCTATGCCATTAAAATCAAAAGGACGTATTTCTGAATTGAGTAGGAAAGTTAAGAGTATAATCATCAGAAATTCATCTGTTTGGGGAAGAATTAATACTTTGGAATATTTTTGGAAATCCCTTTAATATCACACAGACCACCACAACTAAAGCAAAGGGTGATGCTGCAGTCCAATTACAATATTCTGTTAGGGTCTATGCTGTGGAATGTCTTAAAGATAGAACTAACAAATTTAATTCAGACAGTTCAACAACCACATTAAACTCACGGTTGATGTATTATATCACATTTTATTTTGTATATGGTATAATTAATGAGGAACTGGAATCACTTTTAAAAATAATGCTATTTTTTAAAAGCAAAATTTTCTCCCAGTTGAAGTAGAGGCATCCATTTCAATCACATAGTAAGCTATTATTGAATCACTGGATTGGTTTCAGCTTTAATCACCCCTAGATGAAGCCCATCATTTTCAAAAGAGTACATTTTGTTGGCAGGGGACATGAGGTTTCTGGTACTTCTGTAATTTATTGTCTACATCAAAACTTAAATTCATTGCTTATTCTGTATTCTGTAATTTCCGCCCCCCCCCCATGAATGTTTAGGAAGGAAGCATTTTTTAGCTTAAGTCTTAATGAAGGCTTTATAGGAAGAGATAAATATAAAGCATATTTTAATATGTTAGTTTCAGAGTCTTTGGCTTCATTTCCTGCCAATAGTCATCTTCTCCAAGATTGAGATGAGAATAAAATACACGTGATTATAAAGCAGGAGCAAAGTAATGGATAAGCTTGCATTTGTGACTGTCCACAAACCTTATTACAGTATATTCACCCATATTGTTGAGGAAATAATTTTGAAATTGACATTCCTTTCAGTCTTGCTATGTTCTTCTCAGAGAATGTCAAAAATCTTTCTCTCTCTTATTGACTAATTTTCCTTTTTATTATCTGAGTCAGATAGCAATAGGTAGAAAGTCAAAATTAAATTAAAGGACTCATGTTAACATTCCACATAAATGTCTTTTTATTTTCATTGTGAAATTAAGGAAATAAAGGATGAAGAAAGAAATATTTTCATGAAATAAAACATCATGCATCATTATTATTTAACAAGTGATTCATATTTTTCCATGAAAGTATTTTTTCTTTTTTTATAAAGCAATTTAAGTTCTCTATTCCCTTCCTTACAAGTATTCCTCAGGATAAAATCAAGGCTAGAGTTAGGTACCATTTTTCAACAAATGGCATTTCTAGCTGCCATTTTCAAGACACATTTACTTTATAAGCTATGTGATTTGAAAGAATAATAATAGAGTAGCTCAATTTAATAAATATAACATTTAAATTATAGCATTAATTATTTAAATGAAAGGTAAGGTATAAAAATTATTTTATTTTTCCCAGTAGAAGGAAGTTAAAGAATAGCTATTCTGAGGATAATTGTAAAAATTGTGCTATAAAAATGGGAAGGTAAAGATGTATGCTATTTCATCAGTTTTCAAATCAATTTATCCTAAATTGCCAGCTTAAAATTTTAAACCATGAGTTGGTAAACTTTAATCTAATTAAACATATGTATTTTGGTGAGAATATTTTAAGATCTCTACATGTCTCAAAAATTTAACAAAATCTGGTCGCTAGCTTAGCATATGGCTTATCCTAGAGAGACATCTCTTAATTGATTAGTACAAGTGACTGTGTGTCGATTTTTCTGGCAATGGAAAAGTGCCCAGGACCCAAATCTATTCCAGTTTGTTCTCAAGCAATTGTCTCTTATACACAAGTCTCTTTTAAAGCACTTACCAAACCATATTTAATTATGCATGTTGGTAGTGTTTTTTTTTTTCCTACTATGAACTATTTGAGGAAATATAGTAGCTTTTGTTAAATGTTCATTGAATGAATTAATTTACTTTGCAGCTGGATAGGTCTCTAAAATGTCCAATTTTATTTCATAGGATTTTAAATAAAATTTTCGCTCATAAAATCATAAAAATTAAGGACCCTAATGTATTATAATTGGGGCAATGATAATTAAGAATTGTTCTTTAGGGTAGAATAAACTTCATCAATTCTATTTCCATGGAAAAGCTATAAAGGACCTTCCACTATAAGGGAACTAAGTTGATTTTAGACTTGATACATTTTAACAACTAGAAAATACAATCACAATGGCCACCATATTGAGTATTGTAGTGAATCAGACACTGAACTAAATGTTTCATTGTCCTCACAACTTTGTGACTATTTTGACATTCAAAGATGCCAAATAAATGCCCCAAAGCAGCAGGGCTAGTATGTTGCTGAATTGAACCTTACAGGATTATCTCCCAGCCTTTTTCTGTTCACCATACAATAGTGACATCAACTAGCTAAAGTGAAATATTGAGAAAGAAATGACGAATTTTTATTTCTGTCTGCAATACTTTTTTTTCATTACTTGACAAAATGTATTTAAATCCTCATCAAATTAGAGCAACAAAAGTTGTTTTTTTATTTTTTATTTTTTTATTGAGTAACAATTAAAGAGAATTGGAAATGATTTAGTTCTGAGACATGAGTGAGTGAAGTTTACAAAGCCACTCTGATTCCTTGAGTTACATTACAGTGAAGGAGGTTTGGGTTGAAAACAAGGATAACTTTTCTGATGTCCTTGATTAAATGAAGGAAAAAAATGAATTTTCCTGCTGTTGAGCCTTAATGAATGGGTTTGAAATAGGCTGCAATGGTTGCACAAACTCTTTCTTCTGTGTGGTAGGAACAGATGTTCAACACTTCAAAGATCTTAGGATTATAAGCACCAAGTAGATTTCCTCAATTATTGAACATTTTAAACCAATCATAAAAATAATGTAATGATAAATATTTCTGTATCTTTAAAGAAGCTGTATCTGGGAACCCTTTAGCTTACAGTGTACATTTTCCCTTTTTCTTCAGATCTGAGTGCTATTCAGAACTGAATCTCCAACTATATAATCAAAGTGAGATTTATTTTGCTGAGGATATCTCTAATCCTACAAATGGTTTTGTTATTAATGGCAGAAAAGCAAATAAGGCTTTTATGGGCTTCAGAGGATTTATTCTACCAAATACTTAGCTGGTCAGATTAACAAAGTATAGGAGCACTTAGGTTTAGCATGAATCATTTTGAGGGGGGTTAATTTGATAGAGTTACTGGCCCATAAAATTTTTGAAATCCAATCTAATTAGATAGTCTAGGCATCACAAAAAGTTTACAAGACCTTTTTGATTATTCTTCCTTTGAAAATAGCTTACTTTCTAGCTGCATTTAAAATACAACTGATTCATGCTGTCTTCAGATTTTTAGAACTTAATCCTATTGCCAGAGAGCAGGTTAGACTGATTTAATATATCTGACTTAAAAGTGCTTGCAGTTCCATCAGAGATCTCCTTTCAGGTGAGAAACACCTATTATAGTTTACTGGCATATGTTCCCATAAGAACTTTGATTTATAGTGCTAGTTCATAGTCCTTGGCTCTTGATTATAATGTGGTGCTGAGCTCAGAAACTATTTTCTGTGAAAACTTTGATTTACTAGGTCTCTTTTTAAAAACTGGACCACACAGTTGGCTGTTCTGAGCAAAAGATAACTACTTTTAATGACCATATTCCTGATAACTTACATTAGTTAAGAATCTTTAAAAATAGAATTCAAAGTATTCACCATTTATGTCTTACTTGGCTATCATCCAATATGGTAGAAAAAAAATATTTTTAATAAAAATATTTTATTGGAGAATATTCCAAGACAACTTCACTCAAAATTAATAAATCTAAAAAAAAAATCAATACTCTCCTGCTGGCTAAGGTGTCAAAAAGCAATCTATGGTCAGAGTTCTTTTTAATGGTGATTTAATATATTTTCATTTAAATATAATTTTGTACTACTGAGAAAAAAAAAAAAACCTACTCTTTATGGCTGCCAGAAGGAATAATTCAAGATGATACATTTGACAAGGAACTACTCATCAATTAAAACAAAATCAATTCTAGTAAACTTCCAAGCTATTGAAATTCAAAATAACCTTGCTCCAAATTTAAATACAGTCTGAATATTGCCCTATTTCAAAGTTTCAGCATTATTCAGCTAAAAGCGGTTATCTTCCTTAATTTTCCAAAGGTTCTGAGTGGTTTTTTCATTCTTTGAGTAAATTTCAACATTTCAAATGGTCTATGGAAAGTTTTATTTTCCTACAGTATGTTCCCACAGAGTAACCAAGATATTAGCCTTATTTGATTTTGGCTGAAAAAATAACTGCTCATTACATTAACACTGGTCATATGCTCAGATCTTTGATGGAAACACATGTAATTGAAATGCAGAGATAAAATAAAGTATTTGTTATTTAAAATATTCAAAGAGTTTAACCCTCTCTCTAGAACATTTTACCAAGGACAATTAAAATCATATTATTTATACAATTTATTTATTCACTTAACCACGTTTAGTTATACTTTATCCTTTCAATCACATATCACTGGCTCTATCCTGAGGCTATAAAGATAAATACCAATTTTTTTATTGTGATAGGGACAAATGGTCCAGTTTGGTAGAGATACTGTTGAAAAATAATTATGATATAATATACTTAAAGTATGTACAAAGTGATATGGTACCCAAGGAGGGAATGAAGACTTCCTGATATGAAGGCCAAAACTACATCATAAAGGAATTTGATTAGAATCCTAAGGATAAATAGGAATTCTTGAAGTGAGCTCAATCCAGGCAGAGTTAATAACATGTAGTTAAAGGTAACCACAAGGTCAAAGAATTAAAGTGGTTCTTTGAGGCTGAAGAGCAGCTTGCAAGTGAAGAGTAGTTAGAAGGTATTGTTGGAAAGATGAAGAAGGGCTAGATCAAACTTCTCCCCTAAGGAATTTGTTCTTAGTTCTTGTCATTAATTTCTGACTTTTTTCTTCATAATTATCATTGTGATTAGAAGCCGTGTGTGTGGGATGCCTGGGTGGTTCAGAGATTTAGCGCCTCCCTTCCCGCCCAGGGCGTGGCCAGGGAGTCGCAAATGGAGTCCCACATCCGGCTCCCTGCATAGGGCCTGCTTCTCCCTCTGCCTATGTCTCTGCCTCTCTCTCTTTCATGAATAATAAATAGAATCTTAAAAAAAAAAAAAAGAAGAAGAAGAAGCCATGTGTGGCATAAAGTCTAAAATTAAGGCCCCATATTATGTGCCACCTTGACATATAGTGAACTTGGAGGGGCCTCAAGTAGCCTAACTGCAACTTTCCCTCCACCCTGTCCACCCCCAGATAAGATCCCCTAACCTTCCTTATCAAACCAAGTGCAGTTTTTACTGAATTGAACAAGCCAATCACAACCTTCTCAAACCAGGGAACACATATGTCACCCTTTTGATACTATAAAGCCTGCCTTCCACCACCCCTGGTAGTGCCTACTTTGTACCTGAGCACAACCCTTGTCTGGCCCTGTGTGGTGTGAAGCATTCCTTTCCTCTAGGCTGTGAATATATCTGAGTAACAAACTGTACTGTTGTTGGTTCCATCTACCAAGTGATAGAGATCATGTATTTGGCCATGCCTCTAACAGCAAGGTTAGGACCCCTCCCCCTTACTTACCAACAAGGTAAATAGGTGATTAAGACACTATGTCAGAGAAAAATTAAACTATGAACACCAACTAGGAGTTATCTTTTTGAAATTTTCTGTTCCTGCTATCCATTACTCATGACTAGTAAGTTTAGAGAACAAAGGAGAAAGGCAAAAAGAGAAAACTTTATGGTAACAAAGAGGCAATCTCACACGTTTCTATTATGTTATCATAGATAATGTTATATATTTTGTTAATTAATGCAGAATAGTAGATTTTGCACAAAATTTTCCAGACAGTATTTTCCTTTGTGAGTTATTGAAATGAAGAGATGGTAAATTTTTATTTTTAGATGTAACTTTTTTGAATTATTAGGCAAATATCCTAGGCCAAAATGATAACTAGCATCAGGACATGGTTCCTCTTGGTGAAGACTAATAGTTCTGGATCTGTTATATTACTGGCTCTGTTAGAGGGGCAAAAATTGATTCTATTGAGCCTTAGATCACATGGTTACACAGCTGGTGTGACAATTTTTGGTCAGAATATAGGTATATTAGACTGATAATGATGAAGGGAGAAAGAGAAGGTAAATCTAAGTAACAGGACAGGACAGCTGTAATTTTCAGTTGAATACAGCAGTTGCTTATGATTCATCCCAAAATATGAAGCTGAGCTCATAAAAAAGTAGGGGAAATCCCTGAGGCTCAAATAACAGAAGCAAGCAGAAATTCATAATGTTTAGTTATTCTGAAGATATTATGCTCCCTAACCATAGGGATTGGGATTTACTATCAGCTTGGTGAAGGGAGAGAAAGATTTGGGGCTGAATGAATTGAGGATTGGAATTGCCTCCCTATCATAAAGCCAAGATCTTTGAAGGGTTACATTCTCAATTACAAGATGGATAAGAAAAAAAATTTGCAAAGGGAAATTACAGGCAAAATTTCTTATATCAGCTTAGGCTCAGGGTAGGAAAAAAGAGAATCTTTAACTGTAAGCCTATCCTTTAGTGGATTTGAGATTTGAATTTGTGATAAGGAAACTTTATACTGAAAAGTTAAAATTAGTTTGTCTCATTATGCTTCTAGATTTTGTATTGCTTGGTTTAGACCTTGATATGAATGGAAAGCTGTTCAAGGGTAATTTGTAAAAATAAAAATAGTCTATAATATTTCTATTAGTTTTAATGTAAGCCACACTCATAGCCACAATGCACAAAACTTGATATTTTGGTGGCTTAACACCATCATTATTTATTTCCTTCCCATATCATAGGTTAGTAGAGTTCATTTTGGTTCTCCCACATGAGTTCTCAGTATTTCAGTGATTTAGGAATGTAGTCTGCTTCCATCTTGCACCTTAGTAACCTGAAGAAGAGGAAAGAGAATGAGGAAAAGTCATATCTACTCTTACCTGCCTTGTGCCAAAGGTTATATATGACTTCAGCGCACATTTATTTCATAAAAATCTCGCAAACTCATACCAAAATTCCTGAGACCAAGGAAATGTATATGTGTCTGAGAAAATGAAAGTCTCTAATGAACACCCAGCATTTTCTTTGTCACAATATCCAAATTAGTGGAAGGAAAATGAATAAGAAAAAAAAATCAATTACAGGATTCAAAAATTGAATTAAAATGAAATAGAAAAAGTGAAACAAAAATAAAACAAACATTTGGAAACATTTAAATATATAAGTAATTGTAATAAAAGAAATGTTAACTTTTCTAATTAAAAGACAATGGAGGGCAGTCCCCGTGGCTCAGCAGTTTAGCACTGCCTTCAGCCCAGGCAGTGATCCTGGAGACCGGGATCAAGTCCTGAGTCAGGCTCCCTGCGTGGAGCCTGATTTTCTCTCTGCCTGTGTCTCTGCCTCTCTCTCTCTCTCTCTCTCTCTCTCTGTGTTCTCTCATGAATAAATAAATGAAATTTAAAAAATAAATAAAAGACAATGGAGATGAACTCTAGACATCTGCTGCTTATAAACCACTTATTTTTAATGTTTGAACACAGAAAGTTGAAAAGAAAGAGGCAAACAATGATGTACTAGTAAAATGCTAATCAAAACATTTCATTATATCAGGTAAAATAGATATTAAGACATAAAGCATTACTGAGGAAATAGAGGGTCACTTCATAATGATAAATATTTAATTCATGAGGGAGGAATACTTCTAATTATGAATGTAGCTAATAAAATGGCTTCAAACTATGTTGAGCAAAAATTGCTGGTATCAGAGGGAGAAATGAACAGACCTACTATGATTCCCTGAGATTTGATGATACCGTTTTCAATTATTGATAGAATAAGTATGCAGGAAACTCAGTAAACTAGAGACAACTTGAACAAAACAATGAATAATTTTGATCAGATACACACACATACACACACAGAAGCCTGCAGACAATATTAGAAGATAGATATTTTCTTAAGCATCATTGGAACATTTATAAAACTGTCATGTCATATCTCATACTTCATAAGAAGTCACTATTATGAAGAAGAAATTCTCTGGCAATAATATAACTAAAATAGATAATTTTAAAATTGGGAAAATCCTCATATTTTTAAAAATTAAAAGGGGAAAACTACTTTTAAATAACCCATGAGTGTAAGAAATATTAACAGATATGTTTAAAGATATAGTGAAAATTGAATGACAATAATCATGACTTGTAAATTTAACAAAAGGAATACATTGAAGAAAACCAGGATAAATCCAAAAAATGAGAACGGAAAGAAATAGTAAAGATATGAACAGATATTATTGAAATGGAATATGACTATTCCAAAGAAGATTAAAGCCAAAATGTAGTTTAATTAAGAGATGAGAAATTGATAAGTCTCTGGAGAAATTGATTTTTTAAAAACATATGTAGACACAAGTCAATATTAGAAATAATAAAGGAGTGTGACCAAGATGGCAACATAGTAGGTTTTTGAACTTCCCTCTTCCCATGGACACACTAAATATACAGCTATACACAGAACAATTCCCTCTGAAAGAAATCCAGAAACTATGTGAGTGACTGTTACACATTGGGTGGAAGAGAATATCAAATCAGGAAAAAAAAAAAAAAAAAAGGCTGAGACACACTGTCCTTATAAACTCTAATACTGGCACAGCTCCATGCAGTTGGGAGAGAATCCCCAACTCCCAGCTTCTCCCTAGGCATGAAAGATTTAGAACACATATCTAGCACCCCGGCTTTTAAGAGTCCCACCCAAGGGCGTGACTTACTAAGTTAGGAAATAGTTTTTGAAAGGAAACACCAATCACAAAGGAAAATGATGAAAACTTTGACTACATTGCAATGAAAGCTTATGTGTGTTATCAAAAGGCATCATGGCAATCATTAAAAGGAAAGGCAAGACTGGGAGAAGACATTTGTACCATGTCTAATTGACAAATACTTTGCATCCAGATTATATAAAACTTTCCAACAGATGAATAAAAAACAGACTACCCAATAGAACAATGAGTAAATATATAGAAGGAAACATGAATAACCAATAAACACATAGGAGATGCTCAACCTCAAAAATTTTTAGGCAAATTCAATGTAAAACCAAACATTTTTCAAAGTCTGAAAACAGGAACTCTCATTTTTTGCAGTTATGAATGTAAAACTATACAATTGTTTTAAATAACAATTTGACAATATCTGATAAAGTTGACTATCCTGTACTCTACTATTATGCAGCTACTTCAGTCTCAAACTACAAATCTGTGTATAAAAAAACACGTACATGGGTGATAGTTGTTACAGGTTGTAATAGGAAAAATTTGGAACACCCTAAATATTCAGCACTAGAAGAAAGTATCCATTTTTTTTTGTGGAATATGCATACAATGTGCTATAACGTAGAAGTAAAACAACTAAATGAATGGCTATATGGAAAACAATAATAATAAGGGCAAGAGGAAACTTTCGGAGGTGATGATTGTGTTTATGGCAATAGACTGTTGAAATGGTTTCATGGATATATACTAGTTTTCAAATACAACAGTTGCATACATTAAATAGGTACAGGTTTTTGTACGTCAACCATACCTCAATAAAGTGGTCAATAAATCAAACAATAAATCAAACAAACACAAAAAAGTTAGTTTCAAAAGAATTCCACAAAACAACCTTATATATTGTTTAGTGATATATAAATATATTGATACGTTTTAAAAATTAAAGACATAGACATGATGATAAACACAAAATCAATGAATGATTACTTCTCATGTTCATGTAGAAGATGAAAAAGTAAGCAGGGACGAATATACACTGGCTTCTATTATTTTGTAAAGCCTTAATTACTCTCAATGGAGTACATACACTCTACAGAGTGCCATCTTACTTTCTCCATATCCAAACTATATATCTGAACTATAGCACAATAAATAAAAAGTATGTTTCCAAAGAGTTGGATATCATTTGAGGTCAAGTCTGATAAATAAAGTTACCAAAACTTTTTGGATATAAATGATTAAAAATGAGGCAAGATTTTTTTTCTTGTGTATGCATGTTTTTTTTTAACTGGCCCTAAAGCATTTCCTCAGAAATAGTTTTTGTAGTATTTTGAGACATGGCTTCATCATTATTTCTGTGTGTAGCTTCCCAAAGTGATTTCTTTGAAGGGGACAAGACTTCTTTGAAGGGGACAAGGATGGATAACATGTCCAGGTTCTAGTTTGTGTGTTTAAAAACTCAGTCTTCGTTCTTCATTTCAACACCTTCTATCAGAGATACTCATTACGTTGGACAAACTAGACTAATGTGAGAAATGCCTCCATGCCAGATAATAGCTCATCATCAGATAATCCAAAGTTTTTTTTTTCTCCTTTTTGAAATTTGAGATATACAGGGCTTTCTTTCTTTTTTTTTTCCTTTTTTTTAAAGATTTTATTTATTTATTCATGAGAGACACAAACAGAGAGAGAGGCAGAGACATAGGCAGAGGGAGAAACAGGCTCCATGCAGGGAGCCTGATGTGGGACTTGACCCCAGGTCTCCAGGATCACGCCCTGGGCTGAAGGCAGGTGCTAAACCGCTGAGCCACCCAGGGATCCCTACAGGGCTTTCTTTGAAGAGACTTTTCTACTCCATTTATATTTGACTAAAGGCCTCACATGAGAACTATTTCATTTATCACTAGGCTCTCGATGAACCAGCTAAGACTGAAGGTGTCTTCAAGGACAATGCTTTGGACCTACCTCTGGAGGTAATGACTTCAGATTACCCATGGTTTTGAGACAAAATCCCAAACCTCATTGCTAACTCGGTACCTGATTTCAATTCTTCCAGTTGTGTTTCCCTGCACAGCTCAGGCAGCAAACTGAAGAGCTCTGTGCTACCATTGATAAGGTCTTACAGGATTCCTTGTCTATGGTAATGCCTTAGACTAGAATGTGCAATTCAAATATTTGCTTCGCTTCTCTTCATTTTCCTCTGTTTGAGTATGATGCATCTTAGGCTTGTCCTTTTTTTATTTTTCTATTTTCCAGCATTCTTCTGATTCTCCTTCAAGTTCCGCACAGACGTTGTTGGGTTCTGACATGATGAAAGTATGTATGTATTTAATATAATTTACTGAACTGTAAGAGTAACTAGATCAATGGTTTTAAACTGCAGCTTAAGGCCCCATAGTGAATTGGGAAGTTAATTTAGCTAAATAGCATCCAGCATCTTAGAAATAGAATAGTAGAAATGTAAAATATCTGACTGTATTACTAGTGGTGGGTAGGTATTGCTGACATAGTTTTCAATTTGTTTACGTGTGTATATGAGTATGTGTGTACAGGGTTACAAAGTAAAATTTATTTCTAACTATGGGTTAAGTTCAAAATAATTTGAAAGCCAAAGTATTAGACCATGTACTTATATGTTGGCATTTTAAGAGGCATTTTTAAGAATCACTTATAGAATTTGTGGCTTATCCCTCTTATAGCTTTGGTACTTATGTAATTCACAGTATCTTACAAGTAGAAAAGGAAGTAGACTGAAGTTCTATTAGGCTAAGAGCTTCCACACAGGTATTATTTCTGGAACTTTTTTCCTTTTGGTCAACTAAGCTTATTTCATTGTTCTTTGACTCAGAGAGACAGAAACTGGGATATTTTAGATCATTAGTATACTACTAAGTCATTAATTTTAATCTAGTTTTTAATTATTTCCTTCTTATACTGTAGTAATTTCATTTGGTAAAATAAAATACTACATCTCTCCAAATTATTTTTTGAATGCTTAATACAGATCTACTCACTGAATTTTCAAAATGGTTGTGGCTTTTTCTTTATAATCATTAGGGTGTTTTGGTCAGTCTTATTTTCACTCTTGGAATGAGTATAAATACTTCTTTCATGTTCCTTCTAAAAGTTGTACATTGTGCATACAAAGCAGGTTTTAAATGTACAGAATTGCTTATAACGAGAAGAGTAATATCAATTTTTGATTGGATTATAAAAACTACAATTATCTGTTAATAATGACATAGGAACTCAGTAACCAATAATTATCAATACTAAGATTATATTTTAGTAGAGAGGACTTACAAGTAGATAATTATAGCTTTTGTGTTTATCTGTTTTGTTGCATATTCTTTAAGTCTTTTGATTTAAAAATATGAAACCGTGTTTGATTTGCCTGAGGCTATATACATTTAAAATATATTTTTATTCCATTTGTTGAACATATAAAAAGTACTTTATGTTATTTTTATAATAGGACTAGGACTTAAATAGTAATATGTGAATAATAATATATGTTACTGATTTAACAAATATTTAAGCTTATAGTATTCAAAATACATTATTCTAGGTCACTAACTTTAAGACAACTGTTTCATTCAACAAGTATTTATTAAGTGTCTACTGTGCGCCTGGGGTGTGAGGCATTAAGGGCATAATGGCGAGCAAGGCCAAGTAACCTAAGGGGAATACTTTGGTCTTAGTGATCAGAAAGCAGAATTCAAGCTGAGAACAAAGATGGAAATAGTCCAAATTGTAGAAAGATTGGGGAGATTAGCTTTCAGGCAGAGGAGTAAGCATATGTACAGGAAAGAACTTAGTGTATGTGAAGATGAAGGGCAGTATGGCTGCAGTACAGTGAGCCAGGGGTAAAGCGTATAAAATGAGAAGGTGGCCCAGGGATAATGATTTAAATGCTTATGGCATGCCATGGGGATATTGCAGGTTCAGTTCCAGACCATAGCAATAAAGTGAATATTGCAATTAAGTGAATCAAATGCATTTTTCATTTCCCAATACATATAAAATTTATGTTCACACTATATTATCATCTATAAGTGTGAAATAACATTATATCTAAAAAGCAAAGTGCCTATCTTAAGTAAAAATACTTTATTGCTAAAAAAAATGCTAGCCAGCCTCTGAACTTTCAGTAACCTTTTTGCTGGTGAAGGATCTTGGCTCAGTGTTGCTGGCTGACTGATCAGGGTGGTTGTCACTGAAGGCTAGAGTGGCTGTGGCAATTTCTTAAAATAGGACAAAAATGAAGTTGGCTACATTGAGTGACTCTTCCTTTCATGAACGATTTCTCTGTAGCATGCAATGCTGTTTGATAGCATTTTACGCAGTAGAACTTCTTTCAAAATGACAGTCAGTCATTTCAAATCCTGCTACAGCTTTATCAACTAAATTTATGTCATTTTCTAAATCCTTTGTTATCATTTCAACAATCTTCACACTATCTTTACCAGGAGTACAGTTCACCTCAAGAAACCACTTTTGTAATGCTCGTCCATAAGAAGCAACTCCTTATCTGTTCAAATTTTATCATGAGATTGCAGCAGCTCAGAGCTCAGGCATATCTTTAAGGTTTCACTTTTAATTCTTTTTTTTTTTTTTTTTTTGCTATTTCTACCCTATTTGCACTTCCCTCCCTGAACTCTTGAACTCCATAAAGTCCTCTGTGATGGTTGGAATCAACTCCTTCCAAACTCTTGTTAATGTTGATATTCTGACCTCTTGCCATGAGTTAAGGATGTTCTCAATGGCATCAAGAATGGTGAATCCTTTCCAGAAAGTTTTCTTTTTTTTCTTTTTTTCAAAATTTGAAGTCTCTCTTCCTCTATCTCAGCCCCAACCCACCTCACTTGTGCTTAGTCTCTTTCTCTCTCAAAAAGAAATAAAATAAAAAGTTGAAGTATACTTGATACATAATATTACATTAGTTTCAGGTGTAATAATATCATGGTTTAACAATTCTATATCTTGTGCTATGTTACCATGAGTGTAACTCCCATCTGTCATCATACAATGCTATTATAATGCTATTGACTCTATTCCCTGTGCTGTATCTTTTATTCCAGTGAGTTATTCATTCCATAACTGGAAGCCTTTATCTCCCATTTTCTCTCTCACATTTGACCATCTCCTTACCTCTTTCCCTCTGGCAACCACCAGTTTGTTCTCTGTGTTTATGAATTTTTTTCTGCCTTTATTTGTTTGCTCCTTTGTTTTGTTTTTTAGACTCTGCTTATAAGTGAAATCATATGGCATTTGTCTTTGTTTGGCTTATTTCACTTAGCATAATATCCTCAAAGTCTTTCCCTGTCATTGTAAATGACATAATATTACTTGAAAGTCAATATTACTTATTGATCCGTGAGCTGAAGAATGGATGTTGTAACAGCAGTCATGACAACATTCATCTTGCTTTACGTCTCCATCAGAGCTCTCAGGTTACCAGTTGTTTTGTCAATGAGCTGGGATATTTTGAAAGGAATCTTTCTTTGTGAGTAGTTGGTCTCAACAGTGGGCTTGAAATATGCAATAAACCATGTTATAAACAGATGTGCTGTCATCTAGGCTTTGTTCCATTTATAGAGCATAGGCAAAGTGGATTTAGCATCATTCTCAGGGATTATCCCTATGATTTTCAGAATCATCAATGAACACCGGCTTCAATTTAAAAATCACCAGCTGCATTAGCTCCTAACAAGACAGTCAACTAGGCACTGACTTCTCCTCTCTAGCTATAAAAGTTCTAGATGGCACCTTCTTCCAATATAAGGCTGTTTCATCTACATTTGAAAATCTGTTGTTAGGCATGGTCACCTTCATGAATTCTCTTAGCTAGAACTTCTGGATAACTTGTAGCTTCCAGCATTTGATTCTTCACCTTGCACTATAATGTTAAGACAGCTTCTTTCCTTAAACCTAATGAACCAACCTCTGCTAGCATCAAAATTTTCTTCTGCAGCTTCTTCACTTCTCTCAGCCTTCCTAAAATTGAGAGTTAGGGCCTTGCTGTGGATTAGGTTTTGGCTTAAGGGAATATTAGTGGCTGTTGTGATCTTTCTTCCAGATCACAAACTCTTTCTCCGTATCAACAATAAGGCTGTTTCTCTTTCTTATCACTGGAGTAGCACTTTTAATTTCCTGAAACAACTCCTCCTGTGCATTCACAACTTGGCTGTTTGGCACAAGAGGCTTAGCTTTTGGCCTGTCCTTGCTTACAACATGCCTTCCTCTTTAAGCTTAATCATTCTAGCTTTTGATTTAAAGAGACATGTGGGACTCTTCCTTTTACATGAACACCTAGAGGCCATTGTAGGGTTCTAAATTGATCTGATTTCAATTTTGTTATGTCTTAGGGAATAGAGAAGCCCAAAGTGAGGGAGAGAGATCAGGAATGGCTGTTGGTGGGGCAGATAGAACAAACAACATTTATGGTTTATAGATTAAGCTTGCTATCTTATATGGGCATGATTTGTGGGACCCCAAAACAATCACAATCATAACATCAAAGATTACTGACCACAGATTGCCATAACAAATATAATAATAATGAAAAAATTTGAAATATTGCAAGAATTACCAGTATGTGGCTCAGAGACACAAAGTAACAAATGTTGGAAAATGGTGCTAATAGACTTGCTTGTCACAGGGTTGCCACAAAACTTCAGTTTGTGAAAAATATACTATATACAAAATATAATAAAGTGTGAAGCACAATAAAACAAGGTGTGGTTATATTTGTCATAGTGTAAAGTTTGGATTGTATGGAAAATAGGAAGATATAAAATATGGGCAGATTAATATGAAACCATTGAAATGATCATGATGGCTGCTGTGAGGGGGCCCTTGAGGCCAGAGGAGCAGTCAGTGCTGATGGCCTAGAGGGGATGGGCTCAGGGGAGTAAGAGAGAAGCATGCGGGTTTGTAAGAAGTGTTTTAGGCTTGCTGCGAGGTTGGATGTGAGTAGTCAAGGAAAGAAGAATCATGGATGAGCTCCGTGTTTCTGCCTTGAGCATAGATAACCATGTAGAAGGCAGAGTGTGGAGGAGGGAAGAGGATTATGTTCATTTTGACAGGATGATTTTGAAATGTGTATCAGGGGGCCTTAAACTATGTGTCTGGAGCTAGTAGGAGAGATCTAGGGATGATATGCACATCAATGGTGTGAGTGCATATCAGAGAGCTACAAGAGCTACAAGCTCTTTCTACAGAGAGCTCCAAGGAAAAAATATTGTGGGTCCAATAAAGGAGGTAGAGGAGAAGCCAGCAGAGGACATGAAATGTCCATTGTTTTAAGAAGAAAATCAGAACAGTGTGGTAACATGGAAGCTACAAGAAGAGAGTATTTAAGAGAATATAATCATGGTAATTGCTGCCAAGAAGAAGACAAAAATAAAGCTAGAGTAGTGTTAATTAGGTTTGACTTGTATATTTTGAACCTCTGTTGCTATTGCTTATGTGTTGGTGTTCATTCTCATCTTTTTGGCTTTTTTTGACCTTTACTAGTATATATAATCCTCTTGAACCTGAGGTTGTTCTTAATCTAGTATAAAAACAATATATATAGGATATATATATATATATATATATATATATATATATATATATCCTACCCAGGGTTACTGTTTTCATATATATATATATATATATATATATATATATATATATATATAATTTTAAATTCATGTTTTCTTAGATATATCTTCTTTTTTTAAAAGATTTATTTATCTATTCATGAGAGACACAGACTGAGAGAGAGATGCAGAGACATAGGAGAGGGAGAAGCAGGCTCCTTGCAGGGAGCCTGAGGTGGGACTCGATCTGGGATCCTGGGATCAAGACCTGAGCAGAAGGCAGGCGCTCAACCGCTGAACCACCCAGGTGTCCCAGATACAACTTTTGTTACTACTTTCTAATACTTTCTTTCCTTACTACTTTTTTGCAATTTTCTATTACTTAGGGTTTAAAACAATTTTTTTTTTTTGCATCCTCTGGTCTAATTATTTTTGGGACAATAGATTTGTGGATATCATCACTTTTATATTAAATCTGAGAAGCTGTTTATCCGGGGGCTTAAGTAATTTTTTTTTAAATTTCCTGCTTACCTTTCAGTATTTTGACATTTAATGGTTGTAAGTTTGAAAATTTTTGAATATTTTACATTTTTGTTACACATAAATTGTTAAAGATAATAACTATGTTTATTTTCCTATCCATCTTAAACTTTGCAATATCTTTGTTCAAAATTAGGCAAATACTGGACACCTGGGTGGCTCAGCCGTTGAGCATCTGTGTTTGACTCAGGACATGTTCTTGGACTCCTGGGATTGAGTCCCATATCAGGCTTTCTGCATGGAGCCTGCTGCCTGTGTCTCTACCTCTCTCTGTGTCTCTCATAAAAAAAAAAAAAAAAATAAATAAAATCTTGAAAAAAAAAAGCAATTAGATAAATACTATAGCACTTTCACTTTCCAATGTTTTTAATCAAAATACATACACACAGACATAATTTTTTAGTATTGTTTTGATTTTTGTATCTGAATCTTTATGGTTATATTTTTCTCGATGTTTTCTTTATTTATATCCTGATTTTTCACACATTGGTAGCTTTCTCCTGGATTTATTTATTTTTTCTGGGTGGAATCTTGCTGAAAATTATATACAACAAGGTGTTTTTGTGTTGATTCTGTGGCCTATGTTTTTGAGAATATCTTTATTTTGCCCTTTCATTTAAATTATAGTTTTGTTGAGCAGAAAATTATAGGTCCTATCTCTTCAACACTTTCCCCCCAGGTTCTTTTTCTTCAACAACATACTTGTGAAGTATTTTGCCAGCATGATATTTACTCCTGTGCTACAGAGTGATCATTTACAGAGTGGGTCTGTGATCTTTTAGAATTTTTTTTTTTTTTTAGAATTTTTTTGACTGTCCAGTTCTTACCTCTTTATTTAGTTTTTTATTTTAATTCTAGTATTCTTAGTAGAAGGCAGTTGAGATTCATCCATGTTTTTGCATGCATCAATAGTTCATTTGTTTTCATTGCTGAGTAGTATTCCATCATATGGTTGTACTATATCTATTCACTTGTTGATGATGGACAATTGGGTTATTCCTACTTACGTGCTATTATTAATAGAGCTGCTAAGAACAAGATTTTGTATGGACATGTGCTTTCATTTCTCTTGTGTAAAATCCTAGTAGAGGAATAACTGTACTGTTTTTTCTCCTACAGTATTTACATTTTTCAGATGTCTGACTATTTTCCATGGAAACTCAAAGTTCTCAGAGCATATTGGCTAGCTTGGCTATATGTGTGCCTGATGCCTGAAGTGGCAGACACTAAAGCCTAGTGCCTAGGATTTACCAATTCTGCTGCATTTTGTCTTTTGTTCTTGTTTTATGAAAAACAGAAGGAGCATGTGTCTCAGGCTGTAGAACTCTGTAATGTTAAGTATTCCCCCTTGCCACTCTTTTCCTACCCTGGTGACAGTGTTCCTCATCTTTGCCTCCCTACATCTTTGCTTATGGCACTCCATACTCCTCTTCAAATAGGTGTTTCCATTGTTATCCCCAAGGAAGGCATCAGGAACTGTCCAGTTGTCCAAACCTATGCTTAACTGTCCCCTTCTTGCCAGCCAGACTGAAGGACCACCTTGATATTATCCTCAGAGATATATCTTTTCAACATCCTCAAATTTTGCTTCCTTACATTACCCCACTGCTGTCTTTATCTCTGATGTTGAAAAGTGGCGTGCAGTGAGAAAGCAGAGACAGAGAATGTAAAACAAACCGACAAAAACAACTACTTTGAAATGTTGGGCTATGAAAGGGAGAAGGAAATTGGGTCTGGAGTAGGGTCAAGGAAGAATTTACTTCTGATTTGCTTTTAAAAGCTGAAAATGACAAGAGAAGTTGGCACATTAGTAGGATAGATTCACTAGAGGAATTATACAAAAGAAATCCTGCAGGATGAAAATCCCTCAGAAGATAGAACTTACAGCCTCATTCAAATAAGTGTCCTTTTATTAAAAGCTGGAAATGCCTGCCATTTTAAGAAGACAGAAAACAGAGGAAATGTCAGGTACAGATGCAAGTGTGTTTGTAGGTGGAGGGAGAGAAAAGGAAAAAAATTATAACTCATATTTTTAGTCATTCAATAACTAACATATTTCAGTGAAGGAAGGTTTAAGATTATTAACTGAGGTTAAAAAGCAACCATATTGAGGATCCCTGGGTTTCTCAGTGGTTTGGCACCTGCCTTTGGTCCAGGGCGCGATCCTGGAGTCCTGGGAATGAGTCCCGCGTCAGGCTCCCGGCATGGAGCCTGCTTCTCCCTCTCATTCTCTCTCTCTCTCTCTCTCTCTCTCTCTATATATATATATATATATATATATATATATATATATATATACACATAAATATATAATGAATAAATAAATAAAATCTTTTTAAAAAAGCAACCATATTATAGGGAAGAGTTTGGAAAAGAAAAAGTTGAAAGCCATTATGTGTTCTGCTTTCAATTATTCTCTTTTCCCTCATAAATCCCTTCCATTCAAGCTTTGCCTACACTGTGTTGTCCAAACCACTTTCTTCAGGTTCCCACTGCTATTAGCTCAGCGCTGGTCAGAGCTGACATATCTGCAGAACTGGAGATAGCTGCCACTCCCTCCTATCTGGCACACATTCCTCTAGTGCCTTCCAGGACATTATATTCTCTCTCAGCTTTTGTCATACATCATTTGCCATCATTATTTCTTAAGTTCATTTGCTGGTTTATCCTCTTCTTCCCAAATTATCAATGCTGGAGTGCTGCAGGATTCAATCCTTAGACTTCTCATTCCTCTCTATATTCATTCCTTTGGTTTTTTGAAAAGCAAGTATATACTGTCAACTCTCAAATTTATATCTCTACTCCAGAATGATCCCCCAACTCCAATATCCCAATTTCTCTCACTGCCCTCTACTCTCCCTTTCCATGTAGATTTCTAATAAATATCTGAAAAATTAAAGTCTAGATTTCTTCCCACAAAAACTATTCCATATCCTGCCTTCTCATCTCCATCTGTAGAATTCTAATCTTTCATTTGCACAAGGCCGGAAACTTTGGTGTCAAGTTTTATTCTTAAATTTCTCTCATATTCCACATTTTTATTAGAAACTCTATTGCTGTAGATTTAAGATATATGTAGAATATGATTATTTCATGCTTTTTGTACTGCTGAGCCATCATCATGTTTTGCTAGATAGTGCAGTATTTTTTTCCTTATAACCTTGCCTCGCTATCTTTCATTTTTAACACATCAATGAGAGAGACACTTTTCAAGCATAAGTCAAATTATGGCCCCCTCTGCTGAAAACCAGCAGTGCCTACACATTTCCTTTAGATATAAACCAGAATCCTTATGAGCTCCTGGAAGGGCCTCTATGATCTGGTCTCCCAGCCCTTCCATCACTGCTCCCCTGCTCTCCTGCTTTCCTACTCTGCTCACACCATGCCAGCTCTGCCTGCTTCCTTGCTGTGCCTCGAATGTGCCATGCATGCTCTTACCTTAGTACATTTTGTTCTGTTTTCAAATCACTTATATAACTTTTTATAGTTTCTAGTTCCTTGTAGAAAACTTGCAAGCTTAGCTTTTATCTCAGGAAAAGCACGGATAAGTATGGTTGTTTTCAGTCTGGATCTAAGAAAACAAATTTCTGGATTCTCTGTGCATGTGTTTTGGTTGTTCATTATTTATGTTCATTTTCACTCACATTGTCTTACCTCTTTGTGTATCTGAATCTGATAGTGTGTTGATATTCTACTCAAAAGTTTATTTATAGAAATTATTTGAGGGCTCAGATGATATTATTTTACTATAGAGAGACTTTCTTTGCTTCTGTCAGATACCAAGAACATTAGTAAAGAAGGATTACTTAATTTAATTTAAGGTTTTGGGATTTTTTTTTTCTAAACATTGTTTTCAATTATTTGAGGCAAGCCTGAAGACTATGTGAGGTCTTCTAAGTCAGTCTTAGACCTGGGGCTCAGTCTATTCTTTGTGGGTCACAGATTCTGACTTTTATCTCCCTACACCTGTGAGATGGTCGTAAGTTTGAATCAGATTCTCAAGCAACTCATCATTGGTTGCAAGTACCTGTAGGATAAAAGCTGGTCTCAGATGGTGACTTCTCTTTGGATTACCATCTTCTCCTGATCTTGCTCTCAAATGCTTTTTTCTCTTATTAGCTCATTGATGTCTTTAATAAATAATATGCCAATATTGTTTTAAATATTTTACCCAACTTTTTGTTGTTTATTTTGGAAGAATCGCTTTCAGTCCTTGGGGTATCATTCTCAGAAGTGGAAATCCACTTTGAGAACTTTTCATTTGTACCATCTTGTTGAAATGCTCTTTGTTTAGTTATGTACATGTCCAGCTCCCTCACTTCCTTCAAATCCTAGCCCAAATGTTACCTCTCTAGATTGAGCTCCTCTCTGAAATTGTAAGCTCACAGCACTCTTGACCTTCTTAACATCTGGGTTGTCTAAAAGAAATGAGGTGTTTGGCAGAAGCAAAGATTTTTCTCTGGAAGAATATATTACCCTAACCTTCAAATTATTTCTACTCTTTTTTGTTGTATAACATATGGTGTAATATATGGTATGATTTACTTCCAACATACAGTATAATTTACTTATTTGTTATTTTATTGTTTATCTTCTCTCCTGTTAGAATGTAAGCTCCCCAAAGGACAGAGCATCTTTGTGTGTTTTGTTTACTAAGCTGAAGTGTATAAAGTTCCTGGCACACAGTAGATATACAATGAGTATTTCTGAGAGATGAATGGATCAAATAGACCATCTCACTTCAGAAAGTGGGCCTACAAGAGAAAAATTAGGGGCTTACCAAACAGTATTGAATGCTCATTTGAAGTTAATGACCATTAATTTATAATGAAAGAGTTTCCCCACAATATTTTGCTTTTCAGGTCTAGAGAAAATAGATGATAAGGTCTATCCAGGTTTGTTGTTTTCTTTTCTTTTCTTTTCTTTTTTTTATAAGGTTGATTTGTCATAAGGAGAGGGAGGCAAGAGAAATTAAGGTGTTAAAACAACTAAAAATAAGTATATGTAAACCAAGAGGTAATAACACCACAATGGAAGTGGTAAAACTCATTGATTTTGAAGTCTCAATGAGGCTGAAGGAATGTCACATTGGGGACATTTGAGAAGTGAATGGAAGATCGAATTCTCAGAGTAGGATGCTCAAAATCGAAACTTCACAGATTTCCCATTTTATTTGCGAAGGAAAAGACTAGAAATGATCCTAAGAGTGGATGAGTGAAATGAAGTGGACGAGAATACCTTTGGAGTTGAGAGATTTGAGGAAGTGAGAGGATAGAGACTTCCATGTGAATTTTGAAAATGGCAAAAATCACACAAGGAACCATTATGATCCATGAATGAATGTCACCAGTAAATACGAGAAAATTTCCCAGAAAGCTGAGAGATAATAACAATGAGAGGAGTAATGAAGTGATATAGCTTAATGAAATAATTTTTAAAGGGAAAGGGGCTTTGTATAGAAAAGAGAGCAGGATGGTTAGAAAGTCTTAATAACAAAAAGAAGGTGAACACTTATCCCAGAAGTCGAGTCTTTTAGTACTTTTGTGGTTACTTCAGTAGTAAAATTAGTTTCGTTTTCATACAGATGCCTACAACTCTTCCAAGAGCAGCTGGTCGAGAAACCAAATATGTAAGTCCCTTCATAATAATACATACTGCTTTTTAAATGGGTGCATGTGTATGCTTTGGAGGAAACTCAATTATAAAGCCATTAAAATTGAATCCGTTGATTTTTTTTTTTCGTAAATGGAAAGGAGTAGGATGGTGCAATTTGCCCATATGTGGAAAATCAGGTTATGTCAGGTAAGTTTATTGAATAAATTCCTTGTTAAGTGAGGTCTAGTTTGATTAGTTTGGCTAAATAAAATGGAACTTCAACACCTGCTTTCTGTCTAATTATCAAAGTGTCGGGGACATTTTCATTTTTGTAATGGTTTACTGTGCTTATTATAAAAGAGCCAACTCATATACTTAAAACATAAGATTTGTCAATTTCCAACAGGATGGCCAGTTTAGTTGCCTTTGACTAGTTTGTTGCTTTCTTTCATTTAAATTATTGTCAAATAAACCAGTTTCCACTTAAGCAAAAATAGATTAATAGATGTGTAGATACAGACTCACAGGCTTGATTCAATTAATTATGTGGAGCTGGCTCTGAATGCCCTAGGCACACACACATAGCCTCACCCTGTTTCCATTTTTTATTCACTTCATAATCCATCATGTGGCCAACTTCTGCTTCTGATTGAATATCTTCAATAGAAACAATATTTTGCTCTAAGCAGATGTTTAGTTTTTAGTTCAAAATAAAACACTAAATTATTAAAAAAATAAAATAAAAAAATAAAAAAACCCACTAAATTATTTATTTTAGGTTATACCTTATACTTTCTAATGTACTCTTTTCATCATCATCATCAAGAATACATAGTTATTAATTATGTATTTTGTGACATATCTTTTTTTTCTACTTTATGTATTTCTGTCTTTATTTGGATGTCCCTAAGGCAAATAATAAGCTGAATGAAATCACTCAATTTTATCACATTTGGGAAATGATGTTTAGAGGGTATGGATAGGAATACTTAGACTATTTTCCTAGAAGCTTTCATTCTTTTTTTTTTTTTTTTTTATTGGAAGCCATTAGGAGTAATTCTTAGAAGAATAGAGACATTTAGTAGGCTGTTCCCAAGTTTAAATCATAGCATGGCTGTTTGTTGTCTGATCCTGGAAAGTCACTTAACCCCCCACCCCATGCCTTTGGTTTTTCATCTATAAAATTGGGAATCTAATAATTTCCTGATGTATAAGATTCCTATTGGTTAATGTATAAAAAGCCCTTGTAGACCTGACATACCGGAATAAGTAATAGTTCTTTCCTTTCTTCCTCTTATTTTCCTTTGCTTTTCCCTTCATCTATGCTCCCCCCACCCCCCTTCTTATTTCTTCCTTTCTTTAGAGGAGTAAAATTGCCATGATTTAGTGGAGTTCCTTGATTCTAAAGTTGAATACTAGAGAAGAAAGTTCCCTAAAGATGTTTCAATACCTTTTGTGACTAATACATGCTACAAGAGCCAGACACACAAGAAAACAGCTGCAAGTTTTGCTTTCTCATATTCCTTTCTCACCTACTCCTACCTGTCACCAAAATGCCTCTGATGGAGACTCATTTACAAGAGGGTGGGGAGAGGCTGATACTTCCTCTCACCCCTCCCTGGGAGTGGCCAATTTGACAGCAACTGCAATAATTCTGGAGGGACTGCTTCAATCTCCATAGTTAGAGTTTATTTCAAATTATTCTTCAATAAGTTATCAGACTTAATTAAAGTAGGTTAACATTTGCCCCAAACTTTGTGAGAGCATTTGAGTCATGCAAAGTTAACACTGAATCATCAAATAGATTTAGTATAGACTAGTACAAATATGAACTCTGATTCAGATAAGATTCTTGACTTTGATTAAATTTGGTTTCTTGAGTGAGAAGCTTTGCTTTTTACTTTCTCTTACAACATGACATTTGAATTGTTGTTTGTGATACCTTAAATATGTCCATGTCTTTTGGAAGACTATAAAGGGTAATTTTGTGGTGGAATGTAAAACCCGGTTCTTTGGTGCCAAATCACAGGGAAGCCACACTTGTAAATATTTGGCTGCAGTTATTATATTTCCTAAGTGATATCTGATACATTTATTTTGAGATGGAAAAAAATGAGATTTTAGAACATAAGTCCACTTCAGCCATAAGCTTTGGTCTTATGTGAAAATCTATTTTAAATACTGTATGTTCTGATTTTAAAAGAATGACATAGTAATATTTTCTTCTAGAAATTCTAATATTCGTATTGGCTGAACTACAAGATACCTTAAGTGTGATTTGAATAGCTTTTACACTATTAATTAATCTTTCACTATATTTTTCTGCCTTTCTCTCCCATGGAAACTCAAAAGCAAATCTGAGAAGTTTTTTAAGTATTTCACTACCTCTTTTCAAACTTGTAAGGAAGTAGGCATCTTCACAGTATATATACCTGCTGGACTTGGTGTGTCATTGACTTTGTAGAAATTCTTAGATTCGGTTCAGAAACAGGGATCTGCAGTTTACCAACTCCTACACCAACAGGGAAAAAAGAGAAGACTTAAATTAGAGCCAAGAAAAAAAGTTTTGTGATGTTTGAGATTAGCATGGACCACTCAATATCCTTATCTCTGGGGGCTCTCTCAAAGTACAGTACATAAACTATAAACCACAACTTCTGGAAAATATAGTCAGAATTTTCTAGCTAGCTTTATTATTCAATTTTTGTTCCATTTTTGTTCATTGATTCAACAAATATTTACTGAATGTCTACTGTGACTGCTTACTGAAGAGTCACTGGGGTGAGGTATGAACCTAAAAAGGTCCCATTTCTGCAGTTTATAATGGGGGAGACTGTAAACAATTACAATAGTAAATGAATAAGACATTTTCTTTTAGAAATTAGAGAAAAGCTAGCTATAGAACTGGTTGATGTGAAAACAGATGTACAAAGCTGCTAGTTTTCAATGTATCTGTATTATCTATTGGATTTCCAGTGTTCCTAGGATGATTATAAGTGGTTTTATTAAATAACGAGAAATTGTGTGACTAATTCCTCTTTCTGGAGCCTTTGGTAAAACACTGACTTTTTTCCATGAAAAAAAAGAAAAGAAAAAGCAAAAAGATTAGTTTCCCATTCTTACTCTTTATTGCACATATTGTTACATTTCACATAGTCTCTCTTTTTTTTTTGTATGAGCCAGATGCAGGAAAAGTACCATCAGTTCAGTCTAATTAGTCAAAGTTTTCTTCAATTCATGGTGTACTTGAATTGCAAGTTATTTAAAAGTAATTTAATTAAAGTCTTCTTAAGTGTAATAGAATTTAGGTGATACTAACAACATGTTGAGTAGTGGTGATCTCCACAGGTCACTTGCAAGATTGATTATATTAATTTATCATCAATTTTCCACTCAATTATTTTGAGTTCTTACCTTGCAAATGAGGTTTAAATATTTAATTTAACTGTACACCAGTCTTATGAGGTGTGTATTATTATTATTTCAATATCTTCATATGACAAAGAAGGAAACCAAGTCTTTGAAGTCAGAGTAGGCAAAATCCAGTACAAGTCTCCCTCACATCAGTCCGTGGCATTAATAGTTGTATGAGAACTATAGAAGATATGGGAATGGTTTGTTTTCCTTAAATATTTTATCCATTAGTAGTTATTCTGGGTCTAAATGATTTCTTCACATTCAGTAACCTTTAGTCTAAATTATTCAAAAGTAATTTCATATTTGGTGGCAATATCTAAAATGATGTCTATTATATTTTTAACATCTTAAATCACTCTCATAGAAATTAACTCATAATTTCTCAGATGATGTATAAGTGTTTTTCATAATTACTTATTTTTAAAGAATTTCTTTCCCCCTATGTAAAGGAATGAATTTGCTATTTGAATTTCTATTTCATTCTGTTTTCACTCTATCATATTTGGAGGGGAATGTCATTTTTTCCTTTGCATTATACTTGTCTTTGTAAATATTTATCTTTCATTAACTACTACCAGCATAAATTATTTCATTCATGTAATCCAAAACCACAGTATGTTTTCTTAATAAAGAGCAACCTCAGAAAATCAGGCAAATATTAGACCTACTACTAATTTATCAAAAAAATCCTTAGTTGAATTACAGTCTATAGATAACAACTAATTTTATAAACTCTCAACGTTGTATGAGTTACTTTTAAGTGTCAGAGAAATAACAGACAGGCCTATTGAATATTATATGGCAAACAGATAAGATCCCATCTTAATGAGCTTGAGGGACAGAAAATGTCATAACAATGGATGCATATTGCTTTCAAAATATCACAATATATTAAAAATGTGTCAAACTTTATTAAGAATATTCCCCACTATCCATATATACAGATATTCAAATAAAGGTCACTGTCTCCAATTTAGGCAGCTTACGCACTCCGTTGTTGCTATGCTTGGCAATGTTGCTATGCTGGAGTGCTTCAGAGGTGCTGCCTACTAATGTAAGGTAGTCCTGAATCTGAAGGTAAAATGAGACTTGAATCCAGTCTGTTCAATCCAGACCTTGGTCCAGATCTGCTTCCATAGGATTCAACCAGAGATTTGATGAGTCACAGAAAGAGTTTAAACAAGAAATTCCACTCTTCTGATTATTCTCATTTATTTCTCTTACTCATTGTTCAGAAATACTTCTAAGGCCATGCATATGTAAAAGGGGATGAGGAAGGAACTGATGGTAATTATCTGGGTTCTGCTAAATGAAGAGGGAGAGAAAAGGTGTAATGCATCCTTCTCATCATCCTTCTCATCATCATTTTAGACTTTACCAAATACGAAGGCACCATATTTTAGCCGAACTTCCCCTTGATCAGATCTTTTATCTCCTCATTTGCATATGTAAACAATGGCTGTCACTGGTTCTGCCTCCCTGTTATGTTCATGAAAAGGTGGAATCCTCAGTCCTTAGCATAAAGACGAAAACTTTTTAAATACTTTCAAATCTACATTTTATATTTAGGTTTTGGGGGGATATATTACTAATTTATAAAATGTTTTTTAGTGAGATAGAGTAATGCCTGTAGATAGTTAGAATAAACAATGTAAAGCAAGGGAAGATATGATGCCTCATAATATATCACTATGTGCTTGGTGCCTAACATTCTTACTATTGGATTCATTCTTTTGCATACATAGTGACTTATGTATAAATTAATAACAGGAACACTTGCTAGGCTAAGGGGAAAGATGGCGTTTTATCATTTTATGTTTCCTCAACACCAGGCTCAGCACTCAATGATTATTAGGTGCTCAGCCAATATTTTAAGCATTTTCTTTCTGCCTGGGAGTAGTAGTAACATAATTCAGTTAACATATTATCGGTAATTAGAGTTCTTTGAGTCGTGAGAAAAGGAAATTCAGGACAATGAATCAACAGAGAAAAGGTGGAAGAAAAACACTTTCATGATACTGAAAGGTGGGAGAGATGTGACTGGTGAAAGGGGGGAAAAAGCTGAAAGTGGAAGTATCGAGTGCAGGAGGCAGAGACAATTGGAATAACTGGATTTTGTTCCAGTCCCCCAACAGGATGTCTGCTGGTGTGATGTTAGCCAAAAAGGACATGTGTCAAGAATGGGGGAAAGCTGCACATTATAAGGAAAAGCAATCTAGACAATGCCTACAATGCCTAAGGATCTTCATTGTATTTCCTGTCCCTCTGACAACAAGTCTTTGGAAAAGGAACATAGTTTCTCTCCAAGCTGGCTTGGCACAGTGGTGGCCCTGTATAGCAATTTATTTTTAAGTGGATTTAAAATTTTCCTTTCTTTCCTTTGTCTTTAACTTATTGGTTTTCCATATAATCTAGCTCTTTAATAGACTTTCTTTGAGGTAAGGAATTTTGAATTTCACATTTTTTTGACAGCTCTGTTGGTTTCTAAACTTTTTAAATGATGATAATAATGGTTAATATGGACCCTCTTTTCTTACACTTTCCTTTCCTTTCTTTTATGATTAAAATGAAGTTAAAGGCCTTAGAGTAGATTATAGGATTTTGTTTCACAAACCAGCCTTTCTAAACTCCTCTGTACTGTTGCTCCTCACAGTTAATATTAAGGTGGATAGACGTGAATGAATATAATCTTTAGTGTTGTTCAAATCCAATTTCAAGTTTTGTTTTGGGGACGTCAAGTTGCTTCTCTCCCTTCCTTCAGCTAACTGATGAGCAGTGGTTCATATAGAGTAGCTTTCTTCCACCTCACACTGATCCAATCTTAGCTTACCAAAAAATCTTTCCTCACTTTTTAGAAAATGATTGCTACAAACTTAATAACATGATTATAGCTATAGCATTTAATAAACCCTGCTAACCTGTATTAGGCAAGCAATGTGAGGCTTCTCAAAGAGCCTGACATGACTGGGTTGGTTGAAAGAATCTGGTTATATTCATAAGACACATAAGTCAATATTCTTTTTCTTTGGTACAGGAGCTGCAGTGGCTTTATAAATATTTACACCACCCTGAGGTTCACATTTGATTCTATCCTTTCTCTGGGAATAGTTTCTCATAAAACTGATATGAAACCCATTGTACAGGGTAAAATAAAAATGGAATGGTGATGTCTAAAGTATTTTTATTATAATGTTAAAATTCCCAGGGAAGGAATTTTGGGGATTTATGGAGACTGGTACAAAGATCTTTGGGTTTTTCCCTCATTTAATCATTACTTTTCTGGAACATTTTATCTTTTTTCCCCCTCTAATAGTTTGGTATTATTTAGCACAACACACTTATAAACACTAGTAGTGTAGTTAAATTGTACAGGTACTTTGTTTTTAATGTGTATCCCAATTTCCTATAATTATTGAGATGAAAGTTTATCTAGGTTATGTTTTAGTCAAGATACATTTAATTCAGTGTATATCATAGAAACTATTAATTTAACTTAGGGAGTTCATAGAGAATTCTCTCACTATTGCAATAAAGGAAAATTAAAGGGAAAAATGAAAACTTTAGAGGAAATCAGTATTACTTGTATTTATTACATTATGAGGTTAAAAACAAAACCCTAGGTGGACTGAATGTAATGGACATTCTAAAAGGTAATTTCTGCACAGGATAGCCCTAAACCTTAGTGCCCACTAACCTGGTCCCAGCGATTAGAGATGGGGAGCATTTAGCCAATACACCCTGCTGCCATAGAACAACCATGAATGGCAGCAAGCAGCGATAGTCTTGTGAATAAAGGTATGAGTCGAAAAGCAGAAAACAAACAATATTGGTCACAGTGTGAGAAGGACTGCGGGTGCCTTGTCAGTATGTTTGGTGATTCATACTTATATACACTTAGCAATACCTTAAGAACCACTAAGCTCTTAGTTTCCAGTTATCATTCATATCTCAGAAAGTAAAAAAGAATATTGACACACCTATAATAAACCTTGAAAACATTTGCAATCTCAAAAAGAATGGAAATGTTTAAGAACACAACTTTATCATATTTCAGCCATGTCTATTTATAATTAACATTTGTGTGTTGGCCACTTGCATCAAAGTTGAAGGCTGAGTTGATGTAGAAGCTCAGCCTCCTATTTGAATGCAGAAATGCTGATAAAACACAGTTATTAAAAATATTTAAGTAACCCAATCTAGAGTAAATAAGGAGAAACTTCTGAATGCCAAAAATGAAATGGGAGTTCCAAGTGGGAGCATTAAGGAAAAGCTAAAGCTTTGGTGGAACATAGGTACGTCAGAACCTATGTGCTAGGACCCAGCAGCTCAGATTTTAACTTTCACTGTTTAGTAAGTCTGAAACTTGTATATGAATCCTTTGTGTACATCCAGGATCCCAGAAGGCCGCACTGGCCATGAAGCATGGAATAGAGAAAGGATAAAATCCTTCTACCATCTCACCCTATACTTTAGGTTGGTGAAAGAGCCATCCATTAGAAAATGGCTTCTAAACCTCTGGAACTTGAAGATGTGGGGATCTACCACCCTTCAAGTTAGGGTGATGAAATAAAATGGAAGCCAGTGAAACTCCTAGGATTCCCACAAGCACTGTACTGTCAAACGTACTGGAGGCATGCTTTCCCAGGCCAAGGCCTCTTAGACACATATACAAATCACCAGCAAGGTTACCCTGACTGAAGATGAACTCAAAATAAAAAATCAATAACTGTAAAATGACTAAAGAACATCGTGGAGGAGAGACATGAGGGAGAGTTAGTTGATACAGGAAATAGGAGATTTAGCAATAAGGAATTAAAGGAAAATCCGAAATGAATGTGTAGATACACTAAAAATGTTAAAATAGTTAAAAGGAGTTACAGATACCATAAGAAATATTTGAAAAAGAACAAAGTAGAACTTCTAGAAGTTAAAATAAAGTCCTTAAAACATAAAATTCACTTGTCATGTTGAATGTATTAATATAAAATTGAAGAAAAATTAGTTATCAAGTTTATATGTAGAAGTAGGGGGGCACCTGAATGGCTCAGTGGTTGAGTGTCTGCCTTTGGCTGAGGTCATGATCCTGGATGAGTCCCCTAACAGGATCCCCATGGGGAGCCTGCTTCTCCCTCTGCCTATGTCTCTGCCTCTCTCTCTGTATCTCTCATGAATAAATAAAAAATATGTTTTTAAATGTTTATAGGTGGAAACCATTCAACGTATAAAACATGCAGCCTAAAGGGATAAAAAACATGAAAGGAAATTAATGGAAACTGGGGATAGATTGAGAAGACTAAATATATATTTAATAGAAGCTTCCTAAGAAGAGATGAGACATAATGTGCAAAAGGCAATATTTGAAGAGGTATTCATGGAAGATTTTCCAGAATTGAAGAAAGATATGCATATTCAGAATGAAGGACCACACCAAATCTCAAAAAAGATACATAAAAAGAAATCAACCCTCAGATACATCACAGTGAAATTACAGGATATTATAGAGGAAAATTTTGGGCTTTTTTTTTTTTAAGAGTCATGATCTCAGAGTCCTAAGATTGAACCCCGAGTACATGAGTGGGGGGAGGAATGCAAAGTACAGGGAAAAGCAAAATCTGCACTGAGTGCAAAGCCTGACTCAGTGCTCAATCTCAGGACTCTGAGATCATGACTCTCAGATGATGACCTGAGCCAAAGTCAAGAGTCAGATGCTTAACTGACTGAGCCATCCAGACATCCCATAGAGGAAAGTTTTAAGTGCTAACCAAATATGTAGACATATGATCCACCAAGTTATGACATTTAGACTGACAGAAGCCAGAGCCAGTGGGATAGTGTCTTCAAAATGCTCAGAGATCATAACTATTAACCTAGAATTCTATGTCAAGTTGAACTCTCAAGAATGAGAACAAAATACAAACATTTTCAAGCAAAGTCCAAGATGGTAAGGTCTGAAAGAAACAGCACAGCATATACTTCAGTAAGAAGGAAACTAAATGCAGATGGAAGGGGTGAAGTTCAGGAACCAAGGAAGAAGAAATGATATTAGCCTCACCTTGAATTGAAAACAATTATAAAAAAAAGATTGATTGATTGATTTGAAAGAGAGAAAGAGAGAAAAAGAAGGTGCAAGCACACTGAGAGAGAGGGAGAAGCAGACTCCCCACTGAACAGGGAGCCTGACATGGGCCTGGATCCCAGGATGCTGGGATCATGACCTGAGCCAAAGGCAGACACTCAATAACCAAATGTGCCACCCAGACACCCCCAAAACAGTTTTTAAATCTAAATTGTTTTCTTTCCAAAATCATGAAAATTTCGTTATGCTTTCCTTTGTATATAGAAATACATTAAGGAAAAATCTGTTTTTGTGTCAATTTGCTGTGAACAAATTTAAATATCCAACAATGCTAGTACATTTAGGTAAAATGTGGAGTA
This sequence comes from Vulpes vulpes, assembly GCF_048418805.1. Classification (NCBI taxonomy): domain Eukaryota; kingdom Metazoa; phylum Chordata; class Mammalia; order Carnivora; family Canidae; genus Vulpes; species Vulpes vulpes. The sequence goes on from NC_132780.1 coordinate 150,481,744, forward strand.
TATACAGAGACTGAAATACTATGTAATCTTGAAGAATTATTGCTGTCTTGTGATAGTGCTTATGTTAAGATATTAAGGAAAAGCAAGGGCAGCCCTGGTGGCGCAGCGGTTTGGCGCCGCCTGCAGCCTGGGGTGTGATCCTGGAGACCCGGGATCGAGTCCCACATCGGGCTCCCTGTGTGGAGCCTGCTTCTCCCTCTGTCTGTGTCTCTGCCCCTCTCTCTCTGTGTCTATGAATAAAAAAAAAAGGAAAAGCAATACATAAAACATCATATTCACCATTAGATGAAGTGTATAAAAATATACACCTCAAATTTTGTATATTTACAAAAATACACATATTGTAAGGCAACGTACCAAACATATTCAAATCATTTTTTGGTGGTACAATATTTTTTTTCACCTTATACTTTTCAAAACTCTATAATGGACATGTATTCTTTAATAAGAAAAGAACTTAAGAAACTTAAATATATACTTATTAAATTATAAATTTCACTAAATAAACACCATATTTCTAATTTTGCAGGCAAACCTGTCCTCACCATCCTCTACAGTATCTGAGAGTCAACTGGTATGTATCCTCTCATTAAGTCATGGACCTACTTTAGAAAATTCTGACCTCTCAAGACAGCTTTGAGAGAAAGTGAACTGAGAATAAATGTACTACATATATTTGCTTATTTGTCTGACAAAAGTTTACTGATGCTTTACTGAAGCTGCATGCTGGTTGTTTTGCTGCTTATAAACATACAGAAAACCATACATAGACCCTGTTTGCTAGGAACTTGCATCTTATTAGTGGGACTAGCATGATGTGGGTGGGGTCAGAAGCAAAATGCTATTGCAATTTAGAGAAAAAGATACTCAGTTCCTGATGGGACAGATGCAAAAACATTCAAGGACAGGTCACATTGATCATGTTGGACAAGTTCCAAACTTTAAGAAATGAACAATGGGCTATTTCAGGTAGGAAGGTTAGGATGTGAGTGGTCTAGATCGGTAATAAGCAGTAGAAATATGTGAACCATAAATGGAAGTCACATATGTAATTTAAAATTTTCTAGGAGCCACATTAAAAAGTTAAAAAAACTAAAAACAAAAAACAAAAAGACAAACACAGGCCACATTTCAAAGATATATTTTATTTAATGATATGTAAATACTACTTCAAACATATAAGCAGCATAAACTTGAGATATTTTATATTCCTTTTTTTGTGGCTAAGTCTTTCAACTATGCTGTATATTTTACAACTATAACACATCTCGATTCAGAATTACCACATTTCATCAGCTTGACAAGGGGCTACTGGCTACTGTATTAGCACATATCTGGATTCTAGAAATCTGTTATTTATTTATTTTTTTAATTTTTTAAATTTTTATTTATTTATGATAGAGAGAGAGAGAGAGAGAGGCAGAAACACGGGTAGAGGGAGAAGCAGCGTCCATGCACCGGGAGCCCGATGTGGGATTCGATTCCGGGTCTCCTGGATCGCGCCCTGGGCCAAAGGCAGGCGCCAAACCGCTGCGCCACCCAGGGATCCCGAAATCTGTTATTTATAGATGAAAATTTGATTACATAGAATTATTTTTCCTTATAGTGTTTTGTGTTTTCTATTCTTACAGTGGTTGGCAAATTGAAACTATGAAATAAGTTGCCTAGATAATACTAAAGATTTTCTATATATCTTTTAATTTTTATTGTTTATAATTGTAAACTCCTGAACAATAAGCATCTTTGGTATAATTAGAAAAATTTGTAGTAAAGCAGTTTGAGATGTTAAGAAGACAAAATCACTGTTTAGAACTGTTATTTTTCCCTATTTAAGCAATTGTTTTGGTGTCCTATATCCATAGTCAATAAGTCATGTTGTCATTATCATGCCAAACTATTTTCATTTGTGTTTGCATGTGTGTGTGTGTGTGCACGTGATTTTAGCGTTCGTTAGTTTAGAGTAGGGGCTAGCAGTATGGTATAGGTGAAAGAATCTTAGAATGGGGGTCAGAAGAACCATCTTTTGTTTCTGCTCTGACACCTGCTGTTAGGCTGACAGTGGAGAAGTCACAAATCTGAAAGTTTGATCCTCAGTTTCCTAAATGAACAATGAGAACATTCTATTACATACTTTCCAAGCCCTTCTAGCACTGTGAGTCTATGATAACTAGCAGAGTGATATGAAGAAGTTGCCATGGAAACAAGCATTGCAATAACATAATAAAGTTGAATAGTTTCCCCGTTTAGATATGGAAATATTACAACTATTTTAATATTTAAAATAATGGTATACTTGTTTCTTGAGAGCAATGAGTGACATATATATATGGCAAATATATATAATGATTTCATAAAAAGAGACATATTAAAAACAGCTCATTGTAAATGCAATAAATAAACCTTTTCCTGTCTAATACAATATTTCTGTGAATTCTAAGTTTGTGTTCCTTAGGGAGAAAAATGCAAAGCATTGCTTTGACTGACTTTAATGATAATTTCTCTGCATTTGCTTTAGACTTTTTCTCTAAAGAGTTCAAGGAATATCTTAACCAAGTTTTAAATTAAGTTTTAATTCCCAAATTCCCTTGAGACATAGGTTGGTTTGTGAAGGGATTATTATCAAGCAGGCTTATCACACAAAAAAAGAACATCTGGACTGATATAATTACTCAGCTTAATCACTTTGACTTCTATTTCATGGCATTAACCCTGATTTCATTACTGGGGAATGGAATAGAATAGAAATAATTGCAAGCAAGGAATGATATATGACATTTGCTTCTTTGAAGATTTATGATATTTTTGCTTTTAAGTAATATATGAATGAAATTTAAAACTTTCATTTCTATGAATGAATTTTCAAAATTTGTCATCTCAAACTCTCTTCAGAATTAAATTCTGAATAATTTGAGTGAGAATGCCTTTGAAAAATGGAACTATGTATATATATATATATACACACACATATACACACACATGTATGTAAACATGTCTATAGCATACACACATATAGATGTAAAATAATAGGAAATTTTGATATTATATGTAGCTTTTTGTTAGTGTATATATGTGTAACACATAAAAATTATGGGGAACATATGATAGATTATAGTCAAATTATATAAGTAAATATTCTGTTTTGTGTAAAATAAGTAATTAGTAAAATTACTGTAGTCTTGTTTTAGGGAAGAAATATAATAAATTAGTTGAAGTGAAAACATGATAAATCACTGTGGTAGCACAAGCTTTATATAGAAACCATTTTGCTTTTAAGGATATATAATTTTTTCAGACTTTTTTCTTTTTAACTTGGCTAACCTATTTGCTTGTTAACATTGCAACGGTTCCAATTCAACATTTCAAAGAAAAAAAGAAATGTGACTGTGTCCCTTATTCTTAAGATACTTCCATTGTTTATTTTGGAAGCCAAACTCTAGTACTGGGCTCAGGATAATAGAATAATTTGGGTGTCCATATGAAACCAGTTCACCAATCTGTGCTTCAGCTTCTCTTGTTCTGCTACACCACACACAGTAGGTGAAAACTGGAAAGGAACTTGGAGGTGAGGGTATGGAAAATGCTCATCTATAAAATGGGAGGTTGGAATAACTACTCTGTCAACCTATAGAGGGTATTACAAAGCTCATATATCATAGGATGTGAAGTTGCCAATATAGATTGTACATATGAGAGCCTGCAAAGGTATGATCACTTATGAAAGAGGAGGAGACTTGGTAGGGTGAATTTGGGTATGGAGATTTCACACCTGTGAATAGTATTAATAGCACAACAAGGGGAGCAAAAGGAAAGGAGGGATCTAGGCTAGAGCTTGTACCTCCACGAAGCTTTCCTAATTCCTGAGCTGAGTCATCTCAATGTTAACAGAGGCTGGTGGGGCCTCTTCTCTGGACAAGAAAACAGGTTAGGTTCCACAAGATGGGTAAGCACTGGTCTTTCTTGGTGGTAGGTAGGGGAGCCTTGTTTAGAAGACATTTGGCTTTTGCACTTGGTATTTACTGCCATTACAAAATGCTCGTTGTTGCCTGAGATGGAATACTGAATCTGGAGTGTACAATAGATTAAAAAAATAAGCTATATGGCTATATACGGGTAAAAGCAAAGTGCAGCTTACTGGAACATGATAAAGAAGAGTGGGTAAGCTTTCAAATACTTTGTTCCTAGTTCTGAATGCCAGCTTTTGTGTCCTGCTTTAGTGGGGCATGAATCATCTTTCTGAGGGCCCTTGAGGTCACTGTTGTTCAGCAAATGCAGCCTTGCCTGAAAGCTTTTGTGTAGAACTGATGTCTTCTTCAGGCTTAAAGGTGGTTTGTCCTTGACCAGTTTTCCTTGACACAACATACTTTAAGTGCTACAGTATTTATCTTATACACCTCTTAAGATTTGAGTCATGCTATTGTCTTCTCTTCAACCATTAAAATATTTCAATTGAGCCCATCTGTTTTGTACACAGACAACCAAATGTCTCTTGAGCTATGGATGTGGCTTATGATAATTGAAATCCTACGTATGTTTATTTTTGTATGACTATCGTAGCAATTGTAATTTTTTTTTTTAAGAAAGCACATCAGATAGGTACTTTCCTGGATAGTGTAGATCATTTAGTATCAATACTTTATATTATAAATGCAAAAATAGGGACAGGAAAGTGTTTTTCCATTTCACATTCATTTTATGTTGTTTTTTTTTTTCTTCACAAAGTTCTGTCATGCATAATATCTCATTAGAGTCTCACAATCTTGTGAGCTAGCATGGCACAAACTGTTATTTCCATTATTCTGATGAAAAAAACTGAAGTCCAAATATCTGTAATGGCATGTCAGCAGTCCCAGAGCTAATGGGTGGTATAAAAATATGCTTTCCCCCCTCAATCTTGGCAACTTTGCTCTGCACTATAGTGTTCTAAAATCTGAGGTATTTCTTTGAGGGGAAAAATGCTTACATATTTGCTTCAGGCATATAATATTGTTTGTTGAAAAAGAATAAAAGCTAATAAAGGTTTATTAATTGAATGAGTGAGTCAGCTAAATAATCTAGAGCACACTGCTTTTGTCAACAATCTTGACTAGTAAAATGTTTTTGAGTTTCAATGAGCTTGTTGTCACAGAAATTCTAAAATATATATATGTGTATACATAAAACACTGGGGACTAAAGATGAGACTGAAGCAAATGGGTAAAAGAAACACAGTGGTACTTTCACAAGCCCATTGGATCCATCAAATTAGTAGAACTCCTAGCCAAGCTCACAGAGTTTTCTATATGCTATGTTTTATTACTTTATTTTTTTAGTATACATTTTATTTCTTCAAAAAGATAAAAATAAATTCATGAAAACTGAGACTCTGTTCTTTCTTTTCTTCTCTCATCACACCACTGCAGAGCTTACTACTGTCATCAAGGGCAATTAAAAACAGACTACTAGGGGCACTTGGGTGGTTCAATGATTGGGCATCTGCTTTTGGCTCAGGTCATGATTCTGGGGTCCTGGGATTGAGTCCCACATCAGGCTCCCTACAGGGAGCCTGCTTCTCCCTCTGCCTGTCTCTGCCTCTCTCTGTGTCTCTCATGAATAAATAAATAAAATCTTAAAAAAAAATCAGCCCATGAGCTGCAGTTACTAATTCGAGAATGAGGTTGCTTTAAGAAGCCCTTATTTTAAAATATTAATAATGGATGCTCTAGGTTAGTGCTGGCAGTTAATTTTCAACTTTGGTCTCCAGCCAGAGGCAGTACCAATTTATTGTCATAGAATTATGATTGCAGGTCCAAAGAACAGAAACACTGTTTATTTTCACAGTGCCCCCAAGTAGCAATGTTCAAGCATAAGTGTATACTTGTTGAGTTAAAAACACAAATTAATAGCAGACTTGGATCAGTGCTCCATGCAGGCTATTTAAACCTGCCACCAGGCTCCAGGGACTCCACATACTCTTCGACTTTTTCTCCCTCAAGATTAGCAATAGGTTTAAATATGATCTCCTTAGTTCCACCCCACTCTCAAATTCTCCAAAAAAATGCCATCGTTGTCTTTTCGTATTAAAAATTTTATTGCTTATCACCATAAGCAAATAAAGGGAACAACAACAATTTTCTTTTAAATGGGGAAGTTTGAAATATTTTAGTGTCTGTAAAGAACTGATCTCGGCCTTTGACTTCTTGCATCCATCAGAGATGGGAACTTCAGCCTCTACTCTTATCATAAGGGTGGAACTCACCAACCCACTTTCCTTCTTCTGGCCCTTTATTAGTGAAAGATCATATGGATCTTCTATCCTGAGGAGTTCTCTCTTCCTGGGTTACATTAAAAAAAATGATACTGAAAAAATAATGGGAGACCCCTAGCTGACAATCACCATCCCTTGGGGTTTACATCTTGGATCGTAGCTAGCATCCTAGGCTTCTTCTGCCTGTCAATTAATTTATTCATTTTTCAAATATTTAGTTAGCACCTTCTAGATTCCAGGTACAGTTCTAGGTGTGGGAGATGCAATAGTGACTGAAGCAATGATCTCTGGCCTCACAAAGCTTACATTCTAGTGGAGAAAGCAAAACAATAAACAAATGTCAGATTGTGATAAGTACTATGGAAAAAAATAAGGGGGGCAAGGGGATATCAGCATTCCAAGGCAAAAATAATTCTGGAAACAGCAGAGCCCAAGTACAAACTCCCAGGGGAGAGAGCATCATAGTGTCTGTGCTAGGGTGGAGAGAGTGAAGGGGTGAGAGGGACAGTAGCAGCAGATAAGATTGGAAAATCAGGGGAGGTGAGTTGGGCATTGGAAAGATTAGGTCAGATAACACTTGGTAGATAGGCAGTACCTTACAGGCATGGCAAGTGAGAGAGTGAGTTATTAGAGAGCTCTGAGAGGAGTCAAGTGACGTGATGGCTCAGTGTGATTTTTCTGTCATTTACTTAACTGAGTTGCCAGCCTTCTTAGAACAAGGGTTATAGATGCTACAGTTCCTGACATAGACTAGGTCCAATTGGGAAAATGGCTCCAGAGAGCTTCTGATAGATGTGTCAGAACAATGGTGGTTTTTTCTGAGGCACTTCAGAGATGTCTTACATCCACTGTAGATCAGTTCTCAGTAGGTTCATCAAAATGAATTGAAACTTGCCATTTAGAGAAACTTCTTGTTATTCTTTCTGTGCTTTTTTGTGTTAACTGTGGGAGTCATTGCCTGTTTTTATTTCTCCATTTAGACTGGTAAGAAAATTATGGAGTTGCTTTTCCTGGCATCATAAGAATAGCATTTGTGTGCATTACTCATGAATCTAGCTGGATCTATGGATTCTATAACAGATAAAAATGAAAGAAGGGCCAGTTTAGACTAGTTTGGTTGCTGGCAATTTTGATCTTATAGGAGCTCACCTTAACAGACTTCTAAGTTGATTAATCTAATTTCCTTTGCTTTTATTTGGACACAAACTTAGCCAATTAGATTTGCCAGAATTAGAGAACAAAAGTCTACTTAAAGTCTGAAGATACCATGTAGCTATGTGCAAGGATGCAATGTAGATTAGAAATCAATAAAAGATGGTTTCTTCTAAAGCCTCTCTTTTAGTCTGGAGGCAGAAGCTAAAGGTTAAGCAGATATCTTGGGATGGCAGACCAAGGAAGATCTATCTTTCGGTGAGCAGGACAGCATTTTAATGGAATGAGTTCTAGTTGAGTGCACATGAATCACCTAGGGATTTTGTCAGAATTTGGATTCTGATTCAGTAGGTCTGGGGTGGGGCTGAGATTTGGTACTTCTAACAGGTTCTCAAGTGACGCTGATGGTGCTGGTTTACGTACCTCGTTCTGAGTGGCAACGTGCTAACATATATCTTATTTGGATAGATCCATTAGTTTACTCTGTGTTGCAATTTAGTCTTCAACAAATAAATGTAGATTACATAACCATTTGACATTGAGGAACGGGCATTAGGAAGAGCAGAGAGAAAGTTAACTAATATTCCAGGAGAGCCTTGGGTGTACCAGAAATAGCACCTTGCTTCACTTAGGCTATTTATAATGTTCCAAAAGGCACCATGGAACCCTTGTTTGGGTGATGGATTTGAATATGCAGAAACATGACTTATATAAAAACTCTACGTGGTATGATACCTGAGAGGATAGGAATTTAAATAATAAAATGTACCTTTACCTTTACTCATTATTTGAGGGACCTAATCATGGAAAGTTGTAACCCCTTAGCAGAATGTCCAGACAGGTTGAATAGCTTTTTCAAAGCCATACAGTCTATTAACACTACTGCAAAAATTAAAATCTGTATCCTTCATACTCTCCTCCAAGCAACATCATGATGTTTTTTGAAAATGTATTTTTAACCAAGTCCAGGGAGGGACATTGGTACAAATTTTGATGTCTTGGCCATGCAAACTAGGGAGTCCTTTACAAGGTAGAGTGTGGTATGGGAGACATAAGTGTATGTGTGTAGGTGAAGGGAAGATGTATGGATGTGTATGTCGAATAGGAAAACATCATGTCCTACACTGTTTTTGGAGTGCTAATTCTGGCAGGAACATTTATTCCATGCTTAAGGAAAGAAAAACTGGATTTAGTAAGAGTAGTGAAAAGAAAGGTAAAATGATATCGAATGAAGTAACAATGGCTGACATCAGGTTTTGACAATGGGCAGTGAAAATAAAACAGAAGCAATGAATTTAAAAAGAATAAAAAATATAGAAATATTAGGACTTTATTATTGATTGGGCAGAGGAAATTATAGATGTTGGTATTTAAAAACAATTATAAGTGTCTATGTTGTTTCTCTGGCTGTCTCTTTGCAGTAGGCATAGGAATAATTAAAATCATGGGCTTAATGATTAGATCAGTCCTGAATTAAATGTTGACTTCTTCCCATGTAAACTGCATGGCTTTGGCATGTGGCTTATTCTCTCTAAGTCTCTCCTAGGGTTGTTTATTCGGAATCGAAGAGATATTGTATCAAAAATATTGAATATAGAGCCTGCTCACATACAAATAGAACAGAGAGTTTGCATCTATGGGAGAATGATGGTGGTGTCATTATCTGCAGTGAGTCTTCAGGGATTTTGAAGTTGATTTCATAGCATGTGAAATGGTATGGGTAAGGTACAGAGGCTGGTTTCACCCTAGAGGATGATGACCCCAAGAGAAAAGATCTGAGTGAAAGTCTCCAGGCGAGGATAACCCAGATCATCATCTTGCTAGCAATACAAGGTTCAGGTAGTCATGTTGCTCTGGCAGAGGGGTTCTCTTAGTATATCAAGTGCTCTAGTCAGCTTCTCCTCTCTGCATTCATCTTTTGGCATACTGACCAAATTTACCTCCTAAAGCTCCATGTTTTAGAACCTGGTAGGCCCTGATTTCCTGCCTCACAAAGGAGCAGGAGAGAAGGAGAAGGTACAGGAATAGGAGAAGGAAGGGGAAATGAAATGGGAAGTCAAGTGGGAAAGACAGACAGGAAATCTGGACAACTTAGGATCATGACCTGAATATTAGGCATCTCTGTTTTTTTTTTTTTTTTTTTAATTTTTATTTATTTATGATAGTCACAGAGAGAGAGAGAGAGAGGCAGAGACACAGGCAGAGGGAGAAGCAGGCTCCAAGCACCGGGAGCCCGACGTGGGATTTGATCCGGGGTCTCCAGGATCGCGCCCTGGGCCAAAGGCAAGCGCCAAACCGCTGCGCCACCCAGGGATCCCGCATCTCTGTTATTATAGGTGGTTGTAGAAATCAGTAGTTTCCCAGGCTTTGTTCTTGTGTTGAGCTTACTGGAGGGTTACTGCTCTCGTATGTATACTCAACTGCAATTTCATACATAATTGCTCATTTTTCCCTCCTGAGAGAAATCAGAGTTTCTTAAGTGGGAGATATTTCTTAGCCTGGGGAAGATAGAGGGTTTTCTCCCTCTCTACTTTCCCAGTTGGCATAAATATAAAGACAACTGGGAAAATATCGATTGAAAAAAGTGGCATTTATTCAAGCCTCAAAATATATCAGGTGGTTTATAGAGCAGAGAGATAGATGTAGTCCCTGAAGGCTTGAGTTGTGAGCATCAGCATTGACTGAAGCAGGCTAATTTACAGTTTTCTGAAAGGCAATGGGGTTGAGAAGAATGATTATGGCAAAATGTTTAACCAGGAAAAGTGCCACAACTTTTTTTTTTATTGAATTCTTATTTGGGATGTTTTTGTAAACTTATCAATCATTTTGTGACATTTTACAGTGTAACAAAATTCTGGTGTTTGTGAAACATCATTCTGAAATTGCCCCCAAAGTAGATTTCTCTCTCTCTCTCTCCCATCAAACTGACATTGGGTACAACTTTATGAGTCTTGAATGACTAGTCTATTAGCTAAAACTCTTTCAATTGTAAGTTACACAAGTTTTGAGTTTTAAAAAGTAGGAGGAAAGGAAAGTCTTAGGGAGCTGCAGGACAAGAATTTCAGCTGGACCCCAGGAATGTTTTAGAATTTAGTTCTGGAAAGCCCCCAAGAGCCTCTCCTCCCTAGGCTCCCCATACACTCTGCTTTCTTCCTTGATCTCATCTGTTTTTTTTGTTTTGTTTTGCTTTGTTTTGTTTTGTTTTTTAATGGAGGATTAAGGCTTTCCCATAGCTCACATATTGACATAGGTTCAGTCCTCCAAAGTAATTCCATAGTGATCTGGATTTCTATTCCATTTTCTTGGAAGAGAAAATGTGGTTCCACCTCCCCACCCTCTTAGGTCAGAAGGCCATTCCTGGTTTCATCATACATAGTATGAACATGGTTTCTGGGGCCCAGCTCTGCGGATGTTGGGGTTTGGGGAGTGATTTCCAGAAAAATAAATTGTTAAAAACTTGCTGGGTTGTGCCGAATTCATCTCTCCTATCATGCCCAGAATGAGAATGCTGCCTGGCACTAAGGACACTCTCTATAAATATTTGTCAAATGAAGTAGTTATTGAGTGAATGCACTGGTAAAGATTTAGGAACACATTTGGCTTGATAAGTGAGGAAGGTGTTTGCATTTTGAACATTGTGATAGTAGATCTTTCTGAGTTAATTGTTATAATAGTTAACTTTAAAGTTACACTAGTTAAAATCATTTGATTTCTAGGCTGCTTTTATGTATTGGTAAAATCATTTTAAAATTTAAAAAATTATACATTTTTGTGAGAACATTTAAATGACAATAATACCATATTCATTCATTTTAATGGTATTTATTTCTTTATTTTAAAAATTTTATCTAATGTTCATGAAGACTAAGCCTGGAGTGATTCGCCCAGTACCTGTAAAATCCAAAATATTACTGAAAAAAGAGGAGGAAGTCTATGAGCCCAACCCTTTCAGTAAATACCTGGAAGATAATAGTGACTTCTTTTCTGAGCAGGTGAGCATACATAAAAGAAAATCTTCAATATTTTGATAAATAACTGTATGAAATATGGGATGCCTCTATGAATATAGTATGTATAAGAAAACGTTCATTTAATTGGAATATCCTTAGTAATAAAAAAGATCAATTTTTGCATAATAAAAAGAGATTCACATATTCCCAGGATGATATTTTGTTTGAAGTATTTCAAAAAAAAAAAAAAATCTATCTAATGCTGGTATTGTTTAGGGAACCAAGACACTACTCTCCATAAAAGAAAGACTTTGTTTTCTTGGTTGGATGGTTCATATAGGTGTTGCCTTCTTATTTCTAAAGTCCTACTTTAATTTGAAAAGATGCAATATTTTAGATTCGGTATTAGTACATTTAGCAAAAGATCTATTGTATGGATGCATTGCAACATGGTAGAGATGATATGAACCCCTGGATTGAGCCGTAATATTTTGGGGATGGGATTTAAGATATTTTAAGACTTTGTTGATCATTCAGTTTATACATAAAAAAGGTGTACTGTCTTCCTTTTATATACCCTATACATTGGAGGAGGTATAATGGGAGGTTGTTGATGGTGCTTTATAAGCTATTTGGGAAACATATGAAAATACACATTTATGTTATATAAAAGTCCATATTATTTCAGAAGGAAACTTTGCATCTCTATTTGTCCTACTGAGATGCAGCAAATAGGCACGGATTATGTATTTTATATCTCAAATACTATTACATGGATAAACAATATAAGCAATCCAGAAACCTTTCTGATACAATCAAAGCATGTAAAATCACCATCCTTGGTAATCATTAATAAAATAAACTTAAGAAAGAATATAAGATGATATACTGCTTTTAAATTTTACTTTGAAAATGATAGCCAAGGATATTCTTTAAAAAATTACATTTGCATTTGTGAATCATAGGGAATATCTTATCTGCTACATATTAACTCTATAACATCTCTCTTCATTTTCTTCATGTATAAAATGAGGCATTCGGATCGGGTACTTTCTGAGGATTCTTCCATTTAAAAAATCTGGGTTCCTTAAAATAAAAGATTAACCGTGACAAGGTCAGAAGTCACTGTGTAGCCTTGTAAATGTTCATCACAAATACTGATGATTTGCTATAGTTTTTAATCTATAAAATGGAGATGATATGATTTTGATGAGTTAAACATTTTTAGAAGGCACTAATATCATTGAATTATTTCCATTTTATAGAATAAAATGTAGTCCCCAATTTAAATTAAATAGAGAAATTCTACTGATTTATAGAACTGTATTCACTAATTCCACATGTAACAGAAATAAAAAAATTTCTGTTAGGAAAACATATTTTCATCATCAACAAAAAACACTTATTAAGTATCTACTGCTTTGTGACACAGATACTTTAGAGGCTTTATATGACATTTTAGAATGTATGGGATCATTATAAAAATAATGTAGTTAAATAACAAAATGCAAACAGCTAAAATAAACTTTATGTACTATCCATGTAATTTATATTCTTCAAAATATGCTTTCATGCTGTAAAATAACAATTTTGTTCTCTTATATTAATATAATTTCAAATGTATGCATTTTACTTTAAACAGAATTCATTGTAAAATGTCAAGTTATATATTTATCACAATTTACTGTCCTCCAAAATGATAAATTCCATTTCCAAGTATAAAAAATTCTTGTCATTAAAAGAGTTGTCATTTCTTTGCACTGCTTTTCCTGACTAGACAGCAAGTTTAAAGCTCTGTTTATGTATAATACAGACCTGTATTTGTGGAAAATTTGAACTCTTTTGTAAATATGGAGATGCCATATTGTATTTATATATTTTGTCAATCAATTTATTCTTGTTTATATTTCACCTTTTATGTGGAACACAGGAAGTAAAAGGAGTCTGCAGACTGTCAGGATTGAAAGAAGTCTAGCATACTACTTAAAAGTGAATTTGAAACATTTCTTGGTCTTACTCATTAACCTTGCATGAGAGGGAAAATATAATAGAAACTTGAGGATCACTGCACACTGGGCAAGTACATGTACTATCAACTGGTCTCTTTATATTGAGTTCTAACTACCATCTTGGTGTGTCCAGAATCTACAAGAGAGAAAGACTTCAAAGGCACTCCGCAGTGTAGAGGCTTAGATCTACTTAAAATATAAATTGAGTAATAACAGTTGATAATCTCAGTGCTGCTACCTCATCAGAACTTGAATAGAAGAGAGTATACTCAAATTCACTAGTCGCTATTGTATTCTCCTCTGCTGCTGCCACAGAATAAATTGAATGGTTCCAAACTCAGTTGATCTCACCCACCCATGTAATGGAAAATTCTTTAGCCAGACACTTGGGCCAAATTGAAGCAGCTCACATTCACAAATCTGCCTTGTACTGGGGACAGTTCCACATGACAGGAGATGTTGGATGGAATTGTTAAGTCAATAAATTTCTCCTAACAGCTTCACTGCCATAAAATATGATTTCAAAACTCTCTGTTACAAAATGTCAGACATTAAAGATGATGAGACCAGACGGAAATGTATTTACTGTAGCTTAAGAAGGTACAAGCAGGCAGCCTTTTGAACTGATAATGAACTGAAAATTTGCCTGGAGACAGCCTCTGAGTACTAAAAGCAAAGTTTGAAACCAAATATATAATCAAGTAATTGAGACTTATTAATCAGCAGCTTTTGCATCAAAATGGCATAGGCCAGGAAGCATCTGTCTATATTAGATTTATGTGGATTTTGTAACAAAGATTCCTCAGAATGAAGTTTATGCTGTTTTGAAATTACCTTTAAAACCATTATTGTATCAATTTGTGGTTCTTTTGACTTACTGCAAAATATCCTCACTCTCCACATTTGGATTTAAAACTATTGTGATGTACTTTGAAGCATTCTCTATTGATGATCAAGGTCAGAGTTGGAAAGTAATTAACAGAATTGATTGGACAAATGGGCATCCAGAAGACATTGAGGCTTAGAAAATCAATTCACTGATGAGAATGAAGATACTTTAAGAGCCCACTGATTTTTGGTATGCCTGACTACTTGTGAGTTGGCAAAATATATTGATTGTTTTCTGCTCATTTAGTGTATTTAATTAGATAAAGGTGATTTCTTCACTTAAGATCCTCAATTTAATATAAGAAGCGATTATTAATCTCAAGTATATAAAATGTTACATAAAATATTCTCTCATTCTTTATAAATTTGTAATCAAACTCATAATATTAAATGTCATTTTCTTCTGAAAATCTTAATGAAATGTATAAAAAGAAAGGATTTAGACAGAATTAAAGAGGAAATATTGTAATTTCATCTGATTTTCCTGGAATCATTTTTCCTTTCTCTTTCTCTTTCTCTTTCTCTTTCTCTTTCTCTTTCTCTTTCTCTTTCTCTTTCTCTTTCTCTTTCTCTTTCTTTCTCTTTCTTTCTTTCTTTCTTTGTTTCTTTCTTTCTTTCTTTCTTCTTTCTTTTTCTCTTTCTTTCTTTCTTTTGCATTCTTCTTTCGAGAAATAACACTTCCTAGCATGTATGCCTCTTGAATTTTATTTTCCTTTTAACTTGCTTCAGTAAGCAAAAGAACATGTTTTTTGTGAAAATGACCATTTAGTGAATTTCCTTCACACCATTTTACAGAGAGCATAAAAGGATAATTATGGGGAATTTTCTTTTTTGTAGTATTTTCAGTCTTTCCTTTTGATTTTCCGTAGACATCTGACTTTCCTACCAAATTCTCTGTTTGACATTCAACTTTGATGATTATATGGGTGACTTTCAGATTTCTATCTCATTATTCCTCGTTAGATTTCTACCGTGACCTTCACCTTTTCTTCCTTGTGTCACGCACATGTTAATATTACAGAGCAAGTACTCACCTTTGTCATAGGTGAAACTGACAATACTGCCTTCTATTCTGAATGACTTCTGGCTTTGCCATAAATTGCTGCTGTTTCAACAATTGTTTCTCAGTCAAGATGGTTCATTCTCTTTCGTCATAAAATTATATTTTATCATTGCTAACCATTTATTAAGAAATATTTTTCAACTTAAAATGTTTAGCCTTTTTAGGTCTGGAGTTAATTAAGTGGGTTGCCAAATTGTTTTAAGGGGAGAAAACTGAAATGCCTTGTGTTACATTTCTTTTGAAAGGGTTAAGCCCAAAGATTTGGTTTCTCTACATTTTACCAGGTTGTTTTTTGTTTATTCGAGTAATGAAATCTTTGTGAGTTTTTTCTTCTTTCCTTTTGTCTTCATCCCCCCTTCCTCCCTTTTCTTTTCTTCCTCCCTCTTTCCCTTCTTCCCTCTATATGTAATAGATAATAATTGATCATAAACAGGAAATATATCACATGTAATAGATAGTTTATCATCAGCATAATAAACTGTTTTTTTAATTGTCATATAGAGACAAAATTTGCTTTTTCTCTAGAGTATAATCAAATGGTATTACCTTTTCAAAGTTAAGATTTTATGTCTCCTTTTTTCCTTTTTTCTGTTTTTCTTTTTTTTCTTTTCCTCTTTCTTTCTTTTTTTTTCTTTTTTTTTTTTTTGCGTAAGCTTTCTCTTGATTTTGTGTAATTATTGACGTTGATTGGAACTTGCAATTTTCTGTTGCAGTTATCTTCAAGCTATGGGAAACTTACTTTCCTGTCCCCTTTCCCTTGACTTACATAGGGTTAAAGTACTGAACAGATTCTTACTTGTTCTAAAATATCAAAATCTTAAGAAGACCTATTGCCACTTGGATTATATTAGATTGAATTATTCTAATAATTCTAAAAATTAGTTAAACAACTGAATTCTAATAATTAGCTAAGCTCTGAGGCATTAGTTACTTAACAAATATTTGGTAGATCTGTGGTATCTAACCCTACCCTAATCTATGAGGCAACAATGATGATCTGAACATTTTATGCCAATATGTTCTTCTTCAATGCTTTGTTAGCTCATGATGTTCTTATCTCTGTTTAAGAGGAATGGCACTGCCATATTTAGAAGCTCTCATGTAAATTATGCTCGAGTTTTAAGATAAGGTCTTGCTAAAATCAAATATTCTATATTAATTTCTTCTGAAAAGTATTAAACAGAATGTCAAAAGGGAGAAGGTAGCTATGTAACAATTCTTTAAGTAATATCCAGAGTAAATGTTATTTAGAGATTAGAAAGTTTTATGTGTTGGCAAGGAAAAAAGATACATTCTTATATTTTTACTTCACAGAAGTCTTTATCCCATACTTCTTTTTGAACTCTGAGTCAAGGTCAGCCTGTAAATAGAACTGTAGATAGTAACAATCACATGTCTTTGGCATGGTTTTGTCATATGGTATGTAGGAGAGTTTTGGTAAAACTAGTGTTCCTGTCCCAGGACATTGTCTACAGTACTCCCCTTCCTCCCTCTTTATACAGTTTCAATTCTACAACTGCCTTAAAATGATTTATAATTGTTAATAATGTTTATGGAAAAAAACTGAAAAAAATTAAAAACCATGGACTCAAAATGGTGTCATTTAGAGTTCTCAAACCTGTGCTTAATACATAATTGATTTGAACTTTCAACCTTCCCCGGAAATGTAGTCTTATCTTGTCAGTCAAGAATTTTTCTATAAGTGTCAATGAGGGCCTCCTGGGTCTTTCTACCCACCAAAGAAGGAAGAGGTAATAATAATCTGCATTATAAGAAACTTGGCTTTTCCCTCTCAAAGGCCACCTGCCCTGGAATAATCTTTCTTTTTTTTTTTTTGCTAATAATGTTCTTGCTCCACCCTTCTATAAAACCTTCTATTTTGTCTAACTCCTTAGAGCTTTCTTCTACTTACTAGGTGAGGTGCTGCCTGGTTCGTGAATCATTTAATAAAGCCAACTAAATCTTTAAAATTTACTTGATTGAATTTTGTTATTTAACAAATACATATCCTTAGGAAATGCAGAGAGGCTTGTGATTTTTCTCTACTGAAAAATTTTGTTTGATCCATGAGAAGAGCAATCAAGGTAGAATGTATAGAGGAGGACACAATAAAAGTTGAATGTATTATTTGAACATAAATGCTAAGACCGATGTGTTTGAAACATGTTATATTCTCTAAGCATTGGGGAGATTGTTACTTATTTTACAGCGTGGGTGAGATTAGACAGACTTTGATGACAAATATAAAGGTCACAGCAAGATATAGAAACCTGAAGATGAGTTATGTGGAGAGAGTTGAAAACCTCTTTTCTGTGATCCTGTATAAAATAACTTAAGGTCGGAAATTTAGGCAGAGAAAACAACAAATCCAAATGAAAAAAGCAACCAAAAGAATGCATAGGAGGGAATGAAGCAGAGAGAGAAAACTGGTAAAGAAACTGGTCTTTGAATTCCACTACAGAGCCAAAGACAGCCTGAGAAGTCCAGCTCGTGGACAACTCAACCTGCTGGTGAAGCAGGTCATTTACAGTAAATATATGGGAAAAAGAAAATGATGTATGGAATACATTACACATGTGCAAAAGTGTAGTTATCTTCATTTCAAAGGCTGCATGGAAAGGAAGATCTGTAAATTTGTAAATTCAAAATCAGTGATTCCTTAGAGGCTGGAGAGCTGGCAGGTTTTTAGACTCTTTTGAACTAATGTTCTAATCTCCAAATATGGACAATCCTAAGAGAAATTTAATCTCTTGCAGCCAGGCCATCCAAATATCAATTTGTCTTATGGACCTTTAGGTGTTTAATATGTTTTTTGCCTTTGCTTTTCCTTGAAAATAGAAAATTGCATTTGGCATGGAAATAAACAACTCACCAGGGACTGAATTGTCAGTTAACTTTATCTGGTAGAGTTGAGAGGCTTAACATATTTTACTTGTTCAAATAAAAGCAAGCCTGTATGATAGTCATACAATTGGGTAAATTCAGAAAAATAGAGTTTTTTTTTTTTTCAATCTTTGACTAATCCATTTCCAGGAAATGTTAGGCAATCATGAATTGCATTTGGTGGAAAGACTGGCCTTCTGCAGGGTATTGTAGGGTCAGGCTATTCTCACCTTCTAATTTTAGAACCCTTATCCAGGCAGGATCTAATGACTTCATCTACACTGAGGTGTAATTGAACCAAAGGAAAACTAGAGCGGCTTGGTTTTGTGGAAACAACTCTGAAGTCTGGATCATATCATGCAAGTGTGATTAACCAGCTCTACTCTGTGCATTTGTGAATTGTGAACCTCATCCATGAAGCGTGGGAATTGGGCTAGCCCAGTGGTTCTCAACTGGGGTGATGTTGGCCCAAACGTTATTGGTTGTCATAACTGGGAATGCCACTGGCATCTAGTGGGTAGAGGCTTGAATGCTACTAAACATCCTACAATATACAGGACAGTCTCCCACAACAAAGAATTATCTAGCCTGAAATGCCAGTAGTGCTAGAGCTGAGATATCCAGGACTAGACCATTTCTTGGCTCTCTTCCAGCTCCAAGAATACTATGACTAATGATGCTCAATGCTACCCTTACCAAGGGCATTGGAATTCAACCAACAATGACTAGGTATCTTCTTTTTGTGTCTTAACTAAGAACTTTTCCCTATTTGATTTATACAAAGGAGGTAAGTAAGCCTCCATTTATGAGGTTTCCCACATACCATGTAGCCTCTACCTATACCCCTGTTTATTAAAGGGCATGTGTTTTCATTGGCTCTAGATATTTCAGCAAAGTTATGGCTTCCCCATCGTCTTGTACATTTCACCCTCATTCTTGTATTTCCCTAATTGTTAGGTTTCAAGAGAATCAACTAAAAAAAATTTTAATGAGAAATTTTTTTAATATCAGACAGTCTGTCTGAAAAATGCATGCTGTTGGATGAAGTCATTCCTGATACTGGGACTTATAGCATATCTGCAAAATGAGGGTATTGTACAAAATACTTTTGATGGTGCCCTCTTACCCTGAAATTCTGTGTTTATGTTTTTAAATACCATCAGAATATAATAATAAATATTATTATTAAATATTTAAATATTACTGGATGATATTTATCATCCTTAGATGATTCACAAAAGGAAAAAAAAAGAGCAAGTATTATTACTCAGGTCATATGTTTGGAGAGACATAAAGTTTTGTAACCTACTGTGTAGGTCAAAATCATAACAAATAGCCCTGGCATGTGGCCCCATCCTAGCGGTGCTATGGTTTCCTGATGTTCCTGATGGATGGTGTTGCTGCTTCCCTCCATGCTCACTCCTTTCTCTCTATTCCTAGCATTCAGCCCTTTAACATTCGTGCCAGGCTCTGCAACACACATGGGTAACTCTACTGGAAATGGAGTAGACATTATCCTTGCCCTCATGAAACTTAGCTACTAGTGAGTCCTACCTATTTTGGACCAGAAAGAGTAACTTTCTGTTACTCTTTACCTTCTTTGTAATCTTCTGTACTTTGTCATGTGAAACTGTTCACTACACACTCAGGCACACACCATGGCCTGGTCCGCCCATCCTCTGATCTACTAAGGGATCTACCATGACTACTGGTTCCTGGAGTCTTTGATTCTTCTGCTTCCCACAAAGGAGAGAAACTTTATGATGGAATGCGATAGAAAGAACGTGGATTCTGTGTGAGCCTAGGAACTCTGAACTTCAATTTCACCCTAGAAAAAAAATGGGGCTACTAATCCTATTTCTAATAGTACTCATATTAATACTCATTCATGGTTACACAAAACAGTCATTGCAGAGGAACATTGGAAACTTTATAGGGAATACACATTTGAAATGTTTGTTGTTATTATGTCCTTTAAAATCACTATAATTTTGGAAGAAAGAAGTTTACTCCTTGCTAAAGGGTAACCAAATATGTTCTCTGCAGGGTATTGTAGACACAGAAATCTCTTTTCTATGTTGCTTTTTGACTTTTTCAGTATAAGTTGCTCCTCTCTACCAAATATATGTTGGTTGGCGACCTAAGAAAAAAATTAAACTATGTGTATAGAAAAACATAAAACAGCATTTTAACTCTCTAGTACCCACTGTGATTGATTATGAAATATTTTCTCTTTCTTCTCCCTTGAGCACATCGCCATCACTATATCTTCAGTGTCATCTGCTCTGTGAGGTTTGCTGTTAGACCATCACAAACATTAAATAACCCAAAGCCTATCTTGAAAATTGTATTTTAATCATTTAAAAACTTTTTCGGGTTAAAGGGATTTGAAAAAGCTAAGCATATGCTATCTCTTTTCATACTTCACATGTTTGCATTTTTTGATTCAAACAAGGATTTGAAATAGGTTAAGTGTGGCTTTAAGTATGTCTCTTTCTAAAATGCATATGGATTCTTCAGAATTAGGGCTGATAAACAAAAAGTTATGCCATATGCTCAAAATTAAGAGACCTACTTTATCTTGGCTTGATCTTTGTAGAGAGTAGATGATTACAATCTCTTCTTGGTAATTTGGGTTTTCTGTGATGGTATCTGTAAAATGTTGCTATGCCTTTGGCTGAAGGAGTCACTGGGTATGAAATACCCGGTAACTGTTCTTGACTTCATGAACAGAGTTTTGTTTTCAACCTGAAACTGTAGCACAAATGCTGTAATTCTGATTTTAAATTGCTATAAGCTCCAGACAGGAAAGGAAGTTGAAAAGAAGCGCTGCATTTTGAAAGTAAGTGTTGTTCTACCAAAGAGGTAGAAGGAGGGAGAGAGGATGGGGTTAAAGCTCCAGTAATTTCACCTGGTGGTGCTCTGAGTTTCCAGAGGCACAAATCACTGCATGGTATGAAGTGGGGACAGTGGGAGCAAAGAGAAAGTGGATTTTCACCCTTTACTTCCAAACCACGGGAAGGGGCTAACTTTAAAATGCCAGGATGGAACAAAAGAGTCTCAGATGTGCAGGCTTTAATGAAAAGAGCCCACAGTACCTTAAAATGCCCTTTGGTGTTGCAGTGAAAACAGCTTTTGAAGTTAAATAGTTTGACTTGATGGCTGAGCAGAAAGTTGGCTTTTTCTAGAGTGGTGAATGCAGCCAAAAGGACTATAGCATTAATTTTCTGATGCCTCTGTTAATACTTAATTTTGCAGTATCTCCAGCTCTCTTAATGAACAGAGATAAATTAATTTATTCTCTGCATACTGTCTGCTAAATTTTCTCTAATGAACAAAGGTATTATTTGCATCATAAATTCTGGTGTTTTTTAAGTTTTTCAGGATAGGATATTATAATTAACTGAAATAATCCCTTTTTAAAAATCAAGATCCTAAGTAAAGCTTATTTTATTTTGAAAAATTTGTCCTACGTATTTTTATATTGAAAAAGACAATTCTCAAGTAAGTAAAAAGCACTAAAAGCATTTTCTTAGAAATAACTATGTTAACACTTCTCACTGATAGAAACATGTATGAGACAATTTTTTGACCCCTGTCCTTCCCTCAAAAACTAGAACATTAGAAGATTTATCCATTGGATGCAAAAGCGGGTATACAATGTTTATTTCCAGGAGTCACTTAGCATAGTGATCTCCAAAGTAGTATCTACCAACCTCAAGATAATTCATGGGGGTGGTGGTGGAGTGCAGGTCAGACATAAAGATTTTATTAATTTTTTTAAAATCCAAAATAGGGTTCACAAACTGTTATCTGTGGGCCAGATCTGATCCACATATAAAAAATGTTTTATTGGCACACAACCATGCCCATTCATTATGTATTGTCTAAGGCTGTTTTCATGCTACCAAAGTAATTGTGACAGACATATGATTTGTAACACCTATTATATATACTAAATGGACCTTCACAGGAGAAGTTGGCCACCTCCTGACTTAAAATTATAAGAGATGTTTAAGCTTTGCTGATTTATATGGGTTTACATTATTGTCTTTGTAAGTATCAGTGCTAGACAGTCATAACTCATATATATTTCAAGTGAGATTTCTTGGGAAAGTGTCAGCTCTCTAGTTTGGTTCAGAGAGCCCTCAGTTGGCTTGGCCTAGTCAGACATATGATTTATCACATTAACTATTTTTAATTAAATTAAAATAATCCTCATAAAATAAGTGACTTTGTTTCAAAAAATCTCCTGCAAAATAATCTGGATTGAATATACCACTACTAATATCGGAATAAATAGCAAGAAATGTCAGTAACGATGTAATGCCTATACCTAGTATAAGCTTGTTAACAGTCATATTGTTAATTCATTATTAATATTAATATATCTATCCCTAATTTATCATTTTACCTTGAGTTTTAATAATTGTATTATGGTATCTTAAGATATATTTACAAAGTAGGCATCCAGAACTTGCAGATGCTGTGCAATTTCAGCAATGTTTAAAGATATAAAAAAATAAAATAAAGATATAAAGTACTCAAAATTATACTGTTTAAAGTTTTGCTGAAGTAAATGATAAATGTCTATTTTGAGGAATATTCATAAAGTAAAAATTAAATACCCAATTTAATTGGAAATAAATGTGTTCTTCCTGCTGTACACTATAAAGTAATATATAGAAAACAATAGAATGATGAACTGAATTTCATCCCTTTGTATTAGATACCATTACAAAGTGCATTGAAAAAATCTGGATATTTTAAACACAAAAGTAGTGAGCAAATTACACTATACTGCAGTTTCATTTTGCAGTTAGATCAAAATACAGATTTAAAGATAGTCTTAGTATGTGGCATTTGTGTTCTAAATATGAAATATACAAAAAGTGACATTTGGGGACTTAAAGGAGAAATAAGTCAGAGAAAACTTAGTCTCTAAAGTAAGCAACTTCTTTATAATAAAATTACAGTTCTATGGGAAAATTGTGAAGGTAAAATCAGCAGTAGAATATATAAAAAATTTGTGGGTGTGAGATTGAAATTACATCAACATCCTTAGATAAACTCTGATGATAAAGAAGATGTAGATGTGTGCATACCTGCACACACTATATAGAGAGAAGGCCTGTTACATATATTACATTTAAATATAGTCAAGATTACTTCATACAGTAATAGAAACATAGGGATAACGCTATGTTTGTGTGTATCTTTATAATAATGAGAT
This sequence comes from Vulpes vulpes, assembly GCF_048418805.1. NCBI lineage: Eukaryota > Metazoa > Chordata > Mammalia > Carnivora > Canidae > Vulpes > Vulpes vulpes. Next base: position 150,505,166 of record NC_132780.1, read on the forward strand.
AGAGAAGGACCAAGAATATCTTTGGAATCATTTGGAAGTTTTCAAGTCATCTTCTGGCAAGGTATTTTAAAGTGACAAACTGCTGGACACATTATGACTAATTTGGCTTTCCTTGCCACCTATATATTGAAAAATGTGCTCTTCAACAAATTTTTGATTAAAGAGTAAATCCAAAATAAAATTTCTACCTGGAATAAAAAAAGTAATAAAACTATTTTTTATTAGAATACAGTCAAAATAGTTCTTGGAAGAAAAACTTATGACTCTAAATATGGTTAATGAATAAATAAGAGAATAAAAATAAGTAAATTAAATATTTGATTTGGAAAATTTAAGAATGATAAAATATCCTGCGCATAAGGAAAGCAAGGAAAATGAATTCATAAGAATTGACAAAAGAAAACTGGAAAACAGAAAAGCTGTAGAAATCATAAATACTAAATGTTTTGAAACATACGTATAAAATAGCAGTATAATCACACTGTTATAGTGTAAAATACTTTCAAAATTCTGAATGAAATTATTCTGCAACTTAGAATCCTATGTCTAAAAAAATTAAATGTGAGGGCAGAACAAAATTTTCAACATGCAAAGGTCAAAGGTTTTCTTCCAATACTTCATTTCCCCCCAGGAAACTCCTTTAGGTTCTGGTAAAATATGAGAGAGAATCAAGAAAGATGTGGCATATTGGAAACAGGAGATAGAACATAAGAGATAGGCAAGGAAAATTTCCAAGATGATGGTAAAGAGAATCACAGCCTAATGACTTACATGAAACATAGAAGACAAATAGCATAGATTAGAACAGGAGCCTCAGAAGACGTATATGTTAAGGCTGCCACCACCAAGAATTCTTTCACCTTTGCACTGTACTATCAACCAATGTGATTATCAACCAATGTGATCCTGGTCAGGATTCTTAGCTCTCTATGACCTGTCCAAGTGCCCCTCCCTGCTGAGCTGCCTGGAATAGCTGGTATCATCTGACCCTACAGAAGTGTTCAGACTTGACCAACTCTTGAGAGATGGAGGTTGGCTACAGTGAGCATAGAAACATAAGACATTTCCTGTCTAATCCGTTAGGATTTAGCTCTGCTGGATTCTCCCATCTAGAGAACCTGTTACTTCCCTGGATCACTATAGGTCTGGCTTCTGACATCTTCACAATGGGTTCTTGAACCCTCCACAAAAAGCTGGAACTGGATCACTAACCAAGGACTGTTCTCCTTGCCATTTTCTCTCACCTTTTCCTAAGCACTGTCAACTCTCAATAATGTTGCCTTTTTCTTACACAGGTAGTTGTGTTTGCTACTCGGTTTTCAGATAATTGCTTCCCACGCTGATTAAGAAATGTGATAAGTTGCTGATAAAAAAAATGAAATAGTTGATTGAAAAATAAAACAAATTAGAATATATTTCAATCTAAAAGCCACCTTTAATGGGCAAATAGTACAAGCATTCCCTTCAAGTTGCATAATAACGTGACTATCATTTAATAATGTTAGTGGTATTAGCTAATCAAATTAGACAAAAGAAAGGAATAAAAAGTATGAGAACTGACAAAGAGGAGGTAAATTTATCATACCACTAGGAATTTGATATTTTGGGTGATACACCTGGAGCTTCTAAGAGAATTAACTGAATGGCAATTACATCTGTGAGATAATTCAGTAATATGTATTGGCAGGAAATCCAAAGCTTTCAGGTACTGACATAGAGATATTCCTTCCAAAGCTGTTGTTAAGTGGGGGAAAAATACAAATAAGATGCAGAATGTTGTAAATAGGATGGTATCTTCTTTTTTTATAATAGTGTGTACTTGCAGTGTGCATGTGTAAAATTATCTGTATTTGCTTGATATGTAAAATCAACACTTGCAGCAAACAAGAAATTAATTAGTTACTATTTCAAGGTACCGAGGTTTGTAACCTCATGTTGACTAACTCCAAAGACCTAGAATTATAATTTTCTAGCCTGTTTAAATTTTCTGAGTTTTAAATCTTAATACTTTTTAAAAAAGGAAAAGATATCTACTGATAAAGCAAACACATTCAATGTACACTTTAGAAAACCAATCAGTGGCTTAAAAAATACATGGAAACTTACAATAAACAATATTAAGCGTAGTTTTAAAGTTGAATTTACTTGCTTGCTAAATATAATTTTGAGCAATGTGTACTATTTTGAATTAAATTTCCATTTCACACAAACCAAACATATTAATTCAATGCTTATGGAGCAGAGAAATAATAGAATACAGTATTTAACTCACAGAAAATATTATATTCCTCTGAAATTTCAATAATGTATTAAGGATGTACTATAGTGGCATTGTACATAACTCTGAGGCCACAAAGGTGAATAAAGCAGGTTTCATTTTATAAGATTCATGCCCTGAGGGGGTCTTACAGATAATCACTGTCGATCTATTTCCTTACAATAAGAATTTCAGAAATATGAGAAGTGCTTTATCTGCAAAAAAGTAGACCTATCTTTCATAGATATATACATATACAGGCCCTTTCTGCAGATTTTCTTTGTAGGCTTGATGTTTTCCACTCTTGTGGCTGTCTTGCCCCAATTCCTGGCCTCATCCTGTGGGTCTTACTTCCTCTAAGTCTTTTGCCTTCATCCACCTTCCAGGTGAAAGACCCACCCTAAAGGCCTCATTCCCTCTCCTCTCTACACATGAACTCATCTGGGCACTGTATCCAGTTTCTCTCCAACACACTGCCTGGAATTGAAGACCTCTTCCATTCTTTCCAGACTCACCTCTCCCTCATCCCTTGCCCATACTCAGCCCAACTTGACAACTTACTGTACTGTGGATTAAACCAATGCTTTTGCCCCTGGGGCTTGGACACTGATCTCGCTACAATGGCCACCTGTCTCCCCTGTTTCTTCTGCACCAAATCTCAAGCACTCTTAATTTCCACTGTCACTTACCTCTTCAACGAAGACTTTTCTCATGTCGTCCTATTACCTTTGGGATGAGCTCTCTCCTCCCTTAAACATTTCTCCTCTCAATACGTTCAAAAATAACAACCATGGCACACTTCAGGAGACACTGCAGGTGCTTGTTTCATTCTGCAGAAGAGGCTGGAAGAGGGAGACTGACGGGAATTACTGAAAGAAATAAACAATACACCATGAAAGCAGGTGTCTTGTGAGGGGCCCAAGTACGAGGAAAGGTTTCCTTCTTATTTCTAAGAGATTCTGACATAATGTCTATAATATTTAACTTAATTCCAAGTGAGCTTGACTTTTGTCTACTAAAATGCTCTTTATACCTTTCTTCTTCCCAGGATGTAACAGTTCCTCCCAAGCCTCTTTCTCTCCACCCATTATATCAGACTAGACTCTGTCCTCCTGCTAAGTCCCTGCTGCCTCCACAGACCCTCTCACAGGCTGACTGTCTTACCCCAGGACCCTTCAGCCATTTGTCCTCCTTCTCACTGAGTGATGAACAGGGGAATTCTCACACCCTGTTTAGTGGCAACACGTATAATAAGGTGAGAATTCCCTGCGGAGGTGGGAATTGTTCTGTGCTGTGAACTGTCTTTATGCCTAACTTTTGAAACTTAAGCATCGAGGAAACATATATATTAAGAATATTAAATATTTGTGTTAAATCCCACGACCTTACAAAAAGATAGTTAATTAACCTTGAGAAGTTATTAAATACATATTTTTGCTTTCAAAGTCATTTCCTGATTTGTATTCCTCATTGTTTCATGTTCTAATCCTAAGGTGGAAATCCTGAGAAATTTTCCAAAACCTTACAAGATATCATTATTAATTTATCCGCTAGTCTCAGTTCAACATTCCTTAAAAAGCTTCTTTAAATTATAGTGCCTTATTAAGGAGGCACTTGCTGCTGCAGGCAATGAGCAAAGAAATACTTAGAATTGCTACAGGTATCTATAAAATAGTGTTAACATCTCATTTTATTTTATTTTTTATTTGAGTATTGTTGGCACAATGTTGCATTAGGTGTACAAGTCAGTGATTCAGTAAGTTTATACCTTATGCTATTAACATTTTATTTTAAAATGTGTCTATCTGCCTCATAATGTATAATGATGGGATATGTAAAATGAAGTGTTCATTACTCTAAAGAAAACATATATTATATGTATTACATATTTTAATATATATTGTTTTAATATTTTTATTATATTTTTACATTTATAATATAATTTAAATGTTTAATATATTATAGATTTTTACTCTTATATAAACATGATGTATATTTTAAGTGAAAATTATATTTATATTATAATATAATTTAAATTATATTTATATTTGGCTTTGGAATGCAATTATACATGTTCTATCAGAAGCAAGCAGTCAATAATACCACATAAGACTTATGGAGAAGTTCCCCTTGTTCTTCTGAGCATTACTGTAAGGACAACTTGGCTATTATAGACTCAGGTTCTGAAAATTTCACAAGAGAATTGATTAGTTAAGCTCAACCTACCATTAAATTTTTTTTTTTTTTGGTAAAACTCAAAATCTTGTTTAAAAATATTTATTTTGCAAATCCTCTGTATCTAATGGAATACACTTCTGTACTTGGAAACCAATAAAGGCCCGAATCAATATGCTCCAGAATGTAGTTGTACAATATCGGTTGGGCCCTAAAATGTTTTTTTGAGGAGATACTCATGAACTCAGTCTAAAGACAGTCAACTAAAAAGTGAACATTATTACATGAAGACTATTTTACTTTCATATTTAATAGCATCTATCATGACTGAATGACCAACTCTGAATTAAGCCTTTAAAATATCCATTTTCGGGGCTCCCTGGGTGGCTCAGCGGTTTGGCGCCTGCCTTTGGCCCAGGGTGCGATCCTGGATTGATTCCCACATCAGGCTCCTGGCATGGAGCCTGCTTCTCACTCCTCCTATGTCTCTGCCTCTTTCTCTCTGTGTCTATCATAAAAATAAATAAATAAATAAATAAATAAATAAATCTTTAAAAAATAAATAAAAATAAAAAAATAAAATATCCATTTTCTGCAAACAATGTTTTTGGGCAAGTTCAGGATGACATTCTTATGACCTTTGTTTCTTACTCTTGGTTTAGAAAAAAAGAAGCATTTCAGGGAAAGTATAATATTTTAGGGGATTTTATATTATTTGAAATTCTTCCTGATTTAATCTTTGCCAAAATATATAAAATCCATTTAGTTCTTAAATTGATGAATCTGAAAATAACATACACATATTCTTATAAATTACCATCTATGATAGGATTATAATTGTGTTTCATAAATATCAATTTCATTAAGTAGCTCTTTCTTTTAATATTTTGGTGTTTTCTAGAACCAGCCAGCATTCACAGAGGTTCAAGGACAGAGTCAGTATTTCATCCACTTTTTTTTTTTTTTTAAGATTTTATTTATTTATTTTTGAGAGACAGAGACAGAGAGAGAGAGAGGCAGAGACACAGGCAGAGGAGGAGCAGGCTCCATGCAGGAAGCCTGATGTGGGACTCGATCCCGGGACTCCAGGGTCATGCCCTGGGCCGAAGGCAGGCACCAAACTGCTGAGCCACCTAGGGATCCCCCTTTCATTCATATTTTAATCTGTACTTGGTCAGGCTGTGAAGAACAAGTGATTTGAGGTGGGACAATTATTTTCAGTTTATACAATCTTCATATTAGATTTTGTCTTGCATGGTCAGAGATTTAATGATACTGAATAAAGAAACATTCACATCAGAAATAATAATAATAGTAATGTAAGACAATATTTCTTAATGGAAGAATCAGAACATTCAATAGTTTTGAACTTAAATTGCTACCATGAAAATATACAGATTACTCAATTTGATATCTACATCTACAAATCTTATATTATAAATATAGGACCAGTAGCATACCGGATTTCAAGACTTGTCTTTTTCACTTGAAATAGCTTCTTGTCTGGAATTGTAAACCATAATCTGCTCTCTAAATTAACTTCTCTCCAGTACCCTAATGTCATTGCCAGACCTGGTTTACAGCTTTAACCTACTAGGCTCATTTCCAAATTCAAATCTTCCCATAATTCCCTCTGGAGAGCCACACTGAACTTGACTTAACTGTCTTTAACAGTCCCTCATCACCTGGGGCTACAGAATGTGTTTCACAGGTTTTATAATTCTTCTGTTGAATCTGTAGTGTGTACTCATTTTTTCTGAATCTTCATCAGACTCCGAGTGTCCTATATCTTTACCTTAATCTCTACTTTTTTCTCTTACTTTCAAGATAGAGCTCTATCTTATAATGTCATATCATACATGATGATGCACAGGTACTTTCCTTTTCATCTTGTAAAAAATCATGAGATCCTCTTTTTCTCCAAGTCTCTTTCTTTAATCCTTCAAAGTAATATAGCCTCCTGGTTAAGAGCACGATGTCTCTAGACAGTCGGTCTAAGTTCATTTCTTGATCCCCCACTCCTTCCAGATGGTGATGTTGGGTAAGACATTTAGGCTTTGCATGCCTCCATTTATTCACCTTTAAAAATGAGGGTGATAAGAGTACCCAATTTACTAGAGTATTATGACATTAAGATGTATTAATATGTACAAAGCACCTAGAATAGTGCCTGGAACATAATAAGAACAATATAAGAGTTAGATTTAAATGTTTTTTTTTATTTTTAAATTTTATTTATTTATTCTTGAGAGACACAGAGAGGCAGAGACATAGGCAGAGGGAGTAGCAGGCTCCAGCAGTGAGCCCAAGGCAGGACTCCATCCCAGGATCCTGGGATCATGACCTGAGCCAAAGGCAGACACTCAACTGCTGAGCCACCCAGGAGTCCCCCCAGCACAGTTTTGAATCTTCATTTGTCCTTTTTAATGTTGAACCCCTCCTCTTTTCAGAAACCTCAAAAAGAAAAAAAAAATCACATAAAAACAAGATAAAACGAACTCATCTCCATCTTTTTGCTTGATAGTGCCACAAGCCTAGTAATTCCGAGACTTTCTTGCTCTCAAAGTGATCAATAGCCATTATCTCCATTCTCCCTCTATACTCAGGCTTTAACCCATTCTTGAAAGCATTCTGCCTTTTTGCCTCAACCACTCTATTGAGATTGCTCTCTTGAGGTAAAATGCTTGTCAGAGAACTCAGCTGAATGCTCTCAGTCCTCTGTGTCTTTTATCCCTTGCAGCAATTGGCACAGTTGATCATACACTCTTGGGTCTTCCTCTTTGCCGTGCTCTGACTCCCTGACTGCTCCTTCTTTTTTGGGGGGGGGGGGGAAGGGGGAGACATTTCTTCCTCTACCTCTTCTTTCTAATTGCCTCCCTTCAGGTACTCACTCCCTCGCAGACTTCTGTGATGATCTTAGTACTGATCATTCTCAAATCCACAGCTCCAAGTCTGTTTCTCCTCTGAGACCTAGTTTTATAACTTTAGCTGCTCACTTCTCAGTTCCCCTAGGATGTCACGTTGTCACCTCAAACTTGTCATTCATTTTCCCTCCAACTAGTTCTATTCTGGATCCTGTACTCCTGTCATTAATAACATAGTTCTCAGTCCTCAAACTCACACTTGGTGCAGCTATTATGCTTTTTCTGCTTTTTCCTCAATAGTTATTCATCAGGTTGAATGGATTCTTCTTTTGTCATGCCTGTCATGTTGTTATCTCTCACTACTCTTTATTATTATTCTACTTTACTTAAACCAACCCACTTATTTTTCCTCCAGGCATGCCTTGAGAATTTCTTACTGTTTAACTTACTCATGCATTCTCCTCATATAAAATACCTTCCTGCTTTTCACCTTACTTATACAAAGCAAACCATTCTCATCCTTTCAGACCTACTCAAATTATCCCTGTTCCTCTGCGAAATTTCCCCTTTCAGTATTTCATGCATATTACAAGTTCTCTGGTTATGTATTTGGTGAGATTATCCTAGTGTCTATCTAGGGTGTGATATGCTTAATATGATATTTTTCACATTGTAAGTATAGCAATAAATCTGTGTTTGTCATGAACAAATCCTAAAATGACCCAAGTTATTCACCAAGAGCCCATGCTTGACTAGGATTATTTCTACCTTATGTAGGAGCTAAATAGAGTCAATTTATAGTTTTATCAGTACATTTGATACAGTTTTAGTCATTTGAGAAGCTCAGTTTTTCTTGCATTCATGAAATTTCCCGTGAGCTTATGGAGTACTTGCTTCAGCATAGGAGCATAGGTAGGGTGAGGATGGGGAGGCAGGAGGCACTAATCTTTGCTGTATGTGGGCTCTGCTATCCACAATGGTGTCCTCAGTGCTATCGGGTATATGACCATCAATCAGACAATACACTGCTACATTCTACTTTCTTCCCCTACATGGCATGCCCTGATTGGCTCTAGGTTGGCTACTTCTGAGCCCCTTGAGCACATGTGGGAGAACATAGTTACCTACATGTTGGGAGCAGGTCAATTCTGTGAGGTCCTCTCAGGACCATCAACTGAGATACTCTACATATCCTTCATCACTCTTCTTTTCCTGCCCCCTTACTTGTAGGAAACTCTAGGAGTCCAACCTTATGAATTTGCCTACCTGATAAAATTTATTTGTAGCCCTGAAATCACTGCAGTTTTATGGACATTTGCAGACATGGGAAAAAGAGTGGAAAATGTGATTGGCCTATGTACATGTTCCCAGCTGAGATGATCAAGGGATGTTCTGCTTTCTCTTTGAGCACTCATGCTGCAAGCATTCATTTTCATTGTCTGTCTAGTACCACATGTTTTAACTTTCTGTGCTTTTTGTTTGTGATTTCACTATTTCAAATGGTCTCTTAGGCAGAGTGCTGAAGTTCTGTCTGGTGCTCTAAACACAAGAGGGCTACAGTGTACCTCACAAAAAATATAAATGTCCAGTAGGCTTCCTTTAGGCATGAGCTAACAGTGCTGAGTTAACAGTGCTGTTGGCCATAGGTTCAATTTTAATGGACCAATAATATATATTAAGGTGTCTTTAAACAGAAAGAAACATTAAACAAAACTATGTATGATTGATTAAGTTCTGGACTCACAGGAACTTAATCTTCTATTTTTCATCTTGGAGCAATGGTTCAGGACTGGCTGACTCCATGTTTGCAGTGACTTTATAGAACATAATGAATGGTGAATAATGAGAATCAATTATACCTTTGTTTTGATTTTACTGGAAAGAGGATTCATATGCAAGTAGTTAATTGGGAGGTGGTTCCAGGACACACCATTGAAGGAATTGGGGAACTGGAGAAGATATCTAATAAAGGGTGTATCATCAAGTGAGTTACCATGTGGCAAATTAGGGTTTGAGTTTACTGAGGAATTCCAGGAGTGAATGCAGAAAAGTCAGAGGTGGGCAATCTGAAGTGGGGATTGGGGATGGGGGGTGGGGACTCTTGCTAGTTTTTATTTAAGGTCTGTGCTTGGGGGAGAGGAGCATAAACAGAAAGAGCCCTCAGGCAAAGATAAGCCTTGTGAAATTCACAGGCTGCTAGTAAAATGTCAAGGCCTGAGATGACGTAGAGTAATTTGTATCATATATACTCACAACTTTTATGTGTTTGATCTAACTTTGAGGTTCAGGATCCTGCAAATCAAAACTTTGGCTAGCAGAACACTTTATTTTGAACATGTTATGCCCTGAATATGTATAATGGCTGAAACAATAAAGGATACAGAGGAATTATAGGTGCGGGTGTGGCCGGAGAGGGTGGGGATACTATCTTAAAACTGTATCTCATTCAGAGTCATTTTGATGTAAGAAAGATGTTAGGGTTTGAAGCCAATGGCCAAGAAAAAATTCTTGAGACATCTTTGGTGCAAAGGGTGGTTTTATTAAAGCACAGGGATAGGACGTGTGGGTAGAAAGAGGAGCACTGGGTTCATGAGTAGTGGCCCATTATATACTATCAACTTGGGAGGTGGTTAAGGATAGTTTAAGTCTCTATAGAATTTTAGGAACAAGTTTCCAGGACCTTGGGTGGGGGGGAGGGCTAGCTATTTTTAGGAAAAGGTCATTTATTACTGTCTAATAAGACTTTAGTCATGGGACCCTTCAGACATATATGAGTGGGCCATATGCTTGGAAGATGATTGCCAGCATGTATCTGGGGGGTTTAGAGATAAAAGGAAGTTTCCAAAGGAATTTTTATATGTTAAAGTAGACTTATTGGATCCTAGGAGTTGGGCTAAAATTGCCTTTTGCCCTTAGCAAAGTTTTAACATTGAGGCAGTTGAGTCCCTAGAAGAAGGTCACTCTGCCTGTTTCAAGGACTTGTCAGTGGGCTGTAAGTAGTAAAGAAATTTAAGAATTTTTCTTCTGCCCTTGTTTCCCACATCAATTTTACCAATTTTCCCTCTGTTTTGTAATCCATACAAAAACGTTTATCTTCAAAGCTAATAAAAGTACCATGTACCACATACCTGTCAGTGTCTAGGTCAAAGCCTAGTGGACCCACTCTCTATTTTTGAGAATTCAGTTCATTTGGAAAGATTCCTTTTCCTTTTTTTTTTTTTTTAAAGGTTTGTTTTTTTTAAGATTTTATTTATTCATGATAGTCACTCAGAGAGAGACAGAGAGGCAGAGACACAGGCAGAGGGAGAAGCAGGCTCCATGCAGGGAGCCTGACGTGGGAGTCGATCCCCGGTCTCCAGGATTGGGCCCCGGGCCAAAGGCAGACGCCAAACCGCTGCGCCACCCAGGGATCCCAAGATTCCTTTTCCTAAGTATGACTGAGATGTTACCATGGGAGTCTGCCTCAACTACTTACTGTCTTGGCCATCAGGTGTGGAAGCTAATCTGCATGTAATGTGCAGAAATGAAAGCTGATCACCCTTCATACATTTTTCTTTTCTGTGTCCTCAGCCTCATTTCTTCTGTCTTGTACTCCCATCATCTCTGAGCCACAGCTATCTTTTTAAGTCAAACTCAAATCCCAAGTTTTCTGGCTTACTTTCCCTTTCCCATGAAAGCATTCAGCTTTCTGTACTTTTTCCTCTTTTCTTATCACAGCTACATTTTCTACCTTGTATTTAGCACAATCACAGGCCAGGTGGATGGAAAGTTCTCTCTTAACTGCTGTTTCCCCTGAGTCTCTATTCTGCCCAATTTGCACCAGCAACAAACAAAAAAAACCCATGGAGCACCTATGAATAGGATCTAGAGGAGGGAGAACTAAGCCTTCCCAGTTGGGCTAACTTCTGAGGTGCTGGCAGAAGCAAGGCTGGGATTTCCTACTTAGGAAGGCTCTATTTACAGTGAAAGCTTGCAAGGTTTTATGTGTAAGAATAGCATCTTTATAGACTGAGAAACAGCTTTGAAGCCCCAGGAGAACATTGACAGCCATTCTGAGGACATCTTCTCTTTCACTTTTCAAAAAATTACATTCTTCAGAGACCTTGTTTGTGACTGTGCAGCCATTTTTATTTCACTTTCGGTTTCTAAAATGCATTATCCTTGTGCCTTGTTTGCAGCCATTTACCATTTTCTTTTATTTCTAGTCTGCTTCCGTCTCATCAAAGAGATAAGCGTGGCCAGGTATTTCTTTACATAGGTATCCTCCCATTGGCTTCACTGCTATTAAATTCTATTGTATGTTTTCTATGCAAGCATTGGGGCTAGCAAGCTTTTCCTAACATGTTCCATTTAAGTGATCTCTGGAGTAGACCCTTGAAAAATAACTTTCACCTCTGAGCAGGAGAGAGCTAGGTATTTATCTCACCTCCATTATTCCTGCCCGGAACCCCTCCAGCCCTGATCACTCCTATTTGCAGATCCCAGGCTGTGATCATGACTGCTCGAGGTCAGGGCAAGACTTTAAGGTCTTTCCTGTAGAGAGGAAAACATATATTCCCTAGGTAAGATGACTAGTGTCCTGAACATTTTTCTAAAAGTGTATCGATATGTGTTTTTCCACTGTTTTGTGGAAAAAGAATTTTACTTTTAAAAATAGTTTTTTTTAATTAATTTTTATTGGTGTTCAATTTACCAACATACAGTGCTCATCCCGTCAAGTGTCCGCCTCAGTGCCCGTCACCCATTCCCCTCCACCCCCCGCCCTCTTCCCCTTCCACCACCCCTAGTTCGTTTCCCAGAGTTAGGAGTCTTTATGTTCTGTCTCCCTTCCTGATATTTCCCAACATTTCTTTTCCCTTCCTTTATATTCCCTTTCACTATTTTTTATATGTTTTATAGATCTACCAATGTAACAATTTAATACATATTTTTAATATTATATGATTTCAATTATTTCTGTGCCCCTTGTTGTTAAAGTGTCCAGTTTGATCAGTAAGTACACTTATAGCTACTTTACCCAGTGAAATGCAACAAAAGTTCATCTGTAGTCTTTATTGCTAAATTAATTTTGTTGAATAAATTGTTTTATGTCCATATTAAGAAAAGTAATCCAACTCTTGCTTTAGTCTACTTACTTATAAAATAGCAATAAAAATAGAATTTCTAGGTGTGCCTGGCTGGCTTAGTTGGTAGAGCATGAAACCATTGATCTCTGGGTCCTGAGTTCAAGCCCCACCTTGGGTGCAGAAATTACTTAATGAAATTTTAAAAAAGGTTAAAAAAATGGAATCTCTAGCATACGATTTTTACCAAGATCATGTAATACATGGAAGTAAACCATTCATGTTCCAACTTGAGTACTCACTTTTATATATTTTTCAGTATGCTACCCATTGTTTATAGAATTTTGGTGCTGGAGTAAAGAAGCAGTCCATTGAAATAACTAGGAAAACCTTTCGATCATCTAAAATGCCTTTTTTCCTTTTGTTACAACCTGTTCATTCCTTTCATACTTTCAAATTTATTCACATATGTATTCGTTTTACCTCTGATTTCTCACTCCCCCTCCTTTCTCCCCATAATCACTATACTATTGTTTCATTTGTTTATTTTTTCCAAATGTTGCATTATTATTTTGCATACATATAATTTATAGAAATGGTATTGTTGACACACACTTCACTCTTTTTCCATGGATTTCTCTTCCTTTTGAAATAGTAGGATATTGTGCTTGGTTCTAAAACTTTTACTTTAGGATCAAAACTGGGCTCATTTCATGAGAATTACATGGGGAGCTTTTGAAAATGCAGATTACTGGGATTTATTTCAAACTCCTAAACGTATAACTTCCACTGGACTGGATGATCTTAAAGGTTTTCACTTTCTTGGGGGCCATGGGTGGCTCAGTTAGTTAAGCATCTGCCTTTGGCTCAGGTCATGAACCCCAGAGTCCTGGGATTGAGCTCCAAGTTGGCATCAGGCTCCCTGTTCAGCGAGGAGTCTGTCTCTCCCTCTGCCTTTCCCCTCTGCCCACTTGTGCACTCTCTCTCTCTCTCAAATAAATAAATTAAATCTTAAAAAAAAAAGTTTTTATCTCCTTGAACATTCTAAGTTTTCCCATTGGCAGCAGATTTTTCCCCTTTTGTCTTTTAAACTCTGTAATGATTCAGCAAGAAGATAAACTTCATTATGAAATATAAATTTACAAAGAAAAACTATCCAACATGTTAAAAAGTGCTTGATTATAATTGATGATTTCTCATATAAAACTTTTATCAAGCAAAAGAAATACAAGTATTAAATAGTGCCAAGCGGATCTCAGTCTCTTATAGGACTCAAAGGTGTCTAGGGAACAGGAGCCTTCCTCAGCCCCAGAGTTTTCTAGTTTTCCGTCTGCCCCAGAAAGCCACGGGACAGAAATCTGACCAGCCAGCGTTCTTGTTTAGTGGAGACTAAAATATTTTCAACTATCCTCTTGTTTCCATTCTGGTTAGTTGCTCTTCTAATACAGGTCTGTCAAACTGGGAAGTGCATCTCAGGGACACTCAGAAGTACTGGGCGGCCCACCCCCTTCACCCTTTCCCTCTGCAGCCGAAGGTTGGAAGGAGGGAACTCCCCCAAGCAGAGCCCTGCTCCGGGGCCTGTGAACAGAGACAGGACCACCTTCACGGCCAGGGAAGCAGAAGTGGTCCCCCTGCTTTCCCTTCTGTCGGAGCTGTCAGGAACCTCTCTGCGCTGAACGGTGCTCAGTGACCCTCCAGCAATTAGAACTCATTTGCAAGGCAGAGAAGGCCACCGGGCCCTCAGATCTTTCTCAGCTCCCTCTTCCTGTGTGACTTCTCTGCAGACAGGTGCATGCTTCTGGCTGCTGCAGGGTCCAGCTGGCGGGAGGACTCTCTACCTTGTCATCACAGAAATAAAATTTGTCACCCCGGTGTCCCCCCCCCCCAAAAAAAATAAAAAACAAAAAACAAAGACAAAACCAAAAACCTACCTATGGAAAAGATTGCCGCTGAAATTGCAGAGGCAGAAGAACAGGCTCGCAAAAGGCGAGAGGGAGAAAGAAGCAGCAGAGCAAGCTGAATGTAGTCAGAGCAGCAAGGTTCCCGAGGAAGAGCCAGCTGCTAGTAAGACCCAGGAGAAGAAGGACGACGAAAGCATCCCTATGGAGACAGAGGAGACACACCTTGAAGAAGCACCGGAAAGCCAACAGAACGGTGAAGAAGGCACATCTACTCCTGAGGACAAGGAGAACGGGCAGGAGGGGGTGGACAGTTTGGCCGAGGAAGGGACCAGTGATAGTAACACTGGCTCAGAGAGCAACAGTGCAAAGGTGGAGGAGCCACCGACAGACCCCACACCAGAAGATGAGAAGAAAGAATAAATGTTGCCTTGTTTTACGTGTTCTAAATACTTTTTTAAATGAAAAAAAAAAAGTTTTTTGAGTTTAAAAAAAAAAAAACCCTACCTTAGGTCATAGGGTTTCTTTTGTTTTGTTTTTCCTTAATTAAAGAAAGTCATAAAATGTTAGGTTCCATTCTTAATCAAAATTACTCCCATGTGCTTGCAACATTTATAGTTGGGCTATTTATATATCCAGTATTCATGGACTTATTGAATCAGAATGTACATTTTTTTCCAGTACACTATTTCAATTATTAAAAGTCATTTCTCTTTGAAAAAGTACCGAAGCTGCCAACATGTACTTTCTTATGATTTACTTTTTAAGAAATTAAAGTGCCTTTTTCATAAAACGAGATTTTAGAATATACCAATCCTTTAGAATTATGATTTGCTAAGAAAGCTGAAACATTTAACTTGAAATGTATCTTATCTTTATGATATGTCAACAGAGTATTTACTGATGGCTTTTTATTAGCCACTTTCCAAGCAGCTGCTCTTGAGATTATAGATTAAGAATAAAGAGGAAATATAACTTGTCTGCAATGACAAAGTGAGAGGAAAGTGAACACAGTGGAGATATTTTCAGTCCAATTCCATCCATTATTTGTCTTTTCTAGGTAAAGGATCGCTCCACTTATAATAAGCCAAGGGCAAGACATCTGTTAGAATAGTGAGGGAACCTTTTTAGCCATATGTATGATGAATAAGAAATACACAGTTTAGGGACTAAGACGGGGAAAACACCCAAATGTAATAGAGAACTTATTGGGAGATTTGAGTTCTACTGTCTTTTCTTTTCACATCATGGGGAATTAGAAGTTGGCAATGGACTCTGGAACCTCTGATGAGGTTTCCTGATGGTCCAGTCCTGTGTGAATGAGCTAGGAAGACAGAAGAAAGGAAGGAAACTTTTACATCCAGGATCGGTAGGTAGGAAAGTTTCTACCATAAACTGGCTTTAGCCTAGTCCAAGATCTTGAGGATGCTTCCTTTAAACCTTTTGGATAGCTCACCCTATTAATGTTGGCTTTTCTCATTCCCCCCCCATTTGTTCTTCTACTTATTTATTTTCAAATTAAGTTCATTTGTAAAGTGTATATTATTTCCATTATTGAGAATATCACAACTGGTAGTAACATTGCATGGCTACTTAGAAAATTGGCTCTCTGAATCTACAGAAATGCAATAAATGAATTTAATTTTTAATATGATAGGGGTGTTTCCAACATGGGTTACATTTTTTAGTAGCTCATCAGAAAGGAGGGTTTTTTTTTTTGTTTGTTTCTTTGTTTTGTTTTAGATTTCTTCTGCTATTTTAACAGAGATTAATCAACAGCAGTTATGGCAGATTGTGATTTAGCTAGGAAAGGGCTAAAGTAATTCTAACCTTCACCTACTGGTTCAAAGGCTGAGGGGGCTTTGAAATTAAAAGAAAAACCATGTTTTTCTAATGTAAGCTGTAAATATTTAGATCTAAAGATGTGAAAAATCTTTTACAGATGTATTTTAAGAATAAAATAACACTCCTTTGAGATAAGCAATTTACAGTTGCACATAGTTTCAAAATGAGAACATGAACAGGAAGTTAAGTGGTTTGGTTCAAGGTTAGAAAAACCTTGGCTAACTAATAGCCCAATTCCCTACCAGTAACTAGGAATATAGACTTTGCAACTTTTTATTCCAACAAGGAGTCTTGGAAACCTGGAGTCTGGAAGTCGATACATTATTTATTGATTTCACCAAGATTTACTAAGTATCCCTTAGGTGTCTCTGCTGGCCCTACCCCAAAGTCAAGAACACAGAAACGTGAGGGGTCTTGGCCAGGTATATTCTTCTCTACTTACGAAGAACAGAAATTACATATGCAAAAAAAAAATCCATTACTTAATGATGATTGTGGCAACTGCCACATAGAAGGCAACTGAGTAGTTCTGAGTATCTGTTATAAGAGTCCTGATCTAGTCTGATGAGTCAGGAAAGGGTTCATGAGGCCACTGTGCCTGAACCGAGGTCTGAGAAGAAGCTGTTTGTGGGCCTGCTGGCAGTCCAGTGAGAGGGAACAGAAGCAGGAAGTTTGCCAGGCAGGAAAGGAAAGGAACAGGGTAAGCTCAAGACAATGAAAGCAGACTAAAACAGTGAAGGAAGCAAGTGGAACCAGGAACCACTGAAGTAAGACTAAGAAGTAAGACTGCCGGATAGCTTCTGCACCCCCGGGGGGGGGGGGGGGGGGGGGTCTGGGTTAGCAGAATTTGTGAGAAGAAAGCAGGGTGTGAGTTGAAGAAAGAAATTCATATTTGGAAAAAGTAGGCCAACATTTCACTTTATTTATTTTAATTTTATTTTTTTAATTTAATTTTTTAAATTTATTTTTTTTAAATTCCAGTATAGTTAACACAGTGTTATATTAGCTTCAGGTGTACTATATAGTGATTCAGCAATTCTCTACATCACTCCATGCTCATCATGATGTGTGCTTTTAATCCTCTTCACATATTTCACCCATTCCCCACCTACCTCCCTGCTGGCAACTACCAGTTCTCTAATATTTAGGGTCTGTTTTTTTGTTTGTCTCTTTATTCCTTTATTGTCTTTCTTAAATTCCACATATGAGTGAAGTCATATGGTATTTGTCTTTCTCTATGTCACTTAGCGTTATACCCTCTAGATCCACCCATGTTGTCACAAGTAACAGTTGCCACTTTACAGATAGTATTTTATTTAAATTTCAAAAGTCTGAAAATTGATTTTATCCCCTTTATTTCACATGCAAAGAAACTGAAGCTCAGAGAGTAAATAATTTGTATGAGATTCCAGCAAACTAACTAAAAGTTGGTAGTTAAAATCAAGGAGATAACATCACGGCCTTTACCAACCACCACCACCCTGGAATCACAGACTTCTGTGTGCTCAAAGAACAATGCCATATACATCAGGACTGTAACTAACCACTGAGGTCGTCTGACTTCCTTCAGTCTACAGATGAGGAGACTGGAGAGTAAGGATGAGAAGTGACACACCCAAGGGCATGGTATGAGTTATAGGAAGTGCCTGGGTTTATCATGAAGTCCACAGTGCTTTTCATCTCGTGACCCCCAGGTTGCAACCATCTGTGGCAGTGAAAGTTGCAAAGGTTAGTGGCTAAGAGAACCACTGTGGATCTAATAATTTGACAGACTGAGGTGGCCACATTTACTGAAAGAGGTCATCTTGAATTTTGGAGTCAAAATTTCCTTTCTCCTCTTTATTAATAGTACCTGTTTTGGGGGACCTGGGTGGCTCAGTGGTTGAGCATCTGCCTTTGACTCAGGTCATGATCCTGGGGTCCTGGGATCGAGTCCTGCATCAGGCTCCCCAGAGGGAGCCTGCTTCTCCTTCTGCCTATGTTTCTGCCATTCCCTTTCTGTGTCTCTCATGAAAAAATAAAATCTTAAAAAAATAATAATGATATCTGTTTTTGTTCTGTCTACATAACTAGAAATCCTTCTGTGTGAATAAATCTGGCAATTTATTTCCTATCATCACAGAGATAAACCACCTTGCTCTCAATTCCAAAAATTTTCTGACAACTTTGAGAGTTCATGGGAATCAGATTACTGTTCAGATACTGAAGAATAGAAAACCTTTGAGATGGGTGGAATAGGAGAAAAAGCCAACTCCAAATTGGTTTTTAATGTTTTTAGATTTTTCAGGAAACCAAAGCAGGGGCACTGTTTCCCTATGCCAAATTGTTTTCAGAATGGATGGATTTGTATAATATGTTCATAGAGAACATTCTGTTCAAAATGAGTAAATGTAAATTAATTGGGCTTTTAACATTAAAAAAATGAATGCCAGTGAGTAGATGATATTTTAAGAGAAGCAGTTCTGAAAACTGAAGTATCAATCTTATTTAGTTAGGTTCTCCACTAGAGGGCAAAAAGAACATTTCAACACAATAGATGTCTTAATGACAGGCTGGCATTTGAAACCAGGCATGTTTCAGGTTATCTAATTGCCAGTCATCATTCTTAAAATGTACTTAATGTAATCACAAACAGTTGACTTTTAAATTTCTTCCAGGAAACCGAGAACAATCAATTTTTGTATCTCTGTCCCTGAGCTCATTTGTTACCATCTAGCTGAAATTTTTCATTATAACACTTTTAATAAAATCATCTTAAAAATTAAGAATTTGCTAATTCAAAAGAGATGTGCAGTAGTAGGACAGCTGGATGGCGTTTTTAGTGAAGAAAATTATATTTCAAGAAAGATGATTTTTAAAGTTCTTGTAAAATAACACGCTGGCCCCTTGGAATTTATTGCCCATGCTTGTGTTTTATAGGCATAACGAAAATAAACTGCCATCAGTTTGCATCTTGTTCAGATGGAGGCACGAAGGAAAAATGAGCATGTATTTCATAGCACAGAGCCACTCCCTGCCCCTTCCCTAGTGCATGGTGTCTAGATCTCTTCTAAAGAGAAGCAGAGGGCAGCCCAGGTGGCTCAGCAGTTTAGCGCTGCCTTCAGCCCAGGGCCTGATCCTGGAGACCTGGGATTGAGTCCCACGTCGAGCTTCCTGCAGGGAGCCTGCTTCTCCCTCTGCCTGTGTCTCTGCCTCTCTCTCTCTCTCTCTCTCTCTATCTATCTCTCTCTGTCCCTTATGAGTAAATAAATAAAATCTTAAAAAAAAAAGAGAGAGAGAAGCGGAGCCTGAAACAAGGGTTCAGGTCTTTGTGGTTTATTGAGGGTGTGCTCTTCAGAAAAACTTCCTATAAGAGAGGTAGTGAACCCTAATTGAGGAGGGCAAAGAACAAAGCACCTGTGTTCCCAGGTAGTGGTCAACCTTTTCTTAATTCACAGGGAGAGGGGAGCATAAGTTGCAAAGTTATCCACCCTGGAGGAAGAGGTGCTGACATCTGATACTCACTTCAGTTAGTCTCTGGTTGTGGGTGGCCATGATGTTGGAGAGTATCAAGAAACTCAGCATCAAGACACTCTCCTCAGCTGAAGGCAGTGGTCTGTAGAAGGAGGTGGTCCTTAGCCCAGAAATATAATAACTCTGTTGGAAACATTCATCTTTGCAAATTGAATCTTTGTAAATTTTTTATATATATACATTTATATGTGTATATATACACATAAACACCTATATATACACATACATATCTATGTTAACTTCGAGCACAGTTGTTTATCTAAACTTCCTTTAATGCTATGGCTTATTTTTTAAAAACATCTTTTGTATGAGGTTGATCCACATGAAATCACCATTATTCAACAGTTATTAGTCAATGATTTTTTACCTACAACAACTTTATCAATTTTCAATTTTATATGGTACAATCTACTTGTTTGTCTCATTGCTTTTTTTTTTTTTTTTTTTTTTTTTTTTGCTATCCTTTTACTTATTCTGTGTAACAAAAGCCATATATACCATGTGGTATTTACATAGTGAAGGAGTCTCTTATTTTGAAACATCAGGGCATAATGTTCGTATGTGGCTTCATCTCGCTTAATATAACCACTGTTTTACTCCTATCACCTAAATTTGAGCATAACATTTTTCCAGATTTTTAGATTTGTTGAAGTTCACCCATGTGTGACTGATTTGATACAACTCAGACATTTCATTTACAGCCATGAAATAGTAATACCCATTTACCCTTAATAAGCCATATGTTCCATATGTTGTGTGAACCAAATAGAAATATTTTGTGGAAGAAATGATTGTGGGGTTGGATCCTTCCTCAGGTTGTTTAAAAATTATTTAGTTTCCACTGGACACTGAAACAATATCTTAGTTCTACTGAGGTATTAAGATGAAGTATAAGGTCTCTCCTTTAGTCTCAAAGAATTAGAGGTCAATCACTAATTCTCAATACTTTGTATTATTAAGAATATACGTTTGGGGCACCTGGATGGTTTATTTGGTTAAGCATCTGTCTTTTGATTTCAGCTCAGTTCATGATCTTGGGGTGGTGGGATTGAGCCCCATGTTGGAAGCTCAGTGGGGAATCTCCTTCAGATTCTCTCTCTCCATCTTCCTCTGTTTCTCATCCCTCTCTCAAAAAAAATAATAAATCTTTAAAAAAAGAGAATATGTTTATGGTCATATCTTCTTGATTTTTTTTATGAGTATTTAATGTCTTTTCTTGTCCCTTATAATTTTTTTTATTAAGGCCCATTTTTAAAGATAATAACATTGCTATTCCAGTTTTATATTGGCTTATATTGTATAGATAAATCTTTCTCTCTTTCTATTTTCAATTTTTATGTCTTCTTGTATATATATCTTTTGTTGACTATTCTCTGATCTTGATTTGTATTGGTACCTAAGAGACTTCTCTTTTTTTTTTTTTAATTTTTATTTATTTATGATAGTCACACAGAGAGAGAGAGAGAGGCAGAGACATAGGCAGAGGGAGAAACAGGCTCCATGCACCCGGAGCCCGGTGTGGGATTCGATCCTGGGTCTCCAGGATCGTGCCCTTGGCCAAAGGCAGGCGCCAAACTGCTGCGCCACCCAGGGATCCCGAGACTTCTCTTAATGTATGAGATTATCTCATTATATGACCTTGATATTGTCAAGTTATTTTACATTTTCCATTACTCTAATTTCTCATATTTTCTTTCTAGTTTTCCATCCAAGAAATATGGTCTTAGTTCATTAGTTTAAAAGTGATTTATCCTATTCGGTAGTTATGATTGCCCTTAACTTGGGATCCACATTCATGTTCATATACCCCTGTCAGTATCTAAATTTTCAAGTAAGACAAGTCCATTTGGCTCCTCCATGACCTCTCATCACATTGATGTATTCCATTCTAGATTTCCATTTCTGGTATTTTATGGTTATAATTCCTTTCTTTCTTTTCTGTGATCTCTCTTGGCTTTTTGCTTTTTTTCACTGTGATACCATACTTACTCAAAAGTGTTTTAGTATCCTACCTTCCTGTATTTCTTGCTGTATCTTCTTGCATTTATTTCTCTCCTTATTTGAGTCCTGAACCAAGAAAGTTTCTTAAGGCAGTCTGTATTTGGTAAATATTTTGAAGCCTTGTAGGCCTGAGAATATATTTTACGCTTCAACGTTTCAATGACATTTTAACAGTTTATCAAGTTCTAGGTGATAAAAGTCCTAGACAAATTTGGTAGTATTATAAGCATTTTTATACTAATTTAAAAAGAAATCTCAGTCTTTGGAATGACTGAAACCTACTGACAAAACATAACATAACAAACATAACATAACATAGGGGTTTTCTTCGGGCTTCTATATCTAGTAAATACTATACCTATTATAGTTTGAAGTTTACATAAAATTACCATAGCTGGGGCACCTGGGTGGCTCAGTCAGTTAAGCATCTGCCTTCAACTCAGGTCATGATTTTGGGATCCTAGGGTCAAGCCCCACATTGGACTCTGTGCTCAGCAGGGAGTTTGCTTCTCCCTCTCCCTCTATGTTCTTCCCTCACCCCTTAAATAAATAAATAAAATCTTAAAACAAAAACAAAAAACCTACCACGGTTGTTAGGATGTGGTTCTGTCGGAAACTTTAGTAAGGAGTAAAGGAAGATAAATTCACTAGAGATGAGGTTTTTGTAAGTGGAGGGCTAGTCCTGTATGTAGCCTGTCTGCCCCACCTCCTTGTAGTTGGACCCCATTGCTCCATCTTTCCATATATTGTTTCATACATGTTGTGAATGATGTGAGCTCTTCCTACCACTCTCATCATGTCTAACACCTTGAAACTGTCAGCACATCTGCTTTCTACCCACCATCTTGCTCCACGTTTTTGCTCCTTCAGTGCCTACTGCAGCTTGGTCTTAGATTCCAGCCATTTCCGAGAGATTCTGACAGGGATTCTTACTTTCCTGAGTCTTATAGTCAGACAGTCCTCAACTTATCTGCCTCCTAATCATTCACACACCCTGTCCCCCTTCAACCTCCCCATTTACATTCTCAAAGATGGGGCTCCAGTGTAGTGTTAGGGGAGAGAAGACTGGGGTCTGGTAGGGGGTCTCTGGAGATCAGGAGCAGCACAGATTGGCCCCATCACAGTTGTGCCTATTCCTCTTTTTAAAAAACACTTTTCCAAATTTTGTAATACATCACTTGACATCTGTTGACATGCTCCTGGGTTCTGGGATAGGTTTTTTGCAAGTTGGGATAACTGGCTGCAAATTAGGAACAGCTGGGATGAGACTAAATCAGGGCAGAAATTGAAAAAAGTATTTAAGAGGCTGTTTTAATACCGAGCTGTTTATATTCTATTGTATGTCCCATTGGGATAAAATAGCTAATAGCCTTTATATTCTATAGAAAAGAAAGAACAGGGGGAGAGGAAGAAAAATATTCCACTAACATTATCTCTTGTGGAGAAAGAGACATTTAGTTTATGATTGTAATAGTGTTAGTACGATATTGACCACAATTGAAAGCGATGTTTTTTGCCTG
The DNA here is from genome assembly GCF_048418805.1 of Vulpes vulpes. Lineage (NCBI taxonomy): Eukaryota > Metazoa > Chordata > Mammalia > Carnivora > Canidae > Vulpes > Vulpes vulpes. Next base: position 150,528,302 of record NC_132780.1, read on the forward strand.
TGGTACCAGGCAACTAATTGTGCACTTGAAGGATAGAGGAAGGACATAGAACAAATATGCTTCCTTGTCAATTCCAATTTCACTTTCTGGAACTTGAGTCCAAAAATGGTATTGGAATATAGACCTTGTTCCATTTTCATTACAACCTGGGAGCTGTGCAATGCAAAAAGTGAATGGTGTAGTTAATCCCCTCAGAGAAGTAGTTTTCTAGTTGAGAAAAAAGCAACTCTAGATGAAAAATGTGGATAAACACAAGAATGTGGTACTTGTTTTCGAAACAGGCTGAACCCAGAGTAGATGAGAAAAAAAATCCATTAAGCTGCCCTTTAGAAAGTGGTCTTTAAAGGAAGGAATTCTAACTGTCCCAAGTCTGTGCCTCCTGGGATGAAAGAGAAAAGGCCAAGAAAAAAAAACAGTATACTTTGGAAATTTTCAGCCAGATCTCGAAAGACTCATTACAAAGATCAGAGCAGAAAATTTCTGTTTTCTTACTGGTATTACAGTGGTATCAGACTTACTGGTACTTAGACTCCAAAATAAGGATATTAATGATCAGCACTTAATAGCAAGTTTTCTCTGGGTTTATAAAACAATGAACATGTGCCAAATTCCAACTAAGTATATAATATAATAATACTGAAGGGATACACAAAAGGATATTGTGAAACTTAATAGTATTTATAGAAGTTCATACAAGAAGCAAGTGTCACAGCTAAGAAGTGATATTAAGGATTTATATATATATAAGGGAATCTTACCTGGATTCTATGGATAGTTCATTTTTATTATTGCTAGAGGCAACAACTTCTATCTCAACTGTGGCTCTAAAACAAAGATTCTAAAAACAAAGAGCTTTTTTTGTTACCAGAGTTGTGCTTACACAGACCTACCAAGTTATCCAAGTAGAGGAGGTACTAGAACTCATCTAGTTAGGCCCCAGATTTTAATATGAGGAAACCAAGGCCCAGAGACAAAGTGATGTTCCCTAAGTCCACACACGGGGGGTTAATGGTATAGAAAATAAGCAAACAAAAAGACTTTAATTAATCTCTACACTCAGAGCTTGAACTTATAACCCCCAGATCAAAAGTTACTACACTCTATTGAATGAGCCAGCCAGGCATCCCTGGCATGGGCAAATTCTTTTAAGATTTTATTTTATTTTATTTTATTTTATTTTATTTTATTTTTAATTTTAAGATTCTATCTATCTATCTATCATCTATCTATCTTCTATCTCTCTATTTCAGAGAGAGAGAGAGAGAGAGAAAATGCCAGCATGAGCAGAGGAGAAGGAGAGGGTAAAGAAGAGGGAGGAAGAAAGAATTTCAATGCAGACTCCATGCTGAGTGTGTAGCCCAAGGCAGGGCTTGATCCCAAGACCCTGGAGAGCAGGACCTGAGCCGAAGCCAAGAGTTAGATGCTCAGGCAACTGAGTCACCCAGGCGCTCCACTCCTGGCATGGGCAAATTTTTAAAACTTTTGGGCATCACCAAAAATAGATTCTGCACCTTAAATTCTAATAATAGATATTCAAACTACTGATGTTCTACAATTTAAAAAAATATTTTAAGCTAATGCAGATGAATTCTTTATGGCACATGGGTAGGAATGCCATGTTTTAGCCTGCCACTGAGAGCAGGTTTTTCCTCATAGCACAACTGCCCTCAGTAAGGGAAAACTTAGAGCACTGCCATGTTTTGTGCAAGGCATAGACTCTTGAGCAATGAAGTTGATCAGCTAGTGTTTGGTGCACAAGTGTTAGAGTGTGATGAGCCCTAGCCTCCAGCAGTTTGAAGTCTTTACAGGAAATGAGACAAACCAGTATTGAATAGTCTTCATTCATTTAAGCATTTGGAAGGGCTTCCTCTTTTACATTGTAAGTGGAGTCGGGGCATGCAAAATCCCTGCTCAGCCTCATTCCTGATGTTCTTCAGACTCTCTGTGCCCATGCACTCTGAATTTTCTCCATATCTTCCCTTCAGCCTGTGAGTAATTTCTTTTCAGCTATTAACCCCATATTCACTCCCCGTACCCCTTCTCCTTACTAGGACACTGATCCTTTAGATTCAGTCTCTTGGAAAGAGATTTCTTCCTAGACCAGGTCAGATTTATGTTTTGAATCCTCACAGACCTCTGATCTTTACTTCCTAAAAACATTGTTTTGTGTTTGTTTCTATATATTCCTGATGAAGTAATAAATATCTGTCTCACCCACTACTCTGTGCTCTCCAAGGGCAGGGACAATGTCTTCTTGTTCACCTTTATATCCCTAAAATCTAGCAACATGTCTGGCACACTAGCAGGTTCTTAATTAAAAAGATCTGTGGTAAGTTATATAATTATATGACTGCACTACAACTTGGTTAATTAGGACATTTTGAATGTACTTAATTTCAGTCATGAGTAGATAAATATTTGAAAATCATCAATTCCATCAATCTGTAAAAAAATGTGGCTGTGGCCTCACTACTCAACCTGTGGTAGCATTGGCATCAGCTGAAAGCCACTTATAAATGCAAGTCTTAGGCCTCTCTCTAGACCAACGGTGTCAGAATATAAAAATAATGACTCTGGAGATGTTTCCTGTGCACTGAGATATATTGTAAATGAGAGATTAAAACTAAAATTCTTTCTTTGGCCAGGCAGATCCCCATAACAAGTGAAGTGAGCCAGTTATATAAGGATAAGCATGGTAACAGGTGACTTCTGAATTTTGGTCTCCTCTTAGCAGGATGATAGGGACTGTGTTGACGTGAAGACCTTCAGCTCTATCTAATACAGTCAGGATGCTCTACAAATCTAGGTGTTGGCAGGCCAGGTGTTGCAAGATATTTAAGTAGTTCAAGAGAAACCAGGAACACAAACCTGCATGGAGCGTTATTAGTCTCAAACACTGATAACTCAATTCAATACCTTTTCAGCAAAAGAATTGCGAGGGTCAAAGAGAACACATGTATGCAATAGTTCTAGTTCCAAGGTCCCTCATTTGCAAAATTTCATATAAATGAGATTTTTAGATATGCAATGACACATCCTAATTCTTCACTAATTCAGAATACTTTAATTTTGCAAGTCAAAAAATGTTTTCTCTAGCCATCTCATTCATTCTTTCTTTCATTCATTTATTTACCCAGTAATCATTTAGTTGTATTTTATGCTGAATGACTTCCATGCCAGGTGCTGAAGGCCTAAAAATGAATAAAATATAATCCACTTGACTTCCAAAGGCTTTTTATTTTTTTAAGATTTCATTTATTTATTCATGAGAGATGCAGAGACACAGGCAGAAGGAGAAGCAGGCTTCATGCAGGGACCCCAAAGTGGGATTTGTTTTTTTTTTTTTTTTCCAAAGTGGGATTTGATCCAGGGTCTCCAGGATCACACCCTGGGCTGAAGGTGGCACTAAACTGTTGGGAACCCTGGGTGGCGCAGCGGTTTAGCGCCTGCCTTTGGCCCAGGGCGCGATCCTGGGGACCTGGGATTGAGTCCCACGTCAGGCTCCCGGTGCATGGAGCCTGCTTCTCCCTCTGCCTATGTCTCTGCCTCTCTCTCTCTCTGTGTGTGTGGCTATCATAAATAAATAAAAATTAAAAAAAATAAATAAACTGCTGAGCCACCGGGGCTGCCCAACTTCCAAAGGCTTATACTCTCCTAATGGCAATGTTACACTTACGAAATACATGATTTTATGTCAGTAGTGCTACAACAGTTTGCCACGTTTATTTTTGAGAGATGTTCTTAGGAAGGTTGTACTGTAGTTTGAATGACTCACAAGCCTAGATGGAGAAACAGATGTAGAAGGTATAGTTTACCAAAGACAAATGGAGTGAAGATTTACGAGAAGATGTGGTTCAGCAAAAAGCAATCCCAAAGGACTGAATTATTAAAAAAAAAAAAGATCTTATTTATTTATTTGAAAGAGAGAGAACATGAGCTGGGGGGGGGGAGGCGATAGTGCAAGGAGCAGAGGCAGAAGTAGACTCCCCACTGAGCAGGGGAGCCCCAAGTGGGGCTTGATCCCAGAACCCTAGGATCATGACTTAAGCTAAGGCTGATGCTTAAACAACTGAGCCACCTACACACCCTCCAAAGAGCTGAATTCTGAAGGCATTTGTAGCTCTCTTGTCAATTTTAAAATGTTAACGTTTCTTGCATCACTTCCTCAGCTTCATAATTTCTGGCAGACAAGAAAGTGTGCTTCATCTTCACGGAAGAGGGAGAGCTCCTTCACCAAAGCTAGAGCTTTGAGTTCCATTTCTTATGTAGAGTCAAGACTTACTGAAATGATTTAACCATTTTGCATATTTTCTTATTTTCTAGTCATCGGGGTTCTCATTTTCCCAGCTGGTTTGAAGGCATTTATCTGTCTTTGTTAAAGAAGTTTGAGTTACCTTGGGAGAAGCAGAGATATTTATGAGAAAGCCCCATACTGGTAACAAGCACTTCACAAGGCTTTATATTAGTTTGGTGGCAGCTGTGATCAAGAGCATAATAAAAATCAACAACATTTTATTCAAATTATCACTTGTTGATTATCCAACAGTAGTGAGTGAACGAAGGTCCAATTAATCTGTTATACAATATCTGGGACATGAGTTTTCATCCAGGGAAAAGTATGTTTTGTTTCATTTCACCTGAGCTTTCTATTTTGCTGATTCTCCTATGCTGAATGATGTTCTGATGATAAAATTAGTAACTTTCCATGTTTTTTGTTTTGTTTTGTTTTGTTTTTGAGGAATAATAGTTATTCCCTTTCAAGAACACTTACTACCGAGTAAACAGGCTTGGATAACTCTGTCCTTCAGTATACACCTACTCTCTGGATAGCATGCCACTCCCCTAATTAGAATTTACTTATTTTATCTTATTTTTAAAAGTAGGCTGTATGCCCAACATAGGGCTTGAACTCATGACCCTGAGATCAAGAGTTGCTTGCTCTACTCACTGAGCCAGCCAGGCACCCCTATAGAATTTATTTTAATGTTTTAGTTTCATTGTCTTCATTCTGGTTGTGAGAAGATTTTCACACCATGTTTTATTGTCCTCATCCCCCAACAAGCATTTCTAGCCCTCATGCACTATAAAATCTCCCCATTCAGCAGAGATATCAGCGTTATTTATTCCAGTGCTTCAGTGTGTCTTCCCTAATCAGTAACATATTGAAATGTCTACCTGATGCTGCTTCGCTCATCCTACAGACTAGGGCCTCTAGTGTCCACCAGGAAAATCTTGAGTCAATTCCACACTCTAAGGCAATGCTTTAATCTAAACCTTCTTTTTATTTTATTTTTAAAAGGTTTTAAATTCATGAGAGATACAGAGAGAGAGGCAGAGACACAGGCAGAGGGAGAAGCAGGTGCCCAATGTGGGATTCTATCCTGGGATTCTGGGATCACACCCTGAGCTGAAGGCAGGTGCTCAACCACTGAGCCACCCAGGTGTCCCAATCTTCTTTATTCTTTCTCTCAAATTACTTAAATCTTCCAAGCTCCCCCAACCCCACCTTCCATATTTTGCACATCAGCCAAATAGACTTTTTTTTGGAAATGAAAATCTCATCACACATTCCCCTTTTCTTGCTTAAAGTACTTTGGTGGTTTCCCAATGCCTGGAGAGTGAAGCCAGACTCCTCATCTGACACAAAAGCTTCATTGTAAACGTCTCCAATGTGGCCTTTCATAGCTACACCAGGCACTCATGATACTTCTGACCTCTAAATGGGGCCACTCATGCCTTTAATATATGGCTATTTCTTTTGTGAAATGGCACACACCATTGCCTTCTCCTGCACCCCATCCTGTCTCCTGAGTAATTTCTTGACATAGTACTACTTCACCCTTGCTTTGGAAGCACAGTGCCTGGAACTTTCATCCTAGATTCTAATCATGGCTCTGCCTCTAGTCCTGGACTTGAAATAAGTCATTCTGCCTTTCTGTGCTTTGGTTTCTTCATTTGTGAAACAGGATAATACTAGTGCTCACTTCACCAGATTGTTGTGAAAACTAAACAAATGCATATGATGAATTTGTCTCATGAGGATATAATTATTATGGATAAATCTATTAACTTTCAAAGGTATTAAGATCCCATTTTATTTTACATTTTTAGTCAGTTTGAGGATAATACAAAGGCAAACCTACTATGAAAAAAAATTATAAAGAGAAGAAAGCATTCCAAAGCCAAATGTAAATGATATGGGGGCTACCAATTAATTAGGATTAGTCATTTTCTGTTCTCTTTTGTGGATTAGGGTAATTAACACACAATTTTTGAAATTCAAGATTAAAATGAAGTGGATTTAAATGAAATATTACCTATATTTGAAAGAAGGAATGGGATGTAAAAATAGGTATTACATAATTGCTCAATTACTTTTCCAATCTTAGCTGAACATTTTATTGGAAGGGTTCCAACATTTTAAAATTTTACGATATTTATCCTATTTTATTTTAGGAGACTAGGAGAATGATAATTTGACATTGTGCAAACTCTGATGATTTATATAATTACCCTACTACTTAGCCTATTTATGCTAAAGAGTTTGCTGCCTCCAGGACAATTACCTGGGTCTAAGGTTTGAAATAGTACATAGGGTCCAGTCCTGGGCCATGCTTGGGATCTCAGGAAACCCTGATGAACAAGAAAAAGTAAGAACTTGCAGCTGATTTCTGGAATGCTATTTAGATCTCTCGCTGGCTCTGGAGCCAGATCATGCTTCTATTTAAAGCAATGGTCTCAGGCAGCTACAAGTCCTGATGTTATGATACCCAGAGGATTTCATAATTGGGAACAGAGTGTAATGTTTGGGATTTAGTGAAGCTATAACTTTAGATAAAAGCAGGCTTCATTCTTGAAAATCTGCTGGCACAGAGGGAGGGAAGCCTGAAGAAATGTGAAGCAGGACCTCCATGGCCTTCCCAGCAGCCAATGCTGGCATGGTCCTGGGGCCAAGGCCCGATTGTTGAATTTTACTGGAGGATTAGGAAGTAGGTGCTCTTCTACTGATTTACTTATCGAATCAGGACCCTCCTGAGAGTGAAAGCTGGGGCATTTATTTTCATACTTCTGATTTACCCAGAACAATGACTGAGAGACAAGGAGAGATGGTGAAGGGGGGGGAGCAAACAGATTTATTACAAATGATAGCTCTACCTTGCTCTTCATGTACTTGGGTCCCTTATGCTGCCTCTCTCTTTTTCTTGCATTATCTATATATTTCTTCTATCTTAATAAGTTTAAGTGTATGTATAATGCTCAGATGACCCATGCAATAATCAAATTCCGAGAGAAGCAAAAAATCTCTCTTCTGTGAAAATGTCCCTGTGTGGTAAGTTACATTATAACAACATATCCTATAAGATTACAGTGTTTATGAAGTCCTTGTACATCAAGATTATGAATGTTTGCAATAATGCACAATGCTTTTCCAAGTAAGCATTTATCATCTATAGGAGCATCTGTATTTACTGTGGGCCTGAGCAAGATTTGTTTCTTTTGCTTTGGAGCTTTTCAGTTTGAGGCCTATTATGAGGTTTGAGACATAAATATAGCTTTGTCTCCTCTCTCTGAAATCTGTCAGTGTGTTTTAACAGTTCATTCATTCAATTAACAATAACTGTCTATACTATATACCAAACACTGTTAGAATTTATGTGGGACACAAAGATAAATAAGATGTGGTCTTATGCTCAAAGTATTCACCACTGCCAATTTTTTTTCTGTGTCAAGAATAGCTTCCCTTGTTTTTAATAGCAAGTCAGTTCAAATCAAATATTTATACTTGGAAGAATCTATTATGATCAGCAATAATATACATATGCCATTGTTTATTTTTTTAAATAAAATCTAAACATTTATTTTCCTCACTTCTACCCCTGATCATGTCCTGGACATCTTTTCTGTGAAGCTGAGTCATCCAATGGTGGCTATCCCTGAACATGAGACTCTTGATTCCAAAGAGGTAAATGTAAGATACAATTAGAGATATAGTTATCCATTTCCATGTGCTATTAGATTGTAGAAATAAATCTTATTTTGAGAAAAATATTAATAAGATCATGCTTTTTATCTTCTTTTTTAAAAAAATAAAACTCACTGTCTCACTTTGTGTTGTTCAGAAGCCCTGATGGTTGAGTAAGTTAATTCTTGCCTCTTAACGTGGAAGGTGGCTCTAAGGGTCCTCATGGGGGTAGCAACTTGATCACAAACCAGCTCTTTCTATCCCATGTGTGATTTCCACCTTGTATTCATATGCGAAACCCTGTTGACTTCTCTTCAAGGTCAAAGGGTGTCCCATAATACTTATGGTGGGTCTTGTGAGTCAGACCCCAGTATCTATCTCCTGGTGGCCCAGTTTCAGCTCACTGGAGAATGTCTGCTTAGTTCCCCAATCTCCTGGTAAATTCTGCTTACATCAGGTGGCATTTAGGCAAAACCATACCAGCTGAAGCATAGCCTCTGATTTTCATACAAATGTGTAGCCACTTTCACATTGGAGCTGACAAAAAATAAATTTAAAAACTTTTTCATGTTTTTATAAATGCTATACCAAAGAGGCAAAGAAAAAATCTATACAGGAATTTTTAATTTTCTGTTAATCAAGAGCAAGCATAATTGAACAATGTTTTCTTCTTCTACATCCTCTCAAAGTGGTAAATGTGAGGGAAAAAGAAGTGATTTTTAAAGAGCTTATCTTTCAGAAGGGAGCAAGAGAGCTCATGCTTTAATTTCAGATACGCTTGCAAAAAGGCGTGGTCAATTTTGCAGCCTCCAAGTTTAGGAAAAACAAGCATAATACAAAAGAGAAGTAGGAATGATAAAATTCCAAATAGGATGTAACATTTCCCAAAGCATCTTTTCTACAATTTAGAGCATATATCCACTTTTCATAAACTAATGTTCCTATTGCTACAAATTTTAAACCTTTATCATATGAGACCATGTGGCTCTCTGCTATAACATTAGTCACTAAATTATAAAAGTGTGTTATGAATTGGTATGGATTTATATCCCTGAGCACATCTTTGATTATTTTTAAATAGGATTATTGGTTCAATGAATAAGGACATATGGAAAAATTTTAATACATATAGCTGAATTGAATTCCTAAAAAAAATATAGCAGTTCGCACTAGGAGTGTTTTTACAGCTGTCCCTATGTACTCTTGCCAGTGTTGAGAATTATCATAATTGTCAATTTATTGAGAGCTTACTATATGTTAAGAAGTTTTATGCATTTTATATGCTTTATTTTACTCATATTCACAAAATAAAGTTAAGTACTATTATTCCCATTTTACAGATGAGGAAACTGAGTCTAAGGGAAGTCAGTATATTGCCTAAAGTGAAATAGCTGGGAAGTCTGCTCCATCTGGAACTGAATCCATATCGGACTGCCTAGAGCCTATACTCTTAAGAACTCTACCATACTCTGTCCAGCTCTCTATCCAAATCTCTAGTTATACTATCTAAATCTTTCTTCCTTTTTTTTTAAGATTTTATTTATTTATTTGAAAGAGAGAGAGAGCATGAACAAGAGAGCACAAGCAGGGGGATGGTCAGAAGAAGAGAGAGAAGCAGACTCCCCACTGAGTGGGGAACCCAATACTATGGTGGATCCTTGGACCCTGGGATCATGACCTGAGACAAAGGCAGATACTTAAGGGACTGAGCCACTCAGGCACCCTAAATCTTTCTTCCTTTTAAAATCATATTTTATTTTTTATTTTTTTATTTTTATTTTTTTAAATTTTTTATTTATTTATGATAGTCACAGAGAGAGAGAGAGAGGCAGAGACACAGGCAGAGGGAGAAGCAGGCTCCATGCACCGGGAGCCTGACATGGGATTCGATCCCGGGTCTCCAGGATCGCGCCCTGGGCCAAAGGCAGGCGCTAAACCGCTGCGCCACCCAGGGATCCCCTTAAAATCATATTTTAAAATATTGACAATTTAAAAGGGGAAATTGTTTTTCACATTTATTTGCATTTTTAAAAATTTTATATTTTTCTATTATTTTTGTCTATTTTGCTTATGCAATATATCATGCATTTATCTACTGGTATGGTAATATTTTTCTTATTGAATTGTAAACTCCCTTTATATATTAAAGACATTAATTCTCTATCAAACGTGCTATCCCTTCCAGTGTGATGGTGGCAAACTGTGTAATAGTAAAAAAAAAAAAAAAATTGGACAATCATGTCCAAAAATAGAATGACTAAATAAATTTAACACATTTCAGTGAGTGTTTTAGTAATTTTCCTATTCAGCCATTGACTTAACAACTTGCTCTGCATATCTTGTCACTGATTAATTAGGTTCTTGGCTTTAGTAACCTACAGAGGCTAATTTTCTCTCTAAGTTTTAAACATTCCTTCTGTCATCTGAGCTCTTTTATTTATTTATTTTTAAAGTAATCTCTATACCCAACAGGGGGCTTGAACTCACAACCCTGAGATCGAGTCCTATACCCGCTAAACCAGTCAGGCGCCCCCAAATTTTACACAATTCAGATGAATGTAAAAAGAAATAACAATCAGATGTTCTCTTTCAAACATAATAATTTTGGCTCAAACTCACATAGGCTATTTCTACAATAATAAGAGTGTTTCTACACAATAATAGAAAATCAATTGGTTATTTAAATAACAAAGCCTTCCAGTTCAGATAATAAGTGCTGAATTAAGAACTTTTGAGTGTGTTGCAAAAAAGAATAGCTTGGATGTCATAGTTGCATTTTTTTTGCACCAATTATCATAATTCTAGAGACAGAACTTAAAATTAAGCTACTGGATAAGATTAACAAAAAATCATTTCAACCTCACATTTGGAATATGTGAGAAATAACATTAAAAAACCCTAAAGTCTGAAGTTTAATATTTGTGAGAGATAGTGAATTACTGCTGGTATTAGAAGATATGTAAAAAATTAAGCCAAAGGCCATTTTATGCTTCCATTGTGCTATATTTTTCTTGTAAGTAATACTGGCACAACTTTTTACAACTCCTTATGATATGTGGTCACACTGCAATAGGACAGTATCAGTATATTGTCCCCAAACCCTGTTTTTATTTACCTACAAAGCACCAACCAAGAAAAAGATCTGTTTTTATAAAACATTTCTATTCTTTTTTTTTTTTAAGATTTTATTTATTCATTTGAGAGAGAAAAAGAGAGCATAAGGGATGCAGAGAGAGAGGGAGAGGCAGAAGCAGGCTCCCTGCTCAGCGGGGCTGGATCCCAGGACTCTAGGATCATGACCTGAGCTAAGGCAGACCCATAATCGACTGAGCCACTCAGGCGCTCCCAATCAATTCTATTCTTGTGATTCTATGGCCTGAGGAATAACCCACTCTGGTTATATATCTACTGCAAATAAAGAATTATGGAGGAATCTTGTCTGGATTTCAGAATTCCATTCTTGGTTTTCTTTCATTTCCTGAAGATAGCAGTTTGTCTTTCTTACTACCAGAGTTCTATTTTTTATTTTCAATCATGTTATGTGTTTTTATGTGTTATGTTTGTTTTTAAAGGAATTACAGAGCAAATTTTAAAAACTAATAAACAGACTTCAGATTTATCTAATTTGATTTGCCCCTTGTTTTTGTAAATCATATGATTCACACTTTCAAAGAACTAACTCAAAACAACATTTCCAGTTATAATCTAGTTCAGTGGCTCTGAACTCTAGCTGAGCATTAGAATCCACTGGGACTTTTAAAAAGCTCCAGTAGCAGGGTTCCACTCCAGGCAAATTAAATCAAAGATCTCTGGAGGTGGGTAAAGGCATTGGTTGTTTGAAAACCTTTCCAGGTGATGCAAATGGGCAATAAGAGTTGAGCTCCTCAAATTCTAGCTCCTTTTTTGATGGTCCAGGAAAGCAAATGAGTTATTCAATCTCAGAAAAAAAAATTGAAAGTAAAATCAGGAGACCCATAGAGAAGTTTGTTTCAGGGAATACTTTGAATTAAGAAAAAATTGGGTCACATATTTCTGTCTAGCATCATAAAGAGTTAACACGTGCTTTAACCTGGTAGGTTAATTTTGAGAGCTCTGTTCTATGTAAGAGTCACTGCATTTTCTTAGTAAAACCTAATATTTCTTTCTGTTTTCTTTGATATTCACACAAATTTGGAAAATCTTTAGGCTGGGCTGGGGATAGCATTTGGTACAAGCTGAGTGTAGGGGGTTGGATGGGGGGCTTATATTCCAAAGGATATTTTATTTAGCATTTTGTATAGTCCTTTAAAAAATACTTGCTCAATGATAAACCCTCATATAAGCAGAGGAAATCCCTAATAATTTATTTGACCTCATCAATTTTCAAAGAAGGTCACTTTCATATATGTCAATGGTTCACAGCAATGCAGTAATTTCCAAAGTAGGTGTATGTATAACGCCGTCTAATTTATAGCAAACTCCCTGCCTGAGGTAATGATTTCTAAGTAGAATTACTTAGAAGAAATTAAATTCTAGTAGCAATAATTATTTCTGATTGTATTCATCATGTCTTGTGAATGTAGCAACTCTTTGATCCACAACCACTCTATAACCCACTTCTCTTTCCACAGGCTTAATTGTGAAAGTCATACTGGGGAATGAGATAGAATCAGGCCTACTGCTCTTCACATCGCCTGCTACATGCAGCTCTAGTCCTATTTTAACTTGAGGGTCAATTGATTTCCAAAAACATGATTAGATGCAGTTGATTCTGACCTTTGGGATCCACTTGCTATTAACACAACTTGAGAGCTAATGATTCACCAGCTGCCCATAAACACATACTAGGCAAATTCTTCTCCTGTTTTCTCATTCCTTCTCTTTAGAGATTTTTGATAAATATTTGAGTTGGCCAGATAACAATAGTGCTAGCAAGGTGACTACGACTGATTTGCTGCCATGGTGCATATAAGCATTTTGTGTTCGTTTTATTTTGAATTCCAGAACCTTGATTGATGTTTAAAGTTCTAATCTTAGGGGACACACATCTTGTTCCTTTATCTTTATTTTCCAGATGAGAACATAGGGAAGAGAATATAAGTGTCTTGTCCCTGGAAGGCACTCTCATTTTCTGGCTTGATTAAAGGGTAAAAATGAAATTATCAAGAGAAATGAGCCCACTCTGTTCCCTTGAGGAAATTTCCTATAAATATTATTTCTCAAAATCAAGCTTTGATAAATCTTGGATTGCTGAGTTCAGGGTAATCTCAGTCAAGAACTCGGAATCTGGATATTATTAACTGCTGATTAAAATAAATTTCATATGCTTTCATAGACAACTGGCTAGAGAGCCAGAGGAAATTTGTCTTATAAACACATATAATATGAACACCTGGAAGATAGCCACCCTGCCCAGGCATTCAGGTAGACAAGGCAATGAGAAAGAGAAGGACATTCCTACCATAGATTTGGTAGCACTGGACCCCATCAAGATAACTTTCTGAGGTGGACACTTGACGGGATGAGCACTGGGTGTTTTTCTGTATGTTGGTAAATTGAACACCAATAAAAATTAATTTAAAAAAAAAAAAAAGATAACTTTCTTGGCTTGTAAGCCCCTTGCCTGCTTTGGAGAAATTAAAAAAAATTTAAAAATTCTGCCAATCCGGAAATCATCTTCTTAAAGATAGTAGAGGAAGGAAACAACTTTGTAACCTTGTTATTAAATAAGCATTAAACCAGAATATGATATGCATCACAAACACACAAAGTTTGCACAGACAGGAAGAAATCTCATTCTTCATACAGCAAGCAGATATAACCCATTATATAGAGGGTTCTCAAGATAAGCAATAATTCAATTCATCCACATGTAAGAAGATTTGGCAGTAGTCTTTATTATACATAGTTCACTGGCAATTGGGGCAACTGTGTTAATCAGCTTTACACAAAGCAAAAGTACACTTTTCATATCATTATGATAGGAGTTAGTTTTACAACTTGGAGCCAAGTATCAGTTAAAGTTAGGCTCTTACCCTCTTTCAGAAATTAGGAAATAGGGGTGCTATCTCACTTGGACATTTACATTCAAAGGAATGGTTCTCAAAGTCCTTGAGAAATTCCTGAGTCTCAAAGCTGACAAAATGTCTAATAATCAGAATAACATACACATTACCAAGGGAGGAGAATGTATTTACAATGACAAGTGTTTTAAAGTAAATACAAAGGAGGGAGGGAAATTGCTTCCCTTCTTTTCTTTTTTCTTTCTTCTTTTTCTTTCTTTCTTTCTTTCTTTCTTTCTTTCTTTCTTTCTTTCTTTCTTTCTTTCTTTCTTCTTTCTTTCTTTCTTTCTTTCTTTCTTTCTTTCTTTCTTTCTTTCTTTTTCTTTAAGATTTATTTAGGGGCACCTGGGTGGCTCAGTTGGTTAAGCATCTGCCTTTGGCTCAGGTCATGATCTTAGGGTCCTGGAATCAAACCCCACATAGAGCTCCTTGTCCAGTGAAGAGCCGCTTCTCCCTCTGCTGCTCCCACCATTTGTATTCTTTGTCTCTTGTGCACACTCTCTCCCAAATAAATAAATAAAAATATTTTTTAAAAGATTTATTTATTTATTTTAAATGGGGGGTGGGTAAGGGGAAGGAGCAGAAGGAGAGAATCTTCAAGTAGACTCCCTGCTGAGCATGGAGCCAATGCAAGGCTCAATCGCATGACCCATGAGATCATGACCTGAGTGGAAACCAAGAGTGGATGTTTAACTGACTGAGCCATACAGGTGCCCAACTTCCCTTATTTCGAGAAGGAGAATGAAGCTTCTTTTTAATTTCCATTTGTTCTTTCATCTGGTTGGCAATGGGCAGAACTGCAATATGAAAGTTTTACTCTGAGTTGTCAATAAAAAAGCATACTGTCAATAAAAAATATGATTTTCTAGGGACACATTTGAATTGACTATAGGAGACGTGGAGGTTCAACAAGTTTGAGGTCTCTCCTTTAAAGTCATCCCAATAGTTTATTGTTGGGTTTTACATTGTGAGTCATGGTAAAGCTGAGCAAAAGTCAGGAACTAGATGGACTTATATTCCTCCTTGTGCTAATTTTTCAAGATAAACAAAAGAAGATCAGGGCTAATAATTATTTGGAGCTCAGATCATCAAGATGTTAAATGTTTGGACCCCAGGTTCAATGTTTTGCTCTCTAGTATCCATTATACCTATATTCTCTCTCTATTGGTCTACCTGTATAGGATCCTTTATTACTGAACATTTTATACCTTCTGGTTTCTGGAAAATGAGTTCTGATACTACATCTTGTGTTTTCACACCAAAGTTAGCAGTTATGTAAATGTCCCAAATATATATGAAATCTTTCAGAAAACAATAAGTATGCAGCAATAATATTGAATACATTTCCTGGAAATGGCTTTTTTGCAGGATACAAGAAGTCTGGTTTCATACTTATAAGGCACATATGTAGACCATTTTGCTTTTATTTGGCAGAGAAAAGTATACATGAATGGTTTTGTATAAAAAGGAAATAAAATTTAACATAGCACATTCTTTTAAGAAATGCTTTCTGTAACATTGGCTTAAAGTTTCACAACACTACATTACTTATTATCCAAACTTCACCAAAATTAAAAAAAAATTGGAATTTGAGTCCCTTCAAAATTAAGATTTTTTAAAAATGCCTTATGTTCTTTCTTATTGGTATTTTCTCATATCCAAAATAATTATGTTGTTCAACTGGCAGTGTGATAAAATCCTGAGCCTTAGCTACTGGGGGTGGGGGGCAGGCTAATCTGAAACATAAGAATTTATGTATTTTTTAATGAACTTCATCTTTCTGAAATGTTAGACCTTTGTTTTTTCCATTATTTAATGGCTTATGTACTGAGATTGGCAAAGGAAACTAAAAACTTCATAAAATGTTGAAAATCCTGATTCTACTTGTTATTTCAAACTAGCTGCTGAATTGTGATGCCAGACATTAGTTTGATCTGCCAGTGGGTTCAGGATGAACTGCCAGCATGGCAACAGAGGATGAACTACCTATTCCTCCTCAATCTGACTTAATTACTTATATAATTATAAATCTTACATATGAAAAAGGATTCAGAGGACATTTAGTACAGTATTTTACTGAATGTATGATACTGTCTGCACTTATATCTTTACACATCTTCTGTTTAAATACTTCTGATGACAGAAAATTGATCATTTACAAGCCAGACACAATCTGGGTTTTCATACATGGCTACGACGAACTAATGACTACACCAACAAAAACAAAAAGACAACACTGGACAGACTAGGGTTTAATTTCAAATGCTGTGGCCTTGGACATGATATTTAATCTTTTTGAGCCTCAATTTCATTCTCTGTAAAATGAGATCAAGGGATAATGGTGAAGATCTGCATTTATGCATGCCAAGTGCTTAGCATATAAAATACATAACACTTCATAAGCATTAGCTAAAGGATGATGATTGCTTTAAATCTCTTATAGTATTAGCTACCAAATGTTGGTACTTTCAGGAAAATCAAACAGACGGTAGTTTTCATTTGTTAGAAGGAAAAGGAGGAGATGCGATGTAGTCATTTCCTCTTTTTATTTTAAAGCTTCAGAGAATCCCAGATGATGCAGGCTACAGCTTACTTATTTCATGACTGCTGGTTTTCTGTGGCCAGAACATATCAGTGCAATGGTGGAGCTACCCTCTTATTTTAGTAGCTTTTCCCTTACTTCTTCCTTCTCATCTAACAAATGTAGTTTCTCTTAAATGATACAGAATGTATCCATGTCTCACAATTCTGCTTAGCTGCTTGGCCATGACATACTCAGGTTTCCTGTCTGCATTAGTTACCCTTTGCTTCATCATCCTCTGATCCATCCCAGGGCAAAACGGGAGAGTTTTGCTTACAGAAGAGCAATGGACCTCTTTTCTTCTCCACATGTCATATTGGAATGCTCCATTGGCACCTGGAAGTATAAAGTTATGGTCATTTCCTTCCATTGTTGCTATTCCATCACATTGTTTGATCAGAGTGATGTTTTAGAACCAAATTTCTTTTCTGCTCTCATCTCTGATACTTTCTTTTAAACTTCCTTTCTTGACTTGTATAACCTACCAATACCCATCCACTCAGTTAAGCTGATGTCTTCTGTTGCAGAGTCTAACCTCGTCAAATAGGAACACGCAGAGATTGATGGATAAAGAAATTATGATAATCATTCCTGTGCCACACAGTAGCATTATAAAGCCATTTAATCAATATATGAAACAAGGACAAAAACAATAGGATGTCCATTTGCTGTCTCTGTCTTTTGTAATGTTGCATTTTGCAAAAGCTGGAACATGTTCCAGTCCCATTCCACTTTACCTCCTTGTTTGCGAGGTTACATTCTAGGGAATGACACAGTCATCAGTGTTACAAGGAAGGGGTGGGACAGCAGTCAACTGATTAACCGGATGAGGGCTTATGTGTGGGATGTGGCAATGCTGTACCTACTTAAGGTGGCATGAGCCCCTCTAAGCCATCATAATGACTTGCACGAGGCCAGAGCTGCTCTGCTGAGCTCTCAAGAGATCAGAGTCTGATGTGAAGATATATCTGCATGTCTTTGTCTTTATTATGCTATTATGTAACAAGAAAACAGTTCCTGAGGGGAAAAATGAACAGATATGTCCTACTATAAATACTTTTTTATATGAGACTATGCCTGAATGCTAATGTATAAATTTTTTGGTGTATTTCTGAAATTTTAATTATCTCATTGACCTGACTACTATTTTCATTTATTTATTTATTTATTTATTTATTTATTTATTTATTTATTTATTTTTGTAGCAATGAAGTTGGAGCAGAAGCTGAAAACACAGGCCGCGCTGAAGTTTTCTGGAATGCTGGTGCTAATCACTTGCTAGATTGGATGTTTGTTTTTTTTCAGTATGAGTGTTCCCTTTGTCAACTGCAGTGCAGAAATGGAAGGAAAAAAAAGTATCCTGCAGGCATATAACATCGCAGTACTCTACTAACACCCAGTGTAGGAAAGATTTATCTACAGCTTCTCGCACCACTGTTAGAGCCTGTAATGCCTTCTATTAAGCTGACAGCAATACTAACATGTCCCTAAATTTAGCAGCCAAATAAAGAAGAATCATGGGTAAATAGAAGAATGACTGTGACTATTTTTCAACACCAGTTTTATTTAATGCATACATTATTACCGAATCAGGTTTTAGTTCCCCTTTGATGTATTTATATTTTTACATGTAAAGAAAATGAGCAACTTTCAAAAAATGAGCCCCCTGCCTGCTTTCAGAGATGCTAATATTCAGGGGTCCACTGGGGTGATCATGAACATGAGAAAGTTGGTGTTTCACATAACTCACACAGTTTTCTTGTTCAGTTTGGGCTCTATACTACCAGGACTTTACTAGGCGGCAGCCCAGTGATACTGAACATAGTGGTGTTGGGATGTTTTTCACATCTTGTTGTCACATGATTCTTGTGAAGGCTACTTCAGAGTCAGTTCATACTTATAATGTTATGAGCAGTAACATTTGGATTTGCCACAGAGCAAATCCACACTGTGATCATAATCCTGAGAGCCCACCCTCCAGCATACCCAATACTCACCCTATTGGCCATGTTCTATTTCTTTCATATCAAGTAGTCTGTCCTAGCCTTGTCTACAGGGTTTCCTTTTTATAGCCTTCTGTCCAGCTGGGAAGCCCAGGGTAATACACACTAATCAGGAAACCATGGCAATTCTACACAGTGAGCTCCTGATAGCAGGTGAGCCTTGGTAATGGCTCCTTTACTTACTTCTTGCACATAATCCTTGCTCCCTTTGAGCTAGCTCTGATTGAGCCACATCTTTCTCAGACCACTGCTTCATCACCCCATTATCCTGCCCAAAGCAAAGCAGGGAAAGTGGTCTACAGAAGAGCAACTGGTTTTTCTCATTCTCCACGTGTCATTTTTGGAATGATGTATTGTCAGTCGTCGATTGGCACCTGGAAGTATAAAGCTCTCCTATCTTCTCCAAGTGTGTGAGGAGCAGCAAGCAGAGCCTCATTAAAGCTCCTGCTCATCTCTGTCCCCCAGACAAAAACTATTTCTCTATCAACCTGCTAAATTGTGTGAAGCATCACTTTAGATTATTAGTTATCACATGCCAGGCCTCATACCAAGTCCTTTCTGTGAATTTAATCTAACCTTCACAATGAGCTTGGAAGGTAGGTAATGGTATTACTTATATTTATGTTTGTGAAAACAGATTCCAAAAGATTAAATCGAGCTAGTAAGTGGTAGAGGCAGAATTCAAATCTAGATGCTCTGACTCAAAGACCAGCCATTTATTGAACCATTCATTCATTTCATACATTCATTCATTCATTTTTTTTACCTTGGGTATGAAAAGTTGAGTTAATCACACTCACCAGTTCATGGCAGACTGCCATTATAAGTTTGGGTAAGTCCTTCTATGTATAAGTTGATTAGATGATTGATTATCTTTTATAACAATACCTGTCTTTCCTTCCCATGCTCTGGGCACACATTCCTATGTGTTTAATGCATATTCTCTACTTACATGTTTTGAAGATGTGCATTATTTTTGTCTGCATATATATGACATGTAAAGGATATTGGTTTTTTTTTTCATCCAGAACTATGGTTTTTAAGTTTTTCAAAAAAGATTTATTTATTTTAGACAGAGAGTGAGGAGAGGGAGGGGCAGAGGAGAGGGAGAGAACCTGAAGCAGACTCCTCGCTGAGTGTAGAGCTCTATTTGGGGCTCAATCCCATGACCCTGAGATCCTGACCTGAGCCAAAATCAAGAGTCAGATGCTTAACCTACTGAGCCACCCAGGGACCCAGGTTTTTAAGTTCTATTCACAATGTTCTGTAGGTGTCAAATGGATTATTTCTTTATAGCTACATGGTATGCTTTCATCAATATCACCTTCGCACCTGTCCATTGGTGGTCTTTCAGGTTGTTTTCTTATAACAGGTATAGTCGTGATGCACAACCTTACCTATGCTCCCTTATTGATCTTTGTGAGAATTTCTGTGGAGAATATATACCCAGGGTTTGAATTGTTTACTCATGAGTACATGTACTTAATTTGACTAAATCCTTTCAGAACACTGCTCTTTTGAGTGGATATACCCATTTTTTATTCTCACCAGGAACACATTAGGGCTCTTATATCCCTGGGTTCTTCTCTACGTTTGAAGGTCTGAACTTTGAAACAGGCCCTACCACCATTAAAGGCAACTTCTAAGATGGGAGTTTTCTTTGAAATGGTGTCCTATTCATCTTAACTTTCCCAATTCTCAGAGACTTTTATACTCCAACTCAATGCACTTGTCAGAAATTGGCTTCATTTCATTGATGAAAAACTTGAACCACATAAGTCATTTGACTGAGGTCACCAAGGTAGTGAATGATAAACCAAGAACAGAGTCTTCTGATTTTCCTACTGTGTTGTTTCTACCAAAACAAGCTGCATCTGAACATGATGGTCTAACTAATTGACTCAGTTTCTTAGCAAAAATCAATCTTAAGAGCATGGGTTCAGGAAGGGTAAATGTTGGTTGTGGGGAGAACATGGATGAACATTGGATTTTTTTTAGTTTGGTTGGTACTGCAATGAGCAGCTGGAGCTCATTCACCTGAGGAGTTCAAGAGTACAAGGTTGAACACGTCTCACAGTTAATTCAACTCGAGGAAAGGAAACAGGTAGTTCTTCGAAAGTTTGACCATTAACCTTTACAAAGCTATGACGTCTTTCTTTATAGAACTTCTTTTTTTTTTTAACTTTTCATTGTGCAAACCTAATAGGACTTATTATTTTCTTGTGATATTTCAGTTTGGAACAAATAGAAAGTCTATTGAATATTGTTCCTTATGGTCTCTGAAGTTATGTATAAGAAAGAAGAATTAAAGCTTAAGTAATTTGGGAACATTTTCAGAATTTTATTTATTGGACAAACAGAAAATTCTGCAGTTAGGACTGAGAATAAAAATCCTTTTTTAACTGGAGGGCCATCAATTTTCATGTTTGAAAGAATCTTTATCTCCAGGAAATTAAATCAACTGTGTGAGAGGATAACTTCATTTGTAAGAAGAAGAGATTGTTTTGCTTACAGCAAGTCTAGAGTCCTTGGAATAACTGAATAATAATTAGGAAATATTACTGAATTTTTAAAAATATATTTAATTTTTTGAAAAAGAGAGCACAAGCAGTGATGGGGGTAAAAGGAGAGAGGCAGAAGGGCAGAGAGAAGGAGACTCTCCATTGAGCAGGGAGTTTGATGCAAGGTTCAATTCCAGGATTCTGGGATCATGGCTTTAACCAAAGGCAGACACTTAACTGACTGAGCCACCCAGGCACCCCATGAATGTATTTAAAATATATATTACATGTTGGAGGCTTTCTATGTTTTTGTTGTATGTTGTAAAATTAAACATTATTTTCCCCCTCACATTTTAGAATGTTATTCTCAATTTATTTGACCAGAAATCCATTTTTCTTCTTTATACTTTATTTTATACTTTAATGAATACACCTTAATTTCTTATAAACATTTTCTAATGGATTTATTTGGAATTGTTCAGTATTACTTAAACACCTGAGTCCAGATTTTCCTAAGGGGGAGAAAACTTAAATATGTACTTTTTCCTCCAAGTTTCCAGTCCTACCACTAAGCACAGATTTTACTTGCAGAAAAAGAGCTGAATCTCTAAACAGAAATGTATTGAACTGCTACAATAATTTTTGTTGAAGGACAGATCCTAACCTGGGATAAATAGGAGTTTTTGAGTATGACATTTTAGTGTTTCTAAAAATAAAAGTTGAAAATTATAGTTCCAATTGGTTTTACATTTTCCTCAGGAAGGAAAAGGAAAAAAAAATAACTTCATCATGTTGATAAAGCAATGAAAAAGCATGTGAAATAAGTTATTTGAAAGTTACATTTACCTCCAGCAGCCAATATTTGTAGTATTAGAGTGCATTTTAAATTGATAATATTTAATAGCTTTTAACGTCTTAAGCTTGTCTAGAGAAGACTTCATCTTTGACAAAGACACACATATATAATTATTCTTAACATTATATTTATTGCAAATGTGGATGTTGAGTTGCCGTGCTCATGTAGGAAGAAAAACGGAACAGTCTTAGGTAAAAACTTTGCAGATAAACTAGCTGTGACTTCTTGGGTACCTATCAGTCTACCTTTATAAGGCTCAGCTTTTTCATCTGTAAAATATGTGCCAGACTATATTTTTCTTCTCTTGGTTTCCTTCCAACTAAAATAATTATGTGAATTTATTATGCAGTTTTAGGAAATTCAACTCTACACTCTGAAATTGAGGAACAGAATAATTTGGGAAACATGGCATATTTCAGCTCCCTGGGTCTCTGACGGTCCTAGCTGTATCTTCCAGAGTTACCACGACAGTTTGTATCAGAATGAATGAAGGTAGTTTTTTAAAAAGTCATTTTCTATTCCTTTTCCATACCTATTGAATTAGAATATGTGAAGTGGGGCCCAGAAATCTGTTTTTTTTTAAAAATAAAATCTATGTGTTACTACTATGCAGGTGAACTTTGGATAATTGTAGATTCTTAGATCAGTATAATAGGTAAGAAGGAAGAATAGAGGATGTTCTCTATGGCTAAAATAAGCATGTTATAAAATTGCTTTACTGGTGGTAGGAGAGAAAAAGAGAGAACCTATATTAAGTGGTTTTTTTTACATCAATTGAATAAGAGTGAATAATATTATAATTTAACTGAATATAGTTATGCTAAGTACATGATAGATCTAAGAAATGATCTAGAACTGGCAATATACTACTGAATTTTGCAGAAGAGAAAAGGATTTGCCATTATTTTGGTTATAAATATTAACAATTTAGAATGGATCCTAAGTCAAATATACAGAATGGGAAATTGGAATGATTAAAGGAATAGTTTACATTCTTTATTTTTCTTCCACATGCCAATTGAGACTAAGGAATGAAGGAATTAGCATCTGTTATGGGCCCCTGCAAAGCTCAAGACCAGAGATAGACTCATGTATATACTTTACCTCATTTTAATTTAATCATTCCCAAAGTCATACAAGGTGAACAGTGTTGCCTCAGTAATACTGAGAAGTAAGCTGAAGCTAAGGGAGATTAAAACTTAAGGCTAGAGAGGATGTAGCAGGATTGGACTTGAATTTTGGTCTTTTTTTGTTCCAAATGTCTTTATATTGTATAAGTGTTTTTCCATTTTTCTCCTGCTACATGCCAGAGAATGCTCCCTTAGAAAACACATCCCCTTCTATAAGGGCACATCCCCAGGAGCTGCTGAATAGAGATCACAACAGGTGGGAAACCTCTCCACCAGCTTGGGCTGCAAATAGTTTCAAGGCTTTTATTTTTGAGATTTATAGCTCATGTCTGCGCTTGTCTTATGTGTACGAAATCTGAATGCCCATGTCTTGACATTGTGCTCTGGTTCCCTTTGCCCAAAGACTTCTGGCAAAGTCTTTGCCAGAACCCCCTTTGGGAACCTAGCTTCCACTTAGCTCAACCAGTCTTGATGGTCAACCAATTCTTCAATGAACAAAATCTGCCTGGAGGTGACTTGTTTTTTAAACTATGGAGAACTAATGTATTTTTTTTTCTTTTTAAAGAAATTCTGCCTCACTTGGCACTCCATCATGATAGAAGAGGATTGATTTAGAGATTATATGTATTTCAGTGGTGTGCCAGCTGTCTTTCACTCCTTTTTCTTAGAATGCTTTACCACTCTGATGTTGAAAACTGCTGTTATGCCACACTGTTCCCTGAAGAGTCAAGAAAGCCTAGTGTGATTCATTCACCATTTCAGAGCACATTTGCTAAATCAATCTCAATATTATATATAGAATGCCACCTCTAGTTAAGGCTGGCTTGAACCCATACCTATGTGCAAAAAGAAATCCAGTGCCATCTCCAAGATTCCCGTGAATTCTCTGGGACTTCTTTCCTAACCTCCTATAGAATAAATTCCCAGCTCCTATGGAATATTTATGCTCTACTATTTATCTTGCTGCTATACTCTCAGAGTGTCTTCAGTGTGGGTTACAATCAGTTTCCTTTATAATGTCCACCTAAAATCTCCTCCAACAAGGTATACAAAAATCATTTACTGGAGATTTGTGGGTAATGTTGAGGGATGGGGGAGACAAGGACACTTAACATGGTATCAAATGACAGGCTATTTAATTTGGATTTTAGACTTTCCTGTTCTTACAAGGGAATGAACTATTAATGCCAAATTGGTGTCTTCAGTTTCTATCTTGGAGCTTGCGGCCTTCTCCTGTTTCCTCCTTAGCTCCATTCCATGCTCAGACTGCTTATTCGTTTTTCTGCTCTTATTTTAATATCTCTTTTTTGGATCTTCTCCCCACCAAGCTTATTTATTTTCCTCTATAAAAATAATTATATATATATATATATATATATATATATATATATATATATCATCCAAAACATTCAGCTAAAAATCTACTGTAATTTTTTCTTTTTCTTCCTTTAAAACAAGTGGAAATATTACAAAATATAAGCAAATTGGAACCAACCACAGTAAAAAATAAAATAAAATAATAATGAAACAAAAAACTATTGTGTTTGTCTACTCTGGAGTTTTCTGTTTGGCATCCTCTATCTAAGGATACTGGGCTTCCATGACAAGTTGCTCTTCAGCCCCTTTTACCTTCAAACCTTCCACCTTCTTAATCCTCTTAGTCACTGACATGTACAGACTCTCATTGTCAGACCCCCTTTAGATAAGCAATTTGGGTGTGAATCACATCCTGGACTCTAATCTGATAATTCCCTCAGGTGCTCATCCCTTAATGCTGTGGACCTATAATTTAGAAAATTTGCTATATTCTGTCTCTGGTGCAGCTATGGAGACTTTAAGGCCCAGCACCAACCCATACAGGAATGGGGTGGGGGGGTCATTAGACTTGAACCATTTGGGAGTCTTAACTACATACAATATGTAACTCTGATTACATATTGAATAATAAGCTATGTTGAAGGTGACCTGTGCTTTCCACTCTATCTTAGAAGTAGGTAGTAATATTGGGAGAAACAGTGAAAAGTGCTGTTGATTGAAAATACACTTGAATTTCTGGAAAAATGCCCAGAAAACTTTTCAGTTTCTATTGACTGGCTACATGAGAGTTGTACTTGCTTTAGAGGATTTAAATGGAAAAGAATACGTGAAATTAAGGTTTGCATATCAACTCTGAAACGCAAAGTCATTTTTGTTTCACAAGACACCTTTTTAGGCTTATTAAAAATATTACATGTCAGACCATTTCTTCAGTAAATGCTTTATCTCTACAATTAATAAAAAAATATAAATGGAAACCTGTAGCTGACTAAACGGGTCCTTTCAGTTTGCATCCTACTTCCATTTATGCTTGGAGCCAGAACTTTACTAAGAAAATGTGTTTTGTTCACTTGATAAGCTTCTGCTTTGTTGAACTGCCTCGGAGAATGAGTATAAGATATTTCCTACAAGGAGAACTTTTCTTCTCTTCAAAGCCAGCCAGACACAAGCTCATTGAAGATATTCCTGGCAAACATTTTCTAGCCATCTCTTAGGGTATGAGAGCTGGTTAGGCAGTCATCTCATGACTGGGGCTCTGGCAGTGTCATGACCTGTTAACACCTTCACCAGATTCAGGGATAGGAGTAGCCTGGGCAAGGGAACAAAGGCAGATGAGCTGTCAAATTAGTCATATTTAATCCAGTCATATTCCCCCATCTCTAAGTGCTTCTAAACTTACTTCTCAGTACACACACACACACACACACACACACACACTTTCTTTTCCTCACATGTATACACACACACACACAAATAGATATACTCCTATACTTCATCACTAGCAGCTGAATTATAAGCACTCCTTTTTTTTCTTTTCATTTTGATGTCTGTAGAATAATCTAAGCCTCCTTTCAAATATTTCAGGGTAGACCAGTGAACACCAGTGAGATGATATATGTAAGTCTTTGTACAGATGCAAGGAGTAAAGGCTTCAGATAACTCTTTTCCTGCCAGAATGGTAAACCTCTGACATAGTCTCCCCCACCTCCCATCCTGTACTCATGGAAAAAAACACTCCAAATCATGGTCTTGAGCTATGGAGTTTAGGTCTGGCTTTAGAAGCTGCCATTCAGAGTTCTACGTAGCTATGATTAGATGGTAGTTTATATTCATAATGAAATCTCATGGCCTCTTCCCTGAACTGTTGCAAGTTAGCCTTTTGACTAGAACCATTCTCTCTTGCTGTCTGAACCAACTCAGATCCATAGTACAATCTCCTTATCCTTGGGCAAGTGGGGTCTATGCCTTGAGCTCTGCACTGTAGGAAATACTGAGATTGGGGTGCTTTACTCAAAAATGTCTGAACTCCTCTTTGGCTACTAAAATGAGTCAAGATTGACAGTATCACTCAAACCAGGCCTCCTAAATTTGTAGAACGAACTTCATCCCCTTCATCCCATCCTATCTTTCTCTTATTCAGAATATCTTGAATCCCTATCTTATGTTTGGGTCAACGAGGTTCTCTGGGTTGTCCCATGGTCCCATGGTCAGGTGCCCTAGTTCTAGGAAAGTGATCTGGTGAGATGATCACTCTAGCTACCTGTGTTATTTCTTTCACAGAATCATGCAAGATTGGGCTTCTATATGGTGCTGACATGCTGGTTTTTGCAACTCCAAATGCTCATTTAGATGGAGGTTTCCCAAACACAGTCTTCCTGCAATGTTAACACCATTTGTATTCTGACGCATGTTTCCTTCCTACTAATGTCTAGCCCCACCCCTTACTGTTTTTTGTTTTGTTTTGTTTTGTTTTTACCAAAGAAAAGAAATACTCTTCTCCCAATATTTTGCTTTCAAAATTAAAACTTATGCATCCTGGTTCCTAGTGTTATTGGAACCTACTGTCATTGATTTCTTAAGAAGGGGCATGGAAGTAATTAAGGTCAGTGGAATTTAAGAGGAGGTCTTCTTGGAGACTTCTAGTAAGGATTTCTTAGCTCTTAAGAAGGGAAACAACTAACAACTTCAATCATTAGTTGAAAATACCCTAATTCAAAATTGTATTTAATATATCTAATCTAGCAAACATCAAAGCTTAGTCTAGCCTGTCTTAAATGTGCTTAGAACACTTACGGTAGCCTACAATTGGGAAAAATCATCTAACACAAAGTGTATTTTATAATAAAGTATTGAATATCTCATAATTTATTGAATGCTATACTAAAAGTGAAAACCAGAATGGTTGATGGCTATAGGCATACCTCATTTTATTGCATTTTATTGTGCTTCATAGATATTGTGTTTTTTATAAACTATAGGCTTGTGGCCACCATGCATTGAGCAAGTGTACTGTATCATTTTTCCAATAGTATTTGTACACTCTGTGTGTTTGTGTAACATTTTGGTAATTCTTACAATATTTTTTCAAATTTTTTCATTATTATTATTATATTTACTATAATTATCTATATGATCAGTGACCCTTGATGTTATTTTTGTAATTGTTTTGGGACACCACAAACCATACTAAAATAAGATGGTGAACTTAATAAATGTTGTATGTGATATGACTGCACCACTGGCCTCTAGGTAT
Source organism: Vulpes vulpes (assembly GCF_048418805.1). Classification (NCBI taxonomy): domain Eukaryota; kingdom Metazoa; phylum Chordata; class Mammalia; order Carnivora; family Canidae; genus Vulpes; species Vulpes vulpes. The sequence continues at coordinate 150,555,947 of NC_132780.1, forward strand.
TCAAGTGAAAGGAAGAGTTGCACATCTCTCACTTTAAACCAAAGCTAGAAATAATGAAGCCTAGTAAGGAAGGCACGTCAAAAGCCAAGGTAGGCTGAAAAGTCTCTTGCACCAAATAGATTGTAATTGGAGGCAAAGGAAAAGTTCTTGAAGGAAATTAAAAGTGCTAATTCAGTGAATACACTTATGATAAGAAAACAAAGCAGCCTTATTGCTGTTAAAGAGAAAGATTTTGTGGCCTAGAAAATCAAGCCAGTCACAACATTCCCTTAAGCCAAAAGCCTAATCCAGAGCAAGACCCTAACTCTCTTTGGTTCTCCTAATGCTGAGAGAAGCGAGGAAGCTTCAGAAGTCTGAAGCTAGCAGAGGTTGGTTCATGAAGTTTAAGGAAAGAAGCCAATTCTACATCAATGTACAAGGTGAAGCAGGAAGTGCTGATATAGAAGATGCAGTGAATTTTTCAGAAGATCTAGCTAATTCATGAAGGTGGCTACACTAAACAGAAGATTTTCAATGAAACAGCCATAATTATTTTGGCCTTATATTGAAAGGAGATGCCATCTAGGACTTTCATAGCTGGAGAAGAAAAGTCAATGCCTGGCTTCAAAGCTTAAAGGACAGGTTGACTTTCTTGTTAAGGGCTAATGTAGCTGGTGGCTTTAGGTTGAAGCCAGTGCCTATTCACCATTTGCAAAAATCCTAGGGCCCTTAAGAATTATGCTAGATCTACTTTGCCTGTGCTCTATAAATGGATCAACAAAGCCTAGATGACAGTGCCTCTATTTATGATATGGTTTACTACATATTATAATTATACTATTGAGACCTACTACTCAGAAAAAAAATATTCCTTTCAAAATATCACTGCTTATTGATAATGCACTTGGTCATCCAAAAGCTCTGATGAAGATGTACAATGAGACTAATATTATTTTCACGTCTGCTAACACAACATTTTGCAGCCCAAGGATCAAAGAATAATTTCAACTTTCAAGTCTTATTAAGAAATACATTTTGAAAAAAATAAAAAAATAAAAAAATCCATTTTGTAAGAATGTAGCTGTCCTAGATGGTGATTTTTCCTATGGCTCTGGGCAGACTAAGTCAAAAACCTTCTGGAAAGGATTTGCCAATCTTTTTTGTTTTTTTTTTTAAAGATTTTATTTATTTATTTATTTATTTATTTATTTATTTATTTATTTATTTATGAGAGACACAGAGAGAGAGAGAGAGAGAGAGAGAGGCAGAGACACAGGCAGAGGGAGAAGCAGGCTCCATGCAGGGAGCCTGACATGGGACTTGATCCCAGGTCTCCAGGATCAGGCCCTGGGCTAAAGGTGGCGCTAAACTACTGAGCCACCTGGGCTGCTCCAGGATTTGCCATTCTTGATGCCATTACGAACATTTGTGATTCCTGGACAGAGGTCAAAATATCAACACTCAGGGGCATCTGGAAGAAGTAGATTCCAAACCTTATGGATGACTTTGAGGGGTTCAAGACTTCGTGGAGTAATTAACTATGGAAATACTGGAAATAGCAAGAGAACTGAAATTAGAAGTGGCGTCTGAAGATGTGCCCGAGTTTCTGTAAGCTCAAGATAAAACTTGAATGGGTAAGGAGTTGCTTTCTATGGATGAGCAAAGAAAGTGATTGCTTGAGATGGAATGTATTCCTGGTGAAGGTGCTATGAAAATTGTTGAAGTGACAACCAAGGATTTAGAATAGTAAATAAATTTAGTTGATTAAGTAGCAGCAGGGTTTGACAGGAGGGATTCTGATTTTAAAAGAATTTCTACTGTGAGTAAAATTATATCAAATAGCATCACATGCTACAGAGAAATTGTTAGTGAAAGGTAGAAAGAATTGATGAGGCAACTTTTACTGTTGTTTTATTTTAAGAAATTGCCACAGCCACTCCCACCTTCAGCAACCACCACCCTCCTCAGTCAGCAGTCATCAACATGGAGGTGAGACTCTCCATCAGCAATAAGATTATGACTTGCTGAAAGTTCAGATGATGGTTAGCACTCTTTAGCAATAAAGTATTTTTAAATGAAGGTATGTACATTGCTTTTTCAGACACTTAATAGACTATGGTCTATTAAGACTATTTGTCTGCAAATATAACTTTTAAATTCACTGAGAAATAAAAAATTAATTTGACTCACTTTATTGTGATATTTGCTTTATTACAGTGGTCTGGGACTGAATCCACAGTATCTCTGAGGTGTACCTATATATCCAGACTTGTTCAGTGTGGAACGAGAGTGTTGGATTAGTGCCAGAGTGAGGGAGTTAAAGGAATCGTGTTTTATTGTATTGTTAAACACTTCAGAAGAGAGGGGTAGCAGGTTCCTAGTTCCTACCACGGGAGGAACTGGAGAGACTAGATCAGCACATGGCAACAATCTGTGTTAGGGAAGAGATTGGCTTTGGTAAATTGAAAGCTTCTATCCAATTGTTTTTCCCAATATAAGAATATTAGACTATTCTCATAACTAAACAAAAGTCGAATACGACTATTTTAGGAAGTCTGAGTACATCTAGAGGCTCAGGGTTGTATTTCAACAACCTGTTTTAACTTGGAACAGCTCAGACCACATGAAGACCCATAGGTCCAGGGGCCCCTCCCCTGCCAATACAGACTTTTCTCCTATTTAGGGACACTCTCACCTTGCCTTAGGCATGGCCCTGACTGTGGCTCATCTTCCAACACATGACAGCTTGGCTCTGTTCTCTCACAGAGACCTGTTCTCGGGGGACTGAGTAGAAGTTAGGACACTAACTCTTCCTCTGATTCTTGGTGTGAATGTGGCCACGTCACTGGCTCTGCTTGGGCCTCAGTTTCCTTATCTGTGAAGTAAGTATTCCACTGCCTCCCTTATCAAGTGACATCTCAGAACCTTCCTGGAATTTATACTCTGAGATTCTCTGATTAGTATGTACCAACCCATGTTTCAGCAAATGTAAATGATTGTATGAAGTCATTAACCCTGGCCATTTGGCCCAGGGAACTGTGGTCAGAGCTTCAAAGTTCATTAGAAACTAGTCATTAACCATGCTGTCCGAGTCTTGAGTTGTATGCCGTTATTTTCCTAGGAAATGTTCAATGGAATTTCTGAACAAGTATGTCTTACAGATTCCATCACTGCCTATGTGGTCCCTCTTGCTTTTGTACTTCTACTTCACAAGCCTTATTACCTAGGGCTTCCTCCTTTCCTTCTTTGCTCTGATGCTTATATTTCTTCCCCTATATGATTTATGATATTTTTTGTATTTTATATTTTCTCACCAAAATTTTTCAGAGCTTGAGGTTTTCTTTTCCTTTTATATTCTGAAATGCATTTCTATGATAAAAACAAACAAACCAAAATGAACAGTCTTTGGGCTAAGTCTGGACTGGGTTTAAATTCTCCTTTTGTACTTACTAGATTTGGGGAAAGTTATTGTCTCTCTGAGTCTGTTTCCACATCTGCTGAATGGAGATACTATAGAACACTTTATATATAGTGCTGTTTGAGGATTCAGTAAAGATTAGTTTTCTGTGCCGTTATTCATATTACTGAGAACGTTACTAACAACAAGCCCCAGTAGGGGGTCTTTATCCTTTGCCTTTAGTTTAGCCTTACTCATACTTAGCCAAACTCTGCATTTAGAGTAGTCCAAGTGAAGGAAGAGAAACACTATGTATAGGCTCATTCATGCTCAGGAAAATGGTGTTTGAGGTTGTGCTTTAGAATACCATTTTTCTTTTATCCTTCAATATCTATGACATACTAGGCACGTTTGAAAATTGTAGGTATGCTTTCCTTATTCCCTGTTTGAGCTGAACACCTATTAATTTATCTATCTCATACCCCCTCAATTCCTCTAGGAATTCTCCAGCCCTTCTACCTGTACACCGACTGACTACATAGTCACTGTGGGAGCTGTGGTGTACATCCAACTGATATGATGATGTATCATTCAATTGTACAGAAATGAAACCCCGGCTCAAGAACTTAGCTAAGTCCATATTTAATTGGTCACAATGAGTAGTACATATCTCAGACTAGATCAATTGATTTCTTCTCCAGAGATTTGGAGTTTGACTTGAGAGAATTCATTCTATCTTTTATATAGGTGACAAGATATTGGACAATTTCAGAAACTTTCTGAGCTATTTTCCACAGTGGATATAGGCAAATAAAAAAATGTTATTTGCACTAAGTGACAAAAGAAGGAAATACATGGAAGGAAATAGAGATGAGAGTGGTTAATCTGAATTTCTTCTGATCTCATAGCCACTGGTTCCATGGATTTCCAAAGGGCTACCTGGTTCCCTGCCTACATAAGATCTCCATGCACCCTTTTATTGAATGTCCTTGTTTTTGCTTAAACTAGTTTGAGTTGAATTCTGTTATTAGTAACTAAAAGAAGTGTAACTGAATGATATGATATTAAAATACAGCCTGCTTATCTGGGTGGCCGTGGAGCACTTAGAGACAAATGACCTCTTTTTTGTAGATTGCATCATGTATTGTTTCCAGCAGTATTCTTTACTCCTCGTAAATATGTGTTCTAATGATGTTCAGATTAGGTTTTCCAATGCACTTTAGCTTAGTTTAGACTTATTAAGGAGTGTGGTTCACTAGAATCCATTGGGATTTTTTGTGGAGAGTTCTGTTAAAGCAGACCCAAAGGAGAGTCTGGTTTTATCTTTTTTGTTTGTTTGTTTTAGATTTTATTTATTCATTTGAGACAGAGAGACAGGGAGAGAGAGAGCAGAGAGAGAGAGAGCATGAGCAGAGGGAGAGGGGGAAGCAGACTCCTTGCTGAGCAGGGAAGCCAACATGGAGCTCGATCCCAGGACCCAGAGATCGTGAACTGAGCTGAAGGCAGATGATTAACCATCTCAGCAACCCAGGTGCCCAGAGTTTGACTGGGTTTAAAGCAGAAGACTCTAAAAGGAGGTCAAGTACTATTCACTTAGGATCCATTTAAGCAACTATAGTGTGTGACAACCATAACCCTTCCATCATGTTAGAAAACTAGTGGGTATAGTAGAGTGTTTCATAGTAATAGCAGGTCACTTGGATATGCAGAAAGTAGCTGGTATTGTACAACATTAAAATTATGAATTCTGAACTACCCTGTCTTAGTTTGAACTATGATTTTGACACCAATTGTGTCTTTGGACAAGTTATTTAAACTCACCTGTAAAATAAGAACATCTACAGTAGTAACCTTCTAAAATGCTGTGAAGTAATACTTTAAAAAAAATTAGACAAAGGGAGAGAGAGAAAGAAGTGGAGGAGGGAAGGACAGAGAGGGAGCGAGAGAATCTCAAGCAGGCTCCATGCCCAAATCCATAGTCAAATGCTCAACCAACTGAGCCACCCAGGCACCCCGAGGTAGTGTGTGGTTTTTTTTTTAAAGATTTTATTTATTTATTCACAAGAGACAGAGAGAGAGAGAGAGAGAGAGAGAGAGAGAGGCAGAGACACAGGCAGAGGGAGAAGCAGGTTCCATGCAGGGACTCCAGGATCACGCCCTGGGCTGAAGGTGGCGCTAAAACGCTGAGCCACCCCGGCTGCCCCTGCCGAGATAGTATTCTTAATAAGTAGACAGGGTCATAGCAATCATAGCTCAATAAATGTTAGCTATTATTTTTATCATCACAACTAGGTTGACTTCACCAAGTTTAGAAATTCTTGTGTACCTCAGTACTGAAATAAATATCTGGAATTTATTTATAATTTTGGAGTCTAATTACTTTACTTATGTATTTCTGTGTGCTGGTTAACATTAGTTTTTAAACTGTATGCAGAAAAAATTAATAAAAAATAATTTTCTATCTTTAGCAGTTTAGAGTCTAATGGGAGGTCTGGGGCAATAGTTGAATAAGATGAAAAAATAATATAATATATCCCACAAGTGCAAACCTGTACTAAAAATAATAGTATGTTAACTGTAGGTACAAAGATCTAGCTTATTTTTCTTTTACTATATACTCAAATGTATGGATTACTGGTGAAAATGTAGGAGACTGGTTTCTCAGAGGATGAACTTTACCTAAATTAAAAGAGAGTAGAGGCAAGAGTTTAAAGAGGTAAACAGATGAAGCTCCTTGGGACAAGAGAAGCATCATAATAGACCTGAACTTGGAGGTAGAGATACTCTGAATGTCTTTCAAGACTGTTTGAGCACCTGCCATGTACTATGTGCTATATTAGTCACTGAATTTGCAAAGACAAATAAAAATACAGCTGACAGGAAACACTCTAGAGTGGCAGACACATGAATAGATGTAATGGGGGATGATTCTTGGCAAATATTAAAGTCACACATTCTCATATTCTTCCTAAATGTGTTTTTTCCTGCAGCCTCCACCCAGCTCAGGCTGAGCTGCCAGGCTTCCTGCTCCAGGGCAGGTAAAGGAGGGTATTGCTTAGAAAAGAGGCCACTGATTTGTCTTAAATTTTGAAATTGACTTTCTTGACCCTTTTAGGAAGTTAGTAGCTCTGCAACAGATTGTAAAAGAGCAAATAATTTTCTAAATTATTTAATCCTCCCTTAGCATAATGAAAGATAATTGAAGATTGGATTGAAGAGGTAGATTCTCTCTGCCAGGGGTAGAGAAGTCTGAGGACTTTGAAGGAGGATGTAGAGAGTCAGCCCATGACCTTGAGGTTGGTGAGAAAAGTGAAGGGCAAGATATAACACAGGGGAGCTGAAGATGCCTGAAAGAATACTAGCCTTCAGCTTGGTCTGTAAGTGATCGGGTGGAGGTGGCAACAGAAGGATTCCAGGTAGCTCTCTGTCTCCCCAAGGTCCAGCTGCAGAGTTGAGGGGATTCAGATTCCCAGATTAACCTCTGGGAGTTCAGAGAGCTAGTAAGGGGTACATTTAGAATACAACAAACAAACAAACAACGTATGTTTTCTGGGCTTCAAGCCCTGAGCCAAATAACTAGGATCACAAATTTTTATGGTAGGTCCAACATGTCACCTAAAATGCATTGTCATTGCATGTCTGAGAGTAGAGTTTGAGGCAGGGAAGATGTATATGCAATACCCAATATGGAGAGAACTTCTTTGTAGGTGTAATGTTCTTTGTTAATATGATGTGACCTTCAAGTCCTTAAGGATAAGTAGGGATGACTCAGGTAAAATTAGGAAGGTAGGATTGGCATTCCAGGTCTCAGACACCCAATGAGCAAGGGGCCAGAAGGAACAATATATTCTGGGTACTGTATTTCAAATGGTTTAAGTACAGAGTTTGAGGCAGGGAACAGACTGTAGGACAGGGACGTCAGTGTAGGAGGTTTTCTGGGGGGAATGTTCTCAATTGATGACACCTGTCAGAGAGTCAGGGTGCCAGAACTGGGCAGAAGTGGGAGAAGCTGAATCAGGAGGAGTTATGACAGAGATCTTAGTGAGATTCCCCAGTGAGCTGTGGAAATGGGATGACTCTTTAAATTTGTCACAGATTGAAACAAGGAGAGAGCCTTTGTATTTTCCATTGACCTTGGATAAAGGGTGCCACAAGGATGAGGGAGTAACCTTGGGTGAGGCAACTTCCTTTGGTTGAAGGCAATTTCTGGAAAAGCATTTAAGCTGTGAGTTATCAGTTGGCAACATTTCAGGGGCTAGAGAAATGAGTGCATCAGAATTGAAGGAGAACCTGGGCTGCACATCACTGCAGCTACTACAAGGTCTATGTTTGCAAAAGATGAATTTAGAGAAGTAAGCTCTGACCAGGTAATGCAGGGCTTTATGAATCATGTTTACAGATTTGGCTTTTTTTTTTTTTTTTAAGAAACAGGGAGCTATAGAAAGGTTTAAGCAGGAGCTTAAGTCAATACAATCATGTCTGCATGTTAAAAAGATCACTATGGCTGCCATATAGAGAATTGATTTGAGAGAGCATCCTAAAGATAAGGAGACCTGTGAGGAAGTTGTGGCCATCAGAGAGAGGTGTGATGAGAGTTTGGATTTATAAAGTGAAGGTGGGGAAAAAATAAAAGTGATATATCCAAAAAAAAAGTGAACTGATTCAAGAGATATAAGAGGAAGCAGAATTAATGGTATCCACGTATGGATTGATGGCCTGTGTAGGTGATGGAAAAAGATGGATGAAGCCAGGGTTTCTAGCCTGGGAATCTGAACTAGGAAATTTGGCACAAGACAATGCCATGTGGTGTGCATTTCCTATTCCTTCTTTCTGATGCACCTACAAATATACTTGGCAACATCCTTGCAGTTAGAAGGGACCATATAACTATGTCTGGCTAATGAAATGTTGAAAGAAGCTATATATGTTATTTTGGGGGCAAAGCTATGGAAACCCCTGAGCCATTAACCATCTTTTAATTCCTCTTTGGTGAGAAGCAGGAGGGCCATATGTTGATATGGTTGAACCACAGAATCACAGCAGCTGAGACTCCTGAATCACACCATCGAGGACAGCTGCTTTGGATTGTTGCCCGGTCAAGAAAGAAGGACCTTGTGTGAGCTGGAGACAAACTTATAATAGTTACGCTTTTGAGATTTGGGGGCTGTTTGTGCTCACAGAATAAGGCTAGGCTGTCCTGACAAATACTGGAACACAGAGATTTTCTGTGTCATGGGGTGTGTTTGTGTGTGTGTCTGGGGGCACAGAGAGAGGGGAGTGGAAAAGGCGGAATGTGAATTGAGTTTTATTTTTTTATTTTATTTTATTTTTGAATTGAGTTTTAGAAATGTTCAGTTCAAGATAACAGAAATACATAAGAGAACATGTCCAATATGCAGTTAAAATTGGGCAAGGCATTTGAAGCAAAATCTAGGTTAGGGATACAGATTTTGAAAGGCATAATAGCCGATAAATGAAGTCATGTGAGGGATGAGATTATTAAACACTCCAAGTTAAAATTATCTGAGTGTATTATTTTCCTGCTCCTAGTCTTTTCTAGTCCCTTTTAGAAAGCAACAGAATTTGATAAAACTTTACCCTTTACTGTTAAAATTGCACTTACTATATTAGTCAATCTCAGTATCATCATACATTATAAAGCTGTTTTCTTTTTGTCTTTTTTTCCTACTTCATAGTACTGTAGGCGTCAGGGTGCCCTGCTTGAATGTAAGTAAGTAGAAGAGCCAACTTCAACTTCAACTTCATAGCAGAGCAGGCAAGCCAAACAATTATCATTAAAAACCTGCAATCAGTTTCCATCTTCCTTGAGGTGATGTCTCAAACTAAAAATAGAAGTTGTTTGGAAAAATTATCTAAAGGGATTCTTTGGTTACACAAATGTAAAATAAGTACCAATACATTGCTGTTGACAACTATAAAATAATCTGAATGTTGCTATTTTAGACACAGAAGCTATGAGAGCTATTTGGTAATGTAAGTTTTATATGATTGAAATAGGCTTCATAATGCTACAGATTTTCTTCCTTTTGGGGGATAGAAATGTGAGATGGGATCTGCTATAAATTCAGCCTGCACTGTTGTTGAACTCTTGCCTACTATTGTTTAGATACATGTTTTCATTCTTGCTTAACATTAGCCATTAGATATCAAACCCAACTCTGAGTACAGCAGCAAAATTGTAGGGGCATGAGATTTGTACCATGTTGCAAGTAGGGAACAAATAAAGTTGTTTCTGCTTGGCTCACCCTAAATGTGGACTAAACTGTTAAAGTCCTTCACACAGATAACCTACCTTTTTTATATTTATATTTTATATTATCATTTCATAATAATTCTGTGACTCATAAACCGAGTCACAGAATGTAAAAGGAAGGCAGCAAAATATAAGGGCCAGAGCTCGAGACCAGGTTTGGTTTCCTTTGATTCCAAATCTTATACTTTCTTTTCTTGACCACGCTGTTTTAAGTGAAGTCATTTCAGGTGCATTATTTATATCACTCTATATTGTGTAAGAGTTGTGTTCCTCTCCTTCCTGTGTTTCCTTCCTTCTTTCCTTCCTTCGTTCCTTGTTCCTTCCTTCCTTCCTTCCTTCCTTCCTTCCTTCCTTTCTTCCTTCCTGTCCCTGAAGCTTTGAAACATTTTAGAAAGAGGTGTTCGTTTCCATTCCCCCTTTGTTTGTGAACATGGAAACACTTCCCTTGGCTGTATTCTAGTGTTCACTAGAGTAGCTGCTCAGAATGACTCAGCTTTTCTAGTCAGATGGGGTGCCTGCTTCATGGTGTGGAGGAAAGGGCCCATCCCTATAATAACACATCAAAAGTTGCCTCTTTCTAATGAAAGAAAAGAGCCCTGTCCTTGTCTGGAACCATTATCCTTTTCTCAACCCCCACACACCTATCTCACTCAGTGTTTCATCTCCCTTTCCTCATTCTGTTCTGATTAAACATCACCCTTTTTGAATGGGTCATTATCAGGATCCCTGTGAGTAAATGGGATGTGAATACCCTGAGGTTCCCCACTCATGAATGCAAATTCTCTTCCATTCTGCAAAGGGAAGAAAAACACAATTGCTGAATATTAACAGCGTACTAGAGATTAGAATTCAGGATTAGACAAGATTTGCCTAATGCATTTATTATCCAAAGGTGAACGATGGGATAGAGAGGGGCAGAGCAAGAAAATAATTCAGAGGGGAAACATATATACTAAGGGTCTATTTATATCTGGTAAAGAAGCTTTTCTACTTATAAATTTTCAGTTTGTGGGCTCTCACTATATGAATGAAATTATGCAATTAAAAGCACCCACCACCAATAGATGGGGTAGGTAGTAATGTTAGGTTTTGTTAGTCATTGTATTTCTTGAGTCTTAGACAGGAAGTCTGCAACACATGTGTTAGTTTTGAGGTAATTTATGATCATGGTTAACCCCATCACAGCAGATAAATGCAAAATAAGTGCCAAAAAGAAAATACATGATGGGATGGAAAGTAGAGGTAATTTTTATAAATTAAAAGTGATAAAGAAATAGATGTGGATTGCATAAGTATATGAAATGACTCATTTTTCAGGAAGAACAAATCCAAAGGGCATATCACAAATCATAAAATACTCGAAGGCCTTGTGTCTGTACCATTAAAATTAATAGGCAGGAGATGAGGAAAAGTGATTGAAAAAAAATGGAGCAGTATTTGAGCATGTGGCTTCAGCAGTTGGTTTTAAGTCTGACTGCATCTCCTATCATACCAGTGAAATAATAATTTCTCAGGATAAGACTTGGAGACTGGCTTGCTTTTATTCTTTACAATTTTTACTTCCCAGGTGATTCTAATCTGCAGCCAATCTGCCAACTATTGGGTAGGAGTTCAGAAGTGAGGCTGTGGGTTTGTAAATGAAAGAGCTTGTAAGCATTGAGTGTGCTCTGTTGTAAAGTTAGGATGATTACCTCAGGTTGGTGGAGATTGCACAGGCTTAGAGCTCCTTCAGATTTCACACAATAAAACTAGTGATGAGCCAGTAAATATTATTGCTGTATGCTAACCAGTTCCTTTTACCTACGTACAGATCATAATGAAAGTGGCTGATCTTATTCACATATTTTCATAGAGATGCCACAGTAATATTTTGAAAAAAGATTCCTAATTGAATATATATATTAGCAGAGGATAAGACAATGTTTAGTTTTAAATCCTTTTAGGGAAATGTATCTAGGGCCACAAACTAAAACCTTGGTGTTTCTTTGAATTTTAAATGCACTGATTTCAGTGCATTTAAGATCAGCCTTAGGCAAACTAATTTTTTGCAAGTAAAGGAGCTTCTGCATGGTTCCAGTACTCTCTTATAGATTGGTTTATTTAATCTTCAAAGCAACTCTATAAGATTCCTATTTTGATATATGAATTAACCAAATTTATATGAAGATAATTAACTTGATCAATGGCTGGTAAATAATTTCAATTTGATTTTGATTTGAATCTAAGGCTAAGAATCATTCTGATATACTGTGATGTCTCTCATAAAAATACACCAAGGACATTGGGAATGTCTTATAGTTCATGGGGAAAAAAGTGATTAAAAAAACTTTTAGTAGGGTTCATGAAGTTCTAAAATAAAATTCTTACAACCACATTTAGGCTATTCAAATATCTTAGAGTCATGCTTCAGCCCTGCCTGAAGATGGGTAATGTCACTCACTTTCATTGCTTTTACATTGACTGTATGTTGATGACTTCCAAATCTATGCGTATAAAAGATGGAAGCCAGTTCCTCATTAGGCATCTTCATCTGAATAATTCACCAGAAAATAAAACAATAAATTGCAAACTGAGCTAAACTTTGCCCTAAACTGCTTCTTTTATAGCTAATGTTTCCATATGGTCATTCACACCAGAAATCTGGAACTTATGCTAAGAAACCCCCATTACTTTATTCCCATATCCAATTAGATAATTTACAAATTTACTCCTTTATATGTCTCTTATCACTTTCTATTTCAGAACTACTTCTCAAGGGCAATTACTAGTGTAGATTCCAGACTGATTTCACAGCCTTCAATCACACCCTCATCTAATCCATTGTCTATTCTAACATGATCTAGCAAAAATGCTCTCCTGACTATAATCTTGTCTTGTTATGAACCATAGAATAACTTCCTGTCTCACAAATTCTTTAATCACACATGACAGACACTGACTCTGGTTGATATTGATATTCCTAGAAATTAAGGAAAAACTGATCAGAGATCTTGGTTAGTAACTCATGGACACTTTGGGGAGAGTCAGTATCTGGCTGACTCCACTCTATGTGGTCTATATACTAGGAACTCCACTCAAGATTCACGCTCCTAGGAGAGAGTGACTGGCTCATCTTAAGTCATAGGAGACCCCTGGGAGGTGCTGAAGGTAAAGAGCTGTGACTGATGGTTTCACCAGGGCTACATGGGGGGAAGAACAGATCCCCAAAGGAAAGCTCATATGGTTACTCAATTATTGGATGAGCAAAAACAACTGACTCCTATCGTTTTTCATTTTAAAGAAAATCTCTGCTTAGTATATCTTTGTCATTCAAGGTCTAAAATGATCTGGTCCCTACCAGTTTTTCAAGTACATCATATGTTTTCTGTTTCTGGGTCTAGAATTTTATCTATTTGACAAATATCCCTATTTTCTCGTTAAGACTCACATGAAATATCATTTCCTTAGTATTATCTTTCCTAATTCTACCAGGAAGGATTGACCACTACCTCTTTTGTGCTTCCATTAAGTCCTCTACATGTCCCTGTAATAGCACTTATCAAGGCTCATTGCAATAATGTGTGTTTTGTTGTTGTTTTAAGAAGTTAAGTTGTCTGCCTATTCTAGTTGTTCTTTAAGTATTAGGATTATGTTTTATTAATCCACGCGTCTGCAGAATACATTTGGAGTACAACATATATTTTTTTTGAGTAAGAGAATGGGTGACTACAACAGTTTTTCCTCAAAGCTATACAGGTAGAAGTGTGCTAAGACAAAAGATAGCAGGCCTGTTTCTTATTTTTAAGTGCTTCTTGGGAAATAAAACATTAATGTTTTTTATTAGCTCTAACAACTTTTTGCATTCTCCATTATTTCTTGTTTAAGTATACTGAAATTAGAATTTGAAGTGAAAGAAAATTTGTTTTTACTCATATGCACAACTTCTTAAATCTAGTAACTTTTTTCTCTGTTAGCTTTCTCCCCCTGGTAGTCTTTTACTATCCCCTTTGCTTTCACTCATTTCCTTTCATTTTTTTCTTTTCTTTTTTCTGTTTTATTTTTGAGTCTGGTCATTCTGAGGTTTGAATGGCTTCTCCCTTATCCACATCAAGGCAAAGAATTGGCAATATGACCTCTGTAGGAGGCCCTTGAACTAAAGTGGAGATCTGTTGGAAGGTAAAATGGGACTTTTATCAGAGCTTCTCTCTGTCTTGCTTCTAGGCCCAAGTAGACACATCCTCCTGGAGCATTAGAGGTTTTCTTTGGTGCCTGATGTCTAAGGGGATATATCCTCCCCAGCTGTCTTAATCTGCAAATGAAATTTTATGTTAGAAAAATAAATTTAAAAAAGGAAAGGATGTTGAAATTGCTATTTTTCAAAAAGCAAAAAGCAAGAGAAATGTTTAGTTATTGTAAAAGATTAGAAGGTTCTGAGTGAAATTTCTAATGCCTGGACCTGGGCCCAGTGTACTGAACCATTGTCAGTGGGGAGGCTATTGCAAAATCCTCTTTTCCATTTCATGGATCTGCTAAGTTTTTAATTGTTTTCAGTGTTCTCAGTAATGTGTAATTAGAGACCAAATCTGCATTAACTGGTAAATTTCACAGAAGAGTGGAGTTTCACTTGAGTGTTTTTATAATGTACAACTAATGAGTGAACAATTCTATGATCCTTTCTTAGATCTTTACTCCCTCCCATATTCTGTCTACCTTAGGAATCACTTGGTTAGAAAGGATCTAGAAATATGACACACGTCATAGCTAAGGCCAGGCTTTAGGCAATATGACCTGATGAACATTTAAACAGAAATGCTGGATAGGGTAGGGAAATATGCACTGAGCTTGGGGTCAAACACTCTGTCACTGTGCACTAGTGACAGAGTGTTTGACCCCAAGCTCAGTTATAGTCACACGAGACTCAGCTCTTCATGTGTAAAAACTAATGTAGGGACAATAATTTTAAAAAATATTTTATTTATTTATTTGAGAGTGACAGAGAGAGCACCAGTGGGGGGAGGCGCAGGAGAGGGAGAAACAGGGTCCCCGCAGCAGGGAGACCGCTCACATGACAGATGACATGACAGATGTCAGGCTTAATCCCAAGACCCCAAGATCATGACTTGAGCTGAAGACAGACAATTTTATCTGACTTAGCCACCCAAGTGCCCTAGGAATAATAATTATAATTACTGCCACCATGGATGGTTTCAAAGATTGAAGAGATTGTGAACACACTAACATAATATGTATTGTGTATTATACAGACACATATATGTATAAATTAAAGAAGTGTATGGTAATTACAATGTGTCAAACCTTCCAGTCTCCCTCACAGCCTAATCCAAAAACAGCAGCACCTTGTAGTCAGAATTTTTCTTTATATCTCTTTGAAATCCTTATCCTAAAGTCTAAAATAACTCAATGGAGTAGAAATAAGAAGAATATAGCTTTACATAATTAACTAATGGCCCAATATGTGAAGAAAGAGCATTTCATTTTTAGCAAGTCTTCTATCTACCATTTCTTATCATCCTTACTAGTCCCTCATAAGACCATACTAGAGCTCTCTCTCTCTTTTTTTCTTTTAAAAAAGATTTCTTTATTTTAGAGAGCATGTGTATGAGCAGAGGTAGGGGAAGAGGGGGAGAGAGAAAGAAGCAGACTCCTTGCTGAGTGCAGAGTTCAATCTCATGACTCTGAGATCATAACTTGAGCTGCAATCAAGAGTCAGATCAAGCCTAAACCTTCAAAGGTTAGTTGTTGTTACTTAAGTTATTTCACCAAAGAGCACTTACTACCACAGGGTGTTTTTACAGCCTCCATAATTCAAAGAGATAAATCTCTAATGATAGAATTTAAGCCAATAATATAAAGTGTTTTCAGCAAGCCCCCTCTCTCTGCTCTCTCTTCCTTCCCCTCTTCTACTCTCCCATTCAAGTTTATATTTCACCTACTTAAATATACCTGAAAACTTCCAATTATAAAAATCACTAACATTTCCAGTGTCCAGTCCATTTTCACAGCATCTAAGATCTGTGTCAAAAAAGTTATTTGTTGACTTCATTCCTCCCAAGGAAAAATCAGAAGGTACTGAAGTCCTCCACTGTTGTTCTTTGTGCAATGGAGACTGTAAAAATCACAAAAAGGAATGTGGAACCTTTCTAACCTAAAATTTAGCTCATCCAAGAGAATGGTCAAGTTGGAAAAGAGCATGGTACAGTGAACCCCAAATTTAGAAAAAGTTCTGGTATATATGTATTGATGTCATTAGCTGTTATCTCAAAACAACCATTTTTTGGGAGGTCCATATGATCAACATTTGTGTAAATCCTAATTGCAAATGATCATGATAATTTTATTTTTTCCTGATTTCTCATTCTTTTAAAAAAATTTGTAATGTGTGCACACATCAGTCTTTATAAGTGGTGTCATTATTGACACTTTTGGTCAGATAATTCTTTGTTGTGGGTTCTGTCCTATGCCTTCTGGGATGTTTAGCAGCATCCCTAGCCTCTATCTGCTGGGTACTTGTGGCACCTTCCCAGTTAGGTCAGTAAAAACTATCTTCATGTATTGTTAAACTTTTCCTGGGAAGGAAAGTCACCCCTGTTGAGACCAGTGGCCTAAAGGAATTCATTAGAACTTGTGTGAAATAGGTTCTTTCAATGTGAAGTTTCTTGGTAGAGATATTTTAAAGCTTTTGTCAACTTAGAGAAGTTAGATTGGTAAAAGAAGATATTTTAATCCTGGTAGATACATTCACCAGACAATGGTAAACTGCAGTATTTAATCACAAGGTGTAAAGAAAAAGTTAAGGAGCCACTGTCAATCTCTTCTGACTATGGTATTCCCATTTTTACCTTAGGAAGAGGGCTAAGTATATGGAGATACCAGAGATAACTATCCAAGAGTAAGGAGAGTAGGGTGCTTACACACCAACTTCTCTAGGCATTGTTTAAAGATTGCTTCTGGGTCACAGGGAGGGTGTTAACTTCTGGTTCATTATGCAGTGGGGCAGGAGAGGAGTGGGCTCTGGCCATTAACTCATATGGTGAGAGTTTCAGCTTGCTTGTCCTACAACGGTAAGGATGGTAGGAATATGGGCAGAGTGAAAACAGTGTCTGCTATAATCCTACTAACAGATTGAAGGAATTGAATGAGAGAAAGGTCCATGTATAAGAACCAAAAAATAAGTGAAAGAATAAGATAAATGGAAAGCTGACTAAAAACCATAGGTGGAACAATTGCTTGAGAACAGGATGACACTTTATGTTAGGACTCTGGAAGGAAGATGGAAAAGATGACTGAAAATATAGACTTATGAGTTTGATGATAGGAAGGTATAGGAATGGTATTTGTTCTTTTTTTTTTTTTCTGAGATAGGGTTATCCCTAGAACATGATGATCTCCAGTAAGTTAGGAAAACAAGGTTTGTAATGGCCACTAGGGGAAATGGGGAGATAAGTTGAAGAAATATGAGCAGCATTTAAGAGCTTAGCTGAGACAAAAATAAAAAAATTTGTGGTGGCACCAATGTTATGGACTCTTGGATTATTTCCAACAGTACTCAGTAGATATGATACAGGGGCAGAAAATGCAAATTGTAAGATTCATTCACTTATTGAATAAATGTTTACTGAGTGCATAATATGCAGTAAGCACTCATTGCTAGAGATAAAACAGTTAACAGACAAATTACAAATAAACACAATTCTATAATTTTGTAGAGCTTACATTCTGGAGATAAAATACAGAAAATAAATAAGATCAGCAAATTAAGCTACACTAGTGATAATCACAGAGAATGAGGATCTTGAGTGCTGGGCTTTAGAGGAAGTATCATTTTAGATAGTGTGGGCAAGGCATCTCTGAGAAGGTGTCATTTGAAAGAAAAAGTAATTGAAAGAGGTGAGCAATTGAGCCATATGGATATCTGTGAAGCACGTTTCAGGTAGAGGGAAGAGCAAGTGCGAAAATCCTAAGAGGAGGATTGGAGTATGGCCAGCATGTTGAGGAATGGCAAGGTTATGTGATGATTGGGCCAAGATGAACAAGGGCTAAAGTGGTTTAAATTGAGGTCAGAGAGAGAACAGATTTTGCAGTCCACCTTCTATAAAGTCTTATAATTCATGGCTTTTAGGCTGATTGAGTGCTGGAAGTTTTTGAGGGAAGATGAAGTATGAGGACTAAGGAAGAAAAGAATTAAGAATTTTGGTAAAAGCATACTTTAAATCATCACTGAAAAGGAAAGGAAGTCTAAGAGTAAGGAGATACAAGAGAAGAGAAGAGAATCAAGAAAAAATGAAGTTAAAGGAGAAAAGAGTTTTTAGGAGGACAATATACTTATTAATGGTAGGTAACATTTATTTAGCACCTGCGATGTGCCAGATACTTTGGGTATTATCTCCTTTAAATTTGCCACTTACCTGGTACAGTAACCAATATTATTATCCAAATTTTACAGATGAGGAAATTGAGAGATTAAGCCAAAGACACATTGCTAGTCAATGGTGAAACAAGATTTTGAGCTCCATTAGCCTGACTCCAGTTAGTAATAGTGCTAAATGCCACAGAAGATTCTTGTATGATAATGATGGACACAGGTATATGGGAATTGGATGTCAGGAGGTCATTGGTCATAGGTAGTGAGAATGTTGACAGGACTTTGTTGTGGTTTAGTGTGAATGACAAGGAAGTCTTTACTTGATATTTTGGGATTGGACAGTCAGGGTGATTATGGAGAATGATGCCAAGATGTATAAATTTGAAACAGAAAAGATAAAGGGATTTATGATAGTTTATAGCCAGAAAGAAAAGGGCAAGAAAGTGAAACAATGATGTGTGAGTCAGATAATTTATGGAGCAAAGTCAGGCAACAAGTCTGAGGGGTTGGAGTTATGAATTAGACCTAGAGAAGACCCTTGTTTTACAGGAAAATAACTGAGGACCAGAGAAGCAAATTGTGAACCCAAATCATAAAACCAATTAAATAGTAGCCAGGGACCAGAGTCCAGCTTTTCTGATTGTCAAGAGAAGTTCTTTCCATTAGGCCACCCAGCCACTCTTGCTGAATCATCATTCACTGGTTACTTATCCCCAGTCCAAGGGAGTTATTGTAGTTAATGAATAAACACAGTACAAAAACCACTGTAAATGTACAGTTCCATAGAAACACTAAAGACATCATGACCTTTGGGTTTCCTCATGACTCACTCCTTCCCCCTGCAATTTTGTAGCACAAAGATGGACTTTTCTTGACTATAAAATGGCTTTCAGATACTGCAGGTTCCTACACTGATGCCAAGTAGGGACTCCAGTGAAAGGAACTAAGGTCACCCTCAGGGAATTTCTAGCTGAATTAGGCTCCACTAAGCCTTGAAATAAAAATTCTTCTGGTAGGGAAATGGGGTACAGATGGGAAATCAAGCCAGTGTGTGACTGGGCATGATTTAGAGCAATTGTTATTGATATGACAGATCCTAGCAGGCAACCTCATGAAAGCCTGGATTTTAGTTGCAGTGCAAGTAGGTGAAATGAATAATTGTGTTTTTGACTTTCCAATTTCCTACACCTTGCCAGTGGTTATTGCAGACATAATTTGGGCCATGTGTATTCCACAGAGGTTTCTGATTTAAGAATCTAGAGTTGTTTTTTTTTTTTTGGGGAGGCAAGCAATATTCAATGTATTTCATCTATGCATAAGATTTTATGTATTTATTTTATGTATTTATGTATTTTATGTATTTATTATTTTTATTTTTGGATATTTTTGGCATGATATAAAACGTTAGACATTTTTAACTTTGAAGGAATGACAAGGGTCTATTTTTAACACTTACATTATCTTGGGCAAACATTAAAATTCTTGATTAATGTTTAACTATAAGAAGTATACTCAAGAATCCATTTCAGGATTCAGTCTGAGTTGTCTTGAAAATTTGAATTCAGACTCCAAGGAGAAGCCCCAAAATCAAGGGTATTGGCTCTAACAGAAAGTGGAGCCTTACCTGGCATCTAGAGAATGTGGACTGGATATAAGATCTTAATCTTTTCCTATCTTACCACAGAAATTTGGATGGAGAAACGGTATGTATCTCAAAGAGAAGTGAACCCAGGAACTGCTTTCACTAGGAATCATACAATTTTGGAAGGTACTCGATTCAAGAGAGCCATTTTCAAAGGGCAATACTGCAGAAGTTTTGGTTGCTGTGAAGACAGAGATGATGACTGTGTCACTCATTTCTATGAGGCAAATGCACTATGTTACTGTGATAACTTCTGTGAAAGGGAAAATTCTGATTGCTGTCCTGATTACAAGTCATTTTGCCATGAAGAGAAAGAATGGCCTCCTTCCATAAAGCCTTGGGATCCAGAAGGTAGGCTTTGGGAATGTGCTTAAATGATTTCCTGATTCATTACAAGATCTGTCAAACTGTCTTTCCCTCTCCTTCCTTCATACTTTCCTTTCTATCTTAAGAGGAGGTAAAAAATGAATATTATGATTAAGTAAATTTTCTTGGACTGTTAATGTGCTTTGCTTTAGATTCAACATATCTGCATCCCACTAGTACCTTTAAGAAAGTTCCAATGTGATGGCTGTGGATGCTGGTCTGGATCCTGTTGTGAATACGGTCTTAATGTATATAGGGTTACTTAAAACCCTTCCTTCCTTCCTTCCTTCCTTCCTTCCTTCCTTCCTTTGTAAAATGTTTTGACAACAGGACTCTTAAGCTCTTTTGAGTGAAACCTTTTAGGGAATCTCATCAGTCACAGGCCTGATCATCTGCAGATTAGTCTAACATTTTGCTTATTGCATCTTATGACTAGTGGACCTCCTGGCATTAGAACCTGTGGTATATCAATGCCATTAATGCCAGTGCAAAAGCAAAACAAAGTCAGCTAGCAACCTGCCTAAGTAATACCAAATAGATTTTTCATGTGTATTTTTGTTTCATTTAATTTTGCTAATCTTGGATTTTTTAAACTATTGAAACAAAGGAAAGCCTCCTAAAGAGTAATTGTAAAAGTCAAAGACTGAGTGGATAAGTACAAATAATTCATAGGGAGAATGTTGGTATTTACTATATTGGTCTAATTATAGGAGAATGGTTCTGGATTCTGAGCAATCAATGCATCCAAGATTCGCAACAAAACACAAAGCAACACTTTTTTGCTACACTTAACTAAAGCACTATTTTTTTTTATTGCCCATCACATCAAATTTCTTCAGCAGAAATGTAGGTATAATCAGAGCTCTGTCACACTAATGTAAATGAGTGATGGTGACCAGAAATTTCAGTTGAAGACAATTTAGGATTAGGATTTGGCATCTTTATTTAAAATCCAGATCTCATTTCAAAATCCAGATCCATCGCCTTCATTGACAATAATGTCATCTTGCTTGTAAAACTAAGGAAATGCTTCTTAAAAAGTGTATGTATTATGTTAAAATTTCCACAGAACTGTCATTTATCCCAGACCTTTGCCTCTACCAATATATAGCCCAGAACACATTAAACGTCTATTTTCTCCTGAAAAGTGGCAGATCCTTTACTAAGAATGGGGAATTTAGTCATACATCAAAAATTATTCATTGAATATCTTCACTATGCCAGGCATTGTGCTTAGTGCTGGGACGCCAATGGGGAAGAAAAAGAGAAGATCTTATTCTCTTTGAAGGGATGGTAAAGTTGCCAGGGTGAGGGTAAGATATTAACAAATTCATCGTGCAGTTGCAAATCATGATAAATTCTCTGAAGGAAATATTTAGGGTGCTGTGAGAGTATATCAGAATGTAACATTAACATATAAAATATAACATCAGCCTGAGGGGAGTGTCAGTGAGGGAAGATATTTCACAGAGTACTCCAGGAGTGCAGAGAAGTGAGCTAATTTGAAGGAGAATTGGCAGAAAGGTGTTGTAGATCTGGGGGTGAGGAGCTTAGTTTGATCCAGGGGTTGGAACGTGGTCAACATTTCAGGAGAGTAATGTTTAACAGAGGGTCGGAGGGTGACGAGATGAGATTTGAGAGGTGAGTAGAGATCGGATTATGCCAGGATATACAGGCTGTGCTTAAGATTTGAGATTTTATTCTGTAATGAGGACTCATTGAAAGATGTCAAGTAGGAATAGTGTTGGCTTCAAGGCTGTTGAGTCTCAGTATCACATGTAAGCTGTAGTGCTTTTGATTTGCTACAAGGTATTTAAGTTTTTCTTATTTGAGACATACAGCTCATTTAGAAAAGTAATTGCTACTTCTTCAATGTCCATTTTTGTTTGAGAGCTAGAATTTTGCTATGACTTTAATTTAGGGTAATGTTTTAGGTAGAACTTATGTTCCAGGTATAGTTTTTATTTCATTCATTATGAAGGGAAGCAATTAATCATTTTACTTAGTAGCAAAAAGTTCACATTAGACTATAATTGCTCTTATGAAGGTAATTTGTTTTCTTTTGTTTTATCTTGTGAAAGTAGCTAGTCAAAAGAAAATAGCACCACACAACACTAAAAATTGTGCAAAATTAAAATAAAAACACAATGGTATATTATTTAAACCAATTTTTGTATGTAGAATCTGACTTCCCTTTGAGACGCTAAGTTGTTCATTCACTGATCTACTAAATATTATTTTTCAGTTATCTAATTACATGGTATTCTCTGGTTCTTTATACTGAAACTGTGTCAAGAGCTCTTTTTAAACCAGTGACTTAAAACTATATACACCATCTTAAGTACTATAAAAGTAATTATGTCCCTTTTGTATAAACTGGAAGTAGGACATATCTTCCTTCTGTGTGTGTGTGTGTGTGTGTGTGTGTATGTGTGTGTGTGTTTTCCCCCATCTCTGATGATAACTTCTAGCAATTGAAGGATTTCAATGTCAGATACCCTAAGTAAGTGATAGAGTTTGAAAGAGAACCAGAATGGATTTTCCTGACAAATCTTTTGGTGTAGCAGATTTTAAGGGCAGAGTCTAGTTTAGCATCTGTTGTGAACAGACCTAAGTTAACTTAATTATGCAGAACTTTTATGTTCACATTGGTAAAAAAAAATGCGTGTAAGTTACTGACACATTTGAATTGGATAAAGATTATTTACTCCTTCATAACCTCCTTACCACATTATAATGAAGATAAGTCATAGTCCAAATTATTCATATACATTGATAGTTACAAATATATATATTGGTAAGGAGTCATAGACCAACTCATACAACCTGGGTAAACTTCATGAAGTCTCAAGTCTCTGTCCTTTAGAGGTTCCCACATCTACCTTGCTTGAGTAATTTATTGGAGGCATGTGTGACATGTAACATAACAAAGGGGTAGGATTCTGTCATCCTTGTAGTGGGCATCAGGGAATGAGAATGCTTCCTACTCAGTGGCTGGACACAGAACATTTTAGAGATCAATCCTAGGGTACCAGGTCTATGAGTAAAGTCTTTTGACCTTAAGAGAAACATATAACCTGTTGGCTAAGAGTGGGATAATGGGGCCTGACTTTTTAAATATTTTAGCTAATATATATAAACTGGATACTATTAATTGAACCAATAAGAGCTGATTACTTATATCCATTATGTTGATTAACAAGCCACTAACTTCACCAATGAAAGCCCACTTCTTATGTCTATTATAGTGGTACTCTTGGTGTTCATCCAAAGATGGATAATGGAAGCATTTATAGCAGCTGCCCTGGAGTCTGGCCTTTCAGAATGAATGCTACTGACCACCCCTGGGATATGGATTCCTGATCAGGGAAAGTAACTGTCTCCCCTAAAATGAAGTTTAGACCAGCACAGATATTATAATGTATTATGATGAAATATTAAAATAAATTACATATAACATATTATCATCTTTACAAAAAAAAATCAATGGGCCAACTGTTTGACTCTCCAAATACCTGATTTGCCTTATCTTGTGTTAAAGTCTGTTAAGTTGTAAAACTCTATTAATTTCAACAGTCATTATCTTTTTTTTCTTTTGTCTCTTTTAGCTATTTTACTATCAAAGAAAAAAAAGGAAATGAGACAGATGCTGGTTAAGGACTTGAAGCCAAGAGAGGGCTTTTTCAAACTTGGGAGCTAGAAAAACACATTTTATAAATTGAGCATTAATCCAGAAAAGAAGGGGGGGGTGATAATGCTTTAGGAGAGAAAGAGAGGGAAAGAAAGGAGGGGAGATAAAAAAGAGAGAGAGAGACAGCTGTAATGGTGAAGATCTTAAAAAGACAAGAAGGGACTAGATTCATAGCTCAACAGGGCATGCAGTAACCCAAAGAGAAGGAGGTTGAAAATTATGATGATGGAGATGAGAGAATTCCTAGTGGCTTTATTTTCTCAATGAAATATGTATGAAGCACCTCAGAGTGAGTTAACCAAATTGGTTACCCATATAGCTTCTTGACAGAAACATTTGCTTCTTGACTTCCAAGTCTCTCATCAACCCATTCCTACAGGATATCATTCCTTGCTACATCACCAAAATCATTCTTAGCAGGGTCAGTGACTATGCTATCACCATATGCAACATTGAGATGTCTGTTCTCAATGGCACTCTACATAGTTGACCACCTCTGCTTATTAAATACTTTGTTTTCTTGCTTCCAAGACTCTACTCTCTCCTGAATTCCCTACTTCCTCACAGTCCACTCTTTCCCTTTCCTCTTCTGAATGTCTACTGGCTGGAATGTTTTAAGCTCAGTCCTGCCCCTCTTTCTCTCACCTCTATACACTCTTTCAAATAGATTTTCATTTAGTCTCAAGGCTTTTAAAAAAAATGTATATTTCTTTTTTTCAAATTTGTGTTCCAGCCTTGAGTTAACTCCAGACTTCCATAAACTACTCTGCTTCACATTCTTCATTAAGATGTCTCACCCAGATTTAATCTATATCTAAAATATCCAGAGCAGACTTCTTAATTTCTTGCCACAAGCCTATTCCATATTTCAGTGATAGCTTTGCTGCCCTTCTATGACTCAAGCCCAAATCCTAGTGAGACATGCTTAATTCTTCTTTTTTCTCATTCTCCAAACTCAGACCATGAGCAAGTTCTGCTGCTTTACCACCAAGTTACAGCCATCCACTGCTCTCCCTCCTTACTACTATTTTGCAAATCCTCACTCCACTGGAAGCCCCACCTCATACAGCGCTATGAAAGTGATGAGGGCAGAGATATTTTTGGTAAGGTCTTGTAGGTTATCCTATGAAATTAGGTTTTATTCTAAATTTGATGGGAAATAACTTGAGGATTTTGAACAGGAAGTGACACAACAGAGATTTTAAAGTCTCCTTTAAATGCTGGGTAGAGAAATGAGGGATACATTGGAACCAGGGAGGAGTATAGAAAGGATTGGACTGTCTGTATAATGTAGAAGCTGACACTCCACTTTGTCAGCCCTTTGAGCAGGCTCAGATAAATGGATTATGATTTTCATTTAAGAGGGCAACTCTCAACTGATATTATAATAAATGTAGTTTCTCATAGAATAAACTCTGACTTGATATTAAGGAAGGATGACCAGAAAGGGAATTTAACTAACACTAGATTTAGTACTGGTTAATTGAGGTAGGCCTGGTGATAACATTCTCTTGACTTCAAAATTATTAGATAGAGTACAGGTCAGAGAAGGGACATTTTTTTTTCCCTAAAGACTTGTGATTTCTGTTTCCTTTTATCTATGTAACTGATATGTTGGACAAGGAGTTTTTATGAGGTTTGCTTAAAAATCAGCTTCGGGGGCAGCCCAGGTGACTCAACGGTTTAGCGCTGTCTTCAGCCCAGGGCATAATCCTAGAGACCAGGGATAGAGTCCCAAGTCGGGCTCCCTGCTTAGAGCCTGCTTCTCCCTCTGCCTGTGTCTCTGCCTCTCTTTCTCTCTGTGTCTCTCATGAATAAATAAATAAAGTCTTTAAAAAAATCAGCTTCGGTTTTGGCCTCTCCCTTGCCCTTTAAAACTAGTCAGAAAAGTACTTTCCTTGACTTTGAACTTAAATTGTTGTATGAATTTTCTATTGCCCCTATGTAATAAAAAATTTGAGGGTCTCTTTAAGTAATAGAGTGTAAGTTCATTTATTTTAAGTCTCTAGTACTGAGCAGTAATTAAAAACCTGGACTTGATTTAAAGTTAAATCTTAATTTGCTACAATCTAGAAGCCTGTGGTCCAAGAGAGAGGAAGTTTTTGTTTCTCTTCTGTGCTTGTGGAATGTTAAAAATCCATGGGAAAGAGGTAAATAGATGCAAATATGTTGAGATTTTAGATTCATCAAGCAGAATATTTAACTGTAAAAACAGTACATGCTGAAGAGTGGTAGTCGTGAAGTTTTTTCTATGAAACCGTCATTTGAAAAATCAGAGGAGAGTAAATTCCTTAAATAGCTTTTGTGACATTGGGGCTAGGAGTTAAACCAAGTCCCTTGGAGTGATTTCTAAACATGCAGACTTGCCCCTATAATTGAATGAATAAAAAGTGAGGATTCATTTTGTTTAATTAGAGATCATTAATGTGATCTATCAATTACATGTTTCTGTCAAAGAAAATAGTAAATTTCCTTCACATGACAAAATAGTAAATTTCCTTTGCTAAGTCAGAGTGAATTTTAAGTTTGTGTGAATTATATTTTTGAAAAGGATTTGCTTTGTAAACAGGGTACTATTTTCACCATATCTTATCGATTGTTTTCAATAATGATACTATACCATTGATCTCTTTTGAGTAGTTTATATAATCTGGTAAAGTAGTTAACAGCTAGTTTCAGTTAATTGAGAAACATTTGGATTTGGAGCACAAATGGCTACAATCTTATTGGTTTCATGAATTTTTCTCTTGATCCAAATTCTGAATAAAAAATAGAATTTGTCTTTAAAAGGTGAATTCAATGAAATAGCATCGCATTTTGGTATAAAACTTTGAGATATAATTAGTCATATTCTTTTATTAGCTTTGACTTGATTTTTTTAAATGAGAAAAGCCATAAATTTATTCAAACACTGTCTTATTGCTCACCTATTTAAACATATAAATTATTTTTTCAGTGTTATTAGTGATTAATTCTGTGGTAATCAAGTTTTCATGCTTTACATATCCTTTCTTGGAACATAATACACAGTTTTAAAGATAAAAGCTGTTGGAATGAGCTTAGAAAAATCCATACATAAACCTTGACCCAAACCAGATGTGGATTTTCATCAATTGGCACCAAGTATTTTTGCATATTTGAGAAATTATGAAAACAGAATTTTAGGTTACTTGTGATGTTAATGCACTTTAGTTTTCGATTTAGAATTTTAATTTGTTCATATGTTATGTTGGTAGGTTGCTTCAGACATGGTCAACTTTATGAAGAAGGATCAGTAATTAAAGAAAACTGCAACTCCTGGTAATGAATTTAAGTGACACAGAACTGAATTCTATTGTGCGTGTATGTTTTCTTCAAATAAAAGGAGTATTGTGAAATAAAACATATTTAAATACAGATAAAGGGGTGCCTGGTTGGCTCAGTCAGTTAAGTGTCTGCCTTCTGCTAAGGTCATGATCCTGTGGTCCTGGGATGGAGCCCCGCGTTGGGCTCCCTGCTCAGCAAGGAATGTGCTTTTCTCTCCCTCTATGCTCTCTCTCCCTCTCTTGCTTTTTTTCAAATAAAAATAGAATCTTTAAAAAATAAATACAGATAGAATAATAAGTTATAGGATATCACATATCTGTAGTTTTATATAACTATATTTAATGAATGTTGACAAATCTAATCCTGGATATATCTTTTAATGCTATAGCTGGTTGTTCATGATTGTGACCTTCATCATACAGCAGGCCTGCATCAAATATACCTCTTAATTATAATCATTCTATAAGCAAGATATACTATAGGCATATTATGTTTCTTTGATCACAGTAGCTATATATAAAAATAGGCTACCTTCAAATGATTATCCTGCAGAAAGTTTCCAAGTGCAAATAGACTGAATCTACAGTCTAAATTTTCTTATGGTTTCAAACTTGGGGGATTGTATGGTCATTTCATTTATGAATTGCCTAGAGTAGAGTTAAGAGCTTACTGAGGGGTGCTAATGCATATATTATTTTTGCTGAGAATCAAGTAGACACATGGCTATCATTAATCAAAACTATGTTTTATGCCTTAAGAGTGTGCAATTCTGATTACTAATTTTATAAATGTACTTCATAAAGGCTAGGCCGCTTTTGTAATTTTTATGTCTTTGCAGCACATGCTCAGGACAGCAATGGAAATGCTCCCAACTTGTCTGCCTTGTTCAACCAGAACTAATTGAACAGGTCAATAAAGGAGACTATGGGTGAGAAAAAAATCTTGCTTTTTTTTTTTTTTTTTGGCAGTCCCAGTTACTTTTCAGGTTTCAGACAATGTATTTCCTATTATTTACTTCTAAAAATGGTCATTATTTCAAAAGAAAGAGTGGGAGAGAAATGGGAAGAGAAGTAGAAAGATAGCTAAAATAGCAATGCACAAAGATAAATAATTAAATATTGCACAAAGAAATATCGACAGAGTCTTAAATTGTCTAGGAAGGAGCAGTGTCATGGTGTGAGTGAGGGGAGTAAAGGGAGCTTTAGTTTGGATAAATAGGCAAAATTTATTTTTTCATATAAACCATCTTTCCTCCTCTGCTGCTGCCCTGTCCCAGCCAATCAGCTATCCTGGGAGAACCAGACCCTAAGAGGTCAGTATTTAATCTTGATGATTCCCCAAACAACCAGTTCATCTAGCCAATTTCACTGACATGACCTATGCAGCCAATTTCACTTACAGTTGAATCAAAAGACAGGCTGAGCCATTTTACTTTGCTAATAAACTAAATATAGGGCTGATTGACACTTAAACATAGGAAATAATGGTTTGATGCTTTCTGACAGGTTAACAAATTAGGTGGCTTCTTCATTTGCATAGAGGGAATTATGATGTCAGTGTTAACACTGGTTTTCTTCACTGAACTAAAAGGAAGAGGAATAGCCTGCCTGGTTATCTGCCTCTCTGTTGTTACTGATCAAATCTCTATATACTCTTGGTAACATTTTACACATTTGGGAAGACATTTCATGTAAGAAGAACTATTATCAAGTAGCTATAAAAGTGATGTAATCATGAAATGTATTTTTAAAAGTTAAAAGTATCACTTGCTTCCACATATAAGACCATAAGACAGGTGTTTAGTGGGGACACTGAATTTCAGTGTACCCAAAGTATTTTCTTGGAAGACACGAAATTTAGAAAGTTACATTTTTTAACATTAATATTCTTAAACCATGTTGAATTCCTGCGTGTGTATACATGTTTAACCAATATTTTAGGTGATAAAATGATATTGTAAGTATTTCTAGGGAAAATACATTATAGTATTCAGTGGCTAAGTGATACTTAAATCATTAAAAGAACATAAGAGTATGTGTCATCATAAGAAATTATCTGAATCAAGTGCCTAAAACAATTCAAATGCTTGACCTACTGAACACATACTTCCAAGAAACCCTGAGCAGCTTGTGTTTCCATTGTCACAGAACCCATGGGAAACCATAGTTGGAGGTGACATGGAAAGTACACATAAGAATACAGAAGCTGGTAGGAATGCCGTCTTTCTTGGAAGGAAAAAATTTCTTGCCATTATTTGTTCACTGTGAGATAACTCTGGGACAAGTTAGACATGGGCTTTGCCTTTTGTAGCAAACATTGATGACCTTCAAAGGACAAAAAGTGAGGTATGATTGGAGCGAAAGAAAATATCCATTGCCCAAAGGGAAAAGAAAAGTTAAGTAAAAGAGAGAAGCTATAAAGAAGTGGAGTAAAACTAAAATTATTTACCAGAGGACAAAAAGGCAGAGGGAGTCCTTGAATTTAGGAGAAAGTTCTCTCAGATATATTCTGGTCCTGATGTTCAAATTATTGTCATAGATAATAGAAGCATATCCTTCAATACTTATGAAGTGCTTTTTAAGGTAACCCTAGTCTGATGAGTTACAGGGATCTGTTTGTATCAGCAAGTTTTTTTTCCATTTGCCTTGGATTCCCTACCGCCACTCAGGCCCAAAACCGTGGCCTCCTTTGCCTGGACTGGTGCAGTAGCCTCTGCCTGGTCTCCAGCTTCCTCCTGGCCTTATCAGCTAAATATACACAATCTTTGCTTTGAAATATTTATTTTCGGGTAGCCCCGGTGGCTCAGCGGTTAGCAATTAATATTAACAAAACATGTGCTTCTCTTGTGGCACTGCTGAGGGTAGAAATAAATAATTTCTGTCTTGCCCGAATTTACAGTCTAGCTGAGGAGTCAACATGTCATCGCTCTGTGAAAGCATTTCTGAAGATAGAGCTGTATGGAAGTGCCAAATTAGTAGCACAAGTAATAATCAGCAAGTTAGTGGAACAAAGAGAGATAGATAATGGTTTCAGTTATCTGCTGTGGTGCAGCAAACGACTCCAGAATTTCACAGCTTGAGACAGAAGTGTTTCATTGGTTCACTCAGTAACTTGGGATGGGCTTAGCTGACGTTCTTTTCTTGATCTCTTTGGGGTGACTGGTTGGTGCTGGTTGTTGGTGGGCCCATCTGTCCCAGCCAGCTAACCTAGCATCTTCAGATGGTGCCAGTGTTCTAAGAGGGCATGAGAGAAAGCTTCAAAGGGCCTCCCTGTAGGGCTTAGCTTAAAAGTTGCACAGCATCAATTCTCCTGCCTTTGCTTGGGTGAAGCAAGGCACTAGCCCTGCCCACCTTCAAAGGTTGGGGGAATAGATTCCACTTCTTGGTGCCAAAAGCCATGAATAGTTTGTGACCATTTTTAATCTGTCACATCTCTAAACTTTATTACTTTTTTAAATGAATTCAAAACCTAGTCAATTGGATAAGTTAGACTTGATTTTTTTTCACCAGTTTCTCAAATCAATATATCCCAAATCAAAAGGGTTGACCTCTTTGACCTGCCCTTGGTGACTGGCTTTCCCCCTCTGCCTTGTCAGCCAAGCCAGAAAATTGGAAATTAGTTTGATTCTTCTCTTCGCTCTCAGTCACTAGTCTCTTATAATTCCTACAGTCACAGTTTTTTTTTCTTCGATTTTATTTATTTATTTGACAGAGAGAGAGAGAGAGAGAGAGAGCACATGGCAGAGAGAGCAGCAAGCAGAGAGAGAGGGAGAAGCAGGCTCCGAGCTGAGCATGGAGCCCAGTGTAGGGCTCAATCTCAGCATTCTGGGATCATGACCTGAGCCAAAGGCAGATGTTTAACCAACTGAGCCACCCAGGCACCGCCATAGTCACAGTTTCTTCCAGATATTATTTTTTCTACCTCTCTGTATATTCTAGTGCATTTCTTTACCAAGCCTCATTTGAGATGGCCTGATTTTTCCGTTTCCAGTCTGGCAACTAATCCCTTCTACTTTCATGGTGATCCCTCTAAATCAAAGCTTTGATTCTGCTGTTCATGCTCTTAAAAATCCTCAGTGATACTCCGTTGCTTGTAGAATATCATTATACTCCTTAGCATAAGTAACAATCTGGCCGAAATGCTTCTTTGCTACTTCATTTGTTATGCTTTGCTCAGCTTCTGTCTCCCTAGGCCCTCTCATGGTTCAGCATTGAACTTACCTGTTCTTCCTTAAATGTGCTACCCAGTTTCAAACCTGTATGCTTTGCTCCTGAATTGCCATCTTTTTTTTTTTTTAAGATCGATGTCTTTATTTGAGAGAGAGAGAGAGAGAGAGAGAGAGAGACTGCAAGCAGGGGAAGGGGCAGAGGAGAGAGTATCTAAGCAGACTCCCACTGAGTGTGGAGCCCAAGGCAAGGTTTGATCTCACAAGCCATGAGATCAGGACCTGAGTGGAATCCAAGAGTCAGATGCTTAACTGACTGAGCTGCATGGGCAGCGTTGAATTACCAATTTTCTTAAAGAATAAATGTTCTCTTCTTTCACATCTGCCAACCAAACTCATTCTCATCCTTCCAGACTGAACACTAAAGTCACTTTCTATAAAACGTATTATGCCAACTCCTTCGGGCAGAGTTATATTTGAATCCTTTACTCTGACCTACTGCTAATAAATTACGCACACTGATGGCATTTCTATCTTTGCAGTCTTTTTAGGGTATGAGCTCCTTGAGGGTAGAGAAATTTACTTATTATAATGTTTTAAGAGAGAATATGACAAATTAAGAATGTTCAGTAAATGCTACATTGAGTTAAAGGGAAAGTTATGAGTCTAGATAAAAGAGGATGGTATAGGGTTTAGTCCCTTCACACATTTTTGAACATAAGTCACAGTAAAACACAGATTTGTGACTTAGTATATACACACACATGCACATCTATACACATACAAATACATGCTGCACACACACACACACACACATAATTACATATATAAAACCAGGACTTATCCTCACTATGTGCAATAAGTTCTAATATTTCCTATTATCATTTATCCTATATTCTATTTTTTGAAATACCAATCCCTGATGACTAAGTGGACTGATTAATTAAATGACCAAAAATGTATCTGAATGTTTGAAAACTACTAGTGTAGAGCACCAAAAACATACTTTACTGAAGTCATGGTTTTGCCCAAGGCTGGCCCTAATGGTCTCTTCTGTATGCTGCAATATCTAGTGTAGTCAGAGTTTCCCTTGGTTGATGGAGATTGCACTCCAAAATTGTGGATTCAAATTGCTTAAGGTTTTACAAACTAACAGTTTTTTAAAAAAGAAAGACATTAACTTTCTAGGCATATTATTGAAAATCAAGTTGTATCTTCACTCATTCGTGAGAATCTATCACATTATAAGCAGTTGTGGTAATTAACACAACAGGATTAAGTTTAGATTTGACTTAAGTACTGAATCGTCCTCAAGTTGTAAATAATTTAAAATTCAAGCAATGATTAAATTACTTTTGTCTTTCTCATCTCCTCTCATCTCTTCAGAAAATTTTCATTGGATTTAAATGTCAATGTCAGATTTTGAAAACAAAGCTTCTTTTCCTATATAAGGGCAAAAACCCTGTCTAAAAAAGTATATACTTTTTACTATCTAATCTCACATAAATGAATTTGTATTATAATTAATAATAACAAAGATTACTGGGCACTTAACACAAATTAACCCTTTTAATACATGATAGAATATTTCAATATTTATATAAAATATTTCAATATAATTAAGAGCACTGATGTAATCTTTTACGTATAACTATTTTATCCTCAGTTTTTCGTGGATACTTCCTTTGACATGGTCAAATTTTTTTCAAATCTAAATTATTTATAAACCAATTACTCTATTTAAACCATAAGCACATTTCTGTACATTCAAGCTTCTTTCTAAAATGCACTTAATGACATTCAAAAGAAACTGTGTATATTGGCCTTTTGCCACTTAATCCCTTATAGTATGTAAAGATTCCATATTCTTAAATTTAGTCTAAAATGATGTAGCTTTAGATTTCTCATATAAATCATTAAAATAATTGAAATAGATCTAATTTAGGAAGAGTGTCTCATAGGCTCTTCTGTTATGGTAAGCAAGCATGCATTCTTTATATAAAGAATATCTAGCTTGCAGTAATAGTTTTAATTGTGTATAATTTCAGAAATATAAATAAACATTATTTATAAAAGTGATATTATATAACCTATACCAATTTTTCTGTTTCATTTGTAAGGCAGATGGACAGCCCAGAACTACAGCCAATTCTGGGGAATGACTCTAGAAGAAGGTTTCAAGTACCGTCTTGGTACCCTGCCACCTAGCCCCATGCTTCTGAGTATGAATGAGATGACAGTAAGTGTCCTCTCTGACTCAAATACATGTGTATTTGTATAGATATGTTTGTATGTGTGTTTAAAGAAATTTTCAGTAACTAAAATAGTGAGTTTTGAACTTTCAAAGTTATAATTATGTCATATAAATAAAAAATCTTTACTAAAATGGTTGTTACCTTCCTTAGAAATTTCACATGAACTTTGGAAGTTCACCAATGTCAATTAGGTAAAGAATGTGTGTTCATTTACATTGCTCATGATTTCATAAAAATTCATATTTCTGATTATTGGTTGTTCAGTGACCTGATGCTCAAGCAAGTCAAAGTTGTCCTCATTTTTCTTTTTCAACTAAACACAGTCAATTTTTGTATTCATCCAAATAGAGTTATACTGTCATTTGGCTATCCATTATCACATGAGGCTAAGAGAAATGCTAGTAACTACAGACACGTAGGCCATGGTGATTCATAAAGGTTTATTCTCAAAATTTCTATTACAGGAACACCTTCAAATTTTGTCAGGTGACCTCCCAAACCCCTTCATGAAATTGCTGCATTTCCTACACTCTTATGCTTTGTACTATTGTATTGGCTTTCCCTTTCATTTTTAAGAGACATTATCATCCCATAATAGGTATCTTGTTAACTGTATTCAAGTCCTCGTACAAATGCTCAAGGCTGAGCACTGCTCCTGGGTGTCGGGAGTGCAGCCACTTCTCTCTGTAATGAAGGCTTTGGGTCCTGGCTGCCTGGAAGCTCCCAGTGTCTCAGGAGCAAGCAGGGTTGTTGTTTGCCTTTGGATGAGTTGTGAATCCACAGGTTTTCCATGAAGCATTTACTGTACTTTGCTCTCAAGAGATGTAATCCCCTGAGTTATTATATCAATTCAAATTGCAGTATCAGGGCCTGCTAAATTATAACCAGTATCAGAAAAGATCATAATAGCTGCCACATATTGAGGAGCTATGTGTTAAGCACTCTTATAAGCACTTTCATACATTATCTCATCTAATTCTCACAGCAGCTTGATGTAGTGGGTACTATAATTATCCACATTTTAAAGACAAGAAAATTGAGATTGAGAGAGGCTAAGTCACACTGAGATTGGGAAAAGTGAAAAGCCACTGTAGAATTACTTAAATTGCAGAGCTAGGACATCTTAAAACATCTGACCCCCAAAATAGTCCCTAGAATTCCAGTAAAATCAGTTAGCTTTGGCCAATGCAAGTTCAAAATAGCAAAAAGTAGAGCTAACTTAATGAAATGATCAGCCTAGATATACTTTTGGATCTTTCCTAGAACCAGTAAGATATAAAATCTTTATAGATGTGGCTCAGATTCATGGTTTTTAGTGACCTAATTATGTGATCAATTGGAAGAGTTATTATTTTTTTTTCTGGCTGCTTTCTTTTTCATTTTTATTTCCATCTAAGGGAAAAAAGAGGCAAGAATTATTTAAGAAAAGAATTAATCCACTCCTTTTACAAGGATTGCTCTTTCCCTTGCTTTTATTAAGGGGCCCAGTCAGTCAAATACTCATTTGGGTGTCTACATACATTTTCTGTGGATTATTTCTAACCTTTCCTTTTTAAGCTTTATTTTTTTTGCAGCTTGGGATATTTTATATTCTGGAGAATACGAGGTGTGTTTCTTTTTCAAGTTGTCACTTACCATAGTATAGAAAAGGATGTTGAATTTTAATTCATCATTGATTGGCTGCTAGGGATTTGTCTGCATGAAAAGTTGTTGTGGTGATATTCAAATGAAAAATACTAATGATTAATACTTTGGGAGAATTAAAATTGATGAGTGCTATGAATTAGTGTAATATAGTTGCCAGCTTATTCCAGGAAAGCAATAAGGAAAATTTGGCTGGTCTGTAAGAGTTCCATTACCCACTTATAATCTAAGGCAAGGAAATAGCTACTTTTTTGTAGGGCATAGTAGCTTGAGGACTGAGGACCTTTCAAAAAGTTTCTAAGTGTTAGAGTTGTCCTAATATCTGGAGATATGAGAAAATCAGAAATATAACAAGTTCACTTCCAGGAAGTGAACCAAGTTGAACTGGTTTCTACAGAAAGAGGTAAAAAATATGTTAATTCTTAGCCTGGTGACTATGTAGAAACTACCTCAGTATACTAACTTGCCTCAGAGTACAGTGAAAATGAGTTATTTTCTTTGTAGATATGCTTCTGGATAACTCTTTTTTGCCTGCTGTTTCCCAACTATCTTTTTTTTAATACCATTTTCAACATAGGATGGTCTATGTGTAAGAGCAAGGGTAGGCAGCTGCCAACAGTGGTCATGATTTTGCTGAGGAACTCCACTGCATCCTCACACCCAAAACATCTTCCTATCCTTGACCCTATTAACTGGATGAGAGCTGGGGTTCACATAATTCTTTATCCAGAGAAGGATG
Source organism: Vulpes vulpes (assembly GCF_048418805.1). NCBI lineage: Eukaryota > Metazoa > Chordata > Mammalia > Carnivora > Canidae > Vulpes > Vulpes vulpes. The sequence goes on from NC_132780.1 coordinate 150,591,767, forward strand.
AGCCATGAGCCATTTCTTGTTTCTGGGAAAGCTTTTCTCGTCCCTGGCTTGTTTTCTTAGTTTCATTCCTTGGTTTAAGTCACTATTTCCATGATGTATCTGCTGGACATGAGTTAGAGAAATACCAGTAGGCATTGTGCAAAGATTTGGATGATCATATAGATATGAAAGATTTGTTTAATCTATATGAATTCATTCAGTTCAAATGAATATGTGTAGAGTGTGGTTAGTGACACTGATGAATAGAAAGATGCTGATAGCAGAGGATGGAAAAAAGTTATGTTTAGGGTGTTGGGGACCCCTTCCTGGATGATAATCCTGAGTGAGGACAGACAAAAAAGAAATACAAACTTACTATTTTCTCTGGGTCCAAGCAGAGTGCTTGAGAGGAAGTGGAAAAAGAGAGAAAGCTGAGACCAGGTAACTCTTTGCTGTATATGAAGACTCACTTCACCCACATTGGAATTAATTATATCTGATGTCAAGGCAATAAAACCTGGCTGGTAAATGTATGCCTATTTTTTTTTCTTGAAAATTTTCTTGTTTGTTTTACATTTTTGTTTGAATTCTACTTAGTTAACATATAGTGTAATAGTGGTTTCAAGGGTAAAATTTAGTGATTCAACACTTACATATAACACTCAGTGCTCATCAGAACAAGTGCTCTCCTTAATGCCTATCACCCATTTAGCCCATCCCCTGCCCATCTCCCCTCCATCAACCTGCAGTTTGTTCTCTATAAGTAAGAGTCTCTTATGGTTTGCCTCCTTCTTGTTCTCTGTCCCCTTCCCCCATTTGAAGGTGTTCTTAGTTTGAGATTATTCAAAGCAATGTCTTGATTGGACAGTTCTGTTCTAAATGGTTCTACACTAAAAGTGTTAGGAACTATTGAATGAATTAACCATTCTCTGGCACTCCATTGAAACTTTGTATGTTGTATATATAGATTTACAATGAGACTGATTAGGAGCTGGCCATCAGAAGAACTGCAGCTCCCCACAAGAAATTCAAACTCTGCCATTGAACTTTTTGTCACCTTAAAGTGCAAAGTAGGTTATGACATGCTTTGACCCTTATTTCAATATTTCTCAACGTTCGTCCCATGGACCACCAATCTTTCAAGATTAGGAATAAAGGTGTCCCATCTATGGTCAAATAAATTTGTGAAATGGTGCTTTTTATCTTCCTACTGAAAATTCACACTAGAGTAGAAGTGCATTTAGGGACAAATCAAGAACTTTCTCAGTGTCTCAGAAAGAAAACAAGGGAGACAACCAATTATTGTGACAGTATGCAAAACTAGCATTGACTGAGGTCCTATTGAGCCAGCAGAAACATCACAGTTGAAGTCTGTTAATAGGCATGTGTCAGCCACTGTGTTTATTCATGAGGGCACCATTCCATACACCATAATGAACATGAGCTCTGGACCCAGTGCTCTGGATTCAGTCTGGCTTTTTCACTTATTGACTTCATTTCCTCCTCTGTGAAATGGTTAAGGCAGTAGTACCCTTTTTGTAGGGTTGTAAGAAGTCCACGAAATGCTAAAAGAGAAGTGCTTATTATATACTGAATTAAATATACCCATAACAGAAATGCTATTATATGCCATATAAAACTGTTTTTTCTCTCTTGGATTAACTTTGGGAGAATAGTAGGGTCAGTTCCCTGCTATCCCTTACTACTAATTTAGATTATCAAAAGCTTCAATACTTGGAGATTTTTATCTCCTAAAGAAAGGTATAGCTCTGGATATATTGGCCCTGATGGTATTTACATATTTCTGGTGAACCTGAAAGTTCTACTATGCTTCTAAATCAAATTAAATCATATCAAATAAAATCTAATCAAATCAGCATATTTGTACCTGATTTTTTTTTTCAGACATAATATTCAAGTGCTTTTGAATTTGGGAAATAACTTTAAAAAGCTTCACTATATTATATCCTATTATAAATATTGCAGATATTTTGAATGAAAAATCCTATTTTCAAACATAAATGGGGAAATTAAGAGTTTGCTTCTATCATTGGCTCAGTTAAAAAAATTAAATAGCTGTGTTATTGTTGATTCCCCAGGGAGAATAAAGATGTGAACAAAGTTGTTACAGATGTTTTAAAAATTTTCTGTCTACCTTATAGCTTACTAGTGTAACATGTTTTCTCAGTCACCCAGTATAAATGATTTTGTTGTGTTTTAGTTGGTATTACTAACACAGGAAAAATAATGTTTTTATGGTTTGCTGGAAGTTGAAGTAAAATATTTATGTATTATGTAATAACTTTTTAAAAAAGATTTTATTTATTTATTCATGAGAGACACAGAGAGAGAGAGAGAGAAAGAGAGAGAGGCAGAGACACGGGCAGAGGGAGAAGCAGCCTCTGTGCAGGGAGCCTGATGTGGGACTCGATCCTGGGACTCCAGGATCACGCCCAGGGCTGAAAGCAGGCGCTAAACCACTGAGCTCAACATTATCCCCTATATGATAACTTTTAAAAATTAATTATATCTGGTGTCAGGGCAATAAAAGCTGGCTGGTAGATGCATGCCTATTTTTTTCTTGAAAGTTTTCGTTTGTTTCACATTTTTGTTTAAATTCTAGTTAGTTAACATATAGTGTAATAGTGGTTTCAAGGGTAAAATTTAGTGATTCAACACTTACATATAACACTCAGTGCTCATTAGAACAAGTGCCCTCCTTAAGGCCTCTCACCCATTTAGCCCATCCCCTGCCCACCTCCCCTCCATCAACCTGCAGTTTGTTCTGTATAAGAGTCTCTTATGGTTTGCCTCCTTCTTGTTCTCTGTCCCCTTCCCCATTTGAAGGTGTTCTTAGTCTGAGATTATTCAAAGCAATGTCTTGATTGGACAGTTCTGTTCTAAATGGTCCTAAATGATAACTTTTAAATCCACCAATCATGGAGATGAGAAATGAAAATTTATTTAATTCGCTAGATACTTGATCATTGGCTAGATAATACTCAGTATCGACTGACTGGAATTTTCTTTTAAAAAAATTTATTTATTTATTTATTTATTTGAGAGAGAGAGAGAGAATGCACACAAGTAGGAGGGAAGGGGCAGAGAGAGAGGGAGAAGCAGGCTCCCTGCTGAGAAGGGAACCCCATGAAGAGTCCCCCTTGGAACTCCATTCCAAGACCCTGGGATCATGACCTGTGCTGAAGGTGGACACTTAATGGATTGAGCCACCCACACACCCCTGGATTTATTTTTATTGTCATTAGTTATAACAGGAGGAATTTGTGTTTTCCTTTTTGAGGTATATTTCAGTGATAGCAAATACTGAAGGTTAAGACATATCTTTGGAAAAAAAATCAAAGGGAATCTTACCAATATACTTTGTAACCTACCATAGGCTATTGACATTTTTTATTTGAGGGGCACCTGGCTAGCTCAATGGGTTAAGCATCTGCTTCCGGCTCAGGTCATGATCCCAGGGTCCTGGGATGTAGCACTGCATCAGGCTCCCCCCTGCTTAGTGGGGAGTCTGTTTCTCTTTCTTTCTCTTTCCCCTGCCCCTCCTCGCTGCTTGTTCTCTCTTTCCTCAAATAAATAAATAAATAAATATAAAATCTTAAAAAAGAAGAAATTTTTTATTTGATTAAAAATAATCTACTTGGGATCCCTGGGTGGCGCAGAGGTTTGGTGCTTGCCTTTGGCCCAGGGCGCGATCTTGGAGACCCGGGATCGAATCCCATGTCAGGCTCCTGGTGCATGGAGCCTGTTTCTCCCTCTGCCTATGTCTCTGCCTCTCTCTCTCTCTGTGTGACTATCATAAATAAATGAAAAATTTAAAAAAATATTTATTAAAAAAAATAAAAAAAATAAAAATAATCTACTTGATTTCAAATATGTTTGTCATCTGTATAAACTGAAGCCTATGTAGAAAATGAAACACTAACTAGAAAAGTGAATAACAGTTATATGGTTTGGTTCTTTATATAAAGTGAAACAAAAATGACCATTTTCCCCATAAAAATGATGTTTAGCTCCCCCCATACATGAATATAGGCAATGGTATCAAGCTTGAATAATAACTTTAGGGGATCCCTGGGTGGCTCAGTGGTTTAGCGCCTGCCTTCTGCCCAGAGCGTGATCCTGGAGTCCTGGGATCGCGTCCCACATCGGGCTCCGTGAATGGGGCCTGCTTCTCCCTCTGCCTGTGTCTCTGCCTCTCTCTCTCTCTCACTCTCTCTCTCTGTGTCTCTCATGAATAAATAAATAAAATCTTAAAAAAAAATTTTATAAAATGCAGGTGCCTGTGATGCTGCAGAAGAGGGGTACGGCCAGATGTTCATGGTCGAGACTGTTTAAGCATATATTTTCCTCAGTTCATCTCAGAATCTTCTCATCTATGTAGGTAAAGAGCTAGGGACAGATTAAGATGCCAGTTTTTGCCATCTCTAAATTAAGAGCTTTAAATTCATAGAGCATCAAAGCATGTGCTTATGCCTCCTTTCCCTTCTTCCCAGGATGGAACTTCACATCCTTCAAGAAACTTTAGAAAATATACACCCGGCCTTATTCCTTATTCAACTGAACTTGTGGCAGAATGAGCTCATGGTGGTGTCTTATCTCAAGTCAGTTCTTGAGTGTTTAGTTCTCAGTTTTATTTTTCTGTACTTGTTGCAATCTAGTGCATAACACTGTGATATAATTGAACATGACTTGAACAACACCATGGGGCTGAATTAATCACTGCAAGGCAAATCTCCAAAAAGAAATGTGAAAATTTGTTTTCCCTTTCTATGAATAAATACTTGGGCCTGTTAAAAAGTAGATTCCTGAGGTGATTTGGTGTTTTGATGGAACAAGCACCTGTTCTCTGGATTATTCTCAAACCTGGGTTTTCTAATCCATACTATGGTTCTTCCCAGAGCCTGTTCTACTAAACACTAGTCCTTTGATCTGCTTCACAACCAAAATGATGTGAAATGAAATGAAATAAGCTAAAATAAGATACTTTTCATTGGGTCATGAACATATAAAACCATGAATATTATTCCCACTTCCTAGAGTCTTAGAACACTTAGGTAGCTTGTAAAAAATACTGCAGTGAAGATGAATAGATTTTCAAAACCAGTGTTTCTCAGAACTGTTAGACTAATCAATTCCTTGTTTTGTAATTATCTATTATAATTCCTCAGAACTAGTATTCTAAGAAACTCATTTGAGGAAATATCATAGCTCATCAATTTCTAGATGCTTATTTTATTCACTTTTTTATACCTCTAAAATTGGGGTGCTTCTTATATTTGATTATGTCCTGGCTTCAGTGAAATATGGCACTGTCGTAGCAACTTTCTTGCAGTTATATGTACTCTTTTAGTTATGATTGGGCTCATCTGAGAGAGCTAAAAATTCAAAATGATAGTGGCTTCAATAACATAGGAATTGATCTACCACCAACAAATCTGGAGATGGGTTGTCTTCCATTAGAAGTATCCAACTCCATGGAATTGGATACCCAGGCTCTTTCTTCCTTGTTCTGTTTTCTAGAGTCTTTCTATCCAAGGTCATAAAGTGATTCAAGAGAGCTATTCCATGTCTATCTATACCCTAATTTCTGCTAGCAGGAAAACAAAATTTAAAAATCAATAAAAAAGAATAAAAGTAAAGTACTATTCGTCTCTTTAAAAAAAGTCTCAGAAACTGCCAATGGTACTTTTGCTTATATCTCATAGACCAGTGCTTAGTAAGGTGGTCACATATAGTACCCAAGGGGGAGTATGGAATGCAGTCACTTTTCTGAGTTACAAATAACGAGCTAAAATTGCTACTTATGTGAATAAAAGGAAATTCTATGAAAAAGGGAAGGATTGGAGAAGAATTAGTACTACCTGCCATAGTGTGATCATGAAATATTGATATTTATAGAAGCAGATCATTAAAAAAATTACCCTAGAAGTAGAAACTAGAAAAATATCCTGGAAGCTAATCCTTCCAGAGTTGGAAGCATGAAGACAAATATTGTTGAAGATGAAAAATTCATTTTGCCATTAGAATCTAGAAAATTAGCCCTATACTCTCTAATATCAAATAGTTTAGAAGATTTTGTTTGGTATTCATGCCTTGGATTGTAAAGGGCAGAACAGAATGATATTCTCTGTTGCCTTCTTTTGATTCTCAGGTCACTCTGATTATCCAAATTTAAGTTGGAGGCAAGTGCAATCAGAGATAGAAGTGGTCACTCACATAGTAGATATTGTGGAGATATGGGCTCATAGTAAGAATGTTCAGAATGTCCAGAATTCGACTGGAGTGTTCTCAAGCTGCTCTGTGATTATGTTTGCATTACTCCTTCAGAGATTTTGATTCGATTAAATGTAGGAAGTACTGTAAAAAAATTCTCCAGTATTCACCGTTGCCTTTAATTTTTATATTTGTTCCCAATATTTTTAATCTCTAATTTTAAATAGAAATATCAAATAGAGGAGACTGGTAAAATTTAATCTCAAATTTGACTAATATTCATTTTGGAATACTAGATTATGATGGAAACTTTTTCCGTCATAAACATTCTAAACATTAGAATTAAAAGAATTAAAAATGCCCATATGCCACAGTGTAAATCTTTTTAAAAATAAATTTCTATTTTATTTAAGTCACTGTCACTTTGAAATTTCTGTCACTCTCAGATACTTTTGTTTTATTAAGCTATCTTTTGACACACACACACACACACACACACACACACACAGTGTTTGTTGAAGCCAGACGTCTGTTACCTATTCCTAAAAGCTATTATTCTGTGATATTTACCTTTATTTGTAAGCCCATAAAACACTCTTACTTTAGAGAGGCATGCAATAATTAAGGAATAATGGGATATAAAATTTTCTCTTTGCTTATTACATCAGATTATCTGATATCATAAGGCAAATAAAATTGCAAGATAGTGTGCGCCTGTTGATCTTCAAATCCTATGAGCTTATTTTTAGGAAAAGCAATATTAAATAAGTGATAAAAATTCTGAAAGATCCAATAGGTGAGCTTTATGAATTGGATCTGGCTTAGTGAGTTGGTAAATATGTTTTCAATAAAAATGTCATTTTGCTTGTTATTTCTATATTGCCTTATCTTATTGAGAAAGATTAACCATTTGTATTTTTTTAAGCAATAAATCAGAAAAGCAACAAAAGCAGACTGGTATTTATAATCCAACTCAATGTGTCTAGGGGGAAGAAACTTTTTTTTAAGAATTTAAATCTACCAGTTTGATCTACATTTCCTCATTATCATGAGACATTTATCGCATACTTCCATGTGCAAACCATTCTGATTGGCTTTGGCATATGGACGTCAAATTCTAAATAACTCAACCAGGCTGAAATAAGTGTGAAGTAATAGTTGTATTTTTATTACCTCAACAGAGCAGAAGGAAAATACCCTAGCTATTTTATTAAATTATAAAGTATTTAATAACAACCAACACTGTACCTGTTTTTCTGCAAACTTGAGACAACTTAGTACTATCAATTTTTAAAAGCATACTGATATGCCAATAATAATAAAATTGGAAGGTATTAATAACTAATAAGATGGGTATATACCCATCAAATTTAGAAAGACTCCCTTGGAGAGTGAATCTATCTCTCTGGGACTATCTATTCAGAGCAGTAAATTTATCCTGCTCAAACTCTCGGTTTCTGCAGTCTGGTCAGTCTAATGGCATAAGGATCTAACTTGGATTTCCATGATACTGCTCTTTAAAAAAAAAAACAAAAGATTTTATTTATTTATTCATGAGAGACACAGAGGAGAGAGAGGCAGAGACACAGGTAGAGGGAGAAGCAGGCTCCATGCAGGGAGCCAACGTGGGACTCGAGCTTAGATCTCCAGGATCACACCCTGGGCTGAAGGCAGCGCTAAACCGCTGAGCTACCCGGGCTACCCCATGATACTGCTCTTAAAGGTATAATGTAGGCCCTCTACTGTGATCCGCTTGACATTTTTCTATTCTTTTCTTCCATCATCTGAATAGGAGTGTTTTTAGTAATGGAACTCAGGATTTAATAACTTTCTTATCAGATGATAATAGTTTCTTTAAATCAAAACTGAACTCTCGTTAAAATTCAAATTTATAGATATTTTCGATGGATACCTTTTCAAGCTGACATGTAAATCCCAAATCTTCCTTTAGTCTTTGAAGCAATTGTATACTTGTCAGAAGTTAGTTTGCTTGCAAGACATCAGATCAGTAGCCTGACTTGTTTAATGTGGTGCACAATCATAAAACTTTTAAGTAGGTAAAATTTTAGCTTTTATAAACATTTTGCTTCTGTTGCAAAATATTAACATATTTCTGATAAAGTAAGTAAATGATAAATGGAACTTAGTGTTAAAAGTTCTAAAACCTGGATCTGATTTCAGAGGTATTTCTTATTTAACCTTAGCTTGTCATTTAACTTTTAGAAGTTTGTAGCCTCATTCATAAAATACAGTGAATAATTTTTGCCATGATTATAAAACATAGAACTATTGAGAAGTTAAAATAAAATATTGAGTATTAGAACCCTTTGAAAATTCTAAAGCACTCTTAGAAATGATGTGTGTGAATGTGTGTATGCTTAAGTAATAAAAATATAAAAAAATTCTTATTTAGTTCGAGTCCTTATTCTTTATGGAAGTAAAAATTGTCACTTTTTAGAAAAGTTTGGGGACAAAACCAGGGTATTTGTTTGAGATTTTCTTTGAGTGACTTGAATGGAGCATAACTTTTAACTTACATTCTTGGAAAGACAACAGCTGAAACTGTGTCAGAACTTGGATGTGGGCTCTGAAGATATAATGGCATTGTATATTTGGCCTTCCACATTTTCTGAAGCCCTTTTTAATCTTCAAGGATTTTCTGAATATCAACCAATTCATCCCAGTTTGGTTTCCCAATGGCTGGTGTAAAATTGGTGCTCCTTGGACCTTCTAGTGTAGTAATGCATAGTTGCCACAGATGCATTATTTCAAAATTAATTTCAGACAGAATCACACTCTCTAATATAAGAAGGGACATAAACATAAATGTTATTTATGAGGTCAAGTTTAAATAACACCATGTAGTCTTTCATATGGGTGACCCAAACTCTGATTCAAGGTGATAGAAACAATGGCTAAAATTACTGCACTATATGGTAACCCAGAAAAAATTCTGCGTCTTGTTCTTCTGATTTTGCTCTATGTTAGGATTCCCTGCATTAAATTATTTTTAAATATATATGAAATAGAAATTCTACACTACTAATACTTCCAAGGATGTCATTCAGAAAACATGAGTGTACAAAATAAAAAAAATACTGATAAATGTTATAAAAGGTCACGGCATTTTCTTATAATGGTTATTGGAATACATTTGAAGAAATCTGACATGTCTGCCTCTCTTCTATAGGCTTCTTTACCTGCAACAACTGATCTTCCAGAGTTTTTTATTGCTTCTTATAAATGGCCTGGATGGACTCATGGCCCATTGGATCAAAAAAATTGTGCTGCATCATGGGCATTTTCTACTGCAAGTAATAAAAGTCATTTTAATTACTTCCTTATAATTCTCCTTTTAACTCAAGATTTTGGTACAGTAATTAAAAGGTTTTAAAGTTTAGAATATTTAAATGTTAATGTTTAGTCAAAATAAAATCATATTCAGACCAGAGAAAGCAGCCTGACCATTTTCACTCTGAAAATTGGTCTTGATTTCTAGGGTGTAATTTTAAATGGAGGATAAATCAAAAGAGCAACAAATTTCCCAAAATTTGTTTGTCCTTTGAGAGTTAAGGCCAGATGATAAGAAGAATATAAGATACCTTTTAATCATAATATTATCAGTAATATTAATATGAACTTACACATAACTATATAATTCTTTTCTCTATAAATTTGCAAAAATATGCCTCATTATTAAACTACTCTGATGTAAAGAAACACTTCAGAACAAAATAATAATGGATTCAATGGGTTTTATAATTTTAGTTAAAAACAAATTTATAGCTTTGACTCTAAAGTGATAAGAGTAGCTTCCAAATTAGTACTGCTGTTACTTCAAAAGTGTAAGGAATACTACTTTTATAGTTACTTTCATATAAGTTCACAAGTCCAATAAATCAATACTCAGGTTAATCTTAAGATTTGGTCTCTATGTTATCCTCAAAGGAGTATTAACCATACTCCAGTAAATAACTTAACCCTAACATGATGTTGATTGGCTACAATCAAAGGCCTTCATAAAACTATGTTCTAGGCTTTGAAGGTAATTCCATGAGTGCTCAGAAATAGTCTTAGCACAGAAAGCATTATAAAATAGGGACTTTGGTTCTTAGAGAAACCAGCTCTGAAGGGTGATATTATTTTGGACAGAAAAGTACTGATATATTTTCCAAATATCATTGCTCATAGTATCAGCTAGTTCTAGAAATGATGCCTTTGGCCAATTTTGCCTCTGGAGTAGCTTCATCTGTTAAGTTTATGCTACTTCCTATTCCTCTGAAGTAAATGTTCTCTGGATTTCTGATATTTGTCCTCACACATTAGGGATCCAAATAGAGGACCTGTTTGAGCCTTGTTTCGCATTGATGGAAAGATATTTAATCAGATAAATCATTTGTCATTTTATGTTCATGTAGTTAATGTGTTATACCTTTTAGATGGTATCATAAGAATTTTGCTTTCAGTTAAAGCTAGTATTTCTGAACATATTTTAGGAAAGATGTTGCTGGTTAAATAGTGAAGATTAACTTGTTAGCCTGATTTAGATGGCATGTTTTGGTGTCCTCAGAACCCAGCCCCACAGATGGCCTCAGCCCAGGGCTAAGTCTGGATTTGTCCCCCTACCTAATTCACCAAAACATCAGAAAGATGGTTTTCAACACTTTCGTGGTTTCAGATGAGATGGCTTTATATTGTGTGTATTCAGTATGACAAATTAGGCTCATGCTATTTTTTTCTGAGTGTGTTTAAACAAAAGAATAAGCTAGGTTCTTTTAAGGATCTAGAAAATTGTGTCAGAAAGTAATAGTTAAAATAAGAAAAAATGTTTTTCAAAGAAGTCGAAAGCTATTAAATAAATAGGACATTTAAAAATATACATATATTTCCCAACATTTCTTCTCCCTTCCTTTATATTCCCTTTCACTATTATTTATATCAGGAAGGGAGACAGAACATAAAGACTCCTAACTCGGGGAAACGAACTAGGGGTGGTGGAAGGGGGGAGGAGGGCGGGTGTTGGAGGGGAATGGGTGACGGGCACTGAGGTGGACACTTGACGGGATGAGCACTGGGTGTTTTTCTGTATGTTGGTAAATTGAACACCAATAAAAATTAATTAAAAAAAAAAAAAGAAAAATATCTAAGGAAAAAAAATATATATACATATATAAAACAATAGTTATGTGGCCAAATAAAATTCAAGCAAGATGTCAGAAGCTGAATAGGTGAAAGAGTTTGAAATGTCAGGAGTGATGCACGTCACAGAGTAAATGTATAAATAGAGTAAATAAGCAAGGAAAATGATAGAGTGTGTCTCAGAGGTAAAGGCCAATAAAAGTTTTCAAAAGAAGGGTGGAAAACAATCTGCTAAACCGTGGCATTCTTAAGTATTTCAAGTCAATTTGGGTTAAGCATTCACTGAGATTCAGAAATGTCTGTAGAAGAGCAACATATTGCTCTTCTGTTGGAATTTAAAATATTTACCCTTGAGTTGGAATCTACAGATTCATGGGGCTGGGAGGGAAGTCACATTTTTCAAGTCTTTGGTTTTATAAAAGAGTCACAGATCGATGAATTGACTGACCCTAACTCAGAAATGGTCCTGGAAGCCAGGTTACTGATTCCTTGACTACTGTTGTCAAAGTATTTTTTTGAACAGGAGAATAGTTACACTCACATTTTCAAATTTACATTTGGTTCTGAACCCTTGTACTAGAAGTCAAAGCATCAAAAATTTTCTATTTTATGAAATAGAGAATTATTTTCTTGAGAATAGCAGAGGTGATAGGAGAATGTCATTTGCTCTTATGAAATATATCCCAGCACAGTAAGAGACGGGAAACAGGGAAGTAGGAGGTTATAGATTGAACAGATACTGAGCGTTTAAAATTTGAGCATTTAAAATTGGCACATGATGATGTGCCAAAATTGCACTGCAGAATTGTACATATGCTGTAGTTACAAAAAACTCTGTACATACAGAAATACATATGTAAATGAATTATTTAAAAATGAATTATTTTAAAATAATTCTAAATTAACGCCTTGAGAAGTTCTAGTATATAGACAATTTTAATGAGCAAAAACTACAACTTCTTTCGAGAAAATTGGATGGATAAAAGAAAGTTTATGACTTTGTTACCTTTAGAGGCATCCAGGTGACTCAGTTGGTTAAGCATCTACCTTCAGCTCAGGTCATGATCCCAGGGTCCTGGGATGGAGCCCCTGATTGGGCTCCCTGCTCAGTGGGGAGTTTGCTTCTCCTCTCCCTCTGTCCTTTCTCCTGCTAACGTTCTCTCTCATAAATAAATAAATAAATAAATAAATAAATAAATAAATAAATAAATAAAATCTTTTAAAAAATCTTGTAAAAGTAACTATGTTTAAATATCAAGAACAAACTATACCAGCCATCGAACAACACAAAACAATATTTGTACCAAAATTTTCTCATGATATTATCATTCATGTTTATGATGGTAGCATAATCAAAAAGATAAATAGTTTTCTGCTACTGATAGATTGATTTCCCTTTTTTATTATTCTGTGAGGATAGCATTGTGATTCTTGTTCATCATTGTAATTTCTAGTGCTTAGTACAGTGCCTGTCACTTAGTAGGCAGTCAATAATATGTGTTAGGAAAAGGAATGAACTGATAAACAATGGAATTTTTTTTAAAGATTTTATTTATTTAATCATGAGACACACACACACACACACAGAGAAGCAGAGATCCAGGCAGAGGGAGAAGCAGGTTCCAAGCAGGAAGCCCAATGTGGCACGCGATCCCGGGGCTCTGGGGATCATGCCCGGAGCCAAAGGCAGATGCTCAACTGCTGAGCCACCCAGGCGTCCCAACAACCATGGAAATTGTATATTGTTATAAATTTATATCAAGTCTAAACAAGGTGAATTCCATGTCTATGTAGTAAGATTAGGATCATGATTTTCAAAAGTATTGTAAGGATAAAAGTGTGCTGTGTAGTTTTTAGATATAAGATTCATATTAGAATAGATTAGCTTTTGAATGGTTTTCTGAGTGGTCAACCTAAATACCAGTTTAAAAACCTAAGATTCAATTTATTCTAATATATCAGATTAACATGATGAATTTCCAGTTAGTATTTCTATGATAAGTTTTTCTAATTTCCTCCATTTAGTTGCATTCATTTCAAAAGTTATATATTTATCTGTGACTATTCATGAGGTACAGGAGTTACAAATGTAAATGAGATATGATTTTTGCCCTCAAGGAATTTCGTTTGACAGACTTCTTAATGAAAAATTCATAATTGTATAGAACATGAAAGGAACTATGGACTAGAAAAGTCTTTGAAGTTGATAAGACAATTGAGCAATACCAAAATTGGATAAAAATTAAGAATGAAATTATGACCCAGTTGACTTTGCTGGAATATATAGATACATTAATGACATTGGTTTTAATTTTAAATTACATAAAGTTCTAAAGACTAGGATTCAAAAAAGGGCTATGTAAATTATTAAAAATGCCATGTACCATTTGAATATTAATCAATATTCTATTTGAAACAGGTGTGGCAGCTGATCGAATAGCAATTCAGTCCAACGGTCTATACACAGCCAATCTGTCCCCTCAGAATTTGATCTCTTGCTGTGCCAAGAACCGACATGGATGCAATAGTGGAAGCATTGATAGGGCTTGGTGGTTCCTGAGAAAACGTGGGTAAATAGCTGCCCAACATACGTTTCTAGGATTCTTGAGTTCTGTTTGGGGTTAGAATAAAGAAAAAATAAATTGCAAGATTTTTACTAAAAAATGTACAAGCTACACTTAGATAAATGTGTATATTACATTTAAATATACACTATACTTGTTATCTACTAAGATTATAAACTATTGGAAGCAATTATTTGAGACATGTATACATTCCTCACTAAATTAATAGAAAGGCTTAAGTAAGGATTGTCTTGTTGCTCTGAGTCAAACGACTCAGTAGAGTCCCAATGGGAATAGATATGCTGATACCTCTGCTGAGCCTTTCAGTTACTCAGGTAGATGGATAATTCCAGGTAAAAATTAGATTACGACTGAGATGAATAGGGATGCCTGGGTGGCTCAGCATTTGAATACTTGCCTTTGGCTCAGGGCGTGATCCCAGAGTCCTGGGATCAAGTCCCACATCAGGCTCCTTGCATGGAGCCTGCTTCTCCTCCCTCTGCTTGTGTCTCTGCCTCTCTTTCTGTGTCTCTCATGAATGAATAAATAGAATCTAAAAAAAAAAAAAGACTGAGATGAATAAATAATTTATACTTGCCTCAGCTTATCAACATCATTAAGTGTCACCATCCCATTTGATGGGAAAAGGCAGGCTATATTTTCTTACTCCCATGTAGTCTGATACCTGCTGCATTCTCATATCTACTATAAGAGCTAATCTACCCAAAAGCTAGGTTATTTGGGTAAGGAAGTTGCAGCTAATTACTAGTAATATACATATATACTGCTCACCTATCCATTTATCATCCACTGAGTACTCTAGGTTTGCTAGAGAACAGTCAGGTGCTATGAGAGCATGGATGTCAGATATTGATGGGTGGCAATAAATTTATTTAAATAAATGTTTATACATTTTGCTTAATAATGTGGTGCTTAGAATGAACAACTCAGGCTGATACCTCTCTGGTATAGTAGTGCTTGGTTGGCTTCTGTTTTGTACTATGACAAAAATTAATACTCTTTAAAAGCTTAGAAGTATAAATTAACAGTGAGACTCAACTAAATCTTACTATATTGGTTTGCTTAGGTAACCATAACAAAATACCATAGATGGAAAGCTTAAACACCAGGTCTTTATTTCACAGTTCTGGAGGCTGAGAAATCAAAGATCAAGATAGTAGCTGATTTAGTTCTGGTGAAAGCCCTTTTCTCATTTGTCTTCTTGTTGTGTCCTTACATGGCAGAGAGTACTAGTATCTCTTCCCCTTCTTATAAAGGCACTAATTCCAGGTGGGATGCCACCTGCATCACCTCAAACTAATTATCTCTCAAACGCCCCCTTCTAATACCATCATGTTAAGGGGTAGGGCTTCAACATATGAATTTGGGGTGGCACAATTCAATATATAGCACTCATTATCCCAAAGTAATACGTTTAATGCAAGAATTTTTTGAAGTGTGTATAATCTTTAATGGCTTTGCTTCCATCATGTTTCTTGCTCAGATTCTCTTGGTTGAACACTTGAATTTTTCTGAAGCAAACCTATTGGATACTTCTATGGCTAATTCAAATTGAATATATATATAATCAATTTTTATTGTTTATTTTCCTTATGATCTTCTATATTAAATAAATGATGTTAATTTTGGTACCAAATAATTTGTACTTTTCCATGTTCAGTTTCAAAATCAGAAACTGAAAATGATTGTTTTGTGCAATGTATGTGTCTCATATCTTTCTACTCTATTAACTTTTAATATTATATTAGTGTATAGTATCTCTCCTGAAATATCATGAACTACAGAAACATAAGTGAAATCTTATGAGAAGGTACTTATAACTCAATAAAAATGTAAGGGTAAAACAAAACAGCTTTAATTATAAAACTTACAGAATTATGCACATCTAATCATAAAATCCTCTCTTTCACATTAAATGTAGCTTTTCTATATTATAGTTATAAATGCGGAATGAAGTCCTTCCCCTATTAATATTGCTACAGATTTTATTGACAGTCACTGTAGAAAATTAATCTTTAGGAAATTCTATACTGTAGATAAATTATTTATTAAAATGGATTGAAACAAGATTTTTTAAAATGATAATATAAATGAGGGGTCAGAGTAGAGTATATTGAACTGGTGTGTTGGAATTAATCTGCATTTTGAAAGGTACACATGTAAAGAGTTGGGAAAATTTATAAATGTTTACTTCAGTAAAATGGCACATAGGATATATTATGGCATCTTCCTAAGTATTACCTCTTTGCTTATTCCTCATAGACTGGTATCCCATGCATGCTATCCACTTTTCAAGGACCAAAATGCTACCAATTATGGCTGTGCTATGGCAAGTAGGTCTGATGGGAGGGGAAAACGGCATGCCACAAAGCCATGTCCCAACAACATTGAGAAATCGAACAGGATCTACCAATGTTCTCCTCCATACAGAGTCTCCTCCAATGTAAGTCTAAATGGCAAGTATTAACAATGGTTAACTTTCTCAAAAAGATAAAGCTCTACTGTTCTTAAAACTATTCAAAAACTATTATATCCTAAAATAATTCTAGTTTCAGATATATTTTTTTCATAATCTTAAAGTGTCCATTAAAGACTCTCAATTTTTGATCTTTGTAACATTAGCAGAATGAATGATTTTATGGCACATATTTACATACTTGACAGATAAAAGCTAAATCAAACCTTTTTTCCCTGACTTTTTGGTGTAGTAGCTCATTGTGTCAATCCTTTGTCTTACTCCACAAAATAATTGAAGTAAATATAGTCCTAATGGGAAAATGACTTCTTAGATTCTAGTTTTTCATTTTGAAAGCCTGGGCAAATTTTACTGCATCATATCAGTGTTACCCAGACCTCACTTTCAGAATAGAACCTTCAGTGGCTTCCAGTTACTTATACGGTTTATATTATGGTTTAGTATTCTTACCATGGCATATAGTTCTTGCTTGATTTGGTTCTGACCTACTACCTCTACAGACTCTTGTCCTGCCTGCATCTACCCCTCCACCTGCTCCTAATGCACTTGATAAATAGGACTACTGTCTGCTCCCTAGATACATCATGCTCTCCATGCTTCTCTACTTAGCCAGGTGATGATTCCTCTGACCCAAGTGCTTATCCCACCTATTTCCATCTGGCAGAATCCCATACATGGGTCACGGCCCCGGTCAAAACTTTATCTTGTCTGTGAACTTTTCTTGACTCCTACATAGTATTAATTTTCCTTTTTGTTCCATCCCTAGGAACTTTGTTCTTGTCTCTATAGTAGAACTTATTTTTTTATTTTTTTAAATTTTTATTTATTTATGATAGTCACAGAGAGAGAGAGAGTGAGAGAGAGGCAGAGACATAGGCAGAGGGAGAAGCAGGCTCCATGCACCGGGAGCCCCACATGGGATTTGATCCCGGGTCTCCAGGATCGCGCCCTGGGCCAAAGGCAGGCGCCAAACCGCTGCGCCACCCAGGGATCCCTATAGTAGAACTTATTATATCATAATGCAATTAGTTGTGCTATCTAGTCCACCAAAATGTAAATCCTTTGAGGACAGTTACAGGGTTAATATTTGTTTCTGTCCTGATTTTTCGTATATATTCTGTGATCAATGCATATATATGAATGAATGAATAAGGGAATGATCTGCCTTTTTGCTAAGGGTTGTGTCACACAGTGGGCGACAACATAGAAATCCTTATATAGTATAGCTACACTGAGGAAGCTCACTAAACCATCATCTGGGGGTTGCTCTTGGTATCAAAAGAATGGAAATGACACAAATCTCCACTGTTAAAACATGGTTTTAATTAATTATTTTTTATTCGTGACCATAAAAAGTTATTACTTTATTTCCTCTTTATTCCAAAATTACCAGCAGTGGTAGAAGTCAATAAAACAAACGGGTGCATCCTGTCTCTAGTAACTTAATGTGGTATTTCACATGTGAGTATTTCAAGGCATGATTAAAAGTAAATTATAAATGGTCAAGGCACATTGGATTGTATAATTCTTAAATAGATTATATAGCACCTAACAGTATATACCACACAATACATTTAGTATGTTCTGATAACAATAATGATATTCATTGATATTTTTCCTTCTAGGAAACTGAGATAATGAAAGAAATCATGCAAAATGGACCAGTTCAAGGTAAGCTTGGGTGAAATATGGTTGTGTTTTATTTCATTAATAAACAACATTACATTTTAATTCATGCAAGAGGAGCTTAAGAAAAACTTGTTTTAAGTGTTCATAAAGTTTCAACAGTTCTAAGATCAGTGTAATTATAGGATATGTTCTTACCTAGTAACTTCATTATCTGCCATTTTAAGTAGATAGACACATTCACAAATTGAATTCCTAAATATTAATGACACATTTGATGAAGTCAGCTAAGTCCTTCTGAAAGTGATCATAGACCAAACAGTCAAATATGACATGGTAAGTGGTGAAGCTAATTTATTTTTTCAGTTGTATTTAAGAATCATGCATAGTATTAGAAGTTTTCTCACTTTCATTTTAAAGAGAATAGGTAATGGATCAAAAAAAAATCAAACTTTAGCTATAGAAAAAAATCTAAAAAAAAATCACTAAACACAAAACATGTTCTGAATTTAATTCTAGAAATCCTGGGATCTTAAAAAAATGAACAAATGAGAATTTTTCCCCTTATAATTATGTAATTTTAATTGGCTCTTATAAGACTAAGGGATTCATGTGTAATTTACATGCATGCTTCAGTAAGTTAAGTTCGTGCGACAAATTTAAAGGAACACAGGCATTGGAAGTCAAGCCTGAATTTAAAATTCCATCTTTGACATTTGCTACTTAAATGACTGAGTAAATTACTTAAGCTCTCTGAATCTTCAAGTCATTGTGGTACTGTTTGAAATGTCTTTCTCTCTTAATCACTCAGAAGAAAAT
This sequence comes from Vulpes vulpes, assembly GCF_048418805.1. NCBI lineage: Eukaryota > Metazoa > Chordata > Mammalia > Carnivora > Canidae > Vulpes > Vulpes vulpes. The sequence goes on from NC_132780.1 coordinate 150,610,625, forward strand.
TGGATCATAATTCTTTAAATTGAGAGCCCCTTAGGTTTATTTTATGGTCAAGTACCTAAATGCTTATGAATTTCACATAATGAATAAAAAATAATCAAAATGGGAAATCATGGTAAGAATCAAAAATAAACATTTTAAAATAGGAAAGTTGAAATTCAAATTATTCAACGTGGGTGTCAAGAATATACCCCCTGCCAGCCTGAACCAGGAGCAGGAGATAGAGCTGCAATCAAGATGGGCTCCATCCATTCTGCCCTCAGCCTTGTTACAATTCTGTTTAGTAAGTTTGCTGCAGTTTTCCAAAAGTAAAGTTGCACTACAGTAACTTATGTAGTTATAGCTTTATAAACTCATCAAGTCTGTTTTGGTGTCAGAAACTGAAGGAAGGAGCCCCTTCAAGTTAATTATTATGGTCTCTGTCCCACACTTCTTCAGTTGTCAGTGTTTCTCAGCAATGAAGCATTCATGGTTCTTAGGGAGAGTTGAGAAGAGCTGAAGGGGTCAATGGTTCTATAGAGGAGAAAAACCACTAGCAGTGTCTTCACACTTATGTAAGAGCTGGTTGACTCATCCTGCTGTAGATGCAATGTGTTTGTCTGCACAGCATTGCCTGGGCAAACAGAGCATTTTCTCCTCTTTCAGTACAAAAGAGTGTAAAAGGCTATAGAATGCTGGATAAATAGCACTGTGTGCATTCTTCTAAAATCTGTAGAATTAAAAATAAGTTTAGGTGCTGAAATGAGAGCAAAGGAAGATCTGCATAAATTACAGTTACATAAATTCTTAAAATCCTATGGGAATGTATTTTATTTTACTTCATTTTATTTATTTATTTTGGAAGGGATATATTTTGAAGTAGATAAAGATTTGACCTCTTTTGAGAATATTTAAATGGCATCAGAAAAAGCATAAAACATTAAAAAAGAAAATAAAAGGTGGGACATGAAAAAGTTGTATTTGACTTGGGAATAGAAGCTTAATTTTAGGATCTATCAAATGCTTATGACCTTAGTTTTATTTTATTTAAAAAGCATGTCAAACTAATACAGACAAGCATTGTGCACCTATCAAGGTATACTTATCTAGTCCCACCTAGAAATATTTTAAATTTATGTCTTCTACAAGTTTAAAGTCTTCACCCTGAATTGTCTAAGCCCTCCAACAGAGCAGCACATGATACAGAAAAGAAGTAATCAAGATAAGGGAATGAAGGAGAGCTTTATGATGTATAAGCTCTTGGTTTCACTCATACGGGGAATATAAAAAATAGTGAAAGAGATTATAGGGGAAAGGAGAGAAAATGAGTGGGAAAAATCAGAGCAGGTGACAGAACATGAGAGACTCCTAACTCTGGGAAAGGAACAAGGGATAGTGGAAGGGGAAGTGGGTGGGGGTTGGAGTGACTGGGTGACAGGCACTGAGGGGGGCACTTGACAAAATGAGCACTGGGTGTTATACTATATGTTGTCAAATCGAACTCCAACAAAAAATATTAAAAAAAAAAAGAAAAAAAGAATGCAACAGTGGCTTACCTCTTGAGAGCCAGGAGAATGGAATTTTGTCAGAGTATTCTTTTGCCAAAGGTTTGCTTTTTATTCAAACTCACCAAGGAAAGGTTTGTATTTACTTCCAAGGATTAAGGACAATTGCATTAAGCCCTGTTTGCCAGGTTCACCCTTCAGTTAGCTTAATTGGAGTTTTAAGAGGCTCATGGTGAAGTCCAAGGTTAATAGATAAACAGCAATCAGTAGCCAAGTGCAGTGGGGCTTCTCTGCAAGGGTCTCAATTTCTGGTAATAGTGCTTCTGTCAATTAAGAATAGATGGTGTTTTAAAGATATAATGTATACTTAAGTAATATTCTAAATGGCTAAAAGCTGTTTTTATAAGAGAAAAACAACAAAAAAGTATTGCAGCAATTAAATCAAGTAGGAAAGAAAATTAAGTTGAATTGCAAAGTCCCTTCTTAGATTCTCCTCCTGGCAATTTAACCACTGATTGTTCTGTGAGAATTTATAGAGATTTTTTTAATAAAGATTTTTAAAGAGATTTGTTTAAAACTGTTTTATTCTGTTGGGTTTTATTTTAGCCATAATGCAAGTCCATGAAGATTTCTTCCATTATAAGACAGGGATATATAGACACATTACCAGAACAAATGAAGAATCAAGAAAATATCAAAAGCTTCAGACACATGCTGTCAAACTCACTGGGTAAGGCAATTTCTTTAAAATTTTCATTTAATGCTTTTGGAAAATGAAACTGAACATACATGTATAGAGTGCATGCAGGTGCCAGAATTCTCCTTGGTAGGAGACAGTTCCATACAAATTAAAGATTATCCAAACTTTGGCACTATTTAGTCATTATTTTAAAGTCTGGTTAAAGGGTAACTCAGTATTTCTGGAAAAGATGACCATTTCCTATCTCTCAGTTGAGTGTGTCCTAGAAATCTATTTTAAGGGTAAGGGAAATATATTATTGGAATAAGTTCTGTACGTGGCATAAGCAGGGGAAGGGTACAAATTCAAGTATATAAGGATTTGGGAAGAAGGTTTTAAATGGAATTATGAATGGTAGTGATTAATCAGAAAAAGGAATAGGGTCACCTTTATTTCAGCACAATATTTTTTTTTTATTTCTGCACGTGTTATAGAAATTACACTTTTCAAATTGTGAGTAAAATACATTCATCTCTACCAGGGCAGGAAATAGTTCAAAATTGGGTTGCATTCCAAAAGTAAATAAGTAGTTTCACAAATAAGACCATGCTCACAAAAAAAGTGTGGTCATCTGAAACTACTTTCCCTAGTGCCTTCTCCAACTCATTCTAACTCTGCTCCACCTTTAGGCTCTTTCTCCTAATGTCTCAGTCCAATTCAAATGAAATGCTACAGGAAAGGTTTCTGGGTCTTTTTCTTAAATTTCCATCGTTTTAAACCCTCACTTTTCTCACTTTGCCATCATGGTAAATGACTTTGTCTCATTGAACAAGTCTTTCCTGTTTAAATTTGGTTGAGGGATCCCTGGGTGGCGCAGCGGTTTGGCGCCTGCCTTTGGCCCGGGGCGCGATCCTGGAGACCCGGGATCGAATCCCACGTCGGGCTCCCGGTGCATGGAGCCTGCTTCTCCCTCTGCCTATGTCTCTGCTTCTCTCTCTTTCACTGTGTGCCTATCATAAAATAAATAAAAAAATTTAAAAAAAAAAATAAATTTGGTTGAGCTTGTACAAAAGTAACCTCAACTCCAACCAAATCTCTGCTTTCTTCTTATTGATCTTTGAGACGTTCTGAGTCAGTTCTAGGGTATATAGACAGTTATCTTCTGTGATATCTCTTCAGTAGTCATCCCACCTTTATTTTAAATAATCTTATATTTCTTTTTTTAAAAAAAATTGTATATATTATTCATGAGAGACACACACAGAGAAAGAGGCAGAGACACAGGCAGAGGGAGAAGCAGGCTCCCTGCAAGGAGCCCTATGTGGGACTCGATCCCGGATCCTGGAATCATGCCCTGGGCCAAAGGCAGCCGCTCAACGGCTGAGCCACCCAGACATCCCATTACTCTTATATTTCAATTACAAAATTACCACATTTCATTGAATCTAAGATACTCATTTTATGACTAGTCTTGATTTTAGGCATGTGAAAATATGTGTATCTTAGAATAGAAATACATGGCATTTCAAGTTAATGTAGGATACTGAGAAACTATAGATGAGGAAAAAATGTAAAGACAATTTCACTATCCAGAAAGAACCTTTCTTGAGAGTTTGAAGTATTTTTCATTTCTAAGTGTATAGCTAGAGAAAGAGAGAGAGAGAGGAGAGAGAGAGAGAGATGGCTAGATAATTAAATATATTTCCGAAAAATGAGATATGGAAGTACCTACAATTTTATGACAAAGAAAATTTTGCTAAAGTATGCATTAGCAGTATATAAGAATGACAGTTCTCAGTTCTCAATATTCCTCTAAACACTAGCTGTTTGTTTTTCCATTTTAATGGTTAATTCTGTACTGCTTTGGTCACTCAGTATCACTCTTCTGTGGCCTAAGATAGTTTCCCATTACCCTACATTTTAGGTTATATGGAACAAGATGTTTGCCTTAAATTTTTAAAAAGTATCACTTAAAAAATAAAAATCTATATATGCTCACTAAATTCATTTACAGTCCATATATGCTCATAAGAATATATTTCCTAGAAAGAAGATAGTTAAAAAAAATCATCCCAAATTATATTAAGCTCACACAACCATTATTAATATTTAGTGAAAAGCATGTCAAAACAAGTAAGTCTGTTTCTCTGTTGATGAAAAGAGAGACAAATGAAAATAGAAAGACAATAGATAATGATATTTTAAAATGCTAATGTTCAGGTTATTTTTAGTTGAATTTAATGAAATGAGATATATTTGGTTCTTTAACAAAAGGAATGCTAGTTCCTGAAAGAACCCTCCACACTTCAGAAAAAAAAAAAAACTTCAAGAGAACTATAGGTGGGAGCAATAAATCATTTTTAACTGCGTATTTCCATTTAAGATTATATCTATTGACTCATTTTAAAAAAGATTTTATTTATTTATTTGAGACAGAGAGGGAGAGCACAAGTATGTGTGTGGGAAGTGCAAAGGGAGATGCAGACTCCCCACTGGGCAGGAAGCCTGAGCGGGGAGGGGGTTTAATCTCAGGACCCTGAAATCATGATCTGAGCTAAAGGCAGACACCCAATAGACTGAGCCACCCTGGAGCCCCTATATCTATTGATTTCTTAACAAACTGAAGAAATTTATCATTTTTATACTTCTCCCCACATCTCCTCCTTTCATACCTTATATTTATTAGAATATTATGATTTTTATATATTATAGGATTATAAAATTTGCATTCTGCTCTGAAGCCATAATATTAATAGTTGTTTAAACTTTATTGTAGAGTCAATGATAAGCAAATATATTTTTGTGATGGCTTTTCTGTCCTTGAGTTTAATTTTTAACACTTATTTTGTTGAATTGTTTTCCAGCAACTCTTTTTTTTTTTTTTTAATCAAAAAGGACTCTTAATTCCTGTGGTCCTTAATTTTTTACATGTTTGAGAAAGTGTTTGTTTTCCTTTAATTCAAGAATAACATTAGCTATAAAATTCTGGTACTATAGAATCTTCAGAACTTTGAGGATGTTGCTCTAGTGTTTCTGGCATTGAGTTTTCCTGCAGAAAAATCTCTAGCTAAGCAAATGTTTTTATTTCCTTAGACATGATATGACTTTTTCAATTGATATACTCATACTAATCTTGTTTCTTTCATCCTTTAATTAAATATATTCACCTTTTAAAGAACATATTATTACATGTTGTATCTTCTATATCTCTTATTATCTTTTTTTAGGTTAGCTTTTTTTTTTTGTATATTTTTGTTATTGAAGTTTGATTTGCCAACATATAATATAACACACAGTGCTTATCCCATCAAGTGCTCCCCACAGTGCCCATCACCCAGTCACCCCATCCCTCCACCTACCTCCCCTTCCCCTACCCCTTGTTAGTTTCCCAGAATAATGAGTCTCTTATGTTCTCTGTCTCTGATATTTCCCACTCATTTTCTCTCCTTTCCCCTTTAATCCCTTTCACTATTTTTTATATTCCCTGGATGAATGAAACCATATAATGTTTGTCCTTCTCTGATTGACTTACTTCACTCAGCATAATACCCTCCAGTTCTATTCACATTGAAGCAAATGGTGGGTATTCATCATTTCTAATGGCTGAGTAATATTCCATTGTATATATACACCACATCTTCTTTATCCATTCATCTTTTTTCTTTTTAAAGATTTTATTTATTTATTCATGAGAGACACACACAGAGAGAGAGAGAGGCAGGGACACAGGGAGAGGGAGAAACAGGCTCCATGCAGGGAGCCCGACACAGGACTCAATCCCAGGTCTCCAGGATCACGCCCTAGCCCGAAGGCAGCGCTAAACCACTGACGCACCTGGGCTGCCCTCCATTCATCTTTTGATGGACACGGAGGCTCCTTCCATAGTTTGGCTATTGTGGACATCGCTGCTATAAACATTAGGGTGCAGGTGTCTCAGTTTTTCACTGCATCTGTATCTTTGGGGTAAATTCCCAGCAGTGCAATTGCTGGGTCGTAGGCAGGTCTATTTTTAACTCTTCGAGGAACCTCCATACAGTTTTCCAGAGTGGCTGCACCAGTTCACATTCCCACCAACAGTGTAAGAGGGTTCCCTTTTCTCCACATACTCTCCGACATTTGTTGTTTCCTGTCTTGTTAATTTTCACCATTCTCACTGGTGTGAGGTGGTATCTCACTGTGGTTTTGATTTGTATTTCCCTGATGGCAAGTGATGCGGAACATTTTCTCATGTGCTTGTTGGCCATGTGTGGGTCTTTGGTGGAATTTCTGTTCATGTCTTTGCTCATTTCATGATTGGATTGTTTTTTTCCTTGCTGTTGAGTTTTCTTTGCTGTTGAGTTCTTTATAGATCTTGGATACAAGCCCTTTATCTGATATGTCATTTGCAAATATCTTCTCCCATTCTGTAGGTTGTCTTTTAGTTTTGTAGACTGTTTCTTTTGCTGTGCAGAAGCTCTTTATCTTGATTAAGTCCCAATAGTTCATTTTTGCTTTTGCTTCCCTTGCCTTCATAGATGTATCTTGCAAGAAGTTGCTGTGGTCAAGTTCAAAAAGGGTGTTGCCTGTGTTCTCCTCTAGGATTTTGATGGATTATTGTCTCACATTTAGATCTTTCATCCATTTTGAGTTTATCTTTGTGTCTGGTGTAAGAGAATGGTCTAGTTTCATTCTTCTGCACGTGGCTGTCCAATTTTCCCAGCACCATTTATTGAGGAGACTCTCCTTTTTCCAGTGGATTGTCTTTCCTGCTTTGTCAAATATTAGTTGACGATAGAGTTGAGGGCCCATTTCTGGGTTCTCTATTCTGTTTCATTAATTTATGTGTCTCTTTTTGTGCCAGTACCACACTGTCTTGATGATCACAGCTTTGTAGTACAACTTGAAATCCAGCATTGTGATGCCCCTGCTCTGTTTTTTTTTTTTCAAGATTCCCCTAGTTATTTGGGGTCTTTTCTGATTCCACACAAATTTTAAGATTATTTGTTACAATTCTCTGAAGAAAGTGCATGGTATTTTGATAGGGATTGCATTAAACGTGTAAATTGCCCTGGGTAACATTGACATTTTCACAATATTAATTGTTCCAATCCATGAGCATGGAATATTTTTCCATCTCTTTGTGTCTTCCTCAGTTTCTTTCAGAAGTGTTCTGTAGTTTTTAGGGTATAGATCCTTTACCTTTTTGGTTAGTTTTATTCCTAGGTATTTTATGCTTTTGGGTGCAATTGTAAATTGAATTGATTTCCTAATTTCTCTTTCTTCAGTCTCATTGTTAGTGCATAGTAATGCCAGTGATTTCTGGGCATTGATTTTGTATCTTGCCACATTGCCAAATTGCTGTATGAGTTCTAGCAAACTTGGGGTGGAGTCTTTTGGGTTTTCTATATATTAGTATCATGTCATCTGCGAAGAGGGAGAGTTTGACTTCTTATTTGCCAATTTGAATGCCTTTAATGTCTTTTTGTTGTCTGATTGCTGAGGCTAGGACTTCTACTATGTTGAATAGCAGTGGTGAGAGTGGACATCCCTGTCGTGTTCCTGATCTTAGGGGAAAGGCTTGCAGTTTTTCCCCATTGAGAATGATATTTGCTGTGGGCTTTTCATAGATGACTTTTAAGATATTGAGGAATGTTCCCTCTATCCCTATACTCTGAAGAGTTTTGATCAGGAATAGATGCTGTATTTTGTCAAATTCTTTCTCTGCATCTATTGAGAGGATCATATGGTTCTTGTTTTTTCTCTTGTTGATGTGATCTATCACGTTGATTATTTTATGAGCATTGAACCACCCTTGCATTCTGGGGATAAATCCCACTTGTTCATGGTGAATAATTTTCTTAATGTACTGTTGGATCCTATTGGCTAGTATCTTGTTGATAATTTTTGCATCTGTGTTCATCAGGGATATTGTTCTATAATTCTCCTTTTTGATGGGATCTTTGGTTTTAGAATTAAGGTGATGCTGGCCTCATAAAATGAGTTTGGAAGTATTCCATCCCTTTGTATCTTTTGGAACAGCATTAGTAGAATAGGTATTATTTCTTCTTTAAATGTTTGATAGAATTCCTCTGGGAAGCCATCTGGCCCTGGACTTTTATGTCTTGGGAGGTTTTTTATGACTGCTTCAATTTCCTCCCTGGTTATCGGCCTGTTCAGGTTTTCTATTTCTTCCTGTTCCAGTTTTGGTAATTTATGGTTTTCCATTAATGCATCCATTTCTTCTAGATTGCCTAATTTATTGGCGTATAGCTGCTCATAATACATTTTAAAAATTGTTTGTATTTCCATGGTATTGGTTGTGATATATCCTCTTTCATTCATGACTTTATTAATTTGAATCCTTTCTCTCTTGTTTTTAATAAGGCTGGCTAATAGTTTATCTATCTTATTAATTCTTTCAAAGAACCAACTCCTGGTTTTGTTGATTTGTTCTACAGTTCTTTGGATCTCTATTTCATTGAGTTCTGCTCGAATCTTTATTGTCTCTCTTCTTTTGCTTGGAGTAGGTTTTATTTGCTGTTCTTTCTCCAGTTCCTTTAGATGCAAAGATAGTGTATTTGAGTTTTTTCCAATTTTTTGAGGGATGCTTGTATTGCGATGTATTTCCCTTTCAGGGCTGCTTTTGCTGTATCCCCAAGATTCTGAACAGTTGTATCTTCATTTTCACTAGTTTCCATGAATCTTTTTAAGTCTTCTTTAATTTCCTGATTGATACATCCATCCTTTAGTAAGATGCTCTTCAACTTCCACGTGTTTGGGTTTCTTCCAAATTCCTTCTTGTGATTGAATTCTAGTTTCAAAGTATTGTGGTCTGAGAATATGCAGGGGACAATCCCAATCTTTTGGCATCAGCTGAGACCTGATTTGTGACCCAGTATGTGTGGTCTATTCTGGAGAAAGTTCCATGTGCACTTGAGAAGAATGTGCATTCAGTTGTGTTCGGATGGAAAGTTCTGTATATATCTGTGAAATCCATCTGGTCCAGTGTATCATTTAAAGTCCTTGTTTCTTTGGTGATGCTGTGCTTATAAGATATGTCATTTGCAGAAAGCGCCATGTTGAAGTCTCCCAGTATAAGTGTATTATTATCTAAGTATGTCTTTACTTTGGTTATTAATTAATTGATATACTTGGAAGCTTCCACATTAGGGGCATAAATATTCATGATTGTTAAGTCTTCTTGTTGGATAGACCCTTTAAGTATTATATAATGTCCCTCTTCATCTCTTACTACAGTCTTTGGGATAAACTTTAATTTATCTGATATAAGGATTGCTACCCCAGCTTTCTTTTGAGGACCATTTGAAAGGTAAATGGTTCTCCAACCTTTCATTTTCAGGCTGTAAGTGTCTTTAGGTCTAAAATGAGTCTCTTGTAGACAGCAAATAGATGGGTTTTGCTTTCTTATCCAGTCTGAAACCCTGCATCTTTTGATGGGATCATTTAGCCCACTCATATTTAGAGTAATTATTGAAAGATATGAATTTAGTGTCATTGTAATACCTATTCAGTCCCTGTTTTGTGGATTATTTCTTTGGGCTTCTTTTTTTTTTACAGGGTCCCCCTTAATATTTCTTGCAGAGCTGGTTTGGTGGTCACATATTCTTTCAGTTTCTGCCTATCTTGGAAGCTCTTTATTTATCCTTCTCTTCTGAATGAGAGCCTTTCTGGATATAGTTTTCTTGGCTGCATGTCCTTCTCATTTAGTAACCTGAATATATCCTGCCAGCCCTTTCTGGCCTGCCAGGTCTCTGTGGAGAGGTCTGCTATTAATCTAATATTTCTCCCCATATAAGTTAGGGATCTCTTTTCTCTTTCTGCTTTAAGGATTTTCTCTTTATCCTTGGAATTTGCGAGATTCACTATTAAATATCAAGGTGTTGAATGTTTTTATTGATTTTTGTTGGGGGGGACCTCTCTATCTCCTGGATCTGAATGCCTGTTTCCCTCCCCAAATTAGGGAAGTTCTCAGCTATGATTTGTTCAAATGTGCTTTCTGGCCCTCTGGCCCTCTCAGCGTTTTCTGGAACCCCAATTATATGTAAATTCTTCCTTCTGAGGCTATCATTTATTTCCCTTAACCTTTCCTCTTGGTCTTTTCATTGTTTTTCTCGTTTTGCCTTAGCTTCCTTCCTTCCATAAACGTTTCTTCTTTGTCACTCACTCTTTCTTCCATCTCATTAACCCTCATAGTTAGGACCTCCAGTTTGGATTCCATCTCATTTAATTGATTTTTAATTTTGGCCTGATTAGATCTAAATTCTGAAGTCATGAAGTCTCTTGAATCCTTTATGCTTTTTTTTCCAGAGCCACCAGTAGCTTTTAATTGTGCTTCTGAATTGGCCTTCTGACGTTGAATTGTAATCCATATTCTGTAACTCTGTGGCAGAGAGTACTGTTTCTGATTCTTTATTTTGTGGTGAGTTCTTCCTTCTAGTCATTTTGCTCAGAGCAGAGTGGCTGTATGAGTGGGCCATGTCAAGAATATCAACCATGACCTAAGTAAATTTTACCCTAGGTGTCTGACAAGATCAGAGAACCAAAAATGAAAACAAAGATCAGAATGAAATAAAACAAAAGGACCGCTAAAGCAAAAAAACAAAATTTTAAAACAAAGTAGTAAAAAATAAAAGGCCAAGAATCCCAAAGAAGAAGAAAAAAAGAAAAAAAGAAAAGAAAAAGCAAAAGTAAAGAGGAAAAAAAGAAAAAAAAGATGAAGTAAAAAAGGGGGGGGGGGAAGCCTGGGAGTTGGTGGTGGTGATGAAGTTGTAGTGGAAGGAGAATGTTGTCTACCTGAGGGGTCCTAGAGGGTGATCCTATTGGTTCTGAGTGTATTAAGTTCTGTATGTTAGAAGATGCTCAGTCCCAAATTTATATAAACCAGAAATACTTGTAGAAAACCCCAACATTGACCACCAAAACATAAATGCAATAAATGAGGGGGGCAGAATGGGAATGAGTAATCTCACAGAATGAACCAGTATGATATACCACTTGGTTCTGGGTGCATGCTGGTTCATGTTTAGAAGGTATCAACTTCTGCCATTGTAGAACAAAATGAGGCAGAGAAAACAAAAAACAAAGAACAAAAAATCTCATATATCTTCCAAAAATTAAGTTGAGTATGTTGAAGGGAATCTAGAAGTGGAAAATATATCTAAGACCTGTAATTCTAGAAATACAAAAGTCAAAAAGGAAGAAACTTCAAAATGAAGAGGTGGTAAAATATTGTAGTTAAGGTGGGAAAAGAGAAAAAATATTGGAAGTTTTTAGTCTGATATAAAAACTAGTACTGGAAAAAAGGGGGAAAAAGAGGGGTACCCTCTAGTTCTATATACTGTAAATCCCTCCACTTCCCCTGGAGCTTTCCAGCGCTGCTGGGTCCAGAACCTGCTCTTCCCCTGTCCTTCCAGCTGGTCTTCTGGGGGAGGAGCTGCTGTGCTAACTCTCAGGTGTGTGAACCTGGGGGAGCTGCCCTGCCCTCTGCCAGGTGCCAGGCTCAGTGGGAGCTGTTTACCCCCTGAGGACCCTGTCCCCTGGCGGCTCCCTCCCCCTCCCAGGCACAGGCTGACACCAAGAGGAACAACCCCACTGGCGGCGGCCAGCCCTCCAGCCCTGGAGTCAGCTCCTGCATAACCACAGCAGCTCCCAGTCCGCAGGGGCCTGGATGCTCCGGGGCGGGGGGCGCTGACCTGCACAGCTCAGGGGCGCCCGTGGCAGGAGCCTCCCCACTGTCCTGGGCCAGCCCCACCTCCGCCTGTCCTGGGGGGAGCCCACAATCTCGCTGTGTCCCCTGGCGCCCTGGGCTCCAGGGCCTGCGCCACAGGCATCGCTCCTGGGGCCGCGGCTCCCGAAGGCAGCAGGGTGCAGCCCCCTCCGCCTGGAGCCCCCCCAACCCCCGGCTTCTCCCCGAGGCCCCAACGGGCGCTCCAGCCCTTTACTGCGCTGGGCCGCGGGGTGTGGGGCGCTGTCCCGCGGGGTGTGGGGCGCTGTCCCCGGGGCACCTCCTCTGCTAGTGACCCCGGGAGACTGGAGGCCCCACCGCCCTCCTGCGGTCCTGCCCGGGTTCCCCACTAAGCGCCTTTCCCTCCGGGAGGAATCCTGGATTTTTAAAGATCCCGCTTCTCAGGGGCTGAGCTTTCCTGTCCCGGGGGCTTCCGCCTTCCTTAAGATGCTTCTTAAAAGAATCCCCACTGGATTCTTTTTTTTTTTTTTTTCCCTCCTTCCTACCTTGTTAGAAGCGCAAACCCTTCTCTCTGTAGCGTTCCAGCTTCTCTTTAAATTTTTTATTTTTTTTAATTTTTTTAAAATTTTTATTTACTTATGATAGTCACACACACACAGAGAGAGAGGCAGAGATACAGGCGGAGGGAGAAGCAGGCTCCATGCACCGGGAGCCCGACGTGGGATTCGATCCCGGGTCTCCAGGATCGCGCCCTGGGCCAAAGGCAGGCGCCAAACCGCTGCGCCACCCAGGGATCCCCAGTTTCTCTCTTTAAATCTCAGGTCGAGGGGATCCCCAGTTTCTCTCTTTAAATCTCAGGTCGAGGGGATCCCCAGTTTCTCTCTTTAAATCTCAGGTCGAGGGGATCCCCAGTTTTTCTCTCTTTAAATCTCAGGTCGAGGGGATCCCCAGTTTCTCTCTTTAAATCTCAGGTCGAGGGGATCCCTGGGTGGCGCAGCGGTTTGGCGCCTGCCTTTGGCCCAGGGCGCGATCCTGGAGACCCGGGATCGAATCCCACGTTGGGCTCCCGGTGCATGGAGCCTGCTTCTCCCTCCGCCTGTATCTCTGCCTCTCTCTCTCTCTCTATGACTATCATAAATAAATTAAAAAAAAAAAAAATCTCAGGTCGAACCGTAGGTGTACAGGATGGTTTGGAAGTTACCTAGTGAGCTGGTAGGCGTGTGGAGTGAGGACCCTGCTCCTCCGCCAGCTTGCCCTCTATTGTCTTTTCAATAACATTTATATTGGTTTTTTTTTTTTTTTTTTTTTTTGGTATTTGTTTTGTATGATTTCTTTCTATGTTGTCTCACCCATCCTTGAACATGTGTTATATTTGGTGCTCATACTCCAAAAGGCTCTTGCCTCTGAAATGTTTTTTAAAATTTTTTCTTTTCTTTTTCTTTTGATTGTCCTTCAAGGTCTTTGAGCCATGGGTTAGAGATTTCATGTCTGTAATTTCTTTGAGTCTATATCTGACTTCTCTAGTGTTTTTTGAGTAATTCCTTTTGAGCTATATATTCTTCATGGTCTTTCCCTGCCTTCTTTTAAAAAGTTTAATCTTGATCCATGCATTTCAATCTCAATCACTTCCTCTCTTTCTAGTCCAGTCTCTTTACTCTGACCTCCATAATTCTTCAGCCTTGTATATACTATCAGTGAATAATGGCATTCCGTCTGGCCACTATTTAACTGTCCCTCTTCTTGATGCTATACTTCCTTCCTTATTTAGTTAAAATGCCATGGCAATTCATTATACTCAATCACACACCCTGAACTCCTCTGCTCTGTTTCATTCATCATACTAGCTTAGCAAAATCTCAACTTTGGTTAAATTCTAATTGGCTTATTTTTTAAAAATTGTGTTTATTTATTTATTTTAATTCCAGCATAGTTAACATACAGTGTTATATTAGTTTCAGGTGTACAATGACAGTGATTTGATAATTCTATACATTAGTCAGTGTTCATCAAGATAAATGTATGCTTAATCCCCTTTACCTATTTCACCCACTCCCTCACCCACCTCCCTCTCACAACAGTAGTTCTCTATATTTAAGAATCTGCTTTTTTGTTGGTCTCTTTTTTTTCTTTATTGGTTGTCTTTTTAATTTCCACATATGAGTGAAATCGTACTGTATTTGTCTTCCTCTGACTTATTCACTTAGCATTATATGATCTAGTCCATCCATATCATTACAAATGGCAAGATTTCAATTTTTTTATAGCTGAGAAATATTCCATTGTGCATGTGTATGTATGTAGGCATATACATGTATGTATGTATACACACACACACACACACCACATCTTTATCTATTCATCTATCAGTGAACACCTGGACTGTTTCCATATCTTGGCTATTGCAAATAATGCTACAATAAACATTGGGGAGCATATATCTTTTCAAATTAATGTTTCAGTATATTTTGGGTATATACCCAGTAGTGGAATTACTGGATCATATGATAATTCTATTTTTAACTTTTTGAGGAATCTCCATCCTATATTCCACAGTGGCTGTACTGATTTACATTCCTACCAACAGTGTATGAGGATTCTCATTTCTTCACATCCTCACCAACACTTGTTCCTTGTGTTGTTGAGTTTAGCCATTCTGACAGGTGTGAGGTAATATCTCTTTGTGATTTTGATTTGTATTCCCCTGGTGATGAGTAATGTTGAGCATCTTTTCATGTGTCTGTTGGCCATTGGTAAGTCTTTTTCAAAAGATTTCACTTTAATTTATAACCATGCATTTCAAGTCGTTATTTAATACTACCAGGCAATCATATTCTGGACTCACATTCTGCTTATTTCCCCTCCCTTCAGCTGATTATCTCGAAACTTTCTTTTTCCTTGAATTCCCAATATCTACACCCTTGTGTTCTTAGCTCCTAACCCTGAATTCTATTAAACCAACAAGATTAAAGCAGTCTGAGAACGACCTTCAGTATTGCAGATACCACCTACCTACACACCTCCCCCCTCATACTCTTTCTTCCCACTTCTGACATAGATAAAGCATCCATGCTCCTATCTAAATCCCTATTGCTACAGTGTAGACGCCAGGCCCTCTCCACTATTCAAGAATATGCAGAAGCAATTTTCCTTTTCTTCTCTGTAATCAAAAAATTTATTTCTGCCACCATACCAACATGCCATTATTTCTCAGATGTTATGAAAAAATTACTTTTGAGATTATCTGGACTCATTTTCTTCAATTCTTCTCTGCCCATGTTTTCTTAAAGCTCTCCATCATTTTTTCATGTCTCCTTTCCTCTTCACAAAAATACCGATTTTAAGTTTATCAACGACTTTCTCATTGCTATGTCTGTCAGTCAGAATCCAGACTCACCAATCCCTTCCTTCTGCTTTTTTCTTCACTGGCCAAGACTTTTCAGTCAGTTTAAGCTAGTTTTTCCCCCGTACTTCTACACTTCTTACTGCTCGAGTGCCCCAGACTCAGTTGTTGGTCCTTTTCTCCCATCTATTCCGTCATTTTCTTAACAGTCTCTGACCTTATCCTGGCTTTGAGTACCATCTAAACACATCACCAGGTGAATTGATATCTTCAGCCCATATTTCTCTCCTGAACTCCAGAATCATATATTCCATAGACTATTTTACATCCCTGCCTGGGTACCTAAGAGATGACTCAAATTCAGCATTTCCAGAGTTGACCCCCTGATCTTCCCCTTTCTGCTTGCTGAACAGCAACTCCCTTTTCTACGTTAGTTGATGACGATGACATCTTTCCATACATTCTAACTGGAAACATTAGAGTCCTTAGAATTATCTTTTAGTCCTTTCCTTGGAACTCACTTCCAATGTCAGAAACTCTGTTGGCTCTTTCAAATTATATGTAGAATCCAGCCACTTTTCTTGTCTGAACCACCACCATCCCAGCTTGAACCACTATTACTTATTATTTTGTACATGGATCTTCCTGAATCCATCTTTGCCCTCAACAGTATATTCTCAACAGAAAAATGTTCCTTTTAGAACGTTAGTCAGATCTTGTCACTCCTTTGCTCAGAACTCTACAATATTTTCCCATCTCCCACAGAGTAAAAGCCAAGGTCTTTACAAAGGCCTACATGATCTGAGGACTCCCCCATCTGCCTGCCAACCCCCTTCAGCCTTCTGATCTCAATTTTTGTTAATCTGTATCTTGTTCTTCCTGCTCCAATATCCTTTAATGTTTGAGGAATCTTCACCCTAGGTCTCTCCCTCTGCCTAAAATGCTTTTTATCAGACATTCAAATTCTTTTTTTTTAAAGATTTTATTTTTATTTATTTATTCATGAGACACACACACACACACACACACACAGAGGCAGAGACACACAGGTAGAGGGAGAAGCAGGCTCCATGCAAGGAGCCCGATGTGGGACTCGATCCTGGGTCTCCAGGATCACACCCTGGGCTGAAGACAGCACTAAACCGCTGGGCCATCGGGGCTGCTCCAGACATTCAAATCCTTAGTTTTTGTGTCCCCGTCTACTCTGCTTGGATCTCATCTTTTCAGTGTGACTTCCTGACTGTCCTATTTAGTGCTCCTACCTGCTCTTTGCTCCAGCATTTGAGCCCCCTCACCTAATTTATTTTAAAAAAATTTTCATAGCAATAATCACTTTCTAACATACAACTTAATTTAATTAGCTTTTTCTGTTGATTGTGATTTCTGTCTCCCTGGTAGAATGAAGCTCTGTGAGAGCAGGTTTCTATATTCATTAATTTTGCCAAACCACTTAATACAGTGCTGACCCATAATACCTTTAATACTTTTGTTATTCAAACAATGTTTTTTAGCGTTATGCTCAATGCTAGTTCTCGTTTAGTCCTCTTCTTTAAATGGATCTGCTTTTTGTTGAGAAATAGAGGAGGGGCAGTTGCAGGAGAGCTGAGACCCTCAGCTTTAACTGAAATTTGTAATTCTTGGGCCCATGCTCATCAAACAACTCTGCCCCCTTAGTTCACAGCCTAGAGAATTTGGTGGGATTCAGAATATCTTGCAAGTATCTTTGCTGTCATATGCTACTCTTTGCCTTTATTTTTGCTTTCCCTCACTTCACCTTTCAACCATTATTTCTGGTGCTTTGGCCAGGACTTCAGTAGCCCAGTGGAATTCTAGTGTAATATTTTCTTCAGCTGAGCTCCCTTGGGTGTAGTGGGAAGGGACTGACATAATCTGATTGCCATGGCCCGCTTATGCCCTTGTTATAAAGATCTTGAGAGGTATTTCTGGACTGTTCTGCATACTTTTAAGGGGAATATGTATCTGTTAAGGTCTGGAGAGGAAGGAGGAGGTTTGTGGTCATTGTTGTTGCTCAGCATTTATTCTTGTTTTAGTGAAGAACGAAATGTGTTTTTTCATTATTACTCAAAGTTGTTATTTCAGATTACAGCTGTTTGCTTGGTTCACTAAGATAAAAGTACTGAGATTTTAAAATCTGTTTTGTTTATTTTGCTTTTCCATTCTTAATTGTTGAGTGACTTTTCAGGAAGACAAATAGAATAAAAATACTTTTTCACCTCCACTAAAACTAGAAATTCAGCTCTGCTTTAGTCCCATTTTCCTTCACTTTGAAAGTCATATTCCTTCTAAACCTCTTCTTCCTATGTATGTTTCATTATTCATTTTTGTCTTTTCTAGCGATGTTCTTGATTTGGAAACATTTTCTTACCACATCCTTGATGATTGAAATGATGTTTCTTCTCATTTAGAGAACTATGAAAATGCCAACATTCATGTGGAGTCTTTCTTGATTTATTAAAACTTATCATTTATCATCTTTCCCATCTATTTAGCCATGCTGGTCATATTTTCTTTACTCCTAAACTTGTTCATGCTGGGATTGAACAAGATATAAATGTGTTTATATTTAATTACATAGATACTGTTTGTATATCTTCCATGTTCAGTGTCTCAGGTGCAGTAATGTGTTGACTTTTATAAACTCCTAGAAAATAGAGACCTTTATAAATTTACTTTACATGTGTGGCAATTAGCAAGTCTCATTCTGCTAGTAGGCAAATTACTTTTGGAGAATATGTTTATTTTTCAGAAATATTTTAGGTCATCTGGGCATTGTTAGGTGCCCTGAAGCAGTAGATTTTAATTCATTCCTCCATTAGTAATTCCTGATGGTAATTACTGCATTCAGAAAATTAATGCATCAGTGAATTAGAGGGTAATCAAATAGCTCAAGTAAGTTAATGTTCCTTATCAGAGAGTTTAATATTCTCCTGTGAAGTACCTTACAGATTTATCACAACAAATTCTATTTTCTGGCCTTTCTGTAGAAGATGAAGCTATCAGACTTAACTTACTTGAACAAATGAATGTAAACTTCTATCAAGTGCCCAGCACTGCGGAATACAAGGAGAATTAACACATAGTCCTGCTCTTAAGGAGTTTAGGGATCAAGGCAGACATAATCACAATTGACTCTATCATAAGGTAGTAATAGTTATGTATTTCCATACATATAAACACAGAATTGCGGTAGGTAGAGAAACACTTGTAATGTCTTTTTTTTTTTTTTTTTTTTTTTTTTGCTTCTAATAATCTTATTTTACTCCTCCTCTCTCTTTCTTTCCTAGACCTCTGTCCATCCCATTATGGATAATATGTTACAAAAGGATTTAGTTGAATAAAAAATGCTGTTTATTTTCAGATATGACATTTTTTATACACCAATAAAAAGAAGAAAATATTACTATATAAACTAAGAAACTCTATTGATGGATAGATGTATTTAAATTTTAGAGATGTTAAAATGTAGGGGCAAAAGTGTGTCTTGCAAAATGTATACACATACACACATGACATTTGAGGGTTTTTTTATTATTATTCTGGCTAATGTTCTCTGTATGATGGTCCTATTATTCCATGTATACATATCAGGAATGTAATAAATATACTTACTTTATGTATGATCTCAGAAATCATCACTAGAACTCAAATTTTAAAGATATCTAGTAGTTAAAAATTTTAGAAAATTAAAGGCAATAATTGTGATAAATATTGACTTTTCCTTATATTGTTATTCTGCTTGTGAGACAGAATTTTATGAAGATATAATCTGTATGCCACCAAGAAAGATTGATAACATAATTTTAGGACATATTTTTTGCCATTATTCAATGTTTTATGTGAAAGTTCATTTATTCAACAAATATTTATTGAGTGCCTAAATGTGTTAGCAGCTGGTTTGGGTGCTAGGGATATTTCAGTAGACACAGATCCTGATCCTTGTTAAACTTATAGTCTACTAATTAACATAGCTTTTAGGCAAGTAAAATTGTGTTTTGATGCTAAACATATTGTGTGTGTGTCTGGAGTCAACAATATAAACTTTTTTTTTTTTGAGATCTTTTCATTTGCAACAACTTGGATGGACCTAGAAGGTATAACTCTAAGTGAAATAAGTCAGGCAGGCAGAGAAAGAGAAATGACATATGATTTTATTCACATGAGGAATTTAAGAAATAAAACAAATAAAGAAAAAAGAGACAAAAAGCAAACTCTGAAACACAGAGAACTAGTGATTATCAGAGGGGAAGGTTGGTGGTAGGAGAGGTGAAATAGATAAAATGGATTAAGAATACACTTATGGTGATGAATACTGAACAATGTATAGAATTGTTGAATCATTATATTGTACACATGGAACTAACATAACACTGTTAATTATGCTTCAATTAAAAAAATCCATATCAACTTTTTACATGTAAATATTGCATAATGATCCAGAGAGAAAGGAGATAAACTGCTGTAAGATGGAAGCTGGAAGAAAAGCAACATTAAAATAGTTCAAGAAGAATAGATTGAAGAATAACAAAAATGTTTTGCAAGATTACCGACGATAATTTCCAGTTTTTTAAAATTAAATTGAATACCCAAAATACATTTAAAAATGATGTAAAGTTATAAATATTGGGCATGTTTCCCATATATAACTGTAAACACATCTGGTCTGAGTGAATCACCAAAGAATCAAGTCCAAGATTTCCGTAAACTTTGTTGCAAATCCATTATATGACTTAAATTGGGTACAAATAGAATGGTTTCTAGATTTCTCTTTTATATATATTCAAAAAATGTTAAAAAGAGATCCCATGCTGTTCCTGATACTGTGCTGAGTAGTAGGCATGGAGAGAAAGATAAAAACACTCCTTGTCTTCACACTACAATCAGATATTAAACAAAAATCTATAAAAATGTAAAGTTATGATAGATTTTACAAAGACAGGGTAGGAAGTGGTAAATAAATTTACAGTACTTGATATAGGCTTAAAGATCTGAGAAATGTCCCAAGGCAGAAATGTGTAAGCTAAGATTTTTACATTGTACAGGCATAGGCAAAGGTGCAACTTGCATAAAGGCCTTATGGTGCATAGGCAAAGGTGCAACTTGCATAAAGGCCTTATGGTCAGAAGGAAACAAAACATTACATACACACAAAGAAGTACATGTCTAGTGACTCTTAGAGGGCAGGGGCTTATAGCCCATTTTACAAAATGTAGTTAAATATATTAAGTATTTGATTTCAAGGATCTTGAGCAATGGGAGATCAACTAAAGTGTTTTCAATAGGAAAGTGGCATGTTCTTTGTATTTTTTTTAAAGATTGTTTTGCCTATACATAAAATGTCATACAAAAAGGAAATTATAGTAAACCAAATAAAAGATAACAGTCTGGACTTGATAAGATGGTGGGGAAGTTGGAGAGACATGAATAGATCAATATTTAAGAAGAAAAGCTGGTAGATGCTATGTGGTTTTGTAATAGAACATGGACAATGAGATGGGGAAGGAGTTCACTATTGGGCCTGATGATTTTGAAATGACTTTAAGACATAAATATGCAGATATGCATCAGAGAAGACAGATATATGGATCTCAAGGTCAAAGGAGAGATAAGGTTTGAAGATGGATGGGACTAAACAGAATAAGAAAAAAAGAAAGATTGATTGAGGTTACACTATGGGAAAATTCAATATTTAATGACTGGTTAGAAAATGATGAGTGTACAAAAAAAGAAAGGAGGCCAGCAAGTTGTTTTCTGGGTTTTTTGTTTGTTTTTTAAAGATTTCTGAGAAAGCTGTAAAGCTATAAGTATGCAGATCCAGAGTAAATGAAGAGATTGGTCTTAGAAGGAGACTGAGGGGCAACTTTCTTGAATCAGGAGAGAAGGCAAAGAGGATGGGGTTAGATAAAACTTTTTTTTAGCATTGAAGTAGGGGTAAATTGAGGAAAATTCAGAGCAAATTTTCCTTTTTCAAGGATTTTATTTATTTGAGAGAAAGAGAGAGAAAGCATAAGTATGGGGAGAGACTAAGGGAGTAGCAGGCTTCCCACTGAACAGGGAGCTTAACACAGGGATGAATCCCAGGACGCTGGGATCATGACCTGAGCTGAAGGCAGATTTAACTGAGCCACCCAGGCACCCTTTGTCCTTTTTTTTTGTTTTTTTTCACTCTCCTGGATATAGAAGATAAGGTTATCTGTAGAGGAAAGGGGTGACAGGAGGAATGCATTATCAGAAATTTGAAGTGTACAACAGTGATACTTGTCAATGGTCATCTAGATGGTTAGGAGAAGGAGTTGCCTGGAGGAACCTGAAGGGATTGCTACACATTGCTGATGGTGTCATTGAGCCCTCTTGTGTGTGCTTTCTGCAGCTGTAGTCAGCTACTTAGGTGTTTGTTTGCAGTTGAATTCATTGAATTCACTCTTTTCCAGAGGGGTACAATGAAGAGTTGGAATATTTACAAACTATGAATAGTGTTAAAGGGTGACTAAAAGCCATTTTTTTATGTTAGTGCCAAATTAGGTTGTAAAACTGATTGTCTACTTTGTAGTCATAAATCTTTGATATCCATCTATATATTTATCCATCCATCCAATCAAAGGTACTTGTCATCTGAAAAGGTATAGGTATGTTTCAGAGTTAAGTTTCTAACATATTTTTCCATTTTTCTATACATATCACAAATAACAAGGATTCCAGGACAATTGTTATTATTTAGTGCCATTATAAATTATTTGCAATAGCTTTAGTGGGGGCACTGCTAGTTTGTTGCCATTCATCTTTTTTTTTTCTTTTTGCTTCCTACTTTCTGAATAACAACTGAATATGAAGCCTGAATTTTCATGCTAGGTTATGTTTAACCCATGGCAAATTGACAAATTCTGAGCAGATGTTTTAATTAGAGGGTTTTTTTTTTTAATTAATTTATTTTTTTTAATTAGAGGTTTTTAATGCATGGTAAAGTCGAAGACAGTTGAATGAACATTTCAACTACACTAATTTCAAAAATGCAAATAAATATGTGATAATTGGTATAGACAATACAAAAACATTTAATTTCAGTGTTAGGATATCTTTGAACTGCAAAATATTCTTTTTTGTTTTTTGGCGGGGGGGGGGGTGTACTGGTTTGAATAACAGTAGTGGCTGCAACAAATAGACTAAAAATATTTAATAGTTCAAATATATTAATAGAATTTTATTTCTTGTTCACATAATAGTTCAAGAGGGGTGGGCCTAGTTTTTGGGTGGCTCTCCTCCATATGGTTTCAGGGCCCATGTTCTTTACACACTGTCACTTTGCCATCTTTTTGGGCCACATATGATCTCATTCAGCTCATGGAAAATGAAGAAGAGCATGAGGAGGGCTTCTTAAATTCACTTATTTCAAAGCCTTGACTCAGTAATGACCTTTATCAGCCAGCCACATTCCTTTGGCTAGAATTCATTCACATGACTACTCCATCCAACTGCAAAGGTGGCTGAAAAATGTAAAAGATTCAACAAGAACTTTTCAATATCAGAAAAAAAAAAGAGTTACATTTTGGGGTAGAATTCCAAATTTCATAAATCCTAAAGGAAAAAAATGTAAATTTTAAGTTTGTGGAGTACTTGTCTATATCTCCCAGGACCTCTATGATTATATGTTCTGTTTATTGAAAAATTTTTAAGAATCACTATTTCACAAGATTTAATAAATTATTAAAAGTATTTGATACCAACTTTATCCACATTCACTGATGTGATAGTGTACAATCCTCATACTTACAAATCTTTATCAGATAAGAATTATTACTACCTTTTACCAGAAATCAGAGACTGAGAATGTTTAGACGAGATTGGGCGCGTTCAGGGTGGTATGGCCATAGACCTGAGAATGTTTAACAACAACAACAGCAACAACAACAAAAAAGCCAAAAACTGGATCCTTCTGGCTTCAATAAGAATATCCTTCTATTACTATAAGGAAAGTCCAGTGGCAAGATTCAGTCAATGTCTGCTTACTACCTAGGTTTTCTGAAGCAATCACTATATTTTCTCTTTTACTAAAAATTGTCTTAGGGTAAAAATAGATGTTATCTTTTTTCCTATCTACAATTCCAATCTCACTTACTTTGACCATACACCTTTAATCTGTACATAAAGATTTTTGCTTGATTTTTCAACAGGAAGCTTTTTTAAAGTCTGTATTATGTATCAAGTACTGCACTAGGTATTAGGAATACAAATACCAATAATTATATGATCCCTGTCCTCAAGTGATATGAGAGAGAAAAAGAAGGTGGGAGTGGAGAGGGAGAGAGTGGAAGAGGGAAAGGAGGAAGCAGGTGCTAACACAACAAGTCTTAAGTGTGAAGATGGAAATATAATAGGGATTTATACTGAGTAACGAGGACATGCATCATTTAAGAAGGCTCATAACTCCCATTTCAGGGGCCTGAGAAGACTCCCAGGAAGAGGTGGCTCCTGCTGTAGGACAAATGGGAGTTACTAAATGTATATGGGAAGAGAAGACCACGTTTCAGTAAAATTGAGCAGCAAATGCATACTCACAGTGAGAAAGAATATGACGTATTTAAGGACTAGAAGGAATTTAATATGTGTTAAGTGTGGAGTGAGAAGGAATCTAGTAAAAAATGAGACTAAGAGGTAGCCAAGACAGAGGGGTCTATTCTATTTAATCATTATTTCTTACTTATCCTGCAAAGCCTAGCCTGGCTCTGGCAGCTTCACTTTGAGTTTGCTTTCACAGTCCTCCATTATCTCTATATTAATTTACCTGTCTTTTCAGCAACATTGTTTGGTTTAAGGTAAAAGTTCCAAAAAGTGTCCATATCACTGGACATGGTGATATCTCTCCCCATATCCTATAAAGTGATGTTCCCAATAAAGAAACCAAGATAAGTCTTTCACATTTAGGAGCAGTTCAGTTCAGCATCCTAGTGCTGAGTCATTCTACTTGAGATGAGATATATCTGAGAGCAGCAACTATCACCAAAGAAAATGAAACTGGACCACTCTCTTTCACCATACACAAAGATAAACTCAAAATGGATGAGAGATCTAAATGTGAGACAAGAGTCCATCAAAATCATAGAAGAGAACACAGGCAACACCCTTTTTGAGCTCGGCCACAGTAACTTCTTGCAAGATACATCCACAAAGGCAAAAGAAACAAAAGCAAAAATGAACTATTGGGACTTCATCAAGATAAGAAGCTTTTGCACAGCAAAGGATACAGTCAACAAAACTAAAAGACAACCTACAGAATGGGAGAAGATATTTGCAAATGACATATCAGATAAAGGGCTAGTTTCCAAAATCTATAAAGAACTTATTAAACTCAACACCAAAGAAGCAAACAATCCAATCATGAAATGGGCAAAAGACATGAAGAGAAATCTCACAGAGGAAGACATAGACATGGCCAACATGCACATGAGAAAATGCTCTGCATCACTTGCCATCAGGGAAATACAAATCAAAACCACAATGAGATACCACCTCACACCAGTGAGAATGGGGAACATTAACAAGGCAGGAAACAACAAATGTTGGAGAGGATGTGGAGAAAAGGGAACCCTCTTACACTGTTGGTGGGAATGTGAACTGGTGCAGCCACTCTGGAAAACTGTGTGGAGGTTCCTCAAAGAGTTAAAAATAGACCTGCCCTACGACCCAGCAATTGCACTGTTGGGGATTTACCCCAAAGATTCAGATGCAATGAAACGTCGGGACACCTGCACCCCGATGTTTCTATCAGCAAGGGCCACAATAGCCAAACTGTGGAAGGAGCCTCGGTGTCCATCGAAAGATGAATGGATAAAGAAGATGTGGTTTATATACAATGGAATATTACTCAGCAATTAGAAACGACAAATACCCACCATTTGCTTCAACGTGGATGGAACTGGAGGGTATTATGCTGAGTGAAATAAGTCAATCGGAGAAGGACAAACAGTGTATGTTCTCATTCATTTGGGGAATATAAATAATAGTGAAAGGGAATAGAAGGGAAGGGAAAAGAAATGTTGGGAAATATCAGGAAGGGAGACAGAACATGAAGACTCCTAACTCGGGGAAACGAACTAAAGGTGGTGGAAGGGGAGGAGGGCGGGTGTTGGAGGGGAATGGGTGACCGGCACTGAGGTGGACACTTGACGGGATGAGCACTGGGTGTTTTTCTGTATGTTGGTAAATTGAACACCAATAAAAATTAATTAAAAAAAAAAGGAAAGAAATGGGATTTCAGAGTATGAAAAACAAAAGGAAGCTTTCTTTTCCTGATGTTTTGTGGCAAAACTGTGCTCTAGGAAATACATACATACATATAATTGGCTGGTCTTCAAATTTTTACAGTCAAGCAGTGGAGACAGCCCCAGAACCAGATAATGTAAGTGCCTTGGTTCTGAAATGAATGGAAACACAGGAGGGAACATTACCCAAGAGTTTGCAGGTGCATTGGAGATAGCACAAGTGAGGAGTAAAGTAGGAAATGATCCTAGAATAAAGGTCGATATATTAATTATTCCTTTGCATTTCCTCTACTCTGAACTCTTTATCCTTGCCCTTTACTCATTTTTCTAATAGAGTCTTAATTTTTAAAATCTAGATGTGTATGAGCTCATGATGCATTGAAAACATTAATCTTTTTATATTATTGACTAAACTCTGGTTTATTTTTGGCTTTTAGAAATTTATTTTTAATGGTTTTGACCTGGACAATACTTGACCTTTTATTCTACCTTTTTAAAGTTTTATTTTTAAATTAATTAAGTAAAAATGTACCTGGAAGATATTTGGGTAAATAATGTGTGGTGATGATAGAATTTTTTCTCCAAGCTCTGAGCTAAAAGCATCAAGGACATAAAGTGAATAACCTACTTCTTCCTTACTCTTTATAATGTAATTTTATTGCTTATTAAATTCTTACATAAATTTATTAAGGTTTGATTCTGGATTGTCCTGTTCAAAATACTATTATTCAACTTCTCCCACTTTATTTTAATGCCAGATGGTGTTTGCATTGTTCATTGCTCTCATTTTTTTCAATATTTATCCAGTTATTCTTCCTGTTTATCTTTCCCAATGAGATTTTAAGAAAAAAGTCAGAGCAACTTAAATTAGAACTTGTTTTATTTATAAAGAAAATAGCTTATATATATATATTTTACTTTTTAAAGACTATTATTAAGAACGCTGCATTTAGTTTTCTTTGAGAAATGCTATTCTTCAAGAATTTTGTTTTTGTAATACTTTTTTCCCTCTGTCCTCTGAGATCTTTATATCTTTCTTAAATGTAACTTCCAAAAAATGAAACTAACTAGCTGCTAAGCTGTTAATTTATTTCACTTGTGTTACCAAGTTCAAATATTTCAATGGTAAATAAGATTAAAAACAAAAGAAACATTAAACTGGTAATTTGATTAAACTAAAGAGTTTACTAATTTTTAAACTTAAAATATTTTATCCATCTAAGATCTGTAAAAGACCATGGATTTTATATACCAAATAACCTAATGTAAAAGAAGACATCGTGATATAGATTTTCCAGAGATAACATGCTGGTTAGCTTCAGAACAAATGCTCAGTTCAAGCCACTTCAATACTAATCTTGTTTGATAAACCACTGGGACACAACACAGCGTAAAAGGTATGTGTGTTGAAGTCTGGCACATCTAAATCATATGGCTGCCATTTGTTTAGCTATATTTAGCCTTTTGTAAGCTGAGGATAAACGGGTGTTTGTGAGGGATAAATGAGATGTAGACACGGTATTTGTATGCTTGACATATGAAAGCATTTAATAAATGTTCTTGCTATTGACTACGGTTAGTTAATATTAAAAGTGGGAATCAATGGGGCTATATTTGTAATTAGATACATAGTAATAACTTTTTAAAATATGCTAAACTTTGTATCTATAACATTTTCAAATAGGTTAAACTTTTTAAGTGACATTCTCAAATTATTTTATTAAGATTTCTTCCTTGTGAATGAAAGCTGAACTTCTGATTTGAGAAATTTGAACTGATTATGTGGAAAATGAAACCATCATGTATATAATAAACAAGTGGTATCATTTAAAAATTCTTGCCTTGTTAATTTTCCCCATTCTCACTGGTGTGAGGTGGTATCTCATTGTGGTTTTGATTTGTATTTCCCTGATGGCAAGTGATGCAGAGCATTTTCTCATGTGCTTGTTGGCCATGTCCATGTCTTCCTCTGTGAGATTTCTCTTCATGTCTTTTATGGGTGACGGGCACTGAGGTGGACACTTGACGGGATGAGCACTGGGTGTTTTTCTGTATGTTGGTAAATTGAACACCAATAAAAGTTAATTAAAAAAAAATTCTTAAAAACTGACTCAATATTTCTTTTCTAATACTTTTCAAAAATTTTAAATTTATGCATTATTAGATAGTTACAACATTGTGCAATTTTATTTCAAGATTTCTCAAGCAAAGCCACAATTGTTATTTGGTAATTGATTTCAGAATGAATTTTGCTGGGGAATGGAATGCAGAATTACATTCTGTAATTTGATATTTTCCAAAATTTAGATGAATTTAGATGAAAATATTAGCTCAGTGACACCATTTGGGTTCTTTGCTGACACTTCCAAAGACATATAAAAGTGGAACAAAACCCTATTTAGTACAGAGTTTAGGGAAAGTTGGGCAAAATAAAATATCTTTTATGTGTTCAAAGTATAATTGGAAGTTTCTTGGGTTGCTAGCAAAGATATCTAATTAAATACTGTTCCTTGATTTTCTTGGAGGAAACCTGGACAGAATATGGATTTAAATATTTTGAACAAAGTTTTTTAAAAACCTTAATTTTTGTGTGTAAAAGATGACATTAGGTAATAGAGGAAATTGGTGAATTTTGAAAAGGAAATTAGCTGTGGTGCATCGATAAGTACAGAAAATATTCTATTGTACACATCAAAATAACTCCAGAGAAAAACAAAAACTTATTTTATGTATATTAAATTGTCTAGGGCTTCAAGAACTCTCTAGCTTGGAAAGGTGCCTCACCATAATTTTCTTCCTTTAAATTTAATTCCTCTGAGGTTTAATCTTTAACTATGTGCTGGTTCTTGACTGAATATCAATTGTCTTTTTTAAAAGTCAGGGCGTGATCCTGGGGACCCAGGATCCAGTCCCACGTCGGGCTGCCTTGCATGGAGCCTGCTTCTCCCTCTGCTTGTGTCTCTGCCTCTCTTTCTGTGTCTCTCATGAATAAATAAATAAAATCTTTACAAGAAAATTGAAAAAAAATAAAAGGAAGTATCTTTCTATCTGTTTTTAAAAAGTATTGGTCAGGGAGGCCTGGCTGGCTTGGCTGGTAGAGGAGGTAACTCTTGATCTCAGGATCTTGAGTTTAAGCCCCATGTTGGGTGAAGAGATTATTTAAAAAAATCGAGTTTTGATCATAGTGAGTTTTAAAAATGTAATAGAAATTTTTAATATATGTTAAGATGAGTGAATGTTTTTCAATAGATCTAGTGTTATATTCTATCAGTGAATTTCTATACCTAATAGTTATACTTCTAGAATTTAGTATGATTTGAAGGCTCATAGGCTATATACACACCAATGTGTGTAATTTGTTAGCAATTTATTTCAAGCTTTACGATTTTACTTATCAAGAAAACTAGAATAAAGTTTCTTTTATGTTTTGCCTTTTCAGATTTTGGTAACATTATGATAGTCTCATAAAATGGGTAATTTTCAAATTTCTGAAAGTATATGTAAGGTAACTTTTCCTTAAACTTACATTAAACTATCTGACTCTAAAGCTATTTTTGGGGTAATAATTATTTTATATCTTCACTAGCATAACTTATTTTCATTTATTTATTTGGCTTTCAACTCTTTGATTGAATAGATATTTTTCCAGAAAATTAACTCATCAAATTTGGTGAATTGGTTATAATAACAATGTGCTGACAAAGTAGTAACAGTTACTGCTAACTCCTTTGTGTAGTGTTTAAATTCTTGGCACTGTTCTAAATGCTTCACATACATGAACTCGATGCCATAATCCTGCTCATGATGCACTTAAAAATATTCTCAAAAGATGTGTAACTAAAAAAAGCATTTTAATAAGATTCTGATATTTTGGCTCAAAAATACTGGATTATATTAATGTGTATAGCTCCTTGTATAATACTATACATGAGTATGTCTGTGCTATTTTTTAAAAAGTTATTATGTGGAAATATTAAAATTATGCACAATGTTGAATTGTCCAAGTGTGAAGAAAAAGACAATAAAGTAAAAGTTACCCAATTTCAAAAAGCATGAAATCAAAGTCAACAACATTTTTAATTAACAGAACAAGATATTAATCTTATAAAAATACAGTCCTCCACTATCAAATTTATATGAAGTAAGAGCATAATAAATACCAGAAAAGCTATCATAAAATACTTCCTGAAGAAGACAACGTAATTCGCTGAACTTCTGTTGCCTCATTTCAGAATTCCATGGAGCATTGTGTGCAGTTTTATCAAATGACCCCTTTATATCTTTATTTTAGTTTCCCAAAGAATTAATTCTGATTCACAATAACCTTAGACTCATGTGTAAAATCTGCTATTGATACTGTAGTTTCCTTGCCTTACCTGCTATCCTTTCAATTTGTTTATGATACTTGTATTTTATTTATCTTGTTACCCTGAGAATGCAAATTAATTTCATAGACAATGTGGTCAAAAGACAAGAGATAAAGTAGATATAGGACAAAGCTTGTAGTGCCTTGTTATTTATGATTAGAGTTTTGAATATCGTCCCAAGCTTAGGGAAGTTATTTCCAAGGGTTTTCAACAGAAAAAATTACATAATTTGCATTTTTTAAAAAGCTCCCTCTATGTGATGTCAGATAATGAAATTATGGGGTTGAAGGTGGCACAGAAAGAACAATTAGGAAATTAATGTCAGAAGCTCTGATCAGGAAACTGATGGTAGCTTGGAGTAGGTTGCTAGTTCTAAATATGAGTAAATGAGTGTGAGATCTATCTTTTTTGGTACAATTGACAAGACTTGGTAATTTGTTGGAAGGTGTGATTTGAGGGGTAGGTATCACGAATGCACTATAAGCTTGTATGAGCCCAAAGAGAAACTATTGAAAATGATCAACATTTAGATGACAGCTGAAGCCATCAGAATGGAAAGGAAAGTTCCAGACTCAAACCTGAAGAACCCCAATATTTAAAGCTCAAATGGAGAAGAAGAAGCTAGTAAAGAAGACTTAAGATCAAAGAGGGAGAATCAGGGTAGGTATCACATAGACCTGGAGGAGAATGTGTGCCAAGGAGGCAGGAACAGTTAGTAGTGTGAAATGTTGCTGAGAGGTCTCAGAAAACAGTTACTGAAAAATGCTCTTTGGCCTTGGTGCCATCAAAGTCTGCAGAAAAAAAAAAGCATAAATAGCAGTTGGTTTTTCTTGCTAAAGCTTTGCATATGTATCTGTGGTTACAATTGTAGGTGCAAATTACACCAAAATATTTTTATATCCATCTTAAGTCCTGCCAGATTTGACTTCTCCTATGTGAGTTTACTCAGCATTCATATATTTTTCTATTGTGTGTGTATTAAACTTGATGAAAGCAAACCTAATTAATTAAGACTACACAAAGGCTAAAAGAGTCCTTTGGCTGTTAAAATTGAATGACTTCCAAAAATATTTTAACTTCTTTGTAAAACAGTGCTATTACTTAGTTCAGGTAGATACCTCCCCACATTGATTCTCAACTGAAATTTTAAAGAAATTTTATTGTGCAATGATTATTTACTAAACACCTGGCTAGATGCTGAGGATGATGAGATTAATAATGTGAAGATCTTAAATAAGTAAAATAAAATCAGACCTACTAATTTGATGCAGGCATAGAAAGCTATCAATCAATCATTCAAGAAAGCCACTGGGAAATTCTGCAGATTCTTGAGATTCTTTGAGTTGAACTCAGTAACAGAAGAGTGGCAGTGGACAGGGACCTGGTGACAGTACAACTGATAAATGAGTTTTATTTTTCTTCTATTTTCAGAGTTGATTGAATCATGTTGCCTTTGTCTGTCAGCACTGAATCAAATTGACAGAACAGTTCGTGCTCCATTTGTTTTCTCCTGTTTGACATTGGTGTCTCATTGATTCGTCATCTCAAACACTGACTAGGTCCATTCTACTCTATAACGGCTGTTACTACACACTGACCTTTTACAAAACCAAACAATAGCCCCCCAAAAGCTTCATTTTTATTTAGAAGCAGGCATTGTAGAAGCATCATTTTAAAAAGAATTCTTAGAAAGCTCTCTTGACATTCATAAGAATGTTACTTATAAAACAATGTATAGGTGTACATACATTTACGCACATACACAGACAACACACACACTCATAAAGGTCTCTAAGGTCTTTATTGCCTCAGAATAGGTTATGGAGGCAAGCTGTAGGGTATAAAGAACTGGGTTTTCGAGTCAAGTTTAGATTCAAATGCTAGTTCGACCCCTTTCCTTGGGTGATCTTAGGCAAGTTATTTAATCTCTCTATCTTCATTTCTCTCATCTACTACCTTGGATAATAATTTAATGCTCACGGTCTCGTTGTGAGGATTAAATGAGACAGTGTGCCTTCCACCTAGTAGGCTATTCCCTTTGCACTTCATTCGATTTTTAAAAGTTCATACTTCCCTTTTCTTCATTCCTCTGAACCTATTTTCAGAATTATTTGTAGAAACTATAATTTGGAACTGATTCTAATATGGCATCAATGAGTACTTACCTATGATATACAACTTTATATGTATTATTGCAATTTATTATTATTAAAATTTTTTTTGATCCCACTTACTCTGGAAACACAAGTAGATGAATAACAACGAGACAAGAAAGAGAAATGTGACTGTAAGAGAAAATGAATAATTTCTTTGGTAAATGGGCTAAAAGTTTCATAGCCTTGGATACTATGATTCTACTGGTACCAAGGAAGTATACTGGATTGTGTAAAATCAGCATGGTTGGAAATAAAAATTTCCTTGTTGGTAAACATCAGGGAAAGATGTGGTACATGAACAAATGTTTCAGTTGAGAAAGATGACTATAGGCGAATTCTGAAATTCATAAAGAACAGGAGCAATGGGTTATGCCAAGGCTGAGAAAGGCTTTAAGCAATTGGGAAAGTACACTTTACCTTCTTGTTGAATGAGTGTTAATGTCTGCAGATTGTTCAGATTTGGGAGGCCAGTATGATGATGGGATTTCATTAGATCCTGGTATTTCATTAGATAATGCCTTCTGTGATAGGTGTTGCCTTCAAAATTCCGAATATGATAGAATTTACATGGAGGTAAAGTAAATATTTGTGAATTTCCAAAGCTGTGGTGGGGGGAGGGGACGTCAGTAGTAGAAAGTATAGCAGCTTCTGACTTCTTTCTTTCAGCTGGAGTATGAATTAGCTGTTTTTTTGTTTTGTTTTGTTTTGTTTTGTTTTTTAAAGAGAGTGCTTTCACGGTTCTCACTGTACATTTTTAGAAGGCATATGTTATAAGCTTACCTTTCCAGAATCTAGGATCAGAATTCTATCCTGTTCTCCAAGAATACGATATTCTGATGAATGAATGAAGTGGGAGATTTTGTTAAAAGGCATGTGCTGCTATGGCAATTTACAATGTCTTCTCTGAGCAGAAACTTGGAGGACATTACTAACTACTTTATTAAGACTAAAGAGAAAGTCAGGCCAAGTCTATATTACAATAAAAAGGAAAAAGGTTGCAGAAATATAAAGTTTGCAGGTGATGAATGAGTACTACTTGTGATATTAAGTGATAACTTTGATTTATTTTGATAAATAAATACATTAAATATTCTTTTACATCCCCATCATTGTGATGATTGTATTCATTAAATTTCTGGATATAAGTGAGATGGTTAGGTGTGATTAATGTACCCATGGTTGGAATACTGTTATAATGACCAAACTGTTCTTCCTGCCTCCACCCCCCTTCTTTTCCATTTCAGTCTTTGCTCACCATCACCAGCTTTATCTTTTTATGGCTGTCTACAATCCTCTTCCTAAAACTTTCTTGGTTTCTCTATGAATGCACACAGAGTAATTCTTGGCATTGAATATTCTTCCTTCGGGTATGCCCTCATTTCTTCTAGGCAGCTTCTACAAATTACTCAAGGCCTGTAATGCCTTCCATTATCTCAACCATAAATGATTCCACACAGTTCTGTTTTCTGGTAGCCCTACTTTTCATTTCTTGTGCTATTAATTGTGCCTTAGATGTGAATACCAGTTTAGCCACTTACCATGTAATTTTGAAGCGTTACTTAACCTCTTTGGGCCTTAGTTGCTTTATCTATGAAGCACAGAAATTGGAATGGAGTCAGATTAAGTCTTTGTGCCACATGGTCTTGACAAGTCAGCTCTGCCATTAGCTGACTGAGATAATATGTAAATAAATAAGTTTTATTTTTTCCATAATACTTGATTTGTGAAAACAGACAGTGGGCCAGATTTAGCCTGTAAGCCATAACCTGGAGTATACTGTAATTTCTGAGGCTCCTTCGAGTGCTGAGATTTTATGAGAAGATAAGTAATTTCTACTCCTAATGTCAAAGGACTACAGTCTTTCCTCACAGTATGTCTTCGTAAGATACCACCCTAGGTACTTGTCATTGGTGATGATGGAAACTTTTGATCCTGTACTCCTTCTCCCAAGTACATTTCACATGATTGTGAACATCTCAACATATATTCCATTAATACAACAAATGCAGAAGGTTCCTTCTCTGTTCTACAGCAGAAACATTCTGACCAGAATGTACTTGTACACAACTTTGTTGTCATTTTCTTCCCTACTCATTTTTATAGGTCAAATTACTTGTGGCATTATGCTTACAATATTTTTGCTTCCTGAAATATTAGGATAGTGTAGGATAAGCAATATATCAGCAACTCAGTAAGTAGTGTTGATTGGATGATTAATATTAGGAGCATACAGTTGTCTCTGATATTTTCATACTAAAAATTGATCTTTCACAGATCTCCATTACTTCTCCAAACTATGACAAAATTGATAGCCCCAAGACAATCAAAGTGCCTGATCTTAGACTGGATAAACCCTGGCTTGATTTACATTTTGCTTAAGTAGGAAATGAAGGAAGATGGGGAATGCCCTCATTTTATTTTGCTTTCCCCTGCAGTCTATTTTCTTTCATCTTTGATCTAGCATTAATTAGCACCTTCTACAGCTCTCTATCCTATTCAGCCCTGCCATACTCACTAGGCCTGGGCTGAGCATTTTTTCAATGAAGTTTCTGAGTGTCTCGGAGAGAACATTCATAAGGCAACAAAAGCCTGCTTATCTTTGCCTCATTCTTGCTGCACAATCTTTCAAATCTTTGTGTGAAGGGAGCTGAGAGCCTCTCTATCTGTAATCTCACCTTTAAAAGTAAAATCCTATATCCAGAGTAGTCATATCATTGTTATTGGCTTGAGGCTCATCTGGTGGTTCCTTTATACTTGTATCCTATCTGACTTTAATTTCCTTAATAAGAAGGGTTGGAGTTCCATATCAGGCTCTCTTATATATTTGTTCTCTGTTTTCCTCCTAAATTTCCTGTTCTAGTAGCTGCACTGCATAAGATTTCTTTACATGCCCACTGTTGAGAAACTTTATTTTTTATCTGTGTGGATCTATATTCACTAATACCAAATTTGTCTGCACAGAAAACATGTGTTTGAATTCCTATTGTTAGTCTATTGGGCACACACTGGGATCCCAGAAGTAGTAAATTGTCAGATATATTGAATCGTTGTAGTCTAGATGATTCTGCTACAGTATATTACACCTACGATCAATATAATATAAAACTTTTTTTTTCTCCTTGTAACTCCAGGTTCTTAGATGAATGTGAGATCTGTTTTAAAGAACTTGAATTCTTAAGCAAATGTGATCTTGACATGTGAGTTAGGAAATAATTATTCTCATCACAGAGGAATCCCTCAATCTACAGAAAAGCTCTTTTACAATTTCTCTTAATAATCAGTTTTCTTTGGTTCTTACAGTATTTTACCTGTCAAAACCCTAAAAAGTATTGAATTTAAAGGCTAATATGCAGAACCATTATCAGTAGGGAGAACTCAAAACCAGACGAAGCCTCTCTGTAATTACAGTCTTAGGCAATGACACATCAACCTGATTTTGGGGAGCATATCTCTGTGTAATATTAAGTGCACTATAAGTAACACCACTTTGGGGGCTCCTATTCATTCATCCTTAAAATCCTAGGGTTAACCTTCACTATTTCTTCTCCCTTTCTGTTTGGCCAACAAATTCCATCACTTTTTAAAAAGTTTTTATTTAAATTCCAGTTAGTTAACATACAGTGTAATATTAGTTTCAGGTGTACAATTTAATGATTCAGCACTTCCATAGATCATCTGGTGCTCATCACCAACAAGTACAGTCCTTCATCCCCCTGTTTCACCCATTCCCTCACCCTTCTCCCCTCTGGTGACCATTAGTTTGTTCTTCATAGTTAAGAGTGTTTTTTGGTTTCCCTCTCTTTTTCCCCCTTTGATCATTTGTTTTGTTTCTTAAATTCTACACATGAGTAAAATCATATGGTATTTGTCTTTCTCTGACTGACTGACTTTGCTTAGCATAATACCATTAAGTTTACCTCCAAAATAGCTCTCAAATCTGTGTCCTCCTGTTTATTCAATTCACTTACTGCCAGTGTATTTCAATTCACTTCTCAACAAATATATAGTTAGGGTTGACTATGAATGTCTTAGTGACTATTCTAGGTACTGGAATAAAAGTGTTAAAAGAATAAACAAGATTTCATTTATGTATCTTAGATTATTTTTCAGAATTTCATTATTTCTTGCTTTAAGGACCAACATTCATCTTATGCTTTCAATTTCCTTCCCCTGGAATCTCTCCCCCACCCCAGCATCAGAGTTGTCTCTCTGAAAGACTATCTGGATCACATCATTGCCATATTTGAATGACTCTTTACCATCAACTTTGTAAGTGCCAATGCTAGTGGCTATGGGTGCTCTTTTTGGCTTGAGCCAAATATGCTTTTCAAACTTGATTTCCTGCTGTTTTTTTTCACTGTTCTCCAGTCTCAGAGGACCAAGAGCTCCTCTTTGACTAGGCTAAGATAAAGTTTTACCGGCTCTCTTACGAATTTGTGCTTAGTTATTGTACTTACACTTCATTTGTACCTGAAGAATTTCTACTCAGTTCTGTGAAGGAAGTCATCTTTGCCCTCAGTAGACAGTTATTTCTTTGTCTCTGAGCCATAGAAAATTTTATTTTATTTTTTTTTTTAAATATTTTTTTGAATTTTTATTTATTTATGATAGTCACAGTGAGAGAGAGAGAGAGAGAGGCAGAGACATAGGCAGAGGGAGAAGCAGGCTCCATGCACCGGGAGCCCGACGTGGGATTCGATCCCGGGTCTCCAGGATCGCGCCCTGGGCCAAAGGCAGGCGCCAAACCGCTGCGCCACCCAGGGATCCCCATAGAAAATTTTAAAACATGCTTTTATGAAGGTAGCAATTATGGATTCAAATTATTTTGGGGGATTCAAATTATTTTTATACTTGTTCATTTTTCATTTCACTCCCATTAGTTATATTTCTCACTCACTATAGGGAACTGTCAGTTCTCAGGAAGCCTCAGGGAATGTGGCACAATGGCTGTCCAGATTTTTCAATACCAGCATTTTCCCAGGTAACACTAAATTTTGAGAGAAAACAAGTATTAATAGATCTTAAATAATTAAAAAACAATTTAATAACTCATTAGACTGTCAGCTTCTTGAGGGCAAAAAATATATCTTCTTTATACTAAACAACAGTTTTCTGAATAAAGGCAGAAATAAGTTGATGAAGTACACAGAGATTCTCTGCTTTTTTTTTTTGAAGGAGATATTTATGGGAATATAAATATTACCTTAAGAAAGTCATATCTCCAGTTCTCTCTTATTTGCCATATTTAATGTGACCACCACTGAATATATGCTCCTCAAGGACAAAATAAACTGAAACCAAGGAGAAACAACAAGAGTGACACTATGATTTAAAGTCCTATGTATGGGGCACCTGGGTGGCTCAGTGGTTTGGCGCCTGCATTTGGCCCAGGGCATGATCCTGGAGTCTGGGGATTGAGTCCATCATTGGGCTCTCTGCATGGATCTTGCTTCTCCCTTTGCTTATGTTTCTGCCTCTCTCTGTGTCTCAGGAATAAATAAATAAAATTTTTAAAAAATCCTATGCAAAGTAATTACTCATTTCCAATAATCTTGATATCTAGACATAGCTTAAACTATGCTTTTCAGAATTCTAGTATTGATTAGAACAGTTATCTGAAAACAGTATCCTTTTTGAAGAGAACATGCATAAAGATTTGTAACCTTAGCAATACAAAATCTTAATACAAAATCTTAAATCATCCTTTAATGGGTTTTAATGCTTTATTCTTCAGAATTTATAGTCTCTCCAGAAATACTCTTGATATTATGCAAAAGAATAGTTTTTCCAGAACTACCTAAAAGTGGGCAAATAAAACCAATACAGAAGGAAGAGCTTAAAGGATCACATGCTTGAAATGGGAGATTCCCTAGACTCAGACTAGGGAACTGTCAGCTCTCAGGCATCCCCAGGGAATGTGATATGATAGCTGCCCAGATTTTTTCTTTTTCTTTTTTTTTTTTAAGATTTTATTTATTTATTCATGAGAGAGAGAGAGACAGAGAGAGAGGCAGAGACACAGGCAGAGGGAGAAGCAGGCTTCATGCAGGGAGCCCGACATGGGACTCAATCCTGGGTCTCCAGCATCATGCCCTGGGCCAAAGGCAGTGCTAAACCGCTGAGCCACCCGGGCTGCCCTCCCAGATTTTTTCAATACAAGCATTTTCCTGAGTGTCACTAAATTTTGAGAGAAAAGAAGTATTACTGGGTCTTAAATAATTGAAACAATTTAACTTAATGAAGTAAGTACAAAAAACTCAAAAGAACAGTATAGTTCACATGTAGAATTTCTTGAAGTGAGAAAAGCCACTATCAAGATTTTTCAAACTTGTGACCCGATTGTATAACTTATTTCAAATTAGCAGAGTTAAGGAAACAATCTCAACAGAGTAAGGTTATGGTCCTGGTCTATCGAAAAAATGTTTATAAGTAGTCCTTAAAATTAAGATGTATAAATGAGGGAAAGAGGAATGTAGATAGTTATGTTTAGAGTATATATGAATGTAATAAAGATCCTTATGTCCCCAAAGACAGCCATTGACTTACAAGAGGACATTCGTAAAAATATATACCTGTTTCTAGAGTATTCAGCCTATTGGTATAAGGACAAGTCAAAGTCCAGTACCACGATTCAGGTATCTATATATATTCCTGAATATATATTATTCATATTTCATATATTCATATATATATGAAAATGCCCTTCATAGTTCAAGAAAAGAGGAACTTTTGCCTATAAATGAGCAATATAAATAGCCTTCTTGTTTTGTACCAGTTAACCTTTGTTTTTGTTTGGATAAAGGTTTTAGTTATGTGAATTTGCCATGATACCAGTGGGAAATCACTTAGGGCAAAGTGATTTTTCCCAATATTTCAGAAAGCATTGGATATTTTAAAAACAACCCACAGTTATATTTCTTTGCAATACACTACCATGACTCTATGGGCTGATTACCCTCTTAGAAACTGTCTAAAAATGATACAGGTGAGAAAAGATAACTGAAATTTGCTGTATAAATGTTAGATCCTGTGATAGATGGACCTTAGCTGTCATCTGACATAGAGGCTGTAACATAGGGAACTGCACAATAGCTTCCTTGGTGAGGTGTAATATTCTTTTTATCTGAATTTTTTTATCAGAGTTAGTAATTTTCTTTCACAAGCATCCTAGTCTCTAAGACTATCAACCTTAGTGGCCTTCCTTTCTTCTTCTACTCTCACCTCTATTTTGAAAACTTGATTTGTTTTTCTGTCTATTTTGAGAATATCTGTAATAATCTGAATACTGGCATTTTCTCTGGGTTAGAAATGTGTTTTAATGAAGGCAACTTTAAGTTATAATGAACAGTCGTGTTTCCTGGAACTTATAGCAACTCCAAAAAGTTAATAGACTTACAAAATAAGAATTATTGCTATTATATATATGTCTAATATATCTATTATATATTATATTGAAAATATTATTTAGATAATCTTAACAAAATGTATAGGACTTATGAAAAAATAGGCTATTGAACAGTGGTAAAAATAATAGTTTGTATTTCTTATATGTCTCCAAATTAGCTTATTTCACTTTTAATTTAATTGGTAATACTGGAATAAGACAAACGACTACATTCTGAAGTCTCTTCACCTTTGTGAAAAACATATTCTGCTTCCTTAAATTTAGTTTCTTATCTGTTGGTAATGGAATTATGTGTAGTTT
Source organism: Vulpes vulpes (assembly GCF_048418805.1). Lineage (NCBI taxonomy): Eukaryota > Metazoa > Chordata > Mammalia > Carnivora > Canidae > Vulpes > Vulpes vulpes. The sequence goes on from NC_132780.1 coordinate 150,650,312, forward strand.
TTATTTTGCTAAATCTGAACCCCATATGCAACTGTGTATCTTCAAACGGTATCTTAGTATTTCTGAGAATGCCTAGAGGTATCTGAAAAGGACTTAATACTAAATGCAATATTCAGATCCTGGTATATTTTTCTTGCATGTCTTTTCTGTTCTCTCTGTTGAATACTCCTTTTTCTTCCCATGCAGCATCCTTGATGCATTGGAACCCAAGAAGTTAGATCTTACAAAGGGGAAAGGAACTTTTATCTATTTTTGGTATCATCTTCTATTTGGGTGTCATTCGTGGGGTTTTATATACTATATAGTTTTTAGTGAAATAGTCAGTTTTTATGACAAGTCTGACCCTTCCCCCAGCTTGAAACTTAGCTGAGTCCAGTGTGGATAGATGTGAGCAAAGGGGAATTATTGTCTCAGTTGCTCCTCCTCCCTTTTGATTGTGACTTAGTTACTAGATCAAGCTTATCCTGTCTGGATACCTCTTTTTTGATTAGGCTTTCTTTCTTAGGAGGCTCATTAGTGCATCAAGCAAAACTGCCCTGAACTTCTCATGTATTTGGTGAAATCTCAGATATGGGATTCCTCTCCTGCCTGTTTTATTTTGGAGTTGAATGGTTCCTTAGATATTTCTGATTTACTCTTGTATTTTATGTAAATAGCTAAAGTAACTAGTAGCCAGACCACCTGAATGGAAGTTTGATTGAGGTAAAGACTGTTTGAAATTGTTATGATAGTTATGATAAATGAGTAGAAAATGAGCAATGCAGTTTCAGATATGACCTACTGCTTGAAGCACATAATAACCTTTGGAGATTTGGGGGCACTTATTGTGAGTGGTAATTTTTTTTCCACGGTGATAATAGCTTTTGGTAGAAAAGTTACAAGGATGTAAATATAATTATAAAACTGCATAGTGGTTTTCAAAACCAAACCATCTTGAACTTACAGATTAAACTGTCCAGCATATCTGAAACCTTAAAGTATTCCAGTCTACTATTCCTATGTGTAGCAGAAAACCGGGACAGATGGGAACCATGACTCCTTAGTCAATTCCGGGAAAAAGGGAAAGTTTTATCAGTGTTATCCCATCTTCCACATCATTTTTTCTTCCCTCCCTTTTGAGCTCAAAGATATATATGCATTAATGTATTTTCTTGAATGCCCCCCAAGATCTCTACTGTAAACCTGCCTTCTTTAGACAATACTTCTGTGCTATGGTACCATCATTTTATTCTGTCCCCTACTAAGAACAACTTTCTAGCAAATGGACATATTTAAAATATTTTAATAAATTTGTATTTCTTCCAGGAATGTTTTTTTTTCCCCCAGGAATGTTTATTATACAGAGGGATATGGGGATTTGCTCTATGAAGTTCTGATGCTGAGATTTGGGATTGTTGAGATGGATTTGTGGGGCACTATGTGGGCAGTATTGTATTCTCATAGTCCATCACATCACACAAAAGTGGTAGTACATCATAGGCTTTCTCCACATAAAACTGTTGCTGTTCAGAACACACTGCAGTTGAGGACTGGATATTTATAAGAGAGAAATATAAGATGAAGAAAAACATACGATTTGGAGTCCAGACTCAACCTCTCCCATTCTATGTTCTTAGACAAGTCCTGTTATTCTATTAATAAATAGAACATGTTTACTAACATCTCCCTTATTAGATTTAGTCAAGAGAAAATGTGAGCTATTACAAGTTTGGATACTTTATGGATTGTTACATGCTACATTGATAATGGGAGTAAAAGATTTGATTTCCATACATACATGTGTAAATTGAAATCCCACATTAGGCACATAGCCATTTTATGAAATAATATACACATATACATGTTTTCACATAAATTCTTTTATCTACAATAGTTATCTGTATTTATACTATGGTTATCAGTATAGTCTTATACTGAGACTTTTAGTTTATGCCACTTAGGGTAGAGTTTCAGAGGGATACATATAAAGAAGGGAGGCATCTTTAAATACTTCAAAACCTCCATACCCTAGTTGTCCTAGAATTTATTTTCTTCAATAAATGAATTTGGTTTTAAGCCATTTGGGCATAAATAAGTATATTCTGAGCAAGTAAATAATGTTATGGTCAAAAAGAAAACTGCACAAACACATTTTTGTAAGGCCTTGATGACAATTCCATAGTAAACCAGGTTGAAGCCATAAGGAAAATAAAAAAGATCAAAATCTGACAGTAATTTACATTTTATCAAGAGACAAATCAAACATTTTTAATCATGCCAGTATTTTTTATTATTATTCGTAGATGGGGTACACTGAAAGGAGCACAAGGACAGAAAGAAAAATTCTGGGTATGTAAGTCTTTCCAATTGACTTTCTACTGTGAAGTGAGTATTTTAGAATCATCTGGGTCTCTACTTACTGGTTTGTGTTATTTAGTCCTATCCTAAGTCACTGTAATATTGTTTGTAATAATAGTATTTTCTTCAGCAGAAAAATTTTGTGATCATTTATATTATACTAATAGTTTTTCTCTTTCTTCTTATTTCAAATTATAAATAAAGAACTGGTATTTTTTTAAAAAAATATTTTATTTATTTATTCATGAGAAACACAGAGAGAGAGGCAGAGACATAGGCAGAGGGAAAAGCAGGCTTCCTGTGGGGAACCAGATGCAGGACTCGATCCCAGGACCCTGGGATCACGACCGGAGCCAAAGGCAGATACTCAGCCACTAATCTACCCAGGTCCCCCAGAATTGGTATTTTTTTAAAGTGAAAATCAATAGGAAAACATTTATTATCAGCTATATTAATGGTTAGACTTCTTTCATATGTCAATTTTGTGTTTTTACATTTTTTTTACTATGGATGATGACTTTATAATGTTATAATCAATTACACATATTGATATCATATATAATAAACATATATGTAAATATATGAATGTATTTCCTCATGGTAAAGTGTTTTATTTTTGTTTTTGCTAATTATGGCATATATATGTTTCTCCACTGAGAAAGAAACAATGTCTAGTCTAAAAAATTAGAGAAAGTTAAAAAACAATTTATAGAAGATTGGAACATAGCACTTCAAATATTGTTAATTACAATAAACTTTGGTGAATTGTTCCAGATCCTTATATTATGTATATTTTATTTTAATTTCTGCAAAAACGCAGAAATAAATGAATAAGTAATGTATTCATTATGAAATCTGAATTTGAATACATGTAGTAGAAGGCATATTAAAACTTATAAAACATTAAATATTAGGAGTGATACTCATCAGGGTGACTCTTGTTAATTAGATTTCTTGACGAGGCACTCACAAAAATCAATCAGCCAAGTACGTGGTCACCCCTTGTATCTATCTTGTTGATACACGGAAATATTTTGCTTTTAAGTAGAATGATGCTTCTTTGTATTTAGACTGAGCTCTCTTAAATATCATTATCTTCATTAGAATGAATCTTGCAGTAGCCAATAATTTAACATTAATGCTCAATAGTTAAAATTCATAATTTGTGGAAGAGGATATGTTGCTTGAGTACCTACAGTTAAGTTTCTGTATGGAATTTCTACTAGATGAGTTTAAACAGTTATTCAATATCATAATAATATAATATTTAGAGGCAAAACAAAGTCTTTTTTTTAAAAAAAAACAAAGTCTTTGATTAATGTATTGAACTTAAACTGTTTTTGACATGTAGTGCCTCATAGCTATTTGTGGAGTGAATATGAATGAAAGTGCACAAGAAAACTTTCTGTGACACTCTCACTTTTGACTTCATTATTTCCACCCTAAAGCCTCATGGATGGTATACACACATGTACACCCACACATATACTGACTCACTCTCATATATTCAACACATATATGCATACTATCCTTTTAAATTATTTTGTTGCAATTACTATCAATTCTGAACTTACTACTTGTCAATATCAGAGAAAACTGTATGTCATGGGCATACAGGTAGGATTTATTTCTGCTATGACTCTTTTAGATAAATTGTTTAATGTCAGCGGTAGGAATAAGAATTAGATGAAAAATTATAATATTTTATTAAGTTGCACATTTTGGCCATTTTTTTTTCTCTAGTTAACTGTATCTTCATCTTGGGCCAGTATCATATCTACCTTAATTGTCACAGCATTCAAAGGACAAAGCAGAAGGACTGCCACATATTGGGAACATGCACAATACTTGTTGAATGACTGAATGAATAACATTAATCTGTGCATTCAGGAAAAAAATTAGTCAAGTCACTAAAATAGTTTTCATTTTACATAAAATTAATATTTGGTTTAATTAAAATATGAAGTCCTTATATAGTACTACTGTACTGCCAAGAATTATGAAGGGTCTGATGTTATCCCACTTGAATTAAGGACGTGGGTCAGAAGAAGAGTACTTAACTGTTGGTCACATCCAGATCAAGAGCCAGATGTCACTGCATGGGTCCTCACACTTTAGTCTTGCAGTGATAAGAGGCAACAATCTTTTTCCATACAGGTAGCACCTTATGATACCTCATAAATGAGGCACAGAGAACAACGAACTTTCTCCATTGTTTTATATATATGTATATATGTGTGTGTGTTTATCTATGTCATATATGTATATGACAAACAACCTCCTTCAAGGAGAAAAACAAATATTCCATTAAGATGGGGTGGAAAGGATCTTGTGTTCTTATCCTTATGCTTAGTAATATAAATATGTCTTTCCAAGGGCCAGATAATGACTTCAGATAATGACACAGATAATGTCTTCAAACACTGAACTTCGTCCTTTCTAACATATAAATACCAAAGGAGATAATGTTCCAATACTACTGGCACCATGGGCTTAATTTAGGACCTTGTCTGGCCCTGACTCTTTGACCCTCTTGGAGAGATAAGAGAAGTTTTATTATCCTTTTGGATCAGATCAATTAACTAGACAAATGGCTACAGATCTAATTCTTATTGAATGTGAAAATGAAATATTTCTGGCAGAAAGGAAAACAAATATGCTCTATCTCTATTATCATATACACTTTTTGTGTGTCAGGAGATTAGTTTTTTGCAAGAGCACTGAGAAGTTCAGAGAAGTTTTATTTCCCCACAATTATATATGAATGTTTTAAAATATTTACAAGTAGGCCTACAATATTGTAAATTGTAATAAAAAGAGAATAACTTCCATTACTAAATAAAATGTAATACATAACAAAAGTCATATATTCCACTAAATAAATTGAAAATACCAGAATTAATTTTCAAAACTCATATATATTTTTAAGATTTTATTTATTTATTCATGAGAGACACAGAGAGAGAGGCAGAGACAGGCAGAGAGAGGCAGAGAGAGGCAGAGAGAGAGAAGCACTCTCTCGGCAGGGAGCCTGATATGAGACTCAATCCCAGGACTCCAGGATCATGACCTGAGCCAAAGGCAGACACTCAACCGCTGAGCCACCCAGCTACGCCTCCAAACTCATATTTTTAAAGAAATGGGAAAGCTGAATCTGAAGAAGATTTTCTGTCCTGTGAGCATTTGGTAGGTGTGGGCACAAGCTGAAGATTACATTTGAAATATGCAGAGAAAGAGGGAGACCTCTAGGAGAAAGAGAATCCAGCTGGATTTGGATTTAGAGGAACCAGAAACACACAACTATCTCTTCTTATGGAATATTTATTGAGTATGAACAGTGTGAGTAGCTGAGGAGGGGGATGAAAAGGCAGAATGAAATCTGCAGTCTTGAAGAATCTGCAAGAGGAGTCCCACTGGAAGACAGAGTTAGTGGTCTCAAATAAAATTCAATAAAATATATCCAACTTGTATACAGAGAAAAACATAATGAAAAAACAAAAGCAAATTCAGAAAAATGTAAATACAATCAATGATAGTACCTAATCAAATGGTAGTACCACCATTGATTGTTTTTACATTGTTCTAAATCAAATGGTTTAACATATATTTAATTGTATTCTCAGTAGAATTAAGAGAGAGAAAGAGCCAGAATCAATTTTTAAAAACATGATGGCCAATAGTTTTCCAAAACTGAAGGACATCAACCCAAAGATTTAGAAAGCTCAATAAACTTCATGAAGGAGAAGTCAAGAAAACCACATCCAAGCATTTCATAATCAAATAGTTGAAAATAAAAGATAAAGTGAGGGCAGCCCCGGTGGCGCAGCGGTTTAGCGCCGCCTGCAGCCCAGGGTGTGATCCTGGAGACCCTGGATCAAGTCCCACGTCAGGCTCTCCGTATGATGCCTGCTTCTCCCTCTGCCTGTGTCTCCGTCTCTCTCTCTCTGTCTCTATGAATAAATAAATAATAAAAAAAAATCTTAAAAAAAAGAAATGTAAATCTTTGGAAAATTTCTTTCCTACATTTTCACCCATTCCTTTAAAATTACATTTTTAAATTCAGGCATTTGGAAGGAAAAAATAACAATTGGTGAGGGAATAGAAGAAATAACAGTAGGAAGAATAAGATTAATAAACAAAATATATATTCTGAGGTGCCTTTTATTAGTGCTTATTTACAAAGTACTATTCTTCATAATTTATAATATTGCCTTTTATGGAAACCTAGGCTAGATCCCATTAGTACATAAATTTGCATTTGTTTATAAAAACATCACGTAGTCTTCTGATTTTACCAACTATCTAATGATGAAATGTGGGTAGTAATAATTTTAAGACATCCAAATGAGAATAGGTACAGTGCTACATATCATAGTTATAAGAATTTAAAACGTATTATTATTTTTGACAGTTCATCTTAGGTTATGACTAATTTTTTGACTCTCATCTTTGAATATACACATATCAGAACTGAATACAAAGTTTAGAAATGGGAATTCAGAACAGCTCATTGTTGCTAAAACTCTCACACATTTTGTTACTGTCTTATTTCCAGCTAAATTGAGGACATTCCATCTTTGAAGTCATAAATTGAAGTCATAATTTTAGACACAGTTTTGAAAGTGCTCCTTTATGATGTCAGGACTGATTAAGAAGGCAAAGGGTCAATATAAAAAGAAGCAAATTATGACATCAAATACATAAATAATGCATGGAGTAAAAACATAGAGTTTTGTATGTGCTCAAAGTTAAGTTGTTATCAATATAAAATAGACTGTTATACATATAAGATGTTTTGTGTTAGTGTCATGGTAACCACAAAGCAAAAACCTACAGTAGATTCACAAAAGTTAAAGAGGAATTAAAGCATACCACTCTGGAAAATCATCACCCATAAAAAAAAGCAAAAGATAAAAAAGAAACAGGGAACTACAAAACAACCAGAAAATAATAAGATAGCATAAGTAAGTTTTTATTTATCAATAATTTAAAAGTAAATGACTAAATTCTCTAATTGAAAGGTGTAGATTGACTGAATGGATTAAAAAACAGGACCCAATTATATGCTGCCTATGAGACTCTTTTCAGTTTTAAGGGCACACATAGGCTGAAGGGATAGAGAAAGATATCCCATACAAATAGAAAACAAAAGAGACCAGGGGTATCTATAGTCATTATCAGATGAAGCATACTTTAAGTAAAAAAATGTAACAAGAGAAAAGAAGTTCTTTATACTGAAAAGGGGATCAATTAATCAAGAGGATATATATAACCTATGCACCCAACATTGGAGGACCCAAATCAATTAAGGAAATATTAACAGATCTGAAGAGAAATAGACAATACAATAACAGTAGAAGATTTCAATACTCCACTATGATCAATGGACAGATTACTTAGAAAGATACTCAAGGGATCCCTGGGTGGCGCAGCGGTTTGGCGCCTGCCTTTGGCCCAGGGCGCGATCCTGGAGACCCGGGATCGAATCCCACGTCGGGCTCTCGGTGCATGGAGCCTGCTTCTCCTTCTGCCTGTGTCTCTGCCTCTCTCTCTATCTCTCTGTGACTATCATAAATAAATTAAAATAAAAAAAAAAGTTAAAAAAAAAAAAAAAAAAAGAAAGATACTCAATAAGGAAACCCTGGATTTTAACTATACATTAGACCAAATAGACCTAACAGACATATACTTTACATTCCACCCAAGGACATTAAGCATATTCTTCTCAAGCCCCCACAGAACATTTTCTAGGGTGGATCATATGTTAAGTCACAAAACAAGCCTTAGCAAATCTAAGATTGAAATCATACCAAGTATCATTTCTGACCAAATTATATGGAACTACTATTCAATAACAAGAAAAAAATCAGAAAATTCACAGATGTATGGAAATTATATAACACATTTCTGAAAAAAGAGTGGATTAAAGAAGAACTCAAAAGAGAAACTAATATCTTGAAATAAACAAAAATGAAAAAAAACAACCTATTAAAATCTATGGAATTCAGCAGAAGAAATTGTAAGAATCTTTATAGTATTAAATGCCTACATTAAGAAAGAAGAGAGATCACAAATAATTATAAATTCTTCAACAACTAGCAAAAGGAGTACAGACTAAACATGAAGTTAGTATAGGGAAGAAAATACTATATATCAGAGTAGTAATAAATGAAAAAGAGGCCAGAAAATCAATATGAAATATCAACAAAACTAAGAACTGTTTGTTTGAAGACAGACAGAATTGACAAACCCTTACCTAGGCTAAGAAAAAGGAGAGAAATAAGTAAAAATCAGAAATGTAAGAGGAGATATTACAATGAATACAAAGGATTATAATAGACTGCTATGAAAAACTATATTCCAACAAATTGGATAGCCTAGAAAAAAAAATGGATAAATTCTTGGAAGAATACAACCTAACAAAACTGAATTATTAAGAAATAGGAAATCTGGAACACATCGGTGGCTTATTGCCTTCAGCTCAGGGCATGATCCCGGAGGCTGGGGATCAAGTCCTGCATTGGACTCTCCACAGAGAGCCTGCTTCTCTCTCTGCCTGTGTCTCTGCCTCTCTTTCTGTTCATGAATAAGTAAACAAAATCTTAAAAAAAGAAATAGGAAATCTGAATATATATATATAAGGAGTGAAAATGTATCAATAATTAAAAATCTCTCGACAAAGAAAAGCATAGGACCAGATGGTTTTACTGATAAATTCTACCTAATGTTTAAATAAAACTTAACATCAGTGCTAGCAATTTTTTGGTGCAGTCTTTTGGGTATTCATGTCATCTGCAAGTAGTGAAAGTTTGACTTCTTCCTTGCTGATTGGATGTCATTTATTTCTTTTTGTTGTCTTATTACTGAAAGTAGGACTTCCAGTTCTATACTAAGTGACAGTGGTCAGAGTGGACATCTCTGTTGTGTTCCTGATTATAGAGGAAAAGCTCTCGTTTTCCTCATTGAAGATATTAGTTGTGAATTTTTCATATATGGCCTTTGTGATGTTGAGGTATATTCTCTCTCTCCCTACTTTGTTGAGGATTGTTATCAAGAATGGATGGAAAAGCCTTGTCAAAGGCTTTTTTCTGCCTCTATTGAGAGGATCATATGATTCTTATCCTTTATTATGTAGTATATCACATTGATTTGTAAATATTGAACCACCCTTGTTACCTAGGCGTAAATCTTATGTGATCATGGTGAATGATTTTTTAAATGTATTGTTGGGTTTGTTTTGGACTATTTTATTGAGAATTTTTGCATCCATGTTCATAAGGGATATTGGCCTATAGTTCTTTTTTAGTGGAGTCTATCTATTTTTGGTATCAGGGTAATGTTGGCTTCATAGAATGAATTTGGAAGTTTTCATTTCTTTTTCATGTTTTTTTTAAAGATTTTATTTATTTATTTATTCATGAGAAATAGAGAGAGAGAGAGAGAGAGAGAGAGAGAGGCAGAGACACAGGCAGAGGGAGAAGCAGGCTTCATGCAGGGAGCCCGACATGGGACTCGATCCCAGTTCTCCAGGATCCCCTGGGCTGAAGGCGGCACTAAACCACTGAGCAACCCGGGCTGCCTTCTTTTTTATGTTTTTAAAATAGTTTGAGAATATAGGTACTAACTCTACTTTAAATGTTTGGCAGAGGGGCACCTGGGTGGCTCAGTGGTTGAGAATCTGCCTTTGGCTCCGGGCATGATCCTTGGATCGAGTTGTGCTTTGGGCTCCTCACAGAGAGCCTGGTTCTCCCTCTGCCTCAGTCTTTGCCTCTCTCTGTGTCTCTCATGAATAAATAAATAACATCTTTAAAAAAATGTTTGGCAGAGTTTTTCTGTGAGGCTATCTGGCCCTAGACTTTTGTTTGTTGGGAGTTTTTGATTACTGATTCAATTTCCTTCCTGATTATTGGTTTGTTCAAATTTTCTATTTCTTCTGGTTTCAGTTTTGGTGGTTTCTATGAAAGATTCCACCAAAAAACTTCTAGAACTAATAAACAAATTGAGTAAGTTTCAGGACACAAAATTAAATTTGTTGCATTTTTATACACCAATAATAAAGCAGCAGAAAGAGAAATTAAGGAATCAATACCATTTATAATTGCACTAAAAAACAATAAGATACCTAGGAAGAAACCTATCCAAAGAGGTGAAAGACCTATATTCTGAAAACTCTAAAACATTGATGAAAGAAATTGAAGATCACAAAAAGAAATGGAAAGACATTCCATGTTCATGGGTTGGAGGAATAAATATCATTAAAATTCCTATACTACCCAGAACAGTCAACACATTTAATGTAATTCCTATCAAAACACCACCAGTATTTTTCACAGAGCTAGAACAAACAATCCTAAATTTGTATGGAATAACAAAGGACCCCAAATAGCCAAAGCAACCTCAAAAAAGAAAAGCAAAGCTAGAGGCATAACAATTCTGGACTTCAAGTTATACTACTAAGTGGTAGTGATCAAAACAGAATAGATTTGGCACAAAATATCTGGCACAAAAATAGACACATAGATCAATGGAACAAAATAGAAAACCCAGGAATGAATCCATAACTATGTGGTAAACTGACCTTAAACAAGCTGAAAAGATTATCCAGTGGGAAAAAGACAGTCTCTTCAACGAATGGTATTGGGAAAACTGGACAGGCACATGCAGAACAATGAAATTGGACAAGTTTTTTACACCATACACAAAACAAATAAAATATATATGAAAGACCTAAATGTGAGACTTGAAACCATAAAGCTACTAGAGGAGAACACAGGCAGTAACCTCTTTGTGTGAGTTATAGCAATTTCTTTCTAGATATGTCTCCTGAGGCAAGAGAAACAAAACTAAAAATAAGCTATTGGGGCTTCATCAAAATAAAAAGCTTCTGTACAGCAAAGGAAACAGTCAACAAAACTAAAAGGCAACCTATGGTATGGGAGAAAATATTTGCAAATGATATATCTGATAAAGGGTTAGTGTCCAAAATATATAAAGAATTTTAAAATGCAACACTCAAAAAATGAATAATACCATTGAAAATGGGCAGAAAACATGAATAGATGTTCTTCCAAAGAAGACATCCAGATGGCCAACAGACACATGAAAAGATGCTCAACATCACACTCTGCATCAGGGAAATATGAATCAAAACTACAATGAGATATCACCTTACACTCATCAGAATGGTTAAAATCAGCAACACAAGAAACAACAGGTGTTGGCGAGGTTGTGGAGAAATGGGAACACTCTTGCAGTCTTGTTTGGAATACAAACTTATCCTGCCACTCTTGAAACAGTATGGCGATTCCTCAAAAAGTCAAAACTGGAACAACCCTATGATCTAGCAATTGCACTACTAGGTATTTACCCAAAGAAAACAAAACAAAACAAAACAAAACAAAACTAATTCAGAGAGATATCTACAGCCAGATGTCTATAGCAGTATTACTTACAATTGCCAAATAAAGAATCCAAGCATCCTTAGACTGATGAATGGATAAAGAAGGTATGGTGAATGCAACGGAATATTACCCAGCTATAAAAAAGAAAAATCTTGCCATTTGCAATGGTATGGATAGACGTAGAGAGTATTCTGTTTTTTTTTGTTTTTGTTTTTTGTTTTTTTTTTATTTATGATAGTCACAGAGAGAGAGAGAGAGAGAGAGGCAGAGACTCAGGCAGAGGGAGAAGCAGGCTCCATGCACCGGGAGCCTGACGTGGGATTCGATCCCGGGTCTCCAGGATCGCGCCCTGGGCCAAAGGCAGGCGCCAAACCGCTGCGCCACCCAGGGATCCCGAGTGTATTCTGTTAAGTGAAATAAGAGAAAAACAAATATCATTTAATTCATGTGTGGAATTTAAGAAACAAAACAAACGAGCAAAGGGGGGAAAAAGGAGGGAGGGAAGCAAACCAAGAAATAGACTCTTAGCTATAGAGTCTTAGCTATAGAGGACAAACTGATGGTTACCAGAAGGAAGGTGGGTGGGTGGATGGATGAAATAGGTGATGGATATGAAAGAGTGTACTTGCTGTGATAAGCACCAAGTGCTCAATGGAATTGTTGAATTACTGTATTGTACAAGTGAAACTAATATTACACTGTATGTTAACAAACTGTGATTTAAATAAAAACACTTAAAAATTAACACCAAATCCTTCTCAAATTCTTTAAAAATTTGAAGAGGAAGGAACACTCCCAAACTCATTTCACAAGGCCAGGATTACCCCTGATACCAAAGCCAGAAAAGGAAGCTAGAAGGAAAGAAAATATCCCTAATTAATAAAGATTCAAAAACTAAAAAAAAAAAAAAAAAAAAACCAGCAAACTGAATCCAGCAGTACATTAACATGATCATAATCATGATCATAGGGATTTATGCCTGGCAACATAGGCAAATCAGTAAATGTGATACCCTTATTAATAAAATGAAAGATAAAAAATTATAGGATCATCTCAATAAATATAGACAAAGCATTTAACAAAATTCAACATCTTTTAGTGGTTAAAAACTCTAAAAAACTAAACTTAGAAGAAGTATACCTCAGCATAATAATGGACACATACGACATCATATTCAATAGTGAAAGATTAAAACTTTCTCTAAAATCAGGAATAAAATAAGGGTGTCCCCTCTTAGCTCTGCCATTCATCATAGTGCTGGAAGTTCTAGACAGAGCACTTAGATAAGAGAAAGAAACAAGGGATCCCTGGGTGGCACAGTGGTTTAGCGCCTGCCTTTAGCCCAGGGCGCGATCCTGGAGACACGGGATCGAATCCCACGTCGGGCTCCCGGTGCATGGAGCCCGCTTCTCCCTCTGCCTGTGTCTCTGCCTCTCTCTCTCTCTCTCTCTCTCTCTGTGACTATCATAAATAAATAAAAATTTTTAAAAAAAAGAGAAAGAAACAAAAGGAATCCAAATCAGAATGGAAGAAGTAAACTGTCTCTGTTTGTACATGATACAATCTTATATATATATATAAACCTAGACTGCACCAAAAATCCATTAGACCTAATAACAGAGCAGCAGGGTACAAAATCAACATACACAAATTAATTGCCTTTCTTTCTTTCTTTCTTTCTTTCTTTCTTTCTTTCTTTCTTTCTTCTTTCTTTCTTTTTCTTCTTTCTTCTCTTTCTTTCTTTCTTTCTTTCTTTCTTTCTCTTTCTTCTTTCTTTCTTTCTTTCTTTCTTTCTTTCTTTCTTTCTCTTTCTTTCTTCTTTTTCTTTTTCTTTCTTTTCGTTCATTCTTTTTTGAGAGAGAGGGAGCCTGTATGAGCGGGGGTGGGGGAGTACTGGGGGGTATCCCAAGCAGGCTCCACACATGGGGTTCGATCTCATGATTCTGAGATCATGACCTGAGCCGAAATCAAGAGTCAGACACTGGGACCCCTGGGTGGCTCAGTGGTTAAGTGTCTACCTTTGGCTCAGGGCATGATCCTGGGGTCCTGGGATGGAGCACCACCTCAGGCTCCCCAGAGGCAGCCTGCTTCTCCCTCTGCCTGTGTTTCTGCCTCAATCTGTGTGTCTCTCATGAATAAATAAAATCTTAAAAAACAAAAGTCAAACACTTAACTGACTGAACCACCCAGGCACCCTAATCAGCTGCATTTCTATACACAAACAGTGTACTATTTGAAAAAATATTTCATTTATGATACAATAAAAATATGTATATTTACCATAAATTTAACTAAGGATGTGAAAGATCTGTATACCAAAAATTAAAATAAATTGATAAAAGAAATTGAAGAAGACACAAATAAATGGCGTGATATCCCATGTTCATGGATCAGAAAAAATAATATTGTTAAAATGTCCATACTACCCCAAACCATCTATGAATTCAATGCCTTCCTTATCAAAATTCCAATGACAATTTTCACAAAAATGAAAAATATCCTAAGATTTGTATGGAAACACAAGATATCCTGAGGAGCTAAAGTAATCCTGAAAAAGAACAAAGCTGGAAGCATTACAATTCCTGATTTCAAATTTTATTATGAAGTTATAATAGTCAAAACAGTATGTTGCTGGCATAAAAATAGACACATAGACCAATGGAACAGGATCCAGTGCCTAGAAATAAACCCACTTATATATAATCAACTAATACTTGACAAAGGAGCCAAGAAGAGGCAATGGAGAAAGGACAGTGCTTTCAATAACTGGTGTTGAGAAAACTATTTAACCACATGCAGGAGAATGGAATTGGATTTCTATCTACACCATTCAAAAAAATTAACTCAAAATGGATTAAAGACTTAAATGTAAGACCAGAAATTGCAAAGATAGAGGAAGAAAACAGGACAAAAATCTCCTTGACATTGATCTTTGCAGATATTGTTTGACTATGACAGCAAAGTTGCAAAGACAAAAGCAAAAATCAATAAATGGAACTGCACCACACTAAAAGACTTCTGCCTACCAGAACAATCAGCAAAATAAAAAGGCAACCACGGGGATGGGGGCTGAAAGGGGGATATTTGCAAACTGGAACTCATGCAACTCAGTAGCAAAAACCACACATAATCCAATTTAAAAATGGCCAAACGATGTGAATAGACATTACCCCCCCAAAAAATAATACAAGTGGCTAATAATTACTTGAAAATGTACTCAGTATCATTAACCATCAGTGAAATGCATATCAAAACTGCAATGAAATATTACTTCACACCTGTTAGAATAGCTAGTATCAAAAAGACAGGAGAAAAAAAAGTGTTGGCAAAGATATAGAGAAAAGGGAACACTAGTGCACTGCTGATGGTGATACAAACTGGTACAGCCACTGTGGAAAATAGTATGGAGGTTCCTCAGAAAATTAAAAATAGAACTACAGTGATCCAGCAATTTCATGTCTGGGTATAATATCCTTCAGGGCTGTTTCTGTAACATTTAGTTGTGGCCAACTAGCTCCCTTCTGGCCTTTATAATATTCTTATATACTCCATTAATGTTTCTGCCACCCTTCCCTCCAAAGACTTATTCACTTAAGCTCTAAACCTCAGAGGACATTCTGGACCCAGTCTAACTTTCTAATCATCCTCATATTTTAAAATTAAAAATAAAAGTAGAAACAATATTTTATTCTTATTGACTTGACTTTCTGAATATTCCTCAGATACTTCCCCTATTTCTCTTCTTAGTTTCCCCGCCCTGTTAAGACATCTGACTTATTTCAAGTTTACCAGCTAGTCTCCCTGCCTCTTGTGTTTACTCTCTTAAATCCATCCTTCTTGTTCCACATGGAGTAATGTAATCAAAATATAAATTTGTCCACACTGCTCTCCTGCTGGAAGCAACACAAGAACTTGTCATCATTTTCACCATTATTTTCTCAGTATGTATTTCCTTAACTCCCTTTCAGCCTCATAACCTACCAACCGGCTTCTGTTTTATGATCTAATTATACTAATTTCATTGCTTCCTTTCAGTGTTTCATGCTGCTCCATGGTTTGCTGTGTATGCTTTTACTGTTTTTCTTCACCTGAGTCTCCTTTTCTCCTCTTTTAATCTGGTTAATTTATTCCCGGGCTTTAATATGCATTTCATGTGGAACTTCTTCCATGACAACTTTTCCTGAACCACCCAAATAATGAGATGCCCATCAGCTATCTTCAATAGCTCCCTGTGCATAGTTCTACCTTAGTCTGTGGCTTATGGTTGTTGTCCTTCATTAGACCATAAGCTCCCTGAACAGAGGATAATATATTATTTATCTTTGTTCCTCTGGTTCCTAACACAGAGCCAAGTCACATAGGAGACACTATAATTGCAGGTTGTGTGTCATCTTTTGATTTGGTATCACAAACTCTCTTATATGTTATCATTGTATGCTTGGGAACCGAGGGGTTTTGAACCAATTCTGGTTACTGTGAACTTGAATAAACATACACATTAATGTAATTTATAAATAGCATAACTGTTTTATTATTTAGAAAATAGTCTCTTAATTATGGTCTATAATAAGCTACGTATAAGTCCTTTGTGTTTTTACAGTCAGGATTAAATATCCAACTATGTTACTCAGCTTTTCTCATTTTTTTTTCTACAGATTGCTGCCAATTCCTGGGGAATTTCATGGGGAGAGAATGGCTATTTCAGGATTCTTCGAGGAGTAAATGAATCTGACATTGAAAAGTTGATTATCGCAGCTTGGGGCCATCTGACAAATTCAGATGAACCATAACATATCATTAAATTTCCATAAGGCCATGCATTTAAGTAACCCCTTAAATTGAAATTAAGCAATGTGAGGTTCTCTGTGACAGTGGAATCTTTGTTTCTTCACCTTGTTATTATAATGTGCCTGTTTTCTTGTTTCACCCCAGACTCCATGCTTCTGCTTCCTTTATATCACTGAGCATATAAAAACACTAATAGAGGATAGCAGAGTAGCTAAATGTCTTTAAAGTTATCTGGTTGTTTTTCTTTTTCTCTCATGATAATTCCATTTTTGACTTTGATAGTTCACAAAAGTGTGACAGCACTTGTCTTAAAAGTACATGGCATTCCTTTGTAGAAATGAAGTAGTTTCTATCCTTAACCAATGAGGATTTCAGGCAACAAAACAAAACAAAACAATGGAAATACCAATTTACCATCTTTATGACTTTTTCAAGCAAATAATGTTTTCTGAATTAGTATCTTGCTTATGATTTGCCAAAACAAGAAAATAGATTACTGTTTCTCTCAATATGCTAACATTTGTTTCTTTTTATTTGTCTTAACCTCACTTACAATCTGAATTCAAAAGGGAAGTAACTCTCCACAGGAAATAACTAGTCTTTATGGTAATTTAATCTTTAAACTGTGTATTGGCCTGTGCTATAAAGAAGATGGTGTCTGGAGAGAAAATTTTGCACCACCTCCTTTGGTTCTTTTGCCTGGTCTAATAATTAAATTAACAGATTTAGAGGAAAAAAGCAAATATTTAATTATGTATGTACAAGTGCCCCATAAAAATATGAGACTCAAACAAGGGACTGAAGTAGTCATCTGTAATACCTCCTCGACAAAGAAACAATAAGTTTGTGAAGAACTGACTAGACAAAGAAACCTAGGTTTGGGTATTAATTAGTGAATAAATTAAGCATAGTTTGTTTACATAGCTTTCTCAGCCTTGATTATCCTTTCTCTGGTAATAAGAATGTCTCTCTATCTTCTGGTTCTGGGAAGGTACTTTTCAAACAGGAGAATTATTTCCTTTTTTCAGGGGGATGGAGAAGAGTGTCAGAATATCATTGTACTGGTTATTTTCAAATAACTTTAATTCAAAGTAGTCAATATGTCAAAGTGGCATAATCTGGGGCAGCCTGACCTGAACCCTATCACTGGTAAGTAATGGAAAAGCTTAGAGGCCAACAATGGAAGTATAGTCTACACACACACACACACACACACACACACACACACACACCTATTTTTGGAAGCCAGTACACTTTATGTAAAGTCTAATAAAACCAGTTACAAAGCTGTATTTGGAAAGATAACATATTTACTCCTGAAAACAGCAACCTGATGCCATGAGTCAGAAAGAATAAATAGACTTTTATCACAACCATTTCACAGTTCAGTACTTGAGATTCCAAAAAGTAAGCTAAATTTGCACTGATTTGCATCTAATTTTTATTTTAGTTCTCTATAGTCAGAGAAACAAAATAGCATCATCATAATGGTTGAAAAAGGATATAATCTTTTAATAATTCACTGGCGCCTTAAATGGCAAACTAACAAATGAAAAAGCAAAGCTGATCAGTAAGTGAGCATGGCCGATTATAATTACAATGTTAGGATATCCGTGGCCTCCAATTTCTGGGCACTCTGTCATCTGAATTTTCATTGTGGAACTTTTCTATGCTTTTGTGCCTAAAGGTGCCCTGATTAGATAAGCAGACAAGTTGAAAATGTAAGCAAGCCAAGCACAGAAAGGTGAGTGTAGCTGCAGTTCCTTTCTCCATTAATCACTGCAGTTTCATCAGAAGCAGCATCTACTCACTTGGTTCTGCCCTACATTATACCTACAAGTCTGATTCACCTTGGCTAAAGTTCCCCCAGTGGGCTGATAAATAATCTGGTTTTGTTCCAATTTGGATTCCTCCAGAAGCAGTCCCTGAGACAAAGGTTTGAGTGCACATAGTCTGAACAGTGAAGGGAACACTGAGGAAAGTGGGTAGTGATGCAGGGTCATTGAAGGCAGACAACAAAGGCTGTGTTGCCAAGCAAAGTGGTACCATAGGCAAAGTGCTCTTATCTCACTAGGGATGGTTCATATATTCCTCAGATTAATGTCACCCATGAAGGATGTATGTCGGTTCAAGACTGCTCCAAAGGGGCATGAATTACCTGTTTGGTCTGGTCTGTAAAGTTGTAGTGTCAAGAAAAAAACGCAGGCAAAGGGCACCTGGGTAGCTCAGTAGTTGAGCATCTGCCTTTGGCTCAGGTCATGATCCTGAGGTCCTGGGATCAAGTCCTGCATCAGACTCCCTGCAGGGAGTCTGCTTCTCCCTCTGCCTATGTCTCTGCCTCTTTCTGTGTCTCTCATGAATAAATAAAAAAAATATTTTAAAAAACCACAGGCAAAGAAAAGCAGGTCTGGGAGTTGCATATCAGGCTGATGTCCACTGAAATGACACAGGTAGGTGATGTGTCTCTGTCACAGGTATTAAAACATTTTTAAGACATTCCTTAGATGCTAAGGATTGAGGAAATAATAAGTGATAATGCACTAAAATGACAGATGACTGGTGGGGGACAGGATAAATGGGTGATGGGTATTAAGGAGGGCGCTTGATGTAATGTGCACTGGGTGTATATGCAACTCGTGAATCACTAAATTCTACCCCTGAAACTAATAATACAGTATATGTTTACTAAATTGAATTTAAATTAAAAAAAGAAGAAAGGGGATCCCTGGGTGGCTCAGCGGTTTGGCGCCTGCCTTTGGCCCAGGGCGCGATCCTGGAGTCCTGGGATCGAGTCCCCCGTCGGGCTCCCGGCATGGAGCCTGCTTCTCCCTCCCCCTCTGCTTCTCTCTCTCTCTCTGTCTATCATAAATAAATAAATAAATATTAAAAAAAAGAAGAAAGAAAAACACTTATGCGATTGAGTTGATACAATTTTGTCCTTATTATGTAAATGGTTAAAGCTTGTTGGAATTGATTTTAACATTGTGGTTTGTGAGTCTAGATTATAGGCCTAGATTTTGTTGTTTTAGAATTTACTTACTTTTCTAAGGATCCTAACTGGTAAGGAAACTAACCTCAGATATTTGAAGGAAAATATCACAAGAGTAAACTCCATAGGAAGACACAATATATGTTTGTCCAGCAGTAACACTAAGACCTAAAGAGACCAAAGCTAGTTGGAACAGAAATATATCCATGAGGCAAGGAAAATACTATTCCTAATAAATACAAAAGTCGTTGTATTTATTTGAATGATGTTGCTTCTCATTTTTACAATGTTAAAGAACATATTTGGCTTTCTTTATTAGCCAAAGGTCCTGAATCAACCTTCAGAAAGTAGTGGTTGACATAATTTTTCACCATCTCTAGAGGCTATTTGTAGAACTGATTTGATTGATGACTTGGTAGTTTCTCCTGCATTGTGGCTATCTTGGCCTGCAGGTATGCCCTACTAACCTTAGTTTGGACTGAGCAATGAGAACAACCACATGTTTGGTGCATATGTCTTTAGAGTTCCAGTCTCTATTTGCATATATGGGGGCTTATTATTTTGTCTTTGTCTTAAGAGTATACATGGTAAGAGGCAGCTGGGTGGCACAGTCAGTTAAGCATCTGACTCATGGTTTCAGCTCAGGTCACAATCTCAGGGTCATGAGATGTCAGTTTCTATGCTCAGGTGGAGTTTGCTTGAGATTCTCTCTCTCCTTCTCTTTGCCCCTACCCTCCCTCTCAAAAATAGATAAATAAATCTTAAAAAAAAGAGTATGCCAAAGATATGAGGGAAACATTGTCCAAAAATCATCCAGGACAATGTATCTTGGATTGGATAATACTGTGAGCAACAAGACTTGGTTTTCTTTCTGTCCAATCAGAAGTTTGTGCCATTTACATACTTTTCATGGGTTCCAGTTTAAACTGGTTACTATGTATAGTTTTCCTTGGAAAAGAGGAGATACCCCCAATGTAGCACATTGAATTAAAGCTTATCCACTCTACTCAGTTGGATAATGCTTCTTTCTTCATGTGTCATTAGGAAATGTACTTCAGAAAGAAGTGGGAAAGACTTTGAAGATAGAGCTCATGCCTTTTCCTGCTTTATGATGTTTGAGTCTTGTTTTATTCTATTATAAACAAGAAAAAGTCTTCCCTAGTTTTCTAAAATGCATGTTCACAAATTATCTAAAAAATGCATACAATGGAATTTAATTTGTTAGTTGCTATTCAACTGAAAAGAAAGTAAACTGCTCTTAAGAGTCTCCAACAGAAGGAATATAGTGAAAGGAATTGGTTACATAGGTGGTAGTGGAGCACAGAAGGCAACAGAGGATGGTGAAGCAGTCCAGGATGAGCAACAGTGGGAAGTGGCCATCATTCCCTAAAGGAACAAAATGAAGAGGTACACTACTAGAATCTAGGGGCTGGTGTTTTCCTGGTGGTCGCTGGAAACATGACTGGCCTGTGTGATGGAAGGAAGTCATGAAAAGATATGGTGTTGCTCTTTTGCTTCATGAAGCAGAAAGAAAGAGACATGAACACTGAGGTGTATCCTTCCTTCATGCCTTCTGAACTGTTATCAGGGCCTCTCACTGATGGACCCTGATGAAAGATGATTGACATGAGAGGTTCTGACATTGAGCTGTCAGGGTGAGTTCTCACCCTTTACCAGATGCAGAGGAGGACAGAATAAGGGCCAGGGATAAATAAGAAGATAAACATAGAAAATATATTTTAGGTTCATCCCATATAGATACTGAGAATTAAGATTACATAAAGGAACAGCTTTTCAGTGTTTGATTAGCTCATGAACTCATATACTTGGTTAATGCATGGGTCTTAAGTACTACAATGCTTGCTATTGTATGTCTTGTGTTGTTCTTGTTGTTGAACTCGACCTCTAGGGAATATATTCTATGTAGGGAAAAATTCTTTCCTATTTTCTTCACAGTAGTTTCTGGAGGATGTTTTATGTTGTTTTAACATCATTGTCTGTCAAAAATATTATGATAATATGATCTCAAGACATTTTTTGGGGGGTGGAAGTTGATTCCATTTTCAAAGGAAAAGAAGACGGAGGAAAAAGTATTATCTCCCAAACTGCTGTTTTATGAAATGTATCAAGAAGAAAGGCATCAATCTGTCAGGTGCCACTGTCTGAAAAAAGGGACTCCTACAAAACACATAGTCATCACTGCCCCAGAAAAGTTAATGAAGGCAGACAAGAAAAAAAAAATCAGTCTAACACTGTCAAGAATGGGTAATTGAATGAATGGGGAAAAAATTCTCCATCTTCAGTCATGAACACTATTGTATGCCATTTTGCTACCATATCTGATAAAAATAATTTAAAAGTCATTGACAGGTAAATCTAATAGAGTAGAATTTCTCCTGAGACAACACCAGTAAAAGTCTCATTATTTAGAAAAAAGAGTGGCTGGCAATACTCTCTCTTCTACCATCTGTCCCCTCTCTGTAACCATGACCTCTCTGAAAAGAAGCTGTTTAATTCTAT
Source organism: Vulpes vulpes (assembly GCF_048418805.1). Classification (NCBI taxonomy): domain Eukaryota; kingdom Metazoa; phylum Chordata; class Mammalia; order Carnivora; family Canidae; genus Vulpes; species Vulpes vulpes. The sequence goes on from NC_132780.1 coordinate 150,672,347, forward strand.
GTTTCTTCTGAGGTTTAAGGGGAACAAGTGTCTAGTTGCATAGAATTTAAGATCTATCTTGTATTATATCTATCATTTTAAAGATTCACAATTCATAGGCCACCGACAAAGCACTACGTAGATTTAGTTCTCACTCACCTTGGCCAGGCATTCTTCTGGGATGACCTACAAGTACAATTATTTATAGCGGTTCCATATCTGACCCAGACTCTTTTCTCCTAAAAATCCCTGTGAAATCACACATTATCCATTCAGTATTTATTATATGCTGCAAGGTGTTAGTTACTATGCTAGGTACTAGGTAGGTAGAGCAGGACTCATAAGGTCAGACAGTCCCTTCTCTGTCTTATCTCACAAACTATTTTGTAAAATGAACTTTGACAGACATTGGCCTAGATACGGTTTTGAATAGTAAGTTTCATAATCCGATTTTACTGAGAAGTTGGTGTATCTTTACCTCTGAGTTATTAATATTTGGAGCATTTACTTTTGCCTACAAATTAGCTTTGGTGCCACTCTCAGAATGCAGCCTTAGGCCGCATGTACCTTAGCTCTGAGACAGTCTGAAATGTCTTATAACAGTGCACTACTGTGCAAAATCAAAGACTGTGGTATATTAGTACCATTAAAGTATGTGAGAGAACTGTGTTTCATTGAAGAGTGTTTCAAGGGCAGCCCAAGATTCCAGTGATCCTTGTATCAAAGATTTCCTAAATTTAACCAGTCAAGGAAAAAAATTATCATCAGTGAGGGCTACATCTCAAGAAGATTGTGAATATCCAACTATTTGTACTAGACTTCATTTGATAGCATGGTACATAACACTGAGTCAAACTTGCTTAAACCAGAAAGGAATGACAGTGACCTCAAATAGAGGTGATTAAGAGGGGGATCTAGCTTTACACACAGTTGATTCCAGGTGCTTAAATTATTCCATACACACTCTGCCTTTCTCTTAAGGTCTCAGCTTTGTTAGACTCCATATGGCTTCTCTCTACGTACATTTTCTCTGCCAGACAGCAAGCTAGATGCTGAAAGCCCATGTCAACAAATTATAGTCACTGAGATTCAGTTTCTGAATCTGTAAAGTAGAGTCATAAATAGTTATAACCTTTGCTATGATGAAAGATAATTTAGAGTATATGCAATATATTTTGCATGATTCTTGACATGGAGTAAGTTGTAAATAGATATCAGCTATTATCATCACTAATCTCATCATTACCTTTATGATCATTTTGGTGGAAGAAATATTATCTTGGATCAAAGCTACCTATAATTCCAACCCTCTACTCTGTAAGTTATATATGACTTCTGATTAATGAACAAGAACCATCATCTTTCTAGACTGCTCACTTTTTCTTCAGGTCAGTCAAATCTTACAAAGCTAGATTCCTCCTCTTGACCACCCCCATTTTATAGGTCAGCATTAGTGAGTTGCTTTCTTTCAATATGTAGGTTACAGTTACCCTCACAACTGGCCATAGTTTATAGTGTTTAAATCCTTACATCAAGGATATTAAATCTGTGCATGCCATTGATCTACAACTTTCTTTTGAATAACAAACCATAAATTTTAAATCTTCTAGTTTCTAGATCATATTTTCTATACTCTAAGTTGATAATCATAAGGACTTGGTAAGATGATATTCAGTAAACTGTAAGTTGCTCTAGGGTAAAGACTATTTCTTATTTTTCAATATTCTCATGAGCGGTAGCAAACTCAGTTTATATACAACAAATATTTACTAAATGAATTATAAAGTGAATGAATATTGAGAACATCATTTCAGAACAAATCTGCTTTTGACTTATCATAGTACTGCATCATTACTACTTTACTTCCTTGTATCTCCCACTAAAATATCATTTCATAGAGGGCATGGAACATGCTCATGTAATTAGTAGTCCTAGCATGGCATCTGGCATAAATAATTTCTAGTGACAAATTTTGAGGAAGCTTTGTTTTTAATCACAAAAATAATTTTTTGTTTTGCATACAAGTTATTTAAATTTTATTTTTTAATTTAAATTCAATTAGCCAACATATAGTACATCATTAGTTTTAGATGTAATTTTCAATAATTCATCAGTTTAATATAACACTCAGTGCTCATCATATCATGTTCCCCTCCTAAAGCCCATACCCAGTTACCCCAACCCCCACTGACCTCCTCTTCAGCAACCTTCAGTTTGTTTCTCGGAGTTAAGAGCCTCTCATGATTTTTCTCTCCCTCTTTTTCTCATTCATTTTTCCCTGCCTTCCCTTATGGTCCTCTGCACTATTTCTTATATTTCACATATGAGTGAAACCATATGAGAATTGTCTTTCTCCAACTGACTTATTTTACTTATACCCTCTAGTCCCATATACCCTCCAGTTCTATCCATGTTGATGTTGATAAACATTGGGGTGCAGGTACCCCTTCATTTCACTACATTTGTGTCTTTGGGGTAAATAACCAGTAATGCAATTGCTGGGTCATAGGGTAGATCTATTTTTAATTTCTTGAGAATGCTCCGTGCTGTTTTCCAAAGTGGCTGCACCAGTTTGAATTCCCACTAACAGTGTAAGAGTGCTCCCCTTTCTCCACATCCTCACCAACATTTGTTGTTACCTGTCTTGTTACTTTTAGCCATTTTTAAAAAGGTTTTATTTATGTATTTGAGAGAGAACAAGAGGGAGGGAGAACACATGTGAGGTGAGGGACAAAAGGAGAAGCAGCCTCCCTGCTGAGCTGGGAGCCGATGCAAGGCTTACTCCCAGGACTCCAGGATCATGACGTGAGCCAATGAGGTGTCCCAATTTGGTGCCCCAATTTTAGCCATTCTAAATAATGTAAAGTGGTATCTCATTGTGGTTTTGATTTGTATTTCCCTGATGACAAGTGGTGTTGAGCATTTTTGTAATATGTCTGGTGGCCATTTGTATGTCTTCTTTGGAGAAATGTCTGTTCATGTCTTCTGCCCATTTCTTGACCGGGCTATTTGTTTTTTGGGTGTTGAGTATATGTTCTTTATAGATCATGGCTGCTAGCCCTTTATCTGATATATCATTTGCAAATATCTTCTCCCATTCTATAGGTTGACTTTTAGTTTTGTTGACTATTTCTTTTCCTGTGCAGAACCTTTCTATCTTGATGAAGTCTCAATAGTTCATTTTTTCTTTTGTTTCCCTTGTTTTTAGAGATGTGTCTTGCAAGAAGTTACTGTAGCCAAGGTTGAAGAGGTTGCTGCCTGTGTTCTCCAGGATTTTGATGGATTCCTGTCTCACATTTAGGTTTTCTTCCATTTTGAGTTTTTCTTTGTGTACAGTATAAGAGAATGGTCTAGTTTAATTTTTCTGCATGTGGTGGTTCAATTTTCCCAGCACCATTTATTGAAAAGACTGTCTTTTTTCCATTGGATATTCTTTCCAGCTTTGTCAAAGAGTATTTAGCTATAGAGTTGAGGATCCATATCTGGGTTCTCTATTCTGTTCTGTTGATCGATATGTGTGTTTTTGTGCCAGTACCATGCCATTTTGACGATCACAGCTAGCTTGGAGTCAGACATTGTGATGTCCCCAGCTTTGGTTTTCTTTCTCAACATTCTTCTGGCTATTTGGGGTCTTTTTTGGTTCCATACAGATCTTAGGATTGTTTCATCTCTGCAAAAAAAAAATGATGATATTTTTATAAGGATTGCATTGAATGTGTAGATTGTTCTGGGTAGCACAGACATTTCAACAATATTTATTCTTCCAATCAATGAGCATGGAATGTTTTTTCCATCTATTTGTGTTTTTAATAATTTCTTTTGTAAGTGCTCTATAGTTTTCAGAGTACAGATCCTTTACCTCTTTGGTTAAGTTTATTCCTAGGTGTGTTATGGTTTTTGTTGCAATTGTAAATGGGATCAACTCCTTAGTTTCTCTTTCTTCTGTCTCATTGTTAGTGTATAGAAATGCAACTTATTTCTGTGCATTGATTTTATATCCTGCCACATTGCTGAATTGCTGTATGAGTTCTAGCAATTTTGGGATAGAGTGTTTTGGGTTTTCCACATACAGTCATGTCATCTGCAAAGAGTGAGAGTTTGACTACTTTTGCCATTTTGAATGCCTTTTATTTCTTTTTGTCGTCTGATTGTTGAGGCTAGGATGTCTAGTAGTGTGTTGAACAAGTGATGAGAGTGGACATTCCTGTCATGTTCCTGACTTTAGGAGAAAAGCTCTCAGTTTTTCCCTGGATTACATGGAAACCATGATTTTGATCTTTATTTTGCTCTTATGAAATAGCTGTATGATATTTTTTTGTATTACTGTGAACTTTTTCTTCAAAATATTTCTTTTCCATTCTAGTGAGAAGCCAGCCTCAGGAGTGGTGATAATGGTAGTGTTGTTGTAAGATGCCCCCATGGTTTGTTCTGTCATGGATCTGGACTGAGTGGCACCACGTTGGCCTCCTAAGTGTGGGGTCATGAGGCACAGTCTCTCTTGACCAGGCAGGCTCTGGCAATTCTTACCTGAGCCAGGTAAGAATGCACTTCTGAATGCACTAGATCCTTACCAACATTTGGGGCTTCGAAGAATTTGTATATTTTTTTTTCATTTGGCTCTTCTTTACCAGTTTCTGACTTTTATTCTCAATATATTTTTACTAAACTTTTTCCACAAATTTTTTAAAAAGTGTCATATCCTGAGTGCTATTCATTGTGGGTTTTTTGTAGATGGCCTTTATGAAATTGAGGTATGTTCTCTCTATCCCTACACTTTGAAGAGTTTTAATCAAGAAAGAATGCTGTATTTTGTCAAATGCTTTTTCTGCATCAATTGAGAAGATCATAAGGTTCCTGTCTTTTCTCTTATTAATGTGATCTATCATATTGATTGATTTGCGAATGTTGAACCACCTTTGCAGCTCAGGAATAAATCCCACTTAGTCATGGTGAATAATCCTTTTAAGGTACTGTTGAATACTATTGCTAGGATCTTGGTGAAAATTTTGACCTCCATGTTCATCAGGGATATTGGTCTGTAATTCTCCTTTCTGATGAGCTCTTTGTTTGGTTTTGGGATCAAGATAATGCTAGCCTCTCAAAATGAGTGGAAGTTTTATTTTTATGAAAAATATTTTGAAAAATTATTAAAATTTTTCTCACTAGAAAGTATATATAGCTTTATTTTGGTGAACCACAAATCATTTGCTAGACTTCTTAAACATAGAAAAAATTTATAATTCAGTGAAATTTAGTTCCTTATGTACTCAGTTTATTGAATTACTACTTGCCTTGTCTGGTCTCTTTCCTTATCCTGCCTTTTGGTGAAAAATGTTCTAAATTTCATGTACAAGATTGTTCATTTCATGGTTAAGGCTTTGTATGTCTTACTACCTATTTCTTCTTGAGTCACTGTTTATTTATATATTATATATTTTATATATGTATATCATGTAATTTATATAATTATGATATATTTTTATAAATAATATATATTATGTTATATATTATGACTATATGAATATAAATATTATGGCTATAAATAAACATGTATAATATATATAGCAAAGTGACTCAAAAAGAAATAGATAGTAAGACACACAAAGCCTTAACCATGAAGTGAACCAGTTTGTCACATTTTGCTAAATGAAATTTAGAACATTGCTCATTAAAAGTCAAGATAAGGAAAATGAACAGACAAGACAAGTGAGGAAAAAATATTTGTTGAAAATATAAAAAATAAATATATATATACACACAAAATATTCGTAGAAAATATAAGCAATAAATGTGTATATGGGGATCCCTGGGTGGCGCAGCGGTTTAGTGCCTGCCTTTGGCCCAGGGCGGGATCCTGGAGACCCTGGATGGAGTCCCACGTCGGGCTCCCTGCATGGAGCCTGCTTCTCCCTCTGCCTGTGTCTCTGCCTCTCTCTCTCTCTCTGTGACTATCATAAGTAAATAAAAGTTAACAAAAAAAATAAGAAAAAAGATTTAATAAATGTGTATATGTATATTTATAATAAATGTGTATGTGCATATGTATATACATATTTGAATATATGTGTATTTAATATACATATTTATTGCATATGTATATATCCATTTTACATATTTTGATATTATTGGAATGTATTAGTTTATATTATTAATATCAATATCATTAATATCTTTCTGGACCTGCATTTATTTCTTACTTTTCCTTCCTAATATTATTCATTCTTTAATTTATGCATTCTCTCTTTTTCTTACTTTTTAAAACAAGTTTATGAGACTTGTCTATTTCATTTTCTTTTTCAAAGGAAAAATTGTGGTTTAATTGTATCTCTTGTGTATCTTTGTTTTCTGTTTAATGACTACTCTTATCTTTATTATCTTCTTCCTAATTTATTTACATTTATGAATTTTTCATAAAACTTATAACTTTTTTCTTACTTAAATTGGACTCTTAGTTCGTTAATTTTAGCCTTTCTTGTGTTCTAATTTCTTTTTTTTTTTTTATGTGTTCTAATTTCTAAATGATGCTTTCTAAATGATGCTTCTCAGTATAATCACTGCTTTCTTTTTTTTTTTAATCACTGCTTTCTTTAGCTCTTTATAATTACCTGTTTTAAAATAAAACACATTTTATAAATAGTCAAACCTGGAGAAAAATTGCATCAATCCCATTAATATTTTGTTTCTGATATACTATCTTAGATCATCTCTATTCAGTGAGTTTACAAATCCAATACAGAAACAACTGAATAGCATAATACGAACACTGTGATTTGATAACTAGCTGTACTGTACTTTGTGTTTCAAGAAACACGTTTTAGTCATTTGGATTCTAATATATATTTGAAACTAGAAAATTCACAATAAGCTAGTTCACAGATGCATTTACCCATGAAAGGTATGCTCCAAGGGAGAACCACTCTCTGTGGTCAGGCTGTTATGTCTTACTGATCTAATTTCAGGTGATAACATTTTCTTTTTTTTATATAACTTTTTCTTTTCCAAGTACAAGTTATAGATCATTCCTTCCTTAGCCCACTATTTTCAAACAGTAATAAAGAAAATAAAGTAGCAAGAAAGCCAGTCAAGATGTAAATGATGTTGGCATTTGAAAATCAGCTTCAGGGCACCTGGGTGGCTCAGTCAGTTAAGCATTTGTCTGCCTTTGTCTCAGGTCATGATCACAGGGCCCCGGGATCAACCCCCTCATCAAGCTCGCCACTCAGCACAGAGTCTCCTTGTCTTTTCTCTTTGTCTCTCCCCCCGTAGCTTGTGTTCTCTCTCTCTTTGTCTCAAATAAATAAATAAAATCTTTTAAAAAATCAGTGTCAGATTTTGTAGTGTGTTATCTCTCTAAGTTATTATTTTTTTTTATTTAGTATGTTGAATTACCAGGTAAGTTCTTAGTAAAGGAAAGAAGCATTTGCTCAAAAGCAGTAAACTTTATTCTTATCACTGAAATTATGAGAGATAATTGCCATTTATAGTCTCTAGCATTTAACCAACTCTATCTAAATTATGCTTTTGATTCATGAATTAATATGGCATGAGATAGCTTTCCTTGGAAATAAATATTAATTTAACATTGATAAAAACTCCACAGTCAAAAAGAAATCCATTTTGATTATTTGTCAGAGTATTTTCCATATTAACATGCATATGAACAGTACTTAAAAGGGTTTTTGAATGATTAAGATGATGTCATAATTGAAATAATAAGAATAGCATTTTTCCTGTTTTAATATAGTGTTGAAAGTCACCTGTGAAATACAGAAAAACTAGGCTTCAGTCCTCTTTTTCAATATTATCAGGTAAAGTGGCTTTAAGACCTTTGGGAAGTTAAAACTTCTATTGTTTTATTTGTCCATGTTCAACCAAGTTAACATATGAATCCTACTAACATTTGTTTGAAATTTTGCTATGGACTGAGTGATATAAGTGCTGTTCATACAGTCTCATTTAATTGAGTAGGTGGTCCATGTATCTCAACAAGATGTAATTTAAAGGGGGCATAGGCTACAGCTCCTATAATGAAGAGTGCCTCTCTTTCTATTGTAACATGTTGCCTGGTGCAGGGAAGGCAGAGGGAAAAGAATGCAGATATTCTTGAATCTTTGATACTATTTTCTTACTCCTGAAGATCAAATCCTGGCTAAGAGGGACAGCTTGCCCTCAGAGTAGTTCTTCATGAGTCAAGTGTCCGTATTTTCTGAACCAACCATCAGAATGCCCAATCAGATATCTACAAGTGCATGTAGGGAGGTAATGAAATAGTCTAATAGACATGATGACTGCTCCAGAAAATCTAGGACCCATGGATACTGTGTGTGTCTGTAGGCCTCCAAAAAGACAGAATCAAATCTCTGCTAATCAAGTTATCCTCCAAGGGCTACTAGGGACAGGGGTTGGGTTGAGGGGAGGGGGGTGTATATGTGTGTGTGGTGAGGGGAGGAAGCTTTCCAATTGCCAGAGTCTGGAAGTAAATACATATAATCTTATTTGAGGATATAGAAATGGAAGTATTCATTTTCCAGAATTCTAAGGTCTTGTTCTGTAGGGAGGATGGCCTCAGCATTTGTTTGTTGCCAGTGGTTTTAATATTGTGCTGTGTTCTTTGGTGAGAGTATACACACATTTCCACACATATATACACACATATACACAGTTTTTTTGGAATTTTAGAGGTAAGAGTCTCTTTAATGTTCAAGTTTGGAAGCTTATTATTTATATAGAAATTTACCAAGGGCCTGCTCTGTGTTAGACTCTCCACCAGACACTGGAGATATTTGGGGGGAAAAAGTCAGACATAGGCCATAGTTTCAAGTAGATTTCAGTCTGGGCTGAAAGAAATGGACATCAAATAAATAATTATGATAAATTCTGACAGATATTTTGATGGAAAATTCCACATGACAACAAACTATAGCAGGGGAAACTGGTATAGTTAAGAGTGCTGGTGAGGCTGCCTTCAAGAGAAATGTTCAGGTTGATACCTGAAGGAAAAGTAGGAGTAGGCCAGAGTAAGTAGGCCTAGACAGCAAATAATCATGTTTTGTAGGGAGGTCTGAAGGAAAGAGTCATCTCAAAGAAGGCAACTAATGTTTCTTTGTTTCTTTATAAGTGAATGAGAGAGATTGGCAGAGAGGATGCCAGAAATGTAGACAACAAACATATTGTAAAAGGTTGTAGAAATTGTTACACAGTTTTGTCTTTACTCCCAAAGCAATGTGTGGTAGGGGATGTTGAAGGATTAGAAAAGTCACCATGACTGCTATTTGGAGGGCAGATTTGAGGAGGAAAAGACTAGAGACAAGGTTACTGGTCAGCAGTCCATTGTGAAGGTTGGGGCCTGAGTTGACAATGGTTTAGACTAGGGAGATGGAGAAGAGAAATGACCAGACCTACAAGATGTTTAAGGATCTTGATTTAGGACCAAGTTGGTGAGGGAGGGAGAGAGGAGATTCTAGAATGACTCCAGGATTTTGAGTTCCTAAACATAATTAAACCTCGGGAATTTTAAGAGTGAATCTTCAGGATTTCTTGAGTTTGTCCTTGAAATACCACTTTGATGGAAGAATGTTAACTTACTGAGTGTGATTCTTCTGCATGAGCCCATCTGGTACCTACTTCAGATACTTTTGAAGACCTACTTTGTTACAGATTATTGAGAACAGTCCTAGTCACACAGAGGCCTAAAAATTGACATCTAGTGAGAAAACAGATAAAATAGTAACAACAACAACAACAACAAACAAATATACTTAGCATTTAAGGGCCATAAAGAAAATAGGCTTCTGTAAGGAACAGTATGGAGGTGGAGGAAGGAGGATCCACCCAGACAGCGTGAGTGGAAAACTATGCATGGAAAACCTTTTTAGAGGGGGAGTGGAGTGTGGAGTGGAGTGGAGTGGGATGTGATGAAGAATGGATAAACATAAGTTTGAAAAAGCAACAGAGGACAGATTCAGATGGACTGTGAAGGCCAAGGTAAGGCAGTTGGATATTATTCTCAGTGCAGTGGGAAGCACCTGAGAAACTATTATCACTTTACTTTAACTGCTCTGTGAAAAATGGGTTGGAGAGAAAAGAAAGAAAACCAGCAAGTAAGCTATTGCCAATGGCAATAGCTATTATAGCACCTGCTATATAGCTAGTATATATCTGCTATAATACTAGCAGTAGACCAAGTGAGAGGTAATAGAGGCTCAGATCAGCACAGTAGCTAAAGACTAAGTAATAAGGAGGAAATAAAGAGTAGTTGAAAGAAAGAGGACTTAGGTATAAAATTAAGAAAGATTTCTAGATCTTTTCCTTAACCAATTGGATTGATAGTTTTGTCATTCACAGAGATGTGGAAGAATGAAGAAAAGCAGGTAATGACATAAAGCCAAGAATTCATATTTGGTTTGTTAACTTGAAATTACCACAAGTCTTCCACAGTTTTGGAGTGACATAGGAGAGACTGAAATAATCTCTGTCTGATTTACAGGGAGAGAGAAATAGCAAGAGTAGTCCGCAAGTTTGGATGAATTGGACGAAATGAGAATAGACTGGAGACAATGAGATGGACATATCAGTAGATTAAGACATGATCCTGCCCAAGATCAGATGAGAGCTTCAGCATATGTCAGCGTATGCCAGTATGGACAGACCAAATACCTCTCTTCCCATTCCCTTACCACACAATCCTCTAATAAAGGTCAAATAAGTCCTAGGAATTAGTTACTTAACAGAAATAGTCAGGAAAGAAAAAAATCCTTAGTTAAGTAATTTTGAATAGAAATGACTGTGTACAAAGAATTGATTAATATTGCATTATTTGGTCATAATATTGGATAGGCAATTAAATAGAAATTAAACAGTATTATAAAAGTATTAAAAATATGCTTCATGTATATATGTGTATGTGCGTAATGTGTTGTGTCTGTGTGGGTTTGTATGTGTAATGTATATTGTTTCATAGTTGAATGGAGTGTTCTTTAAAGAAAACTTATATCCTTGACTGTTTTTATTCCTTTATTTTATTCCTTTATTTTTTTAAAAAAGATTTTATTTACTTATTTGAGAGAGAGTGAGTGAAGGGAGGGGTAGAAGGCAGGAACCTCAAGCAGACTCCCCACTGAACATGGGGCCAGATTCAGGGATGTATCCCTTGACCCTGAGCTCATGACCTGAGCTGAAACTAACAGTCAGTCACTCAACTGCCAGAGCCACCCAGGTGTCACTCAATTGTTTTTAATATAATATTTGTTCTAGGAAGGTATTTAATACATATTCGCTAATGAATGGCCAGTGTTTTACTGCACAGTATAAAACACTGATGCAAAATTTTAGTGAGCATTCCGGCGTATGACCAAGTTTAGCATCAGCAATGTCTGTAGAATGAGATAGTTCTGATTAATCAAAATCCCAGAACAAGAAACCAATAAAAATTGGATTTTAATAGCAGCAGGAAGTTGAATTTAATAGCGTCTCATATAATGCAAAAGCACAGAAGTTTCTTCTTAAAATTTAGATGGTTTTACTTGACTACATACGCATTCTTTGTTGAATGAAACTCTGTATTCTCTGTAATCTGTGCAGGAAAAACAAGCCTAATGATAGAAATAGTCAAAACTGACCACTTGTACTATTTGTTCTCTAATAAATGCTAAGTCAACTACAAAAATTTGATTTTAAAAAGGAAAAGAAAATAAAAAGCAAACTTCTGAAACTCCATGCTTGTTGGTTCATATAAACACTAAGTAAAGTAGCAGAACAGCATGAGTTCTGCCTTTTGACTTTGTAATGCTCTGTATGAAACCTAATTTAGACTTGGGAAAAATTATATCATCACTAGAGCTGGCTTTGTACTTAAAGCATTAATGAGAAATGGAGGACTTTTCAGTGAAGTGTAAAGAAAAGATCCTTAGAAAGGAGGGTGAAATAAAAGATGAAAAGACTTTGATTTTGACTCTGTGGGGGGATTTAGAGCTCATGCAAAGAAGGCATTACTTATTGTGTTAATTACCTAGCTGGATCATCAAAATTCTTCTCCTGCACCTTCCCTGCACCACTTTCTTATGCCCTTCTACTTTTATTTTTGGAAAGGAATTTAAACTTCTGAATAGATTTTGTGATTGGAGTCACTTAAGAAGTAGTAAAACAGATAGGACAAATATGTGAAAAATGACAGTCTCCCCTCCTTTTGGGGTATTTTCCAAGCTAGAGCACTAGAAGTATGTTTGTAAGGAAGTGAAATATTATGTTGCCCCTATATTATTATAATTTGAACTCTGTTGATGAACTATTTCAAAATCCAACTGAGAATGATGAGCAGAAGAAAAAGCTGTGCTGAAATTAAATATAATCTTTAATGGTAATTCAAAATAATTATGTGTACCTGTTTCTTAAGAAACCAATCAGGGATGCACTGATCCTCTGTACTATCTAAAATATTCCAGTGTATGACACATTAAAATGGTAAATCTATTTTAAAAATTTGGTACAAATGTTGTTATATATATAAAGATGCCTGAGCATTTTCTCCTACATACTGAAACATGGCCACAGTATCACACATTTTTCTGGAGCCTTTCTTAAATAAGACTTTGCCCATTAAATGATACTATCAAAATAAATTTCCATTTTTTAGGTGGGGGGAAAACTGAGTGAACATGAAGTTTTGTTTATTTAAAAAAAATTAGATACCTGGGTGGCTCAGTGGTTGAGGATCTGCCTTCAACTCAGGTCATGATTCCTGGGGTCCTAGGATTGAGTCTCAAGGAGCCTGCTTCTCTCTCTCCCTTTGTCTCTGCCTCTCTCTCTCTCTGTGTGTGTGTGTGTGTCTCTCATGAATAAATAAATAAAATCTTTTTAAAAAATTAAAGAATTTGCCAACTCAAATTAGAATAAGCTAGACAGGACATTTATTTATTCATATAACTGGGAAAAATAAAAATAGAGCCAGGCATAGGGCCAACTGGATCCAGAGCCTGAGTGGTACCTCACCATTCTCTCTTTGTACCTCATGACTTCCTTGCTCTTTTTTCCACTTCTATGAGCTTTGACCTCATCACATGCTACTTAAAAAATGAACAGATTTTATTCACATAGCAAGGGAATTGATCACTAGTGATTTTAGGCTTGTATCATCTTAGTCATCCCAGGAAGTGGTTCTCAAAAGTGTTTCCCCTGGACCAGTGGCATCAACAACACCTAGAAACTTGTTAGAAATGTAAATGTTAGGGTCACATCCCAGACCTATTGACTCAGAAACTTGGGACCTGGGTTCCTTACACTTAATCTGTATCTTAATATACCTTCCAGGTGATCCTGAAGTATCTAAAATTGAGAGTGAACCATTGACCTGGAAGAAAGACTGTCTCTTGTAGTATACATGAATCTCAGGAGGAGGCTCATGCTGACTTGGCTTCATTTATGTCTCAAACCTTTGGATGCCAAGGACTAGAGGCATGGAAATAGAAAACTGTAATAAATTTGGTCTGAGGTATACATTCCTACACCTGGCCAGGGTGATGAGATTCTGTATTTGGTAGCTCCTTCAGAAATATGTGAAGCAGTGAAAGATGATATCCTCAAAGATAAGAAGAATGCTGTTACCCAGGGAAGGAGAGAGGATGCAGGGTTGACAGAAACACAGAAGAATGGAATTTCTCCAACTCAAAGGTGACCACAGGTCATGATTTATATCATATATTCCTTGTAAGAAACACAGAACATGTACAGATGCTATCAATTCTTTCTTACCAACATTCTTGGGAAGCAAACATCATACATATCAGCTTTAGCTTTTACTGCCCTGGAAAAATGTAACATAAAATTTAAATGAGTTGTTCAAGGTTATTCAAATAAAAATGCAATTAAATGAGACTCCAAATGTACAGATGAGCAAGCCAGGAAACATATTCTGCTAGTTATATATGGCAGACCTCCTAGCAAAGCAAGATTTTGCTGGTATGATCTATCTCATGGTTGACAATAATCTGGATGATGATCTTCTCCCCTTCACCTGATTATTTAACTTTATGTGCTCAAACCAATATGTAGGAGAGAGAAAAGAGAATAGATCACAGATTAGATTGATTAGCAAGGCAAAATAGCATCTTTTCATTGATAAAGAGTATCTTCTAAAACTACCCGGAAATAACAGTGTTTATTGAAGTTTTACCAAAAAAAAAAAAAAAAAGTACAAGCTTGGAAGTCTATATTAAAGGGAAGCAAACAAGTTCAGCACTGTACCTTGAGTCTAACAAAAGTGCAACTCTAAAAGCATTGAAAGCAATATGCCTCATTAACCACATCCCTGTCAAACAGTTTTGTTTCAACTAATTCCAGAGATACTTTGACACTTGGAAGAACATAATTTTAGAAGTCTCCTTTGATTAGTCTTTGAAATAACTACAACTAAAATACGTGAACACTTTTTACAAGTTTAAAATAGTGCTTGCTTCAGAACATCTTGCAAAGGAGATACTGAGAGCCAATGAGCTATGGGTAATGTACATGAAAAAAAAAACTTAGTAGATGGTTAGTATTTAATTTTTTCTTCCTGTTATATATATGTCTACAAATGAGAGCAATATTTTTGTACAGTTGTAAAGCACCATTTGTCCTTTTCTTTTAAATCTTTTAAACATTCTCTTCATATTTTTTGATAGTCTTATTGAATGCCACCTTCCAAGAATAGAATGTAGAAACTTGAATTTGTCAGCTCCCCTTCCCACTAGGGTGAGATAGATGATGGAGTTTCCTCCAGTGAGACAAAATCTCCCTGAACTTTGGCTTGTAATTGAGTGGGGTGAACAAATAGGCTCAACATGGAAAATGCACATTACTGGCTTGTGTAGTAGAATCAGATTGTTTCTGGGGTTGACAGTGGTGACAAATTCATAAAAGAGCCAGTTCAGTATAGTGTTTTTGAGGCTGGAAATGGGTAATGTGACAACCATCTCAAATTAAAATTTTCAATGGTATCAGAGTCAAAGTTGTGGTGTCATGAGGGTCTGAAACGATCTGCTCAGGCTAGTTCTGTAATAGATGATGATGTTCCTAATGATTCTTTGAGCTTACAATATGGCTCTATTAATACCTTACTGCTTAAACTAGTTACAGTGGATTCCATTGCCAGAAATGAAGAACACTGAGCAATGCAAAGACATAAGGCATTTTTAAAGATGGTTACATGTTTAACTGTATTGTAATATGATCATTTATTTTTACTTCTTCCAATACTCTATAAATGCATATGTTTCATTAATTATATTGGCTTTACAAGCTTGATGTTAACAGGGATACCAAGGGGATTTATATGTCTTCCAGTGTATCCTACAATGAAGAATTCCCTTCTTCTCTTCCAAGGACATATATTATATATTAATGTTGCCTCTTCTATTGAACTGGTGTAGTATGATATTCTTTAATGTTTATCATAGGTATGGATCAAAAAGAGTCACGCCAAAAGGAACCAAAACACCCAGAATGATAGTGCTGTAAGTTTAATATTGCCTTTAAGAGTTAAGAGGAAATGAGATCTCATAAAGGAATGATAAATTTCTATGTTCTCCTCTCTGCTACATGCCGTTAGACATATTACTTAACCTCACTGAGAGTTAGTGTGCTTTTCTAAAAATAAGGAAAATAACTTATTTTCCCTATCATATTGGGACATTGTGGTGACAGGTGGGTTTCAGAATACATGGTGTCAAAAAGTAATGGAAATTATCTTTTGTTTGAGTAACGCATCCTCCATAAAACAAAAGTCTATTTCTCGAAGAAAAAATAAACAGGAAAAGGGATTGTTAACAAAGAAAACTGCAGGCAGATATTCTATATTGTATTTTGAAAATTAAATAATTTAGCTGAAGGCAAAGAACATGATCTATTTCAAATAGAAAAAAAAAGAAATTATTTTGAAATGTGATTGAATGTGAGAACTGATTAGAGCAAAATTAATTAGACTATGTTAAAAAAAAAAAACCTGGGGACTTCTTTAAATAATCCTATTTGATTTCAGCTTTGAGGTCTGGAACTAAAATATCGAAACTGCCTATCAATAATCTTTCATGTGCTGATTTATTCTTCTGCCATAAAGAAAAAAAATCAGGATTATATTTGGCTCAAGGTAACTTCTGCTTAGGAATACCATGAATCTGCAAAGAATGAAAATTCCCCAGATTAATTTAGAGCATATATAGATTTCAACAATAAGCAATCTTGAACATCAAGCAGAAGAAATCTGTTTTCTTTTAACAGGTACTTCCTCTTCCATGAATCAAAAAAGTTGGTTATGTTTTAAAGCAAATAGAAATAGCTTTAGTTAGACTTTATTGTGAGTAAATCTTGGGAATATGGGTGGATCAGAGAAAGTGGAAGTAAATAAAAAGAGAAAAAGACAAAAGCATTAATTTATCTATATTTCTTAAAAGTTTAAGGTCAAGGAGAAATTCTACTATATAAATTAAAAATTGAACGTAGGGACACCTGGGCGGCTCAGTGGTTGAGTGTCTGCCTTCGGCCCAGGGCATGATCTCGGAGTCCAGGTATCAAGTCCCACATCAGGCACCCTGCAGGAAGCCTGCTTCTCCCTCTGCCTGTGTCTCTGCCTCTCTTTCTGTGTCTCTCATGAATAAATAAAACCTTTAAAAAATAATAAAAATTGAAAGTAATTTTTTAAAGATTTATTTATTTTAAAGAGAGAGAGTGCAGAGGGAGGGGTAGAGGGAGAGGGAGAGAAAATCTTAAACTGACTCAACTCTGAATGCCGAGCTGATATGGGGCTTATTCTCATGACTCCAAGATCACAGCATTAGCCAAAACCAAGAGCCGGACACTTACTATACCACCAAGGTGCCCCAGTAAAATTTTATTAATAATAAATTTAAAACTCAGGTGTCTTAGGTATCATAAAAATGAAAAACTCTAATAACAACAGGATAAAAAGACAAAAGAAGAAAATGATAGGAGATAAAAAAGATAAAAGATACCAGAAGAAAGGAAGAAAAATATAGAAAAAAGAGACAAGGGAAGATGGAGTGGGAAAGAAATATAGTAAGTGGATGAAAAAAAAAGGGGGAATGTTTTAGATTTTCTGCTCTCAGCTGCAAATCCTTACACTGAATTTTCTTCATTTTATTTAACAAATGTTTATTGAGTGACTACTCAATGCTAAGTACTGAATATCCAAGATCCAGTAAAGTAAATGTTCATAGTATAGAAACAAAATTATCTGTATCCACAAAGGAAAAAAAAAAAAAAAGATTACCCTTTGCAGTAGGTTTTTTCAAGTCAGACTCACTATGGAAGAAACATGTACCTGAAGCACTGATAATAAAATAGAAGTTTCTCAGATTGAGAAGGGCATGAAGGAAGAGTAGCAAATGAGGAATGTTGTAAAGAGAAAAGAAGAGTGACTAACTATTCTTGCCTCTATCCACTCCCACCTCTGCTTGTTTCTGTCTTTGATTCATTTTGATTCATACTACAGGTCTTCTGCAACTTATGATAAAGTTATGTCCCAATGTGTCCATTGTAAGTTGAAAATATCATCAGTCAAAAATGCATTTAATGCACCTAACTTACAGAACATACCTTAAATGTTCTCAGAACACTTACATTAACTTATAGTTGGGCGAAATTGTCTAACACAAAGACTATTTTATAATAAAGTGTTAAATATCTCATGAGATTTATCCAATACATTACTGAATGTGAAATACAAAATGGTTGTTTGACAAAAGAATGGTTATAAGCATGTCTTTTGTTCACCTTCATGATTGCGTGGCTGATTGGGAGCTGCCATTGCCCAGCATCATGAGAGTATTATACTTTTTATCTTTAGCCAGGGGGAAAAAAATAAAAATTTGAAGTGCCATTTCTACTAAATGGTATTGCTTTAGCACCATTGTAAAGTCAATACAACTTTGTAAGTTGGGGACTGTGTATATTTTGCCAAATATAACTGAAATTCATGGGGCAACTCCAGGATTAAACATTTGAAATCAAGCCTGTTTCAAACAAATTTGAGTCTATTCCCTACAATGCATTAATTCTGGTCACTCCCGAGCCCCTAAGGACTTTGTTTGAATCTTTAAATACACTATTTTTTAGACAGGCAGAATGGGGATAGGGTGGCTCATTTGGTTAAAGTGTCTGACTCTTGATTTCAACTCACGTCATGATCTCAGGGTCATGTGACTGAGCCCCACATCAGTCCAGTCCCCAACTTACAAAGCAGATTCTCCCTCTCCCTCTGCCCCTCTCCGCACTTGTGCTCAGTCTTTTTCTCTCTGTCTGTCTGTCTGTCTGTCTCTCTCTCTCTCAAAAAAAGTTATACCTATGGACAAACTATGGCACTGTGGTGTATATAAATACATTATATATGATCAAATATAAATCTATTGGCTACTGAGATAACATGTATAGGCTATAGAGTTTCACCTATTCCCACTTGTCATCTCTTGTTTGTTCACATGAAACATGAATACTTAATGGAAAAGCATGTAAAGGGATGTGTGAACTCACATTACTTCTCACTCTCTTCTTCCTCATCTATCCATGTGCCATGATGGAAGATCAGTTTCTTCTACTTATAGTTGTTAGGAGGACTTCTTTCTGCATTCTTTATAGTCAGTCCCTTCCTCATATCCTTTTCTGGATCTATTAAATTTTTTCCTCTTTCACCAAGTGCTTGTGGGATAAAGGGACATAGATGAGGCTAGAAAAGAATCAAATTCAATGTTGTTTCTACAAGGAAAAGAAAAACAGAAGTCTTTCTACAGATACGCTGTTAATAGGAAGCAGCTGGCTGCTTACAGAGGTTTTCATCTGCTTTCCAAATATGGCTTTTTTCCTATCTTTCATCTCTGCAGTTCAACTCTGATGGAGATTTCCTAGGGATCTGACACACTCAAAAACTGTATTTATTTAGGAATATAGGCTTTTTGTATATTTGTAATATGAAGGGAACTGTATGTATTGGCAATTACCAATTTCTTCTCTTTTCTGTGTTTAAAAATTGCCCTTCTAGCTTTATGAAACCAGAAACGGTTTAATAAATACTATTAGTGTTCATACAAAGCAGTCTTCATTTTATGTAATGGGGCAGACACCATGCATTAGAGAACACAACTAAATGGACATTGATTACCCATAAATGTGAAGAGAGAGAACAGCATGAGATCCTGTTTGCCCTTTGATGAAGTTGTATTTCTCACAAGACTTAGGATTTATATGGAGCTAAAAGGTCCACACAGTTGTTGATAAAGACTTCAATACAAAGGGACAAAGTGGAGGCAGTTAGCACCCTGCAGACCAGAGAAACCTCAATCAGGCCCACAAATACTAATCACCATGGCTTTGGCAACCATAAGCATGGAAAGGGAAAAGATGGCTGAGTCTGTTAAAATTCATGAAGCAATGTTGAAAACCAGTGATAGTTTTTGGATAGCATATTATCCAAGTATGACCCACTCACTGAATTATTTTTTTTCATATAATAGTCTTAACAAAGTCCCCACATTTTTCTGATATAATTTTAAGATAGTTAAATGAATCATTGAAATAATTTGTCTATCCATTTTCCCAATGGTAGGCAATAATAGCTACATTGAACTGTACAACCAGCTCCTCTTCACAATTTAGAGTAATATGTATAACTCTGCCATGGACTAGATTACACTTGGACTGATCTGTCAACTTTATTTTTTGCTAATAACATAATGAAATATTTTGATTTTTCTTTTGATCTCATTGAGCTACACATCTCATATAGCTTAGTTTGTACCTCTTGAACACAGCTGAAAATAATTGCCATGACAGACAATTATGAAACTTCATTTGCCTTCACAGATTACCAGAGGAAGTAATAAAATTCTGCAAGTTGAAGCTGAAAAAAATCTGAGATGGTGTATAGCACATTCCTTATCATCAATTGGTTCAGTTATTGTTGGTCTTTTTAAATAATAATAGCCATAACAATTATAAGTGACTTAGTATATTTGCTGACCATGTAGGTAACATTATAGTAAGTGAGCTAGGGCTTTATACATATTATTTCTCTTTTAATTCTCTCAGCACCTCTTCTTTAATCATAACTATTTTACTGGTAAGAAAAATGTAGCCAAGTAACTTGTCAGAATTATATGGATTGCATGTGATGGGTGAGGATTCGCACCTAGGCTTGCTTTATTCTCAGTCTCATATATTTACATATATTTAATCACTTTGTTATGCTACCTCAGAAAATAGGGAACTCTATTTAGCTCCTTTGTATTACAAGGGTTCAGTATAATCTTATATCTTCGTTATTTCTCCTAATGGCTCTCTATGAATATTTAGCATTTAAATATGTTAATTTAAGGGGTGACCTCACTGAGTAGCTCATGCAGACCATATTACGGGCATACTTTGACATTGTCCACTCCACAAACTACTGTTCACACAGACCACTAATCAAACTAATCAAAGTATGTGCAGAGTATATGCAGTATTACAAAATCCTCTGTTCTTACTCATACATTTACCCATTCATCCATTTTTTTTCTCAAGAAATATTATAATGCCTCACTGCATAATGAGGTGCTTGCATTTTGCAAAGTCCCTCACCCTGTTTTTAAGGAGCTAGGACTTTCCTGAGAAAAAGGGACAGTCCACCAAGTAACTGGCATACAAGTGCAAGGGAGGAATGCTATTTAAAACCAAAACTTACCCTACCTCTTACTACCTTTTAAGAACAGGGTGGGGTGGGGGAAAATTTGCATCTGTGAGAAAATAAATCTTCCTGTTGCTCTTTCCTGTGCAGAGACTGGTGGAGGAAGAGGATCAGCAATGCCCCTGATAGTTCTTTGCTTTTAAAGGAGACATGAATGAGTCTTTGGATCTACAGAAGTAAACTCTGCCCACATGAGGAAGTGAGGGTTAAATTATTGAGCCCAATAACAGAAAAGTGAATGGGCTTCTTAGCAGAGGTATCTGGCAAAACCGGGCTGCAAGGAGAGGTCTGTGGGGAAGGGACTAAGCAACATGCAGATCTGGAGACTTCCATTTCTCTAAAGCTACAACAGTCAAGTCTGCCCACTAAATGTCTACATTGTTGATACTCTTTTTGGGGGAGGGTAAGCAAAATGAGGGATCATGGAAAAATGATCAAATGATCAAATCAAATGATTGTCCATTTGGATGAGCACTTGAAAGGAGAGAAAGGATAAAATGCACACATGGCATTAAAAGTTCACCAAACCAGAGACTGGGCCAGGGTACCTAGGAGAGAATCTTCCCCTTGGTAAACACATGCAAATTTTCACAGTGGCGTTATTGGACTACGCAATGAATGAGGAAGGAGAAACACAGCAGCTTTATATTTTAAAAGGTAAGGTGACCTCTTAATAGATACGTAAGTCATATTTCTCTCCTGCCAAAGGAGAGAGATAAATGAAGTTCTATATTTTAGGGAAGCATAAAGGAAAGTAATGTTCCTTAGACTGTAGCCAGCATAACTCTAAAAGCTGTTGTGGTCTACATCAGACCACATAATGAGATTCGAGAAATCCTGGTAGATCCCTTGTCTATGTCCAGGATTTGAACTTGAGAGCTAAGGCATTTTTAAACAGAGAAAATCAGGAGAGTGAAGGTCCTATAATAATCCTTGTTACTATTTTCTTCCAGTAGGGAAAGGGAGGGAGGGGGAGAGGGGGAAATATTGAATCTTGAGGTGGGAAGCCCAGATTCATAAACCTGATGGTAAGAAAAGGGACCTAGAGCCAGGGATGGGATCCTATGCTGCATGCTGCTGCTGAGCAGAGAGAGCTGCCCTCACAGTCAGGGGGTACCAAAGGAATGGCACAGAGGATTCAGACCTAAACTAGCTGACGTTCCTTTGAAGACTTGAAATGGTTGATTCCTCATAACTTTAAAAAAAAATTTCCTTTAATGTCAAAGTGTAATATGAGTAGTTATTTTTATCATAAACAATGGCTGTAAACATTTGATTCTTTGTAATCAAGATAAATACTTGTTTTGTGGAGTTTAAAAATAGAATATATCTTGATTCATTTTCACTTATCCTTGATAAAATTGATGCTTTCTTTGGAGTACTTCTAATTTGAGCATATTTATAAAGAAATTGGAAGCTCTCATAGGCTGTGACTTTTTAGGTCTGTCAGGAATGCAGCACTAGTAGAAAGAGTGATTTGACATATCTAATTACTTATACGCATAACCTCTACATATGATCCACATAATATTTTAGTAAAACTTTGTAATTAAAATTATAATTACATTTTTCAGGTACAGATTTAATTGCCCTGCTCATAAAAACATTGGGTCAGGATATTAGTTTAAATTGGTAAAACCTGCCAAAATATTATTACATTTTAAAGTAAATTATGCACTTAATAAATCTTATATAATTTTACATCATGAATTATCAAGTATATTTATTACCCCAGAAAGAACAGTCTGGGCATTATTATGCTAGCCATTCTCCCAAAATGCCTCATGCTGTCCACCTTTTTCAAGCTATCCACCTTTTTTTTTTTATGCCATTTGCTGGATTCTCTTTGTTTTTTTTTTTTTTTTTTCTCTTTGTTTTTTGTTTGCTTGTTTTTGTTGTTGTTGTTTTGCTGGATTCTCTTTGATTGTTGCCTAGTTAAATCTACTTATCCTACAAGACCCAGCATAAATGTCACTTCTCCCAGCAAAGCCGCCCTACTCACCATTGTTCACAACCCCCCCGCCCCCTGCTGTACATGGCTTCTAATCATATTCTGTCTTATGTTATGGTAATTGACATATATTGACAACTCTCTTATTCTTCTGCACACTCTTTTGGGGTCAGGATTAGTGTCCAATATATCTTTGATTCTTTTACAGTGCCTTCTATATAATTGTCCTCAAAAATATTTATTATATAAATGAATACATTTTTGTTTAGTAGTTAAATAATAAAACATTAAATCAAGTTATTGAATAAACCTTTATAGTTTTCAAATTACTAATATGAATGAATGCAACAACAGTGCCAATGTTTGTGTCTGAAATAGGTTGTATTTGCAAAACAGACTCCATTTGCTTGGCTGATTATTTCTGAGAAAGTAGGTTGCAATAAGCTAGGTTCTCTTAGTTTGCTTCCAGTGATATTAGGAGAAGACAACAAGCAACAACTGCAACAAACAAACAGAAAACCCCACTGGACTGGGTATCAACAAAACTATGTTCAGCTAGCAAGCTTTTGTTAAATTATGTTATAAAATAATGTTTTGTGATCTATTCAGAAACTCTTGACTTCAGGAAGATACAAATAATATATTCTGTATGCACCTGTGTATCACAGGGATATTTCTATTCTATACCCCTTCTTCTGTAGAGAATTCTTTGCTAGAATGTATGCTCCTGGTGTCTGTTGATGTCTTTACAAACACAGCAAAAGTAGACATCTGTACTTCAGTGTTCATGGTAGCTAGCAAGTATATGCCTACTACTCATAACTCAAACTGAAAAATTGGCTCCTAGATCTAAAAATCAGAAGTGTAGTAGGAAAGCGGGCATTATGTAGATCAGAATTTTTCTAAATATAAGAGTAGTGACCCAAAATTTACTACTTCACTGAATATTTAGGTGTTTTCCATACCTGCAAATATGTCCTGGATTCTGAAGAAGTATCAGTCACAATGATGTTATAGAATTGCCTGAAGGGTTTATTGAATGGAGTAGATGAGCTAATTGCTCTTTAAATTTTTCTCCAACTCCGATTTCTATTGTTTTTGTCAAGTATTGTTAAAAGTTTGCAGAAATAGGCAAAGGTTTTGCGTTTAAAACTTCATAATTGGGCAGCCCGGGTAACTCAGCAGTTTAGCGCTGTCTTCAGCCCAGGGCGTGATCCTGGAGACCCCGGATCGAGTCCCACGTAGGCTTCCTGTATGAAGCCTGCTTTTCCCTCTGCCTCTCTCTCTCTCTCTCTCTCTCTCTCTCTCTGTGTCTCTCATGAATAAATAAATAAAATCTTAAAAAAAAAACTTAATGATTTTTCAATCCTTTGTTTTTTTAAGTTTTTATTTAAATTCCAGTTGGTTAGCATACAGTGTAATATTAGCTTCAGGTGTACAATATAATGATTGAGCACTTCCATACAACACCCAGTGCTCATCACAACAAGTGCACTCCTTAATCTCCATCACCTATTTCACCCATTCCCCCCAACCCACCTCCCCCGTAGTAACCTTCAGTTTGGTCTTTGTGGTTAAGAATGTTTTTCTTGGTTTGCCTTCTTATCTTTCTATTCTCCCTTTGTTTTGCTTCTTAAATTCCATATATATGAGTGAAATTATATCAAATTTGTCTTTCTCTGACTGACTTATTTCACTTAACATCATACTCTCTGGATCAACTCGTGTCATTGCAAATGGCAAGATTTTTGTTTTTTAAGGAAATATTAAATATGGTTGAGTAATATTCCATCATATATATACATCACATTTTCTTTATCCATTCATCAGTCTATGGACACTTGGGCTGTTTCCACAATTTGACTATTTTAGGTAATTCTCTTCTAAATATTAGGGTGCATGTATTCCTCTGAATTAGTATATTTTATATTCTTTGGGTAAATATCTAGTAATATAATTGTTGGATCTATTTTTAAGTTTTTGAGGAAGCTCCAGAGTGGCATGACCAGTTTGCATTCCCACCAACCATGCAAGAGGGTTCCCCTTTCTCCACATCCTCACCAACATCTGTTGTTTCTTGTATTGCTGATTTTAGACATTCTGACAAGCGTGAGGTGATATATCATTGTAGTTTTGAGTTGTATTTCCCTGATTCCCTGATGATGAGTGATGTTGAGCATCGTTTCATGTGTCTGTTGGCCATCTGGTTGTCTTCTTTGGAGAACTGTCTATTTATGCCTTCTGTCCATTTTTTAAATGGAATTATTCATTTTTTGGATGCTGAGTTTTTTTTTAAGATTTTATATATTTATGAAAGAGAGAGAGCATGAACAGGAATGGGGGTAGGGCAGAGGGAAAAGCAGGCTCCCCACTTCAGGATCCTGAGATCATGATCTGAGCCAAACGAGATGCTTAATCCACTGAGCCACCCAGGTGCCCTCGGTGTTGACTTTTAAAAGTTCTTTATATATTCTGAATACTAACCCTTTATCAGATATGCCATTTGCAAATATCTTCTCCCATTTATAGATTGACTTTTAGTTTTATTCATTGTTTCCTTTGCTGTGCAGAAGCTTTTTACTTTAATGAAGTCACGATAGTTTATTTTTGCTTTTGTTTCCCTTGCCTAAAGACTAGTAACCAAAATAAAGAATGCTAGTGTTTATAGTGGAAATTATACATACATTTATGGTAAGGCTTCTGGGTTTTAGAAAACCCTAGGTACTTCTAAACCCAATTGAAACAATTATTTTGCAAAGTATATTAGCTACCAGATAGTTGTAGGGGAACTAATTTTACAGGGTGTTAGATCTGGAATCTGATAAGAAGTGGAAATCATAGCTCTTGGTAGAAAATTTTTAGTAATTAAAAGCATGGGCAGCCTGAATTCTAGCCCCAAGTCTGTCACTTACTAGCTATATTATTGTAGACAAGTTACCCTAAGCCATACTTCACAGTAAAATGGTACAATAACAGTAAGAGGGATTAATAAGATGTATTGATTTGTGATTATTTTGTCTTATGATATCTTCATTTGGTTTTTGGTATGGCATAATGCTGGTCTCATAAAACAGATTGGAAAGCATTCCCTCCTTTTTTATTTTATGAAAGAGTTTTTCAACTGTAGTAGTTTTCTAAGATTTGTGATAGAATAATGAGTCCATCCAGACTTGCAGTTTTCTTTTTGACGGGAATTTCAATTATGGCCCAATTTCTTCAGACATGGGGATATTCTATTTCTTTTGGTATCCATTTTGGAAATTTGTGTCCAAAGCTTTCAGTTTGTCTATTTCATTTAAGTCATCAATTTTATATGTATAAAGTTGTTTATAGTATAGTATTTCCTTGTTATTCTTTTAATATTTTGACCTTTTTGGACATGGAGATTCATTCCTTTTTTTCATTCATTTTTTACATTGGTATCATTTATATCTTGATATTATGTTTTCTTTTTTCATGATAAATCTATTCAGAGATTTATAAGTTTTACTAATATTTTTTAAAAATATATATGTTTCATTTATTTTTCTCTGTTGCTATTTTCTATATAGTTTATTTTCCCTCATCTTTATTTCTTTCCTTCTCCATATTTTTTATTTAATTTGTGCTTCATTTCTAGTTTCTTAAAGTGGAAGCATAATCTATGATTTTAGAACTTTGTTCTTTACTAATATAAGCATTTAGAGACATATATTTTCTTTTAAAGAGTTTTAGATATATCCCATTACTTGTGTTGTCTAGAGTTTTCTTTTTAATTTCATTTGAAATAGTTCCTAATTTTCTTTTTCATCTTTGATCAATGGCTTCCTTAGAAGTGTTATTCAATTTCCAAATGTTTGTTACTTACCAATTTTTTTTTGTAATTGATTTTAAACTTAATCCTACCCAATCCTTAGCTAATTTTCAGATCTATGAACTAAATAAATACAAGTTATTTTAGCTACTGAGTTATAGTATAGGCTTCCTTCAGTATCCAGCTACCTCAATCAATCAATCAATGACCCACCTTTTGATCATTTATCACTGTTAATTTTTTATCAAAATAATATATTTCCTCTTCTAAGATTTATCTTTCTTTCAGTGTTCTAGATCTCATTTTCTTCAACCTTGTCTGGGACGTTGTTCTAGATATTGTCACAGCTTCTTTTGCATCTCCAATCTTACCCTTTCTAAAAGTGATCACTATATGCTTTTTAACATGCTCAAGTATGTTTCATCCTAAAACTGTAACCCTGCTTGATTCTATGTCCCCTTCCACTTATTTATCTTTCTTCTCAGCTTCCCTAACAAATTGCATGAAAGATTTATGTATTCTCATGGTTTCCACTATTTAGTCTCAACTTACTGCAGTCTAGCTTCCACTCTGACAAATATTCACCATTAGATAAACATTCAGCCTCATGCAATTAAGTCTTAGAATGAGGAAAAAATTATGAAAAAACTCATGTTGCATAAAAAGTGAAAGATGAAAAGACAACAGAAAACTACCATCAAAAAATAATCTATGACCTTACATATTTACAGCAATAGATTATAATACAAGCTTTTAAAATACTTACAAAATTTAAGTTTTCAAGAGAAAATTTAGTTAAAAGAATATGAATTAACTCTTTTAACAAATAAAGAATAAAAATTCCAGAGGAGTATATATATATATATATATATATATATATATATATATATATACTGTATAACTTATGTTATACAGTAGAAAAAATGAATTATAATCTTTATTTCTAAGAATCTAGGGAAAAATGTCTTATATATATATATAATGTGTGTATATATATATATATACTGTATATAAGAGAAAATTTAGTTAAAAGAATATGAATTAACTCTTTTAACAGATAAAGAATAAAAATTCCAGAGGAGTATATATATACACATAGTAAATGACATATATATACTGTATAACTTATGTTATACAGCAGAAAAAATGAATTATAATCTTTATTTCTAAGAATCTAGGGAAAAATGTTTTCTTATTCTTTGAAGCTCTATAAGTTCATAACAAACACTCATGAGATACGTAATAATATTTGATAGCTAAGCATATTTATAAACATATAAAGCTCTTATAATAAGGCAGATTAGTCCATTATAAAAACCATTTAAATAGTATGCAATGAGAGCACCTCAGATGTGTGAGCAAAAACATTTGCCTTTTCATTCTTCCTCACCCTATCAACAATGTATAGATGTACAAAAGGAAGTAAACTCATAAAGGCAAAGAGAATAAGATGAATATCATCAGTGAATGATAGGTTTTTAAAAATTAGAAGAAGATTAAAATTATGTGGGACTGCATTGATCAATGAAACAAGTAAGGCCAGCAGCTGCTAAGAATATATTACAAAAGACTGTGGAAGAGGTCAAAGCCAAGTATGTTAGAGAATTTAAAACAGAAAGGTTCAAATAATTTATAATAATCAGATAACTTAGATAATTATCAGACAGAAAATAATCAGACACAAAAAATAAGTATGTTTACAATTTTAAAGACATAAAGGTAAATACTAAATAATGCTGCAAGTATGATATTATCAATATAGACCGAACAGTTTTGAAAAATAACCAAAAAATTAAATATGTAATTATGATATAATGAAGAAGATTAGATAAGTTAAAAAAAAACAAGTTAGACACAACTGAAGAAAGTTTTGATAAGTTGGATGAAAGATCTGAAGAAAATACTCAGAAAAGTGAGAAAAAGGGATATTAAGAGATATTAAGGGATATTAAAAAGAGGTTAACTTAAATCAATAATAAAATGAAACTTTTTGATAATTATTTGATCTGAATTCCAGAAGAAGCAGATATAGGAAAAAAATAATATCCAGACTGATAATGGCTCAGAAAATACCAGAACTGATTGAAGGTTCAATCAGGTGTAGGCAGTCCAAGAAATTCAAGCAAGATACATACAAGGACATTCAAATGTAGATACATCAGAGTGATCCTACAGAACACCATACACAAAGAAAAGACCTTTTTTTTTTAAAAAAAAAAAAAAAAGGATTTTACTTATTCATGAGAGATACACAGAGAAAGGCAGAGACATAGGCAGAGGGAGAAGCAGGCTCCGTGCAGGGAGCCTGATGCAGAACTCAATCTCAGGGATCACTACCTGAGCAAAAGGCAGATTCTCAACCACTGAGCCACCCAGGTTCCCCGCACGAAGAGAAGACCTTAAAGGCTGCCAGAGAGAAAGAACAAATTACCTACAAAGGAGAAGCAATTAGACTGATACAGTTTTTAACAAAAAATAGAAACTAAAAAATTATGGAATGATGATTTCAAAACACGGACAGAAAACCTCTATAACTTAGAAATGCTAGAGTTCTATAACAAGTGAAATCATATGTTAAAAATAGGAGTAAAATAAAGATTTTCAGAAATCAAAAATGAGTTAGTTATTCACATATGCTTATTAAAGGAAATATACCTCAGAGAAAATAAAAATGATTTCAGAAGGAAAGCCTATAGTGCAGGAAGGGATGATGAGCACAAAACTGGTATCTATGTGAGTAAATACAAACAAACAATGACTATATATAAATTAATAATTATATCTAATTTCTGAAGTTAAGTTTAGATAAGCCTAAAATAATAGTTACTAGAATATAGGGGAATATACTTGAGAGACTGGAGTTAAACTTTCTAATGCCCATGAATTGTTTTGATTGTGTAAACATATTGATTGACTTTAACTTTTGTAAACTTAAATACAGATATTAAAAATACTAAATTAACATTAACATATGGAAATATATTTTATAACTTACAAACCTGTAAAATTGGGAAAAAGATACTTAATTCTAGAAAAAGGCAAATTGGAATGGAAAATGACATAGTAAAAACAGAAAAATAGAAAGTATTGTATAAGATAACCAAATCAAATATATTGTTTTTTTTACTAAATGGCCTAACGTTTTCAATTGAAAAATCAAATTTGTCAGCCTGCTATAAAGAAAGTTTACTGAATGTCTGTAATGGTGCAAGAAAATATGGAAGTAAAGCAAGCATGGCTGGCATATATAGAGGTATAAGACATAATCCCTAAATGAGGCTTCACAAATTCTATCCATAATGAAACATATTTTATTTTTATTTATTTAATATTTTATTTATTTATTCATGAGTGACAGAGAGAGACAGAGAGAGAGAGAGACGGAGACAGAGGCAGAAACACAGGCCGAGGGAGAAGCAGGCCCCATGAAGGGAGCCCGACATGGGACTCAATCCCGGGCCTCCAGGATTACACCCTCGGCCGAAGGCAGTGCTAAACCGCTGAGCCACTGGGGCTGCCCTAAACATCTTTTTATATGAGGAGGATCCACCATGTGTCTTGGCATTTTTCAGCAAGAGTAGGTTCTAAAGAATGATAATGAAGCCACTTCTATGAACTCATGGACCATAGAATATCACACTATGTGTTCTTTGTACTAAAATACATAGCTCTAAAATAGAGTAAACATCAAGAGGTTTCTCTGAAGCAGAAAGAAAATCTCTATAGGGCAGTCTAAAAGATGAACATGGTTGTTGCCTTGACCATACTTCATAGAACTCTCTAGCTCTTTACCTTCATGTTTCCCCCATCTTCCATTACATTCAACTTGAGTATAGATGTTAAATAAAGAAAAATTATTTGAGAAGGGGAGAAAGGAAGCTGGAAGATGTGATCATATTCATATTTACACAGATCCCTATAAAATAATGTGTGTAAAAGTTTTTGAATAAAATATCTTGTATCCAAAATGAAAGCCCAATAAGCTCCATATGGAATTTGGCTGCTGTTGGAAGCACAGCAAGTATGGCAACTTATTTTCAAAGTTTTTCTTCCAATATGATGCAATAGCTATTTGACTCTTGCTGGAATCACCATTGCACATGTAATAGGGCAATGCTCTAATCCAGCATGACAAATCCTATTTTCCTATGTGGAGGTGATTTGAAAAGAAAATATGGGTCATCCTGAGCAAAAATATAGATAGGTGATTTTTAATAAGACTCCTGCTTTTTATCTCCCTTCCATCATTTTAATGTGCACAGAGTGTATCTTCGTGTAATAACTTACTCACTAGAGCTTTCAATCACACCCAGTGAATGTTTATCAATACAACGAAGTCTGCTTTAAAAAATCCTGAACTTTCACTATTACATAACACAAGTGTATCCTTTAAATTACCTTTATTTCCTTTGAATTTTACCACTCCCATTTGTATTTCGTTTCTTCCTAAGCTTCTTCATGCAAAAATGTTTTTAGTTTACATTAAGTGCTAGCTTAATATTTAAAGCTTAAAATTTAATCAGGTCTTAGCTAAAGTGTACTTCTTGAGAGAGGCCCTCTCCGACATTTCTCTTCATAGGAGACTCCTAGTCTCAGGTCCAGTCCCCCTTCTATACTGATATCCATTTTTATTTTCTTGATAGACTTCATCATATGCAAATTTTAAAATTAATTTATTTTTATTGAATTTTTTTCCACAAGAATGTAAGTTTCTTGAGATCAAGAAAATTGTCTTTCTTGTTGATTCAATACCTTCAAAACCACAGACAATGCCTGATAATACTCAGTTTTCAACATTTATGGAAATAATTAAATTACATATATGTATATATTTGTTCCACCTGTACACTGTAGAATTAGTTGTTATTGCATATATGTATATACATATATATGTTGTTTTAAATTATAATTGTTGCAGAACATTTTTATAAGTTTCAGCCAAGACCTCCTAAAAACCTAAAGTAATATATCTCAATTAGATCAGCTAGCCTCAGTCTTTTTGGCATTTATAGAACTATAAGTTACTTATAAGGATGTCTATATTTGATTTTTGAATGCTCTAGTTTAGTAATCCCTCATTTACAGTCTGGAATAACTCTTGATGTGAAGGGTAATGATACAGCTCTACTACCACACTATCTAGCTGGTGGTTGAAATTTAGAAAATTCTCAACCACTGTCCATTTGTATTCTCAAAAGTAAACAGAAAAACTAATGAAATAGCTGTCATATGGCCAATAATGTTTATTTTTCAGATAAAACATGAAGTTACTTGCAGATCCTGCCTAAAATGTTTTGAGCTAGAATCCTATGTTTTATGAAGTTATTGATTTATCTGGTGGGAGTGAAGGATGGATTTAGACAAGAAGGCACTTGTACAAGATAAGAATACAGAAGATGCAGAAATGTCTGATCATATTGGCAAAAAGAGATATCAAAGAAAAACTAAGAGTTATAATGTATTCAAAAATAATCTAGCACAAAAGTCGGAGGGTGATGCGGTTTTATTGTTGTTGATTTTAGTAGACACACTAAGACAAAAAGTCATAAGGGAAGCTTCTAATCTTGTCATTTCTGGGCCCTCCCTTCTTTTTGACATTTCAGGATGACAGAATATAAAGGAAGTCTTCTGGATTATACAGATCTTCCAATATTCCAAGCTTCTCCTACTTTATATTTTAATTTTAAGTATATCCTCCCAGACTCCACCAGCCATTCATCAAAAATACTAGGGAAAAATCAAATTATTTCTCCAGGGAGCAGTAAACATTACAGATGAGAAGAAATGCAGAATGTGGTGGAACTGAAGACAGACATTACATAAATAGTGGTTTACCTTGGTCCATTCAGCTTCTTGCAGATTCCAGGTTAAGACACAGAAATAGGGGAAACATTTTTGGGAGTAGAGCCTTATATCTTCAGTCCATCAACATAACGAATTTCAAATTGCTTTAAGCATGTGAATACTACAGTAATATGCTGCTATAATATTAATAGCTTTCATAATGAGGACCTGTCACTGAAAAAATACTTTAATTTCTTTTAGCCTGCTTCTATTTAATGTGGCGGTGCTATTTGTAATACAACCCTCTTAGCTTAATAAGAGGAAGCCCTGAGCTGTTAATATATACCAACAGTAGTTTATAATATTATTTATTTTCTATTAGATAGTTGTGTGATGTTGTATAAGTTATTAATTAAAGAGAAGTATGATATATCATGCAGAATTTCTGGGAGCGTTAGATATAATGTATATGTAGCATGTAGCAAATGACATACACAGCAGGCATTGATGTAGTAATAACTTCCATGATCAACCTTACTAATTCATCTGTTTTTGCAAGAATATAACCACTTTATTTTTTTCAGTTAGCCATTCAGTACTTTGCTTACTTATTAGCAGTGAATCCTTTATCTCTCTCTTGAAACATCTGTCCATTGATTCTCATTGTTAAAAAAATCCAGGAGCTTATTCCATCAAAAGGAAGTTAGCACTATTTTCAGACACTAAGCAGACAGAAGAATAATTGATCCATTGTTGCCATCAGTTTCTCTCAAACAGCGTGGAAGCTGATGGATGGCATAGGATGTGGGATGATGTTTCTCCATAGCAGCAGGGATATTTCTGCTGGTCCATGCCCCTGCTAGCAACATAGTGATGTTTCACAATGAGTACCAAAAATAAAACTTTCTATTCATACTTCCATGCTCAGTTGTTGCTCCACAAAACACAGCCACTATGCCAGGGATGCTTGTGTGCCAGTATAATCTCTCCTACTGTGCACTTTGGTTTTTAGAGTGTCAGACTTGCTGCCATTCAAGTACATTATTGGAGATCTTCTCTGACAGCAGACTTGGTCAGGGACTGAGGGAAGGAACATTGCTTACTTCTGTGTCCCTAGCACCTAGATCTGTGCTTTGTTCTTAATAGATGTGTGAATGAATGAATGTATGCACGAATGAATGAATAAATGAATGAATAAATTCACTCAGCTCTCCCTGATATTGAATCTTTATGGAACATGGCTCAAGGTCTTGAATTTTTCTCATCCAAAATGCCTTAAGCTAATTCGTCCATCTCTTCCTCCAAGATCAGCTCTGTACACCAAAATTTTTTAAATAAGAGGTTTGCTCATTTCCACCTATAAAAGTTTGCACTGCACCTTTTTTTAGTGTTATTAATAATAGAGAGTCAGCCCAGGTGGCTCAGGGGTTTAGCGCTGCCTTCAGCCCAGGGTGTGATCCTGGAGACTGGGGATCGAGTCCCACATCAGGCTTCCTGCATGGAGCCTGCTTCTCCCTCTGCCTGTGTCTCTGCATCTCTGAGTGTGTCTTTCATGAATAAATAAATAAAATATTTAAAAATAATAATAATAGAGAAATTTGCATTTATCTGGGAATTTCATATATGACTAACATCCCATATTTAATGAGGCTAGTTGGCTGCTGCACTAAAATAATGCTTCAAGTAAGAATGTCAAGAGATTTATTAGAGCTTTCAAAATGCTAGGAACCCTGAAGCAGCTACATATACACCCAAAAGTTGTGATCATTTGTAGCTAAATCATATGAAAGTAAATTAAATAAGCAATGGGAGATATGCAAACAGGACCCTTCTTTTAATATCAGATTGTAGGAAATTCCACTTGTTACCAGGCATTGTGAGGTACCTAAAAATAGGGATGATTGTTGACAAAATAGTATATCTAGGTAGCTTTATCTGTTCAAGTTAGAAAAGCTTCTGATCATTATTGAGTTTTACTGAGTCTTACTCAAACTGTCTCTTTTCCCTATAAATATTCAACAAGAGGCCCTTTGGATCACTTCCTCTGGATACTGGAAAAGGGGTTGCTGCATTGGCAATGAGATCAGAATCCACAACCAACAATATCCCTTCTATTATGAAGAATCTATGATTAGTATATTGTGGGTTCAGTATAGTTGCTATTCACTTTCTAGTGTAAACTGCTAATACAAACTTCAAATGGATTTCTGCTTAGAATTAAAAACAAATAAAAAATGTTAACAAATGCAATCTGAATCTGAATCTGAATCTTCACATAACATAGTCATCTGTGTAGCAACCACAATCCCCAATACTTTTGTGGTTGGGTATCAGTATCAACTGCTTTTCAGGAGGAAAAGAATTACCCAGGAAAAAAAAAAACACTTAATTTTTTCTTCCATCTTTTCTTTTTCTTTCTTTTGTTTGTTAATTCTCCTTCTCCTCCTTCTCCTTCTCCTTCCTTCTCCTTCTCCTTCCTTCTCCTCCTTCTCCTTCTCCTTCTCCTTCTCCTTCTCCTTCTCCTTCTCCTTCTCCTTCTCCTTCTCCTTCTCCTTCATTTCCAAATGCTTCTCAGGTCATTTGCTATAATAGCAAGAAGGTTTTCTCTCTTGTGATCAGTATGTGCTTAGAAAATGATTATGGTTGAGTTGTCAGAGGGAAGGCTTTAATCACTCCAGTTGAGAGGAGGTTAGGCTAAGGCGGCGATCAAACACTTGAGTATAAATCAGAAGCAACTGGGGGTCTTGTTAAGCAACAGTGTGCTGAGGCTCCTCTCTGGAGTTTCTGTTTCAGTAGGGCTGCCTAACAAGTTCCTAGGTACTGCTGCGGCTGGTCTGCGATATATCTAAGAACCGCTTGTGTAAGGATTTTCATCTCACAATTTTGTCTGGATCTCACTTTGACCTGTAGCTGTGGGGCAAGTGTACTCCCCAGGTTCTATCTATGTAGCAATACCTATAAAGTATTCACCCTTTCCTTAATCACACTATAAATTTAATTCATGTCTTTATTTTTTTATTGTGAAGCAATCAATGCCAAACACATTTTATGTTAGGAGGGAGTGGGTAGGTAGAAGAGAAGCAGAGAAATGCAACTTTCATCTTGTACTTTGGTTGCTTTCAGTGATTCAGTTGCAGGTCATAGAGAATTACCATTTCATCAATCGGAGTGTTTTTCTACATGAAGATATTCCTCCTTTCAAAGTAATGTTGCCTTGGGGATTTGAAGGTCTACTGAATTCTGAATATTTTACTTGGCCTGGATACATAACTGAATATTTTATTTTGTCAAGCATTTTTGTGTCCATTCAAGGCCTTCAATGATTCTCTCTCTACCTATGCTGACTCCAGAGGTGACCTATACTGAGCACTGAAGCTAATCCTTGAATTATCAGACTCCCCCTTCAAGTCTGACCTTTTAAATATCCACTTCAAACCTTCTTCATATTTCGGTGTCCTTGTGATCTTTGTCTCTTGGTTGTATTCTGATTTACTAACTGGCCTCTCTCTGTGACTTGATGCTTCTGTTGAACTGTCTACTTGGGCTCTGACTTTCAGGTTTCCCCTTGGCTCTGTACTCTAA
This sequence comes from Vulpes vulpes, assembly GCF_048418805.1. Taxonomy (NCBI): domain Eukaryota; kingdom Metazoa; phylum Chordata; class Mammalia; order Carnivora; family Canidae; genus Vulpes; species Vulpes vulpes. Next base: position 150,708,143 of record NC_132780.1, read on the forward strand.
GGTTCATATTAATCCAAATCCCCCCTGTCCAACTCAGGTCCAAGCACCCTGTCCAAAGTCAAGGTCTTTATGTGCCTATCTCTCTGTGGGCTTTGATAGGCCTTGCTAATTTTATTTTGTACATGTTAACATATAACTCCATTTGCTTGGAGAGAAGATGTGTTGCCTACTGTTTAGGAGAATAAAATTCTAATATCTAGTATATATTATTGCAATTAGCATTCATATTCATTTCAAGATTGTTTGAACTCAGTATATATCTATTACCACATTTTTAGCTTCAAATGATAGAAAACTAAGCCCAATCTAATTTAAAGAAGATTACTTTTACGGATCACATAAAGGGTGAAATTAAGAGAAAGAATGGCTTCAGGTAAAATTTAAGTCCAAGTCATAACACCAAGTTCTAGTTTCTCTCCTTGAATTTTTTAGTTCCACTTCTTCTGGTTCATTCTTTTCTTAGGGAAGCTCTGACATATTGTAACAAGTCTAGGCATATGAACTCACACTTCCCCATTCAGTGGAAAGAGAGAGTATTCTTTCTCTCAGTGTTCCACAGACCTTGAGATCTGCTCCAAATGACTTAACTGGGGTCATGTGCTCACCCCTGCCAATCATCATGGCCACTGTGGGCAGCAGAATGCCAAGGGCTCATTAATGCGGATGAGTCAGGCCTGAGTGTCCACTCTAGTTACTGAGCTAGGAGGAGTCCCAGTGATACCACCTGACAAACTGATTGCTGAGGAATGAATCCACACAAAAGATAGAGGTATCCCTTGTATACTAATCAGAGGACAGCTAAAGGTTTTAAAACCTCCCTTTTACCTCTTGATCCTTTTTTCTTTCTGTCTTAGACCACAAGTCATCAATATATCTGATGCCCCTACATTTTTTAGAATGCAAAAAAAGCTCCCTGCTATCATCAAGATTTATAAGATATATAATATTTAGAGATAAATCTTTCACACAACAGAATTTTTTGGTTATTTTTTTTCTGCTATGTTTACTTAAAATATAATGAGAACTAGAATTTGAATGTAAGACTTTTGGAACGGTAGAAAATAATTACATCCATGGCAATTTGAAAAACAAAATAAAACAATATTGTTGGAATCAATAGGACTATCATGAAAGCTATAGGATCTCTTCTGACAAAAATCTATAAAAAAGAGGACCAACAAAATTAACTAAATAATCAGAAATAAGGATAATGCACTTAATGTGCCAATAATAATAATATTGTTCTATGAGCATATTCTTGCATCTTTTTAAAAACTTGACATATACTTGACTTACATAATTGTGTAGATTTAAGGTGTACCAACTCTTGATTTTTATATATTTATATATTATAATATGATTTGCACCTTAACCTTAGCTAACACTTTCATCATGTCATATAATTGTTTCTTTTGTGTGTGTGGTGAAAACATTTAAGATGATCTCTTAGCAACACTGAAGTATATAATACAGTTTTGTTGACTATAATCTCCATGCTGTCCATCAGATCCCCAAAACTTACTCATCCTTTAATGGCAAATTTGTACCTTTGACCCACATTACCCTAATTTCCTCATCGCTTCAGCTTACAGTAATCACTCTCTAATTTCTCTTTTGGATTCCACCTATAGATGATATCATACAGTATGTATCATATTCTTATATCTTAAGAGATTTTTCACATTCCTGCACAGATTCATCAGAATAGTCCATTTTAAAATAACGTGACTGCTAACTCACCTATTAAAATTTCCCTATCTCCTTTCCCATCTCACTTAGAATATATCCCTAAGTCTTTACTGTGGCCAACACATCCCTGAATGGTCTGGCCTTGTTACTTTTCCAGCTGAAGTTTCTACTTCCCTCCTGTTCACTCTCTCACTCTGCTAGAGCTATATCAGCTGGCTCTCAACACCTTCCAGTGTCACACCCACCAAACATGTGGCTGCCATGAAAGTGTTCATATGCCCTATTCCTTGTTTCCCTGACATATGTACTTTGCTTCCTCCCTTCCTCCTTCACTGCATGAGTTTCTGTTCTAGTTTTGCCTCCTTCAAGTCCCCTTCTATGTCCATCTTATTTAATGTGGCACCCTCAACTCACTGTTCTTTATCTTTGAAATCTACTTTATTTCTCCCCTGCCACAGACTGAAATATATGACATTATAATCTATAGATTTTTTTCCTTTAATCAACACTCTCTCATATGTAAGACTGTCAGCTCTAGAGAAACAACCTCAATTATTTTAGTGCTGTACACTCAGCTAGCAGAACAGTTTCTTTAAAAAAAAAAAAGATTTTATTTATTCATGAGAGACAGAGAGAGAGAGAGAGAGAGAGAGAGGGAGAGAGGCACAGGCAGAGGGAGAAGCAGGCTCCATGCAGGGAGCCGGAGGTGGGACTTGATCCGGGTCTTCAGGATCAGGCCTTGGGCCAAAGGCAGCGCTAAACCACTGAGCCACCCAGGCTGCCTAACAGAACAATTTCTGGTCTGGAATTGCGTCTCTATGATTATCTGTTGAGTAAATCAATGAATTAGGTTTACATTTCCTTCTTTTTTAGTAGGTGGTAAAAGTGAAATTTTACCACAAGGTGATAATTTGTGAGTTGTATGAAAACATCCCCGGCAGTTAAAGAGTGCTACAATTCTGGTTTACGTAGGTTTCCTAGGAGACTGATATTTTGCTCAGTAACATGGTTGAGTCACAGTTTGAGCTTCTGCTGTCATTTTGACATCTAGACCTGGGAAATATTTGTTTTCTCCTTCTGAAGGTTTTAGAAGTCAAGTCCTTTTTCATTGTGAGGAACTAAGGGGTGCTAATACTAGTAAAAACATCATAACAGTTTTGGTTATATATATATATATATATATATATATATATATATATATATATATTAATCTTTGCCTCCATAAAGCCCATGAATCTTAAAATCTAAAAGGAATTATGATGATAAGGGTAAGAACTTTTATGAAGCCAGTCTGGGAGGCTTAAAATGATAGCATTTTAAAACACTGCCTTTCCAAAATTCATTTGTAAATTAAATTGTTTCAAAGTTGGAATAATTTCCTCCACATAGACAAGACATACATGCTGGTTAGGTACCCTGCCCAGTGAATCTGTCTAACTCTTCATACCTGAAATACCATTGCTATGATTTAATTTATGCTTGACCCTATTTGTCGTATTGTTTCTGTAGGATAATTCATTGCTAATTACAGACTTCAGAATTAACCTCTTCAGCTTCCCTTATTTGGGCTTCAGGAGGCTGGGAATTAGAAATACTTGCATGAAACATTTTAGGTCTTTATCCCTTATATCTGGGTGTTCTGAATTAATTAATAAACCAACTGCAATTCTCTCCCCCAGCCTCTGTTGGGAGATTGGGTGAGACATAGCTGCAGGTGGGAGTTTCTTCTGTGGGAAGGTCTAGATTTGAACCTCCATAGATAAGGATTAGTTTTTTGTATAATATTTAAGGATGTGCCTATACATGTACATTTAGAACCAAAAAATTGTCATAGATCCAAGAAGCATAGCCCTGGATGTACAAATTTTCATTGTGTCAGACAAGTTAAACAGAAGCATGAGACTGGAGGGAGACATGAAGTAGGAAGATAAGAAGGCTAAGCTTGTTGAAAGCACACAGCTGTAAAGGGAAATGGAGTTTTAGCTGCCTTTTCAAACTTTTAGGACATATCTATTATTAGATGGTATCTCCAATCCTGCAGCTGACCTAAATTCCTAAGGAAACAGAAATTTCAGGAAATCAATCAATCATTTGTCTGGAGTTTGAATATTTGTGAAACTAGTTCATAATGATTGGGGAAAAAAGCTTCAGGCAAAGGCATGCCGGAAACTTTCTTGTATCTTTACCCTAACAAGTCTATGAGGGCAAAGATATCTGTTTGTTTTGTATACTACTGTAGCCCAGTGCCCAGAATTGGCTCACAGTACATATTCAATAAATATTTGTTGAATAATTTTGTAGGACACAATGTTTTCCCCTCACTAGTGAACCCAAAGAGGGGTGACAATCTCTGTTTCCATGCCTGACATCAAATACATGAGCAGGTACTTGTGCTTACTCTAAGTACAGCCAGAGAACACACCTGACATGGAGTTTGGACCTGGAGAAAACGATGCTAGATATTATTCACAGTAGCAGTTGTGGCATCAAATGTCTGGAGTAGCTGGTTTCAAGTATTTGCTTTGGTGGCCTGAAAGTCCTGCAGTATAATGGTAGCAAGACCAGAAGCTGTATCTTAACTAACTCTTTTTTCTTGGCCTTGGGTTGTGTTTCTCATAGTCCATCCTTCCTTTGGGTCTGACACTTGTTTAAATCTGGTTTTCTAACTTTCCTATTCAGTCATTGTAGTACCTACTATTATTATTTTACTGAATAAGTTAGCCACAGTTGATTTCTGTTGCTTGCATCCAAGAATTTTGAGATAAGAGATCCATAGAAATGAGGAATTAGGATTAGGGAAGCAACAGAAAGCAGACACTTTTCAGTGGACTGTGGTCATTAGAAAAAGCATCTCAGTCCTTGGAAATGGAGAAAAATCTGAGAGAAACTGGTTTTACAAAGTGGGTACTTGGTAACAGGACTTTTAGTAACTACCTTTTAGTAACTACCTTTTAGTTAGGTAAAAGGCTAAATATAGAATCCAACTATTAGGCCAAGGCAAGGCAGGATTAGGAGAACATTTTACTTTAAGACTGAGTCATTATTAGTCTTAGTTTGCAACTATGCGGTAGAGTTCTGGTTCCTGAGATCCTTCAAATCAATATGTAGACACGTTCTCTTTCTCTTTCACTTCCAATATAATTCGTATCATTATCATCCTCCAGTTGCCCCAAAGCAAAGCCCCAACATCTTGAACAGCCTCCCAACCTCTATGTCCTTGGGCCTCTCATTCAATTAATCATTTCTCAATTCCCTTCTCTAACTGCCTTGAATCAAAGTAATTATCATCTCTCCTTTAAACTATTATAGTAGCTCCTTAATAAGAATGGTCACACCTTCTAAACACAATTGACAAACATACTATGTATCCTCATTAATTTCAGAATCATTTTTCTAACATATTAATGGGATCTTTTTCTTACCTGATAAAAAGTTTTGAAAGCATGCTTATTTTTTCCTCTTTTTCAAATTTTTATTTAAATTCCAATAGTAAGTACAATGCAATATTGGAGTAGAATTCAGAATTCCATCAGTTGCATATAACAATCAATGCTCTTCACAATAAGTGTCCTCCTATTTACCCCATCCCAAACATCTCTTCCCATAAACCCTCAATTTGTTGTCCAAAAGGCTCTTATGATTTGTTTCCCTCTCTCTCTTTTTCTTTCTTTTCCCCCTCTCATATGTTCACCTGTTTTATTTTCTAAATTCCACCTATGAGTGAAATCGTATGGTATTTGTCTTTTTCCGACTGACTTATTTTTCTCTAGCTCCATTCACATCATTGCATATGGCAAGATTTCATTCTTTTCTGGTGGCTGAGTAATATTCCATTGTATATATTTATCCACATTTTTAACCATTCAGCAGTCTTGGACATTTGGGTTCTTGGCTACTGTTGATAAAGCCGCTATAAACATTAAAGTTCATGTACTGCTTCAAATCTGTAGTTTTGTGTACTTTGGGTAAATACCTAGTAGTGTAGATACAGGATCATAGGATAGTTCTATTTTTAACTTTTTGAGGAACCTCCATACTGTTTCCAGAATGGCAGGACAAGTTTGCTTTCCTACCAATAGTGCAAGAGGGTTCCTCTTTCTCCACATCCTCACCAATGCCTATTGTTTCTTGTGTTATTAATTTTAGCCATTCTGATAAGTGTGAGTTGGTATCTTATTGTGATTTTGATTTGTATTTCCTGATAATGAGTGATGTTAGCATCTGTTCATGTATCTTTTAGCCATCTGGATAGCTTCTTGGGAAAAATGTCTGTTTATATCTTAGGCCCATTTCTTCCATTTCTTCTGGATTATTAGTTTTTTGGGTGTTGAGTTTGATAAGTTCTTTATAGATTTTTAGATACTAACCCTTTATCAGATATATGCAAATGACCTCCCATTCCATAGGCTGCCTTTTAGTTTTGTTGATTGTTTTCTTTGCTGCGCATAGGCTTTTTATCCTGATATAGTCCCAATATTTTATTTTTGCTTTTGTTTTCCTTGGCTCTGGCAACATATCTAGTAAGAACTTGTTCCAGCTGACATCAAAGAGGTTGATGCCTGTTTTCTCCTCTAGGATTTTGATGGTTTCTGTCTCACATTTAGGCCTTGCATCCATTTTGAATTTATGTTTTGTGTATGGTGTAAGAAAGTGGCAGCTTCATTCTCCTGCATGTGGCTGTACAGTTTTCCCAACATCGTTTGTTGAAGAGACTGTCTTTTTTCCTTTGGATATTCTTTCCTACTTTGTCAAAAATTAGTTGACCATATAGTTGTGGGTCGATCTCTGGGTTTCATATTTTTTCCATTTACCAATGTGTCTGTTTTTGTGCTCGTATCATACTGTCTTAATGATTACAGCTTTGTAATATACTGTGAAGTCCAGAATCAGGATGCCTCTAGCTTTACTTTTTTTTTTTTTTTCCAAGATGATTTGGCTATTTGAGGTCTTCTGTGTTTCCATACAGATTTTAGCATTATTTGTTCTAGCTCTGTGAAAAATACTGGTGGTGTTTTGGTAGGGATTGCATTAAATGTATAGATTGCTTTGGGTAGTATATACATTTTAACAATATTTGTTCTTCCAATCCATGAGCATGGAATGTTTTTTCATTTCTTTTTGTGATCTTCTATTTCTTTAATGGGTGTTCTCTAGTTGTCAGAGTATAGATTTTTTACCTCTTTGGATAGGATTACTCCTAGGTATCTTATGGTTTTGGGTATAATTGTAAATGGAATTGAATCTTTGATTTCTTTTTCTGCTGCTTCATTATTGGTGTATAGAAATGGAACAGATTTTTGTACATTGATTTTATATCCTGAGACTTTGATGAATTCTTGTATGAGTTCTAGCAGTTTTGGGGTGGAATCTTTTGGGTTTTCTACATAGAGTATCATGCTGTCTGCAAATAGTGAAAGTTTGACTTCTTTCTTGCCAGTTTGAATGCCTTTTAATTATTTTTGTTATCTAATTGCTGAATCCAAGGCTTCCAATATTATGTTAATTAGTTATGGTGAGATGAACATCCCTGTCTTGTTCCTGACCACAGATGGAAAGCTCTCAGTTTTTACCCCATTGAGGATGAAATTAGCTGTGAGTCTTTTGTATATGACCTTTATGATGTTGAGGTATATTCCAGCTATCCCTACTTTGTTGAGGGTGTTTTATCAAGAATGGATGATGTATCTTGTCAAATGCTTTTTCTGCATCTACCAAGAGTATCATAAAGTTCTTGTCCTTTCTTTTATTATTCTGATGTATCATATTGATTGATTTAGAAATATTGAACCATCCCTGCAGCCCAGGAATAAATCCCACTTGATTGTGGTGAATCGTTCTTTTAATATACTGCTGGATTTGATTTGTTAGTATCTTATCAAGAATTTTTGTATCCTTGTTCATCAGGGATTTAGCTGTAATTCTCCTTTTTAGTGATGTTTTTGTTTGATTTTGAAATCAAGGTAATGCTGGCCTCGTAGAAGGGGTTTGGAAATTTTTTTCCATTTCTATTTTCTGGAACAATTTGAGAAGATTAGGTATTAGTTCTTTAAGTGTTTGGTAGAATTCCCCTGGGAAGCCATCTGACCCTGAACTTTTGTTTGTTGGATGATTTTTGATTATTGATTCAATTTGTTTGCTGGTTATGGGTCTGTTCAAATTTTCTATTTCCTCCTGTTTCAGTTTTGGTAATTTGTATGCTCCTAGAAATTTTTCTGTTTCTTCCATATTGCCCAGTTTATTGGCACATAATTTTTCATCATATTCTCATAATTGTTTGTATTTCTTCAGTGTTAGTTATGATCTCTCCTCTTTCATTCATGATTTTATTTATTTGCGTCCTTTCTCTGTTTTTTTAAGATTTTATTTATTTATTCATGAGAGGCACAGAGAGAGAGAGGCAAAGACACAGGCAGAGGGAGACTCAGGCTTCCCACAGGGAGTCCAGTATGGGACTTGATCCAGGAATCTGGGATCACAACCTGAACTGAAGGCAGCTGCCCAACCGCTGAGCCACCCAGGCATCACTTGGGTCCTTTCTCTTTTCTTTTTGATAAGTTTGACTAGGGGTTTATCTATTTTATTAATTCTTTCAAAGAATAAGCTCTTAGTTTAGCTGATCTGTCCTACTGTGTATTATTTATTTCTGCTCTAAACTTTATTTCCCTTCTTCTGCTGGCTTTAGGCTTTATTTGTTCTTCCTTTTGTAGCTCCCTTAGGTGTAAGATTAGGTTGTGTATTTGAGACTTTTTTTGCTTCTAGAGTTAGGCCTGAGTGCAATATACTTCCATCTTAGGACTGCCTTTACTGCATCCCAAACATTTTGGACTATCATGCCTTCATTTGCATTTGCTTCCACATACTTATGTATTTCTTCTTTAATTTCCTGATTATCCCATTCATTCTTTAGCAGTATGTTCTTTAACCTTTGTATATTTGTGGTCTTTCCAAGTTTTTTCTTGTCATTGTCTTCAAGTTTCATAGCATTGTGGTCTGAAAACATGCATGATTTGATCTTGATCTTTTTATACATGTTGTTTCCCCTTATGTGATCTATTCTGGAGAATATTCCATGTGTGTTTGAAAATAATGAGTATTCTACTGCTTTAAAATGAAATTTTCTGAATATTTCTATTAAGTCCATTGGGTACAGTGGTCATTCAAAGCCATTGTTTCATTATTGATTTTTTGTTTAGATTATCTGCCTTGCTGTGAGTGTGGTGATAAAATCCCTTACTATTATTATTATTATTATGAATGAGTTTCTTTATGTATGTTATTAATTGATTTATACATATACATACAAATATTTACAATCGTTAGACCTTCTTAATGGATAGACCCCTTAATTATGATATAATGCCTTACTTCATCTCTTGTTACAGCCTTTGTTTTAAAATATAGTTTGTCTGATTTAAGTATGACTACTCTGGCTTTATTTTGACATCTATTAGCATAATGGATGGTTATCCATCCCACTTTCAATCAGCATGTGTCTTTAGGTCTAAAATGAAGCAGCAAGGGTATTGTTATATATAGATGGGTCTTTTTTCTTTTTATCTATTCTGATACCCTATGTCTTTTGATTAGAGCATTTAGTCCATTTATATTCAGAGTGATTATTTAAAGATATGAATTTATTTTTTATTTGTTCTTAGATATTTTTATTCATTTATTCATGAAAGACACAGAGAGAGAGAGGCAGAGACATAGGCGGAGGGAGCAGTAGGCTCCCTCTAGGGAGCCTAATGCAGAACTCAATCCCAGCACCCTGGGATCATGACCTGAGCCAAAGGCAGATGTTCAACGACTGAGCCACCCAGGTGCCCTGAAAAATATGAATTTAATGCCATTGGGTTACCAGTGAAGTTGGAATTTCTGGTGATGTTCTCTCTTCCATTCTAGTTTTTGTTCCTTTGGATATTTTTTCTCCATTCGAAGAGTCCCTTTTAATATTTCTTACAGGGCTTATTTAATAGCCACAAACTCCTTTAGTTTTTGTTTTTCTGGGAAACTCTATATTTCTATACTGAATAACAGCCTTGCTGGATAAAGTATTCTTGGCTGCATATTTTTCCCATTCATCACCAGTGTATATATCCTGCCATTCTCTTCTGGCCTGCCAAGTTTCTGTGGATAGATTTGCTGTGACTATAACCTGTCTTCCATTGTAGTATAAGAACTTTTTTTTTCCTCTTGCTACTTTTAGGACGCTTTCCTTGCTTGTATTTTGTGAATTTGACTATGATATATCTTAGTGATGGATGGTTTTTGTTGAATTTAATGGAATTGTCTGTGCTTCTTGGATTTTGATCTCTGTGTCTTCCCCCAGATTAGGGAAGTTTTCAGCTATAATTTGCTCATGGAAACTTTCTCCCTCTTCTCTTTCTTCATCTTCTGGGCCTGTCCTATGATACAAATGTTACTGCATTTTAAGAAGTCACTGAGTTCCCTAAGTCTACCCTCATGATCCAATATCTTACTTTCCCTCCTCTTTTCAGCTTCATTATTTTCCATAATTTTATCTTCTACATCATTCCCCTGTTTCATCCATCTTCATTGTTATGGCATCTATTTGGGTTTTCATCTCACTTATAGCATTTTTAATTTTGGCCTGATTAGATTTAGTTATTTTATCTCTGCCATAAGGGATTCTCTAGTGTCTTATATGTTTTTTTCAAGCCCATCTCATATTCTTATAATTGTTGTTTTAAATTCTAGTTCAGACATTTTACTTATATCTGTACTGATTATTTCCATTTTCTGTTCTTTTCTCTTGTCATTTTTGTCCAGAAAACACACACACACACACACAAACAACAATCTGGATCCTAGGTGTGTTTTGTTTTGCTTGTTAAAAGAAGCTAGAGACAAAAAATAAAAGTAAAAAAATACATAAATTAAAATATAAGTATAAATATAAATAAATTAAATTAATTAAAAATAAAAATAAAAAGGAACCTGGATCCTGTTTCCCCTAGAGCTGAAGCTTTGCAGCACTCTATGATCAGTAGACTAGGTTCATGCAAAGGGTTTGTGCTGGTCTTCTGTGGGAGGGGCCTGCTGCTCTGATTCTCAGGTGGACTTGCCCTATTGGAGATAAGCCTGGATAGCATAAGAGGGTGGGGCTTGGTGTAGCAGTTCCAGTTTCCACTTGGTGGTGCTATTTAACTCACTGTGTCTGAGCTGTCCACCTGCCTAGCAGCCCAGCACTCCTGTGTTTTATTTTAGGGATCGCTGTGTTTCAAAACTCTAAATCTCAGAGACTCCCTGGGTAGGTGGTGCTGATTCTCTAAGAAAGGGTCTTCCTGTGCTGTGCCCGGTGCCAGCTTGTCACAAAAAATGATCGTGCAGCCACACAGCGGTTTGGAGTTTATGCTAAATCTTAACACAAAGCTAACACCAAGTTTTGCTGTCCTCAGCTGGCATCTTTGTTCTATGCTGGTGAACAGGGCAGCTCACTGGTACCCACCAGATCTTTTGCCCCTGGGGAGGCTGGTTCACCTCTAACAAGTATATTCCAAGTAGGGGAACTGCTTCTCTCTGTGCAACCCAGGGGATGCTCAAACCTCACTGCCTGCTGGTCTCTGCCCTCTTTCCCCACTGGAATACTGCTCTGCTTGCCAGGCATGATCCTGCCAATGAGGCTGACCTCCTAAACTTCAGACTCTGCTCTGCTGTTTATTAAAAAAAAATATTTGCAGTATTTAAACCCTCTCCTTTTTCATAGTCAGTGGTTTAGGGGAAGATTTTTTCCTGTGCAATCCCCTGTGTATGTTTTCACTCTATTTTCTCTCTCATTCTCTCTCTCCTCTCCATGGTCTGAGATCTCTCCCCTCTACAATATCTGCAGTACTTTTCTTCCCCAAATCAACTCTCTGCAATTCCTACCTTCCACAAAGTGGTGTTTTTTTTCTGCTTGAAGACATGCACCTTTGTTCTTTCAGTGTTTAGATCGATTTCTTGAGTGTTCAGAATGATGTGATATTTATCTAGCTGTGTTCAAGGAAGGAGGCAAGCTTAGGGTCATCCCATTCCTTGGCCATCTTAATACCCCTCCTGTTTGCCAAAGAATGCTTATTATTTAATAGAAAGTAATGGAAACACTTTATAATGAAATTTAAACTTTAAGTTCTTGTCATTTTCAAGGTAAGAGTTGTGAAGAGCATGTGCAAGATCATGGACACTTTAATTTTTTATATTGATAGAAAAATATATGTTCAAATATATTTAAATATCAAGGCTATTTATAAGACACATATCTGAAATGAAATAACCAGACTGTTGAAACTCATGAAGTGGCAAAAGCTCTAAAAGATAAATGTACAAAAATACAGACTGGAGGTGACCTTACTAATATTAAAGCAGAATTCAATATATAGTGATTAAAAAGGCCCAGAAAGAGTACATATTGGACAAAAGGTACAATAAACCATGAAGAAACACAGATAAAATGTTACACAGCAAAGAAAACAGCCACGGCAAAATTGTTAGATGCGCAAAGAGAAACTGACAGTATAAAAATCCTAGTGGAAAGCTTGAACTCTTCCTTCAAAATTTAGAATTCATGTAGAAAAATGAATGCCTTGCTCCATTTTCTTCAAGTTTCTGATGCGGCTAAGAAGTCATAAGTTGTTGTGGTGTAACGTATTTAAATGTGAACTACTCTTTTTCTCTCTCTGAAAGTATTTGAGTTATCTTTTTATCTGGTTTTGTCAATTTTAATATTTTTATTGATATAAGTATTTTTCAATGTGCTGGTCAAACAAGTTTGACAGTGGGGTTTGTTCATTTTGGAAACTTATGCCCTTCAGATCTGAAAAATTGTTATTCATTTGAAAAATTGTGACTCTTCTGATACATGTTGAGTTCTTAAATCCTCCCATATTACTACCATTTTTATCATTGCCAAATGTTGTTTTTGTTTATTTTCTGCTCTTCTACTGACTTTTCTTGTGCCCTCATACCCTCAGTTTCCAAAACCTATTTTTTTGTGCTTTGAGTATCCCTCCTTTTACATATTAGCATTCTGTTAGTGTTTCATAGATAAAACGTCTTTTCTTATGTTTTGAATATAGCATTTCTAGGCATTTTTTAAAAGTTTTCTTCAATCTCTAATTACTTCCTTTATGTTTGCTTATTTCCACGTTAAAATGTTTCCTTAAATGTCCAGTATTTCCTGTATCTGATCATATTTAAGAGTAAGGGACTTAAAAAACATTTGAAACCTTCAATTATGTAGGTATTGTTTGTTTACTATAGGGTGGAACAATGCAGGCTGAGTAAGCAGAGACCCTGCTGTTATTTTACATGTGGCCTTGAACAAGTAGCCTAATCTTTCTGCTCCTCACCTGGAAAGCAGTAGATATAAGAGCTGAGTCCAAAAAGCTTTTGTGGAGATCAAATGGGATGATAAGTATAAAGTTCTAAGAATAGTGCCTACCACAAACACTGTATAAGATGTTTACAATATACGTGTTTGGTCTGCAACTCATTTAGGAGCTTGTTGAGTGGGAGGCAGGGGTGGGATCTTCTATCTTTTTTTATTTCCCTCCTTAGTCCATGAGGTTGTTCAGCCACACAGTAGCTGAGAATATAAATTGTCGAGTTGAATAGATTTGACTCCAACTCCCATCCTGCTTGTCCTTATTCCTGCCTATTCCTTTGGGCAAGTTACTGATATGACACTCACCACTCCTTAGTTTCACTATTTCCAAAACTGAGATTATAGCAGTACCTGTCTCACAAGGTTATTTATGTGGGATAAATGAGATACAACATGTAAAGTGCTTGGCACATCGTAAATACTTAACAACTTTCACCATAATAATATAATCACAGTGGAGATTATAATAGCAAGTATGTGTGCTTGACAAGACTTACTGGTGAACTCATTACATTTTAAGTCCCCTTGTCCATTTCCCCAAATCCATTGTTAAAGATAGAGATGGCATGTATTTACTGGATAAATGTGAGATTAAGAATTTTAAATCATATAGTTTAGACTAGAACTTTGGAAACCTTTTCTGTAAAAAAACATAGTAAAAATGTTAGATGTAGCCCATATGGTGTCTGTTGCAGTCACTCAACTCTGCTGCACCTTGAAAGGAGCCCAAGACACTACGGAAATGAATGGATGTGCCTGTGTTAAATAAAACTGTATTTATAAAATCAGGTGAGAGAGGAAGGAATTCGGGCCATGGGCTTCAGTTTTCCCACCTCTTTATAGCACAAAGCCCAAGCCAAGAATGGAAATAGAAGCCACATAGCTCTGCCACTGTACCAGCAAAGAAGCAGATGTTCTGGACACTACTGTCATAGGGGAGTATTTGGCTTTTGCTTGATACATTATATGAAGAGCTTGAGCTCTTCCTTTCTAACAGTTCTAGAGTATCTTCCTACAGAAGGACACCTTCAGAACCTGCTTACATTAAGACAATGAAGTAGAGCACTAATAGGTACATGCAGGACCATTAGCACATAAATTTTTTGTTCTACTGGATTCTTCCTTCTCTATGGATGAGGTCAAATCCATATATCTCGACAACCACTTTGAATTTATTTACAATTGATGGGAAATGCACTAAAGTGTTTTTCCCCCTCAAAATTATTCTATAAAAGAGATTGTGATTTTAAGGGACTCTGTACAAGAAGATTATGAATCATTACAAAAAGATGACTCACCCAGGAGAAAGCAAATTCTCTGTAAAGGTGCAATTTGGGAAAACATTTTTTTAAGGTAAAATGCACATTTATAAAACCTGTTAAGTGTCTTGAGTATATGTCGAGGAAATAATTTATATAACATCAGTGAAGTATTTTACGTACTTAATATATATTTTGGCAAAATATCTTTTAACAAATAATTATAAATTAATTTGATGTTTAATAAAGGTATGCTAACTCTATTTACCAGGGCCCTAGAGCCTGGTCTTTTCTGTCTAGCTACACTTTATTGTAATAATTTACTTGTCCTTAAGCTATATTTTTATGAAATGGAAACATGAGACAATTAAAGGACACTTGTGCTTATTAATCATTCAACAAACCAACTCATTATTCATTATTAAGTCCTAGATAGTGTTAAGTGCTTTATAGGATTTAGAAGTACATATTATGGCCCCAGGAAGAGTCATGTAAGAATAATACGTATAAGAATAGTACACACAGGGTTTCAGAGGAAAGAAGATATCAGCATGAAAATATTTGAGTAGATTTAATGAAGAAGATGGTACCTAAAGGACAATTTTTATTCTTTTCTTTTTTTAATAAATTTATTTTTTATTGGTGTTCAATTTACCAACATACAGAATAACACCCAGTGCTCATCCCGTCAAGTGCCCCCCTCAGTGCCCATCACCCATTCACCCCCACCCCCCGCCCTCCTCCCCTTCCACCGCCCCTAGTTCATTTCCCAGAGTTAGGAGTCTTTATGTTCTGTCTCCCTTTCTGATATTTCCCACACATTTCTTCTCCCTTCCCTTATATTCCCTTTCACTATTATTTATATTCCCCAAATGAATGAGAACATACAATGTTTGTCCTTCTCCGATTGACTTACTGCACTCAGCATAATACCCTCCAGTTCCATCCACGTTGAAGCAAATGGTGGGTATTTGTCGTTTCTAATGGCTGAGTAATATTCCATTGTATACATAAACCACATCTTCTTTATCCATTCATCTTTCGATGGACACCAAGGCTCCTTCCACAGTTTGGCTATTGTGGACATTGCTGCTAGAAACATTGGGGTGCAGGTGTCCCAGCGTTTCATTGCATCTGTATCTTTGGGGTAAATCCCCAACAGTGCAATTGCTGGGTCGTAGGGCAGGTCTATTTTTAACTCTTTGAGGAGCCTCCACACAGTTTTCCAGAGTGGCTGCACCAGTTCACATTCCCAGCAACAGTGTAAGAGGGTTCCCTTTTCGCCGCATCCTCTCCAACGTTTGTGGTTTCCTGTCTTGTTAATTTTCCCCATTCTCACTGGTGTGAGGTGGTATCTCATTGTGGTTTTGATTTGTATTTCCCTGATGGCAAGTGATGCAGAGCATTTTCTCATGTGCGTGTTGGCCATGTCTATGTCTTCCTCTGTGAGATTTCTCTTCATGTCTTTTGCCTATTTCATGATTGGATTGTTTGTTTCTTTGGTGTTGAGTTTAAGAAGTTCCTTATAGATCTTGGAAACTAGCCCTTTATCTGATACATCATTTGCAAATATCTTCTCCCATTCTGTAGGTTGTCTTTTAGTTTTGTTGACTGTATCCTTTGCTGTGCAAAAGCTTCTTATCTTGATGAAGTCCCAATAGTTCCTTTTTGCTTTTGTTTCTCTTGCCTTCGTGGATGTATCTTGCAAGAAGTTACTGTGGCTGAGTTCAAAAAGGGTGTTGCCTGTGTTCTCCTCTAGGACTTTGATGGAATCTTGTCTCACATTTAGATCTTTCATCCATTTTGAGTTTATCTTTGTGTATGGTGAAAGAGAGTGGTCTAGTTTCATTCTTCTGCATGTGGATGTCCAATTTTCCCAGCACCATTTATTGAAGAGACTGTCTTTCTTCCGATGGATAGTCTTTCCTCCTTTATTGAATATTAGTTGACCATACATTTCAGGGTCCACTTCTGGGTTCTCTATTCTGTTCCATTGATCTATGTGTCTGTTTTTGTGCCAGTACCACACTGTCTTGATGACCACAGCTTTGTAGTACAACCTGAAATCTGGCATTGTGATGCCCCAGATATGGTTTTCTTTTTTAAAATTCCCCTGGCTATTCGGGGTCTTTTCTGATTCCACACAAATCTTAAAATAATTTGTTCTAACTCTCCGAAGAAAGTCCATGGTATTTTGATAGGGATTGCATTAAACGTGTAAATTGCCCTGGGTAATATTGACATTTTCACAATATTAATTCTGCCAATCCATGAGCTGGAATATTTTTCCATCTCTTTGTGTCTTCCTCAATTTCTTTCAGAAGTGTTCTATAGTTTTCAGGGTATAGATCCTTTACTTCTTTGGTTAGGTTTATTCCTAGGTATCTAATGTTTTTGGGTGCAATTGTAAATGGGATTGACTCCTTAATTTCTCTTTCTTCAGTCTCGTTAGTGTATAGAAATGCCCCTGACTTCGGGGCATTGATTTTGTATCCTGCCACGCTGCCAAATTGCTGTATGAGTTCTAGCAATCTTGGGCTGGAGGCTTTTGGGTTTTCTATGTAGAGTATCATATCATAGGCGAAGAGGGAGAGTTTGACTTCTTCTTTGCCAATTTGAATGCCTTTAATGTCTTTTTGTTGTCTGATTGCTGAGGCTAGGACTTCCAGTACTATGTTGAAGAGCAGTGGTGAGAGTGGACATCCCTGTCTTGTTCCTGATCTTAGGGGAAAGGCTCCCAGTGCTTCCCCATTGAGAATGATATTTGCTGTGGGCTTTCGTAGATGGCTTTTAAGATGTGGAGGAATGTTCCCTCTATCCCTACACTCTGAAGAGTTTTGATCAGGAATGGATGGTGTATTTTGTCAAATGCTTTCTCTGCATCTAATGAGAGGATCATATGGTTCTTGCTGATATGATGAATCACATTGATTGTTTTACAAGTGTTGAACCAGCCTGTGTCCAGGGGATAAATCCTACTTGGTCATGGTGAATAATTTTCTAAATGTACTGTTGGATCCTATTGGCTAGTATCTTGTTGAGAATTTTTGCATCCATGTTCATCAGGGATATTGGTCTGTAATTCTCCTTTTTGGTGGGGTCTTTGTCTGGTTTTGGAATTAAGGTGATGCTGGCCTCATAGAACGAATTTGGAAGTACTCCTTCCCTTTCTATCTTTCCAAACAGCTTTAGTAGCATAGGTATGGTTTCTTCTTTAAATGTTTGATAGAATTCCCTTGGGAAGCCATCTGGCCCTGGACTTTTGTGTCTTGGGAGGTTTTTGATGACTGCTTCAATTTCCTCCCAGGTATTGGCCTGTTCAGGTTTTCTATTTCTTCCTGTTCCAGTTATGGTAGTTTGTGGCTTTCCAGGAATGCGAAGGACAGGTTTCAAATGAATACAGAAGGAAGGGCATTATGGAATCACCATGAGCAAATACCTATGTATGTCCTAGCAGTGATACTGAGGAAATGACAATGACCAGAGCATTTGCAGCAGGTGGGAAGGAGTGGGAAATAAAACACATAAGTTGTCTCATTTCAAAATCAGCAATGGGAATGTTTTGTTTAGTGAATGCATGTGTGTGTGTGTGTGTACGCATACATCCAAATATATATATTTGTGTGCATATGTATGTTATAGTCCAAATTTTTAGAGCTTTCAATATATATTCAATTAAAATGGACAAGAAAAAAACAATGGAGAGAATTAGGGCAAAGGAAAAATATCTGTGAAGATAGTGACTCATACATGGCCACTATTCCTAAATGTTTATTAACTACATGAAATAATAACATTGAAGTAATATTAATAGCATTATGATATTAGACATATCATTTAATCTTTTTTCATTTGTAACACAGGGAACATAATAATGACTGTTAACTATGCTAAGACATGAAGGGCTTTGGAAAACAATGCCTACTGCTGAGCAGACTCTTCATAATACTGACTACTGTTATTAATACCCAACTTACTTTATGACAGTTTTTAGAAACTGTAAGGAAATGACAAAAGCTAATTGAAAGGACTTAAGTTCCATGCAAAATAATTCTTTTGTTGTTGTTGTTATTTACTAGATTTAGGAACTTTATGGAGGTTCCTATTCAACATTAAAACTAAAATAATTCCTGTAGAAATATGTCCAAAGAAGTGCAACCTGGCAAAATATACTAAAATAACTTAAGATAATTATTTATAATATTAATATTTGACATTCAAGAGTATACAATTGTCAGTACATTCCTCAGTGCTTCAGATAATCTTTTCATTTTTATAACCCGGTCAGATAAACCTGAAGTGGACCCCAAGGAGCATATAATAAATATTGAGGCATACGGGGTGGCTCAGTTGCTTAATCCCCTGACTCTTGGTTTCGGGTCAGGTCATGATCTCAGGGTGGTGAGATTGAGCCCTGCATCAGACTCTGCAATGGTTATGGAGTCTGCTTAAGACTCTCTCTGTCTCCCACTCCCACCATCCCTCCCCCTCCTCTCTTTTTCTCTCAAAACAAAAACAAAAACAAAACAAAATAATACATTGAAGCCATGTTTTGGAGCATAATACTGTGAGAAAGAAAAATGATAACATGGTCAACAATTATATTTTCCTTACATTTAAAAGGTGCTCTTTCAATTTAAGCTGATTAGTGATCAGATGTAGGAATATGTGTGAGTTTATGTGTGCAAACATATATTACACTAATATTTGCTGGCTTTAAATCAGGAAGTGAGTCAGTTGCATACTTCCTAGACATAAAGAAGTAAAGGTCACATTTATACCTATTGTCATGTCTAGTTTTATGTAAAAATAATTTTTTTAAGGAACGTTATGTCACAAGGAATAGTAACTATTTGTCCCCGGATATCTTAGTAAATTACAGAAATTTGGGAATACATACATACATATCCATATATTTATGTAAAGAATGTATTAATATGATTGATATCAGAAATATGAACATGAACATGATATCAGAAATATGAACACCTGGGTGGCTCAGTTGGTAAGCTTCCAACTCTTGATTTCAGCTCATATCATGATCTCAGGGGCGTGAAATCAAGCCTCACATCAGGCTTCATATTCATTGGCGTCACAAGGGAGTCTGCTTGACATTCTCTCTCTCCCTTTCCCTCTGTCTCTCCTGCTGCTTGCACTCTCTTGCTCTCTAAAATAAAAACAAAAGTCTTGGAAAAAATATGAACATGTGCCCTCGGTACAAATTAAAAATCTTCTCTGTGTTTATAGCCTGTTGTTGAACTTCAGTGAATTAAGGAACTAATATGTATAAAGTGCAGAAAGGAATAAAAAGAAGGCACACCTTCTCCTGTCCTCAAGAAGCTCAGATTTAGATTTTAGCTATAGAGACAAACTGCAAACTATATATTTTGGAACCATAAGCCACAAAGTGAAGAATCTGGTAAGAGTCAACTGAGTGACACAAAAATACTTTTACTTTTAAATGATATCAGAGGAGGAAGAATACCTTCATTGTAAAAAAAAAAAAAATTCTAAAGGAAGTTAGACTGAGATCATTACTTTGAGGAATGACCAGAATTCAATTATTTAAAGGGATGAGCAGTCAAATTTAGTATAGTATAGATTATAGTGTAGGAAAAGTAACAGGCCCAAGTGTGCTAGTTAAATTTATAGGACAGTGAGTAGACCTGACTGCAGAATGAAAACTGCATTTTACTGTATTCTTTTTATTTATTTTTAAATACTTATTTTTAAATTTATTTTAGAGAGAATGCATTGGGGATAGGGAGCAGAGGAAGAGAGAAACTTAAGCAGACTCCATACTGAGGGCAGAGCCCGATGTGAGGCTCGATCTCACAACCCTGAGATCACAGCCTGAGGTGAAATCAAGAGTGCAACACCTAACCAGCTGGGCCACCCAGGTCACCCCAAAACTGCATTTTATTTTTTTAAAGGGAGACCCTATAATTCAGGGTTTCTTTTTTCCTTTTTTTTTTTAAAGATTTTATTTTATTCATGACAGACACAGAGAGAATGAGAGAAGCAGAGACACAGGCAGAGGGAGAAGCAGGCTCCATGCAGGGAGCCTGACATGAGACTCGATCCCAGGTCTCCAGGATCATACCCCGGGCTGAAGGCAGCGCCAAACCACTGGGACATCGGGGCTACCCCAAAACTCCATTTTAGAAATTGAGTGACAGCTAATGTTTATTGAGCAGTTGCTTTAGTTCCTATGTCACAGATATGTACCTATCTCACTTGATCTGGCCATCCTTTTAGGAATTGGAGTACATCATCCCTGCTGTACGCATGGGGACACTGAGGCTTGGAGGAGTGAAGCAGCATTGTCCAGTCTGCACCTCTTGCTGTGATGTGAGATCAGGGAGTCAGCCTTCAGATCCTAACCACAGTATTGCCACTATCATCACAAGCTTTGATAAGCCTACTTTGAGGGGCAGCTCCAGAAATGTGGTTGTTATCTTTTATAAACTTATAAGCCATTGAAGGTTATGAACAGAAGAGTGATAAGTTATTAGGAAGAGTTGACACAAGTTTCTAAAAATGTTGCATACATAAGGTTGTAAGATACAATAAGATCAGATTCAAATTGGTTAAGGCACAAACAAGTGCTTTATGTCATAGGCAGAATGGAACCAAGATAGGTGACTGGTATAGGATACAGAATTATTGGTAAAATAAAGGTTGAAAGAATTGAGAGAATTAAGTTGGATAGAGAAGAGTTGAGAGAATTAAGTTAATAATAGTATGTTCAAGTTAAAAGGACTTTATGTAATTGTAAACATATGACAAAATTTTGAAATGAGGGGTAGATTGGAAATATAAATGGGAAAATCACCATCAAGAAATCCATTTTTTTCTATGAAATGAGATGAAAGCAGCTTGAAGACTGAGTTTTGGAAAGGGCATATAGTTAAATGAGAAAGAGAGTAGTGGCTGGAGAGGTGATAAGACTGCAAACTTTAACAGCAACATAAAACAGTATTTTAGGAAGGAAAGGCATGAGTTAACCAGAGTTAAATGAAATGTAAACAAAATAGGCAAACAACAACAATGACACGTGTGCATAAAACCACTAGACAATTTAGTGAGGCTGTCAGCAAAATGTTAAAGATGAAAGACAAAGCATAGGAAATGAAAAGGAAATTTTCAGGAAATGATAATCGTAAAATTAGGGATATTTGGGAATAAAAAAAAAACAAGATGAATATGTAACCTAGAAGAACATCAGAGTTGGATGAAATTCCTTCTTCCCACCTTCAACTCTCTCAAATTACAGGAAATTTTAGTTTGTTTATATATAGGAGGAAAGAGTGTGTGGAGGTGAAGTGTAACAGCAGCAGCAGCGGCAGTAACAGTAGTAGTAGGGGTATAAATAATTAGAGCACAATCTGTTTCTCTGGACAGGGAATGAAGAATAACTGTGTGACAATTGGCTCTCTAATTTACAAGCTTTGAGGTATCGAACAACCTCTTTGGTTACTTTGGGGTCTGAATTTCCTCATCTATAAAAATAAAATAAAAATATTTGTTCATTTATTTACTCATGACATGTTAATTAAGCAACCAGTATATCCGACACGATGTTAAGGATCAAGATATGGTCTTCAGGGCATTAATAATTTAAGGAAGATCCGGAGTAAATTAGCAATTAGATTATAGAGTTACGATTAACGATACAGATTTGAAGAGGGTGTTATGAGAACATGGAAGCCACAACATTTAAAATGTTTATCGGTAAGTAGAAAAAGAAGAAAAAAAAACAGAGGTGTGGATCCTTGGATGACATTCCTTCCCCTTCACTTTTCCTACTCCCTTATTTGTGCCTTTTGGGGTAACATCCTGAATATATTGAATGCATTTGAGTACTTGTCACAGAATCTCAGGTTTAGACTTTGAAAACCTCATACTAGAAGTAATTGCAGTGTCATCAAGCAGATGCCAGTGAAACTGGTTTTGCAGGAATTAGAGTATTCAGAGTGAAAAGCAATGGGTGGCAGTAGGAATACAAAGAAAGACATTGATTAAAAAGCTATTCAGGAGATAAGGTTCAAAGGGAAATCGTGAAATATAGGATTAAAATATCAAAAGGGGAAGTAGGAATCTGGGATAATTTAAGGTTTTATGGCTTTGGCAGGTAGGTAGGTGATCATGCAGAGGCTACAGCAGGAGCAGGTGTTATGTTTGTGTGTACCTGTGTGTTTATTAGTGGAGAGTACATACTGACAGGTTGGTTTTGGCATGTTGGATTTCAGATATCTGTAGATAAGAGGAGATGCTAAGTAGACTACTGGCCACTCAGTCAGACACTCTGGAGAAAATATAGGGATGTATATTAGGGAGCTGTTGCCCAGGGGACTACACTTGCCCAACTAGTGATGGGAACTGATCAAGAATATTTTTTGATGTTCGTCTCCTGAATAGAGAATTATTATAATTCTTAAGGCTTCTGAGAAGATTGCAGGTGAAAAAGAAACAATTGCTTGACCATGTGACCAACTCGAAAGCTAATCCTTGGATTTATTTTCCTTTATTGTCCATTTAATTCCTCTGTTCCTCATACCTTCTCTCTGGGATCACATTCCCAATAAGCTACTGGGACACAATCCTTTTTCACAGTGTACTATTGTGATTTAATATATATATTAAATTTATATAAACATATAAAATATAAACATATAAATGCATAAAGATATATATATATATATATATATATATATATATATATATATATATATATAAAATCTTTGTCCCCATTTCTGACATGGAAGTTCTAAAACCCTTGGAATTCCCTAAGCGGTGAGAGCTCATAAATATGTCTTTTGTGGGACACCTAGGTGGCTCAGCAGTTGAGGGTCTGCCTTTGGTTCAGGGCATGGCCCCGGTGGTCCTGGAGCAAGTCCCACATCGGGCTCCCTGCGAGAAGCCTACTTCTTCCTCTGCCTGTGTCTCTGCCTGTGTTTCCACCTCTGTGTGTCTCTCATGAATAAATAAATTAAATCTAAAAATTAAAAAAATACATTTAAAAAGAGATGTCTTTTGTTATGTTAATGACATGACTTTCAGACCCTACCAAAAATAGGGACTGGTTGTTTCCCAGATTCCCAGCTATATTATTAGAGAGCTGGAACCTTCAGTCCCATCCCCTCTCCCAACCTCTGGTGTGAAGTGGGTAGAGCTGGAAGTTGAATCTGTCACCAATGCCCAAGGATTCAGTCAAGCAAGCCTAAGTAAGGAAGCCTCCATAAAACCCCAAAGTGTGGGATTTGGAGAGTTTCTGGATTAGACAACATCTCGCAGTGCTGGGAGAATGGGATGTCTGGGGAGGGTATAGAAGCTCCACATACTTTGCCCCTATCTTGCCTTATGCAACCCTTCCATCTGGCTGTTCCTGAGTTAATATCTGTTTATAATAAACTGGTAATTTAGTAAGAAAAATCTCTTTTAGCAACTCTAGCAAATTAATCAAATATGAGGAGGTCATTTGAACCTTCATTCGAATCAATAGAGGGTCAGTCACAAGTCCGGTTGACAACCTAGACTTGCTATTGACACCCGAAGTGAGAGAGGGCAGTATTGTAGGACTGAGCCCTTGATCTGTGGGATCTTAGGCTATCTCCAGGTAGAATGTGAACATTGACTTGAATTTTAGGGCACCCAGCTGGTGTTATAAAAATACTTGGTGTATAATAAAACCTCATATCTGGTGTCAGAAGTGTCCAAAGAGTATAAAGGAGACACACACAGGAGCAGTGTACATTTTTCTAAGACAAATACCTAGATAAAAAGGAGGAATATAGACATAGGTAATTTTGTGAAGGAAAAAATGGTTTTTATTTCAGCTCAGTGTTCTTAGTTAAATATAAGGCAAGTTGATGTGGAGGTTGAAGGGGGATGTGGCTGAGTAATGGTTTTCTGAGAAATGCAAAAGTTGAGACTAACAACTGAGGAGAATGGAGTATGTTCTACTTAGTGATGCTTAGAAGGTTGCCCAGGAGGCTTTGAAGATCCAGCTGGGGTAGAAACCATGAATTTCCATGGCATACATCCTCCCTATTAGTACTTTTCTGCAGCAGAAAAATAAATAACTAGGACATAGCTTGCTCTGGGGAAGAGATTTTACAAGGTGTATGTGACAGGTAGAAAATAGTACGGAGAAGAGGGTTGTGGAGCTTAATGATCTGGATGTTGGTCCAAGAGTGAATAGGAAAGGCAGTGAGTCTAGAACTGAGCTTATAGATCTATAATAAATGACATAGTTGAGAAACTGCAGAGTCTGCTATGGCTCTTGGGAGAATGACATAGAAAGGAGAGGCTGTAGATAGCGACAGGCAAATATTTTAGAAGTAGAGATTATTTGAATTGTGATAAGGTCCCAGGCATGACTGTGGAAGTGGATTGAGGTAAAGGTCATTGGAAATGGAGGTAAACTGCCAAAGAAGTCCTGCCCATGGACTTTGATCTCACACAGGATCATTGTGAGACCAGAAGAGGAGTGGGTGACCCCCCAGCCATGTGCAAACCATGTGTTCTGGTGCAGTTGGTAGACGACAACAACAACAAAATGAAAACAATGGTGATTTTGTCTGACAAGAGCCTTAAAGAAGTTTAGAAATGGAAGAGCAAGAAGAGACATGGATTTCCATGTTGTTGACTTCCAGTCTCTGCAGAGCTCAGTGCTATGAAATGTACAATCAAGCCTGAGTTAGAATATAGGAGACTAGTGTTATTTCTACCTTCTGCATTGTTAAGAGTACTCAATGGATGCAAAAACATTTGCCAACAGTGGGTTATATACCAACATGTAAATTAATAAAATTCAGAGAAGAAGAAATTTAGGAAAGAAGGTCAAAAGAGATACAGGATGAGATCAGGGTACATAAATAGAAACTGAGAGCAGCACAGGGAGGAAGGATGACGTTTTTCTCTCTGAGACGAGTGCAATGGTTTCCAATTTTAACTACTATGATGTGATGCTTCCCCACCCCCATAAGCCCAGTCACACCGCCAGGCAATGAATGGCACAAAGTCACTGACACATCTGAGTCGAATGTGGATTCTCTGTAGAGCCAAGTTTATACATATCACATGTTGATCTGCATCAAGGTAGGGCATTTACTCAAGTGACAAAAGGATTTTATAGTTAAGATGCTCATTCTGGGCAAAGTGGACATACCTGTTACAGTGACCAGCTTATGAAATAATTAGTCCAGGAGACTGGCTTAGATTTCAAAGTCATTTAGCTTTTGCATTGATATCTAATAGGATATTTCTACTTAGAAGAACAACAAAATAGCTGTCATACAGTCTTCCAGATATTTAGGCAACAATATTTAAACACGTTTGCTAGTTTTCTCACTGTCACTGCAGTCTTAAGTGAGCTCATCATTGATGAGCACCGACAGGACTGCAACAGTAAGATGGAAACTTGTGCTCTTGGCCAATGTTGAGAGGCAGGGTGAAACTGGTCCTTTCCAGAATTGTGGTCATGCTCATTATGTATCCCTTTTCACTCTGTTTGCAACTGTAAAAGTAAAATTAAATGGAAGGAGTTGAACTCTGGGAAGAACATTAAATGATTCAAAACTACCTATGTTTCTGCATTTCCTGGTATTTTTGAATGAAGGTAAAAACATGTTTTAATGTGTCAGAAAGATTTTGAACTCAAAATGTAGTTTATTGCACACATTATTGCTGTCAATCAAAATATGAATTATGCGATTGGGCAGACACATTTTCTTCAGAGATTTCCTCCCAAAGATTTTATTTTTAAATGAAGCCTTGCTTTCTTGCTGTCAACAGAGTAGAGGTGTGAGGCACAAAGAGAGCATCTTACTATAAAATCCATTCATCACTTGAGTAAATGCCCTACCTTGATGCAGATCACCCAACGTGTGATATATATAAACTTAGCTCTACAGGTAATCCACACTCAACTCAGATGTACCAGTGACTTAGTGTCATTTATTGACTGCAGGTGTGACTGGGCAGATGTGGGCAGGGGAGGATCACATCATAGCAGTATAATTGGAAACCAGTGAAATTGCTCTGCCCAAGACTGCATGATGTGTAACTCAGAACGAGTTCATTTATTTGTGCTAGAGTTTCCTTACCTACAAAACACAACATTGTAAGCTCATAGTGCTGTGATATGGGTCAATGGTGGGAGAAGACAAGATAAGGGACTGGAAATAGTACCTAGCACCTACAAGTACTGAGTAGGTATTCTTCTTATTAACCTTGATGTCCAATAGGCCCTTATGCAATATCTTATGAGAGATATTTAAAACTATTTGTAATTTTTTGTACCCTCTGACCTCCATTACCCAGTCCCCCCTCCCTATAGTACCTGCAACCATCATTCCAGCCTGTGTTTCTATGAAATCATTAAAGAATTTTTTTTAGAGTCTACCTGTATACTGTATACAATATTTGTCTTTCGCTGTTTTATTTTCCTTAGCATAATGCCCTCAAATTTCATCTATATTGAACCATGAAACCACAGGATCTTTTCCCATACCACATTCACATTATCCATTCATCCGTCATAGGACACATAGGTTGCTTCTATATCTTGGTGGCTATGAAGAATACTATAGTGAGCATGGGTATGCAGATACCTCTTTGAGATATTGATTTCAAATCCTTTGAATGTATACCCAGGAGTGAGGTTACTGGATTATATGATAGCTCAATTTTTTTTTATTTTTTAAGGAACCATAGTACAGTTTACATAATGGCTTCATCAATTTATATTCACACCATCAGTGTATAATGGTTCACTTTTCTCCATATCCTTGGAAACATTTATTACCACTTCTCTTTTTTTAAAAGATTTTATTTACTTATTTATTCATGAGAGATACAGAGAGAGAGAGAGAGGCAGAGACATAGGCAAAGGGAGAAGTAGGCTCCCGGCAAGAAGCCCCATGCTGTACTAACCCCATGCTGATCCTGGACCCTGGGATCACGTCCTGAGCTGAAAACAGACGCTCAGCTGCTGAGCCACCCAGGCATCCTATCACTTGTCTTTTTGATTATAGCCAACCTAACATATATGAGGTAGTATCACATGTGGTTTTTATTTGGATATCTTTTTATTTTTATTTATTTTTTATTTTTTAAAGATTTATATTTATTTATGATATATAGAGAGAGGCAGAGACACAGGCAGAGGGAGAAGCAGGCTCCATGCAGGGAGCCCGATGTGGGCCTCGATTCTGGTCTCCAGGATTACGCCCTGGGCTAAAGGCAGCGCTAAACCGCTGAGCCACCCAGGCTGCCTGTTTGTCTTCTTTGTAAAAAAAAAAAAAAAAAAAGTCTATTCTGGTTCTTTCCCAGTTTTAAATTGCATTATTTGCTTTTTTGCCATGGAATTATGTGAGTTCTTTATATATTTTATTAACCCCCTAACAGATATATGGTTTGCAAATCTATCCCATTCAATGTGTTGATAATTCCTTGGTTGTGCATAAGTTCTTTAGCTTGGTATAGTTCCACTTATTAATTTTAACTTTGTTGCCTGTACTTTGGTGTCTTATCATAAAAATCATTGCCATGACCAATGTCAAGGATTTTTTATCCTGTGTTTTATTCTAGAAATATTATGATTTCAGGTCTTATACTTAAGTCTTTGATTCATTTTTGACTTAATCATTTGAGTGGTGTAAGATAGGGGTCCATCCTAAAAAGGTTTTTAGGATGTGGATATTTAATTCCTTAGCACCATTTATTGAACGGACTATTATTTTGTGATCTTGGTGCTCTTGTCAAAAATTGGTTGACCATATGTCCTCAAGTTTATGTCTGGGCTATTCATTCTGGCTCATGGCTATATGCCTTTTTATTCCAGCACAATATGTTTTTTATTTATTTGGAATTTTCTTAACGTTCAATGTTTTTAATATTATACATCTATTAAATAATATTATTCTGAATGCTTAAATACTTAAAAAACTATGATAAGTTGGAAAAAAAGCAAAATTTTTCAGTTATTTAGATATTGATTAATTTTTAGTGAGATTGGCCAAACATGTAATTAAGATTAAAGTATACTATAACAGATTTAATTATTATAGTCGCTTAAAAAAGCAGATGCTTTAAAGTCATATTTTTAAAATAAAAATTTTAAACATACAAACATATTTAACCTAGTTTAAATATGATCAATACAGCACATGCAGATCTTTTTTTTCAAATTTTTGTTTAAATTTTAGTTAACTTATAGTATAATATTGATTTCAGCAATAGAATTTATTGTTTCATTACTTACATACAATGCTCAGCACTCATTATAACAAGTGCCCTCCTTAATACCTATCACTCATTTATCCTGTTCTCCACCCACTGTAGATATGTTTTCTATTTTCAATTTTTTTTTAATTTTAAAGATTGTATTTATTTATTTGAGAGAGGGAGAGAGAGAAAGCATGAGCAGGGGAGAGGCAGAGAGAGAAACAGGCTCCCTGCTCCCTTAATGCTTAGCAGGGAACCACATGTGGGCTTAATGCTGGGCTCCATCCCAGATTCCTGGGATCATGACCTGACCTGAAGGCAGATGCTTAACTGACTGAGCCACCCAGGCACCTCTGTAGACCTCATTTCTAATTATCTTTTTTATTCTTATTCTGATTCTTGGGAAATATGATCATTCTTAAACTGCTTCATCAGCCTGCTTGGGTTATAGTCCTTTCATCAGACACATTTCTGTATTTTCCTTAGGATGTAGCCGTCTTCTAAACTAGAAAGAAATAAAAGTTTATTGTCTCACTGAAGCTGAGGTTGCAAGTCCTGGATGATTGATTGATTCCTGGTTGGCATATAGAGCTAATTGTATTTTCCAAACCTTAGCTGGAGTGCTTCAGGCTGGACGCTTGCACTTTTTTTTATAACTTCACTTCAGTGTTCAGCTGGGGACTTTGTAAGCCCAAACATTTCTATTGAGCTTTATTTAGCCTTGCAGATCCTGTTTGAAAGGGATCTGCATATGTGCTTTCCCACATATGTGCTGAGAAATTGTCCTTAGTCTGTATTACATACACACTGTCTTATTTTTTCTATTGACCTAGACTGTTAGTAGAATTGAAAACTTATGCTTGACTAGTTGACTTCTCATTATCATTAATTTAGGGGCTTTACCTCCAGAAGACAAAAGGTTGAGTGCAAAATTACCTCTCCTCTTGAGAACATTTGTCCAAGCCATCATTTGGGGACACATTGCTAGCTCCTCTTTTATTGGTCATTGGTGACCTGTAGGGCTCATCAGTCATGGTTATTACATATGATTCCTCTGTTGACCAGTCCTCTCTGTTCTTTTCAGGGGTAAACAGCTTAGAGTTTCCTCTTCTCATTTCTTTATTTAATTGATAGAGAAAGGTTTATACTTTATGAGTGAAATGTACAGAAACAGAATACTCAAATACCATCGCTTATTAAAATCAGTACAATTTTTAGAGTTGCTATTCTTTTGCATTATAAATAATTGCTTAAAAACATGATATTTATTTTCTTATTTTGAGTATCCTTTGTATTTATGATTTTCCACAAATTCAATTTGCTCCATTTAATTATATATATACTTTTTTCGTTGAGCATCACCATCTGAAAGTTTGATATGACTCCTTTTGCCTTTCAGCAATACTTCTAAAACCTGTGAAAAGAGTCTTGTTTTTTCTCAAGATAGTCCTGGTCCACCTTGAGTGTTTCCTGTAGTGAGACATGGAATCAGCATCTTTTCTTGTTTTCTCTCTTTTAGTGGTGTTTGGGATGCACATAGGATTGCCTTAGTTGTACCCTTGGTAAAAAGCCAATATGATATTTTATCAGGGTACTTTAGTGAGAGATCTGAGAGATCTGTATATGAGATTTATCTTTTAAAATCATGAGTTCATAGGGTTTCCAATTTTGTAGTGTCTTCTTAAATCCCTCTTTGTTGTAAGATAACAGTTTTCTATTTACTTTCTTTACAAGATACCTATTGAAATTTTTATCTCCACACCAAAACTTTAATTATATTTCATTCTTTTTATAATCTTTATAGACTTCATGAAGAATTTTTATATACTTTATTATATTTACTAAAGAAATTCCATCTTCCATATTTTTTGGTTTTCTTTATTATGTCCCATTTTTATATATCTTTCTCAAAAAATCAAGATAGTTCAGTAAGATGTTATAAAATATGAAATTACAGTCATTGTTAATTTGCTCAAATTGCTATATATACTAATGCATTCTTTCAGATACATTTCCCCAAAAAGAATGAAATGCTTTATATATTACATATATTTTATAGGTCAAAGGACTTTATCTGTATATTATTGATTGAATAACTACATTTTATTAAAATATATTTCATGTCGTATAAGCAGTACATCCTACCTACCTCTGTGAGTGAATGAATAAAACTTGTACACTCTCTACACTTTAATTTACCAGCAACTTGAAACAGTTTGGGATTGAAATTGTGTAATTAGTTTGGCTTCATCACAAACACGTTTTAGACATGAAAGAACAGAACTCACCAAGAGTAATAACAAGTCCGTGACAGCCCTATCAGTTGGACAGACAATGATAATTTTGGCTAAGTGCCCTCTTCTAGAACACTTGGAATCACAGTGGGTATAATATTAAAAACTGGTATGAAACATGAAATCTCAGAATTACATGGATGTTGAAAATAGCAAAATAAGAAACTAACATAAAGCTAAGTTTAACTTACAAATAAATTTTAAAGCATTACTGTGAGGGACAAATGGCTGGTTTACAAATTTAGCAAAAGGGGTTTTATCTGGTGTATAGAACTTCCTAGAGTTGTATTATTTGTAGCCTTTTTAGTTTAAATATCTTTTCAGATATTAAAACCTAGGACAAGAAATTCCTGAGATTGGTCATTATTTTCTTCACTGAGAAGTATATTTAACTTGAATTTCATTTTGCTTTGAGATAAGGTAAGTTTTATTAGGTCTTGTACCTGTGAGGATGATCTCATGTTCTCTCTCTTTCTTCCCTCTTCCTGTCTCTCCTTTCTTACAATAGTAAGACATATTGCTGGGAAAAATGACATACCACCCCAACTTCATTTGTGATATAGAAAATTGATGGAAACACTACTGACACAGTAAATGTTGTAAAGAGAATTTCTACAGTTGAGAAAAACTAGCAGCTTCACACCTGTTCCAATCATAACAGTATAAAGTGTGTTGAAGTCTCTTCAGAGGAAGTGCAATGTATATTCATTATTTAAAAAATATTGAGTATTAGAGTTTGCTGGGTCAATATTTTAGTGATTTTTCTGTTATAGTTACTTGTGGTTATAAAAATTATATTCTCAATTACTTTTTTCCTTTCCACAGCTATCCATGAAAACCTAACTATAAGATGAACTATTTGTTATGAGATCAATGCATATACATCATACAGAGGAGCCATGTTTTTCCTTAGGAACAGAAAGCATTTAAATCTCCTTTTGGTTAGGGGCTTTATAAAAAACAAACAAACAAACAATTTTTCCTTTTTTTTTTTTTTTGAGCAGCCAGTGTGCTAAAAATATGTGGGATCACTCGCCTCTCCTTGAAGCACTTTATAATTATTTGTAAAAGGAAGTCTGTGTTCTTTCCTATATTTCTGAGAAGAGACTAAGCTTTTTTAGACTTTTTCAGCCAATATAGTCTCCATGACTTTCTGAGAAGTCCTAGGTAAGGAGGAAGAAAAAGGAACATATTTAGAATTTAGGTAATTCCCAGATAGCTTAGAAAATTGGTTCTAATTAGCAGATTCAGTGGAGTAGGAAATAAGGGGGTGTTTTTCAAACTTTGGCATGCATCAAAATCAGCATGAGGGTTTTTAAAACACAGGACGCTGATGCACCTCCAAAACTTATCAGGTCTAGGGTAAAACCCAAGGAATTGTTTTAGTTCCGTGGTTAAAGTTAAATTGTTAAAGTGCTGTGGTTCTGAGGCTGCTGGTCTGGAGACCACATTTTAAGTAATTCAAAATCTGCAAATCCACTTGATTGTGGGCTTCAAAAGAGTAGTAGTAGCTCTTTTTCTTTTTTTGTATCATTCTTCATCTCACCAAACACAATTATTGAATACAACAAACTCTCAGTTAACCCATATTTGTTAAACGTTTGACTCAGGTGTTATGTAGATAGCCCCTAGATTCATACCTTCATGTCAAACTCCACTTTCCTCCATTTTGCCTCTATTACATTAACCTATTTTATTTTCTTTATAGCATTCATCAATATCTGAAATTATCTTAATTATGTGTTTACCTTTTATTATCCATCCCCACTCGCACATTTGCACTGGTGTTTAAAATCTGCATCTATTGGGACGCCTGGGTGGCTCAGTGGTTGAGCATCTGCCTTTGGCTCCTGATATGATCCTGGAGTTCTGGAGTTCCTGTGTGTTGGACTCCCTGCGGGGAGCTGGCTTCTCCCTCTGCTTATGTCTCTACCTTTCTCTGTGTCTCTCATGAATAAATAAATAAAATCTTTTAAAAAAAAATCTGCATCTATCTTGTTCAGTGTTGTACTTCATTGTAACATCTAGTAGTAGATATTAAATAAATACTTGGGGGATTTAATTAATTAATAGATTGTTGTAAATCGATCTCTAATATCAAGTATACCAATCTAACAATGTTGCAGCTTATGTCATTTTGACTTAGGCAAAGTCAAGTCAGCCTAAAACAAAATTGAAAAGTAGGTAAATAGCTCAACTGGGTTTAAACATATGCAAAGAAAAGTATCTCTGGGCAAAAGGGTTAGGGTAAATACGTAAATATTTATTATAGTTCCTTCCCTGCCCCCATCCCTACTTCACAGAAATCTTCTGTGCTTTAATACCTCTCACTCCCTTCCTGTCTTCTCCCTCCTTACTTCTACCCTTATCAATCCTAGTTATCTCTTTATTCACACAGGGATATAAAGCAGCTGATTGCACCCTGATATGTTAACTTTTCCAGAGAATACATGGATTTTAAAACCCAGGTTTATTCATTCCTATTAAAAAGTTAACACATGTTTATTTTGAAAAAGCAAAAAAGAATTAGATTAAAAGGAAGAAAAAAATCAGCTTTTGTATACAACCAGAAATGACTAGCATTAGCACATGGTTTCTTTTCTCTCAAGTCTCTAGCTATGCATTTGCTATCTAATTATGATTAAAGAGTATACATGTAATATTATACCATATATAAGAACTTTCAACTGATTGTAAACACGGTGGCATTCACATCATGTTATAAAAACTCAGAAATTTTTTAAGAGAAAATCATTTATAATCTTCTCATTCAGTAGTAATCTCAAAATGTTGGTTAATTTTGTTGCAGCCTTTTTATCTTTGCATATATTTAATACAGCTGAGATCATTTTCTATTCAGTATTGTTAATGAAGGAACATTGATAGTCAATGACATAGCAAGTGACATGAAGAAAGGCTTGTTGATGACAATATCTGGCACAGAGTGATTTATTAGTCTTCCCCAGTTAAAATAAAAATAACTTATTGTTTGAGGTCATTCAAAGACAATGAAAATTATTGCTTAAGTTTTTAGGTAATGAAAATTGCCTTTGTACAGCTCTATGAATCTCTTCTTAAGAGGGGAGAGGAAAAGAGATTGATTTTACTTTACAACTCACTCAGCATAGTGTTACAATGGCAAAAATCTTTGAAGTTTGGAACTGAATGCAATCAATTACTATTTTAATTGGTTATCATGATTAACAAAGTATTTCATTTGAACAAAGCATGTGGAATGTAAACATAATCCCTGGCATGCAAAAGAGGTTGTAGGAAAAGATAAAATGCTAATATAAGTACTCTGAGCCAAATCTTGCAAGTCTATAAAATGTACCCAACAACATGCAGTTCCACTAATCTCCTGAAGTAATAAATAATAAATAAATAAATAAATAAATAAAGGATTTTATTTTTGGTTCCTGATTTTTAAAATTATCCTTTGTTTTTGTGTTATTTTATTATTTGATTTTAATCCAAAGAGAGTTGATTGTAAACTTCCTAAGCCATAACCTAAGAATATCTTTTAGTAGTATTCCATGTGAAAAAAAATTAATCTGGTTATATATTTCTTGAAATAACAACCATCCCTTTCCATAGTTCGATGTCCGTCGGCTCCTATTGTTGCAGTTGAAAAATCTGAGTAATTCTGTCTTTATTTTTTTATAGGCAACCTTTTCAAAAGCTTGTTCTTACAATGTCGAAGATTTTTCTTAATATACCTGAACACTTCAAATCTGGAAACTCAAATCATTTTTCAGCTCTGAAAAGATTTCTTTTAATTATATAATTTATTTACTTGCAATTTCCGGCAGTCGCTGTGTAGTAGGTGCTGTTCTAGCTTTTTGAGATGACTGTGCAAGAAGGAAAGATACTTGTTTTACTAGATCTTACATTCATTCTATCAGGAGGAGATGGAAAATAAACAAAAGAAAAAATAGGGTAAGTTGATTAAAAGTGTTGATGAAAGAAGGGGGAGGAAGGAAATGGTCAATTTTAAATAGAGTCATAAGAAAAAGCCTCTCTGAAAAAGGTAGCATTTGAATGGAGGCATGGGTGTGGTAGACTGTTCAACTAAATGAAAGACTATCTTGGGTCCAGTAAATAAGGTATAACATGGTGGGAACTGAGGCCTAAGAGGTAGGATCACAAAGGATCTAACAGGACTTGGAAACAGATTTTGAAATGGAAAGCCACTGCAGAGTTTTACAAAGTGGAAAGATGCAACTCAGGCCACACTTTCTAAATATTCACCCTTGTTCTTATGTCATGAGTGTTTATAAAGAGGCAAAAATAGAAGCAGGAAATGGAGTTAGGGGGTCTCTCCAGCAGTTTGGATGGCAAGTAGTGGTGGGTAGCACCAGGGTAATGGTAGGCAAGAGAGAGAAGTGGATGAATTTGGGGACATTATTTTGGAGGGAGAACTGACAAGACTTGCTGGTGGATATGGCAATTGAGGAAAAGAGATTTTAAAAATTGTTTCTTGGTTGCTTATTTGTACAAAGAGATGGATAGTGGAGATAGAAGAGAGGAAAGTTTAGGTGGATGGAGAATCAAGAGTCTGGAATCTGGGCAGAATGTGGAGTGGAGGGGTAAGATGACATGAGAAGCATTATGGAAAATGCAGTTGGTAAATACATTGGAGCTCAAGCATCTTGAAGGATTAATGACATGGAAGTTCTAGGTTGGGTGAACTGAAAGAATGGAGGTGGTAATCAGAAAAAGGAATACCAATTGTGATTTTGAAGATTTTAATAAAATCAAGGGTATGACCATGCACTATGGGTTGAAAAAAATTAGCACAAGAACTTGGAAAGTCAAAGTTTTGATCTTTGGTCAAAAGAAATTGAAAGGTTAAAAGAAATTATCTAAATGAGTGTTGGTACCATCAAGAATAATTTCATAAATACTGGTAGAGAGGGAGATACTGCCTGGTACAAAAAAAATATGTAGAAGACACATAAGAGAAGACAGCAAATGCCAGGGTCGCAGAATGTGACTTTCAAAAAAGTTGAGATTTGTGAAAGAAAAAGGCTTAAAAAATAGTTTGCAAATGGCAATGGGGAACAAAGAGAAACTTGGTTTATCTCTCTGCTCTGGGGTGCATGATATATGAAATGAAAAGCAGCCTCAAGATGAGTTATAAGTTAGGCGTCACTCAGGGGAAAAGCTTCAGCAAGTACTGCATGTACCAAAGATGCTGGTGACTGACCATGAATCCCAGAGGGCATACTGGGAAGATGAGAGGGCTTGGCCCTGAGTCAGTGCTTTCTGTCTTTCATAAATACAATCTTTTACTGTTTTCATTACTTTATATTTTTGACTTTCACATCAAATATTTAAATTTCTATGGCATTAATTATGTTTTTACTCCTTGTAGTGTAGATTTATACTATTGTATTTTTTACTTATGCTATTTATTTATTCCTTGGAAACCTCCTTTTATTTCATCCTACCATCGCCCCTACCCCCTACACACACACACACACACACATTTTGGCATTTTCACTTCTTAAGGATTTCTGTTTTTTGTTGTTTTATTTTTTTTCTTTTTAAGATTTTTATCCATTCGTTTGACAGAGAGAGACAGCACAAGCAAGGGGAGGAGCAAGGGAGAGAGAGAAGCTCCCCCTGAGCAAGGAGCCAGCCATGGGGCTCTATCCCACAACCCTGGGATCATGACCTGAGCCACAGGCAGCCACTTAATTGATTGAGCCATCGAGGTATCCCAAAGATTTCTGCTTTTACCAACAAGTAATATCTTTTAGAATCCCACTGAGAGTGCCCAATGTTTTTCTATACCTTGTCTTATACTTCTTTCAGAGGATAATTTTCAGAGATTTGCTTCTATTTTCTGAATGATACTTATTTTTTCCCCTTAATTCTGTAATGTCATTCCATAATATGGAATTGTACCTCAGGGTTTTGGTCCTGCTTGGTTTTCTTTTCCAATAGCCCCTAGGTGAGGGAAACATGATAGGATAAAGTATATTCTAACTGCACATTGTGTAGGCCCTTGTGCAAAAGGTGATCCCATACAGATGTCAGAGAACTGTTGACTGACAAAGTTCAAAGAGCTCAGTCCAATACGGAAGTATACTAATTAAACAAGCTACACTTACTAGCTTCTATTAGATTTAGGCCAGGAAATAAAGAGGACTGACAAGTCTGTTGGGATGGAATTAGCTGGTTAGCAGTAGAAGGAGAGTGGGTTACCAAAAGAAATACTATGCTGGCCATGAAAACTGGTTTGTTCCCTGTCTGCATCATTTGCCAAAGGCTTGCCTGTTGCATTTCATCCTTGCAACAAATCCTTGTTTTTAGAGTCTAACTTGTATAGATTCTTGTATTTATGGAATAAGGGTGGTTGACATATATAGTTTCTAATACTCTGTGTTCTTTTGGGAATACTAATCCCACAAGATGTCTTGGTGTGGGAAGGATATGGTTTATGGTACTTAAAAAAAAAAAAGATTTTATTTATTTATTTGACAGAGAGTTAGAGACCACAAGCAGGGGGAACATCAGAGGAGAGAGAGAAGCAGGCTCCTAAGCAGGGAGCCTGATATGGCCTGATCCCAGGACCTTGGGATAATGATCTGAGGTAAAGGCAGACACTTAATCAACTGAACCATCCAGGTGCCTGGCACAATTTTTCATTTTTTATTTTTGTAGATGCTGCAAACCTTACAGCTTGTTGCCCCCATGATCCTAATTACAATGAACACTAGCATAATAAACATTCTGAGAAAGATAGAATTAAAATACTGCTTCTTAAAATTAACCTTTTTTCAGTTACTCAAACACTGGCCCTTATATTTTATTTGCTTTTGTGCAGTATATAGTATCTATGGTAGTAACATAGAACATTTATACATGGAGAAGTGCTGACAGCCAATTCCCTGCATCCAAAAGACTATCATCTAGGGCATCTGTGTTGGACTAAAATGGGGCTTTCATTTATTCTCATTTTCTGAAACCAGGATACACTAGAGAAAAAGAAAGAGGTATATGAATAACTTCAATCTCAGAATTTGCTGCATTTAGAAACTTCTTGTCTCCCTGCTACATCTACCCTTCGCTACAGGAACTGTGACCCCCATGAAGCAATGTGCCAATTTCAATCTATTCTCCACCAAGTTAAGTCTCCTTGTTTTGTTGTTGTTTGGTTTTGTTTTCAAGCATTTCTGTCTCTAAGTGGTATAGAAAGAGAAGACTGATGGAAGTATAAAAGGGGAAGTGTCCATATAGCCATAAGATGAGAGAATGGCTGTCATTTCCTTTGGTTTATCTAAACAAGAGTTCAAAAAGGAAGAAAGGGACAGGGTATCTCAAAGTATTTTAAAGCAATAGATTGACATCCTATCACAGGTTCTTCTACTTATTGGACTTTACAATCTAGTTCCACTGACTTCAAATTTTGTAAAAATGTTGGGGCAGCTAGGTGGCTCAGTGAGATAGACGCTCAAAAGCATCTAGCTGCCTTTGGTTTGAGTCATGATCCAGGAATCCTGGAATTGAGTCCCATGTCAGGCTCTCTGCAGGAAGCCTGCTTCTCCCTCTGCCTACGTCTCTGACTTTCTCTCTGTCTCTCATGAATAAATAAATAAAATCTGAAAAAAAATTCATTAAAAAAATTTTTGGTAAAAATGTTGCCATGATTCTGTGATTTAGTGGATGATCAGCCCTACTTAATATAGGGGTCAGCTTTCAGATTGTATGTGCATGTGTAACTTCTTAAGTATTTCAGGGAAATATTGCAACATTTGTATATAACTGCCCATCTAACAAATATCAAATTGAAATTCACACCTGGGACTTCCTTTTTAGTGGAAACGTTTTAAGCTAAAAAATTGAGACTCTGATTATGTAATTTTACACATAAATAACGGAGAGTTGTAAGTATGAGATAGGGTGGTTTCAAAAGATCTGACTATATATCAAATGGGTGGTTACATACACACATACATTCATCCTGCAAATGTAAACATATTATTTTGTGGCTTTGTGTATAGAAGGGTATCCATGCTTGTATAAATTAATTCTTTCTTTCATAGTACTTCTCTACATCCAGAAATAATCAAGAAAATGATTATTAAAATTATACAATCAAAAAATAAAATCAAACTATCAGTGGATATTATGTAATGAAAAAAACTGGAGTGATTAAAAAAGCTGAGCTAGGATTTAAGAAATACCACAAAATTCAGTGAAGAAAGAGAAAACCACACCACAGTCAACAAAACAGGTTTTCTTTGTTCCTTCAATCAACATATTTGCCTCTTTGAAACTTAGAAACTGAACTCAATCATAATGTTTTTGACAAGAATATGAAAGTGATCAATTGCTTTGACAGCATATACAAACAAGTAATTCCTCAAGTAATCTTAGGGAAGGAAACCTTGTGGGAAATGTGAAAGGGAGGTAAGGGGGGAAGGGTCACAAGTTCCTTAGCTATCAGAAGAAGTACATGAAATATACTGGTGTTGCATATTAAAGTGAGAATATTCTTAAAGTTCCCATAAACAGTGTGTAAATTAAGTTAAAATGTCAATGACTTACTAAAACAAAGACAAATGTGTTTTCTATATAATTATATTTAAAATCATTACGCTCTCTGCAATTTGTTTTTAAGAATTGCCTTTTCCCACTGTGGTTTTCTGAGAATTAATGAGAAAAAGCTGTGAAGTTCTCGTGGTGACTGTTATTACAAAGTAATAGGGACCGTGTTTTGGTACCACTGGTTCCCTCTGAGTTCTCTAGGGAATAAATGCGAGGTGAGTAACATGAGAGAAGATAAGTGAGAATTTTCTTTTCAAGCACGTTCAGGAAAATAACAATTTTATTTACCCTACATTCACGTAGCACCAGGATGTCACTCTCCACTCTCCCTCTACCGCCACCTCATCCGAGTCTGTGGCTTCAAGAGAAGAAGAGCTTTTCTGTATTTCAAAGCAAAAAAAGTAACACTACCATAGCTTGCTCATTGTAGTCACTTAAGTTAATCACTTCTGTGGATAAATAGATTTTTTTTTTTTTTGTGGAATGTAGTAGATGTTATAGAAATACTTTTGAAAATACACTTTCTTTGGATAGTGAAGTACTAAGTTATTAGTACTAAGTTATTTCCTTAGAAAGAATTCCTGGAGTGTGCATAATAGCTATGAGGAGAATGTAAATGTGGAGACTATACAATAACCCTTATAATAATCTATCTACTTCTCCTCAGCTCTTTCTCAATATCCAGCAAGAAAAATATTCAATATAGCACTTTCCTGTCACCTTATATTCTTTGCCAGAAATACCACTATTTTAGTCACTCAAAGCTTTACCAAAAATGACTCTTGGACCAAAAAAATATAATAAATATTATTTATTGTGTGTCACACAGTATTTGAGGTACTTTATACAAATACTTTAAAAAATCAACCCAAAGAGGTATGTACTCTTATTATTCCAATGCAGTAGACAGAGTTATGTTTCCTGTAATTCCCTTTCCCTGGTGTCCACAATTGTGCATAATCCCCTCTTACTGAGTACAGGTGGAATCTGTGACTTGCTTCTAACTTAGAAGATGGTAAGGTGAAGGGATTTTGAAGCTGAAATTAAGATCCCTAATCAATGAACATTAGGTTAAAAGGAAGAATATGCGTGTAGGCCTGACCATATGAGGTGAGTCCTTTCAAAGTTTCCATTCAATGCCTGAGAGGAGACCGAAAGGAGAGTAATTCCTGCTTGCTTCAAGCAAGCAGCCATCTGTGTACCGCGTGGAGAGAAGCAGTCTTAAGAACTGAGGAGTTTATTATATGGTTTCATTCATATGGGGAATATAAAAAATAGTGAAAGGGATTAAAGGGGAAAGGAGAGAAAATGAGTGGGAAATATCACTGCAGGTGACAGAACATGAGAGACTCCTAACTCTGGGAAACAAACAAGGGTTAGTGGAAGGGGAGGTGGGAGGGTTGGGGTGACTGACAGGCACTTGACGGGATGAGCACTGGGTGTTATACTATATGTTGGCAAATTGAACTCCCGATAAAAAAAAATACAAAAAGAAAGGGAGGGAGGGAGGGAGGGAGGAAGGAAGGAAGGAAGGAAGGAAGGACGGGAGGAAGGAAAGAAGAAAAAAAGAACTGAGGGTTTTGGTCTTGGAGCATCAAGAAACTGAATTCTGCCAACAACTTGAATAAAGCTGTGATGATTTCTCTAGAGGAGAATGGAGCCTGATTGACACTACTAAGTTCATGGTAACTTGTTACATACCAATAGAAAGCCAATAATCCTAATTTACAGGTAAGGAAATGAAAGGAGTAATTTATTCTTCATTGTAGCTAGTTCAGTGGGAAACCATGACTCAGTCGCAGGCAGCCTGAATTCAGAGCTGCATGGAAAACCACTTTGCTACCATTTTTAAAAAGGTGACTGAAAACTCACAGGCAAGATAAATAAATAAATAAATAAATAAATAAATAAATAAATAAATAAGAAAATTCACAGGCAATATGAGCAGCAATATGAAATAGACAAATTGAATGTATAGCACATATTTTAAACTGTATATTAAGTAGGAAAGCCTTCCAACAAAGCCAAATTATTAAGGAAAAATGGACTCTGGGCAGCCCTGGTGACTCATCGGTTTAGTGCTGCCTGCAGCCTGGGGTGTGATCCTGGAGACCCTGGGATCGAGTCCCATGTTGGGCTCCCTGCATGGAGCCTGCTTCTCCTTCTGCCTGTGTCTCTGCCTCTCTCTCTCTCTCTGTGTCTCTCCATGAATAAATAAATAAAACCT
Source organism: Vulpes vulpes (assembly GCF_048418805.1). Lineage (NCBI taxonomy): Eukaryota > Metazoa > Chordata > Mammalia > Carnivora > Canidae > Vulpes > Vulpes vulpes. The sequence continues at coordinate 150,749,786 of NC_132780.1, forward strand.
AAAAAAAAAAAAGGAAAAATGGACCTCATTTTCTCATAAATAGCCTAGAGTAGTAAAGATTCTTCTGATAACAGACCATTGTGATTTAAAATAGAAGAGACTAAGTCATCAATTGCTAATTAATTTTTTTCTCCAAATACTTTGCTTTCTACATATAAAATCTCATTCAACGGTTTTAATACAAGTAAAAGTTTTGCTTAAAATTATATTTTAGAATAAAATAGAAATATGAATTTTCCAAACAAATATTTAGTAGGATTTGCAATGCTGAGCAAAGTGATTTCTTTGGGAATGAAAGAGTTAACTACAGTGGAAGTATTTTTCAATAGTAAAATTTTCAAAAGGAACTTGAGTTTCACAAGGGATTGTTTTTTCAATAGTAAAATTTTCAAAAGGAACCTGAGTTTCACAAGAGATTGTTCTCAACATTTAAGATTCCTTCATATCTAACAATTGAAAGACCTATTTTTAAGTCCTTTGGTATGTTACTGAAAGTCTTAGTTAATTAAAATTGAATGGTTAATTGTAAACTAATAGGCTGTGAGCAATTTTACTTTAACTATAAATTGCCTTCTTGTGAGTTAATATCTAAATGTTTTTGTGCTAAACTGTTAATTAAAGAAAGTCATCTTGATTTATATATGATCATTATGGTTAGTGAAACTGTTTGGGGGAGAAAAAAATAACTAATGTTTCAAGGACTGGACTTGAGCACTAGGATGGCTCGGGTAAGCCCACTAGTGTGACAAAATAACTCCAAGACATAGGTACAAATGTTTTAATAGAAGGCAGATGTGTTTAAAGCTGTGCTCTAGTTACTGATTAATACCCTTTTGTTAGGCCACTAACCTCTGTTCATGTGCTATAAAATACTAAACACTTGTGGAGTTCCTTATTAGTTTAAACAAATAGTCACTATAAAGAAGTCCCCAAATGAATTGTAATAATAAGACTGTAAATCAAGCAAGTGGGCAATTTTCTGCATACTATAGGAACACAATTAGATGTCCCTCTGACACCAGGGGAGGGAAATAATTTGATGATAAAGAGTGTTTGTCTTGATATCTTGTTTATCAAATTAACAATCAAGTTTTTTTTTTAAACTATTTGATCTCTGCATAGCATTATATTTGGCTTCTCTTTGCACAGCCTCATTGGAATGAGTAAAAATTGCAAAAACTAGTAATTCAGTTAGTTTATAGCAGGAAGATTTATCACAAATACACAGAAGAAATTCTTATGAATTCTAGGATATTAAATATGGTTGATGTTTTGTTAATGATTTCCGCTCATCTTCACTCTTTCTCCATCAACTTTTCTTCCCCCCTTTTGCCCATTTGCTCAGCTCTTCCTTACCCCTAATTTCTAGAACAATATTCTTTGGCTACCATGGCCCTAGTATGAACTAGTGAATAAGGAAATAAATCCTGAAGTTGAGTTAATGGTGAAGATTTTGCTCTAGCACATCATTTGAGGACACCAAGGAGGCCTCTTGATATGGTGGCCATGAAAGTGCTTTCTGATGAATAACTCTATGGGACTTAATGTACAATGGACCACTTCTTTTTGACTTCTTTGTTCTGCTGTGGCATATCTCAGGCAACTGAATTCTTTGCTCTATTTCATCTCCTCATCTGTGATACAAACTCCTGGCCTTTTCTTTTAAGTCATTTTTAATGCCTTAAAGATGTTAGTGTGGATGCTAGTTTGGACTCTGGCCAGGTTTTTCTCATTTAATACTTGCAGTCAATCAATGTTAACTCTCCAAATGAAATGACATAATGACACTTTAAAAGAAAGTGAGGCTCATTTGCACAGCCAAATGCAGAGATAAAGTAAGATTATGCAAAAATAGTTTCTAGTTCTTAAGCAAGTACTTTTGACAATTGTGTTATCAAATGAGGCTGTTCTTAAGTGAGGGCTTAGCCTAGAATATGAATGGCTTACATAAATCTTAGAGCAATGTAGTTCTTCATATAACCTTCCCTCTTTTAGAAAAAAATCCTAGGGATTTCAAGGGCAGATATCAGAATTCACACTATTATCTCTGAAGTAGATTTAGCTTTAAACATAATCCTTTATGCTAAATAAACTGATGCTATTTTATTTGCTTATAGACATCTATGATTCTCCCATTCATCACTGGCATAAAATTAAATGCCAATTATTTTAGAGGTTATCATTCCTGTATTTATTGTAAAAACTCCATTTTAATTTGATTTACATAATAAATTAAATAACTAAGCAGCTAAAGGCTTCAATGTTCCATCCCAAGGATTCGCCAGAGATTGCCTTTCTACGAAGGTTGCCTCTTTCACAGGTCTGCTTTATATTTTTATAGTGATTCACAAACATGAGTGTATAGAAAAATTACTTGGAAGGCTTGTTAAAACCCCGATTACTGAGCCTCATCCATATAGAGCTGCTTCATTTGGTCTGGGTTGGAGCTCAAGAATTTGCATTTATGACAAATTTCAGGTGATGCTGACATGCTGGTCTGACATGAAATTGAGAACCATGGCTATATTAGCTTACCCGTACTTCTTCAAGGCAATATTTTAAAAACAAATTCTACTCAATAGTACATTGACTAATCAAATCTATTTTCAAGAAGATTATCCAATATGGGAGAGAATTACTCTTGTGATATCACCTAGTAATTATAATAGCTAATATTTATTTTAAAACTACCATCTATTTTAGCTATTTTTTTGGTAAGCATAGCATAATGTATAAACTTGAATTACCATGTTGTATACCTGAAACTAGTATAACATTGCCTGTCAACTACACTTCAATTAAAAATTGTAATACGGACAATAAATAAAATTACCATTTATCTTAAAGATATTTGCACCAACCATGCTCATTGCAGCATTATTTATAGTAGGCAATACATGGAGACAACTTAAGTGTCCACTGATGAATGAATGGATAGGGTAAAAGTATAATGTGTGTGTGTCTACACACATACAATGGAATATTTTTCAGCCATAAAAGAGAAGGAAATCCTGCTTTATAATTTTATAACAACATAAATGGACTTTGAGGAAATATGCTAAATAAGTCAGAGAAATACAAATACTATGGAATATCATGTAGAATCTTAGAAAAAACAAACAAAAAAACCTCAGAAGAGATTGGTAGTTGCCAGTGGCAGAGGGTAGAGGTTGGGGGTAGGTGAAATGGGTAAAGGCAGTTAAAAGGTACAAACTTCTGTTACAAGATAGGTCCTGGGGATATAATGTACAGCATGGTGATATGTAGTTAACATGGTGACTGTAGTTAACAATATTTTATTGGATATTTGGAAGTTGCTAAGAAAGTAGATATTAAAAGTTCTTGTCTCAAGAAAAAAAATACATAAAGATGGATGTTAACTAAAGTTGTAATAATTTTTGCAACATGTATATATATCAAGTCATTCTGTATACTTAAAACTGTTATATATCTCTTGTATCTCAATTGAAAAAAATAACTATTTGCTATGCGCTGTTCTAAATATTACATATATTCATTTATCACAATAAACTGAGGTTACTACTGTTATCCAATTTACAGATAAGTGAAGGATATCTTAAAGAGTTTAAGGCCACACAGTTAGGATGTGGTGGATTAGACATTCCAATTTGATTACTAAGTCTAGAGCTCCCACTTTTAACTACTAGACTATTGCTATGGACTAAATACTGTCTCCCTAAAATGGTATGTTGAAGCTCTACTTCCCCCATTTTAATAAACTATATTTGGAGATAAAGCTTGTTGGAGATAGTTAAAGCTGGATGGGAGCCTAATTTGATAGAATTTGCTGGCTTTATAATGAGATGGAGAGCGATGTCTTAATCTCCACAAATGCAGGGCAATAAGGCAGAGAACCTGACCATGAGGGTGCTCTGATATCAAACTTATGGCCTCCAAAACCTGTGAAATCATAGATTTGCTTGTAAAGCCACACAATCGATGGCATTTTTGTTATGGTACTCCAATCTTATTGACAACTATTTTGCCTTAAAATGCAGACTATATTTTAACGTATGCTTCAAATCTGTATTTTTTCTAAATTCTTTCTACAGTATTAGTCTATTTCTAGTTTCTATATATTTGTCTTAAAATAAGTAAGTAAAGGTGAAAGGCACACAATACTCTCACTTTTAAAAACAGGCTGTCCCAACTTTCTTGGTGTCCTCAGTTCCTTGGGGTATGGAAGTATCTGAGTCATAAAGGCATTCAAAATTATTTTAATCTGGTTTTTCTGGAAAAGCAAAGACAAGACATTTTTAGATTCATTCTTTCTCTATCACATAGCTTTACTATGAATCTGATTACTGTTTCTTCTCTAATTTAAATCATGTTCTTGAGTTGGCACAAAAATGCTTGGTCATTCAAATGGATTTTTGAACTTGAAAGTCATGCTTTGGTTAAGGCAAATTTATTCAAAATAGTTAAAACTCTCAGTGTTTATTAGGTTGTTCAGAATTGGAAGGCTGTTCCCAGAGAAAACAGAACTGGTTAATGAAATAGCAGAATGACCAAAATTAGTAAGATTTGCCACATCTAAGTAGATAGAGGAGTATCATGAAACATGGAGAGAAATGACATAGAGCAATCCAAATTAGCTGAAGACAGCATTAACAGGAAATTTTTTAGTTAGCACAAACTTCATTGTCCATAAATTAAAATATATTTTTTACCAACCTCTTACCTTTTACCAACCTCTCCCTATTTCCCTCACTCTCCAGCCCCTAGTTACCACTTTACTACTCTTACTATGGGCTGAGCTTTGTTTTTTTTTTTTTTTGGTCTATTTTGTTTTATTTTGTTTAATATCACTTACAAATAATATCATGCAGTATTAGTCTTTGTTTGGCTTACTTAGTATAATGCCCTCAAAGTTCATCCATGTTGTCACAAATGGCAAAATTTCCTCACTCATGAAAGAATATTTCATTTTGTGTATGCCACATCTTTATCCACACATCTGTTGTTGAACACTTATGTTGTTTCTGTACCTTGGCTATTGTAAATAATGCTGCAATAAACAGGGAGGTGCAGATAATCTTGCTTTCATTTCCTTTAGATGTATACCCAGAAGTGGGAATGGTGCATGATATGATAGCTCAACTCAATTGCCATTCAAACAGATATAGAGTGATGTGTCATTGAAATTTCTATTTGAATTTCCATATTCACTAATGATGTTGAGCAAGTTTTCAGGTATCTGCTGGCCATTTGTGTAGTTCCTTCAGAAAAATGTTTATTCAGTCTCTCTGCCCATATTTTAATCAGATTTTTTTTTTGCTATTGAGTAGTGTGTGTTCTTTATATATTTTGAATATTAACTCCTTGTCAGATACATGATATGCAAATATCTTCTCCTATTCAGTACGTTGTCTTTTCCTTTTGTTGATGGTTTCTTTTATTATCCAGAAGTTTCTAGTTTGATGTTATCCCTCCTGCTTATTTCTCCTTTGTTGCCTTTGCTTTTAGTGTCTAATCCAAAAAATCATTGTCAAGACCAATATCAAGGGATCCCTGGGTGGCGCAGCGGTTTGGCGCCTGCCTTTGGCCCAGGGCGCGATCCTGGAGACCCGGGATCGAATCCCACGTAGGGCTCCCGGTGCATGGAGCCTGCTCCTCCCTCTGCCTGTGTCTCTGCCTCTCTCTCTCTCTGTATGACTATCATAAATAAATAAAAAAAAATTAAAAAAAAATAAAAGACCAATATCAAGGAGCTTACCCTCTGTTTTCTTCTAGGTTTCAACAGATTGGACTTTTTTGGTTTCAATTGCACATATAAGGGATACCATACAGATTTTAGGTCATAAATTGAATTTTTAAAAATTATTTTGAATTGATTTTTATATATAGTATAAGATAGGAGTCCATTTTCATTCTTTTACATGTAAATTTCCAGTTTTCCACCACCATTTATTGAAAAGACTATACATTCCCTGTTGTGTATTCTTGGCTTTTTTGTTGTAAAGTAATTTACCATATAGGCACAGGTTTATTATTGGGCTCTATTCTATTGATCTATATGTTTTTAGGTCAGTACCATACTGTTTTAATTACTGTAGCTTTGTAATACAGATTGAAATTGGGAAGTATGACGCCTCCAGCTTTGTTCTTTGTCAAGATAACTTTTGCTATTTGGAGACTTTTGTGGTTCTATACAAATTTTAGGATTGTTTTAACTATTTCTGTGAAAATGCTATTGGAATATTAATAAAGATTACACTGAACCTGTAGACAGCTTTGTGAATAAATAATATTCTTCTAATTCGTGAGCACAGAATATCTTTCCATTTATTTGCATCTAAAATTTCTTTCATCAAAGTCTTGTACTTTTCAATGGAGAGATCTTTCACATCCTTGATTATGTTTAATAATATATTAATGATATATTAATATTAGTAACAATTTTAGTTCTAATAATAATATTAGTTCTTCTTATCCATGAGCACAGGATATCTTTCCAGTTATTTGTGTCTTCAATTTCTTTCATCAAAGTGTAGTACTTTTCAGTGGAGAGATCTTTCACCTCCTTGGTTATGTTTATCCCTACGTATTTTTTTGTTTATGAAACTGTAAATAAGATTGTTTCTTGACATTTAAAAATATTTTGTTAGTATATAGACATGTAAGCAACTGTTTTCTGTGTCTTTTTAATAAATGGTGGTAGCAGAAGTTTATATTCATATGCAAAACAATGAAATTGGATCCCTGTCTTACATGAGTCACAAAAATTCACTTGAAGTAGATTAAACCTATATATGTTTTTGCCTACAGTCAGCTGAAGCTGATTATTCCTTAGCAATGACATTATTACTCTGTGGTCTTTTTGATATTCATCATCCGCCCCCCCCCCCCCCCGCCCCGTGTTGGCTGCATTGTTTAGAGGTAAATGATTGGCTGTTGCCAGGAATAAGCGGTTTTGATACTTGTAAACTTCATATAAGACTTGATAATTTTTGAGAACAGGAATCCTAAAATATCCTTTTGCCTTCAGTGTAGGGTAATGTCAATCCACTTGAATTCTCATTCTCTGTTTGATGTACACCCATATTCATTCATTCATTCATTCATTCACACATTCATTCATTCAACTATAGCTAGTCAGGCATTATTCAAGGCAGTGGAGATACAACTGTGGTTAAAAAGTCACCCTGAGCCCCTGAAACTTACATCCCAGTGAAATAAGACAGGCAATAAAGAAACACATGATTAGTATTTTAGATTATATTAAGTGCTAGGGGGTAGAAAAAAACCGGATGAAGGGAAGGGAGAGAAAGGATGATGACTATTTTTAGTGAATCAGGGAAGGTCACCCTAATAAAATATTTGAACAGAAGCATCAGTAAAGAACCATGTAATTCTCCAGGGGAAAAGCTGATATAGTCCGAGGAGATGTCAAAGGGCCTAAGCCAGCAATGTCTGTTTGGGAGACTGCAGAGCAGGCAGAGATGAGAGGTACATGAAATCTGAGTGATTTAAGCCAGTGACCAGATAATGGGTTGCCATGTAAGTCTTTGGATTTTATTGGACAGGATGAAATTTCACTTGGAATTAGATTCCAAGTGATACAAATCTAAATGTCTGTGGTTCAAACAATTAGAAATTTATTTTTTTTCCCATACAGAAGTCTGTAAGTATACAATCCAAGGCTGGAATTTTGGCTCTGCAGTCTTCTCTGGGGTGATTTTCTTCTACATTATTTGAGCCTCCTTCAGACTGCAAGCAGCAGAATGGAGAAAACAAGCTTATAACACAGACCATACAATAACCCACATCTCCTGTGTGTAGAAATGACTTACATGTTAGTAAAATGGACTCATTCCAATTTCTAACATATTTTCTTAGACTTACTAGGTTCTTGAACTTACCTGCAATTCATCCTCAGAATGAACATTTTCTTGTATGGATAAATGAGGCTTATGGAGGTCCTCTCTGACCTCATCTGCCATCTGAATCCAGGCTGGAGAAGGTGTTGGTTTTGTTGTTGGGGAGAAACTATACCTTTCATTGATCCTGATGGTTCTCTTGGGAACTCTATGAGGTGGACTACTGAACTGGTTCATTGCAAAGGATAGACACATGCTCCAATTAGCAAGAGATTAGGAGAAACAAATGTTAACAAAATTAGGGAATATCTTCTATTGTTGAAGAGAGTGGCTCTTTAGCTGGAAAATCACACACCCTCACAAAATAAACATATAAACACATCTTTTCCCTTTATTTCTAGGCTCTTTTCTTTTCTTTTCTTTCTTTCTTTTTTTTTTTTTTTTAAGATTTTATGTATTCATTCATGAGAGACACAGAGGCAGAGACACAGGCTGAGGTAGAAGCAGACTCCTTAAGGGAAGCTCTCGTGGGACTTGATCCCAGGATCCTGGGATCAAGCCCTGAGCCAAAGGCAGATGCTCAACCACTGAGCCATCCAGGTGCCCTCTAGGCTATTTTCTATGGGAAATTTAGCCATACTATTATAATACACAGAGGAATGAACAATTTATAAACTATCATTTCAGAGGTTATCTGAATCCTTAAAAACAATAAATAAAGGTAAGTAAATAATAGTATGCAAATATATATTTCTAATTAGAGGAATGTGTGAAATGTTAAATTATATATTCATATATATCTGATTATATATAAATTATATCTGATTTTATATGTAGGATATCTGATACATAGTTTGACATAATAGGTATACAGATATAGATAGAAATATTTCTCAGGAGGCTTATGGGTTTCCATTGCTCACTTCAGGCTGTTCCCTCTGACAACTTATCAGCCAGAAATGGAATAAATGCTCAGAATTGGTGTCCTTTTCGCAAAACACAAGCTTCCTGAACCTTGAACTAGCTTTACATTTCATGGCTCAGTAAAATTTAAGTATCTCCTTGTGGGGTAAGAGTGTGTTAGTATGGAAAATATTTAAAACCATGAAGGGAGGTCCTGGAAGATGTCCTATTTATATTGTTTTTGTAATAAAACTTTTACTCTTGAGGTCAGATGTGTCAGAACAATGTATCAGCTAATGTTTTTGATACTTCACATTTTTATAGTATGTCAGCATTTCTGTTCCACTCAACTTGCTCAAGCGTTACATGCCTCTGCAGCTCTTGGCATCCTTATAAAAATAGTATAGGGGTGCCCAGGTGGCTTAGTTGGTTAACAGTTTGCCTTCCACTCAGGTCATGATCCCATGGTTCTGGGATCCAGCCCTACATTGGGCTCCTTGCTCAGAGAGGAATCTGCTTCTGCCTCTGCCCCTACCCATGTTCATGCTCTCTCTCTCTCTCTCAAATAAAATCTTTAAAAAAGTGTTATTATTTTTCAATTTTGTATATTCTTGGGATTTCTAGGAGGTGTGCTCTCAAATCTGACACCTTAAAAATGGTGAACTTAGAGTTCTATATGTATATAGAGTTATATGTAAAATAATTTTTTTCTGTCAACTTTCATACAAAGAAAGGTCACTTCTAAGTTTCTTATATTGTGGACAGTGAAGCCTATTTCAAATGCCATTCAATTTAGAGGGAGGTGTGGCAAACCAGAAGGAGCAAGCTAAAGAGCCTCTTGAGCTCTACTGGGAATTAGTTTACCAGGGAGATTGTAGGGACAAGGTACTCATCAGCTTAATAACTTAGCTTTACAGAGAGGGTGTTGTGTTCCATGTCAAGTGTTCCAGCATGATTCAAAAAATAAATGTAGAATTTTAAGATTGTTAGAATTTTCTTACTGTCTTTTGCAAGTAATATGCTTATGCACCAATAAAAGTAATGACTCAAGAGGCATTAAACACAAGAATTCTGAAACACAGTAACTTGTTTTAACTGAAGTATATTCTTGTTTATTTACATTTTAATTAAGTACATAATTATCGAATGCTTCCCATGTACTGGACACTGTGCTTGGTACTTCCCTCATGCTCCTGATATTTTGTAGGGAATCAGAAAACTCGCAAGACTAAAAATGAATAAATAAAAATCCAGAGTGTGTAAATGCTGAAAATGATAAGTAGGTGCCCATTCCATTTGTTCTATGACCCTACTTTAGGTTGTTAATTAAATAAAAATGCTTTTATGAGGTGACGCTTAATACTCCAAGGACTTCATTAATAAAATAGGCAAAGATGGAAATATGGTTCTTAGAATCTGTGTATATGGAGGGAAAACTTGTTAGTAGACCTGCAGAAGGAAAACATGGACTCAGTGATTTTTTTTCAATCTGACCATGGAACTGTGTTTCATAGTGGTGGTCCCAAAGCAGCCATAATTATGTTGTGAAAGAGAGATGGGGCAAGGAAGCAAATGGATAAATCAGATTTGCAAATCATGTCTGAGAAATATTTTCACTGTGCCTACTGGTACCAGAAACTGGAAGCTAATAGAGCGAAAGCCTACTACATTTTTAAAAGAATTGATTTGCTAAAGAAACCACAGCTTAAGCAAAACAACAAAGCCTTTCATTATTCTAGCATTAAAGCAACACCAAGCTGCCTCCTTTTTGCAAGTTTTGAAAGTTCTAGCAGTGCCCCTCAAAAAAGCTCCAGCAGCCCCAAAATAGTATGCCCTCACATATCCTATCCTCAACAATCAAGGTGAAATATGGGTAAGAAAGAACCTTCCAGTGGGTGGACAAAAGGATCACAGAAAACAGAACACATTTTAATTAGAGCCTTATTAAAGCCATTTGCAGTTGACTAATGATTGCTATGCTTCTTCTATTCTATCGGGAACTCATGGACAATACTATCCCTGTTATTCCATAGTATGTGGAAGGTTGATAACTGTGATAAAGCAGAGAAAATTTGATTTTTTTTCTTTGAAATTCATAGATTACCAGATCTAAACCTCAGGGGTAAGACATCACTTCATTTAAAGATCCGGGATTGAACTAGGTGCAGGGACTATATGGGGCTATTTTGTTTGTTTTGTTTTTTTCCCCTGGGGGGGATTTCTATGTTTTTTTTTTTAAATTAATGAATTTATTTATGTTATTTCTATGGGTTTGAAGAAGACCAGCATGAACATTTTGTAGCTAGATGTGTAACCATTTACTTTGTTATGGATAAGCTTGTTTTGCTGGTTGTTTGGAATTTTGTTAGAATCTAGTCAGTATTCTAGGACTACTGTAGTCCCACCCTAAAGTGTTTGGAGGAGGGGGTGCTCAATTAGATGCCTAGGGAGCTCTGGGCAGTGTCCCTACTGTGGCAGATCAGCAGGCTCCTGTTTCCCAGCATTGTGTAACCTCTAGAATCTGTTTACCTCACAACTTTGAAGGAAAGCTTTCTGCTAGGTGTTTTTGAAGTCATATCTGCAGAGGTATCAAAATAATGCAGGAATAAATCTGAAAATGCAAAGTCTTTTAAAAACAGAAAAGTAAAAAAGGAACAAAACTCCCCTTTCCCAGTCCCAAATACCTTGTCTTGAAGATGGAGAATATTAAAACTTCGAAGTACCTACTACAGAAAAATAAAAATGTTAGTGAGCTATCACCTGTGCTACCCGAGTAATCCTTCATACAGAAGTCTAGAAAAGAAAGTGCATAGAAGAGAAAAATGAAGAACTAGTATTGACCTTAAGATTAATGTAATATCATCCCTCTCCCTCACACCCCAACTCCAAAAAAGAAAGAGACTGAAAGTCCACCTAAGAGTTAGTGTTCAAATTCTGGGAAATATCCCGGTAGATCTGAGTAGTAGCTAATGGAAAGGCCTTAAAAGTGTTCACAGGATGTGGAGAGGCAATCTTGGAAAGGTAATAGTGCCAGGAGAAGCAGAGGTTAGAAGAAAGGGAGAGATGCCTTTTGGAGATTGAGTAGTGGGGGAAACAGAAGGAAAAAATTTAGGACACTACAAAAATGAAAACACATTGAACTGTATAACATGTCTTCTCTAACTATGCTTCTAAAGCAAGATCATCAATAAACAATACTATTACACTGACAAAAATGGACACTTTTGAACTAATATTTACTGTGATTTATAATATTAAGCTATGTATATAGCTTGCATATATACATCCATAGCCTACATAGTTATTTTAATTAGAACAAATGAGAATTCAAACAATTCATGTGAGAATTCTTTAAAAAAAAACAAAAAGTAACCAAATACTAGAAGAAAATTAGAACACTTCAGTTGAATTAAATAACTTTAAACACACAGTTAAAATAGTCAAAAACACAAATCTATGAATCAAAAATTCAAAAACCAGAGAAATAGAAATAAAGAAGATGAGGATTGCAGAAACTCAGGGAAAAATTTTGGATTGAAAAAATACTGGGTGTTTAAGGAAGTGTTAGCTTTTTTTTCAAAATGAACAGCGGAGAAATTAAAAAAAAGGTGGGGCCAGGCAATAGGTTCGAGAGTGCTTTAATGGGGAGCGCTCCCGGGCGAGGTTCCGTGAGAGGTGGCCCAAGTCAGGTAAGTCGCGCGGGGTTGGGGAGTGTGGGGGTTTTTAAGCCTTATTGGTTCCGGGTCCGGATCCAGGTGATTGGCTGGGGGTGGGGATAGTACAGACGATGGGGGGGGTGGTCCCTGGCTGGAAAGTCCTGGATGGAAAGTTTCGGTTTCCCATCTAGGCTTTGATTTACTGGAGATGATGTGGTGGTCATGGCTGCTTTGGCGGGAAGATCAGCCATTTTGACCCAATTTGAGATGTCCGCCATTTTGGGTGCCCCTGTCTCTCAGCCAGCCCAACAGGAAGAATAGATTCAAATGTAAGTTATTAAAGGTTAGGACAGTTAAATGGGGAAAGAATAGTCTTTTCAAAAAATAATGTTGGGATGGTTGGATATCCATGTGTAAAAGAATGAAGTTGGGTGCCTACATTGGACCACATATAAAAACTCAAAATAGATAAAAGACTTAAATGTAAAAGCTAACATAAAAATCTTAGAGAAAAACAGGTATAAATCTCTGTGATCTTGGATTAGGCAATGATTTCTTAGATATGATACCAAAAGCATAGGTAACAAAAACAAATTAGTGAACTGGGCATCATCAAAATTGAACATTTTTGGGGCAGCAAAAGACCATTGAAAGATTGCAAAGAGAGACACCTGGGTGGCTCAGTCAATTAAGTGTCTGCCTTCAGCTCAGGTCATAACCCTGGAGTTCTGGTATCAAACTCCACATGAGGGGTTCAGTGGGGCATCACTGCTCAGTGGGGAATCTGCTTCTTCCTCTCCTTCTGCCCCTCCCCCTCCTCATGCTTGCTCTCTCTCAAATAAAGACAAGACTGCAAAGATAACCTGCAGAATGAGGGACCATGTTTACAAATCCTATGTCTTATATTTAACATCTAGTATATGTAAATCACATATATAATTCAATAGCAAAAAGACAAATGGAAAAGAAGTTGAGTAGACCTTTCTTGAACAAAGTGTACAAAAGATGGGTAAGAACATGAAAATATATCATTAGAGAATTGCTAGCCACTAGGCAAATCAAAATGACAGGTACCATTTCAGACACAGTATATTAAAGAGGTAGTAACAAATGTTGGCAAAGATGTAAAGAAACAGAGACCCCTATATGCTGGTGGTGGGAAAATAGTTCACCCATTTCCAAACAGTCTGCGTAGTTTCTCAAATGATTAAATGTAGAATTGCCACCTCTTCTAGGTGTAAATCAGGAAAAATGGAAGTATGTATTCATGCAAAAATTTGTACATGAATGTTCATAACTGCCTTATTTGCAATGGCTCAAACTGGAAAAACTCAAATGCCTATCAAATCATGAATCGATAAATAAAATGGCTCTATTAATATGATAGAATATTCAGCAATAACAAGAGTAGTCCTGATACATGCTAAACATAGATGGGCCTTGGAAACACTACGCTGAGTGAAAGAAGTCAGTCACACAGGGCCTCTTATTGTAGGATTCCATTTCTAGGAAATGTCTAATATAAGCAAATCTACAGACAACATTTAGTGGTTACCTGGATCTGGAATCCAGGTTGCAGATGGCCAAGGTATCCAGGGTTTCTTTTTGTAATGAAAATGTTCTAAAATTGTGGCGATGGATGTATGGTTCTGTGAATTTACTTAAACTCACTGACCCATATATTTTCAACGGGTGAATTATGTGGTATGTGAATTGTATCTCAAAGCTGCTATAACAAAAGTTTTAGAAAGAAAAAAAGGAAATAGTTAAGGTAATGAAGATTAGTTAGGAAAAGAAGCAAAAAGGTAAGAGAAAACGTGGTGAAAATAGAAGACAGCAAAGAAAATTCAATTTACATATTTATTTGAAATCTCTTAGAAAAAAGAAATAATGGGGACACCTAGCTGGCTCAGCAGTTGGGCTGCTGCCTTGGCTTAGGTTGTGATCCCGGAATCCGGAATCCAGTCCGCACAGGGCTCCTGGGAAGAGCCTGCTTCTCCCTCTGCCTATATCTCTGCCTCTCTCTCTCTCTGTGTGTCTCTCATGTATAAATAAATAGCTCTTACAAAAAAATAGAAAAACAAAACAATGGACTAGACCTAATGTTTCAAACTCTAATCCAAAAGAAATTCTGAAGAAAAAGTGATCTCAGTCTACCCATTGACAGAGTTCATGATGAAAACTGATTCAGGGTAACCTACTCTGTGACATATTCTAGCAAAACAATTAGACCTTGAAGATTAAACAACAACAACAACAACAAAAACATTCTCAGGGCTAACAGGTGATATAATGAAAAAACTTATAAGGGCAAGAAAATTAAGCAGGCATCAGATTTCTGAAAAAGAATGTACAAAGCAAAGCCAAAGTGAGAGATTGTTTTCAAAGCATAGCCTGCAGTAAAAATTGCCAATTTTATGGGTATTATTTGCTCAGTTTTGACAAGCATATACAAGTCCTATAACACCACCACATTCATGATATAGTACATTTCCAGCACACTAGAAAGTTCCTTCATTTCTTTGCATTTAATCCCATACCTATTTATCTCTTGGCCCTCCTAACAACTGCTCTGCATTCTGTTTCTACAATACTGTATTTTACTAGAATTTTGTATCAATGATATCTTATTGTATATAGTCTCATGTGTCTGGCTTCTTTTTTTTCTTTTGTTTAATGTAATGATGCCTATATTGGTACTTCATATTTACCGCTAAGTAGTATTCATATGAATTATCACACTGGTTTATATGTTCATTACTTTATGAGCATTGGAGTTATTTCTATTTTGGTGTTGTTATGAATAAAGCTGGTTGTATAAGTATTCTCTTATATATTTTTTCATTTCTGTTGGCTAATTACATAAAAGTAAGTTTGTTAGATCATTTTTAACTTGATAAGAAACTGCCAAATTGTTCTTCCAAGAGGCTGTTGTTTTTTGCAATAGTGAATTAAAGTTCAAGTTTCTCCACATCCTCTCTATGACTTGGTATTATCCATCATTTTGATGTCAACTATTCTAAAGGTTACATAATAATATCTCAATATGGTTTCTTTTTTTTCTCAATATGGTTTCAATGTGCATATACATAGTGACTGATGATAAGCACCTTTTTCTTATTGTCCATTTGTATGTCATTTTGGTAAAGTATTTTGCCCATTTTTAAAATTCAGTTGTCTTATTATTGAGTCATAAGACTTCTTTACATATGCTGGATACAAGCTCTCTATTAAATATTTTGCAGATATCTTAGTCCACTGATTGCCTTTCATTTTCTTAATGGTATCCCTTTATAAAGGTAATGAGGTATATTTTATATAACATGATAAAAATGCGTCGTGAATAAACAGTTTTAATACATTCACACTTCTCAATCACCACCACAATGTGGTTTAGTAACACTAAATTGAGAAATTCCATTATGTCATTCTGCTGTTAATTCCTGTTCATACCCATAGCCCTAGGTAATCACTGACCTGCTTTCTCTTTCTCTAGTTCCCTTTTTTAGACATTATATATAAATAGAATCACACAATATACAGTCTTGTCTTCTGGCTTCTTTTTGTTTTTTATGTAATAAAAATATAAGGTATTTTTATGATTTTATTGTTTGGAAAAATCAAAAGAATATTATGAAACTTGAAAATTTCATGAAATTTGAATTTCAGTATTTGTAACTAAAGTGTTAATAAAATATAGCCGTACCTATTCATTTAGTTCTTGACTATGCTGCTTTTGAACTATAGAGGCAAAGTTTAGTAGTTATGACCCAGTCTAAGAGCTGTAAGACCCAAAGTATTTGCTATATGGTCCGTTATAGGAAAATTTTGCCAGTCACCACTTCTCTACTCCATATTCTTCACAAAACTTGATATTGTTGGTCATTTTTACAGAAGTTCTGATAATTTATAGTGGTTTTAACTTGCATCTCCGTAATAACTTGATACTAAGCACCACTTTATGTGCTTATTAGCCATTGGTGTTTACATATGCACATATATATACATATATGTGTGTATGTAAAGTCTATTTGCTCATTTTTATTTTGGTTTTGTTATATTGAGTTGTAAGACTTATCTACATATTCTGGGTACAAGTCTTTTATTAGATAAGTCACTTGCAAATATTTTCTTCTTTGGGTTTGTCTTTCTATAACAGTGACTTTTGAAAAGGAATAGTTTAAAAATTTTACGATGTCCAATTTATCAACATTTTCTTTTATGCTTATGCTTTTTTTCGGTCCTATTTAAGAAATATTTGCCCACTTTAAAGTCACAGAGCTCCTCCTACATTTGCTTCTGCATATAGTTTTAACTCTTAAACTTAGTTTTATGGTTTATGATTCATTTTAAATTTTTGCTTCAGATGTGAAATTAGGGCCAAAGTTCATGGTTTTTGCACACAAATATTCACTTTTTCTAGCACCACTTGTCCAAAGAACATACTTTCTCCATCAAATTACCTTGGTACTTTTATTGAAATTGATTTATCATACACGTGTGGGTGTTGTGTATCAGAACTCTGTATTCTCTTCTATTGATGTATATGTTTATTTCTTAGCCCAGTGTTGGATATGTCAACATAATAAAAAAAAATCTTACTAAAAAGGTTTTAGTTCTAAAGTTAGTATCTTAATGGGGAAACACAAGAAGTATTTTCACTAAGATCAAGTTGATGACAAGAACTATCTCCACTACTATTAAGCATCTTACTGGAGATATTAGTTAACATAATTAGACAAAAGGAAAATATGGCAAAAGACCTGGGGAAAAAAAAAACAGAAATATATCTATTTACTGATTATATGATTATATACCTAGAAAGCCCCAGAGAATTGATAAAACTAACTCAAAGCACAAATTCAGTAAATTAGTAAGATCTAAAGTCTAGAAAAAAGTATAGAACTTTGTAGCTTTCATGTACAAAACAATTGCCAGCTATTTTCTTTGAAGGACAAATGGAGGTTTTTCTATGATGCTCTATTAAATATTTTAGGCTCTGAAGGCCATATGTTTTCTATTGCAATTACTCAGTTATGTCATTACAGCATGGGAGTAGCTATAGACAACATATAAATAAATGAGCTCAGCTACATTCCAATAAAAATTCATTTACAAAAACATGCACTCGGCCACATTTGACCTTCAGGCCACTGAATCCTCGAGACAGAAAAGAAAAAAAACCTATTTACAATAACATAGAAATCATATACTTTTTGTGCAAGAAAGTAGAGGAAAGAAGACATTTTGCACATATTGACTAATTCATGCAAAATAAAATGCAAGGAAAGTAAACCAGGGAGTAATGAGATTGGTTACCTGTGGAGATGGTTGAGGACAGGATAGAAAAGACAGGAAGCAGGGAAGAAAGACGTCTCATGAGTATACCTCTTGTACAGCTCCGATATTTGGAACCATGTTTATATTTCACATAATCAACAAGTGACAATAAATCAACAAGAAGAGGGAAAAATCCCAAATTGAAATATAAAGTGAAACAAATGAACTGAACTCTATTAGTAAGTGAACGGTATAACCATACTGAAGAGGGAAAGAAAAGAATAAAAGTTTAGGAAAATTTAAACATAGTATTGGGTTATATACTCTGGTTAAAGACACAAATGAACTCTGAGTGAATATTGAACTCCACTTGATAGACTTTTTTTTTTTTCTTCAGAAGCATGGATTAGAAATTCTGGAACTACTTTTTGTATATTTGGGGATTGAGCAAACAACTAGGTATATTGTGGGTAGTAAGAAAGAGGCTTCTCACTGTTAGCAAAAGGATTTATAGATATGGAAAGGGGGAGATTGAATGAGCCCTCTGTGGTGGTGGATTAAAACTGGAGATACAAAATCTCATGTTTTTTAAATAGACAAATATGGAAATAGATAAGGGTGTGCATTTGCAATCCATGTGCATTTCCAAGTTGCTCAGCTGAGAGGATCTGGAAACAATGACATTCAAGGAGGAATGAACAAATCTCACCTAGATCTCAGATCTTGATTTTTAAACATTTTTTCCATTAAGAAAAAAAAACAAAAAGACAAAGAAAAAACTAAGTATCTTGGGAGAAGTGACAGATTCCAGTGCTCAATTAGCAGGAAGTTCATGATGAGCCTAGAATATTTAAATTTGGCAGAATAACAAAATGTCAGAAAGATTCTGGAAGTATTTCAAAGGATTCCCAGTTGCTGCACCTAAGATAAAAGCCTCAAAATAAATAATACTAAAGAACTAAAACCCACAAAATAAAACAAGGATCTGCCTAAGTCCACACAGGAAGAGAGGGAACAAGAGGGAGAGGAAGGGAGGAAGACGAAAACCTTTTCTTAGAGTAGAGTGCCAAATAAGACAGAAATAATGGAATTTTAAAAACCACTATTTTGCAAACTAATTTACAACAATAACTTCTGGGAAGAATCATCAGCGTGTGGTAAAACAAGGTTGAAAGCTTGTGTAGTAACAGATGTAGGCATCATCTCTGATTATCTTCCCACAAAATACCTGTGAGTTAACAGAGGAAAAATAATACCATTATAGAAAACACACCTGGCAAACATCGCTTTAACCAAGTGACCAAAGTTCCCATCCCAAGAAATACGACAAATCAACACTATGTGCCTCTTGATAGAATGCGCTGAGTATCATATCCCTTCGTTGGAACACCTGCCAAGTACCTGACTCACGAGGAAACATCAGACAAACTCAAATGGAAGTATATTCTACAAAATTACTGGCCCGTGTCTTGAAACACACTGAATCTCTGAGGAACTGCTCCAATATTAATGTAGACCAAAGAAACATGACAACTAAATGTAATGTGTGACCTGGGAGTTTCTTTTGCTATAAAGGATGTTATTGGGACAATTAACAAAGCCTGAAGAAGGTCTGCAGAGTAGGTCATAGTGTTTTATAGATAATTTTATCCTGATTTTGAAAATAATGCTGCAGTTATCTGAGAACAGCTTGTGTTTTAGGAAATAGACACTGAAACATTTAAGAATAAAGAGGTTTTTTGGCTGCTAGCTATTCTCAAATCCATTCAGGAGGAAATTATATAGAGACAAAGTAGAATAAAACAGATATGGAGAATATTCATTTAGCATTTGTTTTTTTTTTTTTTTTTGTTTTGTTTTGTTTTGTTTTTCATTTTAGCATTTGTTTACCCTGAGTGAAGGGCATAAGAAATTTTTTTGTATTCTGGTCATGTTTCTATAAATCTGATGTGTCAAAAAAAAAAAAAAAGAAACGAGATACAAGGAGAGCAAGGATACCCTTTCACAGTTCTCCCCTGAAGGCAGGCGGCCTGCCTACTATAGGCCTGAGCTGGGAAGTTAGGGAAAGCCCATTTTCTGAATACAGATTGAAATATTGTTCAATATATTAGTCTTGACAATGCAACTTGAGTCAAGATTGTTGACAATGTATAGTGACCATAGGATTTTCTATTTCCTCCAAGTTACCAGGAAAGTCATAGGTCCTGCCTTTTTTCTCTAGCAGAGAAAACTTTCTCCACTGAATAGATTTTAAATATATGGTAGAAGACAAAAATAAAGTTACATTTAGATTGCGAAAATAAATACATAAAATATCTAGTACATGTCCTTTCTAGGCTCTATCACTAAAGTGATAGTACTTTGGAAAATTTCCCTAAACTTGTGTACAAGTTGATGAATTATTCCAAAAGAAGTAGCTATAACTATTATCCACACAGTTTATATTTTTTTCACAGTTTATATTTATATCAAATAATGTGGATTAATTACTTTTCCCCAATGGAGTAACTAAATCCATAGAGTGGAAATTTGGCATTTTATTAAAACTAAGGTCCATCCATCAAGTCTGGATCTTTTAAGAAGGTGTTTATTCAAATATAGTCACATGTGTTACTATTTTAAAGTATGCTTATATTTCTCACTTCCACAGCAGGTTTGCCAAATCAAAAAAAAAAAGAAAAAGCGTCCTTTCTCAGAAAAATTCTCCTTGAAATAGAAAGAAGCAGTTTCCCACTGATTTTACTCATAAAGTAACATAAGCAAAATTGGACTTTTCCAAGAGTAGGTAGAGATTGTCATTAAATCTCTTGTTTCTTGTGTTCTTATTTTAAAAGTTGGTTTTGTTCTATTTCAATGTCCTATTTTGAATATAATAACCTATATCCCAGTTGGTGACATCACCTTTAATGTTTATGTTGTGGTTTATTTAAATGCAGTTTTAAAATTGGGAAGGAAGCTTGAGAGATGGAGGTATCCTTAAATAAAAAGGATTTATTTCTGGATGTTGTTTATCTAAATGTAAAAAAAAAAAATTCCATGTTTTCATTAATTACTACATTAGCCATCTGTCCATGTCTTGGCTCAAAGCATTCATTTTCATATTAAATAAAAAAAATCTTAATCAGTTAGTTTGCATTCTAATTTTGTTTGATTCTTTTAAAGATTGAGGCAGTTGGCACATCAACAAGTCTTAAAATATGGTATGGGGAAAATAGAACTAGCTCACACATGATTTTAAATATATTATATTGTGTTCTTATATTCAATACTTTGAGGAATATCATTTTTAAAATCTGATCTGAAAAATAGGATAACTAGAAAGAAAATCTGGCATATTGATAATAAAATCCAGTTTAAAATTTAAAATGTGGGGATCCCTGGGTGGTGCAGCGGTTTGGTGCCTGCCTTTGGCCCAGGGCGCGATCCTGCAGACCCGGGATCGAATCCCACGTTGGGCTCCCGGTGCATGGAGCCTGCTTCTCCCTCTGCCTGTGTCTCTGCCTCTCTCTCTCTCTCTCTCTCTCTCTCTGCGTGTGACTATCATAAATAAATAAAAAATTTTTAAAAAAAGATAAAATTAAAAATGTATTCTGAAACTCAAATATTTTTAGTTTTTACCAACGTTTTATTGACAATATAGTTAGATTCTATGTTAAAACCAATATAAGGCTCTTTTATTTATTAGTACTTGCAATAGTTACAACAAGAGGGGTGATGGAAGTATTAACATGGAAAAATATTTGGAATACTTGAATACAATTTCAAAAGGAAAAAACTTCTTGAAGAATAAATGTGCCACTTTTCCAAAGTGATCTGTATAGTTACCTTATTGCAATGGAACTCTTTTGGTAATCAAAATACTTATGGAACCCATCAATGAAAGAGGCTGTATAACTAGTATAGTTTTATTTTATAAATTCAAACTTGGAATAGTCATTTTTAAAAATGTAACTTTAAAGTTACTGAATGGAAGAAATAATAAAGGTCTTTATATATCCTCAAAACTTTGTAAATAAGATTTTGGCTGACAGTGCATTCATTGTTATACCATTTTGAATTTTGGTGGTGGTGGTGTTCTGCTTGTAAAGTATAATTTTCCATATAATTCAATTAAGATGAGGTGATAATGGATAATTAGAAATAGGCGTATAGTAACTGGGGCAGGCTCTGATCATCTGAATCCTGCCAGTGAGTAGCAGAGTCTACCCAAATGGTGCCAAGAAAAATATATCCTCAGCTGTCAAACATAAATAAATTCATACAGACAAACAAAGGAACATTTATTACTAGGTGATATGCTATTCTTTATTTTCAGAGCAGACCTTTAATGAGCTAGACTGGATCCTAGTGAAAAGTCTTTTTTTAGTTTAACTTCCATGCCACCCCATGTATAAACTAAAATTCCTTTCAATGCAATCACTCTCATTGCTTCCTGCTTTTGGAACACTACAATCTGATTCTGTTCTCTCTACCCCAATCCCCTTACATACACACACACTACACTGCAAATTTCTCAGACATACTAGCTTATTTCTTCTTCTCTACCCAATTTCTAAATGTTTGAGTTCCCCACCTTGGGAAGGGCTATGCCCTGGATAGTTTTTTCATTTAGTTACATTCTTTCTTCTAAGATTACTCCCTTCTCTAGTTATCTGATATTAAATGCTACCTCGATGCATACAACTTCCATACTTTTATGAAGTCCTAGTCTCTTCCTGGCATCCAATTTCCTAATCAAGTTCAATGCCAAGAGATAACTTCACCCCCATGTTTCTAAAAGAAACTCTGGATGTTTTCCTCCTCCATACTATTCTCCACTATCCGGGTTTTTCTGTGTTTACCTGACTCCACAATACACCTGGAAGTTTGAGCACAAACAGGAGTTTTTATTTATTCCTTTTCCTCATCTCCTAGTGACAGTCTAGTTCTAACAGCATCTAATTCTATTTTCAAAATATATCTCCTATCTGTCTTTATCTCTACTGATAAGATGCTAGTCCAAGCCATCCTCATCTGGACTGCCAGAGTTGCTCCTTCATTTATTGTCAACTTAATTGCTGTCAGGGTCCATGTTACATATACCCTGTATGTTACATACAACCTGCATGTAATGAGGTGTGAATATGGCTAAGGAATGGATAAGCGTTGGAAAAAGATGTCTAGGCCAGACCAAAGTCATACAAAGCAAGGCAAGGGGGTGGTCACTTGAACCAGGTATGAGCAGTTAACTGTAGGAAGAGTCCCCATCCCCCCACCAACAGCAGTTGAGGCCTTTGGGAAAGAACTGGAGGCTGCAAGCCTCAGCTCAATAGGTGTGTTGTTACAGGGAAAAGCTCCCCCAATTTCTCTCTTCTTCCACCCTCTGAACTCTTCAATTAGCCAAATCGAATTGAATCTAAAAGGCCAGAGGGTCTGATTGATACTGGCTGTAAAGATCAACCTTCAAGGACATACTAGGAAGGAAATGGATAAGGAGTGTCAGAAAAATACCCAACACACTCCACCACAATCCTTTTTCCACACAGTTAAGTAATCTTTCAAAAACTCCATTCTTACCTTGTGTATTAAACATGTAAACAACCTTTTGCAGTTAGAATGAAATTCAGACCTCTCATCATGGTTCCTTTTGCTTCTCTTTGCATTTAGACTAAGTAGGATTTTGTAGGCCATGTACAGATGTTGGCTTTTATTGTGAATGAAGTGGGAGGTTGTTGGTAGATTTTTATCAGGGGAGTTATATGACCTAATTTAAATTTAAAGCAGATTACTCTCATACCTGTATTGAGAATAGGCTATTGGAAGGCAAAGAGGGAAGCCTGGTGACTATATAGCTACTTAACTACTCTGCTCAGGTTAGAGATCATGGTGGCTCAGACAAGGAAGGTCATGAGATGCATTTGGATTTGGGATGTTTAAAGGAAGAATTGCAGTTTTTTGATGAATCAGATATGGACTGTGAAAAAAAGATGTCAAAGATTGGTCTGTGTTTTAGCACCAGATCACAAACTGTGCTTGGTTTATGTATTCTCTTTTTAATACTTTTTAAATTGTTTCACATGAGTGGATTATTATCTTCAATATCATAGCATCTTGAAATTAAGGTCTTAATGAGATTGGCTTCAATTGCTTCTCAAAGTATCTGGCACCTCATAGGCACTCTGTAATTATTTGCTAAATGGGTGAATGTGCTTTTTTCCTTTCTTTTTAATGTTGGCCTTGATGATGCATTAGTCCTGACATATCAGTAGGGCTGGCTCAGATTATGAGCTAACAAAGAAACAAACACAAATTTTCAGTTGATATAAAGAGAAGACATGGCAATTGCCAGCTCTTTCAGGATATCGGAATTATCTAGTAGGGGAAAATGAATGCTCTAAAAGTGTGACTTTTTTGTTTCTCCTAAAGCATCCAGCAACATACCTGTCTCAGAAAAGGAACTCAACTATTATTTGGTTGCATTTAAATAAAGGAGTTAATATTTAGAAGTTTTAAAATGTTTTCAGCACATAGTCCAGTGAGTTCCTTTGAAATAAATTTTTTGGCTTCTTTCTGGATCTCTACCTGTGACTCATACTTTGTATTTAAGTGCTTAAGGGACAAGCAATGCATATGTCATCCTGATCTGATTATATAAAATTAGCATTATGGGTGAATGCAATTGTAATAGATCAAGAGAAATGTTCTATAAAAAAAATCACATAGACATTCTTTGGAAAACAGAAGATTCTAACACTTTTTTAATCTGAGAAAGTTCTTATAGCCATTAGTGAAACACACCAATGTATCTAAGATTTTCTTCAAGGTATTCCATGGTAACTTTGAGTTGTTAAAAAAATATACTTTCTACTTGGTGCTATCGAGTATATAAACCTCTTAAAAATTTAAAAATTCTGTCCCATCTTTAAAAAGAAACTATAGTCTTAAAACTATACATAGTTTAAAAAATTATAGAGTTATATATGTACAAATAAAATATACACAAAAATACATATGCATATAACAGCAAAAGAATATTGTGCACCTATTAATGGTTTTATTTTTTATATAGTTAATTCAGAAATCATGTAAATGGCATTTCAATTTCAGTTAAAATTGAGTTATTTAAAACAAAAAGACTTGATGTGTAAACTAGTTTGGATTTAGTTCTGTTGAATAGAAATTAATAATACATAATACATTTTTGTTACTCAAAATAATCTCAAGAGTTTTAGTCTAATATAACAGGCACATACAACTCTTGTTACTAAAATTACATGAGATCATTCGTTTATTTAAAATGAATAATAAATACTGGCAGTTATATCTCTTCACTATTTTATTAACTATTTTTGATAGTATAATTACAACTAACTTGAAATTTTCAGTACACAGTATAATGCTTTTCCTTTTTAAAAACATATTTCTTTTCATAATGCAATTTTATCATATAGCTATGAGGGGGGATTCATTTAGTGCCAATCACTGCTTACTATTGATTCCAGACCAGAGACTTAGTGAAGTTACATGTGAATGTCAAGATTTTTTATCCCACAGAGATGCATCCTTTCTGTCTGGCAGGACAGCAAATCCTAAAGGTTGTAGTTTATGACTCTGGAAAATTTAAACAGTTTGGTATCTAAATCAGCAGTCTCATTCTAAGATTGTCTATTAATATGAAGCTTCACAAATGCTCTTTGACTCAAGTGTGTATGTATGTGTGTGCCTGTTTCTTCCAATGAAACTATATTTATGAAGGCAGGCAGTGGGGTGGATTTGGCCCATGGGCTGTAGTTTTTCAACCCCTGCTCTGTAGTATTTCACTGTAGCATGAGGCTTTTAGCAACCATGTGAAAGTATTCATCTCACTGCCCAGCTTTTTCCCCTGTTACCAAGCAGGTAGGGTACTTTGGCTTTCTTCTGGACTCACAAGCCCAGAACAGAGTCCCTTTGGCAAAAAGTTGTTGGGTAGCTCTGGGTCACCATAGATTTTTAGACACTAAATCTCCAAAGTACCTTGTGTTAAAGTCTGTCTTGTCTGATCATCTCAATCCATTTCAGCTGTATGAGGGCAGTGTCATCTGTGCTGAAGCTTGGAAATATCTTTGAACCAGTTTTAACATCTTACTATTTCTTCACTAGATGAGTTAAAATATTTGATGTAGTCATTGTGCATTTACTTAAGATTTGTGAACTTACCTATTTAAAGTTATTCTGTGATGCTATTAAAAAATATTGCAAACTTTGAAATAAACTGTTGTAAAATATATCATGCATAATCTTGTAATAGAAAATAGCCACTTTTTTTTTTTTTTTTTTTTTAAGGATTTTTCTTCTCCTTTTTCTCTTCTCTTCCTACCATGGGTTGAAAGTGTCCTACCAAAATTCATGTCCATCTGGAACCCAGAATATTCTCTCTATTTAGTTGAGAGTCTTGAGGTGAATTTATCTTGGATTTAGAGTGGGCCCTAAGTCCAGTGAGTGGTGTCCTTCTAAGAAGAAAGAAAGATGCAGAAGGAAAGCCATATGAAGGCAGAGGAACAGAATGAACCAATGCTGCCTCAAGCCAACAAACCCAGGAGTCTTTCCTTGAGTTTTTTCAGAAGGAGTGTGGCCCTGCCAAAACCTTAATTTTGAACCTCTGGCCTCCAGAGGTTGTTTTAAGCCTCCTCAGTTATGGCAATTTGTGATGGCCGCCCTAGGAAACTAATATACTTTCTATTTTGATTCTTTTCCTTTATGTAGTTTTTGTCGAGAAGCTTGAGGAACTTCCTTCTCTAAAATAATCCCTACATAACTCAGGATAGCCACTTTTCACATTTAAAAATGACTTCCACTTATCTTCTTCAAATAAATTTTTATAGCCCAGGCTTATAATTGTGAATTTATATATAATTATGAATTTTTCTTTTTTTTAAAATGAGTTTCTCCCAATAGTATTGAAACAATTTTGTTTAATATCATTTTAATATCTATAAACTAATTCCTCCTATAAAGTTACTTTAGTTCCTTTATTTTCTCCTTCTTTTGAACATTCATAGTTTTGCATTATTTGCTCTTTTAAGTAATGTCAAATGCCTTTGTCTGCCTATTTCCTTAAAGGGATATTTAGAGAGATAGAAAATGCCCAGTCAAGAAATAAGAACACATTTTTTTGTGGTCTCTTGATTTATGATGAAAAACTATTTCCTTATATATATATACCCTGAATCATTCAATATTAGCATTTTAATTGCCAATTTATTTTATGAAAAAAGAAAATTGTGTTACTTAAATATGCATTTAAAAATTATTAGCAAACTTCAATGATTTAAAGACCTTCATTAACTATTTGTATGGGTTACTTTTAAAATTTATCTGCTTGTGTCTCATTTGTGATTTGGGATTTGTATCTGTTTGCTGCCCCCAACAAAGTATCATAGGCTAGATAGTTTGGACAGTAGAAATTATTGGCTCAGGGTTCTGAAGGCTAGAAGTCCGAGATAAAGTTGTTGACAGGGTAAGCTCCCTCTGAAGACTGTGAAGGAGAATTTGTTCCATTCCTCCCTTCTAACTTCCAGTGGCTTGCTGGCAATCTTTGGTGCTCCTTAGCTTGTAGAAGCATCAACCTGACGCATGACTATGTGTTCATAAGGCCTTCTTCTTTTAGGCATATCTGCCTTTGTGTCCAAATTTCCCCTTTTTATAAAAACACTAGGGACACCTGGATGGTTCAGCAGTTGAGCATCTGCCTTTGGCTCAGGGTGTGATCCCAGAGTCCCGGGATCAAGCCCCACATCAGGCTTCCTGCATGGAGCCTGCTTCTCCCTCTGCCTATGTCTCTGCTTCTCTCTCTTTTTCTCTGTGTCTCTCATGAATAAATAAATAAAATCTTAAAAAAAAAAACCACCAATAATATGGGGTTAGGGCACACCTTAACAATCTTATTTTAACCTGATTACCTCTATAAGGATCCCATGTCCAAATAGTCATATTCTGAGCTAATAGGAGTTATGGCTCCAACATATTTTTTTTAGAGGGACATACTTCAGTACAGAACAGAGTCTTAACATTTTTGTTTTTCTTATAAATATTAGGCATATTAACTATCAGTAGTAGTTTTCCAAATATATTTTCCAGACTTGTATTATTTTTTACATTCTTTTTGTAATTGGCAATTATTTTGTTCTATTATTGCTTCATTACCTTGTTTATATATATTTTATTCAAAGGTGTTTTATTTTTTCATAGTCAAATTTACTTTTTCTTTATTGTTTTATCAGTTGATTTTAGAAAGTCCTAGTTTATTTAGAGATTTAAAAATTATTAATTTCTATTTTCTACTTTGTAAATAAAATTTTAGTTTTTGTTACTTAAAATTTACCCTTCTGTTCATTTACAACATGAGAGCCTTTTTTTAAAAGGTGATTTTCCTGAGCATATTTTAATATATAAAAATTTATACAAAGCAATATTTTTCTCTGTCCTGTACAAAATCAAATGCCCTTAAAGTTAAAATATTTTCTTTATCAATAACAAATAGAAGCTCTCTTCCTTTACCCTACATTATATTTTTTAGTCCATATTTCAACTGAGCTGGCATGAGAATTTTCACCTGTTCCCATGTAGGTGTGTGATTTTGAGTAGGTTATTTAACTTCTATGGATTTTGGTTTCTTCATTTGAAAAAAAATGTAGACATTAAACAGTATTTTCACTAGGTATCTCTCTAGACCAAAACCTCTATGACTACAAAGCCAACCTCAGGTAGAATGGAGATGGTGCAATTGTCTGTAGCCAAATGCAGAAGGAAGCTATTGTGAAATATGAAAGGACTGGTGTCAAGTGGCAATTTCAACTGTCTCCATGTCAGTTTTCAGAAGGGATATACCTTTTAGAGCCTCATCTCTTCCAATTTAATAAGTGGAGCTGTTTAAAATATAATCTTGGGATGCCTGGCTAGCTCAGTCAGAAAAGCATGCAACTCTTGATCTTGGGGTCATGAGTTTAAGCCCCATGTTGAGTGTAGAGATTGCTTAAATAAATAAACTTTAAAAAGTATATTATGACCTAAGCAGATTAGGAATATTACTGGAAAACATGGGGAAAAGGAGATGTGATGAAAGCATTAAGTGTTTTAATATCACTATGGGATGGTTGATAAAAAATTGAAACTGATGGACAGTAGACAGAAAAAAGACATTTTCAACATTTTAACGGTTGAGTTCATTTCAGCTACAGAATTCATGGGTATTACACTTTAGGGTGGCATATTTATTGTAAATATATTTCTCCTGTGTGATATTATTGGCCAAATATAAGCAATAATAAACAAAATTCAGTGGGCAGATTATGCCATGTCTGTCAGAAAAGCTATTAGCAATTATGAAATTAAAAATTCAAATTACATAGATTTCCTCTAGTTGCTGAAGGGAAAAGATACAAATGTGAATATGTTATCTAAATGGATATTCATTCTGTTTTTTGTCTTGTCACCGTTAGAAAGAGAATCTCAAACTTGAGGAGCACCTTCTGTGCTCTTCTAGGAGTAGGATCTCAGCATCCCAGCTTTATCACTGTCTGCCAGTCCTGACTCACTTCCCGTGGTAAAGCCAACTCCATGCTCTTCCCTGGGTTTTTTCCTCATGAAAAGGGTGACTCCATGGAAAGCCCTTCAAATAGAATAAGTGTGATTAAATGGAAGAAAAATTTGTGCTATGATTTGTTACGTTTTCTCCTTTCCCATTTGAATTTCCAATTATCTCTGAAATAATATTTCTTAATTTTTTTTTTATTTTTCATACACTCAAGTGATGGAAAAGATTGATAAATCAAGTAATTCCCATTTGCTCCTTTATTTCCCTGGGCACATGACCTACTCTTTCATCACCATGAGATCCATTATTTTTTTGTGGCTCGTGAGTTGGGGGTAGATTAGGATTTATTGAAGCAGAAATGAAGAGAAAAAGAAATAATTCATATTCAGCTTCAGACACCCAAAATAGGATTTTCAAAAACTTTAGCAAGAAAATCGGCTTGGATTCCAGGGTGTATAAATGTGACTTCTCCTCTAGTAAATGATAAACAGATTTAAACTATGGCCTTTTGTGTTAGGGAGGTTATATAGAGAAAATAAAATCATGTTCTGCATAGGTTGTAGAAATGGAAACTAAGTTAAATTTTGGAATTAATCCTATTTGGGCTAAACTATGAGATAGTAATCCCTAGAAACTTAGAGATATTTTAAAGTGATTTGAGAAGCACACATCTTCCTAGTTTTCTATAGGGAGTTACAGCCTCCAAGAGAGGCCGCTGTCTGGAGACCCTTCCACATTTGTGCAGAAATTTAGCTGCCTCTCATTAAGACTGCTATCTCAGAGAATCTGAAGCACTGCCTTTGCACCTCTAAGGCTGATGTGCAGTGTGGAAAAGGATCTTCAATGCAGCTGCATACCCTCTTGATAGATGTTGGGGGACTAGAGATGGCTGGGAGAGCAGAGGATTGGGGTTGCAACAAAGAGAATAAAGTGGCCATAGTATTAGAGATCAAGGACTCCTGTCGTGGAGCCAGTAGGTTGTTTCCAGGGGCCAGGTAGGACTATTCACACTAATTTATATCAGGAGCCCTCCAGCTCAGAAAGACCCCATAGATACTTGAGGGATCTTTTTAAGCTGGAGCTGTGAGTTCACATTAACCACACCCACGGGAGGCTTCAGGCTTTGTGTGGCCTGAAATTTAAATGATTTTTGGAACTTTCCTGGAGGGAATAAAAAAGAAGTAAAAACTTAGAGAATGAAAATGAACATGTACACTGGGAATAGAAAAGAATTTACAAAAATACGCTTTCAAAAGCTATCAAATGCTTTCGAAAAATATAGGAGGAACAAGATATAATTTTTATCAGTTAGCTACATGACTCACCTCTGTAAAACATTTCATCCCTACATTGTCTACTGCTTTTACATTAATTGCTTCTCCCTAGGCATTTGTAGCACCCCTCCATAGAGAAGAGAAAAATAACTCTGTCCTCTGGCATGGATAATAGAAATTGGCTTTTAAAAAATTAACAATTTAAAATTAATTTCTTAAAATATAGTATTCATTTAAGGAAAGTTCCTTTGGCTTTACAACTTATCGTGAGTAATACTATATGCATTTTTACCATTGCTGTAAAATCTGGGAAGCTCTCTGTCAAGCTTATGTCATATGTGCACTTTAAAATTTCAGGACATTTAGAATCTCCTTAAATACTTAAATTCTGTTTAAACGGACTACATTATTCCTAGAAGCCTTCCAAGACTAGTGGCAATAATTTAATTTACACAGAAATGACTACAAAGTATGAAAATGCTTACTCTAAATTTAGGCTATATGTATTTTCAATTAAACATCTCCATAGGCTGATTGCAAAATTTCTCACACCCATGACAACCTACCAAACAGGAGGGAATCCATGACAGAGAAGAAATCAGGGTAGAAATGGCTACTAGCTTCTTCATCATCTGTGGTTAAAACTTTTAATATTGTACATTTTGTAAAATGCATTACATTGCTAATAGATTTCAGAGGCCTGGAAGCCACCTGTGCAAGGAAGGGACTTCGACCTATAAGCTTGGTGGCTCTTATTGTCACTGCAGGTCTAGCTTGAAAAGGAGTCCACAAATTTGCAGAAGGTCAGGGGGATAGGGAAAGGTAGAGCTGAGAGAACCAAATAACCTAAAAAAGAATATGTAAGTTTAAAATACTTTCAATTTATTATAATGGACCATGTTCTAGTGAAATAAATTTACTATTATCTACTTTGCCTCAATAATCTGCCCATTTTCAGTCTCCCAAGAGGTGGGGCTCAGGTAAATATCACATCTGTTAAGACAAAGAAGCTGCAATTTCTTTGTGCCTCTTAGTAGGAATAAATATGGGATATTATTACATGTGGTTTTCAACTTAACATTTATTTACTTTTGATGTGATTATAATATTTAATTATAATTATAGTATCCAATATATTTTTTAAAAAATTATTCATGTATTTCTTATTATTAGATTATAGGAGAAAGGCCTTTTTAAAAAATATTTTATTATTTATTTATTCATTCATGAGAGACACGGAGAGAGAGGCAGAGACACAGGTAGAGGGAGAAGCAGCCTCCCCAAGAGGAGCCCAATGTGGGACCTGATCCCATGACCTGGGGATCATGCCCTGAGTCAAATGCAGATACTCAACCACAGAGCCACCCAGGCATCCCAGGAGAAAGGCTTTAAATGGTTCAATCAGAATTTCCTTAGATTATTATAGAGTCATTTTCAAGGGCTGGTACCAAATAACATACCAGAATTGTGGTGGGAACTGACCTTGAAGATACAGAAAGTCCAATCAGACCTTGATGAATTCATAATGTAGACCAAATTGTTTTGCCCAACTTTTCTCTTTGCTGCTCTGAACTTCTTTGTGCCCATGGACTTGACAGGTAGTTTAGACTCCAAAATACAAAGATAAGCTTGTAAGATCACATAAACTAATTCTCAGAAGTCTTTAGCTTGGGCTGTTGGCTCAGCACATTCTCTTCACAGAGATAATAGTCCATAGTAGTGTGGGGATGGATTCAGTTAACAAGCTTACATGTGCTCCTCTTTATCAAGAATTGACTCTCCCCAATGATGGAGAGTAGGAGATAGAATTTTAAGTTTATTTTGTTTGGGGGAGGACATGATGTTCAGGTAAGACCTGCTAGAGCAGGTATTATCTAGGTTGAGCTGGAAGTTGGAGGAATTAGGTAATAGGAGAATATATGATTCAAGGCAAAGGCAATAATAATATTGGAGAAGCATGGTGGTGCCACCATGACACATTGTAGTTATAAAACTTGGACTGTGAAGTGTAGACAGTGGATCAGAGACAAAGATTGGGGAAGGGAGCAGTGCCCTGAGTGGCAGCTGAAAAGTCCTTCAACCCCCTAGAGACTTCAATACTTGATTAAGTAACTAAAGAAAAAGCAGGGTAACACTTATAGCTTGCCACTTCGTTGCGAGGATCCTTCTTTACCTTGAAATCCAACATTTTTCCACATAGTTAAAAAAAAGGGGGGTTAGGATATATTTTTTTTTTCATGAACTCAAAGTTCCTTTGATATTGGTAATTTATGTAACTTGTGTAGCATTTGGATAGATTAGCATTGTTCAGGAAAAAAACATAGAAACCTCATACCAAACAAGCCTATTTGGGGCTAGGTACTTTCACATTCATTATCTCATAATCCCCACAAAAAATATTCTGAATTACTATGAGATTTTCTAGATTAGCAAAGAGGCTTAAAGAGATCAAGCATGAGGTTAAACAAGCCCAACAAAGAAAAATGTAGATTTTGAATGATGTTTAAATTAACCTGATACCATAAAGCAAGTCTCTAGTACTTGACTTTCTTGGTGTTTTATATGCATGTGCTTATGAACTGCAGAGTGTCCATAATAATAAGATGCCAGTTAAATAATTTTTGAAATGTTTGCATTTTGACTGCACAACTGCAAATTCAAAAGAAATCTTAACTAGAGAAAAATGCATTATATATACAAGGCTGAGTCGGAAATTTCCAATTATTTTGATGCAGTAGGCACGCTGTCTTCAGAACAATCAATTAGACTCTTGCCTCCGATGTGAATATCTGAATACAAATTAAAAATGAAGGGCATGTACACAACATCAGAATATAGATCAAAATCATTACCCAGGTTAGTTTGTAATGTTCCATTTAGAGCATAGATAATCAGGGAAAAAATTACATGTACTCTTGGGAACAATGACAAACACCTGTAATCACTTTTGGAAAGCCATAGTTATAAATTTGGAGCTATTTCAAAGATGGCTTAAAGTTCTCAGATAAATGACATAATGTAATACTTAAATGTATATATTAAGGAAGTTTCATAAGATATATGTCATTGTAACCTATTTCTTTAATCATTGGGGAAGTATTTATTTCAACTATGAAAAATATGAGACTATTCATAAAATTCAGTGACCTGGTGTGCCTAAAGCACCTCTACTCATGTCTGGCATACAATAGTCACAATAGAGCTAGTTTCCTTCTAGCTTGATAGATGTTAAGAACAACATTTAAAAATCATCTAAAACTAACAAACTAAATAATAAAAATCATCTCAACTACAAAAATAGCTCAATTACAAAATGTGTTTAAGAAACTGAGTCTCTAAGTAGAATTCTATCATGATGAAATTTATTACCTAAAGTTCAGGCCCATCTCACACTCACTTTATTTTACTTAAGAATTAAAGACAGCTTGAAAAAAATATTAGCCATAAACATAAGCCCGATTAATATTTTACTGTGTCCTTATATTTATTTATTTTTTTACATGAGACTGATGTGAAAGGCAACCAAATTTAAATGGCTTCTTCTAACTTTTCATTCTCTTCCTTCAAGCTATTCAAAGTCAGGTAATTCAGTCAGTACAGATAGGCTCCTCTGCTGCCTAATACTGGTAAGTCACTTCCTGACCATGTTTCTTCATCTGTATAATGGGGATTGTACTAACTCGATGCTGATGAATACGCAACACAGTATGTTGACTGGCATGAAACAAGTGTTCTCTAAATGGCTGCGTTTGGTGCCTTGACATGGTTCAGAAATAAAGTGTAGGAGTGCCTGGGTGCTCAGTCAGGTAAGTGTCTACCTTCAGCTCAGATCATGATCTCAGGGTCCTGGGATCAAGCCCTGAGTCCAGCTCCCTACTTAGTGGGGAGTCTGCTTCTCCCTTTGCCCCTCCCCCCTCTGCTCATGCTCTCTCTCTTTCTCTCTCTTCCTCAAATAAATAAACCCTAAAAAAAAAACTCTAAAGAATGTCTGAAATTCACTGTATCCTTCTAGTAATTTTTTTTAAATTTAATAATAAACTGTTGAGGATTATGCCACCTGTGTTGCAGGAAAGTAACCCTGCTGGCCTAGCCACAGATGATGGGGTCAGGACAATAATACCTGATTTAAAGATGGCCACTGACAACTACTCTTGAAAAAGGACAATTCATCCTATGGTAGCCAAAATGAAATTTTGCTTAGCAATATGCTCCATATTGAATGGAATCAAAATGATCCTTCTTAAGAAATATAACTACTAAAAAAAAAAAAAAAGAAATATAACTACTAAATAAACACAGAGAAGGCAGGCTACTTGATCTCACTCTGAACAGTTCAGTGCATATCTTATCTCTTATAAAATCTGTGAGGCAAATCCAGAATAATTGCACAGCTAAAGAGACCTATCAACATTCTTGGACACTCTTATAATAAATCTCCCATGCCAAAGGCACCCAGGTTTTGTCTCTTCCATACAGTCTTTATGCAACGTATTGGTAGTATCCAATAGTGAGGTTTTCAAGGAATAGATCTCAGGCTTGAAATGGAGTTGGTGGAAAAAGAGGGAGCAGGAGGGGTCCACATTCTTTGGGGTTTGGGGAGTAAATCAGAGATTAAAATACCAACCCACTATGCTGTAGTTTCAGGATGACATACCCAACAAAGTCAAGGCTTCAGGCCACATAGTCAGCACCATATTAAGGTAGTTTGGAGGGATTAGGATGCAGAAGAATAATAGGATGAGTAAGCCATTCTGCTGACCCTATGTTTTCTATATGGAGAAAACAGTATACCCAGTCTGATTGTAGACAACTTAACAAAACTGAGTTCCAGTGTCGTGTCAAATATACTGGGTTGCTCACCCAAGCTAATAACTTCTCCCTTTCTGCATTTTTAAGACCTTATCTTACCAAAGATTAAAATGCCAAATACTTACTTTTCCTGCTTTATCTACAGCTAGATCATGGCTAAGCATCTCTGCCCACTGAAGCTAGAGCCTGGTTTGGACCTGAAGGGTAGTCTGCTTGGCTTATATTTTCATCTATAAAATTATAAATCTTGGATAAATACCTCTTTCTTTTGGCTGGAGACTATATTGGCTATCATGATGCTTATAACTGCAGTGGCCATCTCCTGGCCCTAAGGAGTGAAAGTAAAGCTGAGCCAGTGGGCTGAATATGGTAGAGAAGGAAGATGAAATGAACCTCAGTCCTTAGTAATGCAACTGAGCTTTTGGACTAACACTGGAACCCCTTTACTTCAGATTGTCATTGTATAAGACAACAAATCCCCATTATTGAAGCTCATTTAGTTAGGTCAATAGTCCTTTGCACTCAGGTGTCCTAACTGGTATAACCAAGTGATTATGCAGAAGGAAATGCTTTCAGCCTGAATTCAGTGCTTATACCACTCTTGTCCAGGTAGCAATGGCAGAGGGCACAGAGTATAACGTAAGGGAAAGCCAAATTCCCAGTTGCATTTGCTTTTTATGGTTAAAGTTAGGGTTCTGGTTGGTAAAAATTATGATTTTGTTTTCACTAACATGTGGACTTTTACATGGATTAAGTGTACTTCAGGCTTGAGTACCTGACATAGCAGGACATTTCTAATTTCCCTACTATCAGAATCCTTCCCTACACCTTTTTTTTTTTCCAGTTGAAATGAACTTCCCAATTGTGAGACCTATTCATTAACTAGAGTTGGAATTTATCACTGACCTTAACATCACTATGCAAAACCATACTCGGAAGGAGTGGAAATGTACTCAGGAGTTGTACAAGTTGCCAGAGTACTGACAGAAGGTAGAAGAGATGAAGTGGTCTTTGATTTTAAAGATACTTTGTCCAGGGACAAGAGCACATACTTGAAATATGCTTCATTTGTGTTTTTTGGACCCATCGAGAATGCACATTAAAGCACAGTCATGGACAGCTCTCAAGAGTTTTAACAGCTTGTGGTTTTAACTGATGTGCAATTATACTAAGCCTTGATTCATGATGACTGCTGTGAAGAGTCAGTATTTGACATAAGTTAGGCAAAGAAATTCAATGGATTGGAGAGAAACGACTTCTAGAGTAGATCTATAACCTATTGCTGGAGCCCATATGATGTTTCCGCCACAGTGCTTCCTTACTATTAGTGGCCAGAAAGAGAGAGTAATAAAGGAAAGTGTCAAGATGCCTAAAATGACCTTTTATCCTTTCTCCACTGGTGGAAAAGGCTGTAACCACCCAAGAGTTGTTAATTATAATAGGAAGGGTCCAAGTTGGTAGGTACAGGTAGTGACTATCAGCAAGAGAGAGAACTGGGTATAGTACTTTAAGAAATAATAATACTGGAGATTG
This sequence comes from Vulpes vulpes, assembly GCF_048418805.1. Taxonomy (NCBI): domain Eukaryota; kingdom Metazoa; phylum Chordata; class Mammalia; order Carnivora; family Canidae; genus Vulpes; species Vulpes vulpes. Next base: position 150,786,633 of record NC_132780.1, read on the forward strand.
TTGGCTGTGATTTAGATAGCAGAGGATAAAATTTTAACATATTTCCTAAGACTTCATTTGACATATACAACCAAGCAAATTGCACTGGCCTAATAAAAATGGGAACTGTCCTTCTTTCATACCAACAAGACATCGCATCAACAGTGCAGTGCAAATAGCCTGGGTTCAAATACTGCGCCCCCCCCCCCCATCCCTTTTACTTGCTATGTGATTTAAGGCCTCAGTTTCTTCACACAAAGTGCAAAATAGGATAAGAATACTACTCAAAAGAGTTATTATGAGAATAAATATAATATATGTAAAATGCTCTGGAAAATTCTGGAAATATTAAATCTCATTAAGAAAGGGATACTTGGTCTCCTTGGTTATTAAGAAGACTGGAGATAATTAAAAAATAAAAAGAGCCAGAAAGTGAAGAGTGTGTGGTAAAGGCTGATATAATCATTTTTACACATACTATGCCTCTTTACTCTTTTTCAGAAACAAAAAAATTGTAAAGACACAGGATTATTATTTAGAGAAGGGATACTTTAATTGACCCCAGTGGTCCACTGGAGGCTTACAGTATCAAATGATAAATGATTGTGACTGAGTTTATCCCACAGTAGGTGGGGAAAATGGTGTATATTTTATTTCCAACAGCTGTATTCAAATTCATATACTTGGGAAGTGGATTTATTAATTTAAAAAAAAAGATTGATGGTTCCCTAACGCAGAGTAAATGGTGTTGGAGTTATGATGCTGTTGAGCAGGAGGAAGCCCTTGGTGCTTCTACTTACTCTCTTTGTGAACCAGTCACACTCCATCTTCTGAAATATCCTTGAAGTTTCAGTCACTACCAAAGATTTCCTGGGTACTGTGATTCTATTAGCTCTCTTTTATTTCTCTAGTTTAGCTTGGGAAAACCTTGAGTTCTAGAATATTGACCTTGTTTTTTTTTTTTTTAAGATTTTATTTATTTATTCATGAGGGACACAGAGAAAGAGAGAGAGAGAGGCAGAGACACAGGCAGAGGGAGAAGAAGGCTCCACGCAGGGAGCTCAATGTGGGACTCGATGTGGGACTCGATCCCGGGTCTCCAGAATCAGGCCCTGGGCTGAAGGCAGCGCTAAACCACTGAGCCACCCGGGTTGCCCAATATTGACCTTGTTTAACAATGATTTAACTTATGTGTAGTTCTTTATGCAGGTGTTTTTAGACATTTCATTTCTGAACAGTGTTAAATACCAAACCCATATTATGGCAAGGAAATATATCATAAATTAGTGATTAAAAAATGTCCTCTCCAGGTCATCACACTTCTCTATCAATATGATGATGTCATATTTGGCCCTAGACAAATGTAAGTTGTAAGTATTCTAAATTTAAAAAAAACAAGTGATGTTAAAAATGAAGCTTATAGAAATATATTTCTTAGTGAGGTTTTTTATCTCTAAATATATGGAGTTAATTGTAATCTCCTCCAAGGTTAAGGATGGCTTTTACTCCATTTAATTCAGAAAGAGGTATAGCATTTAATTGATTTTTTATTTTGAAGGTGTCTTATGTTTCATCCTAGATATACTTCACTACTTAATAATTTATTTCAGCTTTTCTACCATACTTTACTTTGTATACTTTATAGAACCATTGAAGAATTTTAGACTGGCCTATGAGTTGCCCTTCCAGTTCATATTATACTGCTAATTTTGAGAGGTCTGAAGACTCTAACAGAGCAGAATTCTTAAGTGGTAAAACCTCAAAGGACACTTAAATGTGATCCCTGAAGTGTATCTGTATCTTCTATTATCTATTTATTATATGATCCACCAAATTATAAGTTTGAAAATGCCCAGATAAATTCCATTATTAAATGGAAGTCTATTAAGGATCAGGCCCCTGTGTACATGAAGTCAATAAATTCTCCCTATATTCATTAACTCTATGTAGGTCATGTTTCCGTTCTTCCTCACTCAACCTGCCTATAGCTTCATAGAAAATTCTGTGTCCAACCTAAAGAGGATAAAAGTCTTAAGAGATACTTGTAGGGAATTCTGCAGGGTATGTAAGCCCTACCTAAAAGTGGATTGCTATAGCATTAGAAAGCTCTTTAAGAGTGAGTTTGCAAGATAATGGAGTGAGGAAATCCTCCTATTTGGCAGAACTTCAAGTAAGACATTTTGAAATTTGTTATGCCTGGAAGGAAGTCTAGATTGTGACCCAACTTTCTTGATTTGGGGAGAGCTGCAGCCTTTTGGCTAAATTGTCAAAGACTTGGGAGAAGTACAATTGGAGGAGTTGTGCCCTAGGGTTTTGGATAAACCGTGAATGAATCTCTTAAACGAGAGGTCTGCACCTAGTTATTTCACCCAAAAAGAATAGAGACCATGTTTGGGTCTGGTGACTTGTCCTTTCCTTACTCTAAGGTAATTTAACTATAGCCATTACTAAGGACAAAATTTGCCAGCAACAACAAGATTTGAATTTCTAACAAAGTGTTATACCCCAGTTGAAAATAGCTAGCTACTGATAGCATCAGGATTTTTGTAGCATTAATATGACAATTGTTTACCCTCAATGAAAAAAAACACTACTTGGAATCTAAGTTTGCTTCCTGTGGCCATCTTCTGTCCATGACATGAACTTACTGAGTATTTCATGTACACCAAGTTTTTCCATCAATATGGCTTCTGTCCATGGCACTCATTTTCCAGGAATAGAAGCAATAAGTTGAAGCCTGTGAAAGGAACAATTCCTATCATGTTCACACCATGCATATGTAGCTGGCCTTAAATAACTTGATCTATTGAAAACTCATTTACATTGTTCTTTCATTGACCATAATGCACTGAACATTGCCTTGTCTTATGTGTAATAGATGATCTGAGAGAATTTATAAATAATGCTACATCTTTCATAGTTAATTTCAGAGGTCTGAGAATTGAAGAGCAGTAGGAACGATATTTTTTTAAAATTTTACCTGATGACTTTCAAAACATTTTTTGAATCTCTGTTTCATGGGCATGAAACTGATAATATATGAAGGAGGCACACTGAGATTTAAATTTATGTAAAATATAAAAATGGTTCCACTAAATTGTAAAGTGTGGTTGGCATGTGGCAATCTTGGACACCCCATGTCATAAGAATAGTTAGTGGGATGCCTGGGTGGCTCAGCGGTTAAGCACCTGCCTTCAGCTCAAGGCATGATCCTGAGTCATGGGATCGAGTCCCACATCAGGCTCCTTGCATGGAGCTTGCTTCTCTCTCTGCCTGTGTCTCTGCCTCTCTCTGTGTGTGTGTCTCTCATGAATAAATAAATAAATAAACCTTAAAAACTAAAAACTGGCCTGGTGATAACAAGGTTACATAAGTAGGTCTTATCTAAAAAATTTGAAAGTAAATGGATGTCAGGAGAGTAGATTGTGGCATTAGAAATTAGCTTCAAAATAAGTTGAAGATAACATCTTTGCAGAAATAGTGACAGTTTTCATTGTAACTCATTTGTGATTTTGGTAAGATGTGAGCTAGCTATATTATAAAAAATTGATGTCATCTTTGGAGGTATAGACTTAGAAAGATACTCAGTCCAGCAAGTGAAGTTTTTCATGTAAAAGACAAGATGAAATATCCACCAATTACACTGCTCCATTTTTAGGAAAAACTCCAAAATGGAACTCTTCTGTTTAGGCAACTAGGATTCTTCTCATGTTTGTGTTGAATGAATCCAAAGTCATAGTCCTAGGCAAAAGTGATTTAGAAGGGCATCAGAGTGAGATTAAACTTGATTCAGACAAATTTGATTCAACACCATTTCTCTGTATTGGTTGGCTTTAATGTCATACAGGTTCTCTTTACCTAACGAGAAAGGTAGCTAGGAGTTAATCATACCTTCCTCTATGACACCACACTTTTCTGGTTTGCTCCCCCTCATCAATGGCTTCTTCTTTATCTTTTTACTTTTTCTTCCATATCTCCTTAATCTCTTATTGTTGAAGGATTAAAAATTTAGGACTTTGTCCTTTCCTCCCTCTTTCATATCATTTTGGTCTCATAGTTTAGACAGTTGATATCCAGATATCTTTATGGCTTACTTCTTCACCTCTTTCAAGTCATTGCTCAAATGTCACCTTCTTAATAAGAGCCATCATAACCATTCCACTTAATATTGTATGCTGTCAATCCTATTTACCTTGCTCTATTTTCCCTTTGTCTAAGGCTCTTATTCCTTTCCAACATACCAAATGTTACTTTTACATTTTATTCATTGTGTATTATCCATCTCCCTCCTCAATTAGAAGATAAACACTATAGGATAGGAATGTTTTGTCCTGTTTGGTTTTACTGTTTTATTTTAACAGGCCATACCAGAGTCTGGCACATTAAGAACTCATTGACATTTGTTTAATGAATGAAGCAATGAATGAAGAGCCTGAAATTCACCCTGCCCCCCAAATACTCTGCCTTTCTGATAATAAAGTTCCTGTCAAGGATTCCACCTCCTAGGATATGGCCACATGGTCATCTCTGGACTAATCAAAAGCCAGGGATATTGGTTGGGCCTAGTTTGCACAACTACTTCTGCCATTGGGGTAACAGGGACAATTATAGCCAAACTAACAATATAGAATGATGTTACTAGGGAAGCGTGGGAGGAATGACACCGCAAAGAAAGGATACTGGGCAAACACCTTTGCAATCTATGAGGGTTAGCTATCTTTAAGGTAGCTTGAATGACAGGGCATCTGGGTGGCTTAGTTAGTTAAACATCTGCCTTTGGCGCAGGTCACGATCTTGGGATCCTGGGATAGAGCCTACATTGAGCTCCCTGCTTAGCACAGAGTCTGCTTCTCCCTCTGCCTCCGTCCTCCACTCATGCTCTCTCTTGTTCTGTCTTCCTCTCTCTCAAATAAATAAATAAAATCTTTTAAAAAAGGAGTTTAATGAAACTTTATACTGGTACTTAATATGGGCTGGTAAAAAGAAAAATTCAGTTAAATTATCTGCCCTGAAAGTTAAAGTAGTAGATGAACAACAACAAAATTAAGGACTCTGGTAGTAACCTAAATATCTCCAAATTAGTCTTTTAATTACTCACAGAGCTTGTTATATGCTTCAGTCTCAGAAACAGGGTCTATGATGATATTACCAGAATGAACATACAAAAAAGTATGTATTTTATTGTATTATATATGTATCTTGGTAATATCTAATACAATAAACTGTGTCCCTTTGAAACTTAAAGGAAGATATTCTCAAGGTAGTCTCCAGATTATGTTTTAGTTTTTAAAGTCTACAAATTATGTTTTAGAGTTTTAAATGACTTATTTTTATGCATCTCTTCCTTATCACACCAAAATCTCCCATATTCTTTGAAAATTAAAGGAGTTTATTAAAGTTCTGTTGGTGATGATCTTGCCTTGGAAGGTGAAGAAATGTGAATTTTACAATTTATCAGATATTGAATGTACTGGGATAAAACAACAACAACAAAAAACTGGTCATTATGGATTGCTAGCAATAACCTGGGTCTCTAAACTTTATCTCATAAATTAAGATAAATCCGTGGGAGAAAAAGACAAATCAGTGAGACAATAAGAAGCAGTTACTAGCTTCTAATGAGTCAGCCTTAAAGATAAATAGACCAATTGGAAAAAAACCCAAAAAGATTAAAAAAAAAAAAAAAACCTGTTATTGCAGTGATGATCTCACTTTGGGATAAAGAGATCATGGAAAGTTAATAATGCTTTGGCTAGAGCACTCTTTTGAATAAAGGCAACGGAAAAATGTTTTACTCTTTAGCAGATGCCTCTGTAAAAGCTTTAGTTTTGCTGAATTTTCCTTTATTATTCAAGATAGAGCAGCTGAATGCTAGTAAGTTAATCTTAGGTTGAATAAGCCAAAGAGGATCATACTTCCCATCCTGAAATATCAGTCTTACGGGAGATGGACCAGCCCATGATGCTGATATCAGAAGTGAGATAGAGATGAAACCGAAGGTCAGTGATCTTTTTATGTAAAGAGCCAGAGAGCGAGTGTTTTAGACATTCCAGGAAGTCCAATTCTTATCTCAGCAACTTAAATTTATGTGGCATGAACATAGCCATATTTGCTATATAAATGAATGGGTTTGGCTGTTTCAATAAACTTATGACATTGAGACTTGAATTTCATATAATTTTCACATATTATAAAATATTATTATTTTTGACTACAATCCAACCATGTAGAAATTGAAAAAACAATTTTTAGCTAACAGGCAATAAGAAAATAAGCAGCAGATAAATGTGTCCCAATGGCCATAGACTGCCAACCTATCAATTAAACCATGGATGGTCTCAGGCAGAGAATGATTGCATATCCTGCTTGTTTGGATGACTTTCCTAACTTGAAAAGATAGGAGTTTGAGATATACACATTATTTGTGCAAGATGAGTCACTGTTCTCCTGTTCATACTCAGTTTCTTTCCAAAGAAAAATGTTGTGGAAGCAAGATGGGGAATTGAAGGAAATAGGTAGCTTCCACTTGTTTGTTTCCACCACTTGTCATTCATCCCCTCCATCCATACAACAGAGCTTTGTGTTGAATCCAGGTACCTGAGTGCTTATTTTGATCAGCTGTATGGGAGGCTTTGGCATGCCTTTAATTTCAGGTTTACTCAGAATGCTGAGAAAAATAGAGCTCATTTCTGATTATTTATATGGTCAAATCATGCAATTCTTTGCTTTTAAATATAAGAAACATATTATGCATAAAAACTAGAATAGGAATGTAAACAGAGGCTATCTCTGACTATTAGGATTATGGTTCTAGGTTTCTATCTTTCTTTTTTTTTGCCCATTTTTATTTTTATTTTTAGTTCAATATATACTGGCTAGTAATCATTAAATTAAAGAATTAATTAACCAAATTTGTTATACTCCAAATATATCAGTTTTTTTCCAAAAGTTAGAAATCTTTCACATATTTCTGACAAAATAATAGTTGTTTTTTTTTCTCAAAAGAGAAAGACAAGCACCCTTACTCAGAGGAAAGCCAAGCAAGCTATATTTTATTTTGACTTGCAAATACCATCTGCACAATATCTCATATCTTAGTCTAAATTGAAATTGATCTCAGCAAAGGGGGAAAGAAGCCCTGGATGCAAAAATGTAGTCTATTAAATTTTTTCAGAGGGATTTTTCAGGTATTTAATATCCTTTCTTAAAAGTGAAATACATGCAAAGTTGTTATCCGGGAACCATGAAAGAGATAAGGGTAAATAAGACATGGCCATTGTTGTGAAGGGATTTTTCAATGTCATGAATCATGATTGATTAATTAGGTAGCTCATGAGAGCTTCCCAAGCATTATTGTTTCTGAGCCGTGGAAAGTGAAACTGCAGAGAAGCAATCAATAACACTTTTCATTTTCACCATTGTATAGGAGTTTTTGTTTTTAGCTCTATTAAGTTATTTATTTGTATAGACAACATGTATTAATTTTCAGAGTTCAAGTCTTTATGTAGTTTTCTCTAATGTTTGTAAACACCTTCTGGAAAAATAGGAGCAATAGTTAAAGAGATATACTTGGCTCTTGAACAGGAAGCTTCATTCCATTAAATGGTAAACTGGTGTTGGAAGGTGTATGTTACCTTTTGATTCCTTTCTTGTAACCTCTTTATTTTGCTGGATAAAATCTTGAGACCCTGGGTAGTTTTAACAATTAACTTTAGGTCAGTGAGATAAAATGAGAACAAATACATCAATTAAGAATATATGCTTTAAGAGTAATTACCTCAGAGTGATGAGCTTCTAGACAGGTTTTTAAAATTTTATTATTTCTATTGTTTAAAATCTAGATGTTTTACTTTAAATATATTAATTTTATTAAAAATATACTTCATATATAAACCATAATTACAATTTCAAAAAAGTAGAGTCAATATATCTTTCCCTTTCTCCTTTAAAAAATTATTCCAAAGCATCAAGGAGAACAGAAATATCAATTCTAAATTCAGATAAAACTAGGAGACTTCTGTAATTCTTTTATTCCAATGTATGATGATGATAGGCAGATGGGAGCAGATTGATGATTTATCAAAGTTCCTGCTATTGCTGGGCTGGTTTGGTGAGAAGCAAGGCATCTGCTCCATGGAACCCTAGAAAGCCACAGGAGGTTGATAGAACATGCAATGCAGAATATGAGACCCTGTAGGCACCTTCAGGCTTCTGCTCTAAACATAGTTAATTAACATCCTGTAACAGCCCCCCCCCCACCTGATTATAAATCTAGACATAAAGAGATAAGCACACAGGAGGGCAAAGAGCAAAGTTGTATACAGAGAATTTAGGTATAGATGTGCATACAAAATCATGAGAAATTTTCCTCTCATTCCTAAATTATCTTTAAAACTTCCTGTGATAATACTAGGTCTTTCTCTGAAAAATCATTGAAAGGAAGCAGTGTTTACAAAAAATTACATGGGAAGATAGAAAAAAAAGCCAGCCGTTCACTGTCAGCTTCCAGCAAAGACTTGTAGTCCATGAAATTTATCCACTGATACAGAGCTACTGATTAACTCTGGTGTTTCAGTCTTCAGTATAACGAACACCATATTACCAGACAATTAAGGAAATCCCTCAACATCAAAGATAGCTACAAAATAAGTAAACATAAAACATGCTTGAAAAAATGTAAAACAATTTAACTATAACTAATACCCTTGCGAGGTAAGAGAAAATCTTGCATCCATTAGAACAAAAATGGTATAAAAAAGGAATAATAACAAAATAAAAATCACTGAAAATTATAAAAATAATTTACAAATAAGAACTTGAGTACAGAAAACGAAAGACAAAATTAAGTCAGCAAAAAAGAACAAATCAAGAAATTAGAAAAAAAAAAAAAAAAACAGAAGACAAAGTTCTGAACAGTAGAAGAGGCCTAGTCATAGATTTTTGACTTCAAGCTCAAAGGAGAAAAAAATGAAAAGAATCTCCAGGATGTCTCAGCCTGAGGAAGAAGAAGCTACTTTATCTGCCTGTGTCCAAAGTTTGTCTCCTTTTCTTAGTAGACATATTTATGTTGAGTACCCAGTCCCTTCACTCTGACAGGAACAGATCCTATAAGACAATCCTAATACCTAATAGTAAATTTCCCCCAAATCTACCATGTTCAGGATTGACTCTGGGGCATCAACACTGATTTGTTTAGAACTGTTGTAAGAGTAATTGGAAGGTGTCTGTTTAATAGGTGTATATTTATAAAAATTTAAAGTACAACCATTTTCCTAATTCAAAAGTGTATACCTGGAATCTCGAATGAGACTTTTCCAACTTCAGCCATTTTAATATTCAATCCTAATCAGGCAACTTGCCATATTAAATACAAGCAAGAAACTTTCTATAATATAGTTTCTAAACTAGGGGTGAGGTTTTTTTTTTTTTTTTTTTTTGCAAACCTAATTAAATTAAAAACAGTAAAAATCTCCCAAATTTCCCATGTTTTCCACCTCACCTTAACCACTCTGGTACCTCCAATAAGATGGCTCCTGGAAAGAAGAGTGTAGCTTTTACAACTTCATGGAAGAAAGGAGAAGTAACAGTTCCAGGGATTTGTGTATTCTGGCCTTGTATCATATTGTATTTCAAAGATGGCCTCACTGTGATATATTCCATCACATGTGGGGATCTCATAATGTTCCCTCTTCTTGAAGTAAGTGGACCTTTGAAATTGTCTTGACCAATTGTGTTGGAAATGAAATCATGTGACATCTAGTGGCTAGTTCATAAAGCAAAGTGGGTTCTTTCAGGTTCTGTCTGTCTGTCTGTCTGTCTGTCTCTCTTGATGCTTGTCTAGTTCATAGAACTTAGCCATGAGGTTATAAGGAAATCCAGGGCACACACAAAGGTCACATATAAATCTTCAAAGTGACAGTCCATCTATGCCTTCAGCTCACAGCTAACATCAGTTACCAGGCATGTAAATACAGGAGCCTTCAGACGATTACAACTTCTAGCCTCAAGTGTTAGATTCCAGCTAGGGCTCCAGACAACAGGAGCATAAATTATCCCTTCTGTGCCTTTTTTTGAATTCTAACCCTCAGAAACTGTGAAAAGACAGTGAATGATTTTTGTTGTTTAAACTAAACTGTAATTTGTGATATAGCAATAGAGGGAAAAAAACAAACTCTGTGCTCTCTTACTTCTCATAGTAGCTGCTTCTCTGACTGACACATGCATTGAAGTCTGTGGCTGACTTCAGTCTACCACAGTCTAGTCTACCACAGTCTAGAGCACTGTGCAGTCCTGACCTAGTCAGCTGCCCGTGGGCTCCCGTGAATCCTGTAGGCCTAGCTGTGACTTCTGTTCAGCTCTGACCTTACTGAAAATCTCTGATATATATTTCTAAGTACTTCATGTACTTTGTTGCATATTGACCCTTAAAACACACCTGAGAGGCTGCTATGACAAGTATTATTTATCCAACTTTAAAGCTGACGAAAAGGGTTGGTAGATGTCAATGCATTACTTGAGAGACTCTAGTGATAGATGACATTGCAGGAATTTGATCCAGATCATCTGACCTTAAACACAGTACTTCCTCATCTATTGCCAACTCGATAAAACTAATATATTAAAATACTAATATATTAAAATACTGTATTATGAATTAGTAAAGTCACTACCATTTACCTTTACTTTTTTAAAAAAAAATATACTATGTCTTACACTTTCTCATCAGTAAATTCCTATAAACAGACTTTAACAGTTTAAGTGATGAGAAATAAATCTTAAAAATGTGCATAGCCTTGGACCCAGAATTTGTACATCTGGGAATTTATTTGAAGAAAATAGCAATGTATGAAAATATTATGACTATAAGAATGTTTTGGGGCTAAAACATTAAAATTTGAATAATAGTTTGATAGTTAAATCAATTATGATCCAACCCAGGCTCTATAATGACATTAGAAATTACTGATGAGGGCAACCCGCGTGGCTCAGCAGTTTAGCACCACCTTCAGCCCAGGGCCTGATCCTGGAGACCCGGGATTGAGTCCCACATCAGGCTCCCTGCATGGAGCCCACTTCTCCTTCTGCCTGTGTCTTTGCCTCTCTCTGTCTCTGTGTCTCTCATGAATAAATAAATAAAATCTTTAAAAAAATAAATTATTGATGAATAATTTTGGGAATTATAATATATAAAATTCAAAAGGTTATAAAACACTAGATATTGTATTATACCAATCTTAACATATATTTATATCTATATACACAAAGTCTGGAGACCTATACTAATATTAGTAAATGTTTTTATCTCATGTTGAGATTTGAGTGTCCAAACTCACTGCACATCTTTGCTGCTTTGACTAATGATTCTAACACTATAATAAAACCAGAAACAAATTGTAATGGGCTATATTAAAATTATGCCAGAGTCCTAGCCTGTGCTATGTCATATATTATATATTTATTATTACATATTATAGTTGTATCTGAACTTACAGTTTGACTCCAGGCCCTTAGAGTTGGAGTCAATAAACCACCTGAGCTCAACAGCTATGTGACTTTGTCTAATTCTTTATTTTATAGCTTCAAACCAAACATCCCCCAGAGCCACATGATCCACTCAAAAGTGGATCATAAACACATGTAGTGAACTTTATTTTTAAAAGTCTATCTTTATCTTAACCATGGGAGTTTGAGGTTGAGTAAAAATGTTTTAAGGATTTTGACCTTTAACCATACCCCCACAGGTGGACATCACTGCACTGTCCAGTTTCCCAAATAACTCTCTTATCTTCTTCATACTGTACATGTAATTTGAAAGACCTTTTTGGCCAAGTTCAATTTTAAAATAATTTTATATTTATTTTGGGGGTAGGAATTTCGCCTTATTCTGAATTTTAGATTTCCTGTCTGGATTCTTCTGTCATCCCATTGTGTCACATTCACTGCTGGTAATCTTCCTATGTGCCCTTTAAAAATCCAAGCTCATCAGTCACAAATATCCCTATTTGTCTTCTGGGTATTCACCCCAGTGTTTCTTCCCCTCAGACTGTTCTTGACTGAATTTATCTCCATCTCCCTCATTTTTGTTTGGATAAGCTCTATATAATCTTGAACATTTTTTTCCCCTTTGGAACTTTGGTTCATTGGTTCAGACATATTTTCTCATGAATTTTTGAAATTTGTGTCTAAAGCCAGGCACAGGTTTAGAATTGAGATAGAGTAATATTAAGCTGTTTCAGTGTAAAAAGTTTATTTCAAAGGAAAAAAGATTAAGCTAAAGTAAATGTCGTAATTGCCTAATTGCCAAATATAATATTTTCCTAATCAGCTTAGAACATACATTAATAGATGGAAACAGCTCCAGAATAGTCCCTAATAAGGAAAATAATCGAGGAGTGTGTATTTTGGGAAGTAATACAATGCTTAAACAGGTAAGGTTTTCGGGAGAAAATGCAACTTAGAAATTTTTGACAGGTGAAGGTTTTGAACCAGAATGCTCTGGGATATGAAAGCTTGCTGCATTGGTAGAGCTCCTTCAAGAATAAGATCATTTGTGGACAGGAAAAAACAAGGGAACATTGGCAAAAATGCCAAATTAACTTAAGTCATCTGTGTGTAGCTAGGTAGTTTATGCCTTTCAGTCAAATTCTGTATTTTATTTTCTCAAATGTTGTGGTTGTTATATAATTCATGCAACTAACTGATGCTAATTTAACAATAACTTCCAACTCATCAAAAATACTTGTTGATCTCAAGCAAAGCTAAGTTTAACAGACATACTGCCATGAGGGAGAATACCACCTTGACAGACTCAGAAATTTTTCAATGGAGGAAAAGTCAAGGAGGATATTAGGGCCCGGGCTAGGAAATTTAAAGGTCAGTTTACAAGGTAAGAACTACTCAGGATTGAGACGCCTGGGTGGCTCAGTGGTTTAGAGCCTGCCTTTGGCCCAGGGTGTGATCCTGGAGTCCTGGGATCAAGTTCCACATCAGGCTCCCTGCGAGGAGCCTGCTTCTCCCTCTGCCTGTGTCTCTGCCTCTCTCTCTCTCTCTCTCTCTCTCTCTGTGTGTGTGTGTGTGTGTGTGTGTGTGTGTCTCATGAATAAATAAATAAATAATCTTAAGAAAAAATAATGAACTACTCAGGATTTAGTAGATTTTATTACATAACAGCTTTGAACCTGTGGACACAAACAAGGTAATGGTCTTGAAGTCACTTTTGATGAGTAAACTGTTAGTATTGGAAAGTAAGCTTTTTTGGTGGGTTCATAGACTTTTCTTCTAAAAGCAATACTTTCTGGAATAAGTAGCTAAATTATTTTTGCTTAATCACAGTATCCCTTAACATAGGGATAGGAAAGCATGCCTGGTCCCAATATAATTTAACATAGGGAGAAAAAATTTTGTTGGTTTTAGTTCTCACTTGTTTCTTATGAAGAAAAGTTGGTCTACACATCAGAATCACTTGTGCCACTCAAAGTGTGGGTGTGGCCCCTTTGTGAAGATTGTGATTCAGTAAGTCTAGATAAGACTCCTGTATGCTTAAAAACCTCCCTACTTAATTCTGATGAATGACCACAGTTGAGACAAGCCAGATACTGCAGTTGGTGATCTATAAACTAAGAAGTAAGCTCTCAGCCAACTGCAAATCTGCTGTTGCCTTGACAATGGACTTCCCAGCTTCCAAAATTGTAAGCCATAAATTTCGGTTGCTTATAAACTACCCAGTCTGTGGTATTCGGTTATAGTAGCTCAAAGCAACTAAGACACCAAGCTATACCTAAGATTGCTGCAGTATCTGGATATTCTCAACTCTGGTTTTTCGTCAGAATTAAGTATGGAGGAGGCACTAATCCCATTCATAAAGGATTCCACTTTCATGACCTAATCACTTCACAAAAGCTCCACCTCCAATTATCACTGGGCATTAGGATTTTACATATGAATTGTGGGGGGCCACAAACATTCAGTTTATAGCACTGGGTGTCAGCTAACTCACTTGCAGACAGACATGGAGACCAATCAGCCTCTATGAAGTATGCTACCATGGCCAGGTGCATTTAAGTGATGATGTATATAAACTTGAAGAAAGATATATTTTGAAATGATAAGTACTTCACATTTAGTACAGAAGATATATCAGTTGCAATAACATAAGCCATTACTGGCATTCCTTTTCCTAAAAATTAAGATGAAGATAAATGATAGGTGGGTGTTTTCTATAATTTCTTTCCCAGTAAGCATGACAGAAATTTTATGAATCAAAACATTATGGATCAACTATCATTCCATTCTTTCATAATATTTACTCACTCCTAAAATTTTATCAGCTTCTGCAATACAAATTTTTTAGTTTTTCTTCTTTTAGAATCTGATTTTATTCCTCCAAACCTGAAGATCACCTACAGAATAATAATGAATACTCCAGATTTCAGAAAAGATGCACATACAGTGGTTAAATGTTCTTACCACTATGTTGTTATATGTAATAGGTATCTAAAAATCTATTTAAATGAAGTGACTTGGTTTAATGCCCAAAGTTCTCATCAACTAGTGTTTCCCATTCTTTTTTTGTAATATGTTCTATAATGCAAGGCTTAACATGCTGCCTCTAGCAATTATTTTATACTCTCTCACTAGCCTTACCCAGGTTGTAAAATGTTATACTCTTGGAAGGTACAGTCCTTTCAAATCTACAGAGCGCTGAGAATTGAATTCTGTGAATGAGAGTTGCTTAGGGCCTATTCACTTCAAATTAATTAGTAATGTCTAGCATATCTACTGGGAAAGGGAGCTTAAGGCAATTAGAAGCTATCTGCCCGAGAACTAGTTGCTTGGAAAAAGACAATCACAGAGTTTTCATTCAGACCAGAGGCTTCATGCTGCTACATAATTCTTTTCTCTTTCTGTTTTGCCAAGAGGAGAGGGAAAGAAACAAGGACATCAGAAGGAACACAGCAGGGATGCTTGGTATTCAGCAATCTAATTGAGAATGCTAAAGAGACAAGTTCATGACTACTCTGATTAAGATGGAACTGATCAGTTCTCTCCCTCCAGTGAAGAATAAAGGAAGAGAAGCCACTTTTAGGAAGTTGAAAACAGGTTCTGGGGACCTGGAAGAAGTCAGGCAGAGAAAAGATTAGGAAATAAGGATACATTTTAAAAGTTAATGCACTTAAACATGTATAGAAATAAGAACGTGTTTTAAAAATAAATGAGTGAAATTCAGGGAGTACTTAAGTATTCATATTTTTACAAAGCTTATTATATCTGTTTAAAAATGAGTAATTGTCCTATTAATAAATGTCTGTTTTAACAAATAGCACCATATCCTTATTCTAGTTGACATCTCATTGTTGTTTGGGTCCTCTGCCCCCACAATGCTGGCTCTAGTGCTTTACACATAGCAGAGGTTCAATGAGCATTCTTTTAAATGTTTGTATGTAAACTTGACATACAGTCACATACATACATAGATGTTAAACATACAATTCAATGAGTTCTCAGATGTATACCCTCACCGAACCAACATTCCAGCCAAGAAACAGAACAGTTTTATCACCAAACAAGTTCCTTCCTGTCCCTTGCTAGTCATTCATCACCGTCCATAGGCAACAACCACTTTTCTGGTATTTACAGCCATAGATTAATTCTGTCTCTTTTTGAGCATCGTCTAAATGGAGTGATTAGTATTTTTTGTTGTTGTTGTTGTTTTCACTCATAGGTTTTTGAGTTATATCCATAGTATTGTTTTCATTAGTTCTTTATATTTTATTGCTGAGTAAAATTTTGAGGTAAGATTATACCACAACTTGTGTTTTCATTGCTTATTGAGGGCTATTAGTTCAGCAGTTTTGGGATCATTTTAAATAAAGCTACTGTAATACTTCTTGTATTTTGTGTTTGCTAACACATAGTTTCATGTCCCCTTAGTAGATAGCTATGAATGGAATTACTAGGTGATAGGGTAAGTTTATGTTTAACTTTATAAGAAGCTTCCAAAGAATCTTCCAAAGAGGTGGTGCCATTTTACATTCCCATTAACAATACAAGAGAGTTCCAGATTTTCCACATACTTGCTGACATTTTTTTTTTTTTGGCCATTCTAGAGGTTATGGCATAATACTGCATTGTGGCCTTATTTTTCAAACCCATGATGACAAAGATATTGAACACCTTTTCAGGTGCTTAGTGGCCATTTCAATAACATTGTTTTGGCAAGTGTCTTTTTAAATCATCATCTTCTATTAGTTTATTTGTCTTCTTGTTTCTGAAGTATAAAATTTCCTAATATATTCAAGAAACCAATCTTTTGTCAAATATGTGTATTTAGGTGATTTTTTTCCTATACGTGCCTTGCTTTTTTTATTTTCTTAATGATAATTTTTATTGAACAAAAGTGATTTTTAAAAAATATTCATTTATTTGAGAGAAGAGAAGAGGAAAGGCAGAGGGAGAGGGAGAGTCTCTGCTGAAAACAGAGTTCAGTGTGGCACTCAATCCTAACAAGCTGAGATCATGACCTGAGCCAAAATCAAGTGATGCTTGACCGAATGAACCACCCAGACACCCCATGAGCAGCGGCTTTTATTTCTAATAAAGTCTAATTTAACATTATTTTTCACTGATTATAGTTCTTCTTGTTCCTCTCTAAAAATCTCATAAATTTATTCTATGCTTTCTTTGGGAATAATTAAAACGTTTTTTATCTTTGGGTCTATGCTTTATACTGAATTAAATTTGTATATGGTATGAGTTAAGGAAATCTACTTGATCCTGTACCATTTGTTAAAGAGATTCATTTCTCCTCTGACTTTGGGTCAGTGCTTTTGTTGAAAATCAATTAATCATCTTTTTTCTCTTCCACAAATCTATATCTATTATATATTTTGCCAAACATTACAATGTCTTGATTACTGTAGATGTATAGTAAGCCTGGAGATCAGGAAATGTAACTCTTCAACTTTGATCCTCTCTTAGAGTTGTTTTAGTTACTTTTTTATAGATTTCTTTTCTCTACTAATTGCTCATCTCTTCATTTATTAATTTCTTTTTATGTACCCAAAAATGTTTATAATAGCTTTTTGAAAATATTCATCAACTCTTTCTTTTTTTTTTCTTGTCTGCTACTTCTAACATCTATGTCATCCCAATCTCTTTTCATTGACACCTATTCTCTATAATTATGGGTCACCTTTTCCTCTTTGAATGTCTAGGAATTTTTATTGTAGACTAAGCAGTGAAACTGATTCATCAAAGAGAACATTATGTTTTCTTTAGTTTTAAAGCTTGCTCTTACAAGCAATTTAATTACTAAAAATGCTTTCAAGTCTCTGGTTTGATTTTACTCTTTGTTAGGGTAAATCTATTTCAATCTTCTTAGTTCTAGGGTGTAGCTCTTTCTTCAGGGTGTGATTCTGTAAGGCATTTTTTTTTTGGGCGGGGGTGGGGGGGTTCAGCAAAATGCCCAACTTGGTCAGTGAGGAATCTTAACTCTGAGTTCAGACTCTGATCTCTTTTAGTCCTATTGTCTTCTGGTATTCAGGTCAACTCTCAGATCAACTGTAATCACCCTATGCCAGGCATTATAGAATCTTATTCTGAATATGTGCAACTGGCTCTCAGAACTCACAGAGGACTCACATCCACATTTTTGGAGCACACTCTACAAGGATTGCTCATCTTTGCTTTATATCCCACATAGCCTAGCCACACCCCCAGCCCTGAATTCTGATCTATGCCTCTTCCTCCAAAGGGAGAATTCCACTCACTGCTTGAGACTAGCCCCCCTTGTGCAATTTGGGAAATTGCCCTCAGGTAGAAAGCTTGGGTGAATATGGGCTTTATTTCTTTTATTTCCATTCTCTTAGAAACTAAACTGCCCACATTGATTGCCTGTAAACTAGAGCCTCATATACTTTGTCCAGTTTTTTGCTTTTTATCACTTTAAGAATAAGTCCTTTGCCAGTGACTTTCTTCTGGTGAGAGATAGATTGATAAACATTTTTAGCATTTTAAGTGAATCAGTGCTCTACTTGCAAATGGAGACTCCAGAAGAAAGAAGCTAGGCTTCCAGGATCATCCATTACAAGCACATTTATAAAATAGCTTAGTGTCCATTGGACTTGTCTTGCTCACCCTAGGCATAGTTCTCTAGTATATACTGTTTATCTAGAAACTAAGTTTATGATGTAAATTTATCTTTGCCTTCAAGACTTAAAACTGAAAGTCCATCTTCACAAATATCAATAATGACCACTTTCTTATGTTGCATTATTCTTGTTTTTCCCTTCTCTACAAGTCATAGGACTGCTTTTTTTATCTGTTTCATACATGGGTGGTTGCAAAGTTAAACTGCAAAGCCATAAAATAAATTTGCTTTTTATAGCCTCTACTTATCCATCAAGAGGAGCCATCATATAGAGTATTTGTCAAGAGGGTAGTCTAATTCTTTCTCATTCCTATGACCAATGTAATAATTTTGGATGCTTCCTTTGGCTAGAAGCAAGTGGAAGCAATTCCCTGTTTTTAACTAGTGCTGATAATTAGAAATTCAGAAGTGTTTATCGCTAGATTGCACCTTTCTCTAGAGCGCAGATGGAGATTTCTAAATATGCTGGATGTTCTACTGGCATATTTAACTCAAAAGCCCAAAACCAAAATTTGCTGTTTCTACTTTCCAAAATTGTCTTTCCTCCTGTGATTTCTATTACCTCTCCTCAAAACTCAAATTAGAAATCACAGAATCGTTTTTTTTTTAATTTCCTCCCCTCTTGCAGTGTGATTTATTCATTGTATTTTGAATTATTTTTTCATCCATTCTCTTTCCATTTCTACTGACATAGTCATATTTGAAACCTTATCACTACTCTCAGCAGGATCATAGCAATAATTTCCTAAATAAATTTGTACCTCCATCTTCCACATGCTGCCAGAGTTATGCTTCTAAAATAGATTTATAATATCTCTTCATATAAAAATCATTGCTAGCTCTATGTTATGGAAAAAAAAGGCCAACTTCTTGAGCATGCGTATTATGTCCTTTGTCATCTTGCGTATATCCCACTTTCAGGCTCATCCACCTGGGTACCCAGTGTTCCTTTCCCTGTTTGCAATGAAACATTCTTGGCATGCCTGTCATCAGTCTTAATTTTCACTGCCCAGAGCAGGTGTTATGCATCACAGCACACTTTTCTGTATTCTAGGAATCTGCTGTCAATGAGTTAATTTGCCACTACTTGTTTTGTTACAAACTACACGCTGTCACCTTATACCAACAGTGTTATTTCCTCCTTGTATTCCTCATCTAAACAACTCCATAGTATTTTTAAATGTTTATAGATTTCATTATTTTTTAAAACAATAATCACTACATTTATTGAGCTTCATGTATATGTGTATTCATCTAAACAACTCCATAGTATTTTTAAATGTTTATAGCTTGTTTATGGATTTCATTATTTTTTAAAACAATAATCACTACATTTATTGAGCTTCATGTATATGTAGGTAATATACTAGATGCTTCACACACTTTTATTATTTCATTACATGCTCAATAGAATTGAGGGCACCTCGGTGTCTCAGTCAGGTAAGCATGTGACTCTTGATTTCAGTTCAGGTCATGATCTTGGGATCCTGGGTTGAAGCCCAGCATCAGGCTCTGTGCTCAGTAGAATCTGCTTAAGATTCTCTCTCTCCCTCTGCCTCTCACCTACTTACATTCTTTCTCAAATAAATAAATAAATCTTTTATTTTTTAAAAGATTTTATTAATTTATTTATTCATGAGAGACACACACAGAGAGAGAGGCAGAGACACAGGCAGAGGGAGAAGCAGGCTCCCCGCAGGGAGCCCGATGCAGGACTTCATCCTAGGACCCCAGGATTACACCCTGGGCCAAAGGCAGACGGTAGACCGCTGAGCCTTGCATTTTTCTTTTTAAAGATTTATTTATCAAAATCTTTTTTAAAAATGCAAGATACCCTCATTGCTTTTTATATCATATTTTCATTAGTAAATGTCTTTATTGATTCCTCAAAAACAGGATTCATGTCAAGTTCATTTTTTTTCCTCATCGTCCATTGTATGTTGTAACATTCTGAACTGAATTTTTCTCCCTCTTTTTCTTTGCTTCTTTTTGCTTTCTCTCTCTCCCTGTATAATTTTTTTCCTCTACCCTTAATATATTTACCATTTGTGGGTGTTGTTAATTTTAATCAAAGTTTCCTGTGGTTTCATGGGATGCAATCTATGGGTGCAACTCAAAGCATTTTTTTCAGTTTTATTGAGAAATAATTGCATGCATTGCTGTATAAGTTTTAAAGGCCTACAGCACAATGGTTAGATTTACATATATTGTGAAATGACTTCCACAATTGGTTCATCTTCTCATAAAGATACAACAAAAAGAAAAGAAGTAAAAAAGGAAAAAGGAAAAATAAATTCTCCTTGTGATGAGAACTCTTAGGATGTATTCTCTGAACAACTTTACTGGATTTTGGGCAGCAGTATTAGTTACAAATATCACGTTGCACATTCTATCCCTAGTACTTATTTATCTTGTAACTGGAAATTTGTACCTTTTAACCATCTTCCTCTAATTTCCCCTCCCTTAACCCTCTGTATCTGGTAGCTACAAGTCTGATTGATTTTTCTATGAGGTTTTATTTTCATTTCTGTTTTTCAGATTGCACATGTAAGTAAGAGTGTGCAATATTTGTCTTTCTCTATCTGACTTAATTTACTCAATATAATTTCCTCAAGGTCCACCCACATTGTTGCAAATGGCAGGATTTCCTCATTTTTTGTGCCTGAATAATATTTCATTGTGTATATATGCACAACCTCTCTGTGCATTCATCCATCAGTGGACACTTAGAACAATTCATGACTTGGCTGTTGTAAATAATGCCTAAAGCCTAAGTACAGATATCTTTTCAGATTAATGTTTTTGTTTCTTTTGGATATAATCCCAGAAGCTGAATTCCTGGATCATTTTGTAGTTCTATTTTTATTTTTTTGAGAATCCTTCATGTTGTTTTCCATAATGGCTGCAACAATTGCCACTCCTACCAAAGTGCATAGAAGAGTTCCCTTTTTTACCATATCCATTCCAGAATTCATTATCTCTCATCTTTTTAATGATGGCCATTCTGACAAGCATGAGTTACCATCTTATGGTAGTTTTATTATTATTATTAAGATTTTATTATTTATTTATTTATTTATTTATTTATTTATTTATTCATGACAGGGAGAGAGAGAGACAGAGAGAGAGAGAGAGAGAAAGCGGGCTCCACACAGGGAGCCCGACGTGGGACTTGATACAGGGTATCCAGGATCACACCCCAGGCTGAAGGCAGCGCTAAATCACTGGGCCACTGGGGCTGCCTGTTATGGTAGTCTTAATTTGCATTTCTCTACTAACTCATGATTTCAAAACTCTTCTACCTATTGGCCTTTTCTGTATCTTATTTGGAGAAATATTTGTCATGGTCCTTTGTCCATTTTTTTAATTGGATTATTTGTGTTTTAAGTTTTATGTATTCATTATATATTTCGGATATTAATCCCTTATTATGTAGCTGGGTTTGCAAATATTTTTCTCCATTCCATACAACCTGAGAAACTTTAAGTTGATAAATCATTTTTCATTGGCTCTTACTACTACCTGATTGAAATCACCAATTTCTGGGAGTATCAGCAAAGACTTCTCAGTTTTTTAATAGTCCTTTCATGTTCTCTATTATTTTCTTTGAAGCTGTTTAGGCACAACTTTCTACTATAGATTTTTCCAGAATGTTTCATTTCCTGACTCTACTCAAGCCACAAATCTTTGTTTTGCCAGTATAAGGCTGCATTTCTCAATCTTTCTATGTGGTGAAGCAAAAGGAATTCTGAGAAGATAAGTGGAAAGTATGTTCTACTCTATCTGTTAAGACCTACTTTATCACTTGACACTAAAATGGCACAGCTTTTGCTTCTTAAAAAAGGTGCCCTATTATAGGGCACCTGGGTGGCTCAGCTGATTAAGCATCGTACTCTTGATTTCAGCTCAGGTCATAATCTCACGGTCATGATCTCAGGCCCCTGCACTTTGTGCAGAGTCTTCTTGAGATTCTCTTTCTCCCTCTCCATCTGCCCCTCCCTTCATTCACATACACACACACGAACACACACACACACACACACACACACACACTCCTCCTAAAATAAAAATAAATAAAATCTTAAGGAAAAAAGTGCCCTATTAGAGAAGCTACTCCACCTACTACCTATTACTTTTTCTCCATAAGGTATTATTCATAGACAGACATTTATTATTTGTTTCCCTAGCCTCCATTCCACCATTTTCTGACTGTAACCCCAGTTTTTAGATGAAGATCCATGCTTTAAAAACCTTTCAGGGGGACGCCTGGGTGGCTCAGCGGTTGAGCCTTTGGCTCAGGTCATGATCCTGGAGTCCTAGAATTGAGTGGAATTGTTGGATCCCATGAAAATTCTATTTTTAATTTTTTGAGGAAACTTCACACTATTTTTTATAGTGACTGTACCAGTTTACATTCCTATCAACAGAGCACAATGATTCCCCTTTCTCCACATACTCACCAACATTTATTTTTCCTTTTTGATAACAGTCATTGTAACAGGTGTGAGATGATACCTCATTATGGTTTTGATTTGCATTTCCCTGATGATTACTAACGTTAGGCACCCTTTCATATATCTGTCAGCCACCTGTATGTCTTCTTTGGAAAAGATATCTATTCAAGTCTTCTGCCCACTTTTATTTTTGTTTTCTGCCCACTTTTAAATCAATCTTTTTATTTATTTTATTTTGCTATTAAGTTCTATGAGTTCTTTATATATTTTGGATATTAGCCCCTTATAAGATGATTTTTACATATTTTCCCTAATCCCATAGGTTGTCCTTTCATTTGGTTGATGGTTTCCTTTGCTGTACAGAGGCTCCAGTTTAATGTAATCCCACTTGTTTATTTTTCTTCTGCTGCCTCTGCTTTTGCTTTCAAATCCAAACAAACAAACAAAAAATCATTGCCAAGATTTACGTCTAGAAGCTTACCACCCATTTTTCTTCTAGGAGTTTTAAGTCTTTTAGGCCACTTTGTGTTCATTTTTGTGTATGGTGAAAATAATGATCTAGTTTCATTCTTTTGCATGTGCCTGTCCAGTTTTCCCAACATAATTTATTGAAGAGATTGTCCATTCCCCATGATATGCTTTTCGCTTCTTTGTTATAATTAATTGACCATATGAATATGGATTTATTTCTGTCTCTCTGTTTTGTTCTATTGTTCTTTATGCCAGCATTGTAATAAAGTTTGAAATTAGGAAGCATGGTATTTCCATTTTTGTTCTTTTTCAAGATTACTTTAGCTCTTTGGGTTATTTTGTGGTTCCATGCAAATTTTGGGATTATTTACTCTATTTCTATGAAAAATGCATTGAAATTTTGATAGGGATTGCAAAAATTCCTTATTCTTATAAATGCTTTACCCTGCTGTCCTGCCCTCAACTCCCAGATAGACATTTGTACATGAGTTTAGTACCTGATTTAAAAACCAAGCAATGATAAACCCTTTCCAGAATTTTTAATTAAATACCAAACAAAGTGAAGCAACAGCATCCTCTGAGGCAATTTTTTTCAGCCATATAGCACAAGCCAGTTTAAGTGAATAAAACCTGGAAGTCCACAAGAAACAGCTTTAGAAGCATGTGAACTTTTCAATAAATTTCTCCTTTTTTCTTAATAGCTTAAGTACACATTAAGATAAACAACAAGGAAGTCATGTCAAATCCAGATTGTTGGACTCCAGAGTATAATCATACCTCTACTGTTATGTATTATGATACTTTTTCTTATGGTCCCTTAGTGTCTGGTATTGTGTTTTATATAGTGAATACATTTTTGTTGGTTAGACTCATAATAAATTCGTATTTGATAAATACTTTTCAAAGAGATTTATTTAAAATTGAAGAGGAATCTCTTGAGCCAATGCGACTTTATTTGTTGTGTCTTATAACCAACTTCACTGAAGAAGCTGCTTGGCTATAAAAGGATATCATTTTGTGTCTGTGCTGTACTGAGAATGCCCTGTTTGGCCTGTTTGCTCCCCTGCACTGTAAGCTGGATCCTGCTCTAGGTAAAATTTCAACTATTGAATAGGATCAAATACATATATTGAGATACAAATCCATGATAATGAGAAAAATGTCTAGAAAGAGAAAGATCTCCATGCCTGGTGCTGAAAGATCTTAAGTTTTAATAGAGCAGTATTTCTTCACACATCTTTTTCTCCTCTATAAATAACTTTTAAAGGTGCCTTCAGTCTGAACTTCCAACTGTGGCAGATTCTTCATGGATGTGCATGATTTTTATGCTCATGTTTCTGAATCCAGTTATAAGGTATAATGTAATTTCTGAAGGTAATTTTTTTGTTATTTCAGTCTGTGATGATTTGGTGAAGAGAATTAAAAACTCCATTTAC
This sequence comes from Vulpes vulpes, assembly GCF_048418805.1. Taxonomy (NCBI): domain Eukaryota; kingdom Metazoa; phylum Chordata; class Mammalia; order Carnivora; family Canidae; genus Vulpes; species Vulpes vulpes. The sequence goes on from NC_132780.1 coordinate 150,811,121, forward strand.
TTTAAACTTCTAACCTACATCCCTATTGATATTCTCTGGAGAAAGAAAGAAAATCACTGGAAATGACAATGATTAATGCTTCCAAGAAAGGCATATTGAGAGGTCAGCTCACCAACAGACATTTTTATAGGAAAGGTCTGAAATATATTTTCACAATCTCTTCCTGTCTCAATTTTAATAGTCACAGATCAGGTTAAGTAATATATTTAGTCCAATAGGTGTAGACCTAGTGTCTCTTTATTTGCTGTAGCAACTTGTAAAGGATTTTGAAAATGAACAGAAGTAAATATAAATTCTATATTTCTGGCCACCTGGGTGGCTCAGTAGTTGAGCCTCTGCCTTTGGCTCAGTTTGTGATCCCAGAGTCCTGGGATCAAGTCTCACATGTAGCTCCCCACAGGGAGCCTTCTTCTCCCCCTGCCTATGTCTCTGCCTCTCTCTGTGTCTCTCATGAATAAATAAATAAAGTCTTTAAAAAAAAGCTCTATATTCCCTGCCCTTTTGATTAATAATCCTCATCCATTCCTACTTAAGAAAGAATTTGTCTCTAAGGAAACCCTTTTCCTCTCTAAGAGGGTTAGCAATAAGAGTGTAGAGTCTGGGGCTAACAAGTTAAAGTACAAAAGCCTGACAGGAATCCTCAGGATGGGATCTCACTTTCCAGGAACTTATCAACAGTCAATGTGTTGACTTGATAATTTGAAGATAGTGTTTGATGAAGGAAAATTTATGAGGAAGGAATATTATCTAACAAATTTCAAAAGATAAGACTCATATTTTCTATCATATTTTTTCTGCCAAATTAACTTTGAGCAGGCATGATGTAAGAGATAACACGAATAAAAAGAACTACTGACTTGAACAGAAACCAGGATATATGTGTCGTTTAAAGGGAATGTTCCCGTTTCTCATTGCTGACTAATCTATGTTAGCTACTTATTTAATATCCTCTTTCATTAAGTCTTGAAATATCTCTATTAGTATAACTGAAATGAAATTATAAAGAAGAAAATATTAGAAGAGACTTTGAATGTGCTGTAGAAGCTATTTTCATTGAAAGCTTCTGTAGAAGCTATTTTCATTGTCAGATCTTCAAAAAAGGAATTGAAAAGTAGAGAAGAGAAGAACATATTTTTGCTTTCTGAATTCTTAACATCTGCATCTTAAAGCAATTAATTTTCACCTAATGGCAGTTAATTCTGGCCTAATAAAAATCATAAAACTAATTATTTACTGTTAAACTTTAAATTTTCATAAGGCTCCCTTAAAACAGCCTATGTTGCAGTATGCTTGCTCAGTCCTAATTTCTGCTATTATAATTTAGAATTAAAAAATACAGACTTGGCAAGAACATTAAAAACAGGCATTGAACTCTTTCACAGCTCCTACCTCCAACAACCCCATTCTACTGACAGGATTAAAGCTATGTTTCTCTCTGGAGATGGAAAATTAATAAGAAGATCTGAAGGCACATATTCAATTCCTTCTGTGTCACAACCCTCTTGAAGAACACTCAGCTGCACTTTTTCTCACACAAAGGAACCAAGGGCTTCACTGAAGCCAGAGCAGGTCAGGAATGGGGAGCACATCTGCCTCCTCACTGTTTGCCACTGGTCATCTTGACTGGGGGTTCATGATGAACCTTCACTGCTAGAAAGTAGAAACATGTAGATTTCACCTGCCCACCTGCTGCCAATCTCTTCCAGAACCCCAGTCTCTTCCAGACATTTTAGGGACTTAGAAAATTATCAAAATGTGCTAAAGGAACTCATATGGTTAATGGTAATAATTCATATATATTTTGGTCTAGAAAGATATTACATATAACGATAATAGCTAATACTTATAGAGCTATTGCTATGGGTCAGGAATGTTCTAGCATAAAATAATTAGAGATTTTTAAAAAAGTATTTGGAGTTTAACTACTACTTGGCATGACTAAGATGATTATGGTCAGCATCCATCCCGCCCTCCTTTAGTGGTTTTCTGTATTGTTGAGCCCAGAAAGCTAAGAACTACTTTTCCCACATACTTACAGCCAAAGTTTTGGATGAGAACTAACTTCTACCAATAAGATGCATTCCTATGAGACTATAAAAGCATATTTGAGGCTGAAGTCTTATTTTTGTTACTGCTTATACAAGCAAACCGATTGTGGGGATCTATATATTAATGACAGTTGTTCCTTTGATACGCGGACTGTTATCGCAATGGTATACTGCTGAATTCAGGAAGTCCAGTGGTACCCTCCTGATCCCTACTCCTCCAGTCTTATAAGCAACTTATTCTCTGTATTAAATTCCTTCTTAATGATTTCAAGTGGTTTCTACTTCTTGAACTGGAACATGAGTGATACCATATTTGAAGCCATAAATACCTACATACAATAGACCTATGAGGAGAGAAACTTGTAATTGTTCTCTTACCTGGTAGGATCTGAAGACAACAATGATCTGCTTCTAGTGGGAAAATGAAATACAAACACACCTCAGAGATATTGCAGGTTCAGTTCCAGATCACCACAATAAGAAGAATATTGCAATAAAGTGAATCAAATGAAGTTTTTGGTTTCCGAGTGTATTTAAAAGCCATTTTTATATTATACGTTTGTCTATTAAGTGTCCAGTAGCATTATGCCTAAAAGCAGTATACTGTATTGATGGTCCATAGATGGCAAAGGCAAAAATATTTACTTAAATTATTATTACAGAGTTATTGCCTCCAACAACATGTCCATGGAAGGCAGGACTTCCTCGACTGAGTGATGGCAAAAATAGGACACAGTATGAATGAAGATTACAGACACTGTGGAGGGGGCAGACTAATCCTGATAGCGCTGGGTACATTATAAAGTACTTAAAAATAAATTACTTTAATAGAATGAGAAAACAAACCACAAATTGGAAAAAAAAATACTTCCAAAAGATACATCTGAATAAAGGAATTTTATCCAAAATATACAATAAATTTTTACAATAAGAAACTGAACAACTTAATTAAAAAATATCAAAATTTTGAGCAAAGAAGATATACCAATGGCAAATAGATGTATGAAAAGATTCTCAACATTCTTGACCATTTAGGAATTGCAAATTAGAACAACAATGATATACCACTACTCATATATTAAAAAGGCTAAAATTCAAAACACTAACAATACTAAATGCTGGTGAATATGCTGATTTATTGTTGACAGGAATGCAAAACGGTACAGACATCTTGAAAGATAAAAGTAAAGCTGTGCAGACAGTGAAAAGATCAGTAGAAGGGAGAAAGGGATCAATAGGTAAAGCAGAGAGCTTTCTTGGGGAAGTGAAAAATATACTCTAATAGTGGATTCACATCACTATGCATTTGTGAAAACCCGTAAATACCCAACTCAAAGTGTGAACTCTAATGTAAACTATTACCTTTGAGTGATGGTAATATATCAATGCCGGTTGATTGGGACAAATGTACCGTTCTGATATTGGCTATCAATAATGATGGATGTTGTGCATGTCTAGGGCAGGGGCCATATGAGAGTTCTTCCTACTTTCTACTCAATTTTGCTGTGAATCTAAAACTGCTGTAAAAACGATGTTAAAAATAAAATAAAACAAACAATAAATAAATTCTTACCTATAGGCATGATCAGAGGACTAGGGAGCTTCTATTACTGGACTAAAAGAATTTCAGAGCTAATATTTCTGCAAGTGAGATAAGAGTCTGCTCCTATGGGTTAATTAAATGCTATTTGAATTTATAACTTCATTAGATCTTTTATTGCAAGTTAGGGCATCAATTGGGAAGGACAAAAATGTTGAGTAATGGAATTTGAATATTTTTATAAATTTAAAAAAAATTGAATACTATGAACTTAAAAACCGTATTGAGTAAACCTTGCTAATAAGAACAGGGTTTGCTTGTTTGTTTTCCCTTTGTCTTAGCATGCTAGTCCTACTTTGCTTAAAGACTCATTGGTGGCATTAAGGGCTATGTTTATTAAATGAGACATGAGTATTCCTATGCCATTTCTTATGTTGGGGACAAAGAATTACTTCTGCCCTTCAAGATCCTTCTAGCAGAATTCAATTGACATGAGACAGATAAATGAGAGAACATAAAATTTAGTTTCATACATACGGAAATCCACACAGACTTAGAAATCCCAAACTCAGACTAAATGAGGTATATTTATCATTCTGAATTGATAAGTGGATAAGAAGAAAGGGGATAAGGTCTGGGACTTCAAAGGGAAGGAATGTAATTCACAGGAAGATGAAAAAGAATAAATGTTTAGTACACAAACATTTGCTGGGTCACTTAGAAATAATAGTTCAGAGACGACTTTGATCAAACAGGCCCCGCTAGGTTCATCCCTGTCTACCATACCTAGTTCATATCATATGGTGAGAGCTCTCTTCCTGGGGCAGGTCCTTTAAATTCTTTTAGGCAGTGGAGGGAGAAGGTGAGTTTTTCCTGAATTTGCCAGATTTAATTGCTTTTTAACTCAAAATAATCTTATGCTAAAGTATCGCATCTTGGGGTGGCCTACCTTTGGCCCATCTCATTGCATCAAATAGGTTCTCACACATCCACACCAGATGCCAAATACAAAATTTGACCCAAAAAAGAATTGTAAGAGTTTGCTAATTTGTATCACTAGAAACTTGGGAACTGTGAGTGACAATAGATTTTAAGGGTGCTAGGCCTAGAAGAAAGAAACATATTTTTAGATTAAGTTGAATTTGTTGGTATTGGAGCATAAACTAGATTTATTTGGAATTATTGCTCTATCCTAGGTTACTGAGAATGGTTCTGGGTGCCTGACTGGTGAGTGAAGCCTGCCCTAAATGTTGACCTACATGAAATGGAGCTCAACTGTGGCACATCCCACAGTTGAGCTCCCACATTACTAGGAGAATTGCAAGACAGACCCAAGGGTTATGGAAAAAAATCCACGAGTTCTTTGTAGATAATTATTTTGCTTTTGAGAAATAGCTCCTGACTTGATACGAAGCCCTAGTAGAAGCCAATTCCTTTAATGTGGGACATTAAGTTGCCATGTGACTGAATGGGGCCACTATCTGATCCATGAAAGTCATAGAGTTAGGTGTCAGCAGTACTCCACTATCAAGTAAATCAAACAAGCATTTAAAAGTTGGCTTAACCAAATAGCAGGAAAGTTACAGAAGCCAGGATTCAAAACTAGTAGTTTGACCTAAGAGTTCCTATTCTTAAAATCTCAGAATGAAATTAAGAATACTTTGTTCTGGGATGCCTGGGTGGCTCAACAGTTGAGCATCTGCCTTTGGCTCAGGGCATGATCCCTGAGTCCCCAGATCAAGTCCTGCCTCGGGCTTCCTGCATGGATCCTGCTTCTCCCTCTGCCTACGTCTCTGCCTCTCTCTCTGTGTGTGTCTTTCATGGATAAATAAATAAAATCTTTTTTTAAAGAATATTTTGTTCTAAGAGTGAATAGGAAAGAAAATCATATTTTATTCTATTACAGGAAGAGGCATCCTGTCCCCACCCCAGAGAAGAATCTTTTATTCAGATGATTGCAAAGTCTTTGTTAGAAAATTTGCAGGAAACTAGAGCCAACCTAGTCACATGATAAGATTGATAGGTTGTTGTTGTTTTTTTTTAAGATTTTATTTATTTATGAGAGACATAAAACACTGATTTTCTAAAAAGCTGGTAGTTCACTGGGACAGATAGAGGTATACAACTAAACCAAAGTGCAAAGAAAGGTTGGAGCCTAAGTAGAGGACATGTGTGTTTTCCCAAAAGGTTGGATTTTGTTGATAATAGAATGAGAACCCATAATCAAGGGTTGTGATTAGATTGACAAAGAAGTTGAAAGGTTGTGAGGAAAGTGATGAAATTAAAATTGCAACTGGAAAGAAGGAAGCAAACAGTCACTAGAAATTGAACTGTGTAAATAGAGAAAAATTTTAGAGTCAAGAATCAGAATTAGGAAAACCTAGATGAAGTATATTTAAACTCATTTAAATAATGTAGAATTGAAATATAAACATTTATGCAGATAATCAAAGGACCAACTGTATTAGTAGTCTATTGCTGCTGTAATAAATCACCATAAATTACCACATATCTAGTGATTTAAAACAGCACAATTTTATTGTCTTATAAAATAGAGCTGTATATCAGAAATCTAACATAGATATCAGTGGGCTAAGACCAAGGCATCAGACAAGATTGTGTTCCTTTCTGGAGGCTTTAGGGGAGAATCTACTCCTTGCCTTTTTCAACTACTAGAGACCATCCATTTTCCAGGCTCATGGCTCTTTTTCTCCATCAACAGGGAATGAGGCCTCACATTGTCATCTTCTGGTTTTCTAACATTTCCACTTTCAAGCCCCCCCTAGATAACTCAGGATAATCTTGATATCTTAACATCAGCTAATTAACAACTTTAATTCTGTCTGCAAACTTAAGTTATTTTTGCCAACTACCAACATATTCATTCACAAGACCAGGACTTTGCATATGGATATCATTGTGGACAATTATTTTGCCTTCCATACCAACAAATGAATAGACTTTGATCTTTGTGTCCTTCTGCCTAAGTATACAAACATGGACATTCAAGAAAAAATCTTGAATTTCTCTTATAAAACTGAAATAAAGTGATATTTAAAATAATAGATCAACTAATAATTATGAAAATTAGTGAAAGAGTACTTTTGAAAAAACTGTACAGAATGCATTGTTTATGTATAAATGAAAATCACGTAAGGGTTTTGTTTGGGTTTTTGCAAGATGTTTAGAGCTCTAATATCTTTATTAACCAAGCTAATTTTATTCTGATTCTAAGAGTTTCATACGGAAGACTGTTCACAAAGAAAAGAGAAATAAAAGTCTATGAGTCTTGAAAGAAGGAATTTTATAATGTTGAATCTATTTCTCTACCAACGCCAGCAAATCTCAGTTATTAGTATATAGAATACAAAGGTTAAAGAAAGCAAATTTCAACATGGGCATCTGGTAATTTCCAAGATTTGTTTAATGTGTCTTCTGGGTAATCCATCCTCTAAAAGTGTCACATAATTATATTTACATAAAAAATAGGCAATCAGATGAATTTAGTCCATATAACGCATAGTAGAGTCATTTCAACAAGTCTCTTTATCAAATGGCATTATAATACCAAAAATTTATATTAGTATATATTGGTAAATAAAAGTAATTATGTAGCTTTTATAATATGAAGTTCTGTCTGAAAGAACTCATTCCTAAATCATGGCCAAATGGAATGTGGTTGAGGAATTTTAAGAAATTTGAGTTTCTAGAAGTTTTATTCCAAGGAAAAGTAAGCCATATGATCTGATCAGCATAAAAGCATATGTTTAGAATTCTTGAGGGTTGTTGGGAGGCCTAGAATGGAAAACTGTAGGATTAATATGTAATAATTTATGGATTTAAGAGGACATAAGCAAAAATCTGATAAGATAATTATGGTTTGAAAGTTGGTTTAGGAAAAAAAACGCAGTGTGTCCAGGAGAGGGAAGAATTTGGTTCAGAGAAATGGTAAGTACAAAGGCTAGTTTGAGTTTTAATGTATTGAGGGAAATGGTTTCCAGCTGAGACTAGGAAGTAAACCCAAATCTCAGTATAAAAGAGCTAAAAGAGCCATTTCCCCTATAAGAACAAGAGCTGAAAAATGACACATTCTCTCTCTCTCATGAGCAATGTTTTCAATCTGTTCCCAGTAAATTGAGCAATAGGTGACTGTTTTTGTAAATTATCTAATCTATATTCTATAAATTATTTTGCAATCTAGTAATAAATGACTAAGTGTGCCCTCTGTTCTGCTATGGACAAGTGGGAGGAGAGGTCATTTCAAGAAATCAGGTGGGAGATACATTATGACCAATAATTATTTGTAATATTACCTGTTTGCATAGGTTTTCATAGTTTAAAGCACTTTTGTAGTCAGACTCTTGGGAAAACAAATCAGCCCTAACACTCCAAAATTGTGCTAATATAAAGTTACCTAGAAAACTCATGATGGGAAATTTGCTAGAAAGTCCGGAAGGAAATTTTTAGGGGTACCTGAAGTCAAGTGACATTGGACATTGGTCTCTCAAAAGAACCCCTTGTTTGTTCAGCAGTGACTTCAGAGTTGTCATGTATCCAAAATTTGGAAGTTGTGGCCTCTTTTTCTATTTCCACTTTCCCCCTGCTCCCCACCCCTGATTATGCATTTTTCCTTTCCTTTTATACACATTATGGGACATGGTATGTGCTGATGAGGCCTCACGGTTCAAGATGAAAAAGAGCCTTAAACATACTTAGTGGAAGTGTAAGCTGATACTTTTTTTTCCTGAAGGGCAATTTGTAGATGTTAAAAATATTTCAAATGTTCTTATGTGTTGATCTAGAAATTACTGGGACTTTATCACCAAAATAATCAGAATTTTTGGTAAAGTTTAGGAACAATGATGTTTATTATAAAATTGTTTATAAAGCCAAAAATTTGGAACAACAAATGTCTAATAGAGGGCAAATTAGAAAGTCAGGAAGAAACTATGATACATCTGTACATTTTGATACCATCTAACCATTAAAATTATGTTTTAGGTAGAATACTCAGAAGAATGAAAAGATACTGAAGATGTTAGAGTGGAAAAGTGAGCTTACCAATTAATATGGGTACATGATTAACATAAAAGCCTATATATATGTATGTAATACACGAACATAGAAACATACTTGAAGGGAGTGTGGCAAAATGAATCCAGAGTTCTCTCAAAATGAATCCAGCTGTTTTCTTTTCTTTTTTTCATTTTCTCTCTTTTGATTATCAGCATTTTCTAAATTTCTTATGAATAACGAATATTTTCAAAGAGAGCATATAAAAAGTGAATATTAAAAAAATATGATAAAAAGCCAATTTAGAAATGAAATCTTATTGATACTGGATAATGTCAATTAACAAGTTCCTTGAGACCCATCCATGGTAGGTATATAGAAAATATTTCCCCCTGGAAGGATTGTGGCACTTACTCATCAGTTCATTGGAACAGGGTGCCCATAAATTCTTCCAAATAAAGTCAAGATAGCAAAGCCATGACCAAGTATCTACACTGACTCTTGATTGCCAGTGGTGATGGAGACATTGAGTGGGACTGGTGTGAATTAAATAGAAAGTGGTATTTTGTAGTAAACAATGCACAAGATTTTCAGTAACAGTTACCTGTAATTAATAAAGAAGAAATATGCTAGTACCACATTCATCTTAACTGACATAAAATTCAGTTAAATAAAAAATGGTTCTTGATTATTACTTCCATTAGAATGAACTGTAATACAAATCTACAAATCTTGGCATACACAAAGGCAAAATTAGCATTGTACTCACAAGAAAAAAGTGACCTATCTCTTAATAGTGTCTCAATTGTGATTCATATGGATTCAGATGAAATAAAAAATGAGTTTGATTATATTGCTATTTTCCACCCTTTATTGAAAACATAGTTGTCAGTTGAAGTTGTTTGTAATGAGGATAGCCACAGTTGAGAAGATTTATCCTCCAGAATATCTCCATAATAATATTGTTAAGGTAAATATTGGAAGATCTTATGTGGTAGAACCACTAAAAAGATACATAAAATAGAAATAGGAATATTAGAAGCATAAGAATGTTTTTTAACATAAAAGACATGAATTAAATTTTCTAAATGTTAAAGAATTATTGTGGTCATAAAAATGTGATTACATCACTCTTTCGTACTTCATTGTGTAACTTAAGTGAACCTTAGTAACCAAGGTACTATATGTGTGCAAACCAGTCTGTGTGCTCAGAATAATCAGGAATAAATAATTCATCAGTGATGCCTCAGATGTCAAGGACATCCTCTATTGTGCCTATCCTGTAACAAAAACAAACTCTAAAGCTGCTTGATTTACTTCCAGTTCCTCCTCCAAAGAAGAGTACAGCTAGGAACTGTGATTGATTTTTTTTTTAGAGCTAGTTGTGAAGACAGATCAATGTCAGAAAGAATAAAAACTGATCTGAACTTGAATACTGCAGAAAGTGTTAGTTCTGAAATTAATAGGTCTTATAAACATTACTAACACCCATAGGCATTTATCTTACTAATATGGTACTAATGTATAAAGCCAACTCAGTAATAGTCATCGGAATACTTTCTTTGCCAGCCAAAGCTGAGTGTTAAGTTTCTACTTACTCTCTTCTGAAATTCTGATAGTATCTTTATTCCAGTTGGTTTGTTCTTTCACATATTTACTATTGATTTACCTTTTGGCTCAATATTAATATAGGTTCTTGGCTTGCCATTATGGCAGGCTCAGTAGCATAGAACACTAGCATAGGACAGACACTTATGGGTTAGTTGTTAGCTCATTCTTATTTATGTCTAGAGACTTCTAGATTTAGAGAGGTTAGATCACCCATAAGCCCAAGTTCACAAGGCTGTTGTTAAATGATGAGTTCATATTTACCTAATTTTAGAGACTTTTTTTAAATAGAATTATTTTTATTTGTGAAATTAATGGTTCTTACACATTTATGTTTACTTAGTATTTGCTGTATCTGTATGTGTGTGTGTATGCCTGTGTGTATTTTGTGGGTGTTATCTCACCCTACCTGTCAGCCCGTAGGGAGAGTTTTGGTTGACTTAGGTAGGAAGAGCAGAACCTTGACAATTAAGTGGCTGGCCAGGTTCACTCAGATTCTGGTATTTATCACAATACTAGTATTTCCTTAGCACTTTCCCAGCCCTGCATCTAGATGGAGCTCCATGCCTACCTCATGCCACTGAGATCTAAGCAGAAGAAATGTGTGACCTACAGGCTAAGAGGATCAAAAAGAATGCTTTCTCCACACTTATTTTTGGACCATTTTTTCTGGCCTGTTACAGGTATGGAGAACATATAAGCTGCATGGCAAATATAGCAGAGTCACAAAAGTCAAGGAAAATGGGTCCTGAAAAGCCATTTGGAGGGGAGCTAGACAGCAGTTGGGAACACTTGTTTTGGGTTTTCCATTAATAAGAAACTGCTATCTGTTTAAGCCATTATACATCCTGGAGTTGATTTGTTATGGTAGCTGTCACCACTCTGATTTGTTCCTCAGAATATTGCCATTGCCATGCTATGCACACTTTGTTTTTGCTTCAGGTTGGTGGTCATCACTGAGTACATCCTGTCCCCTCATTTTGCACAGTGTTGGACAGAACCCTTTGCTGTACCTATTACTTAAAAGTGATAGCTATGCGGAGTAGTTTTGGGGTCTTATTTTTGCCTGGTTAAATAGAGATTTTCTTTAATTCAAATGAAATTTGGATTTTGTGATGAGGTTGCCAGGAGCTCCACCTGATCGAGCAAAAGAAGCCTTGATCCCTCCTTTCATTCATACATGCTTTATTCCACAAATAGCAACTGAGCTCCTGCTGTATGCCAAATATTGTACTATGGTCTAAACTTAAAAAAAAAATAGGTAAGACAGAGCTTTCCTCCAAGAGCGAACAACCTAATATTCAAAGCGAAGAATCATAATAGAACATTCTGGGAAGCCAGCACTGTGAGCTCTGTATTGAAAATGACTGAGTTTTAATTTCGGCTTCTTGACATATTCAGAGTGGTCTGAGTAAAAGTTATGAAGCTTCTTTGTGCCTTTGTTTCCTTATATGCAAATGGTAAATAATAATAATAGAGATGTTATAGTTCTAGGGAGGCCTGGGTGGCCGAGTCAGTAGAGCATGTAATCTTGATCTTGGGGTTGTGAGTTTGAGCACCACATGAGTATAGAGATTACTTAAAAAATGAAATCCTTTAGGGGTACCTGAGTGGTTCAGTCAGTTAAGCATCCAACTTGTGATTTAGGCTTAGGTCATGATCTTAGGATCCTGGTATCCAGCCCTGCATCAGGCTCCATGCTGAGCATAGAGCCTGCTTAGGATTCTCTCTCTCCCTCTGTACTCTGCCCACCCCTCACCATACTTGTGCTCTCTCTCTCTTTCTCTAAAAAAAAAAAAAAAAAAAAAAAAAAAAAAAAAAAAAGTGATAGAGCTATGTGAGGATTGAAATTTTTCTAGAGTTACTGGCATAATTTTTAGTATCATGCTAGAGATCAATAAATGTTAAGGTATATACAGGACAAACATTAGGTTTTATATGAATCACCCTGGCACTCATCAAAATTCAGAGTTTGATTTAGAGATCTGGAGTGGGTCCTGAAAGCCTACATTTCTATCAAGCTCAGATAATGCTGGAGGTTTCCAGTCTAATGACCACTTTTTGTGGAGCAGTGTAGATGAGTACTGTCCAAAAGAACTTCCTGTAATGATGAAATGCTTTATTTATATCTGCTATTTCTGATTTGGTAGCTGCTAACCATGTGGCTATTGAAAGGTGGCTAGTGGAACTGAGGAACTGAACTTTTAAATTTTTATTTAATGTTAGGAAATATAAATTTAATTAGACATATAAAGCTAGAGGCTATTGTGTTCAACAACAGAGGTCTACACCAGTGATTCTTAAGATTGGCCACATGATCAAGCAAGGATCAGTAGTTAAGAGTAAATGTGGAGGATCAGGTTATATGTACATCACCGTAATGAAAATCTCTCCAGAAGTTTGAAGTTAGCTTGAAGACTGCCAGGATAACTGTTATTTTTTAGAGATTCCATTTACACTATTTTGCTCAAATAGCGGACCAGTTTAAGTCTATTTTCTTTGTCAAACTATCAATTAGGAAAGCCTTCAGCTCTGAGCAATTGAAAACCCAAATGACTGTGGCTAAAACAAATAAGTTTCCTGCCACTCCTCAAATAACTCCTCAATAATAAGTGGTTTAGAAGCAGGCAATGCTGATGTTTGATCGGGCTAATTAACAATGATCTTAGATGCACAGATGCTAGGTTTCTTCTCCAACACTCCTAAACTGTTAGCTTTTGTCTTCAAACTTATAGCATCATGACCTGCAATCACTAAATCAGCTTCCAGAGTCCACATTCAAGAGAAGGTTGGGAGTGCCAGTCAACCTGCATGTGTACCCTTTTATAAGGGTACTTATATACTATTGTCTAGGGAGGTTGGACAAATTAATATTTAGTTGGGTGCAATGCTGTTCCAAAAAACCCTGAAATTTTGTCTTTTTTTTAAAGATTTTATTTATTCATTCATAAGAGACACAGAGAGAGGCAAAGACATAGGCAGAGGGAGAAGCAGGCTCCCTGCGAGGAGCCGGATGAGGGGCTCGATCACAGGACCTGAAGATCATGACCTGAGCCAAAGGCAGACACTCAACCACTGAGCCACCCAGGTGCTAAAACCCTGAAATTTTGGTAGCAAGTAAGAAGGGGGAGTTGATAATGGCTAGGCAGCCAACAGTGTCTGTCACACACACCAAATTATTATTCATATTTGAACATGAATAAATACATTTTTCCAAATAAACAAGACTTCAGTAAGATATACCAGTCATCCATATGCAGTATGAATTAAAAAGAGAAACTCATGAATAGCAAAACTATGGCATGAAAGGATTGGCGGTAAACATTGAATCTATTTGAATAATAAATAAATATAAATAAATGAAATGATTATGGTTACTACATTGAATACAAATATTAAAACTTTTTATAAAAGGCTTCCTAATGTCGAATAGGAATCAATTTTTTTCTTTTTTTTAAGATTTTATTTATTTTTCATGAGAGACACAGAGTGAGAGAGATGCAGAGACACAGGCAGAGGGAGAAGCAGGCTCCATTCAGGGAGCCCGACACGGGACTCGATCCGGGACTCCATGATCACACCTTGGGCTGAAGGCGGCACTAAACAGCCGAGCCACCCGGGGCTGCCCAGGAATCACTTTTGATAGAATGGGGAAACAATTACAGATCCAACCAACCAATATCAGTGAATTAGTAAAATGGTAGGGAGGAAAAATGTTACTCATTCTGTTTGGATGAAAAACATGTTTAATGATTATTTTAAGAGAAGAAAAGTAAAAGCAAATATGCGACAGGGTTTGAGGAGCTCAGATCAGGGTTCACAGATGGATCCAACGTTTGAAAAATAGAAAAAAAACAAAACAAAACAAAAGTAAGGAAGCATTAAGCCAAAAGCTTGACATTAAATTACAATACAAAAAGCCCAACTGCTATAACAACAAATGGAATAGGAAAATAGACCATAAAATTACTCAGCTTGACTCAAAGAGAAAACTTACAGTGTATGTAATAACCACACTGCAGAGACTTATATAGACATAAAAGAATAAGAAAAGAATATATATAATGAATGATATTTAGCATTTATATGCTATATATAATAAAATATCAACTGGGATAAAGCTTTTATTTTAGAATAAAGTTATTTTAGAATGATTGTGAGGTGACATACCAAAAATAATAAGTATCCTGATGTTTTATGTACTGTTTGATATAAACTGAAATATAGATTACAAACTACTAAGAATACAGGAAAAATTTAGTAAAAACAACATTAATGAAAACTTCTTTATTCTCTTCTTAATTTTTAATGAATGAAGTAGATAAAAGGTCAGCAACAGAAAAGAGTTCTGAATATTTTAATTGATGATCTCATAGATATGTATTCTGGAAACAAAGACACATGATAGGATACACAGAGGAGAATTTAAGTTAGTCATACTTATAAACACATAAAACAATATCTCGGGGCATCCGACTGGCTCAGTGATTGAGCATCTGCCTTTGGCTCAGGTCATGATCCCGGAGTCCTGGGATTGAGTCCAACATCAGTCTCCCTGTATGGAGCCTGCTTCTCCCTCTGCCTGTGTCTCTGCCTCTCTCTCTGTCTCTCATGAATAAATAAATAAAATCTTAAAAAAAAAACAATATCTCACACTAGAAAAAAGTTGTTTTCACTACAGTTTTATAAAGTCAAAATAATAAATGTTAAGGGAAAAATCTTCAAACCACTGGAAAGTTTTTTTTTAAACCACTGGAAATTTAAACATTGTTCTTGAGAAAACTAGAATCAAAGGCAAAAATAAAATTGCAATGTGGAATATACAGAAAAACTAAATATGAAGAGCATATATATTAAGTTTATGAAATAAACTGCAGAATTTATTCAGAGGCAAAATGAGTAGTCACAGTTTTATTACATGTCAAGAAAAAAAAAAGTACATTTAGCACTCAACCAAGAAGGTAGAAAATAGATAAGAAAAGAATATTAATTGTAGGATAAAGAAAAAAATAAAAGTAAAAAAAGCTAATAAATTAGAAAACAAAAAATTATAAATTAGATATGCCATGAAGACCCAAAATGATAAAACTATTTATTTCCTTCTTTCCTCTTAATGGCAGAAGATATATCAAAGTATTTGATGACATTTTGCTCCTTATTTGTACAGGTTGGAGAGGTTTCATAGTATTGTGAAATTATATAAGATTTTATAAATCAATTCTCTGTTATCCCATGTTTCAAAACAAAGCAGGTACTCATCTTAAATTTAAGGAAATGCCAAGTTGTTTTTTCAGGGAAGATTTATTATTGCGTCTCACTTTATCTATCATTGTGCCTTGTGATGCACAGCAGAGAAGTCTGTAGACCAGTCCCCAGCAGACCATAATTGTTACATGTACTCCCACATGGGGCATTGACAATAAGAAATAATTTTGTTCTGAACAGTACCTGCTATCATTTGACAATAAGCATGCTGAAGTGAGATTTTCCTTAACCGGTCTGGCTTTATTTATTTCCATTCTTTATTTATTTCCATTTCTAACTTGATAAAGAACTCTCTTCATTATTTTTGAACAAAATATTTTTTATTCAATACCTTGAAATCTCTTGATATCTTGCAAATAAATCACAGCAAATGACATTAATGGCTAATTGGTAATGTTGAGAAATGGTTAATGTGATCAAAATGATTTATTAATGTTAAACATATGCCAGATTAGATATCTGATATATGTCAACTAAATAGTCATTAGAAACTCTTAGCAAAGTAAAGCCACAAGGTACATCAGGCCATTATGTTTTTGACAGTGTGTACCATGTGACTTCTAAATGTAGAACACTCAAAAAAGCACTTGCCATTCAAAACACTGGGTAGCTTTCTTATGTTCTGTATCTGGAGGTCAACACATGATACAATAAAGAACCCTGGTCTCCAATTCCAAGTTTTCATTTCCAGCCTGACAAGGTCTCTTTATTTAGAAGACACAGCTAAACTTCTTCCCAAACTATAGCTCTGTTTCATATTTTGGAAATGGAAAGCCACATTACCCATCTGTGTGATAATGTCTCTGTTAGTAATCAGGGTTAATAATTAATGTCAGTGAATGTACATTAATAAGATGGTTCGCTCATTGTTACGTGCAGGCAAGTTCAACTCTTTGAGACAAGAATGCTATAAAACTGTTTTATGGACATGAACTTCTAGTAATATACATACTTGCAGTAGACTAACATGAAAAATTGACTCTTTATATTGTATTTATGTTCTTAAACCAGACTTTTGTAAATGATATGGAGTTTATCACAATATAAGAGAAAAAAAAACAGTAAGTCTAAGGTCAGAAGTCTGAATTCAGCCTCAATTTTACCAATTAGCTCTGTGAACTTCTATGAACCATTAGATTCTTTATATACAGTATTGAGGTAATACTCTTAAGCTTCCTGTATCATTTATACATACTGGATTTTCCAAACTCTAATAAACTTCTTGAAACTGTTGCTTTTGTTAGTGATAGTTGTAGGAGTGGTTGTCAGCAGAACAATGGTACTAAATGTTTTGTTCAAATAAGATTATGTCATTTAAAAAAAAAAAAACAGCCTAGACAAACTATAACACTGAGGTTAATTTGATTTTAATACCAATGTCTTAAGGTTTATAGCTATAGAATGAAAGAGCTTAACCAACATGAAATGAAGTTTTCCAGCCCAAGAAACATAATCACTAATAAAGCCAAGATCTTTTTTTTTTTTTTAATCAAGAGTCAGTACACTCCCTTAATTGTTGGGTCTTTTCTCACCTGGGCTGCCAGTGTGCTGGCAGCAGTGTGGGGCAAGTAGGGGAAATCAAATGAGGGAGTACAGTGAGTGTCCTTGGCGATGCTCTGGAAAGAATGTTCACTGAAGACTTACAAAATGCCAGGTTGCAGGTGCAGCCAGGTAGCAGTTTCTCTGGAGAGTAAACACTGAGTTTGAATTTAACTAAAAATGTTTATTGAAGTTTCCCTAGGACCAACTTTCTGAAAAAGAGGGAAAGGCATCAGCATTGAGCAATGGGAGATGAACTGTAAATCAGACTTAATGATAGATTCAGAGACCCTTAAGAGAAGCTCTGGAGCTATTTGGACTTTCAGAGATGTTAGGATTTGCATGGACATAGCCAGACCTCTTTATCCAAGGATTGGTCCATCAGTGTTAGTGCACTGTCCTGGGAAATGTGTGACTTTACTGCAATCAACTAGCAGTAGCTGAGGTAATCCCTGTAGGGGCCAGATGCAGTAGGCTCTCTGCCAACAGCCACCCCTCCCCCCTAGCAGCTAAGACAATCAGTTCCTCCTTGAGAGGGAATCTGGGCACATCACAGCATCCACAACAAGCCCCCACTAGCGTCAGACAAGTAAAGGAGTGGGAAGAAAAGAAAACTAATGATTATTGAATATTTATGTCCCAGGCACTGGATTAGACATTCTCTTAGTTATCTCATTTAACTATTACAACTCTGTATGCCTAAGTGGTTACATTATTTTACACATGAGAAAACTAAACTTCAGAAAAGCTAAGTCGTTTGTCCCAAATCACACAGCTAGTAGTGGCCAAAGAAGGGTTGCTTGATTGCAGGGTTCACATCATTAATTAGTACCCACAAGAAGACAGACAGCAAAACAGAGTCCAAAATTAAATAGGATTAGCTCATAAACGTTCTTTTTCATTTATCACAATGTAACCAAACACCCTGATATATTTATTTAAGATTTTATTTATTTATTCATGAGAGACACAGAAAGAAAGGCAGAGACACAGGCAGAGGGAGAAGTGGGCTCCCTGCAAAGAATCTGTTGCAGGACTCCATCCCAGGACCCCAAGATCCCAACCTGAGCCAAAGGCAAACGCTCAACCACTGATCCACCCAGGTGCCCCACCCTGATATTTTTTACTTGAAAATCATCATTGAATAGTGAACAAATGTGTAATGGCCATTCAGTGGACCATATGTTCTAGAGTAGCTTTAGCATGCCTTTTACAGTACAGAGAATTTCTAAAATTGCTAAAATTGTAATAAAAAATGTTATACAATGTTATAAACCAGGATAAATATCTTGATTTTTTATAGTAATTCGAGCAAAGTCTATTGGAAAAATATTGATGGAGAGGTTGATTCAAATACTCACAGTCCAAAAGCCAATTAATATTGCTGTCCTAGTTTTCACTGTTTAATACAGCATAGCAGTTTTAAATTTCTGAGGGTAGCTATGTTTTATGAAATGAAAAAGATTCTTATCAGTTAAATCAAATGAGTTCCAAATTGCAAGCTTCCAATATATTACAGTTTTCATAATATGTCTTCAGTAACACAAGGAAATGGGAGAGGAAATATTTCCATATGAAAATTGCAGTAAACTTCAGCAACTCAAAATAATTATCTCTCTCAAATGTTGGTTCAATGCCAGATAATAAACTACTTCAAAACTGCACTTTTTCCATGTATTTTATTTAAACTCATCATTTATCATGCTAATGAAGGATTTCCACTGAGTCTATTCTTTAAAATACCCAAATAAGAATTATTAACACAAAGCTCCCAAATGATACGTTTAGAAACATAACCTTAAAACACACAAAAATACATAAAAACGGAAACACTTCTTCAAGATGTTAGTAAAGAAAAAGAAAAATGTCCTCACCTTCCTAATACTTCTCTTGCTATAGCAGTTCTACCAAGTTCGAAGTAAGGATGGCACCAGTAGTACATTATCTGTCGTCATGTTAATTAAATGTAGCATCTTTCATATTCATTGTATGAAATAGTGACACACCTTGCCATACAAAACACTTGTGTTTCAAGGGAAGTCAACTCTGATTAACGGAAATATAACTGAACATGAAACCCAAAGACATCAGCTTTAAGCCTGGCTCCGCCACTTACTAGTTGTATGACATAACTTGACGTGGCATCTCCTTGAGCTTCCATTTTATTTTTAAAATGGACATATAAAATAACGAGCCCTCATGGATGTTGGGAGGGTAAGTTTAGTTAATACTTGTAAAATAAATTTGTAGACATTAAATCTTAACGCCTATGATAATGTAAATTGTTTTGCAATGGGAGAATACCAATTAATATGGCCAGTAACAGTATATGAGAGTCTCTTGCCAATACAGAATATAACCAGAACTTTTCTATTTGCCTTTCTGAAAAAAAAAAAAAGACTTATTTTGATTAAATTTCATTTCATTAATTTTGTGTGAGACTGGGCAACTTTTACAGGTTTAAAATGTCTTTTTGCTGTGACCTATCTGCTCTTGACCTTTGTTGGACTCTTGTCTTTTACACCTTAACTTATAAGAGCTTTCTAAAGATTGAGAATTAACATATTTGCCAAAGGCAAATATTTTTGGCCAATTTGTTTTTCTCTCTTCACTTTGTGTATAATTCTTGTTACATAGATATTTTAAGTTTTATAAAGTCATCTTTTCTGGGGATCCCTGGGTGGCGCAGCGGTTTGGCGCCTGCCTTTGGCCCAGGGCGCGATCCTGGAGACCCGGGATCGAATCCCACATCGGGCTCCCGGTGCATGGAGCCTGCTTCTCCCTCTGCCTGTGTGTCTGCCTCTCTCTCTCTCTCTCTCTCTGTGACTATCATAAATAAATAAAAATTTTAAAAAAAAGTCATCTTTTCTTAATGGTATCAAATTTTCATATCACTTAAAAATGATTTCTCCCATTCTTACAAAATATATTCTCCTAGTTTCCTCAAGCACTTTTGTGGTTGCCTTTTTTAAACTTATATCATGTACCAGAAGCTTATGTTGACAGCCAAGATGAGAGCTCATCACAGACTATTTCCCCCATTGATTGTTACTAAAAGCTATGTAGAAGATACAAAAGTATGGTACTGGCATAAAGAGATGTATATTAGCCAACGAAAGAGACTAGAGAGACCAGAAATAAATCCATGAATATATGGTCAACTGATCTTTAACAAAAGTGCCAACACTACACAACAGAGAAATGATAGTCACTTCAACAAATGGATAGGAAACCTGGATGTCCACATATAAAAAATGCAATTGGAATCATCTCTTCATATGCAACTCAAAATGAATTGAAGACTTAAATGTTAAGACCTGAGACTGTAAAACTTAGGAAAAAACACAAGGGAAAAGCTTCATGACGTTGGTCTTCACAATAATTTCCTGGACTAAAGGCACAGACAGCAAGAACAAAGCAAAACAAATAGCACTGCATCAGACTGAAAGGCTTCTGCCCAGCAAAGGAAATAATCAACAAAATGAAAAGGCAAACTATGGAATGAGAGAAAATATGTGGAAGCCATAAATCTGATAAAGGGTTAATCTTCAAAATATATAAGGAACTCCTTATGACTCAATAGCAGATATAATAGTCTGATTAAAAAATAAGGGTTTGAACAGACATTTCTCCAAAGATATACATATGGCCAGCAGGTAGATGAAAAACTGCTCATCATTAGTAATTATCAGGAAATTGAAATCAAAACCATAATAAGATATCATCTCAGACCTGTCAGGGTGGCTACTCTCAAAAAACAAAAAGACAAATATGGCTAGGGATGTGGAGAAATCGGAACCTTTATGCATTCATGGTAGGAATGTGTAATAGTGAAGCCACTATAGAAAACAATATGGAGGTTTCTCAAGAAGTAATACTAGTAATAGTTAGTAATACTAAAACTACTTTAGGATCTAGCAATCCCACTTCTGAATATTTACCCCCCAAAATTGAAATCAGGATCCCAAGGAGAAATGAGCTCCCATGCTCACTTCAGCATTATTCATAATAGCTAAGATGTGGAAGCAACTTAAATCCCCTTCTACAGATGAATGGATAAAGAAAGTGTAGTATATACACACACAATGGAATACTATTTAGCTTTTTTTTAAAAATATTTATTTATTTATTTGACAGAAAGAGAGAGCACAAGTAGGGGGAGTGGCAGGCAGAGGGAGAGGGAGGAGAAGAGGTTCCTCATGAAGCAGGCAGCCCAATGTAGGGCTTGATCCCAGGACCCTGGGATCATGATCTGAGCTGAAGGCAGACATTTAACAAACTGAGCCACCCAGGTGCCCCACTATTTAGCTTTTATAGTCTGTTATATGCAGCAGCATGGATGAACCTTGAGGATATTATGCTAATTGTAGTGAGCCAATCACACAAAGACAAATACTGCATGATTGCACTTATATGAGATATTTAAAATTGTCAAATTGATAAAATCAGAGTAGACTAATGTCTTCTGATAGCTTAGGAGAAGAGGAATTGGAGAGTCAATAATCAAGAGGCATAAAGTTTCAAGTAGGCAAGATGAATAAGCAAGCAACTGGAAATAGTTTAGAGTTTACTGACCCTGGTATTGTTGACCTAGAGACAGCAGCAGGCTTAACCAACATATTTAAGCATGATCCATATTTTGGTACTGTCTGGATCCCCACAGACATCAAAATAGGCAACTCATGTGGTTCCATCTTAAATGTTGGGGACTAGTTGTGGAATTGAAAAAGTTTAAAGTGAGTAGAGAAGCTGGATTAAAAAATTAAGAGAATGAAATAAAACTTTTCAAGTTTTTATCTAAATTCCAGTTAGTTGACATTTGGTGTAGTACCAGTTTCAAGAGTAGAATTTAATTATTCACCACTTATATATAACACCCAGTTCTCATCACAGCAAGTGCCCTTCTTAATCCCCATCACCTATTTCACCCATCCCATCCCCCCGACACACCTGCCCTTGGGTAAGCATCAGTTTATTCTCTAGAGTTAAGAGTGTGTTTTATGGTTTATATCTCTTTCTTTTTCCTCCCATATTTATCTGTTTTGTTTCTTAAATTCCACATATGAGTGAAATATACGAAATTTTTTTAATGACAAAAAAGAAAGCCAGGCAACAACCCAAATATTCTTCAGCTCCTGAATTGACAGATTAAGCTATAATCATATAGTGGAATAGTACTCAGCACTAAAAAGAATGAATTATTTATAAATTCAATGAATCTCCACTATTTTCTGTTCAATCAAAGAATCCACACTCACCAGGCAACATCATGTATTATTCTATTTATATGACATTCTGGTAAAGGTAAAATGATAAAGAACAGATTACTGGGTTAGAAGCTGGAGACTGATTACAAAGGGCAACCCAAGGACATCTTTGAAGATTTTGAAGATGACAGGATTCTTGATTGTGGTGATGGGCTTACATGGGGCTACATGACTCTGCATTTATCGAAGCCCATTAAACTGTTTACCACAATTTTTCCTTTACGTAATTTAGAAAGAAAGATTAAAAGGCCAAAACATATTAGTGACCTTTTGGAATTTATTTGGGTATAGGTTAGTAAGCTAGTTCACTGTTTATTTTTTTCCTCTTTAGCTATCAAATTTTCTCAACATCTTTATAAAATATTCACTATTTCTCTATTGAATGTCAAAATGTGGACTTTCATTTAAAATGTATGCATTGGACCTTTTTTTGTACTTTCTATTCTGACCCTAATTGTTTTAATTCCAGTATTTTCTAAGCATTTTTAATAGTTTTTAGAGCTAATCTTACTAGTTATGCTTTTTTTTCAGATTTTTAGTTTGCTACTATACCACGCAGTTTTTGTTTTCCTATATGAAATATATAAAAATGTTTGGTTTAAAATATATCTGATATTAGGCTAATAAATGAAATTACGAATAACCTTTATTCCTGATCACTGCATCAGTAGATTTATCTATGCTCTGTATTTAGTAAATAGAAGTAACAATCCATTTAATGAAGTCTCCTGAGGATTGTGGAGACCAAAACATTATTGCTGACATAATTCTGACTCTACCATAACCCCAAATTATAGCAAAAATCTCCAAAAAAAGTAGAAAATTATGAGAAGAATAAAATGTCTGAATCATAAGATAAACTTTTCGGACGTAAATTTATTTATTTATTTATTTATTCAGACGTAAATTTAGAAGCAAGTTCCTACACCTACACCTTTGAGCAATGTTTCTTTAATTCATGCATTTTATTTATTGTTTGTTTGCTTTTGCAGTAAAATGTGCTTTGAATACTCTCAGGGTTCAAAATAAGTAAGTCATTGTGAAATATAGGAATTAATAGATATAAAATTTATACATACACACACATTTTACATATATTATTGGAAAGGTATTGTTAAACTTTTTAGATTTGCATACCAAGAGCCAGCAGAATAAAGTCATTGTTAACAACTTGACGGTTAAGGCAACATTTCACTTTCAAGAAATGTATTTTTGGGATCCCTGGGTGGCGCAGCGGTTTGGCGCCTGCCTTTGGCCCAGGGCGCGATCCTGGAGACCCGGGATCGAATCCCACATCGGGCTCCCGGTGCATGGAGCCTGCTTCTCCCTCCGCCTGTGTCTCTGCCCCTCTCTCTCTCTCTCTGTGACTATCATAAATAAAAAAAAAAAAAAAGAAAAGAAATGTATTGTCAATGAATTGTTCCTTTAAATAGAAACTTAACTATTAGAAAAATGTTTTCTCCACTTGCGTTGCTTTTGCAATAGTTGATATATACATTTAACACTTTAATTGAAAAAAGTCTGCATTTGTAGCAAATGGGTCCCTTGGGCCAGATTGGGCATGGGTCCACAGGCCAGGGGGCCGGAGTTTGCAGAAAGCTGCCACATTAAACCATCCAGGCAGACATCATTCTTAACTTACAAGCAGAGGTCCAAGAATAAAATATGCCAAGAATGAGCTAATTTTGCATGTGTATGAGATGTTTAGAAATAAAAAGAAGAGACAGGATTTTAGAAATAGGAGATCTGAAGGCTAAAGGGAGACTTTTACCTTGCTAATCTGGAGACCCTGTGTTTATCTGTGTAAGAGGTGTAGGTGCAGTAAGGCAGGCCTAGAAACAGAGCCTATGGGGCCTGTGTAAGTGCAGAGGCTTGTGGAAGACAGGTTGCTCCAGTAAGGAGGAAAGTCACATCAAAGTCAAACTTTTTTAAATGACCTCGCCGTATTTTAGTTACCCACAGCATTTCATTAATTTTGAATATGCTTTCAAACATTTTATAAGTATAGATTGTGACATATAAAGATTATAAAATCAGGATTTTATTTTATGATAAAAGCAGAATTATATTTATATAATAAATATTATATATTGTATTATACACATTTATTATATCTAATGCTAAATGTATATTTCTTGTGTATCAAATCTGTTATTTACATATAAAATCTTAGTATATACAATTGTGTGTGTATGTATATCTATATATGTGTATGTGTATACGCACACATACACATACATACTATTGCAGGTTGAAGAAGATATGTTGAAGTTCTAACACCTAATACCTGTGAATATGAACTTACTGCACCAAAGGTCTTTGCATACATAATCAAGATCTTCATTGTTAGGACAAGACTCCTACAGAAGTAGGGTGAGCTCTTAATCCAATTGCTGGAGGCCTTATAAGAAAAGACAAGACAGAAGAGTCTGTGTCTTATAAGAAAAGACACAGAGAGAGAGAAAAAAAAAAAAAAGACACAGAGAGAAGAGAATGTCATGTGAAGACACACAGAATATTATGTATGGATGGAGGAGGCAGAGATTGGAGTACTGCATTTACAACTGAGGAATGCCAAAGATTGCCAGCAATGCCAGAAGCTAAGAGAAAGGCATAGAACATATTTTGAGTCAGCAGAGCAGGGCCCCACCAATACCTGCTCCCCAGAACTAAAAGAATAAATTTCTATTGTTTTATGCTACCTAATTTGTGCTACTTTGTTATGTTCTAGGAATCTATACATATGCTAAGGTAAATATGTGTTACCCTTATATATAATACTACAATTATATATATTTACATGCTATCTGTAAATTATACTTTTATATACATAAATGTAAATACATTTATACATAAATATATAGTAAAATTATCATTTGTGCATTTATACATTTATAGCATATATACAAAGATACATGCTATAAAATTTTTATCTTTTATGATGATATGTTCACACATCATACAAACACTATGCTACCTGCTTTCATGTACATTTGCTTACACTTTTTTTGTCACTCTACCCCATTTGAAATGTTTTCTGTTCAAAGGTTTATATTTTATTCATTGAGGAATATCAAGTTTTATTTTAATTGATGATTATGAAATATTTGTCACACATTCACTATGATTTTGTTCTGATGGACTCCATAGTCTTTGGCATGTAATGCATAAAACTATGTCACATAAGCTCATTTTAATATTTAGTGGCTGACCCCACCCAAGTTTCTTTCAGTCATGGGGTCACAGTAATTTCTTTTTTTTTTTTTAAGATTTTATTTATTTATTCATGAGACACACACACACACACACACACAGAGAGAGAGAGAGAGAGAGAGAGAGAGAGGCAGAGACACAGGCAGAGGGAGAAGCAGGCTCCATGCAGGCAGCCCTACGTGGGACTCAATTCTGGGTCTCCAGGATCCCACCCTGGGCTGAAGGCGGCACTAAACTGCTGAGCCACCCAGGCTGCCCTAATTTCTAAGTTCTATTTTAATTAAAACCCATCTATTTCTTTGTGTTGAATTTATAATCCGTGATTGTTTCTAAATTGGCTTTATGATACATTAATACTCCAATACTTATTTTTTAATCAATAATAACTCTCAAATGACTGTTGGTCATTTTTTAAATGCTACTATTCTTTCTAAATTTGCATAATTATATTATTATAAATGGTGTAGGACTAGCTGCCTTGCCAGTTAAGAGCCTGTCAGGTGTGAGAAAAGGCAGTCATCCAAGTTCAATATATAAGCTCCAACAAGTGGAATGAGGCCAAGTCAAGTTCCAAAACAATATACTAAGAACTCTAGCTGGTAGTACTTGGAATTAGAAAGGATCTTGGTTAGGGGAGTCTGGGTGGCTCAGTTGATTAAGTATCCCACTCTTGATTTTGGCTCAGGTCATGATCTCAGGGTGGTGAGATTAAGCCCTGGGTTGAGACCACATCAGGCTCCACACTGGGCATGGAGCCTACTTAAGATTCTCTCTCTTTCTCTCTCTCTTTTTCTCTTGGGCACCTGAGTGGCTCAGTCAGTTAAGTGTCTACCTTTAGCTCAGGTCATGATCCCAGGATCCTGGGAGTGAGCCCCATGGCTGGCTCCCTGCTCAGTTGGGGAGTCTGCTCCTCCCTCTCCCTCTGTTGCTTCCCCTGCTTGTGCTCTCTCTCTGTTAAATAAATAAAATATTTTTAAAAAATGATTTTCTCTCTTTCTCTCTCTCTCCCCCTACCCCCACACCACCCCCACCTGCCCCACCACCTCTCCATCCCCCCAGCTCAGGCAGACACACTATCTTTAAAAAAACAAAAGCAAAACAAAAGCAACAACAACAAAAATAAGGACCTGGGTTAGAAAGGCTTGATGTGACACGGGAAAGTTTAAAAAGAAATTCTAACCTGAGTGTAGGGCATTATCACTTATTGGTCATGTGAGGCTATCCAAACTGAGAAATGTGGCTAATTCCAATGTTTTAAATACTCCTGGCATGTTACCACGTTATATAAATATGAAAATTGATATCCTGTTTGGTAGCAATTTACTGTAGTCCATCCTAAGTGGATATTTTAAAATATCTTGTTTATAAAAGGACCTTAAGACAGATTTTTAAACAAACATTTGCGGGAAAATAAAGCCCAATCTCGTATTGTTGAGAAAAGTCCTGAGAGTCATTGAAAATAAGGTGACCTTACTTAACATATTGTTCCATTTGGCTCAAACAGGCTCTCAGAAAGGTACATTTTTTGTTCAGGCTAAAAACAAAATGTCACATCATTTATATTAGTCCTCTTCTTGTTTAAAAGCCTTGTTGACACGTCTTCATTCTTTGGGTGGGGTTTAATATTTAGAATTCCAAGATCTAATGATAATCATACCATATTATACGTAGATAGCATGATAAAATTTATAAAATGCAAGGCTAAAGATTAGGGTTTTTTTAAAGATTTTATTTATTTATTCATAGAGACACAGAGAGAGAGAGAGACAGGCAGAGACACAGGCAGAGGGAGAAGCAGGCTCCATGGCGGAGCCCAACATGGGACTCGATCCCGGGTCTCCAGGATCACACCCCAGGCTGCAGGCAGCGCCAAACCACTGCACCATCCAAGCTGCCCAAGATTAGTTTTTCAACACTAAATCCCACATAAAATATTTTCCATACTGATCCCTCAAGGAATGAATTGTTGGATAATAAAATTGTCAGTTCTTTTCTTCCCTTTGAGACTTTTTCTCCTCACTGAATTTGTTATTTCTAATTTGCTGTGGACTGGGAAATTAGAAAGTTAAGCTTCATGAATTTTTTGGTAAAATAAGAATAGGTAGATACTGAATGCTGATCTTAGGAACTATCCTATGACCAGGATATGAACTACAGGATATGAAGATCCTAGGAACTATGCAATGCACATGTATTTAAGATATTTGTTGTCTGCTTAGAAGAATTTCAGGGCTGTTATCAGATTCCCCAGACAGTTTCTCTGTTACTCCACCCTGCTAGAGAGCAGACACAATTTGCCCCTGTGATATTTGATTGTACCTGTTTGTCAGTCTTTTGTTGCTCTTAGAACCATTTTTTTTCAAGCATATAAGAAAGCCAGCATTGAGGTTTTAGCTATACTTCATTTTGTTCCTTGTTCTATACTGTTCAGCTACAATTTTAAAAGGAACTGCTATGCATAACGCTGCTCTAATACTCTCAGTGATTCTGCAAAATAAGAATAGTTTCCTCCTTTCATAAATAAGAAAAACTGAGTTTCCACGATATTAGGTAATTTTCCCAGCAGGACACAACTAGGACGTGGCAGCACTGGGAAAGTGTCCAAACCAAAGCTCACATTCTCCTCTGCATTCAGCTCTATATTATCATACCAGCTCCTCTGGATTTAGAGGGTATGCAGTAGCCTTCCATCAGTCTCTACTAACAGGAGAATATCTCTAGGGAAATCTTTAGAGAGATGTTTAGAGAGATGAATCTCTAAATTTTTCCTCTAAGGAGAAAAAATAAAATAAAATGTCTCAGATGCTGGCCAAGCGCTGCATCCTGTAGTGCCAGACCCGGATGTACACTTCTCCTGGAAACAACCCCAGAAACTTGGAAGACGAGCAGCAGAAAAGTTGGCTGGATAGTAAGAATCAAGTACTGGAGATGCAAAGTACAAATAAGAGGTGATGGGACAAAAGGCAGGAATCTAAGTAGTGGCTCAGGGTCAAGAAGATGAAACCAATAAAGAGATTGGATTAGACTAGAACTGGTCAACAATGAGCAGGAGTGGGGTCCAGGGCTCTTAGCAGAAAAGTCATATGCATCTGCTGCTGGCAGGAAGATCCTTGAGAAAAAGATTATGTCTCTTTGTTTCAGTGATCCCACAGCAACCAGAATCGTGTCTTGTGCATTAATTACTGTACTTAAGGGCCGCCGTGGGATTGCCCTGGACTACAAGCAAACTGGCAAAATCTACTAGGCATGGAGCATCAGTGACAGAGAAGAGTAGACAGCATGCTAGAGAACAAGAATGTCTGGGCAGCTGTGGGGTGGGGTGAGAGCATTCTGCTTCCACCTTCTTTTTTATTCCCTCGTGCTCAGACATGACAGGGTTACACTGACACTAACATATCAACTTTTGGTAGCATTCATTGGGCTTTGGAAATCTTCCTCATCCCATCATAGCTGGTTTATCAATGAAGACTGATTTTTTTTTTGCTTGCTTTTGTTTTGTTTCTTCTTAAAATGAAAACAGCAGTTTGATGACTAGAGACACTGCAGAGCCTTGCCTAAGCTTGCAGTAGAAAGAATGAGTGGTCAGCTTTTCCTTCATGTCAGTGTTGGTGCCCTGGGCTATAATTTGTATTTCTGCTAAGACTGTCCTAGTCATTTTTCTTGTCTCAGCTTAGCTCTGGACCCACAATCCTTTTATGACATGTACAACTCTTTGGGATATTAAGAAACAAATGCTTCTGCATGAGTTGTCATCCTGGGATGGGTCTTGTACACTAATCTCCCTGGAGTAATTGACTGAAATTTAGAATTACTAAATTTTCAAAAGCTATCAAATGATCAAATGGTATTAGATGTGATTTTGTTGCTTCATTTGGTCAGATGCGATACCACCTTCATTTGTGTGGCTGGAGTCTGGCTTTTAGCTGAAATGAAACAGCACTTCACAATTCCTCAGATCCCTCGGATGAAGTGAAACAAGTAAGGAGAGGTCTTGGGGAAGTGCAGTTTTACAAGACATTCAAAGTAGAAAGACTTTATTTTTGAAAGCACATGTTGATAACTCATAATGGTCAAAAGTAATTCTCTATGTCAAAGTACAACTTCTGTAATTTACATGCACATTTTCCTGTCAACTGTGAGTTTGAAAACAAAATTATACCACATTGTGAGTTTTGAGGCTCTCTTCATTGCATTTTAAAATAATATTTTACGAGGAAGAAACTGGGTGCTTCTTTATGGTTCTGAATGAGTCACCAGGGTGTGCCCTAGACACCCATCATCTTCCCTACAATAAAGGGATGACATAAACTAGCATCATTATAATTTTATCTTAATTAGTTTTTTATAGGCTTTAACATTTCTTCTTCTTTTTTTATCATATTTTTCTTTAAAAAATACGATTATTATTTCCCCCATAGCATTTGTCCCATATTTTTAAATGCTAAGAATGCCCCATAAACAAAGCAAAATAAGCTTTCTCTAAGCTATTGTGCTAATTTGAAGACTTGGTCTAAATTTACAAAGGGGAATGAAGTTTCTTCCCCCACATAAACCCAGATGAAAAAGAGAACCTGGGAAGATTTTGTTCTATAATTCTATTTTTAGTACCAAGGAATAGTTATGAGAGATTCCTTCTTCTCCAGAAGGAAGGAAATGTGATGTGAGACATAAGAAGGCAAAGGAACAAGAGGTAAGTGCTGGCACTTTAAGTATGATTGCTTCTGTGTTAGATCTCTAATGGTGTATAACAAATTGCCACATGCTTAGCAACTTATAACAATATTAATGTATTATATCACTGTTTCCATGCATCAGGAATCCAAATTCTTAGCTGGTCCTCTTCTCAGTGTCCCCTAAGACTAAGTCAAAATGTCAGATGGCTTCATCCTTATTTTGGAAACTTGACTAGGGAAACCCTCTTCCAAGCTTTCTCAGTTTTGGGTGGAATTCATTTCCTGTGGTTTTACAGCTGAGGTCCTGCTGTCTCACTGGGTGACCGGCTTTCAGTGATTATGCTCCACATCCAAAGGTTGTGATCAGATCCTTGCCACATGGTTCCCTTCACAACATGGTGGTTTGCTCCTTCAAGATTAGCAGGGTGGGGCAGCCCAGGTGGCAGCAGTTTAGAGCTTGCCTTCAGCACAGGGTGCAATCCCGGAGTCCCACATCGGGCTCCCTGCATGGAGCCTCTTCTCCCTCTGCCTGTGTCTCTCCATCTCTCTGTGTCTTTCATGAATAAATGAATAAAATCTTAAAAAAAAAAAAAAGATTAGCAGGGTCTGTCTCATGCTTTGAATTGCTTCTCTCAGGAAAGGGCCACATCCTTTTAAAGGGTCACATGACTAGGTCAAGCTAGCCCAAAATAATATCCCTTTTGACTAACTCAGAGTCAACTGATTTGGGACCTTAATTACATCTGCAAAATCTTTTCACCTTTATCATATAACGTGACCTAGTCATGAGAATGAAGTCTACCATATTCACAGTCCCGTCCTCACTCGCGATACGGAGCATGGACACCAAGGTGTGGCAATCATGGTGCCATCTCAGAATTCTGCCAACCCCACAACTTCTTTAACTCATTGTTCTGAAAAGAGCAGCCAATTCTGCCAATTGATGTGCCTGAAGTAATAAAAAAGTTCTCCTAGATCAGGCTACTTGAAAGCTGAAATAAATGGGATAAAGGACAAATAGCAATAGCACTGAAAAAAATATTCGTCCTTCTATGTCTGGTTGAATGGCTACCGTGAATAATCTCCTAATGCCCCCTCCCAAAAAAAAAAAAAAAACTAAAACGAAATCTAAACAATGTTGAATACAATATTTTAAAATGTCTCTGGTGCATCAATAAGCTAGAAATTAAGCAAGAAATACTCAAAGGACTTGTACTAAAAATAGACACCCAGCATGGGAAGCTGAGCACTGATGTTGGTGTTTGCATGAAGACAGCACTGATCCCAGGGCTTGGGGGACAGGAGACAATGCCAGGGCCCCCAGGATGGCAGGTCTGATAAGAAACTACATGCAAAGGTAGAATTTCTCAATGGAATAGGAGTAAACTGGAATTAAATAGCCAACTCTGGAAGACTATAAAAAAAATTGTCTCAAACTCTGCTGCTGGGCAGAAAGACTACAAAAACTTCGAATATTTATTAAATGGTTCTCAAGCAGATTTTTCGTCCAAATTCACCTTAGTTTGGTATACTGAATATGTTTTAGATTAAAAATTTAAAGTAGCCCAAGGTGCCTGGTAGAAAAAAAAAATACAATCTCCTCTCCAAAGTAACTTTCTTTCACATGGGCCTCAAAGTGGATTGCATAATATTGTTGCAAAAAATATGATTTCACTATCAAAAATCAAATACACACACACACACACACACAGAGACCAAGGAACAAGACACCATGAAAGAGAATAAGCAGGAAAAATACAAAATAAAATCAGAGATCTGACCATCACTATAAATGCAGTAATTGAAACAAAACACATACAGTTTGGAATGGAAGAATCATAACTCATTATTTTGGATGATATGATTTATAAATAAAATACTCCAAAGAATCTACAGATAATTTTTAACATCTATGAGAGAGTGCAAGTTTAAAATATATTATCATTCCACAAGAATAACCTGAATTTCTCTACCTCAACAACAGATAGAAAATATATTCATTAAATATATCATTTATATTACCATAAAATCTAAAATAGGAACAAATCTAAAGACATTTTCAAGACCTTCATGAAAAAACTTTACTAACAGGCATTCAAAAACGTCTAAATAATAAAGAGATATAACAAGTTCATGCATTGAAAAATCAATGGTGAAAGATCTATTCTCCATACAAAATCAATACAGTTGTAATCAAAATCCTAAAATCTTTAGAATTCTTTTAATACTATAGCAATGAACACTGTAAAGTCTATGTGAAGAGATACCGATATTTATAAATGGACTGAGGAGTCTCAAAATGGTGCTGTAAACATATAGAAATTTGTCTTATGAAAGAATTGTACTGTAGATCAGTGGTGAAAATGTTTTATCACATGCCAAAATAAATTGAGTCCCATCTAATTACCCAAAATAAATCCATGATGGATTGAAGCCTTAATGTGAACATCAAGACCATAAACTTTTAGAAGGCATACAGAACAAGAATAATGAGGACGAGAAAAATACCTTAAGACATAAAAATATAGAACATAAGGAAAATGATTAATAAAATTTAAGTTTTAAAAAATCACTCATTAAGATATCAGAATCAGAAGCCAACTAGTGTACTGAGAAAAGATAATTATGCCGCAAATAATTTACAGAAGGTTATTATCCAAGATAAACAACTATACATCAATAAGGAAAAGATAAGCAATAAAAGTGGGTGAAATATTTGAATGTTTAACAGAGCAAGTGTAGTTAATACAAGATGATTAAACTTATTGGTAACTAGGGAGATGCAAATTAAAAAGCACACTCTAAAGATTGCTAAAATTAAAAACCATGAAAATGTCAAGTGTTGGCAATGATTTGGAATAAGAACACTAGTACTTTGCTATTTGGAGTGTAAATTGGAAAACAATTAGGCAGTGTCTAGTAAAGATTATGCTCATACCATGTAACATAGAATTTCTATTCTTAATTGTACTCAGAGCAGTGCTTTCCAGAATTTTCAAAGTATGACACATGTAAACAAAGAAAATATACAGATGGTATATACTAAATTTTAAATATAGAAGCATCTGTAATGAGGCTTAGATTTTTAAAAGTTCATTAGATTACCTTTTTAAATATAATATTTTAAAAGTAAAATATAAGGTATCTTGGAGCAAATTTAATTTTAAATTTACCCAAAACTTCCAAATAATATGTTTTCAAAATATTTATGGGAATATTGAATTTGTTTCCATGAATATAACTTTATCTTCCCTACACTTGCAATTGTCATGTCAGTTCTTGAGTTTTCGATGACGACTCTTGCATAATCAATTCTTCATATACTCAAAACTCAGCATAAACAAAGAACTTGTACATGCACTCAAATATGTAATGAAAATTTAAAATTAATTTCTCAAAACCAAGAGGCTTGTACAACAGTTGAAACTACATTTAGAGTAAAAAAACTCAGATCTTCTTTTTATTCCAATGGGAAAGGTGCACATTCTTGCAAAATATAACATCATTCTGGGTATATTTGTGACAGTGTTTTTGAATGAGATGAACATAATTCACTAGACTGATGAAAGTAGATTACCTTCTCTAATGTGGGTGGCCCCATCTAATCAGTTGAAAGCCTGGCAAGAACAAAAAGGCTGATCCTTCCCCCAAGTAAGAGAATTCCCTTCTGTCTGATTGTAATATCAGTATTTTTCTTCTCTTGGGACTCAAGCTGAGACATCACCTTTTCTTGGGTTTTGAGTGTGCTGAGCATTGAGCTAGAACTTACACCATCATTCTTCTGATTGTCACGACTTCAGACTGAGACTGAATCTATATCAGTGACTACCACTGGCTACCATTGGCTCTCTTGGGTCCCCAACTTACCAAATGTATTTTTTTTTTGAAATTTATCAGCCTCCTTATTGTATTAGCTAAATCCTTATATAAACCTCATTATATGTAATATACATATAATGAAGGCATACTTCATTTTAATGCACCTCACTTTATTGTGCTTCATAGTTTCTACCCTCCCCCCACTTTTTTTTTTTTTTTTTTTTTTTTTTTACAAAATGAAGGTCTCTGGTATACCTACATTATATCAAACAAGCCTATAGGTGTCATTTTCCTAACAGCATTTTCTCACTTGGAGTCTGTCACACTTTGGTAATTCTTGCAGGATTTCAAATGTTTTCATTATTATTCTATTTGTTATGGTGATCATATGATAGCCAGAATTTTTTAACAATAAAGTATTTTTTAATTAAAGTATGTACTTGTTTTTTAGGCATAAGTCGATAGCACACTTAATAGACTATAATATAAACATTTTTTTGTGTACACTGGGAAACACAAAACTCATTTGACTCCCTTTATTGCAGTATTCACTTTATTGTGATGCTCTGGAATGAAATACACAGTATCTCTGAAGTATGTCTGGATATAGTATTGGTTATCTTTCTAGAGAACTCTTACTGATACCTCAAGTATTTCAAAATAATGCAGAAGCCCGCATATTCAGAAAGCAAATTGTAACAAGCCTTCATGCTAATAAAAGTGCACATCAGCTACAAATTAACAAAACTACCGGATATTTGAAGACATTGATTTAAGCACACCACCTGGATTCCCCACAGTCTCCTGCTCTTAACCGATCTCTTCTAAGCTGTATGCTGTGCTCCTTGGCTACCTGGAACCAGAGCGCCAAGTAGCTATAGGACCCTTATCTATGATGGACAATAGTACTCACTTTGCAGTCAGCACTTAAAGTAGATGTCCAAGTGATAGAGCACTTTTTGGTGAGGCACAGAGCTTCTGAAGACATCATAACGAGGACATTATTTAGTGTGTGCTCACAACCAAAGGAAAATACAGAGTGACGGATCAGATTCCATTTTATTCTTGGAGCATAAGAGGTGGCAGCCAGCGTTTGAAGCAACTGCCCAAGGGCACCAGCCAATGTAGACTTCCCTAGGTAACCTCAGCATGGAGTCAACCAATATTTTTTAGTGCAATCTATGACCTAATACTGACATAACTCTTAAAATATCTACCATAGAGAAATTCTTTCACGTGTGCACCAGAAACATGCACAAAAAATAGAGCATTGAAGCGCATTTTGTAAAATCAAAAAACACTGGAAACAAATCAAACGTCCAGCAAAGCTTAAAAAAATTGAGACCATGGAATGCTCTACCTCATTGAAAATGAATAAATTATAACCACATGCAAAAGTATAGGTGAAGAGCATAATACAAAGTAAAGAAGCAAGTTGCAGAAGAATATTGTAAACTAACCAGTATATTACAGCTGTTTGTGCTTATTTATATAATGCAATATACATATTACTTAGTATATAGTACAAGTAAATAGGAATAAATACAAATTCAATTAAAATATAACAATAAGAACATAATAAACACAAAATTTTATGATAATTATTCCTTCTAGGACAGAACAGAACAGGATAAAATCAGGAAATGACACAAAAGGGATATATAAGTTAATAAAAAGGCTTTTTTTCTCCTTAAATCATGACTATTCAAGTGATAATTATGTCAATATTTATGTCGTCATGTATTTTGTACTAAAATTCATGTTTCAAAAAAAATAAATAAAATTCATGTTTCACTAAAAACAAAGATAACAATATACCCTTGATTTTTAAATCAAACTGATCATATGAAGACAATTATGTCAGTAAGTGGATTCATCATATTTAAATCTCTCCCAGAATAGTTACTTGTTAAGAAATAAATCCTGAAATGTTCTAAGAGAGAAAATACTTGTATTGTGTATGTACTTGAATGTATATGTAGCTAACTACAAGACTGACACAACAACCTGATACAGGAAAAGAAACATCACAGAAAAATTACCAGTAAATATGTTGTTTGTGAAGGCAGAGAGGAGTTCTAGAATAGAATATTCTTTTTTAAAAATAGTTTTTATTTATTTATTCATGAGAGACAAAGAGAGAGGCAAGAGACATAGGCAGAAGGGGAAGCAGGTTTCATGCTGAAAGCCCAATGCAGGACTCGATCCCGGGTCATGCCCTGAGCCAAAGGCATATATTCAACCACTGAGCCACCAAGGCATCCCTAGAACATAATCTTTTTAAAGATGAATGAATCTCAAAGAAATATCATGAAATGGGAGCAAGTTGCCGATATCAGTTTGCCAGAACTTTGCTTTCTTTTCTCTTATGCTCACCTGAATCTAGGAGAGCAAAAAGTTCTTCCTGCTGTAAGCAGAATAGTTAGCCTCTGTACATATAGAATGTAGTTCTGCTTTTGTCAAGAAGCTAAGGTCTCCAATTCTTCTTCACAAGAAATGAAAGTATCTTCCTTACCAGTGTATCATAATGCCTGGAATATCCATATTCACATTGCTTATTTTAAACCAATGCATACTGCACTGGGGTAAACATACTCCCCCTAGATATAAATGCAGTGGGGGCACAGAGCACTCAAATCTGTCAACTTCACTTGATCTTTGTCAAAAGGCCAAGAAGAAATACAAATCTGTAGGCATAATATTTGTTTATTTGTTCTTTTAATTTTATAATATGTCTGGCTCAAAGGGGGTAACTGCCAAGACCAGCCTCAAGGGAGTTCATTTTCCAAAGGAGGGAGAAAGAATAGGCAAATAGTACATAGGAGAGAGCTCTTATCTCTCAGTAGACCCAGCATATTGGAAGGGCTTCCACTCTTAAGGTCTTGGAAATCTGTATAGGCGTGGTGTAGCCCAGTGATGAGAAACCAAAGAAGTTGAAAAAAATTCCAGACTACCTGGATTCTCATTGGAAAAAAGTGTAGCTCACAGACAATTGGGCTTTCAGGCCCATACTGTGGACATGAGATCCAATTTCACACTACTCATGTGATGTGGGCATCCCCAAACCAAGAAATTAATACAAGAATATTTACAATCCATAGGGACCCTGTCCTGAACAGTTGAAAAAGGACAATATTTCCAGTATACAGCATATGGGATTCCTAAGAAGAGCATCTTGAATTCACAAAGATTCTAAAAGATTCAAGACATAAAGCTTTCTAAATGAGAGCTATAAGGAAGATGTAACCAACAGGAGAATTTGAGCACCAGGGAATAAGGGGCATGGGCTCATCAAGTATTTAAAATGCTCAAAGGGGGGACCTGGGTGCTGGAGTCGGTTAGGCTCTGACTCTTTGACTCAGGTCATGACCTCAGGATCATGAGTTCAAGCCCTGCATTGGACTTGAAACTCAGCATGGAGTCTGCTTCAGATTCTCTCTCCTCCCTCTGCCTCTCCTATTTGTGCTCATTTGCTCTCTCTCAAATAAATAAATAAATAAATAAATAAATAAATCTTAAAAAAATAAAACATAATGCTCATGGAAATAAAGAGATTTATTTTTTTTTAAAGATTTTATTTATTCCTGAGAGATAGAAGGAGAGAGAGAGCCAGAGACACAGGCAGAGACAGAGGCAGAGGGAGAAGCAGGCTCCATGCACCGGGAGCCCGACGTGGGATTCGATCCCAGGTCTACAGGATCGCGCCCTGGGCCAAAGGCAGGCGCCAAACCGCTGCGCCACCCAGGGATCCCGGAAATAAAGAGATTTAAAAAATAAAAAGAAAGAATGTAATATTATGAGAAAAGAAAACATTTTTGGACAACAGTGTAACATGAATTGATCATGAACATTTGGTGGGAATTTGTTAAAAATAAAAAACCTGGGATCCCTGGGTGGCGCAGTGGTTTAGCGCCTGCCTTTGGCCCAGGGCGTGATCCTGGAGACCCTGGATCGAATCCCACATCAGGCTCCCGGTGCATGGAGCCTGCTTCTCCCTCTGCCTATGTCTCTGCCTCTCCTTCTCTCTCTGTGTGACTATCGTAAATAAATAAAAAATAAATAAAAATAAAAATAAAAAAATAAAAAACCTGATAGTAAAGTAAATAAGTACATAATTAATTAACATTCTTTACTATTAATCCTCTGGTAAGAATTTTGCTACAATGCTAAGTGAGCTTGGGAGAATCTTTCAGACTACTAAGAGAATGAAATGATTCCTGTCTCAGCAAGGAAATCCCTTATGAGAGAGTCATACATGATAAAGTAACAGAGCTAACTTTGATACATATTGGGACAAGTCTGGGCTCTTGTAATATTGTGACACCAAAGAAATGTCCAGGATGCTGAGTCCAATAGGCAATGTTAGCTCTTTTCAATTCATTATGACTCTAACACTGTTAATAATTATTGTTACCATGTTGGAGTATGATTTAGCTATCAAGAGATATGACCAGTACTTTACATTTATCACTTCAGTTAATTCTCCTACAATGCAATGGACAAGTATCACTCTCATTAACAGATAGGGAGACAATGAGAAATTAAGTAACTTGTCCAGACAAGTGGAAAATGATTAATTCAAATCTGTGACTCTCATGCACTCTACTCCCATCAAGAGGACTTTTCTCATTTAACCCATGGTGTTTTGCTGTAACAGCACCATTCTCTATTAAGACGTTTACAAATTTTTGTTTGTAACTTAAAATGTTCTTCTATTGAAATAAGCATACAGTATAAAACAGATATTATTAAAAATAATTCACGAAGCTTCATGTTGGGTCTTTGCAAACTGCTCTATATTACATCCCTAGGCAGTTGGGGGTGGCATTCACTCTCTTTTGTCCTTGAGTGTCTTCAAGGGGAAAATATAAGGATTGTATTTCTAAGGTTTCTGTTAGCCCAGTGCACATAACAGTGCAGGCATCCAGTCCATATTTGCTAACATAGGAGAACAGATGAGCTCATCTCTTTATGTTGCCATTCACCATCTCTGAATAAATATGACAGAATGAAAGGCGGGTGTTATGGGTAAAATTGTGCCCCCCACTAAGATATGTTGAAATTCTACCCCAAGTACCTGTGAGTGTGACCCTATCTGAAAGTAGTCTTTGCAGTCATAATTAAGATGAAGTCTTATATGACTTCATCTTAATCCAATATGACTATTGTCCTTATAGGAAGAAGAAAAGAGACAGATATAGTGACACACAAAAAAAAGATGGCTCTATGAAGACAGAAGCAGAGACTGGGGACACATACCAAGGAACACTTGGGCCTACCCAATGCTAGAAGAGGCAAAGTAGGATTCATCCTCAGAGGCTTCAGAGGGAGCATGGCGAAGGCCTTGCCATGACTTTAATTTGAGAATTCTAGCTTGAAGAACTGTAAGAGAATAAATTTTCTGTTGTTTTAAGTCATCCAATATATATAACTTTTTAATAGTAGCCCTGGGAAGCTAATTCAGTAGGATAAATAAACTTTGATGGATTCTAGGAAAAGGAGTTTAAAAAATAAGTCATTGGTACTATGGATCCTTGTAAGTTAGAACAGACCCAGGATTGGGGAATCCCAAAGTGGAGTTGTGAAGAATTACTGGAAAAAAAAAAGTTTCTACCTCTTCGATTAGCATCCTTTTTGGAAAAAGAGGTCTTTTCTTTGTTTTTATTTAAGCAGTGGGTCTATTATGGCCAAAAGACAGAAGTGGGCAGCTTTTTTATTCTCACTGTATGAATCAAACTTGTCTACTTGTCTTTAAGCTTAGAGATTATTTTTAATTAAAACTGAAATCTAAATATTTCCAGTAGAAATAGCATGGTAAAACTGTTCTTCCTGTGGATGTTTGTGAGATAAAGTTAATATTTAATGTAAAAATAATGTTTACAATATTATTGAATATAAAGACATCATTTAAAATGAAGATCCTTTCTCATTTATTTTTATTTGTAAATACCTTTAGGTAAGATATTAGAATGTGTTCTATCTATTGAAATGAATTACTTTTTGGTTTTCACTTATTTCAAGAAATGTTTCTCAAGGTGTGGCTCTCTTTATGCACTTGCATAATGATTTTATTTCCTATTTTCTTTTTATAAGTATATTCATTTTCAGATTATAAAATATGCAACAGTTTAAAGACACAAATGAAAATTGTCCATAATACTTACCAAGAAACAACCTTATTTACACTTAAATTAGTATTTTGTATTTTATATGGTGTCAACCAACACGTACATATACTTTTATGAAAACAGTTTCAACATCAATACATATATAATTACAGCATTACTTTAAATATATATATATACTTCATTGTTTTGGAAATGGGCATATTTGCTTCCAAATTTTATTATTATAAGAATGTTGTAATAAGGGCTCTCATATCAGGAACATATAAATTTTCCAGAGAATTTACAGGGTTAATTGATAAATAAAATTCTTAACATCTAAGATAAGTCCATCATACAAGAAGATGAATTTGTGGTCCAGATGAGAGACTGGATGTTTAGCAGTTGTCAGTGTGTATTGCAACTGGGTCTTTAAATTAGCTGTATTTCTAGTCTGGTATCAGGTACCCATACCGGTGTACTTTATAGAGTCCCTAACAGGATTTCTTTCTTTCTTTTTTTTTTTCCTGGTAACTGTAAAACATGGTTTGTAAGTCATAGTCCTCTGATATTTGCCTTTGAGACCTTCAGGGAAGGGCAGCAAACAGCAGCAAACATATCACTTATTCTTACCATATGTCTGCAGGAAAAACATGATGTAGGACTTCTGTTCCTCAATTTTCTGTCTTGCTTTGACAACCGACTGTGTGAAGATTTGACTTGAGGCTCAGCATTCTCAATCCCCGCATTTACAAGAGTGAAATTATGCTTGAGACATAGAACCAATTTATAAGAAATTTCTAAGAAACCTGACATTGGCTCCTCCTTCTCATTCCCATCTTGTTTGCAACCAGATGTTTGCTACAAAACAAGTCTAGGCAAGCTTTTAGAAAGGCAGAGTTCTGGGGCGCCTGGGTGGCTCAATCAATGAAGCGTCTACCTCTGGCTCAGGTCAAGATCCTGGGGTCTTGGGATGGAGCTCTGCCCCGTGTCAGGGTCCCTGCTCAGCAAGGAGTCTGTTTTTCTCCCTCTCTCTCCCCCTGCTCATGCTCTCTCACTCACTGTCTTTCAAATAAATAAAATCTAAAAAAACCAAACCAAAACAAAAAACAAAAAACAGAAAAGAAAAGGAAGGCAGAGTTCTGTCCTTCTGCTTTCTGGTCCTGTTACTCACTCAGTGCAGGGAGTGGAGCCTGCACAACTTGCCTCAGAGGGCCAGGCCTTCCCCAGCCACTCTGAGGGCATGTGTGGCTGTGTGTGTAGGTGAACAAACTCCTGACAATGCTGGGAATGAAAAATCGTAGGGGCTATAGCTTATTTCCAAGGAAAAGTAGGTTTGATGGTTTTCTGAACTGTTACTTTGACAACTCAGAGAACAGACAAAACAATAGAGGCTTTTCATTGAAGCAGGAAGAGAGGTCTTGTCTTTTTTTTTTTTTTTTAAGATTTTATTTATTAACTTGAGAAAGAGAGAGTGTGTGTGCACTATTGGCGGGGGAGGGGCAGAAGGAAAAAAAAAGGGAGAAGCGGACTCCTTGCTGCTCAGGGAGTCCGACATGGGGCTCCGGGCTCCATCCCAGGACTCCGGGATCATGACCTGACCAAAGGTAGACGCTTAACCAACTGAGCCACTCAGGTGCTCCAGAATGTCTTTTCTATGCTTTACAAGAGTTCCAAAGGAGATAGATCCACTCTGCATAAATCACTGCATATAGAAACCACCTCCTTCACCTTGGGTTTCTTGAAGATACATTAATGTCTGGCTACTTGTGACACAAACAAAATTTTGACTGAGTTGTATTTGATCATTGTTTTACCTCTATTAGAGGAACTGAGCTTGGTGGGTTCCTTGAAGTATGATTATACACCACAAAGCTCTGGTAACTTTGTAGGCTTTACCTCCAGTTCCATTTGTTTGATGATTAATACAATCATAACACATGTTACACTCTGCCGAACACTATTCACATCCCATGCCCCCCATTTTTTTTAGTTAAGAGAACTCTGATTATATGGGTCCAGCCTAAAACAAATGATATTTCTAAGCAATACTTGAAGCTAATGATGTGTATGTTACATAATTTTGGCCAATAGTATGTAAATAGCCATCTATTGAGTTTTTCTGGGAATTTTTACTTTCTTGAGATAGGTATCGCTCCTTTGTCTTTATCACTATCTCTTCTTCCTGTAAGTTATCTAGTATTTGGAATCATAAACGTGAATGCTACGGGCTAAGAGTGGGAGTAGGAACCTGGGTCCCTGATAGCACCTTGTTGCCAGCTCTGATTTGTATATCACTCAGATTTCTTATTGCTTGGAACACAACTCCCACCCCGCCCTTCCCCCCTCCCCCCACATAAGGTAAACCCTTGGAGTTTTCTTTACTGTGAAGTCAAATGCAATTCTTTTCCTAGACACTTAGTTAATGCAAGTGAAATGCATGATTCCCCAGACTCTGCACATTCAGGCAATACAAGGTAAAATTTAATTTTTGCTTAATCAATAAAATTGAGGAGGTAACTCTCTTTTCAGAATAAGCACATGAATTCCAAAGTTTAAGAAAAGTTAATTTTTCAGATTCTCTGTTCCAATCTTCTTCAGTAGAATAGATAACATTTAGCTGACTATGAGTGCTTTAAAATTTCAAATATATAATTTGTACAACATTTTAAAATTGAAGTTACATTTGATGCTACATGAAGAAGCATTAAATTATGAGTCAATCAAGATTTGAAGTGCTGTGTGATTCTCTTAGAATATTTGATTAAATATAGATGCAGGTGTTATCAATAATGCATGTGCATTCAATCAGAAATCTTGATTTTTTGTTCAGTTATTTAATTGAAATCTCAGACATTAACACACTTCTAAAATTCTGTTACACTAAGAAACTAGTTATTCCTCCACAAAGACTTATTTTAAATGTCCCTGGAAATGTTCTTTCAAGAAGAAAAGGAGAAAAGTTGATGCTTATGAACTATCTTTCTCTGTATGGTAACAGTGGAATAATAGTAAAACTGAAAGTTCTATTAGTTATGCTATTAGCCATCCTATTCAGGGAGCAAAAAAATGTAAATAAAATGTTTTCCTATTTAATAAGAGGAAAATCTTCAGGCTACAGAAAATTCAAGCATATATTAAACCAATGTTAGTAGAAAGGGATAATACTCACTTTTTAGACCACCAGATATTTGATATTTACACATAATATTTATGTGTAACTTTATGACTAGAGAACATCAATTCTTTCTCATGTTGGGAATGCAGTCTTTTGGGGGGAACTATTTGTTTCATATTTTGTCCATGTAATTTTGTTGTGAAAGTCCATTCACAACCACTGCCCTCTAGTCTCTGGCTTGTAAACATATTAAAACTGGGCTGCTTAGAGTTCTCCACTTGTTTTTTCTAACTAAAGCTCAAGAAA
Organism: Vulpes vulpes; assembly: GCF_048418805.1. Lineage (NCBI taxonomy): Eukaryota > Metazoa > Chordata > Mammalia > Carnivora > Canidae > Vulpes > Vulpes vulpes. Next base: position 150,854,634 of record NC_132780.1, read on the forward strand.
AACCAACTTCTATTTTCTTTCTGACATGAGGTTGTGATTGTAGTGATGATTGGGGTAACATTCTAAGCTCCTAGGGATACCCATCTTGAGGAAAATTACCACACAGAGGATAGTAAAGATGAAAGAAGGAATAAGATCCCTTCCTTTTTCATCATTTGGTTATACTAGTAATATTTCCCTATTTTGATTAAATTGTTTTTCTGTCCTTGTAATCAAAATAGTCCTAACAATGGAATAATGTGATTCATTACTATTCAACAAGACGTTTATTTAATACTTATTATAGCTGATGATAAAAGATGAAAGCTAGTGCTAGAACTTACGACTTATCCAAGGAGATAAACACATTAAAATTACTCTAGTGCAAAATATGGTGTCTTAAATGCTGTGAGATGCAAGAAGAAAGGGCAATTTTCAGCAAAATCAGAAACTTTAAAGAAACTCTGATATTGGTGCACAATCTTAAAGAAGTTGGAAGATTGGAAGGCACGTGGCTGGCTCAATTGGTAGAGCATGCAACTTTTGATATGTAGGTCATGAGTTCAAGCTCCACATTAGGTAGAGAGATTACTTTTGAAAAAGTTGGAAAATAGGTAAATGGGGTAAAGAGCATTATGAGTAGGTGAATACACATGGGCAGGGACCTGAGGGTGTGAAAGTACATTGTATAGTTTGGAGAATGGTGAATAACTTGACATAGCTAGAGCAGGAGGTGTCTCTGTGTTGGAGTAGTAACTGAAGATGATGTTTTAAATGTGGATAGGAATGGATTCCTAGGATGAAATGCTCTATTTTATGGGAATGTAACCATGGAAGAGCTTAGATTTAACAAAGAGAATAACATTCTGTTTTTGAAGGAAATGCTGGAAACATGACAATTAGGAAAAAGAAAAAAAGTACTTTGATGAATGGATGATAAAACAGTTGGGGATATCTGTTAGGAACATCTTACAGTAGTGCCCAATAAAGATAAAGGGAGTCCATAATAGATGGTAGTCATAAAAATGGGGAAATTGATTATTCAGGATATTCTAAGTGTGAAATAGACACAAATATTCTCTTAGTATCAAAGTTAGAGAGGAGCCTAGAATTATTTTTAGCTTGTAGCTTGGTCAAAGCTAGAAAAATGTTGATATGATTTGATGAATTCCTTATGGAATACAGAACATAGAGAAGTATACGGGAAAGGATGATACATTCAATCTTCAACATATTGAATTGCTGTGTTAGTGGAGCCTCCATGAGAAGAGGCCCAAAGGTAGTTGGAAATGTGTGGCTAGAGATTAGAAATGAGATTAGAGCTAGAGAAATAGGTGGGGGATTCCTTAGACTATAGGTGGTGATGGAATGGGGGAGTAATGTGGTTGTCCAGACATAATACATAAGTTGAGAAAACTGAAGACCCTAGAGAATGTTAAACTTTATGGTACTAGAAAAAATCAGTGAACGTAATTTAAAAAGAATGGATGGCTTTTCAGGAAGGATGATGATCTGAATTCACATTCCTGACCACTTTTCTTTGCCAGCTCTTTGCTAGGCATCTCAACAAATAAAATAATCCTATTAAATGAATCCAGAGGAAATGACTTTGCTACCAGGACTTGAGTTTCTCAGAAGTGAAAGGAAAGACTTTCAATATTCGTAGAAAGAGCAGAGCCTGGGATGAAGACCATGAAATAACACCGCCTCTCTGACATCAGTTGGGGCAGGAGGAAAGTGCACGTTCTCACGTATAATGTCAGGTGTTGATGATGGCTACACAATCCTGTTGGTGTCAGTGGCTCAGGAAAGAGTCTCTCTTAGTGGGCTGCACAAACATTTCAAGTTGTGGGAAAAAGATACTCCTCCTCAAGTTATATTTGAAGAAGTCTAAAACACTAAACAGTCTTCATCATATGATTTAGTTATGCCACCTAACTTTATATACTGTTTTGTAGGGAAAAAGCTGTGATGTTTTCTAAGCATAGTAGTTTTGCCAATGTGGAAGAGACCCGACCATCCTGACACACAGGGATGTGGATGTAATCTAAACTCATAAAGTGGCAATAAGATCCATTTTTAAAAGATCCCATAAAAAAAAAACAAAGAAAGAGGCTAAGTTTAATATGATCAGGTGGTTCCTTGTGAGGCAAAAGAAACAAAAAAAAATTAAGAAAAAAAGAAATGCAGCCTCAAGAGATGCAATTAGAGCATAAAAAGGGCTTTTAAAAGCCAGAGGAACATGATATTTGAATTATAAAATTTAGTCTAGGAGAAAACAAAACAAAACAGGATGGTTGCTTTAGTGGCCAGAAAAAAAAAAAATTGAAATTCTAGCAAGAAAACAAAGATGATTAAAAAAGATACACAACAGAAAAGATACAAAAGAAGGAAGAAGACTCAAATGCCTACAGGATCTTGGTATATAATATAATCATCTAGATTATTGGATTTTTATTTTTCAAATACTGAAAATTGCCCATATCATTCGTGTGCACAGGTTGAACACAACCATATAAACATTACCTAGTACACTTAAACTTACACAGCATTATATGTCAATTATGTCGCAATAAAAAATATATATCACACAGATCAAGATATAGATCATTATTTACAGCTCTAAATCTTTCTGTATGTTGTCTCCTCCCGGTCACCGCCTTCCTCCTGTCTTCTGTCACTAAGTCTTAGATTTGCCTTAATTTGAAGTTTACATAAACTCAATCATACTGTAGGTACTATTTTGTTTCTAGGGGTTTTCTGTTTAACATTATGCTTATAAGATTCATAAATTTTTTTGTATGCAGCAGCAATGTGTTTATTCTCATGATCATGTGATTTTCTAATGCATGATTACACAATTCACCCATTTCACTGTTGACGAACATCTGAGCTACTGTTTGGAGCTATAATGAGTATTGCTAATATGAACATTCTTTACATACTTTTCAGTATATATGGTTATGCATTCTGTTTGACATATACCCAAATGGAATTACTATGTTAGAGATGATGCATATGTTCAGTGTTATGTGACACTCTCAGTTTTTCAAAATGGTTATACTAATTTACACACTGCAGTAAATAAGAGGTTTTTTTGCCCCACATAGTCAGCAACACTGGAAATTAGCAATCTCTATATCAGTATTTTTTCAAGGATTTTATTTAGTTATTCATGAGAGACATAGACAGAGAGAGGCAGAAACATAGGCAGAAGGAGAAGCAGCCTCCAAGCAGTGAGCCTGTCTTTATCAGTCTTTTTATTAGTCATTCTTTTGGGTGTATAGTGTCAATTTATTATGGATTTTAATTTGCATTTCCCTAATTAATTATTTTGAACATCTTTTTATATTATTATTAGATAATTGAATATCTTTTTTTGAAGTAACTCTTTGAGTCAATCTAACATCCATTTTTTCCATTGCTTTCTATTCCTTTTTCTTAGTAATTTTGAAATATGAGTAAGAGTACTTTGCCAAATATATACATTGCAAATATCTTTTCCCACACTGTTGATTGCCTTTTTACTCTTTTACTAATCTCTTTCCTTGAGTTGAAGATCTTAATTTTATTTTAATCAATAAATTTGTGAGCATAAAAATTCATGAGCATATAGAGGAGTGACATCAGCAAGATGGGGGAATAGGAGTTTTCTACCATCTTCCTCTCAAAGAACACTGATTTTGACAATCAACCACAGATGACAGTACCTTTGTAGAAGTATGGGAGTCCAGAAGAGAAGTTGGGAACATTGTTGGAGAAAAAAATCTGAGACTTGAGGCAACGGGAGAGCTAAGAGGAACAGTTCCATTTTACTCATATCTACCCTTCCCCAGGAGCACAGGTCAGTACCAAGAGAGACCCTTTTGGCCCACAATTTCTCCCACTGGGGAAAATGAGAACATGTGACTGACTGCTTGGCTTCTCCAGTGTGTGGAACACATCCAAAGAGACCTATATATTTCTTGCACCATCAAGAATACACCATTCCCAGTGCTACATGACTGGGGAGTTGGGGAGAGGGCAGGAAGTAGTTGGGAAAATAGCAACCTGAGCTCTTGGAGGGCATCAAAAAGACTAAGATCCTACTGTTGTGGGATCATTGACTATGATGGTCAAGAAAGAATCCTTGAGATATTTAACAGTGGAACTTAGTAAGTTTATTTAAGTAACATGAGGACAGGACCCATGGGCAGAAAGAGTTGTGCCTTTGCTATATGGAGCTGGTGGTTATATGCTTAGTGCTCAAGTGGGAAGAAATGTGCAGACAGTATTAGATCATAAATGTTTCCTTTGAATATCTACTCATAAAGCTACTTTCATAAGATTTCTCTGGTACTTATCATTTAGCTTAATATTAACTATCACTGAGATGTACAGGCTTACAGGAGACCTTTTACAAATTTAGCAACCCCCCAAGAAAAGTAGCAATCAGCACATATTTGATCCTTATCAGAACTATAGAGGCTGTAGGTCAGCCTTCTGGGCTAAAAGTCATTTTTCTGCTTCTATTCCTCATCATTACTATATGCTTTCTGAACACCATCAGAAAGTCTGCCATAGCTGCTGGGCTTGTCTTGACTATGAATTCCCCCAACTAACTCACAGGTTTCCCAACATTCTGTGTACCTCACACACACACACACACACACACACACACACACACACACACACCACATGACTGGCCCTGTGCATGCTTCTGAGGGTGACGAACATGATTTGCAAATGGCTAGTGAGAGCATACAGAAAACTGCCCTGTCTCTGGGATTTGGAGAAAGCCCAAAAATTTGAGCAGTTATCAAACAGGAGGCTCATCACTGAGCCAGTCTTTGCAGGATTGAAAGAAGGCACATGAGTTTAAGCTTAAGAATTCCCTCACAAGAAAGAACAAATGTGGAGCGGGAATATCCAGAGAAAAGACCTGAAAAAGCCTTCAAATTCCTAGCAGGGCTGGCAGAAGGCATTTCTTTCCTAAAACCAGTCTGTAGAAAATGGAGATGACTGAGTCTTCAAATGAGAAAACAACAATGCAAGAGCTCAAAGAACATGGAAAATCAAGGAAATATGACACCATCAAAGGAACACAGTGGTTTTCTAGTAATTGACTGCAAAGAAATGGAGACCCGCAGCTCACTTAAAAAGCAGTTCAAAATAGTTTTTTTTTAAGTCAACTCAGTGAACTACAAGAAAGCATCAAAAGACAATTAAATGAAATCAAGAAAACCATGTGTGAACAAAATGAGCAGTTTAACAGAGAGACATAAATTATTAAAAAAAAAAAAGAACTAAACAGAAATTCTGGAGCTAAAGAAAACCGTAAATGAAATGAAAATAATGTGATAGTCTAATCAGTATACTTGAAAAAGAAGAATTTGTGAACTTGATGATAGTTCATTGAAATGATCCCCTAAGAGGAAAACAAAACAAAAAAATGAAAAAGTGAAGAAAGTCTATGTGAACTGTGGGGTAGTATTAAGAGCAGCAGTTTGTGCAGTACTGGAGTTCCAGAAGAGAGGAAGAAAGGGTCAGAAAGAGTCCTTAGACTCAGCTCTTAACACATACAGAATCTAATAATTCCCCCCCCATTTCCACCACTATTTTTCCATCTTTTCTAGACTAGAAGAGTGTAAGTAGCCCCCCCTTATTTTCTATTCATGTATTCTCCTATCTTTATAGCTTATCTTCCACATTGCAGCCAAGCTGACCCTTTTACAATGTAAATCACATCAGTTCAATTCCCCAATTCAAAACTTTTCAAGAGTTTCCAATACTTAGAATAAAATGCAAAGTCATTGTTGACGAAGAGTTGTTGAGGAAGAGGAAAACTGAAAATATAGCTATTGATTTGTAAGTAATGATCATCTGATTTTCTTCTATGAGACAAAAAAGAAAACCAACCAACAAACAAAAAGTACATAATCTAGTTCCTCTCTACCTTACCATGCTCCTATTGGTTACTCATCTTTACGTATATTATTAAAGTATAATTTTCTTTTGTGTTCTTTCCTTTGATATGTTAGGAAAGAGACTTTTATATGCAAAGCAATAGAGTATTATATAGTGATTGAATTGTATTCCCTGGAGCCTAACTGCCCAAACTGAACGTCAGTCTCCTACAGATGTGATTTTAGGTGATCTTGAATGATTGTGCCTTAGTTTTCTTCCAATATAAAAAAGGCTTACTAGTGGTAGTTATAAACAGAGTTGTGAGAATTTATTTTTTAAAAGATTTTACTTATTTATTTTAAGAGCAAGAGAGAGAGAGAGAGCACACACATATGAGCAGGGGGAGGCAGAGAGAGAGGGAGAAGCAGAGTTTCCATTGAGCAGGGATCCTGATGCAGGGCTTCATCCCAGGACGCTGGATTATGACATGAGCTGAAGGCAGACACTTAACCAAATGAGCCATCCAGGCATCAAAGTTGTGAAAATTAAATAAGGAATATATCCAAAAAATTAGAGCAGTGTCTGTACTTAGTAAGTGTTAGGTAGATAATAGTTATTATTTCCTCCTAGTTTGTATTATTCTAATTTTCCTATCTCATTCTGGTGGTTACAGACATGCAGTATTAAATTCCTAGTTGAAAGAAAAGACAAAAGTTTTGTTTTGGTTGGTTGTTTTCTTTTTCTCTTTTTCTCTCTTTTTCCTGGACTTTCTCTCTATCTGGGCCACTGAGTATTTCCAATTGAAGTTATAATTCCTATTCTCCTTATCAAGAGTTTCAGCAGATCCTTGTGCTTGACACTCTATCTTTTATTTTCTTGATTATGATAATGTGAATAATTTGTTAAGTTTGATGAAGGAAAGAAAGATAAATAAGATGTACAGAATCTTTCTTCAAAAATCATAACCTCCAGAAGGAAAAATATATAACAATACTTACAGTGTAAATAAAAAGAAGAAGAAGGGGTGCCTGAGTAGATCAGTAGGTTATGCATCTGCCTTCAGCTCAGTTCATGAATCCCAGGGTCCTGGAAACGAGCCCTGAGTTGGGCTCCCTGCTCAATGGGGAGCCTGCATCTCCCTCTCCCTCTGCCTGCCACTCCTCCAGCTTGTGCTCTCCTTCTGTCTGTCAAATGAATAAATTAAAAAAAAATCTTTAAAAGATAGAAGAAATAGGTACCTAAAGTGAAGTTTCCACAAAGTACTATGTGAGATTAATTGAAACAATTATTTCTGAATAGTTGCCCTATGGAAAGTGGCATTGAAGCATGGTGTTTGAGGAGGAAAATGTAAGGAAATAAGGACATATAATAAGGAATATTTTAATGTAAATTATTATAACTATAAATATGAGTTTAACATAACATTATATCAGAGGAAGAAGAGCATTCTAATACACAAAAGCATCATAAATAAACCTTTGATAAAGCTAAAAAATGGCCATATGCATGAGGCACAGCAGTAAGTAATTGGGATTGTAGCCTTTAAGTAGAAGGATCTCTAAATAATTTGGAAAAGTATGTTGGTATATAATATAGTAGGAGCCAGTATGAACTTTATAGTCAAAGGAAAAATACTGCAGTTGAGGAAAACTGGTCAGTGATAGTATGTAAGGTGGCTTGTGTGGGGGAAAGATTGATGGCATGGTGACCAAATAGGAGACTGTCCTAATCTGAGAGAAAGAGAGTTTGAAGTAGGGCTTTAGCAGCAACAAAAAAATAAAGATAAAAAAAAAATAAAGGTAATATCAGTGAGTCTTAGAAACTGACAACATGTAAAGGATGAACCAGAGGGGAGGATTCAATGATGCCTGAGAGTTTAAGACTTGGAAATAGGGTGTCAACAAGAATACTCAAGGAGAGGCCACTTGGAAATGAGGGTGAAGAGTTGTTTCTTAACATGCTGTATTTTTGGGGCATCAAACATCCATCTACCAATGGGTAGTACGTTTTCAAGTCCTGAAACATAAAGCAAAGGTTAAAATTGAAGATGCAAGTCTTAGTCTTCTGTAGGTAGTGAGAGCTGAATTATTAAGGATAAAAGTAATTTCCAAGGGAAAACTGTGGCCAAAGGAGCCTTGAGGCAACCCACAAGAAGCAAAGCTATAGAAGTAGGTCAGATAAAGTAGAATAACACAAGTACAGAGTCCCTATTGACAGGGAGGATTTCAGGACTAAGTAGTTGATCAACAATGTAAAACTCTCAAAGAGTTTTTGAGGAAGAGGGAAACTGAAAATAGAAGCATTAATTTGTAAGTAACAGGGGCACCCAGGTGGCTCAGTGGTTGAGCATCTGCCTTTGGCTCAGGTCGTGATCCTGGGGTCCTGGGATTGAGTCCCACATTGGGCTCCCCACAGGAAGCCTGCCTCTCCCCCTATTAATGTCTCTGCCTCTCTCTGTGTGTCTCTCATGAATAAATAAATAAAATCTTAAAAAGATTATAAGCAACAATCACCTGATTTTCATCTATGAGATAAACAAGAAGCCTGGGTCACTGGGAAGTATGTGGAACTAGCATAAGCAATTCAAAAACAATTTTTTGGCAGACCAATCTATTGAGTTTTCCCTCCAATCTGATGAAGTGAAGGGGACAATTCAGACACCAGGCCTAAAAGAACTGGAACCAGGTGATACCAGATGAATACAAGAGGATTCAGACAGAACCAAGAGGGAAGCCTGAAAGCAGAAGTCAGTTTTTAAGGGAGTTTGCACTCATGAGCTTGGGCAAGGAGAGAGTCCTGAAGGACACAGTCATGATCTGGGTGGAGGTGAATAATTCTGATGTGGATAGAAAATACCACTGATTTTATCATGTTTTTGGCTTGTCATCTCAGCTTCAACCTAAGGTCCCTCCATGGTGAGGTACATGGCCAGGAAATTGGGAGAAGTGTCAAAGAAGTCCAACAGAAGACTATGTGAATGAAAGTTTTGACAACTTCTTAAAAATATCAACACTGTGTCAACTGTAGGAGTTTAAACACAACCAAGTGTGCTTATAGGACTATTAGGCTGACAGAAAATTCTTTGCGAGATGGAGAAGCTTTCTAGAAAAGAACATATCCCAAGTGAAGAAGCTATTATCATGAATAGACATGATAAAAGCTTACTGGTCAGAAGAAGTAGTGATTAAGGACACAGAATTAAAATTAAAAGAGCTATTTCAGTAACACCTCTTGAAATATTTAAGCTCAGTAAGTACTTTAACAGGGTGTTCCCAAAATGAAGGGAGGCATTTCCCTTCATCTGCTAGATATATAATGTGAGCAGCATGGCTGCTTTAGTACATCAGCGTTAGTATCCTGTGGAGGTGTTACAGGGGAGTAGCATGGACCCTGGATCCTTGTGGAGCAGTAGCAGTAACCACAAGTCTTTTATGGCAACAGGGACTCAGTGGAAAAGGCCTTATTTGTGAATGCATATGAAATATGCATATTAAAACGGCCAGTTCCTCTCCCCCCAAATCTAATGTATGTGTGTAGTATGCACGTACACACACGTACAACATGTACTCACATGGATTTATGCAGATGTCTCAGAAATAGGTCCTGTTTTACATGGTATAGTTGGTACATCAGTAAAATTTGAGTCATTTTTATTAAGGTGCCCTGGTTTGCCCCATAGGCTAGTAAGGCACAAAAAGATTTGGGTTACATGTATAATTGAACATTCTCAGATTTCCTAGCAATTCCTGCTATAGGATAGAACTGAGTTATACATGATGATACCTGCCTTTTCAAATCAATGGGCTGTAGCTGTTATAAGGGCTCATTGGCAATGGTTGTGTCAGACAACACTAATTGGGTGTTCCTAAAAATGAATTGAATCATGAAATACGTTTGAGAACTTCTGGATTAAAAAAGGACCTAAAACTATTTATTAAAGACATTCTTAGAAGCTTTCAGGTACTAATTGCTGATTGACTCTAAGAGAGGATAGATTATGGAAAGTTACAAAACTTTGGCAATGAACCCTTTCTTCATAGAGCTTTTCTTGGAACTAGTTTTCCACAGAATAGATTGAGAAATGCTCCCCTAATTAGATGCAAATTACTTTGTAGGGAAGACTATTTACTGCTAATTCCATCCTCCCCCCCAAAAAATCTTTAATCAGAATGGAAGAAATAAAAAATGGCAAGAAGATGGAAATTTCACAAAGTAAAGATACTTAAACATTGTAATCTAACTGAAACGGAACATCAAAATTCAAGAACGCCCACAGATAAAGATATTTGCTATAAAAGGTGACATGAACACAGTATGTACACAAAATTTTGTTGACTGGATATATGAAATTTTTATGGTAACATTCAAACATCAGTAATAGAGATTTTACAAGCTCCAGCATGTCAATATGCCTTTGGTTATTTAAACTTAGGGAAGGAAAATTAAATAAATATTTGACTCATAGATTATAAAACGAAGACTGATAAAAAGCTGTGTAGACCTTGAATTAAAATGAATTGTGATTTAAGCACAATATAGCAATATGCTATAAGATATAAGGTAATACACATTTTTGAACTAATAAGTCCATCTTTATGAATTTATCCTAGAACACACAAAAAAATAAAGAACTATATGAAAAGTCATGTATAAAAGAAATGTAAAATAATAAAATTAGAAACAATTTATTTTATTTTTTTTATTTTTATTTTTTTAGAAACAATTTAAATCTAAACTGACATTAGTTTGGATTCCAGCTCTGTCACTTTACTGTGTGATCTTGGGACAGTTATATAACTTTCCAGAGCTTCTATTTTTAATCCATCAAATGGATATTAATAATAATGCTGATCTCATAAGGCTTTTGTGACGATAAAAGTTAATATATATAAAGCAGCTCAGAGTTTCACACATAATATTTACTAAAAATTAAATAAATAAAGGAATGGATTTATCATGTGTGATAGAAGATAATAGAGTATTTTCTAGTTACTATGAAGGCTACATAGGAACACGGAAAAATTTGGTCTTTAGTGTTAAGTGAAACTTATAAGCTTTGTATAAGAAGTCCAGGGTAAATCATATGTAAAATTATTGGTTTTATGCAATTTTGTGTACTTATCATCATTCTTTTATAGGTACTTTTCGGGCATCCCTTGGAGATATTGGAGACCATCACAATAAAGTGAATATTACAGTAAGATGAGTCAAATCATTTTTTTGATTTCTCAGTATATATAAAAGTTATGTTTACAATACATTGCAGCCTGTTAAGTGTTCAATAGCATTATGTCTAAAAAATGTACATATATTAACTAAAAATATTTAATTTCAAAAAATACTAACCATCATCTGAGGTCTCAGGGAGTCATAATCTTTGCTGGTGGAAGGTCTTGCCTCAATGTTGATGGCTGCTGCTGAATCATGATTATGGCTGCTGAAGGTTAGGGGGCTGCAGCAATTCCTTAAAATAAGACAACAATGAAGTTTGCTGCATCAGTTGACTTTTTCTTTCATGAATTTTTTGTAGCATCTGGTGCTATTTGTAACATTTTATTCATAGAACTTCTTCCAACCTCTTACCATGCATCCTATATGTTCTTAACAGCATCTAGAATGATGAATCCTTTCCAGAACATTTTCAATTTACTTTTCCAGATCCATCAGAGAAGTCACTGTCTATGGCAGGAATAGCCTTATGAAATGTATTTTTTTTTTACCTAGTAAGACTTGAAAGTTGAAATTACTTCTTGATCTATTATTTACAGAATGGATGGTATGTTAGTAGGCATGAAAACAACATTCATCTTAATGTATATCTCCATCAGAGCTCTTGGGTGACCAGTGCATTGTCAATGAGCAGTAGTATATTAAAAGAAAGCTTTTTTCCTGAGCAGCAAATCTCAACAGTGGGTTTTATATGTGCAGTAAACCATATTGTAAACAGAAGTGCTGTCATCCAAGCTTTGTTGTTCCATTTATAGAACACAGGAAGAGTAGATTTAGCATAATTCATAAAGACCCCATTTTCAGAATATCAAATGAGCATTGCCTCCAACTTAAGTCACCAGCTGCATCAGTCCCTAACAAGAAGGTCTGTCCTTTGAAGCTTTAAAGTCATGCATTCATTGCCTTCTCCTCTCTAGCTATGGAAGCCTTAAATGACATCTTCCAACGTAAGGCTGTTTGATCTACATTGAAAATCAGTTATCTATTGTTTAGTGAGGTCACCTTCATTAATTCTCTTGGATAGATCTTCTGGACACCTTCCTGCAGCCTATGCATCAACACTTGCTGCTTTACCTCACACTTCCATAATACAGACGTGGTTTCTTTCCTTAAACCCCATTAATAAACCTCTGCCAGCTTCAAACTTTTCTTCTCTAACTTCCTCGTCTCTCTCAGCCTTCACAGAACTGAAGAGAGTTAGGGCCTTGATCTAAACTAGGTTTTGGCTTAAGGTAATGTAGTGACTAGTTTGATTTTCTATATGGATTATGAAAGCTTTCTCCATATCAGCAATAAAGTGGTTTTACTTTCTTATCATTCATGTGTTCAGTGGAGTAGCACTTTTACTTATTTTTAAAGTAATCTTTTCACCCAACATGGGGCTCAAACTCACAACGTGGAGATCAAGAGTCACTTGCTCTACTGACTGAGCCAGTCAGGCCCCCCAGAATACCACTTTTAAATTTCTTTAAAAACTTTTCCTTTGCATTCACAATTTGGCTAACTGGAACAAGAAGCCTAACTTTTGGCCTATCTCAGTTTTCAACATGCCTTCCTCATGAAGCTTAATCATTTCTAACTTTTGATTTAAAGTAAAATGTGTAACTCTTCCTTTCACTTATGCACTTAGAAGCCATTCTAGGGTTATTAATTGGCCTAGTATCAGTATTGTTTTGTCTTGAGGAATAGGCCTAGGAAAGGAAGAGAGAAGGGGGGAATGGCTTGGTGGGTGGATAGTCAGAAAATTTACAATATTTATGGATTAAGTTCAGTGAATTTCACATGGGCATAGTTTGTGACACTCCAAACCAATTATAATAGTGACGTCAAAAATTATTGATCACCGGGATCCCTGGGTGGCGCAGCGGTTTGGCGCCTGCCATTGGCCCAGGGTGCGATCCTGGAGACCCGGGATCGAATCCCACGTCGGGCTCCCGGTGCATGGAGCCTGCTTCTCCCTCTGCCTGTGTCTCTGCCTCTCTCTCTCTCTCTCTGTGACTATCATAAATAAATTAAAAAAAATTATTGATCACAGAACACCAAATATAGCAAATATAATGATGAAAAGTTTGAGATATTGTGAGAAGTACCAATATATGACAGAGGCATGAAGTGAGCAAATCCTGTTGGAAAAATGGTACTGATAGACTTGTTCAGTGCAAGGTTGCCACTAAGCTTCAACTTGTAAAAAAACATAGTATTTCTGAAGTGCAATATAGTGAAGCACAATAACACAAAGTATATCTGTATGTTCATCAGTGTTGTAATTGAATTTGTACACATTTTCTTTAAAGCTATGAAGGGCTATGGTCTTACATGAGAATAGCTTGTACCCGTTATGACAATTACCAGTGATTTGTGCACCAGGTGGAAGAGAGCAAGAAACAATGATCAAATAGTGTATTACTGGCTGCCTCTACTACAAAAGATTGAAGATGTTTCTGAAATTGTTTGCAGCACTTTCCCTTTTCCTGAGGTCAAGGTATGTTCCATGTAATATAGAACACAACAAAACTGAATTTCACATTTTTTATACATAGAACACTCATTCCATTTGTTTTTAGCCCATTGTTTCTTACAATTTGATCTATAGAAAAGCAGTCCCCCAAATTGCTGGAAGAACACAGTGACCCAGTCAAAGAATACTGTGCAGTGTTACAATGTGAGCAAAACCATCAGGAAAGCTCTGAGAAGGATAAGTTAAAATGTCCTGCTAATGTTTTGCCTAAGCTTGTGATTCTTAAAAATATTTTGTTGGTATATTCTCTCAAAAAAACCTACTAATATTTAATAGAATGATAATTCTTCCCATCTCACACACAAAACTGCTGGTATAGCCAAGCTTTTTCAATTTTCTCCAAAAGTTACCTAGTAACTTGAGAGAGTGATTTAGCTGCCGATTTTTTCCAGTGATTAGAATAGCATGAAAGTTACTCAACTTGGTTGAAGATTGTATCTTTAGGGACCAGAGAGACTCCTCCAAATTATGTTAGTATTCAGAGCTTCCTGCTTCCCCATAGTGTTTCCCACCTTTATTTACTACAGCTGCCCCACCACTGGCGGCCTTTGAAGTGAAACCAACCCTGAGTCCCCCAACATTGTCATATTTTCTACTCCTTCAAGAGATGCAATCTTCTCTCTTTTACTCCAGGCCCTATTTTCTTATCTGAGCCCCTTTCCCTTAGTGGGCTATAATGGGCCCTTTGTAGATACCTTTTAGGAGAGAGGGAGTGAGAGAGAGAGAGAGAGAGAGAGAGAGAGGAAGAGGAAGAAATAATTTTTTTAAAAAGAGTTTTCTGGGTTTTTTTGGTTTTTTTTAAGTTTTCTGTTTCTGATAGCTTTCCTCTCTAGGGTCCCCCACTCTGACACTAGTTATTCACATTCTCCTAAGATTGAGAGATAGCACAATTACTTTACCATAAATGATTTTATGCAAATTTGAAGTATGTTTTCATTACCTGCAACTAGAGTATCCTAATTAAGATAGAGCTGTAATAGATAAACATGTCAGTCCCTTTTCTTATTAGCAAAGGTCTCTTAAGGACATAGTGCCTCATCTCAGAGGAGTGACTATAGTGGTTGGTGCTCCAAGGAAGGTGACAGACTGACAGGAGGACCTGTTGAGGCCTTTCAGGTTTTATTGTGTAGGCACCTGCCTTTCTATCTCCACATCAAACTGACTTGGGTTATATAGAATCAGAAATAAGTAAACCCCTAGCTGCCAGGGTATGTAGGATTAACACTTCCAAGTATGTTCTCCTACAACTCAGATTACATATGTGAGCCTACATGACTTCTAAAACTGTTCCATTTCTTTCCATCCTCCTCTACACAGCTTGGAGAGGCCATGAAACTGTGACCTCATTCCAAAAGGCTGAAGGGGTTTCCTTTGTAGCTGTTGTGCTGGCTGTATTTGCAAATTATCAAAGCATCATGACTAATTGTGGAGGCAATGGTTAAGCAGCATATGCCATGGGCACCTCTGGAGGCAGGATACAGGGGAGCAATAGGTCAAAGGAAATTCCAGACTTGAGCAGGAACTGTAGAAAAATCTGAGTGCATGAATAAAGCACTTATACTTCAGGACCTCTACTTATTTTTTACTGGGTATTTACATAAGGATGGGGGTTATTAGGCTGGCACCTCTTGAGGTCAAAGTCCTAGGTATGAAGGACCCATCGTGATCTTTATTTCTTTCCTGCAACTGAATTTTTTTTCTTTTTTTTTTTAAAGATTTTATTTATTTATTCATGAGAGACACACAGAGAGAGAGGTAGAGACACAGGCAGAGGGAGAAGCAGGCTCCATGCAGGGAGCCTGACATGGGACTCGATCCTGGGTCTCCAGGATTCCACCCTGGGCTGAAGACAGCACTAAACCACTGAGCCACCTGGGCTGCCCTGCACCTGAAAATTTAAGGCCTCAATCACAGATACATATAATGACCCTTGAAATTCCTGTATTACACTATGCATTGATATTTAGCTTCCTTTGTATAAACTTATTCTTCCAAAATCAAGTTACAAGGTATGGAGAAGAAAATACATATCAATAGAGTTTCTACTTAGACATAATCAGGTCAGAGCTTTACCTGGTCACTGATCACAATATTATTAAAATAATATATACATAATTTATGTAAATTTTAAGTATCCTCTTATCTTAGAAACCATTGCATTCCTTTTTTTCTCACTACACACACACACACACACACACACACACACACACAGAGTTTCCTCTGCTTCTCAGACTGAGACAGTATGGAAAGTTCACTTCTTGCCAAAGACTATTTGGTAGAGATAAAGGGAGAATTGATAACACAGGGGTGGCTATGCCACCTGTATTCTTCCTCTCAAATATGGATTTGAGAAGCATTTTGAAAACCCTTAATTTTATCTTTGTTTCTGTTTGCTGTTAAATACAGTGTTGGGGGGCATCTGGGTGGCTCAGCCTGTTAGGTATTTGCCTTCAGCTCAGGTCATGATCCTGGAGTCCCAAGATTGGGCCTTGCATTGGGTTCCCTGCTCAGTGGAGAGCCTGTTTCTTCTCCCTCTCCCTCTGCCCCTCCTCCAGATAGTGCATTCTCACTCTCACTCACTTGCTTTCTCTCTCTCTCAAATAAATAAATAAAAGCTTTAAAAATAAACAAATACAGTGTTAGGTACTTAAGGGATGTTAATCATGGACTCTGCTTTAGATTTCTTATTGAATCCTTCTTAATCAAGCACTAAGTTAGTTCATAAATATATGAATGAAAAACTGAACCCATAAAAATTAAGTATGAAATTTGATTTCTGTTGATAGCCAAGCGTAAGGATAGGGAATGGAGGAGAGTCGAAGTAATTTTATATCTTTAGACAAATGGCATCTTTTCTTTCAGAATCATCAACCTCTGCCCTGTTTTGTCTCCTTCTATCATGGAATTGCTTTGCACTTTCCACAGAGAAAAACTAATTCAGTATTCATTGCAAAGGGAAAGGATTTCACTACTTAGCTTCAATAGCTAGTTCAGTGTAAACAGGTCAAAAAGCTTGAGTAAACCCCAGACACCAACAGACACACCACAGAGCTGGGAAGAATGAATACTGCAGGGGGAAGTTCAGAAAGGGAATGTGGCCTGATGACTTAATTCAGAACTGCCTTTTCCCCAGCAGTTCACATATGAAGCAAATTTAGGACGTAACTGGGAATATCAGAGAGAAATAGTAGTAATAAAGTATAAATAAAGGAACATTCATTGTATATCAGGGCTCCTTAAGGCTATTGGAACTGAATATTTTCCGCTCCTGAAGTGTCAAAAATCTGAAGAAAAGAGTAACCCAACTTTCAATGAGCTCTGAAATAGCAACTTTTTTCTTCAATAGAATACTATGAATATTGAAGAGGGAAGTACCAGATAGGAATGCTTTAAATGAATGGTGAATTTGCAGCATATATGATGGAATACTTTATTGTTTTTTGTAATATTTTTGAATAGAGGGCTACTTATCAAAGCTTGCTCTTTATGGTCCAGCAAGCCCATTGCATAAGGTGGAGAAAGGTGATTTAATAATTCTAGATTCAATTATTTTTCCCTTTGAATTTGCTTTGACCCATTTTGGAATTCTTTGGATATTTTCATCAAACCCCTAGCTATTTTATGTTGTAATAAAAAGAACCTCTAAGCATTTAATCCCACTGGATAGAAAAGAATAATGAACAAAGAAAGAAAGACAGTGATGATTTCAATATGGAAATAATGAAGGAGGAATAAACAGGTAGGAAATTGCTTCAGAGGATGATAACCTTATGTAATGTTCAGGCATTGCATGTGGAATTTGAGAGCAGCAGTTGAAGAAGGCAACATGGGGAACTACTCAAGTCAGATTACCTGCCCCTGGCAATAGGGGAGTTATAGAACCTTGACACTTGGAGGGATGGTAAAGATAGGTCAGAGGCTTCAAACTGGCTGTCCACAGATGTGCTGAATTTGATCTTCAGAGGACTTTGAAATCCTTCAAAATGTGAAGGTCTCTAGACAAAAGGAATGTGCTCTGATCCAAACTCACCAACTCTTAGAACAGTGTCACTCCCAGCTGTCTGCTTCCCTCACTTTTATAACCTGTCCCCTGAAGATATTTGAGTTTGTGATTCCTGATCTAGCCCAACTCTCTTATTTTTTAATTGTAGTAACCAAGACCTTGAGAAAACAGTATCTTTCTTTCAAGATTACCCAAACAGCAAAATGAGAGGTAGAATGCCAGTGAACCAACTATCACTGCTCAGTTGGAGTTAAATATGTACAGGTTCACAATATTTTTTCAGCAACTCTGAATACTGAGTTTTTCACAATTCATTTAAAGCAAAATCTCTTATGAACTGATGCAGCATATTAGTGAAATAAATATATTGCAAAAATTGTATTAGAAATACTGTGTTTGACTGTAGGGGTGTTTATAATATGTACATACATTGTGTTTTTACCTTTCTAAAATCTAAAAATTGTGAAATTTTGAAATAGATCTAGCACCAAAGTTTTAAGTAAAGGACTTAGCACAACACACACATACAGAGATTGGGAGAAAGTCCTCAATAAAATATGTTTGTATACAACTCCCAAAGCATTAGTCATTGGTGGGAATTAGTTTCCCCTTAGCTTAGAAAATCTAACTCATACAGATTCTGTCTTCATAGTGGAGATCCATCACTCTTCTTGGGTAAGTTCCCTTTAATATGGCCCTAGGATGACTCAGAACAGTTCACATCTGGTCCGTAGGAATCCTGCAAGTATTCTTTACCTGGACAAACACTGGGAGTACACCCTGGTTCTAATGCATTCATCTTATCTAGCCACCAGTAGAGAACTCTAGCTCTCTCATTTGTTTTTCCAGGCATGTGCCCAATATTTATATACTGTGCCCCCAAGTCCCTATGTCAAATCCTCTAAATTCTGTTGAATCTCTTCCCTCTACCATTGTGTTTGATCTTAGGAAGAAGTTGTCTTACCCTTCCCCCAAGAGAGAGGATGCAGCATGCCCAGGACACTTATAACTCTCTAAAAGATTCCTCTACTTTCCCACAACTTGAGGCTCTTATATCCTCAAGAGAGATAGGTGGATAAGTCACCAAGGGTTGAAAAGAATGATTTTAATACTATGTTCAGCAAATTGTGCATAGATGGTTAGCATTTTGTTTTGTGTATGGAACTGTTGACACCTGTTCTATTGAAACTCAACCATATGTGAGACAGTTTCTTTTTAGCATCCAATTACATGGAAATGTTTCTCCCCCACATGCTCTGTATACATGCATGCATGCACACACATGTAATCTTATTTAGAAAAATCTTGGTCCTTCATTTACTTCAAGTTAAAGGCAATACCTTTATTTTACTGATGAAAAATAAACACTGTATCTGGGAATGAGGGTAAGTAGGAACTAAAGGTTTTGGTAGTTAGGGAATATTAGTTTATTTCAAGTTGATATATTTGTTAGCTTTCTGAACAATTAATTTATTAATTCATTCATTGCCCCCCCCCCCAAAATAGTTGTGTGTCTGTGAAAGACATTTAGGAGATATGAAAACTAAGAAGACACAAGTCCCTGTTCTCACATCATAATGTTGCTATACAAATGCTTGTAATTATATTCACAGGTGATCTGTACTATAACAGCAACCTGAATAAAGCAGGAAGGGGGTGTAGAGAAAGGATAAAAGGAGGATCTAGAGGAGCAAAAGAAATTAGAAGAGAGCCTGCTGAAGGAGTGCTGTTTGAGTGTGGGAAGCAGGGAACTTTGAGCCTGATGTGTGGAGGCCTGAGAATGTAGTATACATAAAGAAAATTGGTACATGCTACACATTTACTGCATGCTGCTAAGCTCAAACCCCAAATTAGACATGTAGTTACCCTTCTTTATCATTTTATAGATTAGAACATTGGGAGTCAAAGACATTAGTTCTTTTGAACTTGAAGCATAAATTCAGCACTGACTACATATCAGACCTTCTGTTACACTGCAGACTTGAGTGAAGAATGCACTTGTCATTATTTTTTTTTTTGTCCACTTGTAGTTAACATTTGTTAGCTTAAGAAGTTAGTGAAGTCCACGAGTTGAAGTAAAGGAGTGATAATTTGATCAAACTTTTCATCTGCAGTTGTATAAAGTATAAAATTTGAATTTTGAAATTTCCCCCATTACCATTAGATTTTTCTCAGAAAAAAAATTGGAAAAGCCACGGTGTACAATATGACATTGGAAGATATGTACAAAAGTAATTATTTGCTACTATAGATCTATCTATTAGATCCCCCATAGATATGAGGCAATTGCTACAAAAAAGTAGAAATCAGAAAATATAGCCATATATTTATGTGTCAAATAATCATTACACTTTCATTTCTTCTGTGAAATATATTCAAAGGAAAAAGAGAGTACAAATAAGACTCAAACTCTAGAGAAGATGTGGATATGAGGAGGGCTTTCATATGTCATGTAGTACCTTATAGGTCTAAATGAAACAGTAGGGATCCCTGGGTGGCGCAGCGGTTTGGCGCCTGCCTTTGGCCCAGGGCGGGATCCTGGAGACCCGGGATCGAATCCCACATCAGGCTCCCGGCGCATGGAGCCTGCTTCTCCCTCTGCCTGTGTCTCTGCCTCTCTCTTTCTCTCTGTATGACTATCATAAATAAATAAAATTTAAAAAAATTAAAATAAATAAATAAATAAATAAATAAAACAGTACTATTTGGTGGAGGGGGTACTCTTGAGGCAGCTTGAAAGGCAAATATGATGTACCACCCATAAATGACCTCTGAGACTGGGAATAACAGATCCCTGAAAGAGAGAGATGATTGTAGAAGAGTGGAGGAGGGAATGGTTCCTAGAAAAATCTATCCCTCTTTTTCCTTGGGCACATGGAAACAGTCCTTGAATTTGTGCAGCTCCTGAGATTAAAAAAAAAAAAAAAAAAGATACACCATCAGAATAACAAAAAGGATGTGTGTGATTGGTTTCATCATTGACGGCCTGAGTGAAGGTTTAGTTCCAGAGACTGGCGGCTTTTTGTAGGTGGTTGAGATCGTTAGAGTCTTCTTCTTTTCTTTTTTAATTTAAATTCAATTTGCCAACATATAACACCCAGCATCCATCCCCTCAAGTGCCCTCCTCAGTGCCCATCACCTAGCTACCCCATCCCCCAACCCACCTCCCCTTCTGCAACCCTTTGTTTGTTTCCCAGTTAGGAGTCTCTCAATAGTTTGTCTCCCTCTCTAATTTTTCACTCAGTTCCCCTCCTTTCCCTTATAATCCCTTTCACTATTTCTTATATTCCGTGTATGAGTAAAACCATATGACGATTGTCTTTCTCCAATTGACTTATTTCATTTAGCATAATACCCTCCAGTTCCATCCACGTTGAAGCAAATGGTGGGTATTCGTCTTTTCTGGTGTTTGAGTAATATTCCATTGTGTATATATATATATAGGTATATATATAATATATAGTATATATATAGTATATATACGTGTGTGTGTATACACATTGTATATATATATATACACACGATATATATCACATCTTCTTTATCCATTCATCCGTTGAAGGACATCATGGCTCAGAGTCTTCTGATAGCACTGCTGAAAAACAGGAAAGGAGCAGAGTTGATAATTCAGTGTGTGTGTGTGTGTGTGTGTGTGTGTGTGTGTGTGTATTATCTACTATGGACCAGGCCATCATATAGCATTCATTGCCACCCTGATTCCTGTCAGCTGTAGATTTCAATTTCAGACTAAAGATATTTGGATGAGGTGAGAGAGATTGTGGCAGTGAATATCAAGTCTTTAATCTTCTTTTATAGCAATTAATTATGTATGGCATAAGCATTTCCCAGAAGTCAGAAGTACTATATGTCATTTGCTAGAAAATATTTTTAAATTAAAAACCCAATATAGCTGTAACCCATATTATGAAAACTGTAGTATTTAAAATTGGTTATTGAGGTTCTTATGACAATGTGCAGTTTTCCTTAAGTAAGCAAATGAGTATAATTTTCTTTTCTAATGAATTCCTCAAGAAGAATTTTTAAGGCATTCATAAAAGTCTTTAGAGACATACTTTATAGGTTAAAAATAAGAGAAAGAAAAAAAGCTGATGCCATTAAGATGCTGATTATTTTATCAGAAGTGCTATAAATTCTACCCTCCTGAGGATGATTAAAATATTCATTCCAGATTGCTCTCTTAGGAAATCATATCATATGCTTCCCATGGAGATGGGAAAAGATGGAAAAATCTCATGAAAATCTCCTAGTATTACAAAAATACATACACATATCTTTTTTAGGGGCATATTGTGTTTAATATGTTGTAACGTTTTGAGTGGAGCAGCAGACGTATTTTTCTTTTCTTCCTTGTTTGGCTGTTGTTGATGTTGTTGCTAGATAACAGTAAGTCTTAAAGGACAGAAAGAATTAAATTATAATTCATCATTCACAGAAACAACATTAATTAATTAAAGCATAGTTTCTTTAAAAAGGAACTTAATGTGGACTCTTGAAAATGTTCTGAAAAGAAGTAATAAGAGCATTACTTTTTCCCAATTCTGGATGTCAGGACATGCAGGAAGTAAGGGGAGACTCATTTCACTTGATGTAATTGTGTCCTCTCCAGGGTCGCAGTAGTCATTTGCCATCAGAAGGGCCAGTGACATTTTATATCCAATAATTATAAAAGGTAAGCCTGGCTGGAATTAATGTGTTTCCACTGGGAGAAACTTGTGTCCAATTATTGATGTAGGTAGCAGTTAAATCTCCCAGAGCTGCTAGTTATAAGCATGTGATTGGAAAGAACTCTAACCCAGCCATTTCACTCATGCAGAATTGACTTCTACTCCATTCCTACCAGAGAGTGGTGCAGAATTGGTAGATTGATGCAACATAGTCATGGAAACATTTTTGGTGGGGGAGGGAGGGTTGAGGGAGAGGGTGCTGATGAGTGCCAGAAAGTTCTTCATTTTATTGAACTGAAATATTCCTTCTTACATGTTTCCTTTCTTTCTTTTTCTGGAAGAAAGTAGAACAAGCCACTCTTTCTGAGAATACTTGAAAACAGCAATCAAGTAACCCTCAAATATTTCCTTCCTTAGGCTAAACCTGTCTCAAGTTTGTTTCATCTTTCCTTATAATATGTGGGTCTCAGATCCTCTTCACCTTCCTGGTTGTCATCTCCTATTTCATTCCGTTCTATTCTTTAACTTATCAATGTGTCATCTAAATCATTTAGTTTCCCTTAAAGTTCAAAATACTGCCAGTTCTGGCATAAGATCCTTCTGTATGTACCCATGTGTGCACACTTGTATGCATATTTTTCTAACGACTTCAAATAGATATATATGACGAAATAGATACCTAGGTACATAGATATAAACACATTTTCCATTAGCATGATGTATATTTTCAGAATAGAGTTTGAATCTTCAAAGAGATCAAAGTTTGCATATGACATTAATACACTATAGCACACACTGAGAAGTAATTTAAAATGTGTTTTAGAATAGCATTTTAAAAAGTAAAAATGCATATTCTTAATGGTTATGCATAACTTTGAAATATTATACAAAATAAGTGCTTTTTAAGACTATCCCATACTGATCATGAATAAGGAGATCACTTGCATTTGAAATCTTAGCTTTTATAAGAAATTGTTTCTACATTTTTTATTAAATCCAATGAAAGAATTACAAATATACATGGTCATCTTCTATCATCCATCTCACGCTGACGGTGTTCTGTGGCAGCCATATGCCTAATAGTTGGCATTAATTGACATAAAACAATATGTATCAACTATAATAGTCTAATGCCAACTTTTGTAATGCCTTCTTTGTTATCCTAAAGTGAGAATCAGCTACTTACTTATTTAGAAAAAAATGTATACAGTACTTTATCATACAAGGGATAAATTAATATAATAATATTATACTATGGATTTCAGTGTGTAAATGCTCAGTCATAACTACACTAGAACATACTCAAGTAACTAAATTCTTAAATTGCTTTATAATGAATAAGTTCAAATTTAAGAGGCCAAAATCAAAAGAAGTACAGGAGTAATGGAAAGTAGATGTTAAATGGAACTTACAGCAAAAATATGGTTTTAGAATTAGTGATAATAAAAAAAAAAGAATTAGTGATAATGGACTAATCACAATTCAACTGTTTGATTTTCTACATGAGTACCTACTGGAACATCAGTACATCTTGTAGAACACAAAGAAATTCCTCTTTATGAGGAAATATCTCCTGCATGAATTTTAGTATCATTCACCTCCTCCTATCCTCAGCCCCCTAAATATTTTTAATTCTAATTATTAGAACATTTGCTATTTTTATTTTTATTATTTATTTATCTTTAGGTTTATTTAAATTCTAGTTAATAAAATTAATGTAATGTTAGTTTCATGGATAGAATTCAGTGATTTGGGATCTCTGAGTGGCTCAACGGGTTTAGCACCTCCCTTCAGCCCGGGGCAGGCTGGGGTCCCAGGATCGAGTCTCATGTCAGGCTCCCTGCATGGAACCTGCTTCTCCCTCTGCCTGTGTCTCTGCCTCTCTTATTCTCTCTCTGTGTCTCTCATGAATAAATAAATAAAATCTTTAAAAACAAAAAGAATTCAGTGATTCATTACTTACATATAACACTCAACACTCATCACAACAAGCATCTTCCTTAATACCCATCCCATTTAATCCATCCCCCCACCTACCTTTCCTCCTGTCACCCTCAGTCAGTTTATTTTCATTAGAAAAATTTTTAAAGCTGATTTAGACTTATAAAATGCCTCTTTAGGGTTGTTCTGCTTTTGCAAAAATTCACTGATGTAGTTAGTTAAGGCTAATTTTATCCCTTTATCGAGAAATATTGAGTCAAATATCCAAAACTAAATCCATTGGCATTTGGAATTCCTCTGGCCACATGGATCTCTAGTAATCCATTAATGTGGTTCTATTACATTCTTTTGCTTTCTCTTTGAGAGAAAGAGCTCTGGTATCTGGTGACGGTACAATAAGAGATGACAATAAAGGGGACCTGGATTGCCCAGTGGTTGAGCATCTGCCTTTGGCTCACCTCGTGATCCCAGGATCCTGGGATCAAGTACCGCATTGGGCTCCTTGTGGGGAGCCTGCTTCTCCCTCTGCCTATGTCTCTGCCTTTCTCTGTGTGTCTCTCATGAATAAATAAATAAAATATTAAAAAGAGAGAGAGATGACAGTAAAGCAAAAGGCCTGTTGAGTTAGTTCTTATGAGCCAATTCTCTTTTTTAAACCAAAACTCCCCTACTAATAAAACGATATTACCACTTCATAGTCTACTTTTCCAACACGGAAAATACCTTCTAACAGTTAGAAGTGTAAGCTAGAGATGCTTAATGTTTGGCAAAAGATAGAACAAACAAAAAGACAAGTTTATGAGAAGAAGTAGGAGATCTAGGTTCTAGATTTGACTTTCACCAACTGATGGTAGCATCTTAGCCAACTCATCCAATATTGTCATGATTAAATTTCCCTAGGTGCACACTGGAAAAGTTGGATGACATATTTTTATATCAACTTCATAGGTCTCTGGGGAGAGCTAATGGTTCTGAGACGTGTCATGTCTGAAATGTATCAGGGCAACTCATAATTCAATAATTAAAAAGTGGAGTGAGAATAAAGAATTCCCAGTTTGAAAGAACTCCAAGATATTTTTCATTATAATTATTTTTAAAAATTCAACTTCATGTATATACACATTTAACCATTTGAGGAGACAAGTCTAAATTTTTTACTATGTGAATTTGTTTACAGGAATTAGAATGCATCCTTTAAGCATCCACACAGAGCTTTCCTAATAGTATGATGTTAGTACTGTTCAGAATATCTCACCACAGGGGGTACCCGGGTGGCTCAGTAGTTTAAGCATCTGACTTTTGACCTCAGCTCACCTCTTAATCTGATCAGCTCATGAATTCAAGCCCAGCATGGACTCCATGATGGGTATGTATCCTACTTAAAAACAATAAAAAGAAAGAAAATCTGACCAAAGGAGATCAAATAAAATTTAAAAACACAAAATGAAGGGCACTTGGATGGTGCAGTTGGTTGAGCGACTGACTTGCTTTTGGCTCAGGCCCTGATCTCAGCATCATGAGATGGAGCCCTGAGTCAGGTTCTGTACTCAGTGAGGAGTATGCTTGGATTTCTCTCTCCCTCTGCCCCTCCCCCACCCAAATTTTTCTCTCTCTAAAATAAACAAATCTAAAAGAAAAAAACACACAAGATGAGTTCATTTGATAAGAAAACTAATGACCAATAAATAAGTTTAATGAAAATGTAACACTATTAAATATAATTAAAATGTAACAGCGCTAAACATAAGTAATTAAATGTAACACCACTAAATAACACCATTGATATTAAGAAAACACAATGCAAGGGTAAAATCAATAGAATAAGATAGCATTGCAATTGATTAAATACATGACTTAACATCTTACAAACTACAGAAAAAACTACTAAATTAGAAATAGACATTCTAAAATGCCTCTATATCTCATATTGCCCAAATCATCCATGACTCTAAAATTGTTATTCTAGGATCGTAAATTAATAGGTAGTGTCAAAACCTGTGTAATTGAAATTGGGTGGGAATGCCAAATTAGGAGAGCAATTTGGATGCCAAATACATTTGTATCATCAGTCAATGCTGTTGGCTGTGGAAAGAAAAAGGTTGACACTGTATTCAAGATAATTACTTCAATTGTTAATATCAACTTAATTAGAAATAAACAAGATCCAAGTAAGGCAATCAAGAGATTCAGAATGACTGAAGTTGCTGAAGTGAAGAAGAATGGTAAAGAACCACGAGTACAAATCAATGCATAGTCTATCTAAAAATCTGATTAGCTAAAATATGCAAATTACAGGGAAGCCACAGCAAGCAATGAATTATAGAAACAATTTGGATAGCTGGATCAAGAAAATCTAAATGATCCCCACTGAGTGTGTACTCACTTACCTTAGGAAGCAGCTTGCTAAAGAATGAACACAGAATTTACAGTCACTGGTTGTGAACATTGACATTTCCACCTACTATCTGTGTGACCTTGGAAAAATTATCTTGCCTCCACAGGGTACACTTGCCTTAATTTTATAGTGGACGTAGTCTATCAGCTGGGTATAGCATGACTCCATGAAATCGCATATGTCAAAGCAGTTTAAAATCAGTAAGATAACACTCAAATGCCAGTTTATTACTTTTTCTTTGCAAGTGTTTCACATGATTCTAACGGATACTACCTTTTCCCTAGCCAGGGTGAAGTGTTAGTTAAGGATATAGTAAGGTAACCAATTCTGTTTGGCAGGATTACAATCCCTACTTAGCTTTTAAGCCACTATGTAATATACACATCAACGCTTTTGCCTTCCTTAGACCCAGAGGGAGACTCTGAGAATTGTAAATCATCTTTTATAATTGATCACTACCAGGTTTCTATTTTGAAATAACAAAAAAAATGAAGTAGCTATTTCTCCCACAATTTGGAGACATAATCTCTAGGTCAGTTCATTCAATGCATGTAATTATTATGCCTTGTACACAGAAACTAATATAACAGGCAAAGGATTCATTGTTTTTGGAGTGTTTTTTGTTTATACCTCACCACTAATTCCCATGGTTTCAGATTAATGAATTTAGACCCCAAGAGTAAATAAGTGATAGTCTTAAAGAGTATATTTATTATGGTTCATTTTTTCCAAACATGAATTGTGAAATAGCCAGATAAATCCTGAAGTGTTCTACCTTCAGCTTACTTAAGATTTCTCCTTTTGCTTTACAAAGAATAATATTTTACTTATTATTTTGATAAATTGCAAAGCCATTCTGTAGGATTTTTTTTTTTGCTATTCCAGCATATAGAATTTTTTTCAGTAAGTGACTCGTTATTACTCTAAAAATTATAATAGCAGTCCACTCATGCAAATTACTATTGCAAATTATTTCATATAATGTATTGCTATATTGAATTCTACTAAAGGTAATTTAGTCGATTAAATTACTGGAATTAAAGAGTGAAGTCTTGGCAATAAAATGATCCAGAAGAAAATTCTGAGGGGAATAGATAACATAGAAAATTTATATTCATTTATGTTAATCAATCACAGGATTTTTTTTTTTTTGACAATTTTTGTTTAGAGACAATAGAAAATTGCAGTTTAAAAACCAAATGGCACTTTTACCATCTGACTGGGAAATATTCTCAAACATAAAATTTTCTTCACTTTTCCTAACTCTTATTTTTTTATGCAATCAACAAATATTTATGTGCTTATGTGTAGCATGAAATTAGAAACTTTGGGGGATACATTTTTGTTTTCTGGTGACTAACACTACAGCTGGAGAAGCATGCCATATATGGATACAAATATCTGTAAAAATTAAATATATACATAATACTATAATACCTTTGCAAAGTTCTTCATAATTTCCAAAACACTTTTGTGAATATAATTATTTTATTTGAACATTGTAGACGGTAATTATCAGTGGATAAGTTCAATACCAGTTAAAAATGCCATGATTCAAAAGAGAATTTCTTGCCAAATGGTGATATTTGTAAATAGTACATCAAGCTGAAGAACAGAGAAAAATGATGGTATTTATCACAGAAATGGGGAAGTAAATTGGGTCAACTGGTTTGTGCAAAGATGAATTCATATTTAGACACAGTTGAGATAGAGTTGACAATGGTGGCCTTAAAACATACATTAGAAAATATCCAGCAAGTAATAATAGATTCATAGACTAGAAAAATGAACAAAGAATATGAATAGGCAAAGAAGAAACTCAAATCCATTTTTTTTTTTTTTACTCAAGGAAGAAAATAAAAGGCCGAGGAGACTGATGAAAATATAAAGACAGAAAACAAGTTAGAGTCAGGCACGCAGAATTTTTTAGAGCCATCCACAGAGTAGCGGCATTTGTATAAATCACTACAAATAGGTCTATAATGGTGACAATTGAAAAATAAATTACAAAAACATTGCAACAGTGGCTACTGCATGGGGAAATTATAAAGGTCATCACAAACAGCTCAAAATTAATCTAGCCATGGAAATTTTGCCAGTAGATCAGGACATTAAATAATTGGGTGAAAGCCGGGTGAAAAGAGTCAGTTACAAAAGGACAAGCATAGAAATGTGCTAATTTATTAAAAATAATTGCAGCTAAGGAAGAATCCAGAAAACTAAAGGATAATACCATTCTGCCAACATTTCAAAGCTAAAACCATGACCATGCTGGATGAGAGTCATCCTATTGAGACTTATACTCTGGAGAGACCTGAAGGTAAATCTTGCCCAAAAGAAGTATAAAATTAAAACTTTGGAGGACAATCATGGACAAGACCTCAAGGCAGCTTCTCATTTTTCCATGGCCAGAGGTTGCTGCTATGAATAAATGATTCTCTGAAGCCCCACTTTAGTGGAAAGATGTGTGGACGGTTAGAAAAATATCTGCAAATAAATCTTGTTGATTAATATTTGAACTCCATATCTGTTGTGGAATCAATTCTTACTCCAAACCCTAAAATCACGCTTTACTTTAAAAAGTGGTTGAAGCTATGAAATTGCATGGATTCTGCCAGAAAAGGAGGGGAGATAAAGAAAATTCAAAGCTAAAGATGTAGAGGAATGAGGAAAAGAAATGGCCATGAAAGAGACATGAACAAAATGAAATCACTTAACAGGAGGAGAAGAATAGAGTAGCAAACAACAACAACAAACAAAACTCAAGAGCCTCAAAAGGTATTTGCAAGCAGCAACACATGAAACAATGCAGGATGGCCAGACCAAAAGAGAAATGTGTGACTGACCAAGCACCCCAGTAGGTTGCCTCAAATAGATACAGTTGATTGAGCTGGGTCAGAAGTTGCTACTTTTCCCATGTTAATACATTTCCTTTCCTGAAAGTGTTGGAATATGTGAAATATCTTTTAAATATTTAAACTGTCAAGATCTCTTAATTTTCAGAATTGGCTTTGTCTCACAAAATTGTGTTGAAACAAATTCCTAACAATTTAAAATAGCAAGAAGAATACAGAAAGAATCCTATTCAATGGCTAGTGCGCTGTTGTTTCATAAGCAAATTGATGAAATCCATTCCCAGAACTCTTATGTGCTTTTATTTGGATTTGCTTTATATTATTTTACCCCTAATGATGATTGTCCAAAACAAGTTTGCTGGCATAATAGTTTGATCTGATTATCAGTCAGAAAGCTGAATTCAGAGCAGGGAAGGGGAATCTACTGTTAAAAGCTCTAATTACTTCAAACTACTACATTGACAAAAGCACATCCATTATTGCATTTAGAATTCATGCAGTGTTGAAATCCTTTCAAAAATATTTTATTCACTGCAACATTACTGTTGTTGAAATTCCACTATTTCCTCAAGTATTGTTATATTTGTCCCCAAACATTTGAAAATGTGCTAATTGAATGCTGTTGTATCAAATATATATAAAACCTACATACAAGCTTTATATGATAGAATTGCATAATTTTTTTATTAAGTAATCTAGATTCTACACATACCTTCTGACTGCAGTAGTTTCTCTATTAGTCTGTTTCCAAACCTACTTTAAAAATAGGAGAAAGGAGGGCAGCCCCGGTGGCCCAGTGGTTTGGCCCCGCCTTCAGCCCAGGGTGTGATCCTGGAGACCCGGGATCGAGTCCCGCATCAAGCTCCCTGAATGGAGCCTGCCTCTCCCTCTGCCTGTGTCTCTGCCCCTCTCTTTATCTCATGAATAAATAAATAAAATATTTAATTAAAAAATTAATTAATTAATTAATTAATTAATTGAAATAGGAGAAGGAGCTTGCATTTCAGTTATTTGGGGAACTATGGAGGACGATTCACAATGTTAGTTATACCTTTATTATAATTTCTTTTTATTTTTAAAAAGATTTTTTTATTTATTTGAAAGAGAGCAGAGTGAGTGAGGGAGCATGACTGGGTGGGGGGAGGGGAGGGGTAGATGGAGAAAACTACATGCTGAGCAAGGAGCATGACCTGAACCAAAGGCAGACACTTAACTGATTGAGCCACCCCAGCACCTCTATAATTTCTAATCATGTTTTTTCTTTAAAAAGTATTATATATATATATATATATATATATATATATATATATATATAGGAATTCCTTTCTCCATTTCTTTAGTTTAATTCTTTCAAACTGGAAAATTCTCTATGTATAGCTGTATTTGTTGAGAATAAAGTGAATTTCAATACATAATGCCTTCTGGAATATGCGTAGCAAAAGGTAAACACTTCATTGATGTTTGTTTTTGGTATAAGACTCTCAAGGGAAGGAACTTTATTTTACATATGACTTGCTCCTGAATCTGGAACAGTACTTCACCCTGAAATACATGAATTGGACCCAAAGAAGTTCATGCTTTCCTTATATTGCTTCATTCACAAACTATAAGGTAGTATAAAAACTCAAAATGGTAATTTTTTAACTAAGAGTATTAGTGAGAACTCTTTCCCTTAACTGAATTGTTCAAGAAATTGTTCAAGTCACTCGGCAGGCCCAAGACTTGAGTGCAAAATGGGTTGATTGGATTAGATAATCTGTAATCTCTCTCTCAACTCTACATATGTTTTGGGATGTCATTTGCATCTTCAGAGAGATATTTCAGTGAGAACCTACTAGGAATTTCTTACATTAAGGGGCCTCAGACTGCAAGTCACTATTCTATGTCTATATATATCCTGATTCTTTTTTTGTATTATTATTTTATATCCCAATGTTTTTATGAGCTTAACATTTCCTATAGAGTATTAGTTCATCTTTAGGCCTTGATTTAAAAAGACCTCATTCTTTGATGTCAGAAAAGTCCTGGCAACTGCCACAGAGTATGACTAACTTTGGGTGGCAGGAGCTAAGTCTTACTTAGTTTTCTGTACCTTTTGATTCATCTTCAGTGACTAAATTTCCTGTGAGCATTCATGGCCTTTAGAGAGATACTGGTGTCATATCCAAGGTGGTCAGAAGAATGACAACAAGCTGAGAGGTTCCCAGAAATACAGTCAGTCCCTAAATTCTTGGCACACTTGTGATTTCAGATTTAGAAGATTCTATTTTCCATTATGATCCAGTCTAATGTGTTTGTCTGAAAGCTTCACTGGGGTAGTCGAAAATGCAACTGGGAATTATGGGGATATAAAAAGGAAAATCAAGATTTTAGATTCCTTTAATCAAATTTTTAACAATCAATTAGGAAGATTCTAGGCAAAAAAAAAAAAAAAATCAACCTATTTATAAATTACACCATGCCTATCTACATAATGTTATACATGAATGCTTTTCTAAACCAAATCTGTGTCCAGCAATAAACTGAGCAGAGATAGCTAGCTTGTTAGCTTAGAGCAGGGGTCAGCAAATGCGGGCTATGGGTCAAATACAGCCTGTCACAGGTTTTTGTACATAAAGTTTCACTGAAACAGCACCATGTATTGTCTATGGCTGTTTTTTGCCCTCCATAGTAGCATTGAGTGTTGCCATGGAGACTGTATGGTCCATAAAACCTAAAATATTTACACTATGGCCCTTTGTAGGAGTTTGCTGATCCCTGGCTCTGAACCCTGCAGTTGTCCTATGATATGAGTCCAAGGGTTCAGTTATATACAGAGTTAGAAACAAAATCCCGGGGAAACCTATTTCTTCCAAGACTGTTAAACTTATTGATAGGGGTGCTTGGGTGTTTCAGTAGTTAGCATCTGTCTTTGGGTCAGGATGTGATCCTGGGGTACTGGGATTGAGTCCCACATCAAACTCCCCGCAGGAGCCTGTTTCTCCCTCTGCCTATGTCTCTGCCTCTCTCTCTGTATCTCTCATGAATAAATAAAAAAATATTTAAAATTATTGATAAAACTACTTTTAACCACTAGTGAGGGAAACACTAACTTTTTTATTTTGAATTCCAATTCATAAGTAAAATGTCACCAAATAATTTTCATAACAAATAGTACATTAATTAAGATGTGAATGGTTTAGTCAAAACCTCACCCTGAAACATAGGTGTCACAGTATACTAAAGTATTAATTGTTTTTCTCTATTATTTCTTTTCACTCCCTGATTTGTCCCTCCACTTAGTCTACCAGGGCATTTTATTAGCTAATTGCATGCATTATCTTTATTCTCTGACCTTCCAAGTGAGCTTCAGTCCTCCTATGTTTTCTCTCATAAAGGTATCACTTTCTTCCCAATCAAAAGAGAAATCTCAGCTTCAATCCTTACTCTCCTTTACTGTCATCTTCTCATACTTCACAATAGAATTCCCTCTTACTTCTGTTGGTTTCCCTTTAGCCCATTGTCTTAACCTTTTCACTGCCTTTCCTCCAGTCATATTTTTATGGAATTATTGTAATATCTTCAACAGTGACTCTATTCCAAGCCAGGACCATGCTAAATTCTCCTCCGGAGATGCCATAATTTTCTTTCCAAAGTATAGCTCTAATCATTTGTTTATCTATTTAGAAATGTCAGTAGCTTCTCCTTGCTTAGAAAATAAAATCCACACTCTTTACTGTGATGTTCAAAGACTTAAATAATCAGATATCTGCTTGAAATATTCTTCCTTTCCCCTTCAGCTTAATAAATCCTTTTAATTCATCAACAACCTATGTCAGGCATCAGGAGTTCCCTGGCCACCTATCCTCCTCCGAGCCTAGGTCAGCCTTCCTTATTCCCTATTCCTACAACAAGCCACAGGACTCTGCTTCTGGCGCCCACTGCTGAGAGAGCACTTAGCTACGGGGCAGGAGAATAGCAGGAAGCAGAACACTCTCAGGAGCAGAGGATTTTTCACATCCTGCAGAGTCTTCACATGGCAACACTAGCAGCTCACAGGCACAGCCAGTTTATGAACAGCATGGGACATGTCCTCTGGCTTCCACAACTGTTTAGGGAGGAAGGTGAGGGTGATGATCATCCACAAAAGAGGCACCAGAGATTCACATTTAGATGCTGATGCTATTATAGCACCATTTATATCTGAGAGTTGGAGATACCAAAAGTAACTGAGATTCCATTTATATACCACACCTCCTATCTCATCAGATAATTGCTAAAATAAATTTAAACTAGCATTCTGCTCCCAACTACCTTTCAACCTCACTTTTCAGCAATCCTTTGATTTCTCCCTGTTCTCCTGGCATTCACCAAAAAAACTGCATTGAATTATTTTCATAATGCCCACACTTTCGATGTTCTGTGCTTTTGATCTGATTTTACCTGTTCCGGGAATACTTGATCTCATTTTTTTTTTTACCTCTCAAAATCATAGTCACTCTGAGGCTTAACTAACTCAAAAGCCATCTGTTCTTTTATTTCTCAAAGAAAATGATTTCCTCCTATGTACTCATGGGTTACTTAATTCTTCCTGCTAGCATATAAATTATTGCATAGTATACCTTTGTATCTCTCTTCCTGCTCTTAGATGATGTGTTCCTTGCCTTTATTACCTCATGCCTGGCATGGTGCTTGATATATAAGAGAAGCTCAATAAATAGAATATTTATTTATAAATAGTATATTTATAGTATATATATATAAAACATTATTGATAATAATGTTATCATAAATAGTATATTTATAGCATATATATATATATATATATATATATATAACATTATTGAACTGAACTCTGGCATAAAATGTGAGTTTTAAATACCTTTCAAAATATTTTTATGGGTGATGCCATTTTGCCCAACCACTTTAAATCATTGGTGTTTGTTTTAAACTGGGAGGAGACTAAATTCATTCCAGTTTTCCAAAATATACTTCTCAATTACCTTTCACAGCTTTTCTGTGCATTATCATTCAGATGAGTCTCTTTACAGCAGTCCTGACAGGTGGTCTTGAGAAACTCAGTTTAAATGGGTATTTTCACGGGCTCATGGGGAAGTTCTTAGCTTTGGCTTATTTTGGCTTATTACTGACACTAAATCCATCCAAAGTTATCGAAAAATTTACTTTTCAGTTTTTATATCTCTTTGAGCCATCTTCCTTTCAGAAACATCTATTAGAAGTTTCAGAAATAGTGTATGTTTTATATGGCTTATTTTTATATCTTTTTATAAGCCATTTGCTTACCATGGAAAAAATGTTTCTGATTTAATTTTAAATCCCAAATACAAAGAATAGCCTCATAGGCCCAATGAGAAATAAATTGGATATGATCTCAATGAATGTCCCTTTCTCCAGAGACTGATAGTATAGAATTTTACCAGCTGTCTAAACTCACCTTGCTCTTCTTATGATTTATTGCTTGTGTGGTATGTCTCCACTTACAGGATGAGAAGAGGTTCTCAACAAAACAGCTGCAAGTGATTGCAATGCAGACTGACAAGATCACTTCTGAATTTTCTAGCTTTCTTGTATCTTCAAGACTGATCTTTGACATTTACTCAATTGCCTTTTTAAATCTGGGTCTTCATTTGTACATTTTCAATTCCCAATGAATAAATTCACACAAGTCTGTCAGAAATTGGCCTCTTTGAAGCTTCTGTTAACAGCTGCTCGAAGCAGCTGGACCCAAAAACAGTTGAAAATATGACAAGTCATCCTATGACTTTGCCATTGAAGGTTGGCTTGGGTTTAAAACTTCCAACTGCCATGATCAAAGTTAAAAGAGACATGTATTGAGCTTTTTAAATGTGGAATATGTCCATTCCTTTTACCCTATATTTATTTAGCACATCTATAATATAGGATGGTATCCAGTGCCAAATATAAATATGGCCTTAAAATAAAGAAGAAACTATCAGTTTGGATGATTGACAAAGGGAAGACTTAAGGAGATGAATCTTAAAAATTGACCCATTATCATTTATTAAGAAGGGAAATAATTAAACATTTATTTTGTACTATGTACTTCACTAGTCAGGGAACAGTGACACATGAGTAATGCATGCCCCTTGCCATAGATAGATAGATAGATAGACAGATAGATATAGATAGATAGATAGATATACTGTTTTATGTGTTTTAAGTTACAACACTCATTTATCTATTACTTAAGCTGTATGATTTTTCAAGATATTGTTGTTCCTCTGTAGAAACTGAAGTGCATTTTACATCACCAATGAGTTATAGAAAGAAGAAATGCTATCTTTACAGGGGTTTCCAAAGAATTGTTGAAGAAGTAAAATATTTTAGATTAAATTCCATATGTGTCAAGGATGGGAATTTGTCTTTAATATTGAGCAAGTCTAAGTAATCATTTGCAGAGGTAATGAAGAATATTCTGCACTGATATAAATGCTAAGATTGATAATATCATTTTAAATAGGCATATCAGGATTATAAATGATTTATTGTAAAGCTAATGGAGGCAATTCCATAAAAACAACCATTCAATTTTGTGAACTTCAGCTATCTATGATGTGTATTATTTATGAATATTGAGCTTGGGAGAGGGCATATTACTTTGACATGGAAACAAAGCACACTAAAATGCAAAATACTTATTTTTCTATTCTCATTCTAGAGTTTATACAATGAGTAAAGATAAGCTTTGCAGAAAACTTTGTAGAGCCCAGAGGAATCAGAAACAATGAGAATAATGTCTCAGGCATCACATTGTATAGAATGTAATTCAGAAGATGAAAATCTCAACAAATTAATTAGAATAAATCAGAATAAATGTTACAATGTCAGTGCTGGGTAGACAGAGGGTGTATTTAGAGAAATGAAGAAGAATGAAAATTAGAAAACTGGAAGCATGTGGACAAAAATCCAAAGTTCACAAATGAGCAAGGTGTGTTTAAAGATCAGCCAAGGGGACTTGGGTGTGAGCTGAGGAATTCTGTTGGTGTGAAATATACAGAAGATCAAGAGAGCCTGGAAGTGCAGTGTCAAAACAAGGACAATCTTTATTTGTTTTACAGTTCTTAGAAAATCAATGGTAGATTTTGAACAAGAATGGCTAGGAAATTATGAAAATCAATTGGGTGGCACCTGCGTGGCTCAGTTAAACAACTGGCTTTGGCTCAGGTCATGATCAGGGCCCTAGGATGGAGCCCTACATCAGTCTCTGTGCTCCTCAGGGAGCCGGCTTCTCCCTCTCCCTCTGCCTGCACTCTCTCTCTCTCTCTCTCCCTCTCTCTCTCTCTCTCTCTCATCAAACAAATAAACAAAATCTAAAAAAAATACAAAATAAATAAAATCAGTAAGGGAAGCAGAAGTGTACAAAGTAAAAAAAGTGAGAGTGAACAATTGACAAATTTGTGGAAGTCTTAAAGAAGAGCTATTTCAAAAATGACTCTAAGATTTCAAGTTTGGGTCTTGGAAAAGAAGTAAATTTATTGGCAGAAATGAAGAAATCAATTTGGATATGAGATAAGATATTAAACTTAATTTTTTAATGCACTTCATTTGAGGTGAAGTACCCAAATAGTGGTACCCATGGAGGAAGCATGTATAAGGACAAACACAAAGATGTGACACAATTCTCTTGTTAAAAATAAGGGAGGAGAAGAGAGAGAGGGAAGATGGAGGAAGAACAAGGGACCTGGATTTCATCTGGTCTCTTGAATTCAGATAGATATCTATCATATCATTCTGAACACCTGTGAGTTCAACCTGAGATCTAAGAAAAGAATTCCTGCAATTCTGCAAATAGAGAAGTGACCACTTTTCACAAGTGGTACGAAAAGCCTCCAGGGAACAAAAGCCAAACAGAACAACCCAAAGCAGCTTAC
Organism: Vulpes vulpes; assembly: GCF_048418805.1. Taxonomy (NCBI): domain Eukaryota; kingdom Metazoa; phylum Chordata; class Mammalia; order Carnivora; family Canidae; genus Vulpes; species Vulpes vulpes. The sequence goes on from NC_132780.1 coordinate 150,892,017, forward strand.
ACTGAGCCTGGCCCCCTGGCAAGGGGTGGTGCAACTCCACCCAAGCAATTACACCTAGGAATGAGTGCAACAGGATTCCTTAAAAACAGCAGGAATACCGGTCAAATACCAAGTTTATGAATTATTCAGAATGGAAAAACTGAAACACAGAAGGGAAAATAGTATATAGAATTGTAGGTTTTTTCTCATGAGTTTTTAGTCTTCCACTTTAAAATTTTTTTTCTTTTCCCTTTTCAACTATTTTCCTATTTTATCAAATCTTTGTTTTTAAGTCTCTTTAATTTTCATTTTACATTTACATTTTATAGATATATTCTTCATTTTTGGCTTCCTTTCACTGTATTCAATTTTATTTTTCTCTCTATATAAGTTTTCTTTCTTTCAATTTGTGAATTAGTGTCATCTAACAGGACAAAATACACCCAGGACCAAGTGATTCACCCTGTTTTGTCCACCTGTGAGATTATATTCTCTTCTTTTCACTCCTTTTTACCTTTTCTTTTTGGTTTCTGACCTCTTCAGATTTGTCAAGTGGGTATTTCACTGGATTTGTGGTTGATATTCTTTATTTTGCTCTCTCATTTGCCTATTCTTCTCTGGACAAAATGACTGGAAGGAGAAATTCACAACAAAAGAATGAACCAGAAGTAATACTCTCTGTCATAGATCTAATTGATAAGGATATAATTAAATATCAAAAATTGAATTCAGAATAACGATTATAAAGAGTTATCAGCTGGACTTGAAAAAGCATAAAAGACACTAGAGAATCTCTTAGTGCAGAAATAAAATCTCATCAGGTTGAAATTATAAATGCTTTAAAAGAAATGTAGTCTAAAATGGATGCTCTAACAGTGAGGGTAAATGAGACAGAAGAGAGAGTCAACTGACATAGAAGACAAAATGATGGAAAGGACGAAAGCTGCGGAAAAGAAAGAAAAACCACTAATGGACTATGAGGGAAGAAGCTGAGGAAAAGAGAGAAAAACCACTAATGGACTGTGAGGGAAGACTTCAAGAAATCATCAAAAATTATAAAGTGAAACAATATTAGAATTATTGGGGTTTTAGAGGAAGAAGAAAGAGAGAGGAACAGAAGGTATATTTGAGCAAATCATGGCTGAGAACTTCCCTAATCTGGGGAAGGAAACAGACATTCAAGTCCATGAGGTACAGAAAACCCCTCCTCAAAATCAATAAAAATAGATCAACACCCCAACATATAATAGTGGAGTTTTCAAATTTCAGAGATAAAGAGAAAATCCTATAAGCAACTTGAGACAAGAGGTCCTTAATGTACAAAGGTAGAAACATTAGACCATCAGCAGACCTATCCACAGAGACCTGGCAGGCAAGAAAGGACTGGCATGATATATTCAGGAGAGTAAATGAGAAAAACATGAAGCCAAGAACACTTCAGCCAGCAAGGCTGTTATTCAGAATGGAAAGAGAGATAAAGAGCTTCCAGGACAAACAGAAACTAAAAGAATTTATGCTTCCAGGACAAACAGAAACTAAAAGAATTTATGCTTCCAGGACAAACAGAAACTAAAAGAATTTATGATCACTAAATCAGCCTTTTTAGAAATATGCTGTAAGCAAAGAGACAGAGCCCAAGGTAACACAGTCCAGAAAGAAGCAGAGACAATATACAGAAACAGGGACTTTACAGGTAGTACAATGGCACTAAATTTGCATCTTTCAGTAGTTACTTTGAGTATAAATAGGCTACATGCTCCAATAAAAAGACACAGGGTATCAGATTGAATTAAAAAAGCAAGACCCATCTATATTTTATCTACAAGAGACTGATTTTAGACCAAAAGACACCACCAGATTGAAAGTGAGGGGATGGAGAACCATTTATCATGAAAATGGGCAACAAAAGGAGCTGGGATAGCAAGCCTCGTATCAGACAAATTAGATTTTTTAAAAATTTTTATTTATTTATGATACTCACAGAGAGAGAGAGAGAGAGAGAGAGAGAGAGAGGCAGAGACACAGGCAGAGGGAGAAGCAGGCTCCATGCACCAGGAGCCCGATGTGGGATTCGATCCCGGGTCTCCAGGATTGCGCCCTGGGCCAAAGGCAGGCGCTAAACCGCTGCGCCACCTAGGGTTCCCACAAATTAGATTTTAAACCAAAGACTCCAGAAAAGGATGAAGAGGGACCTTATACCTTACTTAATGGGTCTATCCAACAAGAAGATCTAACAAATGTAAATACTTACACTCCTAACTTGGAAGTAGCCAATTATATAAATTAATAACAAAATTAAAGAAACACATTGATAATAATAAAATAATGATGGGGATTTTAACACTCCACTCACAGCAGTGGACCGATCATTTAAGCAGAAGATCAAAAAGGAAAAAAGGGCTTTGAATTACATACTGGAGTAGAAGGACTTTACATATATATTCAGAGCATTCCATCCTAAAGCAACAAAGAATACATATTCTAAAAAAAAAAAAAAAAGATTTTATTTATTTATTTGACAAAAAGACAGAAAGAGAGAGAGAGAGCACAATCAGGGGAAGCAACAGAGAGAGAGGAAGAAACAGACTCCCCACTGAGTAGGGAGCCCAATGTGAAGCTTGATCCCAGGATCTTGAGGTCATAACCTGAACTGAAGGCAGATGCTTAACCACCTAAGCCACCCAGGTGCCCCAAGAATACACATTCTTCTTGAGTTCATTTGGAACATTCTCCAGAATAGATCAAAACTGGGTCATAAATCAAGTCTCAACTGGTAGCAAAAGATTGGGATTATTCACTGCATATTTTCAGACCACAATTATTTTATTTTATTTTATTTTATTTTATTTTATTTTATTTTATTTTACTTTACTTTATTTTATTTATTTATTTTTTGACCACAATGATTTTAAACTTGAACTCAATCACAAGAAGGAATTTGGAAGGAACTCAAATACTTGGAGGTTAAAGAGCCTCCTACTAAAGAATGAATGGGTCAACCAGGAAATTCATGGAAACAAATGAAAGTGAAAATATAACTTCAAAACCTTTGGGATGCAGCAAAGGTGGTCCTAAGAGGGAAGTACATAATAATACAAGCCTTTCTCAAAATACTAGAAAAGTCTCAAGTACACAAGCTAACTTTACACCTAAAGAAACTGGAGGAAGAAGAGCAAATAAAACCTAAAACAAGCAGGAGTAAAGAAATAATAAAGATTAGAGCAGAAATCAATGAACTAGAAACCAAAAGAACAGTAGAACAGATCAATGAAACTAGAAGCTGGTTCTTTGAAAGAATTAATAAGATCAATAAAGCCCTAGCCAGACATATCAAAAAGAAAAGATGAATGACCCAAATGAACAGAATCAGGAATGGAAAAGGAGAGATCACAACCAAAACCAAAGAAATACAAACTATGTTAAGAACATATTATGAGCAAAAATATGCCAAAAAGTTAGACAATCTGGAAGAAATAGATGTATTCCTAAAACTTATAAACTACCAAATCCGAAACAGAAGAGAAAACCTAATCAGACTCATAACCAGCAAGGATACTGAAGCAGTAATTAAAAATCTCCCAAAAAAAACAAGGGTCCAGGACGGGATGGCTTCCCAGGGGAATTCTACCAAACATTTAAAGAAGAACTAATACCTATTTTTCTGAAGCTATTTCAAAAAAATAGAAATGGAAGAAAAATTTCCAAAGTCATTCTATGAGGCCAGCATTACCTTGATCCCAAAACCAGACAAAGACTCCACCAAAAAGGAGGACTACAGACCAATATCCCTGATGAACATGGATGTCAAAATACCAAGATACTAGTCAATAGGATTCAACAATACATTAAAAGGATTATTCACCATGACCAAGTGGGATATATTCCTGGGCACCAAGCATGGTTCAACATTAGCAAATCAATCAATGTGATATATCACATTAATAAAAGAAAGTACAAAAATCGTAAGATCCTCTCAGCTGATGCAAAAAAAAAAAAAAGCATTATACAAAATACATCATCATTTCTTGATTAAAATGATGGGAATTAAGTATGACATGTGATGTGATGAGCACTGGGCATTATATGCAACTGATGAATTATTGAACTCTATTTCTGAAACTAATGATGTACTTACTATATGTTGACTAATTGAATTTAAATTAAAAAATAAGATAAGGAAAAAAATAAAAAAATAAAAAATAAAATAAGGAAGGAGATATCCCTCCCCTCTTTTTCTCAGAGCATTTGTCTTAGAAAATTTGCAATTGTAGGTATTTTCTATCTTCTCATACATATATAAACACTTTTGAAGGACAGATATAACTTTTGTCAGCTTTTTGAGCCAAGAATGTCCTTCTCTTGAACTTGTAAGTTTTTGAAATGCAAATGTCAAGAGAGCGATCACCCCTATCCCCCGGTTTCTATTGAGAGGATAGGAGCCTAACATGGAGCTCCAAGTTGCAAAACTACTTCCAGTAATAAAGAGATGAGAGGTATGCTTTTCCTCTGGATAAAGCTAAATATTTAACACAGATAGTCACCACAATCACCAGGTAAAGTTAGAATGAATTGTGTATGACAAATGGTATTTCAAGTCCTCTTATTTGAGGACTGGTTACGATTTATGGTTTGCAGGTTACTGGTTTATTTGTAATGGGATACATTTGCTTGGCTATCTAGCAGGGCTCAATTTTATTTTTGTCTTTGCTATTTCTTAGCCTATTGCTTGTAATGTGCATCACATTCTGGTTTAATGTTCATTCAGTAAAGAAAATGGTTTCTTTCTCTTCTACCTTTGTGGAAAGATTTTCTGGGATGGGGAAGATTTGGTTTTTAATTATGTTTCTCCAATACATGATACTGTAGGCAAAAGGTCAGGGTTGAAAATGAATATTTAAAAATTGTTATCATAGAAACAATTGAAAACGACAAAACTAGGAAGAGTTAACTGAGAAAGATGGCATGAGAATAGCTCGAGACAAAAGTCTAAATTTTATATAGCATCGGAACTGCAGAGCTGGAAGAAGAAGGGGAGTGATCAGTGGGAATGGAAACCTTGTTTAGTGAAATAATAGTAGAACCAATCTACAAAATAACATTGAAGATGAAGAAGAAAGGGGAACATTTTATGAAAGGAATGTTCTACTGTCCAAAGTCCCCCATGACATGGCCTCATATCTGTCTCTCTGGCCACTCTTTCCTCTCAACATTTATCGCCTACAAAAACTATATATTTAGAATCTGTTTATTTTCATCTTGATGAGGATCCCTTGCCTGGAATCACTAAATCTCTAAATCAGTACTGTTCAATATATAAGCTACATGTGACTATTCTGAATTGAGAAATAATGTAAGTGTAAAACACATGCTGAATTACTGAGTCGAAAGCTTAAATATCCCATTGATAATTTTATATTGATCACATGTTGACAGTATCACATAAAATGATATTTTGAATATATTGATTTAAACAGTATAGTATTATAATTCCTGTTTTTCACTTTTTAAATGTGTTTACTAGAAAATGTAAATTATATATGTGGCTTACATAATATTTCAGTTGAACACTAGTGTAAATGAAAATATTTCCAACAATATATCCAAAAATTAAATCACTAAAATTAGTATGCTTAAGTTCTAGAGAAATCTAAGAAGTTTTCTGATATCTTTGACTGTATAGATGATGGCTCCTGGGTCAAAACTCAGGCTTTTATCAGATTTTTAGGATGATAGGTCTGGAAAAACAATTTGCTTCCTGGCAAAATTAGATAGAAACCATTTAAGAATAGGAGATTAACCTTTTTCTTTTTAAGAGGTGAGTTCCCCTGCATACTCAGCGTATGGGTCTTACAATATCTTAGCCCCAACATTCCCATTGATCACCTCATAGATACTCTGGGAATATTTAAAACAGATCTAAGTTTATTCATTTACATTCACTTATCATTCATTCATTCAGGACTCATTCATTGAATGTTTTCTATGTCACCAGCACTATGACACATACAGAGGCCACCATACTGAAAACAAAACAAACATATCAATTTTTCTAGTCTTGATATACCTTATGCCTTAAAAAGGAGAATATAAATGAGAATCAAGTAAATAAATGAATAAATAAGATCATTTCCTGCTTCCTTGAGAAATGCTTTTGGCCACAATAACAGAATACCCAAACAATGGTGGTTTAAACTATAAGGCTATATTTATAGAACAAAAACATCCAGAGAAAAGCACTGTCAGGCATGGTCAGGCAATCATTGACCTCAGAGCACAGATTTGCTCCTCTTTCCACATTGCAGTCCTCAGTGTGATAGCTTTTAGTTTTTATGATTTTTACCTTCAAATGTTTGAGAAGGATGCCACAGTTTCAAGCACCTCATCTGAGTTCAAGAGAGCTATTTCCCTGTACATTTTCCATTTAACGGGAAGTTAAATATCTTTCCCAAGATCCTTCAGCCATCCAATAACAGGGAGGGCTGCCTTGGGTCACATGAACAGGTCCAGCTGCAAGGGAGTCTGGGAAAGTGAGTATTTACTTCTCAGGTTCTGTAGTGATGCCAGCAAAACAATAGCCACAGTTTTGTTTTTCTTTTTCTTTTAATTGCATTCAGATAGGTCTAATAAAGAAAATAAACCAGGGTAATGGGACAGGGAACAACTTGTATTTGGGGGTAAATCTGAAAATAATCTGAATGGGCATTTAGCAGAGATGTAACTGATAAGAAGGAGACATCGAGTAAAGATTTGGGGAAAATTTTTCATTCTGTCTTACTCATGGAGAAAATGTCAAACTAATAGCAAATTCAAAACTTGCTGACAAAGGAAAGACTATATAATTTTATGATCAGCCTCTGCATCAGTCAGGATTTTGCAAAGAAACTGAGCAAGTATGATGTAAAATTATTAATGTTAAAATGATTTCTTATAATGTCCACTCACATAAATTTTTGTCAATGTACTGTATTACTCTATTTCTCTAAAACAGGAACATTTAAAGCTTTACCAATATTTTAAAATGAATAATCTAAGAAATCACTTGTTTCAGCAACACTACAGCTGATGAAAAAAAAAAAACAAGTGCAGTGAGTATTCCTAAGAAAAATATTAAATTGACATAAACCTAAAACACAGAGTGTAATAACTGGTATTTTGCTTTCAAGTCAGGTTGATAATAAAGGAGATGAAATAATAGGTGCAAATGTTATAAGTCACTAGATGATGGTTTCCCATCATCATAATAACAACACTGAAAAGAGGCATATTTGGTAGGTTGAATACAACAATTATAAATGAAATGGATAAATAGGATTGAAAAGATTATCAGCTTTGCAAACTTCTGGCTACAGAATATCTTATTTCTTTCCCTACTTCCTTTTCCCCCTTCTAGAACTGCTCACTCATTTATATTTCTCTCCATAAAGATTCCAAACATCTGTGTATAGCAAAAGCATTCAGAAACACATTCCCACCAAAGGCAGTAGAGAAGCCACAGATATTACAGTTCTTATATCACAGACAGCAAATGCCAGATTTGCCATATAATAGCTGTAGGTTCAAAGAGTGCATGGATCAAAAAGACAAAAACAGCTGTGGTGAAGACAGGAAAAAAGAAATTAAATACAAAATTAACAAAAAATAGATATATATTCAACCTTGCTGAAATATCACAACACCAACAAGTTGAAAGAAGGGCCAGTAGTAGATTCTAGTATCAAATAATTTACACATTGCTTTGGTTTAAGTTAAAATATTGTCTAGATATGCATAGTCAAAAATAGTAATAACTAAGAGCTATAATTAGAATCCAGATGCTTGTCATCTAATATTCGGTTTTATTTTCAAAATTATATATATGTATTTTATGTATATTGAAAATGTATATATAAATATATGTAAAATACTGCATATATGTATGTGTGTGTGTGTATATATATATATATATTTTTTTTTTTGGTTGTCATAGACCCCGATGAGCTATATACCCAGTGATGGGCTTAATACTGGTTGCAGTTAAGAAAATCATAATCTAATTGGGAGTTGAGGGTAGGGCCATGATGATGGACATCGAAACAGAAACTACAGTGTAATGTGACACATGCTCTAACAGTTAGTTCAAATGCCACATCTGTGCACATAAAGAAGCAAGTAATATTTCATAGAGCAGGTGCCATTTCCATTGGCGTTTTAAAGATGAAGTTATTAATGTATCATGGATCAATTCATGCAGTACCCATTCCCACACCTTTCTCTTATGCCATTTCACAGAATCTCTTTAAATTGGTATAACCAGTAACACAATTACAACCAATGAGACATAAGGGGAAGCTTGTTGGGAATTTATGGGGAATAATTTGCTCTCATGATTAAGGCTATGCCCTTTTTTTCACTTTTGTTTTCTTTATTCATCTTCTGGTCTAGACTGCAGGAAGAATGGCCGAGATGCACCAGCCATATGGCCCAACATTAGAAAATTTAGTGAAATTTTCCTTGCTATCTCAAATGTCTACACAACACCAGCAACTAACAATCTGACTTACTCTTGTTGTATATGAAGAAATAAGCCCTTATCTAATTAAACACCTGTAGATTTTTTTCTCTTGCACCTGAACACTTCTAACTATGGAAGAAGAAATGAGATCACTTTGAAAGACATGCTGTAAATGTAAAAATAAATAAATAAAAATAAATTGCTGGAGTAACCAATGGTGTCTGGGAATTCCACAAACAGACTGAAAGAAGTTAGTGGCAATGGTTTTGCAAACAACAGGAGGTAGTTTCTCACAGAATAAATATTCAAATATATCAATGCTCTGAAATGTGCTTTGAAGTGAAAAGAGGCTGCTAGATTTGACCCCTAGAGGGCATCATCATTTGAACTGGGTAGATTAAGGCAAGGATTGAGGATATAAACCAAATTGCCATAGACTAGTAAAAAGGGAAACGTGAAAACAAGGAGGGTGGAACAATAAAGTACATTATTTAAAAGGACAGAAAGAGGATGATGATGTTTTTTGTTTGTTTTTTGTTTTTTTGTTTTTGTTTTTGTTTTGTTTTAGAGAGAGACTGTACATGCACTCATGGACAGGGGGCAGGGGTAGGGTGCGGAGGGACAGACGGAGAGGAAAGAGATTTTTTTTTTTAAGATTTTATTCATTTATTCATGAGAGACACACACACACACACAGAGGCAGAGACACAGGCAGAAGGAGAAGCAGGCTCCATGCAGGGAGCCTAATATGGGACTCAATCCGTAGTCTCCAGGATCAGGCCCTGGGCTGAAGGTGGCGCTAAACCACTGAGCCACCTGGGCTGCCCAAGAGAGAATCTTAAGTGGGCTTCACACCCAGCCTGGTGCAGGGCTCAATCTAACAACCCTGAGATCACGACCTGAGCCGAAATCAAGAATCTGGCGATGAATCAACTGAGCCAGCCAGGTGCCCCAAAGACAGTGGTTTTGAGGAAAAAAAAAACAAAAACAAACAAACAATGTTGAGGAAGTCTTCTCTAGTTTTCAGGTATCTGACTCTCAGGAGAAACAATTTAGCATAAACTTCAGTAGCAACAATATCCCCAGGAGCATATTTTATAATGCAGCTTCACATTTTCTCTTTTAGGCATTTGTGAATGTTTAAAAAATGGCATAGGTTCTGAATAAATAGTATATCAACTCCATCTGCTTTTAATACATATGACACACATATCTCTATATGGGTTGTATTTTTCCTCATTTATAATTTTTTATGTCATTGCAGAAAGGAGCAAATCCAAAGTGAGATTAGCATTGAATAAGAGTATTTTAACTTTCAAAGGAAATTATTTGCATGTTTAATTATTTTAAAATATGAATATATATTTTTGAAGTATTATCAAATCACAGAGTTTAAAAATATATTTCAGATTCAGAAGGGCATTCAGAGCTATGGCAAGTTAGGGAATTCTCTTTTCTTTTTAAATATGTTCTCAAAATGCTTGGTCATCACAGCTCATGAATCCCCTGATAGGTTTCCCCAGGGCAGATGATTATTCTAGGGATACAGAGCATCAGCATTTTTGCTGTGGTTTTTCCCTTAGTGAATAACAGGGAATTTTTTTAAAGACAAAGCAACTCTTCAGAACTGTATTCCTAAATCTGTGATCCCATCAGACGTGGGAAGGGCAGGAATTTCCTTTCCTGGACTCAAAATTAGTGAGACAGCTGTCAGACCTGCTATACTTGTCTACATTCTCAGGCTAAGGGCGTTCTCCTTACCTCATCATTCCGCCCTCTAAAAAATCATCTGAGAAAGCAAGAGTGTGACTAAGGCCACATTCAGTACCACTAGAGATTTTGCTGGAAGCCCAGGAAGAAATTATTATAAACAAAGTCCCGATACATCTGAGCAACAACCTGGTAATTCAGAAATATTAACCAAATAAAGTCTGATCTTGCCTCATTTTCCCATCATGTGGAAGGTTTTATGTCACTTTGGAGGAGTTTGAAATAACTGAAGGATGAATGAAGCAGGACAATTCAGGCTCAGAGCAATAAGAAGCTTTCTTCCTTTGAACTAGAGCTTTCAAGCAGTGTAAGGATAAGCTCTACATGTCTTTAGAAGTAGTAGTTGGTGAACCCTCTGTGAAGGATTGCTGTAGGATTGAACCAAAGGACTTCTAAATTTCTGTCCAGTTTGGAGTCAATAAGTAAATATGTTGTCCATTGTTTCTCAAGTTTTATTCTCTGTGAAAAGTTAATATGCTTTAAAAAATGCTCTGATTAATTTATATTTGGGAAACACTGCAAGCCATATTCCTTTTTCAGACATATGGTGCACATTAGAATATTAAATCGTTTGAGTAGGCTTGTATTTTAGCCAAATGTTTTCTGAATGTTTCTAACCACAGAACTGGGCTTGTTTTGTTCTATTTTGTTTTGTTTCATTTGTTGTGTGTGTGCGTGGGGGGGTATTTTCAAGGTTTTTGGAGGAAGTTTTTGTTTTGTTTTGCTTTGTTGTTTGCAAAGTTCCTGTCCTTAGTTTTATAAGGACACCAGACATATAATATAAAGTTTTTAGAATGATATATTGTTCTAATAATATATATTTCTAAGCAATATGCTAAATTCCAATGGTCAGAAAACACAAGCTCTTAAAATGTGTGTTTATATATCGTTATCATGACTTATTTCTAGAATGAGATTCCACATATTATTTATCTTCTAAAATGTGATACATAATTCAAAATCCTTTGCTGTAAAGATTACAACTTCCTAAGACCTGGCATATGGCTCGACTAAATGATTTGCTCAGAGGGAGGGTGATGGTGTTACGTGCCCAGAATCATTGCACCTGGGAGAAGGGAGTGGTCATTATTTCAAGGTAGCCACACACCCTATTACTGTAAGTGCTACTTATGAGTGATGGTGGCAGTCATTTCTGTCTTAAAGCAGAAATACTGGTAAACTTCATTTTAAGGATATTATGCTGATGCATGGGCTTTACTGCTAATCTCAGTAATCTTTATTTTATAAACAATTGGGTTCTGTAAGTCAGAGTACAGCATCTTGTACATATTCACAGAGGATAGAAAATAATCAATCAGATGTGGCCCATAAACACCATGTTTGATTTCTACAGTGTTATAAATATTTTGAATTGGTTTCTAAATTTGATGGGTAATATTTTTTTACCTCAAAAAAACTTAATTTCTGATTTGCCTTAAAAAAATCAAAGTAGGCAACATTAAGCCAGCAGTTCCAAATGCTAAAATAGGTGGAGACAGCACAGAGAATTCTCTCAGAAGACCAAGTATGTGCTTTCTGGTTCTCAACCATCTCCACCACTCCCTGTGGCCTTGCACCGAGGCCCATCTCATTCATTGTCCTTCCTAGCCATGTGGCATTTAAACTGACAACCACAGCCCTATTATAGTAACTCCTCTAATGAAACAAACCAATTTAATGTTAGCACTTTGCACATAGTACCCTACTCAGGATATACCACATTATTTAGAAACCATATTAGAAGAAAAAAAATTTTTTTATTTAGACAGATCTTTGTTATTGTTTTCTAGCTTTGAGATACAGTTGACATATAATATTGTCTAGGTTTAAAGTATACCAAGTATTGATTTGATATGGTTATAGATTGCAAAATAATTATATTGTAGCATTAGTTAACAGCTCTGCCATGTCAGATATTGACCACTTTTTCTAAAATATTTTTTGTTAAGTAATCTCTATGCCCAATGCTCAGCTCCAACTCATGATCCCAAGATCCAGAGTCACATACTCTACCGATTGATTCAGCCAGGTGCCCCACAGAATGACCATCTTGATGACTAAAACTTCCAGTTACTAACAGCCTCTGGTTTGAGGACTTTTTTCCAATCTTTGTTCTAAGCATTTCTCTATCTATGTTAAAAAAAAAATGTCCTGAGAAAACATATGAAGAAGCAACCATCCAGGAATGACAAAGTGCTACATGAAGTCAGATTTCATGGAAAAAAACAAGTCCTCCAGGGAGAGAAGTTCTTGATCATGTAAAAGTGGCAAAATGGGTTTATGCTATCCTGGGCTCTGAGCCCAGTCTGTATTTCAATGCTAGTCAATAGATTGAGAGTTTGCCTCCAGATATTCATTTTTTTCCACCTGGCTCCGTCTAATATCTACAATAATATTCAGGATTTTTTCAAATGGTTACCAGGAAGGTTTAAGAATACAAAGATGTCTGTGAGCTAGTAACATTGCAGAAATAATTTGAACTCGGATAACAAGATCATTTACTAGGAGTATGCAAAAAATAGCAATTACTCATTTCAGTGTAGAATGGTGAATATTTGGAAATTTGCCTTTAGCAGCTGAAAGTAAGGGCCAGAAATAGATCTACAACCATTTGAGTTTGACAGCACGTCTTGAAAATTATTCATTTTATAATAATTGACTATAGGTAGCTGAAATGATAATAGATAAGTACCCTTTAGATAGATGAGATATATTTAATAATCTTACTTATCTCTAACATCTCACATACTATAAATCACAAATTTAAAATTTAACCCAAACTTTGAGAGATGTGAATTTCGTGATAGCTATTTTGAAGGCTAGTTCTAAAAGCTCAACCATTAGTTAAAATCCTATGAGCCTAGTATCAAGTCACCGAAGTCAATTATCTGTCATAAAAATATATAAATACACTATCTCTTCCATTAGGTTACCCTTTGTTGAATTTTTTTAACATTGTCACTGGATTTCCTGTTCAATATTAACTTCTGGAAAATAATACAGTAAATCAGTCTATAAGTATTCAGTTACAGTTAACACATCAATACTCAGAGATACAAAATATCTATATGAATCAATAGTTCCAAGGTACACACACTTACTTTTAACTGAGCTCTTTTCTTTCTATGTACAGGGTGTTTGAAAGTCTGATTAAAAAAGAAACAGGTTTAAAAAAAAAGGCTCAAAAAGCTCAAAAATAAAATAAAACAGAAACAGGTGGGGTACCTGGATGGCTCAGTCAGTTAAGCGTCTGACTCTTGATCTCAGCTCAGTCTCCGTCTCAGGGTCATGTGTTCCATGCCTTGCATTGGGCTCCCTACTGAGAATGGAGCCTATTTACAAACAGAAATAGGTAAACATCTCATGTATCTTTCCCAAAAGTTTCTCCATATTTTTCTTCAGAGAGAAAATACTTAAATATATAATTATATTTATATAAATCGATTAGGGGAATGCCTACTTAGTTAGCTTTGAAGGCCTCTGGACAAAAATGCTGCTAACTAAAATATTCAACAAAGGATGACTTTTAAAGGCCAATCAGCACGCATAAACTGTGGATTAAGAAGCATTACCCCAGATCATGGTGAGCAGTGATGCTAAAGTCCACTAGCCAAAGACCACCACAGAGTGTGTTCTCCCTTAGTGCAAGACGTAATGATGAACTCAACTTCATTGACTTAACAGGGGTGGGAATTCCTACTGGTCTTTGGCTGATGGGCTTTGACTTGGGTTAATTATTTATCGGAGATTAGTTCCCTAGCAGTTTAGACCTAGGGAGATAGATGGAGAGATAGAGAAAGCAAGAGTTAAACCCAAGAGTCAATATATCTTGACCTACAGCTGTCTGTATACAAAAAAGGATAAATAAGAAGAGAAGAAAGAAACTCTAACTTTGACCCAGGTAATGATAGAGGGGGTGATATGCTAAATTAAGTGGCAGCAACATTTGAGAGAGGATTGGAACAACTGCATCATTGCTCTCTGGATATTCAAGTTCAACGGAGAGAGAATATGATCAGTACACAGCATTGTGGAGTGTATGTGGAAACAACTGCCACAGTCAGTGTGCCAGTGGCAAAGGGCACAGCTAAATGAAAAAGACACTAGCCTCAGACTCAGAAGAAAGTGATTTTATTCCATGCTTTCACACCAGCTACCAAAGTGACCTAGCGCTAGTAAATTTCTCCCCACGGATTCAACTTTTTTATTGGTAACACAGAAAGGGGGCAGGGGCTTGCCTACTCTTATTAGTGACCGAGTTCTCTGCCTCTAAATACTAGCTGCTGGTGACAATGCACAGGATATAACTTACATATCAAGACTGTAGTAAAGAGAAAATAGGGGCAGTCTGCTAACATTCTTGCCTTCAAATCTGAGGCATACCTGAGTGTTTTAAGTAGACAATTCCCTTCCCATGCTATTCAAAGTATAGCCATCAGCATTCTCTGGAAGCTTCACAGAAATATAGAACCTCAGAGCCCTCCCCAGATTTACAGAATCAGAACCTGAATTCTCACCAGCTGACTTGAGTATGGAATAATGTTTGAGAAGCACTGCCCTAAATCCTCTAGCTAATACATAGTACTCCCAGATCTCATGGCTGTCAACCACATGCTTGCCCTCACTGGCAGGCACCTTTCAGGGAGGCTGTGCATGCAGGAGAAAGAGGACTGGATTCATTGATACTGATGACCATGGTCCCCATGCTTGATGGTTCTTTCCACATGGAGAGGCAAGGCTCTCTTTGTTCCTTCATGCCCTTTTCCCCAGGAGTGGCAAAATGTCATTGGTTAGTTTTGATAGAAACACTAGGAGTGCTTAGTTTAATTTCTGCCTTCTTTCTTTTGGTAGCCAGCTGATCACAGGAAGCATGTGATCTTTGCTGTCCTCCAGGGCCTGCCATTCCCTCCTGGAGAAGAGGTGCTCTGGTCCACTGTGCCCACCTTTGACTGGCTGCTTGAACCCGCCTAAATCTGGCTGAAGTTTTGGGGCCTATCTAGTGTTTTAGCTAAGCTATATTCTGCTCTTTAGCCATTATGGGTAAAAAGGTGATTATTTGTTGTCTTGCTTTACACTGTGTTCAGAAACTGGGTGAGGAGAAAGTGATGCTATTACTTAGATGCCCTCAGGAATCCCAATACTTATGCCCAGATTTGAATCTTGGTTCAGGTGCTCACTAATCATTAAACCTCTTCATTTAGTGGAACTGCATCTCATTCTTTGTAGAGGAGAGGTGGTTGGATGAAATCCATGGCTTCCAAACTCAAGTAAACAATAAAATTTTCCTTGGAGTTGGGAGGATAATTTCTGAAACAACATCTATAGCAGTGTGGCCTGCAAGTGTACACTGTGAAGAGGTGACTTGGATGAGGCAAACCTGGAGATTGGTTTTTCTCCTTGTTATTGAACTCCACAGTGTGGCCTGTGAATTTCCAGCTGCATAGATGCTACCTGGCAGCTTGCTTGGCCCTGCTCTAGAAATACTGAATCAGGATCTACATTTTAGCAAGATTGCCAGGTTCTCTTGTATGCACAAGAGAAATTGAGAAGCCCTGCCTTGAACTGTATTATCTCAATAGCCTTTCTCACGCTGAAACTGCTGTGATTCTATTTCTTTTGCATTGCTCTATCTCTGGTTCCCGGCATATAGCAAGATGCTCAATAAATATTTATTGAACAAATTAATCCATTCTCTGTTCTGTTCAGTGGAATGTGACAACAGTTTAAACCTCTGGTCACGATCCCCTGCATTTATCTCTTAATAAACCCGCAAACAGAGGCACCAATCTATCTCTCTGGTCATTGGTAGTTAGAATAACCATGGATTCAAAATCTTGCTCATGATATGCTCCCTACCCTTTGAAATTCCAATAATAATTTGATGAGAAAAATCTTCTAGGAAGTTATGTGGTTCACCTTATAATTCTTTTCCTTCCCATTTTCTCACAAAATTCAAAGTTCTCTCAGATTTATGCTCCTTGACCTCACTCTGGTGTTTCACAGTATTTATTGCTCTCTTCTTCTGGAAATTTCCTTCATTTGGCTTTCATGATACAAGATTTCATGGTTCTCTTGCTTTTGATCACTACTTCTTTAGCTTTTTTTAAAACAATCTTCTCTTCTTCCCAATCTATTCTTTATATATATATATATGTATATGTGCATATATATATACATATATATATAGAGAGAATATATATATTCTATGTGTTCTATGTATGAATACATATAATATATATATAAAGAATATATATATGTATATTTGTATTTATGTATACATACTTTATAGCACAGCTTGGTTATCACTTCCAGAAAGAGGTTCTCAAGTCTCAGGTCTAAGTAAATTAAGAACAAATCATCATCTAATCTTCATATATATATATTTTTTATATATGTTAGAAAAGATCAAAATGAAAATGTCTTACATTCACTAACTGAATTTTACAGTCTTGCACAATTTTGCAGACATAATAAATGGTTAGTAAATACACTTTTACATAACTGGAGCCAATTTTGTTATATGGGAGGAGGAAGTGTTGACTGGGGGGTGGTCTAGGGCAAAGAATTAACCTATTAGAGTCTTTAAAGAGACTTCAGATTACTGAGACTTATTCCTCCTACTGATATTAATTCAGGAGATGTGAGAAGGGAACCTAGAATTTGCATTTAAAATTAAAATATTGCCCAGGTGAGTTCAAAGCATAGCTATAGCTAGTACCTATTGATATCTCTAATTCTGTAGATAAGAATGTCCTTTTAGGACCGATCCAAAAATCTAAGGATCATTATCAAAAGGCTTTTCTATTTTATCCTGTTAGTGAAGCATTGAGCAACCAAACATAATATCTGATATTTTGCCAAAAAAAAAAAAAAGAGAGAGAGAAGTTAGACACAGGTACAAAGCTGACAAAAATTATAGTGACACAGTCCACTATTGCTTATTGCCACAAGTATGGGCTGGCCTTTGCTCTAACTCTGTGAATGAAATTTTGATTATAAAGATGGTCTGGTCTGAAATAAGTGAGTTAAACATGTCTCTACCATTTTAAAGATAATTATTGCCCTATCATAGTATCTAAAGGTAGCATTAATAAAAGTAAAATTTCATATAAATGAGGAAAAGAAAAATACCTTAAAATAATCTATTCTTCATTTGTATTATTAGGCATTATTCCTGAAATACTGTCAAGCCATACCATTAATCAAAATTAGGCTCAGAAAAAAAAAATTAGGCTCAGATCATCATAAGATGTTACTTATATGAGGTAACTGGGACTTAATCCTGCTATGTCCACTTGTCTGTGGTGTCAGTGAATTTATGGTTCTCAAGGCAGGTGTTCTAATCAATTTCAACAGGTGTTCTCTAACTTCCTTTTGCAAATCTGTTATCAAATAGGATTTCTCTATCTTGTCAACTTGCATACAATAACAGATTCTATTATTCCACATGTCAAAGAAGAGACAATGGGTACAACTGCTTGGCATGTGTGGGAGAACACAATGTTTTGTGACATTTGCTGTAGGACAGGTTTTTCCTCTTTATCGAAGGACCAGTGGAACATCCTGGTGCTCAATCAGTACTCGTTGACTGTCTTCTTAGCTGTTCAGCAGACTACCACTGAGCTTCATTATAAAAAATGTCTCCCTGTGTCTCTCTGTTCATGCCAACCTGTATTTGCTCCATTTCTGCCCTTAATTCAGTACTCTTTTGGCCAACTCTATGTATTGTCAATACATCTGGGATAAAAACGCCTTGAACTTGTGTCTGTCCTACCTCTGATGAGCTTTGAATTCAGCTACCTTTAGTATGATGGTAAGAAAATGAAGGAATAATCCTTCCCCAGCCAATTATTAGCATTGCAAAGAGCAGGGGCTCTCAAAGTGTGCTCTTGGACCAGCAACATTAGCATCACTCAGGAACTTGGTAGAAATGCAAATTTTGAGCCTTATACCAAATACATTAAATCAGAAACTCTGAGGTGGGTGGGGGAGCTCAGAGCTCAATAGTCTGATTGAATAAGCCCTTCAGGTGATTCTGATGGGCAGTCAAATGTGAGAATCCCTGACAGAGAAATATTTAGTAATTCATTCTTTTGGTCATTTCATGATAAATATTTATCATTTCCCACTATAAGCCAGGCACTGCCAGAGATATTAAGATGCTGGAGGCAAAAAGAAAGTAAAACAGGACCCCTTAATACGCTTGTTCTAGGGCTCAAAGCTACAACATTGTCTCTACATGGTTACATGGTTACCTGGAACAGAGCTGGTGACCAAAAGAATGAGAACAATTGATTAGTTTGATTGGCTCAACCCAAAATTAGCTACAAAACTATAACATTGCATTGCACAAAAAAAAAAAAATTTCTTTTCAAGGAAGGAAGACACAATATTTTCCTTTTACAGTAGGAGAAACTAATGTCTAAGCACTAACATTGCTTGGTAGGATTGCTACATAGCTACAGTAGGATTGCTCTGTACATAGTTCCACCAATGAGAATATGGAAGTAAATATTTTTAAGGGGACCATCTTCCATTTTATAACTTCTAACATTTTATGAAAGTATTATTTTGTATATATGAATTTGTGTGTATATCTACTTACACATACACACATCCTACTTTTACAGAGTAGGCACTCGGGATGCCTGGGTGGCTCAGTGGTTAAGCATCTATCTATCTGCCTTTGGCTCAAGGTGTGATCCTGGGGTACAGGATCAAATCCCACATCAGGCTTCTTGTGAGGAGGAACCTGCTTCTCCTTCTGCCTATGTTTCTGCCTCTCTCTCTCTGTGCCTCCCATGAATAAATAAATAAAATCTTTAAAAAATAAAAAATAAATAGTAGGCACTCTAAGAATCAGAGACCTATTGCTTTGGGCCACACATTTAGTTGATGACCAATCAGGGCCTAGAACAGATTCACTGCAACTCCACAATTGTTCTTAGATTAGTGCTTTTCAAATAATATGCCTCTCTGTCCTAACACCCAACCCATGGGCATCTATGGGAAAGAAATACGTCATACTTCTGAAATAAAGAAATTAACAGCTCAGGGAACTCTTATCTGTTTTATGAATAAAGGTTTTAAAACAATATCTTATTTGATAACTTTTTTTTCTGCTCAAAAGTTTAAAAACCACACTATTATGTTGCCTTGACTAGGGGAGTTTGTTACGTGCCCTGGATTGAAATTAATTTTGGCTTAGAGCTTTTAAAAAATAATGACCAAAGTACATGCACGTGTATGAGTCCATACATAAAGGCAGTTGCTTACAATGGGACTGGAAGAGAGTAGCTATGATTCAGCCACTTTTTTTCAGTACCTATGGCTCCTCAGATTTCTAAATGCACTGAAATTTTCTGGAAGTCTGGCCTGTTCACTCTCATACTCCAATGGGTAAGCGATGCTCTGCTCTACAGTTGTATGACTGAACAGGGCAGAGAAGAGAAGGCTATTGACTGCACAATAATGGAGATAAAAGTCAACCACTTTACTCTCTGTCACCATATTGGACAGTGCAAAAGTAGAACATTTCCATCATAACAAAATCCTATTAGCACTGATGAGTTGGAACTCTGTGTAATCAACTATATGAATAAAACTATGGCAAACTAAGACAATTTTATTTTTGCTTTGACATAGTTGAGAAATATTCACTCTCTGCTGTATTGAAATTGTATCATGTTTATTAATTAAACCTTCAAAGTAGGGCAGCCCAGATGGCTCAGCAGTTTAGCACCCCCTTCAGCCCAGGGTGTGATCCTGGAGACCCAGTATTCAGTCCTAAGTCAGGCTCCGTGCATGGAGCCTGCTTCTCCTTCTGCCTGTGTCTCTGCCTCTCTCTCTTTCTCTCTCTCTCTCTCTCTCTCTCTGTGTGTGTGTGTGTGTGTATGTGTCTCACATGAATAAATACATAAAATATTTTAAAAAAATAAACCTTCAAAGTCAACATCCTGGAGGGGTAGCAGGGTGACTCCGTGGTTGAGCAACTGCTTTTGGTTCAGGTCTTGATCCTGGGGTCATGGGATTGAGTCCGGCATCAGGCTTCCTATGGGGAGCCTATTTCTCCCTCTGCCTGTGTCTCTGCCTCTCTCTGTGTGTGTCTCTCATGAATAAATAAATAAATAATTTAAAAAAAATAAGAAAAAGTCAACACTATGGTAAAGAACAACATGACTAAATGTACTCCATTCAAAAGAACCTGTAGATACACATTCAAAAGAATTCAGGGCAGGCAATTTGTATTACAATACAAGTTCTCCTAGTAAAATTATGATGAAATGCAAAAACAATCCCTGCTGTATATACTGCAATGGGTGTGTGTGTGTCATCTTCTTTTTTACAACATTTACAGTTCATCTCAAACTATTCTAAGTTAAAGACATCGCTCTAAACTGATCTTATACAGCCATACAAGGCTAAAACAGCCAGGAGTTATCAACTGCAACAATTCCTTACTTGGAAAACTGAAGGGCATATGATTGAATTTGAATGTGTGATCTCTGCTATTGCAGTTTCCAGTGCTATACTTTCTGGAACTTTGTTCTCTAAACTTGATTTTCTCTTGCTCTTTGGTACATGGTATCCTATCAATTTGATCAGAAGTTGATTTGTAAGGCATATTTTGAAACTTAGGTTTTATTCATATCTTTTTCTCCCAATCAGTATATGAAATGTGAAAAAGAATGTGCTATACAGAGCAGATAGCTCTATTATAATGAGAGGTCATTTCATATTTATGGTTATTTTTTTGCTACTAATAGACTCCGAAGTAGTAGCTGGATGAAATGAGAATGAAAAGGTTGGAGTCAGGGAATGCTTAGTGGAATTAGAAGTGCAATGTTCCTCTTTACTAAGTTTTTTTAAAGGATACTAAGTAAATGTTTGGAAAAGAAGTCTTAACTCTGCATTTGAATGTGTACATACAAGCTCAGTAAGTTTGCCTGAACATGCTTGTGATTTCAGCTTATGTTTGAATGGGCCTGCCTGGGAACATGGAAGGTATTCTACCTATGTTTCGTCTTGCTCCAGTTGCCAATTCATCTCAATACTTCTGCACCTCTAGTTATAAGCCAGAAATCCTGAGCGAGTCACGTCTCTGCATAGGGATGATTAGTGTCTTCATTTACTGCTTCTATCACTTACTGTCCTTCCCTAGCATCCTATTAAAAGATACCTCTGGAGACATTAGACTCTGCCCTATGACTCAGCATCGAATGACGATCATTTCTGCTAAGGTTTTGCTATCTCCTCTACATATTATTATAACTTCGTTTTCTCTGAGCTCTTCCCTGAGTTCTTTTCTTGGAGGCACATTACTCACATTTCTTCATACTTTATTTTCTCTGGCTGGCTGCTCTTCTTGCTTCTGCAGTCATGTGGCTCTCTCTCCTCAGCCTGCTCACACTTCTGTCTTCACACATGTTTTCTGCTGTGCCTGTCACTTGCTGTCCCTGAGCTCACTCTCCACAGTGGCCCTCTAGATATGTGGAGTGCTGCTAAGGTTCTCATCTTCACTCTTTACACCATGGAGAGGCTGTTTATCTATCTTTCTAGCTGGACAGCTATTACTTCCTGTTCCTTCTTTCAGCCTCCGGGAATACAAATAAACAGATATTTTCAGTCCCAAAAGCAGTCCTGTGACTGAGAAGAATAGGAGAGCAAATCCAATGCATGGAGGTAATGGAGTGAAGAGCAACATAGGGCCTCCTGCAAGGAGCATTATGTGTTAGCCCAACTCTTGAACCAGTAGAAAAATTGGAAAATTTCCAGTTCTGTGTATTGAATAAACTTAGCTCCTATTTTATAAGGGAAAGTAATGTGACTCAGTGGAGGACAAAATTTCTCTTGATTCTTGTCTGTATTTCCTGGTTCCTTGGTTCTACAGGGCTCCTATTTTGTAATAGGTAATGCACTATTCCTAAATTATTGGTAAGACATGCTTACTCATTAGCTGAAATATTTTAAAGCCTTTGTTCCTTTTATTTATTAATTTCTTTTGCATTTAGATCAACTTGCTTCATGCTATACAGTCATATTTTCCACATTTTTTTCATTAGACTAGCACAAAACTACATTAGTGTTAACAGAATTTCAGATGGTGTTAATAATGCTGAAAATAAGTAAATAATACATATTGGTTAATATCTATGAGCCTCAGATTCGTGAATTAGAACATGTTTATGTCTTGCTCTAATTTTTTATAGGTTTGTTTATTTAATGGGTATGTAGTATCTCAACCCAAAGTCATTTGTAGCTTTAACTTTGGTAACCAGGAAAGAAGTAAAGAATTTGCTATGCAAACCCCAGGAAGTATTATTTATCCTTATAATTTCTCCCCCTAAAAGCAGATTCCATTGTGTGTAACTTTGTATTTATAACCTTACCAGGACTGTTCCCATGGGCTAGCTCAGGGGCTCAATGTAGAGTGTACGGAGAACCTGTACACAAGCCACCCATGGCTGCAGTGTGAGCATTCTATCACCAGGTGGCACTATTGGTAATTTATAGCTGGTCAGTCTTGGGTCACACGTGTACCTTTAAGAAATTCGGAAACATCCTGTTAACCCTACTGTTCCTTTAAAAAAAATCACAAAGATACACATTTTTAATTGCTTTATGGTATCCATTAAGTAACAACCAAAAACTACCATGTTCTACAACAACCATGTTTATCAGTTTTCCATAATTTACTGTTTTGACCAATGATCTTGTCGCCGTGAATTCTTTTACATTATCTACTCACATCCTCCCCATACTTCATTTGGATGTCTTTCTTTATTTGGTTCTTTCTCGGTTATGCTTTCCAGCATTATTCCTTATGAACAAATTAAAAATACCACTAGAACTTTTAGTAGAATTGAGGTATCTTCTTACATTTCTTGAGGTAGCACATTTTGTCTACGCCTTTTCTCTTTTACAACTCTACCTTCTCTCCCACCGACCTAAATTCCACATTCAATATTTAATGAAATTGAGCCAAACTTATTATAAAGCAATCATTCCTTTCCTCTTTCTACACTTGAATGGTCCAATCAGCAAAAACATTTGAAGGAGATCCCCAATTGACTAGGACAAGCTTGGGCAGTTTAATGGTCCTATTGAGAACACGTGGGATAATTGTTTAGTAAGTCTACTACTGGGCAATCAAAAGCTGTCAATCAACTTGGCTTTCACAGACAATATTGAAATTTACTTTCTTAAACTCTCTAAACATTAAGCAATATAAAATGACCTATTTTAAAATAATGCTGTCTCCAAGAAGCCAAGCTGTGAGAATAACACCAGATTTTGCCAGGCCTCACTCATCAAAGAAACACAACACTGAACACAGAGCAGTAGAGGTGGGGGTGTGGGGGATGGCTCTTTACATTCATACCATTACTATACATTTAAAGCTTTGTTGCACTGGTACTGGTTCATAGCCCTTTGAAGAAAAGGTCAAGTTACAGCAAATAAACATGGACAGTAGTAGCTGACACTGACTTGTCCCTTCACCTGAAGACTGGCTTGTTCTTTCCACACAAGGTGAATGGAGAAGATGCACAGAGATAAATGGTAGATTGATGAAGTAAAATCAGTTGTAAAAAGTTGTTGGATTCTTTCTTTCTTTTATCATCTCTCTATTCTATGGTTGCCATAAGAAGAATAATCTCAAATATTCAATTTATAGGATAGTGTGTTTTTAGATCTTAGGGGGAAATCAGTGTTTGCCTTGGTTGACACTCCATAGCTGATTGGCCTTAAATAAGCTAAGAGCATGAAGAGAGCCCATCTTTCCTTGATATTTTATCTGAGGCCTTATATGACCTAGCCATTCTGAAAATTTTTAGAAAAATTGACGGCAGTTTTAGATTCCAAGACCAGAGCACTCAATGCCTTCTTTCTTCCTATATGCATTGATCTGAGCTTGAAAATTGTATCTGATTTATGTCATTGAATTAAATAATAATAATGGCTGATATTTATTGATGGCTTCCTATATGCTAAATATTTATTCCCCGTATTTTACGTAAATTATCCTATTTATTCTTTATAAAAACCCTGTCTTGATCATCTCTACAATCACAGTTGACAAAAATTGAGACCAAGATAGGGAAGTAATAGATTAAATACAGTATGTGTCAACATTTTCTAATAAATTAGATGGAATACCTTCAGGATGGAGAGTTTAAGCTCTGATTTATAGAGATCAAGAAGAACACAAGCTTAATTTGGAAAAGGAGATAGAAAAGCCTGATTCCTTGGAAAGATAACTTTCACATAAATAGACACTGAACTCACAACATGCAGAAGACCATTTTAATTCTCTGAAATTTAGAGAAGTAAACTTTTTTTTAATAACATGCTCTGATTAAGCTACACTTTGATTAATCTAAGCACACTTTCCAATATACTTACCTTGTTACGACTTGGATCCCAACTAAAAATTTAAAACTTTCCATCATGTCCAAATATTCACACAAATACACACATGTTCATGAAAATGTTCTCATTACATAATACATATTCTTACTGTATGTGATAAAATCGGATATTTCTTATTTATTCTATATTTTAAGTGTTGATGGAGGAACTTAAATTGATTTCATAAACTACCAATGGGTTACAACCTGTATTTGAGAAATAAGCTGGTTTTATACTAAAAGGCAAATAACGTCAAGATCCAAACAGGTATAAAGAGTTATATTACACTTCACACACTCTGACATCCTCTTCTACATGTGAGTAATTTATGATAATAATGAAGAAAATTCTCTTTCATGATATTTCTTGACTACAGTTCTGAACCAGTTGTAAATTTCCTTATAGAAATGTAGAAACGTCATCATGTGTTCCTTTGGTAATAAAGAGCACTAAACTGCAAAGATCTGGCTGCTGATGGCTGAACAATAGATTCAAGAGACAGAGGAAATCCATACATTAGAATGGCAAGAGAAAGAGAAGAAATGAAGAGAGAGAAAACAAAAGGATGCCTGAGTGGTTCAGCGGTTGAGCATCTGTCCAGCTCAGGGCGTGGTCCCAGGGTCTGAGGCTGAGTCCCGCATCCAGCTCTCTGCAAGGAGCTTACTTCCCCCTCTGCCTGTGTCTCTGCCTCTCCCTTTCTCTCTCTCTCTCTTTCTCTCTCTCTGTCTCATGAATAAATTAATAAATTATTTAAAAAAGAAAAGGAGAAAAAAAATAAGTGGATTGGGGAAAAGAGCATAAAGTGTTTCAAACTTGGGCCCACAGAAGCTTTGACGATGCTGGCCCAGGGAAGATAGTGGGTGGACAGGTAAACAATAGATTACCTAGAGGTGTGGCTAATTTGAGATCAATTCTTTTTTTTTTTTTTTTTAAGATTTTATTTACTTATTCATAGACACACACACACACACACACATAGAGGCAGAAACAAGCAGAGGGAGAAGCAGGCTCCACGCAGGGAGCCGGATGTGGGACTAGATCCCAGGTCTCCAGGATCACACCCCAGGCTGCAGGCGGTGCTAAACTGTTGTGCCACCAGGGCTGCCCGAGATCAATTCTGATGAATATCCAGAATTGGAATCCAATGGATCACTGAGGATGGACTCCAGACATTGTGGAAATGAAGCAGTGGTTTCAAGGTGTCATGCATATAAGAATTACCTAAGTGAATTTGTTTATTTATTTTTTTTTAATTTATGATAGTCACAGAGAGAGAAAGAGAGAGAGGCAGAGACACAGGCAGAGGGAGAAGCAGGCTCCATGCAGGGAGCCCGATGTGGGATTCGATCCCGGGTCTCCAGGATCGCGCCCTGGGCCAAAGGCAGGCGCCAAACCGCTGCGCCACCCAGGGATCCCCAGTGAATTTGTTTAAATTCAGATTCCTGAGTGGCATCCCCATAAATTCAGATTATGTAGAGGATTTTTGCATTTTAAAAGAGCCTAGCCTATCTATGCCTTAGAAATGCTGCTTTAGAACTCAGAACAAGATTCAAATGGAAAAGGAGAAATGATGACAGTAGACACAAGATAAGAATTTGTAAGTTTTTGAATCTGTAAGTTTTTGAAAAGACTAAATTTCAGTGGACTCTCCTTTTCTTAAGGCTTACTAGGTAGACAGGATGTCAAGTCTTGAATTGCAAACGTGATCCTAAAGAATGATGCCTCTAAGCCCAAGAACACTCTGCCTATTATAAAGGTAGAATTGGTTCAGAAACTCAGACTAGTCTGGTAGATGATAGACATTGGGATCATGTGGGACTGGACCCTATGGAAACATAAGTCCTATGAGAACCAAAAAGAATGACTTCTTGGGGCACAGGATAAAATTTAGGAAAACTCAAGATTATCCCAAAGGTAGAGGTAGGACAAAACTAGGCTGCTCCGGGACTGGAAGAGAAGAATGTCAGACAGAACAGGGGTTTTGTAAGGTAGCAAAAGTACCATGATAGACTTTTACTCATTTTGTCATTTATCACCTCTATAAGATTTGCTTCTTTAAATCCTCATTTTGAAACTATCAACCATCACCATCACCAAATGCACACTGAATACTTTTTTACTCTATTACTTGATGGGGCTAGACAGTTAAAATTTAGCAAATATCTTGGGTTACACTTGACCACAAAGCCCTTTTAGTATTACTAGTAGATAGCATATGATTTGGAGTCAGATTGAGTTTGAATTCCCATTCATCAATTTTTAATTATTTGACCACGGGCAAATTACTTGACATGGACAGGTCCTAATTTTTATGTATGTAAAATTGGAATAATAATATGAAATATTCAGGCCATATGGTAAGAATTAAATGAGACAAAGCATATATTTTGCACATGGCTCTTATTTATTTATTTTTTTTTAACAGAGGGAGAGAGCAAGTACACACATGAATGGAGGGTGGGGAGAGGAAGAGGGAAAGAGAGAGAGACTCTTAAGCAGGGGTTGATCTCACGACCCTAAAATCATGAATTGAGCTGAAATCAAGAGTCTGACATTTTTTTTTAAATTTTTTTAAAATTCATTTATGATAGTCACACACAGAGAGAGAGGCAGAGACATTGGCAGAGGGAGAAGCAGGCTCCATGCACCGGGAGTCCGACGTGGGATTCGATCCCGGGTCTCCAGGATCGCGCCCTGGGCCAAAGGCAGGCGCCAAACCGCTGCGCCACCCAGGGATCCCAAGAGTCTGACATTTAACCAATTCAGCCACCTAAGTTGCTCTTTTCATATGAAGAGCTCAATAAAGATTATCTACGATCATTACAAATAATCATTGAGAATACTTTTAAGAGCAATCTGAGACTAAAGTAGAAAGTAATTATAATTTACTGAATATCTGTTTTGGGTCTGGCACTATTTTTGGCCCTCAACATATGTAATATTTAATTCTCACAGTAACACAGCAAAGAAGATGTATTAATTCCATATTTCAAATGAAAAAATTGAAATTTAAGAGGTGAGTGACTGAAAGCCACAGAGCCAGAAGTGAGTTGCACTGAAATGCCTTACCCTTAATATCTACCCCTAAATTTGGCACTTTCTTACTAAGTTATATTAGTGCCCTTGCTGCCTTCTAATATTGATGCCTTCTCCTTTGTCTTAGTCCTTATCCAGGTGTACACATGCTCTAAGACACCAGAAGAAAAAATTTTGCTATCATTCCTATCTGTAAGATGAGATAAGGTATGAAGGGAAAAAGTACCTTCTCTTTTCCTAGCTTCCACAAAGGTAACTCCAGAATATAGATCGCCCATTTTATAAGAATGAGAATGGGTCAACAAAACCTGCTAAATGGTGAAGGATTTAAAGTTATTTCCATAAATTCAATACTGCATTACTTAAGCATGAAAGTATGGAGAACTGTGACATAATTAGAAATGATCTCTGCAGGTAGATGAATTTCTGAGAGGAGTTACAATCTAAATTGCCACACCTACTCTGAGTTTTCTTGGCGTACTATGAAAACAGAGACAAAAACAAACAAAAACAACACCTTATCTGTTTCCTTGTTGGAAGGAGGGAGAACTTCAAAAGTCCAGTCTTAGGGAAGTTTACTCCACCTGATCTGGGATACGTGGAGTTTGTATGATCATAACATACTTAAGTGGGATTTGGAAATCCACTCTCCTGGTCATTTGAACACAATATGGGAGCCAACATTTTCTTTTCTTTTTCAAGTTATTCTCTACATGACTGAACAAGTGATCTGGGTGTGGTTTTGATGATTATTTCTGGAGTTTGGAGCCAAGAGAGAGAGAGGTGTAACATTGAAGCCTGCCTTTCTTGTCTGCTTCTAAAGGAATGAGGGAGATGTGCCAATTTCATTGAGTTTCAGTCCAAGGATTCTTGCAAAACAACACATTGCAAATGTCTACCTCTTTTTTGAAAGATTTTTAATTTATTTATTTATGAGAGACAGAGAGAGAGAAAGGCAGAGACACAGGTAGAGGGAGAAGCAGGCTCCATGCAGGGAGCCCGACGTGGGACTCGATCCCAGGACTCCAGGATCATGCCCTGGGTGGAAGGCAGGCGCTAAACCACTGAGTCACCCAGGGATCCCCTATCTACCTCTTTTTAAAAGAGCATCATTTATAGAATATGTCTATCTGTTAATGTCAGTAGTTTCATAAATTTAGGAAAACTAAACTTATTTTCTCCAAAGTGTTATGGAAATTTAGGATTGGAAATTTTAAAGGGCATCATTTTTAAGTCATGCAGAGTCATTCATTCTGAACATTTTTCAAGGAAAAAGACTCTCCATGGTAGGATATTCTTATATTCTATGTATCTGTGCCTTGAATTGAAATTTGTCAGATATTTTCATCACAGGATTCTCTACCACTCTGATTCTAGGAACAAGTAAATCTTATATGTTCTACATACAAGTAAATTTTATATGTGGATGGGAGTGATCTATTATTACTTCTTTTATGAATAAGTGAAACTATAGCAGGTTATCAAATCACAGTCCAATTTTGCCTTCTCCCCTTTCCTCTCTGTTCAAAACTGAACTTTGCACACTAATAGAAAGCAGCAACTACATTAAACCCCTTCAAAAGCTTTTTCTGTGTCTCTTAAATCAAAACTCTGCTTTTCACAAGCTGAGTAGGGTGATTGTGGCTGGCATGAAATCGATGTATTGAAGGCTGAAGTTCTTTTTCCATAACACAAACCCAGCATGGAGAGCTGTGGCTAAGCCTCCATTACTCTCCCCCACTGAGGTGTCTCAAGCCAGATTCATAGGGGACCTCCTTCAGCACTTTCTGAGTTTCTACATTCATATGATTTTTAGATTTTCATCCCTGATTGTCAGAAAAATATTTCTATCAGCTATGGACACTTGCCCTTCAAACACACAAACAAAATGAGCTACAGCACTTGCACAGGCAACTGCTGGTAGAACATCTGTTGAAGTGGAGGACTTTTGATTCCCACTGACTTAAGCCAGAACATACATTGACGACCTACCTCAGGCTTAAGAGTTACAAGCTGTCTTAATACGAGTGCATTAACCAACCCCAACATACCACTTATAATGAACAGTGACCTCAGGAAAGAATTACATGACACTGAACAAATAATGCCTATTTGTAAAATTATTTAAACAAGTATTTACATGACAGATTCTTGACCCAGAGGGATTTTTACTATGTCGACTCACTCCTTTGAGGGCAAGTAATTACTTTCCAAGATGAGCGTTATTAGAGACAGTCTGCAAAGACATGTTTAGAGTTTTATCTCAAATTCATCAGGACCAGTCCTTCCCCTGTCTGCATCAAGTTATTCTTTTCTTTTGGAGTGCTTTATCCAGTTCTGAGGGAGCTTATCTGCTTCATCCAGTTCCTGCCAGGCCATTGCATTTGTACTTGAAAATATGCTCCAAGGACAACACGTGAGAAAAATGGAAAATCCTTGGTTCAGTACTTTAGTGTGTCTAGTTAATACACCATAAGTTGTAGCCTTTTTATTAGCTAATGTTTCTAAAGGGGATATAAGGCCTCATAGTTTATGTAATTGAATTGATGGAAAACTGCAAAGCTGAATAGATGTGGGATTTTTAGAGTTAGAAGTATATGTTAGAAATCTGTCTGGCCTTGGGTCTCCATTTATTATTTGAAATGATCTAGGTTAGTCACATAACCTCTCTAAGTCTAATATCTCTTTTTAGTCAAGTGTAATTTATAATAAATTTCATTTATCTCATAGAATTATTATGGATAGCCCATGATATAATGTTTCTCAAACACCAGGAAGCAGCAAAGTTCCAAAATTATTGGTAGGGTCAAACTCCTCATTTTACACATGAGAAAAAAATGAAACCCAGAAAAGTTGGTGGCAGGGCTAGGGCTAATATCTAAGACTCTTAATGAACTTGATGTAACAGATGAATATATATTCCCTAATCTAAACTTTGAGGTGATTTTAAGCTATTAGATTTTCATTCAATAAATAATTTATAGAATATATTATTATATATTATCAGAATTATATATTAGCAGAAAAGAGAATGCTATCCCATGGTTGTCCCCTGAAGGAATAACCAAGTGTGAATGACAGGTCTGTACAGCTGGGGTGTGGATTATAAGAACATATAATCAACTGCTCATTGAATGATATTACCAGAAAATGATAGTTTTCATTAATCTGAGAATAGCTACCCAGAAAGTTCTCTGGGATGAGAGAATCTATAGATCCCTGAAATTTTTCTCTCATGTAGGACTTACCAGGTAGCCCGGCAGAGGAAGAGAACTACTCAGTGTTATACCTTAGGAAACAGGGTGAAGAAAGCTCATACAGCTTAAAGGATTGTAGGTAGTATTTTTAATGTTCGATGGGTATCTATAAATCATTCTTCTTACAAAAGTACGGTCTGCCACTAAGTGACCACGTAACATTTGCAAATTAGTTAACCATTTCTTAATGTCAATTTCTTCAGTGCCCAAGTGATAACAATAATTTTCCTACCTGCCTTCTAGGGTTTTTTGAGATTCAAATGAAATAATAATTGTCAAAGTGCTTTAGACACTATAATATACTATAAATTTAAGAAGAATTTTTATGCCAAAGTAGCTCTGTTGTTAGGAAATTTCACCCTCTTGCTTAATATTTAAATTTTCATTAAAAATAGCAAAAATATCTCTGTTGGGATATTTTCTTTTAATATCCTGTCTGAACATCTTGAAGAGTTTCTCCACTTTTCTTAAAATAATTTTGAATTTTGATGAAAAGCTTCAACATTACTAAGAGAGGCCTCCAGAATGAAAGATTATGATGTTAATATTTCTATTGATTTTATCCTACTAACAGGAAAGATTACAGCCTCTTGGAAATACTTGTGCTATGACCTAGTCTGTAAATTATTTTTAATAGTCTATTTTAAAAGTTACTTATTGAAATACTAGTGGCAAGATGTAGAGAGCTGTGTTTCTACATGAAAATATCAAAGGAAGTAGAAAATGGCAGTCATGGAAAGTGAAGAATTATGATTAAAATTGCTGTCATGGTCAGAGAACATATTTCTTTTTCTAAGGTTTATATAGATAGGTTTCCTGCCAAGACTGTTGGGACAACCAACCAACACTAGCCCTCTACCACATGTTCAATGGCTGTAAGCATGATGCCCATATATCAAATGTCAAATTGTATTCCATCAAGACTGATCATCAAGCCACTGGATTATTTTATTTCTCTGTTTTCTTTGACACAGTGAATTCCAACTCCGAGGACTGCTTCATTTATTCATTCAGCAAATATCTACCACATAATTGTCATACATCTATTTTCTCAAAGAAGTCAGAATTGAGTAGAGGAGCTATCTAAAAAATAAAGTGTGGATAATAAATGCCAGAAGAGAATTACAAGGTAGTTAAGTAGATTAAAATAAGCAGAAGTATTTAGAGGTGGTAGCATTTAAGTTGGACCTCAAAGGATGAAGAAGAACCTAATAAGTAAAGATGAAAGAAAACAATGACAGATGTTTAACAAAACACATGTAAAGGTATAAAAAGGAAGGGAATATTTGGTGTCATTCATAAGCAAATACTAATCTTGTTTAGCCAATAGCATGGAGCAGAATACAGGACCTAAGTTTGGCCATTTGGGTCTGTAATTAGGTGTGGAAGTTTTCCAATATGAGCCTATTGATTTGCACTTGAACTAGAATAAAATGGAGAGCCACTGAAGCTATTAAACCATAGTGTTGAGATAATCAAATGATGATAGCGTTCGCAAAGATCAGAGGGATTCATTTGTCAGTACCTATAGGCTTGGCCCTGATCTCTATTTTGACAGTGGAGAGATATTAAGTGGTTGTGAATGGGACAGAAAAATGGTCAATTTTACAATGAGGAGCATAATCCAAACTGCCTGTGTCTAATCAAAGCCCTGAGCTCCCCATTGTCATCTGGGGAAAGTGACTTAAAAGACAATGAAGCAATAGCTTTGCTTCAGCTCAAAAGCCATCCACAAATATTTATCAGATAAGAAAAATGGAGATAATCCAGAAGGAGAAAAAAAATCCTTTATTTCAAAAACAGGTGTTGTCAAAGTAGAAGTGGGGTTGTAGAAGGAGATCATATTTACAATAACTTTTTCTAGAAAATAAAAACCACCTCTTGCTCTTTGTCTCACTTCCACCCTACTTCCATTTGAGAATAATTGATATAAAACAAAGGCTTCCACACCAGAAAGTCCCATGCATCTCCTTTCACAACACTAGAAAGATATATCAAAGCAGGGGGAAAAAAGGTAACTTTCAAAGAAGGACAAATAATATGAGTGAAAAGGACCAAAAAGATCAGAAACCTTCAATCACAGAATGTGAAGGGTCAAAAAATCTACTACTTACTGGTAAAATTCTAAAGGGCATGGCCAATATGCCCAAAGACTTGTGTGTTACTTGGTATAGCAGAATCAATATCTGGAGTACTCTACGAAAAGTCTTAAACAGGAAGGATCAGGACAATTTTAAAAAGGATTTTTTCAGACCCAGAGTTCTCTACAGACTCAGAGTTTGACAGACTGATAACATTCAGAGGCTCATGAATATTAAGAGTGATATGCCACTATGAATAAAAGATAAGATTTTTATGGGGAGAAAAGGATCCATAACCTTCTCATTTTTCTAGAAATCGCTGTTAATAGAAGGAAGCAACAAATGTTTATTGAGTAAAAATAATTTTAAAAAGGATTATCACCTGCTTACTGGGTATTAGGCTCTCCAAACTTTTATAAAAGCCATTTCATTTATTCCTCAAGGTAACTTTGTTGCAGATGTGAAATATGAAAATAAGAAACTTATTCAAGTCAACCTGAGCATGAAGAAACAAATCCAGTTTCTGTCTATAAATATCAATACTCATATTTTTCTGCTGTGTCACAAATACTTAGTCAACAAATATTTACTGAATGCCTACTATGTGTGAGGCACTGCAAACGTGCTACTCAACAAGGCGATGCTCTCCCTCTCATCATGAGGTCCACGGTCTAGACAGACAAATGAACAAATCTATAATAAAATAGGACTTAGAGAAAACTGCTGTAAAGAAAAACAAAGGAAACAGAGCAACAAGATTAAGGGTGGGTAATCTATAAAAGAACTAATCAAGCAAAGTATCTATGAGAAAGCGATATTTTAGAGAGTATATGAATGAAGAATCAGGCAGTGAGATGAGGACCTTGCTAAAAGTGAATCCATAGAGAACATGAAGTGCAAAGGAGGGAGGCAAAAGTGAACTGACATCTTTAAAAAATAATAGAACAGTGTGAGCAGAGGGTTTTAAGAAGCAAAAAATTTTCCACAGCATCAGTATATAGATGGTGTTGAAGCCACGTGTTTCATCATGTATAGAGAAGGCGGGAATATTTAAAGGCAAACTGAAAACAAGTTGAAAGGATAAAGAAGTCAGTAAAATCTTCAGGGCATGATACTACCAATGGAAGAAAGAAGAACTGAATATTTCAGGAAGGACAACATTGATCATGTCAAATGCAGTTAAAAGGTAAGTTGAAGATCAAAAGATCGCCATGGGTTGATCAACATGGAAATCACTACTTTGGTGATTTTATTACAATCCAATGAAGGAAGAATAGTATTTTCAATAAATGATGATGGGATAATTGAGCATTCATAGGCAAAAAAAGGATCAAATTGATCTAAACTCACACTTTCTAAAAATATTAATTCAAAATGGATCATGAGCTTACCCATAAAACACAAAGCTACAAAATTTTCAGGGAAAGAAAGAACAGAAGGAATTTGGAGGGATCTAGGAAAGCAGAGTTCTCATGTTTAACACTAAATGCATAATCCATAAAAGGAAAAATTGATAAATTAGACCTCACTGGAATTAGTAACCTCTGATATGTGAAAGACCCTATTAACAGGATGAAAAGACAAACTACGCTCTGAGAGAAAGTATTAGCAAATAACGTATCTAACAAAGTTCTCTGTTGGAGAAGCTCATCGAGAGGACATGACTGCCAGTTGACACAGGAGCTGGCCCAGGCAAACTGGAAGCTCCTTGCCCTCTCTGCTATCCTCAGAAAGTACATTCTGCCCACATTCCAGGAGTAGGATTCATTCTAAGGACACAGCCTTGAGAGAGCAAGGTGATGTTGAGACCATCTGGATGGTATATGTGACTGAAACCTGTTAACACCTCTATATAAATTTCTAGAATTCAGACAGGCAGGTATGGGGATCTAGTCTTCCAGCCACCCAAGAAATTCCTCCTATATATGTTCCCTATTAAAACTTCCACCTACCGACACTGAACAAAGGTAGTCTGCCTCTTTGATCTCTCTTTTCCTTCCATGTATAAGGGCCCTGTTTTTAAACTAACAGTCTTATATTAATATATAATAAACTATCAAAACTAAATGGTAAAAAAAAAAATAATCCCAATTTTAAAATGAGCAAAAAACTATCCTAAAAAAAAAAAAGATATATAGGTGGGAGTGAAGCAAGCAGATAAGCACACGGAAAAATGTTCAATATCATTAGTTATCCAGAAAATCAAACCACAATGATATATCACTACACAACTAATAGAACAGCTAAAGTAAGATATATATGTATGTAAATGTGTATATAAATATATATATAAGGGATCCCTGGGTGGCGCAGCGGTTCGGCGCCTGCCTTTGGCCCAGGGCGCGACCCTGGAGAACCGGGATCGAATCCCACATCGGGCTCCCGGTGCATGGAGCCTGCTTCTCCCTCTGCCTGTGTCTCTGCCTCTCTCCCTCTCTATGTGACTATCATAAATAAATAATAAATATATATATATATAATACTTTGATTTTTATTAAGTATTTATTAACTTCAATGTTTATTGGCAGGTATTGTGTTTAGATATTGATATGGTTTTAAAAATGAACTTTTATCTAAAACGATTTTGTATATATTATATTAAGTGTTACTTTTTTAAAAAGACAGGCATTTAACATAATTAAATGATCTTATTTTCAAATAACCACTATCTGTAAATGTATCATAAACATAATGTATCTAGGTAGAAAATATGAAAAGCAAGCATTAAAATCAATCAGTAAGATCTAATATATGTAAGCTATTCTAAAGTATTCTATTATCCTTACATTTTTGCCAATGCTTCCCATTCATTCAGACAAAGTGTAGACAATTCTGACATGGTATACTTAGGCATCCCACTACAGAGTAAATACTGGTTTTTGTTTTTGTTTTTGTTTTTTTTTTATAGTTGTAAAGCTCAAACATTTAATAACACTGTTAAAATGCTCTGTGACGGGATCCCTGGGTGGCGCAGCGGTTTGGCGCCTGCCTTTGGCCCAGGGCGCGATCCTGGAGATCCAGGATCGAATCCCACATCAGGCTCCCGGTGCATGGAGCCTGCTTCTTCCTCCGCCTGTGTCTCTGCCTCTCTCTCTCTGTGTGTGACTAACATAAATAAATAAAAATTAAAAAATAAAAAATAAATAAAATGCTCTGTGACATTACATTACTATGTGAGGAGAAGACATGTAAAATAATCCTATATGCAAAGTGGTTTTCAAATTTTTTAGTCTGGCAATGGATTTGGAGAGGCATGAAAATGATAGACATTTTAAAGTCAAATCTAGTAGTTTTTGGCAAAGGTTTGCATGCTTTTGCAAATTTACTTATTGCAATTTACTTATTTTCCTACTAACAGAAATTTAAGTTTGTTTCCAATCTAGGATGAGTAAGCAATGCTACCTAGCTATTGATGAATTTGTGGGAGCAGTTCTCTAAAGTATATACTTTAGGGTTTTACAATCTTTAAATTTGTAAGATACCTCTTTAAAGTGGTTATCTCAATTCACAGCCCAACCAATAGTACTTGCAAGTTGTAATTCCTCATATTATCACCAAGATTGGTATTGTAGACCCATTTAGTATTTTGCTAATTTGATGAGTGCGTAATGGTGCTTTCTTATTATTTTATTTTCGTATCCCTTATATCTTCCTGTATCAATATATTCTGTATGTTTATATGTTTTATGTATCAATATATTTCATATATTAATGGCCATTCGTATTTTCTCTTTTCTGAACTGTCTGCTCATATGTTTTTCCTGCATTTAGAATGGACTATTCCTTTTTTTTTTTTTTTTTTTTTTACTGAGTTTTTGGAGTTCTTTATACCTCTTGAATTTAATGCTTTTGTTAATAATGTATAGGAGTATGGCTTATTTTTGTACATTATTTATAATGTTTAAGGCATCTAGAACATGGTCTTAATTGCAACTATTTCAAATTTAAATTTTTAGACAAATATGATGTACTCAATTTGTATTAAGAAAATCTTTGTCGTCATAGATATTCTATAATTTCTTGTCAAGATTCCAAAGTTGTACCTCTTACATTTAAGTCTTTGTTTCACATGGAATTGATTTTTGTTTGGTATGGTGTAATGTTGGAATTAATTTTATATTTTTCCCTATGGATAACCTATTTTCTCAGTACCATTTTTAAAATAGTGTGTCCATTACTCAGTTTTCACATATATCAAGCTTTCAAAACTTAGAAATACTCGAAATACTCTACAGTATCAGTGGGGATTGTAGCACAACACTGGGCAGGGGGGTTACCTCATTTATCCTGTTTTTAGTACCACGCACTGCATTAATTATTAAATTAAATTATTAAAACTTTAAAATAAAAGCTTATCTCTGGTAGTTTAACTCCTGCCTGTGTTTCCTTTTTCCCAGATTATTTTAGCTCTTCCTAATGAATTTTAGTATTCAGCTCAGTAGAGCCTCAGTACCCCTGCTGCTGAGGTGTGAAGAGGCTCCTTCCAGTTACCCACATGGTCTACACTTCCACCACAGTGGGTGTGGCCTTGTTATCACAGGACAGCGGTACAAGTCCTCATTCTCCAATCAGTTTTGGGGGGAAGGAGTGCCTCATTATGGCCAGATAGGGATGGAAGTTCAGATTTCCCATGTGGTCTCCCTGGACATAGCAGGTATAGGAGGGCTTGTTACCAGCAGGCAGGGATGAATGTCCGGGCTCAATACCCCGTCGTCTCTGACATGGTCTCAGCAAGAGTGTTGAGTCACTTTGTTAACTACCTGACAAAGATGTAAGTCAAGGCTCCCTGCTCAGCCGTTGCTGGCATGGGTGGAGCTGAAGCCACAGTTTTTTCTGCAGTGTTTGGCTGAAGTAAAGCAGTGGCTTAAAGTGTTCCGTCATGCTAGGTTGCTGCTTTCATGGTCTTTTAGCTAGAGAGACATTTTTCTTGGAATTTTTTGCCTGCACCTAGTGGCATTTCCAGATCACTGGCCTTCTTAAGTTCAAAGTCTAGGATAAATGAGGCAAGAAGAAATTCCAGGGAACTTGCTGCCGTGTTATTCTTTAGGTCATGATGTTCCCCCTCACTCTGACTCCCTTCAATATTTCGGTGTCTTCTTATGTTTGTTTTATATACAATGTCCAGAATTGTTAGCTCTACTTAATGGGAGGAACAGTTGTACTTAACAGGAAAAGTACATTTACACCATCTTCTGGGACTTTTTTACATTTTTAAAGTAGTTCTTATTGATGTAAAGGAAGCCATGGATTTTTGTACAATGTTCTTTTTGTAGTAATATTAATGAATATTCTTTGTAGTTCCTATAAATTGTGAATTCAAATGGATTCTTTTATCAGCAGTCAATTACATCATCTATAAATATAGAGATCTGTAATTCATTTTCTTGTTTATTTCACTAGCTATATCACATGATAGTAGGTTGAATACAAGTGATTTTAATTAACATCCTTGTCTTATTCCTTAACTTAATAAAAATGGGACTAAATTTTACTAATTAAGGATGATAATTACTTATGGTTTTCAGAAGTAGAGTTATCCGATATTCATAATAAGAATTTGTCATGACAAATGAGTGAGGATTTTATTTTTGTTGATGCATTACATTTGTAGACTTCCTAGAATAAAACTGATAAAACTGTCTATATTATGCCAAGCCATCCTCAAGTACATTACTTAATATTCATGCATATAATGCTTCTTCTTTAATTTTTCTTGTGTGTCTTTGTTCCAAATAATAAGAGAATTTTTTTAAAAATTGGTTACCATGGAGGTTTGTGGAAATTCACTTTGAAGGTCTCTAGGCATGTTGTCTTTTGACAGAGGAGTTTAATCACACTTTGGTATCTTTAGTAATATGTGATTTTCTATATGTTTTTTCCATATCCTTTGCTATATATCCATTCATCAACTTTATTAATTATGCTATTCAGATACTCTTCTACTGCTCTCTTATTATTAAAAGGCTAACAGAAATCACAAATTCTCCCACATTCACTCTGTTTCTTTAAAGTTTCTCTTAAGGCGATTTCTCACAGCTGCTGCTCCACATACTTATTGATGATTATATTGGTCTGTGCATAAAGTTCCTAACTACTCCATTTTTTTAAATATAAAAAGTATTGCCTTACAAATATAAAAGTACTCTCTTGGTCTTTGAAGCATTTATCCTGAGAGTAATTTTATATAAAATATTATAACCACACCAGTTTCTTTTGTATTTCTTTATGTTAAAGATTTTTGTCTGTCCTTCGCTGTTTTGTTATTCTATTTTATGTGTTATTCTGTTTATGTTTTGTCAGTAGAGAACAAATTAGGTATTTTTACTTTTTTAAGATCTAAATATCTCTGTGTTTGCAGAGAGAATCTAGCCTTGGATCTAGCAGTCACTGCCTTTGCAGACATACTTGCCTTGGTCTGCCCTTTATTCTTTCATACTTTGCTTTGGGTTGCTTTCTGTTATTGGTAATGATGATTTTGTTTATTCTCCTTGTTCTTGCCCAGGCACCCAACTTTCTTCCCCTTTCAGCATTTTTTTAAAAATGTTTTTTAAGTTTCTATTTTAATATGGAGTGTTTTTCAGTTGTCGTTTATTTTATCTTCCCTAATAATTCATTATGGGTACAAACATTGGACAGGTCTACTGCAAAATCCATATTTCAACATGTTTCTCAGACGTGTCCTTTAGTCCATAATAACCAGTGAACAATTAGTAGCCACTTTGACCTCATTTCACATGCACACTCATTGGTAAGTAGGATTAGGATTTCGCAAATAGAATATTTTGAATTTCCCCTTTATGACTAACTAATTACCAAGTCTTGGTTAGTGCAGTTGAGTATTGGAATCCCAAATTGTAATTAAATTATTATATTCTTAACAAAATATTCTGTGATGATAGAACTCAAGTTATTTCTGCTTACAGGTAAATCTATCCTTCTAAAAATAATTTACAATTTGCTTCCTTCTTTGCTCAACTCCATTTCTTTTGTATCACATGTCATTCCAGAGTTGTAAGTTTTCTTTTACCTTAGCTAAATGTTACTTTTGTACTAGTTTTGAACTATTTTAAGTAAAATACATATACATAAAAGCACACAATGTACAAATGTACAGCTCACAGAGCAAACACCCATGTAAGCACTATCTAGACCATGAAAGAAAATACTGCCAGACTCCCAGAAACCCCAGTGTCCCACCTTAGCACTACACACTCTCCTCACCCAAAGAAAGCAGGCTCTTGGCTGTCAACAATAGATTGATTTAATTTTTTAAAAAATTTAGTTTATACAAATGGAGTCATACAGCATATCTTCTTTTGAGTCAGTCTTCTTTTATTCCATACTATATTTATAAAATTTATCCTGTTTGTTGCATACACTTGTAGTTTATATGTTTCATTCTTGTATGAATATATGTAGCTTAAATATACCACAAATTATTTATTCATTCTACTATTAATGGACAGTAAAGTTGTCTTTAACTTGGTGTTATTATGAATAATGCTTCTATGGCTCTACTTGTTTATGTCTTTTTGTGCTTTATTTGCATGTGTCATTTATAGATGCTCTCACACACATTATATGTAAAATCTGCGTGTGTGTGGGAAAAAGAAATATATATTTATATATTTATATTAATATATATAAATTTATATATATAAATATATATAAATTAAAATTTCTATATTAAATATATATAAATATAAATATATAAATAATATATATACATATATATATATATAAAATTGCTTCCAGAAGATAGTGAGAGTTCTATTTGTTCCACATCCTGGACAATATTTGATTTTATCAAGTTTTAAAATTTTGACCATTCTTTTTTTTTTTTAATTTTGACCATTCTTACAGACATGTCCAGACATGTACAGACAGACTATTTTATTGTGATTTTAATTTGCATTTTCCTGATGACATGATTTGATCAGCTTTTCATACATTTGTTGGCCATATGATATCCTTTTTTTCAAAGTGCCTACTGAAATCTGTCATTCAATTTCCTAAGTTATTTGTATTTTTCTTATTGATTCGCGTCAACTTTAAATATTCCAGACATGGCTATTTTGTCAATTACATGTGTTGAAAATATTTTCTTCTTACACTCTGGTTTCCCTTATCTATTCTTTTGATGATGTCTTTGGATAAACAGAAATTCTTACTTTTGGTGTATTCCGATGGAATTTTTTACGGTTTAGGCTTTCAGGAACTTTAAGAGCATAAAGTGACCCACCATTAAGAGTTTACATTCAAATTGAAAAAGCTTAATTATATGTTGGCAAGAATATGATACATGGGTAAGTACAACAGTGCTAGGGTTTATAAGCTGTATAAAGTAAATGGGAAAACCCATTTGTGTTGAGATGTGACAAAAAGGAGGGTTTTGAGCTAACACTGAAGAAAATGTGAAATTTGGTTTTATAAAAAAAAGAAAACAAAATATTCAGGAATATTCCAGAAAAAAATGTGACAGAAAACATAAAATAAGTGGATATAGAAGAAGGGGGCAGTATAAGTAGTAATTAAGCATGTAGACTCTGAGATCACATGTTTTGGACTCAAATTTTTGCTCCTTGGACAATACAGAGCCTTTCTTCAACTAGTTTCCTAATGTATAAAATGGAAAGGCAAAGTAACTATTATCTACTTTTGACAGGATTAAAATTGACACTAAATTTCAGTACATATTTTTTAAAGATTTATTTATGTATTTATTTGAGAGAGAATGTGTGTGGAAAGAGGGACAGAGAGAGAATCTTTAAATAGACTCTTCTCTGAGCATAGAACCTGCTGCAGGGGGATGGGGGCTTGATTTCAGAAACTCGAGGTCATGACCAACGCTTAATCAGCTGGACCACCCAGGTAACCCTAAATTTAGTACATGTTAAATTGTCAACAAATATCTTTTATTATAATTAGAAAACAATAATATGGCACAATGGTCAGAATGAATAATTAGAATAACTATTAACTGAAACTTATTATAACCCAGACACTGGTAATGAATGTCCTACATATAGTATCTCATTAGATCTTCAAGGCATCACTGTGAGAATAAATATTAAATATTATTTTCAAGATGAGGCCATCAGCCTTGTTGAAGAACTTAATAGGGGAAAACATTGTAAATAAGGCTAGCTATTTGGGCATCTGGATGGTTCAATGGTTGAGCATCTGCCTTCGGCTAAGGTCATGATTCCAGGGTTCTGGGATGGAGTCCTGCATCAAGCTTCCAGCAGAAAGCCTGCTCCTCCCTCTGCCTATGTCTCTGCCTCTGTTTCTCTCTGTCTCTCATGAATAAATAAATAAAATCTTAAAAAAAAAAAAGCTAGCTATTTACGGAGGACCATTTGAGGGCAGATTTTGAGTGCCAGAATGAAGTACCTGGATATGCCCAATGTATGTCTAAGATTCACTGCAGATAATATAATGATTAATTAAAAGGATATTTTTGGAAAATTTAATCTAGTCATAATTTACAGGATGATCAGGAGTAAAGAGATGCTGGAGAGGGATATGAAAGATAGGAAATCTGATATAAAAGTCAAAAAATAAGTCTGACTTTACCAATGGCTTTGGGTTGATGAGAAAATAATTTGGCTATGTTAAAGATACTGTATATGACCTGAATTTCCTGTCTGACCAGTTGTTTATACAGTAGGGCTTTGGCCAAGTAAGCAAAGCTAAATTTTAAAAATTTTAATGCTTTTTTCAGTGATGTATGTGGTCAATGTTTTAGTCCCTTGGGGTTGCTCAAACAAAATACCATAGAGTGGGTGGCTTCAACAACAGACATCTCTTTACTGTTCTAGAAACTGGGAAATCTAAACTCAAGGTGCCAGCTCCTTTAATTTCTGCTAAGAACTGCCTTCCTGGTCACCTTCTTCCTCTCAGGGTACCCAGCCTAGTGGATTAGGCTCCCACCCTTAAGCCTTCATTTACTTACCTCCTTCTAGGCCCTGTCTCCAAATACTGTCACATTGAGGGTTAAGACTTCAACATATGAACCTTAAGGAGAGTCAATCCAGTCCACACAAATCAAGGTAACCTGGGAACTCTTGATATGAAGGACTTCGGATCCTCAAAGGAGAAACACTAAGAAAAATTTCTGAGGTTAAAGGCTGCTTTTAAGTCACTGTACTTGATAGGGAAGACATTTGTTGGCATAAAGAGAAAAGCAAGGTGTTAAGACAATTGTTGGAATTAGAGCAGAGAAACAGTAGTCTCAAATTGTTTTCTGGCCCAGCCTCCTTAGGATTTCTTTCCAAGGGGCCTAGAGCTATGATGAGCTATGATGGAGAGAAAATTGAGAACTCTGTTATTAGGGGAATAAAAGGAAAGTGACTCCTTAAGGTAGTATATGATTTTGACATTCATGAAAATAAGTAAACCATCATTTATATAGCATGTAAATATATGCCAACGTTATTGTACATTATCTCATTTAATTTTTATCAGTCTTATGAGATACATGTTAATATCCGAATTTCAGGGACCCCTGGGTGGCTCAGTGGTTGAGAGTCTGCCTTCTGCTCAGGGCGTGATCCCGGAGTCCTGGGATCGAGTTCTGCATTGGGCTCCTTGGAAGGAGCCTGCTTCTCCCTCTATGTCTCTGCCTGTCTCTCTGGGTCTCTCATGGATAAAAAAATATTTAAAAATATCCCATATTTCAGACTTGAGAGATGTTATATAACTTGTCTGAGGTCAGATGGTGAATGAAGGGGTAAATTTA
This sequence comes from Vulpes vulpes, assembly GCF_048418805.1. Classification (NCBI taxonomy): domain Eukaryota; kingdom Metazoa; phylum Chordata; class Mammalia; order Carnivora; family Canidae; genus Vulpes; species Vulpes vulpes. Next base: position 150,935,781 of record NC_132780.1, read on the forward strand.
ATCCTAGGTATGTTTGACTTCCTTGTTCTTAATCCTTGTGCTGTCTTGTCCCAATAAGTGACAGATAACAACAGGTGTAGAGCATTGGACCCATGCAAGAACAGTGGTAGTTAGACTCGATAGTATAGAGGAGAATCTGCAATGGTGCCAGTGTTGTCAAATATTTATTATATCAGCAGCCACCATTAGTGTCAATGACAAATCCAAGAGCTACATCCTGGGAGCAAATACTCTAGATGGAAAACAAATGGTGGGGCATATAGGCATTTCAAGGGCAACAGAAGGATAGCTCAATAATCCACTTTGAACCAGGGGGAAAGCTTTTGGATGAGGACCTATGAATTATTGTTAAGCTTGAGAGTTGTTTTGTGACTCTGGTGTCTGACAGCTGGTGGTGCCTAAGGCAAAAGTAGTCACAAATACATGTCCTAATGATCCTCCCCTTATAATCTCAAATTTTTTAAAAAGAATATAATTTACATATGCTATCTCAAAATTTTAATGACAAGAAAGAAAACACTTTTTTGTACTTGATAAGTATTTCTGTTATTACAGATAGACTTTATTCAATCCATGAATTTATGTACAAAAGAAAGTTGATCAGATCATTGCAATTTCATTGAAATTTAATTTTATTACTGTTTGATAGTAAATACTATAGAGATATTTGTCCAGCTATATTTTTTATATTCTGATTTAATGATAAATGTCATTAATATAGAAATACAATTTCCTAGTATACATAGCTAATGAGATCAATATAAAAATTAAAAATATACACAGTGAATAGACTGGATGTGAGTTTTGAGTCACAATTACATTTCCATAAAAGCTTAAATCATAACAAATGATACTGTCACCTGAAATTTTGAAGTTACTAATTACTAACAGGTAATTTTAAATATCAATAAACTCCGACTTTTACTGGATTTTAGGAACTTTTTGTAGGAAAATCCTAAAACTGCATAAGTAGAGAGATGATATATGAACCAAGCAATGTTATGTAATACACTAATCTTTCTTAGGAAGAATACTTATTTCAATCAATTTAGATTTGGTTAATTCCATTGCTTTTCTAGAATAATTGTGCAATATTGCAGTTCAAAAATATAAAAATTAGTGAAAATAATATATAAAAATACTATGTGATCTATTTACATGTCATGGTAATATATGTATTTTAAGTGTTCACACTGCTTTGGTTTTCTATATTTTATTTTAATAAAAAATAGATTGCCATTAGTTATTTTTCAGTTTTCCATAGTTATGATGACTAGCTTAATGTTTATTTAGCATTCATATTACACTAAACATAGCAAAGAATAAATGATACCATTCATTAAAAATAATAAGAAAATGTGAAGATCTATTTTTACACGGCTATATCCTTCACTATAGGATGGAGGTCTCTACAGTCAATAACAGCAGAGTTCCAGATAATTTCCACCTGGTTGTCATAATAATACACTGAACCATTCCCTATCAGAGCCCATGATATTACTACTTTTTCATTTTTAAGCCATCTTAATATCATTTAACTCCATGACTTCCCAGTTTAATTCCCAGAAAAGTAAATCGAAACAAAGGATATGTGAAATCCAGAGGAAGGCATCTTCAGTTTCTTTTAGCCCACGGTTTTTTGTGCAGGCATGAGGTGAATTTTTCCTTACTTTTTTCTTTTACTTTTTAGTTAATTAGGACTCAATTCTTTTTTTTTTTTTTTAAGATTTTATTTATTTATTCATGAGAAACACAGTGAGAGTCAGGGACATAGGCAGAGGGAGAAGCAACTTCCTCACAGGGAGCCCAATGTGGGACTCGATCCCAGAACTCTGGGACCACACCCTCAGCCGAAGGCAGATGCTCAATCGCTGAGCCACCCAGGCATCCCTGCACTCATCAGTTCTAAATCTACTAATATGTCGAAGATTTTGTGATGAAGACATCACTAACAGAATGATCTAAATTATTTTACCTCGTGAAAAATATCTCCACCATATGTATTCCCCTAAATCAATAGTTTGCAAACACTAATAAGCTTTGGAATATTTTTATTATATGAGATCTTCACTAGAAGTTCAAGATATAAAGCAAATAAATTAAACCTATTCTGATTGGATGTAGGGAATTAGGTACTGATCCACTGGTTGCTCTCCCCCACGCTTCCCAAGGGGGTCGCTAAAGCTGAGAAGAGGTCCTTTCAAGCAACAGAGTGAAAAGCCTCTGCTTCAACTTTTGACACTGACTACCAGAATTCTTCTAAACTGCCAATACCTCCATAGATATAATGCCTTAAGGCATCAATGGTTATCAAGAAAGAAAACTATTAGTCCCCTGAATTGGTCATTGAATTGGGAATCAGGGGATTTGGGCTCAAGTATAATTCTTTTTCTGCCAATAGTTTGTCCTATGGTCTTAACTTTTCTATCCCTCTTTATATACAACCGCTCTCTATAAATGAAGAAGTTGTATCGGAAGAAGAATTCCTAACTTGAAGCAGGAAACAGTCACAATCAAATTTCCTTGAACAAAATATATCTTGATCTCAGTTTTGCCTAACAATGTGATAAAATATCACAGAGGTTATTTAAATTATTTATATCATATTTGTGTGTGTATGTAGACAGAGCATAAATCTACTAATGATTTAAGCTTATGAGTATTATTTAGTTATAACACCAATATAAATACGTATTTAAAAACAAAAAAATCTAGAAAAATTCAAATGTACAACACTGATTTAATACAATAATAGAGGGATGCCTGGGTGGCTCAGTCAGTTGATTTTGTCTGAAGTCATGATCTCTTGATTTTGGCTCAGATCGTAATCTCAGGGTCATGGGATCAAGCTCTGAATAGGGCTCTGCACTCAGTGGGGACTCTGCTTGAGGATTCTCTCTCTCCCTCTCCCTTTGCCCCTCCACACACTTGTGCTCTCTTCTCTCTTTCTGTAAAGTAAATAAATACATTTTAAAAATCCTTTAAAAAAATAAGACCATAAAAGTTGCTTTCCTGATTTTATGTGTTCACAATGTATATATGGTGCTGACTGCTATGGAGCAAATTCTGTTTTACCTTCTATCTTTCATGTGCTGGAGGATGCCTCAGTGCTCATCTGTTATTCTCCATTTGAATCCTTCATTTCTTCAACGTGCCTTAGTGCCATTTGGCCTTCATTTCATAGTAATACATTATTTACACTTCTTTAATTTCTCTGGGGCCATTACAAAAGAACTAATTGGTGACATTGCAGTCATAACGAGCAACACAAACAAAAGCACTGACATCACAGAAGAGTGCTCTGTGTAGGGCTAGCATACAACCCATCCAGAAGAGGTTCATTTGTTTTGCCACTAAAATAAAATTATCCTGGAATACATTTGTACTAAAATAATTTCCACATCCAAGCTTAGAAAAGTTGACAAAGCAATGTAATGTCCTTATCAAATCTCCAATGCTGCTACAATTTTAGGACACTGTACTCTGAGCCAGAATATCAGGGCTCCAGTCACCAACTCAGCACTTCCTCACCCTCATTGTCATGAGAGAGAAATTGAATAATTAATTGCTCATAGTAAAGATTAATTTGTTCATATGTGTCCTCATTTATAAAATGAAAATAATTACCTCTTCATATGTTATGAAGATGAAAAGGGATAATTCATAATAAGTACAGTATAAACTATAAAGCACAATAAAATACTTGATATTATTAGTGCCTACATAGTATCAATCTACATTTTATTCTATCATTGGCTGACCACATTCAAAGGAAAGAACTAGAAGAAAAGGAGAGATAAATAGTAGAAGTAAACTTTAGTTTTAAAGAACTACATATTATAGAAAAACTTTCAGATCATTGTTTCCCATCTACTTCTTCCAATTTTTAATTAAATAAAACATTTTTACCTACATGCTACATTAATGTCATGGAAAGCATTAAAAAAACTTTGGGTAACAGAGATTGTGTTTTTAAATAGTGTCAAAAATTAACTAAAACAGATACAGATGCAGTGAAATGCCAGGACACCTGCACCCCAATGTTCATAGCAGCAATGTCCACAATAGCCAAACTGTGGAAGGAGCCTCGGTGTCCATTGGAAGATGAATGGATAAAGAAGCTGTGGTCTATACATACAATGGAATATTACTCAGCCATGAGAAGAGACGAACACCCACCATTTGCTTCAACGTGGATGGAACGGGAGGGTATTATGCTTAGTGAAGTAAGCCAATCGGAGAAGGACAAAGATTATATGGTCTCATTCATTTGGGGAATATAAAAAATAGTGAAAGAGAATAGAGGGGAAAGGAGAGAAAATGAGTGGGAAATATCAGAGAGGGTGACAGAACATGACAGACTCCTAAATCTGGGAAAAGAACAAGGAGTAGTGGAAGGGGAGGTGGGTGGGGGGATGGAGTGACTGGGTGATCGACACTGAGGGGGGCACTTGACGGGATGAGCACTGGGTGTTATGCTATACATGGCAAATCAAACTACAATAAAAATATACAAAAAAAATTAACTAAAACAAAGAAAATTGATTAAAATTTTCTTTTTTCTATACTAATGCAAACAACCATTTAGGCTTCTTGTAACTTCTTTTTTTAGCAAGAAATGTAATTACATATAAATTTTAAGTTAAAAAATACTTGAAACATAACTTATTAAGAGAAAAAAAGCCTATCCCAAACTTTCAAATATTTTTTTATTGAACACCAATAGATAAGTCTATGGATTAGTCTGTATTAAAAAACAAAAACCTTTCTGTAAATAATCACCTACACTATTATAGAATTTTGTTCTTTTTCTTACAGGTAAAATAATTTGGGATCACACTTTAAAATTTTGTTTTAACTAAGCAGTCCTAAGAGGGAAATACATTACAATGCAAACTTCCCTCAAAAAATTGGAAAAAAACTCAAATACACAAGCTAACCTTGCACCTAAAGGAACTGGAGAAAGAACAGCAAGTAGAACCTACACCACGCAGAAGAGAGATAATAAAGATTCTAGCAAAACTCAATGAAATAGAAACCAGAAGAACTGTAGAACAAATCAACAAAACCAGGAGTTGGCTCTTTGAAAGAATTAATAAGATATATAAACCACTAGTCAGCCTTATTAAAAAGAAAAAAGACTCATATTAATAAAATCATGAATGAAAGAGATCACAACCAATACCAAGGAAATACGAATGATTTAAAAATGTATTATGAGCAGCTATATGACAGTAAATTAGGCAATCTAGAAGAAATGGATGTGTTTCTGAAAAACCACAAATTACCAAAACTGGAACAGGAATAAATAGAAAACCTGAGCAGGCCAATAACCAAGGAGGAAATTGAAGTAGTCATCAAAAACTTCCCAAGACACAAAAGTCCAGGGCCAGATGGCTTCCCAGGAGAATTCTATCAAACATTTAAAGAAGAAATAATATCTATTCTACTAAAGCTGTTCTGAAGGATAGAAATGGACAGAATACTTCTGAACTCATTTTATGAGGCCAGCATCAGCTTAATTCCAAAACCAGACAAAGACTCCACCAAAAAGGAGAATTATAGACCAATATCCCTGATGAACATGGATACAAAAACTCTCAACAAGATACTAGCCAATAGGATCCAACAATACATTAAGAAGATTATTCACCATGACCAAGCGGGATTTATCCCCAGGATGCAAGTTTGGTTCAACACTTGTAAAACAATCAACATGATAGATCACATCAACGAGAAAAGACAAGAACCATATGATCCTCTCAATAGATGCAGAGAAAGCATTTGACAAAATATAGCATCCATTTCTGATCAAAACTCTTCAGAGTATAGGGATAGAGGGAACATTCCTCAACATCTTAAAAGACATCTACGAAAAGCCCACAGCAAATATCATTCTCAATGGGGAAACACTGGGAGCCTTTCCCCTAAGATCAGGAACATGACACTTTCACCACTGTTATTCAACATAGTACTAGAAGTCCTAGCTTCAGCAATCAGACAACAGAAAGAAATGAAAGACTTTCAAATTGGCAAAGAAGTCAAACTCTCCCTTTACACAGATGACATGATACTGTACATAGAAAACCCAAAAGACTCCACCCCAAGATTGCTAGAACTCATACAACAATTTGGCAATGTGGCAGGATACAAAATCAATGCCCAGAATGCCAATGCCAATGCCAATGCCTCAGTGGCATTTCTATACACTAACAATGAGACTGAAGGAAGAGATATTAAGGAATCAATTCAATTTACAATTGCACCCAAAAGCATAAGATACCTAGGAATAAACCTAACCAAAGAGGTAAAGGATCTATACCCTAAAAACCACAGAACACTTCTGAAAGAAATTGAGGAAGACACAACGAGATGGAAAAATATTCCATGCTCATGGATTGGCAGACTTAATATTGTGAAAATGTCAATGTTACCCAGGGCAAAATACATGTTAATTCAATCCCTATCAAAATACCATGGACTTTCTTCAGAGAGTTGGAACAAATTATTTTAAGATTTGTGTGGAATCAGAAAAGACCCCAAATAGCCAGGGGAATATTGAAAAAGAAAACCAAAGAAGGTGGCATCACAATGCCAGATTTCAAGTTGTAGTACAAAGCTGTGATCATCAAGACAGAACAAAAACAGACATGTAGATCAATGGAACAGAATAGAGAACCCAGAAATGGGCCCTCAATTCTATGGTCAACTCATCTTTGACAAAACAGGGAAGACTCTCCGCTGGAAAAAGGAGAGTCTCCTCAATAAATGGTGCTGGGAAAATTGGACAGCCACATGCAGAAGAATGAAACTGAAACATTCTCTTACACCAGACACAAAGATAAATTCAAAATGGATGAAATATCTAAATGTGAGACAAGAATCCATCAAAACCCCAGAGGAGAACACAGGCAACACCCTTTTTGAACTTGGCCACAGCAACTTCTTGCAAGATACATCTATGAAGGCAAGGGAAACAAAAGCAAAAATGAACTATTGGGACTTAATCAAGATAAAAAAGCTTCTGCATAGCAAAGAAAACAATCAACAAAAATAAAGGCAACCTGCAGAATAGGAGAAATATTTGCAAATGACATATCAGGTAAAGGGCTAGTGTCCAAGATCTATTAAAAAAACTTATTAAACTCAACAGCAAAGAAACAAACAATCCAATCATGAAATGGGCAAAAGACATGAACAGAAATTTCACAGAGGAAGACATAGACATGGCCAACAAGCACATGAGAAAACGTTCCGCATCACTTGCCATCAGGGAAATACAAATCAAAACCACAATGAGATATTACCTCACACCAGTGAGAATGGTGAAAATGAGAAGAAAAGAAACAACAAATGTTGGAGCAGATGTGGAGAAAGGGGAACCCTCTTGCACTGTTGGTGGGAATGTGAACTGGTGCAGCCACTCTGGAAAACAGTGTGGGGTTTCTCCAAGAGTTAAAAATAGACCTGCCCTATGACCCAGCAATTGCACTACTGGAGATTTACCCCAAAGATGCAGTGAAAAACCGAGACATCTGCACTCCAATGTTTATAGCAACAATGTCCACAATAGCCAAACCATGGAAGGAGCCTTGGTGCCCATCGAAAAACGAATGGATAAAGAAGATGTGGTGTAAATATATATACGATGGAATATTACTCAGCCATTAAAAACGACGAATAGCCACCATTTGTTTTGATGTGAATAGAATTGGAGGCTATTATGCTGAATGAAGTAAGTCAATCGGAGAAGGATAATTATAAATGGTTTCACCTATATGAAGAATATAAAAAATAGTGAAAGGGATTATAGAGGAAAGGAGGGAAAATGAGTGGAAAAAATTAGAGGGGGTGACAAAACATGAGAGACTCCTAACTCTGGGAAACGAACAAGGGGGTTGGGTGGGGGATGAGGTGGGTGAGGGTTGGGTGGGGGGATGAAGTGACTGAGTGACGGGCACTGAGGGGGGCACTTGACAAGATGAATACTGGGTGTTATACTATATGTTGGCAAATCAAACTTCAATAATAAATAATTTGCTTTACTATTATAGCATTTACTTTAAAATAGCTTAGCTTTTCTTTTTGAAACTCATATTCACACAAATTTGCATTTAAAAAATATTTATAATTCTACTACCTTGATGATATGCCAGACCAGTTAATCAAAAATATATTGACTATTATTTGCCCATAAAGTAAATTAAGTGAACACCCAAATAAGTCTTATACTCTCCAGTCAGTGACTTTCAGGTCAAGCAATATCCTTTTAGACCTCCTGCCAGATGGAAGTTCATTGTACTCCATTTAGAAAATGAATCATGGGATAAAAAATATTACATTTATTATGCTGAGTTAATATAATTATTCAGGGCACCATATTGTAGATAAAATTTTTATGTGGTGTCCTAAGACAACACAGTCTCAAATTATCTCAGATTTTACTTATAAAATGAATTAAATTAATTTATATACATATGATATGAAAAATAAATAAAATAAAGAGGGTGCCTCACATATTTTCTGATCTGTCTCAGGACCTAATCCTAGTCACAGCATACTCAAAAACGTGTTCTGTGCAAATCAGAATAAACATTTAGATAGCAATAAAATTACTTTGGGTGAGTGTTTCCCAAGTGACTGAACTGCAGTCTGTTGTCCGTCAAGACATGGAGTTTCAAAGTGTTCAAAAAAAGCATCTCCCTTGACACTATCTCTCTCTCAGATCCTCCTAGCAAGTAGAAAAGGCCACACATGTTATGGTTGAACTTTCATGTTTTTACTTTAGAGTCAGAGGCTGAAAGAATAAATTGTTATGATGAAGTTAAGATTTTCTAGCCTTTTAGTAGAAACTGCTGTTGTTGATGTAAAGGCTGTGGGAGAGTAAGAAACTCAACAACCCAGACCTGTTTGCCCAGTTACACGGGCAGGAAAGACCATACAGAAAAATGTCTTCTGAGATTTTGTATTTTCTTTTTTTAAAGATTTATTTATTTATTTATTTATTTATTTATTTATTTATTTATTCATGACAGACATAGAGAGAGAGAGAATGGCAGAGACCCAGGCAGAGGGAGAAGCAGGCCCCATGCAGGGAGCCCGACGCAGGACTCCATCCCGTGACTCCAGGATCATGCCCTGGGCCAAAGGCAGGCACTAAACCACTGAGCCACCCAGGGATCCCCTGAGGTTTGTATTTTCTACAGAAAATCAAGCTGGCTTATATTTGAGAGGGATTTTGCTTTGTTTTGTTTTCTGTCATTAAAGTTGCTACTATACCTGGACTTTTTATGTGGAATAGCCAGCCACAATGACAAAGCTGATGAAATGTGCAAAGGCTGTGTTTGTAAACATTTTCACTTTTTTTTTTGTAACCAAATACAATTTGTAATAACTGACATTGCTAAAACAAATGCCTTACTATGCACAGCCAAGATAGTTCATCAGAAAAAAAATAATAAACTACATGCATATTATGGAACGAAAAATTTCTAGAGCATTTTATATTTTTTTAATATTTTTTTTATTTTTTAATTTATGATAGTTACACAGAGAGAGAGAGGCAGAGACACAGGCAGAGGGAGAAGCAGGCTCCACGCACCAGGAGCCCGACGTGGAATTTGATCCCGGGTCTCCAGGATCGCGCCCTGGGCCAAAGGCAGGCGCCAAACCGCTGCGCCACCCAGGGATCCCCTCTAGAGCATTTTAAATCACAATCTTAGAGAATATTGACCTGAAGAAGTCAATTTTTTAAAGTACTAAACATTAAAAATCTACAGGGAGTTGTTACATAACAGCAATGCAACTATCACATCTCGATTGAGAAAGAAAGCATCTGATTCTGATTTTTATATAGAGATTTTTTTCAGAATAAAATAATCCATTCAGATTTCTAGGAGGAAAAACGATGTTTATTAATGATAAGACTGTAAATCATATATCAGTAGAATAACATTTGCTAATTATTTGATGAGGAATATTTTATTAGTTGAATGAAGAATAAAATGATCCGCTGAGTTTTGCTCTATCATTTTTCTTTAATCATCCAACTCGGCATTAGAACCAATTACTTTTCATCTGGACATATTAGTCATTAGCACCATTCACCATTTTTTTTCTCTATTTCTCCATCTTTAGTATAAACCACAGATGCAGTTCTCCTTCTTCTAGAAGTTAGATATGGCTAAAAGACTGAGACTAGGGTGAGGTGAAGGAAGCATTCACTTATTGCATGAAAGTTAAGAGAGATGCCAAAGAAACTCAGTAATTAAGAGAAATAACATTTTAATACAATATTTTAAGGAAAATTAATGCAAAAATCCATGATGATAAAAATATCAAAATGAAAATAAAGATAGAATCGTGTTATGGATTTTTCTTTTTTTCTCAGACTGCAATATGCCTTGCTTTTACCCTGTACTGATTCATGAATGAGTGGTGTCTAATCATAATAGGTAATCTGAAACCATAGTCACTGGGGGGAATCAATTATTGGCTATGTACATGCAACTAAAATTATTAAAAGAGTAGAATCACACTATCGGTTAAACCTATGCAAAAATACTCAACTTTATTGAATTAAGACTCACTGAGCTGACAATGCAATGAATTGTGCATTACTTCTTTATCTTTCTACAACTGTTTGCAAATAGCTTTCTAAAGGAAATATATTTAAGAAGCAGGAAACTCTTCTTATGGACATATGTAGTCAGGCAGTTACTTATTTAGACTTTATTGATTTATAAATTAATAAATGAACATCTCTAGCTTCAAAAAAAACTTTTCTAAATCCAATGAGAGTATAAGAAAACCACTTGCCTTTAAAAGACTTGCAAAATTATTGCAAAAAAAAGATATACTCAATGTCCTTCCCCCAAAAGATTGAGTTACAAGAATTGAATAAGTCATTTACTTTGGACAACTGCATTTCCCCATAGATACACAATTATTAAAATTGTTGGCTTCTGAAGCTGTATTCTAAACCCTGCTAAACCAAATTAGTTCAAATTAAAGACATTACTAGTGTACATTCACATGTGACTCTTCTCTTTCTCCAGACCACACAAAAAGACTAGATGCCCTTGAAATGTTAGACTAGATGACTAGGTTAGAACCATGAAATTGGAGCAGAAATGATATCTGAACAGTAGTGGGAATCTCACATAAAATGCATTTACCATTTGTGTTGACTGAAGAATGGGTGCCCCATGGATAAGCAATGAAATGTGTGGAAAAATAAATGGACTGTAGAGAAGATTTCTTGGTCAAAATAACTAACAGTAATTTCTAGACCATGGGTGATAAGATGGTACCCTACACCCGAAAGGATATTGGAAGCAAGAAACTCAGATAAGTTGTCTACAAAGTGATACCAAATCTTTGGGGTTGATAGAACTCTTTTAAGACTGAATGTAAGCTAGAACAGAACTGAGAGGAATGAAGAGCAAATTTGTTGGAAAACAGAAATATCTGCTGTGAAAATCATATAATGTTTATATGTCTTCTAATTACTAGGTCTAATATTGTTTTCTAAGTTGGCAACCAGTTGAATCTTTTGAAAACTCTAATTATTTTATATGCTCTAAATGGAATCAGAAAGATGTATGTGATGTTTAGGACACATTGTTAAAAGGAAGCTGCACATCCCTGTGTCCAGCAGCATTTTGTTGTCTGGTAACCGAAGCCACAGAAAGTAAAACTCAGAGATAGTTGGAGCCTCCATCAGGAAACTGTCCTTTGAGAGAGAATCCCTGGAGGCTCTGCATTCATTGTTTAGAGTGAACATATTTCCTGATTGGATGGCCCAGATGAGGAGAAGTCTAAGTTAGTGCTGACTCCAAGATTTCAATCCTAAATGACAAAAGAATGATAGCTGATAGCACCACCAACAGGAAGAGATTGGACAACCTTAGGTGGCAGGTAAGGAGTTTTGATTTGAACATGGTAAGTTGGAAATGATGCTGAGATAACTCATTGAATATTTTTTAAAAATATTTTATATATTTATTCATGAGAGACACACAGAGAGAGAGGCAGACACATAGGCAGAGAGAGAAGCAGGCTCCATGCAGGAAGCCTGATGTGGGACTCGATCTTGGGACTCCAGGATCAGGCCCTGGGCCAAAGACACTCTACCGCTGAGCCATCCAGGCATCCCAACTCATTGAATATTGATTATGTGCCAGGTGTGCATGTCCTGTGTGCCTCAGTTTCCTTAACAAATTCTTGGTTTAAAATAGGAATCAAGTGCAAATGTTGATTGTATTTAATAACATGTGTAATGTTTCATGGGAAAAGAGAGAAAAGATACATAACTATGAGGGTCTCCTGCTTCAAAAGGAGTATAATATTTGAGTTTTATCTGAAATGATGAGTATAAATATTTTAAAGAAACCAGCAGGGAAGAGGGAAAGGCAAAATTATCTAAATAGAAGAAACAACAAAGCTATGTGTATGAAATCACATAACATATTTAGTGAACTGAAAGTAGTTTGATAAGAAGTGACAAAAAGAAAGGGAGTAATAAAAGGTGACTTTGGAGAACATGGTTTGTAGTGTCATAAGGATTGTCTGGGCCATGAAATAGAGTTTGGATTTTATCCTGCAAGATTGTGGAGCCATTACAAGTTTTTAAGAAGAACAGTAATTGATCCAATTTATATTTTAGAAAGATCAATCTGACAAGGCAGTGTGAAGAATGGGTTATGCAAGGACAAGATAAGATTTAGAGAGAACATTTATGAGGCTTTTGAAATATTTCAGATGAAAAATGATGAGAACCTGAAAATGATGAGAACTTTATAGTTTTATCAGTGAGGATGAAAAAGAGGGAATAAATACCCAAGGTATTCAGAGCACAACGCAGTCTACTTTGATGACAACACACATGTCATGTTCACTAATTATGCATGGTTTTGGATTGACTGGGATAAAAGTGGAAGGATGTCATAGATGAATCAAGGGAAAATAACTATGATGACAGTCATTTTTTTCTGGCTTGGCAATCACTCTGTTTCACTAGCATTTTACAGGGTGAAAAAAGAGCTCCTACTGATTGGTAATATGTACTGATTGCTACCAGTCAACTTGGCTTCTAGTCTGTCCTACTCAGAATCAGAGACATCTATTGGAACTTCAGTCAGAGTTGAGGGAGTAGCAGGTTAATTTTAGTGGAACTGACGGAAGTACCAAGAGACCCAGGAGATCTGAATAATGAAGTCCTCATTTGAAGAAACATGGGATTTTTTTCCCTTCAATCCATAGTTTTAAAACTTAATATAGTGATGTTAATCTAAGTGTTGCTGTTGAGAAATTATGTCCCACCTCTGATGTGTTTTACCTTTTGTTATGTGTTTCATAATATAAAACTAAGAGAGGTGCAATTTTTCCTCCAGCTTGTGGTTATCAAGGGACTAAAGCTTAGCCAGCCAGTGCATCCTACTTATAACCCATTCTCCTGTATTTATCTTGCATTGCTGAAAATGAAAATAATGATATCATTTACCCGCTCCAAAAAAAAAAAAGAAAGGTTTCTTAGAACAACAAAAGATTATAGTAAAATAGCAATAGCATACCCATCATGATGAAAATGAAAGCCCCATAGCTCCTTACATTTAAGATTATTTAACTAACTCTCAGAAACTTCTGTGAAAAAGTAAAGAATAAGAAATGTTTTGTTCAATCATAGTCCCAGCTTTATTTTTGGAACATGATTCAACAAAGGGTATCAACCTCTTAATGCCAATGAAATAATACTTTTAATTCTGATGACCTAGAAGAAAATTTCTGCAAATTTTGATATGTATGTCTAATAATAGAGTTCAAAATTCCTGATGCCCTTAAACACTTTAAGTTGAGCAAACATGCAGGCTCTTTTCCCTTTTGATAAAACATATGGAAGTCTCTTATTAGGCTCCACAAATAGTATAGGCCATGTCTTCAACCAAGGAGACCATTTTGGAAGGGATGGGGAGAATGGTAGCTAGTAAGAGATTATGAAAGTAATAAGAGGGAGATAAAAAAACTAAAAATGCTCACAGGGCATCATACAAAGGAAGAAATATAAGAATATAGAGAAGCTGATTATAGTTTCATGCTGATAAAAGAAGGACCAAAAATCATCTATCCTCTTCATAAGTTTCAAACAGCCAACCTCCCCCTACATGCATACTTGTTTTTGCTCAGAAGCAATTTTCATAATTCTAATAGATATTTGGTTCAGCAGGGTGAAAAAGTAGAGTGTGCCAGTGCTAGAGCAAGCATTCATGGAAAGAAATTGGTGCATGCCATTTAAGGGAAATGAGAAAAACAATAGGATTGTTTTTAGTTGGATATATTACTTTAGGTGTCTGTGAAATATTGGTGGAAATAACTGACAGAGAGTGTAAATATTAAATTCTGAGGCTTAATAGTCAGAAACAGAGACTAAGAAGGTCATAGAGAAAGAATTTTGACCAGTGAACTAGGAAACAATGAATTTCAACAGTAACTGAGAACCGAACACTTTGAACATCAAAAAAAAAAAAGAAAAGAAAAGAAAAAGAAAAAGAAAAAGAAGAAAGAAAGAAAGAAAGAAAGAAAGAAAGAAAGAAAGAAAGAAAGAAAGAAAAAAGAAAAGAAAATCTTCCTCCCAAAATCAGCCCAGTAGCTGGTAGCCAACCTCATCTACCCTCCCCCCCAACTTAGCTCTTGAAAGTTCTTGCAGATATGTTGTTTTTTCCATACTCCAGGACACTTACTACTCTATGGCACAATAAGTATACATCCAAAACGATGAATATTTCTTACACGACTCCTAAATATTGACTATTACTTGAACTCACTAATCCTGTCTTTCTAACAACAGTTGTTACCATTAACAATGGCTATAGACATTACGAAATAGTTTCATCATCTGTTAGGCATCTATGACTCATTTACTTTTATTGCAGAACCAGTCTTTATATTCTGATTATAATTCTAATTATCTGCCTTTTCTTGAGGAGGCAGATTATAACCATGAGCTGAGATTTTTGCCTCAGATTTACAACATCTTTGATAGACCCTATCTGACCAATAACTCCTCTGGCCCAGAGGAGTTTTTTCTACTTCCTATACAATTCTCTTATCTGAATATGCACAACACCTTTTTTTCCTGATTTTTTGGATCATTTTTCTGGTCCTTTCTGTGCACATTTAATTTTCTATTTGAGCCCTTAACTATCTGAGTTCCTCAAACTTTAATCCTAATTCCCTTTTATTTGTTACTATTTCCTTATACTCTTTTCCTGGGTAATATCAAATAAGTAGAGGGCATAGTAGGACCAATAACTATGATTGGATTCCTCCAATCTAGAACAATTATCTGGTCCACGTAACAGATATCAAAATCATATCACACTCATTGTTCCCAAGATCAAATCTATAATATTCACTTTCCTGACCTGGTCCTTTACCAGAATCTCCTATCTCACTGACTGGAACCAGTGCCCATGAAATTATGCAAACTAGAAATGTTAGAATCTCTAAGTTATCTCTTTTCCACAAAACCCATATCCAATATATCACTAAAGCTGCCTTTTTTATCTCTTAATTGTCTCTTGAACCCATCCTTTTTTTCCCCATTTTTACTACCATCAAATTCCAAACCACAGTAGTGTCTCACCTGGACTGTTGTAATAGCCTTTAACTAACTTTCTCTCACCCATTCTGCCCTCCCCCAAGCTATTGTCTACACCATAGTCAGAGAGATCATTAAAAGGGCAAATATGGTCATGTCATCAACATTGAAACCTTCAAAAAGCCACCATTGCTTTCAAGATTTAAAAGGAAAAAAATCAACATAGCATACAAGATCCTAATTCTCCAAACTCATTTTGGAATATTCTCTCCCTCTCCTTCTTCACTCCAATCACATGAGATTTCTCTAAGTGTCTTAAACTGGGCACAAAGCCTTTGTAGATACTGTCTTATCCATATGCACAAAATGTTAAACCTATAGTCCTACCTCCTCCCTGAACTCAAATTAGCTGCTGCTCTTTCTGCAGTAGATCTCAAAATAAGCAGCACTTTATCAGGCGAAATATTTCTGGGCCAGCAGTCTAAGTTAGATTTCATTGTTAGAAGCTCTCATAGTTCTCTTCCCATTTGTTTTCAGGCCAGTTATAGCTCTTCTATACATTAATGTTATTTTTTCCTTGATGTCTATTTCTACCTTTGAATTTTAAGGTCTACGAAATTAGATCAAGTCTATTTTGTTTACTACTGGGCTTCTATTGTCTGATAGAAAGTCGTTAGGTCCTCAACTGCTTTTTTGTTGAAATTCTGAACCTATGGTTTGGGTGAGGTATTTCAGATAAGGCTTATATGGTTATATACCTATCATTTGTTACCTTATGGGAAATATTTTAAGTAGCTACTGTGGAAAGTGTTAGGCATTTGCTCAAATATTTGCTGATGAATGAGTGGATGATGAATGAATATAAGAATGAATAATATACAAGATATTATGTGATCAAGATCCCATTATAAAGGAGATTCAAACATCACATACTATAAGCAGAAGCCAGTAAATTATTCTGTTTATGAGCACAAATTTGAGGATAGACTGTTTAAGTTCAAGTCCTGAGTTTTTCATTTAGTAGCTAAATTAATTGCCTCTCTGGACCTCAATCTTCCCCTATCTATAACAGGAATGATAGTAGTATTTTTCTCATAAGTAGTTGTAAGACTTAAATGATATGACTCCTTAGAATAGTGCATTTTTTTTACACAAAGTAAGCAATGATTAAATATGAGCTGCAATTATTAGTGAATAAACCTTGTATGGGTTGAATTGTGTTCCCTTAAAATTTATATGCTGAAGTCCTAACTGCCTCAGTATCTCAGAATGTGACTGTACTTGGAGATCAGAATTTTAAAGAAGTAATTAAGGTAAAATGTGCCCACATGGTGTGGGTTTAAATCCAAAATGACTAGTATTCTTATAAGAAGAGGAGATTAAGTCACAGGCAGACACAGAAAGAAGACTCTGTGAAGAAATAAGGAGACAATAGTCATGTATAGGCCAAGAAGAGAGGTTTCAGAAGAAATCAACCCGGCTGATACCTTGAAATCCCGACCTAGGATTTCTAGTGTCCAGATTTGTGAGGACATAAATTTCTGTGTTTTTTTTTAATTTTTATTTATTTATGATAGTCAGAGAGAGAGAGAGAGACAGGCAGAGGGAGAAGCAGGCTCCATGCACCGGGAGCCCGACATGGGATTTGATCCCGGGTCTCCAGGATCGCACCCTGGGCCAAAGGCAGGCGCCAAACCGCTGCGCCACCCAGGGATCCCCTAAATTTCTGTTTTTTAAGCCACCCAGTCTGTGCTGCTTTGTAATAGCAGCCCTAAGAAACTAGTAAAAACCTTTTATATTGCTACCTAGATTTTAGCATAATATCTTTAACAAAACAACAAAGATATTCTAAGTCACATGTCTTCCATCCCCTCTTCCAGGTATGTAAATTCTCTTTTTGGTTTATGCCAAACCCTCAGACGGGTGTAGACCTTGAAGGTATATGTCCATTGTAGAACTATCCTCACTGAGGTAACATTATTGGCACACCCTCAATTTTATTTTCAATTTTTATTGAAAATTATAAAAAGAGAATTTATGTGGATTTAGATTTGCTTAAACTTATGTGGCAGGTACGCCTGATATGCATTACCTCATTCAAATCTAAGTTCTTTGGGTAAGCATTCCTATTTTATAATGAATGAAACTGTGGCTGAAAAAGAGTTAAGTGGTTATTCCAGAGGTATAGAAGTGTCAGAGCCAGAAGTCAGATCCAAATCCATGCTATTTTTACTATAGAACAATGGCTGACATATCTTCTACTCTTGATGGAAAACAAATGTGGTTGTCCACTGCAAAATTGTGTATTATATCCCATATTAAAATATTCTGTTAAATTTAGTGCTGAAAGCATTATTTCCCTGAAGAACTTCTTGCAGTTTCCTTTCTGAAATGAATAATATAATCTATCAATTTTCCTTCAAAAATCCAATTTTAACTCAATCATAATATCTATGATAACTAGTCCAGCAGCTCCTTTGCAATATTCTGCCAATATTTTTTGATATAGTTTAGGAATAAATAACCAAGTATAAATATGCACTTGTGTGGACATGAAGACAGTCAACTTGTACCAGAGGTGTTGATATACACATAATATTTTCTAATATTAGTCAAAAAGTGGTAAGTGCAAAGAGAGATTCATACACATGTTAAGATACTTGTTACAAGATTGGGAAAGAGATTACATCTATCTTGGGACTTCAAGGAAAACCTCATAATAGTGAGGATATACATATAGAGAAGTGAGGAATAGAAATTCCATATGAAAAGATATGATTAAAAAAAGAAAGACATGATTTTATTGAAGTTGATTAAAGAACAGACATTGAATGGAATAAACAATAGCAGGAGGGTCAGCCTGTGGAAACCATATTTAATGTATGGGTACAAAATATGAAAGTGAACTCACAATACCAGCATTTTACCTGTGTAGAAATGTGGAAATTGTGTGAGCATTTTAGAATACTAATAATGCAATTATTAGATTCTTAAATTTTTATCATATAAGTCTGCATGTGTTGAAGCTCTTAGCAACTTGATGTTGGCTGAGCTTCATTGTACATTTCGACCTACTTCAAATATGTGTTGTTTTTCCCCCAACGGTCTTTGGCAATCAAATTAAAAAGGCAAAGTCTTGTATTACTGGAGTTTACAGAAGTGCATTGTAAAATAACAAATGAAGTTAGGATTCTCTATTCTGTACCTGTACATAACTTACTTTAATCTTATTTTCATTAACATTAGCTCTAGATAATGTGCCCAGAATGGAAAAAATAAACTGATTATTAATATATGTTAGATGAATTAAATTGAGATGGCATATGTTAATTCACTTAAAATTCTTCAATTTATACATATCTTTGGCTTGAAATCAAGTGTTTCTCTATGTAAAAGCAAGAATCTAATTAAATTTTATTGAACAAAATATCTCATTTTATTTTATTTTTTTTAAAAATTTTTTTTAATTTTTATTTATTTATGATAGTCAAAGACAGAGAGAGAGAGGCAGAGACACAGGCAGAGGGAGAAGCAGGCTCCATGCACCGGGAGCCCGATGTGGGACTCGATCCTGGGTCTCCAGGATCGCGCCCTGGGCCAAAGGCAGGCGCCAAACCGCTGCGCCACCCAGGGATCCCCAAAATATCTCATTTTAAAAATGATCTTTATTTCTTCAGGTAAAAATTTTTCCTTCTTGTTAATATTACAGTTGATCCTTAGGGTATAATGTCATATATTAATTGTGTGATATTTGCTACAGGGGTGGAAATAGAATTATTCACTAAATTTTCATGTATTTTTATTGTCAAATAAAGGGACTGGAAACATGATTTGAAAATGACAGTGTATATAGTAGCTTATCATCTATTGAGTAAAAGCACTACTGTTTAGCACTATACAAGCACAAAAACTCTGAAGGTTGGCCATTCTGGTATTTTCTCATATAATTGGTCATTCAAATAACTATTTCCATATTTTATTTAGCACTCAAGTCAAATGGGGCAAATGAGGTCTTATCAATTTCCATATTTTTTATGCATGTCACTGACTTGAAATGAATTCTACCTGGAAAGACATCTTGATTCTGAATCTAAGGTGGCATCTAACCACATAATTCATTTCTAGACCTTAAGACTCAAATATATATTTTTTCTCAGGATATTTAATTTCAACAGATAGCTGTTTATCTGATCTGCTAAATAACAATACTTCATTATATAGTTGTTCTTAAAAGTCAATTTGCTAGGGGATAAGTATCTATGGCTAACACTATGCCGAAATGCTGAGTGAATTCTTTACTCATACATATACAGAGATATATTTATAAAATTTATGCATAATATGTAAATAATTAGCCTGATTACATATACATATCGGTTTTACATCAAGTTATGTTTACAATTATATTTAGATCATAATTAATCTGAATTAATTAATCAGCATACATTTTAGATTTAAATATTAGTTGACAATGCTAAACTTGGATCGAGAATTCACAATTCATATCATTACTATGTTCACACAAAAAGACACAAAACTTGGGGCACCTGGATGGTTCATTTAAGCATCCCACTTGATTGTGGCTCTGGTCATAATCTCAGGGTTGTGAGATCAAGCCCCGAGTCAGGCTCTGCACTGGGCATGAAACCTGCCTAAGATTCTCTTTCTCTCTTAAAAAAAAAAAGAGAGACACAAAAATTAAAATGATTAATAGTTCTTAATATATGATCCATAATACTATTTAGAATATTCAATATTTTCCATAAATGCCCAGCCATAATATATCTTAATTTACTATAATGTAAGATTTCATAATTTATGTAGTGTGAGGTAGTTTCTACTGCACCTCTACTTCCATCAACAAACTGTTCTAAACTATTAGGCCTGAGTCCTGGGAGCTAAATTAAACGCAAGAGTTATATATTAGCAATCAATGCAAGAGTTATATATTAGCAATCACATTCTCTCTCTGCTTTACCTATTTGAATATCTGGTGAGTACATATAAAAATAACACAGTTATGAGTTTTTTCACTTGAGAAATTAATGACTAGAACTACTTTCTCTTTTATTTAATGCCCAAGCTTTGTTATTTTGGAATTCTTTACTTATTGTATTAGTTGACTCATAAAAAAGATTCCAGTAAAATGCCTGACACATAGAAGGTGCTCAATAAATGTTAATTAGCCAACTAACATCTTTAGATGGTATCCTAATTCACTTTAACATTTCCCCAGACTTTCTCAGTATTATCCTTGCCCAAAATGAGTTTATTTCCTAATTTTTCAAAACCTCCTTTTGTTCTTTGAAACAATCTATAGAGAAAAATAACTTACCGTTATTAGTGACTCTGACAAAGAACCTAGAGCCCTCTCTTTAGGGCTCTTACCAATCACAGAAGGAGATATGAAACAAATAGTGACAAATTGCTAGGACAAAAATATGGCAATATCCTCTGACCTGAAATGCCAGTGAAATTTTCTTACTTAAAAGCATGAAGGGGAATGATATTTATGCTGTTTCTCCAGAAAGACTAGAGAGGTAAAAACAAAATTAAAAAAAAAAAAATAGCAAGAACATGCAGAAAGAATGTTGCATTCCAGACAATGCAATCGTTGTGGGCCATGTGAAGTCCAGGAGGTGTATCAGGGAGAGGTGGAATGAGGCTGGACAGGCAGGCACATGCTAGCCCAGGGAGGGCTTTTGTACCTGTAAGGGAGATTTGACCTTACCCTAATAGCAGCAGGAAAGCATTGAAGGATTTTAAGAATGCAAGCACGATGTTCAGATGTGGCTTTTAGAAACCTCACTGTAGCTGCAGCAGCAGTATGATATTTTCATTTAATAAAGCCCCTTCAAAGAGAAAAGGAGGGTGATTTAAGAGCTATATAATTTGGGGTAAGGCATATGATAGCTATCACTAATGCAATGCATCAGTATACTGCTCTTTACATAGGGTAGAGGGAGGGAAACAGGTTAGTGCACTAATGACAGCTATCTCCCCTCCCCATAAAGAAAAAGATTACATGGAGAACAATTATGTTAGACTAATACAATTTATTCCTGTGATGTCATCTCTCTGGGCTTCAGTAAGAATTGATTCTGTTCCAGGTAGAGATTAGAGTAGCAAGCTGGACTGATACAATCTAGAACACTCTACCACTGAGGGAAAGAACATGGAATTAGAGGAAAGGCTAATTATTTCTCCTGTTTGGGAACAGAGGATAGAGGGGTAGATGATCTGCCAAAAGCTGGTCATGTTTGATATCTATATCTGTAAATATTTAAGTGGTTACTTATTACTTTTTTATACTACAACATTTTTTTGGAGTTAATTGCTTTAAAGAATGAAAACCTGTATGCCTTTAATGCATATCCTAGAGGCAGAAGTATGATGTGAACAAATATAAAACAATATATGAAGGGAGAAGAAACAAACTATAAATACAGGAAAAATGTATCAGAAGAATTGCACACATAGTGAAGCTATCAAGAGACTCACATAAGGACATTAACGCATTAAGCTATGCTGGTAGTTTAACATACACGTTTTCCTGTAGTGTGTGGATAAAAGTATAGAAAGACTTAAATAATTCCCCTTGGTTAGCATTCCTGTCCTGCTCAGAGAAATAAGTTTATTTTTAACTTTATACTTTAATGCTAAAACTATTATAAGCCCCTACACTTACTAATTCATTTTGCCTTCATAATAAGCCTGCAATGTACATACTATCATATTGCCATTTTACTGATAAGGATACTAAGTCACGGATCACACTAGTAAATTGTGGAGCAGTGTCAAGGTCTAGAGAAAAAATTTTAATCATGGAAAATTTAAAGCAGACTAAAATGGTAAATGGGTCCTGGGCATCATTAATTGCCACAGCTGAATGCTTACTGAGAGAAAGCCATTGTATTACACATAGCGGAAGTGTTAAAAAGTGATATCAAAATTTGGTTTGATGTAATGCAGATAACATGTCAGACATATCAGAAATATTATTTAGCAGTGACCTAGTAAGAATGATTTTGACCCAAGTCATTATTTGAAGAGAAAATTGGAAGAGACTGTTTCCAGCCAAATCTTCTTTACTCCCTAGAGACCTTTTGTATGCCAACAACCTGACAGATGGTGAACAATGTATCATGGCAAAACTGACTTAAAACTTTAAATAAGATTCACAACACTGTTCTTATTTGCAGATGCTTTTCAGCTACTGCATTGCAGTTTAGCAAACTATGACTCCAAGGAGAAGCATGTCTTTGATTTAGTACATTCTGTAATGTTAAGACCTATTGAAACTTGCTGATTCTTTTAAATAAAATGAATCTTCAGTGCTTGACGTTGTCCTGCATCATAAATTCCTAAGGAATAAAATGAGTTTGATTGCTTTACCTTGCAATCTTGAAAGTATTGCCACTCAAAGTAGCCAAATCCTTGGGAAATATATTTTTTTAAGATTTTATTTATTTATTCATGATAGATACAGAGAGAGAGAGGCAAAGACCCAGGCAGAGGGAGAAGCAGGCTCCTTGCAGGGAGCCCGATGTGGAACTCGATCCCAGGACTCCAGGATCACACCCTGGGCTGAAGGCAGCGCTAAACTGCTAAGCCACCCAGGGATCCCCGGGAGATATTTTATTACTATTAAGAAGACTCCAGGGAATAGTATGTGGCCATCATTTGTTCTATCTTATATCACTCGTGTGGAATATCTAGTGAGCTGAGGCTTTATTCTCAGATTTTTCATTCACTATTTATATTAAGCAACTTTTTAAAGAAGATAGAAAATTAAAACCTACTCTAAACTTTCCACTTATTTTCTTTGCTCTGTATGATAGTTCTTATGTTAAAAGATTAGCATATTAAAATAAATTGTAATAATGTCATTAAAGACAACAAGTAAATATGGGTAAAGATGAGAGGGGTTGGGAAGGAGAGTTGAAAATGACTCTGGGCCTTTTGGTTTGGATAACTAGGTGACAGCGGTGTCATTAAGACAATGAGGAAGTCTAGGAGGAGGAGCAGTCGAGGCAGGGGAGCAGAACGAAGTAAGGTAATCCGAGCAGCACTAAGTGTGTCTACTGAGAGACAGTCGTGTGAGGGCTAAAACCTGGGCTCTAGAATCATGTTCCTTTCATGGAGATCTTGCCTCCCACATTTTAAAAATTTGTATGCTGTCATAAAGTTACCAAGCCTCTCTGTGTTTTAGTTGTTCCTCTACAAAATGGAGATAGTAATTATGCCTGTCAGAATTATTGTCAGGGCCACATGAGTGAATTCACTTAAAGTATTTAAGAAAGACACTGGCACAGATCAAGCACCCAAGAATGTGGTGTGGGCACTGAAAACCATTTCTCAATCTGGATTTTAAAGAAAAGGGAAAGTCAAGATGGAAGAGAGAGAAGCCACAACCGCAGCCAGTACAGGCAGCAAAATTGCCTGAAGAGACAGTGGCCGTAATGACAAGATTTGGCTTCAAATATCACTTTCAGGAGTTACTTTATATTTTTATTTTTTTATTTCCTTTTCTTTTTAAACAGACTGGTTACCTACATAGGGAGGGATAGAAAGAGGTTGTCTATAAAAATTTCAGAAGGAAAAGGAAAAGTTTTCTCCAAAACCTTTTTGGAGAAAAACAAAGAAAACCATGTGATTTCATCCTTCAGAAGAGTAAGCAGAGCCCCCTGCCTTGTCAGTAGGAATGACAATTTTTCAGCCTTCAAGGGCGAAAGGGAGTTGGAACACAGAGTCAGGCATAGGGCTGGCGGGAAAGGGCAGGAAGGAACAGCTTGTCAGTGGAGTGGGTGACTGTGATGTTACAGTTGCAGAGGGTTTGATGCCAGGTGAAGCTACAAATCTCTGGAGCAGGGCAAAAAACCATGATGATTTTTGATGAGTCGGGAGAAAGTATTCTATCAATTGTGGAGCAGAAAACAGGGTTTGACTAAGTATGTAGATGTCTGCTTTGCAGCTACCCAGATCCTTCTGGTCCTCAGTCATCAATTTAAGTATTTAGAATTAGTCTAAACTCCGAGCGTTCTTTCCATGGATCTTGCATACTGAAGGTAATTAATATGTTGAGAAATTACACTTCTCTAATCTGGATCCTAGAGATTGCCTCCAACTTTTGTCTGCCTCTATTTTGCCTTCCTTCAAACCACTGCTGTTTCTTTTTCCATAACACAGATCTGATCCTGACACTTCCCTACATGACACTAACAGTTGCACTTCATTTCTGGGCTCTTGGAGGTCTTTGGAATTCTCTGAAATTTTATGTCAAATTGTGTATGCTTTTTTCTGGGTCCCTACTTCATCAATTGCTTAGTAGAGCAAATATGCCTTTATATTTTGTTCCAGTCACACATCCAGCCTTATCTGCAGCGTTAACAACATGACCTATACTACACATTATCGATGAAAGGTTTTCAAAGATTAATGTGCTTAAGCATCACCAGATTGGGGAATGTTATCAAAAGTGAGAATTCTGATTCAATTAGGTCTGGAGTATGGCTGAAGTTTTCTCATTTCTGACAAACTCCCAAGTGATAATGATGATACTGGTTCATCAAACACATGTTGTAGAGCAAGCTATATTGTTATTTGTGCCACAGACCAAAGAAAACATCATACATACATACACATGCATACATACTCACATCTTTATTCCTAAGGAATTATTACCTATACAAAGCACAAAACCCATCTGTATCCTTGTAACTTTACACAGGCTATTTCCTTTTTCCCTCTAGGCTAGCAATATTCTTTATTATCAACTGATAAACTCCCACCCCCTACATACTTTGTGCAAGTTCACATGGATAATAAAGCACTGAATCATAATGGAACCTAAGGCAGATACAGACTTGTTCTGTGTTTATCCCTATTACCTAAGCATTTTTTATTTAAAATGGTATTGTTTACCCATTGCAGTCTTCCAATCTAGTTGGAGAGACAGTGTTATCATAATTACTGTGACAATTGGAAACAGTACCATAGGAGCTCTTAATATTTTATTCCTAAGGTAATAGTTTTACTTAAGTAAAATAGAATAAAATACATAGAACTGAATGTTTCTGCATTTATAGACACCATATTAAAAACCTCATGACTTATTGAGAGGAGGGAGAAAGTAATGGGAAAATAAGCACAGTTCAAATAGACTGCCAGTAGGGTCGTGGTACAAGCACAGAGATGAGTGCAAAATAAAATGACAATTTGAAAGTACAAAAACCCACTTAGGTACAGAAAGAGAAGGGAGAGACTACGGACAAAAGATCAAAGAATTGTCCACAGTCCAATTATGTTTGCAGAGTAGTGGTGAGTATAAGGAGACCAGCTTGACCAGAATGGACATGCAGTCAACACTGGAGTATCCATTGGGAAAATGGATAGACTTGGAAATGAAGGACCCTGAGTGTAAAGATTTAGTCACTAAATGTGACTCAACGCTCTCTCCTAAGGGAGAAAGGCATTTAGGGTTCTGAACAACAGACATGCCAGAATAAAAATGTGTTTAAGAAAAACCAATATTGGGGCACCTCCATGGCTCAGTTGGTTAAGCATCTAACTTGATTTTGGCTCAGGTCATGATCTCAACATCGTGGGATGGAACCCCCATTCAGTTCTGTGCTGAGCATGGGGTTTGCTCTCTCCCACTGCACCTACTCCCTGCTTGTGCTCTTGTTTCCTCTCTCTCTTAAAGAGAAGAAAAGAAAAAAAGAAAAAAAAACTAGTATTTAGTAAAACAAAATTTGAAAGGCATAACTGGTTATCTGATTCCAATATGGCATGATTTGCTCACAAAAATTATTGCTTCAATATGTCATGAAACATTTTAAAAAGAAAACCTTCTATGTGACTTTTTGATTTGCCTTCCTATTATGATACCAAATGCCTGAGCCACAATTATTCAAAATTTGTTATTTAAAAAGACACAAACAGAAATTACATCTTCATTATTCCTCTCATGTAGAGAACAAGTTCCTAATTTTAAAACACATCAGGTAAGGGTAGGAATTCTAGTGAGTTTAGAACATGTAAGCATTCTAGGCTCTATACTTATGGAATCACAGATTTTTTTTTTAAATGTTCACAAAATAAGGATGATGAAAGAGTTTCAGGTTGATTTATAATTTTTCAATCACAATCTTGGTACATTTAACATGTAATGAAGATATGATACCATTCCCACTGAGTAAAACATTAAGAGATAAATATTCACAAAAAGAACAACATATATTTCCTATCCTCATGTTGTGTCTTTTAAAAAAAGTTTATAGAATATATGTAACAATCATGCTGAAACAAGAGGGCATCAAAAAAGTCAGGAAAGGACAGACAAAACTGAAAAATAGATGGAGTTTGTATTGGCTGACCTTTAGGTCAGTGTGAGCAGTCCATCCTGATTGGGAGCCCCAGGTCCCTTTTTGTATGCATCTTCGTTCTTGTCAATCTGGAGCCAGAAAACTAGGTAACTGGAAGTTAGACATCTGATTTTTAAAATAAAATTAAAGTTTTCTATAGTATATATATTTTATTTAATTTTTGGTTCAAAATCTTACCCATTTTTGCCTGCCATATACAGTTATAAATCTTTTCACTATTGATTTCATCATCACTAATATCTTTAAAATATATATTTTAATATTAAACAGTGAGCACACTAGAATATCATTTTAGTCCCTAAATTATACACATTTCTTATTAAATTATGAATATGGAATACTAATAAATAAATATTTTGTCTAACTGCAAATTTCATGCCACTAAAGATGCAGTAGTATTCATATGTGTGACAAGCATTGAAAATCCAAATCCTCAAATGAAAATTGTGGATAAAAATCCTCTGCCTCCTCCAAGTGAAAGTTACATCATAAGTATGTTTACTTACATGTTTATATGGATTACCAGGTATATATATTTGAGGGAAAATATTCAGAAAGATACCTAGGCATGGTGGATAATTAGAATATGGGTTTGGAGCCCAGTAAACTGAAGATTGCTTTCTGCCCGGTGCTTGTCAATTGTGAGACTCAAGACAAGTTTCTTATCTGTATCCTTGAGTGCTTACAATGCTTGGCACCTCATGAGTGCTCAATAAATATGTGGTTCAGGCTGATGACAAGTAACTGCCTTAAAAATTATTCAGGTGTTTGATTCTCAGAATCTCAAACATCTATCTGATTTACTGAATGGAAAAATCCTCACAAATGATATTACTCTTCCAAAAACACTAAAAATACTCATAAATTAGTACATGGTGGAGTAATAGGTACTCTGGTGATTAAAGAAAAATGCTTGAAGGAAAGTGTTACTGCCATTGATCATATTTTTTTATTTAATTAACATATGATTAAGTGCAGTTCTACTTGCACTATTAACCTTGAACAAATCTTTCAAACTCTTGACAACAAATTTGTTTAATTTTTAAATTCAACTTTTAAATCCAGTTAATTCTTATAAATGTAGACTACTTATATGTTTTAAATTACTTAAAATACATGAAATAATTCTTAATAAGACTAAATTTTAAACCATACCCAAAATAACTTTATTTACATAAATATAACAATGTAAATATCTTAATATGTTTAAATTAATAATCACCAAATGATCCCTTGTAGATGTAATTATAGAAAAGAGCTTAATCTGACCACTTTTTTTTTGGTAATATCTTCCAAACATTCCTTTGAGGAATTTTAAAATAAAATTAGTAGAGTAACTAATACTTGCTTCATTTTATAACTAGAAAAATTAACACTTTGGAGACATTAATAAAAATTCACCTAACCAAAAATATAGCAGTTTCTCTTTGGTTGTGTTATGACAGATTGCTTGAGGATTCTTTATCCATCCCCTACCCTATGAAAATAATTGGAAAAGATTTTGAGACCTAATGATGGAACATACTATTAACATTCCAAAAACATTTTTTTCAGAAAAATGCAAATGGAATTGAAATTTCAGAGTCTCATTTTAAGACATCATTAGTCATCATTAACCACTGTAAGAAATGTATTAGATCTAACAAAACAATTTAATGACTAATTCAAGCTATACTATAAACCAAGAAGAGCTAGTTTTTGCCAAATTTTAAAGAATGAAATTTTTTGTGCCATTTCTTTACATCTGTAAGCCTGTTTTGCCTGAAGAATATTGAAAAAGAGGGAACAGTAGTAACTGCTAAATGTAACACTATTTTATTCAATGATTATACTACTGTGCTTTTTTCCCCTCCTGGCCCTCCTTAGTTTGTGGGCAGAGGCAAGGATGGCGGCAAATTGGTGTTAAATATAACTTCTTCATGGATGCAAAAACCTTTTACTTATGGCAGTAATACACTTATTAGTTATGCAAGATTCAGTAACAAGAGTTATAGTAAAAATATGGTCAGATTTGTTGTTTCTTATGAAAGGTATGTTCTTGTTTTAGATTATGAGAGAAAAAAGTCTTGTTTCAATGACTACAGATTTAAACAGTTTATTTATTTTAATATTTGATTTATTTATTTGAGAGAGAGGGAGCCCAAGCAGGTGGAGCAGCATAGGGAAAGGAACAAGCAGACTCCCTGCTGAGCAGGGAGCCCAACATGGCTCAATCCCAGAGTCCTGAGATCATGACCTGAGCCAAAGGCAAATGCTTAACCAGCTGAGCCACCCAGATACCCCTAAACAGCTAAATATATTTGATCCTTAATGGCACATATCAAAATATTAGTAAGCAAACACTTCTGCTTTTAAAAATTGAGACTCAACTCATAAACAAATTAGATTTAATAAATTATGTGTTGATTTAACACAGAGGCAGCTAACCACACAGTGTAGCAATTGAGTTCAAGTCACAGCCTCATTATTTACCAGTTGGATGAACTCAGGCAAGTTTCTTAACTTCTGTAAACCACAGCAGACTAAATTTTAAAATGTTGTTACTAAAAATAACCAGCTGGGACAATTATTACTATTAGAAGATTAAATGACAATGTTCATTTGAGACATTAGCACAATGTTGATCACAAAGTAACATCTTAATTATTAATAATTTTATTACATCGTCCTCATCATTATATTACTATTATTATTTTAAAGTTAAAGGGGAAGGATTTTGCTTTTCTTTTCCAAAAATATTCCAGATATATATCAGAAGCATTAAGCTATTAGGTACCACTTTATTTAAACATTAAAGTTTCTCTTACAGTGTTATATCCTTTCCATCTGCAGTGGAACTTCTCACCACATCGTAACCCATGACTGTTGCAATAGTTATTTATTGGTTCCTTAGTTTCACTGGCAATCCACTCACCTCTACACTGGTACCGAAATGATCTCTTTAAAGAAACATGATTTTTGTATACTCATTTTGTCCTGCTAAGTACATCTTATAAACCCTGGAAAAAATTCAAAAGGAAACCAAAGGATAACTGTAAAGATGGGAGAGAGCAACTTGATTAGAAACTTCAGAAGTGGAGAAACAAGATAAGGCAATGACTGGGCATCTTACTACCCTCCACCCAACAGAAAAAAATAACAGAGGCCAGCATTTCTCAAAGTCCAAACTAGCAACACAAAGTGGTTCAGGGAGGCTCATTCTTCTTGTCTCAAACAATAATCCTGCCAACAAAACCAAGTAAGCCCAACATCACTGTCAAGGGGAATTGATATGGTACCATGCTAGGAATGAACAACCAGAGTAAGAGCTATCCTTTGCCCTGAGATGGAGACCACCTTCCCATATTCAGAGACACCAAGTGGCCATGCATTCTGACACAACAAGCTGCCTAATTTGGGATGAGATTTTTTTTTTTTTGTCCTTTGAGGACAGAGACACCCTTTTCCCAACTAGATGTACCAGGTGACCCAACAAGAGGAAACTCCTATTGCCACATTGGGCAAGAACAGCAGGATGTCTCAGCCCTACCAAATAAACTAAGCAGACCAAAATAGCAAGATAAAATCTCTGAGAATTAAACTACCTTTGGAATCACAGTCAGCAAAAGTAGCATGGAACTGCATACTAAACCTGAACAAGATGACTGCAAACTATAATAAAATATTTTAAATAGGACCTAGAATCCCCTAACGTTATATCCAAAATGTTCAGGATACAATAGAAAATAATTCACTACCACAAAAACCAAGAACATTGTGACTTAAATCAGAAAAGATAATCAAATGGTGCCAATAATCAGTTGTTGGAATTGTATGAAAGGGATTTTAATGCAATCGTATTAAAAATTCTTCTAGAAGCCATTATAAATATTACTTGAAACAAAAGAAAAAACAGAAAATCTCAGCAAAGAACTAGAAGTGATAAAAACAAATTTAAATAACATAATTGAAAGATTCAACAATGCAAATAAAAACTTGCTTTATAGGATCAAAGTAGAGTAAGAGATGACAGAGAAGAATCAGTGACCTTGAAGACAGTCAATCTACTTTGCCTACAAAGGGAGAGAATAGAACAGAGGAAAGAAAGAAATCACAGAAAGAGAGAAGGAGAAAAAGACCCTTAGGGATATAAGGGGAAATAACAAAAGATTCATTGTTTATGTCATTGGAATCCTAGGGAAACAGGAGATTGGGACTGAAAGATCATTTAAAGAAATAATGGCAGAAATGTCTCAATTTTGGTGAAAGATATAAACCTACAAATTCAAGAAGCTGAGTGAAACCAAGAAGGATTAACCCTAAAATAATTCATGTCACATCACATTAAAATTAAACTTGTAATATCTAAAGACAAAGAAAAAGCCTTGAAAGCAGTCAGAGGGAAATGGTATATTATCTAGAGTGGAAGATCAACACAAATGATGGTAGATTTTTTTGCCTAAACCATGGAGGTCAGGACTAAGTGGTACATCATTTTCAGGTGCTGAAAGGAAAGGATTGTCAACTGTGAATTCTATACCTGTTTAAACTATACATTAGGATGAAGAGAAATAGTTTCTCAGCTAAAGGAAAAGTAAAAAAAAAATTTTTTTGCTAACAGATCTACCCTCAAAAATTGCTTCACAGGAAGTTCATTAAACAGAAGGAAAATTATAAAAGCAGGAATTTCTGAGCATCAAGAATCAAGAGGAAGAAAGAACAGAAGAAGAGCAGATAAATGGGTCTATACAATTGATTGTATTTTCTTGATTTTTATGAATCACATTTGATGATTGAAACAAAAATTGAAGTACTATCTAATATTCAATAAAATGATGTATAAAAGTAAGGAAAATAAAAGGACCTAAATGGAAGTTTGCTGAAGAGGGAAAATATTGATAAAACTATGAAAAGACACATATGCATATTAAATACCCAGAGCAAACACTAAAAAAAGCTATGCAAATGGGCATACTCAAAAACACTATAAATAAATCAAGATGGAATTTTAAAAAATATTTCAGTAATCCAAAGGAAGGTATAAGAAAACAGAAAAATGAAATGAGAGAGAAAATAAACAGCAAACAAATAATAAATGACCACATCATATGCACTGACATATGAATAATTACTATAAATGTAAATGATCTAAATACAAAAATCAAAAGGCAGAAATTTGAAGGATGGAGAGAAAAATGCAATCTAACTATGTGTTACTTAAAAAAAATAAATTGATAAGCATAATTAGGTTAAAAGTAAAAGGATGAAAAGAGACATGCCATACAAAAATTAACTTAAAAAAGGAGGAGTGGGGATATTAATATCAGATAAAGTGGACTTCAGAGAAAGAAAATGACTAGAGAACAAAAAAGACATTGCATAATGATAAAAGACCAATCCACCAAGAAGACCTAATAATCCTACAGTAGTACCAAAAACCAGAGCCTCAAAAGACATTGACCAAATATGAATAAAAGCTGAAAGGAAAATTAACAAATCTGTAATTGTAGTTGAGGACTTAAACATCTCCCTCTCAGTCTGATATGACTATTAGACAGAAAATCAACAAGAGCTGAACAACATTAGCCAACAGTATCTAATACACTATTTTTTTGAACATCCACCTCAAAACATCAGAACACATGTTTGTTTTTCAAGTGTCCATGAGATATTTACCCAGATATGTCATATCCTGGGCCATAACACAAATCTCAACAAATTTAGAAGAACTTAAATAATAAAATGTATGTTCTTAAAATTAAATTAAAATTAATAACAAAGATAGCAAGAGAATATCTTACACACTAGGAAAGTTAACAATACACTTTTTAAAATTCATGAGCCAAAGAAGCCTTAAAGTAATGAAATAATACATAGAACTGAACGAAAATGAAAATATTACATATAAGAATAAGTAGGATGTAGCTAAAGTGGTGCTGAGAGGTAAGTTTGTAACACTAAATATTTATATCATA
This sequence comes from Vulpes vulpes, assembly GCF_048418805.1. NCBI lineage: Eukaryota > Metazoa > Chordata > Mammalia > Carnivora > Canidae > Vulpes > Vulpes vulpes. Next base: position 150,968,720 of record NC_132780.1, read on the forward strand.
AAAGAGGATATATCTCAAATTAAACATCTTACCCAAGAAACTGGAAATGGAAGAGCAAGATAAATTCAAAGCAAAGAGAATAAAATAAATATAAAAGCAGAAATCAATAAAATGTAAACAGAAAAACAATAGAGAAAATAAATTAAACAAAACATTTCTTTGAAAAATCAGTACAATTGATAAGCCTCTAGCTAGTGTGACAGAAATGAGAGAAGATGCAAATTACCAGTACCAGCAAGGAAATGGAAAATATCACCAGAGACAGCCTTGAAAAGAATAAGGAAATGCCATGAACACCTTTTTACTTAGAAATGTGACAACTCAGAAGAAAGAGACTAATTCCTCAAAAACTATAAACTAAACTTACCTAATATGAAACTGTCATTTGAATAGTCTTGTAACCATTAAAGAAATTGAATTTTTAATTAAAAGTCTCCTGAAAAAGAAATACTTAGGCCCAGCTGCTTTTCATTGGAGAATTCTATCAAATTACTTAAGGAGGAATTAATGACTTTAATTAATTAAATAAAAGAGAAGAACAATATTTCACCTAAGAGTATATAGATTTCATATAAACAAATGAAAAGTTATTCCACATCATTAGCCATTAAGGAAATGCAAATTTAAATCACAATGAGATTTCTTGCCTTAGCAGCATATATAGTAAAATTGGAATGATACAGAGAAGATTATCATGGCCTCTGCACAAGGATGATACACAAATTTGTGAAATGTTCTATATTTTGCTTTCCTTTTATAATGCTTACAGATGGAAAAATTGAGGATCAAATAGGCAAAGTGATTTACCCAATTGAGGGCCATTCCAGCTTCAAACCCTTAATTCCTCATAAACAAGCAAAAAATCAAAACCCAAACTGAACCAAAAAAAAAATGAAGTATCAATAAGCACCTATCAGAATAGCTATACTTAAAAATAGTGACAACACTAAACACTGGTGAGGATATCATGAAACTGGATCACTCATACATTAGTGGTGGGAATGTATAATGGTACTGTCACTTTGGAAACATTTTTCAGTTTCTTTAAAAACTAACCATGAAACTAATATATAGCCCTGCAATTGCACTCTAAGGCTATTTATTCCACAGAAATGAAAACTTATACAATAACTTGTACATGGATTTTCACTTAGAACTTTATTTGTAATAGCAAAAAACTTGATCAGCAATGATGTTCTTCAATTGGGGAAGCTTTAACAAATTGTGGTACACCTATGACATGAAATACCATTCAGCAATAGAAATTAAACTGTTAACACAGGCAAAAGCTTGGACCAATCTGTAGGAAATTACGCTGCGTGGAAAAGCAATCCCAAATGGATCATAGCATATAACCTTTTATTTATATAGCATTTTCGAAATGATATGATATGAAAAATAGAGGAAAGATTAGTGATTCTGAAAGCACCAACTAAGATTGGTGCTTTTGGGAGAAGGTAGAACTGTGGGAGGGAAGTGAATGTGGTTATAAATAGGCAACACAGGGGATTTGTATTGTGTTCAGTTATCTTGGTGGTGGATACATGAACCTGCACAGGTTGGATAGAACTAAACCCACGTACATGCACACACATATTAGTGCAAGTAAAACTGGAGAAATCTGAGTGATACTGGTGAATTGTGTCAATGTTGATATCTTGATTATGGTATTCTACTAGTTTCTGCCTGTGTTACCATTAAGGGAAAACACTTTAAAGTGTACTTGACATGTCTCTTATAAGATTATTTCTTGCAACTGTATGTGAATCTAAAATCATATCAAAATTTAATCATAGTTTTTTTAAATGTACACTGAAGTTAAAACCATAGTGAAAATATGACTACATGAAAATGAAGTAACAGGAAACATTTATTGCTTAAGGCGTGAAATTCTGCACTATATTTTATTTTATTTTTTACTGGAGTTCAATTTGCCAACATATAACATAATACCCAGTGCTCATCCCATCAAGTGCCCCCCTCAGTGCCCGTGGCCCAGTCACCCCCACCACCCACCCACCTCCCTTTCCACCACCCCTTGTTCTTTTCCCAGAGTTAGGAGTCTCTCATGTTCTGTCTCCCTTTCTGATATTTCCCACTCATTTTTATCCTTTCCCCTTTATTCCTTTTCACTATTTTTTATATTCCCCAAATGAATGAGACCATACAATGTTTGTCCTTCTCCGATTGACTTATTTCACTCAGCATAATACCCTCCAGTTCCATCCACGTCGAAGCAAATGGTGGGTATTTGTCGTTTCTAATGGCTGAGTAATATTCCATTGTATACATAGACCACATCTTCTGTAGCCTTTCATCTTTCGATGGACACCGAGGCTCCTTCCACAGTTGGCTATTGTGGACATTGCTGCTATAAACATCGGGGTGCAGGTGTCTGGCATTTCACTGCATCTGTATCTTTGGGGTAAATCCCCAGAAGCGCAATTGTTGGGTCGTAGGGTAGATCTATTTTTAACTCTTTGAGGAACCTCCACACAGTTTTCCAGAGTGGCTGCACCAGTTCACATTCCCACCAACAGTGTAAGAGGGTTCCCCTTTCTCCACATCCTCTCCAACATTTGTTGTATCTCATTGTGGTTTTGATTTGTATTTCCCTGATGGCAAGGGATGCAGAGCATTTTCTCATGTGCTTGTTGGCCATGTCTATGTCTTCCTCTGTGAGATTTCTCTTAATGTCTTTTGCCCATTTCATGATTGGATTGTTTGTTTCTTTGCTGTTGAGTTTAATAAGTTCTTTATATATCTTGAATACTAGTCGTTTATCTGATATGTCATTTGCAAATATCTTCTCCCATTCTGTAGGTTGTCTTTTAGTTTTGTTGATGGTTTCTTTTGCTGTGCAGAAGCTTCTTATCTTGATGAAGTTCCAATAGTTAATTTTTGCTTCTGTTTCTCTTGCCTTCATGGATGTATATTGCAAGAACTTACTGTGACCAAGTTCAAAAAGGGTGTTGCCTGTGTTCTCCTCTAGGATTTTGATGGAATCTTGTCTCACATTTAGATCTTTCATCCATTTTGAGTTTATCTTTGTGTATGGTGCAAGAGAGTGGTCTAGTTTCATTCTTCTGCATGTGGATGTCCAATTTTCCCAGCACCATTTATTGAAGAGACTGTCTTTCTTCCAGTGGATAGTCTTTCCTCCTTTATTGAGTATTAGTTGACCAGAAAGTTGAGGGTCCACTTCTGGGTTCTCTATTCTGTCCCATTGATCTATGTGTCTGTTTTTGTGCCAGTACCACACTGTCTTGATGACCACAGCTTTGTAGTACAACCTGAAATCTGGCATTGTGATGACCCCAGCTATGGTTTTCTTTTTTAAAATTCCCCTGGCTATTCAGGGTCTTTTCTGATTCCACACAAATCTTAAGATAATTTGTTCCAACTCTCTGAAGAAAGTCCATGGTATTTTGATAGGGATTGCATTAAACGTGTACATTGCCTTGGGTAACATTGACATTTTCACAATATTAATTCTGCCAATCCATGAGCATGGAATATTTTTCCATCTCTTTGTGTCTTCCTCAATTTCTTTCAGAAGTGTTCTATAGCTTTTAGGGTATAGATCCTTGACCTCTTTGGTTAGGTTTATTCTTAGATATCTTATGCTTTTGGGTACAATTGTAAGTGGGATTGACTCCTTAATTTCTGTTTCTTCAGTCTCATTATTAGTGCATAGAAATGCCACTGACTTCGGGGCATTGATTTTGTATCCTGCCACACTGCCAAATTGCTGTATGAGTTCTAGCAAACTTGGGGTGGAGGCTTTTGGGTTTTCTATGTAGAGTATCATGTCATTGGCGAAGAGGGAGAGTTTGACTTCTTTGCCAATTTGAATGCCTTTTATTTCTTTTTGTTGCCTGATTGCTGGGGCTAGGACTTCTCGTACTATGTTGAATAGCAGTGGTGAAAGTGAACATCCCTGTCTTGTTCCTGATCTTAGGGGAAAGGCTCCCAGTGCTTCCCCATTGAGAATGATATTTGCTGTGGGCTTTTCGTAGATGGCTTTTAAGATGCTGAGGAATGTTCCCTCTATCCCTACGCTCTGAAGAGTTTTGATCAGGAATGGATGCTGTATTTTGTCAAATGATTTCTCTGCATCTATTGAGAGGATCATATGGTTCTAGTTTTTTTCTCTGGCTGATATGATCAATCACATTGATTGCTTTACGAGTGTTGAACCAGACTTGCACCCCGGGGATAAATCCCACTTGGTCATGGTGAATAATCTTCTTAATGTATCATTGAATCCTATTGGCTAGTATCTTGTTGACAGTTTTTGCATCCATGTTCATCAGGGATATTGATCCTTATTCTTTTTGGTGGGGTCTGTCTGGTTTTGGAATTAAGGTGATGCTGGCCTCATAAAACGAGTTTAGAAGTATTCCATCACTTTCTATCTTTCCAAACAGCTTTAGTAGAATAGGTACAGTTTCTCCTTTAAACGTTTGATAGAAATCCCCTGGGAAGCCATCTGGCCCTGGACTTTTGTGTCTTGGGAGGTTTATGATGACTGTTTCAATTTCCTCCCTGGTATTGGCCTGTTCAGGTTTTCTATTTCTTCCAGTTCCAGTTTTGGTAGTTTGTGGTTTTCCAGAAATGCATCCATTTCTTCTAGATTGCCTAATTTATTGGAGTATAGCTGCTCATAATATGTTTTTAAAATTGTTTTATTTCCTTGGTGTTGGTGGTGATCTCTCCTTTCTCATTCATGATTTTATTAATTTGAGTCTTCTCTCTCTTCTTTTTAATAAGGCTGGCTAATGGTTTATCTATCTTATTAATTCTTTCAAAGAGCCAACTCCTGGTTTTGTTGATCTGTTCCACAGTTCTTCTAGTCTCTATTTCATTGAGTTCTGCTCGAATCTTTATTAACTCTCTTCTTCTGCTGGGTGTAGGATCTATTTGCTGTTTTTTCTCCAGTTCCTTTAGGTGCAAGGTTAGCTTTTCTATTTGAGTTCTTTCCAGTTTTTGGATGGATGATTGTATTGCAATGTATTTTCCCCTCAGGACTGCTTTGCTGTATCCCAAAGATTTTGAACGGTTGTATCTTCATTCTCATTAGTTTCCATGAATCTTTTTAATTCTTCCTTAATTTTCTGGTTGACCCTTTCATGTTTTAGCAGGATGGTCCTTAACCTCCACGTGTTTGAAATCCTTCCAAACTTCTTCTTGTGATTTAGTTCTAATTTTAAAGCATTATGGTCTGAAAATACACAGAGGACGATCCCAAACTTTTGGTATTGGTTAAGACCTGATTTGTGACCCAGTATGTGGTCTATTCTAGAGAAAGTTCCATGTGCACTTGAGAAGAATGTGTATTTAGTTGCATTTGGATGTGAAGTTCTGTAGATATATGTGAAATCTATCTGGTCCAGTGTATCATTTAAAGCTCTTGTTTCTTTGGAGATGTTGTGCTTAGAAAACCTGTCAATTGTAGAAATCACTACATTCAAGTCACCAAGTATAAGTGTATAATTATCTAAGTATGTCTTAACTTTGGTTATTAATTGATTGATATGTTTGGCAGCTCCCACATTCGGGGCATAAATATTGATTATTGTTATGTCCTCTTGTTGGATAGATCCTTTAAGTATGATATAGTGTCCCTCTTCATCTCTCACTACAGTCTTTGGGATAAACTTTAGTTTATCTGATATAAGGATGGCTACCCCTGCTTTCTTTTGAGGACCATTTGAATGGTACATGGTTCTCCAACCTTTTATTTTCAGGTTGTAGGTGTCCTTCTGTCTAAAATGAGTCTCTTGTAGACAGCAAATAGATGGGCCTTGCTTTTTTGTCCAGTCTGAAACCCTGCGCCTTTTGATGGGGTCATTAAGCCCATTCACGTTCATAGTTACTATTGAAAGATATGAATTTAGTGTAATCATGATACCTACTCAGTCCCTGTTTTTTGTGGGTTGTTCCCTTGGACTTCCTCTATTACAGAATCCCCCTTAGTATTTCTTGCAGAGCTGGCTTCGTGGTCATATTCTTTCCGTTTCTGCCTATCTTAGAAGCTCTTTATCTCTCCTTTTATTCTGAATGAGAGCCTTGCTGGATAAGGTATTCTTGGCTGCATGTTCTTCTCATATAGGACCCTGAATATATCCTGCCAGCCCTTTCTGACCAGCCAGGTCTCTGGGGAGAGGTCTGCTGTTAATCTAATATTTCTGTCCATAAAAGTTAGAGATTTCTTGTCTCTTGCTGCTTTAAGGATCTTCTCTTTATCTTTGGAATCTGCAAGTTTCACTATTAAATGTCCAGGTGTTGAGCTGTTTTTATTGATTTTAGGGGAGGATCTCTCTATTTCCTGGACCTTAATGCCTGTTTCCCTTCCCAGATTAGGAAAGTTCAGCTATGATTTGTACAGATACATATTCTGGACCTTTGTCCCTTTCGGCGCGTTCAGGAACCCCAATTAAACGTGGATTTTTCCTTCTGAGGCTGTCTTGTATTTCCCTTAGCCTATCCTCATGAACTTTTAATTGTTTGTCTCTTTTTTTCTCAGTTTCCCTCCTTGCCATCAACTTGTCTTCTATGTCACTCACTCATTCTCTACCTCATTAACCCTCATCGTTAGGACCTCCAGTTTGGATTGCATCTCATTTAATTGATTTTTAATTTCTGCCTGATTAGATCTAAATTCTGCAGTCATGAAGTCTCTTGAATCCTTTATGGCTTTTTTCTAGAGCCACCAGTAGCTTTATGATAGTGCTTCTGAATTGGCTTTCTGACATTGAATTGTAGTCCAAATTTTGTAACTCTGTGGGAGAGAGGACTGTTTCTGGTTCTTTCTTTTGAGGTCAGTGTTTCCTTGTCGTCAACTTGCTCAGTGCAGAGTGGCCAAAAATAAGTTGTACTGGGACAAGGAGAAAAAAAGAGAAGAGAAAAAAAGAAAAGAAAAAAAAGAAGAAAAAAAGAGAAAAGAAAAAAAGGGGGGGAGCAAACAAAAACCAAGGGGGAGTATCTTCTGATTCTATATACTGTAAATCCCTCGACTTCCCCTGGAACTTTGCAGTGCTCTTTGGTCAATAACTTGCTCTTCCCCTGTCCTTCTAGCTGGTCTTCTGGGGGAGGGGCCTGCTGTGCTGATTCTCATGTGTGAGCACCTAGGGGAGCTGCTCAGCCCCAGCCTGGTGCAGGGCTCAGTGAAAGTTGTTTATCGGGTGAGGCCACTGTGAGGCTCAGTGGGGGTTGTTTATCCTGTGAGGCCCCAGGAGGAACAGCAACAGTGGCAGCAGCCAGCTCTGGAGCCCTGGAGTCAGCTCCCGCAGTAACTCCAGAGCTCTCCGTCTGCAGGGCGTGGAGGTTCCGGGGCGGGCCGCTGATCTGCTCAGTTCGGGGCAGGAGCGTCTTTGCTGTCCTGGGCCCTCCTGGCCTCTGCCTGGCCCCGGGGGAGCACAGGATCCTGGGCTGTGTCCCGGCACCCTGTGCTCCGGAGCCTGTACTGTTGGATTTGTGCTCCCGGCCGCACAACCCCCTCCGCTGAGCCCCTCCGAGCTGCTCCAGGTCCCGCGGTGCAAGCTGCAGCCCTCAGGGAGCTCGGCGCACTCTCCCCGGGGCACAGGTGTCTGTTAGTGTCTCAGGGAGCCTGAGGGCATCCCCGCCCTCCTGGCGTCCTGCTCTAACTCCCTGCGAGCGCCTTTCCGCCCGGGAAGGTTGGTGCAGCTCCTGCTTCTCCGGGACGGGGCTCTCCTGTCCTGGGGACACTCGCCTCAGCCTTAGCCCGGCTCCTTGTGGCCCCTCCCCCTTGGATGCTTTTTTATTTCTTTATTTATTTTTCCCCTATCTTCCTACCTTGATAGAAGCCCAAACTCTTCTCACTGTAACAGCTGTTCTCTCTTTAAATCTCAGGCCGAATTCGTAGGTTTTCAGGATGATTTGAAAGTTATCTAGATAAATTGGTGGGGACAGGTGACCTGGGGACCCTACTCTTCCACCATCTTGCCCCCTCCTCCCTCTGCACTATATTTTAATTTTAAAATCTCTCCTTTGTGTTTGTGTGATGACATTGTAATAGATATAATTTGGAGACAGCTGAAAAGAAGAAAAATCCCACCCCAAAGAATGGCTGTTACATTTCCATATATTTATTAAGGTAAAATAAATTGTATATAAAAATACAGTCATTAATTGATACAGTAAAACATACATCAATTGAGAGAGAAAATGTCCTGTAACTTTCAGCTCAACATTATTTTTCACAGTGAATCTCCTTCATATTCAGGAGTTCCCAATTTTTTTACATGTTATAAAATACTTAGAACATGATATTTATGTGCCACATGAGACTATACAGAGTTACTGATAGCCTGAGGTAATGAGCCTTTGTCCTCAAGAGATGCTGATTCCCAGCCTATCACGTTAAGGCTGAAAAGATCAATATCTTCATACAATTGTAATTTTGCACTTTGGGAACTTCTACTACAGGTTGAAATTAAAAATCTCTATTTTCCTCTTGGATAGGGTGCTCTAGGGGATCTGTGCTCTATCCACAAGCCTAGCTTCACCTCCTTCCACTTCATGCCTCAAACTGGGAACTCCAATAATAAGAATGCCTTGTAGTTCTCTGAACACCTCAGGCCTGTTGTCTTCTCTATTTCTACACTCACTAATTCCTCTGCCTGAAAGTATCCCTATGTCTGATCCATCTGCCACAAACTTTTCATCCCCCTGTTACTGGGGTGATTAAAAGATTTACAGACTAAAGCTCTTCTTAAAATTTGTGCTTAGGTGCAACTTCATTTGTCAGATCAAAGTGTTGTGTGCAAACCTCAAAGTCAATGATTATTTTGCTACATACATTTATTTACTTGCCAATATCCTGACTGGACTGTACTAGGCAAGAAATGCAGATTTTTTGACTTTTTAAATTTCAATTAATTAATTTTTGGGAGAGGACTAGTGAATTAAAAAAGAATAGCTAGTCAATACATATTTGTTGAACAAATTCATGACAAATATTTGAATATTCATAAAGTGGTATCTGGCAGGATAACATCTTTTATTACATGCTTGTGTAATATGTAGTCCTTCTCATTACTGAATGAGAATCACAAATTACCTCTCCAGAAAAAATACCTACATGTAAAAATTTTCACACAATTGCCATATTCACAGATTCCCTTGTAGATGACCTAAAGCTCATTCACCATCCAGGACAGTGGATTATATCAAAAGACCTTCTGAAATAAAAAACGATTCTTATCCTATTGGGCAAACTACCAGTATGTCTTGATACTTACAGACATTCTTAACATGCACTTAGATTAAATAGAATGTGCTTATAAAAATGTTCAGAAACTAATGAGTTTATTTTATGCTTAATGTGTGAAGATAAAATGGTACCAAAATTGTGTACTGTGTGTCAAGGAAAAAAGATTCAATTAGTCTCCAATAGGGGTTCTTGGGTGGCTCACTTAAGCATCTGCCTACAGCTCAGGTTATGACCCCAAAGCCCTGGTATTGACCCCATGTTGGGTTCCCTGCTTAGCAGAGAGTATGATTCTCCCTCTTCCTTCCCCCACTTGTGCTCTCTTTCTCTCTCTAGCTCACTCTCTCAAATAAATAATGAATTAAATCCTTTAAAAAATTAGTCCCTAGTAAATTAGGTATTCTACATTCTGGGATAAACCAGTATATTTTCAAATATCTGAAGCATCAAAACATGTTGCCAAGGTACTTCTTACCCTTAGACTGATTTCACTCGCTCTTGATACTCAGAATACTTTGTTTTCAATGTGCTGAAAAGGGTATTCTATATTTATTACTAGTTTTGAACATGTTTATGGCATGAGCAGAATATAAAAGACATTTTTAGGAATTACTAAAGGTATTGCAAAAGTAATCTGAACGTCATTCAAATTGTTAGTATTAAAGGTCCAATTATAATGCTATGATTTGTTTATTAGATTTTTAGTATGTTTTTATACCTTAGATTTTATTTTACTTTTTAAAATATCTTCACATTTAAAACTATAGGAATATAAAGATTCAAATTATTTTCTACAACACAGGATTAATCATAACCTTTTAGTAGTTCAATTTTTGTATTGAGGACTTTATTCTTTTGGCATATAAGTTAAATATGCTGCATAATACTTTGTTTTCTATTATGACCAAGCCCAAAATAAATTTCTGAGGTTTTCTTTGTTGCTTTTATTTTATTTTTATTTTTTCAGTTTAAGAATCTCAGTACCAAAAGAAGGCTCTGGTTTGAAAAGAAATATCCACAAATAAGTCCACAAAAAATAAACAGCAACTTCCTATAGTCACAGTAGAAAGTAGTAAAATAACAAAAATAGAAGCAGACCTTTAAAATACTTGCAGTTTTTGTGATTTGATTCCAAGTTTAGTTAGTATTTTCATAAACACTGATGAATTTATATATAAACTTTTAAACACTTTATTAACAGTACAGAAAACTCAGATTAGAAGGTAAAACTAAGAGCCTTCATCATTTCAGTAATTCAGTGCCCATATGCTATGGTGTCAATTCAATTATAGAATGGTCTGTTAAAATGTTTATAGGGTTGTAAAAAAATTGGACAGGCTAATAAACATTTTTTAAATGTTTTATTTATCTATTTCAGAGAGAGAGAGAGAAGGAGCAGTGGAGAGGGACAGAGGGAGAGACAGAGGCAGGCCCCCCTTCCCCCCAAGTAGAGAGCCCAGGGCTTGATCCCAGAACCCAGAGATCATGACCCAAGCCAAAGACAAATGCCCAACCAACTGAGTCATCCAGGCACCCCAGACTGAAAAACTTTATAACTATAAATATCTGATACAATATCTATCTTTTATGAGTAATTATGGAAAAAAATTACTCTGTATTTTTTTCTTTAGTTTTTTTTTCTTAAATATTTTATTTATTTATTTGAGAGAAAGAGCAAGAGAACACATGAGGAGGGAGCAGGGGCAGAGGGAGAGAGAAGCAGATTCCCCACTGAGTGTGGATCCCTATGATGATGCAGGGCTGTATTCTAGTACTCTAAGATCCTGACCCCAGCCAAAGGCAGACACTTAACTGACTGAGCCACCCAAGGACCACTGTATGTATGTTTTGTGTGTGTATGTTGGTGGGGGGGTTATTTCAATTTTTAGATCAGTTACTGCGACAGAAGTCACCTTTATCAAAAACAAAAATGTTATGTTCCAGGTTATTTATTTAAAGCAATATTTGAGGGGTGCCTGAGTGGCTCAGTTGATTGAATAACAGACTCTTGGTTTGGCCTCAGATTATGATCCCACAGTCTTGGGATCAAGTCCACCATGATTCCTCACTTAGCCCTGAGTCTGCTTGCGTTTCTCTCCCTCTGTCCCTCCCCCTGCTCACACTCTCTCACTCTCTCTCAAGTAAATAAATAAATCTTTAAAAAAAACTAAAAATAAAGCAGCATTTGGTATAGCAAAATTCAAATTTCTGGATTGCCTGGGGAGTTCACTGCAATGTACAGAGCACTTTACTTATCCTGGAAAGCATTATATTTAGGTTAATTCACTTGTGAAATTTGTACCTATTGTCTTTTTATTTAATTTGACAATAGGTAATATAATAAATAATATAATTATATATCACATATATAATATGCAAAATTATATATTATAAAACATGTTATATATTATAATTTATATGTATGCACACACACACACACACACAAATATACAGACTGCAGATTCAGAGCCCTTTCCTTCCATTACATTACCAGATTCTTCTAACAGTCACATGCAGTAAGTGGTACAAAAGGTGTTGTAAATGCTCAGTCCATGAAGGAATAAAAGAGAAACTTTAAATAACTTTCCCAAGTTTACTAATTAATCACTATCAGAATTGAATCCAGTAAATGGTTGCAAATGGAATGTTTTTCCATGACACTATCTCCAGAGATGAAAGAATAATGAAATCTATGCAGGTGAAGTTTGTCAGGCAGAAAGCTGCTCAGGATTTTAATTTACCTTGAAAATAGAAATATACAAGGATATATCTGGCACTTTATTTACTATGATTACTTGTAATATATACAAATGTAAATAATCTGTAAATAATATCAAGAAACATTAAATGCTCTCCTCTCAGGGGGAGTGGATGTTTAGAAAGATTATATCCTGCATTGGTGCTAACCAGATGCACTTTTTAGTGAATATTTATGTTAATGACACTCCCTACAGAAGATTTTCTATTGCCGTATGACTGGCTGGGCATTCATTTTGTAAGGACAATGTTATTAGAAGCCCTGAGGACAGATGCCATTGGAAAAAGATCAGCTCTGAAGCAACATGCTCTGATGTCATAAGAATCCTGAAGTCATGCTGAGTCACCACCTTCAGTGACCAGTTCCCACATGATTAGGAAGGTAGTGTTACATATAGGTGAAAGCTTCTGAAAACTCAACTTGTTTAATCTTTACTTACCTCTTTCATGTCAAAAACAGCACTTTATAATGTACCTGATTCAGAATAATTTTTCAAATCCTGAAATTTTTCATGAAATCAGCTGTTCTCAGCAATTGGTATATTTTTTAAAATATTTTATTTATTTATTCATGAGAGACACAGAAAGAGAGAGAGAGGCAGAGGGAGAAACAGGGTCCATGCAGGGAGCCCAACATGGGACTTGATCCCGGGACTCCAAGATAACACCCTGGGCGGAAAGCAGGTGCTAAACTGCTGAGCCACCCAGGCGTCCCATGATTTTTTTCTATATACTTGAGTTCTGCTAGGTAATTTTGCTTTCCTTGTGATTCATGTATAAAGGATATTAAGTTATACTGCTGAACACTTGAATAAAAATAGGATAACCCCCAATAAACCTGATCTTATACTCAGGAGTGAGAAGATTAGTCCCTTTTTATCTTCTGATGGAACAGAGAAAATGCTGAAGCAGCTTTGATTAGCCTTAATGATAAACAAAAACAGCAGCCCCCACAATGTATGCTCCAGCAGCATTCCATGGCAGCCCCCAGTGTTGCCCTTCCACTGACCAGGCTTACTCCTTCATACCTTCATGCCTGTCCAGTCAATCCCAGTCCTGGAACTCCAACCTTTGTTTCTTCTACTTTTGTTCTAGCTCCTGAACAGTATTAGATTGAATGCAGAAATGACTGGCCAAACTTCAGCTGGGCCCTTCCTTTCCACTTCTGTGCAATTACTTCATGGATCATCTGGCTGAATTAGTAAAGACAACATAATGATTGCCCAGAGCTTCTCTCTCAAATCTTCTTTCCTACTCCCTCATGTTAACCCTTTGTCTCAGCTAATGCCTTTAAAATCCATCTGTAGTGAGCCCCCATATTTCTCCTAATTTTAGCCCAACATACTTCTTTGTCTGCACTAATACTCATTTTTTTTCCCCTCTGGACAGAGAAAAAAATCCACTTTTTGCCTATATCCATAGTAAATATTGACTTTATTTTTCTCTCCCTTCTTAAATAACTTGTATTGTCACCATTCCTTCCATTTTCATGAACAGAAATCTTTTTACCATAGTATCTCCTCTAGCTCAATTATAACTCTGAAAACCCCTCACTTAACATGGCTGTCCTATCTGGTTACCTATATTATGGCATTGTAAAATGTCTTATTCTGGACATGAGAGCTTACTGGATCTGGGCCAAAGATCCAAAGTCTGGTAGAAAAGTAAAAGAATTTGTACCCCCAATGTTATCATCTTTAAGTCTTGTTTTTTTCAAATATCGAAAGAACCACCCATCACCTTCATTTGTCTATCATCCTCAACAAGCTTTTAGTTTGGACTAGGGGTGTTCTTTTCAACTACTGGATTATAAACTCTGAGAATATGAGCCAAACTTTTTTCTTCTCTTCATCTTCTTGGTGTTCCCAGCCTCCATTATTCATAATATGTATTATACAAATACTCACTAATCCATGAATTAGTCTCCAAATGCTTTAAAACTTAAACTGGAGTGTGTGGTTGCTCATCAACAGAAAATGACTCTCATAGGAGTAAGTTCTAAACCCTACTCTAGCCAAGTAATATGGTTATCATGTGTTGGGGTTCTTTTCCCCTGGTGGAAGAAAGAATTCCCAATTATGTATGAATAGACTACAAAACAAATAATCTAGCAATGACTAAACCATGATGTCTTAGTGAACCACTAAAACCACATATGCAGGTTAATATCTCAATAGATCGAAGTCCTTATTCATAAAAATGCAATCCCATAAATATCTAATTAATAGCCTTGTTTTGTTACCCCTTTGCTTATCATTCATTGATTGGGTCTAGAACATAGGATTAGACATATTTTATATGCACTTGATGTATACCTGACAAAGACAAAAAAAAATGCATGAAAGAAGATGAAGAAATTATTTTGGCTTGATACCAGTGCTAAGGGAATTTATTGTCAGAGTCAATACGTCAATTATCTTTATCTTTAGAGAATAGAATCATAATTCAAGTTCACAGAGAGGTGCAACAAATAATAGATCTTCCAAATTGGGAAACTTTTGCAAAGAAAGTGACAGAAGACTTAAACTAAATCTATCCTGGAAACAGTGCCATAGCACTACTATTATAAAATATAGTGAACAGAGCAGAAACTAAGAACATAGGAATCTGTTGATATTTTTCTCATCTCTGGTTCGAAATTTAAAAGTAAAATATTCAAAACACATAACAGGAGGACTTAAATTCCAACACTTACTAGACAGTTTCTAGCATGCAGTGAACCATAGAGACTCTAGTAGCTGAATAATTTGGAGTGGGTTGCTTTCCTGCTCTGCCAGCATGGACCTTGTTAGTGTGGCTATTCACAATAATGGGGAATATATTCTTTTGCTCAATGTATATTTTTAAACAGCTGCTACATGCCAGACACTAAGCTATATCCTAGAGATAGTCAAATAAAATAGGATATGTGCCCTTGAAGATTTGCAATAAAGTAGAATATGAGATAGACCTTTCTTCAGTTTCAGAATTAAACACTAACATATAAATATACATTAAAAGTCATATCTGTTTCTAATTTTCCATGTCATCATTTTCCTCCATACATGCAGAAAGCTTATCAGAGAGATTGAGGAAGAGAAAATCAGTTCTATATAAAACTAAATATTATTAGATACAACTTAAAATCATTAACATGTTTATCAATTTATTAATAATTTTAAAATATCTTTCCAGGAAATACATAATGTACTGTAAACAGTGGAGTTTCCTCACCTGTTAATCAAATGTACTCAACTATCAATCAATGAAAAGAATTTATAAAGTACCTATATTAAATGTAGATAAAACTTTGACATTCTTTTTTTCCTTTGGTACCAATGGAGGTATTTTAATTTTCCACATGGAAAATTACTAAAATTTAACCTTTTCTTGGAATGTCAGCCATACCAAAACAAAGATCGCATGTCTGGATAGGCCACACTGTCATCATAATCTCAGTATTTTAAAAGTAAAATGACAGTCCTTTCAGCATTAAATTATTACCTCGTATGACCTAACCTCAACAGACTAAGTCACCAATAAAATTTTTCATGTATTCCAGGACTCATAGTAGCGATCCACAAAGCAAGTAGGGCTATTTCTAAGTCATTCATTCAAAAAGTTTTTTCTTCATTGTTGAATGTTCCTAAATAATATGCATCTTCTATTATACATAGATCGTATTAATGAGGTTCACTGTTTAAAAATTTATGCTACTAAAAGGAACTTAATATTCATCAACAATTTTGGGTTTGATAAATTGCCTTTTTCTTTTGAATATATACAATAAATGAAGGTAATAATATTAGTCCTAGAAAAATTGATATACCTTCTTTAAAATTCCAGATAACAAAAAAATTGCAGATAACAATAAAAGTAAAACTGATTATTAGAAGATGTAAAGGTTAGTTTGAATTAGAATGTATCAATTGTGTTCTGGAAATATATTATTCTGGAAGATGACATCAATGGATCATTATAGGAACCTATGATGGCACACTTAATACTTGCCAATGCTATTTCGTTCAAGCACCTCATTGACCACATGCAGTCAAATCCACTCCAAGTACAGACTTCTTGCCCTAATTTGCCAACAGATTTAGATTATTTATTAAAATAAAATGTCATGACTATAAAGATTACATTTAAGTTCTTCTAATTCTACTCTTCTCCATGGTCATTCTGTACAACTATTATAGGGATGCAAAATTTGCGACCCCAAAATTTGTCTCTTTGGCATATGGATTATTTTAGGCTGATTTTTTAAAGATGAGAGAAAGAAAAACATGCATAAGCAGGGGTTGTGGAGAAGAAGCAGAGGGGTAAGAAGAGGGAGAGAGAAACTTGAGCAGACTCTTCTTGAGTGCAGAGTCCCATGTGGACTCAATCCCACCAGTTGGGACCTGAGCTGAAATCAACAGCAAGGTCTTAACCAACTGAGCCACCTAGGTGCCCCTAGGCTGGTTATTTAAAAACAAAACAAAACAACAGAGGTTCAGGAAAAAAAAAAAAAACAAAAACAAAAACAAAACTTTGACTTCCCCTTAATTGCCTAAAAGAATTTAGATAGAGGACTTGCTCCAGGAAGGGAGGTATCAACACAGATAACCACAGTATAATGCAAAGTCTGTTTGTTACAATTCTTCTCTATGCCCATTGTTTTAGGATGACCCAGCCAATATTGATTTATCAAACATTTACTCTTTTTCATCTTCCTGTGAATGGTTTTCCTTCCTTTTGAAGTCTCAAAACTCCATCTTCTCCTTATCTCTGGATGGCCAATAAGCCTCAATTTCTTGATTGCCTGTAGGCCTCATACTCTTATGGAGCCCCTGTTTGTATGTAATTAAACTTTATTTTCTCTTCTTAATTTCTTTTATGTCAATTTAATTCTTAGATAAGCCAAAAGAACCTTGAAGGATAAGAAGATTTTCAAACCTAACACTGTTTTTGGTAAAATGAGGTTAATTATATGGCATTGCCTTATAAGTGTGTTAAGCTAATTACATTGCTGAGATATGCTCTTTTCTTTATTTACTATCAAAAGCCATGAAACTAAGTCATTGCAGTAGATCCCATGATAGGGGCTGAATATGTTGTTTGACTTAGGAAGGCTGAAAAATCCCACTGACAGAAATACCTGTACAGTGCCAGAGAAGCTAGCTAGCATTCAGGTCAACTCTTTGGATCAAGCACAGTTTCTAGTCAGTTCCTAATCAAATGCATGCAAGTTGCTATGATGAAAATGAGGAGTCTGGAGAGAGAGCAATTATTAGAATTGACCACAATTTTGAAAAAAGAGCAGAACTCTGAGTGAATATGACACAGAACTAGAATTGCATGACCTGGTATATAGAATACTATGTGGGGAAGGTAAGGCTGCCAGAAGCACAATAAAAGTTGGTCATAGAAAGCAGGAAAATAGTATAGAGACTACAGAAAGAGAAAGTTCTGGAAAAAGAACTTAGGAAGCTGCCTGAGAATTATGGCCAACTAATATTCCACCCATTTGTGTAAAATTCTCATTTTCTAAAGGGTGTAGGTATTCTCTAGAAGCAATCCTTTAATTAGAACAGGTGTAATTAAATTCCAGCAAAGAAAGAGAGACATCAGTCGAATAGAAATAGGTGTAAATTGACTTCGAGTAGCAAATGTCACAGTATACCTAGGGCTTGTTCAGGATTTTAAAATAGTCTAGAGTTTTGTACAGCTAAACTTAATATATAAATATTCCCATGAAGCTGATATGCTACAAATTATAAGTTAAACAGAAACAATGTCAAATATGGCAAAGTCAAATAATAACACAACTTAGTGTATGATTCAGGACCAAGCAGGTCATAAAAATAAGGCAAGTGGTAATTACAGCAGCAGGCAGACCGTGAACTAAATCTTGGTTCCACTCCTTACTAGCTTTTATCATATTAGGAAAGTTGCTTAGCCTATTTGCTTCTCAGTTTCCTCATTGGTAAAACAGTTAAAATAAAAGCTACTCACCAAGATTAAGGATATATGTGAATTTGCCTCATGCAGTGCTCAATAAAATGGTAAATGATTACTACTGTCATTGCTGCTACAACTGCCACTATGAACAATAAAGGCAACAAGTGTTGAAAGAAAGTATAAGGTTCTGTGAACTTTAGCACCCTGGGACAGTTTCACAGAAGAGACAGAGTTTGTGCCAGTATTTGAATTTTGAGTAGATTATGCATAGGCAGAAAGGATTCTGTGAATGGGAGGAAACATCATTCTATTAAAGGGGGACTGGTATAATTGTGTTCTGCAGACAGAAATATCCCTGACATGATTTAAAGAGATAATGAGTGAACTGATCTAATAAGGAATCCATTTTAAGAAGATATGGGTAATGAAGGAGGAAAGGTTAACTTGGGACCTAATTATATGATCCTAAATATCTACCAGCCCTTGGGCTCTTTTCTGTGAATAATTGATAATGGGTTGGGTTATGATTAATGGAGCAGTGTCAAACAGAAGAGAGATGTGTGGTCATAATCTGTAGGGCTGTTCTCATTGCTGACATTTTAAACGGGTTATCAAAGACGTAGACTACATAATTAGGCAGAGACTCTGGAGCAAGAGAATTGAAAGTTTCATTCTATTCCTCACTGAGCAGACCACAGTTGAAGTAGGGGAGCACATGCATGAAAGAACAAGCATAATAATTAAGAAATCAGAAACCTTTGTCATTGAACGATGGAAAGGTTTGGGTATTGTCAAAGAAGAAGCACATAGATATTTTTTGAGAGCTGAATAAAGGTTTTTTTTTCTTTCTTCTGATTGTATAGCAAAGTGCAAGAGAATCTGGATTTCAGAATAAACAATAAAAAAAACAAAAGAGAAGTATTTAAAATATTTATAGTATAACTATTTATGTTGTTACATAATATTATATATGTATGTTGTTTTCATACATATTACATGTATGTTTGTGTATTTACATAATACTACATATTTATGTTGTTGCATAAATATATTTTATATTTACTATAACTTATAGTATAGTGTATTATTGTATTTCTGTTTTTATCCTTCGAATCATTATTTAAAGTAAAAAATTCCAGCTGGATTCTGTTCCAGTCATTTTGATATAGGCCAGGCATTCCTGTGTTTGATAACAAGAAAAAGGAATTTTCTGGCTTGTATAATGATCTGAGGCTATCGGAGTCTGTTTGTAAACTATGTCTTTCAGGAATGCAAGTCATTTAGAAGTGTAAATCTTTTTGAGCTATAGAATGTGACAAGTTCTATATCCAACCAGGGATGGGCTAAGCTTACAGCAAACCATTGGTTTTACTTTTTTTTTTTTTTTAATTCTATATGTTTAGCTAGGTGGAAAGAATTCTCAGGAAGACCATGTTAGCAAATGTTCAAGAAATTAGGCTGTCATGTGAAAAAGGGTAAATTTATTTGCAGTGTCACAGGGTAGAACTAGTTCTGTGGATAAAGATAAAGGCTAATTCTAGCTTTATATAAGAAATACTTTATAGAATTGGCTGAAAATAGCTTCGCTTGTTTCATGAAGATGGAAATTTTCAAACCAAATGTGAATGATCAGTTGTTTATGAGACTACGAAGCTGTCAGTTAACTAAGTGATTTTCATTCTGTCTGCACATCAGCATCACCTGAAGGCTTTTTAAAGCTACATTGACACCAGCCCCTTCCCTCAGACCAATTCATTAAAACCTCTGGTAGTTTAAGCCTATGGGCATTGACATTTTCATTAAGCAGTGGAGTTGTGAATAACTACATCAGCTATGGTAAGTACAGGTGGTCCCACAGTATACATCCTATCTGTAATGTTAATTAAGAGAGTGCCAGAAAGGGTCAGTTAGCATGGGCAATCATGGGATGGTGTGCAGAGTGGATTGAGAGTAATCCAGTTTAGAGGCAAGTGAAATACGAGGAGGCTGTTGTAAATACAGCTGATAGATCACGAAGGCTTCTATAGTAAATATGCATTGCTTTAGAATCAGAAATGTAAGGTATTTTTTTTAAATCAGTAGTAATATTAAAGAAAACAAATGAAAATTTGGAAGTGTTTTCTAGCTTCATCTTAAGCCTCTCATGTGTCTCCATCACTTCCCCCAACACATGCATATATACTTGTGTTCCTGGCTGCAGTGGACTCTTGAAGGTTCTGAGAACATTATAAATAGATTTTCAGGCATTGAGACCAGCCTCTTAGAGTGATTGTCCACCCTTCCCTGCCTGGTAAAAATCCCTTATCTCCAAGACCTTGGTCGACTATAACTTCCTCTGAAATTTTCCCTGATTTCCTCAGAATTCATTGTTTTCTCTACTCTTTTTCTATGATATTTTGAACATAGTACAAGAGCTGTATTTATCACATTGGATTTTAGTCATTGTTATTTATGGTTGTCATCCTAGATTTTATTTGCTTTTCTGAACAACAAAGAGGAGAGAAAAAAATTAATTCATGTTTTTCTTCAGGGAACTGTAAAATCACTGATGGAATCAAGAAATTAATTGAGGATATTTTAGTTTGAAGCAGTGGCTGGGCACACTTTTGTGTATACACCATAAGTGCTTGGGAACCCACTTCTGAAGAGCTTTTGAGAGATGCCAGGAACAGATATCTAGATTCAGGATTTATGTACAGAGAAGAAATAGTTAAAGGCCAATTTAGTTATTTATTTTTTATTTTTTTTTTTTAAATTTTTTTTTTTAATTTTATTTATTTATGATAGTCATACAGAGAGAAAGAGAGAGGCAGAGACACAGGCAGAGGGAGAAGCAGGCTCCATGCGCCGGGAGCCTGATGTGGGATTCGATCCCGGGTCTCCAGGATCGCGCCCTGGGCCAAAGGCAGGCGCCAAACCGCTGCGCCACCCAGGGATCCCTAGGCCAATTTAGTTATTTATTCAACAACTTTATTCACTGCCTTCTATATGTAAAAGTACAGTCAGTGCTAGCAGCTAAGGATACATTGGAAAATAAAGGCTAGAAGTCACTGTCCATTTAGAGGTTATACTTCAGTGTAAGGGGGTGGGAGGGTGGAACCAAATTTTTGAGGCTGAGTATGTTTGCAGAAAAAAGCACATGGCTAATATATGGACACAAGGAAATGCTTACTTTAATAAGTAGGAGAAAGAAAATCAATTATTAACAATGGATCATTGAGTCTACTACTCATTTCTTCAACATTGTAACATAGTTCTTTGGGTTAAATATGTCCAACTGAGAACTTTATGCCAAGTAGAGTAGTTATATAAAATATAGCAAACCCAGTTAAATCAAACTGGAGATAAATATATGTGTGTGTGTGTGTGTGTGTGTGTATTATTACTATAAATATGTCACATGTAATATTTGGACATACTTGGCCTAAAACTTATTTGTTGTTTGTTTGGAATTTATATTTAACTGGGAATCCTGTATTCTTATTTGCTAATTTTGTGAACCCTAATTCCAAGATTACATCATTTAACTCTGTAGAGTATGTTTAATATATTTTCCTCAGAATATTGTCCTATATAGAGACAATGTATGAGGGGAAAAAGCCCAGTAAATTTGATACAGTAGCTTTTATAAGGTTCTTATTAAAGATATTGCTCCTTCCATTATAAAATGTCTTCCTAAGAAAATCCATAAGAGAAAACTCTTTTAGCTATCATTTTTACATTTGTTTATGCATCTCTGGACTATTATAACCATTTGGAAACTTTAGTCCTGATTTTATTTTATTTCTCCTATTTCATTTTATCTTCTTCCCAATATCCTCATTAAAAAATTATTTTACATCATCATTTTGTATATATACATATATATTATAAGCAGTCTATTTTGGAAAAAGCAGGTAGTGATTAACAAATTAAATAATTAATAAACACATAAAGAGACTTCCTGGAAGATTTGCATGTTGTTGCTAATATTAAATTTCTTACTAACACTAAAAGCATTCACCAAAAACAGAGTTTCAAATAACAGGAAAATAAAGTTGGATAATAGTGTTTAATAGAAGGTCTTTAATTTGAAGTTTAGATATTTGACTGGTATTATAAAGTCATAAAAATGATACCTATATGTGATTACTCACTCAACAAATATTTATTATTGATTTTATTAGAAGAGTTTAAAGTCAATAAGAACATTAAATATATTACATGATTTTAGATAAAAAAGACACTCAATAGAGGTACCTGGATAGTTCAGTCAGTTAAGCATCGGATTTTTTTTTTTTTTTTTAGATTTTATTTACTTATTCATGAGAGACACAGAGAGAGGGAGGCAGAGACACAGGCAGAGAGAGAAGCAGAAGGGAGCCCAACGTGGGAGTCAATCCCGGGATTCCAGGATCACACACTGGGCTGAAGGCAGATGCTCAACCACTGAGCCACCCAGGTGTTCTAGCATCTGACTCTTGATTACAGCTCAGGTCATGATCTCAGGGTCCTAGGATCAAGTCCTGTGTCGGCTTGACCCTCAGCAGGGAGTCTGCTTCTCTCCCTCTCCCTCTGCCCCTTCTCCTGCTCCCACACTCTATCTCTCTCTCAAATATATAAATCTTTTTTTAAAGGCATTCAATAATATAACTTTATTGTTGATCATGTACAATTGCACTGGTTTATGTTTGTAAATAAAAATAGCTGTTTAGGTCAAATTATTCATTCCTTTGTTCAGACAAGATTGGTACAAATCATTACCTTTTTAATTGACTTTTATTTGACTCTCCTAGCCAAATATTAATAAGGTACACATATTGGCTCCTTTATAGCAGACATTTGCTGAATAAAAATTTTTATTCATCAGGCATATTTCTGCCACAGTTATCAATATACAATTTTAGTTAATTTTATTATTAAAGAATCTTACCGTGTGGGAGAAAAATGTTTGCAAGTCTTCAACTGTAAAAATAAATCTATCCTATATACAAACAATGGACAAATACAATTTAAAACCAAAAACACAGTACCATTTATATTAGCACTCCACAATGAAATATTAGGTATAAATCCAACAACATGTATACAAGATCTATATGAGAAAAATCATAAAACTCTGATGAATAAAATCAAAGAATTAAATAAATGAAAAGATATCCATGATCATGTATAGGTCAAACATAGTCAAGATTCAGTTCTTTCCAAATTGATCTATAGATTTAATGCAATCCCAATTAAAATCCCAACAAATTATGCTATGTATATAAACACTATTGTTCTAAAATTTATTCAGAGAAGCAAAAGACCCAAGGTAGGGAGGAGAGTAGCATTAGAGGATTGATGCTACCTGATTTCAAGACTTACTATAAACTATAAAGCTATAGTTTCAACACAGTGTAGTATTGGCAAAAGAATAGACAAATAGATCAATGGAGCAAAATAGAGAATCCTAAAATAGATCCCCATAAATATAGTCCACTGATCTTTGGCAAGGAAGCAAAAGCAATACAACAGATCAAAAATAGTGTCTTCAACAAACAGTGCTGGAATGATTGGACATCCACATGCTGAAAACTGAATCTAGACACAGATATTACACTCTCACAAAAATTAAAAATAATCATAACCTCAATGTAAAACGCAACTATAAAGCCCCTAGAAAATAACAGAAGAAAATCTAGATGACCTTGGATATGGTGATACCTTTTTAGGTACAACACCAAAGGCACAACCCATGAAAGAAATATTAAAAGAAATATTAATAAAACTTGGACTTCATTTATTTTATTTTTAAGATTTATTTATTTATTTATGATAGACATAGAAAGAGAGAGAGAGAGAGAGAGGCAGAGACACAGGAGAAGAGAGAAGCAGGCTCCATGCCGGGAGCACGACGTGGGACTCGATCCCGGGACTCCAGGATGGCACCCTGGGCCAAAGGCAGGCACTAAACTGCTGAGCCACCCAGGGATCCCCTGAACTTCATTTAAATTAAAAACTTCGCTCGCAAAAGAAAATATCAAGAGAATTAGAAGACAAGTCATAAACCATTAATAGACACCTTACCAAAGAAGATATATATATGGAAAATAACCCTTGATGTTCCACATCATATGTCATTAGGTAAATTCAAATTAAAACAATGAGATACAACTATATACCTATTAGAATGGCCAAAATCTGGAAGACAGATAACATTAAAACACTAGTGAGAATGTGGAGCAACAAGAACTCTCATACATTGATGGTGGAAATACAAAATGTTATAGCCACTTTGAAAATAACTCAGCAGTTTCTTATAAAACCAAATATACCTTAACCATATGATCTATCAATTGTGTTCCTTGGCATTTACCCAAAGGAGTTGAAAACTTCAAAGGAATTGAAAACAATATGCAATGCCTGCACATTAATGTTTATAGCAGCTTTATATATGATTCCCCAATATAAAAATTTGGAAGCAACCAAGTTCTCCTTCAGAAGGTAAATGGATAAACTGTGGTACATCCAGACAATAGAATATTATTCAGCAATAAAAAGAAATGAGCTTTCAAAAAAAAAAAAAAAAAAAGAAATGAGCTTTCAAGTCATGAAAAGAAATGAAGGAAGCTTAAATACATATTACTAAGTGAAAGAAGTCAATCTGAGAAAGCTATGTAGTATATCAACATATGACATTCTGGAAAAAGCAAAATACGGATACAATGAAAAGGTTAGTGACTTGGGAAAGGGGCAAGGAGCAGAGAGGAACAGATGAAATGAATTTATAGAACTGAAAGAAGTTTTATGAATGAAAATGTATGATATTATAATTATGGATATATGTCATTATATACTTGTACAAAACTATTTAATGTTTAACACCAAGAGTGAATCCTTAGACAAACTATGGACTTGGGCAATTATGATGTGTCAATGCAGGTTCATCCTTGGTAAAAAAAAAAAAAAAAAAAAAATTACATTCTGGTGAGTAATGTTGATAACTGAGGAGTCTATGCATGTATGAGAGCAGAGAGTTTGTGAGGAATCGCTGTATATTCTTAATTTTATTGTAAACCTCAACTTCTCTACAAATAATGAAGTCTTTAAAACAAAGAAAGAATCTCCTGGGGTGCCTGGGTGGCTCAGTCAGATAAGATTGCAACTCTAGATTTCTGCTCAGGTCATAATCTCAAGGTGGTGAGATCAAGCCCCACATTAGAGTCCACATTCAGCAGGTAGTCGCTAGAGATTCTTTTTCTCCCTCTCCCTCGGCCCCTCCCCCTGCCTCTCCTCTCTCTAAGATAAATAAATAAATAAAATATCTTTAAAAAGAATAACTATTTAAATTTTTAATTATTATTGAAGTATATTCAACATACAATGTTATATTAGTTTATGGTGTATGACATAGTGATTCAACAATTCTATACATTACTCAGTGCTCACCATGATAAGTATAATCTCCATCTGTCACCATACAACATTATTACAATATTACTGACAATATTCCTTTTACTGTACTTTTCATCTGCACGGTATATTTATTTTATTACTGGAAGTTTGACCTCTTAATTTTCTTTATCTAATTCACTTATACCTCTACTCAACTGCCCTCTGGCAATCACAGTATGTTTTCTGCATTTGAATCTGTTTGGGGTTTTTTGTTGGTTTTGTTATGTTTTTTAGAATCTACATATAAATGAAATCATATGGTATTTGTCTTTGTCTGACTTATTTCACTTAGCATAATATCGTCCATATACATCCATGTTGTGACAAATTGCAAAATCTCATTCTTTTTTATAGCTAAGTAATATTTTAGTGTGTGTGTGTGTTATATACACACATCATATCTTCTTTACGCATTTATTACTGATGAGGCACTTGGATTGGTTCCATATCTTGGCTGTTGTAAATAATGCTGCAGTAAATGTAGGGTGGATATATCCTTTCCAATTAATGTTTTCATTTTCTTTGGGTAAACACCCAATAGTGGAATTAATGAATCATATGGTATTTCTATTTTTAATTTTTTGAGAAATTTCCATATCTCACTTCTTTCTTATCCAACTAGGGTAAGGACTTGTAGGGAAGCAAAGCTTGCCACTCCAAAATGTGTCTCTTTGGCACATGGATTATTTTAAGCTTATGATTTTTAAGAAACAGAAGCTCAGGAAAAACCTTTGACCTTCCCCCTAACTGCCTAAAAGTATTTAGATAGATGATCTGCTCCAGGTAAGAAGCTATCACCATAGATAACAACTGCATAAAGCTGACCCTCAAGCAATGTAGAAGTTAGGGATCATGTCTGCCATCTCTTGTGGTGGAGAATCAGCATTTGACTCTCCAAAAACTTAACTAAGACTACCATTGACTGAAGGCTTTACCAATACCATTTGTTGTGCCCAAGATTGCGAATCCGAGAAACCACCAAGGAGCCGACACTGATGCAAACACACGAGGGTTTATTTACAAGCTCGAGCTTGGGTCCAAGTATACCCGACACAGCGGAGCAGGGACTTGAACCCCCAAAGTGGGTTACAGCTGGGTTTTTTATAGGCTGGTCTAGGGGATTTCCAGAAGGGATGGAAGAATTAGGCTGGTCTAGGGGATTTTCTACCATGGGCGTGGGCTCTGTTGTCTTTCTGATATGGGATTACCTGCCAAGGACATTGAGGACATTCTGCAGTTTTTCCCTTTAAACTTCAGCTCTTATTCACAGGGGCCTAAGATGGCTGTACTTGTGCTAATGCTAAACTTTAGGTGGGATGGCCTTAATTTTTCTTGGCCTCCACACATTAATAGTCAATTAATACATATTTTGTATGTTAAATGTAGTATATACTGTATTTTTACAATAGAGAAAGCTCCGGAAAAGAAAATGTCAGGAAAATCATAAGGAAGAGAGACTACATTTGCAGTACTGCAACTGTAAAAAAATCCACATGTAAGTGGACCCATGCTATGCCAACCCATATTATTCAAGGGTAAACTGTAATGTGAACTAGATATGGTAGACAGAAGGAATTTTTGAAAAGTCTTAAAATTCCTTTTTTGTGTCCCATTGTTTGTGTAGGGCCTGGCAGCAAACATTTGTTACCAAACATTTATTTGTTTTCATCTTCCTATGAATTGCCTTTGAAGCCCCAGACCCCTACCCCCATGTCTCTTAGTTCAGGATGATACACACTTCATTTTCCCAACTGTCTTTGAAATCTCTCATGTTTATGCTAATATGTATGTAATTTAATTTGATTTTCTCCTGTTGATCTATCTCATGTCAATTTAATTCTTAGATCACCAAAAAGAAACTTCAGAGGTAGAGAAATACCTTTTTTTTCCCTTAATAGGTCACACCTATAATTTCGAGTATCTGATAGACTTTTATTATTTAAATAAAATTTAGAAAGATAAGCCAACTACTTTAGCATAAAGTAATCAGGTGAGAAACTTTCACTCTCACTGAGATAAAAGGCCTGATTACCTTGATGCTTCACCCTGAGAGTTACTTTTAATTGTATCTGGCATTCATCAGATATATTTAAAGACTTTTCAGCCTCCTTGGGGTAAAATTTAAAAAAACAGAGCAGTTGACAAACCAAGTGAAAGCTTTGAATGGGCTAAAAGGATAATATGTTTGTTGAGGCAAGCAAGGTCATTTATATGTAAAGAAAGAGTCATTACAAAAAGTCTGAAAGATCTGGAGAGGGACAGTGAAAGGAACTACTCAGAGTGTCATAATAAAGTCTACTTGTGGAGTGAGTTCATAATAGTCTCTCCTGATTGCTGCTCAGTGTGGACTCTCTATGGATCACATAAAGTTCTTGAACTTGAGAAAAAGAGTGGTTCAGTACAGCTTTCTAGACTCCATCTGAGTGCTTGGTCACTTCAGAATTTGTTTGTTGGTTTTTTGTTTTGCTTTGTTTTTTTAACCAATGGACTACATGATTTGGCTGTATATGTTAAGAAAATACTGAAAGAGGGGTGCCTGGGTGGCTCAGTGGTTGAGTGTCTGCCTCAGCTGGAATCATGATCCTCAGGTCTTGGGATTGAGTCCCCCACATTGGGCTCCCTGCGGGGAGTCTGCTTCTCCTTCTGCCTGTGTCTCTGCCTCTCTGTGTCTCTCATGAATAAATCAAATCTTTAAAAAAATAAGAAAATACTGAAATAATAATATTTCTTATCAGAAGATACTGATGAGCCAGCATGTTCATTTAAGGTCTTATGACAAATCTGTAATGGTAAATTGAGTAGTTTTGATACCACTTAGATATTAATACAATTTGGAATAAGAATTTTAAATTATTGATAATTGCTAATCAATGATCTGCTATTTGTTTCTCATGAAATTCATCATATTAAATACAGGTACATTTAAATTAAGTATTTATGGTTTCAGAAAAGCAGTGTAGCTGGATTCTAGCCTTAATGCGAAGATCTTATTCTAATTAGCTGGTGATCTTTAGCAAGGTATTTCACATTTCTTGAGATTTTTGTTTCTTCATGCATAACAGATAACATCTCTTTGCTCATTTTTCAGACATTACCAATATGATATAAGATCATTTATACAAAAAAGTGACCTATCAAAAGTTCTATATATGAAAGTTATTATTTTGTTGTAACAAGCAATGTAAACTATACATAAAAATATAGAATATTTTTCATACACATTTTAGAATAACTAGTTATTCCAAGAAAGGTCTTCTAATTTAATATAAAAAATAATATAGGAGTTAAAGTGTCAAGGATGGCTTTATTTGTTGGGTTAACTAGTTTGCTTAGTAAACCTAAATGCTTTATATGCTGATTAGAGAACCATCTAAAAATAAAGGACCAATACCACTGACGATGGAACTCAGGATTTTGTTGTCTTTATGGACACACTAGATTAGAAATAATTTTGGAAAAACAAGTTTTATTTCTATATATTCCCCTATACGACTGTACACTACCACAAAGTGATATTACTTACTCTTAAGCAAGACTCTAAGTTTTCCTACATGTATTTCATTCTCTAATATTCTCTTCATTTCTGCTTGTCAAAAACTATACATTTAATCACAATGTTATTCATTATAATCAAAGACTAAAAACACCTTGGGTGTCAATCACAGAGAGTTTCAATTATAATCCACTATTTTTTCTCTGATTCTCACTTCATATTGGAACCTCTAGTTCTTAGCTGGATCTTGGTTGCCTGAAATACAAGATACTTTTCTTACATTTTCTTACAGTAGGTGTGACCCTGTAACTTAGTTCTATCTTTGGATATAAATAAGAGTGGTTTGTGCCACTTATAGAAAATGATTTTTGCCTCTGCTTAGTTTTGCTACATCATTCTAAAACTTGAGGAAAAGATGGTCCTGGGATTTTACATCAGGTGGCACCATACCAGCCCAGAATTTCTTTTTTGCATGTAGGAAATAAAATTCTGCCTTGTTTAATTCACTTTTAGTCTTTGTTTTCTTTGATTTGCAACCAAACCTAAGACTAACAAATGCAGCTTTTGACTTGGGAGAACTGGTTTAAAAAAAAAAAAAAAATCATTCAGACGTTAAAATGATGTAACAGAATGGAATCAAAATATATTCAGTGATAAAATCAGCTTACACAATAGCATTTATAGTATGATGTGAAAGCATAGAAAGCAAAATATTAACAAATTATCTTGCATAAGAAACCAGCCCCAAAACTTGGTGGCTTACAAAAATAGTGCATTACTTCCAGTTGCATGTCTATTGTTTGTTTAGGAATTAGCTATTATAGAAAAGGCTCTGGTGGACTTACCTCCATCTTGTTGGTTGGGTCCAATGGGTCATCTTTATGAGTTCTTATTCTCTGGGTCCAGGAATCTAATTTTTTTAAGATTTTATTTATTTATTCATGAGAGACACACACAGAGAGAGAGAGGCAAAGGGAGAAGCAGGGTTCATGCAGGGAGCCTAATGTGGGACTTGATCCCGGGACTCCAGGATCACACCCTGGGCTGAAGGCAGGCGCTAAACCCCTGAGCCACCGGGGGATCCCCAAGCAATCTAATTTTTTGATTGGTTTGGTTTGGTTTTTTTTTTTCATGACAATAGAAGAAGCATAAGAGAACAGGAACATTTTAAGCTACTGCTAGTGTTACATCTGCTAATATCCCATCAACCAAAGGATGTCACATAGCTAAGTCCACAATCAAGATCCAGGGAAGTGTACACAACCTTTAGCGGGAGGAAATGCAAGTCACAAAGCAAGATCATGGATATATAGAGAGGATAAAAATTATGACCAATAATTCAATCCTCTATAGTCATGGAATTAATTTTGACTGACAGGCTTATAGGCAATTTTATTTCCTTATTTAAAACTTACTTTTTTCTAATTTAATAAACAGTTGCAATGCAGAATAAATTTTAAAAATGTAATTTTAAAACATTCTTTAGGGATCCCTGGGTGGCGCAGCGGTTTAGCGCCTGCCTTTGGCCCAGGGCGCGATCCTGGAGACCCAGGATCGAATCCCACATCGGGCTCCCGGTGCATGGAGCCTGCTTCTCCCTCTGCCTATGTCTCTGCCTCTCTCTCTCTCTCTCTCTCTCTCTGTGACTATCATAAATAAATAAAAAATTTAAAAAAAAAAAAAAACATTCTTTAAGGCTCATCTTAGTGCCACTTTCTCTTTAAAGTCTTCTTACAGAACCAAATGAGCTAGTACTTTCTTCCTCTGAACTATAAAGTATTTGTACTTATACTTTTCATATAGACTTTCTCATTTTTTTTCTTTTAATTACCATTGTTTTGTCCTCCTTTCCCATTAGATATCAGAACAGAAATTATACCTTGCTGAGGAATGCATCATCTACGTAAGCAAGTTTTGCACGCAGAAAATGCTCAGGAAATATTAACAAATGAGTTGATGAAACACAGTAAAAAATTAGGACACCATTTATAGGAAAATATTACAAGATATTCATAAAATATATATTGACAGGTCATACCCCAAATATTTGAAATCTCTACAAAAAATAGTATTTATTAGGACAGCATCCCATTAGAGATGGTGTTTACCCAGTCTGGTTTGCAGTCCAAGGATGTGAATCTCGACTCTTGTAGGCAAATAGGTTACATCCATTTGTGATGGCCAGTTCTTCAGTTTAGCACCTTACAGACATCAGAAGAAGATTCAGTGAAAATAATTGAGCACAATATAATCCTCAGAGGCTACCTTAGGAAAACTCTCACAGATAACTTATAGAGACTTAAAAAGTAGAATTGAGACCCTGCTTTCATAAAGGTGGAGACTACCATATTTTGGAAATAATATTTATGTGGCTTTATTCATTTCTACTCACTGGTAAGGAGAAGCTTAGATACATACAGTAAATCCTACTGAATGTAGAATGGGTTATTTTATCTCTCTGTAGGGCTTCCTTATAACAGACCTTCAGAAAAGTCTCACCTGAAGTGATAGTCATAGTTTAATATTTTTAGTTTAATATTTTAGTTTAATTTTTTTAGTTTACTATTTTTCTCCAAAATCTTTCATGTAATTCTCACTTTATGCCATTTGGTCTCTTCAAGTTTTGTCAGCACTTTCTTTTTCAGACCTTTACATCTATATCTTTAAATGGATTTAGTCAAAGTTTCAGTGTTCATTAGCAGGTTTCTTCAGAAGTCTTCCCATCTCTCCAAAGTGATCCATTATATACTAGGTGGGGCTGTGGGTGCTGCAGCTCTCTGTATCTCTGAGAAGAGCACTGCTGAGTTGTGCTCTACAAAGTGGGGGAAGGGGGTTGCAGTACAAAAAAAAAGTTTAATCCCCTTTGGCTGAGCAATTCACTTCCTGAGAGAAGTGACATCTGAAAATAAGTGTGCTATTATACAAGACCAGGAAGCCACACACACTTTATAGGACTATAGAGTATAGTGATTTATCAAGAATTTAACAGCAAATTGATGAATAAACCATCAAAAAATTAACTTGGTTTTACTTTTCATTGCTATAGGCCCCTTAAGAAGAATGATAGTTATTCTGGTTTACCTTCTAAAGAGGGCTGCCAGTTTTTATTTTTGTAGAATCTCCTTCACATGAATATGTCAGGGGAAAAAGAGAATAAATAGTCTTTTTGTGTTTCCTGACTGAAAATCGAAATCCTGTTGGTAACTCTTTCTGAACTTTGGAACAAGTATCCAGAAGGAGAAATTTATGGCAGCTTTGTATTTAAAGTTGAGGTGTATATGTGGGGACAGGCCTAAGAAGAAGGTACACCTACCCAGGGACAGGAAAGAATGCCAGGACTAAAAGTTCTGTGAGGGATACAGTGAGCCAGGATAGTCTCTTTCTTAGGAATGAAATTCTTAACAAAAAAAGCATAGTTTTCAGGGTATCTGTGGGTGGGGTGGAGGGAACTAAAGAAGCAGCATGGCCTGAGAGCCCAAGTGAGGGGCCCCAGTGGTAAAGTTTAAACCTGAGGGGTAAAAGTCACTGGTGGAACTGTTAAACTGAATGGGTTCTACTGGTTTGGGCAAGAAGCTGAGAAAGACCCCACATTAGATGCAACTTCAGCCTTGAACAGAGACAAGAGACTCACCAAGATATTCTGTATCCACTAGGAATGGAGGTTGCTATGGAAACCTTGAAACTCTTTTCTGAATCAAATAAGCACTTGAAACTTCATGGCTGTCCCTATTCAGGGATGAGGAGGAGATCCTGAAAAAATACTGATAGAGGTAGTGCCAGCTGCATTAAACTTGAATTTAGGCAAACGAGAAACATGTGATACCACTTTGATTGTTATTGTTGTTATTATTACCATTATTATTAATTATTGTAAGAGCACTTAACATGATATCTAGTCTCAACAAATTTTTTAGTACACAATACAATATTGTTAACTATTGATGCAATTTTGTACAATAGACCTCTAGATTTTTGCTCTTTTGGTGTTATTAGATTATAACGATTTGGGGCAGCCCTGGTGGCTCAGCGGGTTTGGCGCCGCCTTCGGTCCAGGGTGTGATCCTGGAGACCTAGGATCGAGTCCAATGTTGGGCTCCCTGCCTGGCCCTGCTTCTCCCTCTCTGCCTGTGTCTCTGCGTCTCTCTCTCTCTGTGTCTCTATGAATAAATAAATAAAATGTTCAAAAAAATTTTTTTAAAAGATTATAATAATTTATGATTGAAAATGAAATAACATTTTTTATCCATCAGTTGGCAAGAATAATAAACACAATATTTAATACTGATAATTATGAGAAGAAATTGGTATTATTATACACTGTTGCTGAAAGTGTTATTTTTTGAAACATAATCTTATGTTCTGGGTTACTAAGGTGAAGCTATCATAGTAATTCCAATTAGGGCCCCCCTCAATTTTCACAGACTGCCTTGGACCTCTCCCATCAATATTTTCAAATCTTGGAAATGGGAATTACTCTCCTAGATGATTCCTTGACAGAGACTCAGTGTGTTAGAGAACATGGTTTCAAAGAGAGTATATCACTGGCTCATTTTCCTCTAGGTCCATAACGCTTGTGTGTCTGTAAAATATGTGGCAAGATTTGGCAGGGATATCAGCTCTATCCTATTTAATGTAATGCTCTTAATGTCATTTTTAAATTTTCTTTACATTTTTCCATTTACCTAAAATTATATTCATAGAAGTGAAATTAGATTGACACTGATTTTACCTTCTCTGAATTGGTCATTTTTTTCTATTAATTTATTTTTATTAAGCAAGAGCTAAAGGACAAGAGTCTACATTATCCATATCCCACCGACCCAACTCAATTATGACTTTCTAAGAGTCAGTTTCACTTCCCACATTCTTTGTTTCTACCATCACCAGTGCATTTGATTACAGTATAGTTTATTAATATTTGATGAGATACCAAATATGATAATAATATTGAGTGAAATAAATATGAAAAACTAGCATGTTCTTTTATGGTGTATAAAATTTAATTTTATCTAAAAATATACCAGACACAGTGCAAAGTTCTGTATAGACACAGTATTCAAACCCCTTTCTATTAGTTACTGTTTTCATGGGATAGTTTTCCCATCCTGTCACATTCAGCCTATTTGTGCCTATTTTGTCTAAGGTGAATCTCTCAGAGACAGCATAAAAATGACTTTTGAGAAGTGTTTTTGTTTCTACCTTTCTATTGAAGTGCTTAATCCAATTATATTTATTATTATTTTTTATTTTTTTTCCAATTATATTTAAAGTGAATATTGATAAAGAAGAATTTATAGTTGCAAAAAATACTTTATTGCAACTTTCATATTTGAACTTTATTTACATATTTATTTTCAATCTTTGAAGTTTGCCTAGTTAATGTAGACATTTTCTGATGAGAGGACTGACTCTTTTTAAAAATATTTTTGTCTATTTTTGACAAATATAAAAGACCTCTAAAGCATAATCATTTTATGGATAATGGAAACATACCTGTTGAATAGTAATTCCCCATCTCCCCCTCTCTTCCACCCCTGGTAACCACTACTCTGTTGTATATGGCAGGACTGTCTTCCTTTTTAAGGCTAAATAATGTTCCATTGTATATCTATACCACATTTTCTTTATCCATTCATCTGTTGATGGAAATCTGAATTGTTTCAACATTATTGCCTTTATAAATAATGCTGCAATGAATATGTGAGTACAAATATTTTTTCAAGATCCTTATTGTAATTCTTCTGGATAAATGTCCAGAAGTGGGATTACTGGATCATATTTTTAATTTTTTGAGGAACCTCTGTATTGTTTTCCATAGTGACTGCACCATCTTACATTTGTAAAAATAGTATACAAGGAAAAATAATAGTATATAAGAACTGTAGTTTCTCCACATCCTCATCAATACTGTTATCTTTAGTTTGTTTTTATAATAATTATCCTAACAAATATAACATGGTATCTCATTGTAATTTTGACTTGCATTTCCCTGATGATTAATGATGTTTAGCACGTTTTCATATATGTACTGGCCATTTGTTTGTTTGTTTGTTTGTTTGTTTGTTTTGAAAAATGTCTCTTTAAATCCTTTGTCCATTTGTGTGTGTGTGTGTGTGTGTGTGTGTGTGTGTGTGCTATTTAGTGAAGAAGTTTTGTTTGGCTATTAACCCATTGTATGGCTAATATACCAGATAATATACCATATATACCCTATTTATGGTTTGTGAATATTTTCTTTCATTCCTTAAGTTGTCTTCTCATTCTTCTAATTGTTTCCTTTGCTGTGTGGAAGTTGTAATGTAATCCCCATTGTCTATTTTTGCTTTTGTTTCCTGTGCTTTTGATGTTAGATCCAATAAACCCTTGCCAACACCAAATCATGAAGGTTTTCCCATATGTTTCTCTAGAAATTTTTATAGTTTTAGATACTGTGTTTAAGCCTTTAATTTATTTTGAGTTGATTTTTGTGTGCCAGTTAGGATAAAGGTCCAATTAATTCTCTTTTGCATGTGAATATTCAATTTTCCTAGCACCATTTTTTAAAGAATGTTCTTTCTCCATTGTGTATCTTTGCCACCTTTGTCAAAGATCAGTTGACTTTAAGCCTTTCTATATCATATTAAACAAAAGCTAGGATCTCTGAAACATTTTCCATGAGTTTTAGGGCTTGTGATATTAATGATTTTATTGATAATGCCTAGTAATATAAAATAGGGATAAAAGTACTGATAAGCAGATAGAAGCACAGCATCTATAGCCCTAACAATCTACTACTACCAGAGGGAAATTTATGGCTTTTTCTAATTTAGTTAATCCCTCTGCCCTTTTCCCCCTTGGATAGTTGAGATAAAACTCACTAATGTTTATAGACTGTGCTTTGGGATATTCAGATGATAAATGTTATTAGGTATATAGAATATTTTACAGGTATAATCTAATTAGCCACCACTGCACTTATTGGGTTAAGTGTCTCTAATTATTTCTTTGTAAATTTGTAATCTAGAAATGATGAGGTTAAGTGATGTGCTGAAAGTAATATTGTAAATTAGGCACAGTGTTAAAAATACAGCCTAATGCTTATAAAACTTACTGGTATAAATCTAAATAGAATCAAATAAATTCCTTGACTGTTTTAGTTAGATTTTTCTGACTGGTTTGGGTTAAAAAGAATAGCATGCTAACATAATAAATAAGAATATTGCAAAACGTGTTTTCTTTTAAAGTTCTTATATTTGATATATTTGATACTCACTGCTTTTATAGTTGTGCCAAATCTGTAAAAATTCTCCAGGCAGAACGAGATAGTAATCCAGCAATAGAATTAAAATGAAAATGTCTGTGGGGCACTTGAGTGGCACAGTTGGAAGAGTATGCAACTTTTGATTTTGGGGTCATGAGTTTTGAGCCCCATGTTGCGTGTAGAGATTACTTAAATGAATAAATAAATAAAATTAAAATGCTCTAGTTGCTAATTTGAGCCATGAGTTTAATTTTGATTCCTTTAGTGAAAGGCAATAATGAATTTTATAAATCTTGAATTAAAACATTTGTTCTTCTTCCTTTTTATCTGTTGAACTTCTTAAACTATTCTATTCATCTTTTGGAATGTCTCACATATTAGTTTTTTTTTTGTTTTTTTTTTTGTTTTTTTTTTAATTAACTTTTATTGGTGTTCAATTTACCAACATACAGAAAAACACCCAGTGCTCATCCCGTCAAGTGTCCACCTCAGTGCCCGTCACCCATTCCCCTCCAACACCCGCCCTCCTCCCCTTCCACCACCCCTAGTTCGTTGGGAAATATCAGGAAGGGAGACGGAACATAAAGACTCACATATTAGTTTTATATTGCTGTTGTAACAAATTACCACCAATTAAATGGCTTAACACAGATTTATCATCTTACAGTTCTAGAGCTCAGGAGTCCAAAATGGGTTTCTTTCACTGGCATAAAAGCAAAGTGTTGACAGGGCTGTGCTCCCTCTGGAGTCTCTAGGAGAGAATCTGTTTTCTTGCCTCTTTCAGCTTCTAGAGGCTATCCACACTTATCGGCTTATTGTTCACTCCCATCTTCAAATCCAGCAATGGCTGATCTAATCTTTTCCATATTACTAACTTTCTGGTTATCCCTCCTTTGATTTCCTCTTATACCTATAGAGACCCTTGTGATTACATAGTGACCCCCCCCCACCCAGATAATCTGGATAATCTCCCCATCTCAAAGCCAAGTGATTAGCAATTTTAATTCTATCTGGCACCTCAACACTTCTTTGCCATGTAAATTAATATATTCCAAAGTCTGTGGATTAGAACATAGACATCTTTGGAGGACCACTCTTCCGCCCACCACAGATGCAAAGAAATAAAGACCTTCAAATGAGTAGTAGATATAGGAAACTGTTGCCTTAACTAACCTTATTAATCTCAACAGTTCTAATTTATTTTTAGCATGCCTAAATATCACTTTAATCAGTTAGAAAATATTTTTTGAATATCAAAGCTTTTGTATCTTAAATTTTTTATCATTAAAGAAGATGAAAATATTTCTAGCTGATAATTATCCAAAAACATTAAATCGCACAATTATATGTGACTGGAAATAATATTAGCTAGTCAGCATACATACATAGAATCTGCGTGATAGTAAGAATAAAATCTCAATCCAGGAGAAAAGTGTTTGGGAGTTTTAAAACAGAAAACACAGCTTTATAATAATGGTGAATAGTTCCTTTCTTATAAGATTATATTTGAAAGTGATGATCATACATCACTTTATACACCTTGAGGACTTTGTTTTTCTTTTTTTTTTTCCTAGTCAATAAATCTCTTCACTGAAGCTAGAGAGAAACTTTGTTACAGGCAATTATACAATTATTTTTAATTGTAAATATAACATATCATATGATCATCGAAAAACAATGATTGAAATAAATACATTTCCAAAGAAATTTATCAAATTCCCCCTTTTAAAAATGTGGGTTTGGGGCACCTGATTGACTCAGTCCATAAAGCATGCAACTCTTGATCTCAGGGTTGTGAGTTCAAGCCCCACGTTGAATGCAGAGCTTACTTTAAAAAAAAAAAAAAAAAGGAATAAAATAAAGCATGGTGAGCTCTATAGCTTTTAACATTAAAAAAAAATATGGGTTCTTTCCAAACTTTCCCATTGTTTGTTGGGGATACTATTCTTCTTCTAGTCCCTCAGCATCATCATGTACACTTCTGTTTCCTTTACCCAGATATCAAATTGTTATTCTTTATTTTCAAATGATATTCTCAGTTACCTTCTACAAACCCTAAACAATCTATACCAAGATTACTATAAGAACATATCTAAAGGATTAGTCTACATTGATTTTTTTTTATTTGAAGATTAAGGGAAAAAAATCCCCTTACATATATTGAACATTTTACCATGTCCTAGGCAGCATTCCAAATGCATTAAAATAGAAAATTCATTTAGTTCTCACCTTGGCCTTATGAGTTAAGAATTGTTTTAACCTCATTTCGCAGATGAGAAAACTAAGACATAGGGAAGATAAATAATTTGCCCAAGGTTGGGCAGATATAAGTAGTGAAGTCAAAATTCAAAATCTAATAGTCTAGACTGAGAGTCTCCACCAATCTGCTCACTATGCTGTCTGGAAGTTTCTGTGATAGGCAAAAACGCCATTTATGTCTTGGGGGGGGGGGGTTGTGTAACCAATTGTACTAATTCTAATATGTTCTTGTTCTCACTCCAACAGATATGGAGGGCAATTTAAATTTAATAGCAATGAAGACTTACTGGGTAAGAGGGCTTCCATTATCAGAGGAGGAAAGACGAGGAACAAGTCTTTCCACTGTCAGACACAAACCAGAAGAGTCCTGTTTCCTGAGTCCTGCCTTGTCATCCTCCTTTCAATCTACCAAGACAATGCTTCCAGGTGCTCCCAGAGCACCTCTTACATCATGTTATTCTCCTACCCAGTAATCCAAACTGACTTTGTAATGCTTACAGGAACAAGTCCAAACTACTCATCTGGCACTAAAGATTCTTATTATTTAGCTCCATTGTATTTATCTAATCTTCCACTTCTACCAAACACAGATTTGTAATACCAAAACCTGAGTCATCCTTGACTCCTCTCTTCCTCTTATACTGTATAGCCAATCTATCAGCAAATCCCACTGACTAACTTCAAAACATATCCCAAATCCAATAATTTTTCAACACTTCATTGCCACCATGCTAGACCATGTAATTATCATATCTTATTTGGACTATTGACATAGCTGCCTAACTGGTCCAGCTGCTTCTTCCCTTATGTTTCTTCAGAATCTTCCA
Source organism: Vulpes vulpes (assembly GCF_048418805.1). NCBI lineage: Eukaryota > Metazoa > Chordata > Mammalia > Carnivora > Canidae > Vulpes > Vulpes vulpes. The sequence goes on from NC_132780.1 coordinate 151,007,869, forward strand.
GGGACTGCATTGGAAACATTGCTTTAATCTAAATTACTCCTCTGTTAAAACCCCTCTAGTATCTCCCTATATCAACTGTACAAAAATTTAAAGGCCTTACCAGAGAGTGCAAGCCTTTGCATAATTGGCCCCAGCAATCTCTAACTTGACCTATTTCCACTCTTGTGCTTTATCACTTTTACTAGTCATATTAAATGGTATTGTTAGTAGATATGTATTAGAGGCAATTTCTGAAAATATAGTGTCACTCCCTGATAGTATCACTCTCTGGAGTGTTAAGATAAAATAAGATGGAAACCTTGGGGTTTTATATAAAAATATTGATTAAAACTTCTGGGAGTAAAAACAATCATCATTATAGTTGAAATTGTAGTCTTTGAGGAAATATAGTTTTTTATACACTTCTGTTCTTGAAAAAATGGATTAAAGATCATCCTTAAATTCTCATCCAGATTTTGAGAAAAAAAAAATTAGTTAGATATATTAAGAAAGAATATGACAAGAAATATTAATAAATTTACATTTTCTGAAGTAAGAGAAATTATGAAAAGAAAAAATCTTACCCTGACTTATCATTTTTTTAAAAGATTTTATTTATTTATTTGAATGAGATAGATGGAGCACAGACATGATGGGGGGGAGGGGCAGAAGCAGACACCCCACCACCAAGCAGGGCTGGGTTCCGGGATCCCAAGATCATGACCTGAGCTGAAGGCAGATGCTTAAACCAACAGGGATACCCAGGCACTCCATCCTTGACTTAACTTTTAATGTGATTATCCACTTTGATTTTCTGTAATACCTACCATAAAGTGAGACTTAGAAGTAGCCCCTTCTTTCCTTTCTCAAGTAATATCATTAATAAAATTAAGAAAAGCTGATTTTTATCTTCTCTTAAAATATACATTTCAGGCTCTCTGCTCCTTCCCGTTCGACAGGGAGCCACATGTTCTGGTGTAGTGCCAGCCGCCTCCGGGAGACACAATGGTGAAGCTCAGAGCGAATGGATTTGCCCATATTGGGCGCCTGGGCACCAGGGCTGCTTTTAACTCTGGCAAAGTGGATATTGTTGCCATCAATGACTCCTTCATTGACCTCAACTACATGGTGTACATGTTCCAGTATGATTCTACCCACGGCAAATTCTATGGCACGGTCAAGGCTGAGAACGGGAAACTTGTCATCAACGGGAAGTCCATCTCCATCTTCCAGGAGCGACATCCCGCCAACATCAAATGGGGTGATGCTGGTGCTGAGTATGTTGTGGAGCCCACTGGGGTCTTCACCACCACGGAGAAGGCTGGGGCTCACTTGAAGAGTGGGGCAAAGAGGGTCATCACCTCTGCTCCTTCTGCTGATGCCCTCATGTTTGTGATGGGTGTGAACCACGAGAAATACAACAAGTCTCTCAAGATTGTCAGCAATGCCTCCTGCACCACCAACTGCTTGGCTCCTCTGGCCAAAGTTATCCCTGACCACTTTGGCATCGTGGAGGGCCTAATGACCACCGCCCATGCCATCACTACCACCCAAAAGACCATGGGCGGCCCCTCTGGGAAGCTGTGGCCTGAAGGCAGAGGACCTGCGCAGAACATCATCCCTGCTTCCACTGGCGCCACCAAGGCTGTGGGCAAGGTCATCCCTGAGCTGAAGGGAAAACTCATTGGCATGGCCTTCCATGTCCCCACCCCCAACATGTCAGTTGTAGATCTGACCTGCCCCCTGGAGAAAGCTGCCAAATATGACAACATCAAGAAGGTGGTAAAGCAGGCATCAGAGGGCCCTCTCAAGGGCATCCTGGCTGAGGACCAGGTTGTCTCCTGCGACTTCAACAGTGACACCCACCCTTCCACCTTTGACACGGGGGCTGGCATTGCCTTCAATGACCACTTCGTCAAGCTAATTTCCTGGTATGGCAATGAATTCGGTTACAGCAACCAAGTGGTGGACCTCATGGTCCACATGGCCTCCAAGGAGTAAGAGCCTCCTGAACCACCAGCCCCAGTGAGAACAAGAGGAAGAGAGAGGCCCTCAGCTGCTGGGGAGTCCCTGCCCCAACTTAATCCCCCAACACACTGAGAATCTCCTGACCTTCAATTTATATCCCAGACCCCCTGACGAAGTGGAGGCTCTTGGGGAGCCCTACCTTGTCATATGCCGTCAATAAAGTATACTGTGAAAAATAAAATAAAATAAAATAAAATAAAATAAAATAAAATAAAATAAAACAATAAAGTATACTGTGCACAGCCAAAAAGTGTATACACACACACACACACACACACACACACATATGCACACTTCAGAAAATTTTCCGTAGTGAGTTCTTTTTGAACATTAAAAGAATAAATTTCATTTTAATGATAAACAAACCAGTATAAAACTGAATAAATAGGGATCCCTGGGTGGCGCAGCGGTTTGGTGCCTGACTTTGGCCCAGGGCGTGATCCTGGAGACCCGGGATCGAGTCCCACGTCGGGCTCCCGGTGCATGGAGCCTGCTTCTCCCTCTGCCAATGTCTCTGCCTCTCTCTCTGTGTGTGACTATCATAAATAAATTAAAAAAAAATTAAAAAAAAACTGAATAAATAAATGTCATTCTAAAAACTTTTATTTAAAATTGGCCTGATTCTTCCAACTGAACAATGGATCCAATATTGAAATCTACAAAATGAAGCTACAAAAGTATTACATGATATAATGGAGTCATTCTTCTTTATAATTGTGCTAAAATGTACATAATATAAATTTTATCATTTTAATCATTTTAAGTATATAATTCAGTGGAATTAAGTGCATTCATATTGTTTTACAATAAATTACAATGAATGCCACTATCCATTTTCAGAACTTTTTAATTTTTTTGTTTTTTTGTTTTTTGAGAGAGACAGAATGAGAATCCCAAGCAGGCTTCACATGAGCCTAATGTGGGACTCAGGCTCACAACCCTGAGATCATGACCTGAGCTGAAATCAAGAGTCAGATGTTTAACAGACTGAGCCACCCAGGCACTCTCAGAACATTTTTATCATCTCAAACCAAAACTATACTCAGTAAACAACGTCTTCCCAACTTCCCTCCCCTAAGCCCCTGACAATTACTATTGTATTTTCTACCTCTATGAATTTGCCTATTCTAATTACTGCATACAAGTAGAATCATATAATAGTTGTTTGTTCCTGGCCTATATCACCTAGCAAAATGTTTTCAAGATTTATCCATGTCGTATTATATATCAAAATTTCATCCTTTTTAATGCTGAATGATATTCCATTGTATGGATATATATTTTGTTTATCTATTCATCTGTTAATAACATTTAAGTTTTTCCACTTTTTGGCTTTGTGAATAATTCTGCTTAAATATCATTCAAATTTTTACTTGTAAATTCTCTATTACATGGTAATTCTCCACTTAATTTTTGACGAACTGACATACTGTTTTCTACAGCAACTGCACCATTTAACATTCCCACGTGCAAATGAACAATGGTTCCAGTTACTCCATATCATCTTCAACATTTATTGTTTTCTGTTTTTCTTAATAGCCATCCTAGGTAGTGTGAGGATAATTCTCTTTTTTATTCCATTTTACTGAGAAATAATTAGGTTACATCCCTATATAAATTTAAGGTGTAGAATATTGTGGTTTGATTTACATATATATATTTTAAGATTTTATTTATTTATTCATAAGAGACACAGAGAGAGACAGACAGACAGACAGACAGACACAGGCAGAGGGAGAAGCAGGCTCTATGCAGGGAGCCTGACGTGGGACTCGATCCTGGGTCTCCAGGATCAGGCCCTCGGCTGAAGGTGGCATTAAACCACTGAGCTAGGGATCCCTGGGTGGCGCAGCGGTTTGGCGCCTGCCTTTGGCCCAGGGCGCGATCCTGGAGACCCGGGATCGAATCCCACGTCGGGCTCCCGGTGCATGGAGCCTGCTTCTCCCTCTGCCTGTGTCTCTGCCTCTCTCTCTATCTCTCTGTGACTATCATAAATAAATAAAAATTAAAAAAAAATTAAAAAAAAAAAAAAACCACTGAGCTACCAGGGCTGCCCTTGATTTACATATATTATAAAATGATTACCACAATAAGTTCAGCTGACATTTATCTTTTCATAAAGATACAGTAAAAAATGAAACAAAAAAGAAAAAATATTTCTTGCTTTGAGAACTCAAAATTAGCTCTCTTAACTTTGCTGTGAATCATACAGCAGTGTCAGTTACAGTCATCATGTTGTACATTATATCTCTTATACCTTATACTTATTTGTCTTATAACTGGAAGTTTATACCTCTTGGCTACCTTCTTCCAAACTCCCCCTGCCCTCTATCTCCATATCTAGTAACCACAAGTCTGATCTCTTTTTCTATCAATTTGTCTTTTTTTCTTTTCTTAGATTCCACATCTAAGTGAGATCATACAGTATTCGTCTTTTTCTATCTTACTTATTTCACTCATCGCTTACTTCATTGAACGGCCTTAAAGTCCATCCATGTTGTCACAAATGGTAGGATTTCCTCATTTTTTAGTGCTTAAATAGTATTCCATTGTGTATACACACCCACACCCACACAACTCTTTTATCTGTATATACATTGATGGACACTTAGGTGTTTCCATGTCTTGGTTATTGTAAATAATGCTACTATGGACATGAGGGTGCAAATATCTCTTTAAGTTAGTGTTCTCATTTCCTTTGGATATATTTCCAGAAGTGGAATTGTTGGATCATATGGTAGTTCCATTTTTAATTTTTTTTAAGATCCTGCATACTGTTTTCCATTGTGGCTATAGCAGTTTCTAATCCCACCAGCAGAATTCCCTTTTCTCCATGTCCATGCCAGCATTTGTTATCTCTTGTCTTTTTGTTAATAGCCATTCTAACAGGTGTGGGGTGATATCTCATTGTGGTTTCAGAATAATCCTTTATTAATCTCAGAATGAAAAAAATTTTCTAAATATAATACAAAAAAACCTCACAGAAGCCATGAAATAACATATTGATGAATTTCATTACTTGAAAATAAAAATTTAAGTAATGACTGCCTGGCTAAAATCATCATAAGAAAAATCAATATAAAGACAAACTAGAAAATAATTTCAACTTTTAGATAAAAAGTAAATTTCCCTAATTAACAAAAAAAAGCAACTCCTTCTCCTTCAAACAAATAATCATCAACCAACTGAAAAGAGGGCAAAAGTTAGAATTAAAAGGTTAACAGAATAAAAATTCAAATAGATCTCATGTGTGAAAAGACAGTATGTGCCTAAGTGACCTAGTTAGAAATGGCCTAATGATATTTTCTTCATTAGGCTAATATACAGATTCAAGTGTGAAGTATTCAATTAATAAATTCTGTATGTTTTAATTAACATCTGGAGTCTCCAGAAAATAGAGCAATGCAATCCACTTAGGACTAGGACATAAGAAAAAAATAGCTTTTAACTTGGAACTCAGCTAAAAAGAAAGTAATTTCTTTAGCAGCAAGGTAAGGGACAAACAATAAACATAAGGTATTGGGATCCCTGGGTGGCGCAGCGGTTTGGCGCCTGCCTTTGGCCCAGGGCGCGATCCTGGAGACCCGGGATCGAATCCCACGTCGGGCTCCTGGTGCATGGAGCCTGCTCCTCCCTCTGCCTGTGTCTCTGCCTCTCTCTCTCTATCTGTATGACTATCATAAATAAAAATAAAAAATAAAAAAAAAAATAAAAAAATAAAAAACATAAGGTATTAAAATATGAGCCAGATTATTGAATTTGATTAAGTCAAATTAGTTTCAATATAGTTGTAATTACAGAACAGAAAGAATATAGGGAAAATTTTCAATCAAACATCTATTTCTAGAATAAATCTTAATCTTTTTGGATATTAGGAACAGAAAATTATTGGAGGAGGAACTACAAAAATCTCATTCAACATGCTCATCATCAGAGGTTGAGATATCTAGTCACATCATTCATGAAGATCTCTAAAAGTCTTTGCCCACTTTAAAATGTGGCTTTAGTGAGTCTCTGACTATTTAAGTGTAATTCTAAGAAACTTCGTTAACTTTGGGAATGATTCCTCCTTGAGCAAAACTTCTTGGTAAGGAAAATATATTTAAATTTCATAAACATTTAATATGGGAGGCATGTGTTTGTCATGTTCCATACCAAGAGATCAAAATGGTAAAAAAGAAGTCACATAGCAGCACTTCTAATCTTACCCATGAAGATATTATTAAATGAGTAATTAATATTCTTCCAGATGTATACAGAAAAGCAGTTAACTCAAAAAATTATTTTCTACAATAGTTATTAACTTTTCCTACCCCCCCACTAATAAACTTAATTTATTCTCTCATTATATCCTGAATGACTTCTGTGTGCCAAATACTATTCATTACAAATGTGATAAAATCCCTGCTCTTGAAAAGACTACATGCTAATAGGAAAAGATCACAAAAATCATAAAACAACAAGAAAAATGTTATATAAGGGGAAGTTTATAAAGAAAAATAAAGAAGAGTGAAAGGACTAATGAATGACTGGGGATGGTTCTCTTATGTGGCATGGTTGGAGAAGACCTCACAGATGAGGTCATCCCGAGGAAACCATGTTAATATTTGAGGGAAACATATTCTAGCCAGAAGGAATGGTGAGTGCAAAGGCACAGCAGTGAGACTATGTTGTGGGATGTACAAGTAACAGCAAAGAGGACAATGTGTACATAGAATAATGAGTACAGGGGAAAGTCAATGGCAATGAAATCAGAGAAGTAATCAGAGGAAAATTTGCGTATGATCTTTCAGGCTTTTGCAAGAACATAAGCTGTTAATCTGAGTAGAAAGAGATGCCATTAGAATGTCTTATTATGAAGAATGATATGATCAGATATGTTTTTAAAATTTCACTCTGGCTGCTCTGTGAGAATAGTCATGATGGGGCAAGAGTAGGGAGATGCGCTAGGAGGCTCTTCCAGTAATTAAGGTGATAGTCTCTTTCCAGCCATACAGTGACTAGGTATCTGGATGGTTGTTGTTGCCAAAAACAGCTACAAGTGCTGAAGAATGCACTATAGGAAAATGTGGCAGAAACTGCTAGATGCTTCTCAATATTTACTTTTCCCTTACTCTTTGGTAATAGTTCATTAGCTCAACACATTGATGGGAGGATTCACATACTACTCTACTTCTCTTATAGTTAGGCATGGCCAAGTGACGAAGTTCTGGTGAACAATAAGTGAAATTTTATGTGATGTCTCCTTAGTAATGGGAGTAATGTCTTTTTGTGCTTTCCTCCATCTTGGGTCCTCAGAATACAGACAGGTGCCCAGGCTGGAGCAAACATCTTAGATTTGGGGGCAATTCTCTTAATACAGGGCAACAGTGAGAAAGAGTTCCTGATGACCATGGAGCCTCCCGGAAGTTTCTGTCTTGTTCATACCACTACTGTGTATTCCTGTTAAATATAGCAGCATCTAAGCTTCCTGATCATAGAAGCAAAGGTGAATGCAGGTTGACAAGTGTGGAGGCTCTGCAATAGTTCAAGTAAGAAATGATCAGAAGTAACAGGCAGTGAAATAATAAGTGAAGAGATTCAAGATATATTTTAAAGAACAATTCAATAATATTTGTTGGTGGATTGAATGCAGATTATATTGTAAAAGGAGCAAACATGCATCCATATTTTTAGCTGACATGAAAAGACATGGAGTTACTATTTACTGGAGAAGATTACAAGTAAGGCAGAATTTTGATTTGTTTTGTTTTTGAAGTCTTAAAATACGTAAGTCTTTATTTTGGATATGTTAGTTTTAGGATGCTATTATTTTTCCAAATTGAAGTATGATGGGGGCATCTGATAAATAATTCCACAGTTCAAGGGAGAAGATGGGGCTGGAAATAAAATTATGGACTCATCAGAGATCACTAGGGAATAAGTATAAAAAATGATCAAAAGGTGAACTGAAAAGTGTCAGTGTATACAAATCCAGAAGATGAGGATGAATTAGCAAAAAAAAACAAAAAAAATCAGAAGGAATAGCCAGTGAAGTGTCTTAGAGGCCAAAAGGCATGGAGTAGAGTGTTGTGTTCCAAGAAGAATAGATTGACCAACTGTGACAAATGCTGCTGATATATCCAGTTAAATGTTAATCAAGAACTGATCATTGGAATTGGCAATACAAATGATATAATGTGGATGATTTTGTCAATAGCTATTTGTGTTAAGTGGGCTGGGTGGATGAGGGATCGGAAAGAACTCATCGGAATGGATTCCAGAAAGAATAAGACAGGTGTTAGAGACTCTTGGTACAGACAACTCTTTTTAGAACCTTTGTTGTAAAGAGGAACAAAGGAGTGAGAAAGTAACTTTTTAATTTTTTTAAATTTTCTTTTATAATGTGTTTGTATATTCACAGAAAAGATTTAGTAGAGAGAGTCAGTAGAAAGAATGAAGCAGGAGAGAGAGAAAGCATCTCCTGCCTTTGAGTGGGTGCCAGGAATTGAAATCTAGTGCACATGTGGTGGAATTAGCCTTTTTCAGGAGTAAAAATAGTTTATCCAAAGGTTAGAGCAGGATTTTATTTTTAAGTCTTTATATTTGGTGGCTGGAATGTTGGGACATTTTCCTTAGATTTTTGTCAGTTTTCTCAGTAAAATTAGAGACAAAATCATTAGCCAAGAGTGGAAAGGTGGAGATATTTGAGGTTCAGGGACAGAGGAGAAGATAGGAAAATAGGATGTACAGTATGGAGTGAATTAGACAAGGATAGGACAGGTGTTGTTCTAGGTGTTGCTAGAAGTTAGTAATCATAAATGTAAACTGGGACCACTTAGCATGGTGATGAGTTTTTCTCCAGCTGTAGTCAGTCTCTCATATGGTGTATGTAGGTACAGAATAGATGGAGGGTTATATTCACTCAGAATTGGGCTCTTGGCTAGGATTATACAATAGAGGGAAAGAGGGCAAGGGAATTGAGAGTATGTATAAGGTATGTATGTATGTTCGTATGTCATGTTGGACTATGGAATCTAAGCCAGGGAGGAGAAAAGTGAGGGGTTGAGGAGGCAAGAAAGAAAGGAAAAGTGTTGGAGTTGATGAACTGAAGGTCTACTAGAGTCAGTGTCTTAGATTTCAGAGGTGTAGTGGGAACGAACAGAAGAATAAAGGTGGTGGTCAGAGAGTGTGATGTTTGACATTGGTATCATGGAGGGGGCCATCACTGAGGATAATGGCAAAGTCCAAAGTATGACCACAAGAGTGGTTACTTGAGGTAAATTGAAGACTAAAATTGTTGGAAAGAGATTAAAAACTTTAGTCACCAACATATATTAGAAAGATTATCTCTGTGGATCCTCATTCACGAAGAATTAGAGAGCAAACCAGATTCTAAAATCTTCAAGGAAGTAGAGAGGGTGACTAAGAAATCTGTAGATGGCAGCGATGGCAACAACAAAAAGAGATGATAGGTAGCCGAACAATTTGTGTAACTCCTCCAGCTGAATTGTCTGAGGTATGTGAATACACTAGAACTGTGAAATATTCTTTGTTTGATATAATATTGATTCATTTTACCTGTTTTTATCAAAAGCTCACAGTGTACTAGGCATCCAGAAGGAAATGCAAATAAGGGTGGCACAGTTTCTGATATTAAGGAAATCGTTCTAATAGGAGAGATAAATATGAAAATACATGCTAATACAGTGAAAATGCCTCCCAGCAATCTGTGGCACATTAACAGGAAATTGTAATCATGATGAATTGTTGAAATGAAAGCCTTCTAGATCATATACAAGTCATCCTTGGATGCAGTTCAAATTAGGATCTACCTTACATTGATTTTCTTAAGAATATCTAGTGGGTACTACATAAAAGTGCACAAAGTGCGGTGGAAGATACAATGATATATTAGATTCAAACCCTGCCTCTTTATATTGAATTATTTTATGATGAGTCATGTCATAGGTAAGGTTTCCCATGGTTAACTTTTTCCAGCTAATTTCATTAAGGCAGTCACATGAGTTCTGTTCAGAAAGGGCAAAATTGTCCTTTCATGTTACATCAAATTGTCTGAGTCATGTAAGCATTTGCTTAAAATTTAAAGCCAGAACTTGAGCTAAGAAAAATATCAGAGGAAAATAAAATTAGATACTGAAGACAGAATGCCCTAAGTGCCATCTTTCTGAACAGATATACAGGATTTTTACTGAGAACTTTAAACAGTGAGATATCACTTTTTGCTGTTGTTGTTTTGGGGGATTTTTTTGGATCAAATAATAGTAACTGTCAAAATGACTCATAATGCCACCTGATGGCTGATATTTGCCTCTTAATAACTATCATACCATGCTGTTGAATAACCAATACCAACAAGAGAACTTGCTCTCTTCCTGTATCATACCATGCTGTTGAATAACCAACACCAACAAGAGAACTTGCTCTCTTCCTGTAAAAGGTATTCCTTACCTTTTCTGTTGGAAGTCAATATCAGTTTATTTAGAGGATTCTATAGTTATTGATTCTTTATTTTTTTAAAGATTTTATGTATTTATTCATAGAGACACAGAGAGAGAGAGTGAGGCAGAGACACAGGCAGAGGGAGAAGCAGGGTCCCTGCAGGAACCCCAATGTGGGACTTGATCCTGGGTCTCCGGGATCACGCCCTGGACTGAAGGCAGCGCTAAACCACTGAGCCATCTGGACTGCCCTGATTCTTTAATTTATAATAATGACTCAGTTGAATATCAGTTTTTCAATTAAACATAAAACAATAAAAAAACTTGTAATGATATATGTTAACATTCATTTCATCATTGAGTTAGGGATCATAACAGCTATCTCATGAGGTTATAGTGAAGAATAAATGACACATGTGAAGCTATGAAAAATGCTCAATAAATTTTAGCTAGCGTTATTATTATCATTACCATCAAAATTATTATAATTTCACAACTATTTTATTTTGAAACATCCAGTTCAAGTAAAGAGAACCCAACTAGTAGTAGGGCAAGAACACAATGCAGCTTAATTGAATTTGCAGAGATCAAAGAGTGACATAAGGGTTGGACTGGCATTGAGCCTAGGAAGACAATAGAATTAGGCCCAAGAGAACCATCAAAATTGTCCTTCCATCTCTGTTGTTTATCCCTGCACATCTGCATAATTATTTCATCTCCACATAATGGCTTTCTCTGCTTTTCTCTGAAAAAGGAGTTTCCGTGTTACTACAACATGTGAACTCAGAGACATTGCCACAGCCTCTGAGTTTACATGTTATATTTCAAGTCATATCCTGGGACTAACTATCTAGTTCTCAAAGCCATTTCTCTTGATAAATAGGAGAGAAAATGTGATCAATCCAACTGGATTTACTAATCTCCTGACCCTGTTAGGATAAAAGAGTTGGTAAAATTTTAAAATGGCTGGCTGTCTTCTCACCCTCATGATGTTTAGATCAGTTTCCTGAGGATAGAGGATTATTGTTAACACTGCAAAAAAGACCCACCATATTTTACTCTTGATTTCTTAGCACATATATATCTTTCTTTCCATATATCCAAAGATATTCTATCCATGCTTAAACTGCTTGATGCATAACAACAAACATACTCAACTGCTCCATAACAGGAGGAAACCTGAAATAAAATCCATTACTGCACCCTCTGGCATGACACAGGGCATGTATCAGAAGTTTTAGGAGAGAAACAATTCAAATCAATTTAAAATTAAAATGGAAATGTATTAAATCATTTAATTGGGAAGTGCAAAGATACTTCTAGATTCAGGCTCAATTAGATTGCAAAGTTCAATTTTCCAATATGTGTCTCTCTATCTCCACTGCTTCCCTCTGTATGTTATTTCTATTTCAAAAGGAATTTATCTATGTCGTGATCTATTAGATTCATGGTTTGTTCCCCCAGCTTTCTCTCCACCATCAAATATACAGTACAGAGAAGGACTCTTGTGATTAATCTCATTTTGGTCATAGGTCCATCTAGGATCAGTTGTTCAGTTTAAGAAAAATAGAATTCTTTCTGTGGCCATGCTTGCATCATGTGTTTACTTCTGAGACTAAGCATGTATATGAGGAGTAGGGACATGCTATATGATTGACAGCCCCCATGGTACCTTGTGATTAGGAAAAGAGTAGATCCACAAAGTAGAAGTACTGATAAAATACTTCCCAACCCATTCCTATATTCCAACTATGGTTGCCCACCATCTGTATTTTGACCAATTATTAAATGTCTTCACCGAACGTGCTGTAATAATTACAAATGTCACTGAATATATACTCAGTCCCTCTCCAAAGGGAAGCACATCAATATAACCAATATTACCTTTAGATGGCACAGCCACTGATGTGTACTCCCCCTGGATCAGGCCCAATGTGGGTCTCTTTGAAGCATTTAACCACCCTAACAATTACAATCCACAATGGGGGTAGAAGGAGAGAAAAAGATAACTATAATAAGCCTCCTATTTGTGAAAAAGGGGGTAAGAAATAATAGCTGTCACTGAGCCTTAGCATAAATCATATTCGATAGAAAGGGATAGTAAGAACCCCTCTTTGGCTGTGGAGTGAGTTGTAGATTTGGAGTAAATTCTGATCTACTTTGTTTTGCTCTCACTGCTGCGAGGATTATGAGGGACCATTTTCCTCAGTGGCCATGTCTGAAAGGAGCATATGGAAGGATTCCCTCTGTAGGGCTATACTTGCTTAATGTACCCACTTTCAGTAGATATGGTTATAATGACCTGAGTGTTGAATTAACTGAGCAATAGAATGCTCAATAGAGCATTAGAATAGATCGATTCTATAGGCTGAGCCTATAGAATAGGCTGAGCAATAGAATAGATTCTTGTTTTTCAGGCTTGAGGTTTTTCTGAAAATTAAATTTTTTTGAAATGCCCAGAACTCTTCTACTTGTTCATTTCTATCTGAAATTTCCACAGAATGATAATTAGCTATAGAAACCCTGGACCAAGAAGCAGCTGGGTGGCTCAGTTGGTTAAGCATCTGCCTTTGGCCCAGGTGATGATCCTTCTGGGGTCCTGGGATGGAACCCCAAGGTGGGCTCCCTGCTCAGTGGACAGTCTGCTTCTCTGTCTCTCTCTGTATCCCCCACATCCCTGCTTGTGCTCTCTCTCTGCTTTGCTCTCTTTTTCAAGTAAATAAATAAAATCTTAAAAAAAAGAAAAAAGAAAAAAGAAATCCTAGATCAAGAGCACTGAATCTTCCACCCATGGGTTTTTTTTCTCCCAAGAGTTGTTACTGTATTAACAGCTGATCTCTCGAAGTCACTGGTATAGGACTTCCACTTAGCCTTAAGCTGATGGTGAGAAGGGTGAGCCGACCCCTGCCTTGTGCTGCTGTATCCCAGAAGATAGTGCTTTACCTTATTTACCTCCTAGAGAGAGTGTTAACTGTCAGTTTGGGTACAAACATTTGGAAGATGAAGTCCATGATTTAAACCACTAAGTACCAATCGTGTTTTCTCACCTTTCTGCTTTTATTTGTTCTAATTTGGGGTGGGGGGTTCAGATAATTTGTTTTGTTTTATAATTAACAAGGCATTGGTTTTCTGACCTTCAGCCACCTCAGATTTCTGTCTTGTTCTATATTAACAAATCTAAATGTTCTCTTTCTGCTTGCAGGTTTCTGGCTTGGGAATCTAAGTGTGTTCTATTCTTGCCAGATTTCACTGGAGGCTGCTAAAAATGACCAAGATTTGCTAACATTCTCATATATTTGCTAGGTCCCCAAAGGTTCCACCTAAGGAAAGCAGAGGGTCTGAACTCTAGGATACACCAGAGACATATCAAATACTTCCAACTTTCCATGCAGAGGCAGAGACCATTGCTGCTCACAATGATACATGGACTCAGATAATTTCCTATTTCAGGGCTGTATTACCCAAAATATTCTTTTTCAAGACACCATTCTATATATGAGGACTCTTATAAGTGCAAGTGTCAAAACACAACTCAGATTAAAACTAAAACAGAACTGTGTTGATGGTTTTATACTTGACTGTATCTAGGACTCAATCATCATATAATATTCCTATCCCCCATTTATGGTTTATTTTCCTTCATAATTTGGCTTGATTTCCTCCTCCAGCATTCCCTCATGCAGTTAAGAAAGAAGGAAGCCAGTCCTCCAGGCTTCTTCACTTCAGGTCACCAATCTCAGCAGAAAGACAGCTTCTAATTCTCTAAATGCATTGTGATAGATTGATAGAATTGTAAACCTTACAACCCAATCCTATATGTCACTTAGGGATACATACATATAGGAAGAAAACAAGTATCAAGATAGACATGAAAAGGATAAACACCAAATTGAGGAGCAGGAGCTGATTACCTCTGCGAGATCACAGGGGAATGAGCTATGGGAGGTGTATAGGGACTTTAGCTGTGTTGGTTTACAAGAGTCCTTGTTATATTATTCCTTATACATTTTAGTATGACCAAGATACTAAGAAAAATATGTTATTAATGTTGGGAGTTGGATTCCAGAGACAATTTCTGATTGGCCCTGTCTGATTTGAACAGCCTGCCCCCTTTTCTTTCTTTTTCTTTCTTTCTTTCTTTCTTTCTTTCTTTCTTTCTTTCTTTCTTTCTTTCTTTCTTTCTTTCTTTCTTTCTTTTTCTTTCTTTCTTTCTTTCTTTCTTTCTTCTTTCTTTCTTTCTTTCTTTTTTTCTTTCTTTCTTTCTTTCTTCTTTCTTTCTTTCTTTTTTTCTTCTTTCTTTTTCTTCTTTCTTTCTTTCTCTCTTTCATTCTTTTTTTTCCAGTAAAATGTGAAAGGCTAGTCATATGCTGACATGGTGGGTGTGAGAAGAATGAAGAGGTATTATGGTTCTCAGTCCATCAGACACAAAAGGAACAGGGAAAATATGGTTTTTCCAAAAAGGGGGTTATTGGTCAGACAAAAGCAATTGACGGAGTTTTTAAGGGGTTAATTTTCCCTGAATGAAACTCATTCCTTCTCTAGTTCATTTGAAATCTGTCTTGGTATGGATTCTCACCACCTTATATACTATGACCTGAAAGTAAACATTAACCCTGGTCAACATAGCTGATAAACAATGATGGGGAAAAAAAAAAAAAACAAGATGAAACCTTAATGAGGTAAATCTTAATCTTTTCCTTATGCAGTGCCCTTTAGAGCCACCCCTAAGAGGAGCATGAGGAAGACTCCTCTGTGTGTGGGTGTGTGTGTATGCACACGTACATAGGTATGCAAACACCCCTTACTTCCTGGTGGTGCTTGGATTGGGATCTGAGGGTGACCCAGTCTCTCCACACTATTTGTTATCATGGGTCACTGTTCCTCAAAGTTTCATATTGCCCTGAAACTTCCTAGATTGTCTTTTGACTTCATTTTGGGGAACTCTATCCATTTTATTTTACCATAAAAGCTCCCTCCCTTCGATCATGAGCTGTTACCAATGTTCAACCATCCCAATTATTCTCTGCTCAGGGACCTAAGCCACAAATCATGGATGGGTAATAATGGGATAAGGAAGAGGCCTTTCGGGATGGAGGGGCAAGATGGCGGAAGAGCAGGGTCCCCAAGTCACCTGTCCCCACCAAATTACCTAGATAACCTTCAAATCATCCTGAAAATCTACGAATTCGGCCTGAGATTTAAAGAGAGAACAGCTGGAATGCTACAGGGAGAAGAGTTCGCGCTTCTATCAAGGTAGGAAGACGGGGAAAAAGAAATAAAGAAACAAAAGGCCTCCAAGGGGGAGGGCCCCCGCGAGGAGCCGGGCTGAGGCCGGGGCGAGTGTCCCCAGGACAGGAGAGCCCCGTCCCGGAGGAGCAGGAGCTGCACCAACCTTCCTGGGCGGAAAGGGGCCCGCAGGAAGTTAGAGCAGGACCCAGGAGGGCGGGGATGCCCTCGGGCTCCCTGGGACACTAACAGGCACCTGCGCCCCGGGAGAGTGCGCTGAGCTCCCTAAGGGCTGCAGCGCTCGGCGGGACCCGGAGCAGCTCGGAGGGGCTCAGGCGGCGGCTCCGCGGAGGGGGCTGCGGGGCGGGAGCGCGAATCCAACAGCGCAGGCCCCGGAGCACAGGGCGCGGGACACAGCCCAGGATCCGGCCTCCCCCCGGGACAGGCAGAGGCCGGGAGGGCCCAGGACAGCAAGGACGCTCCTGCCCCGAGCTGAGCAGATCAGCGGCCCCGCCCCGGAGCCCCCAGGCCCTGCAGACGGAGAGCCCCGGAGCTACTGCGGGAGCTGACTCCAGGGCTGCAGAGCTGGCCCCGCCACTGTGGTGGTTCCTCCTGGGACCTCACGGGGTAAACAACCCCCACTGAGCCCTGCACTAGGCAGGGGGGCAGAGCAGCTCCCCCAAGTGCTAACACCTGAAAATCAGCACAGCAGGCCCCTCCCCCAGAAGACCAGCTAGACGGACCAGTTCCAGGGGAAGTCAAGGGACTTAAAGTATACAGAATCAGAAGATACTCCCCCGTGTTTTTTGTGTTTTTTTTTTTGTTTTTTGTTTGTTTGTTTGTTTGTTTGTATTTCTGATTGCTTCCCCCACCCCCTTTTTCCCCCTTCTTTCTTTTTCTTTCTCTTTTTCTTCTCTTTTTTCCTTTTTCTTCCTTTTTTCTTTTTTCTTTTTCTCTTTTCTTTCCTTCTTTCTCTCCTCTCTTTTGCTCCTTTTCCCAATACAACTTGTTTTTGGTCACTCTGCACTAAGCAAATGACTAGAAAGAAAACCTCACCTCAAAAGAAAGAACCAGAAACAGTCCTCTCTCCCACAGAGTTACAAAATCTGGATTACAATTCAGTGTCAGAAAGCCAATTCAGAAGCACTATTATACAGCTACTGATGGCTCTAGAAAAAAGCATAAAGGACTCAAGGGACTTCATGACTGCAGAATTTAGATCCAATCAGGCAGAAATTAAACATCAATTGAATGAGATGCAATCCAAACTAGAAGTCCTAACGACGAGGGTTAACGAGGTGGAAGAACGAGTGAGTGACATAGAAGACAAGTTGATGGCAAAGAGGGAAACTGAGGAAAAAAGAGACAGACAATAAAAGACCATGAAGACAGATTAAGGGAAATAAATGATAGCCTGAGGAAGAAAAACCTACATTTAATTGCAGCTCCTGAGGGCGCTGAAAGGGACAGAGGGCCAGTATATGTATTTGAACAAATCATAGCCAAAAAATTTCCTAATCTGGGAAGGGAAACAGGCATTCAGATCCAGGAAATAGAGAGATCCCCCCCCTAAAATCAATAAAAACCGTTCAACACCTCGACATTTAATAGTGAAGCTTGCAAATTCCAAAGATAAAGAGAAGATCTTTAAAGCAGCAAGAGACAAGAAATCCCTGACTTTTGTGGGGAGGAATAATAGGGTAACAGCAGACCTCTCCACAGAGACCTGGCAGGCCAGAAAGGGCTGGCAGGATATATTCAGGGTCCTAAATGAGAAGAACATGCAACCAAGAATACTTTATCCACCAAGGCTCTCATTCAAAATGGAAGGAGAGATAAAGAGCTTCCAAGACAGGCAGGAACTGAAAGAATATGTGACCTCCAAACCAGCTCTGCAAGAAATTTTAAGGGGGACTCTTAAAATTCCCCTTTAAGAAGAAGTTCAATGGAACAATCCACAAAAACAAGGACTGAATAGATATCATGATGACACTAAACTCATATCTGTCAATAGTAACTCTGAACGTGAATGGGCTTAATGACCCCATCAAAAGGCGCAGGGTTTCAGATTGGATAAAAAAACAGGACCCATCTATTTGCTGTCTACAAGAGACTCATTTTAGACAGAAGGACACCTACAACCTGAAAATAAAACCATTTACCATTCAAATGGTCCTCAAAAGAAAGCAGGGGTAGCCATCCTTATATCAGATAAACTAAAATTTACCCCGAAGACTGTAGTGAGAGATGAAGAGGGACACTATCTCATACTCAAAGGATCTATCCAACAAGAGGACTTAACAATCCTCAATATATATGCCCCAAATGAGGGAGCTGCCAAATATTTAAACCAATTATAACCAAAGTGAAGAAATACTTAGATAATAATACACTTATACTTGGTGACTTCAATCTAGCTCTTTCTACCCTCGATAGGTCTTCTAAGCAAAACATCCAAACATCCATCTCGTTCCAAAGAAACGAGAGCTTTAAATGATACACTGGACCAGATGGATTTCACAGATATTTACAGAACTTTACATCCAAACTCAACTGAATACACATTCTTCTCAAGTGCACATGGAACTTTCTCCAGAATAGACCACATACTGGGTCACAAATCGGGTCTGAACCGATACCAAAAGATTAGGATCGTACCCTGCATATTCTCAGACCATAATGCCTTGAAATTAGAACTAAATCACAACAAGAAGTTTGGAAGGACCTTAAACACGTGGAGGTTAAGGACCATCATGCTAAAAGATGAAAGGGTCAACCAGAAAATTAAGGAAAAATTAAAAAGATTCATGAAAACTAATGAGAATGAAGATACAACCGTTCAAAATCTTTGGGATGCAGCAAAAGCAGTCCTGAGGGGGAAATACATCGCAATACAAGCATCCACTCAAAAACTGGACAGAACTCAAATACAAAAGCTAATCTTACACATAAAGGAGCTAGAGGAAAAACAGCAGATGGACCCTACACCCAGCAGAAGAAGAGAGTTAATTAAAATTTGAGCAGAACTAAAAAAAATCAAGACCAGAAGAATTGTAGAACAGATCAACAGAACCAGGAGTTGGTTCTTTGAAAGAATTAATAAGATAGATAAACCATTAGCCGACCTTATTAAAAAGAAGAGAGAGAAGACTCAAATTATTAAAATCATGAATAAGAAAGGAGAGATCACTACCAACACCAAGGATATACAAACAATTTTAAAAACATATTATGAACAGCTCTACGCCAATAAATTAGGCAATCTAGAAGAAATGGACACATTCCTGGAAAGCCACAAACTACCAAAACTGGAACAGGAAGAAATAGAAAACCTGAACAGGCCAATAACCAGGGGGGAAATTGAAGCAGTCATCAAAAACCACCCAAGACACAAGAGTCCAGGGCCAGATGGCTTCCCAGGGGAATTCTATCAAACGTTTAAGAAGAAATCATACCTATTCTACTAAAGCTGTTTGGAAAGATAGAAAGAGATGGAGTACTTCCAAATTTGTTCTATGATGCCAGCATCACCTTAATTCCAAAACCAGACAAAGGCCCCACCAAAAAGGAGAATTACAGACCAATAACCCTGATGAACATGGATGCAAAAATTCTCAACAAGATACTAGCCAATAGGATCCAACAGTACATTAAGAAAATTATTCACCATGACCAAGTAGGATTTATCTCCGGGACACAAGGCTGGTTCAACACTCGTAAAACAATCAATGTGATTCATCATATCAGCAAGAGAAAAACCAAGAACCATATGATCCTCTCATTAGATGCACAGAAAGCATTTGACAAAATACAGCATCCATTCCTGATCAAAACTCTTCAGAGTGTAGGGATAGAGGGAACATTCCTCGACATCTTAAAAGCTATCTACAAAAAGCCCACAGCAAATATCATTCTCAATGGGGAAGCACTGGGAGCCTTTCCCCTAAGATCAGGAACAAGACAGGGATGTCCACTCTCACCACTGCTATTCAACATAGTACTGGAAGTCCTCACCTCAGCAATCAGACACCAAAAGGCATTAAAGGCATTCAAATTGGCAAAGAAGAAGTCAAACTCTCCCTCTTCGCCGATGACATGATACTCTATATAGAAAACCCAAAAGACTCCACCCCAAGATTGCTAGAACTCATACAGCAATTTGGCAGCGTGGCAGGATACAAAATCAATGCCCAGAAGTCAGTGGCATTTCTATACACTAACAGTGAGACTGAAGAAAGAGAAATTAAGGAGTCAATCCCATTTACAATTGCACCCAAAAGCATCAGATACCTAGGAATAAACCTAACCAAAGAGGTAAGGGATCTATACCCTAAAAACTATAGAACGCTTCTGAAAGAAATTGAGGAAGACACAAAGAGATGGGAAAATATTCCATGCTCATGGATTGGCAGAATTAATATTGTGAAAATGTCAATGTTACCCAGGGCAATTTACATGTTTAATGCAATCCCTATCAAAATACCAGGGACTTTCTTCAGAGAGTTAGAACAAATTATTTTAAGATTTGTGTGGAATCAGTAAAGACCCCGAAGAGCCAGGGGAATTTTAAAAAAGAAAACCATAGCTGGGGTCATCACAATGCCAGATTTCAGGTTGTACTACAAAGCTGTGGTCATCAAGACAGTGTGGTACTGGCACAAAAACAGACACATAGATCAATGGAACAGAATAGAGAACCCAGAAGTGGACCCTGAAATGTACGGTCATCTAATATTCGATAAAGGAGGAAAGATTATCCATTGGAAGAAAGACAGTCTCTTCAATAGATGGTGCTGGGAAAATTGGACATCCCCATGCAGAAGAATGAAACTAGACCACTCTCTTTCACCATACACAAAGATAAACTCAAAATGGATGAAAGATCTAAATATGAGACAAGATTCCATCAAAATCTTAGAGGAGAACACAGGCAACACCCTTTTTGAACACTGCCACAGTAACTTCTTGCAAGATACATCCATGAAGGCAAAAGAAACAAAAGCAAAAGGAACTATTGGGACTTCATCAAGATAAGAAGCTTTTGCACAGCAAAGGATACAGTCAACAAAACTAAAAGACAACCTACAGAATGGGAGAAGATATTTGCAAATGACGTATCAGATAAAGGGCTAGTTTCCAAGATCTATAAGGAACTTCTTAAACTCAACACCAAAGAAACAAACAATCCAATCATGAAATGGGCAAAAGACATGAGGAGAAATCTCACAGAGGAAGACATAGACATGGCCAACATGCACATGAGAAAATGCTCTGCATCACTTGCCATCAGGGAAATACAAATCAAAACCACAATGAGATACCACCTCACACCAGTGAGAATGGGGAAAATTAACAAGGCAGGAAACAACAAATGTTGGAGAAGATGCAGAGAAATGGGAACCCTCTTACACTGTTGGTGGGAATGTGAACTGGTGCAGCCACTCTGGAAAACTGTGTGGAGGTTCCTCAAAGAGTTAAAAATAGACCTGCCTTACGACCCAGCAATTGCACTGTTGGGGATTTACCCCAAAGATTCAGATGCAATGAAATGCCGGGACACCTGCACCTCGATGTTTCTAGCAGCAATGGCCACAATAGCCAAACTGTGGAAGGAGCCTCGGTGTCCATCGAAAGATGAATGGATAAAGAAGATGTGGTTTATGTATACAATGGAATATTACTCAGCCGTTAGAAATGACAAATACCCACTATTTGCTTCAAAGTGGATGGACCTGGAGGGTATTATGCTGAGTGAAGTAAGTCAATCGGAGAAGGACAAACAGTGTATGTTCTCATTCATTTGGGGAATATAAATAATAGTGAAAGGGAATATAAGGGAAGGGAGAAGAAAAAGTCTCCTAACTTGGGGAAACGAACTAGGGGTGGTAAGGGGAGGAGGGCGGGGGGTGGGGGTGAATGGGTGACGGGCACTGAGGGGGGCACTTGACGGGATGAGCACTGGGTGTTATTCTGTATGTTGGTAAATTGAACACCAATAAACAAATAATTTATTAAAAAAAAAAAAAAAAGGAAGAGGCCTTTCTTACCAGGGCCCCATCCTTGTACTTTTTCCTCACCATGTAGTGATGGAATGAACTTTGTAATGAAATGCAGAGACCATTACTATCAGAGACAAATGTTAGAAGGCTAATTTAAAGATATAGGAGTGGGAGAGGGTGGTCAAGTTTGATATATATACACCTAATATTTGGATTCTGTAGTTTATTAATCCATACATCAAATTTGTTTATAGTGCTCGGTAAATCTACTTACTGTAGTTCATGTGATTCATGATTTTGTGTTTGTTTGTTTAAACATCAAATATTTTAAATAAGTGACACAGGTTTTTTTTGTATGCTTCACAGCTGAATACAGGAGTGTAGCATACCCTGGACAAAAATTAAAACTTTCAAGGTGTAAACAAGACACTCCCACATATGCTGTTATTTGCTACTATTTCCACTAATGTTCATCATTGGTAAGCATTTGGACTAAGTCTCAAGAGCCAACAGATAATAGCTCAATCTAATATTTCATTGTGGCAGGTTTGGACTATCAGTTTCTTCCTCTGCAGTGAGAAACTGCCTCCCTGCCCCCTGGACCTGACCATTTACAGACTTAGCTAGTTCCACATTATGCTCAGGTCTATTATACTCAGTCCTTCACCTGATACTAAAGTGCATCACTAGTTAGAAGTTTTAGATCACAAGCAACAGAAACAAGCTTGTATTTATAAACATAGGAATGGAAAATATGTTTTGAGGACTATTTCCCAGAGTCCCAGGACAGGATTGCATTCAAGCCCACAAGAGAATCTGGATTTAGGAAGTGGAAAACAATTAGGACTCAGTGTTCTCTTTTGTTTCTACTTGGCACTGTACCTTTGCGTGTCCTTGTCCTCTTTAAATCCAGTTTTATGGGTCTACATGGCTAAATATGGTTACTCCACAGACTAATATGATAGTTCCAGATGCACGCTGAAGTTATCTGTCAATGCCAAGAGAAAATCTGATTGGCTTAATTTAAGACAAATGCCTTCCCCTACTTCATAGGTTGTGTGCAAGGTGAAAACTTAATTTTGGGGGGATATTTTGAAACATCAGATGATCTCTTTAGAATGTGATCATCCTAGATGAAGCATCAGAATGCAGTTCTGCCACATAGAGACGAAGACTGGGTTTTGTTCTAAGTCATCCTAGAGCTTGCCTTGGCTTTGATGTTTGCAGTATGTGAGGAATGTCTGCGGTAATGATAATCGTAGTAATATTGGACTTTTGTATGATAATTGCAGGTTTTCTAAGCTATGCAACATCAATTTGAGGTCAGTCAGTATTATTATAATTACACCAGATCTAGGGACATGGAGACACAGGAATTTAAGACGCCATGCTAAAGAGTTAGGACTCATCCAGGATTTCAGTGACGATCAAGTGGCTCTACAACTTGGGCTCAGTAGATTTGGTAATGGTATTGATTTCAGTCTCTGTCGTCTGAATTTCTATTTTCTTCTTTTTTTTTTTTTAAAAAAGATTTTATTTATTTATTCATGAGACACACACACACACACACACACACACACACACACACACAGGCAGAGACACAGGCAAAGGGAGAAGCAGGCTCCACGCAGGGAGCCCGACGTGGGACTTGATCCTGGGTCTCCAGGATCATGTCCTGGGCTGAAAGCGGCGCGGCGCTAAACCGCTGAGCCACCCGGGCTACCCTCTATTTTCTTCTTAATCTTTTTTTTTTTTTTTCCATTCCAGTTGCTCTAAAATCCCAAATGCTTTTCTTAATAGTTTTTTTTTAAAATAAAAAACTGTATTCTTCATGTAATAACAAATAGCAATGTAATCTGTCTATGGCAGTAGTATTTTATGTTTTGCTAATTTTTTTTTCCTTTGGTTAAACATTCTCCCGTAATTCCTTTTTTCCAACTAGCAATCATAACGATGGTGCATTTTATTTTGCCTTTTTTTTTTTGTAAGCAGAATTGATGCCTTATGGTACATCTACCTATAAAGTTTAATGTATTTAAATTAAATATCAGTTTAATCTCCAACCAGGAAAATATACTTTTGGTTGTTTTAATTGGGGATTGGTGAAGGCAATAAAGGACATTATTCAAAAGTGTATCTGCTTATATGAGTAACTTCACTCTAGTGATTATAGCAGTGATCTAGAGATGAATTTTGATACTGAAAGTTTGATACTGAAGAATGTAGAAGTCACATCCTTGAAGCTCACAGTCTCTTCCATTTATCCTTTTCACTTCTATACCAGTTCTCAGTTTTCAGAAGGAAAGAGGAAATATCAGCTACAGGAGTTGTTAAGAGATAAAAGGGACAGTACATCAGCAGTATCTAGAAGAGTTAAAGCCAGGGCATTCATATTTTATGAATTCATTTGCCTTTCTCACTCTCTTCTTCATTCTTCATATATTTTTTTGAGCCCCTACTATGCACAAGGGGTACAATGAAGGACAGAAATGGATGCTTGTTCTATGGGAACTTGTGGTAGTTCTCTGGGAACAAAAGGAGTTGAACTTTGCATAAATAAACTTAAAATTATAATTCTTATGGTTTTTAGGAAGAAAAAGCACATGATGTCTTGTAAACCTGGAATTCACTGGTCTAGGGAAGGCTTTCCTGGGAATAGAAGCTTTGCATTTAACTCTGAAGGAGGAGTTAATAGATTTTTTTCTTTAATACACAAGCATGTTTAATGCAGCATTGTGAATAGTAGAAAAATATCAATATAAAAGTCTAATCAGTGAGGGAATGCCACTTATATAATAAATATCCTCACAAAAGGATATTATGCACCCATTAAAAATTAATTAGAACTTTACCTTTTGATACAGAAGGATTTCCATGAAATGATATTGTGTAAGAAAATGAACATTTATTAAAACAAATAAACATAGGAAATATTCTACAGAGTAGTTTCCTCAAGGGAAAAAGAGGAGAAGCAGGGTGAAGATAGCTTTCTAGGCAAAGGAACAGCATCTGCAAAAGCTGTGAAGAAGAAAAGAATCTGAAAAATGGCTGATAGATCTCAGAAAATGGTGGGGTGGGGGTGGGATGTGAGGGGAGGAGGAGATGCCAGTTGAAGCAGAGAGATAAGCCAGACCATATAGGAATAATCCACGTGAAGGACTTTGTTGTTACCATTCAGTGAATGCTTTATACTTTTGAACTCCTTATTCTTTCATCACTTAGCAGTTGCATGCCATCACGTGCGGGTCCTGCAGAGTACTGAACATATATTAGAATCTAAAACATTATGCCTTGTACAAAGGAATTACTCCATAAGTCCCAGTTTTCTACTTTGCTTATCCCTCCTTTTCATGCTGCTCCTCCCATAAAAAAGTATAATGTAGCTTTATAGTTCTCACCACTCAGACTCAATACCCTTCTATGTTTTTGAACAAATGAGGTTAATAAGGTTACTGTCCCCTTATAATAGTAAAACTGAATGCCATTTCTTCATAAAATAACCTATGCACATATTTTTAAAAAGTAATTTCGTGCCTAATTATAAGAAATTTACAAAGAAGGCTGTTTGTTTGTGTATAAATATTCACACATAAGTAGACCAAAAAACGTAAAGTTGTTAGATGCTTGACCCACCGATGTTAAAGGAAAGTCAGCAGTTTTATTGGTAGCTGATGCAGTTTTGTCAGTGCTATGATTTAAAAAATAAAAAAATTGGGGTACCCAGTTAGTGGAGTGTCCAACTCTTGATCCCTGCTCAGGTCATGATCTCAGTGTTGTGAGGTCAAGCTCTTCATTGGGCTCTGTACTCTGCAGGGAGTCTGCCTGAGATTCTCTCTCCCTCTTCCTCTGCCCCTCCCCTGCTGTCTCTCTCTCTCTCTCTCTCTCAAATAAACATAAAAAATAAAGAATAATTCTGACAAATGTGTAAATTAAAAATATGTTGTAATTGGATTTCAGGAAGTTGGTATATATTCAAACTGTGCAAAAAAATTTCTTCTTTTGTATGTATAAGAGAGAAGTTCTAGACTTAAGTAATTATTAATGGCCTTTTCACTTTCATTATGTCTGGCAGGACTGCTGTTATTTGTACAACACATGGGGTAATTTTCCATTGTGAAGGACATATTATAGGACATCTATCATTCCGGATCTTCGCCCACTAAGTTCCTGCGGAGCCCTCAATCATTATAGCATTTTCCAAAGGGTTGGCAACCCTTTACTGAGAACTCCTGATCTGACTAGCAGAGAAGACAAGATACTGGGAGGATTAAGTTATACCAGAAGACTTCAACAACAACCCAAAAACCACACACACACACACACACACACACACACACAGTAATAGGGATGTTATAAAGTCACATATCTTTGGTAGAGAAGTAGAAAGGGGGATTAAGGTTTATGCATTTTAATGAGCCCACACCAGCCAAAGCTAGAATTGGACAATGAAGGAATAGAGAGAGGTAAATCTTGAGTGATGGCTATCATACAGAGAGGCAGGAAGAAGCAAGGGAGATATCACAGACTGGACATCCGCTGAGCAGAGATGGGCAAAGGCATGAAGTGAAAAGAAACATGTTTTGTCTAGGAGACAGTGATACAGCATTGCAGACATCTGCAAATTAGATCTTCCAAAAAAGGCCCATGGAGTTGACAGTTTACTGATTCGTCCTCTCCTCCCTCTCTCTCTCACCTTCTCATTGTTTTTCCTTTAATTACAAAACATAATTTATATTGCTGACTTCAGTTGAACTCTGTGAAATCTAGTCCAGGTAATGATTGCCTATGAGGACACCTAGAATGATCACTACTGATGTATTTCTACATAATTTATATAACATACGATAGCAATGGATGTCTGTGATTGTGTTAATAATGTTGGTGATAATGCCATGATAAAATACCTCTGAAGATAGCATTCATATTCATCTATAACAATGACAGAGAGCTCATGACTTTTCAGGAGAAGTAATTTAAAAGATACTTAAATTGGACAATTTTCATGTCTTAGCAAATACTGGCGACAAAAGACTAATAATGAATATTTAAAACATTAAATAATTACAATAATCAGTACTTTTTATCAAATATCTCCTATTAGCATTGCTTCATGTTCTGTCCCTCCATTTAATTGCATAATTATGCATTTTACCAGTAAATACTGGCAAGAGCCTAAAAATTATTTATTTGTGCTATGAAAAATGTAAAACCACCTTCTAGTTTCATGTATCTGATCTGCTGAAAAGAAAAAGAGGGAAGGAGAGGGCCTCATTCCCTGAAGTAATATTAAAATTACCTAACCTTTTAGATACTTCAGATTAAAAAAACTACACAGTACTACATAGTAATTTTGAAAATGAAGGAATCACAAAGTATAATAGTGCATTTTCATTCCTCTAAAGGTATTTTGTGATGGAAAATAAAACAATTATTAGTTTTATATCTATCTATCTATCTATCTATCTATCTATCTATCTATCTATCTATCTTATTGTTTTATCTATATCTAACTTTAATTATATTTCTTTCCACACTTCTTTTTCACAAATACTCTAACATTTCTGTGGGCTTTAAACTGTGTTTGCATTGTTGCATCTTGACACACATAGAAACACACGCACACACATGCAAGTCAAGAATTCAGATTAACATGGATGATTCCTAGTTATATCTACTACACTTTATTCATCTTTCCATCCTCTGCCCAGTACTTGGCACAGTGCCTTTCCTACACAAAATTCTCACAAAAATTGTCCAATTTAAGTATTGAACCAGTGACTGGCTAACCATTACTTACATAATAGTTTACATAACAATTTAAATGTGGCAAGAATATGAAATGATTATGAAGCTCATTTCAGTAAATTTCACAGTAGTCTTAACACGAAGTGTCTTATAAAAGTATTAAACTAATATGCTGATTCAGCCGGTGGTAGGTTTTGCCAACACTATTGGTAATTTTGCTTCTTAACTTCCCTCAGAGTTCTTGGGAAAACTGTTTTTGATAAACACTTCTAGATTTTTTATTGTTATATGTGACATTCTTTCTGTATGGATGGCTTTACTGCCTAGAAGCCATTGTCCTAAACTGCATTAAAATATGTATATTTTAAAGCTCTTAAAGGGAGGTAAGATTATTCCACTAACTAATGAGTTTTGTCATTATTCAATTCAAATTCCAACAGTTCTGTGAAGTTCCATCCGCATCCCTTAATGATTTAAGCAGTTAATCATTACTTCCTTTTACCTTTTAAAGACCTATGTGCTTTCCACTTCTAGTTCCTCATACTTGTTGTACTATTAGCTCCCTTTCCTAGAGCACGTGTCCACTCTCTTCACTTGGCTTGTAGGCTCCTTTAAGGGGTCAGGTCAGTTTTGCATATTTTCCCATCCCACTTAGGGCAGAAAGGCTTTAGCATGGCACCTTTAATGGCGTCTCTCTTTCCATTTACATTTTCCTCTCTTTCATCTGCTTTTAAGAATTGACACTTTAATAGATATCCTTCTTTGAAATTTCACTTGATTTATGTATGAATGAACATTTTAACAAAATGAGACTTTCTATGGACCCATTTTAACTTGTTTAGTCTAAATATTCTTGCTATTTTTAAGTGTGTATTTATGAATGCAGTCCCAGATGCCCCTGAGAAACATCCAGAATTATTTTTGAACATCATAAAAGCAAACAACTAAATTAAGTACCACACACAGATAACATGAATTGAGTGAGTCAGATGATTGCATGTCGAAAATGAAGACCAAGATTGCAAACATATTAAAAGGTTAGACATGGGAATCGCAGGAACCAAAGAAAAAAGTTACATATATAAAACAAAATAAACTGAAGATCATAATATTGAAGAAACTATAAATCACAGATACCACAATCTGGGAAGCCTATCTTTGTTCTCTCTTGGAACTTGCTTTTACTTTCTGACATAGCCCTTTGCTCTGTGCTCTGTTTCAGCATCTAGGATATGTAAATCTCACCCTCCAGTCTAAGTTGACTCATCAGTCAAGACGTAACTGAAATCCCAATAGTTTAGCATTTTCCCCAGGTACTTTATTCAGAGCAAAATAGCCATAAAAGTCATTTTTAAGGTCAATTCCATTTTATGATAATTTACACATCATGCCCAAAGCTTAAAATATGCTTATTATTACCCCCAGCTTCATTTTTTCCCGTACTAGGCTGCATTTTTAACGTTTGCTGCAAGCGGCTATGTTTTGAAGACTATATGATCATCCAGTTGTTAGAAACATTCCTGGGAGTTATTGAGGTGTAGACAAATTTTTAAAACATAAATTTTATTAATTGCTGTAATTTACGCTGAAACCACATAATGCCGTCATTCCCCGAACACTGCTCCACAGCAGCCCACCTAGAGCGGCCTGCTTTTCACGCAGGTATTCCCGTTTTAAGCAGTATCTTTTCCATCTCAAGTCAACAACCAGGGTCATCCAAAGTCGATACCAAATCTTTGATGATGCTTAGAATTTCCCTTTCACATAAAAAGGTACGTGCACAAGCGCCGCTTCTACCCCCTTCCCACCGCCTGCTGCCTCCCAGGCCTGGAAAGCCCCTGCACTGGGTAGGGGTCTGCAGAGCCGGCTGCTGATTGGCACGGTCTCCTGCAGGCCCTGCGCCCCACCTCCCCAGGGAGGTGCGACCCGGTCCCCCACGCCCCCGCTCTAACCCTGAGGCCCCCGCCCTCCGCCTTCCCGAGCCCAGGAGGGAGGTGTGGGGGCGCAGCCCCGCTCCGCCGAGGTCACCGGTTCCCAGGTGAGCGCCGCCGTCCTGCCGGCCTCTGCTCGCCCGGGCCCAGGTGTCGGGACGTGTAGGCCCCGGAGCCCGCAGGGCGGGCGGGGAGGGCAGGCTTTATAGTCGGCCGGCAGAGGGCTGGGTGGGGAGAGGGTTGGGTGTCGGGAGCTCAGGCGGGTCCTGAGAGCTTTCTGGCTGCGCGGGGTTTGCAGCGACACCGCTTCGGACTTGTTGCGACTGGTCCGCACGCCCGCCCGCCCTCGGCCGTGCGCCCGGGCCCGGGGAGGCGCGGCCGGGGCGGAGGCGGCCGGGACCTGACGCCGCAGGTAACTCCCGTCCCCTCCCTCGGCCTCGCCGTTTCCTGGGCGCCAAACGTTGGGCGGCTGGCGCGGCGGCGCGCGCTCGGGGCGCTCCTGGCGGTAAGTGGGGCTCGGGGGGCGCTCCCCGGCCGCGGGGGGCGGGGGGCGGGCGGGGGCTCCCGAGGCTGCCCCCGCGGTGGGCTGGCCCGGCGGGGGCGGAGGGATGGCGAGCACCGGGGCGGGATCGGCTGCTCCCCGGGGTGCAGAAGCCCCTTTCCTCTGTCTGGTCAACTTCCTCCGTAGTCGCGTGGGGAAGTTTGAAAAGTTAGGTCTCCGGCGGGGCGCGCTCGGCGGGGCGCGCTCGGCGGGGTGCGCTCGGGTTCCTCCAGGGGCAGGCGCCGCCCACCTCGGACGGGGACTGGCTTCCTCTCGGCTTCTGGAGCGCGCAGCAGACCGCGGGGCAGGGGGGCGGGGGGGCAGGGGGGGCAGGGGGGCGGGGGGCGGGGGGCGGGGTCTGGAAGCGCCTGGCGGGAGGGGGGAACGGGCCCGCGGGCCGGCCGCCGAGGGGCGCAGGCTGCCCAAGAGCGCGTGTGTCTTTAGGTCCCTAGTGCGGATGGACTGGGAAAGCAAGACAAGACTTACTCTGGACGAAATCTCTTCTGTTTGAATCCAGTTGCCTTGAGAATAGTTGAGACCTGTGCTTTCCCAAGTCCAGTCGGCGGCCTGTGTCCTTGGTTCGCTCGCCAGGGTGATTCTAGTACATACCAGATGTTGAGAACCAGTGTGCCCAGAGGAGATAGCTTCTGGAAAGGTAGTCGGAGACTGTAGGCCTATTCTTTGTGACACGTTCGTTAGGAGAATGATTACCCCCTATAAGGTGTGTGAGGAGGCTGAGAATGTGTGTGTGTCAGTTATTGCATTCATGAGGATGTAAAGAGACAATGGTGCTTTATGTGGAGGAGGCTGTGGGAACGAACACAGGATACCTTGCTGACTCTGCATGCAGGGATGAGGTTCTAAGTTCTGGGATTTCTGACCCAGAAGTGGAGAGGAGAACTCCGAGGAGGTCAGAACACAAAGAAAAGCCGTGCTGGCGCACTCAGGGCTGGAGACCACGATGTCCAGCAACTCATTTCCAGATTCCCACTTACTACACATTTTGCCAGGTTCCTGGCAGGCACCTCCCCTCTTTCCCTTTCTCATCCCCAACCAATGCAAGAGCCCCAGGGAAATCCATGACTGAGGCTGAATCAGCCCTGACATGAAATAGGACAAGGGAGCATGATGAAAGGGCCTTAGAAGAGAAATCGAGTTTTTGTTTGTTTGTTGGGTTGATTTTTCAAAATAACTAGGGAATGAGAATGGTGTGAAGCCGGATGAAGTGGGAGTTAGGGGTCAGTCTTTGTTTTGTTTGTTTCCCAGGATGATGGCAGTCCCCACACCTTCCTGTTTCAAATTCCACCCCCTGGCTTTTGGGTTTAGGGCACACGTGGTGTACACACCTATTAAAGAGTGCTGGCTGCACCCTGCAGAGCTGAGGGGCTGGGTAGATGCTGCCTTTAAAGCTGGCACATTCTAGACCACAGATGCTTAGAACTTATTGTGGGAAACTTTGCCTATTGAACAGTTGCTGAAAGGGATTGGCATAGATGGAGACAAACCACACCTATGGTGCTGACTCAGTAGTGTCTTTTGTGATTACTCTCTGGAGATTATTACTATTAACAGACTAAACTCTTTTGGGGTGGTTTAATTAATTTTATTATTCTTTCTATTATATCTTCTCCTGCTACGATATCCCCTTATTGTTTATGGTGGAGGTTCATACATGGAGTATTTTCTTGACCATGACTTAATGCTGCAGCAACTCACCTACCTGTTTCCTGTCCAATTATATTATACAGTAATGAGTTTCCAAGATGTAATATTACACTTTAAGTCTTGAGAATCTTGTGGATGAAAGTGTGATCCCAGTGAAGCAGGCCTCTTCTATAACATCTGGCTGGAGGAGAGCTTTTGAAAAGGCCCCACTTAGCTTAATTTAACTAATTATTTATTAAATTACAAGTTGTCCTTGTCTAGCTAGTTAGGTAAGTTTGTATATCTGCTCTCTGTAACTTGTAAAATAGGAGTGTTCCAGGGGGTGTTTCACAATTCAATGTCTGTTAAACACAATGTTACTGCTTATTTTGTACTTTTGTTTATTGAATTATTTCTAATCTGGGAGTGGGATGTATGAGGAATTTTGTTGGCAAGTTTATCATTTGAAAATGATCATACAGTCTCCCTATCACCCCCCAAATAGTGTTCTAATTGATGGTTATGGATTTTAAGGTACCCTGGATTAAATTTTATACAAATAGCACCTAAGCTCCACCAAACAATTAAATCCACCAGTACTTCCCTGAGAAAATGTGAAGCCTTCAGATGGACCTTCCCTTTTACTGAGGTAGGCCAGTGGACATTAGCCTTGTTTTGTGATGTCTGCCCCAGCCCCCAAGGGTGGAGTAGGGTTCCCAGGGGGTCTGTACTTCTAATCCTTAGAAACAGAGAACTGTGGGCTACTGCCATAGGAACTGGGGAAATGATGGGCTCCAGTAAAAGGGGCATGTGTGGAGGTGAAGTGGAGTGGGAGCAAGTTGGCTCTGGGACTGGGAAGGAGAAGGCTTATTAAGAAGTCAAGAGGTTAACATATATAGGAGGTAGGAATGAGGGATCAGAGAGGCAAATGATGTTTTCAGCAGCTGTGATGCTGTGAGGCGATGAGACTGGGTTGGAGAGATGATCCAGACATAAGGGTTATTCACCCATTGGGCACATCTGTGTTGGGAAGTGTTTGAATCATTGATCATAGCTGATATGAGGAACCTTTTCCTCAGGGACATCTAATTACTACTCAGTTTATAATTTTGTTTTATTTTCATACTGTCCTTAGGAGGGAGGCCAGATGTCCCCTAAAGGCACATGACTTTTATCTTTTGAACTATATATCAAGTGATTTGTAGACTGCACCCATTTCTGGGGAAGGTAAATTAGTGATGGTCAGCCTTTTGAGAATTGGCATAGGGTCAGGTGTAATTTCCATGTTACTGGCAGTCCTGATATCTAAAGTTTACACCAAATTTATGCAGTCCTGATGTCTAAAAGTTATGATTTTGTGCTCTAATACTCTCCATTAAACATGCACATAAAACAGCACTATTTTGTGCTGAGCAATGTGATGATTCACTCTAGGTAGGAAGGTTAATAAGATACTGTTCCTGGATCTCAGGAAGCTTACAGTTAGGGACCTAATAACATTTACAAGTACAAAAAAAATAATGAATCTGGTCCACTTATGATTTCCTTCATATTCTCTGGATGTTCCAGCAGATAGTGTATATGTCCATTAATCACTTGTGAAATTAAACATTAGCAGACCTGACTTAGTCGTGATTTTGGACAAAGTACCTAAATTCTTTTTTTTTTTTTTTTTTAAGATTTTATTTATTTGACAGCACAGGCAGAGGGAGTAACAGGCAGAGGAAGAGGGAGAAAGCAGACTCCCCGCTGAGCAGGGAGCCCTAGGACAGGGGATGGGGGCACCATCCTAGGACCCTGAGATCATAGCTTGAGCCAAAGACAGATGCTTAACCAACTGAGCTACCCAGGTGCCCCCAAAGTATCTAAATTCTATTGGCCTCTCGGGTGTGTCCCATCCTACTGGGAGATTCTCTGTGATCACTTCGTATTAAGGGTACCAGAAAATAATGTTAACTAACATCTCTCCACAGTCTCACTGGGAAGCTCATTATTTTTACTTGTTTTGTCACATTTTCATTTCAAAGGGTTTTAGTTCTCTATTTATTGTCAGGTTGCTTCTCTGATTAAATGAGCATTTCTCTTTTGGGGAAGAAAAGGCAGTTTTCAAAGCACCAAAAAGTGGCATCTTCCACTTCAGTGGCTGCAGTAGAGTCACTCAGCAGAACTTTTGTCCAGGCTGTCATTTATTTCCATGCACAGGCAATGATGGCTTTCATTCTTAACAGCACATTGCTCCAACTACTTAGTCTCCTCTGACTCATTCAACAGCTGTTTCTGTTGTTTTAAAATAATTGCCTTTTTCTTGAATAAATGTGACTTCTGAATTATTTGTTGGAGAAGGGCAAAAGCCAGCTAAGTTCTTAGAGTGAGAAGCTAGTGACCAAGTCTCCCCCTGCCCCCACCCCAGTGACTCCTTGCTTCAAATGCATGCCTTCCTTCTCTTCATCTCTTCTTGTCTCTCTAATCTTTTGTCCAATCTTATGGCGGTTTCTGGCCTCTTTGTTCCTTCTCCATGTTTCTCTTCCTTTTCTTTCTTTTCCTCTGTCTTCCCCTCCCTTCTTTCCTCATCCCCTTTCATCCTTAAGCTCATCTTCATTTTCTGTTCCACCTCTCATCTTTTCTTTTTCCTTCTCTCCCATTCCCTACTTTTATTTATGTGGCTGTCTCTCCATCTGTTCACCTATTTGTCTTTATTTCTGTCTGTCATCTCTCAGTATCAGTACACTTTTCTATTTTGGTACATTGTGGGCTTCTAAAAACCTATAAGATTCAAATAATATGAAAATCAATAACATATATTGCAGAGGTAATTTTATAAGGATCAAATATAAATAAAATTGCCAGTTATACTTTAAATGTTAGAATCATTTAGGGTTAGGTTAGAACCCTAACCTTAACCCTAACACTATTCAACAATATGGTTCTGACATGTGTACATGTGTTCAGTGATCATCTCATTAGAACTAAAGATTTGCCTTCTTTGACATGTTCAATAATTACCATCTTTGCCGTTATTATACTCAGCTTCTTAGATAAGCATTTTACTAACATAGAGACTTTCATTTTTCCATTTTCCTAAAACTGAGATAAAATAAGTTGAAGTTTCAATAAAATATTCAAATAAGAGTACAAATAAGAATAAAAAGAAGAATGGTGTTACTGAAACTGGATATTAACATGCCCGCAGCCTCTGCAGTAAGTTGCAATGTTTATTAATTGATGGATTGAAAACTGGGTTTATCATAGGAAAGGTACTCTTTAGTGTCAGCATCTAATGTAGGAAGGTTCAAAGATCGAAAAAACCTAAGTAGGGATCAACTGTACATATAATCAAAACTTACTTTAAAGAAATTTCAGTAGGAAAATGACACTAAAGAAAATCAAAAGTACTCTAAGGCTACTGGACCCAAAATAAAGTTCCGCAAAAGTTGGGACAGAAGCCCGTGAACATCCTAATTAGTTATATGCATGTGTCACACATAGAATAAATGACTTGAGTTAAAGAAACTAATTATTATATTTGATTTTCATATCCTAGGACAGTGGTATCATTATTTGGGGGTATCTTCTCTCTTTTCCATCATGCTTACACCGGTGTGGGCCTTACAGACAAATGGGAGTGAAACAGAAGAGCTGCCAGGTGCAGTTTCTGGTTCAGGTCTGGTTTATAGATGACTAGAGCTTTATAAGCGTCAGCCTTTGCTCAGTCATTACTGTTACCCAGAGTAGAACCACTGTCACAGGAATTTAGCACAATTGTGAAGGAACACTGTTTATGTGTAATCCACAAGACCTAGAAACCCATTTTACAAATCCAGCAGCATTTTATGCATTTTTTAAAATACTTATTTATTTATTTATGAGAGAGAGAGAGAGAGAGAGAGAGAGAGGCAGAGACACAGTCAGAGGGAGAAGCAGGCTCCATGCCGGGAGCCCGATGTGGGACTTAATCCCCGGACTCCAGGATCTCGCCCTGGGCCAAAGGCAGGCGCCAAACCGCTGAGCCACCCAGAGATCCCCCCATTTTATGGATTTTAAAAAATATATATTTATGTATACCTTTTTGGTTAACTTCTGTGTGTGCCAGTGTTCTATGAGCAAGTGAGAGGAGCCAATGAAGAAAACAACAAAAGATCTAAAGTAGGGTGGGCTAGGTTTCCAATCAGATTTTTTTGGGGGAATTTCTGAGGGAAAGTAAAAAAGAAGTACTTCATTTCATCTCTGATATAGCTATCTACACAGGCTTAATTAAAAGTGAATCCTGAGGGAAAAGACTAATGTAGGCTTGCTAGACATTGAGATTGCTTTACATGTTCTGTTTACTTATATGGCTCTTTATACAAATTAAATTATACAAATTAAAATCTTTCCACACTAGATAGGTTATTAACACTTCATATTTTTTGGCATATTAACTAAATAAACTTGTGTCCACTTGCACAGTTTCTGCAATATTATTTCTCTTATAAACCTCTACTTTTATTTTTTAAAAATATTTTTGTTTATTTATTTTAGAGAGAGCTCGCACATGCAAGTCAGGGGAGGAGCAGAGGGAAAGGGACAAGTAGACCAGGAGCACAACATAGGGCTCTGTCTCAGGACCCTGAGATCATGACCTGAGCCGAAATCAAGAGTCTCAGATGCTTAACAGACTGAACACCCAGGCGCCCCAAACCTCTACTTTTTAATAGTCCAAGGTCTTTTTTTATTGCTGCTAAATACATAAAACACTGACTTTTGATAGCCATTCGTTACTAACATGCATAAGGAAAATACATTTTCTTAAGACATTTTATTTGCAAACTTTCACTTTTTCATAGATGAAGGACACTGTTTTTGTTATCTGTATTTGGAAAGCCACTTTACTAGTTCATATTGGAACACTTGTTTATGATGTTTTCCTACAGCACCTGTTCTTCTGTAAATGTCAGTGTGTACCAAGATTGACTTTCTGTTGTCTTACGTAGATTCAAAAGCTGGGACAAGAAGGCATCGGAGACGCGGTCAACATTTCACTTGGTAGGGCCCTTGTTGCTAGTGGTGCTCTCATCTAAATATATCAAGCCCTTGTTCTGTATCATACAGAGGTTCAGAAACTGAGGTTGAGAGATCTTGAACCCACTTCCGGTGGTAATCAGGGAATTGTAGATAGGTGCTTTGAAGTGGGGAGGGTTGGTAAGACAGGCTGATGAGGGTGAGGAAATAGACCTCTTGTTATTTCCCCTTTGTGATTAAGAGTAAGAGAAGAATGGAACATTGATCTCAGCATACTTAAAATGTAAGACAATAGGCCTTAACTAAACAGCAGTGATAGTCAAAATAAGGAATTCCCAATATGACAGAGGCACAGATAAATGAGAATAAACAGCATGGTGGCCTTTGAGCAACTTCCATTTTAGTGAGGGGGATACAGGCAATGGCAAGTAAACAAATACCTTGATTATTTTTACGTAATAATAAGTGCTCGATGTTAAATAAAACCAGGTAATAGAATTAAACATGGCAGAGAGGGTAGGTCCTTTTTTAAAATGGGAGGTCTGGAAGACCTCTCTAAGGAGGTGCCCCATGAATAAGAATGAAAAGAAAGAGAATTCCAAGCTGTTGGAACAACTATTGAAAACATCCTAAAATGAGAATTAACTTGGCATGTTCCCTGTAAAGACTGTAAGCCAGGGAATATGTCTAGAAACCAGTTGAATACATGAGTCTGGAGCCTGAGGGAACAGTCGCATCTAGAGATTTTCAAGTCATCATGGACATAGAATATTTTCTGATGGAAGACTAGATGACATTATCCTGGGGAGAATATTGCCAGAGAAGAGTGAAGGGACAGCTAAGTCAAGTTCCCAAGTCCAAGCCCAGACAGCAGGAAAATAAATAGCTTTGATGACTTAAGAAGGAAATTCTTACCTTCTGTCCTACAATCCAGTATTGAGAATATCTTGGCAATGATTTTCAGATACCATTGGCAGTAACAGTAGTCACTTAAAAATCATTTCCCCTAGTACTGTAGCATTCTCACGGAAAAAATAAACAAAAACCCAGATACTGATCCTGTTGTAAGTTTTGCCTACCTTTAGTGTAGAGAGATATACACACACTTCTTGAACCCAGAATCTAGGTTTGCATTAGATGTTGTGTGTTGGATAAACTTCAGCCTTACACTGCTGTTTTACCATGTTGGAAAATATGGGCTTTTAAACTCAGCACTGCTCTGGAATAAATACTCTAATTTCACCTTAATGGTATACTACACATCTATAATCATAATCCATTTAAACACCCAGTGAATCCTTTCTTCCTGCTGAAATAACTTCATATTATAACAGAAGTAATATCAAAAACAGGAGAGAAATAAGTCCTACTTTACAGCTAATTTGTATCACTATGTTGAAAAACAAGACTTGGAACTTCATTTCATGAAGATTAAATACCCAGAAACTATTTTCAGAATGACTTTAACATAATTAAACATTTCAAAATGCAGTTCTTAGGGGAGAATTCCCAAATGACACTTGATAACATTTCTATCCTACTGACAAAGTGCTCATTTGAAATTAGTATTTATGTTTATTTTTATAGAGATCTGTGGATTTATCTAATTAGTTTTATAATGCTCAGGGGGTTTCTAATTACTCTTTTAAGAGTCCTGTTCTGTGGGCAGTATTTTGTATCACAAAACTAACCTCCATTTAATAGAAACAAATAGGTGCTTCAGTCTGAAGAGTTCTGCACGGATACTATCATTTAAAAAAACTTACCCTTCAGGATTTTTTGGCCTATCATAATCAGCTCTCATAATGTTATAGTCAGTTATTAAATAAGTATATTATTAGCTTGTTATGTAACAGTTATGTACTGAGCATTAATAATCGTGCTAAACAGAGATAATCTTCACCATCACAGAGTTTATAGCCTAGTGAAGAAGGTAGAGAGTAATGCATTTAAATAATGCACGGAAGGTGATAATATGTGCAACACTGCTATATAAGCTCCTTACAGGGACTCTGTTCCTTCACCGGGACGTTGGGGATAGCACAGCACACTGTGAGCTACTTATTCAGACCTCATGAAGTGAATGCAGTTATTTTAATTTTTTTTTCCTTTTTGGTCACTGAACCTATATAGCTTTAGTTTCCCATATTCTGTAATTGTTTACGTGTTGCTCTGTAAGAATTATTAAACTGTTTTAGATGAGGCATTTTGAATTACCTATGACAGTCAACTTAGTACATAAATGGAAAAACAGGAGGGTATTCTAAAGTAAAAAATAACTATTGGAATAAATCTCTTAAAAATTCATTTTTTCCCCAAAGCAAAAGAATACATATATATTGATAAAAATTTGGTAAATACAGAAAAGTGTAAAGAAGTTTTTAAAAATCACCCATAAAACCACTTCTCCAAGGTAGCCACTTTCAATTTTATGTATGTCTTTTTATTTTTATTTTTGGATGAACTTTCTTTAATTATAACTCTGTTCTCATATAGTTTGATAACATGCTTGTTACCCATAGAGTGTCATCATTTTTGTATGCTATTAAAACTACTAGAGGCAGATTTTGACTGTCTTGGCTTGGCTTTTTGTTTTGCATTTGAAAATTGGTGTGTAGAATATTCTTTAAGTTCAAAAAAGAAAATTAAGGGGCTCCCGGGTTAAGCATCCAACTCATGATTTCAGCTCAGGTCATGATCTTAGGGTCCTGAGATCCAGCCTGCCGAAGATTCTCTCTCCCTTCTCCCTCTGCACTCTTTCTTCTACCTGTGCTTGCTCCAGTGAATTCTCTCTCTCTCTCTCTCTCTTAAAAAAAAAAAAAAAAAAAAAAAAGCTGAATTATGAAGGCTGACTTAGGAGATAGGAGAAACTGAGAAACTGAGATGAAGGACTTTAGGCAGTTCTTGTCACACTAGAAGCACTTTTTTAACCACCTCCCCTCCCCCAAATAACCTTAGCAAGTTTGTGGGTATTACACATCTTTTCAGCAGGTAAAATGAATATCCTGTTAGAATTTTGTCAAGGGTGCCCTGGAGCCCAACTCATTGCACATGATAGGACTCTTTCAAAGATCTGTCCTCTACTTGATTGATTATATACAGAAAGTGGATACTCATGAAGAAAATAAGAGAAAAATAGAGCCTTATTGTTAAGTAAAATTCTCTCCTATATTACTGTTACTAGGGTGTGGGGGTTCAGGGATCCAAAAGCTCAGGCTCAGCCACTCACTGCTTATAAAATCCAAAGGCAGACAAGAAGTAGTGAATTGAGAAAGTTTATTGTAGTGAGGCCACCTCTGGGGAGACAGTGGACCAGCACTTCAAAGTCTGTCTCCAAAGTGCTGAAAATACTTTTCTTTCTTTCTTTCTTTTTTCTTTCTTTCTTTTTTCTTTCTTTCTTTCTTTCTTTCTTTCTTTCTTTCTTTCTTCTTTCTTTCTTTCTTTCTTTCTTTCTTTCTTCTTTCTTTCTTTCTTTCTTTCTTCTTTCTTTCTTTCTTTCTTTTCTTTCTTTCTTCTTTCTTTCTTTCTTTCTTCTTTTCTTTCTTTCTTTCTTTCTTTCTTTCTTTCTTTCTTTCTTTCTTTCTTCTTTCTCTTCTTTTTCTTTAAGGATTTTATTTATTTATTCATGAGACACACACAGAGAGAGGCAGAAACATAGGTAGAGGAAGGGAGAAGCAGGCTCCATGCAGGGAGCCCAATGCAGGACTTAATCCCAGGACTCCAGGATCACGCTCTGAACCAAAGGCAGACGCTCAACTGCTGAGCCACCTAGGCGTCGCACTTCCACATTTCTATAAGGAAAATGTGGGACAAAGGTCAGTGGGCAAATGCAGATGAGCAGAAGAGGTCAGCTGATAATTGTCTTGGAGTCAGTCAGAAGGAATCTTGCTGGCTCAGAGCAGTTCTTATTGCTTGAAATTCCCATCATGGGATGTTTTGCCTGTAGGGTCTTTTGCCTGAGTTAAGAGATAAGCTGGGAAGAAGAATTTAGTCAATTAGAAAGTACACACTGAGGTCAAAATGGAAGTGTTTGAAGTCATCTTTCATTACTATCTAACAATTTATTTTAGTAGTCTTTATGGCTGATACAGAGTTGAGAGCTTTTTATCTCATTTAGTCCTTTTGCAGTCAGTACTGTTCTTTTACCCGTTTTTCTGATGAG
Source organism: Vulpes vulpes (assembly GCF_048418805.1). NCBI lineage: Eukaryota > Metazoa > Chordata > Mammalia > Carnivora > Canidae > Vulpes > Vulpes vulpes. The sequence continues at coordinate 151,048,563 of NC_132780.1, forward strand.
GGACATGAGGCTCAGACCCTGAAATTTCATGACCAAAAACTTAAGACCAGTTTGTGGCAGAGTAGAAGACAAAACTTGGGCCATCTCACCCACTCTGTGTCACTGAACCAACCAGTGATTTGTCACTCAACCCTACTCTCCCACTTCACACAATTAAAAGATGACTCTTCTGATCTTAAGATCATTTAAAATATTAATTCTGGCACCTAATATATATGCTGTTTGTTTCTGCAAACTGTATCAGTGTGTTTCTATTGATTCATCTGAACGATTGTTACATATATTGATCAGGATCAGGACAAGATGGAACACTTTATAGCACAAGATACAACCCCATTAGGATGACCTTATTCTTTTCATTAGAGCTTCTGGAATGCTAGTATCATGATAGAATGTTATTCAGGAGCAGTTTAGTTGTTGTTAAAACAGTAATTTGCTTTAATTTCACTTGCATTTTAAGCCATGCATAGAGTAATTCCACTTGCATTTTAAGCTATGCATAGAGTATTCCTCTGCAGTTTGACTATCTAGTGTACGCTCTCTGAGAAAAATGTTTATTGTTTTTTCTATGAATTTCTCTATAGGAATTACTTCATGATTCCAATGACAGTAAACGATTATGTTTTAATGTTGTTAACATATATTGGGAGTCTTTATATTCTTATATCCGGTCTATCATTTAAACTGGGGATGGAAAATGTATTGAGTAACAGGTAATATACACAAAACCTGGAATTAAGTACTTTGACATGAAAGCAATAACACCACACCATTGCCGAATTTAAAGAAATTAATAAATGTTCAGATATTAAGCAAATGGAATTTTTATTTATTAAAATTTATATTTTTTTATTTATAAAATGAATTGGAGGTATTTAGTTTTCATGAGTTTGATAAGATAGGTGATTCTATTTGTGATTTACCTATGGAGATATTTGCAACTAGAACCCTATGACTGGGTGTGCTGTGTGTTCATGTATTCTTTGGCCTGCTGAAAATCAGACTCTGTGTCAGACTGCAATTGGTACTCTTGGGCCATTTTGTTGTAAGTATTATTATAAAGCCAGCTGAGAATTTTTTAATAAGTTTGGATGCCAAAATTTGATACCAAATTGTACTTGACAACTTGACTATTATAGTCAATTTTTAAATTTAATAGTATCATCTTTAATATTTTAATTGTCATCTTAAGTTTCTGGTAATCAAATTCCAAGTCAAACACAATCTAGACACCTAAAAATTCAAGGGAAAAAGAGATACATAATTTTCAACTGTTGTGGAGCATGGATTAAATATGACCTCATCTTAACTTGATTATGTCTGCAAAGAAGACACTATTTCCAAATAAGATCACATTCACTGGTACCGAGGGCTTGAACTTGAACATACCTTGTTAGAGGACATTGTTTAACCCATAACAGCATTTAGGAGTTGTATACTAACAGCCTAAGACAGAAGTGGGAAGAGGATTTTGGAGATACCAGCAGCTGTGATCCTTTTTGTGTTTCTTTTAAAGTCTTGACATTCGAGGGATCCCTGGGTGGTGCAGCGGTTTGGCTCCTGCCTTTGGCCCAGGGCTTGATCCTGGAGACCCAGGATCGAATCCCACATCAGGCTCCTGGTGCATGGAGCCTGCTTCTCCCTCTCGCTCTCTCTGTGACTATCATAAATAAATTAAAAAAAAAAAAAAGTCTTGACATTCGATCATCTACTTGTACATTAGTAACCATAACCTCCAACTATTTGTGATAAGAAAGTTGTAATTTCTCTTTGGAGCATTTTTCCACTAACCTGTTGTTTCAGAAGTCTTTTTAATGAATCTTCTTAGATCAGAAACCATAAACAAGTATGTCATTTGCATATTTAGTTTTGTGATAAAACTGCCAAAACATTTTCCAGAGTAGCCCATGAATTGAAATCTAATGTTTAATACCTAGTTTTGTATCCTTTATAGATTTAACACTTAGAATTTATACTTTCCACAAATCACACCAAAGATTCAATATCAAATAAATTTGTAATGCTTTTGAGGCATAGATTTGAAACCCTTATTTTATAAGTCAATTTTTTTGGAATGAGTCACTTAACTAGCAGATGACCTTAGTGGTCGGTTTAGCTTTTACATGATAGTGAAATTTTATTTTTCTTTATTCATTAACTATTATGTATGTTTATATATACTTTCTAGGAGTTTTTAATGGTTATTAATAAAATAATGCAGCTTTACATGCTTAAAGGTATACCCAATTAATTTTGTCCTCAAATTACACCCTTAAAATGTTCAGCAGTTGAGCTCTTGAGAGTGCCATATTAAATCTGTAACTAAATGCAGGTGCTGTTTTATTGTAATACTCACTTATGCAAGTACCATTACCTTACTGTTCTCCCTTAAAATTTGTTTCTAAATAGTTCCTTCACAATTATCCCTTGTAAACAGCTCTTGTGATAAATGTGTATCTCTAGGCAGGGGTTAGAGGGTATAGCTTCTCTAGCAGGACAATATCAAGCATATTTATTTTTTATCTTAACTCTTATGTAATATCTCAACTTCCACACTCATAGCCATTGCATTTTTTCTATGATGTGTTTTTCTGCATTGCATCTGGCATTCCTATTTGATTAATCCTATATAGTGTTTTACTTTTTTCATCTTCTGTTGTTTTGTTTTGTTTTGTTTTCCCTCATTAACTTTTTGTCTCTGTCCTCATGGTTTTATTTTGCTTTCATGGTCCTCTTGATCTCTGTGATTTCACAGTTTACCTATAGCTCAAGAATGAATTTTTTTTTTTTTTTTTACAGTTGCAGAGTATATATTTATGTAGATAAAACTTGGGAATCAATAGTTTTTTTTAAAGCACTTCATGCATTTTAACTTCTAAGTAGATAATAGGTGTTTAACCTCACATATTATAGGAATCCAAAAGTTACATTTTAAAAATTAGGAAATAAGTGCTAAGAAAATTTAAGATTTTTGTAAACAACCAACAGTTAACTACTGTCTTAAGCAATTACAAATAACAGATGTGATTTTCATGGGATCACTGGATGCCATCCCTTTATGAACTGGAATTGTCAAATGAACACCACACCTCACTAAATCTTGGGGAACTACACTCTATTCCAATGGATTGATTCTATCAAGTAAATGAAAATCTTATTTCTTTGTTAAAATGAGTCCAGTATTATGTGCACAAAAGAACTTTAATGAGTGTCAAAAGGTCTTTAATTAGTAGTACAATACCATGCATATTAAGTGAGCAACTTGATGAAGATTTCTCAACCATGGCACCATTGACATTTTGGGCCAGATAATTTTTTTTTAAATAAATTTATTTTTTATTGGTGTCCAATTTACCAACATACAGAATAACACCCAGTGCTCATCCCGTCAAGTGCCCCCCTCAGTGCCCGTCACCCATTCACCCCCACCCCCCGCCCTCCTCCCCTTCCACCACCCCTACTCGTTTCCCAGAGTTAGGAGTCTTTATGTTCTGTCTCCCTTTCTGATATTCCCCACACATTTCTTCTCCCTTCCCTTATATTCCCTTTCACTATTATTTATATTCCCCAAATGAATGAGAACATATAATGTTTGTCCTTCTCCGATTGACTTACTTCACTCAGCATAATACCCTCCAGTTCCATCCACGTTGAAGCAAATGGTGGATATTTGTCGTTTCTAATGGCTGAGTAATATTCCATTGTATACATAAACCACATCTTTATCCATTCATCTTTTGATGAACACCGCGGCTCCTTCCACAGTTTGGCTATTGTGGACATTGCTGCTATAAACATCGGGGTGCAGGTGTCCTGGGATTTCATTGCATCTGAATCTTTGGGGTAAATCCCCAACAGTGCAATTGCTGGGTCGTAGGGAAGGTCTATTTTTAACTCTTTGAGGCACCTCCACACAGTTTTCCAGAGTGGCTGCACCAGTTCACATTCCCACCAACAGTGTAAGAGGGTTCCCTTTTCTCCGCATCCTCTCCAACATTTGTGGTTTCCTGCCTTGTTAATTTTCCCCATTCTCACTGATGTGAGGTGGTATCTCATTGTGGTTTTGATTTGTATTTCCCTGATGGCAAGTGATGCAGAGCATTTTCTCATGTGCATGTTGGCCATGTCTATGTCTTCCTCTGTGAGATTTCTCTTCATGTCTTTTGCCCATTTCATGATTGGATTGTTTGTTTCTTTGGTGTTGAGTTTAAGAAGTTCCTTATAGATCTTGGAAACTAGCCCTTTATCTGATATGTCATTTGCAAATATCTTCTCCCATTCTGTAGGTTGTCTTTTAGTTTTGTTGACTGTATCCTTTGCTGTGCAAAAGCTTCTTATCTTGATGAAGTCCCAATAGTTCATTTTTGCTTTTGTTTCTTTTGCCTTTGTGGATGTATCTTGCAAGAAGTTACTGTGGCCAAGTTCAAAAAGGGTGTTGCCTGTGTTCTCCTCTAGGATTTTTTTTTAAATTTTTTAAATTTTTATTTATTTATGATAGTCACACAGAGAGAGAGAGAGGCAGAGGCACAGGCAGAGGGAGAAGCAGGCTCCATGCTCCAGGAGCCCGATGTGGGATTCGATCCCGGTTCTCCAGGATCGCGCCCTGGGCCAAAGGCAGGCGCCAAACCACTGCGCCACCCAGGGATCCCTCTCCTCTAGGATTTTGATGGAATCTTGTCTCACATTTAGATCTTTCATCCATTTTGAGTTTATCTTTGTGTATGGTGAAAGAGAGTGGTCTAGTTTCATTCTTCTGCATGGGGATGTCCAATTTTCCCAGCACCATCTATTGAAGAGACTGTCTTTCTTCCAATGGATAGTCTTTCCTCCTTTATCGAATATTAGTTGACCCTAAAGTTGAGGGTCCACTTCTGGGTTCTCTATTCTGTTCCATTGATCTATGTGTCTGTTTTTGTGCCAGTACCACACTGTCTTGATGACCACAGCTTTGTAGTACAACCTGAAATCTGGCATTGTGATGCCCCCAGCTTTGGTTTTCTTTTTTAAAATTCCCCTGGCTATTCGGGGTCCTTTCTGATTCCACACAAATCTTAAAATAATTTGTTCTAACTCTCTGAAGAAAGTCCATGGTATTTTGATAGGGATTGCATTAAACGTGTAAATTGCCCTGGGTAACACTGACATTTTCACAATATTAATTCTGCCAATCCATGAGCATGGAATATTTTTCCATCTCTTTGTGTCTTCCTCAATTTCTTTCAGAAGCGTTCTATAGTTTTTAGGGTGTAGATCCTTTACCTCTTTGGTTAGGTTTATTCCTAGGTATCTTATGCTTTTGGGTGCAATTGTAAATGGGATTGACTCCTTACTTTCTGTTTCTTCAGTCTCATTGTTAGTGTATAGAAATGCCATTGATTTCTGAGCATTGATTTTGTATCCTGCCACGCTACCAAATTGCTGTATGAGTTCTAGCAATCTTGGGGTGGAGGCTTTTGGGTTTTCTCTGTAGAGTATCATGTCATCTAGGATTTATCCCTGGGACACAAGGCTGGTTCAACACTCGTAAAACAATCAATGTGATTCATCATATCAGCAAGAGAAAAACCAAGAACCATATGATCCTATCCTTAGATGCACAGAAAGCATTTGACAAAATACAGCATCCATTCCTGATCAAAACTCTTCAGAGTGTAGGGATAGAGGGAACATTCCTCAACATCTTAAAAGCCATCTACGAAAAGCCCACAGCAAATATCATTTTCAATGGGGAAGCACTGGGAGCCTTTCCCCTAAGATTAGGAACAAGACAGGGATGTCCACTCTCACCACTGCTATTCAACATAGTACTGGAAGTCCTAGCCTCAGCAATCAGACAACAAAAAGACATTAAAGGCATTCAAATTGGCAAAGAAGAAGCCAGATAATTTCTTAATGCAGGCAGCTGTCCTGTGTATATGGAAGTATGTTTAATAGCATCCCTGACCTCTACGTAGTACCTGAAAGTAGCACAAACATATTTTGTTTAGTTTTTTTTTCTTGTATCATTTTAATCTTTAGGCTTTCTGTACTTTAAGACTTTGTTGGTAAAAAATTTTGAGCCTAGGAATTCAGATAGGATTGTCTCCACTAAAAGAATCAAGTGGACCCTTTTGTCTTCCTTATTCTTTAGCTCTGCCTTAGTATGGGTGCTGAATCTTTTCTGATCTCCCCACCCTTTCAGCAAAACTTGTGGCTCTGTTTTCCATTCCTTCACAACTCCTCTGTATGATTAGTGATTTGTTACATCTTTTGATCTGAGGAGTTAATAGATGGTAATGGCTTTGTGGGTTACCCTCCCAAATTAGGTTTGAGTTAAGATAGTCTTGAGTCCGAATACACTGGGTTAAGTGGAAAATCTTAAATTAGAATAGGGCCCTTGACAAAGATGTTTTTGGTGAAATTATTCCTTTAGTGTTCATAGCACATCATTAAGCTGAGTTTTGTTTGAGTCTACACAATGGAGAGCATGGCTTCGAAAGATTGGAAAGTCCCTTATTTGGTTGAGATAAAGTCTAGTGTGTGATCTTACACAGTGAAGGATTGGATGAATGACAGTCTGTGGGCATTGTGAGAGTTGAGGTAGGAGCTTGGCTAGGCAGATTTGAATTCCTAAGAGAAATCCTTGAGTTATCTTTGATATCTTCAATTTCTTCATCACCTAAATGCTGTCAAACTATCAGATCTCAGGAGTTCTTACTTTGAACCAGCTCCTGAATATTCCTGTCACTTCTTCACTGGGTGTTTGAACACTGAAAGACTTAGCTACTTGTCTCTCCCTCTTTCCCCTGATAGTGCCAGACTAATTGTTTTAAAGACTGGTTTTGTTGAACCACAAAAATCTACCATGTCCCTCAACACCTGGCTTCACCAGGTCTATTAAAATTTATCTCCTACTTCTAGTGAAAAGAATCCGCTTTCCAGCAGACCAAGTAGTTTTTGTTTTTGCTTTTTACTAACTTACGAATGTATCAAGCTCATATCTGTTCTGTGCTTTTGCTATGTTTTCCACTCTTGTGTGAATTAAAATATTCCTTCTTGGCACCTAATCATATTTTTACTTAGTACCTCAGATTCAACTGAAGCCTATGACCTGCATAGGGATATACTTAAATCATTTATTCTGTATTGATCTCTATTTGCTTTCATCTAAAAGCATTGACTACAGGCGGTACTAATTTTGGCCCTTAGCAATATATGGCTTTGTTCAAAGTGGTAAGAGGCAGTTTTGTGTGTATATTTTGCCTCTCCAACTAATTAATACATTTCTGGAAGGCAAGTATTTCATGCTTTTTATATTCCCTTAGCATGTGAGTATCTGCATAACAAGTAACTAATAAAAACTTATATTAATGGATGTCCAGGTACTGATTATATTCTATTTTAAAATATTGTAAAACCCAAATTAAAAAAAAAGTATAGAAATGAATGGATATGACCATGTGTAGTCTCAGATTAAAATTAAGAAGAGTGACCTTCCTGGATGTCAGAGAAGGGGAGATGTTTTTCTTTAGGTGAGAAACTGAAAGTAGAGGTACCTTGGAGAAGGAAAATCAACTAGTGACCTGCAAAAGGAAATCTGTTTAGCTTATTTGTAATACGTATGTGAATTATGGTGCAATTAATGCCACTTTGGATGTGATGTGTGTGTCCTATAGAGCTACTGGTAGTAGAAACGAATAAATGCAAAAATAATGATTTATGTGGATCATTAAATATTTTCATTTCAGAATTTGATCTCTATTTCCTTCTTTTCAAACACCCAGATACCTCTCATCATTGTACGGATGGACATTTGAGAGTGCTGTTGTCAAATGCTTGCAAGCATGGAAACTTCATCAATGCTGTCCTCGTTGAATGATGAGTGTAAATCAGACAATTACATTGAGCCTCACTACAAGGAATGGTATCGAGTAGCCATTGATGCACTAATTGAACATGGCTTAGAAGCATACCAAGAATTTCTTGCCAAGGAACGAGTATCAGACTTCCTAGCTGAAGAAGAAATTAATTATATTTTGAAAAATGTCCAGAAAGTTGCACAAAGTACAGCACATACCACTGATAACTCCTATGATGATACCTCATCTTCAGGGACTTACTGGCCCATTGAGTCTGATGTGGAAGCTCCAAATCTTGACTTAGGCTGGCCATATGTGATGCCTGGACTCTTGGGAGGCACCCATATAGACCTCCTCTTTCATCCACCAAGAGCACAATTACTTACAATTAAGGAAACTATTCGGAAGATGATCAAAGAAGCAAGAAAGGTAACATTTTCCATTTCTAAATGAAGTTTTTCTTTTAAATGGATTTTTTTCATTGAAATATAGTTGATACACAATGTTACATTAGTTTCATGTACATAACATGGTGATTCAACAAGTCTGTACCTTATATGGTGCTCACCACAAGTGTAGTTACCATCCATCACCATACAAAACTATTATAATGCCATTGACTATATTCCCTATGTTGCACTTTTCATCTCCGTGATTTATTCATTCCACTCTAAAGGAAAATCATGAAACATGTGGAAAAGGCACCAAAGTAGTATAACATATGTATGTTAAAAGAACCTCTATATTTGTGGGCCATGCCTATTATTCTCAGAAAAATATAATATGAATACATAGAGTTGTACTTCCTGTATCTTGTGTATACTTAACAGAGCAATAGGTCCCTGCTACAGGAGATTTCCTTCTCTTCTCATACCTTCTTCTGCCTGTGAAGGCTAAGGTGTATGAACTGGCAACAAGATGACATGATACATTCATTGAGTTCAAAGCTCTTACATTTTCCTTAATCTCTGAAAGGAAATGTATTATTGGTAAATCTGGTGAAATTTTTTATGTATTCAAAAGGACTGAGCCCTAATTCTTTCTCTGAACATCATTTATGCTATTAAATAAACCGTAGATTTATTTATTTTCTCACTTGTATGGAAATGGTATAAAGTCAGGTATGACAATGTAAAATTCTGAGGTAGGGTCCTGAGGGACTTAGCATTTTATGGCCTCTGTGCTGTTTATTAAATATTTATATTGGCTTATAAATCTCAGAAATTCTATTTTAGGGCTCAAATAAAACTGTAGAAGTTTTCTTTTAATCAATCAAATAAAAGTTATTGAACGTTTTTTAGGTACTCAGTACCATGATAGACAATTTTGAGATTACAAAAAATTACCTAAGCTGTTTATTGAACTCAACCTAGAGTTTTAAAAATGGATGGATAAGGAGTTACAATTTTTCACTGTGTCTATTTCTTATTTACGGAAACCCTGCAATATAGAAATGTAGATCTAAAAGGGACCTGAGCATCCACACATACATGACATTGCTTTATTTCATGTCACCAAGACCCAGAAGTGCTTCAAAAGCTTGCTTTTATGAAGTACAGAAATATAAGACCCTTGAAATTTGCAGTGACATTGTAGTTTGCAAGGTAGGCAACTAAAAGCCTCGCAATCATGTTGGGGAGACACAATGTTCTAAGACTAATGTCAAATGTAGGCTTTGCAAAAGTAAGGCAACTTTTTTTCCTCAAACATTTTGCACTCAAATAACCTGGCTTTTAGCCGTGAATTTAGGAGTATTACATTAAAGAAAGTGCTAATCTACTCCACTTGTTAAAAATTAGCTACAGAATCAGGCACATGGTAGGTGTCCAAACTTATTGAATGAATTAAACTGTTGGTTCAATTTTCTGAATTGTACCATGAATGTTTTCAATACTGCATTCTATACTCTGTGGACACATCCTACAATTGTATTTTTATAAAGCAATAGAATGAAAGTCAAGAATATATATGAATCCTTGCGAAGGTAGAGTAACAAATAGCAAGTAACATACCATTTGCTAATTTCTGTTCCAGGAGGTGGTATGATTTTGAACTGTAATAGTAACTTAAAATTTAAAAATACATCAGTGAAGATTAATGTTATTATGGTAAATTTAGTTATGAATTCATCAGCCTACAACACAGCTAGTTTCCTTTGGAGCGTTGCATTTCTGTGATGCAAAGTGAAATTCAGGAGCTATCATAAGTTCTTGAGCTAGCACTCACTGGAAACTGAACATTAGTCATGAGCATTTGATGTGTTTTTCTTTCTAATGAGGCAGCTATTTATTTAGTGAGCCTGTAAAAGTAATATCCTTGCCTGGTCATCGTCTGCTGGGAACTCCCACTTGAACTGGCAAGATGAGCAACGTGAAGTTCATACTGTAAAACAGTGATCTAATGTTCTGCTTCTCTTCCACAAAATCAAAATAGCATGGAATAAGAAAGAGAATTTTACCTTGATTTGATTTAGGTTGTACATACCCAGGCTGAATTAAAAGAAAGAGAATTATTTGAACATTATGAATTGAGTATATTGTGATTGGATATAAATCATACCAGATAACTTAGTGTTTGTTTTCCAAAAGTATTGGAGAACATTTTAATTTCTACCCAGATGTGTTAAATATTGAAGTCCGGTGGCCTATTTATGTACATAATGTGTATTTCTCTAGTGTTTTTGGAAATATCTTTGTGTGTCATTATGAATGTTTAAATATTTTTGAAGAATCTAGTACTCCAGGAATAAAAAACTTATTGACCCGATGTTTACAAAATGTTGCGTTATTTAGCCCATAACTGGAAAAGGTCTTGTGAAAAAAAAATTAAGAAGAGAAAATATTATTTTTAAGTAAAAGCTTATCAGAACACATTGCTTTGTAGATTATGTGTAGTGTTCATGACTGTCATTTACTCAGCAGATAAGTCAGGTTCTTATATTCTTCAGATTCAAAGGAAACTTATTACTTATCAGGATCAAACTTTTATTTTCAAACTATTTTCAGAAGAAATTCTCTTTATTGAATAACTCTCAATTAATTGTCATTGCATTATGAAGAGGATGATTTTTTTTTTCCATAAAGTGAGTAATGTTTATTTTAATGAATAGAACACATTTTCCTGCCTTCAGATTTCTTAGGAACATTGTTTAGGTAATCAACATAATGAAACTATTGAGATATGAAGCCAAACAAGTAGGGCTAACAAAGCAGGACCCAAGAAGAATGATCTGGGAGAAGAATTTAAGTCTGTTTTCACTGTTCTGTTTGCAATTGACAGAGGGTAATTATGAAAATAAATGTCATATTATGGAAAAATCTTAAAGTAGTGAAAAGAATCCAGAAGCACTTTTTTTAGAGGTCCAAACATTAGAAGTCTGATTACCAAATTAACCTTCTAGTCCCCTGAGAAAGGGGATAAAAATGATACTATATAACATCTATCTTTACTGGAAATATTCTTGTTTTTAAATTTTACTGATTTCTATGCTCTTGTCTCTAAAGTCACAAGTCTGAATCACTCTTTTATAAGCAGAAGATACTCTTTATAATATTTCAAAAATCCATTGATTTGTTTTTGTTTATTCATTTTTATTTTTGCCAATTGTCACTTAGAAGTTGTATAGAGGGTTTTTTGGTTTGTTTTCTTGTTTTTTCCTTTTGTTTGTTTGTTTTTTTTTCTTTGTACGTCTGCTTATTTTGTTATTAAATAATTCTCCTTTGGGAAAATCCAATTACAAATAACTTCTTGTGCCCTTTGAAAAGGGCCATCTTTTTATTTACTGGCTCTTTTTTTCTAACTCTTTCTTATATTTTTCCGTATGTGGTTGCCGTAATTACATTTGGGTCGACTTTATATAGTCTGATAACGTCTAGCAAAACTTTTCCCAGGTAATTACTTGTCTCTCAAGAGGTGTTCCCAAGATGATATATGCATGTATTCCTAATTACTGTGAACACCTCTTATGAAAGTATCCTCTCTAATTACTTTAAAAAGTCATCTTTCATTAAAGTAATTTTTCTTCAAGCTACTCAGTGGTGGATATCCATAAAGTTCTAGTTTCTGATGGTCTTGAATATGTGCTTAATCAGAATGCTATTTTCATCTGTTTCCTTCTAGGCTAGCTTCTTCTGTGAGGTCTGACTCTTAATCTTCTGAAATAGGAACTGAGAAGACACATAAGCAAGAGTCTAGTGAGAATTAGGGCAAAGAAGTTCCTGAGGTGTTCTTTACTGCCTCTCTTGAGTCATTGTTTTTGGGTGTGGCTGTTATGGCCTGGGGAGCTATTAGTAATACAGAGAAACATTAACCACCAATTGGCCCATGGCCACAAATGGGAAGGTGAACAGATGATGGGGCTTTTCCTAGGATTTGCGGGCATTATAAAGGTACTACTAGACTAGAGGCTCTACTATCAGGGGCCTACCACTAACTAGTTAGAGACTGAACAAGTCATTGTACCTCCCCAGGTATCTTCATTTATGTAGTGAAAGACATGAAGCAAAGCCTTTTAGTATATATATATTTTTTAAATCTAATGTTTCTATCCAGATCTCTAAGAGTGCTTACCAATTCAAGATTATTTCAATATGTTGTACTCCTTGCTGAATTAGTCCAGTATATCAATATTTTTGTGTGTGGCCTAGTGTGTCACTTCCATCTGTATGACTTTGCGATTATATCCTGCCCAACTAAGTGATATTGATGTATTTATCAGTGCCTTTATTAGGCCAGTACCATCACTCTCCTGATGTTCCCAATTTACTCTCTGGGATGCCAGGGTGGCTCAGGGGTTGAGTATCTGCCTTTGGTCCAGCGCATGATCCTGGAGTCCCAGAATCAAGTACCATGTCAGGCTCCCAGAATGGAGCCTGCTTCTCTCTCTGCCTGTGTCTCTGCCTCTCTCTCTGTGTCTCTCATGAATAAATAAAATCTTAGAAAGAAGAAAAAAAGAAAGAAAACTTACTCTCTGCCCTTTCTGTTGCACCTCTCGCTGTGAATACTTTCATTCTTTGAATTGGAGTCCACATAAGTTTTTTTCCAGGAAATTTTTTTTGCTAAGTCAGATTTAATGACTTTTTTTTTATCCTGTGACATTAATTTGAATATCTCTTCTCTAAGTGAAATGTATTACATGTTCATACACACACACACACACACATATTTGTGTGTTATGTGTATATGTGGGAGAGAGAGAGAGAGATGTCTTATTAAAATTGCACTGGCTTTGCTATGCTAACTGTTGCTGTGTCTGTATGGGAATACTCATATATTTTGAGCTCCTTGTGCTATATAGGAAGGTAACACATTTCACATTTTTCTCAGTTCATTTACCTACTTCCTTTGTCCTACTCTGCAGTAACTCTGTTGACATTAAGTATATAATTTTTAGCACAATTGCTTAAGGGAGAGGAGGGAGGAAAGAGGACACCATGTAGGGACTCTAACCTTATTGCAAGATCAAGTTTTGGGTTTTCTTAGTTGACTTGAAAACTTGTATGGAGGAAAAAAACACCGTAGTTTCTCTCTCTCTCTCTCTCTCTCTCTAATTATCCAAATTCAAATAATGCTCTTTTTTTTTAAAGAGGTTTCAGGGAATTATACAAAGACTCTGAATCTTGGAGTCAGTTAGGGCTGGGTTGAATCCCAGCTCAAACAGCAGTTTGTCTTAGCTATTATATTACAAGTTCTCTGAGCTTTATTTTTCCCATCTCTAAAACGGTGATGCTAATACTCCATAAGATCCTTGTGGGGATGGAATGAAATAGTTGATATGTCTAACATGACACCGACCATATATTTAATACCCATTGTGTGATGTTGAAATTCTTCCTCCTTTTCTTTTTCCATCACCTCCTTCTCCTCTTACTACATTATTCCAGGCTTTTCTATATCTTTTTGCATCATTGTGATTTGGCATTTATTCTTTAAAAGTGAGAGCAACATCTGACCAAGTTCAATACCCAACAAGATAGTGTCTTACTAGGAATGCCAGTTTGGATTATTAGCTGTTCATGAAAAGCTTATTCCTGAAAAGGCTTAAACCAATTTCCGAAGCATTATAATGATTGCACATTCTACATCAGTTGTAGAGCAACACAACATTTTGCCAATGTTTGCTTCGAAGGGAAAGTATTGATTCAATGTAAGTAAATTGGAAAATAGGACCTACTATGAAGACAGCTTCAGGATATACAAAAATGATATCATTTTTTATGTAAAGCTGTTACATGTTGAAGAAAAAATTCTAAGCCATACATTCATACTTAAAATCTGAAGCCCTGAAAAGAGAGAAAGCTCTGGTTATACCAAAGGGAGAGGTGCATATTCTATAGGTCATGACAAAAAAGAAATCATTCCATTTTCCTCTAGAATTTTAAAGTGATAACTTTATTAGATTTTTAAAGAAAGAAATTGTACAAGGGTTTCATATTTATGAACAAGAACAAGAATTTGTAAACTTTTAAAGTTCATGATAGACTTGTCATTTGGTGTTAAGGTTGGTTTAAGTAACTCTGACTTTATGAGATATTATCACTTGCTGAATATTTCTGATATAATTCAAAAAGTGATAAGGATAGGTGTCTGGCTAGCTCAGTCAGTACAGCACACAGCTCTTGATCTTAGGGTTATGAGTTTAAGCCCCATATTGGGTATTGGGATTACTTTAAAAAGTAAAATAAAATAAAATGATAAGGAATATTATTTAAGGCTTACCATAATTATTCTTCTTATATGTTTTACCAGGCTTGTGTTATCAAGTAAAATCTAAAGACCACCCATGATTTTTTTTTAACAGAATTTCTTTTGAAAAATAGTCACTTAAGAGTTTAGCTTTAATAAGAAAAATTAGAAAAACTTACAGGGGACAATAAATTTATCAGAAACTCCATTTTGATAATATTAACCTATACCTCTATTAGTGGTTGGAAAAGAACAATATGAAATTTGAGCTATTTGAAAATGCAGTTGACTTATTTGATTAAGGGAATTTTTTTAAGGATTTATTTATTTATTTTAGAAAACATGAGCAGGGGGAGGGGCAGAGGGAGAGAGAGAGTGAAAATCCCAAGTATACTTCCAGCTGAGTGTGGAGCCCAGCCTGGGACTCAGTCTCATGACCCTGAGATCCTGAGCTGAGCCAAAATCAAGAGTTGGAGGCTTAACTCACTGAGCCACCCAGGCACCAAACTCAGATCCCTTTAGAGCCACACTATAAAAATAACTTCAGAGGGGGAGAAGGCATGTAGTATCCAGCAGAG
This sequence comes from Vulpes vulpes, assembly GCF_048418805.1. NCBI lineage: Eukaryota > Metazoa > Chordata > Mammalia > Carnivora > Canidae > Vulpes > Vulpes vulpes. The sequence continues at coordinate 151,063,663 of NC_132780.1, forward strand.
AGTGAAAACAACATAGGCAAAAGGAAGATCATTTGTAAGCATTCTTGTTTAAAATGTAATAAATGAAACATAGCTTGCAGCTAAGTGGGATAAATTTAGAAACTCAAGTGCACAGTGAGGCATCTTATCAAAAGTTAACTTTCATGAGAATAACAGGATATAACTGACCTTTGCTTATCAGTCCTTCTAATGAGATGTAAAATGTAACAGGGGTTTGCTGCAGGAGCCTTTTTTAAATGATGAGGGCTGAACACCAGACTTGTATTTTGTTTTTAATGGATTCTACATACTGTTCTGTAGTTGCCACAGATTCATCATGTGATATATACTTTTATGTTAATTATTCTTTTTTTTTTTTAAACTAGTCACTCTTCAAATTATCTTGAAAAAAAATTGTTGGCTTTTATAGTAAGGACTGAAACTGGGATCTGGTTTTGAGTAATGGATTTATATTATGTAATGTAGTAATAGTATCAGGTAATATTTACTGAACACTTCTGTGTCAGGCACTGTACTAAGCACTTTACATGCATTACCTTAAAGTGACCTTCACAACCACCCTGTGAAATAAATGCTTTTTATCATCCATATTTTACTGATGAGTAATCTGCTTTTTTTGTGACAGGTATGACTCCAAAATGATCATAATTGGAAACTAATGATGACAGCCTATTCCTAAATAGAGGTGTTAGAAGATATAGTTGAGGGGATCTAGGATTAACACCAGTTGGCAGAGATATAGTTGCACTGGTTTCTAGATGAACCATATACAAAGCCATTATGAGGTTGCTCTTAAAAGTCAGAGTTAATGTACCTGTCACTGACAGAAGGTTATGATTAAGTTGATGACATGGAGCATCTAGGATGAAGACTACACATCAGGAGGCACTAAAACGAAATCAGTTCCCTTCAGTTTAAATACAGGGGAAGTTTGAAGAAGTAAAAGAAGAGCAGCCCAATTATGAAGTTGTTCTATGGCCTCTTGAGGCTTCAGCTGTGAGTGGATCAGTCGGATTTGGCCAACCTTTTAGGTACACCTCATCAAGAAAGGGGCAGTTGAGGAAAGTGGAAATGAGCCATGCATCTATTTCCAGCAGAGCAGGTTAGACATAGGAGAGGCTTTAGAGCAGGAACATGCTTCTTGTGTGTTATAGGATGCCAATAAAGATGCCAGTTGCTGGACCCAAGGAAAAAAAAAAGGGGGAGCTGAGTAGGTAGCTAGTTCAGAGAAATAACATAGAGGCCCACATGAGCCATTATAAGGACCTTGGCTTATGCTGTATGTAAATTGGGGAGCCGCTGGAGAATTTTGAGCAAAAGAAAGATACCATTTCAGATATGCTATTAAAGGATACATCTGACTATGATATTGAAAATTGACTATAGGGCTCGAGTAAGCACAGCAGAGGCTTTGAAAATAATTCAAGTATGAGATGATGATACATTAGATGGTCGAGATGGCAAGCAGTGATGGTTAGTTTTTGGATATATTTTGAAGACAGTAAATATGGGTATGAAATAGGTTAAAGAGTATAAAATAATCTCAAAATGTTTGGCCTGAACAATTGGAATGATGGCATTGTCATTTGAAGGTGGTATCGGTCATCAAAGAGTTGGAATCAGGAAGCACAGAGACTAAGTTACAGAGGCCTGAAAATTTCTGTTTCCACCGCTTCCCCAGGATGGTTGACCAATAGCCTAGCGACCAAGACCTACAGACATATCTAAGTAGAGATTAGGGTTCACATTTGACTCTAAACACAGAAATACTGGACTTGGAGGATCAGTCTTGATCCTGAGGGTCTAGGTGAGGGATGGAAAGTAACTTACATAAGATTCAGATACAAAAAAATGGGGGAATAGAGAATGTGAGAGACAAGAAGATTGACTAGCTGGATGCTGACCCAGGACCTGATAAAGCAGGAGTTTACATAACCTGCTAAGACGTGGAACCTCCCAAAAGCAATTATTTAGCAATGCTGATATGCTGGGTCAGGTGAGTGAAAGACAGAATAAGATACTGGGAAAGTGTCACTTGGGAGGTCTCTTTTTATATAGGTCATTTGGGTGAATAAATTTGGCATTTTCAGATAGTAGGGAATATGGAGTGAGTAGAGTGGGTTTGATAAAAAGGCAGAAGTTCCTGGAAGAGATCAAATTGTGGAGATCTTTTAAATCATCTGGATGGATATGGCCAGTAAGAAGTCATGAAATGTTTTCGAGTAAATCAGTGATGGTGTAGAACTTGGTCTTAGGCTTATTCACATTCACATTGGTTAGTTAAAATGTAGGGACAATATAAAATAGGCTGTAACATATTGGGATAATACTCACCGTAAGGCTAACAATAGTTTAAAGTGGACTAAAATTCAGTATAAAAACAGATGTCTTTTTGAAGTGAAAATATACATTCCATTTTCTTCTATAATAGAAAAATGTAACTACTTTTGTATCTTAAGGAAGGTGATTATGGAGAATCTTAAAGCTGTTATTTGAAGGTACCTTGGTGGCTCCATCAGTTTAGTGTCTGACTCTTGATTTTACTTCAGTCATGATCTCAGGTTCATGAGATCAAGCCCCACGTTGGCTCAGTGCTGAAAGAATAGTCAGCTTAGGGTTTTCTCTCTCTCTCCCTCTGCACACTGCCTCTTTCATGCACACTCACACTCTCTTTCAAAAAATCAATATATAAATAAAATCACTCTTTCTCTTAAAAAAATGAAAGCTATTATTTAAATCTTATCAGATTTTAAGTCAATAAAATTAATTTTTGTACAAAAAGTTTACATGAATATACATAATTAAAATCTTTATGTACAAAAAAAAAAAAATCTTTATGTACTTATTGAATCCCTACTAGGTGTAAGATACTCTGTTATGTCATAAGTGGAAAAGGAAGCACTTCACATGGTTTACAATCTAATATTTGAAAGCTGTACTAACAGATTAGATTCATAGAGATATATGGATAAAATGCTGTGAGTGTATGAACATTATGTGAGTGACCTATGTATTATAAAGGATCTGGATTTTTTTCCCCACCTTTTAGGTATCAGCATATTATGGAGACATTTCATGAAGTTTCAAAGTAGAAAAATTTTGATATAAATAAAAGACCTTCAAAATATTGATTGACAAACACTGCTTACTGGATCAACACATGTATATATAAAAATAGTGTATTTTTTCCTATTATCAGAGTACAAATATTCCCTATAGAAAATCTAGAAAAATACAAGAAAGATATAAGGAAATAAAATTTAGATATTTTCTTCCCTGTATGATAAATAGATGGATAGAGAAGTACATGTGTACACAACTGTGTTGTGTATGCATTTTAGTGCCTTATATAGATTTCTGAAATAGAATGTTTATATGTAATATACTTGAGATAATATTTGAAATTATGTATAAAAGTTTGCCTCTGACTTCTTTCACTTAGGATTTTTCCCATAATAAAATAATTGATTTCCTGTACTGATAATCAGTGGCATAACAAAGCAGGAACAGTAGGAGCTGCCTGCCCTGAATGCAGGTAATAAGGAAGTTCATTATCTCTAGGGAATTTAAAAACAACAATAAAATTCACTAAAAGGCATTCTGCTTTTTGTTACACCATATACTGGCAGTTGTAAACAATGTCAGTGATAATATGGTGCTCCTCACCAGGGCAGACTCTGCTGCATGGAGGGAAGATCCCTTCTACTCCCACCCATCCTTATCGTAACCTCCTATCATTCCTTGGTACACCAGTGCTGATATGCTGAGAGTCTCCTGGGAATTCTCCTTTAGAAAGGAACAAAGCTTCATAACTGCTTTTGGATAATAATTAAACACTCAATAATTAGTTGACTTGCAAAGCTTTAAAAGCAGGAAAAATCAGTAAGTACACATTTTCTTTCACAAACCAACATTTTCCATTGGACTGTGTTAATTTCTTATTAATAATCACCTTTCAGTTTCCCCCTGAAGAATTCAAACAGGTATTTTAAACAAGTAACTAAATGTGAAAAGCAAAAACATTGCCATTTGGCTAAATACCAATCCAATATGTGCTACTGGAAAATCCATAATCATGAAAAAAATCAGTATCTGCTGTGTCATAGTAGTCACATTGAAGCCTGTTGAAATTCTGAAGCAATTACTGGGGGAAAAAAAAAAAAAAGAATCATGAGCCATGTGGTCTTTTTACAAATGAACAATTAGAAATTAAGAAAATCCAAAAGTGCAAAGTCACCGACTGGTCAGCAACGTTAGGACAGATAGTATTCAAGCTTCTCAATTTCGTTACCAGACTCTTTTTTTAAAGATTTTATTTAATTATTTGAGAGCATGCATGCAGGAACAGAGGGGTAGGGGAAGGAGCAGAGGAAGAGGGACAAGGAGACTCCACACTGAGCATAGAGTCCTACACGGGGCTCTATCACATGACCCTGAGATCAGGACCTGAGCGGAAATCAAGTCACCCAAGCACCTGTCCATCACCAGACTTTAATGTTATGTTGCTCCTCTACTGAGAAGGAGAACTAAATTTCTCAAGGGCATTAACATCATCTAATGTTTATTGAGTGGTATGTGCCAGGCAGTGTTCTAGGCTCTTTATATGTATTAACATTTTTACATCAGCTCTCTCTAAGGTAGAGACCTCTATTGCCTCCTTTCAGAGGTGAGAAACAAAGAGGTTGAGTAATTTATACCTGGATTTAGAAATAGGAAATGGCAATGCTGGTATTTGAGCCCAGGCAGGGGGCTCAAACAGAGCACTAAACCATCAGTATTACCTCTGATAGACCATTCTATGCTGGTACCATGCAGACCAACTGAATTCTTACCACACTTTTGTGCAGATACTGTTACATTTGATTCCTGCTTATCTACTAGAGTCCAACTCAGTAACCATGGCATATATGAGGATTTTCATGCGTCCTTACCTTTGTGCTTTATCTTCTTGCTTCCATCAGTCACCTTAAACTCTAGTATTATTGAATTTCTGTTTTCTGGGCCTTCCATGGCAGCTTATTCCCTCTTAATTTTATAATGATTATTTTTCTACTTGAGGCATCTTTTTCTGTATTGTCTCCTATTCAGTTTTTAAAAATCAGTGTTAAATTTTACTTGTTTGAATGAGCTCTGGTCAATTCCCTTGCCAGACTTTGATTAGTTACCTCCTATGATATTGTCACCTTTGTATTTGTCCCTTGATTTTAGATGAGATAGATTCTCCATTCTGTCATAAGGCTCAGGATTCTTATCCTTTTCTTTCTTTCTTTTTTTTTTTTTAACTAGGTTATTTTTTTTTAAGAATAGATTCATTTTTAATTGAAATATTAATATACAGTGTTATATTAGTTTCAGGTGTACAACGTATTGATTCAACAGTTCTCTACATTGCTGAATGCTCACCATGATAAATGTAGTCACCGTCTGTCACAATACATTATTTTTTAAAATTGATTCATAATAATTTTTGTTTGCTGTATATGAATTATTTGTTAGAAACATATATTGCGAATAGATTCTGAGGCTTACTTTTTCACCCTGGTAATGGTATTTTTACATAAACAGAAGTTCTTCATTTTAACACAGCCCAATTCGTTCATTTTTTATATTAAGGTTAGCTATTTTGTGGTTTCTTGGAGAAAATAGTTACCCTAAGATTTATTGGCTTTTAGAAGTTTTATTTTATCTTTCATATTTGGCTATACAGATGCTTCTAGTATTGATTTATGTGTATGATGCGAGATCAGGATCCATGTTAATGTTTGTATAAAGATCTAGTTGAACCAGCATCTTTAAATGACAAATCATCCTTTCTGTGCTTTACTACAGTGTCACTATTGTCCTAAATCAAGTAACCAATTATCTACTGGTATATTTCTGGTCTCTGTTCTGTTGATCTATTTTCTAACCTTGTGCCAAGACTACAGTATTTTAGATATCCTAGCTTTATGTTAAGCCTCACTATTTAGTAGTGTAAGTCCTCTGCGTTTGTTGTTGTTGTTTTATTTTGTGTTTTTCAGTATTGCCCTGGCTATTCTAAATCCTCTGCTTTTCTGTAGGAATTTTAAAATCATCTCATCAATTAAAAAAAAATTCTAATTTTACTTGACATTACATAGAACAGAACAGTTTGAATCATCTAATCCATAAACAAGGTATATGCCTCCATTTATTTAGTTATTTCTTACAGTGAGATTCTGTAGTTGTCTGTATATGGTTCTTGCATATCATTTGTTTGGTTTGTTCTGGATTATTTATTATTTTTCATCCTATTGGAATTGGTACCTTAAAAGTTTTTTCTTCTAATTTTTTGGTCTTTTTTACTAGTATATAGAAATAATTTTTTAAATAGATATTGACTTGAGTCCAATGACTTGATAAATTCATTCCAATAGTTTTTATATAGATTACTTGGAATTTTCTATATCATATCTGTAAATAATGCTATTTTTATTTTCCCACGTAATTTTCAAAGTTTTTGACTACCTTATTACATTGCTAGGTCTTCTGTTACAATGTTGAATATAACATGAAATATGAATAGTGTTTACTGTAGAATTTTTTTAAAACTCATTTCAATTTGTAAAGTTAACGTTTAATGTTATTTAAAATAATGTATTTTTTTCTATGTCTGATTTTAAGACTCGTTCGTCTCTCACTTTCAGTAGCTTTAATATGATGATATAACTACATGAATACTTATTTTTCTATTTTTTCCCCCTCTTGGACATAGGAAAGCTTCTTGAGTCTATGTCTTAAAGTCTTCCTGCTGTTTTAAATATCTCAGTGGCATCTCTTCCAATATTGCTTCTACCTTATTCTATTTCTCTTATTCTCTTAGGAATTCTAATTAGAAGTATGGTATACATCTTTGCTTTGTTATTCAAAATATCCCATATAAATTTCATATTCATTTTTGTAATTTCCATAATTTTCTCTTTATTCTAGATACTTTCTATATAGTTATTGTTAAGTCCTGAATCCTTCTTCATTTGAGTATTATTTACTATTAAACTCATCTGTTGAGCTCTTAATTTTAGCATTGGTATTTCTCAGTCATGTAATTCTTGAATATCTAAATAACAGTTACTTTAAATTCTGTTTGATAATACCAGTATCTAGATCACCTATAGGTCTGTTTCTATTGTTTGTTTTTTCTCTTGATGTTTGGTCATTTGGTTCTGTCCTGTCCTGTGCTTGGGATTTTTTGATTGAATGCTGGATATTTAGTATAAAAAATTGCAGAGATAATTTTCTTTAGAGAGGATTTAGCTTTCCTTGGGTTGACAGCTAACATAAGATTAGATTGCCTTATTCAAATAGGGCTTGAGATATAATGAGGCTGAGATTTAGTCTTTCAGAATAGTGGTCTATCCCCAGTTTTTCCTTACCCCTAGGATAACACTTCTGGGATTTCCTTTCAACACTGAAGGTGTTTACAAGAGCCTCTTTCTTAGAAGAATCTGAACTCTAATGTGATTGTCAAAAACTTTCTTAAGCTTTCTCCCCTTTTAATAACTTCCTTTTGTTTGGTTTCTTATCCTTTTACTCAGTGAGGAATTTAGGATTTGGCAAGTATCTTAAGGGCAATACTTCAAGGATTCTTGAGTTCCCTTTATTGTGATTCCCTTTGCTCTGTGATTAGGAGTTATGGAGTCATTTTTGCCTTTGTGGTACTGGCTTCCGGTTTTGTTTGTTTTGTCTATCCCTCTGAAATTGCTGACTAGTCTTCACCATAACTTACAGTTTGGCATCAGTGCCTTGCTCTGAATTGACAAATGTGTAAAAGTATTGGGTGAAAAAGTGGCAGGAAAAAATTGTCTTACTTTGTTATTCCTTTTCTATCTATGATCTTGGCTCCTTAAATACTGGCTGCCTTTATTATTTTTTCCTCACCTTATTATTTCCAGTAGGAGAACTAGTCTAATAAAATTATCATTGTCTTGTATTAGAGAAGTCCCGTTTATTTTATTTTGAATACATTAGTATGATTAAATATCACAAAATCTGTATGTGAATTTAAAAAATACACATCAGATATATAGTAAAAGAGTTTAAAATAAAAACCAATGTGATAGTGTTTATGTTAGCAGCACATACACTAAAAATTGGAATGATACAGAGAAGATTAGCATGCTCCCTGCACAAGAATGACATGAGAATTCATGAAACATGCCATATTTTTACTAGAAAGGTAATGAGTATTAAGGAGGGTACTTGTGATGAGCCCTGGGTATTGTATGTAAGTGATGAATCACTGAATTCTACTCCTGAAACCCATATTAACACCATATGTTAGCTAACTGGAATTTAAACAAAAAGTTAAAAAATTGATAAGCTATCACTATTTTTATGTTTAGAAAAAATTATTTAAAATTTATGTCTAGTATTAAAATTTGATATTACTCATCCAGTGAATCAGTTAAAGGCCCGTTTTATTTTATTCTTACTTTGAACATTTCCAACATTTTTGTGAATGGAAACTGTCCTGTATCTTATTTTAACTTCTCATGCCTTACTTTTTCAACATTTCTCAGGACACCTGGGTGGCTTAGCAGTTGAGTTTCTGCCTTCGTCTCAGGGCATGCATGATCCTGGGATCTGGGGTTGAGTCCCATTTTGGGCTCCTTGAAGGGAGCCTGCTTCTCCCTCAGCCTATGTCTCTGCCTATCTCTCTCTGTGTCTCTCATGAATAAGTAAATGAAATCTTTAAAAAAAACCCCACAAAACATTTCTCTGTATAGTGCATGTCATGCAACTCATTATTTTAACCATTATTCCAATGAAATTTTGTCTATAGAAGCTACAAATGGTAAATTCTTGTGTTTAAAATACTACTCACAAATAGTATACATGTGAGAATATGTTTAGATACAGATATGCTACATATGTAAGGTTGGACATTCATATATACATATGATGGTTTAGGTATAGACTTTTAGTTTTGTGTGTTTAAAATATTAGAGAGAGATCTGCAATTCCTTGAAACACACATACAAACATTTTACTAGGAAATTTAATAGGGTTTAAATGTTTCTAAGCTTAAAATATTAAAATTAACTTGATGTGGCATAAATATCATATACAGCTGTATTTAATTTAGTAATAGTTTTTATATAAACTTTATGTATATATAACTTTTATATTTTAACTTTCAGTTAAACTTTTTTAAACGAAGTATATAATGTCATAATCTATTTAAAACATGAAGATGGGGATCCCTGGGTGGCGCAGCGGTTTGGCGCCTGCCTTTGGCCCAGGGCGCGATCCTGGAGACCCGGGATCGAATCCCACATCGGGCTCCCGGTGCATGGAGCCTGCTTCTCCCTCTGCCTATGTCTCTGCCTCTCTCTCTCTCTCTGTGACTATCATAAATAAATAAAGATTTTTTTAAAAAAAAGAAAAAAAATAAAACATGAAGATGAAAACAAACAACCCTGAATAAAACCAAAACCAAGAATTTTATAGCATTATGTTCTTCAGAGTTTTGTTCTAGAAAATATGAGTTTGGGAAAATATAACGTTAATTTTTTTCAAGTGTATGTTTATTTTTCATCTTTTTTTAAAAATATTTGCTGCATTCAAACAGTAAATGTATTCAATGAGCCAAGTACACTACCCTTTTTCTCTTTGTAAGTTACATTCCAAATACTTTATTCCAGTTAACAATCCAATTTAAAAAATCATGCAGCTCATTCCTAAAATAAAAGATTGTCCTGTCAGTTGCCATTTTATGGTTTTGTAAAAGTAGACCAGTTCTAATTCAATCAACATAGCTTTTAGGATTTATTTACATAGTTTCACAGTAGCAAAATACCTGGAGCTCAAAATCACATATTTCCCATAGCTTAGTTTCACGTAAATGTGTGTGTCCACACTGTTTTATTTTCAAAGGTGATATCAAAGAAATTGAGAAGCCAAACGATTATTTAAAAATAATATTTTGGGAAATGTGACCCAAAGAATGCACTCATTTGTTACTCATGTGAAATTATCCCCTCAACACCAGAAGTAAAAAGTCCATTTCTTTTCCTGGTTACTACTGAAGAAACTGCTACAGATTGCTATAACCTATGTAACAATATATTCAACTGATCTTGTCAATACTGAGAAGAAACAGTGTCAAGAACAATTTTTCTTTTAATTACACATTTATCAGGGGTTTAACATTTAAAACTGGACTGAGCATCTTTGTTCTCCTCAAATGCCAAGGGCTGCTTTGATAAAAATCCCCAAAGCTTCCTTCTCAACTGGGGATTTTCCAGGTGAATTCTTTTAAGTTTCCAGCTTTTCCACCTCAGATGCTACCCTCTTCTAATCTATTTTCTTCAGAGGAAAAAAAAAAATCTGTAATCTTGACCCATACCCTGTGATTCTATTACTTTGATTTTTTTGTTTTTTACTATATTTGTCACCTGATCAGTGATTCAACAACTATATTTGTCAGTGCCATGTCACTCTAAATATAGCTACCATTTGTCACAATACACCATTATTACAATATCACTGACTATATTTTCTATGTTGTATCCTTTATTTCCATGATTCTTATTCATTCCATAACTGGAAACCTGTATCTCCCACTTCCCTTCACCCATTTTGCCCCTACCACTGAATCATCGGTGTGTTTTCTTTATTTATATCTCTGATTCTACTTTGTATTTTATTCATTTGTTTTCTTTTTTGGATTCCACATATAGATAACATCATATGGTATTTGTGTTTCTCTGTCTGATTTATTTACTTTACATAATGTCCCCTAGATCTGTCTATGTTGTCACAAATAGTAACATCTCATCCTTTTTTATGGATGAATAATATTCTTTTATATATATGTTCTATTATATATATACATATATATATATAAAATCACATCTTCTTTATCCATTAACATTATTGACAGCATTTGGACTGATTCCATATCTTGGCAATTGTAAATACTGCTGCAATAAACATGGGGGTGCTTGTCCCTTTTCAAATGAGCATTTTCATTTTCTTTGGGTAAATACCCAGCAGTGGAATTATTGGATCATATGGTATTTCTATTTGTAGTTTTTAAGGAGCCTCCATAATGTTTTCCACAGTGGCTGCACCAATTTACAACCCCACCAAGAGTTCAGGAAGGTTCTTTTTTCTCCACATCCTTGCCAACACGTGTTATTTCTTGTCTTTTTGATCCTAATCATTCTAACAAATCTAAGGTGATATCTCATTACGGTTTTGATTTCCTTGATGATAAGTGATGTTGTGCATCTTTTCATGTTTCACTTGGCTATATGTATGGTTTTTTTTGGAAAAATGTCTATTTAGGTCCTCTGCCCATTTTTAATTGGATTATTATTATTTTTTGGTGTTGAGTTGTAGAAGTTCTTTGTATATTTGTATACTAACCCTTTATTGTATATATCATGTGCAAGAAATATTACAAATAATAAATGAATTTAGTAAAGTTGCAGGATATAAAATTAGTACTTAAAAATCAGTTGTATATTTATACATTAATAATGATGGGGCAGAAAGAGAAATAAAGAAAACAATTCTATTTATATTTGCATCAAAAATAATAAACTCAGCCAAGGAGGTGAAAGACTTGCCTATACTTTAAACTATAAAACACTGATGAGAGAATGCTTGTGGTTTGGAAGAATTAATATTGTTAAAATGTCCATAGTATCCAAAGCAATCTACAGATTCAGTACAATATCTATCAAAATACCAATAGCCTTTTCCACAAAACTAGAGAAAAACATGCTAAAATTTGAATGGAACCACAAAAGACTCTGAATGGTCAAAGCAATCTTGAGAAAGAAAAATACTGGAGCTATTGAAGGGGAGAGCTAGGTTCTTATCTCACAGAGTCAAACAATGAATCTCTCGGACAAAGAAGAGTGAGGAAAGTGGTAGAAGTTTATTAAGTGAGGATACAGAGAAAGCTCTCTGAAGTGAGAGGGGTCCTGACAGGGTTGCCACTGAAAGTTTTTAGGCTGATCTTTTATTGAAACCTTGACCAGGGAGTTTGTGGCCTTGAGATTCTTGTGCAGTCTTGGTTTCAGTAAGGACTATTGACAGCACACTTAATGACTTACTTCTCTGTGGTCTGGTGAGTTTCTGTAATTACTTTGTAGCCACCAAAGAAAAATACTCCATAACATCCAGGAACAGGCGGTCTGGTCTATTTCCTGATCTCTGGTGTTTACATTTCAGCATCCTTGGGATTTCTGTGAGCCTGATTTCATGCCTGCTCCCCCCTTCCCCCCAATCTATCTCTCCCTGCCCAGCCTTGCTTGTCCCTTACTCAATATCACAATTCCAGATTTCAAGATACACTACAAAGCTGTAGTAATCAAAATAGTTGGGTACTGGCACAAAAATAGATCAGTAGAACAAAATAGAGGCCAGAAATAAGCCCATACTTAAATGGCCAATTAATCTACAACGAAGGAGGCAAGAACATACAGTAAGGAAAAGATAGTCTCTGAAAAAAATGGTCCTAGGAAAATTGGACAGCAACATGTAAAAGAATGAAAAAGAAACCATTTTCTTACACCATACACAAAAATAAACTCAACATGGATTGAAGACCTCAATGTGAGACCTGAAACCATAAAACTCCTAGAAGAGAGCACAGGCAGTAATTTCTTTGATGTCGGCCATAGTAACATTTTTCTAGATATGTTTCCTCAGGCAAGGGAACCAAAAGCAAAACTAAACTATCAGGACTACATCAAAATAGAAAGCTTTATCACAGTGAAGGAAACAATAAACAAAATGAAAAGGCAACCTACCGAATGAGGGAAGCTTTTACTTTGATTTTGATACCTTTAATTTGTATTTATGGTTATTTCCTTTCTGCTCTCCAGTATGGTACTCCTCTAGAGTGAATTGCTTGCCTCCATCCTGCTATCATTTTTTTTCTACCATTTTTTTCTCATGTTTTAACCATTATGCTTCCTTAAGAAATAGTTGCTGTCAAGTGTCTGTACTTCCTTATTTTTCTTTCCTCCCAACCCTGCAGTCCAGATTTCTCTTCCATTCTCCTCTGTGGGTGCCTTATAGTCTGAGTGATTGAGACATGTTGGCTACTTTTTAAGTCACCCTAGGTTTATTCTGCTTTGCTCTCAGTGTCCATTTGTAATTCCCATGCCATTGGTGTCTATGATATTTCTCTCTTCATCCTTTTCCTGTACTTTTAACTGGTGTTTCTTAATGTTTTCTTTTCTTTTTAAAAAATATTATTTATTTATTTATTTATTTATTCATGAGACACACAGAGAGAGAAGCAGATGGAGAAGCAGGCTCCCCACAAGGAGCCTAATGCAGGACTCGATCCCAGACCCCAGGATCACACCCTGAGCCAAAGGCAGATGCTCAACGTCTGAGCCACCCAGCTGTCCCTTCTTAATGTTTTCCGAAAGTAAATGTTTAAAAGGTTTTTATCCTTGGGTCTCCTTTCTCTCTGAGCATTTTATTTCTTAGTGCTGCTTTCTACTCCACATCTTCTGGAATAGCCTGTCATTTGAACTTGGCCTTTAGTTCAAGCTGACCATCCGACATCCTTACCTGTTTGGCCCACTTTAATGCAATATGTCTAACATAATAGCTGGAAGTCTACAAACTTTACTAGACTTTCCCTCCTGTCATCTCTCTGTGAAAGGCATCATCATTTCCTTAGACACTGAGGCCATAATACTTTGGAATCGCATATGATTAATCTCTCTCATTTTACACCTCCAGTTCTGTGCGGACTGGACTTAGTGACTCCCTTCCAATGAAAAGAATATGGCAAAAGTGATGGTGTGACCAGGTTACAAAAGACAGCTTATTCCTTGCTCTCTTTTAATTACTTTCTCTGGGGAAGCCAGTTTCTGTGACTTGAGGTTACTCAGCAGTTTATAAGTAAGCCCATGGGGTGAGGAAATAAGACCTCTTACCAACAGATATGTAAGTGAAGCATCTTAGAAGCAGATACACCTCCCCAGCCAATTCCAGATGACTATAACCTTGACTCTGAGTGAGAACCACTCAGTTAAGCTTCGCTCAAGGTTTTCACCCATATAAACTGTGAGATCATAAACATTCGTTATTTTAAGCCACTAAATCTGGGGAGTAATTTAATGTACAGTGATAGATAACCAACATAGGAAGCCTGATGTCTACTAGTGAGATGAAACTCCTCCTTAGAATTCTCTTCATTTATACCACTGACGTGTTTCTTGACACTGTCTGTATTGTAGTTATTCATCGATAAGTTTTATACTTTGGTGTATTAGGGCAATTTTTTGCAAGTCTTAACTGTTTATTAACTGTGTAAGTATGTTAGACCTTAAAATATGAGCCAAACTCCTGTATCAGTTCAGTAACTTAACACTCTAAATCTTAGGAGATTCCATATGTGAATGTTTACCATCACCTGGTGGCTCTTAAAAGACATTCGCAGCATCTTAAGTTTCATATTTCCAGGTATATGTCAACATCCACGAACCAAATAAAATATTGTACTATATCAAGTTACAAGTTACATACAGGGCCAATTTCTAAGTTAAATCTAAGGTTGAAAATCCTTAAAGTGATATAGATGGAAAGTGATTCTTTTTTATAAAAACCTAAAGTTTAGCATCAAGGCTTCTTCTTTGATAACATTTTTTATAACATTTATAAGCAGAGAAATAGAAAAGGGAATCTCAAAGAGTACTTTATAATGGACATTTGTATGTGTGAGGCTTCAATATTTATGACAATAGCCCTCCTACTTCTCCATTTTGGAAGTGATTTGACAATCTAATCACTTTAAGTGTTACAAGTGCTAAATGATAATTGGTTTTTTTGTCATCTTATTTTAACCTGAATCACTATATTTTATGGTGGTCAGAAAATAGTATTCTTTAATTATTCCACCAAGGAAACTCTTCTTTTTCATTTGGACATTTATATTTGTAGAGGGTTAGTTTAAGGGTAAGGGAGAAGAGTTCTTTCTAGGCTCATATTTAAGAGTGTGTCTTTTGCTCTTTAATCACATTAATTCTGTAGTATATGCAGACAGTGGCCTTTGATGACTGTGGTGTCCACTGCTTTAAGTGGCTCTCTAAGTGTTCCATATCTAAATTCAGGAAGCAATGGATCTTCCAAGAATTTGTAAACTCCTAAGTCCTAAAGGCATTTTTTTTTTTAATTTCTTGATAGAATAGTGGTCAGATGGTACAAATCTATTGGATCTGATGAATGTCTTGATTTTGTTTAGGATGACAGTTCGTAAGTAAATTGGGGAAATCTACTTTCTGTAACCTAACATATGTATGTGGTATCTGCCAATAAAAAACACATATGCCAAAAAAACAGATATAATCTGGTTTGGGCAGGTGTCTAATATTTGAGAGAATATACTTGAAGAGGTTTT
Source organism: Vulpes vulpes (assembly GCF_048418805.1). Taxonomy (NCBI): domain Eukaryota; kingdom Metazoa; phylum Chordata; class Mammalia; order Carnivora; family Canidae; genus Vulpes; species Vulpes vulpes. The sequence goes on from NC_132780.1 coordinate 151,079,057, forward strand.
AATTAAGAATATGTGTCATCTTGGGGAACCTAAGAAACAGAACTCTACAGGGGTTTGTCCTCAACCATCTGGTGTTTGAATTAACATTTTTGTTTTTGACTGGAATAGAATACAAAACCTCTTCTTTTAAATTTTTGGTAGATGATGTGTTGGAAAGGGTACAGGCTCTTGAAATTTAGGACTCTAGTGGAGAATAGCTTTCTTTGGCCAGAAAAGTATTAGAAATAAGCAGGGACAAATCTGATATTATGCCTTTCAGAGAGAAACTTCAGAACATACAAGTGTATGTTGTGCTTAGGGCAGTGGTTTTGAGCATGGGCTCTGGATCCCGACTGCCTGGCTTTGAATCTCAGCTCTACCAACTTAACTTTTACTGTGTGCTATGTATGGTGCTACATGCCTAAATAAAGTATTTCATTTGACCCTTGAAAACACTGTATGTATGTATTATTCCATTTTTTTTCAGATAAAGAAACAGATTTCAAGAAGTGAAGTAATTTGACCAAGATTAACAGCTGATATATATGGTAGATCGAAGACTGTAACCAGTTTCTGACTTATTGCCAAAGTATTACAAGTACTTTATTGTTGTAGACTTTGTAACTCAGAAGGGATATGGGAAAACAATAACAACAATAATTTCCAAATACTGGATCAGTGAGAATGAGCATTACAAAGACCTATTGAAGAAATGATTACTCTTGAGCCAAGAGAGGACAAGTTTTGGTTTGACTGGAGCAGGCATATTCTTGGGAAGGTAAAGGGGAGGGTAAAAGGCCCCTTCAGTCTGTATCATTTTAACCTTGCATAAAATTCTATTATACATCTTTTTACTTCCTTAAGATTTGTGTGTTTCTTTTTATAATACATATGTACCTTTTCTAACCAGTTTGTGGTTCTGGCTTTTACTTTCACAAGTGGTATGTGTTCAAACACAGTTGTTTCATCAGAGAATGTTAATAAATACTTGTGTCACCAAGGTGACACATATTCTAAAATTAAGCATGTGAAGTTTACATTCATGCTTTTAACTTTTTATGGAATGTATGTATGTGTAATTGGTTGTCTCTGTTGAGAGACACTTCAACTAAATTAGGGGAAATGGGCTTTAAAACCAGTAACCAATAACATGGCATAGAATTTATTTTTAAAGACCTCATTGGTTAAAATATTTTATCAATTGCTTAAACCAAAAGTATATGCTTAACATTCTACCTTTCCAGATTCAGCTGCCAACTTAAAGCATTTATGTAGAGTGATGCAAAGTAGGGGAAATCAGTGAGTCAGCCCTAAAACAGCCAAGAGAGACCTGACAAAAAACTACAGCTTTTTTGGTGTAGCATGCCACCTGGTCTTCCTCAGGAGCCTCTTTACCTTTATTTTACACACAATTAAAACAAACTCCCTAATCTTTCCCAACCCAGATCAGATTACAGCTATTAAATTAGAATACAAGAAGCCATACTGACAAGAAAAGGAAAGATTAGTTTGGCATCTTGATAGCAGGAGAAAAACTGTAGGAAGCAGACAAAAGAATACCCTAAGTATAGTTGTTAAGGCCCTTGAATGTAGTGACTGGCACTGTCAACAACCTTCTAAATTGCCATTGTTTTAGGAAACCTTTAAATAGTTCCAGTTTTAAATTACATTCAGTATACTATGTCTGAAAAGTCAGGGAAGAATATTATATATGTAAGAATGTTTTCCATTCAAAACTGATAGAAAAAAAAAACAACAAAAATATTTTAGTACTTAAAGTTTCTACCACTGTCAGGAAAATTTACTTAGTTCAAGTGTATATGTGTTAGCCAAAATACTTGGAAGGAACTTCTTTAATAAAAATCAAGTATATTTACTAAAACTTCAACATAATTGAGTATTATAGTCAAACCTAGATTCTTAGAGGTCAAATGGAAAAAAAAAAACCAGGAATGCAAGATAATATAAAAATAGATTTGACACCATCCTATTAGTATTTAGTTAAAAGTTGTCCCTGTATTTTCTTCACTTGAGTCTTCTCTGTTGTTATTAATACTTCATTTAATTTTGTATTCAACACTGTATCCATTCCTTTCCATGTCCTTTCCCTGAGCCCCTTTAGGCTACTTACTACCCTCTGACAGACCTGAGGATGGCTTTACCTGCTAATTTTGCTGCCACACTGGTGTGGCGGTAACTCAGCATGTGACCCAGTGGAAAACCACAGCAATGACATCTGGATAGTAGGGAAACCACAGATGGGAAACAGCTATGGGTACCATGATTAATCTAAAATAATGTCTATCATCTTACTGATAATGAAAGCCTTAACTGCATTATTGTGTATTCTGGATAAGTTTAAATCTTATAAATAGAAAGCTCTTAAGTAGAGTCAAAATTTCTGGCCTTTACTTACATAGTATCATATTCTCTACGAATAGAATCGAAGGGCAGAGGGTTAAGGAAATTTTCTTAGAACTTTTGACAGAAATCCTAATAATTTCTACCTGAAAAATTATGCAGATTTGGAAAAATACAAAAGAACACAAAAATCTAACTGTTAAGTTAGCTGACAAATTCAGGTCACAGTGTTTAAGCTTTTGTTTGATAGATTTATATTCTGGAACTTCTTAGTAACTTGTTTTTTCTGGACTAGTAAGGATAACATGACGGTAGAAAAGATGTGGAAGTAACACTAAAATATCTGACCAAAGAAGAATTGATCAGCTCCTTTCACAGTCAGCAATGCTTTTGGGGAGCAGGGAGGGATTAGGCATGTATAAAATAGAAACAATGGCTGTCCTATTTTCCTAATCAGCCACCTTACAGTTTAAGCAATTGCAGTGTTATAGCATAATCAAGTAAAACAATTATCTGTGCCAAAGAGAAGACCTGTATAAGGAAAACATCTGAATTAGTATACATTTTTGCCTAGCATTATTAGGCATTTTCAGAATCATGCTATCACTTACATACTTTTCCTTTTTCTACTCAGATTGGCCTTTCTTAGAGTGTCTAATGTTATGTTCTCCCTACCCCTTTGGATGTTTAGCTACTTTTTTTTTCTTTCCTTTTTTTTAAAAAAATTTTATTTCTTTTTTATTTTGGCTTTAGTAGCAGTTTCAAGGAACCAACATAACTCTCTCCATATCCCCTGGGAATTAATGCCTGAGATGATCAAGAAGCTTCTGGCATTCTCGAACTGCCCTATTGCTTGCCCTCAGTTGCTTTTCTCCTCCCAAGCTGCCTGTAGCTCCAAAGATAATTTTCTGCACCGCCCCCAACCCAAGACTGTGCAGGAATAATAGGAATCCTGGGAAGACTCATCACTAGCTGTGCTCAGGAGGGAAGCAGGCTCAGGTACTCCTTATATGTCATGCGGAGACTCAGACATGGAGATGGCTGGTCTTGCAGGTCATTTGTTACTTGCTGAGGACTGGGACAAAAGCAGAAAGAACGAATTGCTGCCTATCATTTGTTCACAGTCACTGTCTTCTGGACATCTCCATCCGAGTGCTTCCGGTACCCCAAACTTAGTACTTCCCCAACTGAACTATTTTTCTCTACCCTTCTTTCAAATTGAGTATTCCATTTGTATTTTCTAATTAGGATAATGACATCACCATCTTACCATGCAATGAAAAATAGTAACCTTGGGGATGCTTGAGTAGCTCAGTGGTTGAATGTCTGCCTTCGGCTTAGGGTGTAGTCCTAGGGTCTGAGATTGAGTCCCACATCAGGCTCCCTATGAGCTCCCTGCGAAGAGCCTACTTCTCCCTCTGCCTATGTCTCTGCCTCTCTCTCTCTCTCTCTCTCTCTCTGTCTCTCATGAATAAATAAAGAAAAATTTAAAAAAATTGTAACCTTGAAGTCAGTTTTTGAACTCCTCCCTCTCCCATATATCTTCCTTTATCCTCATTTAAAATTTTGATCAAGACCTGTTGATTCTCTCACCAACGTATGCCAAATTGGTTTTATCTGTTCTGTCCCCAGTGCCATCTGCTCTCCTTCAGGCTGGCGTGGTCTCTTGCCCATACTGTTTTGGGAACCTCTTATCTGTGTGTTCCCCTGCAGTGTTCCTTTCTACTAATTTCTTCTTAACCTTCAAGCTTTAATTAACATGTCTTCTCTGCTAAGCATTTCCTGAACTCCCCACATTAGTTCAGTATTACTTTCTGTGCTTCCATGCTCATCTTTGTAGCACTTACTCATGCTGTGATTCACATATTGTTTATGCCTCTGTTTCTCCAACTGGACTTTGAAGCACTCAAGATAGGATCTTTGCTTTCTATGTTTTAAAATTCCTAGCACATAGTAAATGCCCAGCATCTTTCTTAAATAAAAATGATAAATAGAAATGGATTTGTTATGAAATACAAAATTGGTGGTTTAAATTGATAAAGTGGAAATTAGGAAGGCCTTATTATTATATTTTAAACAGACATTGTGTACAGCATTTATGTGAATAGGAGAATAGGTTCCAGGTTTTCCCAAATGTTTATCTTGTAAGCATTTTAAAAATTACAAGCAAAGATAACTTTACACTGTGATTTTAGGATGTAGTAGTAAATGTGGCAACTCTGTGCCTGACTCAAGATACACATTTTGTCTTTTGGCATACCTAATATTCCAGCACTCTACCTGGTTCTGTCAGTATTCGGTTCAAAAGCTAGTGGAAGTTGCCATATTGAATGCTTTTCAAGGGTTCATTGGTGAATGAAGATAAAAGTTGAGCTCCAGGGGACCAATGACCCAAAGCAACTTTTTAATCATAATGAAATGAAATGATTCAGGTAAAAACAGACAAAAATAAAACCTGTATATGAAATAGGTTAAAATAATTTATTCCATGACATATAGTTTATGAATGATTACAAAATGTAGTATCACAATGAAAATGGACTGCAATTTTGTGAAAATGTACATTTCTGGGCAAAATATACTTGTGTGCATGAAGTTATTAATGTAATAATTATTATACTTCAGCTTAATGCTGGGGCTTTGCAGCTTTTAGTATCCTCATGTAAATTACAAAGCACAACTTGAAAGCAAAAATGTAGAATTAATCTGTCTTTAGATCATTGCCTTTCAGTGAGGTGGAGTGTTTGGAAGAGAGTAAGGCATCTCAGCTCATCCCACCGTGGCAGTGTATCAAAATCTCTCAATGCCTTTTCAAACTTTTTTATTCTTCTTGGATGCAGTAGGATTCACTATGTATAAAGACAGCTTTTACTTGACAGGAGTGTGGTATTCTTGAAGAATATTAAAGCAGAAAAAAATGAGAGGACTATTGCAAAAGGAGCAGTGGTTGATAGCACTTTGATTTCAGATTTCAAAAATGCCAAGAATAAAATGCCTTTTATATTTTCACATACTCAAAATGAAGCGTTTGTAAAGTAATAATCTTGGTGCTAAAGATTCTGTCTTTTCTCTTAATCAAGTAAGTATTGATGACTGAGGGGAGAAGAAGGGACCTCTCAGTGACAATATATGCCTATACACCTGTAACACATATACATAGCAAATACAATGCGTGACATTGGAAGGCTGAACCAACTCTGTGCTTGTAGCTAAATAATAGTAAGCCTCAAAAATGTTCCTTTAACAATGAAGTGAGAGATGTCAAAACTGAAGAGCATGATAGACCACCACCTATTCTACTTAGTATGAATGGTTTGAAAATATGGATGCAAGACCACAAGAACTCTGTCTACAGATGTAACTGCTAAGTAACACCAGACACTGGTGCACTCACTGTTCAAAGCAACGTTATTTGTGTATTCAGACATTAAAGGGCAATCATAGGTCAGAATTTAAATTTTTTCAATAGAACATGACTGTTCTTTGACACTAGTCAACTTTGCTGACCTGCTGGCAACAAAAGCTGTTATTGACACACATGTAGGAAGAACTGGGAATCTGTCTATGTATCTAGCCAAATCAGAATTCTTGAATAGTCTAAAAACAAAAAGCCTGAAGGTTAAAGATGAAAAATGTCTCAGAATATAATTTATGTTGATCCTGCCTTTTTTTTTTACAGTTATTATCCTTGAAATCTATTGCCCTTCTCTTAATACATTTACCATGTTTTCCTAGATTGGAAACACTGCTGAGATGGAGAATTTGTTAAATACCTAGCTCAATACAGTATCTCAGTAAGAGAATTGTATCAGGTTTACTGTGTTGCTCACTTTATAAAAAATTGTATATTATTATTCTCTTGAAACAAATGTGGCAGAAGCCTGTTGTAATAAGGCAAAGAGGTGATGGTCTTATCCCCTGAAACCATTATGTTCAAGACTTTCTTGCCCTATGAAAGAATATGTAACACATCACATACTCACTGAAAGAAGCTTTTAAAAATTGGTGACACAGCATTGCCATGATATAGACAGCTAATAAAAGAACATGTAGGTTCTTATAAAAATAGCCTTGCTTCTTTTGTCCATTCCTTAATATTGAAACAAAAGAAACAGCAGTCGCTGGCTGAAGTCATGCTGCTGAGGTAATACTAAGTTCTACCTTGGAATGACTTTGAAGAGAAGTTAGTATTTTACATTCAGATCATTTTTATTAACCAGCTTTATAAAGAAATAATTTAAGGCAATTAAGCACTTTAACTCTGACAGGTTGATGTTGTTTAGTGACAGGTATGTCATTTGTATGGCAAGTAGCTAATCTGACAGACTGTACTTTCAGGAGTCTTTCCTGCCTCCTTTTCCAGTCTATAGAGGTCAGCTGTCTTCCCATCCTTGAGTCTTTCTTTTTTAGGGAGGATAAGACTGACTTTATTTGCATTCATAATATGTGAATGTGCCACTATTTGCTTGAATCACTTTCAGGAGAGTTGTTTATTTCATTTAATTCATAGCAAAGGCATTGCCTTTTGGGGTTGAACATTGTTTCCTATATCTCTGTGCTTTGCTTCTGATACTGAAATCAAACTGCATGTTGTGAGATAGCAGAGTAATTGTGTTTCATGATGTTGACTCTGAAATTGGAAGACTGTGTCCCTAAATGCCCCTGCATTTCTCTTTCAGAGGCATATGTGAATCTATAAATCATGAATTCACTTTAAGTAATTTTGGATCATACTTCCATTGTTTTGACTCCAGCAACTTCCAGAAGTAGAAATTTTGGAAATCTGATTCCTATATGGAATTTCATCTTATCTAGGGACACATTAGTAGGAATTGTCTATGCTTCTCATGAGAGTCATCAATTCTATTGTGATAATAGTCTTTCTGCAAATTCTAATCAGTTTGTTGTGGTTATTGGAGAGGCTACACATGCCTTCTTAATTATAGTTACCTTGTTTTTGACAATTTCCCATACTTTTGTGTTTGTCTCAAGATAAAAGGACTGTAGAATTCCAGGCAGACCTTCCTTATTTTGTATGAGGAAGATTTAAGATTATTCTTCTCATTTTACTTTTACTACTCTACTAGTGATGTCCAAAATCTTTTATATGTGTAACCCATAGTTTACTCGGACAGAAGTAAGTCTTATTAAAACAGAATTTTTTAGGGTGCTGGTTATTGTGTTTTCTCTCTAAGCACAAGAATCTTGAGGAGCTCTTTAACTTCAGCCTTTACGATAAAACAAAATGATCTGTTCAGAGTGACTGAAGTCCCTCTTATGTAAGCTAGAATCTATATAATTTAATTCCATAGCTATTTAAAACAAATTTGGATAACCTAACAATGGGATTAATCCTACTTATCATATTAATACAGCACAAGAGGTAGATAGAAGACAATAAAAATAACCTGAAATAATTTTGTGATTGTAATTGTAGTTTTTTTCTATATATGTTTTTCTCTGTATTTCAATATATGGGTTTCTATTCCTACATACTGCTTTAAACCTGGCTTACTTTTGCCACTTCTTTTCCATTATATGTGCCATATTTGTAATGCCCTTTTATTTCCCGGACATTTAGATTGCTTATATAATTATAAAGAATGCAGTGTTGAACATGCAAGTACATACATTTCTACATTTGAGTAATGTTTCTGCTTGGGATAGGTCCAGAGAATTGGTCTGGTGTGACAAAAAGGTATAGTTTGGTAACCTATTAACTGTAAAGACCATTGCTGGATTGTCATCTAGGAAAATTATTTCAATTTGTACTACCTCTGAGATTTCATATGAGTACCTCTTTTCTCTCATTACCTACAACATTGAGTGTTGTTAACCACTTCAATTTTTTGACATGATTATAGGTAAAACCTGATAGCTGGTTTAATTTACAATCCTGTCTGTTATTGAGGTCTTGTACATCTTCTCATATGTTTATCGGCTATGTGTATTGGTTTTATTTTTTTTAAGTTTTTATTTTAATACTAGTGTTTTGTTTTGTTTTGTTTTAAATTTTTATTTATTTATGATAGTCACACAGAGAGAGAGAGAGAGAGAGGCAGAGACACAGGCAGAAGGAGAAGCAGGCTCCATGCACCAGAAGCCCAACGTGGGATTCGATCCCGGGTCTCCAGGATCACGCCCTGGGCCAAAGGCAGGCGCCAAACCGCTGCGCCACCCAGGGATCCCTGTGTATTGGTTTTAATCACTTTTCTATAGAAATGTTAGTCTTTATTTCCTAACCCCATTAATGTAATACATTATTTTTCTCAACTGTTCTAAAATTACCATTATCAAAAAACATTTTGAGTATATTTTTTACTTCTTTCCTTTATTTTTTGCTCCATTCCTTTCTACTGGTCTCTCTCTCTCTCTCTCTCTCTCTCTTTTTTTTTTTTTTATGTGCTGGTAGCATGCTATTTAATTCTAGCAAAATATTACTTTTCACTTACTCAGGTTTTTGTGAATATTTATATATATTCATGTTTAATTTTCCAGGTAAATATGAGAATCATGACTCCATATATTTATAGATCATGCACATGTATGGTAGGTTCTGATAGCACTGCCCAGCTCTTCCTCACTAAGGAATTAGTGTCAACCCTAATGACTATCCAGTATGACTAAGGGAAGAGTTCTTCGTCAGAGTGAAAATTATGTCACGCACCCTAGATTGTTATTGTCCCATCCCATTTGGCTAAGATATTTGCTTTTTATTTTAAGGCTCCCATGACTAATCACAAATGGTTTAAAGTCTTTGTTGACATACTGTTCAATGTTCAGTTATTAAGTAACAAGTCAATGCTTTAAAAAAATTACAAGTGCAAGACTATTTCTCTTCTAAGACGCTTTGCAAAGTAGTTTTTCTTCTCAGATATTTAATAGTGTTAGGGAGTGATGATCAGGAAGTATGTTGATATGAAGGCAGTTAACAAGTTCACCTGAACAAACAAAATTTGTTCAAAAGCAGTGAGTAGCATTATCTTCCAAAAGTCCTAAAGCCCCCTGTTGAGTGAATTTTCAGATATTGCCATGTCTGTCTGGTAGTACTATTGTCCAATGATTAAGTATTGTTGTGATCTAGATTATTTCCTCCCTATGCTTTTCTAAGGTAATTTAAGATAAACAGTCAGTTAAAGTACTCTGCCTTCCCCCTCTCTGGCCCTGATTTAGTACCTCTCATAGTGACTGGCAGAGAATGAGAACTCAGTACACAGTTTTGTTTTGTTTTTAAATTAAAAAATATACAGATAGACACGACCCCACTTCTGCCCATTTCAGTTATTAGTGTTTGTTTCATGGGTGGGCTTAAGAGGTTCTGATCGTTAAGACATTAGACTAAGAGATTCAGAGCCTGAGCCTGAAGTTGACATTAGCATTAGAGTCATGAGGCCAAGAATAGTCAGACCCAGAGTTTAGCTGGGGCTAAGTGAACCTCACGCAAGCCAAAGTTGGCCAAGTGGCCATGGGAGGCAAAAAACTAACTCTGTGGAGAAGCCAAGGGATCAAGAGAAGGAAAGAAAATAATATATATCCAGAGGGACAGAGAAACCGGGAAAGAGAGAGAGAGAGAGAGACAGAGAGACAAAATGATAAAGGAGAAAGAGGAGGAGAGGGGAGGGGACAGGACGGGAAGATTGATTACCTGTAAGGAAAAGGATGTTCTGGCAAGGCACGGAGAGGATTCCCAGAGGCAGGAGCCTTGTGGAAGTAGAAATAGAATAGGCAGAGATGAGGAGGAGCTGCTGGTGTCATGCTGCTTCCTTAGTGTAAAGTCTTCTCTGTTTCAAGGCAGGAGGGAGAAGGTGAGGAAAGGATGGAGGGGAAGCAGAAGAACTGCTGCAGAGAAAATGTCAGGCTTTGGAGCAGGTAGAAGTCCCTGTGGGCTCCAGCCATGCTTCTCAGAGCTGCTCTCCTACTGTCCACGGGCCAGGAGTCCACTCCTCAGGAAACGGGTCCCCCCAGTGCTCCCTTACAGAACCCTCAGTGTGTCTGTGAATGAGCTGACCAGACTAAAGGCAGCATCCCATCTTGCTTCAGCTGCCCACCATGTTCCATCACTGTGGAGAACCTAAACTAACCCAAGTTGTGGCACTTTCAAAGGGCCACAACTTACAGAATGGCTCAGTTCAGAAATAAATGAGGTCATTTATGTTATTCAGAAGAGATAAAAGCACCAAAAGCTGTTGACAGTGATTCCATATATGTTATACATGGACTAAGTGGAGCTACTACTTTATCTATTTCATCTGATCATCTAAATTGAAATTTTCAAAAAAATCCATACTTTCCTAGACTCAGAACTCAATCTAAGTCTGGACTGTAGACTACAGAGTGAAAGCAAAACAAGTTATTGACTATTCCTACAGTTGCTATAGGTGTTTTAAAAAATAAGGAGATTTGATATAATGTTGCTAAGAATTATCTTTGAGTCCTGGTAAAATATTATGACTAAATAACAACATAGTGATCCATAGGTATAGCAAGTATTATGCAGTCTCTTTCATCCAATATGTATTCATGAACCATTTTGGGTAGACATCCTTTCCTAGTTATATTAAAATTCATTCTGTTTTATGAAGTGCCCGTTTCCATTTTATTTTATTATGGCAATGTATTTAGAGTAAATAGCACCATCAAATATAAACCTCATTAGAGTTATAGGGAGAAAGCCTACTTTTTAAATATGTGCTTTGCATCCATTTTTACCCTGTGCCCTTTTTTGAATGCTGGTTAACTGCAAAAGAAAACAAATAAACAAAATGTTAGAAACATATTCTATCCTCTTTTGTGGCGTCTGTAGTGTTTTATAGCCATTATGGAGATGTCTTATTATATTTTTAACTAACTAAGGAAGATAATTCCTATCATTATTTTATTCAATCAAATAGAATTTAAGAATTTAAGAATGTGTTATTTTTCTTAGACAGTGTAATTGTATTTACAGATCTCAGTTGTTTGGAAATTCTACCATGGAAAACCATAAACTCCAAAGGATTGTTAATGTTGCTAAAATATAAAAGTAAAAAGTTTCATTCCATGTGGCTAACACTTTTGAGTACTGTTAGCCATTCTGTGTCTCTTCAGTTCCTTATTCTCTTTGCTTTCATTTGATCTTTACTTTCAACTTCTATACCTAACATCTCATTAGCTTGGAGCATAAGAAGTCTCCTGAGAGCATGAGACCAAGGAAATAGAAGTCTTGATAACATTTGCATAGGAGATATGTTTTATGAAGCTGCTGTTGTTTGTGTTTGCTTATGTTTTTTAAATAGGAACATAGAATCTCAAAGTTTGAAAGAATTTCAGAGGTCAGAATTGATCTAACTTATTCCTGTGATAAACGAATTAATTTCTTTCATTCTGTGCAGGATTCCAATTAAACACTAGTATTGACCAAATTTCAGAGAATGTATTAAAATTTGAAGGAATCTCAATTTCTAAAGCTATCGTGTTTTTTTATAATGGGTTGTAAAGAGACCAAATATTATAAATGTTATGATAACACATTTAGCTTGAGTCACCATATGATTTTTATCAAAGGAATGGCATTAAACAGATGTGATATAGAACTCATGAAAGAAAATCCACTCAAGGGATTAAAAAAATTACCACTACTTATTTAAGGCTCTCCTTTACCAAAATTTAGAGGAAGAAAAAAATAAGTGGACTTGATGCTTGTGAAATAAAAGGCAACTGTTGCTACTTCATTTGTTGACCAAATGGAGGGCATTGCCTTTTTGGGATTTCATGGGGGGGAAAAAACTAGCAAATGCTGGCAAAGGTGCTGGGAAAAGGTATTCAACTAATAGAAATTGTAGTCCGTGATTTCATTCACTCTCAAATTTCTTATTTGATTCCAGTCTTTTCTCTTCCATTTCTTTATTACCGACTAAGCAGTTTCTTTGATGAGCCATTCTATTTATACGTTTGCATTTTGACTCCTTTGATAGATAGGTAAAGTTCTTCCATTCTTAGAAATATCTCTAAGGTATAATTCTACCACTGAAGAGTTCCTTTAAACATTTTGAAACCTGTCTTATTTAAATATTCTATGAATTTTAGCATGGATGAATATATGATTCATTCTGATTACTTGATTTTTAAAATTTATATTAATGAAATAGACTTTTCAAATAACCACTTTTCACTATACTTTTTAAGAAAAAATCTAGCTCGAATTTTCATACCTCATAAACTTTACATGTATTGAAAATCACTTGTAATGCATTTAGAATAGAGCCTCTCAGAATAAGGTTCTACCTATAGTGACTTTAGATATGGCTCTATATAGACTAGAGAGAGAAAGTAGAATTCAATACTAGTTTAATCCAATGATAATAACATGGAGATTGTCAGAATTTTTAGACAAAATTCAGAACATAGCATACAGTTTTATTTCAAGAACGCAACTCTGCATCAAACTATTCTTTGCCTCTTGTTATCAGTGAAGCATTAACCACACATCTGGGATCAAGTTGGATTCTACCAAATGAGATGGCCACCATGTCCTGGAACTCTCTCAAATATATACATTTTCCACTGATTCAGACAGAGGCCTGGGGTCATATGGCATCGTATTAGAGTGCTGAACTAGAATTAGTTCTCGTCATAATTTCATCACTTCCTACGTGATATTAAATACATATCTTAGTTTCTGTGATCTTTAGCTGTTTGTCATGGATGTCATTGATGTATACTACTACTAGTCCAGCCCAACTCTTAGGGCTGTTTTGAGAAATATGATTCTTACCAACAACTTCCACAATGCCAATATTATTATTCCAATTTCTTAAAACCTATATTTTTAGCACTTATTATCTGTGGCAATTACAATATATTTCAGGACATACTTTATTTGAATAGCATGCAGATAACCTTTAGGAATCTTTTAGCTTTTTCATACAGGTACACATACATAAAATGTTGTCTACAAACACAAGACGCTGAACATCATAGTAACAGCAGTCCAAGTGCTCATATATACTTCTTTCCCAGAACACTGTTGTGTCTTTTTAAAAGATTTTATTTATTTATTTATTTATTTATTTATTTATTTATTTATTTGGAGAAAGAGAGAGAGAGAAAGTATGCACATGTATAAGTGAGGGGAGGGGGAGCAGAGGGAGAAGCAGACTCCCCGCTGAGCTGGGAGCCCAATGTGGGACTTGAATCCCAGGGCCCTGGGATCATGCATGACCTGAGCCAAAGGCAGACACGTAACCAGCTGATCCACCCAGGCTCCCAACTCTGTCAGTTTGAAATGAAAAGAACCATGAGAGGTTTGCTTTATTTAGAAAATCACAAGAATTTTGAGGAGTTCAATAGAAGATATGTAAATACTCGTTTAAAATTTACTTGATTACTATTTAAAAATAAACTTGATGCTTTGGAGAAATAACAGTAATTTAATAAATTTTATTAAGCTTTATTGGTAAATTGGTGGAGACAGAGAAATGACTGGTATACCTCCCACCCTCTGGTAGCTTATTTCTTCATTGAAAGTAACAAGTAAGCATCTGAATAAAACAAATGCTATGCTAAAAGTATAAACTATAGATGGAATATAAATTAGGATGCACCCTTAATTTAGGCTTAGGGAATTGGTAAAGGCTTTATGAAAGGGGCCTGAAGGTAAGCTAAGACCTGAAAGGTAAGTTGGATTTTCATAAAGAAAGGGAAAGATGGGGATTTTAAAGAAAAGGAACTGTACAAGTACAGTATGAAAGATGGTGAAAGAACATGGCCATCAGAGTGGGATGCATGAATATGCTCTGATTAAGGAGAGAAGCTAGATTGTAATAGATGGTGAATTCCATTATAAAGAATTTACATTTGATTTCATAAATTATTTTTAAATTGTCTGAAATATAGAATGGAATATGTGAAATTGGAGACCACATGCCCTCTCCTGAATCCCAGACCCCAAAGACCAGCAGCTTCTATCTATGGGTTTCCACCTACTGTGTCATAGATGGCTGAAACTCAGCAGACCCAAAGCCAAGTTCACGCTTTCCAACCTCCCATCTGCCTATGTCTGTCATCGGTGATACCAACTACTCAGTGACACAATCTAGAAATCTGGAAGTTCTCCAGGAGTGCACTCTCCTCATGTACCCCGCCAGCCAGTTGACTGTCACATGTTGTTTTTGTCACCTACGTCCTAAATATCTCTGAAATCTGGCTTCTGTTCTACATCTGCGAGTGTGTTATCTGCTTGCCCATACTTATCGGATCTATTTTCCACCTTTCTCTGCCCTTTGGTTTTTGAAGGCTGGTGCACTAGGCTTCATCAGCTGGGTCCTTGCTGCCTGCTCTCCTTTTGGGGATGGGGGATGCCCAGTGGGAGGCACCAGCAGGAGAGTGAACAGGACAGAGAAAAGTTCACTTTCTGTTTGTTTTTTACGCTGACACACTCCCTGCTTAAATGCTAGGCCTTTGTCTCCCTTCCTGGTACCCTTAACTGTGCCCACATTTCTGTAAATAGTCTTTTCATAATTTTTTTTTGTCTTTTCATAAATTTATTAACATTGAAACCCTGTGGGAAATTTGTTTTCCTACCAGAATTCTAAAAGATGGAATCTCCTTTTCCAATTAGGTTTCTGGACTTTTGTAGCAGAATTCTAACTGGTCTTCCAGTATCCAGACTGCATTCTTCACACTACTTTGGAGAACAATGTTTTCTGAACATGTGATGTTATGACAGTTTGTATAATAGGAGAATATTCCGTAATGACCAATATACAACATATGGAATTATGTAAATAATCTCAGTTTTGTAAAAAATGTATGTACTCCAGTATGAAATAAAAATGCCATTGTCCCTGACATAACTGAAAATATTGCTATTTTTCTTTTCTTTTCTTTTTTTTTAAAGAATTTATTTATTTATTCATGAGAGATACACACACAGAGGCAAAGACATAAGCAGAGGGAGAAGCAGGCTCCTCACAGGGAGCCCGATACAGAACTCAATTCCTGGACCCAGGATCATGACCTGAGCCAAAGCAGATGCTCAACCATTGTGCCACCCAGGCATCCCACTATTTTTCTTTTCTTAGTCTACTTTTGTTTGTTTGTTTTTGTAATTTTTACTCTGGGAGGGGAGAGAATTAGACAAACTATGTTATTTGTATAATAGACAAATGTTTTATAATTTTTTTGATACTATAAAATGTTGCTAACTGCTGGTTTGTTTATTTTCTGATCCAAATGCTAAAATTGAAGGAAATGGCCTTAAATTTAACTTTCTAAGTTTGAGTTCAATGTAAAAAAGGGCAAATCTAACGTTAAGTCTAAAAAAAACAGTGAGATGATCTTTTAACTGGATATATGAAGTAGGATTGTGAGTCTTCTGGATGCTCATGAATTAGAATTTAACTTAAAACTAAATATGTTATTTAAAATGCTGCATTCAATCAGATATTTAAATTCCCAAGAGTCTTTTATGTAACCCTTTCCTACAATTCTCTCAGAGGACAGATTACTTTAGACCCCTTATCAATAGGCAAGCTTGCAGCTGCATATTAGTTCAATAATAAAAGCTTATGGTTGAATTTCTTATTGAGTTTCTCCACATTTTAATGATTTGGATAATTTTTCTTCTGCTGTGAGTATCTGAATGTCTTGATGCCTCTTTGGTATAAATTTCTTTACCATTTGATCTATTTCCAAAAAAGATGCCTCAAGAAACCTAAATTATAGGCATATTTAAATTTTTTTAAAAATATTTTATTGCCCAAATTGAAACTCCAGTCTGAATTTTGTTAGAATGGAAGTACAAATTTAATGTATTATTCCAAGAGAGCTTTTGTATAGCTGTTCTTCTTTTTGTCCTCATCTCATTCTGTTCCTCTTTAATCATTAACTTCCATTTTGCCTATATTTACAGACTGGTGAATCCTTGAGGATATATTATATGGAACACATTTTATTTTTTAAATGACATATTTATGTAAAATTATCAATCAAAGGTGATATGTGAGGGCATGGAACTTAATTTCATAGATGAAACAGTTGGCTTTAATGTAATGGAAATAGCTGGAATAAATGTGATTATTTCAGCTCTCGATGTCATCCTCATTTTAATAAAACCTCAACTTTCAGATGCAAAATACGTAATAAACAGAAACAGACTTTATGTAGACATTTGACCCATCTCTTGCTATGAACCTGCTTTAGGAAAACAAGTAAATAATACTTTTTCATTTTCTCAGTAGAGAAAATGAAGATTTTCACAATGGGATTTTAATAATATTATTGAAAACTTGAAAATAAAATAGTTGCTAATAAAATAAAAAATCTGTGTCTTCTGACTAGAGCCCCACTGAAAAACATTTACTCTTTTGTGTCTGTATATCGTCTATCTGTTTAGAATGACTGTCATTAGGTGTTCAAACTGCTTAAGAAACCTGAAGTGTGTGGGAGAGGGATTATTCAGGAAATAGTCTAAGTAATGTGGCTAAAGTTTTTCAATTTAGCTTGATGGTCTCCTGAAAATTATTGTCCGTATCTCCTGGCTTTTAGAAACACTGCTCCCTATACCAAAGGAATGCTGTCTTGCAACTTTCAAACATCAAAGTGAAAAATAATACACAACTCACAGAAGTTAGTAGTGTGAAAATTACCGTAGAGGGAAAAGAGGTGTAGGCAAGTTAAATAAGCTGGGGATTAAGTGCATACGATTTGACTGTAAGGTAAGAGGTGGGAATGAGTTGCATTAAATGAAAAAGCTGCTGTAATGATTTCGTGATTTTATTTTATTTTTTATTTTTTTAAAATTTTTATTTATTTATGATAGTCACAGAGAGAGAGAGGAAGAGACGTAGGCAGAGGGAGAAGCAGGCTCCATGCACCGGGAGCCCGACGTGGGATTCGATCCCGGGTCTCCAGGATCGCGCCCTGGGCCAAAGGCAGGCGTCAAACCGCTGCGCCACCCAGGGATCCCGATTCCGTGATTTTAATGTAACTCTTTGATATTGAAGTTCCTTATTCAAATAGAAATTACTACAATAAATAGGATTTGTCATATTTTTGCCTTGAGGTATGTTTGTTTTTTTTTTTATGTCACGTTAATTGTTTAGGGTTAGCATTAAAGTGGAACACTTATTGCTCAAGTAAAGAAAACAGCCTCTTTAAGCAGGAATAGAAAGTTTTGTAGTAGTTGTTCTTTTAATTATTCAAGAATATTTCATCAAGACCAGCATTATAAATTGAGAGAATAATGATGTGAGAAATGCGCAACACTTCACTCATCTTCTTTTTAAATTAGGGACTGTAAAGTTCTGCTCAAATATAACAAAAGTGTCTATTCTTCAAGCTATGTTATCAACAACATTTTTATTGATAATAGCAACTATCTAATGATCCTTACCATGTGCTTATAATGTGTATCATTCTTTATCGTGACCCACGTAACAGCAACCTGATGCATGTCATCTAAATTTCTCTAACAATCCTAGGATAAGAGTTATTTACTTGATTTTATAGGTGAGAAATTCGAGACTCTTTTAAAAGGTTAATTTTCCTATCTGGAGTTCACCCAGCTAGAAAGTGGCTGATCCCAGATTTAAATAAATATGTAAGGACATAAGGAAACCTTGAAAACTGACTTAGGAAGAATGAGCACAAAAACAAATGGAAATTTTAGCATGGATAGCAAATGAGTTAAAGAGATAAAAACAGGGGAAAAAAAGAGAAGATAAGTAATAAAATGGGTTGAGTCAAGGTCTAGTTTCTAGATTCCTTATCTTGTTAGGGAAGTTTTCAAACCTTCATAAAAGAGAAAATAATACAATGAAAACCTCATACACCCACCACTCTTTTCAATAATTATCAACTTGTGGTCAATTTTGTTTCCTCCATATTCCCCAAGGTTGCTGAATTAAATTAAAGAAAATCGCATACCTCAGATCATTTCATCTATAATTGGTTCAATTTCATTCTCTAAAAAATAATAGATTTTTTAAAAACATGTATTATCAAACCTAAAAAAAATCATTACTATTATTAAATATCTAACCAGTATTAAAATTTCCCTGTTTGTTATATAAATGTCTTTGATAGTTGAACATTGCTGGAGATTTCTCAGAAATGTGCTAAAATGTCAATGACGGGTTAACATTTTTTTTATCCCAATTGGTCTCTCACTTAACATAGCAAACTTAATTTCCCCTTAACTTCTTACTGTATTCCTGAGAACAGCTCTTTTCCATTCCTATGCAAAGACAATCTGAGCTCTTACTGAACACACACCCAGAAGAACAGGTTAAATCCAACTATGAAGTGTATGGTAATTTTCTCAGTTACCACCCTTTGTTTTCTTCCACCGTGTGGTTTTGGCACTTTTGTGTAACCTAAGTCAAAAACAAACTCTTCCTCATTTGCTCACCCCATCCCATTCTAACAACATTGAGATCTTATACCATCTACCTAATCACCTCTTTCCCATTTTATTCTTTTGGTGTCCACCCAACTTTTCCTGTATGCCTAAAAATGCTGACGTTTCAGTGGTTAAAAAAAAAAAAAAGGACAATGCATGGATGAGTGAGTGGGTGGATGGTAGGCAGGTTGGTAGATAGAAAAATCAAAGAATACATCTTTTTTAGTACATTATCACATTGTTTTGGCTTCCCTGAATACAAAAATGAAATACTACTGAATTTTAAGTTTTCTTATAATGGTGCTATAATTATCCATTTAATTTAGGTCTTTTATCCCTAATGATCCCAGACTAGCTGCTCTGTATTCTTCAAGCCATTGAGTTTTGTTAAAATACCCTTTGCAAATTTATCTCCACCCCTTCTTTTTATTTCTGCTACAACAATCAACTTTGGGATCATATGCATTTATGCTGCATTAAGATCAAAACCCCCTAACTCCTCTCCCTGCTGGTAGATATTCCAATTTCTAATTCATCCCATACATACCAACATACTCATTTTCCCAAGTATTGTTTTGATCACATCATTCTTTGAATATAAAGCTTTAAATGTTTCCCCATTGTGCCTTATGGAATCTGATTAGACTGGCATTCAAGGACGTCCTCCTGCAATCTGGGCCAAACTGACCATTCTATTCTTTCTAGCCTAATGGCTAACTCCTCCTCAGCAGATGAAGTCTCAGCAAAACTGGATCATTAGCTGTTCCCACTCTAGTGCTGCTGTGCCTCTGAGCCTCCCTCATAATTCAGTTCATATTACCCAAACTCCTCCTCTTCAGACACTATTCTATGATATTCCTAAACACATCTGGATTTTCACTCTCTTTCTGATTGGAGTGCCCTTCACTCCTTTCTTCATGACGCCTCATTATATTGCAGAAATTGACATACGAGGTATTTCAAGCCCATGGATGATTATGTTTCAGAAGGAAAGATCTCCCAGGAGTCTCAGGAAAGAAAGTTAAGTTTAGTCAACTTAACTAAGATCTACATTCTGGACCTTAGACTTAAAAGCCTCATCCATTACTTGAAAGTAAATTTATTTAAGCTAAGTTTTGAACACTGATATCTGACATCAGAATGCCATTTTCACAGTGCCTGTTGTATGGGCTCACTGTCCTCACAGATCTTAGTTATCTAACTGTCTCCAGTCTCCCTGTGGCAGTATGCACAGTTAAGCCCTGGTATACTTGAAGGCCACAAAATTAGAATAAGAGAAATTTGTTTCATGAGGTTTAAAATGTGTCTGGCTCAGATACTGTTACTAAACCAAGTCTACTTGGCCAATATTACAGAAAGAATAAGTGCCTTTGGTCATTCACCTGTCTCTGGACAGTACTTAAATGAACTGGGGCAGTATTTGTTTCTGTGACTTTGTTTCCACAATCATCCAACTGCTATATTCTTCTATTGAAGTGTCTACTTTTGTTTAGGTTGCTCCATTCATCTGTATTCATTTAGCTCTAGTCATATTATGCAGACCTTGCTCTCTCTGCTAAGGGACTCTGTGTACCAGTGCTTTGATCCACTCTTCAGTGACTTTGAATTCTTAGAAAGTAGTCTCATTCCCTTATTTAACAAGATCTAAGGAGACACCTCACTCAGGCTCCAGGTACTGATGGCATACAATTCTTAGTTAGAAGGAATTTTTCCTTTACACTAGTTTGGTCATAATTTTATGATGGCAAGTATCACATTAATGTATAGTTCTATAAATGAGTGTCTCAGAAAACTCTTTGAATGCAGGCACCCTGTAGCCACTGCATCCCAACAAAATTTAAGCTCAGGTATACTTGATCTATCTATACTTGATCTATTTCAGGTATACTTACCTTGGGAGCTGGGTAACAATGTAAATATATTTAAACTCTGTGGAGTTAATTATAGAAAGACCAAATAATTAACAGCACAATTAAATATGTTTTAATCTAAATAGAGGTTTGACTTAAAATTACAGTTTTTATAAGATTTTTAAAGAATTTAAGATATAAAGATTTAAAAATGATTTTTAAGAATTTTTGACTCCTAATTATTTCTTTCCCAATGGCTTCCTCTTAAATTTAAAATATTGATAAAGAATTATCATTTTAATGCCATGCTAATATTCATGATTGGTGAAAATTAAAAAGCCCCCAAAATTAAAAATATAACAATATACCCTTTGCCATAGTTTTACCTCTTTGGTCATAATTTTGCATAGTTTTGCTTGGTTTAAGTTAATGATTTAAAATAATAATTACTATAATCTCATTTTTCCCATAATATTTTCTTTTAAGCATAATCAGTGAAAATAACCAATTACACATACAATTTTAGTGCAAAATTGAAAGGTTAATAGCAAGCTGTTAAATTAAGTAGAGAAATGTTTATTACTATCAATGAGTGGTTGTTGGTCTCAAGTGAATCTTCTAGTCTAGTCAGGTGCCTTTTGTATCCATCCCAAGCCTCTCCAATACCCTGGGTAAAAATTACAGCCATAATCCAATTTATCTCAACTTTTATTCTGAATTTTGATCCCAAATTTCTTAATACATTTACATAGAATTAAACATAACAACATTTTAACCCTTCTTAAATATTGGCGTCAATATGGATATTCATTCTGGTGTTCTTTCAACACTTCTGTATGTTTGACACTTTTGATAATAAATGATTTTTTTTAAAGCCACACATAAATATTACATTTTAACTCATTCCTAGTGAGGTAATACCTATACTGCCATATACCTTATATACCTTAAGTATTAGGGTAGTATATAGCATGTACTGTGTCTTTTAAAAATTATGAATGCTTCATAATTTTCTATTAAAGTCTAATATAACATTTATTTATTTATTTATTTATTTATTTATTTATTTATTCATTTAGAGACTTTATTTATTTATTCATGAGAGACACACAGAGGGAGGCAGAAACATTGGTTGAGGGAGAAGGAGGCTCTCTGCAGGACTGAGTCCCAGGACCCTGGGATCTCACCCTGAGCTGAAGGCAGATGCTCATGCACTGAGCCAGCCAGACATCCCTATTATTACTTTTAAATAAATATATAAATTTAACTTTCTCATATTCTTACAAATGTTTCCAGTATTTGACTAAAATGTGACTGTTTCTCCCTTAGCAGCAGAATAAACTAGCATTTCTAGTGCTATGATAACAGAGCACAAATCTTTAAAGAGCATCCTTTTGACACACTGAGCTAGGGTTTGCACAAAGTCAGTGGGATTGTTAACTGTTGCTGGTTGAACAGAATTGGCTTTGGTACTGCCTCCTCTCATCCAGGCTCTCAAAGTCACTCCTGGTGGAGCTCCTGCTCTGATCACAGACCCTAGGAAGTTCTGAGCTCTTTTTTCCCACTGCTAACTACTCTGTCTAGATCCTCTGGCACCTCAGCTTTGGGGACTCAGGCTAGCAGACCTTTGCCTGGCCAGACCTTAGGAAAACTCACTTCAGGCAAAGTACTGAACTGTGAAATCAATGTAAAGAGTATGGCTCTTCTTTCAAGTTGTTTTCAGTTTTTTAGGCCTGCCCCCAATTCTTTCTTTCTTGATTTCTTGATTTCTGATTTCTTGAAGTATTAGAGTTAAAGCTATTTTAAAAAGCAAAGAGGAGCACCTGGGTGGCACAGTTGTTAAGTATCTGACTCTTGGTTTCCCCTCAGGTCATGATCTTGGTTGGTGAGATTGAGCCCCACTTTTGGTTCTGTGCTGAGCAAGAAGTCTGCCTCAGATTCTCTTTTCCTCTCCCTCTGCCCCTCTTGATCACGCTTGCTCTCACTCTGTCTTTCTCAAATAAATACATCTTTAAAAAAAAAAAAAAAAAGCAAAGATCCTACTTGCACAGAGCTGATAAAAGGCTTTACTTAAATTATAAAGATAAAAGCATAATTCATTTTTGTAGTCGTCTTAGTCTGTTTAGGCTACTATAACAAAAATAACACAGACTGGGTAACTTAAATAGCAAACATTTATTTCTCATAGTTCTGGAGTCCAAGGTCAACATGCTGGCAGATTCAGTGTTTGGTGGGGACTCCCTTCCTGCTTTATAGACCGCCCTCTTCTCACTGTCCTGGCATGGTGGAAGGTACAAAGGAGGTCTCTGGGGCCTTTTTTATAAGGTCATTGTTCTATTCACGATTGCTCTACCTTCATGACCTGGTTATGTCCCAAAGTCTCCACCTCCAAACACCATCACATAGAGGACACAAGCATTCAGTCCATAATAGTGGTATGTAAGTACTTTCAATTATATAACACAGTGTAAAAAGATGTAGGAAATAATTTATGCAGTTTCTCTTCTGAGTTGTCAGACATACATAACTGGTTCTACAAATTTATGTCACAGCCATATTAGAACCCAGACATTCACCCGGGTTTTGGGTAATTGGGAGTAAATCAACAGTTCTTTAAACAGAACTCTAAAGCTTGATAAAATGAAAGATCTTCTCTCATTTATTTAATGTATAACAAAAGTCAGTGACACTCAGAATGGTTTCAGTGGCTTCCTTAAGGTCTCTTGTGATAGACGAGGCAAATGATAATAGTGGTAACAGCTATTAGTACGGTACTTAAATGTCTGTAAAATTAAGGTATTCATAATGTAAAACTGTAACTTACTAAACAATAGTATAGTGCATACAATGTATTGTATATAACAGTATAACAGTTTACAAAAAAATGAACACTTTTACTTTAGGCTGTAGAAGAAGGGCCAAAAGCACTTAATATCAGCCTCTCTTTTTTCTGAAATCTGCTTAGCTCTTTGCTTTTGACAGGTTTTACAGACTCAAATATATATATTCCCTAAGTGATCATTGCCTTTGATTTCTATTATTCAATCCGAAGTTTTCTAGCTATGTTGAATTTTATTAGAAATATAGTTATTATAGAACTCCATTAATTTATTTTTTAAAATTTGAACTCTTTATTAGCTTTTCTTCTGTCAGAAAAAAATAAGTCCTCCTGTATCTATGCAGGCAATTACCAAGGAAGTCCGAACCCTTTCAAATGGTGCTTAGTATTTTGAAGCATAAAAGGTATAATATTCAATTTTTCAATTTTGAGGATGATAATGACAGTTCTGTGAATACAGAACATTAACCCAAGGTATACTTACATTTCATGAAGTATCTAGGTCATATAAAAGCATATTGCTAATGGCTTTCTTTCCTAATGGATTACAATGAGAAAAATAAGAGCTCGAAATTAAAATTCTGAAGATTGTGAAGCATGTTTCGAAGGCAATACAGGTATTGAATATTAACATTGTGATAAACATTTTCTATCAACTCCGTCTTCAATTTTCAGTTCTTTTCATTTTATCACTGGTTTCTACCTCACCTTTTTTTTTTTTTTTTGTATTTTAGTGCATTTATAAATACTAACATTATAATGAGAATAATGGGGCTTCATAATCTTTAGTCAGTATCACTCAGTGGAATTTAGGTACTTTCAATATGAAGATTGCTCTCAGACTCATTTTCTCAGGACACTATTCTGACCAGATATTTAATTTTCCAGGGTTTATATTGCATTCCAGATCAAATCTAAACATTTGTCAGATTCTCAAGATCTTTCATAACCTGTATAAATCCTAACTAAGTCCATTCCATATTCATAAGTAATGACGTTTGTGTTTAACTTTAGGTTAATTCAATAAACATTTTTTAAAATATTGCTATCATCTTCATTCGAATCTTTCCCTTTTTGTCTTTGCAATGCTGGTTCTCTAGCTTGGATGGCTAAAGTAATCTTTACTCATTATTTAAGGCTTATCCATGAAGCTCTGGTAGTCTGTTTCCTTCTGCTGTGTACCCAACCCCTAACAACCATGCATGTATAGAGCATTTTTTTTCTTTCTCTAAATTATGTTTACAGTATATTACTTAACAACTGATTATATAATCTCCTGAATGGCCTTAAATTGTGTCATGATTATGAACGTAGGAAAAATTCATTGTCAGTATTCATATTATTTTAATATAGTGTCTGGGTCACTTTGGGAAAATTTGTTACTGTAAGATAAGTGAAAACCAGTGTCTTTGAGTCAGGTTCTCTGAAACTACTAAAAGATCTGAGGTTTAACTCAGATTTTTAAAATGACCCAGGATATCTTTCTAGGATTTCCTAGGTCTCATGTTGCTGATGAATATATTTATTTGTTTACTTTTTTCAATTTACACAGTAAGAATAAAGCAGGAATTAATGAAGAAGCAAAATAAGAATTTAAACAGTATATAACATCATAGTAGTTTAATGAATACCATTGAGTGTGACTGGTTTCTTTATTGACTTAGAAAATCAATTGATTTACCTTTTGAAAAGTCTTATGCTAATCAGGTATATAATTTTTCTTTCATTATTGATAGTCATTGTGGTCATTTCTACAACACAGTGTGATTTAGTTAACTACCTGGGAATGTAATACTTTCAGATCAGGTTGGCATACCTCATTAGTAATTATTATTCCTCTCCAGGAATATAACCCACCATAAAAATAAAAAGCTACATTCTATTTTGCTTTTCTTGGCACAGCTGAAATTTTCTGTAGACTTTATGTAATTTTCCATCTCATGAGGATGCGGGAAATCAGAAGTTCTGATAAGCTACCTGGCTCAGTTGACATCAGATAAGCTTGTCAAAGATGTGTAATCTAGTCTCTTGGATCCTGATCCAGTGTATTATCTGTCATGCAAGAGAGACTGTAATTTGTTCTACATTTAGTATTCTAGAATCATCCATTGGCTGACTGACTTCAATTACCTTTTTGCAAACAGAAACTTTTATTTATCCTGGTAATATTTGTATATTGACTTTGTTTATTTCCAAAGTCTTAATTAATTTATTACATGAGACTCTAGCAAATAAAAGATAAATTCTTTAGATGTGCTGATTAATTTCTTAAACAATACCATGTTGTATAATAATGTTTCCTTATTTTTTAAAAAAATTCCTCCCTAGTTAAAAAAAAGCAGTGTTAGACTGCTCCAGACATATATTTTTATTTTTTTATTTTTATTATTTTTTTTATATTTTTAGAAGTTATTATGTAAAATAAGTTTATAATATGGACATTTTCTTTTCCTTACATGGGTATTCTACACCAACGTACCACTTATTATTGCAGAGGGAATGCATTAATTAATAATTTTGACGTGGTATGAAGATTTTTTCACAAATTTAGTTTTATAAAGAATATGCACAAGACATGAATGAGGTTATTATCACTTTTTTTTCCTTCTTCTGACACCTCATACCATTCATAAGTAACAAAAGGGTCATGTGAGGCTACTAGAATGATTGAAATTGTTCTTCCCAGAAAATAGCTGATTGAAGTATGTTTCATAGGTAGATTGAAGAATGTCGTCAACTTGTATAATTTGGATATGGTCCAGTATTTTGTTATAACATCTCATTAGAGTAAATAGAAACAATTTTACATATATATCATCCATGACTTTCTTCATCTTTTAACATATTCATGATATGTCCATTACATTTTCCTAGTTATTGTTGCCAGGTGTCTATTCCATCCTCGCTCATTTCCTGACAATTTTTGTTCCTTGGTCTCTATCACTCTTTCCAATGCTAATCCTTTCTTAGCTGTATATTAAGAGATGCTTCTAAAATCCAATTCCTTGCTTCCCATGATCTTGTCCTACATATACCTCAGCTGTTGACTCCCAGTCATATCCTTGATAGCAACATAACCTATAATTGCAAGTCCTATAGGACCTAATTCAGGTATCCCCCATCTGACTATCACTTCTCTATATATTTATGACTTACTCCCTTCGGTACCTGCTAACATCTAATATTCCTGTGTTTATTTATTTTTTAAACTTTGTGCTGTGGAAGTTTCCAAAAGTATATAGAACCCTCATGTACCATCAGCCAGTTTCAACAATTATCAATTCATTGCCAATTTTGTTTCAACTACAGTGTGAAAAAAATACAAGGCAGTGTATCATTTCATCTGTAGCTATATTAATATGTTAATATGTATATTTAAAAGATAGGACTTTTATTACTATTATATTAGTGTCAACATAAAAAATAATAATTTATTAATATTTGTTTTTTAACCCCCTCAAGACTTTACAAATTCATTGATTCCATTCCCATTTCACTGCATCTCATACCCATGATGTTTATTTTATATCCTATGACCAGTCACTTTAGCTCTTCCCATTACCTATGTCCTCAGTTCCCCTTCCTTCTTTCACTCCATTGTACTCTCATGGCTATAACTACATCCAGGATTAGGTCAAAACTCTCTGCCTGCTCCATGATGACATCCCTGCAGCTGAATAAAGTTGGAGAATAATTCACAACCACATTGACTGTTCTCATTTCATTTTTTTATTTTTCTAAAGATTTTATTTATTCATGAGAGACACACACACACAGAGAGAGAGAGAGAGGCAGAGACATAGGCAGAAGAAGAAGAAGCAGTCTCCCCTTGGGGAGCCTGATATGGTACTCGATCCCAGGATCCTGGGATCACAACCTGAGCCAAAGGCAGATGCTCAACCAATGAGCCACCCAGGCACCCCTTCTGTTCTCATTTTAAGTTTGTAATTTAGTGAATCCTTAATACTGCCCTGTAATTATACTGTATTTCTATAGTTTATTCTGTTTCCTACCATCCTAGATGATTACTAAATACCCCTTTTGTCATCTTTTAACATGTCTTCCATAATCTAGGGTCTTCTCAGTTGAAGTTTTGCTTCCCAGTTCATGGAAAAAATTGAAGCATTCACCAGAGAACTTGCACAGCATCACTACCACACCTGCCTTTCCACCAGCATCTGCACCCTTGGTCTTCTGTCTTGATATTATAGATGATCTTTTACTGGTCTTTATTCTTGTGCTCTAATTATTTTTTACACTAGCTTTTCTCTTTTATTGCCTAATAATACATTGCTTCAGAAATTCTTTTCTTCCCCATATCTCTTACATCATTCATTTGCACTCATTCCATTAGCATACAGACATGCTGTTATTTCTCTCACCTTAAAACAGAAAAGTAAAACTCCTCTTGACCCAGCTCTACCCACAGCTACCTCTTCATTTCTCTGCTGCTTATTATAGTCAGCTTACTCAAAGAGTTGCATACTGCTTTCCAGTATCTGTCTTCCCATTCCCTTTTGAATCCCTTACAGTAGGGCTTTTGCTCTTACCACTCCACCAAAACTAGAGTGTTCTTTGTTGGCACTCTCTCTTGTCCCAGGGCTGAATCCTTGGTTTCCTTTTCTATTTAAACTAGTCTCCCTTGGTTACTTGGATTTAATTGTTATCTCTGCACAACTGATACCCAATTGACATCTCTAGCCTAGACTTCTCTACTTAGCATTCCACTTGGCCCCTTGAACTTAACTAGCCATTTTAATCTTCTGCCTAAGATTTAGTGTAGCTGCATTCTTCCCCATCTCAGTAGGTGACAACTTGGTTCTTCAGGTGGGTGAGACTAAAAATTTTAGTCACCTTCTATTTCCCCTCTTTTCTTCTAACATCCTATTTTTTTTCTTTTTCCTTTTAAGATTTTATTTATTTATTCATGAGACAGGGGTGGGGGCAGAGACACAGGCAGAGGGAGAAGCAGGCTCTATGCAGGGAGCCTGATGTAGGACTGGATCCCAGGACTCCAGGATCACGCCCTGGGCCAAAGGCAGGTGCTAAACAGCTGAGCCACCCAGGGATCCCCTAACATCCTATTTTCAATCCATTCAGAAATCCTTTGGCTCAAAGATATCCAGCATTTGGCCATTTGTCTTCATCATTGATGGTGATTAGGACCAGGACCATCCTCCTCCTAGCCACCATCACCCCTCACTTAAATTGCTCCAGTGATTCTTACTGGCCTCTCTGTTTCCACCCTGATTCCCACCCTTAGAATCAATACGGTAGACAGAACAGTCCTTTTCAAACATAAATCAGATTGCATATTGCCTTAACTGATGAGCTGCTTATAGCTTACAATCTTACTCAGATGGAAGCCTGACGGCTTTATAATACCTTCAAGGCATTGTGATTTCATTTCATTTCTGCTGTCTCCTTGCTGTTTCTTAAATATACCAGGCAAATTCCTGATGTTCGGCCTTTGCACTGCTAGTACTCCCTGCCTAGAACACAGTTTCTCAGGATATCCATGTTGATAACTAACTCAGTTCCTTTTAATTGTCTTTGCTCAAAGGACACTTTATCAAAGAGATCTATCTAGAAAGTCCCAAACCTTACCTTCTCAATTTCTTGGGGCTCATGATCCCCTTATTCTTTTCTATTTTTTTTTCCAAATAAACTTCTCATCGTATAGGGGCACCTGGGTGGCTCATTTGCCCCGTCTACCTCTTGATTTTGGCTCAAGTCGTGATCTCAGGGTCATGAGATCAAGCCCTGTGTCATTCTCCATGCTTGGCCAGGAGTCTGCTTATCCCTCTTCCCCTGCCCCTGGCCCTATATATGCATACACCGACATGCAATCTCTCTTTCTGAAATAACTCTTTTTTAAAAAAAATTGTAGCTTATTACTGAATTACTCTATTTATGGTTTCTTCCCTGACCTAAATGTAATCTTCACCAAGGGCAGGAATTTTTTGTTCTTGTCTAGCACATAGTAGGTGGTCAGTGAAATGATTTCCCCTTTCTTTAAGCTTTATTTTACTCCACTGCTTCTCAGAGTCAATATTGGTTTTGTTGCCAACAGTTAACTTGGACTCTCTCCATTTTAGGGATCTGTTCTTCAGGAAATTTCTGTGTTCATCTTCTTAATTTTACTGCCTTTTTGTCCATTTTCTTTCTTTTGTTTATTCTGCTTATTTTGCCTGCTAAGCTCATTTTAGGCACATGTATTTAATTTTCTAGTCTTCAAGCTGTATACCTTTTCGCAGCTTTGGCTGCTTCCTAGCTATATTTGTATTTCTATAAGATTTTTTTTTCTCATTCTCAGTACTGCAAGACATTTATTACTAACAACTAGTTTCAGAAAGCTTATTTTTCCCCTGAAATGTTTCCCACAAAAATTTGTAACACTGGTTTCCACCTTCAATCTTCCTGTCTTCTACTACTACCCTACTTGCATCCTTTCAACTGTGATTTGGGTTTGCCCTTTGTTCAGCATCCTACTGAAATGAAGATCCCCCCCCCCTTTTTTTTTTTAATGATAGTCTCACAGAGAGAGAGAGAGAGAGAGAGAGAGGCAGAGACACAGGCAGAGGGAGAAGCAGGCTCCATGCACCAGGAGCCCGACGTGGGATTCGATCCCGGGTCTCCAGGATCGCGCCCTGGGCCAAAGGCAGGCGTCAAACCGCTGTGCCACCCAGGGATCCCGAAGATCCCCCATTTTTAAAAAGATTTATTTATCTGTGAAAGACACACACAGAGAGAGAGAGAGGCAGAGACACAGGCTGAGTGAAGATCCCCTTTGACTTAAAGTCAGTATGAAATTACTTAGTTCTTCAAATGTGTATGTAGTCACTTGTTTATTTTGCATCTTTGCATCTTTAGGAAACTGCAAACATATTGTGTATATATTTATAAATATTATGTATTTGATTATTTTCTTTTATCCAGTTATTATTGAAAACAAACAATTTCTAAACCTTTCCCTACTGGGTATCTAAAATTGTTTCACATTCTCATTTTTAATAGGTCATTGCTTTAGTGATGGATATATTTACAGATGTGGACATTTTCAAAGAAATAGTAGAGGCATCAACTCGAGGAATATCTATATACATTCTGCTTGATGAGTCCAACTTTAATCATTTCCTAAATATGACTGAAAAACAGGGCTGTCAAGTTCAACGACTCAGGGTAAGAATTCCATCTTTGTTTGTTTGTTCTTCAAATATTTTGTGTACCATTTTTTTAAAAGATTTTATTTATTTATTCATGAGAGACACAGAAAAAGAGAGGCAGAGACATAGGCAGAGGGAGAAGCAGGCTTCCCACGAGGAGTCTGATGTGGGACTCAATCCCGGGACACCAGGATCACACCCTGAGCCAAAGGCAAATGCTCAACCACTGAGCAACCCAGGGGTCCCTTTTGTGTACCAATTTTTATCTCAGTTGAATTTAAGGCAAGGTAAGCTGTATTACACCAAAAATAAAAACGTATACAAATATGCATTAGTATATATAAGGTAGTATAATGCTTGATCACAGAAGGGTACCCTTGTACTTTTTGGAATGTGGCTGAAAACACACGTCTTCATGATGGTTTTATAAGGTGCTTTTCTTGACGATGGGGCACTTAAGCTTCTGAATTAACTTTGCTCAGTCAGAATGAGTGCTTCAATTTCTCCATGCATAACCCTGAAACCACTGACTCAAGTGATTCTTTCACTCAGCAGATGTTGCTTATCACAATCGTTAGGCATAGTGTTTTCAGTTACATTTGACTTTTAAAAGGAACATGGATTTTAATCGTAGTTATTGTGGAATCATTGCTACCTGTAACCTGAAAGGTTCTCTTACATGGGATCCCGGGTGATTTATGAAGTCATCCTGTGTAAAATATAAAATAATGGCTCCTATTTATGTTATGTCAAAGTACATATTTTAAGTGACTTTTTCCTGAGTATTTCTTTTTTGGGTGATGTTTTAAAATTTGCTTTTGCCATTTTTTGTTGTTGCTGTTATGTGTTTTAAAACATTATTTCAATATACTCTTTTGGTACTAAGATTATACATTGACATGTATTTCACTTTCAAAATATCTCTTTTCAAGTTATAATTTTACTTTATATTTACATGTAATTCTAGAATATTCGAGTGCGGACAGTAAAAGGCCAAGATTATCTTTCCAAAACAGGAGCAAAATTTCATGGAAAATTGGAACAGAAATTTTTGTTAATTGACTGCCAGAAAGTTATGTATGGTTCCTACAGGTAAGATCATTATGTTTACCTCCAGCATTATCATTCATTTATAGAATTTATTAGTTTTAAATTTTAATATAATCTATTTACTTATTTCTTAGAAAAAAAGAAAAAAAACTTTGCATGGAAGCTTGGAGACTTGGGTTTTAGTTCTGGTTGTGCTTTAAAGAACATTAGACATTGGGCAAGTCATATAACTTTCTTGGGCTCCAAGTTCTTCATCCCCAAATTTGGGGTTGGGGGGGGTGATTGTGACTAATATTTCAGGTTCCTTACAGTTCTGTAATGCTAGGAGTGATTTTACTCCTTACAAAAACAGTCTTGGTATGGACTTAATAATAATAATTGCTCGTAAAATTAGAAGTACTTTATCACTTTGAGCAACTTGACATATGGATTGTCCTTATTTTAGTATTATTAAGAATCTGATGGTTATCATCATGTAGTCATTATATATAGTGCTACCCAAAAAAGCATTTTAGAGTCAGGCTATTTAAAATCCCTTAGTAGATATTAGACAAGGTTACTTGGGTTACTATTTTCTGGCATATTTGAAGGCTACCACTGGTGGAATATCTACTCTGTTCCAGCTTGGCTCTTTTGCATTATGCCATCCCCCAATCCTTACTACTTATGTAGAGGGCAGCTGTTCTCATCTACATTTATAAATGATGAACCTGAAGTTCCAGAAGGTTAAGTGACTAGTCTAAAAACTCCACAGCTAAAGGTCAGAAGCAGTCCAGCCCTGGCAGCCCTGGCAGCCCAGTCTGAGCCCTGCTGTCTCCAGAGTACAAGGGCTACCCTAATAGTCTCTTGTAAATTCTGGGAATCAGTCCTAAATGGGATAAACAATAAGATTATATCAACAGGCAGATAAAAATACCAACAAGCACATGCAAACTACTAGGTCACCAGGGCAGCACAAACTCATTACTAAAGACTGTGGAAGGAGCCAGGAGAGCTGTGGGTATAAATAGGACGAGGGAAAACTTTTACCCTTTCTCTTAAGAATTTAAAAAGTCCACAAGAAGGAGATAACATGTTGAAGTGATTGGCCGTAGGCAAGTTACTCATCTTGGTTGCACTTACCTTTACTCCTCTGTAAAGTAATGATAATCCTAGAGCCTATCTCATGTCATTGGTGTAAGAATTAAAGGAGTAAATGCATCATAGCCCCTAAAGTCACCTATTATTTTAGGAATGTTTTAGTTGTTACTCCCTGCCAACTTTCCCTTTAAGCTCAGGGACCTTTTTTGAAAGAGCCATTTGGAGTTCTAAAGGAAAACTTGTTAAGAACAGAAATTACAACCAGTGCTTGAAATTAATGAGTGCTTTTAAAGACTCATTATACATGTATGTATTTCTTCAGACACATTGGTTTTATAGGGTTTTTAATTGAAATTTTAATTAAAATTAGGAGTTAACTTATAGAATGGTATTTATTAGTTAATCTCATCATAATGGATGCTTTATTTTTATTATTTAACTTGACTTTTAAGATTACCTTGAACAATAAATTCGCCTTAACTTTGTTTTGCTACCACTAGGCATTAATAGGTTCTGTATGTTGAGATGACTATGCCTGAATTACTTTAAAAGGCTGTTGGGAAAAACAAACAGCAGCAACAAAACCTCTTTGTCTATGTATATCATAAGACAGAGGCAGAATTTAAGTTACTGTTTATAAAAGTGAATATAGAATGCCTAGGACCGCAGATGATAAAAATTCACCAAAATTCTTATGTACCAATTCTGCTTGCCTTATTATTACATGTTAATTGTAAATATACTTCTTTAAAAAAATGATTATCTTTTTTTTCTAATTATTATGAACCTTTCGTATTAATAGTATTGTAACAGGATTTGATGTAACAGTCATGAACCAGTTTTTGTAGAAACTGATTAAAAGTTGACTTATTTTAGGGTAAAATTGTTTCCTTTTCCAATATTGCCATAATCTTCCTCATACCCCAAATCAAAATGCCACCTTCTTTAATTCAAAATTCTTTGCCATAAAATGTCTTCATATTTTAAACTCCAAGCATTTCCAAAGAGGCCTGTTGTCTGCACTCACCATACTCCTACATTGTGTGGCAGTTCACTCATGATGACAGTTTTATCAGAAAAACACAAGTGTTTTGTCTTATCATGATACTAACATTGATAAGACAAAACACATAGACATTTTTAATCAATATGTACAAATCAAATTATAAATTGGATACCCAAAAAATTAAATAAATAAAAATAAATTGGATACCCTCATTTGATATTGTCATGTGAAAATCTGGAACATATTTAGTAAATATGGTCCACAAATTTGACTGAGAGAGAGCTTTATAAGCTTTTTTTTTTTTTTTTAATCTTATGGTTTCTATAAAAGCTACTTTAAACATAAGTTTCACTGAAGTTGTTGGCTTCTGGGTACCATCTCTAATCAGACTTGAAGACTATCTGACTCTTGATCTCAGCTCAAGCCTTGATCAATCTTTGTTCTCCACCTGTATCCATTCCTGGATCCTCATCTCCAGATACAGTTAGTTATTTAATTCTCTCAGCTAGTTCTTCTGATAGTTACTACATTCTCTTACATAATGTGATTATACTATGAATGCTCACTTTATCACTTTTAGATTTTATCTCTTGACTCTATACTATGATAATTGAAGGGTTACATTTCCTATTCACCCATATCTACTTGCCCTCCTAGTTGCCATTCACCCAGTACAGTTTTATCACAGTTATTTGTTCAGGGAGAAGTCTCAGTTTACATTATTGAAATTATGTCAGAATTGATCATTGATGGGCCACGGAGTCATTTATAATATGCTTCCTATTTATATAATGAAGTTAATAATGACCATTTGGTTTTGGTTTTTTCATTGTCTTTGTTTCTTATTTATCTATTGCTATTTTTTTTCCAGTTGATTCTACAGATTTCTTAGCACATGAACAACTTTTCCAAATGCTCATTTACTACCAGTAATCTGTCATGTCCCATCCAGACTAGCAGATCTTTAACTTGAAGCACTGCTGGGGTCCTGCAATTTCCCATACCCCTGGGTAGTTTGAGCCACAATTTCTTAAATCTCATTTAATCCCATTTTTCCTTCTTTTTTTTTTTTTTCAAGTCCTAGTTTTTCTCTTATGTTTGCTCAAGAACAATTTCCATCAGTATGGAATTTTAAAATTTATATTTTTATAAAAATGTTTTAAAAATATAATTTATAAATATAAAATTTATAATTTAGGTGATTAATGGCTTAACTGGGGATGGAACTCTAAATCGAATCATCTTTCCTCCAACTTTGAAAGGCACTGCCTGGCAATCAAAATTACTGTTGTTTGAGAAGTCTCAAACAATTGTTATTCACATTCTTATGTAACTTTTTTTCTCTTTCTGGAAACTTCTAAGGTTTCTCTTCCATCCCCTGCTATTCTAAAATTTATTATGTTTCTAAGTGTAGGCTTTTTAAAAATGTATTGTTCTAGGCAATCCAAATCTATATTTCAATTCTGGGACATTTTCTTATTTATTCTTGGATCATTTCCTCTCTTCAGTTGTCTCTATTCTCTCTCTTTATCTCTCTCTCTCAGGCTCTTACTAACTAGGTTTCTGCTCCCATTGTATTTTTTTTTTTCTTCTGATTTTCTGTTTGGGGCTGAGTGGCATTGTACTGCCTGGGGGATTTTCCTCAGTTGTTTATTCTAACACATCTATTACAACTTCTTTTTAAAATTTTGCTATCAAATATTTTGAATGTCTTCTACTTGTACCATTTTCAATGCATCCTGTTTGTGTTTTATAGATGCATCATTTTCTCTTTTTCTTTGAAGATATTAATTATAGTATTTTTGTGTCTCTGTTTTTATATTTATTCTTCTCTGTGCAATGTCTGTTTCCTCCAGGTGCCTGTTTCCTGTTTGTTTTGGTCTCTGTTTTGCATCTAAGCTTTTAAGCTTTTTTAAGCCATCTTCTAACTTTCTTCAGATGTCTGCTGATCTTATGCTGTGAATTTGTTTAAAAATGAGGGACTCTAATGCTTATTGGAAATTGCATGGGAAATATTTATCAACAGCTGAGTTTACAGGAGAGTGATTGGCTAGTCTTGACAGTTTTATTGAAAGTTGCCTGAATGTCAGTAAAATAGCTCTTTTATTTAGGGCTGTTCAGTGTTTCCGGAGAATAATCTCTACATTGAATATATACAGTTGGATGTCTTACTGTTACCTAAAGTGATATCACAATATTGTTTTCTGATTTACCAAAGCAAGGTAATTTCTCCAGTTGCAACATATATTTCAGTACCATTATCTTCTCAGTTTCCTGAGCTCAACACCTGAAAGCTGTTTATATTTCAGAATCTATACATGTCCTTTATGACATGCCAATATTCTGGTTCTCCCTTCTTGTTACCAGCTCAACATTTTTATCCTTTATTCCAATTTATACACTGGTTTGGGCTCTTACCACCTTATTCCAATTATTTTACTCATCACAGTAAATTTGGTTGCTCATCCTTCAAGTCTATACTACAAATAGCTACTGGAAAAAAATTATTCCAAAACATCTTTTTATGATAATTTATCTGAATTTGGCGGGGGGGGGGGGATCCTATGCAAACTTTGCTTTGCTTTCAAGACTTTCCCCACTCATTTGTTAGTCTCCTATATAACTTCATCAGCTAAATATGTTTTCTTTGTTCAACCAAAACATGGCCATTTTTATTTCCTTTTTATTCCCATATGTTTCTTCTCCCCCCACAAACTGTTCCACACCTTTTTGTGTTTGACCTTCTGGGTTGTCTGGTCTCTGTCAAAATACAGCTAACTTCTACTTGTCTCCAGGAATTTTCTCATATCTCATAACTAACTATTCATTCCTTTATTTGCTGTTTCTTATGAATTTTGTATTGATATTTTCAATGGGGTTGAAAATTCCTTTAGTGAGTCACTTTGTATCATTTATTTTAAGTCAGCCGGGTGGCCCACCCATCTGTACAAAAAGAGCACTTAGTGAATTATTCTTCTTCTACCATGCATTCAATAAGTACACTGTATAAAGCTCACTATATCAGAATAATAAGGCTCTTAAGTTTTACACTATTATTTATGATATTTTGTGTATTTTAAATTCATACTCTGTACATTCTTTTAGTATTTCATCTGTTTTTGTTATTGTGTCTCCTCTATAACAAGTAAGTTCCTTCATGGTAAAGAATGTCTCTGTCTCCTTTCTCCTTTATTAACTCCTATTATATCATGTATAGTATTTGGTACAGAGCATATTAGCAATTCCGTTTTTGGTTCAGTGACTCTGTAGGTTAGATTATCTAAATTTTTACAAATCAGGTTTGAAATTGTATATGAAATTTCATCTGTCCCCTCTAAACTGTAGAAGTTTCACAACTTAAACTGTATAGTTCCACAACTATAAAGTAGTTACAAACTTTAATTTCCTAGAGATTATATTTTATATCAAAAGATTTTATTTGGCATTCTGACTGGCATAGCTTTTGAGGCTAAATTTACTAGTTCCCTGTCCAGCAAAGTAAGCAGTAAAGTGCCCTTTATGGACCGGGGCTACTGGCCACAGATCCTCTCTCTGTCCACAAGCCCTGGCATCCCAAAGTGCACTTCCTGAGTAAGCCACAGAGATAAGATGAATGTATTAGCAACGACCTATCTTGCATTTTAACATGCTAGAACTATAAGGAATGATAGGATTGTGCTAGTATTTTGGAAACTGAGGCCCAAGCTTGTGTGGGTAGAGAACTCAATAAAAGCCAAGTCTCTCAACTTTTCCACTGATACCTTCTGCCAGGATATTAGATATGAAATACAATGTTTTCTATACCATAAAATCTTAGTAGGCAGAGATGCAGAATGCACAGCAGGCTTTTCTTTGGACTTCTAGAAAGTAATGTCAGAAATTATGGGTGGGTTCAAAGCCAGGACTTGAGTTGCTTTGTTATTTAGGATATGAAAATGGGAGTAGGGAAATAAAGGTACTACAAGAATTTAATGATTGAAGATGTTCTAAATAATGGTAGCCAGGGAAAATGAACAAAAATACTCTTCCTGTTGATGTTAAATGACACATTTTTCTTAGGTATATATTGTCGTTAATCTTTTGATAGAAAAATTGAAATTTTCCAATTTTGATTCTTTTTCAGCTACATGTGGTCATTTGAAAAAGCTCACCTCAGCATGGTTCAGATAATCACAGGACAACTTGTTGAGTCCTTTGATGAAGAATTTAGAACTCTCTATGCCAGATCCTGTGTCCCCAGTTCATTTGCTCAGGAAGAATCAGCAAGGGTGAAACATGGCAAAACACTCTGGGAGAATGGCACCTACCAGCGTTCACTTTCTTCATTAGCTTCCATTTCGAGCCAGAGAAACCTTTTTGGCAGACAAGACAAAATTCATAAGCTAGAATCTACTTATTTCAAAAACAGAGGAATATATACTCTAAATGAACATGACAAATATAGCATAAGAAATCATGGATACAAGCCTCATTTTATTCCAAACTTTAATGGTCCAAATACAGTCCGTCAGTATCAATCCAGTCAGATAAATGAAAATTGGAAGAGGCATAGTTATGCTGGGGAACAGCCAGAAACAGCACCACACCTGCTGCTTAACAGGGTTCTGAATCGAAACATTAATCCTCCAGGTAATTGGAAAAAGCCTTCAGATAGTCTTAGTGTGGCCTCCTCATCACGAGGAGGCTATGCAAGCCACCGTAACACACCTGCCCAGAGTTTTGCTGATCGGCTTGCCCAGAGAAAAACAACAAATCTTGCAGAAAGGAACTCAAATGTGCGGAGATCTTTCAACGGGACGGATAATCATATTCGCTTTTTGCAGCAAAGAATGCCAACCCTTGAACATACCACAAAGTCATTCTTGCGTAACTGGAGAATTGAATCCTACTTAAATGATCATTCAGAAGCTGCACCTGATTCAAATGGATCGGCTCTAGGTGACCGGTTTGAGGGCTATGATAGTTCTGAAAATTTGAAAGCCAATGCCCATTACACTCATTCTCGGCTTCGTTCCTCTTTTGTGTTTAAACCAACATTACCTGAACAGGAAGAAGTTAACAGTTGTACAACTGGCTCCTCAAATTCAACAGTCATTGGTTCCCAGGGAAGTGACACACCTAAAGAGGTCCCGGACACCCCTACGAGTGTACAGCATACGACAGACAAACCTGTGCCAGAATCAGCCCCTAAGCTCCCGTTGCAGTCAGAGGCACCCAAAATGCACACCTTGCAGGTTCCCGAAAACCACTCAGCAGTCTTAAATCAAACTACAAATGGCCATACAGACTCAAACAACTATTTATATACATCCTTGTGTGTAAATAAGCAGGCAGAAAATCTGAAGAATCAACAAAATGAGAATCTGCTCAAAAGGCGAAGTTTCCCATTCTTCGACCACTCAAAAGCCAATTTAGATCACGGACATAGTAAGCATTATGTCTATAGTACACTTACCAGGAATCGAGTTAGACAACCAGAAAAACCCAAAGAGGATTTGTTGAAAAGTTCTAAAAGCATGCACAATGTGACCCAGAGCATAGAAGAGGACAGGGAGGTCATCAAGAGAGAACCTCCAAGTGGCCCTGCTGCCAAGTCAATTTCCATTGCCGCTTTGCTTGATATGAATAAAGATGAACCTAGCAAAGAACTCACTTCAAAGAAGGAAGTTAAAGGTTCTCCAAGTTTCTTGAAAAAGGGATCTCAGAAGTTAAGGTCATTACTTAGCCTTACCCCAGAGAAGAAAGAAAATCTATCCAAAAATAAAGCACCTGCCTTTTATAGGATGTGTAGTAGTTCTGACACTTTAGTTTCTGAGGCTGAAGATAATCAAAAACCAAAAAAATCAGAACCAAAAATGGATTCATCTCCTAGAAGAAAGCGTTCTTCCTCATCAAATTCTCAAGGCAGTATTCACAAGAGTAAGGAAGATGTAACCATTAGCTCACCTCAGGGCATGAATTCTCCACCCGATGAAAGTAGTAAAAGAATGCCTTCTCCAGGTCCGGTTGAAAACAAGTTCTTGGAAAGAGCAGGAGATGCCTCTGCCCCTAGATTTAACACTGAACAGATCCAATACCGAGATTCAAAGGAGATTAATACAGCTCTTGCTCCTGAAAGAAAACCAGCTTCTTCTCCAAGGCCTAAACCCAATGAGCTTCTAAGATCTCATTCAACCGACAGGCGCATTTACAGTCGCTTCGAGCCATTCTATAAGATCGAAAGTTCTATTCAGCCAGCAAGCAACATACCAAATACTGGTGTGCATCGCCCAGAAATAAAATCCACAACTGTGGGCAATAGTTATGGCAGGTCCAGCCCGATGCTTAATTACAACACTGGTGTTTATCACTCATACCAGCCAAATGAAAACAAGTTCCGAGGATTTATGCAGAAGTTTGGAAACTTTATACACAAAAATAAATGAAATAGTATAATTTCAAATAGTTGTTAAAATACAAATGACTATAGCTATAAATATTTCTCCAAAGAATATTGTGGACAGTTTTTGTAACATGCCAGTAGATTTTTGTAGGGAAGAGAGTTTGTGGTATGACATGTTTACCACTGATATACAGTGAAGTTGTTCTGTGTGATAAAGTTAGTTGTGCTTAATTACAATGCCAATGGAATGTCTCTATATACATGATTTTTAAATGGTAATGGCAAAAAATGTAATATATTCTTCAGACTCAAGATATTCTTAAGTCTCAAATAGAAACTTTAGTGGAGAGACAGTGTATGGATTTTAAGCATTTATTCTGAAGTCTTTCCTTTTAAAAAAGGATCATAGTACTATCAGTGGCCCTCTATAATATATCTTTGTGGGTTTTCATATGTCCAAATTATGAGAAAATAGGACAAAGCCTCTTTGGGTTTTAATTCCCTTTAAACTCTATAGAATAAGTTATGTTTTATTAATATTTCCTTAATTTTCCTATGAAGCATATACAACTGGTCGGGCAGCAACAGTGCAGTTTAAACCATGTAGCTCAGCATATCTTTCATTTTGACTGAGGTGTTTGCAAAGGATCAGCTTCATGTAGTACATGGTAGAAATTTCTTTTCCTAATTTTGTGAAAACCATACATGTTGTCCTTCTTTCTATTCTGGACCAAGGGAGCCCATACTTCACTCATCGGTGAGCTGCTGAACTTTCATAGTCATTCCTTCCCTGAAATTAGAGCAAGCAGCAGATAATTTAAGAAACATGAGTTATACCTCTCTTTCTAAGATTTAAAAAAAAAAAAAGCTTTTAGAAATGTAAACTTCTACGTAATTTTTTATCTTAGATCAGTATGACAATGCTTAGGTGTTTTGCTTGCAAAAGTCCTTGCTCTTTTTCACACTGGGCCAAATATACTATGAGTGCATAGTGTTTGCATGAAAAGTACTGTGATGAACATGAGAAGTGGTATCTAGCCTAATTCTTTCATGAGCATAGACAGTTGAAAGTTTTAAATCTCTCCATATCTTAACTGGATGATGATATTTAGATCATAAGATGCCCTTTTGCCCTTCTTAGAGTAATTAAAGCCCCATATGCATTAAAGAGACTTTACCTTGGTTTTACTTCATCCACAAAGGACAGAATTCAAGAAATAATGTGTCATTTGAGAGGTGTGAAGGGTTTCTATAATGCTTTAAATGTATTATTTAACACCTTCTAAGTTATAATATGGGGCAGTATGTTGTTTTAAAAATTCAGGATTCAGTCAAATAATATCCATGTCATTAAATAAAACAAGAGCATTAAAATATCAATCATTAAGATACTTTTCTGTAGTGGTTAAACACCATGATAAGAACATGACAAGAGAAAACATAGTAGGGAAAAGAAAACCTAACATTTAGTTGAGCACATGTATAGACCAGGTCTTGAGCTAGAACCTATAGTTCCCACAGTTAATATCTGCTGTGCTGGTTGACCTGTGACAATGAAAAAGGGAAAGGAACTACAGGTTTAACTTGTATCTATGCTAGGGAAAGCAGCCCATTAGGTTAGAAAGCTAGGCAGGGAATGAAGCTCAGTGTTAAATATATTACCTTGTTAAATATTCACAATAGCCCTGTGAAGTCAGTAGCTCCTTTTTGCAAATGAGAAAACTAATCCTTTGAATAGTTACATAACTTTCCAAGAGTCACACGGTTCTTCATTGGTAGAACTAGGTTTGAACACAAAATTGGTTTTAAATGCAAAGGCCTCTTTTTATTACTAAACAACACCACACTTTGCTGGCTCCTACTCCACTATAATTGAGGGAACTTTTCTGAATGTTCTCTCTCTTTTGCTCTATCTTTACAAATTGCAGAAATCTTGTAGTAACATAGCCACTTTATCACACTTTATAAACAAATCCAGAATATAAACTCAGTTTAACATCATTCATAAAAGAAGGTTTTAAAACTCCCATTATAACATAGGAATTCCCAACTACTACAACATGGGATTTTACTGTTTTGGAAAGCTACAGGTAACAGATTGAAAATTTTGCAGACTTTCTAATAAGTGAGTAGCATACAAATAAAACTTTGAGAGAGAAAACTTATCTTTCAGAGGAAAAGTAGTCACATCTACCAAAGTTTTGCATTAAAAAAATAATAACCATGGGAATGTGCATTTGCCTATCATCCAGTAAGGAATTAAATTGCATTGAAACAATCTGATTGTTAGTGGACTATTTTTTAGAATTCTAGAAATTGTATCATCTTCATATATTAGTATCAGCTTTTAAAAAGCATTAGAATTGGAGTCCAGTGAATGAAAGAGAATTTTCCTTTTGCTCTTAGAACAATTCACTTTTTAAATTCTGGATCATGGTCCTTTACCCACTTGCCAAAGACAGAACCCACAGTTACCCAAACCAGATTGACTTTAATATTAACCATTCTTTGTCTGTTAGATGGGACATTTTTCAGGTGTAAGGGGATAATGGGCTAATTTTCATTAGGCTGCTCTGAAAGTGGAAGTCCTAAGATGTAGAACAAGATAACTTTGAAGCTGAAATTACATAGACTAGTTTTAATCATTTTTAAATTACAAGCAAAAAGCCTGTTGCCTTTTTACAGCAACTGCTACCATTTCTGGAAGCAGACAGCTTTTAAATAGTTGCTGAATTGCTCCTCTCCCTAGTGGCATTGAGAAGTGCAGGATGCTTTGTTTCAGGATGCTGTGACAGGTAGCTTCAGCTTTTGTACAGACTTATTCTCTTCTGACTTTTGTCTTTATTTTCCTTTTATTTATTTATTTTTCACTTCAGAAACATCTGTATATCAGAATCTTTGTGTAGTAACTTTCCCAAGTTTCTGGGGCTGAGAAATTCCTCAGGGTGAAGGCTGAGCAAGCACATAACACTTCAAATAATTTACTCAGAGTTTAAGTTTTAAACAGACACTTACAGACTTCACAAATGTAATCATTTCAAGCAAAATACTTTTGTTTTCTTCCCATATTAATATTGGTGGAAAGATAATGACACTTAGGTGTACTTTCATATTAAAAACTAATCCTTTGAGTTGGTAAGGCAGTTTTTACTCTCTACGTAATATATTAGTTTGTAAGCAGAAACTCAAGAAAGTAAGTATGAATTCAAATAGGTCTTGGCAGATACCTTTACAATAGTTTTAAGTGCCTATATTCTGACCATGCTGGTATCTCTCTATTAGAATGATTGGGATTAGCCATACTTCTAATGTGGCATATTGAGTAATGGGTATATGTTGGCAGTCTACTTTTATGGAAGCAAGTATCTCGTTTAATCAAGATGACATCTAGTGTGATCCAGATAAGCAAGGAAGAAGTTGAACTCTGGCTACATTCAACTTTAACTTTACTCAAGATTATCTAGTTATTCAACTATTATTCCAAAGATTTGTCATGAAAGACAAATATGACTCAATGTGACTATGGCTAAGGGAAATAAGTAAATCATTTATTTCACATTAACCATGTCTGATACTGTTTCTTAAAAGGTTTATTTTAATATTTAGTTTGGTTCTAGCATATTTAAAATGAAAAGGATGAAATTATAAACCAAAGAGTCATTTTTTTGTATATCTAAATGTTATCAAAGAAATATTCTTCCAAAGTAGCTTGTTTTTAGATCTAATAAATAAATATTAAATAATTTTGTACAAACATCAATATATTGTAAGTCGTTTTTTATCTTCATACTCTGCATTTCTCCATTTAAATACATGTTTTTACTTACTTTTATATGATTTACATCATGCATATTTTTAATATTTATGAATTTTGAAATAAAGTCAAACACTTCGTTTTACTTTTGATTAGCAATTATATTTCATACAATATTTATCCATATTTGATAGCCAGTGACAGTATTCTTCCCTTAAACAACAATATCCTATACACATTGTCTTCATTATTACTTTAAATTCATTACTTTAAACTCATCAATTTAATTTTTAATAACTTGGGATGTTGAAAAATAGGACAATTTTGCTAAAAAAAAAAAAATAAAGAAAAACCTGATAGCTGTCTTTTGTTTAACTTTGTAGCATTTAGTTTGAATAAAATATTCTAAAAATGCATCTGTAGTAGATCAATTAGTGACATTAAACAACCTAAAGTTATTTAAAATTCAAAATATGTTTTTCCTAGAAAAAAAAAATCCCTTATCTCACACAGGATATATATATCCCTTATATAATCCCTTATATATCACAGAGTAAGATGCAGTTGAAATTCTGTGTATTGGGAATTAAATAGTGTCATTTTAAAGACAAATGTAATTTTTAAGTAGGTAAGTATAATTTTAAGGAAAAAACTTGATTTCTTTTTTCCATTTACTATAAATACACTAAAAAAGCCCTGTTTCAATGGGATGGTGAGGAAAATAAGTAAAGTTTTACTTTTGTGACCATCCTAGAGGAAACCCACAACTAGGCTCTGTTGATTTAAGGAGTCAAAGACCAATCAAAGGTAGCTGGACATAAGACAAAAGAGAATTGAAAGGAGTAGGTGTGTGTCTTGCCTATGGGAAATAATTACATGCTGTTTTAACAATCTGGCTCTTTTTTGGGGGGCGGGGGGTCACACATCTGCCTTTATTGTGGGCAGCAGGTAGGACATTTGCAGCAATAGTAAAAAAAAAATAGTTTACAAAGCAGGTATTCAGTGAAGCTACCTAG
Organism: Vulpes vulpes; assembly: GCF_048418805.1. Taxonomy (NCBI): domain Eukaryota; kingdom Metazoa; phylum Chordata; class Mammalia; order Carnivora; family Canidae; genus Vulpes; species Vulpes vulpes. Next base: position 151,123,921 of record NC_132780.1, read on the forward strand.
TTGAAACCCTTGGGAGTTCATACATGGATGCCAATCTAGAGCAACAGGAAGAAGATTCCAAAGTCAATGAAGATCAAGGCCACCAAGGAGATGAGGCACTCTGTAGCTATCCCAAGTGCAGTTGGTGGAGGTAACCTCATAAACAGAAATAGACAGTGAAGAACATGCCAATGATCACCACAGTCAGATGGGGGAAGACAGCAAGGTTGGTGTATCTGGCCTCCAGCTCTATTTTGCCATGTGTGGAGTCCTCCACGGTGCTGCCTCCAGCTCTATTTTGCCATGCGTGGCAAAATCTCTATTTTGCCATGCATGGAGTTATCCACGGTGCTGCCACTGGAATCCAATCTAGCTCATTTTTTTATCTAACATACTGGGAACCTACTTTGTTCCAAATATGTAGGTTATAGTAGATACTTTTTTATTTTAAGATCTTATTTATTTCAGAAAGAGCACCAGCATGAGCACAGGGAGAGGCAGAGGGAGAAGCAAACTCCCCACTGAGCAAGGAGCCTACACAGGGCTTGATGCCAGGACACTGAGATCATGACTGAGCCACCCAGGTGCCCTTATAGTAGACTTGATGTAAGGAAGAAAAGAGAATGTCTGCATAATCAGAAGCTGTAGCAAATCTTCATGAGTGTTTTAAGAATAGCCCAAACTAATAGCAAAAATGTGTATGCTACCCGAAGCCTATTTGTCCAAATTTGTGCTTTGATATACTCCTAATGCTTACCAAATTACACAGAAGAGATGCCTAATAGATATTCTATGTGGCTATCCCGTCATTTCCTTAACTACAGTTGCATAAATATATGTTCTACTAATATCCATACATTAAAATATACATTTTGTATTAAAAAACCATGAATGAGTTAATGCAACATGGGTGCTAGTTTAAATTTCAGCCACATTACCCTAGGATCTTGTCATCTTTATAGATCCAACAGGGCTAGTCTTCTGAGAACAAATTTTTTTTTTTTTTTTTTAAGGAAAGAAAGCCCTTGGTGAAGAATATATCCTAAAGGAAAATGGAGTAGAGCTATTCAAATTCAGTTGAAAGACAGTTGGCACACAAGGAAAGGAAATGGTTACTGTGTGTAAAGTCATTCAAATCGGCCATCAATGTAGGTCAGCTACACTGCCAGTGGAAGAGTGGCTTCTCTAAACTCTACATGGCTGGTGCACAGGGAGTCAGGTGTCGGGCCACCACCATGGACATCCACACCATGATCCTCAGCACAGCTTCCTGTATTCAACAGCAGCCTCTCTGCTAATGTTAAAATGTTACAGCAATGACTGCAGACTGCTGAGCAGCAAGTAGGTACATCTACCACTTTTGGTGTGAGCAGTAATTGGCAGTATTATCACAGAGGGCCAGAGCAGTGAAGAATAGGTGCCATGAGGAAGCCAAGCTAGTTAAGTCTCTTTAGGGACTCTTAGAACATATGTGGTAAAAAATGAGGGAAGGTGGACACCCCACCAGGACATATTTAGATGGGAACTTACTGTTCCCTTATTCTTACTGAATGCGAATGGCTTGGGAAGTACAAGTTGCAGCTGTAACAGAGCCACAAGAAAACACAAAACATTGTGACAAAATTCCCAAAATCAATTTGACAGAATAGTTCCCACTATTTTGCTTTAATTAGAAAGAGGTAAATGTGGGGGGGGGGGCAATAACCCCAAACAAAACGAAACCAAGAACATTTAATCGGGGACTTATTTTAAAGAAAAACTTTCAGGGTCTATCCTGACATTAACACATTTTGTCTCTAAACTTTTCTCTAGCTATAGGAATAAAGATTTTTTCACAATCTCTCTGTGTCTCAGGTATCAGGCTCATTTGATTAGATTTAATAGACCACATTTTTAAAAGAAGGTTCTTTTAGGTTGTGAGAGGGAGTGTTTTTTGGTTTATTCATTTGATTGTTTTACAAACTATCAAAATTTTTAGTTCACTACTAAGGCTAAATAAGTTAGATACTCTTAAATCAAAATAAGCATTTTTGTTAGTAAGAGTCTACCGGAAAGCTTAGACTTAGTGTTTTTATAACTGGGGTGCCAACTGGAAGAAAGCCAACCTCAAAATGGTAAATTAGTAAATGTCTTTTTGTTGTTGTTGTCTTACTGAGGACCAATGCCTAGTAAATAGTCTTTCAAATTGCTTTGAAGAACTGCTCTGAAAATTTCTAGCTACAGGGAGTTATATATACAAAAAGGGGAAAAGGAGACATACATGCTTTTAAGCAGTTCTCCCAATATGTGCATGTCCCAAGGTATAATGTGTAGTAGTTGTAAAACTAGGGTTTTCTGATTTCTTCATCAAATACCTATGTTTTAATCATAGCTGATTATTCAAAAGTACTGTCTGCATGCCTCTATTTAACTGGTTTTCTGGTTCTTTCTGTTTTTGTATCTCCTTGAGGTCACCTGAGACAGTCACAGAAGGCTGGTATCCGTCGCCTACTGCAGTTCTCATGCATGATCCCTCTTTTTGGCAACTGCAACCTATGGCAGGCAATGGTGACCAAATATCTCTTTGTCCCAGGGCATTAGGAAGGTTCCTTCAGTTATTCTGATATACGAGGCAAATATCTCCTAGAAAGGAAAACTATCTGTAAACTTTTACATTTGCTAAAGTTTATGAATTTTATAGCCTGAGGTATTTTGTTGTGTCTAGGCATAAACTGTCAAACTTTATACAGAAATGTATATATTATTTATAGCATCTAGATATTTGACCATTAGCTTAGTGCAAGTCTGAGTACACCAGTGCACACAAGTTAATTTGTACTGTGTGTTAGCAGTAAAAAGGCTGACATCTTAGCCAGAACCATTAGAATAGATTTAAAACCAAGAATTTCAGAACCAAGCCATTGAGCTAAAATTTTCCTGAGTCTGGGTGTTGGGTCACTTAAGGCTGATATTTGGTATGATTGGCATGTTCCAGCAGAGTAGAGCCCTTTGACTTAAGCTACTCTGAGAGTCATCCAGATAAATCTGTCTCATATCTGGAATAAATTTTCACCAAAAGTCTTTGTAGTGTGGGTACAATTTAACATTCCCCCTTTTGATAAGATTTTTTTTTCTTAGAATAACATCACATATCAACCTTACTCCCTCCTAGCTGGAGTTTAACTGGATCTTAGGTAAGAAATGTGTTTCACATCTCATGAACCACTCTTCGTCTTGAGACTAGGTCAGTTCAGTTAAACAGTTGTCTTAATTTGAGAGGTGGTCCTACAGTTGGACTCTCATTGAGCAAGCAATGTAGGTAATTAATAGAGGCATTTCCAATGGAAAGAAAAGAAAAACACAGGTTAATAGAGCAAATTATAAACCCAGTGTCTGAGTCCTACTTTCTATCCATAAGACCAAGTCTAGATGTCAGGCTCAAAGCATCTTCAGATGGAGTAAGGCAGGCAGTGCAGTCTGACAGATTACCCTGGTTCACTTGGAATATCTCTGGTGATTTTTCTGAGTGGCCCATTTAGCAACAAGTACGATGATTATCTAAATATGACTGTTGTGGCAATTTTTCTGAAGTTGACCTCAAATTTTCTAGCTTCAGTCTAAAGTTCTCACTGATTCTAATTCAGAAGAACAGAAGAAAATTGGAAATCTTAGTTTGGAGAATCATAGCCAGATATTGGAGGAAACCAGAATAATTCAGAATCCAGCCCAATTTTATAGGCAAAGAACAAACACTCAGAGACCATCAGAGCTAGAATCTAACATACACAAAATTATGTTACTAAAACAATTTTTCTCTTAGAAATCACTCTCATTTTCACTGAAGATTGCCAAATTAAAACCACTTTGTCTGTAAATAAGTCGTCTTAAAAATCTTTTCCTAATTATTTACACAATGCCAGCAAGAATAGGAATTGTCCACATAGATCCTTTCAAATCTGTGTTGCTGCAAGAATTTCAAATTGAGTTTTTAATAGCCCCTTGAGACTAAGAAGCCAAGCCAAATACTTGCCATCAGATTTGGCTATAATACCTATAGATTTGGGTTACTTCTTTTCTTCTTGAGGTCCCCAAAATATTCTGATGTGCACACCTGCCAGAAAGTGACCTTCCTTATTCACTTGGTAAGGCTCCCAGGAACCCTGTCAGCAGTATCCGGCTGATTTTTCCAAGGGGCTTCATTGGCTGCATAAAATCAATTTTAGTTCCTCAAAGCAGTCTAGTCATCTCTGAGTCTATGTATGTCTCTCTCAAAAATGACATTCCAGTCAAAGCCTTGGTAATATAAGTGATGTTTCCAATGATGTCCTGTTAGGAGAACAAATTCTTATTGAACTTATGCAAATAACTATAACTGCCTTGGAAGTAAGAGAACTTACTGAGAGTTTCAAATCCTCTAAATCATGGATAGCTTAAGAGAAAGTTTCCTTAAATCTGGAAGAGCAAACATTACAGAACTAGTAAATGTTTCAAACAAAAGTCCATTCACTACTGTGTTACTAATTCTTGTTCTGTTTGAATCCAGTTTCCCACTAGTTCTGGCAACTCCTTAACCCAGATTAGTTTTATAACTGTAAGGGTATCAGATACCTGCATGTGTCATAAGTCTTTTCCATGAATCTCCTTGAAGCTGAAACACATTTGTAAGAGTCTCACATTTGTAAGGTAAAAACAATAATGGTAAATGAAAAAAGATTCAAAAATGGCTATGGTTAGAGATCTGATGAGAGTTCATTTTAAGGCAGTTGACAAGGAAATCTGGCTATTTCTGTGACACACACCATTTCAATAATTAGACTTACAAGTGATAATACTATACCAAAACATATCAAAACTTGAGCAATTTCATGTAATATCTAGAACAATTATATTAGTAGCATTCACTCATATAATCTAAGAAGTTTTATCATTTATCTGACAATGCTTCCCAAATAATTTAACATATCAATAAACAAGACTAATGAGTCAAAAAGACTTCACTTAAAATTTAAATTTTGTGAAGTTTGTCAAAAATATCAAAGTTTTCAAGAACATGCCTAACTAAGATTATAGGTCAAAACTTAATATTTAATAATACTTATCTATTTAACCAAGGTAGCAATAAAAGATTCCTTTTATTTTTGCAATAAAAGATTCTAGAGGCAAATATAGAAATTACAAGTTGTTGGCAAAATTTAGCTCTTTTAATATAAGATTCAGTTTTCTTAAGTGGTCAAAGATTTCATAAAGACAAAACAGAAACTTTGTTTTTCTAGGTGATAACATTAAAGGTTAAGAAACTTTGTTTATAATTTCACATTAAGAGTAGACCAATAATCTAAGAAAACTTTGTCATTTTAACAGAGAAAAACCAAATTCCAATCTTATACCAGTGTACTTTTGACATTAAAACTCATTTTATATAAATTAATTCTAATCTTAGCCACTACTGATCATATATAAAATTACTTTCCAAAGATTTCCTTCTTAAGAACTTTCTACAACTTTTTTCTTTTCTTTCTTTTTTTGACTTCTCTCTCTCTCTCTTTTTTTTTTTTACATTTAGATTTGTCCTGTGTTTTCCCTATTTAAATAGTCTCACTTTTGGACAAAATAATGTTCATATTCCTCAACAAAAATGCATTCCTATTCCTCATGCCTTTTGTTTTTTATATCAAAAGCATGTATCCCACTTTCCTTGCATAGAGTTGTTTTCTTTATTATGTTCATTAATCTTAATTACATTTACTAGAATTCTTAACTCTTGGGAACCTCAGTTTCTAGTGGAAACTAAAGTAGTAAGCAATTGTGAGCCTGTGGTTCCAGTATTCTTTAGATGAACAATTTACAAATACATTTAGTAATTTTTAGAAATACATGCCTTCTCTATAGTATATGTTTCAACATGGCACAAAATGTTTATTAATAGACCCAAATACCTTTAGTTTCTGTATAACAGAAAGTCAAAGGTAGATAAACCTACGTTAATAATTAATGTTTCAGTATTTTATCTTATTTGAAAATGATCTAGATATTTAATGGCTATCCATCATGTAACTTTGCAAAACTCTAAGGTTTTAAGTTACACAAACAAAAAAAAAGTAGGGGAAAATACTTGAAGTAGACCCGAATATTGCTGACAAATTTTAAAACTTTTATATCTATTTTAATTCACTTGTTATTAATAAAAAATTTGAGATGCTTATCAGCTATCATCTTTAAATTATCTTTTTTGCAGGGATGCTAGGTGGCTCAGTGGTTGAGCATCTGCTTTTGGCTCAGGGCATGATTCTAGAGTCCCGGGATCAAGTACCACATCGGGCTCCCTGCATGGAGCCTGCTTCACCCTCTGCCTCCATATCTGCCTCTCTCTCTGTGTGTCTCTCATGAATAAATAAATAAAATCTTTAAAAAAATTATCTTTCTTGCTGACAAATTCTGTAACAGAGGTAACACGAGCTTATTTGACTTTGAGTAAACATAGGTAGGATACAAGTATATTGAATGTTGACAGTTCTAAAAACAAAAACAAACTTGTTTTAAGTAAACCAACAAACTTCAATTAGTTTTAGGGGTTTTTTTTGTTGTTTTGTTTTGTTTTTTTAAGATTAATACTAGGTCATGTGAACTGAAAACTTACTTGGGCTAATTCTATTATATTTCTGAGAAGTTAATGCATACAAATGCTTAATTTTCTGTAGGCCAATTAGAGCTCTTTTACAAATTACTTTTTTTGGCAATACTATCCAGAGGTGGAAAATACCACAAATCTACAATACAGACACTCTCAAGCAGAAGTCTTATTGTTTTTCAATTTTTTAACCATAAGATGGGTATGATAATACAGAACACATGAGTTTACAACACAACAACTGGATCCAAACTGGGGTTTTTCGGCAGATAGAATAAGTTAAGGACACTTCTCAGATTGTTAAAGCTCTTCGTTTTAATATTTGTGAGAAAGACATTTCATATTTATATTATCTTTGGTAAGTAAACTTTCTCAGAAGCTGTGGGCTAGATTTTGAGCAGGCATGTTTCTATACTCATTTGAATTTTTAAAAGCCCTCTTTTTCCTTTTTTTTTTTTCTTCCAATTCAGGAATAGGGATAATTTAGCTAAGAGTTACCAGAGAGGTTACAAACCTTGACCTAAATAAAGGAGGTTTGGAGATTCTGAAAAGGACAGGTTGAAGTACTTTGAATTGTTTTTGGGGCCATAGGTCTAGTTTTGCAAAGATTTGTGAGATTAAGACAGTTGCTTTGAATCCCTCAAGGAATTGGGTGACAATTTAAATAATGTCACAGGTTTATCTACCCATCCAACTACATTATCCTCAACTTCCTTTTTTTCCATTTGGGTGTATAGTTCTAACTTTAATTTAGGGGAGAAGACCTAAAAGAAACCATCAGGCTTTGAATTTCAGCTTCTAATCTGGCCAACTTTTGACTATAAAGCCACTATGGGTTTAGCATGGTGAGGAGAAGGAGGCTTTGATTTTAATACCTCACTCCTGGCAACTCATTTAAAGGATAAAAAGAAGGTGGAATAAAAGGAAATACTTCTTCAGGAGTTGATGATTTTAAGCTCAATTTTGTCACTGTTTCAGAAAGGTTCTTATTAGTTTCTTGCATGCATAGTATGTGGCCAGTGTTTTTTTTTTTTTTTTTTTTTTAGAAGCTTCTAAATACCAATCAAAATATGCCTCCCACTCCAGTTGTTGAATTTAATAGCTGGCTTTCTTGAGTTGGGTGGGTAAATCCAAGGTATTTCAAAAGATCCCCAGTTAGGCCATTTGAACATTAGAATCATTTTTAATATAATTTTCTCATTTATTTAGAAGCTTGCAAATATATGATCTATGTGTGTTAAACATGAATCCCCTGGAATGTTGAAAGTGTTACTCATCCTGTTTTTCTGGTTGTAATGGTTTATCTCATTCCTAGTGGGTTTAAATGCTTGGTACTACCTAAGGGGTTTTAGGTGTGGACCAGTGTGCTGATTAAAGTGACCTTGTACCTCCAGGTCTCATCCTGGAGTTGGTTGATGGTATTTGTGTCTCAGTGTTTCTCTGCATTAAGTCGGGCTAAAACAAAAGTGTTCAGAATGATGAGCAAAAGTTTCTTATATGTATCCCTCCATAGAGAAACCAAATTATCTGTACTGTAAATGGGGATCCCTATGAGACCACCACAGGGTGTAAGATTAACCCCTACACTCTCCAATGAGAGGAGCTCCTGTCCCTTGTCTTTGAATTTCTTCAGATTCTCATTTATGCCATTGTAGCATCGAGTATTCAAATTGGCAAAATTCTGAAGAATTTTTAATTTCTGGGATAAAAAATTTGTCCCTCAATAGACTTGCAACCTGTGTTCTACACAGCACGGCACCCCTTCCTGAAGTACGCAGGAAGAAGGGACAAAGGATGGAACAGGAACCTGTGTTAATTACAAAATGGGGCTCTTTCCTGACTGCAGGAGAAAGAAAGAAAGGTTAAGACCTGAAATATGGGTCATATGCAGAATGGCACCTTTTCCTAACTTTGCAGAAGAAAGAAAAATAACAACAATGAATAAAGCTCTGGATCATCTACCAAGTGGGGAGCCCTGGATCTCAGGAAGAACTTACCCAGTCCATTGTACTCAATGTAAAGACACATTTGGGCACAAGAACCAGTACCAAAGCTCTGTTTCCTGGTGGAGTCCAGATGAGAAAGTGGTGTCTGTTTTGGGGTCCCTTCGTGGTTGCCACATTGTCAACTGAAAGAAAGCCAACCTCAAAATAGGTTAGTAAAAACTTTATTAGTTGTCTTACTGAGGACCATAGCCTAGCAAGCAGTCTTTCAGATTGCTCTGAAGAACTCCTCCAAAGCTTGTTAGCAACAGGGGGGGTTATACATACAAAAAGGAGAAGTGGGGATACATGCTTACAAGCAATTCTCCAAATAGTTCTGTGTCATAAGGTATAATTTGTTACAGTTATAAAAATGAGGGTTTTCTGATTTCCACCTAGACACAAGAAAAACCCTTAGGTCATCTTAATACATTATGTTTTTGTCATATCTGATTATTCAAAAGTACTGCCTGCATGCCTCTGCTTAACTGGTTTTCTGGTTCTTCCTGTTTTTATATCTCCTTGTGGTCACTTGAGACACTCACAGAAGGCTGGCATCAGTTACCTACTGCAGTTTTCATGCACTTGGTTTGATGTTTTATTGTTCTCCCTCAAGCAGAATATAATACTGCTTTTTTAAAGAGAAGAGAAAATTCTGTTATGTATTTTGCTAATTCAACAACAACAACAAAAAAAAAACAATGTGTATTGAACTTTGCAAAGAATTTTTTTTAAACGTGTTTTATGAGATTCAGAGTTAAACATTTGTTGTATCAAGTGCTTTCACAGTGCTTGGCACAAGGGAGGGTCTATAAGCACTAATCTCATTTGATTTCCAGAGGGAAAACTTGAGAATATTTTGCATTCTAATCATGATAAGATGAAAGACTTTGTTTTAAAATAAAATTAGATAAAAATGGAGGGAAGAACAGAGGGAAAGTGAAAATCTGAATGTACTTCTGACAAACCACGTATTGGCACTGAACATCTTTGTGCTTGATTTCCTTTATTATAATGAAAATAATAATATTTGGTATTTCATAAAAGTCTTTGAATATGAAAGACATTTACCATGTGATTTGAGGGCCCTTGAAAAAAGGGCACAGGTAAATATTTGCATAGTAGGACCAGCATTTTTTAAATGTGTTTTCTTGGATGAAGGCGATAATAACTTTTAAACTCTTGGCAGTATTTTTCCAGTGAACTCCAAGTTCGACAAAGAGGTTGATTTTCAGATGTTGGGAATTAGAACTTTAAACATGTGAAGGTAAAGAAAATATTTAAATATCATTTAGCTTGGGATCCCTGGGTGGCGCAGCGGTTTAGCATCTGCCTTTGGCCCAGGGCGTGATCCTGGAGACCCGGGATCGAATCCCACGTCGGGCTCCCGGTGCATGGAGCCTGCTTCTCCCTCTGCCTGTGTCTCTGCCTCTCTCTCTCTCTTTCTCTGTGTGTGTGACTATCGTAAATAAATAAAAATTTAAGTAAATAAATAAATATCATCTAGCTTGAAATGTTTCTGAGCAAGTTACAAGAAATAGAAAACCAGAGGTCACAGATTGGTTAGAGCAGAATGACTGGGAGGTGGGGCAGGCCAGTGGGCGGCAGGTGGGCGGCAGCAGGTGGGTCACAGGTGCTGTGCCAGTGTCAGCTTGCGACACGTGTTCCCTCCCAGCCTTTCTGTGATTTTCATGAAGTAACAGCCTTTCCATTTGTCAAAGTGATAGAATCCCATTTACTTTTATTAGATTCCTAAATGCAATGGTTTAGAGATTGTGAGATGTCTTAATGTATAGCGAACCTGAGAAGTCAGTTTTAAGTGCTCTTTGTCTCATGTCAGGGAATCTTAAGAATGTTTGGGATTCTCACAGACCACGTGCTATGATAGCAATACACCTTAGTTTGGTTAAGTGGCAAAACCTGTTTTTAAACTGTGGCAACTGATCATGATCCTTATCCACACTAAATTATGGATTTTTAGATTAGTTACTTTTCTACATCAGGCTCCATTATTGACTTATCCAAATTCAAATTTATTTTTTTTTCTTTAAAATCATTTTAATAACCTGACAGTGATTCAAAATATGGAAAGAAGCTTCAAACTGGTTCCCTTAAGGGGGATGCTACCATGATTGCCTCACACAAATGTGATCAAAGGCAACAATGACACAGGATTCCAAAGAGCAACGGGGTAAGAAGGCTTCAGGGTTCACAGATTGAAGATCTTGGTTTCAATAAGTCTCCGGGGATCAGGAGACAGAAGAGGCATGAAATTTAAGGGACCCTCAGAGCACAGCGTTTAGTTGCTGGTTCATGAGCGCCTTGGAGTATTTCTTGATGGTGATTCAGTGTCGAGAGTATTTGTCATCTGGAGAGAGCCCAGCAGGAAGAGCCACGGAGGTCTGTTGTCCCACCGGGTCAGGCTTCTTCAGTGTAAAGACATCAGCTCCATGCTGTTGAGATGATACTGCAGAAACATGACTATACTGAAGCCAGATGTTGTGATTAAGTCCGCAGTTCCTTCTGACTCAACTTTTATTTTTTTTAAAGGTTTTGTTTGTTTGTTTGTTTTCATAATATTTCTCTATATGGAATCACCAAAATCTATTTGTAGGTAAATTTTTTCATGTACTCAACAAATTATTTTTTCTGTGCCTGGATATTTGTCTTTATTTCTTCCTATGTCAGAGTAGTACTGAAATAGGACCAGTTGCACTTTAATTCAATATGCATAATATTAAATTACCTAGCAGACATCAAACACCATCTTCCACATTATGGAGTACAGATCTCAAGGATTATAACATACATTTGTGGAAATTATGTACACACATAAGAACAATTATAGAAGGCTAGAGACTATAACACAATGTGTAAGTTTATATGTATGTTCATTTTATCAAGTTTTATGGTTCTTAAATGTAGTACTGTAAACGAATATCTATCAAATCACCCCCAAACTGTTGTTTGTCACTTTTTAGATAATCTATATGGCTTAGTAGCAAGAACTTAGTGGTACACAGTTGTTCCTTATTTATTACGTTTATTTGATCAGAACAGGTTTGAGGCTTGAAATAAAGTATCACTATGTTGAGGTGACAGAAAAAAAAGTTGTACGGTGGGACTGTATTCAAATTTATCATTTATCTGGATTCTTCTATATAAAAAGTCTTTATTTTTTTGTAGATGGCGCCATCCCAGGAAGCCTAGCTTGTGCCATAGAAAAAAAGATAGAAAATCACCTTGGTATATGGAAAAGTAAAACCACAGAATGACATTCATTTTTTAAAAATCTGAAAAATAGGCTCTCCAAACAAGCTAAGGAATGACTTGGATGCCTGGAGAGTCTATGAATCTGGACATTTATTTGTGGCTTCAAAGTCAAAGAATGATCAGAACATAATTCTAGAAAGACCAGTAAAAGCAGAATACAGACATTACATACAGAGTGGAACATAGGGAAGAGTATATGTTCAAGAGGACTCTCCTTCTATACTAGGGTCAAGTTTGAATAAAGGATACAATTTCATCACTTGGAACTATACTGTTTTATTCAAAATAATGTTTCCATTCAAATATATAGTTGGGAACATAATTTTAATATGCCACTTTATTTTTAAGATGCTACATTTTGCCATGTGACAAAACTGGAGCAACATCAGGGAGCTATAAGATGCTTAAAAGTTTGGGAGCCTTATGAGATGGTTGATATTTAATATGAAATGTAGAAAACACTGTGCATTGGACAGGGGGGAAATGATCACATGAAGAATTATTCCATTGGGTAAAACAGTGTTTTCCATGACTCATTAGCAAAAACAAATAAATTTAATCGTTCATCATTATGTTTTTTTAAAAAAATAAAATAGAAGAAGAGAGAAAAAAATAGAAAATACCAGAGTGCCTTACAAGTAGCAATAACAAGTAATGGATATCACTTTGATTGTTCACAACTATGTAGGCACTGGTCATGAATGGAAAGTGTTCTTGAATATATTGTTTAAATATATTGAGAGAATTTCAAACACATACAAAAGTGGACAGATATTTTAATGAATTTCCATTATCCATCACCTGTCCTAAACACCCATCAACACTAGGTAAAGTTGCCATATCTACATTCTTACTACCTCACCATTTCATATTATTTTTGAAGCAATCTTTGATGTCACACTTGTATTTTCACTATGCATCACTAAAATTTAATGAATATTGCCTGATGTAACTGTAATACCACTATCAGTTATTCCTTAATAACATCAAATACCTAAAAATGTGTTTATTTGTATCATTCATGGTCACTATCTCTGTTTTACTTAGAAGTATGCCTGACATTACTCATGGGGGACTGAGTAGATACTATATGTTGGAAATGTATGACATAATTTCTGAATTAGTCTTTTATGGGAATGTAAAGTAACCTTCTTTGGGTTCCTTTCAATGTAGAATTAAGTTTTTCCTCATTCTTCAAGTAACAGAAGAGAAAAAATGTTATCTTTCTGGAGTTTTCGTCCTTTAAGTGTGTATGTCTTCAACAATTTCCTACTCACTGATTTATCAACCTTATTCTAACATTACCAAGATCCTTATTTATAGATGTAATTACTATGCATGTTGCCTTGGATTCATTTATTATTCAGTCACTGAAATTAAATGTCCATTGTTTGCTTGATATCTATGATTTACTTATATTCCCTTCCTTTCAGGAACACAGTTTAGTGAGCCAAGAGTCAAAAATAAACAGTATTGTATATGAGAAGCCATAATGGAAATACTGAATGCCAGTAAAATAAAGTAGAGGATGTACTCTAGACAGAAGGAAAGCATATACAAAGAAAGAAATGTTTAAAAGGCATGACATTTTTGTAAAACAATGAAGAGGTTTGTGTGGTTTGATCACAGTGTTTATCGGGGTGCAAAGAAGGAGCAGTTAATGTCAGAAAAGAAAGTTTAGAGCTGAATTATATATCTTATGTGTTGAGCTAAAGTTTAGACTGCATTTTGGAAGCAGTGAGAAATCTTTGAAGTCTCTTAAGTATGGAGCAAACTTGATCATTGTTGCTGTGACGATGATGGTGATGATGATTTTTTTTTTTAAGATTTTATTTATTTAATCATGAGAGACACAGAGAGAGAGGCAGAGACATAGGCAGAGGGGGAAGCAGAATCCCTGCAGAGAGTCTACTTGGAACTAGATCCCAGGATCCCAGGATCACGACCTGAGCCAAAGGCAGATGTTCAACCACTGAACCACCCAGGTGCCCTGATGATGATAATTTTGTAAAAAGAAGTTCCAGGAAGTGACTCTGAGAATTGGTTGGGAGGAAATGTGAAGACATGGGATTCGACAAGGAGACTCTTGCAGTAAACCCAAGAAAACTGTTGGTGGGTGACAAACTAATACAGAGGCACTGCAGAATGAACGAGAGGGAACAAAGTCGCTAAATAATTTGGGATTAGAGCAAATACCTGCTAATCAAATATATGATTTTTATTAGAATAAAAGGATGAGCATTGGATATTTGTTAGGTTTTTAGCTTGGAAGACTGCATGGTTTCCTTACCAGAGATAAGGCATGCAGAAGGAGGAGCCAGCTTGGTGTGTACTGTGGCAGGGACAATGAGGATGAGTCATTTACAATTGTATTATATTTCAGATGCCCATGAGATGTTTAGTTGTAGGCAGCCATTAATAGTGTGTATCCGAACTCAGGAGGGAAGAAGGAGACACATGTGAAAGTAACCTGCATTGAACTGGATAATCACACTGAGTAAGATTTTCCAAGGAGAGATAGAAAAGGAAAAGAAAGGAAAAGAAGAAAGCAAATGAGTTTTTATTTTGTTGTTGTTGTTGTTGTTGTTTTTCACAAAAAAGTGACCACAAAATAAATGTGTCTCCCCTGCTGAAAATACATTTATTTTGTTATTTATTATATATTTTAAATAGTCAATGAGACTTTTCCTGAGATTTGATTTAAATCCAAGATGCTATCTATGTTTTTTTTTCTTCTTTTTTTTTAAGACTTTTTTTTTTAAGTAATATCCGCACCCATTGTGGACCTCAAACTCACAACCCTGAAATCAAGAGCTGTACGCTCTACCAACTGAGCCAGCCAGACATCCCACTGAGGGATGCTGGCCAGTATTCTTAAATACTTCTTCCACATTCGTGATGAGGCTACAAACTTGTATAATGCATACCAATATTTCTCAAGATGGTAGCAACCACAAAACTGCCATAGGCTAAAAGTAACAAAGAAGCTTTTGATAACTCTTTAAATGTTTTATCTATTGAGCTATTCCTTATCCAGATGGCTTTTCATGACAGAAACATAAACTCAAAGGTGAAACTTTTTTACAAAGGATCTCTTTGTCCTGACATTCTTAGCCAAGTAAAGTTACCATATTTCAAAATATGACCAGACAGGGACCAAGCAACCACAGCACAATTGTAAAAGAAGATCGACAGCCTAGAGCTAAAACTACAATAATTTCTAATGAGGCATGGGGAGAGTTTGACTACTTCAGTTGGAAGGATGAGAGGAAAGAGAAACTTAGAATGTTGGAAATATAATAAGAAATCACAACAGTTTAGTTCAAAACAGAATCCAACATTTGGCAGTAGTAACATGGAGTAAGATGAGGCCTCAAAGACAGGAAGTGGGGACATACAAACTACTAGTTCATCTGAGAGTAGTTGGCATAGGGAGTTATGGCTGGCCACAGGAACCTGCTCCTGACAGGATTTCTAGCACATATTCTAGTTAATTTTGGGACTTGTTAGAGTAACTAAGTTCCTCTAAAACTGAACATCTTTGGTCCAAGCCGAAATCTGGATTTAGAGAACAAAACAGGGATGCAGTGACAAGATCTGAGAAATCAGAGTTTTGGGGAATGAATGTCAGTGTTTGAATTCTGTACTTTATTTTTTCTCCCTTCTCTAATAAAGAAGCCTCTGATACCCTGGCAGTCAATCCTCACCACACTCAGAGTTTGGCTAGAAGGGAGTGCTAAAGATGAGATCTAGGAGTCTGTTGGATGCTTCCTGCAATACTTCTGTTCCTCTGCACCCTCTTTCCTGCCCAGCCCCCTGTTTCATCCTCATATAAACACACATGGCATTTTTGCATGCTGGTGAAAAGTGGTCTGTTCAATGACTTTCTTTCTGATTAATCTTACTAATCAATCCATCCTCTCAGAGGAGCTAATAAGGTGGGTAGTCAGAAGCACATGCTTGGCTGGACATTCTATCCTCTGTGGGAAGGGGTGGAAATATAATAAGAAGAACATTATGTTTTACTCTTTTTCTAGAAATAGGGACTTGATTTGACAACTAGAAAGTAGAACTAACCCATATGGTGAGTCAAACTGGCAGTGAGTGTCATGACACTGAATCTCAAATTGCTGATCTCAAGTTTATTTGAATATCCCTGAATATGATCAAGATCCATTTTATATACCAAAATGACTTTGAGCTGTAGCTGGTTACACAGAGAAAGTGGAGCAGGTATGGCACAGTGTAAACTGTTCTTTAATTCAGTCAAAGGACTAAAATAGTTAGGACCTGAAAGGATCAGGAAAAGGCATCTATGACAAACATGCTACTTAAGTTAATGATTTCATGTGGTTGCTCCTAGACTTCCTGGCACACATGTCAAATTTCTCCTTTTTGTAAGGAATTGAATTAGAATTAGAGAGGAAGAAGGAGCCTGATGTGGGGCTCGATCTCAGGACCCTGAGATCATGATGTGAGCTGAAGGCAGACACTTAACCGACTGAGCCACCCAGGCACCCCCAGACTAATGTATTTTATGTTTAATAAATGATATGTGAAATTGGATTAGAAGTTATATACTCTATATCATTTATAGATCGTCAAAATATAATTTAATTTGCCATCTGAGGATGGACTCTCCTTTTTTTATAAATATTTTGCTGTATTCATTGACAAGGGAGCTCATTTGCTGTTGCTCCAGAGTTCTATGGTTGCAATCATTTTGATCTGGCTAACATGTAGCACAAAAGACATTATTAAATAATCTGGACATCAAACGTGAATTCTGAACTTTATAAAGGTATTCCTAATGCCAATGATGATTTTAGTAAACTTGAGTAGAAGCCAATAAAATACTCCTCACAAAAATTTCATTTTCAGAAATAATAGTAAAATTAATCATTTTAGCCAATTAAACCCTCTCACTTCTTGAATCAGTGTCATATATTCACAGTAAAGGCATATTGAGTAACTGTGTCAACATCCTTATAAGACTAACACACTAGAACTAGATTTTTTAAAAATGTACTGTGGGTTTATATTCTATTCAGATTAAATAACCAATGAATTATAAGATATATGTGAACACATCATACTATTTAAAGCTGGCTAAAAAATTAAAATAAAAAGGGATAGATCAAGCTTAGTGATTCTGTTTTGTTAAGTATGGAGAGAAAATACCAAGGACTTGGAGACTTGGGACAGTTCTCTTTATATAAAGCATTTGGAATGAACAAATAATAGCTTATTATAGTTCAGTTAATAAATTAAATTTTATCAGCATTAACTATCCACTCAAATATGTCTGACCCAGAGGTCAAGAGATCCATAATAGAGGCTGCTGTAGATCAACTCTAATTACAATATTATTAATAGTATTTATTGAGTGCCAATAATGTAGAGAGCATTTTAAATATATTATTTCAATTGATCCTCACAGAAATGTTACTGGCTAAGCTCAGCTATCATCTCCATGTATCCAACAAGGAAACTGAATGCTTATAGAACTTCCTTAATGATCTCAAAGTACAAAGACCTAGTAAATGGTAGAATTAGAATTTGAACTGAGACAATTAGCTTTCAAAGCCTATGAAAGAAAAAAAAAAGTTATGTTTTAGAATTGACTCATCTTTCATTGGACTGATATGGTTCAAAAAACGTGGCATGACCACTAGTGTCTTAACCATAAAGTCTGTGCAGATCAGATTTATTATCATAAATTAGCATAAACAATCATATTTATCCACCTCAGCAAAATTAATTTGAGGCACTTAGAATACAAAATATTAAGGCTCCTAAAGAGTAGTTTTCTGCATATACTAAATATTTAATAAGTATTAAAGACAGAGAGAGAAAAGGGGAACATGCTTGGGTGCTCTGACTGTACCTGGAAGGAAGATTATACTAAAAACCAGGTTCAGATTGGGCACTCTAATGCTTCCAGTATGACATCTTCTGCCTTCCTTGCTCCTCTCCACTTCCTGTTTATCTAATCTTTCTCTTTGCAAAATATCAAAGCGAACCAGACATTAAAAGTAGTTCGGTATTTATTAGTTTAACACAAGAAACTGTATGGTTTCTCTGTGTCTGTCAAACAAAAGCACACATCTGTGCCTTATGTACACAATTGTGTACATTTACACAATTAAATCTTTTATCCAATTGAAGTCAATGATTTGTCATTAAGCTGCTATCGCAGGAGATGAAAATACCTTTATAAGATTCAGTACCTGCCCACAAAGAATTTACAGTATACGGAATCTGCCAGAATGACTCAAGTTAACAAACAGCAATAATAAGAAACAAAAGTACAGAAGGAATGCAGACAAAATCCTAAGAGGGCTGAGAGGAAGGAAGAAATATAACCAGGCAAAGATACACATCATTTATTTACTATATGAGGTAGCTTCAGTTTGAAGGAAGTTTTGTCCAGAAAATGAGATAAAGGCGCTAAAAGTAAGAAGACAGTTTAAGGGTATCTTATTTGCTTTAGTTTTTCTTATTTAAAGACTTTAAGAGCAGTTGTAGGTTTATGACAAAGTTGAGTAGAGAGCACAAAGTACAGAGATTTATCCTATGCTCCCTGCCCCACCCCCACATGCCTATTGTCCCCTATCAACAACACCACTGATAAGGAAGGTACATTTCTTACCAAGGATGAATCTGCAATGACACGTAACAATCACTCATCGTCCACAGTTTACCTGAGGGTTCACACTTGGTGTCTTACACTCTATGTATGGGTTTGGACAAAAGTATAATGATGTATATCAATCATTGTAATAGCAGATGGAGTATTTCACTGCCTTAAACATCCTCTGTGGCCTGCCTATTCATCTCTAGTCCTCCATTCCCACCCTCTGCAAACACTGATCTTTTTACTGTTTCCATGCTTTTGCCTTTCCCAAAATGTTGTATAGTTAGAATCATACAGTATGTAGCACTTTCAGACTGGCCTCTTTCACTTAATAATATGCATTAAATTTCCTCTATATCTTTTAATGGCTTAATAACTCCTTTCCTTTTAGTTATTTACTTACTATTTTTCTAAATAATATTCCACATGTTATGTATCCATTCACCTACTAAAGGACATATTGGTTGCCGCCAAGTTTTGGTGATTGTGAATAAAGCTTCTGTAAACATTCATGTGCAAGTTTTTGTATGAATATATGTGTTTAGCTCCTTTTGGTGAATACCAAGAAGTGCAAAGCCTTGATTGTATGGAAAGAATGTGTTTAGTTTTATAAGAAAATGCCAAACTGTCTTCCAAGTGACTGTACCATTTTGCATTTTGTCCAACAATGAATGAGAGCTCCTCTTGCCCTCCAGCTTCTCCTGTATTTAATTTATCGATGTTCTAGATTCTGGCCATTCTAATGGAGTGTAGTGGTATCTCATTGCTCTTTTAATTTGCTTATCAATTTCTTGATCTTTTCAAAGTACCAGCTTTTGCTTTGGTTGATTTTTTTCTATTGATTTCCTATTTTCTCTATTGATTTCCCTATTGATTTCTGCTCTACTTCTTACTATATCTTGTCTTCTTTTTACTTGGACCTAATTTGTTCTTCTTTTTCTAGTTTTCTAAGGTGAAAAATTAGACGATTGATTTTGGATCTTTCTTCTTTTCTAATCTATGCATTTCAATGCTATATCCTTCCCTCTTAAGCACTGATTTCTCTGCATCTTGGAAATCTTGATAAGTTGTGATTTCATTTTCATCTAGCTCAAAATATTTTAAAATATGAGATTTCTTCTCTGACCCATGTGTTATTTAGAACTGTGTTGTTTAATGTCGAAATATTTGGGGATTTTCCAGTTAACTTTCTGTTAATGACTTCTAGTTTAGTCCCACTGTGGTCTGAAAGCAGACATTATATAATTTCTGGTCCTTAAATTTGCAAAGGTGTGTCTTATGGACCAGAATGTGGTCTCTCTTGGTTCAGAAAAAAATGTGTATTGTTGCCACATGAAATGGCTTGTAGCTGTCCCTTATATCCAGTTGATAGATGAAGTTGTTGAGTTTATTTATATCCTTACTGATTTTCTGCTTGCTGGATCTATACATTTCTGAGAGAGGGGTAGTAAATTCTCAAACTATGGTAGTGGATTTGTCTACTTTTCCTTGAAATTCCGTTAGTTTTTTCTTAAGGAATATGATGGTCTCTTGTTAGGCACATCTATATTAAGAAAATGTATTTTTGGAAAGCTGATCCCTTTATCACTATGTGATGCCTTTCTTGATCTCTGATGACTTTCCCTACTTTGACATATAGTCTGTCTAAAATTAATATAACTATTTCTGCTATCTTTGGATTAACATTAAAATGGTATTTTTTTCCCATGAATTTATGTTTAATCTATGTACGTCCTTATATTTAAAAGATATTTCTTGGGACGCCTGGGTGGCTCAGTGGTTGAGTGTCTGCCTTTGGCTCAGGGCGTGATCCCGGAGTCCAAAGATAGAGTCCCGCATCAGGCTCCCTGCATGGAGCCTGCTTCTCCCTCTGCCTATGTCTCTGCTGCTCCCTCTCTGTGTCTCTCATGAATAAATACATAAAATATTTAAAAAAATAAAATAAAGGATATTTCTTCCTAGTAACATATAATTATGCCATGTTTTTGGTCCACTCTGACAATCTGTCTTTAATTGGTGCATTTAGATCATTTATATTTCTAGTGGTTATTGATATAATTGGAGTAAGAGCTACTATATTACTGTTTTCTGCTTGTTCCTCTTATTATTTGCCTTCCACTCTTTTCCTCACTTTCATGGTTTTAATTTAGCATTTTTATATGATTCCATTTTCTTCTTTCTTAGAGTATCAGTTATGTTTTATGTAGTTTTCCTAGAGTTTGCAAAATACATTTACAGCTCATCCAAATCCACTTTCAAATAACACTATTCTACTGCGTGTGAAGTGTAAATACCTTATAATAAAATAATTCTAATTTCTTCCTCCCACCCTTTGTATCATTGCTGTAAGTCATTTAACATTTATAAAAATATATGTGCATATGTAATTGAATGCATAATTACTTTTATTATTTTGAATAGTTATGTATTAAATCAATTAAGAAAAATAAAAGTTTTTATTATACCTTTATTTGTTCCTTCTTTGATGTTCTTCCTTTGTTTATATAGATTCACATTTTAATTATATCATATTCTTTTTCTCTAAAGAAGTTCTTTTAACATTTCTTTTAAGGCAGGGAATAGGTCTACTGGCAACAAATTCCCTCCCATTTTGTTTGTCTGATAAAGTATTTTTCCTTCACTTTTGAAGGAAAGGTACAGAACTCTAGGTTCATAGGTGGTTTTCTCTCAATAGTAAATATTTCACTCCACTCTTTTCTTGTTTGCCTGGTTTCTGAGTAGAAGTCAGATATAATTCTTATCTCTGTTCCTCGGTAGATACTTTTTTTTTCTTCTGGCTTTTTTTTCAGGATTGTTTTTCTTTATCTTTGATTTTCTCTAATTTGAAAATGTTATTCTGAGATAGTTTTTTTTTTATTTAAATTCGATTAGCCAACATATAGTACATCATTAGTTTCAGATGTACATAAGCACTGAGTGTTATACACAACTGATAGATTGCTGAACTCTACATCTGAGTTATAGTTTTATTGGTGTTTATCCTGTTTGGTATTTTTCTGGGCTTCCTGGATGTATGGTGTGGTTTCTGATGTTGATTTGGGCAAATTCCCAGTGATTATTGTTTCAAATATTTTTTTCTCTTCCTTTCTTTTTCTTCTCCTTCTGGTAGTCACATGATGCATATCTTATGCCTTTTGTAATTGTTCTACAGTCTTCTGATATTGTGTTCTGATATTCTTTGTTTTCTTTGCTTTACAGTTTTCTAGGATTCTACTACTACACCTTCTAGTGCTGAGATTCCATCCTCAGCTGTATCCAGTCTGCTAATAAGCCCATCCACCAAAGGCATTCTTTATTTCTGTTGCAGTGGTTTGTACCTACATCATTTCTTCTTGGTTCTTTTTTAGGATTTCCATCTTATGTTTATACTACCCATCTGTTCTTGCATGCTGTGTACTTTATCCATTAAAGCCCTTGACATATTAATCAAAGCTGTTTTAAATCCTCAGTCTGGTAATTCCAACATTCTTGCCATGTCTGGTTATGACACTTGCTCAATCCTTTCAAACTGAGTTTTTTGCCTTTTAATGTGCCTTGCAATCTTTTCTTGATGGGGGTACAATGTGCTGGGTCAAAGGAACTGCTATAAACTGGCTTTTAGTAATGTAGTACTGATATGTGTGGGAAGAGAAAGCATTTTTAGCATTCTAATCATAGTCCAATGATTGGGTGTCAGTATTTTAGTGACCTTCTGCCTCTGAACCACAAACTACACGAGTATGGGACAGGATGGCTACAATGGGCAGGATTTAGGTATTACTCTTACCTGAATTTTTTAGGCTCCATTAATATCCCAGCAGGTTAGGCCCTGGTTAACTAGTTTCACCAGAGGGCAGACCCTGTTAAGAACAGAGTCCTGTAGAGTATTCCAAAATGGTTCCATTCCCACTCTCCCCATGGGAATCTGACTGAGCTCCTCTAGGTAAATCTCCCAATATTGTAGAGGCTGCCACTATGACTGGAGTCCCCTAGAATTTTAATTCTTGGAGAAGTTCACACCAAAATTCGAGGAATTCTTCAATTTCAGTTTGGGTTCTCATGCTCTGGCCCTGGATGCCATGGTGATTTCTGCTTGTCAGTCTCTGCTCTGGTGAGCCATGACCTGTGTGTCTTTTCAGTCTTTAGGGCAGTGTTTTTTCCAGTGTCTCACCTTCTCTTACAGATACAAGACAGTCATTGATTTTTTAGTCTGTACAGTTTTTAAATTGTTAGGATGAAATGGTAATTTCTAAGCACCTTACAAATGGAATTTGAAATAGGAAGTCCAGCTTTAATTTTCAGCAAGTTACTTTATCCTTTATAATATTCTGATACATATGCCCTCGCTTCTTACCTAGAGTTTTTAGAGTTTTTTTTTTTAAGCCTTTCTCTTTTACTCTTTTACTGAAGGTAAATGCTAGTCTAACAAAACCAGGGCTTGTCCAAGATATGCCATTTACCTTTACTGCCAAGTCACAAAGACAAGTATCTTTAAGATACAATATAGCAATATAGTTGAAATAATAGTTGAAGGATGAAACCTTTCAGAGTGAGCAGTCATGACACAAAATAAGTAGGTTGTTTTTCAGCCCAAAGATCTTAATACTGTTGACAGTGAGGATAGCATGTGATACCAATTTTGAATTTGTCAACTTGTAAGTCAGTATATCATCACAATGCTAATTATTAATTTGTCACTGTGCCCCAGTCTCTGCAGAGATGGAGTCTATTGTGTCCCTTCATCCTTCCTGGTCCTAGCTGAGACTATGCTCTAGACCTATGCTCTAATGTATGCAAATGGATTTCTTAAAGATTAGCATTGTATGCCACTACGGTGAAAAAGAACAAAAACAGACTACAATTATTTTCAATTATTACCTCTAAATTTAATAGTTGTTGAAGTGCAAATAAAATAATATTATAAATGTATTTAAAAGTTAATCTTAAAATGAATATTGGATATTAAGATGCTGTTCTAAGATAATGACTATGATGATGTCATTTTTTTTTTCACTTATTTAATGGATTGAGTCTTTTGCCGCTATTTCTGGCTTCTGAAATAAGGAAGGGATTACTTTTTCTCTTTACTGGCAATTAACTGAATGTATAATTTTGAATAATCATTTGTAATTATTTCTTGGGCATAGTCCCATACCTTTCATCCAATTCCAAAAGCCTAACATATGTGCTGAGCTTTTGAAGTTAGCTTAGAAGTAGAAGGGTTATAATATCGGGGTTGGCAATCATTCCACCTGAAATAGGACCAAAACTTCACTGTGCCATGCAGATGTCAGCAAAGCAAAATGCTGTCCTTATAAATTCACCAACACACCATTTTATAGAATTGGTAGCAGTCACCTCCTGCCAAACCTATCTGTAATGGTCAAGATAGAAAATATGCCTACAGCAATTAAATGTGATTTACTTTTTGTGTGTGAAATTCACTGAATTTCATAACAACCAGAACTATAGTAACAGTGTACAGTTGCTAAGGTATGATCTCTTGGATCAAATCAGACCCAGATTTTATCTTAGTTTTTTGTTAGGTAGACTTGGGTAAATTACTGAATTCTCCAATCCTTAGCTTCATTATCTGTAAATGGAGTCAGCAAAGATTTCTATAAAGGACCAGAAAGTAAATATTTTAGGCCTTGCCAGCTATAGGGTCTCTGTTGCAACTACTTAGCTCTGCCTGGTAGAGCAAAAGCACCCATAAACAAATGGATGTGGCTGTTTTGTATGCCAATAAAACTTTACTTACAGATATAGGATTTGAATTTCAAATAATCTTCACATGTCACAAAATATTCTTCCTGTTTTTTATGTTTCAACCACTTAAAAGGTTAAAAATCATCCATGGTTCATTGGGCCACACAAAAACAGCGAGCCAGACCCGAAGTCCATATTTTGCCAAATTCTGATCTATAAAATGGGATAAATTTTAGTAGCTCCCTTATGGAGTTCTGCTGAATAAGAGAAGTAATGAAGGTAAAGTTCTTAGTATTATTTTGGCCTTTATGATTTTTATTCAAGTACATGCAGTTTTTATAGACTAGTCATCCTGGGAGTTAATATATATTTTCAACCATGTTATTTGGAATGGTTTTGTGTACCTCTTTAGGAAGTAGCTTAAATGACTGCATCAGACCTTCCTACTTGCTGAGTACTTGGCAGCATAAGCCAGCAGGGAAGAGAAGCATGAATGTACTAGATGAAATCAAATGACTTAGCTTTGTAGCCAGCTCCTCGGTGCTACAGGGCTTGAGTAATTCCAAGTTCCAAGCAGCCCAGCAATGATGCTGAAGGAAATTCAATTTAGTGGGTTGAACAGGGTAGCAGGAGTCACTCACATGAAGTGTTGAAGTCAGTAAGCCATTAATACAAAGTACCCTTATTAGGAATACATTCAAAATTAGTCAAGGGATCGGAAATTTACAGCAAGGATGGAGACATGACATGCTAAACTCAAAAATGTGATGTTAGACAAAGAGTACTGAAATTGATATCAGCTATGACTTGATGCATATTTGAATTGGCAATGCTCAGGAAGGCTCCCTGCCTGCCAAGTTGTTTATTGCAATGAAACTTACATCACTGGTGGAGCATATTGGTTTTGATTGGGTCAGGGGAGATGGTTGGGATTTAACAGTAAACACATATAGGCCAAGCAGTGCACTGTCCTTTGCACATATATCTCATTTAATCTCTACTCAACAGTCCACAATATGTATTGCTCTCATTTAACAGAAACGCGTAGGGGCAGAGCCAGACATAGTCTATCTGGAACCAAAGCCCATTCTCTTTTATAGCATTGTAGAGTCTATACTTTTTCTCCTAAGTGCCTCTGCTGGCTCTCTCTCTTAAAGTTTTGATAAATAAAGTTGACTAGCAAAACTGAGCTTGCTCAATGAAAGAACCCAAGGTCTCTAGGACAAAGGCAATGCTGATATTCAGACTCACCTGGATTTTCTTTTTTCCAATAGGTCATTTCCCTAGTTAGGAAACTTCCATTGTTGCATAACCCATGGGGTGTTACTTGCCATCTCCTACTCCTCTATGAATACATAAAATATGATAATCAGAGATAGCTTTATCAAGAATCTAATAAAGCATAGCTTGGAGCCCTCTCCATAGTGGATGTGGAGAAGTGCTGGGATTATGGTAGGCTGCCCAGCTTGGGTATCACCCTCTATCTCATTATGGTGGCTTGGGCTGAAGACAAGCCAATAGACTACCATTTTTACCTTCAGTAGTTAGATCTGTGCCTAGTAGACCTTGTTATGTATCTAGGCCTCATCTTTGACTTAAAGAAGAAAGAATTCATTTGGAATCTGCTCCATTGCTGCCTACTCAGGGGCTACTATGCCCAAGCATCATGACTGCATCATGCCTGTGCATCAATGGCCCAGTGAGAGCTGGCTTGAGAAGAGGTGATAATACAGGGAAGATGTGGCCAAACTGGACCAGCAGCATCATTGCAGTTCTCTTATGACTCACCTCCATACAGGAAGCACTTTCTGGGCAGACGTAGCCTTATCAATAAAGAAATGTGACAGAGAGAGAAACTTTTGAATCAATAATTTTTAAAAATACACCCAGCTTTCTATCAATGATGCCAGAGGAGCAATTGAATATTACCTCTCAGAAAATTATAACATTGCTATCATGTGAAGAGGTAGAGAATATGTACCACAAATTGTTGGCAATTAAACTTTAGACAAGTGTATCAGATTTTTAATTAATGATACTGACATATTATTTTTCTGCATTGTGTGATATTTATGGCACTTGGCCATTTAGTTTTTTTATTTATTGGGATTTCTCATTCCTAATAAATATGTACCTTCATCCCTTATTTTTATTAACACTTTTATACTGTTTTCCTTAAAGAGAGGGTCATACAATTGAATGTGTTTCAGGCACCACACAATCTGAATCATCCCGAGTCTAAGGGTAAAGTCTCTCTTTTGCATGCAATGGTACCAGTTCAAGACTGCTTCTCTGGTAAATAGAGATCTTGTATCCTTTGTAAAGAAATATTGCAATTTCTTTACACTATAAATCCTTCTTTCTCACTTTGTGCATTGCTCATAGTATATTTGTCAGTTGCCTGTGTACTTTTTGACTTGGTCATAAATGACTTGGAAATGGACAATGTTGAACCTGCACATGCAGAGGATTTTACTAGCTATGGCCTAAGGCAAATTATGGGATCTCTCAATATATCATTAAAAAAATCTATTATAAGTGTTGTGTTGAGCATTGAATGAAATTATATAGGTAAAGGATCTAGAATAGTTTCTGGCTCTCAGGATATTTTCAGTAAGTATCAGCTAATATTGTGTTTATCAACATCATTTTTTGTTCTACAGATCTATGAAAGACAAGGATGAGTTTTGGTGTCTCATTCTTTGGATATTTTACATTGGTTATTAAATCTTCATAGTCCGATGATGTAAATAGTAAGAAAAATAAAAGTAAATTGGAGCTCTGTTTGATGAAAATGGTTGTGTTCATAGAGTGATGTGTGGCACAAAAATGGCCCACCAACTGGCTCCAAAGACAATACCACCCTTTACCTAAGAGAATACTAAATATATTTGATACAGAGGAATATTTCTCCTTCCACTGTGACTACTTTGATAGAGTTTCTGCAAACACAATCCCATATATAGATGTATGAGTTCTATCATGTCTAAAAGTAAATCAGTCTCGTAGCCCATATAGATCTACTTGGTTCTGCTGAGCTCCCTTGATTAGATGGCAGGAGAAGTTGGTATTCATTCTGCCAGACACATCTTAGTACATAATAGAACACAATAAAGACTGGCAACCTGACAAACATCTTGTAAGAATAATGCAAGTAATTTTGAGTTCCTGGGAAGAAAACTATTTTATAAATTCAAAGCAGCCTTATATCTAACTTCCTTCCTGATGCTTTGTTAAAATTGAGTTTGAAATATAAAAGAACAAAGAAGCCCAGCCCTCCACTGTGTACAGAGAAAGTCATATTCAATTATGTGTTTTCTTAATTATATGTCTGAATTCATAGTTAATGATAACAAACACATTCCTTTTCAAATAAAGAATACAACTCCCACATTTGCATTCATGCAAAACAAACAAATATTTTCGTACTAGTGATGATGTACATATCATTGTGTGAATGCTTTTTTCTGCAGGGCATAACTAGTTTTTAAAGATATATTTCAGTAGATCAAATTAACATATCAATCTCTTTTAGAAATTGCAAATCTTCTAACAGTTACACATTTTGCCACTTATTCTCTCCAGTAAATTTTTAAAAATATATAGAGACATAGTTTTCATATTCTTAATGACATAGGTGAAGGTACATGTAGAGAAAACAAAACACAAAAAACCCAGCCAGTATTCTATTACTGAAAAACACTGAAAATAGTTGATGCATTGGACATTTTCACATTCATTTTTACAAAAACAAGTCAGTTTCCAAAGACAGAGATCATTGTTTCTTTGAAATATGGAATAATTAAAATTATAATACATCTTATAAAAATAATTTTTATAATTTCTTCCTGCCTGTACATACTTTGCATTTGATACTCATAATTAGGTCTCTAAGAATCAATCAGGGAAACTGTTCACCTAAGGTAATTTTCTAAATTTAATAAATCTTTAATTCTCAAACTGTGGAATGACTCAGAAGAGAGAGCTCTCCAGGTGATTCTCATACAGACAATTGTTTTAAACTATGACAACTGCCAGATTTGAGTAGTTACTGGCCATGATTTCCTCTTTTCTTTCCTATTTGATTTTTTTTAAACTTTATTGAGGTGTTGTTGACAAATGAAACTGCAAGATGAAGTGTACAACGTAATGATCTGATACATAAACACATTGTAAAAGGATTCCTCCTATTGAGTCTGTTAACATACCCATAACCTCACATATTTACTTTTGTATATATGTGGGAACATTTAAGTTCCAGTCTCAGTGAATTTCCATCATACAACATGGTGTTATCAACCACAGTCACCATGTTATACATTAGATCCTCAGACATTATTCATTTTATAATCAAAAGTTTGTACCCTTTCACGGACTTCTTGCTATTTTCCCCACCCCCTAACCTCTGGGTGCTTTTCTACCCTCTGTTCCTAGGAGTTTGACTTTATTTTTTCAGATTCCATATACAAGTGATATGCGGTTTTTGCCTTTCTCTGTCTGGCTTATTTTACTTAGTATAATGTTCTCTAGTTTCACTCATGCTGTTGCTAATGACAAGATCTCCTTTTTTAAAGGCTGAATCATGGTTTATCACTTCTACAACACATTTTTCTTATCCATTCATCTGTAGAACGTTTAGCTTGCTTCCATACCTTTGGCTACTGTGAACAACAGTGCTATGAACATGGGAGTTCAGGTAACTTTTTGAGATAATGATTTCACTTCCTTTGCATATACTTTGAAGTGGTACTGCTGGGTCTATTTATAATTTTTTGAGAAACCTTCATTCTGTTTTCCACACTGGCTGTACCAATTTCTATTCCCATCCATAGTATACGTGTTCACTTTTCTGCACATCCTCACTAGCATTTATCTCTTATCTTCTCTGTAATAGTTATCCTGACAGATGTGGGTTGATACTTCATTGTGGTCTTGATTTGTGTTTTCCTGATGATTAGTGACTCTGAGCAGCTTTTCACATGCTAGTTGGCCATTTCATTGTTTTCTTTGGAAACCTGTGTCTTCAGATCTTTTTCCTCCTTTTTATTGGGTTATTTGTATTTGCTATTGAATTAGATGGGTTCTTTGTATATATTGGATAGTGGTTTGCAAAAATTTTCTGCCATCTTATTCTGCCTTTTTGTTTTGTTGACTATTTCTTTTGCTGTGCAGAAGTTTTTTTGTTTGATGTAGCCCCATCTATTTATTTGTGCTTGTGTTGCTTTTGCTTCTGGCATAAAATCCAAAAACTAATTTCTAAGACCAATGTCAAGGAGCTTACCCTCTATGTTTTCTTCTAGGACCTTAAGACTTCATGTCTAACCTTTAAGTAATCAATCCATTTTGGGTTCATTTTTATAAGTAGTATAATATAGGGACCTAGTTTCATTCTTTTCTCTGTGAGTATCCTGTTTTTCCAACACTGTTTATTGAAGAGACTATTCTTCCCTCGTTGTGTGTTCTTGGCAGCCTTGTCAAGTGGATCATATGTTGTGTGAGTTTACCTGTGAGCTCTTCATTCTGTTTCATTGGTCTATGTTTCTGTTTTTATGCCAGTACCATACTGGTTTGATTACTACAGCTTTGTAATACAGTTTGAAATCAGGAATTATAATGCCTTCAGCTTTTTATTTTTCTTTCTCAATATTGCTTTGACTATTTGAGGTCTTTTGTGGTTCCATACCAATTTTAGGATTCTTTTTTTCTATTTCTGTGAAAAATTAGAATTTTGATAGGAATTAGGTGGAATCTGTAGATTGCTTGGGTAATATGGACATTTTAGCAATATTGATTCCCTCAATATTTGAACACAAAATATCTTTCCACTGATTTGTGTCTTCAGTTTCTTTCATAAATGCCTTATACATTTCAGTATACAGATTTTTTTATATTCATTGATTAAATTTATTCCAAAGTATTCAATTCTTTTTGATGCTATTTTAAATGGGTTTTCCTAATTTCTCTGACAGTTTGTTGTTAACATATACATACAACTGATTTTCACTTTATATTTATTTTTTATTTCTTAAATATTTTATTTATTTATTCATGAGAGACACAGAGAGACAGAGGCAGAGACACAGGCAGAGGGAGAAGCAGGCTCCATGGAGAGAGCCCAATGTGGGACTAAATCCGGGTCTCCAGGATCATGCCCTGGGCTGACTGGGGTGGGAAACTGCTGAGCCACCCGGGCTGCCCCACAACTGATTTTTATATATTGATTGCAGGCTAATTAGAAATTGGATCATCAGGCAGCAATTGGGAAAGCATGTAGTTAAGCCCTTTCCGGGGAAAAAGAAGCTGGGTATTTTTGCCCTGGGTTTCCTCTGTGCTGCATCCAGGTGTATGGGGTGAATGGGTGGATGTATGTATGGGCGGGAAATCTGGGGGCCCATCCCTCAGGTGGCAGCCACAAAAGGTGGGGAGGCAGATGTGTGTACAGGCTCCTTCCAGAGAGATACTGGTGGCTTAGTTTTACTATTTAGAGCAGGCTGGAGGGAGGAAACAGGAGAGTGTCCACCAGTTGCCCTGGTTACTGGGAAGACTGGCAGCCAGCACCTTGATGCCTATTAAATTAGAAACCTGGTCCTCAAGCAGCAGATTTTAAAGTGTGCAGATAAACCCTTTTCAGGGAAAGATTGGGAGATGGGCTTTTTTTTTTTTTTTTGGAGATGGGCATTTTTAACTTGCTCTCTCTGTGCTGAGCCCTAGAAGGATGGCTGTGGAGACTGTTCAGTGTCCCTGGTAAGTACTGTTTCTTTGTTTGCTATAGTTGTGGGATTTGAGAATAAAGCCCTGTTGGCTGACAGAGCCAGGCAATCTGGAGACCTATTTCTCAGGCGGCAGCCAAAAGAACTGGGGTGCAAGCTTATGTGTACAGGCTCCTTCTAGGGAGATACTGGCGACTTGGAGCATGCTGGAAGGAGAGAAAGTGGGAGAAGTATCCACTGGCTTTCAGGTCTCTGATGGGGAATACGGCCAGCCCTAAATGCCTGCTAAAATAGAAGACTGGCCTCAGGAACAGTTTTTAAAGTATTCAGATAAAGTTCTTTCCAGAGAAAACTGGGAGAAAGATGATTTTGCCTGCTCCCAGAGTCCTCAGCCCCAAGGAGGTAACTGTGGCAAATGCTTCTGAGCACATTAAGAATTGCTTCTTTATTACTATAATCTTGTGGGGCTCATGGTGACAAGCATCATTGGTTTGGGGAGTCCACCTGTCTGGTGTGAATCCTAAAAGTTGGGGCACTAGATATGGAATCCAAACCCTTTGCTCCTCAGGGGGAATCTGGGCATTGGAGGTTCCCTCTTAACTGTATGGTGCTGTTGGGGTAGGCAGGAGCTCAAGGGGTCAATGGCGGTGATGGCAAGATTATACTCAGACCTTACTACCCATTCAGTATGGGTATTTCCTCACTTGTCTGATGTTTTTTGGCTAATTTCTGGATTTCTTTCAAAGGGAATTGCTCTATGTGTAGCTATAGTTTCAATGTGTTGGTGGGAGAAGGAGGATGTAGCCCTACGTCACGTTCTTGGTTCACTCCCCCTCTCATATTTTATTTGACCATAAAGTATATCTGCTTTTTCTACATAGATTAACATACACATTACCATCATTTGTTTTATTGGCATTGTTCCAACAGTGTTGGAAAAGAATTACAAGCAGACACAGTCTTCTAAGAAATAAATACATGAAAATTACTTTAACAAATATGCTAAAAGCTCTCTTTCATATAAAATGTGTTCCACAACACTCGACAGTTTCTTATGTTGGATCTGTTGTCTATAAACTGCTCTCTTTGAAACCATACTTAGGAACGAATAAGCAAATGATTTTGGTAAGGATAATGATATATATGTATGTTGTACTGAGCAGTGTAAAGTATGCAGACATAATGTTTGTTTGACTCCATTATGCTACCAGAGGTAAAAGTGAAGATCCTGGCCCATCAGTCCAAGTTGAGGTTTGTGATGGCTGTGTTGCATGGTCAGCTCAGAAAGCATGCATTCACTCAGTGTGGCCAACATGCTACACCCAGAGACCTCAGCCGACCTCTGGGACCCATGGTAGGATCCCCAACCCTGCAATCCAGTATGAGGCAGAAGACAGAGGGCTAGCAGGAGATACAGGGGACCTATGTTGAACTGGTCTTGGGGAAAGTGCCTTTACTACAACCAGGATTTGGTGTGCTGAGCTCACCAAACTGCGAACATCCCCTATTCTGACTGGTCAGGCTTTCACAATTTGTTACTTCTTCTTAATCTCCATTTCTACTTCAGAAGCTACTTTCCTATTAGGTTCAGCCCTGACCTAATGATCTTTAATGTTGCCCAAACACCATGTCCTGACTTCCATATAAAAGTATCCCTATCCCCCCACTTCTAGGGGGGAATAAAAATCAAGACACATAACCAGATACCCCAGAGAGGCCATTTGCCTAGACTTAAGTAATTTTCTGTATTGGGATTTGACTTGCTAGGCCATAGTTGCCAATCAGGCCCATGGAGAACAGTTTCCCCCTTGCCCTTTGCATGCTGCAGTTGTATTCTTAAGCGCTGGCTAAGCCAGAGTCAGCTGTCAGCCTTGTAATAGAGCTGATAAAGCTCTTAGGCCTTGTTTCTTACTGATTCCAGCAAGCCCAAACCAGAGCCACCTGAGTTAAACACGTGGCCCATATTGATGACTGAAGATTATCAGAGTGATCATGGCAAATATCTGGCCCTCCCACAAATTGATCTGAAAACTCTTTCGGAGCCTCATAGAGCCTTAGAGCTCTTCTTAACTACTGCAGCAAACTACTACCAATACATCATAAGAGGAAAAAATCGTAAATCTCAACAATCTATTTTCCACATGAAGAACATTTTATCCAAAGAACTCCTTAAGGATCTTCTTATCTGGTCTTGAAAAATGCTATAGGAATTAGAGAAGATGGACAAGTACAGAGGAACAGACTTCTAATAAAAGTGATGTAATTTAAAGCAATTCAATGCTAAAAAGGCCCTCAGTAAGAATCAGAACATTAATTATCTTTTAAGATCTGTCAAAATTAAGGGTGATTTCATTCTCTGAGCTTGAGCTTTATTTGATTCGTTTAAGAGTGTAAAGAGGGGGAAATGTCTGGAAGATTAGAGATACAGATTGGCTAAAAGGGATGCTCTTTAATTTCCTATTAAATATGATTCTAAGCAATATGATTCTATCATAGTATTGCTTTCAGCTTTAGTCTGAATTGGCATTTGTTACACATCCAGTTATTTCTGAACCCGAGGCTCCTGGTGCTCTTGCAGTAATTGGGGATGGGAACACCAAGATGTGTTTGGAACTTGCAGCTGTTGCAAGGTGTGACCTGTGGGGCCAGTGGGATTTCTTTCTAAAGCGTGAATTCACCCTGGCTTCTTCCATTACCTTCACTGCAGATTTTGTGGATCCTTGGTGATTTTCTATCATAACTCTCTGGTTGATTTGTATCACTGGAAAGCAAGTTACTTTCTCTTTTCTCCTAAAAATATAATAAGCCAAGCAAACACAGTGTATTTTTAATAGCCGATATAGGAAGAGTAAAACTGTAGACTTACATAATTCTTTTCCTTGTTTTATATGCTGCCTATGATTGGAAAAGGGTAAAAGAGGTTTTTTGCTTTAAAACAAAACTCACAGTTTGTAATATCTTTGTATTCTAGAAACAGGAAAGTTCCTAGAGATTTTGGGGGGGATCTCTCATAACAAGTGACTTTCTCATCAGTCTTTGGTTCTCTTTCTGCTAACTTTGCTTCCTTTTAACCCTTAGTAACTTCTAATATGCAAAGTCCCTAAGATTGTACCAAAGTTTTCCCTGTTGCATAGCTTATGGTGAAGTTTAGGACATCCAGTCTTTAGGGGCCAGGCAGGGAATCTAGGTCATCAAGTAGTGGAGGTGCTGCTCAACCTGGATGACAGAGGAGAGAGCATCTCATCTGTTGGGGAGTCAAAAAAGGAAAAAAAAAATCTGTGGCTGAAAGTTGACTTGAGAGCCACCAGATTACTGCCAATGGTACTTGTAATAGTGAGGTTTTCAGATTCTATAAGTTTGCATCTAAATTTTGGTCCTGCCAATGATCAATTACGACTTTATGAACAAATCCTTATTTTTCCCAAGTTTCAAGAAAACAATTTGGAACAACTGCCTTTCTGCAGTAGACAACTGTGTGTGTTCATTTGTGTGTGAAAGCACATCATGAACCATAAAGTCACACAAAAATATCATTTAGTAGAAAACAAAACATAGGTATTTACTGTATACATAAATTGCAATTAATGGTGCTATCACAAAACACAAAAACTTGTAGAATATATGGTTCTTATGCTCAGGGAGACAATGACCTATTTGAAGAAGTATACTGTATGGATACCATCTACAAAAATGCACAAAAATATTTTTAATACAATTTACCGTGTTTCATTTTTCTACCCAAGTAGAAAACAAATAATTATATTCATTTTCATATTTAAATGACAAAAGCTCTAAGAAGAAATACTTCTGGCTTCAAGTTAGGCTCAATTCATATGTAGCAATGCTTTTATTTTTATTTGTAGCCTCTTAGGCTAAAACCAACCCATTCATGCTACATGAGTGGTTTGGGAGGATGGATTCCATCATCTGTCACACAGTGCACAGAGCCAAGCCTCCTTGATGGTATAGGTCAGATCCCCCATTTCAAAACCATTTCTTCTTATGCCTCATTTCATGAGGGCAACCTCCAACCCATTCAATTTGTGTCAAAGATTCAAAATTCAAAGAGAAGGAGTATATGTTCCACTCCTAATCCTTTAAGGTTTCTCCTTTATCCCTAAGCAAACTTCTGGATGCAGAGATGTATAGTAGATAAGACATTACATTAATAATATACTATCACCCAACACTCACACCTAAGCCAAAGATCTTTACCAAGACAAAATATGCATTATGATTTACTTTGCTTTATTTTGGAAAAATAAATATTTTTTTTCCAGAATATTCTGGAAAAATTTCCAAAATTTAGGATCTGATATCGCTAAATGAGAAAGAGAAACTGCTAACAACTTTTATGTAGCTTTTCTCTTAGATAAAAATAAAGTGAAATTCTCTATTCTAATTTATCCTAATAATGATGAAGTACTGAGAAATTGAAGATAGAAATATTAATATATGCCAAAAAAATAATTTGAGAGGGAGTCGGGCCTATGGACCTGCAGGTACCTAGCTGCTTTACTAAGAAACAATTTAGGCATCGTGATAAACTTATGCATTCAAGTCATGTGTTTGGAATTTTGCAGCATTTCTCTGAATTCAGTACCCTAAAACTAAGGCATATGTGGAAAAGAAAGTAAAAGAAAATAAAACAATCATGCAGCACT
This sequence comes from Vulpes vulpes, assembly GCF_048418805.1. Lineage (NCBI taxonomy): Eukaryota > Metazoa > Chordata > Mammalia > Carnivora > Canidae > Vulpes > Vulpes vulpes. The sequence goes on from NC_132780.1 coordinate 151,159,482, forward strand.
AATGTTTGCCTTATAGCTTTAATGATTGCCTGCTTATGAATTTCAGAGACCATCTATTTGAAATGCCAGTTTTACTTGAAATATATTTAGATATAAGGTGTTTTGTTATAAATGTTCATTTTACTCAGAATAACAATAAAAAATGATATTCTAAGACAGTCCTGGGTTGAGTATAACAATAGTACTTAAATTTGTATGTAGAAACTTTCAAACATGGGTGCTTCATTTGGATGATCCTCAGTTTTTACAGAGACAGGACACAAGTCTGTAATTTAGGATTGGCTTTGAATGATTGTCATTAGGTCAAAGCCACTCATTCTGCTATAGTGAGCCTGAATGGACAAGGCCAGAGAAATCACTGTCCCTAAAAGAAATGGCATATCTCCCAGTATGATGCCACAAAACCATGCTGAGATAATGGTTTAGGACTGATTCTATGAGAGGGTTACCTCTGGAATTAATTCCTGTAAGTCTGTGTAGATACACTACTTTGGAGTGGTGTATCTCCACATATTTTAAATGTAGGAATGAACCAGAATAAATTGCCATGTAATTAATATATAGATCTAAATAATACATTGCTGACACTGAATCCGAAGTAGCTTTAAAATAAAAGTTCCCTGTTAATAGCTCATAATTTATACCAGTACACTATTTATGTGGCCTGCCAAAAGAATAGCGGTTTGGGTCCAGGGCTGGGCAAGAGGAATAAAAAATGTTAATAGTTCATTGTTCCACATTTGCCACTTTTCGTCTTCAAAATGAAAGAAGATTTACTCTCGGGTTTAGATCTCTAACCCATTCAGTGAATAAGTAATTCTTAGTATCTCCTGAGTACTTAATTGATTACTTCATTGAATGCCTTTTACTGAGAATTACCAAGACCACCTAAATTACCATCCTTATTATGTATTTCCCTCTCTCATATTTTGAATGCAGGCTTTTAAGAGAAAGCAAGGAAACTGGCTCTAGGATCATGTTGTTATTCTTTGAAATTGTTATTACCGCTTCCAAGAGAGGTTTCTCTAAGCAAAATAACACAATATTAAATTAAGGAAGCAATTTAAAGGGTCACTAAGCATATTATCCAATATAACATTTCTGCCTCTTCTCAATGATCCTGAATCTTTTCCTTCTTAGTTGTCTCCAGTGAGCCAGGGTCATGACAGCTGCTTTATTCTGCTTCCTCTGTATTAAGTGAAGTACTTTGTCACTTTTCTTGTGAGATAGGATTGGACAGGTGGTGAAAAATATCTTCCAGTCTGCCACTAGTGCCACTATTACTGAGCATTAACTCTGCCCTAAGTCAAGCCCTTTCCTATAAGGAAATATCCAACTAACTGAGAAGCCATGGCATAGACTAAATCAGGACATTTTGATGAGAGATGTTCAGAGCTAAGAGATAATTTCTGAAGACAGAAGTAGGTAGGGCATGATAACTTGACAAACAGGTATATTACGAGTTGAATTGTGTCTGTGCCCCCCACCCCCGACCCTTCCCCTTCCCCCAATAAAACATGTTGAAGTACTTCAAATGTGAACTTGTTTGGAAACCAAGTCTACGGACATAATCAAGTAAAAATAAATAATTACAGTGAGCCCTAATCTAATATGGCTGTCCTCATAAGAAGGAGAAAAAAAAATTTTTAAGATTTTATTTTAAAATAAAAGAGACAGAGAGAGGGAGGCAGAGACATAGGCAGAGGGAGAAGTGGGCTCCTCACAGGGAGTCCAATGCAGGACTCAATCCATGAACCCTGGGATCACACCCTGGGATCACACCCTGAGCCACCCAGGCATCAAGAAGGAGAAACTTGAACCTGGAGACAGACATGCACAGAAGGAAGATGATATGAAAGCAAGCACGAATGCCATGTGAAGATAATTGCAAAGGTTGGAGTTGTACTATCATTAGCCAAAGAACACCAGAGACAGATGGCACCACCAAAAGCTAAGAGAGGCAATTCTCCACTGCAGGCTTTGGAGAGTGCATAGACCTGCTGACCCCTTCACTTGGACTTCTAGCCTCCAGAATTGTGATAGGATACGTTTCTGTTATTTTACACCACCAGTTACTGGTACTTGTCACAACAACCCTAATACATTGATACAAAGAGGAAAATTGCCAGACGTGAAATAAAAAAGGATGCTGAGAAATAAATTATTTTTAAGAGATTAATTTTTAAAAATACTTTCTGTTCCTATTCATTAGAATATTAATCTCTCTACAGAAGCTGTATGAAATACAGAAAAAATACTTAGATTTATCAACCATATAAAATCTTCCTTGATATTTTCATAAATGTCCTTTTAGTTTCTGGCTTATTCACATAGATTTTCTTAAGTTGAAAGCAAACTATATACATAATTATATTGTGTTTTTAAATCATAAGCATGTCCCCATAAAATAAGTTATAGACCTCAATTTTGATGCCTTCCTAATAGTCTATAATGTGTTTGAACCATAATGCACTTAACCATCCTCCTATTATTAGACACTTATTTCCCTTCCATTATAAATTTTGTATAAAATAATATCACCACTTAAGCATTTTAAAGATTTAGTCACATATTTGGATCAAATGAATAAAATTTGAAATGTATTGACAGTTTAGTTCAATAATCAGTACGTAAAACTGTTTATTTTACAACACACTTGCTAGCATTAAATATTTCCATTAAAATTCACTTTTTCTTCTATGAATTTAGCAAATATAAAATAGTTTTTAAATTGTATTTATATACTACCGGAGCTGTATGTTTATGTTTATTCATGTTTATTTTTGTTATTTAAGTTCTCAGATTCTTTTCTTTTCTTTTCTTTCTTTCTTTTTTATTCATGAGAGACACAGAAGGAGAGAGAGAGAGAGGCAGAGAGAGAAGCAGGCTCCATGCAGGGAGCCCGATGTGGGACTTGATCCTGGGTCTCCTGGACAGGGTCCACAGGCCAAAGGCAGCACTAAACTGCTGAGCCACCCAGGCTGCCCTCAGATTCTTTTCTATTTATACCTTAGCATCTTTCTTATAGATTTGTATAGATTCTTTTTGCCATCTTTATTTCAGATGTCTCCCTTCTATTACTTCCTTCAATTTTATTCAAATATTTTTTCTTAGGTAGAGCAGATTTATATTTTTTTTAAAAAATCAAATCTTAGCTGATTTTGTTTGTAATGTCTTTGGAAGGTTTTAAACTTAGAAAATTATTTCAGGATCACCTTAAAATGATCGACTGAATATACATCTTAGACAATATTCCCTTTCCAAATGCTCAATAGCATATTTTTAAAAATCCATGACAGAACTAGAAATAGAGATGTTATTCCCTCAGTTGACCAGAAATGAATTACTAGAAGGTGGCAAACTAAAGGAGGGCTCACAGCCCCCAAACTGTATATAAGACCGTTCCTGGGATAGGGGGTGAAGATAGCCAGTGGTGGGCGGAAGATGTTCCAAACTGGCACATGATGCATATGTTAAAGATTTCAACAGACACAAATAATGGTGTGTGAAGCTGCTCCAAAAGGTCTGCAACTCTCCTGCCCCACCTCTGGCTTAAGGCAAAGTAGAGATCTCTGTGGTCAGGCAGAAACAATGAGACTGAGCATGTAGACCAGAGAGGCATGGTAATGCCCTGGGTATCTAGAGATACTCAAGAGGAAATGGAAATCTCCATGACCAGCAAATTAGTTTCTGATTAAGTTCTTTCTACATCCTCCTGCCCCTCACAGTACAGCCAGTAACATGAGGACACAAGGAAAAATCTCCAGACATGGAAGAAAAGCCATCCCATGTAACAGAGACATAGGTCTTAAGGAGCATAACCAACACTTCATGGAATAGCATGACTAGAGTACAAAGAACAAGCCAGACTCGATCCCAGGACCCCAGGATCATACCCTGAGCCACCCAGGCATCCCAAAATAAATAAAAAATTTTAAAGAAACAATTCTAGTTTTATTGATTGTACCTACTCTTCTCTTCTCCATTTCATTTATTTTTGCTCTAATCTGTTACTTCTTTCCTCTGCTAACATTGTGATTAGTTCTTCTTTTTTTCTAGTTCTCTGAGATATCAAATTTGAGTTTTTTTGGTGATCTTTATTTTTCTTCAATGCAAGCATTTATAGCTACAAACTTTCCTCTTAGAACAGCATCTCATGCATTCCATATATAGGTTGTGTTCCCATTTTCTTTACATCAAGATATTTGTTGACTTCCCTATTGATTTCTTTGATATTAGCTTAGGAGCCTGTTATTTAATTTCCCCATAAAATTTTCCAAATTTAAAAAATAATTACAATTTTCCCATTGTAATTGATTTCTAGCTTTATACCATTGTGGCCAGAGATGCTTGATATGATTCCAATCTTCTTGAATTTGTTGAACTGATTTATGGACTAATATTTGATCTATTCTGGAGAATCTTCCATGTGCTCTTGAGAAGAATATGTATTCTGCTGCTGCTGGATGGAGTGCTCTGTGTATATCTGTTAGATCTATTTGGCCTATAGCATTGTTCAAATCTGCTGTTTCCTTATTGACTTTTGGTCTGAATAATCTATTATTGAGAGTGGGGTAGTAAAGTCATCTACAATTGTTGTATTGATGCCTTATTTCTGTTTTCAGTTCTGTTAGTATAGGGTTTATATATCTAGGTGCTCTGGTGTTGGATGCATAAATACTTCCAACAGTTATATTCTGATGAATTGACATCATTATCATTATATAATAAACATTTGTAGCTTATGACCATTTTTTACATAAAGTCTATTTCGTTTGTTAGAGGTATAGCTTATACTTGCACTCTTTTGGTTATCATTTGCTTGGAATATCTTTTCTTTTTCTTTTTTTTTCATTTTCAGCCTGTGTGTTCCCTTAAAGCAATAGTGAATCTCTTCTAGACAGCAAATCACAAGATCCCTTAATACATTCAGTCAATCTAGGTCTTTGGACTGAAGACTTTAATCCAATTATATTTAAAGTAATTATTGATAGGTAACAACTTATTTATGCCATCTTATTAAATGCTTCCTGTTTACACTTCTTTTATCTTCTGCTTTCTTAATTTGTTATTTGTTAACTTTTTGTAGTGGTATGTTTTGATTCCTTTCTCTTAATTTCTTGTGTTAATATATAGGTTTTTGCTTTGTGGTACTACACAACTTATACAAAATATCTTAGAGTTTTAACATTCTATTTTAAACTGGTAACAATTTATCTTTAATTACATACAAGAACTTTATATTTTTTCTCCCCCACACACATATGTTAGGTTATTTTTGTTGTAATTTATATGTTTTATCTAACACAGTCATTAATGCATTATTATTGTTGTACAAAATTTTTAATTATTTTTTAAAACCATTTTTACAGTAGTTTTAAGTTCATAACACAATTGAGAAGATGATATAAAATTTTCCTATATACTCCCTGGCCCACAGATAAATCTCCTCCCCAATTATCAACATCACTCACTAGAATGGTACATTTGGTACCAATAATGAACCTAAATTTACACATCATAATCACACAGTCCATAGTTTACCTTAGGGGTTATTCTTTTTTTTTTTTTTTACCTTAGGCATCATTCTTAATGTTCTATATTCTGTGGGTTTAGACAAATGTATACTGATATACATTATACATTATCATTAAAAGATCATTCATAGCTTGTTTTACTAACATAAAAATTCTGTGTGTTGCCTATTCATCCTTCTTTCCTCAATCTACCACTAGTAACCACTGATTTTTTTTTTTAACTGCTTCCATAGTCTTACCTTTTCTAGAATGTTATATAGTTGGAATCATTATCATGTTGGCTTCTTTGACTTGCTAAAATGCCTTTAAGTTTTCTACATGTCTTTTCATGACTCATTAGCTTATTTAGCATTGAATAATATTCCATTGTCCAGTTGTATTACAGATTATTTTTCCATTCACCCACTGAAGCATATCTTTTTTTTTTTTAAGATTTTACTTATTCATTTATGAGAGACACAGAGAGAGTGGCAGAGACACAGGCAGAGGGAGAAGCAGGCTCCATGCAAGGAGCCAGGTATGGGACTTGAACCTGGGAATCCAGGATCACACCCCAAGCCAATGGCAGATGCCCAACCACTGAGCCACCCAGGCATCCCTGAAGTATATCTTGATTGCTTTCAAATTTTGGCAATTTTGAATAAAGTTGGTATAAACATCCATGTGCAGATTTTTGTGTAGATGTAAGTTTTCAACAACTTTGGGTAAATACCAAGAAGCATGATGATTGGATCATATGGTGGGACTATATTTAGTTTTGTAAGAAATCATCCAGTTTCTCAGTTTTATCATTTTCCTTCTATATTTAGAACTTCTTGGGTCACCTGGGTGACTCAGTGGCTGAGCATCTGCCTTTGGCTCAGGTCGTGATCCTGGAATTGAGTCCCACATGAGGCTCTTCACAGGGAGCCTGCTTCTCCCTCTGCCTGTGTCTCTGCCTATTTCTCTGTGTCTCTCTCATGAGTAAATAAATAAAATCTTTTTTAAAAAGAACTTCTTTTAATATTTTCTCTATAGCAGTTCTACTGGCAACAAATTCCCTCATGGTTTGTTTGATCAAGTCTTTATTCATCCTTTCATTTTGAAGAATTTTACAGTTTATGGAATTCTTGATTTTTTTTGGTGGGGATCTCAACACTTTAAATATTTGACTTTACTCTCTTCTTACTTACATGGTTTCTGAGAAGGTACTGGATGTAATTCTTTATTCCTCTGTAGATAAGTTATTATCCCTTCTGGCTTCTTTCAGGATTTTTTTTTTTTAATCTTTGATTTTTTTTTTTCTAAATTGAAAATGGTATGTCTAGGTGTGGTTTTATTGGCATCTATCCTGTTTAGTATTCTCTAGGCTGCCCAGAACTCTGGTTTGATTTCTGACATTGATTTGGCAAATTCCCAGTATTTATATTTTCAAATATTTTTGTTCCTTTCTATTTCTTCTCTTTGTGTTCCTATTATGCTTAATTTACACTATTGTAATCAAGCTGCAGTCCTTGGATATTCTCTTGTATTTTATTTTCTTTGTTTTATTTTTCAGTTTCTTAGGATTCTATTGATAAATCATCTAGCTCAGAGGTTTATTTCTTAGCCATACCCAGTCTACCAATAAGCCTATTTAGGAATTCTTTACTTCTGTTATTTCAGGATTTCTTTTCCTTTAGTGTCCATGGTTCTTGGTCCTGCCCCTTTGAAGAATGAAGAGGTAGCCCAGACAAAGAGTGGTGGGCAGCAAAGCAAAGTTTATTGGGTGATATTACAAAGTCTCTAAGAGGGAGAGGACCTGAGAAGGTTGCTGTTGGAGTTTAAGTCTAGGGTTTTTATGAGATGTTGGCGGGCTGTTTTAATCTGATTAACCCTCCCTGGGCCTGTCACCCAATCAGATTTTTGTCCATGTGCTCATCTACCTATCAGGTCATTGTTTATGTGGGAAAGAATGGAGACCTCCCTTCAGAGGTCTAGAATAATAGGATAGGGTCTGTTTCCTTTTAAGAGTAGTTTCCTCTAAGGATGGTGGCCCCTAACCCCTGCCTGCCTTTGTTCCAAATATCCTCCATTACTGATACAGCAGTTTTTCTGGCATTTCTTTTTGATTCCTAGGAGTTCCATTTCCCTGTTTACATTGCCTATCTTTTGTTACATGCCATTTGCTTTACTCTAATTAAGAGTTCTTTAAAAAAAAAAAATTTATTTATTTAACAGAGAGAGGCTCAGCAGGGAGCCTGATGTGGGGATCCATCCCAGGACTCTGGGATCATGACCTGAGCTGAAGGCAGATGCTTAATGGACTGAGGCACACAGGCTCCCCTATTCATTCGAGTTCTTAACATATTAATCATAGTTCTGGGACAAGTTGGCTAGAGTGTACTGGAGTTGGGTATTTCCCTTACTCTGGTTGGTTATGTTCTGATAATACTCTAGAAGTTTAGGCTCTGATTAACTAGTTTCTTCTGAGGGTAGGCATCGTTAAGAAGATCAGAGCATTTGGTATATTTCAAGGTGATTCATTTCCCCCTCCTCCGCTCAAATTCTGAGAGGATTTTTCCTAATACTTGCTTTCAGAATCTCTCTTGGTTACTAGAGGTAAATCTCATAGGTGCCACCCTTTGCCTAGGTCCACCTTGAGGTTTTAACTCGGTTGTACAGACCAAACTTCCAGCAATTCATCTACTATAGTTCAGATTTTCTTACCCCAGTCCTAGTTTCCAAGGTTTTTCCTTCTCCTGAGTTCCTACTGTGTCAGCCAGGACTCCCTGTGTTTGCCTGTCTCTCCAATTTTGGGGTACAGTGATTTGTCCTAGGTTGTTCCTTCTCTCACTGATCCAAAAGGTGCTGTTGATTTTTCTGTTGTATTTGGTAGAATGGAGTATTTACTTCTAAATTCCTTACATGAGGAATCAAAAACCGATTATAGTCATTTGTGATGTATTTGTTTTTTAAAATTTTATACTAGATGGAGCATCTGGGTGGCCGTAGGTTAAGCATCTGTTCCTGGGCTCAGGTCATGATTCCAGGTTCCTGGGATCAAGCCCAAGTCAGGCTCCCTGCTCAGTAGGGGATCTGCTTCTCCCTCTTACTCTGCCTTTTCTGCCACTCATGCTCTCTCTCCCTCAGCCATGCGCACGCTCTCTCTCTCTCTCCAATAAATAAATAAATAAATGATAAGTAAAATGAAATTTTATACTAGTGTTGAAATAGCTTATGCCCCACTGTTATAATAGTAGAGAATTCTGATTCTGGCTATATATTTACCTTTACTGGTGATTTTTATACATTCATATGTTTTTACTTTGCTAGTGTCCTTTCATTTTAGCTTAAAGAATGCTTTAGCATTTCTTGTAAGGAGATGTAATGATAATGCACTTCCTCAGCTTTTGTTTGTTTGGGAAAGTCTTTATATTATCTCTCCTTCATTTCTGAAGAACAGCTTTGGCAAGCTATATTAAGAATGGTTAATGTTATGCCTTTGATACACTGTATTTATAAGATTTTTTTTAGTTGCTAGCAATGAACAAACTGGCTTTTATGTGTGCTATATAGTGCATATAATGAGTATATATCATATACACACATATTATACACACACAGTGGATTCTGGATATTCATGATGATAGTCTATAAAGTCATGTGAATACTGAATCAGCAAATACTGAGTTAGTGCTCCAGGGGAAATAAGGCTAAGGATTTTGTGAGACTTGCGAGGTTCTAATCACATTTTTGTCAACCATGTGCCATTTGCATTAAATAGGTTAGTTTGTCAATGTCCTTGTGAAACACGTTAGTCTCATGACTACTGGAAATCTATTCCTTCCTTAACAAACTTTTTCCTCAAAAACACTTATCAAGTACTTCATTAATTATCAATTTAACATTTTTCATGCAGATATCACCTTATGAAATGTGTGAGCCAGTCAATACTAGCCAAGGAGAGTTTTACATTTTCCTGACTCTGGATAATGTGATCACAAATTTGTTTAGCTTGCAGCCTCACAAATGCTTATCATTATGCCTCTTTTTTGTTAAACCCATAATCATCTCGTGAACCCATAAATTTAACTGCTTTTCCATCTTTTCCATAGTTTCATCATGGACTGTAGATACTACTTTAGCACATTCTGGAATAGCCTTATATATAGAACAGCAAAATTGCTCTTCCTTTTTGTACATGTATTATATTATTGTTTCATTAACAACTCATGGCCAACGGCATTATAATTCATGCCTGAACAAAATTTATCTAGTACAGGCATTTTCTCCATAAGGCACATCACAGACTGCTTGCACTTAGGAACACTAGACAGCACTTCAACCAATTGTTGAAGGCCATTTTAAACCAAAATCACTCCAATAAGCACAAAAATGCAAAAACATAACACAAAATCTTTGAAAAGGATACAGTATGAGAGCTGAAATAAAAAGGCAGACCAGTAGCCTTGTTTGACCTCACCTGGTTATGTATGTGGTGGGCCACTCAAAGTTTTCAGCAGTCTGCAAATAAGTGTAAGTGACTACACACTGGGGGAGAATTGATTTTGACATTACTAAAAAGTTTAGCGGGTAGGCAAATTCACAGAAATAGAATTGACAAATAATGAGGATTGACCTATATTGTATGTATTTGGGTGGGTGATTAGGTTGCTAGATAGGAGTGATATGAGTATGCACTTATGAAATCAAAGAAGAATGTTTCTCTTCAGGAAAGGCCAAAGGCTTTTTCTAAAAAGACTCACCTGATTACATCATGCCCACCTGGGATTATATCCCTTTTGATGAATTCAAAAGATCTTAATTACATCTATAGAACACCTGTACTTTGTTAATGTAAAATAACATAATTATGAGATGGATCTCTCATTTCCTTTGTCATATTTCTAGTGATTAGAATCTGCCCACACTTAAATGCAGAAGACAATCAAGGACACGACATCAAGGGCTAGAGATCACAAGGGGCATCCTGGAATTCTATCTACCATTTGGGGAATATATAATTCCTTGAAAAATGTTCAACATGTAATTTAGGAAGATTCAAAGCAACTTATATAGTATTAAAATAGAATAAATATTAAAGTGTAATATAAAAATAAACTAAATATAAGTGGTTTTAAGTGAATCATTTGAATAAGAGTAATTTTTATTTTCTATTTCCAATTTATGTATCACAGTAAACAAGTGATGCTTTTATAATCAGAAAATTAGCATCTCAGTTAAGAGCATGAGTGCTTAAAGCAACTACCTGAGTTTTAATTTGAGATCTGCAATTTATAAGCTCTGTAATCTGGGTACCGTCTCCACACTGAACCTCAGTTTCTTTGTACTAAATCAAACTCCATTTCTGTTGACTAGTATTAGCTGTCAAGCCCCACCATGCCCTATTCCTTTTCTGCTCTGTGTCCTGGAACTTTCATTATAAAGTTTGAATGGTTCCTCCTTTTGCTGTGTTGGGAAGTTTGTACCATATTCAGGAAACCTCAACTCTCACCCCCTAACCATCACAAAAATTCTACCCAGTTTCTTTTCCCTGCTCTCTCAAACCACTTCTGGGTCTACTGGGGAGTCTACCTTCTTCTTCCTAGAAACTTTTATCATGTGACTTATAAACATTTTAAACATTTTTGTAACACAGGTATGTGTGCTGTCATATTTCTTGACATCTGAACCAAATTTTGGGTGGGGAAGATCCATCCTGCCTCTCCAGGGTGACTATGATATTTTATTTGTGAAATCAAGTTTAAATTGCTATCAACACAGTTATTGTAAGCAGTAAATTCATGAATGTATAGAAGAACATTTAAAACAGAATCTACATAGTAAACACCATGTAAATGTTAGCCATGAATATTTATAAGAATTGTGAGCTGATGATTTACTTTATTTTCCTCACTCTGCAAGCCATCATTGTACTTGATCTTAGCCAAAAGGCCAAGAAGTGATAAGTCATCATTGTTTTACAATCTTCTAAGTAAAAATTTAGATAATATGGTTACTACAGCAAAATTATAATAGGTTTTTAGGAAAAAAATAACAACTGTTATATACTAACTAGTTTATAGAGTAAACTGTGTTTGGGATAGTATTATAAATTAAATAAAATGAACTATGTTTATTATGGTTTGAATAGTTTTGATTATTTTCAGTCTTTTAAGATTTTGTAGTTACATATTGAACAGCCATTTATCTGGAATTTGAGATTACAGAATGCTTTTGTAATCATTTTCCTTGACTGTAAGGAGAATAACATAAAATATTTTAAAATAGGTTAATACCAAGAGTTCTTTTTAACCAGCTTCTAGGGTTTATTTATTCATGGAGAGCTCTTAGGCTTCATATATATATATTCATGGAGAGTCTTAGATATATAGATATATATAAATAAAACCTATCTATATCTATCTATATATATCTATATATATCTATGGAACTGTAGAATAAAAAATGTAGAATGATAATGGAATTATGGAATATATGTGGAAACTTTATGGATAATGGAATGATAATGGAATTAGGAATATATATGGAAACTTTATTCATATTTGCAATAACTTAGCAAGCAATCAAGATGTTCTTCAACAGATAAATTGATGATCAAACTGTGGTACATTCATACCATGGAAATTATTCAACAATAAAAATAAATGAGCTACTAAAACATAAAAAGACATGGAAGAACCTTAAATTCATACCGTGAAGTGAACGAACCAATCTGAAAAGGCCATGTAATATATGATTCCAACGATATAGCATTCTGGGAAAGGCAAAAACTATGGATAAAGTAAAAAGATCTACAGGTGCCTGGTGTCCTGGGGGGCAGAAGGTAGAACAGATGCAATTCTGGGGGATTTTACAGGAGTTAAACTATTCTCTGATACTCTAATGATGAATGCATGTCATTACACATTTGTCAAAACTCAGAATCTACAGCAAAAAAAGCATACCTTAATGTAAAATATTGATTTTTATTAATAATCATGTGTCAGTTTTGGCTCATCAATTGTAACAAATACACCACACTAATGCAAAATGTTAATAATAGAGAAAATTGGGAGAGGGAAGTAGTGCAGATGTATGAATACTTCTCAATTTTTTTGTAAATTTAGAATAGTCCAATAATTAGTCTATTTTTTAAATGTTAGAATGATGATTTATGGGATTACTAATCCTGAATTTCCTTTTAAATTATCAAAGAATGATTCACTTATACTCATCATTATATAAGTATCGACATTTTCATTACACTTGTATTATAAAAAGTTTTGTGGATCATATCCATGACTTTTTTCCCCAAATATTTTATTTATTCAGAAAGACACACAGAGGCAGAGACATAGGCAGAGGGAGAAGCGGGGAGCCTGATGCAGGACTCGATCCCGGGACCCCGGGATCATGACCTGAGCCAAAGGCAGATGCTCAACCACTGAGCCACCCAGATGCCCTCATATTCATGACTTCTATTCAATGTTTTAGAGCATTCATTTTTTTTTTTAGAGCATTCAATTAAATAGAACATCTATCTCCTAAGTAATCTGGAGAAAGTACTCACATTTAATACCTTTTTTCCTTGAATAGATTTCTCAGTAAAGTTCTTTTCATATGCTATATAGGTTCTAAAATCATTATGCAAGTAAGAAAAATAATATGTGATCAGAGGTATTTAAGTGTTGTAAAATAGTACAGCTAGAAAGAAAATCATTTAATCACCGGTGTGTACTATTCCCTCGTATAAACCATTAAAATGAGAGAGTTATATTTAAACAAGATACCACAATAAAGGAACTAATCTATTCCACCAAGAATATTGATTCTGCTCTCTTTCTTTGCCTTTTTTTTTTTTTTTTTGAGGTTTGACATGTAACACTAAGTTTTAGGTGTACAAAGTGTTGATATGATACACTTTTATGTTGCATATGGTTACCATCAGTTAGCTAACATCTCCATCGTGCCTCTATCATTTCTTTTTTGTGCTGAAAATATTTAAGATTTAGTCTCTTAGAAACTTTGAAGTATATAATAAAGTATTGTGAATTATAATCACAATGCAGTGCATTAAATCTCCAGAACTTACTCATTTTCTTACTCAAGTTTGTACCATTTGACCAACATCTACGCTATCCCTCCAGTCCCTAGTAATTAAATTCTACTGAGTTCAATTCCACATGTAAGTTATATCACACAGTATTTGTGTTTGTCTGACCTCACTTAGAGTGTCTTCAAGATCTTTGTTGTAACAAATGGAAGGATTTTTTTTCTCATGACAGAAAGACATTACATTGTATGTCAATGTATCTTTTTTATCCATTGATTGTCACTTAGGTTGTTACCATATTTTGGCTAATTTAAACAATGCTGCAATGAACATAGGGGTATAGATATATCTTTGATATCTTGTTTTCATTTCTCTCAGATATATTCCCAGAATTGAGATTGCTGGATCATATGTTCGATTTTTAATTTTTTTGAAGAAACTCTATGCGGTTTTCTGAAGTAGCTGAACCAGTTTATCACCAACAGTACACAAGTGTTCCCTTTTCTCCATATCCTCACCAATATTGCTATCTCTTGTCTTCTTGATGATGCCATTCTAACAGGTGTGAAGTGATATCTCATTTTGGTTGCAATTTGCTTTTCCTTGATTATTAATGATTTGATTCTGGTCTTGAATTTCAGCAAATAAGGTATTTTTATTCCTTTCACAATTTACCATGCAAATTATTCCTTCTTCATTCAAATAATTTCAGACAGAAATGATTTATCTCTTAATTATCTTCCCTGCCACAAATATTTTTCTTAAATTGAAAAGGTCAATCAGGAGCAGGAGGGTATAAAGCTCTTAGGCTGTGTCTATGTGGTGATGGGGCATGTCAGGAAGTAGTTACAGTCAAGATCTCTAGAAATATCACATCAAAGGCTGAAAGTACTTTGTCTTTCACTGTTATTGTATACAGTGTGTGTGGCTTACCTCAGCCTGGTGCATGGTAGCAGCTTAAGATATGTTTGTTCTACATATAGCATGAGAGGAGCTAGACTGGTCTTTGTGTGACTTTTGACTTTGCCAATCACTGTTTACTTGATGAGCTGTTCGGGTATATCATATTACAGTTCTGAACTCAGTTTCCTCAACTGTAAAATGAGGTTAATGAGTCCTATGTTATAGAATTGAAATATGATGGTATTAAAATGTAAGCTCACAGTCATCAAAAACCTCCCAAGACACAAAAGTCCAGGACCAGATGGCTTCCCAGGGGAATTCTATCAAACGTTTAAAGAAGAAACCATACCTATTCTACTAAAGCTGTTTGGAAAGATAGAAAGAGATGGAGTACTTCCAAATTCGTTCTATGAGGCCAGCATCACCTTAATTCCAAAACCAGACAAGACCCCACCAAAAAGGAGAATTACAGACCAATAACCCTGATGAACATGGATGCAAAAATTCTCAACAAGATACTAGCCAATAGGATCCAACAGTACATTAAGAAAATTATTCACCATGACCAAGTAGGATTTATCCCCGGGACACAAGGCTGGTTCAACACTCGTAAAACAATCAATGTGATTCATCATATCAGCAAGAGAAAAACCAAGAACCATACGATCCTCTCATTAGATGCACAGAAAGCATTTGACAAAATACAGCATCCATTCCTGATCAAAACACTTCAGAGTGTAGGGATAGAGGGAACATTCCTCGACATCTTAAAAGCCATCTATGAAAAGCCCACAGCAAATATCATTCTCAATGGGGAAGCACTGGGAGCCTTTCTCCTAAGATCAGGAACAAGAAAGGGATGTCCACTCTCACCACTGCTAATCAACATAGTATTGGAAGTCGTAGCCTCAGCAATCAGACAACAAAAAGACATTAAAGTCATCCAAATTGGCAAAGAGAAGTCAAACTCTCCCTCTTTGCCGATGACATGATACTCTACATAAAAAACCCAAAAGCCTCCACCCCAAGATTGCTAGAACTCATACAGCAATTTGGTAGCGTGGCAGGATACAAAATCAATGCCCAGAAATCAATGGCATTTCTATACACTAACAATGAGACTGAAGAAAGAGAAATTAAGGAGTCAATCCCATTTACAATTGCACTCAAAAGCATAAGATACCTAGGAATAAACCTAACCAAAGAGGTAAAGGATCTATACCCTAAAAACTATAGAACACTTCTGAAAGAAATGGAGGAAGACACAAAGAGATGGAAAAATATTCCATGCTCCTGGATTGGCAGAATTAATATTGTGAAAATGTCAATGTTACCCAGGGCAATTTTCACATTTAATGCAATCCCTATCAAAATACCATGGACTTTCTTCAGAGAGTTAGAACAAATTAAGATTTGTGTGGAATCAGAAAAGACCCCGAAAAGCCAGGGGAATTTTAAAAAGAAAACCATAGCTGGGGTCATCACAATGCCAGATCTCAGGTTGTACTACAAAGCTGTGGTCATCAAGACAGTGTGGTACTGGCACAAAAACAGACACATAGATCAATGGAACAGAATAGAGAATCCAGAAGTGGACCCTAAACTTTATGGTCAACTAATATTCGATAAAGGAGGAAAGACTATCCACTGGAAGAACGACAGTCTCTTCAATAAATGGTGCTGGGAAAATTGGACAGCCACATGCAGAAGAAGGAAACTAGACCACTCTCTTTCACCATACACGAAGATAAACTCAAAATGGATGAAAGATCTAAATGTGAGACAAGATTCCATCAAAATCCTAGAGGAGAACACAGGCAACACCCTTTTTGAACTCAGCCACAGTAACTTCTTGCAAGATACATCCACGAAGGCAAGAGAAACAAAAGCAAAAATGAACTATTGGGACTTCATCAAGATAAGAAGCTTTTGCACAGCAAAGGATACAGTCAACAAAACTAAAAGACAACCTACAGATTGGGAGAAGATATTTGCAAATGACATATCAGATAAAGGGCTAGCTTCCAAAATCTATAAAGAACTTCTTAAACTCCACAGCAAAGAAACAAACTATCCAATCATGAAATGGGCAAAAGACATGAGGAGAAATCTCACAGAGGAAGACATAGACATGGCCAACACGCACATGAGAAAATGCTCTGCATCACTGGCCACCAGGGAAATACAAATCAAAACCACAATGAGATACCACCTCACACCAGTGAGAATGGGGAACATTAACAAGGCAGGAAACCACAAATGTTGGAGAGGATGTGGAGAAAAGGGAACCCTCTTACACTGTTGGTGGGAATGTGAACTGGTGCAGCCACTCTGGAAAACTGTGTGGAGGTGCCTCAAAGAGTTAAAAATAGACCTGCCCTACGACCCAGCAACTGCATTGTTGGGGATTTACCCCAAAGATTCAGATGCAATGAAACGCAGGGACACCTGCACCCCGATGTTTCTAGCAGCAATGGCCACAATAGCCAAACTGTGGAAGGAGCCTCGGTGTCCATCGAAAGATGAATGGATAAAGAAGATGTGGTCTATGTATACAATGAAATATTACTCAGCCATTAGAAACGACAAATACCCACCATTTGCTTCAACGTGGATGGAACTGGAGGGTATTATGGTGAGAGAAATAAGTCAATCGGAGAAGGACAAACATTGTATGTTCTCATTCATTTGGGGAATATAAATAATAGTGAAAGGGAATAGAAGGGAAGGGAGAAGAAATGGGTAGGAAATATCAGAAAGGGAGACAGAACATGAAGACTCCTAACTCTGGGAAACGAACTAGGGGTGATGGAAGGGGAGGAAGGTGGGCGGTGGGGGTGAATGGGTGACGGGCACTGAGGGGGACACTTGACGGGATGAGCACTGGGTGTTATTCTCTATGTTGGTAAATTGAACACCAATAAAAAGTACATTTATTATTTAAAAAAATAAAAAATAAATAAAATAAAATGTAAGCTTCATGATGCTGGGATATTCCCCCCTATGTAGTTAACAGCTGTAATTCTAGTGCCTAAAACGTGCTTCATACATATTTGGCATTCAATATATTTTACTTGATTAAATTAAATTTGCTAATATTTGCCAGATCATTCTAAGACTCCTCAAATAGTTTATTTTTTAGAACACATCCTTAAGTTAGATGTTATTATCATCTTGTGACAGAAAGTGAAGCAAAGATCAGTTAAATAACCTACTAGAAAGTCTAATAAAGAAAATTAAAATCCTGGCAGGCAAGTTTGGAAGTCTATGCTCCAACTTTTTTTTTTTAATTTTTTTTACAATTAAAATCATAAAGTATCTAAACTTCTGAAAAATAGTAAGTGCTTAATAAATGTTCATACTTATTTCAGGAGGGTCATTAAAACTGGAATTTCTGATTCAATTACATTATTATGTCCATTTAAAATAAAAGGCCATTAACACAAACTTGAAATTCCCCAGATCTATTTTAAGCTGTGTTTTTTCTGCTTTGTGTTTAGTTTTTGTAATGAAGAATTGAAGAAAGTCCTAATCCACATAAGGACAATTTTTACAGTCTGTATAGATGAAGTAATATTTTCAGATTGTGGGTCATAAAGTCAAATGCCCTGCCTATTATTTTTAAAATAGGAAAATACATTCTATTTTGCATGTGATATAAATGCATGTATACAATGGATCACATTGTAAATATTTTCCTTACTGTGGATACATTCATCAAAGTTTTCCTGGCTACTAAATTAAGCCTATTCTGGGTTTTATTATTGAAGATACAGTCCTCCCCATCTCAACCTACTACCATTGGCTTTGAAAATTTATGAGCTACAATGTACCAGTTGTCCTTGAAAAATGAAATAAAAATGAATCTGTAAAGATATTTAAATATTATAGAAGAAGCATCACCATAAGCAGCTTCATTTTCTAGGGGAAGGCTGAGAGCCCTCATCTATGAAAAGAAATGAATCAAAGAGTGCTGTTGACAGCTTATATACAAGGTCAATTATTATAATCTTCTAGTTTCCTTTCTCCCTTGGAGAGGTCTTTCTCCCTCTCCTAGGCTAGGTAAATGGTAACTCAATTATAGTTAAAGTCCCAGCTTCCCTGGCCACTAAATTTGCCATGGGATAGGTGATTAGCTACTGCAATATGAATAGAAGCAATGTGCACAACTTCTGCTTTAAGTGCTTAAAAACTGCTGATGCCTGCACTTCACCCAATTTCCTACTTCCAGGCCAGGAGGTAGATGTGAAGCTGAGGCAGATTTGATGATGAAATAAAAATTCAACACCTTCAACAGGTTGCAGGGTACCTGGGTCCCTAAATGACCTCATGAGGCAGAGTTGTTATTCTCTTTGAAATATTTATCTACTCTGGCCTTGCATACTTGAGAGCATAGCACACTTTCATTTTATTTAAATAATGAAATGTTGAGGTCTGTTTGTATCAGCAGGTTAGATTATACACGAAATTATATCTTCCTGGGATTAAAAGTAAGTAACAACACCATCACGACTATCACCAATGAGACCAACAAGCACTTAGTGAACCCATCCTCTGTGCTTGGCATTGTGCTGTTCATTTTGAACATCTGATTTCATGGATACTTCAAAACAACCAGTGATGTATATATATCACTATGAGATTTAGGTGAAAATTTTCTTAGCAATCTTCTCTCCATCATTAATTAGAAAGTGAGAAAGCTAAGACTAAAACCCCAGTCAGTATGATTACAAACCTTGCGGAATTGAATGCAAATTTATTCCACTTTCAGCATTCCTAGCCATTCATTTAGTGCCTCATTATAAGATGAGGTCTTCTATACCAACTCTCATGATACCATTAATGAATTTAAACTGAAAACAAAATGAGGTTGTGTTTCCAGGATATGAAATTAATTTGTGCTGATTTTATTTTCCATTTTTTCCCCACAAACTTTCTATTGAATACTTTGTGAAGAATATTGTTAGAGTTGGGAAAACAAAAAGAGCACAGTACCATCCCCTGAGGTAGGAAGGGAGAAATGTACAAGTGAATCACTGTAACAATGATAATAGTATACATTAGGATGGTTATAGAGTGGTGAATATAGAGATCCAGGTGGCTAGACATAACATTTTTTTTAAATTTTTATTTATGATAGAGAGAGAGAGAGAGAGAGAGAGAGAGAGAGGCAGAGACATAGGCAGAGGGAGAAGCAGGCTCCATACACCGGGAGCCTGATGTGGGATTCGATCCCGGGTCTCCAGCATTGCGCCCTGGGCCAAAGGCAAGCGCCAAACCGCTGCGCCACCCAGGGATCCCGTAGACATAACTTTTATGAAGTGTGAAAATTTTAATTGACCTTAAAAAGTAATGCACGATAAGATGGGTGAAAGCGGATATTTCAAGTGGGAGGTAAACTGTATAAGCAAAAAGTAAAAATGGAAGTAAAAATGAATGTGATACATTAGCAAAATACTCACAAACTGACTTAGTGGTAGTTAATATTACCCCTGGGAGTAGCACAATAAAGGGCCCGAATACAACTTGAGGCTAAAAGGTAGAGAAATTGGAGTATCAATCTATAGTAACTGGATTTTTAAAAAATCTTAAAGATAACATTGGGATCACAAGAATGATTTGACATTTTAGAAAGAAAATGCTCCGCATCACTGGCCATCAAGGAAATAACAAATCAAAACCACAATGAGATCCCACCTCATACCAGTGAGAATGGGAAAAATTAACAAGACCAGGAACAACAAATGTTGGAGAGAACGTGGAGAAAGGGGAACCCTCTTACACTGTTGGTGGGAATGGGAACTGGTGCAGCCACTCTGGAAAACTGTGTGGAGGTTCCTCAAAGAGTTAAAAATAGATCTGCCCTACGACCCAGCAATTGCACTGCTGGGGATTGACCCCAAAGATACAGATGCAGTGAAACACCCAGACACCTGCACCCTGTTTGTAGCAGCAATGTCCACAATAGCCAAACTGTGGAAGGAGCCTCGGTGTCCATCGAAAGATGAATGGATAAAGAAGCTGTGGTTTATGTATACAATGGAATATTACTCAGCCATTAGAAGAGACGAATATCCACCATTTGCTTCAATATGGATTCACTTACTTCGAGTGAAGTAAGTCAATCAGAGAAGGACAAACATTATATGGTCTCATTCATCTAGGGAATACAGAAAATAGTGAAAGGAAATAAAGGGGAAAAGAGAGAAAATTAATGGGAAATAGCAGTGAGGGTGAGCGAACATGAGAGACTCCTAACTCTGGGAAATGAAGAACAAGGGGTAGTGGAAGGGGAAGTGGGTGGAGGGGTTGCGGTGACTGGGTGACGGGCACTGAGGGGGGCACTTGGCAGGATGAGCACTGGGTGTTATGCTATATGTTGGCAAATTGAACTCCAATAAAAAAGAACAAGAAAGCCCAAAACAAACCCACACAAATATACCCAAGTGTTTTTTTTTTTTTTTTTTTATGATAGTCACAGAGAGAGAGAGAGAGAGAGAGGCGCAGAGACACAGGCAGAGGGAGAAGCAGGCTCCATGCACCGGGAGCCCGACGTGGGATTCGATCCCGGGTCTCCAGGATCACGCCCTGGGCCAAAGGCAGGCGCTAAACCACTGCGCCACCCAGGGATCCCTGCCCAAGTGTTTTTTTTACGAAATGCAAAAGCAATTCAGTGGAAAAAATAAAGCCTCTCACAAATAATTCTGAAGCAGTTGGGCATTCATAGACAAAAGAAAAGTGAATTTTGACCTAATTCTCACAACTTAGACAAGTCTATTTTTCCTTTTAAGTTAATTTTTATCTAATAGAAAACACAAAACTATAAAATTTTTATAGAAGAAAATCCTCTGGACCCATGCATGGGCAGAGTTCTTAGACTTGACCTCAAAAGCATAATCCACAAAAAGAAATATTGGAGGGGTACTTGGGTAGCTCAGTGGTTGAGCGTCTGTCTTTGGCTTAGGTCATGATCCTGGAGTCCCAGGATCAAGTCCCGCATCAGGCTCCCCAGAGGGAGCCTGCTTCCCCCTCTGCCAGTGTGTCTGCCTCTGTGTCTGTGTCTCTCATGAATAAATAAATAAAATAAAATAAAATAAAATAAAAAAAGATTAATGATCTAATTTCTGGATTGTATTCAGAAAAGGAAGAACTGAAAGAGAGGAAAAGGAGTTACATTGTTGAAGTAATTCAGGAGTGAAATACACAGGTACTGGTTGACAGGTGGGGTTAAAATCGAAATTAAAAATGTAATAATACTAGAAATGAAAGATATGCAAGATTTAGAGGCTGATTGCTAAAATGTATATCGCAAATACTGTTAATAGATAACTATTATGTTTCCAAATCACAGGTCCTGGGCAGCTATTATCAGATGTCAATAATTGCCATGTTTTCATCCTGTTTGACTAATTTTTGAGAGGTTAAGAGGGTTAAAAATGCAGACAGTGTTATCATAGTGTGGCGTATTGAAGGAGAGTGCAAAATAGCCTTGAAAATTGGGAGATGTCAGGGAATATCTAGGTTGAGTGGTCCCTTTTCTTTCTTTGTTTTTGCTGTCATAATTTCAGAAGCAAGTACTAAGAGATAAAAGGTTAAAAAATGATCTTAGAAATCAGATATCTCCGTTATCTAAAAATTCTTAATGACTGAGTTCTCCTAGTAACTGCGTAACTGACTAGTGTTTGTTTTATGCTTAAGAGAATTATTACCTTCACTGTTGAAATGTCAGATTAAACATTAGATTCTAGATGGCTTTTTCTCAGCCCTCTAGTCCTCTTTCCCTAATCCCCAAATCAATTGGCATTACGATACTTTCAATGCCATGTATGGATTGCATAATCATCTATATTTTATACATTTCTAAAAAGGAATCTTCACAGATATATGTCACTGTGTATACTTTTTAGCCTCAGGTGGAAGAAATAAAAACTCTCCTCAAACTAAAGTTTTGAAGTTTTCTATGTAAACTTAGATTGAGATTTAAATTTTTGACTGCTTATTTGTGTATATTTTAGATACTATTCACCAACTGATTGCATTCTAATTCTCAATCTCTACTATATCTGCACCTATACAAAGAAACTTGATTTATATGTTAATCTTTTTCTTAAAGGTTCCTTCTCACTGAGAAAGTGAAGTGAAAGGTTCAAAGAAATCTCTTCAAATAGGCCTCCAACATGAGGGCACCATCACATAGTCAGGACTTAAATCTCTCACGTGATGGTAATATAGTGCCAGAAAATTTCACTCATTTCTAAAAATACCTACTCAACTGTATTACACTTTGGAAGAATTATATAAATGTGAGAAAAAAATTCAAAAACCCATATTTGGTCCAAAAGTAAACAGTCTAACTCTAAGAAACACATAAAATGTGCCCATGTGTGATGAGAAGTGAAGATGTACAGTTGAAAATTTAAAAATTAAAAGTTTTATTAGTTTCCTTCTATTTCCCTCCCATCAGATGGACCAAATTTGTATGCATAAACTCAGAATTATTCTCCATCAGTCAAATATAGCAGAAGAAAGTTTGAAGAGAGAAGAAAAACCTTTCACAGAGGATATTACTGTTTCTACGGTCAGCCTGTTGGAATTTATGTCTACCAAAAATGACAAGGGCAATTAAAATAGGTACTCCTTGATTGTGAAGACAACATACCAAATTATAAGTAGTCATTAATGGGGAACACAATGGATGTTTATTATCAAAATATTGCTTATGTCTTCATATGGATAATTGTCATAATAAAATTAATAGCTCAGGAGTTAGTTGGAATGATAAAGTCATTGTTTAGTATGTAATCTGGGCAGTGTCTGGCACTGTATATTGTAACCACAGTAGCTGAATTGGTCAACATGACAATAAATAAGAGCTATGTGTCAAGATATGTGAATGTTGAGATTATTGGGCCAGAGAGCTAAGTGTGAAGAGCAAACAGACATTAAAAACCTTAAGTCAGTGTTAGACAATCCAACTCAAAACTTCACAGATACTTTGAACTGAAGGCTACATGTTGTCAGTAACAGCAGAGATCATTTTGCGGTGAAAACCAATCTGAGGCCAAGAACAATACATAAGAAATCTAGGAGCCCAGGGTATCTGGTGGGCAAGAATCTCTAAGAAACCCAAAAAAAATGTAATCCACAGGATACCGGAGGGGGGGCGGAGCACTGAGGCTGAGATTTTGTTTCTACATATCTGTGAAGAAAGATCTTGTCAGTCCTTTACTGTTGAAGGATTAGTGGTTACTGGAGACTTCACCTGTGATCCCCCATGGTAATTCAGGTTAAATAGATGTTGAAGTAATTGTTATACAAAAATTCTATTAACTAGCATATATATGGTGCTTTCTTTCCCCAGAGTTCTTTCTGGTTTCTCATGTCCAAGGGTCAAAAATCATCATGGTATTGTAAATGAAATGTGTTTAACTGGGGCATCTGGCCATATAAAAATCCAGATAGGGATAGTTAATACGGGTCTTCTGGGTCATCATATGGGCAGACCCATATTATACCATGGGTGCCTGGAAACTACTTTGATTATCACCAAGTAACTGGCTCCTACATGTGACTGTGAAAAACAAAAAGAGATAATTTGCTGTTTTGATTAGTCCATTCCAGTACTTAATATAATCCTCCTGTCTGTGATATTTCATTGATTTTATGTTTTCTTCATAAGAAAACACAAATTACCCTAAGTATACTTTACTTTGAATGTCATTAAATGTCAAAAATTGAAGGAA
Source organism: Vulpes vulpes (assembly GCF_048418805.1). Taxonomy (NCBI): domain Eukaryota; kingdom Metazoa; phylum Chordata; class Mammalia; order Carnivora; family Canidae; genus Vulpes; species Vulpes vulpes. Next base: position 151,183,682 of record NC_132780.1, read on the forward strand.
AGGCCATGTCAGTAGAAAAGAATGAAGAGGAGAGTTATTTATTTTTTTTAGAACACGGCTTTTTTTCCTTCCCCTTTATAAATAAGTACAAATACTCCTCAATTTTGTCATCTTCTAACATTTTATTTTCTATACATCTTTTTCTTACCTATGACTCTCCTAACATCTCTAAATCTTGAAGAAATATATGATCACATATGGTCAGTCACATGATTCACCTTCCTCTTTATTTTGAATTCAAATCTTAGGGTGCAATTTCATGACCACACATATTCTCATTCTCTTCCTCCCCATTATTGTTTGTTTAAAGAGGCTTTAAAAGGTGACTTACAAAAACCCATTGCTATTTCATTTTAAAAGACGACTACCTCAAACTGAAGACACCTTGAAGCTCTTTGCAAAGTTGTAAAAGGGACTTTTAAATAAACCCAAACTAGGTGGTCCTTTAAAAACTTACTGAACCAGATTGCTGTCATGTCCTATAGCATTTTAGCAAATGTGGTTGGTGCCTCCTACATGCCCCTTTCACACTTGGCCTGTCAATCTATGACACTTCCAATTTCCAACTTGCAGTATCCAATATTATTAGCTTGTAGATTCTCTTTGGTACAGGTGCTCACCTAGTCTGGACCCAGAAGCAAGGGAAGGACTGGGGACTTTACCGGTTCTGGGAGAAGCTAGCCAACAAAAGTTACCTTACCCCTGAACCACATGTTCTATACTTGCTTCTCAAGTTCCCCAGAAAAATCAAGTTCTGGTTTCCCACAGTAGTCATTTTCTTGAAGACCTAGCATTTAACCTCCTCTTTCCCCTTCTTGCTCACTTTCCTATTCTCCCACATTTATTAAGAGTACCTTCCAAATAAACTACTTCCACTCAAATTTTAGCAGAGGATCTTTTTCTGGGGAAACTCAAACTAACAGGGTCTCATGTTGCCTCATTTCAAGGTGGAAATGGTGACATAGTAATTTTGTAAGGAAAAGATTTTTATTACAGAGTTCTTTATGTAAACATCCTTGCATGAAGCTGAGAACAGTGATTCAAAAAAATGTTTTTCTTTAAACTGAGCAGAAGCAGTGACATCTTAGTAATGCAAAACCGATTATTCTTTCAATTGGGTTTAAAAGTAAAAATAAAAAATGCTCTCATTAAATGACTCACAAAAATTATCTGATTCTATTGACTCCTTATTTCAGTTCATTCTAATTCATTTCAATTCAGGTTTTAGTTAAAACAAAGCACAGTGGACAATAACCAAATAAATACAGGCCATTTCCCTGAGGAACTTATGGGGTAGTTGTGGGATAGATATTCAGAAAAAAACAATATTAGCCATCACTATACATCATGCATAGGCCTTTGAAATAATTAGAAACAAATAAAAATGTTAAAACCAACAGAACTGAGAAATCCTATTTTATAGGTCCTCTCTGAGGTCACTGCATCCATTCCCTCCAGTAGCAGGTCCATGGCTTCAACTGAAAGCCAGTTGCCGATGTCTTCTGAATTTATTTCCCCACCCTGGACTACTTCTGAATTCTAAAGTCTTATATGCTACCTTCAACTTTCTGCCCCCATGCTGATGTCTAACGGGCAAGTCAGACCTATGGTTTTGGCCCCCATCTATTTATCTCCCAGTCTTCTCTTTGAGTGTCTAAACTATTTATTTATCCAACTAGTTGCTCAAGAACCTAAGTCTTATCAAATTCAGCAGCAAGGCGTGTTGCACATTCTTCTAGGATACATTGCCAATGTGTTTCTTTTCTCCATCTTCATTGTTTGCTGATAATCTAAACCTAAACCATAGCTCCCTTGGGATCTTTCTACTTCCATTGCTTCTCTGAAAGCCATTTTCTACTTAGTAACCTGGGTGATCTTTCTAAAGATCTCTAAAAGAGAAATTAGACCATGATTCTTCCCTGTTTAAAATCCTCCAGGGACTTCTGCTGCAATTAAATAAAAACTTGCCACAGATTCTAATCTCTAACCTCATCTTCTATCACTGTTTTCCCTGCTATGTTCCAGTCATAGGGCTCCCTTGATGTATCTCAAACATACCAAGCTCCTCCTCACTTTGGAGTCTTCACAATCAAACTCTGAAATACTTTGTTTCTATATTTGCATAGGTTGGTTTCTTGTTGTTACTCATGTCTCAATTTAAACATTTCCTCCTCCCTGGGGCTTTCCTTCCCAAGAAGTCTATAGTTAGCTGTCTAGTTACTCTGTCAAATCATTCTATATATTCTATAGTTGCACAGGCAAAGGAACCTCATTCTGTTGCATACCACTCTCTTCAGTAGTATCTGTGTCATTACCAGGTAGAAAATAGGTGTTCAATAAATGTATATAGGATGAAAAATTGAATGAATGCATAAATGGGAATGAGAGTGAGGTGCAGATTGTCTTGGAAATGCTGAGAGAGATGAAAGGGGAGATGGTTGTGCAACACCAGGAGTCAACTAGGGATTCCTGAATGGGGTGAGTCACATCAGTGCTTGAAGAAGAATGGTCTTTGTTCTTGGAAGGGAAGAGCAATTTTTGCCACATTGTAAATGCATGGGCTGAGATGTTCCAGGAAGGCCAAGAGAGATACATGACTGGAGAGGGAGGGGTAGTGCTGAGCAGGTGAGGTAAATTAGCCTTAATGTTCAGTCTGAGTTTAGATTTGACCTAAGGTACAAAAGAAACCATTGTTTGTATTGGTAAATGAATGGTATAAAGCATTAAACAAAACCAAACCTCAATAATTTGGAGCCTTGTTTCAGAATAAAAGCCTTATAGTGTCTTATATCATCTATGTGTTTTTCTGAACTGGCGCCTGGAACACGATGTTAAAAGCAAGAGCTTGGGAGTCAAACAGATGTGAGTGTGCATGCAGGCAGCAATTTGCTAGCTGTCTGTCCTTGAACAGATACCTAATCTCTTTTTCTTAACTCCAAATTGTAATTTGCAAAATGCAAATTGTAGGATTAATTTCAAGAACATATATAAATCAGTGTCATGCCTGACGTAAGAAGAGATGAATAAATGTGATCATTGTCTTTACTACTATTTGAAAGCTTGGTATCTGATGTGAGTTCCAGCCCTGATGTGTAGATCATTCCTTTTGATTCAGCAGTATCAGCTACCTCTTTGTCTCTCCACCCACCACCTGGGTGCTGACAAATGGTGACATCAGTGATAAAAATGGTAGAGGTAAGTTTACTTCAAGAAATGTTTCATGATAAATAACAATGAGTAGAATCATCTTGTAGGTGGCAGAAAGCATTGGGCTGAAAGATAAATTTGAATAGTAACATTTTGCATATCATAAATTGGCATGTGACTAAATCTTGAATAAAATGAAATTTTATTAAAAACTGAACTATATGAATGTATTTTTAAGGTATTTCTATTCAACTAATAATGGAATAAATGCATTCTTGAAAAGTTTGTTTACTCACTCATGCTGAGAACTGACAGTGTGCCAGTTGGTATTCAATGAACTTGGGATGTAAGATGCATAAAAAGCAGACATAGTCTTGTTCTCGTGGAGCTTATGATATAGTGAAAGAGACAGTTACAGGGGGCAAGTGCTATATAAGAGATGATTCCAAGGGATTTTGTGATGAGCAAGTTTTACCAGAAACCTAAGTTTCTATAAAAACATTTATAGGTTACATAAACTTAAATTGCTTTTAAGAACATAATGTCTTCAGGGCAGAGTGAGAAAAAGTATCTATTAAAGACCAACTTCAACTTTTTTTTTTTTTTTTATGATAGTCACAGAGAGAGAGAGAGAGAGAGGGGGGTGTTGCAGAAACACAGGCAGAGGGAGAAGCAGGCTCCATGCACCGGGAGCCCGATGTGGGTGGGACTCGATCCCGGGTTTCCAGGATCGCGCCCTGGGCCAAAGGCAGGCTCCAAACTGCTGCGCCACCCAGGGATCCCCAACTTCAACATTTTTAATGAGAGTTTAGTAAGACTATAGTTAATTGTCGTTTTGAATACAGTTCAGTAAATAGTAATTTGGTCTTCCTTGATCATTTATGTGTGTGTGTGTGCATTTACACATTTATGTGTGTGTATGTATACATGTACTTATATTTAGTGGTGCTTCTTTTACTACAGGGCCCCTCAGCCTATCTTTTCCTATCTAGCATTTCTCTGAGTAAGAAAAAAATTTTTTCAGCAGTTCCTAGTGCTTGTATAATATATGTTCTCCCTTCTCCGTTTGATCATTTTGAGAAATTACTTGTAGAATGGGGCTTCTTTATCCAGGGTCATCAGACTTTACATTTCTAAGCTAATGGACCTGTGCAGTTTAACAATTTTTCCCTGAGTTCTAGTTTTGGTATATAACTTTATACTAGATTTCTCCACTTAAATGGTATTCTTTGAAGACCTTAAACTGAAAATATCTGAAACTGTACTTACTATTATTCCTCAATTCTGAGTCTCCTCCGCGTATTCCAGTTCTTGGTGAATATCCTCACCATTTATCTTATACCTGAATCAGAGTGGTGGAGGCTCTGCTAGAGTGCTCTCTTTTCTTCATCCCTCTGTATTCAATTTGTGAACAAGTACTGTCAATGTCCTCTTTAATTCATTGTATCTGATCCCCTCTATCTTCTTATAGCTTCTGCCTTGGCATGGCTCTAAATCTCCTACACCTATACCAGTTCACTAGTGCTCTAACTTTCCCCCAGGTCTCTGTGTTGTCCTCTACATTGGAGTGAGCTTCTGAGTTTTCTACATCAATTTAGTTTTCATTCCCCAGTTTGGAGCCCTGGGATGTACCATTGCTATTCTCAGCACTGTTTTGTCCTATAGATTTCAGGTAGTTCTTTTCATGACCTTTGGATAATTTCTTCTCAGGCATGTGCAGATTACTACTCTTGTAAAAAAGATTATGAGGGTGAATATAATTTTTGTTATTCCATCATGTTAGATGCAGAAATCCAGAAATAATGCATTTTAATTTTTAACTTTTATTATTTTTTAAAGACTTTATTTATTTATTCATGAGAGACAGAGAGAGAGAGAGGCAGAGACACAGGCAAACAGAGAAGCAGGCTCCATGCAGGGAGCCCAACATGGGACTGAATCCCCGGTCTCCAGGATCAGGCCCTGGGCTGAAGGCGGCGCTAAACCGCTGAACCACCCGGGCTGCCCAAATAATGCATTTTTAAAAAGCAAAGGAATTAGGAGTTTATATTGATAATGCCAGTTCCTTTTGAAGAATACAGTGTCTCTTTTTAAAAAAAAAATTAGCTTTCATTCTGAACATAATTTTTGTCTGTAAAATTAATATAATTTCAAAGTAATATTAGTAGAAAACAATACAATAAAAGATTTGTATAATTTAGAAACATTTCTTCTTAGCCTATGTCCCACTGAATACACTGTGATCTAAGGCAGATGGGATTATTCTTTTCTTCTCTGGACAAACACACAGACATTTTGCAATACTCCTGACCAAAACTGTCAAGGGTATTAAAAACAGGAAAGTCTGAGAAACTTCCACAGCCAAGAGGAGTCTAAAGAGATGTGATTACTAAGTGTAATGGGATGGGATTGTGTGACATAATAAAGATATTAAGTAAAACCTAAGGAAATCTAAATTATGGACATTAGCTAATAATACCAGCATTGGCTCATCAATTGCAGCAAATGTGCCTTACTAATGTAATATCTTACAGGTAAGTGGAAATCATGTAAGTAGAAGGGGCATAAATAAAATTCTAACATCTGCCCAATTTTTCTGTAATTCTAAAATCAATTTTTAAAAAGCCATTTTTTAAAAAGCTTATACTTTGAGTTTATTATTTTGTATTTAAATTCAGTTAGCCAACATCTAAAACATCATTAGTTGCAGATGTAGAGTTCAGTAATTCATCAGTTGTGTATAACACCCAGTGCTCATCACATCCTCCCTTAATGCCTGTCAGCCAGTTAACCCGTCCCCCACTCATATCCCCTCCAGCAACCCTCAGTTTCTTTCCCATAGTTAAGAGTCTCTCATGGTTTGTCTCCTTCTCTGATTTCTTCCCATTCCATTTTCCTTCCTTTCCCCTATGATCCTCTGTGCTGTTTCTTATATTCCTCATATGGATGAAACCATATGATAATTGTTTTAAGAGCCATTCTGAAAAGTAGTGGCTATTCGCAGTAGTGGATTTGTGCTTTTCTCTTATCATATTATTTATGGAGTAACTTGAAATTATTTTGTTATAATTCAAACGAATATGGTACATATATTTCACAGTGAATTTAGTGTATATATATATATATATAAATTGTGTATATTTGTAGTTCTCAAAATATGTTCATACTGGTGTGGGGGCAGTTAAAGTATTTTGAGTGGCAAAAAAATATGTATTTCCTCCAGTAATTGAGCTATTTTTTTAAAAAACATAAAAATGTCCATGTGTTCTCCTTTTTTGGACTCTATTCTGTTCTATTTACTTAGTTCATCTCTAAATATCACATTGCTTTAATAATTTGGACTTTTTGAATATCTTATATTTATTATGTTTCCCCGTTAGCTTCATAATAAAATTTTCTAGCCAGGGGAAAATGTGATGAAGAGAGTCTTCATAATTTTAATGAGATTACATTAAATTATAAATTAATTTAGGAGAACTGACATTTTGTGATGTTGAATTATTCTATCTGGCATATACAAAATTTATATATGTATTCATTTATTAATATCTGATGTTATGATGTATAGGGGTATTTTAAAGTACATCTTAAATTATACTTTGGTATTTTGTCTTTCTTGTTGCTATTATAAGTTAGATAATCTCTTTCATTGTACCTTGCTTATATAAGTAGTTTAATAACTTCAATATGTTAATTTAAAAACCCACTACTAAATTTCCTTGTTATTTGAGTAGTTTTACCATTCACTGTTTTTGGATAGTTTAGATATAAAATTATACTATCAGAATGTAGAAATAATTTTATCTCAAATATTTATGTTTCTAATTGCTATTGCTTATTTAAGTGTGTTGGCTAAAACTTGATTAAGATATTAAATAGTAGTTGTGATACTGTGCATTTAAAAAAATTAGTTGCAAGTTTTTCTTTCTTTCTCTCTCAGTGAAATGATCAGGGGAAAGTAAGATGGAATTGCATGGTCTACATGTTTCAGTTCCTTGAACTTATGTGGACTTACCTACATTTCTCTTTCTCTTTACCAAATTCTAACTTCATGAGAGCAAGGGCCATGTCTAATATATCTCTGTGTTTCCATCATCTAGCAATGTTGTCAAAAAATCAGAGATAACATTCATGCATTTTAACACTAGAGTTACCAGATACATGCTTATTGAAAGCATAAGGCATAAAATACCCAATCCTAATTTATTAAACTCAAATATTCAAGTTACTTGAAATAAGCTATATTTCTTCTTATTTTATCAATTTTACAAAAATAAAAAGAACTTACAAAGGTTCAAATATAATGAATTCCCAACATTAAGCTTTGACTTCATTTAATTTGATAATTTTTAAAATCATAACACATTATGTCTCCCTCCTAATTTCCAAGACTTCATACCATGCAGGAACTCAAACTTATTTTTAAACATTATTTTTAGTAAATATTAATGTTGTGAAATATACCCAGTACTTGAATAGAGGTGCACGTTGGTCATTGTGTGTTCTAATACCTTAGCCTAGGTCTAAATTGTTAATAAGTAAGGGAGAAGAAATGTGTGGGAAATATCAGGAAGGGAGACAGAACATAAAGACTCCTAACTCTGGGAAACGAACTAGGGGTGGTGGAAGGGGAGGAGGGCGGAGGGTGGGGGTGAATGGGGGACAGGCACTGAGGGGGACACTTGACGGGATGAGCACTGGGTGTTTTTCTGTATGTTGGTAAATTGAACACCAATAAAAATTAATTTATTTAAAAAAAGAAAAAAGTAGAAAAGTCAAATTTAGTGAAAAAACAAAATGGAGTAGACTCAGTACAAAATGCAAAAAAAAAACCCAAAAACTTAATGCTGTGAAATATACCCATTTTGGGGCACCTGGGTGGCTCAGTCGGTTAAGTGTCTGGGTGTTGGTTTCAGCTCAGGTCATGATCTCAGGGGCTTTGGGATAGAGTACTATGTCAGGCTCCTCACTCAGTGGGGAGTCTGCTGGAAGAAATTTTGTTTGCCCCTCCTCCCACACACATGTGGGCTCCCTCTATCACTTTCAAATAAATAAATCCTAAAAAGAATACCGATTTTTTTAAAGCCCAAGTCTACTCCAACATAATCTCTGTTTCTATGATAAAGATGATTATGGGAGGAAAGTAATAGGTTTCATAGAAGTATAATGGAAGACATGCATTGTTTGTGGAAAATATTTATGAGGGCCTGATATGTTTATAACATTATTTAGGAACTCTCAGAGAGTGATGAATACTTTGGTGTGGGTGGAGTAGAGGCTGGGGAATATTTAGAGTTGAATCTCAAAAATAAGAGTGACATTAACCAGCAAAAGGTCATATATGTCATGCTAAAGAATTCCTTTAAGGTGTGTTAGGAGAGCCATTAAAGCTTTTGAACTAGAAGCATGGAATCTTCAAATGTATAATTTTTAGAAGCAGTTTGTCTTCCACCGTGATCTCCTAGGCCTACTAAATCAGAGATGCCTAGAAATGGAAAGACCTGCTGAAAGACAGGAACGTTGGAGGAAAGCTGGCCACATGGCATTGTTAATGGAATAAAAAAGAGACAACTTTTAAAAGCATTTTTGGGGGACGCCTGGGTGGCTTAGTGTTTGAGCATTTGCCTTTGGCTCAGGGCATGGTCCTGGGGTTGAGTGCCACATTGAGCTCCCCAGAGGGAGCCTGCTTCTCCCTCTGCCTGTCTCTGCCTCTCTCTCTCTCTCTCTCTCCTTCTCTCTCCCTCTCTCTTTGTCTAACATGAATAAATAGATAAAACCTTTAAAAAATAAAAGCATTTTATTAACATAAAAAATACTATTAGTATAAAAAATAAATATAGTCCTGATCATTAGCCCTTTCCAATCTAGTGATGTGCTTAAGAAATATACTAACATAATGATAAACTAGGGAAGGATGTGTAGAGTTGGATTAAGGATTATTGAATGCTTTTTCATTCTGTAAAACATCAGGGAAGAAGTAGTAGGAGCTAGAATTTTATATATTTTGCTACTTGTTATTACTATTTTTTTTTACTAGTATCATCTGTAAGATTTTGTTGTTAATATCTAAGAATCAGAGGTGCTTGGTGCTTGCTGCCAACAAAGGCAAAAACACAGATATTTAAGAACCATGGTGTTTTTACACATTGGTGTGTTCTTATGAGTCAGAACGCTATATACATCAGTTGATGAAACTGTCAACTTAGAAGAATCCAACTTTATTAAAATAATACTTCTTTCTAGAAAAAAACTTGGATTTTAATACATCTTCGATGGCCAATATATTACTAAAGCATTGATTTTTGGTTTAATATTTCCAGTGGCTATACTTAAGTTTCCTGAAAATGAAATCGGGTTATTGATGCAAGTATGTTTACACATTTAACTATTAAAATATCTTGATATCCAATTTCAGCGACTTGGTATAAAATTGCAAGTCACTTTAGAAAAGCAGTCTCATTAAATGCGCATCACATTTTTTTATATTGTGAAATAAAGTATTACAGGCTCAGAGAAAATTCTCCACTCATCCTTAAATTGAACAATACAAATAATATAATTAACTTAGTTTCTCATGCTGTTAGCTTGTCTACTATGGGGCTTGAATCATATACTCTTTGCAGACTATGATATCAAATAAAGTGCATTCGAGAAGCTCATGCTAGAGTATGAGGCTCAGATTTAAAAAGTTGAGGGACTAGCTCTCTGCACTGAGAATAAATGGATTTGTAGCAGCTGTTGATAGCTATTAAAATGTTAGCAGTGCCTTTGGAATATTAAAGGGCAAACATCACATTCATGACGGGTGTTAGGTTTTTGAGTACATTAAAGGCACAAATGTGTTTAGCAATTAGCAGTACTGAACACGTATCACAGATTTGTTTCCTCTATACTGTGTATTTTACAATAAAGTTTTAAATTTTAGTACCAAGGTTATTCATATTTTAACTCACCTTAGGCACACCCGGCAGTATTTGGAATGCATAGCCTCCTCATTGTATAATAATCTTCCACTGATACTAGCTAGACTGGATTTTTACAAAGCTTCAGTTATTGAATTTCAGAAATTTTAGGTCATGCTATGTTCATGGTTTTCTTTAATTTATTCATATTTGCCTTCCACTGTTCATTTAATGAAAATATAAGCCAGCTGGAGGTCCTTAGTGTTTCTACTTAGAAAAACCAGCATCACAGGTGGAATTGTATGGGAAGGAATATATTCTTCCAATTTCAGCATAATTGGAGAGCCTATATATAGACTGTAATCTAGTATAATAAATTGGCACCTCATCCAGTCTATTAATAAACAGCAAGAACCAAGTCAATTACAGAGTGGAGGAGTAAGAGGCACAGAGAGGGTGACAAAAGGTGGTTTGAGAAGAATGCATCTGAAAGACACTCTTGCCCTCCTCATCTCCATTTATTCCTGAGGTGTGCCTTTTCTGGCTCCCAGGGTAGGATCTAAACTCATTATCTTGCTCTGGGTTTCTTTAATGAGCCAGTGAGGTGACCAGACAGCAGATAGAATGAATAAACAATGACACAGCTCCTTAACAAATTTATCCCTTGCTCCTCTTGAGTAAGAGGAAGCCTTGTGGAGGTGAGATGATAAGTTACGGTGTAAAATGTTTGCTGCCTGGCCTCCATATTATGAACTGACCCTCTGGTCCCACCAGTGAGCCAAATATGATGACCTGACTATATAAATTCTCTCCTTTTAGTCCAGCATGAGGTAAAAAACCTAATTAACAACACTGTATTTCATTTTGTGACCTGGATGCAAAAATAGTTTGCAGAATTTTGGTGGTGGGGGGATAGTATTGATATATAGAAAAAGACATTCAGTGTTTTAGAAATACTAAATCTGACAAATTCTTTGTTCAAAGTGTCATTGTGAGTACATTCATTGAAAGAATATGCCGTATTAAAGATAGCACCAAAGAAAAGTTGGCTTTTGTTATATTCCTTAGATTTGCCAGCCCCTTCAAAATTTATTCTGACATCAAAAACTCAGTCTTAACATTAAAATGTTATTAAAAAAAGAAAACCATATCTGGGGGCATCACAATGCCAGATTTCAGGTTGTACTACAAAGCTATGGTCATCAAGACAGTGTGGTACTGCCACAAAAACAGACACATAGATCAATGGAACAGAATAAAGAACCCAGAAGTGGACCCTCAACTTTATGGTCAACTAATATTCGATAAAGGCGGAAAGACTATCCATTGGAAGAAAGACAGTCTCTTCAATAGGTGGTGCTGGGAAAATTGGGCATCCACATGCAGAAGAATGAAACTAGACCACTCTCTTTCACCATACACAAAGATAAACTCAAAATGGATGAAAGATCTAAATGTGAGACAAGATTCCATCAAAATCCTAGAGGAGAACACAGGCAACAGCCTTTTTGAACTCAGCCACAGTAACTTCTTGCAAGATACATCCACGAAGGCAAGAGAAACAAAAGCAAAAATGAACTATTGGGACTTCATCAAGATAAGAAGCTTTTGCACAGCAAAGGATACAGTCAACAAAACTAAAAGACAACCTACAGAATGGGAGAAGATATTTGCAAATGACATATCAGATAAAGGGCTAGTTTCCAAAATCTATAAAGAACTTATTAAACTCAACAGCAAAGAAACAAACAAACCAATCATGAAATGGGCAAAAGACATGAAGAGAAATCTCACAGAGGAAGACAGACATGGCCAATATGCACATGAGGAAATGCTCTGCATCACTTGCCATCAGGGAAATACAAATCAAAACCACAATGAGATACCACCTCACACCAGTGAGAATGGGGAACATTAACAAGGCAGGAAACCACAAATGTTGGAGAGGATGTGGAGAAAAGGGAACCCTCTTACACTGTTGGTGGGAATGTGAAGTGGTGCAGCCACTCTGGAAAACTGTGTGGAGGTGCCTCAAAGAGTTAAAAATAGACCTTCCATACGACCCAGCAATTGCACTGCTGGGGATTTACCCCAAAGATTCAGATGCAATGAAACGCCGGGACACCTGCACCCCGATGTTTCTAGCAGCAATGTCCACAATAGCCAAACTGTGGAAGGAGCCTCGGTGTCCATGGAAAGATGAATGGATAAAGAAGATGTGGTTTATGTATACAATGGAATATTACTCAGCCATTAGAAATGACAAATACCCACCATCTGCTTCAATGTGGATGGAACTGTAGAGTATTATGCTGAGTGAAGTAGGTCAATCGGAGAAGAACAAACAGTGTATGTTCTCATTCATTTGGGGAATATAAATAATAGTGAAAGGGAATATAAGGGAAGGGAGAAGAAATGTGTGGGAAATATCAGAAAGGGAGACAGAACATAAAGACTCCTAACTCTGGGAAACGAACTAGGGGTGATGGAAGGGGAGGAGGGTGGGCGGTGGGGGTAAATGGGTGACGGGCCCTGGGGGGGGGGCAATTGACGGGATGAGCACTGGGTGTTATTCTCTATGTTGGTAAATTGAACACCAATAAAAAAATAATTTAAAAAAATAAAAAATAAAATGTTATTTAAATAAATATTTACATTTAAATAAAGTTAAATAATTTATGTTAAATATAAAGCATTTATTAAAACATTTAATAAATGTCTAATATATCTAATGAATATATAAAGCTTTTATTAGATAACTGTTTATTTAAATAAACAGCAGGTTTAAATATATTTATTTAGATACATGATTTATATGTGATAAATAGTTACATTTATTTATATAGCACATTGTCTCTCAGTGATACTTGTTTCAGACTATAGGTTGGACAGATGCTGACAGGTAACAGGAGGCACTCATTGCCTTTACAGATATGAAAAAAAATTTAAAATTTAAAAATTGCAGATATGAATACATTGAAAAATGTGTTGTATTTTAGCAAGCAACAGATTAGTGGACTCAGTTTATTAAATTAAAAAATCCAAAGTAGTGTTTTCTTATATCTGCTATATGCTTTTTAAAATTGCTTTGTATGTGGTTTTTACTTTCTCTTTCAATGAAATTTTTATAATTTTTTTTTATTTTTATTTATTTATGATAGTCACAGAGAGATTGAGAGAGAGAGAGGCAGAGACACAGGCAGAGGGAGAAGCAGGCTCCATGCACCGGAAGCCCGACGTGGGATTCGATCCCGGGTCCCCAGGATCGCGCCCTGGGCCAAAGGCAGGCGCCAAACCGCTGCGCCACCCAGGGATCCCCTGTTTCAATGAAATTTTTATATTAAAATTTCCACATTTTTTCTTTACAGCCAGACCATAACTAAATCTCACATGCAGCCAGCCAGGGAAGAAAGAATGTGTGTTTTCTATCCACACAACAAAATACTTGACTATTAATTGAATCTTAACTAATCTGTTGATCATATATATAGTTACTGCAAGTCATTGGGTAATCATTAGGAGTTTGCCTACTTGAGCAATAGAGAGGAAATATTTCTCTGAAATACATACATATTTAAAAACTTTCCTCTGCAATGAAAAAAATCTGAAGGAAAAACCAGAATTATCAGAAATTATATGTCCCCCTCATATAAATCTAGAGTGCTGGAAATAAAGCCTTTTTTTTTTTTGGTTCAGAGTGCAACGAATTTAGAGAAAATCTTTCTAGACTAATTGGCACATATCAATCTCAGAACTAGTAAATACTCATATCTACAAAGGTCAGTGTGCAATGAAGCTAAGAATACTCTGGTGACTAAAATGGAAAAAGAAAAATCAAAACACAGAACAAGCATATTGCCATTGAACCAATTTTTTTGAGGAGCAGTTGTGATCCACACCTTTGAGTCTGATGTGCATTTTCTATGTGCAGAGTAGACTGATAGTTGCAAAAGAAGTGGGCTATAGATTCTATGCACAAGAAGTCAAGATCTGTTTGTAGACACAATGTCTCTCACACCTGATGGCTCCATGAATATATGGTAAGGATTCCCAAATAAATATCTCCAGTCTGGAGATCTTTCCTGAACTTTTGGACTCAATAATCAGCTGTGTACTTAACACTTGAGAGCTTACTAGCCCTAATTAATGTGTTCATATTCCCTCCAAGACCTTCATCTTGAGACTTCCCCATATTGATTGATGGTAACTCCATCTTTCTACATGTCTCAAGCCAAGAACTTTGCAGTCATTCATGAACTCTCACTTTCTCTCACAGTGTACACCCAGTCCATCAGATATCACTGTCTCTCAGTGAGATTATTTTGATAACCTCCCAACTGTTATGACTGTTTCTATCACTACTGCCCATGCCCGACAGTCTTTTTTCAGCACAATAGTAAAAGAGATTCTTTAAAAATATCTCATGCTATACTTCAACTCAAAATACAACAAAAGCTTCCATATTACTTGGAGTAATTGCCAAATTATTTAAAATGGCCCCAGGTCCTACAATATGTGTCTCTCCAGGTCTTCTCTAACCAATTTAGTGCAAGAGTCTCCATATACACACACAGATTCCTTTATTGTTAACACATTGCTATGGCACATTTATTACAACTAACTTACTGATATTGATGCAGTATTACTAGAGTCTGTATCAATGCTCTTGTTTTTTGGCCTTGTTGCAGGATCTTATCCATCATACCACAATTATATTGATTTGCCATGTCTTAAATTCTTCTGGCTGTGGGAGTTTTTCAGAATTTCCCTGTTTTGGATAACAAAAGTTTCAGTTTTGGACAGATTTATATATACATATAAATATATATATAGGAATATTTCTCAATTGGATTTTTCTGATGTTTCCCTCATGATTAGGCTAGAGTTACAGGCTTTGGGGAGGAAGGTCACAGAGGTAATTTTCAACATTTTTTTTCAGTGGTACATATTATCAGTGTCGTATCACTATTGACAGTAACCTTAATCTATTTGTCATGTTTACTCACTATAAAGTTAATAATTTGAACTTTTAAAATTCCTATATTTTTGGAAGGAACCTAATATGTGCGAGCCACACTTAAGAAATGGGGAATTATGCTTCACTGCCACGAGGGCAAGAAATCTACATTACTTGGAACTCATCTACAAGGGGCATTTATCTCTTCTCTCCCATTTATTCATTCAAGAATTTATATCTATGGTCTTATGGATATTTGTTTTATACATTGCATTATAATTCCACTACTTTATTTTATTGCTTAAATTGTTTCACCTTTGTCCCTTGGGAGCTCTTTAAGTGAGCTGCTGTGCCCCTTTGATATACACCCTTCATTGAGTGTGTTTGTTACTGTTATGTTCCAGCAGTACAAATTTCTCTGGTATCATATATATTTATTCCCTTCTCCAGCCCTAAAATCAGC
Organism: Vulpes vulpes; assembly: GCF_048418805.1. Taxonomy (NCBI): domain Eukaryota; kingdom Metazoa; phylum Chordata; class Mammalia; order Carnivora; family Canidae; genus Vulpes; species Vulpes vulpes. Next base: position 151,199,151 of record NC_132780.1, read on the forward strand.
TATTTCTCCAAAAGCTCTGATTCTTTTTACTGGAGAATTGTATTAGAAAACAGTACTTGGGCACTGAGTGTGCTCATTACTCATAGAGTGGCATTGCTTCTAGTCCCAGGTGCAGCTGACAGATCAAGGAAGTTATGTATACACTAACTTTTGTATACACATATTTATCAATATTTTTAAAAGGTTTTTATTTATTCATGAGAGACAGAAACATAGGAAGAGGGAGTGGCAGGCTCCTTGCTGGGAGCCTGATGCAGGACTCTATCCCAGGACCCTGGCATCACACCTTGAGCCAAAGGCAGATGCTCAACCACTGAGCCACCTAGGTGTCCCTTTATCAACATTTCTATATGTATCTAAGTTTATATTAAACAGAAGTTCATATTAAGATCTTCAGCTCTAATCCATTACCACATAGATCACTAACCTTTTCTCATACTTATCTATAAATTACACTCACAGTCCCAATCACCCCTTTATTCAATTGTTCAGTTCCACTGTACATGTATAGAAGTATCTGAATTGTTGACTGGTACTTCCCTGAGGACTTTATCAACTAGAATAAAGGCTTATGTTCACTTTTTTTTTTTTTTACATTTAGCCACACGTTGACAGAAAAAGAGCCAGCCTTCTTGTCAGTTAGCAAATGATTTATCCATTGTCTTACTGAAATTGCTCTGAAGAACTGCTCTGAATCTAGCTATAGAGTGTACTATACACAAAAAGGGCAAAGGGGCGCACTTGCTTGTAAGCAGTTCTCCAAATATTTGCACCTCACAAGGTATAACTTGTTCACTTGCAAAACTTAGTTTTCTGATTTCCACAAAGACACGAGAAAGACCCTTAGGTCATCCTAATATATTATCTTTCTATTGTACCTGATTGTTTAAAAAATATTGTTTTCATGCATTTGCTTAACTTATTTTCTGATTCTTTTTGTTCTTGATTTCTCTTTGATGTCACTTGAAATGGTCACAGAAGGGTGACATCAATCACCTACTACACAACAGAAACTCCACTAATTTTCAGTTGCTTAGGTCAGTAGCTTCCCTTCACCCCCATCCTTTTCTTTGAAGTTATTTCTATACATTTTTAATGCAGCTAATTTTTTTCCTCAATCTGTACTTCATTTTGGAATCACCAGACTTCTCAAATTAATTATTATTATTATTATTATTATCATCATCATCATCATCATTATTATCAATTTGTATACTTTAAGGCTCACTCTTTGTGCTGTAAATTACCATTTATAGAATCAGAATGTCAGGTATCTCGCGTTACAGTCTTTTACTGAAAGTTTCACTACCTTGAAAATCCTCTCTGGTTCACTTAATCATCTCAAATCTGTGGCAACCACTGATCAAGTTACTATTACTATTAGCACTATTACCACAGTTTTGCCCTTTCCAAATTGTCACATAAATGGAATTATGCAGATTTAACCATTTTCACACTGTCCTTATTGAACAATATGCATTTGATATTCATCCATGTCTTCTCATAGCATAATAACCATTTGTTATTCATTTATTTTTTTAGCCCATTTGTTTTTAATTGTTGAGTAGTATTCCGTTGTATGGATATACCAGAGCTGGTCTATTAACATCTAAAGAAAATTTTTGTTACTTTTGGTTTCAGGTGACTATGAGAAAAGCTGCTATGAGTATTCTTTGTATATGTGAGTGTTTGTGTTTGCTGCTATGAGTATTCTTATGTAGACTTTGTGTGAATATAAGTTTTCATATCATTTGGGTAGATACCTAGCAGGGTGATTGCTTGATCATAGTGTGGGACTAGTTGTACTTTTGAAAGAAACTGCCATATTGCCTTCCAAATTGGCCATGGCATTTTGCATTCCCACCAGCAACAAATTGAGAGTTCCTTTTGTTCTATCGTCATGCCAGTTAGTTTTTTGGACCTTAGCCATTCTAATAGGTGTGGAGTGGGATCTTGTTTTCATTTGTACTTCCCTAATCACATATGATTGTGTTCATCCTTGAATATGATTATTTACCATCTGTTTATCCTTTTTTGATGAAGCACTTCCTCAGATTTTTTTGTCCACCTTTTTAAATTGATGTGTTTTTTCAGTTCTTTTTAAGTGTTCTTTGTATATTTTGGATACAAATCCTTTATCATACTTGTGATCTGCAAATATTTTATTCCAGTCTAACTTGTCTTATTTTTGTCCTAAAAGTGTCTTTTTCACAGCAAATGTTTTCATTTTAATGAGGTCCAGTTTATCAATTTTTCTTTCTTGCATCATGCTTTTAGTGTTGTATATAAAAACTAATCACCAGACCCATGATTTTAAAACTTTAAAAATTTTTATGACCTCTGTATTAAGGATACTAAGTATTTATTTTATAGTTGATATGAACATGTTTCCCATTTTGTTACTTGCCTTTTAATTTATGATCATTTGACAAGATACAGTAAATTATGTCAGTCTTTTCCTCTGTAATGTCTTATACACTTTCCTTTGCTTTTGAACTTAATATGATTTCATCCATTTAAAGATCACTTATAAATTCTTCTCTTTTAACAGTAGCCTATAAGGTAGTGTCTATAAAAGTAGATTTTTATATCTAAATCAAAATTTATTATGAAGTGAAGATTTCAGTTTTAAAGTAAATACTTAGCTGAATATCTGAGCAGTATCTATGAAATAACTGTCACATTTTATATATGTGTCCATGCATGTGTACCTGTACTATTTGTTCTAGTCTATTAATTTACCTATTTATTTTCATATTGCTACTACCATGATGTATTAGTTATTATAACTTCATAAAGTGGTACATTTTAATATATGATAGATCAAGATTCCCATTACCATTCTTTTGATAGATTTTAGCATTCTTCCCTATTTATTCATATGGATGGATACAGATAAAATTCACAACTATTTAATCATCTTCTAAGATGTGTCTTATTGATATTTAAAATGGAAATGCATAGTTAAGTTTTGGTAAGAAGACTTTTTTACTTTTGCTCATTCATTAGTTTGCTTATTCATAAAACACATTTTTATTAAGCACCTGCTATGTACATATGCATGGGAATATATCAGTTCAGTTATAGTTTTTACAGTTATAAAGCTGATAATCTAGTGGGCTACATCTTTTAGTTTATCCAGTTTTTTATTACAATTTATGAATGATAATTATAATTTATTCTTACATCTCACATTGGATAGGAATATTGTTTTGTGCCTTTAAGTGGTAAGCTATAGTGTAATTGATAGCAATTTTAAGTTACCTTTTTTCACTTTATTTTTATATAATAATTATTTTCAACCTTTTCCATTATTTTATATTTTTTTGGCATGTAAACTCTAGAATAGGTTTCATTTACTTTAATTTCATATAGTGGTTTAGAAATTGCTTATTTTCAACTTGTCACCTTTTTAAAAAGGTGCACTTAACTTTGCCTGGACATAGGGATTTGCTACATTTTTATTTTCTCCATTAATCATGATCCTAGCAGCTCATGTTTATTTTTATGCTTTCTATGAATCTTCACACTGTTGGCAATTTACCCTCAGTTTACTAAAGCTTCAGTGTGATTTATTCCCTTCTCTAGGCTTGGACAAGGCAGGAAATATTTAGACTGAATTTGCTAACAGATCGGGTTTGTGATATTTTGGAAAGGCTATCTCTGAAATATTAATTTTGTCTCTGTCCCAGTATTGTAAGTGACTTTTAAAAAGCAGAAATATGCTGTCTTTTACCTGACTCTGGGTTACTTGTTGGTTTCTGAGTTTCATAGGTAAAGTGGAAGCTGCAGAGAATACAAACTCCTAACAGAGCTGTGTAGAGGTCTAGGCCTATTGAAAAAGGCCGAATCTGTGAACTCAGGAGGAAGTAGCCATGTCCCAAAGTGGGGAATGGATGGTGTTTTGCTTTTTTCATAGTTACGTAAGCATATGTTTCATATGCGTATATACATTTTATCTAATTTAGTTATACCATAATAAAATAGTACTATCTGACGTTAAAGTTTCATAATTTTTTCCCCATTAAATGGATCTGTGCAGTATTCTCATGAAAAATATGATCCTAAATGTTCTGAAGAGCATGTATATGTGTCTTTTCTGAATCAAGTGGGATATCTTTCTAATTACATGCCCAGATTCTTCTTATCCTGAGGGATTCCATCTATTTGAATGTTCTTATAATACCTGTTTTCAGGTTCTTACATGATCCTAAGAGCTGCAGAAATCTGGGTTGGTGGGGATGAGTAGGAGGGGGAAGGAAAAAAGCAAGGAAGCACAGGAGCAGTGGTGAGATTCCTTCCCATTTTCCCAATGAATAAATATATTTGGATAACTGGGTCAAGAGGAAACAACAATAAGAAAATAAACAACTTTTCTTCTCTTTCAAAAACTTAAGATTTCTTTTTTTACATGATAATACTAAATATTAGTACTCATTTATATAGAGAATTCTCAATGTTTATTGATAAAATAGGGTTCTATTTTATATACTTGTGTATAGTAATACCTACACATATGAACACAAATGTACATATAGATACATATTTCCAAACAGATATGTATATGCACAAATAATTATAGTTTATATTAAACAGATATTTGTTTGTATAAGGAAGAGTGCATATTGGCACCTGGCTATAGAAGGTGAAGTACGCTACAACTCTATCAACAAATGAAATTCCTTATGCAAAATACTCTGATGAAATATGGAAATAAGCTCTTAGACTTGTGAGTGTGAGAAAAATAAAATCCCTGCGTAGACCTATTCCACTGTTCAGAAAACCTGAGAAAAATAAAATGGAGGCATGGATGATAAAGAATAAGTAATGGAACTAAAATTATTTAAGTTCTATAAAGTTCTGGAAGATTTTTTTTAATTACAAATATAATGTCTGCTTTACTATAGACTTATTTCCTGAATTTCTTCCCTGGAAAGTTGCATCTTAGGCTTTTGGATTTTTTTTTTTCTTTTAAAAATAGAAATAGGGGAGTCAGTACAGTGGTAATCTAAAGTAAAACAAAAACCAATTTTCCAATGACAATTAATGAGCACCTATTACATGCACAGATATTTCTAGAATTTGTTGGCACAAATATGATCATGATATGGTGCCAGCAATAAAAAACAGTCTTGCAATTTAGTTGAGAAAACAAGCACACACAGGGGAGTCAAAGCACTATAAATGTGGCCTTCTGATCACTTTAGCTGGAACAGATTATTCCTTGGAGGTGGAGGCAGAACTTTTACTCTTAAAACTTAACTTTTATCAGCCTCCACTGAATACGTATACAAAGTAACTGAAGTAATTCTCTTTCATGCTTCTTTCTCATTTTCTTCATTCACTGAGTCTTGCTTTAATCTAAAATTTCCTTTCTAGATGTTGCCATCATTTTATCTCTCTGAAGTTTCTCCAGCTTTTCCTTCCTTATCAGGACCACGTATGTTAATCTTGGCCTTCCTCTACATTTCTTGTCCTCTAAACTGGCTTCTTATATTTGCCTCATTCTACATATGCTTTCAAAATGAAAAGTTGTAATATATAATTGTTGCTTGCATTTTTTCCACAGTTTTTTCCATTTTTATTTGATATCTGTTTTTTTTTGTTGTTGTTTTTTTTTTTTTTAGAAAGAGAGTATGAGTGGGAGGTGGGAGGGAGAGAGAATTGCAAGTAGACTCTACCCTGAGTGTGGAGCCCATTGCAGAGCTTGATCCCATGACCCTGAGATCATGACCTGAGCTGAAACCAAGAGTCAGATGCTTAACTGACTAGGCTACTCGGTCAACCTTTATTCTTTTGGAGAAGTACCACCCAGGTGCCCCTTCTGCTATTTCTGATAGCCCACTGGAATCCCTAATTTTAGCTGTGATCACTTCAAATACATCCTTATAATACCAATTCATTTCTCTTCTGTTCAGTACAGAGGACGAATGACTGACCTTGCCTCCTGTGCTTAATGGGGTATGTCTCCCTGTCTACTGGGAGAAGACTTAGAGAGGTGTAGGAACTGTGCACAGGGAGTCTGGTTTCTAGTTCTGACTTTGCCACTAATTCATAGCTGTATTGATCTCTTGGTCCCTTTCTAGTGTCACTTTCCATTAGTTACTTTAGCTTAGATTTTTTAATATAAAAAGATTAATGCACACTTTCTGTAATAGCATACTCGCATTGAAATTTATAAGAAGTAAATTAGTAATCACTTCTATTCTACTCCTACCTCACTTAAATTGATTTTTTATTCTGTATGCCCACTTGAAAATATTGCTATGCTTATACAAATTTACACACACATATATAGGGTATATTTTTACTCTGTTTTTCTTAACTGAAATGTTCTCTTTATTTGGTAAGAGTCTTTTTTATTAAAGACAGAAACAAAAACTTGGATATCCAATTAAGGCAATAAATATAGGTTTGTTTTGCTTTTAAAAAATAATCCTAATTTTTTAGGATGCATGCAACATAATTACTATTTCTAATTGATAGATATTTAGGTGGGTTTTAGCTTCTTACCATCATATGTAATGTGTAATACTTACTAGCCTTAAATATATTCATTGTTAGAAGACAAATAAGAAAAAAAAAGATTTAGTATTCACTTAGGAAATTAAAAATATAATAAAAATAAGTATGCAAAAACAAAAAAAAATTGTAGGAGAAAATAATGCTAAAAAACTTGAAATGATTGAACCAGAATAAAAAGTAGAATAAATCAATGTAGATCAATGTAGAAGTAGAATTATATATATATAAAGAAGTACAAGAAATCATGAGCAAAGTATATGGAAGAACAGGGCTGAAGAAAAGACAATTAGCTATGAATATAAGAGAGATTAAATGAATCATAGGAGACTACTACAATTAAACATTATAGAAGGAAAATGAAAATGTAGGAGAAATGAACAATATCCCACTAGACATTTGTGGTCAAATTCATTAAGAAGAATTGGAAAATTGACCAATAATTCTTGAAAATATTAGAAAAATATTAAAATCCTACATCTAGAAAAACACAAATATCAAATAGGTTCATGGATCACTTCAAGGACATAAAATATGTTCTAACCATGAAAAAATGTAAAAAGCTTTCTAGCGAATTTGATAAAGCCAGCACGACTTTTTAAAATAAAGGCTGTAATAAAAAATGGAAGGTATAGGGATGCCTGGATGGCTCAGGCATTGAGTTTCTCCCTTTGGCTCATGGTGTGATCCTGGAGTCCCCGGATAAAGTCAGGCATCCGGCTCCCTGCGGGTAGCCTACTTCCTATCTCTGCCTCTCTCCCTGTCTCTTACGAATAAATAGATAAATCTTAAAAAAAAAAAAATAGGGGGAGGGAAGGTATAGGTCAAATTCTAAAAATTCTAAATAACAGCATAGCACAACTAATAGAATAATACCAAGGGTCTATTTTAGCAATGCGAATATAATAATTCAGGCTATTTATTACACAATACGTTGCATGCAGAAAATAAGAGAGAAAATTCACTTTATTATGACAACAATTGCAAAAAAAAAACTTTGCTCAAATTTATTTCCATTTCTTAAATTTTTTAATTCCAGGAAAAAAAGACTTAAAGGAAATTAAGTAATACAAAGATCATTTATTAAAATTAAGAGCAGTTGTTCGTATGACTGATATAGTTACTTTTATATGGTATTATTAATTAACAGTAATTTGGAGGTTTTGATAAAACTCATATAACAAGAAAAGGCAATAACTATGAGCAATTAGGAAACAGGATATGAGCATTTATTTATTTGAATTGTCTAGATTGTCTACCTAGAGACACAAATAGTTCTAGTTAAAAAAAATAGTAGATGGATTAAAATCATAAGACAAATTGGCTGGAGACAAGAAATATAAAAAATCAAGTTTTTTTAAGTAGTAAGTAACTTGAAAAAGGTATAGTAAAAATATTTCATTTGCAAGAGTTATAATATTTATAAAATACTTAGGAATAAGTGATAACAGAGACCAAAGCTCTTCATGAAAAGCATGGTAAATCAATGGGAAGTACCAGGTCATTGGATGGGAAAACTTTCTGGCAAAAATTAAATAATTTCATATTACATTAATAAATTTAATAAATTACAATCTCAATCCAAAACAGTATGTTGGAAAAAGTGAAAAACATTAACTTATAATTCTTTTGGAAAAATAAATTTAAATAATAATTTTTTTTTGAGAGAGAGAGCACAATTGAGCACACAAGTGGGGTGAGGAGGGGTAGAGAAACAGAGAGAATCTGGGCATGGAACCCAACCCAGGTCTTGATCTCACATCCCTGAGATAATGCCTTGACCCAAAATTGAGTCAGAATGCTCAGCTGAACTGAGCCACCCAGGTGCCCCTCTATTATCTTATAAATGGATATACATATCATTGGAACGGAAGAGCAAATACAGAAATGATATTCATTATACCAAGGAATCTTATGTATAACAAAATATATGAAAAAAAAACAAAAACAAAAAAAAAACAAAAAAAAAAAACAAAATATATGTATATCACTTCAATAAGAAAGAGATTGAAGAATGGCATAATCAGATGCTAGGTTACCTAGATCATTTGACAGCTTTGGAACCAAGAATGAACTGATTGGAACTGTGACCGCAACATAGACTTCATGCATTTTCATCATTATTCGTATTTTTGGGTTACTAGAATTATATATATACGGAAATACCAAGTTGTTTGGGAAACTGGGATCCAGGTCAGGAAAATGAGACATTCTCTGAGGTAAAAAATCCACTATCTCTATTCGATGGAGAGAGTTAGTTAATGTGTTGCTGTGGAAACTTAAGAAACATTATTCCCAGTCAAGCTGGATTCATTATAGGGTCAGTACAAAAAAGGAAATTTGCGATAGGCATACATGAAATTTTATTGTATTCTTTCTCACTGAAGAAAGAATTATTTGGATTTTCTGCAGAGAGTAGAGATAAAAAGCATCCAATCTTTTATTTGCTCTATTTCTAAGACTGTGAAAGAGTAAGGACTGACCCTGAGAAATTCTTATAACATATACAGTATATATATGTGAGCAGAGCAGAGTAGCAGCATTGAGCTAGAAGTTAGTTTACAGATTTGAGTTGTTTCTATGTTTTTCAATCAACTTTATAGAGGTATAATTTTTACACTATAAAATGCACTCATTTTAAGTATAGAATTCAATGAGTTTTGAGGAATGTACATGGCCTTGTAATTATTAATCTGCTCTCTGTCACTGAATACTAGATTTGTCTTTGCTAGAGTTTCATATCAGGTAACATATGGGAGGTTAAAAGTTTAGTACTGAGCATGCACTAGTGTATCCATTCCTTATTGTGTTTAATATGCTGGCATACTAGTTTAATAATCAGCCTCTTGAATTTGGAGAGTTTGAATCAGTCTCTCTGGTCTTTAGTTGCTTTAAAGCAATTATGTTAAAATTCTTAAAGAGCACTGAGGAGGTCTTCATTCATTCATTAATTCATTCATTCAGTAATTTATTCAGCATTCATTTATCAAGCTCATCAAGGCAACATAAAGTTGTTTGAGATATAAAGAAACAGGAAGATAGTTTTTCATTGGCCTATGTGATAATGGAGTTAGACAATAAACATAATAAAATAAAACGTTTAGATTTTAGAAAGTGGTAAGTGCTATGGGCAAAATGAAGCAGAATAAAAAAGGATTTGGGAGTAGTGATAGGCAGGAGAACTGGGTTTTAAATAGAGTGGTTGAGATAGTCTGAACTGAGAAGATAACATTTGAAAAAAATCCTGTAGATGAGGGAGGAAGCCATGAGAACATCTGGGAGAAGCCTGTTATAAGAAATAGATGATACAGACACAGGAATGAACAAGAAACCACAACTCCCAAACCCATACTAACTTATAAAAGAGAAGGATATTGTGAAACTAGCATATATATAGCACAAAACTAAATTCTGATGGTTTGAATATCAACTAGTTCAGACTCATATATTCCAAGATGAAATTATAGACAAACAGATTTAATAGGACTTATAGGTTCCAAAGTCCACTAGTTGGGCAACTCTCCTAGTTTATAAATTCTCACCAATTTCTGACTTTTGTCCTAAAACCAACCTATGACTAACCCCACCCTCCAAGTCACTGACTTTCCCATTTTGAGACATTTCTGAGCCTCTGCCAAGGCAGTACTTTTGTAAATTCAACAAGTTTAATAAATCCAGCTTCCTGAGATCAACAGATTTCGCCCATGGTCTTTCTGTGGAGGTGTCATAAAGCCTGAGGCAGAAAATCACCTGGAATTTTATTTTATTTTGTTAATTTTTTTAAATAATTTTTTTGAAGATTTGTTTTTAAAAATTCATTAGAGAAAATGAGCACAAGTGAGACATGACAAGGGGAAGGGCAGAGGGAGAGAAGCTGGTTCCCCCACTGAGCAGGGAACCCAACTCAGGACTCTATCCCAGGACACTGAAATCACTACCTGAGTTAAAGGCAACACTTAATGAACTGAGCCACCTGTGTCCCACACCCTGAATTTTAAATTGAAAAATAGTTCAGTGTGTCTGAAGCTTTGTGAGTGAAAAGGAGGTAGTGAGAGATGATGTAAGAGGAAAGAGGGCCACAGCATGGAGAGACCAGTGGCAATTTTGGGAATTTGATGTTACTTTGGGTGACAAGTAAGACACTGGAAGCTTTTGAGAAAAAGAGAAATATGACCTGGCTTCATTTTAAAAAGTTTATCTCTTGCTGCTGTTTTGGGAATAGAGTATAGGAGGACAGCCTTGGGAGCAACTTGGTCAGCTAGGAAGCTATCAAAATAATCAAAGCAAGAGATCTTGTTAGCTTGGCCAGCCTGATAACAGTACAAATAAGGAGAAAAGATGGGATATGGGGTATATTTTTGCAAGTGGAACCAGTGGCATTTACTAATGGATTGGATATGGAGAAAGGAATGAAAGAATAGGGAGGATTCCAAGGTTTTTGATACTAGGGGTATGAAATTTCTACTTCCTAACTGGTGAAGACAGGTATAATACAGGCTTATGGGGAAATTTGAGTACTTCAGTTTTTGGACATTACTTATACGCTGAACTGTATCCTCTCAAAATGTGATCTAGACACATACAAAGAGAAGACCCAAGGAGAATATGACCATCCATGCATCAAAAAGAGAAGCCTCAGAAGAATCCAATCCTGCTAACACATTGATCTTGGACCTCTGGCATTTAAAATTGTGAGAAAATAAGTTTCCAGTGTCTGTTACGACAGACCTAGCAAACTAATACAGAAATGTTAGGTTTTGTGATGTCTATTAGATATCCAAAGAAGATTGATATTCATGCACAAAATCTACACTGGTGATATAAACTTGGGAATCATTGTCATGGAAATGGTACTTAATAATAATAAACTATGTGAAGTCATCAAGAAAATGACTGCAAATAAAGAGTAGAAGGGATCCAAGACATAAGGAAATCTCACATTTAGAGGTGAGGAGATAAGAGAAGCAAAAGTCTCAGCAAAAGGCTGGTGAAGAGTGACCTGTTGGAAAATTAAAAGTGTGATACCCTGGAAAACAAGCCAAGAAATTGTTTCCTATACCAATAAGTAATTAGTTATTTCAGACACCCTTGATAGGTCTAGTATATTGAAGATTGAGAATTGTCCACTGAATTCAGCGATGTGAAGCTCATTGTTGACATCAAGAGAAGTTTGCAGTCTATTAGGAAGGAGGTAAAAGCTAGACTGTAATAAGTTTAAGAATAGGATATCAGGAATTAATACAAATCCTTTTCTGTGTATATGTGTACTTGGCATGGAAGAAGGCTTACTGAATCTGTTTATTAGATCTTTTTTGAATAAATAAAGGATTCATTTAGTTTTCAAGACTTAAGAATTAAAGCACAAGCTCAAATGGAAGTTATCTCCCAAGGCATCTTAAGAATGTTAAGGCTGTTCTCTCAGAAATCTGTCAAAATGTTAGTCGTGATACAGCTTTTATAGATATACGTGTAGAACACCAGCTCCATCAATACCACAACATTAGAACATGCATCGAAATTTGCATCCCACAAAGCAGTAATAGCTTCTTCAGAGAACTAGTTCCATTTTTTGTTTGACACTGTAATGGATTTTCTCAGAACATAAGTAATTGCGTTAAATAATTTTAACTGAATAATTGTTTTTATAAATTACTAGTGAAACAGATTAGTGTGCTCTTTTATATTGAGGCATAAGGATATCATTTTAGAGGTTCAGCTTTTCAAAAGAATGCAAGCATCATCTAAGGACATATGGAACCTTTCTGTAACCCAATTGATTTAACTATATATTATGTTGAATCAGTTGATTACTTAGGGCATCAGAATACTAATCTGAGTAGTGAAGTTTTGGTGAATACAATTTATGGCTAATAAAAAGTAACTGTTCTTTGGTTTGGTTTTCAGTCTTTTTCTTAGAGGTTACAATTGACTCGAGATGGATGCCAACTAAGGACTTACTGATATTGAAGGAGGGATGGAGCTATGTGTCAGATGTTATTGCTTTATCTTAAAGCTTACCCTTTTATCCAACATGTTTTTAATAAGTGAGTCTTTTAGGCCCTGCACTGTGCTAACCATGGGAGATAAATAGGGGAATCAAATGGACATGGTGCCTGCTTCATGAAACAAAAGAGGCAAAAACAAGTAAATGGACCATTAAAATTTGCTGGAAGTTCTACCATCTTGGTGGTATTAGGAATGTGATTTCTAAGGTTATGTAATATAAATAATGATACAATTACTAGTAAGAAAATATTTTATGAAAGACTATAAAGAAAACACTGTCATGATTTATAAAATATAAAAGTGAATAGTTAGCATAGTCAAAAGGAAACAGGGATGATAATTAATGTGAGATTTGGGTGATAATGGGAAGTCCTCCAAGCAAAGAGTGGGAGAAGGTATGCCCCTAGCAAAAGTCTTGATCAGAAAAGAGATTAGGAATTGAGAAAAGGATGGTGTGGCTGGTGCTTTAGTGAGGAAGAGCGCAGGTGGTTTGAAATAAAATTAGAGACAGGGAGAAAGATCTTCCTTGTCCTTGGAGGATTTCTTGCTGAGTACAGTGAGAGGGCCTCTAAGGATTTGAAGCAAAAGAAAATAGTATTGCAGAAAGGGCATTCCACTTTCCGTGTAGAGAATAAATGAGTAGAGTGCAGTCAAGGAGACTGTTAGAAGGCTCCAGAAATATCCTAAAGAAAGAAATGGTTTCATGGAGGAAATGATGGTAAAGTAATGGGATAAGCCATTTTTGGAGATATAATTCAAAGGACTTAGTGATTAATTAGATATGGGGAATAAAATTACATTAGGAATTACAGAATCTTCCATTGAAGAGTCCCATAGTTTATGTGTGCTCTAGGTCCTTGTTCCTTTGGAATCTATCCAAATAAATGAAAGCACTATTTATGATGCTGGTACCTTGATCCTCAGCTGTTATTTGCTCACCTCTGGCAATATTAAGAATAGAATGCAATATACAGCTGAGAAATAAGGATTTATCCAATTAGTTAAAAAGGAAATCAATGCTGAATAGAACTTTCTCTATTAAAAAAAAACCTTCTGAATGCTATTTTAAATTTTTATTTTCACTCTTAAGAAATATACTAACTCAACTTTAGAATTAAATGATTCATTCAGCATACTGTCCTAAAATCATAGTCTCATCCTTATATAGAGTCATAACTAAACATTTTTTCTTGAATTTCAAATTTGTTCCTAATTAGTTTAAATATTATCAAAAGCTTAGGTCCATACTGTTGTATAGTTGACTCTTGAATGATGCAGGGATTACAAGCACTGATATGCATAAAGTCAAAAATCCACATAGAACTTTGGGCTACTTAGAAGCTTAACTATTGGGACACCTGGGTGGCTCAGCAGTTAAGCATCTGCCTTCGGCTCAGGGAGTGATCCTGGAGTTCTGGGATTGAGTCCCACATTGGGCTCCCTGCATGGAGCCTGCTTCTCCCTCTGCCTATGTCTCTGCCTCTCTCTCTCTCTCTCTCTCTCTCTCTGTCTCTCATGAATAAATAAATAAAATCTTTTAAAAAAGCTTAACTATTAATAGCCTACTGTTGACAAAGCCTTATCAATAACAAACAACACATATTTTGGATATTAGATGTATTATAAATTGCATTCTTACAGTAACTCCTTTTCCTTAATTTTTTTTGTTATTTTTAGGCTATACTGTTTATTTGTGAGTTCTTTCAAGTTGTCACAAATCTCCAGAACATTTTGCAATAATTTACTGAAAACACTCCCTGTATAAGAGGACCTATGGTGCTCAAACCTGTATTGTCCAAGCATCAACTGTATTATAAGAAATAATATTCCTTATCAGCCTACTTTGGACTTAACCTAAGTTAAATAGACTACCTAAGTAAACCTTAGAGAGAAAAAGTTTGCCTTAGTCAACAAAACTGCATTTTAGCTTCTTTCTTCATGCATTTTATTTTTACCTAACACTGAAAATAATGAATTATGAATGATCTCATTTTTCTCCATCTTTGAAAAAAAATAAAAAGAAACATCCTTTTCTAAGAAAAGAATGTAAAATAGGCAGAACAAATATAACCGTTGGTATTCTCTTTTGTTTTCAAATTTAACTCTTAGCCAATTTCAGGGGAGATAATCTCCCTAGAAATCTAAGAACTGCATGAAAAGTTTTTATCCAGACTTTGTAAAACTCTATGTGTCTCACCCCATGGAGAATCTAGTTTATGTCTTCCTTTTAAAAAATGGATCTTATTGAAATTAGTTTTAAATATATTCTTAATTCTCATTCTCTATTCAACTTGAGCCACAATATAGATCAGTTGAAAATGCAAGAGATTTAAAAGTCTGGAGAAATAGGTATTTACTCTAAAAAACTAGGTGCATATTTCAAATACCACAAATAATTTGTGGAAGAAGTCAAGAAAAGAGAAAAAAATTACTTCTGATTGTGGAAATAATTATTCAAAGTTTCATCAGGCTATGGTGGCATTTTTATTCTTCTTCATTTTTAACATTGCTGGAAAATGTAAAAATAATATTTGAAAAAGCAGAGGAATAGGGGATCTGAAAGAGCACATTTGATATCCTTTCTTTTTGATAGGTTTTTAAAAGGCAGCTAGAATTTTTAGATGAAGAATGTGGGAGTGGGGGCAGGGGTAGTTAAAGCCTGCAGTAGAAGAAATGCAATCAGGGCTTTTTATGTCAAACTCCTCTAAAGCTCTAGAGTTACAATGTCATACCTCATCACTACTCTACAAGGTCAGGGCCAAGACAAAGTATTGTTGAGCTGTAGTGGCTGTGATTTCCAATAGGACTACCAATATAGTGTAGGTGTCACTGAGTTGACAATGAGTTTGGAATATCAGTCTCACAATAAGATAAGATAGCCAGACACAGGTCAAGGTAGGATACTGAAAGAGGTTTGTATTTAATCATAGTGCAAACATATTATGTACATAGTCTCAAGCTCTGAAGGGCTCCCAAAGCACTAAGGTAAAAATCAGGCCACCCAGGAGCAAGTCTGTCCCAATTTCAACATTGTCTTTTATGATAGCTCTGGTTCCCCAGTGTTGGAGGACTGTAACCTTGCAGAGTTACTCCATCCGCCACAGCTGCATCCCTTGGCAACTTGCTAGACATAAAAACTCTTGGATGCCAACCTTATCTGAGTTAGAAGTTCTGGGCCTCTAGGGCCCAGTAACCTGTTTTAACAAATCCTCATTGTGATTCTGATCAAGCTAAAATTTGAGAAACAACTACACACAACAGCTTTAAAACATTGATTCATGGATCCCACCCTTAATGATGTTGATGTAATTGTCTTTGGGTGTTTCCTGAGTCTCGACATTTTTTTCCAAGTTTTTAAATTCTAGTTAGTTAACATACGGTGTAATATTAGTTTCAGGTGTAGAATTTAGGGCTTCATCACTTATATACAACACCAAGTGCTCTCTCTGATACCTATACCCATCTAGCCCATGCCCCTGCCCTTTACCACTCCTGCAACCCTCAGTTTATTCTCTGTAGTTAAGAGTCTATTTTATGGTTTTCCCTGCTTTTGTCTTTTTTCCTGTGTTCATCTATTTTGTTTCTTAAATTCCACACGAGTGAAATCATATGACATTTGTCTTTCCCTGACTGACTTATTTCACCTAGCATAATACTCTCTAACTCTATCCAAGTCCATGCAAATCTCAAGATTTTGTTCTTTTGATGGCTGAGTAATATCCCATTATGTGTGTGTGTGTCTGTGTGTGTGTGTCTGTGTGTATTTATATACATACCACCTCTTCTTTATCCGTTCATCAGTTAATGGACATTTGGGCTCTCTCCATAGTTTGGCTATTGTTGATAATGCTGCTATAAATATTGGGGTACATGGATTCCTTTGAGTCAGTATTTTTATATCCTTTGGGTAAATACCTATTAGTGCAATTGCTGGATCATAGGGCAATTCTATTTTTACCTTTTGAGGAACCTCCATCCTGTTTTCCAGAGTGGATGCACCAGTTTGCATTCGCACCAACAGTGCAAAAGGGTTCCTCCTTTCTCTGCATCCTTATCAGCACCTGTTGTTTTCTGTGCTGTTGATTTTACCATTCTGACCAATGTAAGGTGGTATCTCTGTAGTTTTGATTAAATCTTCTGAACCATCTCTTAGGTTTGATAGGGGTTAAGAATGATTGACTAAAAGAAGTTTTGGGTCTCCTACGGACCATATCAAATCAATGCCACTAGCTCCCTAGATCATTGTAATCACTAAAAGAATAATCACCTTTATTCAAACAACGCCACACAAACCCAATTTTCACCCCCTCTTTGGAAACAATATTGGTGCAAGACTGCAAAAAAAGAAATGTAACTCTGAAATGTTCTGGAGTTTCTTGCAAACTCAAACAAGAATGATGGCTGCAAATATCATAGGTCTTCAGGACTAGTTCTTAAGCAGTGCTTTCCCTTCTCCCTGTACCTTTTCCATTCCAAATTAATGTGACTCAATGCTGAGTCTGTTCTTGGTGTCTGAGTTAAAGTGTATTAATAGGTTTTCTCACATGGTGGCTTTGTGGCTTTCTGAATTATAGGGAGTCACTTTTCAGTTATATCCTATTTTGTATCTAGGAAATCTGGCACTTGATAAAATGATTCATCCTTCTAAGTTTTTACTTAAAATATTAAATTACACCACAGTCTGTGGTATTCTGTGACACTCTTTTCCTCTTAGAGGTGACTGTCAGCTTTCACATCCTTTGTCTTTGCTTGTACTTTGCAATTTATTTATACATATTATATGTGTGTGTGTGTATTCCAGTTGTCTGTGGTTCTACTTGTAATGTTTCTTTCTTTGAGTTGATGAACATCACCAGGTTTTATCAATCATTTCTAATATGAATGACTCAGATATTTATACAGATACATTTACTTCATTTCAAAAATGCTTATGGAAATGTTACTTTGAGAGAATGATGAGGTGGCAACAGATACTTAGAGATGTGGTGAGCCATGTGTATGTAGTTCATGGTCTCTTCTTTGTCCTTGGAGGTTTCTGATGGAAATTTTGAGAATATATAGAGAGGTGAGCTGCATGACTATTCCCCTTAAAAAGTTCACACACACATACCTACACACATGTGCATATATATATTTATACAGCTAAGAGTATAGACTGTGGAGTCAAACTGTATCAGTGGGAGCTTGAAGCCCAGGCATGTCATTTACTAGTTATGTGACCTTAGATAAAATATTTATCTTTGGTTGCCTTTTGTTTTTCATTTGTAAATGAGGGATAAATTATATTCTTTCTTAAGATAATGTCATGAATTAAGCCAGTTAACATATATAAAGCACTCAGGACAAGGCTTTTCACATATTGAGATCTCAATAAATGTTATGTTTATAAATATCTTGCTATCCTCACATTCAGATTCACTAGTCTAACTTTTTAAAAGTTGTAATCACTGAGATGCCTGGGTGGCTCAGCGGTTGAGTGCCTGCCTTCGGCCCAGGGAGTGATTCTGGGGTCCCGGGATTTTTTTTTTAAGATTTTATTTACTTATTCATGAGAGATGCAGAGAAAGAGAGAAAGAAGCAGAGACACAGGCAGAGGCAGAAGCAGACTCCATGCAGGGAGCCCCACGTGAAACTGGATACCACGTCTCCAGGATCATGCCCTGGGCCAAAGGCAGTGCTAAACCCCTGAGCTACATCCCAGGATTGAGTCCCACATCTGACTCCCTGCATGGAGCCTGCTTCTCTCTCTGCCTATGTCTCTGCCCCCTCCCCACATCTCTCATGAATAAATAAAACCTTTTTTAAAAAGTCGTAATCACTAAATAATGCTAAATATAAGCTCAAATTAGATTGTAATTTTTAAATTACAATTAGTGCAATAAAATTAGTGCAATAAAAAGTATTGATTTTAACTGATGCATTCAAACATGGCTTACTTGTTCTTGTGTTGGCCAGTCACTGCATGATTTCCTCCAGGCTCTTCACTAATTCCCAGACAGGAGTGATACATCCTCGTGTGAGGCAGCAGGGAAAGAAAGCTGATAAAAGTTTACAGTTCTGCCTCTGATTTTAAGCACTTATTATGGACAGTGTAATTACTATAATAGAAATTTAAATACCAATGGTAATAGCTGAGAATCACCTGTTTAACAAGAATAGAAATTCATGGTTGGAATTGTATGCAAAATATTAAGCTTATATAATTACATGGAGTGCTAACAACTGAAAACATATTTCTCACATAGTGTATAGCTCTAACATAATAATTTAACTTTTCGATTACATTATGGCTTATAAATTATTTTCATATATTATTTCATTTAATCCCCCCAACAGCAATGAAAGGATAGAAATAAATATCATCTATCCACAGGGGAGTGCAGTGGCAACTATGGACATTGGTAACTATGTGTTGGAAGCATCTTTTTGAATAAATACATCCATGCTATCAGTATCAGCAGTTCATGAAACAGTGGTTCAGGAAATATGTGAAGATTTCAGGATCTGATTAGCATTAACACTAATACTTTCATATTATGTAATATACATTATTTATCATTTGCTATTAAATGATATATTTAAAATATTCTGATAGTACAAATCCTTCTGAAAAGAAGATGATTTGTATTATACAAAGGAAATTCTTAGCTTTTGTTTCTAATGCTTTTGAAGTATCTTCAGCGATACTTAAAATTTGCAGGAGAAAAACATTAATCTTAGGGGCAAAGTATCTGAAACTTACAAAGGGTAACTGAACACAATGACTGCATTTGCTCTCAGAGTATCTAAGTGATTTTAGTTATATCCATATATGCAGATAAATATCCTAAGATATTTCATAGATATTTAAACCTGGGAGTCATTGCTTTAGCTTACTCCCTTATTTATTTATTTTTTGTTAAAAGATTTTTTTTTATTTATTGATGAGAGACACACAGAGAGAGAGGCAGAGACATAGGCAGAGAGAGAAGCAGGCTCCATGTAGGGAGCCTAATGTGGGAATGGATCCAGGCACCCCGGGATCATGCCCTAGGCCAGCAGACGCTCAACTGCTGAGCCACCCAGGCATCCCAGCTTATTCCTTTAAAAGAAGAAATTATCTAACAAGCTATGTTTGGGTTTTCAGTGGATTCCATATTAGACCATGAATCATATAACTAGCATTTAAAGAGAGAAAAAGTAGGAGTGCATGGATGGTTCAATTGGTTAAGTGACCAACTTTTGATTTGACTCAGATTATGATCTCAGTCCCATGTTGAGCTCCTTGCTTGGTGCAGAATCCACTTGGAAGTCTCTCTCTCTCTCACCCTTTGCCCCTCCCCCTGCTTGTGCTCTAAATAAATAAATACACACATACATACATAATTTTTTTTTTAAAGAGAAAGAGTAAAGGGTGAGTGATTTTTTTCCTTTATAGCTATGTGGGGGAAAAATAAGTTAACTATTAGATTAGGAACATGTACCATATATGAAGCTTTTTTTTGTGATCGGTCAGGTCCAAAGGACTAGATCACATCCATGTGGCTTTGGGAGGGGAATAGAACTACACCAAAAAGAACAAATGTTTTTACTGGCTCTCATTCTGGGAAGGGTTAATTGAGCAGGCAAATAAAGATAAGCAGAATTTAGACTGAGTGTCAAGAAAAGAAATGGGAAAAATTAATACTTTTGAATGAGCAAAATCTTCAGATGTTGGGAATTGAAAAATCTAATGTCATTGGTGATATTGGTGAATTTCTCTTGGTTATGCAGAGAAGCTGGGGATACAAGGCAAGAATTTGTTCAGGTTAAGAGAACCTGCAGATCCCTTGGATTGTCAAGTAGCAGTGATGGTCACCAGTAGAAGAAAGCTTTGACCAACAGAAACAAAGTTATCAGCAAAGGGATCCCTGGGTGGCGCAGCGGTTTGGCGCCTGCCTTTGGCCCAGGGCGCGATCCTGGAGACCCGGGATCCAGTCCCACGTCGGGCTCCCGGTGCATGGAGCCTGCTTCTCCCTCTGCCTGTGTCTCTGCCTCTCTCTCTCTCTCTCTCTCTCTCTCTCTCTCTCTCTCTCTCTGTGACTATCATAAAAAAAAAAAAAAAGTTATCAGCAAGGCAGCAAAAAGTCGAAATGGTACCAAAACACTCAGGAACTTATTTCTGAGCTCGTGCAAGAAAAGTATCAGGGAAACTCCAGAATTAGCTTAACTGCATTTGGTGGGGACTAATTTTTGCAATTAGGGTATTTCCATGATAATCTGGGCATAAAGAAGAATAAGAACCTTATTTGTGTTATATGTGCCATAGGGGATATGGAGGGATAGAGTCACACTTGCCAGAAGAAACACAGGGACAATCCATCTATCCTCTGTTCAAATGAGCTTTGCAAGTCTGGTAGACTACACATCATCTTTTAAATTAGTTTTGTCTAGAATGTGGGTCATGGGCTGTACATGAACATTTTCTCCATTTCTGGAATGACTAGCAAGAAATACGACATATCCACTCCTCTTCAACTTACCTTTAGTATTTTTGCCTATTTGTTATAACAATAAAAGAATTAAAGAGATGAGAATTCAAAGCCTAGAAATATTAGACTACTTGTTCAAAGTTTCAAATTAGTTAAGCTAAATGTTAGCAAAAATAGTACATCTTAAATACAGGGACATAAAGAATTTATTATCTGATTTTTGAATTCTTCACTAACTTAAAATAATTTCCAATTAGCCATGAGTACATTGTTACTGAAATAGGTTATTAATATAATTTACATTAATTTTTGCTGGAAATGTATCCAAAGGTAAGAAAATAAATCTTTTAAATAAACCTTTTTAGGTTTATCTATCTTTTCTATAGACCTAGGTTAGGAAAAGGAAATCTAGACCATTGTTAGCTGGAGCACGCAGGAAGATGAGTGGACAAGCTTTTGGCCTATTACAGTCCAGAATTCTTCTAGGGGATCCTCACCTACCCTGGGCCATCCCTGCATGATTGAGCACCCTCTAGGCTTTATAGGTTATTCTCAGAAGATTTGGGCCAGATGGAATATCTAAAGCATAGCACAAATTCGTGAGAGAAACTTAGTCACAATCTGATTGGTCTTCTGATCTTCATTTCTGATCCCCAAAATGCTAAGGATACCTCGTGTGGTACTCTTGTGTGCACTGCGCTCTTTCTCTCTCTTCACCCCTATTTCCCCCTTCCCTTCTTTCTTCTCTTTCTTACCTTCCTTATTAAAAAGGCAGTTGACAAGAAGTACAACCCCACTTGGCACTGCATCCTGGGAAGACATTTTGTAGTTATGTGACACAGTGAAACCAAAAACCAAACACTGTATCTAATTCCTCCTGGGCCAAGTGGCTACTCTCCTGTTCAAATCTGGTTAAAAGCATGGACTGTGCCATACACCCAGTGATCCATCCAAAAGCAAAGATTGCAGCCCAAGTTCCAAATATTTGGGACTGAATCTTCAGCCTTGCTTAAGGGAATATCTCAATCTTTGAACTTTCATTTTAATCTTATATACTAATTTGTTGTGTTTATAAAATACTTAGCAAAGCCACTCACATTTGTCTTTATTTTCTATTCCATTACCTCTCTGTCCCCAGAAATTTTGGGAGTGGGTCCCAGCACCTACTTAAGATGCCAGTAATTTCACAAAATGGTTGTATACTCTTGGAGAAAGCAATTTCTTAGTAACTCTCTGTTTCTTTCTCTCTCTCAAATTTAACAAATATTTATTGGCCAATATTATATGTAAGGTAGAGAATTGAATATTTAGAGTTATCCCCCCAAAGAGATAGGAAATTATTTTACATTATTATCCTGCCTCTTCCCAGACCTAACAAGGTTTGATCCTTTTTGGTCTGTTTGGTCCGAATTTAGGATGACTCCCTTTTTCCATAAAGATGTCTTCTGGAATATTCTCTCTAGTCACTATGTAGTGCATGGATAACATCATCTGCAACCTTATTCCTTTTACCCATTGATCACCAGCTAGAAGAGTACTAGGTTGCCATGTTTTTACATCTCTCTGAAATGAGTCCTTCCCTCTGTATATCTTTTTGGGGAGAAGAGTAAATCACTCTTCTCTTCTTTTCCTACTCCTTTTACCCTTAATGTTAAAAATTTCTAAACCCAACAGACAATGTGGAAATATGCATTTTATTCTTTGCTTATGATGTTCACATATGCAGAAAAATCTTCCTTTTGCACATATAGCAACTACTACTAGCTGTATGCTAATCACTTGGAATGTGCTAGCTGCTCTAAATGCTTTTTATTATAAATATTTAAGATTTTCAGGAATCAGATAAGAAGTAATCATGCCCTTAATATCTATTTTTTGTTTGTTTGTTAAGTCTGCTTTGTCCTATTGTGAATGTGAAGAAATTCATTAGTTTTCTAGCACATTTTTATTTAGTGATTTCCTCACATGACACTTGTCTTCAAATCCTCCCACATTCCCTTTCAGCATCTGGCTCAGAAGGAGTTGTTATCCATTGGTCATGTTGTAAAGTTCAGACAAATATATTTGAAATTTAGGAAAGTTTTCCTGAAATATATTTCTCTGAGACTTTTCTATTTTAGAGTCACAAAGCAGTGCTTCTGCTCAGTCTACCATATGGATATAGGACGTTGTATTAACCTCCCAAGTGTGTTTTGCCAATGTTCTTGCCTGCCATGCTTAGCATTAAATGACCAGACAAAGTGTCAGATAATGAGGTCCTGGAGCTGTCAATCTGTTCGCTGGCATCTCAGGTAGGCTTATTGGCCCTTGGATTCACTGTGTTACTCTTGAGGGGAGGAAGAATGACAACAAACAGCAGCTGTAGGCATAACTAGGGTGAAATCATCCAAAGGGAAAAAATGGGAGTAATGTTATATCTAAACACAGATGCTCAATTTAATGAACTGCTGTTGAATGACAGTCATGGAAAATACGTTGTCAGAGGGGAAATAGAGACGGAGTGACTTAAATTTGAGTGAAACTTACAAGTTATCTATAGGGTAAAATTTTAAATCACAGAGAGCTGTAGCTTTGCAAAGAACCAACGCAAGTTGTGTCCAAAGTGAAATAGAGGGCCTTGAGACAAGTAATGTGGGAAGGACCTCTAGACTGCAATTTGAAAAAAAATCAAACCTTTTCAACACCTATGAGAGAGAGAGAGAGTGTAGGAGGTTTAGTTAACTTTTCCTGGAGGTAGCTGGGGCAGTGATTGTATCCGAGGTCAAAGCCATTCATCAAAGACAAATGCATAGTCATTTAATTTGACAAGTGCTTAAAATTACTCCCTGGCTTTTTAGTTACATTTGTACTTGTAATGTTCAATCCAAACTACATTTGAGGAGGTTTCTATCATGGCCTCTGGCTGAATACTGTAGGTCAGTCCATGAAAACTTTCAGTGGTCAGACAGGAAGAGAGTTGGACAAATAGCAACACCTAATATTCTAGACTTGGCAGAGGTAGGAGGACAGGTGGCAGAAATCTTTCATGCTGAAAAGCAGTCTGGAAGGTGACATTGAACACGGGTAATAGAGAAAGGTTTAACAGTCCAATTCCCCAATTTAGAAATGCCACTGAGAACCCAATGTTCCATAGAACAAGGATCAAAATTCTCAGTTAAAGGTGGTTTTGTATGTAGGAAAAAAAAAAAAGGTCATTGCTATAAATATCAGGTGGTTTATTGCATCTCATGCCAGAGGGATGATAATGAGAGCAGTATCATATTCTCAAAGGGTGAAAATGAATCTAGGGTATATAGCTCTACCAGAATCCCAGAAGTCTGGATGTTAAAACATAAATGTGGGGTCGTTAGCATTTTACAAGTGTAATTACCTTTAAAATTCAGACAAACTATGTAGGACTAATAACAGAAATGTATAATGCAGGGAGAACAATGTTCAGATTTTTGGACACTATTAGTGTCCTTCTTCTGGGCTTCCTGCAGGTGATTTTGTTATTTAAGGACATTGAAAAGATAGCTAAGAAAATCTAAAAAGAGAGAAAGCAAAAGAACTGGCAACAGTGATCTGGAATAGGAAGGAGGGAAGGAGTATTACGCAAAATTCAAGGTACAGAGTCAAACAGCCAACCCAAGTAGTCTGCAGCATTGGGAAGAAAACAGACTTCTAGGATGTGCCAGCTAGAGAAAGGTGGGAGGGAAGAATCAGATTGTCCTAGGGATGGAGCTGTAAGGAACATCCAAACTGCTAGACTGTGGTCCTCTGTGCTAGAAGGGGCAGAAACAGGAGTTCTAGATTATATTCAGATGCTGCCAGATAGCCACTGACTGATGGAAGCATTTGTTTTCCTTCAGTCTGGCTCCTTTTTATGTCTGGATTCTATTTTATTTTCCCCACAACTTGAGATGATTTAGGATTTTACGCCCAACTTCCCCCTTTTTGTCACTCTTTTTTTTTTCTTTATTATCTCTCACCTCTTGATCTGAGTAAAACCAGCCTAAAACTACTTTTAGTCTTTGGTATTTAAGCAGCTTCCAATTCTACAAGTGCTCTTTGGATTTCTATTATTTCTGTTCCAAGACATTGCTTTTAAAAATGCTAAAAAGCCACCAAGTGCTCTCTGTCGCCTGGACCCCTGGACCCTTTTTGGCATTTGTCACTTCTTTCCCTATGCTGCAGGGACTTTACTACAGTTCTTCCTTAACCAAATGCAGAACCCAGACACTGGGCACATTACATTCTTCTTCAGGAATTCTGTCCTAATCCTAGTGATTACATTCGTTCTCCTGGTCCCTCCCCCTCCCTCTATCTGT
The DNA here is from genome assembly GCF_048418805.1 of Vulpes vulpes. Classification (NCBI taxonomy): domain Eukaryota; kingdom Metazoa; phylum Chordata; class Mammalia; order Carnivora; family Canidae; genus Vulpes; species Vulpes vulpes. The sequence continues at coordinate 151,224,439 of NC_132780.1, forward strand.
GCTGCCCTCTGGTGGTTATGAACTGCCTCGTTCCTTCCATTCAACTATTTGGAATTTAATTTCTTAGTATCAACAAACAGCATAATTGTCAACAACAACAAACAATATAGATCATCAAGTGGTATGAACAACACAAAATTTCCGCTATTATGGAACTTGCTGTGAGTAATAACATAGATCTGAATATATGTCCAATTACAATAGAGATAATGGCTAACATGGAGAATATACAAAGCAGGGAAGAAAATATGAAATGCCTAGGAGGTTAAAATTTATGCGGTAGGCAATGTAGGCCTCTCTCAGGAAGTAACATTTGAATAGAAGCATGAGGAAGCCAGATGCCCAACATGTGGGCGGCATTCTAGACAGAGGTCAAGGGAGGCTCTGAGTTGATGGCAAGCTGTTCAAGGAACAGGAGGAGAGCCAGCTTAGTGGAAGAAGTGGTAGTGAAGGTTTCAAGTAGTAGAAGAGGACCTTAGATCATGGGGCTAGAGTGTGAAGGGTCCTTCTTGGTCACCGCACAAACTTTGGCTTTTGTTCTGAAAGAAGAGGGAAGCTTTAGGAGGGTTCTGGGCAAAGGAAGGGCATGACTATTTTACATTTCAACAGTCTGGTTGCTTTATAGAGAATATCTTGTGGCTTACAAATGTGAACAGACTTCCTTACCATTCTGAGATTTAAAACCCAGGTGCTTAGCCAAAAGGATGTGTAAATAAACTAATGAGATGGGTGACAAAATTGGTTAAACCCAGGCTAGTGAGTAAGACCTGTGGGTGTTATAGGATAATTGGGCTCCTTGAAGTATCAGAAGAAGATTTAAACATATAACCTAAACTCAGAGGTAAGAGTAGAATGGATGAGTCAGGTCAGGTCTTAGAAGTAATGCCTGCGGTAGCCCTTCTCCAACTTTATGGTCTCAGGACTATTTATATTCTTAAAAATTACTGAAGGCCTCAAAGAACCTTTGTTTATATGGGTTAAATCTATTGATATTTACCATAATTAAAATACCTTAAAAGTGTTTGTCATTCAGCATCAGGAAAATACAAATCAAAACCACAATGAGATATCATGGCATACCAGTCAGAATGGCTAAAATGAACAAGTCAGGAAACAACAGATGTTGGTGAGGATGCAGAGAATGGAGAATCCTTGTACACTGTTGGTGGGAATGCAAGCTGTATGCACTCTGGAAAACAGTAAGGAGGTTCCTCAAAAAGTTGAAAATAGAGCTACCCTATGACCCAGCAATGCAATTGCTGTGCAATTGTATTTACCCCAAATATACAAATGTAGTGATCCAAAGGGTCACCTGCTCATCAATGTTTATAGCAGCAATGTCCACAATAGCCAAACTATAGAAAGAGCCTAGATATCAATCAACAGATGGATGAATAAAGAAGATGTGGTATGTATATATAATGGAATATTACTCAGCCATCAAAAATGAAATCTTGTCATTTATAGTGATGTAGATGGAACTAGAGGATATTATGCTAAGCAAAATACATCAGAGAAAGATAATTATATGATCTCACTCACGTGTGGAATTTAAGAAGTAAAACAGGATCATAGGGGAAGTAAGGAAATAATAAAACAAGATGAAATCAGAGAGGGAGACAAACCATAAGAGACTCTTAATCATAGGAAGCAAACTGAGGGTCATTGGAAGGGAGGAGGGTGGGGGATGGGGTAACTGGGTGATAGGGTAACTGGGTGATGGACATTAAGGAGGCATGAAATGTAATGAGCACTGGGTATTATACAAGATGAATCACTGACCTCTACCTCTGAAACTAACAATACATTATATGTTAATAATTGAATTTAAATAAAATTTTTAAAAAATTAAAAAAAGAGGACAAAAAGATGTTAGTATGTTCACACAAACAATATATTTTTATAAATAGTAGCTATATTCTCCAAATAAAAACTTGAATTAGAAGAGTAGAATTGTTTTAAACATTTGCAAATCTCTTTAATGTCCATCTTACTAGAAAATAGTTAATTTCTTGTATCTGGTTTAGAACTTCATTTGTTGAAATACTGCACATGATGTGGCTTCTGGAAATTATACTATATAATCATGAGAGCATGAAGTGGAAAACATAACATCTTTTTTTGTTGTTAAATTATTTTTGATCTGGAGCTCATGAAAATAGGTCCGTAGATTACATTTTCAGAACCACTGTGGCAGAAAAAAAAGACAGATTGTATAGATAAGAATCCTTTACTTCCTTTTTTTTTTTTTTTTTTTTTTTTAAAGAATCCTTTACTTCCTTAATCCTAGTCATGTCTTTGGTTATTAGGGTAAGATATACCACTTTAAACCTAAATAAAACAGAATGATTATGGTAAAATTACTCTTGACAAGTACCATGAGCAAGTCCAAATTAATTTACAAATTACCTTTAGTTGTATACATTCTTTCTTCAAAGTATGAGATTTCTGGCAGCATATGGAGAGAGAAAGGGAAGCTCTGAAAAAGTCATAAAGATTTGGGTAAAACCCAGTTTCCTGGGGGTAATTATTGATAAGAGGTATTTCCCTCCACCCCCATTTTTACCCATGACTTAGGACAGAAGTTTAGCTAAGAAGGTGGTACTTCCTGTAATTCAGTGGACATGAGAGAGTCCCTAAACAAATTTCAAGTAGATCTCTGGATTCCAGCTCAAAGTCATACTCTAACATCTCAAATTAATGACGACAATACAATCTTTAATTCTACCTTTATGAATTTCTGAGGTAAATTTCAACAAATATCTTGTTTTAAATAAACTACAATACTACTTTTTTATCTTTTATATAAGAGATACATAAGAAAAAGTTTTCTACTTCAGAGGAAAAAAGCATCAGTTGCTATTGTAAAATAATCTTTATTTTAGTATATCAAATTTCAGGGGATGTTATATTTGGTAGTTTTTCCTTTAGACAATATTTCTTATATTATTAGTAATATTTGAACTATTAGTACTTTGCATTTGAAAAGTTTTAAAAGACTATAATTTTTCAAAATTAAAATAGTGACTCACTTAAATACAAAGTGTAATCAGAAGATAGCCAATATTTGGATATCATATTTATCCAGCTATTTTTGTGTCACATGGTGCTTCTACCCATGCACAACTTGATTGACATGAAATTTACTTTAACACTTACTTTGAATTTAATAGTTTACTTTTAATTCTTTGGTTTTATATTATGTAAGATGTATAGGCAAATAATGCATAGTTTAATATTTAGGCAATATTGTAGTAAAAATAGTCAGCATTGGAGAGAAGTGTGTCCTACAACATGATGAATCACAGCAGAGCTTATTTCTTTAAGCACATGCTAGCAAATATAATGCCCCTGACATGATGTATGCATATGTAGCCTCATGTGTACCTTATTCATTATCCATCCAAATCCTTGTCCCTCATCTCTCAACACCTCATGTTTCCTTGTCCTTAAATGCTGGGATGATAATAACAGCACTATTGTAGACCATGTTACTTTCTGAGAAACAAAAAGGAAATCACAGGGTGGTTAGCAAGCATTTTGGCAAGAGGAGGGGAAGCTTAGATAGAAACGTCTTTGTATGTCACAGCTGGGTCTCAGGAAGAGGAGGACAGCGGAAGAATAAAAGTTGAGGGTGGCTATTCAGAGGAGTTGATTCCTCCTCACAATAGTTGAGACAGAAATATTTCTTTACAGGGGTGCCTGGCTGGCTCAGTGGGTAGAGCATGCAACTCTAGATCTCAGGGTTGTAAGCTAGAGCTCCATGTTGGATGCAGAGATTACTTAAACTCTTAAAAAAAAAAAAGATTTCATTACAGTACTTGCCTTACACACATTTTGTATTTATCAGAAGCTGGGTTTGTCATAAGACAAGTTTCCTCTATCCTATCCTCAGTCCTCAATCTGTTAGGATATTTTCCCAGTACCTTGAAATATTGTTTCTGTGTTTATGAATTGATTGCTCTTTTTTCCCCCTATTTCCAGTATACAATCCTTGCCTGTTTTTGTTTTAAATCCAAGGGTTTAAGTAAATCAACTAGGCTAATTATTTTATTTCTCCTTCATTAAGATTTAAAGAAAAAATTATGGACTTCTGGTTTCTGCTTTAGCATGTAAGGAGCTTAGAAATCACCACTCTTAAGTTCCAGATAACATCATTATATGTTAACAAAACATAACAAAACCTGAAAGAATTAGAAAATGATAATAATCACCAACCAACAAACAAACAAAAACCTCTTGGAACTAGCAAACAACCATAGCAAGATTGCAGGGTACGAAATTAATATATAAAAATCATTTGCTTTATATGCAAATGATGAACAAGTGGATTTGAAATTAAAAACATAATACCATTTAAATTAACATCCCCCAAATGAAATTTTTAGATATATATCCAACAATGTATGTATAAGATCTATATGAGAAAAAAATATATAAAACTCATGAAAGAAATCAATGAACTATAAATGAAGAGATATTTTATGTTCATGGCTACAAAAACTAATTATTGTCAAGGTATCAATTCCTCCCAGCTTACAGGTTCAGTGGAATACCAATCAAATTCCCAGCAAATTTTTCTGTGAATATTGACAAACTAATTCTAGAGTTTGTATGAAGACAAAATACTAAGAATAGCCAGCACAATACTGAAAGAGAAAAACAAATTGGAGGACTGACCCAACTTGAAAACTTACTGTAAAGCCAGAGTGATCAAGACAGTGTAATACTGGTGAAAGAACAGGCAAATATATCAATAGACCAGAATAGAGAATCCAGAAATTGACCCACATTAATATAATTAACTGACCTTTAACATAGGGGCAAAGCTATAGAATGGAGCAAAAATAGTCTTTTCAAAAAGTGACATTGGAACAACTGGACACCCACATGAAAAAAATGAATCTAGACACAGACTTTATTCCCTTTATAAAAATTAACTCAAAATTGATTGCAGATATAAACATAAAATGCAAAATTATACAACTAGAAGATAATGGATCAGAAAACATAGATGACTGTGAATATGGTGATGACTTTTTAGATACTAACACAAAGGCATGATCCTTCAAAGAAAGATAAACTGGGCTTCATTAAAATTAAACATTTCTGCTTTGTAAAAGACACTGTCAAGAGAAAAAAGACAAGCCACAAACTGGGAGAAAATACTTGCAAAAGATACTTCTTACAAAGAACTCTTATCCAAAATACACAAAGAAATCTTAAAAGTCAGGAATAAGAAAACAAACAACCCGACTGAAAAATGAGCCAATGACCTTAACAGACACCTCACCAAAGATCTATTGATGACAAAGAAGCATATGAAAAGATACTATGCACCTATTAAATGGCCAAAATCCTGAACATGACAACCCAAAATGCTGCTGAGGTTGTAGAGCGACAGGAATTCTCATTTCTTCCTATTGGAAACACAAAGTGGTGCAGCCACTTTGAAAGAGGTTTTGGTCATTCCCTACAAAAGTAAACATACCCTTATGAGATGGTCCAACAATCCTGCTTCTTGGTATTTACCCAAAGAAGCTGAACACTTATGTCCACACAAAATCCTGCACATAGATCCCTATAGTAGCTCTATTCATAGTTGCCAAAACTTGGAAGTAATCACAATGTCCTCACATAAATAAACTATGGTATAACTGCATAATGGGATGTTATGCAGGGCTAAAAATAAATGAGCTTAGGGGTGCCTGGGTGGCACAGCTGTGTTTTTGGCTCAGGTCGTGTTCTCAAGATTGAAAAATCAAGCCCCCACATTGGGGTCTGTGCTCAGCAGGGAGTCTGCTTAAGGATTCTCTTTCCCTCTCCTTCTGCCCTTCCCTTCTATGTGTTCTCTCTCTCTCTCAAATGAATCTTAAAAAAAAAAAAAATGAAATGAGCTTAGAAAAGACATGAGTAACTAAAATGTGTATCCTAAATAAAAGAAGCCTGTCAGAAAATGCTACATACTGTCTGATTCTAGCTACAAGGCATTTTGGAAAAGGCAAGAACTGTGGAGATACAGTAAAAAGATAACTGTTTGGAAGGTGTTAGGGAAGGGAGAAGTAAATAGGAGGAGCAGTGAGGATTTTTAAGGCAGTGAAACCATTTGTTTGACTCTGTGCTGGTGGAACATATCATTATACATTTGTCCAGACCTATAGAATGTACACCATCAAAAGTGAACCATACTTTAAACTATGGACTTTGGATTTTAATGATGTGTCTGTGTCAGTTTTGCTTCATCAGTTGTAATGAACTTACTAATCTGTAAGATGTGGTTAATGGGGAAGAAATGTATACGTGGGGACAGGAACATGTGGGAAATCTCTGTAGCTTCCACTCAGTTTTGCTGTGAACCTATAAAACTGCCCTAAGAAATAAAGTAAAAAAAATTTTTTAATTATGACACTTGTGTGAAAATATCCTAATGTCCTCCTCATAGCATTGTGTTGCACATTTCCTGAGCCACACAGCCCACGTTGAAAACTCTATCCAAGAAAACTGAGTCAAGAATTTACAAGTGCTCTACAAGATCTGCCATCACACTACTCTGCTTTCTATTATATCCCAAAGCTAGCTTTCCTATGTACTCAGTTGATCATGTTAGGAAAGGCTTTTTTTTTTTTTTCTTCTAAGTATATCCGTAGAATACTTGACTGCTAGCAAGGGTTCCATGGAAATATCAGAAAGGGAGACAGAACATAAAGACTCCTAACTCTGGGAAACGAACTAGGGGTGGTAGAAGGGGAGGAGGGCGGGGGGTGGGAGTGAATGGGTGACGGGCACTGGGGGTTATTCCGTATGTTGCTAAATTGAACACCAATAAAAAATAAATTTAAAAAAAAAGGGTTCCATGGGAGGTCTCAAGAAGTCTTGACTAAGGAGATGGGAGGTTTAGCCTTCTCTTGATATGATGGGTGGGGCACTGTTGGCAATGACAGAACTTGACAGAGCATCTCCAGCTCATAGGTTAGTCCTACATTGTTTTCCTCCTATAAAATACTAAGATTTGTCTCTGTCCCTTGAGACTCTGTTAAGGTACAATGCATGTGTGCCATTCCCTTTTTTTCTCAGTATACAAATGGTCATAACACATTTTTATCAAGTTCCCAGAAATGATCAGCTCTGGGAGTCCAGTTTAAAGAGTTAATGCAGGCCTCCAGAACCAATGTCAATTTAGGGAAATTAAGGCAGAGAAAGAAGCCTGTATTAAAGTTGTGCCTACGAGCTTATAAGTTCTGTGAGAACCAGAAAATTGTTTCCCTTATCCTCCCAAAGATCTATCTGGAATAGTGTCATGAACATGTTATCACTCAATAAATAGGTATTGTGTGTATGAATGATTTGTTTGGTAACCAATAATTATAGTTTTTTTTGTGTGTATTATTTACCACCTCCTTCCAAAAGAGAAATAAAGCAGCTAAGCACATAACAGAGACTTTAGCAAATTAGAGCTTTTAAATCCTAGTTCTTGGAATATTTGCTCTCATCATAGTTTTATACTACTTGTTAGGTTGGGGTAGACTAGGTCCACAGGTAGTAAATATAGATAAAGAGATCTCTGTAGACTGCCAATAATGGTTAAATCAGATGAAGTTGCAGAAACACAGGAATCAAAAGCAGAATAAAGAAAGTAAAATGATAGAACCTAAACATATTTGTGATGATAAACAGTTTTGTTATAGCTACTCTTTGGTGGCTCTTATGGCCCATTGGCTTTATTTCTCATTATACAATTTATATCATCTTATATCACTATTCTAAACCCAGTGGGCAAAATAAGAAGAGCTTAAATAGTACCAAAATGTTCTGAGACAAAAAAAATTAGGTAGTGGCTAGACACCTATTTAAATGTTTATGCCTGAAGACTGATACTATATTGCATTTATTTTTTAAAGGTTTTTTTTTTTTATTTATTCATGAGAGACATAGAGAGGCAGAGACCTAGGCAGAGAGAGAAGCAGGCTCTATGCAGGGAGCCTGATGTGGGACTCGATCTCAGGACTCTGGAATCACTCCCTGGGCTGAAGGCAGGTGCTTAACCGCTGAGCCACCCAGGCATCCCACTATATTGCATTTAAATGTCACATGAGAAAAAAAAATGAAGGGAATTTTAGTGGAATAGTGATACTAGTTTGAAAATTTAAAACAAAACACCTCTTTAAAATCTTTTCCCCAAATACAAACAGCATGTGAATTTAGTAAATTATATAGTTTCTAAAACTAATGAAATGTAATTATAATGCTTCCCTTTTGTGTAATACTTCTTACTTTAAATATTTCCTTATTACCCACTTAATATTTTTGCCAGGAGGGATATTATTTTTCTTTTCTTCAGCTTTACAGAGGTATAATTGGTGTATAAGATGCTGCACTCAATCAATACTTACAATTTGACGTATGGACATACATATACATTTGGACATATGTATATATTTATGTGAATTGAGATAATAAATACATAACCTCCAAAAGTTTCTCTGTGTCCTTCTTTCTGTGATAAGAATACCTAATATGCATATAAAATAAAAGAGAATATTTATATTGGTCTCTGCCCTTGGTTTCTGGTACAGAGCTTTAAAACCCTTGTTTCAAACCTTAAGTGATAAGAGCACTAGGAGCACATTTCATACTATTTGGTTTTTGAGCCTGATTCCTGACACAGAGCTCCTAAATCCTTGGGACTTCTTCAATGATAGGAGCATCTTTTGTTTTAATGCGATGCCTCTTGGTGGGCTCCTAGAGAGTTTACAGGATTGGGGCTGGTTACTAGAAAGACCAAGCAAAAATTTAGAAAGTTGAAACTTTCAGCCCCACACCTGGGAAGGTGTGAGGGGCTGTAGATTGAGGTGATAGTTGTGCTTACTTAACAAAGCTTCTGGGGAAAAACAGCAACAACAACAACAAAGCTTCTGTTAAATATCCCAAAACTATGGGATTTGGAAAGCTTTGGATTGGCAAATATAACCATGTTCTGGGAGAGTGGTGATTTCCAACTCTTTAGGGACATAATCCATGCTAGGGGCCCTTCCAGATCTTGCCATACATATCTTATCATCTAGCCATTCATCTTTATCTTATTATATAACAAATCGATCAACATATGTGTTTCCCTGGGTGCTGTAAGCTGTTCTAGCAAATGATCAAACCTAAGGAAGGAGTCCTGGGGACCTCCTAAATTTATAGCTGGTTGGGCAGAAGCACAGATGACAACCTGGGATGCGATGAGGCTTTTGAAGAGGGAGGGCAGTCTTACGGGACTGAGCCCTTAGCCTGATGGTAGGCACTAACTAATATCAGAATTAAATTGATCCATAGGACATCTGACTGGTGTCAGAGAATTTCTGGCTATAAAAAAACCCCACACATCTGGTATCAAGAGTGTTGTGAATGTAAGTAAAGGGGAAGCACAGAAGTTTTCTTAGACAATGAGGTCTACCCTTTTAACAAATTTTAGAGTGCACAATACCTTATTGTTAACTAGGCACTATATGGTGCAGTAATCTCTGGAACTTTCTCATCATATGTAACTATGTTTATACCCATTGGACAACTCCCTATTTGCCCTTCCCCTATCCATCATTCTATTGCCTACTTCCATATGTTTGCTTATTTTAGATGCCTCATTAAGAAGAATCATGCAGTATTTATACTCTGTCATGGGCTTCTTTCACTTTTCAGATCTTCCAGGTTCATCCATGCTATCACATATTGAAGGATTTCCTTCTTTTTTTCAGGCTGGATAATATTCCATTGTATACACATGCCATGTGTTTATCCATTCATCTGTTGATGGATTTTTGAGTTGTCCCCATATCTTAGCTATTTTGAATAATGCTTCAAGGAACATCAGAATGCAGATATCTCTTTGAGATCCTACTTTTAAATCTTTTGGACAAGTATCCAGAAATGGTATTGCTGGATTATATGGTAATTTTATTTAAAATATTTTGATGAGCTTTCAAAGTAGCTGAATCATTTTTACACGTTTTCCAATTTAATAATATAAATATTTTCTACCCCCCCCACTAGGTTGTTGACATTCTGCCTATGATCTCTTTCTTCCTCTGTTTCTTTTTTCTTCCTCCTCCTTTTTTTTTCTTCATATGCTTCATCATCTTTTTTTCTCATCTTCTTTTCTTGCTCTCACTATAGAAATAGTGGCTGTTGAAATCGTTGGTGTTCCTTGGCTTGTAGCTGAATACTTCCAATCTCTGCTCCTCTCTTTACGTGGTATCCTACCCTCTTTCCCTGTCCATCACATCTCCTGCTCTTTTCTCTTTAAGGGCAGCAGCCACTGAATGCAGGACCTACTGTTGGTTCACAACCCTCTCAAGGTTCGCAGGCATAATCTGCAAACTGCCTCTGCACTCAGAAGTCAGAGAGATGGAAGAAAAGAGGCAGGCCACTCAAATGTCTTTCCATATACATCTTGGCCTCACAAGGCCTTATTTGTGATCATCCACTCCTTAGCTTCCCATTGTCTGAGACATAGGGTGAATCTCTTTAGCACTGACTGCTATGTGAAAGGCTTTTCCTTAAAGACTGCTGTATACACTGTTAGGAGCTATTGCTGTGTGGAAGTATATTAAGTTTCTGTCCCCTTCCAAAACCAAGGCCAAAATCCTAGCATTCTCCCCTTTTGTTGACTCTGCCGTAGTATCTGACTCATCACCTTCCAGAGTCATAGACACCTCTAACTCAAATGGTTGTCTTACTTAGGAGATGCCCAGAGCTTTAATCTACTTTGCTAGTATTTTTGCCTCCAAGAGATGGCTTGCTGCTCTGATTCACAATATGATACATGCCCTTTCTTTACCAGACAGTGTAAGGGATGGGGGCACTGAGCCAGGTGGGCATTAAAAGTCATCCAAAACCCCAAAATCCCTACAAAGGCTTGAACTTTTTTTCACATTCTTAGGGTTGGATAGGCTTATAGACCTTATCAATTATAGCATTTGAGGCAACATGAGTCTTACCTAATCAGACAACTCCCATCACTTTGTAGTGATACCTGGGCTTTGAATTTCTGTGGGTTCACTACCCATCCTCTATTTTGCAGATGTTCTAGTAACGCCTGCAGGATGTCCTGCAGCAGAAGCAAATATTCACAAGTTAACATTACATCATCAATGGAATGGGCCTATTTTGCTGATGTGAAGAAAGAAGAACAGAGACAGGTCTCAGGCTACTACTTCATCATATATTGTGGGGCTATGCAGGTAGCCTTTGGAGATTACCTGAAAGGTTTGTTAGTATCCCTACCACATAAAGGCAATTTTTTAAAAAGAATTTATTTATTTATTCATGACAGACACAGAGAGAGAGAGGCAGAGACCTAGAAAGAGGGAGAAGCAGGCTTCATGAAGAGAGCCTGATGCGGAACTCAATTCTGGGACTCCAGGATCACGCCCTGAGCCAAAGGCAGACACTCAAATGCTGAGCCACCCAGGCGTCCCAAGGCAAATTGATCTTAATTATCAGAAACATGAACTTGTCAGTATTTTCCATGAATCTTCTTGAAGTGCTTTTGTAGGAACTTTTTGCCAAAACAGAGTAAAACAATAACTGTCTGCAAATGACAGAAGACTTAAAAATGGCCATGGTTAAGGATCTCATGAGACTTCATTTTACTGCAGTTGACAAAAGAATTTGATTATTTCTTTGAGATACATTTTCAAGGACCATGATACTAGGGCATACAAGTTTTTTGGGTTTTTTTTATTTTTTTATTTTTTATTATTATTTTTTTAATTTATGATAGTCACAGAGAAAGAGAGAGAGAGGCAGAGACACAGGCAGAGGGAGAAGCAGGCTCCACGCACTGGGAGCCCGACGTGGGATTCGATCCTGGGTCTCCAGGATCGCGCCCTGGGCCAAAGGCAGGCGCCAAACCGCTGCGCCCCCCAGGGATCCCCAGGGCATACAAGTTTTAAGGAATTTCATACAAATATTCTCTAAAGAAAGTTTAACATCACTTTTTTTTTTTTAAAAGATCTTATCTATTTACTCTTGAGAAACACAGAGAGAGAGGCAGAGACACAGACAGAGGGAGAAGCAGGCTCCACACAGGGATCCCAACGTGGGACTCCCTCCTGGGTCTCCAGGATCACGCCCCAGGCTGAAGGTGGCTCACCACTGAGCCACCCAGGCTTCCCTACATCACTTCTTAAACAGCTTTATTTTTTTTTAATTTTTATTTATTTTTGATAGGCACACAGTGAGAGAGAGAGGCAGAGACATAGGCAGAGGGAGAAGCAGGCTCCATGCACCGGGAGCCCGACGTGGGATTCGATCCCGAGTCTCCAGGATCGAGCCCTGGGCCAAAGGCAGGTGCTAAACCGCTGTGCCACCCAGGGATCCCCCTACATCACTTCTTATTTGACAATGCTTACTTGGCTCTTTTAATAGTGAGGACTCAGTTCCTTAAGTAATCAAAGATCTGGTAAAAACATAGAATCTTTGTTTCCTAGGCAGATTACATTAAAGGTAAAGAAAAGCCTTTGTTTATAGTTTCTTATCAGACCAATACTCTAAGAAACCTTTCTTCTTTTAACAGAGAGATAACCAAATTCTAATTTTGCACCAGTGTGTGTTTGATATTAAACCTCTTTTTATTTTCTTTTTAACTTACATGAATCATCCCAATATTAGCTTGACAGCACATAAAATTCCTTTCTCAATATTCCTTTCCTACAAACCCTCTATAGCTTCAGCTCTTCTACTATTCCAATTTGAGCTTCAGCCTCTAGCTGGTTATCAGTGTCCAGGTGAATGGTCTACAGTAGAGACCAGCTTGCTGCAGATGGTCCACAATATCTCATATATGGGCCACCACTCCCCACGTAGAGGGTGATGGCCAGTTTGGGATTTCTTCTGTGAATGCCTCTTCCAAGGCCAAATTTTTTAGTCTCCTGGCTGGCTTACCAATTATTGGCTTATAATCCTCTCAGAAGCATCCTGGGTAGAAGGTATAAAACCATCCTCTTTACTCAAAGGAGAGGCAAGAAAGAGCCCACTCCAGGTTGGCATATGACAGTTTTAATAAGCAAAGGAAAGTTCCATATGAGATCTAGAGTGGCTGGCTGTAAGGTGATTGGATTCCCACACTCACATGCTAAATCTTAAAAGTTTATAAAGAGGCCTTAACTGGATTCAGTCACATATACTGTGCAGGTGTTGTCAACACCAGCATCATTGCCTTGGAGCAGCCTCTGGAAGCAGAGAAGACAAGAGGATCCCATATTCTGAGGACTGGGTAGGGAGTGAGGTGCCCCTGAGTGCCTGGGTCCAGCTCTGAGGTCAACTGGCAGTCATGTCTTTTTAATGATTTTCCCTAACACCCAATTTAGGTAATTCCAGAATAATTTCATTCCATTATCCTTAACTTAGTTAGATCTCCAAAGGCCTATTTCCAAATAAGGTCACATTTACAGATATCAAGGTTAGGATTTGGGCATATCTTTTGGGGAACACTGTTCAATTCACTACACACATGTAAGCCATTATTATTATTATTATTACTATTATTATTATTAAATTATTTTATCCCTATAGGTCAGTACTAATTCAAAACATGTCTCAGTCATTAGGCTATATTAGATTTTCTCGGTATATAATGTAATAGCAGTCTGCATATGCAGATTCCACTTTAATTCAGAAAAACATGGCTCCATTATGTCCTGAATATTTTTTTCTTATTTCTGATTTATTTCTCGGTAAAAGTACCAATTATCTGTTTGTCAGATATCCTCTCACTTTTATACCATTTTTGCTCCTGTCTTCTATTTTATTGACTTCATTGTCAGCTGTGTATTTTATATTTAGCTATTCCTAAAGATGTTTTGTTTTTCATTAAAATTTACTGATGTGTAGTTGCATACATTAAAATGAACACATTTTATGTGTTTTTTTTTTTTTCCCACAACTCTATACACCTACATAACCACCACAATCAAGATATAGGACATTTCCATCAAGTTTCCCTCCTGCTCCTTGCAGTCAGTCCCCATCCTTCAGTACCCATTCTTTTTCCAAGGTAAACACTGATTTACTTTTTACTACCCTAAATTAAATGTATCTTTTCTAGAATGTCATGTGAATAGAATCCTATAGAGGCATATTGTTTTGTGTCTAATTTTTTTACTCAGCATAATGTTACTGTGTTCATCCATGTTGTCCATCAAAGATTTATTCTTTGATATTGGTGAATATATTCCATTGCATAGATACACTACATTTTAAAAATCCAGTCCAGCATTTGGCTATTATGAATAAAACTTTTATATAAACATTTATGTTCCAGTCTTTGTGTGCACATAGTTTCTCATATCTTTTAAGTAAAAATCTAAAGTGAAATTGCTGGGTCATATGCTAAGTAAATTTTTCATTTTATAAGTTTTTGCTGATAATGAAGTTGCAAAGATCATTATGTTTTCTTATAAAGTTTTAATTTTTTCAGGGGTGCCTAAATGGCTCAGTTGGTTGGGCTTCTGCCTTCAGCTCAGGTCATGATCTCAGAGTCCTTGCTCAGTGGGGAGTTTTCTTCTCCCTCTCCCTCTGCTTCTCCTCATTACTGGTGCACTTGTGTTCTCTCTCTCTCTCTCTCTCCCTGTCTCAGATAAAAAATAAAATCTTTAATTTTTTTTCAGTTACAAGCATATAGGTTTATTTATTTATTTATTTTTAAAAAATTTTTATTTATTTATGATAGTCACAGAGAGAGAGAGAGGCAGAGACACAGGCAGAGGGAGAAGCAGGCTCCATGCACCGGGAGCCCGACGTGGGATTCGATCCCGGGTCTCCAGGATCGCGCCCTGGGCCAAAGGCAGGCCCTAAACCGCTGCGCCACCCAGGGATCCCAGCATATAGGTTTATAATCCACTTGGTAGTAATTTTGGCATATGGTGTGAGTTAAAAAATAAAATCTTTTAATTTTTTTCAGTTACAAGCATATAGGTTTATAATCCACTTGGTAGTAATTTTGGCATATGGTGTGAGTTAAGTATATTTTTCATTTGGAAATCCAGTTATTCCAGCATCATTTGTTGAAGACTGTCATTTTACATACAATTACCTTTACATCTTTGTTGAGTATTAATTCACCATTTGTGTTGGGTACATTTCTGAATACTCTTTTTTTCCTTGTTTTCTTATGTCTATTCCTATGCTCCTTTATACTGTCTTGATTACTGTAGCATTGTAATAAATATTAAAAACAAGTAGTTCAAGTCTTCCAAATTGATGCTTTATTTAAAGGGTTTTGGCTCCTCTAGTCCCCTTACATTTCTATATGCATTTTATAATCAGCTTATCTACTGGGGGAAAAAAACAGCTTGCATTTGAATGGGCTTATGTGGAATCTACAGAGGAGACTTAACATCTTAACAGTTTGAAACTTCTGACCCACGATCATTCATTTAGGTCTTCTTATTTATTCTCAGCAGTGTTCTGTTGCTTTGCATGGATAATAATTACATATATTTAATTAAAATATTCCTAAATGTTTATGACTGTGAAGATTTTGTGATAGTTATTTTAAGTTCAATTTTTAACTATTACTAGTATATACATGATTTTGTACGTTAATCTTGAATCATGTGACATTTTAAACTCTTGTTAATTATAATATCTTTTAAAAAGATTACTTACAATTTTCTATATACATAGTCATGTCATCCTTGCATAAAGACAATTTTCAGTTCCGTATTTTCAAGTTATATGTATTTCATTTATTTTTCTTGGGTTACTGTACTGGCAAGTTCCTCTAACAAAACTTTGGATCAAAATAAGT
Source organism: Vulpes vulpes (assembly GCF_048418805.1). NCBI lineage: Eukaryota > Metazoa > Chordata > Mammalia > Carnivora > Canidae > Vulpes > Vulpes vulpes. The sequence goes on from NC_132780.1 coordinate 151,240,232, forward strand.
TTACATCTCTATGCCTTGTCCACAGTCTTAAAGGACAACACATTCAGTGTTTCATGTAATGTTTTTCCTTGTAATGTCTTTGCTTGATTTCGCTATCAGGATAATACTAGCATGGTAAAAGGTGTTGGGAATTGTTACTTCCTCTCTGTTACTGTAAGAGTTTGTAAAGTATCAGCATGATCTATTTCTTAAATGTTCGAAAGAATTCTCCAATGGAGCAGTCTGACATGAATTAATTCATTGTAAGAAGATATTTCATTATGAATTGAATTACTTTTATTGATATAGGTGCATATTCTCTTTTACAATTGAACTAATTTTGGTAGTTTGTATTTTTCATATAATCTATCCCTTTCATCTTAGTTGTAAAATTTATTGGCATAAAGTTCATAATATTTCTTTATTTTCTTTTAATATCCTTAAAATATGTGGCAATATATTGGTAATTTCTTTCTTCCATTATATTGGTCATTTGTGCTTCTGTTTTTATTTTTTTAAGATTTATTTATTTATTTATTTATTTATTTATTTATTTATTTATTTATGAGAGAGAGAGAGAGAGAGAGAGAGAGAGAGAGGCAGAGACACAGGCAGAGGGAGAAGCAGGCTCCCTGCCGGGAGTCTGATGCGGGACTGGATCCCGGGACTCCAGGATCGCGCCCTGGGCCGAAGGCAGGTGCCAAACCACTGAACCACCCAGGGATCCCCCTGGTTTTCTTTTTAAATGAACAATCTAGTTAAGAATTCATCAATTTTATCAATCTTACCTGAAGACCAGTTTTCAGTTTCATTATTTTTCTCTAGTATTTTTTGTCTTCCATTTCATTGATTTCTGCCCTATATTATTTACTTTCTTCTGCATATTTTGTGTGCTCTTCATTTTCTGGCTTCTTAACATTGAAGTTATAAGCATTGATGTTCTTTTAAAATATAATTATGTAAAGCTATGAATTTCCCCCTAAACATTGCTTTAGCTGTATGCCATAATTATATACCACAATTTTTAATATGTTTTTCATTTATATTTAAGTATTTTCAAAAAAAATAAAATATTTTCTACTTTTTCCCTATGATTTCTTTTTAACGCAGTTGCTGTTTTGTATATACTTTGTAATGTCCACATATTTGAGTTTTTTCTAGATACTTTTATGCTGTTCATTGCTAATTTAATTTCATTTTGATGGCAAACATATTCAATGTGATTGCAATTATTAAATTCTCTAAAACCTGTCTTAGGGCCCAGGGTATTGTATGTCTTGGTGAATTTTCTGTATGAACCAGAGCACAATGTGCATCCTGCTACTTTCCTGGACTTTCCTATAAATGTCCTCAGGGTCAAGTTGGCTGAGTGAGATTACCAAGATCTTTTATATCCTTATTGAATTTCTAACTACTTGTTTACTAAATTACTGAGAGAGGAGCACTGATGTGTCCAAACAGCTTTGTGGGTTTATATATTTCTCTTCTCAGCTCTGTCAGTTTTTGCTTTATATATTTTGAAGCTCTATTTTTTAAATGAATACACATTTCAGTTTACTTCTTGTTAATAAATTGACATTGCAATAATTATGAGATATTTCTTATTCTTGGTAATATTTTTTATTTTGAAATCTATTTTGTTTATATAATAAAGTCATTCCATCCTTAGTGTTTGCATGTTATATATTTTTTCGTTCTTTCACTTAACATCTATCATTATGTTTAGAGTAGATTTCTTTTCTTTTCTTTTTTGTTTTTGTTTAAAGTAGATTTCTTATGGACAGCATACAGTTTTGTATCTGTGAGCTTATGGATTTTATCAAATTTGAAAAAAATATTTGTTGCTCTTTCAAGTATTTTTTTCTACTCAAATTCTACTTTTTTATCTCCAATTACAAATATGTTAGATCACTTCAGACTACTTCATAAGTCACTATTATTTTTTAAATTATTTCTGGTATTTCATTTTTAATAGTTTACATTACTATGTGTTCAAGTTCTGTCCTTTTCCCCCATTAATGTCCTAGCGTTAATCTTACCCAGTGAATTTTTGCTTCAGATATTTGTCATCCTAGAAGTTACATTTTTTATCTTTTATGTCTTTCATTTCTATCCTGCCTTTGTTTATGCTTTTCTTTCCACACTTAAACATAGTTATAACTGCGCTAACATCCTTTTATGTTAATTTCATCACTTTTGATCCTTCTGAATCTATTTTTATTTGATAACTTTTCCCATATGTATGGATGACATTTTCATGCTTGTTGATATGCACATTAATTTTGATTGGATGCTGGCATTACATACTTTATGCTATTGAGTGGCTGGTTTTGTGGTCTTATTTTCAGTGTTGGCTTGTTATCTAGTTGATTATTTTCAATATGAACTTTTTGAATCCTATTTTTAATTTTGTTCAGATTAAATCTAGACTAGTTTTTTGCACTAGGGATAGTTAGGTGCTCTAATTGGCATGCCCTGAGAGATCCACAGAATTTTTTCAATTTAGCTGATGGGAATTCAAACGAATTTTGGTTCTTTGAGAGCTATAAGGGTTATTTACTTAAAGATCACTAGTTGCCCATTGTTTGACCTTATAGAATTGAACCCACAGAGGTATATCTTTTGATACAACAAGAATTCTATGTGACATCATGGTGACTTCTGGAGTTCATTTTTTTGTCTAACTCTCCCCAGTCTGGAATTTAGTCCTGCAATTTCCAGCTACCTGAGGTTTCCTGAAATCTAATCTTGTGTCCACTCTACCTAGTGAAACCAGCATGATCTGCACTGTAAAACTTGCTTTCGGGCAAGTTTGACTGTAAGTCTTCCTTTATTTTCCTTCTTGTAGGGATCACATTCCTGCACTGGTTGTCATCCAGCAAATAAAAACTGTTATTTTATTAATTTTATCTAGTTTTCTAATTAAGATGACACAATAAATTCATTCATTGCTATCTCATAATGCTATTATCTCATTGCTATCTCATAATTGCTACTGTCTCATTGCATATTCCCAACTTTTCTTTAATTTTTCCTGTGTATTTTTCAAATCCTATAGCTGTTTAACTATATTTTCTTTTATCTGAGTTTGTTTTCAACTTCTTTGAATTTCTGTTTTCTTCAGAAAGTCTTTCACTAAAATGCATTTATCTATTTTTCTTGCTATTTCTTCTAACAAATTTCTATAACATTTATCTTGTTATTTCTTTCTACTTTTTTGAAAAGGGGGAGGCAGATGGAGTAGTATTTAAGCTTTTATTTCATATCATATGTTTTTGCTTTTAATTAATAAAAGATAAAAGAGATTCTGTTTGGAAGTTCTGGGTTTTTTTTTGGTCTGTCTTCCTTCCTTCCTTCCTTCCTTCCTTCCTTCCTCCTTCTTCCCTTCCTTCCTTCCTCTCTCTCCCTTCCTTCCTTCCCCTCCCTCTTTCTTTCTTTCTTTCTTTCTTTCTTTCTTTCTTTCTTTCTTTCTTTCTTTCTTTCTTTCTTTCTTTCTTTCTTTCTTTCCTTCCTTCCTTCCTTCCTTCCTTCCTTCCTTCCTTCCTTCCTTCCTTCCTTCTCCAGACTTCTTTAATGATGATCAGAGGTACAACTTGGGATAGCAGTGAACTTGGTCATTTAGTCTTGAAACGGCTTTCTTACTAACTTTGACATGTTCTCTGGTTTGGAATTGACTTCTTGATCCATGTTGCTACATTTCACTTTATATCAGCATATCTCACAGAGGGTAGGTTTGCAGTGAAACTTGTGTCTTGAAAGTTACAGATGTTTGGTTTGTATTTTATTCATTCCTGTTCATTTCACATTGGTGATCAGTTGCAAAGTTAATTTCCTCTAATTTTGATTCCCCACCCAATTCACAGCCATCCAGTTTATCTGATTTACATGTCCAGATCAGAAACATACTCAATGAAATGATATGATAAAGACTTTACCTCTTTTTCCCGTTCTCTTTCATTCCTACCTGTCATAGATTCTTCAGTCAGGCAACTTATGAATTTTTCCTGTGGATTACTTGTTATATGTTTGTTATATGTCCTTTTATTCTGAATTAAAAGATTATTGGTTGGGTTTCTTGATAATTGCTTCTTCAAAAAAAGCTAAATCCTATTGAGATTTGGAGAGGTAAGTACAAATTTTTCTGTTCTTTTGTATTTTATCCACATAGTTGGAGATTTTTATATTTGTGGCCTGTGTAGATAGATAGATAGATAGATAGAGGATATATATATATATATATATATATATATATATATATCTTGATATAATCCTGAGGGGTGTATATGTATATGTGTGGGTGTACAATTGGTAGATATATAATTATATAAGTATACAGTATGATATAATATAGATATATGTTTGTAGATACACAATGTTTGAGTTTTTGTTTGGTTGATACTTTGAGTCATATCTCTTAATCCCTGACATGTCCAACTGTTCTATGTTAGGACAAATGTGGGGTTATATTTTTGCACCACAAACTATGGTATATATAATGGATGAGAAAAATCAAATTAGATATAGAATATCTTTAAAATATGACTTATTTTACTTTTGTCAGATAACATTTTGTGAGTCACATACATTGCCAGACACAGGAAGAAAGTGAAGTTAATTGCTTTTCTCAATTTTGAGATATCTTTACACAGTTAAAGCCATACTTTTAAATGAATACTCTATTTGTGTGTGCATGTATAAGAGTAAGAAATGGGGAATATAAGTTGCCTCAGCTGCATTAAGGAAGATGTCAGCAGAGCTTCCCTTTAAGGTCTTGTGGTTTTTATTTGTATTATCACAGGTTGTGAATTCACTCTGATATGTTCTTTAGAGACATGACAGAGTCACCTTATCTGTTGTATACTCCAACTTTAACTTCTTCAACATTAACTAATCATTCTTCCTCTGGTTTTGAGAACAGAGTTCCTTGTATCCTCAACTGCTGGGATCTTCTTAAAGAAAACATGTGAATCAGAGGTTATTTAGCTATCAGAATCTTAGGATTATTTATTATCCAAAAGAATACTCCCATGCCCTGGTGTGGGGATATGTCCTGATCTAGCTTTCTTAACTTCCAAGGGCCTTTCCCTTTTTTATTTCTGAAAGGCCATGGTCAGCCACTATATATGGTGACTCTATATTATATATCTCAAATCATAAATTACCTAGGTTTTGTAGTCAAGGTAAGAAAAGCAACTATTCTTCTATTCCATTTATATCTTTGTTCCCGAGAGAAGCTAAATGGTCTCTAATTGAGCTATCCTCAAATGAAAGTTTTATAATGCAGTTGTTGGGTAAACAAGACAAACAGAACCCAGAGAATAAACATTATGTTAATGTCTAGCAACCCAGATTAAGGATCCTGAGCAATGGCTGGGGGAAGCAAATTAGAGTTTTTGCTAGTGTTTGAGCTCCTCCCAATTTTGTTTCAAATTTCAGCATATTCATATTTACTATCAAGCCTAGAGTAAGAGTGAACAAAATTTAAATGATTTTTATTAGTTTTCCACAATTATACACAAGTGATGGATTAACAATGGAAGATTTATGTTTGGATGTAGAAGAGTAAATTTTTACAAAATTGACGATATAAAGTAGAGCATAGAAAGAGCTTCAAAGGAAGAACAATGAAGAACAAAATGTAAAGAGAAAATTCTCATCTTCTACAGGCAGGTTTAAAAAATACTGATTAAAGTTGATGGAACAAAAACAGAGCTGTAAAGGGATCCTGGGTGACTCAGTAGGTTCAGTGTCTGATTCTTGATTTCAGCTCAGGTCTTCATCTCAGGGTTGTGAATTCAAGCTCTGTGTTTGGCTCCATGCTGGGCATGGAGCCTATTTAAAAAATAATAAACAATTAAAATGTAGAACTATAAGACTATAATTTAAATACAGTTATAGGAATAGCTATATATATATATTTTACAGATATATAATCTCTATACATCTGGGGAATGATAGATTAGGAGGGTAATAAGAGAAATTCCCCATCTTTTCTAATGGAGAATCAATGAATATTTTTAAAATTGGTAACTCAATACACACACACACACACACACACACACACACATACATTTAAATGATAAGACCAACTGTTGAAAGAGCTATACCAAACGAAGTACAAGATTTCTGCTTCTGAGAGGGAGATTTTCATAAATTCTGTGATATTTTATTTTTTACCTTAATATAATGTTTTAATAAAACTTATAAAAAGAAATTGCGATTTTACATTTTTCAACATTAATGTGGTCTACTTATAGAGTTGGCATTCTTTTTTTTTTTTAGAGTTGGCATTCTAAGTCATATATGAAGATGGATTCTAGATTAAGTAAGAATCTGTATTTTACAAAAATTTATATCAAAATATTTTCCATCAAAGGTGTTAAGTATAAAGTGGGGAATTAGGTGATTTTGTCAAAATAAATTCATCAGATGGAGAAAAAATATTTTGAAAAGTTGAAAACAAAGTTAAAAAAATATTAATTGCTGCTAATACGTTAAATTGACATTCTGTAAATCCATGCTAAATGACAAAGCTAAGCCACTAAGAACCTCTCACAAGTCTCCAGAGTTTGCTTTATTTTGGAACCTTAAATATTTCTCTTGTGCTTTCATGAGTGCATTTACTTAAGCATGGGTTGAAGTGTTTTGCTCTGGTCTCATAGCTTGTGATGTAAAAGTTAGAAACTATGAGATCAGAATAGATCAACAAAATATACTTACAGAATTTTACAAACCCCATGGTCCCCTTAAAAGACAAAACATAATGTAGCACATTGCCTCAAATATGTTTTATATATTAGGATGTAAGCTTGGTGTTATAGAAATAGTGTAGCCTTTGGGATAAACTGAACTGAGTTCAAACTTCAACTGAAATACTTGGTATAGCTATCTCATGGTGTTATCATGAGTATTAAAGATGTTTCATTTAAATGCCTGGTTCAGTGTCACAAAGAAGGTAGCAATTAATATTAGATCTAATATTTTTAAGAATTTATTTATTTATTCATGAGAGGCACATGAATAAATGTGATCTAATATCACCCAATAAAGGAATACAGTTGGATGAGAATCTCTCATTTGAATCTCTCATTTAAATTATATTAGAGGTGATCTAATATCACCCAATAAAGGAATACAGTTGGATGAGAATCTCTCATTTAAATCTCTCATTTAAATTATATAGGCTACTGGAGATCAAATTTTAGAAAATAGTAGGTATATTAATATTTTTGCTGTGATGCAAAAGCAAATATGAAAAATGCAAAAATGGAAGTCAAAAACAATGTGGGAGGAAATTAAGATGCATCTTTTTCTCTCTAAACTAAAATTTAGTATGAATGAGGATAGGATGTATTTTTGAATATATTTTATAGGTTTTTATGAGAAATATTATTTAAGCACATTTAAGAAAATAAAATATTCAAATATGTTCCTTTTTGTCTTTTAGTACTCTAATGTTTTGTTTGTGCCTCACTTTATTTGAAGAAACATATATAAAGGCACAGTTAGAAAGAAATTTGATATTTTTACTCTGAGGATGTCGAATTTAACATGATGGATGGGTGTGTGTATTTATATATGTGTGTGTGCATACATATATATGGGTTTCTTTTTGATAGAAATAAGGAGCGGAACTAAAGTCAGGGAGAATGAGAGGTAGGGATTGAAGTATACACAGCTTTAAATAGAATTTTATGGCTCATAGAATCAGAAGTCAAAAAGAAGTTGAAAAATGAAGTGTCATCAGTGCAGGAGAATCAGAAAGGCTTAGGGTTGTAGAAACTACAGGGAGGGAAATGTTTCTTCAAGTTGTTAGATAAGAGCGTAAATGTGTGGTTCAGGAGCCCAATAGGAAAGAAAAGTCTATAGATAAAGGTAATCACAAATCTCTTGGTAAAGTTCTTTCAGAGTTTGGATAAGTGACAGTGCAGGCAGTGGGACTTAATCCAGTAAACCACACTCTACTAATGTATTGTCTTTCTTGAAAATATTAAACCCTAAAATAAAAGAAAATGTAGGTAGCTTCCCTTGACATACTTTGATAAAGTTTGGTCCATTTTTCCATGTCATCAGTTTAGTGGAAATGTGTTAAGCAAGCACAGTGTTGTTTTTTATGAAATTGACCTAACCTAGGTCCTGGTTATCAGTCTATTTTGAAATCATTCTGTGAGAAGCATGACTTCTTGGAAAAGTATTGCAGATATGATGTTGTTTGGATACTACTTAAGAGTATAACTTGTTATGGGACACCTGGATGGCTCAACGGTTGAGCTCTGCTTTCGGCCCAGGGCACAATCCTGGAGTTCAGGGATTGCGTCCCACATCAGGTTCCCTGAGGGAAGCCTGCTTCTCCCTCTGCCTATGTTTCTGCCTGTTGCTCTCTGTGCCTCTCATGAATAAATAAATAAATTCTTAAAAAAAAGAATATAACTTGTTACTACATGAACTCACTGAGTTCATAGTTTCAGAATCAATAGAGTGTGATTGCCAACTCCAACAAAGATCAGAGCCGTGTAGCAGCCTTCCTTGGAAATGTCTATATATACAGTGAATCCAGAAGTGCCACTGGGTTCTGCTACCTGGGTAGCATCCTACTTCAGGTCTGTGCTGAGGGACAGAAAAATAGAAAATAAAATTGTGAATGCCATCTGTGCTTTGGAAAGCTAGGGATAGACCTTTGTATATCATGTTTGTGATAGAATTTGGTGACAAGATAAATTGATACAAAAATTCTTTCAATTTCTTATTCTTCATTAGATAAATTCGACAAACATATTGAGTATCTTGCATGTCTAAGTATTCTCACATGTACCTAACACCTTAAATTGAAGTCTAGCTATTTTTTAACTAAATGCCAAGAATTACTTTATACTTTTTTTAAAATTCAGTTTTATATAGTATATTGTTCTGTCTTTTTCTTTTTTTAATTCCCTTCACCACCATGCTGGTTTCAGGATTTTGTAGTTTTCAGTGACAGAAATCCAAATTACCACATAGCTCTGCTTTCTGCTGGGTTAGCTTCTTAAGCTTGCTCTTTTTGTACTACAGAAAAGATGCCCCAGCTCAAAATTACATGATCCTTAACATTGGCTTTCCCACAAGAAGAGAGAGATGATCTTTTTCACAGCACCCCTATTAGCCTGTCAAAAAGAATCGGTTTGTTATCTTTATTTAATAATATACATAGGTATGCTATTCACTCCAGGGCCAATGCAGTGATGAGAAAGGTGGCTAGGCTGGGCATCTAACCTCAGGAAAGAAAGAATGGTGTTAGCTTTAAGAACACTATTTCGATTAGGAATAGGAAATAGATGAAAGATAAAATAAAAAATATACTCATTATACTTGAATCACCATGGTCGCCTTTATAGTCATCTTTTCACATCCAATTTTCCTCCTCTCTGATCATTTTCCAAGAAGAAGTTATTTTAAAAAGTCATGGTGACTATTATCTCAAAATAAAAACATTTTAAGAACACCCAAAAGACAACAACAAAAATTAGTATAGCCACATTATTCTCATATTTGAAGTCCTTCAATGGAATCCTATTATCCTTAACAATCATATCCAAAATCCTGAATGTGTTTATAAGGCTTTTATGATATAGCCTCTGCCTCTGCCTCTTTAGCTTTTCTGTGTGGAGTCCCCCACTCCTACCCCCAGTCCAGGCTTCCATTCAGCCATCCTGGTCTTATTTTTGAGGCATCATATTCTACCAAGCATCTTAGGGTTCACTCTCAGAAACATTATCCGAAATCCATCTCATTCTTCCACTCCCATGTCTATTGTTTTCCCTTCACTCCTCTCTCCACTTTGCCCCTTAGCCTGGTTAACATGTTGATTTTCAGGTCTTAGAATAAGAATCACTTTGTCAGGGAAGCTGTATTAGTCAGAATTCTCCAAAGAAGCAGAACCAATAGAATGTATATGAACATATAAAAAGAGATTTATTATGAGAAGTTGGTTCATCACAACTAAGAGGCTAAAAAATCCCACCAATGTCCATCTGCAAACTAGAAGCCCAGGAAAGTTGGTGGTATGGTTCCATTCCAAACCTGAAGCCATGAACAGTTAGGAGCAGTGTGAGTCCTAGGCCCACACTGAAATCTTGAAAACCAGGAGGACCAATGTCTGAGGGTAGCTGGAGATGGACATCTTGGCTCAAGCAGAGGGTATAAATTCACTCTTCTTTCTTTTTGTTCTATTCAGGCCCTCAGTAGATTGGATGATATCCACCAACACTGGGGAAAACAATCTTCTTTACCCAGTCTACTGATTCAAGTGCTAAGCTCTTCTGGAAACATCTTCACAGATACACCCAGAATTAATGTTATATCAGCTATCTGTGCATCAGTTAGCTTGATCAAGATGTTATAGTACCTCTGTGTTATAGTCTCTAGACACTTGCTGCCATGGTACTGTGTATTTTTTCTGTATATCACTCATGATGTGTGCTATTTTTTTTTCTAAATGTCTGTCTCTATTTCCTTTACCAGATTATTAATCACATGAGTTTAGGAGCTCTGTCTAGTTTTTCTCATTACAGTGTCTTCACTGTCTAGCATGGTATTGGGTGCAGGCTAAGACATACAGAAATATTTATTTCATATATGAATAAATTGCAATTTATTCTCCTTCTAGAAGTTAGTCCACCCTTTCTTGAAGGTGTTTTTACTTCTTTGCATGCAGAACCTAGCTCTGTGATTAGTTCTATTTAAATGACCTTATTTTGGTTTCCTTTTCTAAATACAATTCTAATATTGTAAGGTATTTGGTGTGTGTCCAGTGTTGTCTATCCTCAGTTGTATAAATGGCATGTTAAACAGATAACTCTGTTTCATTCTTGAGATACCTTCGGGAAGCTGATATAATGGTCTGAATTTTTATTTTCAGCTTATGACTGAAGACTATGGGATTAGATGCTTAAAGAATTTGGTTCTGGGGACGCCTGGGTGGCTCAGTGGTAGAGTGTCTGCCTTTGGCCCAGGGCCCGATCCTGGGATCTGGGATCAGGTCCCACATCGGGCTTCTTGCAGGGAGCATCTTCTCCCTTGGCTTGTATCTCTGCCTCTCTCTCTCTCTCTCTCTCTCTCTCTCTCTCTCTGTCTTTCTGTCTCTCATGAATAAATAAATAAATCTTAAAAAAAGAATTTTATTCTGATCTCACAGCAATTAGGTGATGGTAGGGATCCAAATGTTGGTCTCCCTGAATGTCGTCAAAACCTAAAGGTATTTCAGCACACTTTCTCTCACGTGATATGTTTCTGGTTCCTTCCCCTGTTCAAAGATTCTTTATCTTGATTAAAAATTAGACTATATGAGGTTGGTATTTTGATTTATATAATTCAATTCACTTCATTTAAAAAGTATATTTAATAAGATGTCTGATACTGCCCATGACATCACTGAACATGGAGAAGAAAACCTAGTTTTCACAATGGAAGGGTCTATGATCTCTTAGGAGATAGAGAATTAAGGATGGAAAAACAGAAGCTGAGAGGAAATAATTAGTATTTTGTCATTAGATAATCAACAGTAAAGGATCTTAGAAAAGAGAGAAGTCATTGATCATAGAGGGCAAAGGAAAACCCCAGGTCTTCCAAAAGCAGTCACTTGGGGAAGAGAGCAAAAGAGATCCAAAATGTGTTATAGATCTAAGGATAAGCTCTAGAGTACCCTGACAAGACTAATAGGTATGCATAGGTAGGTAATGAGTAAACAAATTTAGGAAAATTACTCTGCTTAGTTAAGTTTGGGGTTCAATTTTGGGAGAGTCTGGAACTAAACTAGGAGTCTGCTAAAAGCAATGTAGGCATGAAGTCTTAAGTCCTAGATTAGGTCACTGGTAATATATCTTATGGACATGCAAACTCAGACTGATTGGAGATGTGTAAAAGATTAACATAGGGAGGAAAAAGGGTCTGAAAAATTGTTTGAGCTTAAACTATGGAAATTGGTATGCCATGAACAGAAATATGAAAATTGGACGATGGAACTAGAAAGGCAAGAGTTGTAAACTCAGATGCTTGTAGGAAGCAGGCAAGAAATAGGCAGAAGTAAAGGAGGCTGGGGAGAAGGAGTGAAGAGGACGGTGGAGAGCAGCAGTTTCTATTCAGTGGCAGCTGCCAGAATTACCAGAAAGAAAATAAGAAATATCAGACATATCCTCATTTTAAATATCGATAAATAACCCCATTTTTAAAATAAAGATAACACCGGTCCAAATAAGATATTTCCATTGGCTATAGGTAGGCTTTGGGAAACAGTTAATGATGTCTGGCATAGAGAATAAAAAGTCTTTTTGTTAGGATTCTATGGTGTTACTACTAGCTCATTGGTTTTTAGGCATGGCTCCTGATGGGATTCAGTGAGCTCCTATTTCACAACTCAGGAAACCAAGAACAAAGGAAAACAAAAACAAAACCATTTACATGCTTTTTTCTTGTCCTTTGAAGTTCTACAGTATGTTGCAGTTTCGAAGCCTTTGTATACAATCTCAAGTGGAATATATTATACAACCTAAGCTTCTGAGATATCTTTTTTTTTTTGTATCTTTGACATAATTTCAGGAATGGCTTTGATATGTATGATTTGTGTTGATGTGCTGTATACATTTAGTGTGCTCTCTTTAATTCTCTCAAAATATTAATCCCATGGTATAAGGAATGTTCTTGTGTTGATGTTTAAGTAGAAACAAATTAAAGCATGTGCTCAGGAAAAAAAAAAAACTTCTTAACTGAATAAAATTTTCTTTCATACAAAGGATGAAAAGGCCATGTGGTTTTTGTGTTAAAAGAAATGGCTTATTTTTCTGTAATAACAGTGTATCTGAAAGACATGCATTTGAGGGAAGGATTACTTTGTTTTGTTTGATTTTAAGACCACATTTAGGCATAGTATTATCATTGTATGTTCTGAGTAAATGCTCTTACATATTTAGAGATAAAGAGAGTGGGAGAGTGAGAGAGACCTCACAAACAGGGGCAGGGAGATAGGGGCAGGAGAGGGAGAGAGAGAATCTTAAGCAGGCCCCAAATTTAGCATAGAGCTTGACATGGGGCTAGCTCTCATAGCTTTGAGATTGTGATCTGAGCCAAAATCAAGGGACAGATGCTTAACCAACTGAGCCACCCAGTCTCCCCAGTGTTCTTACATATTATACTACCTTTTTTTTTTAATACCACCTTTTAAATTAGCTCAAACTCTAGGTTCATATGGGTAAACTCACTAAGACACGTATTTTCATATATACCATGAAACCCCCTCCAAATTTGAGATTAGTCAGAGATGAGGATACCACACCAGAGGATCTTTTGCTACAGCAAAAATCCTTGTTACCCCTCCTTGTTAAGATAATGTGTAATCTTAAAAAAATTCTATTATTAAAAACTACTTTAGCAAGAAAGCCTGTGGATTTTGTTGTATAGCTATGGCCTTAGCAGTAGATTCAGTGATAACTGCTAGAGTTAAGAATTGTCTTCCCATGCACTGAGAGAAGAACCATGTAGTAAGAAGGCAAAAGGAATAAAGGTTTCATGTTGAAGATGAAGATCTTGATTTCTGATCTTGAGAGAGCTGTATACCTCAAGACTCCATCTGCTTCTGGGGAGAAACCTCTTTGGTTGATTGTAATTTTAAAGATTTATTTTTATTTTTATTTTTTTTATGAGAGAGAGAGAGAAAGAGAAGACAGGCTGAGGGGGAAGCAGACTCCATGCAGGGAGCCCGCTGTGGGACTTGATTCTGGATCCCGGGGATCACGCTCTGAGCCAAAGGTGCCCGTAGTTTATTGTAATTTTAAATCTCCAGCTGACAAGCAATTCACAGGGTCTAGATGAGCCATTTTTAATTGAGGGATGTGGAGCCATGAACCAATGCCTTGAAATTTGGTCGCATCTAAGTAGTGAGGAAGATCTGGCATGGTCCTTTTCAAGGAGGCTCAGGAGCAGCATTTGTTCTTAGTGATTCAAATCAGAAAAGTGGGAGAAAATTGGAAACATTAGTCTGGAGTGTTGTAGCCAGATATCTGAGGGAAGAAGAAGAATTCGGGATCCAGTTCAGCTTATAGATATTTAACAAAACCACTAAGAGACTGAATAGGACTAGAATCAGATATCCATAAGGTTGTGTTATAATTTTCTACTGAAACATACTTTGTTCCTCTACAATCACCCTCCTTTCTATCAAAGATAATCACAATAAGGCTAATTGGTTTACAAAATAAGTCTAATTTCATTAAACTTGGCCTGATTACTTATGTAATAGGGTGTGTTCTGATTGGATGGGGGCTGGTGTTGAGGAAGAGGATAGAATTCACCTGAGGCAGAACAAAGGAGGTAAAAGTTTATTGAATACACTGCAAGGGAATGAGGGGCAGGACAGCAAAGGAGAGACTATCTGTCATGAGGTAGTGGTGAGGTGGCTATAGTTACAGGGTTGTGTGAGGAAATATGGGAATATTCCCTTTGTTTGGTAATTGTGCCTGGTTGTAAATAATGCAGTTCAGGTCTGTGGCTATTTTGATGGGAGTCACTCAGTGGACCTGTTGTGTCAGCTCAATGGTCCCTGTGTGCCCTTTTGCTTTGCTCAAGTTTCTATTGCTCAAGCCTGTTATGTAAAAGCAGCCTCTATATAGAAGTATAGCAACAATAGTGAGTGACTGTACAGATTCTTTTAAATCTGCTTCGCTACAGCCTTTTATAAGAAATCTTAGCTTGAACTTTTAAAAAGCCTATCCGTCTCCAGGCCATGAAGACAAGCCAAGGACTCATCATCAGACTTCATCTGCAGTACATATAGATTGGGTTAAATTTCTCTTTTCTTGAGAGTCACTTGATAACCTGAGGCTTCTGCGCCTACAGGGAAGTGACCTTCCTTCCTTCCCTCAGAAGTTTGCTGGGAACCTCTTAAGCAAGATTCCAGGCTGTTTTCTTCCAAAAGGATTTTATTAGCTCTGTAAAATCAGCCTTAGTTCCTTGAAACTGTCTGGCCATATCTAATTGTATCAAATTCTCAAATATGACCAGCCAAAGTCTTGGGAATATACCTAGTGTTCCTATTTGTGTTCTGTTATAAGGGAATAGATTCTTATTGAACTGATACAATGACTCTATTGCCATGAAAATAAGAATACTCAATATGTTTCTGAATTCCAGAGGGATCAGATAGGAGAAAAAGTAAATGTTTCAGTTCTGTTTACAGAGATATACTTTATGAAATTACTGTAAGTCACAAAAGCTTAAGATAAAAGAGGGAAAAGGGTTTCTTTAAATCTAGAAAAGTAAAACATTAAAGAATCAGCAGTGTTTCAAAGGAAAGATTTATAAAAAAGATGTTAATCACCTTCATTAGTCCATTCAATCCATGTTACTAATTCTTGTTCTACTTGAATCTAGTTTTTCCATTTGTTCTAGAAGTTCTTAACCAGTTTATTTTTATGTTCTGAAAGTTATCAGAAACCTATGTATTAGTAAGACACAAATGTTTTGCTCTCCAAGGAAGATTACCTAAAAGATAAAACAAACAAAACCCTTTTTACAATATCTCATCAAAAGAAAACCAATAATTCAAGAAACTTTGTCCCTTTAACAAGGAGAAAAAAAATTCTAATTCTGCACCACTGTACTTTTAACATTAGAATCCATTCTTTAAAAACTTAAATAAATCCATTCCAATTTTAGCTTGACCATGCATAAATTTCCTTTTCCAAGATTCCATTGCTACAAATCTTTTATTTGTCCCATGAGAATCACCTCCCTGAAGTTTGCATTTTAAGATCTGGCTTTGGAGCCCTGGAGAAGACCAGGTATCTACATCTCACAACCAGGAAGGATTTAAATTTCTCCAGAAGGCCTGCATTACCTTTTGAGATGAACAAGGGAGTTTGGGGGATTGGCAAAAAGGATAGGTAGGCTTTGAATTATTTCTAGAGCCATGGTTCTGTTCTTGTAAAGACTTCATTTGTAAGACAAATACAATTGTTTTAATTCCTCAGAGAATTGAGTTGAGTGATGATGAGACAGACCAGGCAATTCAACTACAGAATTCTTAGTTTGCTTCTTTATAATACAGATATGAATTTCAGCTAAGATGGAAATCAAAAGATCTCTGTGTTCTAGATTTAGAGCTGTGTGTCTTTGACATATTTTAGTAAATTCTTCCACAATGGCTTCAGAATGTTTTTTCTTTCCATCTGGGTACACAGTTTTATTTTAGCTTAGAGAAGAAGACCTAAAAAAAAGTTTCTATCAGGCTCTGAATATCAGCTTCTAATTTAGCCAACTTCTAACCATAGAGCTGCTTAAGAAAAACCCTTTTACATGTCTTTTCAGGTTTTAGCCAGGACATATAGTAAATATTCCTCATATCACTGAACATCCCCATGGATGTAAGGGGAGTCCTCAAAGAGAATGCAAAAAATACCACATTTCCAAGATCCAAAGCAACTCCCAAAGATAACCAAAATAAAGATAGACCTAGACAATTCTCCTGAGAACTGCATGGCCAGTAAGACCCTAACCATAAGTGGAATGGAACTCATAATCCTGTCTAGCCAAATTTGGCCATAAATAGGATGCAGCCCATAGTTCTGTTGAAGGGGCAGGACATTTTTTCCCCCTTCTTCCCTTTTAGGTTTTTGGCTGGCCTAATAGTTAAATTGATAGAGACAGATTAACAGGAGTCAAATTTGATGGTACAGGAGTCCCATAAAAATGTGAGAACCCGGGATCCCTGGGTGGCGCAGCGGTTTGGCACCTGCCTTTGGCCCAGGGCGCGATCCTGGAGACCCGGGATCGAATCCCACATCAGGCTCCCAGCGCATGGAGCCTGCTTCTCCCTCTGCCTGTGTCTCTGCCTCTCTCTTTCTCTCTGTATGACTATCATAAATAAATAAAATTAAAAAAAAATTATAAAAAAAAATGTGAGAACCCAAAAGGCAGCCAGGTAACATGGCATATGTAATATCTAGAGCTAAGGAAAGGTGTAGGAGTCTGGGGATACAAAGAGAAGAAAGCCCATTCACCCGAAGGGAAGAGATGTTGGAAAAATCTCTTAGATAAAATCTTAGGTAAAAAGATATCCCTGGTAATAGCTTTCTTTCTGGTTAGGAAAGGGTCCAGTGTAAATTTAGGTAGTTGAAAGGTGAGGGAAAGTACTTCTCCTAAATCTATTGGGTTTTGTCTGTTTTTATTTAGCTTACAGTAATCCTTATGTTATGCAATCTATTTGGGGTTGGCCAAAGTCTGCTCCCCTTCACTGTCTGGCCATATTTTAAGAGCCCCCAACCTGACAGTTGCCAAGCCAAGTGTTCAAGACACAAATGAGACAAACAAGGCAATAGCTATTTCTAGGAAAGGAAAAAAAAAATCAATAACCAATGTTTTTTCTTGTCAGTCTGGATTTGGAAAGGGGCATTGTAAAATTTTGCCTTTCTCTGTCAACTGGGCACGATAGGTAGAGACCTGTGAGAATTGACTTTGGTAAGAATTCTTACCCTTTGCTGTCTTTTCCCAAGATACTGTCTGCGGGCTTCACAGTGAGTGGGATGTCCCAGAGTGAGTGGTTTCATCCTGGTCACTAGAGACTATACAGGAGGAAAAATGATTTCCCTTTACCTTTTGTAGTAAGTGCCTGGCTGAGAGATTTTTTTCTCCAGGGTGCTTTGTAACTGCATAAGCTTATCTAAGATGGTTGTAAGTTCTCCACTGTGGTCACAGGAAATCAGGATTATCCTTGGTAAGTTTAAGGTTAACCTACCTATTCAGCCTTAAACAAAATTTTATTTACTTGAGGCCTCACACTGGCCCCAGTCCAATTTCTAAGTTGGACTCAGTTTGACACAGACCTTGTTTGGTTTCTAAGTCAGACCCAGGACCTAGTGGACCCTGACTGGTTTCTGGATTCAGTCTGGAAAAAGAAATGCTCAAATTAAGTCTGAAAGCTCATAACACCAAAACTAGGGAGCTAGGATGGAGGATCCTACAGGGATTTACCTACTACCTCCAGAGGCAGCAAGAAAACAGCCTGAACCACCCAATAATTAAAGATGCCTGGCTGCTTGTTGCTCCTGAGGGTTTCCAGGGGCAGGGGCAGGGGCAGGGAGTGAGAGCATCTCCTTTGGTTCTCCCTTCTGACACCAAAAGTGTTAAAAGATAAACTGGGGCATATAAAGAATTTTCATGATTTTTTGAGCAAAATCAATTCCAATTGGACAGCACCAAGCCTGAAGGGGATGGGAATGCTCCCAAGGACTTCTTTATTAACAAATTACTGTCTTAAATTATTCACCATCAGAACAAAAGAGTTTTCTATCCTTCTCAAGGGATTACAGAAGTTTCAGGGTTGGTAGTGCTTAGAATAGGTAGTGAAATTTCCTGGGTTCAAATTCAGCTTTATCATCAACCATCTGAAGCAAGTCACTTACACAATTGAGGATTAAATACTATGTATTACATATGGTTGCTTTGCTTATATAATTGGGAGGGAAAGAACATTTCCTACATAGTACCTGTTGCTCTGAAGTTTTAATGGAATGCCATATGCAAAATATCTAGCACACTGCCTAGCACATTGTTGAAACCCCTTAGGATCAAGTAATATTTCATATGTAGATCACTGAGCCTTCATCACATATTACAAGCTGCCTCTTGCAAATTTCTATTATCTGTCTTGATAACAGTATTTTAAGAATTCTGATGCATATAAATGTATGGATTCAAGTTATATTTTCCACTGACTTATGGGCATATCACAGTAATCACTACAGAGAAATGGTTACGTATCAGACTGATATGTACCAAAGAATGGAGTATAGCAATATTTTTAGGCAATTGTTGAAAATGTGATTAAAAATATGCTCCTGTTGAGAATAGAATCATATGTATATAACAGAGTAAAATGGTGTTAGAACAGCCAGTTAGTCTTTTTGGTTGGCATAGAGAAATCTCAGTGCAAGTATTTTTCTCAGCTAAGTCACAATACTAATTATGCTGTTTGTTAGTGTGTGAATTAAAACAAATTACTTACAGCACCATAAAGAGCATTCTAGATCTAAATCTGAAGTTTCATTTTCATTAGTGTGATCTTGTTAAGTGTCAATTAAAATGAAGAAAAGAGAAAAAAATTATCAGCCTTGTAGTGCTGATGGAAACTTAGTACTAAAAACAAATCTGCTGAGTTTGTCAACTCTGGGTCACTCCTCATTCTTAAAATGCATGGAGTGACTAACCCCATATAGCTCTTCTCTCTTTTCACTGATTATTTCCCTCTAGGGAGAAACATAACAATTCAACCCTAAGTTGAAAACTCTGACCAGCACCTTCCCCCAGGAAGCCACAGAATAGTGAGATTTCAAGGTTACTGTTCATATAATTGCAAAAGAGCTCATTAAATATAAAAAGAGTTACTGTTTAACTATTTCTTTTGACATACTACAAAAAAAAAGAGGTAAGCACACTGAAGTAAAATATTATTAGGAAATGGCACACTGTGAACATTCAGGAAATATATTTATTTCAATTCATTTATCATGTTTATTAAAAAGCCAATTCACCAAATAATTATTGAACAACTGCTATGTTCTAGAAATTGTTCTAAGGGATATTCTGATTTCTGGAAGGTAGTTTATTAACTATTTTTATTTAATATCAGTTGTCATTACTTAAATTATTATTAGCTGCCATACATTTTACAAGTTTAATTTTTCTGAGATAGCGTCACAGTAAATATATCAAGCAAGGCCTAATAAAACACTAGGGTAGTCAGCCAATCTATTATTACTGCACTCGTGTTCCTTGTATGTGTTCAGATGTCCCTTGTTCTGGCATCATTCATTAAGGCAGGAAGAACACCTGTGTTCAGGGTAGCTATTAAAAACATAACTGGGGGCACCTGGGTAGCTCAGCGGTTAAGCCTCTGCCTTTGGCTTAGGTCCTGAACCTGGGGTCCTGGAATCAAGTCCCACATTGGCCTGCCCACGGGCAGCCTGCTTCTCCCTCTGCCTATGTCTCTGCCTTTCTCTCTGTGTCTCTTATGAACCAATAAATAGAATCTTGATAGATAGATGATAGATAGATAGATAGATAGATAGATAGATAGATAATAGATAGACTGATTTTTTTTATCAATGCAAAACAGATTTAACCCTTTCCACAGCTCAAAGAGTCATCAAAGTACCTTTTACAGTACTCTTTTTTCCTTCTATGGTGATTCCGCAAGTGACTAAAAAGGGCACCTAAAATTATTGATTGTTGGCTTACTTATATTTGTCATTATCTTGCTTTCAGTATAGATGTCTTGATTGTAGTTACAAAAATATTCTGGTGACTTTTCTTAAAGATTTTATGACTTTTTATGTGTGTGGTTTTGTTTATTATCATTATTGAAATGGAAATTAGCATGCTTGCTTAAATGTTTGAACACTATAGAAGGATATACAGACATACATTCAATGCAAAGAGTCTCCTTCCCACCTGAATTGCCTGTCAGTTTTCTCTCTAAAGCAACTATTGATATTAAACATCTTTGTTTTTGCTTGAGAGATAATTTATACATCTATGAACATACAAATTTCTTCCTTTTTCACTTTCTTTCCACACATAAGAGGCATAGACATAAGTAGATAAATATATATGTAGATACATACATACATATATAAGCTGCATGAATATATTTATTCTCTTTTTCAAGAGGTACGATAGCATATGTAATGTATGCTATTTCCCTTTTCATTTTTTTTCACTAGAAATATATCTTAAAAGGCCTAATTAAAAAAATAAATTTATATATTAATATTACTGAAGCAGGATAGTTTTATAAGCATTTTGCTGTTTCAGGTTTCTCCTTTAAGATATTAATTTTTATGTTCATTTGAGCTTCACAACAATGAAAGCAGCATTTCAATTATTCGTTTTGGTATGTCCTTGACTTGCTAAATTTACTGTACATTTTTTTTTAAAGTTACTTGTAGGGCTTTTCTTTTTTTAAATCTATTCATGAGAGACAGAGAGAGAGAGAGAGAGAGAGAGATTGGCAGAGAGAGAAGCAGGCTCCATGCAGGGAGCCTGATGCGGGACTCCAGGATCATGCCCTGGGCCCAAGACAGCCGCCAAACCACTGAGCCACCCAGGGATCCCCTTACTGTACATTTTTAACGACCACCTACTTATTGTGGTTAGAAGAGTACTTCCATCTTTTTATTATGCACATGGTCGGCCTGGGCATGGTGGGGGGAAAATACCATGGCTGTAGCAACACTCCATGGGTTTCTCTATCCCTCATGATTTTTGTGCATTTCCATTTCTTTCAAATCTATTCTCAAAAATTCCTATTTTAAACCACGTATCCATATATAATTGAAAATATAATTTTAAATAATTTTACCTAAATAGTAAATGCTAAATAACACTAAAACCAAAAGTGGAAAAAATAGATTAATGTTAACCTTTGTATTATTATCAAGAAATCCATGATGATGAGAGGTAAAACTAAATGTAATTGCATTTTTAAAAATATGATTTGAGCAAAACTGCTATATGAAATAAAACTGCTTTATATCAGTCAGTAATTTTATTCTGAGGGCAGAAATTTTTTTAATTATTTGATAAAGTGATAAACATTTTTTTAAGTTCTTAAAGATTTATTTATTTGAGAGAGAAAGTGAGAGCAAGTATGAGTTGGAGAGAGAGGAAGAGGGAGAAGAAAGAGAGAATCCTGGAGCAGACTCTCGAATGAGTGTGAAGTCTGATTAGGGACTCAATCTCAGGACTCTGGTATCATTACCTGAGATAAAATCAAGAATTAGACAACCTTAAAAAAAAAAAAAAAGAATTAGACAACCTACTGAACCACCCAGATGACCCCCTTTTAAAGGTTATTAAATTTTAACTCCAGTATAGTTAACATGCAGTGTTATATTAGTTTTGGGCAAAGAATATAGTGATTCAACAATTCTGTACATTACTCAGTACTTATCATGATCAGTGTACACTTTAATCTCATCTCCTATTTCACCCACCCCCATCTACCTCTCCCCCCACCTACCTCTCCTCTACCTCTTCAACCATCAGTTGTCTATAGATAAGAGTTTATTTCTTGGTCTCTCTCTTTCTCTCATTCTCTCATTTTTCTTTGCACATTTGTTTCTTAAATTCCACAGATGAGGGAAATCATATGGTATTTCTTTCTCTGGCTTACTTCACTTAGCATGATACACTAGCTCCTTCCCTATTGCTCTAAATGATAAGATTTCATCCTTTTTATTGAATAATATTCCATTATACATATACACCACATCTTTTTTATCCACTCATCTAACCATGGACACTATCTATCCATCTTTCTATTGGGCCATAATTTGGCTATTGTAAAAATAATGCTGCTATAAACATAAGAGTGCATATATCCTTTTGAATTAGCGTTGTTGTATTTTGGGAATAAATACCCAGTAGTGTGATTATTGGATCATAGGTAGTTCTCTTTTTAACTTTTTGAGGAACCCACCATACTGTTTTCCACAGTGGCTGGGCCAGTTTGCTTTCCCACCAACAGTGTGCAAGGGTTCCTTTTTCTCCATATCCTTGCCAACAGTTGTTTCTTATATTTTTAATTTTAGCCATTCCAACAGGTGTGAAGTGGTATTTCATTGTAGTTTTCCCTGATGATGAAGGATGTTGAGCATATTTTCATATGCCTCTTGGTAATCGGGATGTCTTCTTTGGAGAAATGTCTGTTCATGTTTTCTTCCTACTGTTTAATTATTTGTTTTTTTGGATGTTGAGTTGTATCAGTCCTTTATATGTATTTTAGATACAGACCCTTCATCAGACACATCAACTGGAAATATCTCCCTTTCCATAGGTTGCCTTTTAGTTGATTGTTTCCTTCAGGTACAGAAGCTTTTTATTTTGATGTAGAATAAACTTATTTTTTAATGCAAATCATAGCAAAATAACCAACTATCTATGTGCACTGCAAGGAGTCCCTCACACTCTCATAAACCCCTCCTCTCCCTCAGTGACTTCATGTTAGTTATACTTTTGGGTGCATTAGCCATACTCCCTCATCAGTGCACTGCTGTTTACTGTGACTTTACTGCTCAGATGACAATGCTTCCACCAAGTTCTTATTTAAATATTTACAACCAACTCAATTTTTTTTACCTTCTTTATTCGCAACATTCCTTTCTTTTTTTATTTTTTATTTTTAATTAATTTTTATTGGTGTTCAATTTACCAACATACAGAAAAACACCCAGTGCTCATCCCGTCAAGTGTCCACCTCAGTGCCCGTCACCCATTCCCCTCCAACACCCGCCCTCTTCCCCTTCCACCACCCCTAGTTCGTTTCCCCGAGTTAGGAGTCTTTATGTTCTGTCTCCCTTCCTGATATTTCCCAACATTTCTTTTTCCCTTCCTTTATATTCCCTTTCACTATTATTCATATTCCCCAAATGAATGAGAACATACACTGTTTGCCCTTCTCCGATTGACTTATTTCACTCAGCATAATACCCTCCAGTTCCATCCACGTTGAAGCAAATGGTGGGTATTTGTCGTTTCTAATTGCTGAGTAATATTCCATTGTATACATAAACCACATCTTCTTTATCCATTGAGGAAGACACAAAGAGATGGAAAAATATTCCATGCTCATGGATTGGCAGAATTAATATTGTAAAAATGTCAATGTTACCCAGGGCAATTTACACGTTTAATGCAATCCCTATCAAAATACCATGGACTTTCTTCGGAGAGTTAGAACAAATTATTTTAAGATTTGTGTGGAACCAGAAAAGACCCCGAATAGCCAGGGGAATTTTAAAAAAGAAAACCATAGCTGGGGGCATCACAATGCCAGATTTCAGGTTGTACTACAAAGCTGTGGTCATCAAGACAGTGCGGTACTGGCACAAAAATAGACACATAGATCAATGGAACAGAATAGAGAACCCAGAAGTGGACCCTGAAATGTATGGTCATCTAATATTCGATAAAGGAGGAAAGACTATTCATTGGAAGAAAGACAGTCTCTTCAATAAATGGTGCTGGGAAAATTGGACATCCACATGCAGAAGAATGAAACTGGACCACTCTCTTTCACCATACACAAAGATAAACTCAAAATGGATGAGAGATCTAAATGTGAGACAAGAGTCCTTCAAAATCATAGAAGAGAACACAGGCAACACCCTCTTTGAACTCGGCCACAGTAACTTCTTGCAAGATACATCCACAAAGGCAAAAGAAACAAAAGCAAAAATGAACTATTGGGACTTCAACAAGATAAGAAGCTTTTGCACAGCAAAGGATACAGTCATCAAAACTAAAAGGCAACCTACAGAATGGGAGAAGATATTTGCAAATGACATATCAGATAAAGGGCTAGTTTCCAAAATCTATAAAGAACTTATTAAACTCAACACCAAAGAAACAAACAATCCAATCATGAAATGGGCAAAAGACATGAAGAGAAATCTCACAGAGGAAGACATGGACATGGCCAACATGCACATGAGAAAATGCTCTGCATCACTTGCCATCAGGGAAATACAAATCAAAACCACAATGAGATACCACCTCACACCAGTGAGAATGGGGAACATTAACAAGGCAGGAAACCACAAATGTTGGAGAGGATGCGGAGAAAAGGGAGCCCTCTTACACTGTTGGTGGGAATGGGAACTGGTGCAGCCACTCTGGAAAACTGTGTGGAGGTTCCTCAAAGAGTTAAAAATAGACCTGCCCTACGACCCAGCAATTGCACTGTTGGGGATTTACCCCAAAGATGCAGATGCAATGAAACGTCGGGACACCTGCACCCCGATGTTTCTATCAGCAATGGTCACAATATTCGCAACATTCCATGCACAGACAAAAAGAATTGATATGAAAAAGGAAAATACTACTCGTTTTTGCACATAAGAAAAAATAAAATATAATTTATTTTCCCAAATCTGCAAATGATGATGGTGAAGTGGTGATGTTATGAGCAACACTCCACATTCTGAGAAGGGAGAACTGCTCCCTTCACACTTTGACCTGTAGGGTAGTTTCAAATGGGCTGATAGTCTAGTAGAGAAACTAGGAGCTGCTCTGCAGAGAGTGGAAGTTATCTATCCCACTCAGAGTATAGAATGTAGGGTTCAACCCCAAGTTGATTATCAGTGGGTGGATGGGTGGAGAGCAGTAGCCTTTCACAGCCAAAAGGTCCATCATTTCCAATGACAGTGCTGCATTTTCAGAGGCAATAGCCTTATAAATTAGAAATATTCATGCCACAGTCTCTTTTTTTAAAGATTTTATTTATTAATGAGAGAGACAGAGTCATAGGTGGAGAGAGAAGCAGGCTCCATGCAGGGAGCCCAATGCGGGACTCCATCCCAGGATTCCATGATCATGCTGGGGGTGGAAGGCAGGTGCTCAATCGCTGAGCCATCCAGGTGTCCCTGAATGTCACAGTCTTTGAACTATAGCCAAGTAGCAGAAGGCAGAGCTGTGAGTGAGAATTCTCCAGTAGTGTCTGCAGAAGTAAGGTTTACTCTATCACTATACTGCCTTGTCCCTTATAGCTCTATACCTTATCATGTAAATATTTCTATGTTGCACTTATCTTTAGATATTTTATTGATTTTAGTAGCTCATGAATCTGTCACCTACCTGCTCAATTTTGACTGTGAATGGCTTGAGGAAAGGATCTAGTGTTCGTCATTTCCATATTCTTAGCTCCTAGTACAAAGTAGGGACGTTTTTTGTTTAAAAGAATAATCACGCCAGTGTTCAAATCCCACCACCGCTGCAGTAGTTATTTAAAATTGAGTAATTTAATCAATTTTCTAACCTCAGCTTGGTTACCTGTAGCATAAAGATAATTGTGTTGATGAAATTGAGTGTGCGTGTGTTCGTGTGGGTGGAGGTGGTGGTGGTGATGGTGATGGTGGTGGTGAATTACATGGCATCATGCCAGACATATTCTCTAAAATGGTAGCTATCATATTTGTTAGTGTTATTATTATTATTCAGTAATGTTTATTAAATTAGATGGTAATTGACATGTCAACCTAGTTTATATGTAAATTTTAGTAGATTTATAGATACTTCAGCTGTTGCTTAATCTGGAAAAGATAATGTTAAACCAAGAGAGCATAAAACATAAATAATAAATAGATATTGATTGCAAATATTACTCTAGCTTCAAACTTAAATATTTACATTTTCAATTTCATTTTAGGCCGATATTGATTATTTCTTTGAGGTGTGTGTGTGTGTGTGTGTGTGTGTGTGTAGTGTATTAAATTATCTATGTCTGTGTTTCTTTTTTTTAAGATTTTATTTATTTATTCATGAGAGACACAGAGAGCAGAGAGGCAGAGATATAGATAGAGGGAGAAGCAGGCTCCACGCAAGGAGTCTGATATGGGACTTGATCGGGGGACTCCAGGATCACACTCTGGGCCAAAGGCAGGTGCTAAACCGCTGAGCAACCCAGATGTCTCTATTGCTGTGTTTCAACAGAGCTTCAAAATGTCTTAGATACTCAAAAAAATTTTTAACTTAAAATAATATTCACATTAAAGTGGCATGTATTTTTGCCTTAAGACATACTTCCTTTTTTAACTTTTAGAAAATATTGGTAACATGTTTGTGCTGTGATAATAGAAATACAGCAATTTTGAAGAGAAATGGAGTACTATGTGAAGCATTAGACTCTTTCCTCCTCCAGCATCTATTGTTCAAATGCAGAGATTCTTTTATTTATGTGAAATGGTCAGTGAAACAGATAGAATAGAATATGTAGTTCATTGGTATTTATGGGATTTAAATTATTTTGTTAATGAAAATTATTTTCTTTTGAAATCTGACTAATTTTAAGTCTGCCTAATCTTGAAAGTACTTTGATGTGTTTAAATTTAATTACAGAAAATAAATTTTTTTTTAATGGTTTGTGCTTTATTTAAAAAGTGGGGGGCTAATGAACCAAAAAAAGGTGGGGGATAATGAGAGAAAGAGAAGAAAGAATAAGGAACGAGAGGTGGAAAAAAGAGAGTGAGAGGAAGAAAAAGAGGAGGAGAAGCGTGAGGAAGAGAGGAAAAAAAGACAGAAAGGGAACAAAAGAGGAGAGGAGAGACAGGGAAGGGAGTCACTGGTTATAATCAAAATTATTTCTTTTTGAAATATCCAGAACACATTTGATCCAAGAGGAATTCATAGTGCCTTATTCAGTTAGATCTGGACACCTGCTTCCAAGTGATTATATCAAAATAGCAATTATTCCAAATACTACTATAAAGAGAAAAAAATCAAGCTCTTCTTTCAGTGTCACTGGTTCAGAAATTCAAAGGTAACAATTTTGGAAGGTACTGACAGTCTCAATGGTATGAGTTCCAAATGATTAAGTTGGTTCACAAACCACTCAGAATCACAATTGTGTGGGGGGAAAAAGTGTGGAGAAGTCACAGGCCATAAAGAGCAGATTCCTATCATTGCTTAATGGGTTCTCCTTGCTCATGAGATGTGGAGCTTTAAATAAAACAACTGACAAAGACTGGGACACCTCATCTACAATTGCCTATAGATAGAAACAAGGAAAAAAACCTGCATTTACTGTATGATGTCAGCTGATCAAATAACAGTTCCATTAAATGCACTGAGATAAGCTACGTCATGATTATTATTTGAACTTGAAGGATGTTCAGATGATGTCTGGAAAAATGCATGAATATTATGAAAATGCCAGAGATTATAAACCAACACAAATATAAATCTGCTTAATAACATATTTAAACAGAAATTTATTATCTTTTAAAGCACTTTTTAGTACATTGCTGTATTTGATGTTTATCACAGTTATCAGACATTAATTAGGAAAGTGTCATGTTAGTAATTTTTTTTCACAGAATAACATAATTGCTTGAAGGAGTTGAATCAAACAGAACTAAATTAGTGAACCACAGATTAGAATTGGGTCTCCTGAATCCCAGATAGGTTCTCTTTTCAATGATGGAACAAGTGAAACTGTCATAATCATTCTCTGCACACCGTCATTTCCAGGTTCCTCTCATAGCCAGTGGAGTTTCTACTGGAGTTTTAGCCACCATACTTCTGTGCCACTCTATGACTAGTGCCTGCTCAGTGGGAGAAAGCCTAAAAGAAAATTGAAAAGTCACCCCCTTGTCATTTGCTTCCCCAAATGTTTACTCCCCCTCACAATCTGCCTGTTTTTATTGTTAAAGTACCTAGGTAGTAGGTGTTTTGATTTTTTGAACAGATTGTTAATTGTAATCCACAAGTGGGGTAGAATGTGGTGGGTTTACATCAGGATAGCATATTAGAACTCCCTGTCATTGATTTAATAGAATAACATCACCATAAAGACATTTGGAAACATCTAAAAAAAGCGTGATACATCCAGGTGTCCCACATACATGCTTTCAAGTCCAATGCTTTTTTTCTGCATCTGACACTCTTGACCTCACATTCCTGAAAAAATTTTGTTTTTTTTTTTTATGGTTCTCAACAGCTCTGATTTTTGTTTCATATTGTTTTTATTTTGTAATCTCTTTGTCAGCCTAACCCTTAAAATCCATGTTTCCTGGTAAACTGTCTTTGACTCATGCTTTGTTGATACTAGTTATGCAATTCCATCAGCTTTCCTGCTTTTGAAAACTGCTCATATGCTAATGACTCATAAATATTTCTCTCCAACCCACAGCTTGTCCTGGGTTTTCTCACTCAGGTATCACGATGTTGGCTAATCATTACCCCTTGATTATCCCCTACTCATCTCAAAATCACCATGTGCAAAATGGAAACACCTCCCCACATATGTCAAACTCTATAAATGGTGCTATAATCTGCTTACTGTCAAAACTAGAAGCCTGCAAGTCATGCCACAGTGTCTTTCTTTCACTCTCCATACACCAGGACATAGAATCATGTTTCATAAATATTTTTTCAGTATGTTTTCTTTCTATTCCAATGATCCCTTCTTTCAGTTCTTGTCTAGATGAATTCAATAGACACTTCTTAGGTTTCCCTCATCCCATTCCTTTTGCTCTTAAATTTGTCCTCTAGGATCCAGTTAATGTCATGCATCTCTCCCAGCCATCTCCTGCAAGATGGCATTCAGACTCCCACGCAAGTTGTCTCTGTAAGCAAGTTCTCTTTAACTCGTTAATCTGCTTACCAACGTCTAGTTTTACTCCTTTTCCCTCACTTTTTATCTTCATAACATCAACCCACATATATTTTCCTGGACCCGTCATGGGGTTTCATGCCACAGTGTCCTCATTTGGTTAACCCTTACTAATTTTTCAAAACCATTTTAAGTGTCAAACAGAGTTAGACTCAAGTAGGGCTTAATTGTAACCATCAGGATTTAACAAAGTCTAGGTACTAAAGGAGGGACTGGAAAGGACTAATGCTAGCTCAATTTCAAAATGCAAACTAAAATTCCAAGTGATAAATTTATGCTGAGGATTCAGAAGGAGTGAAGTTATTTGAAGAAACTAGCACCATGCATTAACTAACAGGCTTAAGGGATAGCTTCAAATATATCTAATGATATGTCAGCATTTTCTGCATTTAAAAATCTCTACTTTGATACAGTCTAGAAACCATACCTTGGAATGCCTGGGTGACTCAGAGGTTGAGCGTCTGCCTTCAGCTCAGGGCATGATCCTGGAATCCCAGGATCAAGTCTCACATCGGGCTCCCTGCATGGAGCCTGCTTCCCTCTCTGCCTGCGTCTCTGCCTCTCTGTGTGTGTGTGTGTGTGTGTGTGTGTGTCTTTCATGAATAAATAAATAAAATCTTAATAAAAAATAAAAAAATAAAATCTGAATAAAAAAATAAAATAAATAAAATCTTAATAAAAAAAAGCTATACTGTAAAGGGGGGGGGGGTCTGCAAGAGATTTTACATGTATTATTATTATTATTATTATTATTGGTAATAAATATATAGTAATTCACCTTTATAAGATTCTGACTTTTCAGATCTTTTCTGTTATGGGAATATATTTGGGGGGGTAAAGAGAAGAATAAATGTAATTCATTTTTAAAAATATATTTATTTAAAAAATTCAGGTTCTAAATACTTCTTAGAAGGTCTAAAGATGTTTTAATTTGCTTAAAAATGGTTTTTAACTCCTTCAAAGATACTTTCAAGTTCAAATTCTTATGCAAGTATTATAACCTTTATAGCCTCCCTACGTCAGTATAATTACTTATACAGTTTTAAGGATTATAGCTATTAAATACTAATTCCACAATTTAAATTAATTAGTAACATTGAATCAACTGATTAAAAGAACAAACACTGATCAGTTAATGTAGTATTTTAATAAGCACAAAAAGGGAATTTTCTTAAGGCAAAATATAAATATGAAAATAGTTATTGTACAACATTTCCCTGGGATTACAAAGTTAAAATGCTTTGGAAGTGCTAAGAATAGAATTAATCTCATGACAGCACCGCAATATAAGACTATTGGTTAAAAAAATCTTACTCATTCAATTAGTTATTTATTCTATAAACAGTTGTCACACAGATACTATGTGAAAAACTGTATAGTATGCTGACAATAGATAGAAGTGAGGCTCTCCTGCTTCCAAGGAGGAGTCACAGGAAAGGAAGCAACTACAAAACAATGTGGCAAATGTTATAATCAAGCTGAGTACAATGGATTTGGAAAAGATAAAATAAAGAATGTTGTCATAAATCCAGATTCTGATAGTAGTTCTGTAGAGTAAAAAAGTAACATAACTTGCATCTATATTTGTGGCTATTTAAAAATATATAAATTGCTTCTTGGCCTTTTGGCTAAGATCAAGTGTATTTAAAAATATATAGATATCTCTAATAAAATTAATAATCATAGCATTTTCATTTCATAATATTTTTGAGTAAACATGCACACAAGTCAATGCCTGTCTGTAAGGATGAGTTTGTATAATAATTACACACACACACAGTTAATTTAATAAAGAATACTCATAAAAATAAATTTGAATAAAAATAATTTCTTCTGAACTCTTTTACAATATATGTATTTTAAATGAGAATGAGTAATCTAGGAGTAGCAAGTAGGTATTAGCCATTGATTGATTGCTGAAGACTATATAAAGAGCAATGGGGATGGGAATTCTAGAGATGTCTAGACTCAGTGGGAAAGAATGTGGTTATTGATGATAGGTGCTGTGGGCACAGAAAAGGAGAATATTGACACACTGTGTACACCATTCTTATAGTGGGTTAACAACGTAGATGTTAAATGATTGGCATTAAGAACAAGGAAGAAGAGGGAGTGCAGCACATTAAAATTAAACTTTGCTGGAAAAATTAGATTTGAACAGTCATTCAAAGATGAGGTACTCCAATAGGATACCTATTACAGGCTAGAGTCAGCTCTCACGTCTGAGGGAAGAAATGATTGAGGGGCAGTGGAGCTCTGTTGCAGACCAACTCTATTTTGCTCTCATTTGTGTTCAACCTGCAAATCATGAGGGGAAACAAAAGTGTTTATGCTTGCTTGAGGTTGATTTTTAAGAGTCATCCTCGAAGGGGGAGAAAGTTTTTCACCTGGAAACAGCACATCTAATGACTATAGCTTTTAAGGCACAGGAGCCTTTGGTCAACAATAGGGGACAAAATAGTCTGTTGTGTAGTTACATTCATACGATTTTTAAAAAACTGTCCTGAATGACAATCACAGATTAAGAGCCTTGAAATTCTGAGCTCCACTGAAAAACAAAAGTCCTAGCTCAGTAGAATAACAATCTAGAATTAATTGCTGATAGTTACAACATATTTGTGTTGAATATAAAATCAAATTAACACCAGTAGGTTAAATGGTAGGACTTATTTTTAGAGTAAATCTTTTGCCTTGGCATAATCTATCAAGCTTGACATTTCCTGTCTCTTTGCTCCTACGATTTCAGTCACTTCTCTCATGCATTTTTATGTATACAAAATTGAAGCTGGCAAGCATATTTCTCCCACTTGTTTGCTTTCCATAAGTGTATGTATATGTGTACTATGGAGGCCCTTATAAAATTCAGGCCTTTATAAATTTGCATCAAGTCAAATAACAAATGTCCAAAGTAAAAATATATCCATTTCAAAGCTTTCTTCAATTATTGCATAGTAATCTGAAAGTCAGGAATTTCTTTCTGGATCTGAACTCATGACTAACATCCATTTTCATGCTAGCATGGATATCTATTGTGAAGAATCATTGTACCTTCTAAGAAGGAAGACATTAAAAATATATATGCAAATTTACATGTATATGTAAAGCAATGCCACATTTTATATATATATATATATACATGTATATGTATGTATATATGTACATAGTATGCATGTGTACCTATTCAATCAATTTATGTGTATCATACATAAAATGGGGCATTGCTATTTTAAATTCATATGTGGCTTACCATATTAGGACAAAACTACCACCTGGCTAATGATTTCTTCCCTAAAACTTTAATAATTTTAGTGGTAGAAGTGAACCCAAATGGCTATTTTATCAATCTATATCTTTGGAAAGAAATATAAAAACCAGCTCTTCTACACATTCTAGTTAGGGTGAGGTGAAGCCTAGTGGTAGCAGAAAGTACGGTGGAAAGCCCAGAGCACTGAGGCAGTAGAACATGAAGGTCTGGATTTGTGAAATGGCAATAGAAAGGAAGTGTGAAAGACTCCATGAAGACAATATTTGACCAGTTTTGGCTTAGAAGAGGGAGATATATGTGCAGGATCAAACAAACAAATAAACCAAAACAAAACAAAACTCAAAGTCACATTGAATTTTCATGTTTGATTAACTAGAAAAGTCTTTTGTCAAAAATAAGGGATAATTTTGTGGCAGATTACACTTCAGTTTAGCCATAAACCATAACTGGTTCACTTAAATGTGGTGTTCTGTAGAAGGAAACACAAATTGGGGCCCATAACAGTGAAGAGTTCTGTAGACCTCTAGTCAATCATGAGATCGTAAAATGTTCGTAACAGCAGTTTACTCAGCTTCTGTTGCTTTGGTGCGTTCATGAAAGTTGCTAAAAAGCCCTGTCCTCTCTTTTCCCACAAACTTCTCCCATCTTTTAAGCATCCAATTGCTTCAACTTATGTTATAATAGCTTAGAGTTTGATTAAAAGGAGATGATATTAAGGAAGCCACACGGTGTTCACTAGGTCATGGGCCTTTTTCTAAACACTGCATATATTAGCTCATTAACTTTTAAAACTACTGTATAAGTTATGTGCATTTATATATCCTATGCTTTACAAACTTGAGGCTTAAAGAAGTTACATGCTCAGGGTAAAACTTAGTGAGCAGTAAAGCTGGAATTCAGTCTGGCTTCACAGAGCCCACTCTTAGCCACTATCTAGAGCATCTCTCCAATGACTGCACTGTTTTGCTTATTCATGGAGAGATTAGGTGATAAGTTGAAGAGTCACACCATATCCCCAGCATCTCTTATGTGGGGAGGACACAAAACATTGTCAAATTTTGTAGCTCAAAATGTAGAAAGTTAATTGTATGTTGTTTTCTCTCTTTGGTTAAGAAGACTGAATGTGCCCATTCAGTCAGTAAAAGAGATGTCTATGAATGCCTACTGGCTTTGCCGGTCTTTTTGTTTTGTTGGAATGGGCAATCAGATTTAAGAATCCAAGAAATAGTGCTCACTTTGGCAGCACATATACTAAAATTGGAAAGATACAGAGAAGATTGACATGGCCCCTGCACAAAGATGACATGCAAATTCATGAAACATTCTGTATTTTTTCTGCTCAATAAATAATTTAAAGCATAAAGAAGAATCCAAGAAATAATAGATACTGATTTGATGCTCTCTGAACATATAGTTTACTTTGTGCTCCACATTGTACTAGAAGAAATGGAAGAGCGTGTCTTAGTTTTCTGATGGTCAGAACTAAAGAAGAAAAGCATACAGACAAATTTGATTTGGCTGGATGTCATGGAATTGAACTTGAATATGGAATACCTTGGTTCTAAGAATAGTATGCCTATAATAATAGGTTAAAAACAAAGAGTGGCATCCTGTTCATTCCTACACTCTAACTTTGGTCTTCTTTTTTCTAGAGATGGAATGTAGGAGATGAGGAAAAGAAATCCCCTTAATCAGAAAATCACAATATCAAAGAAATAAAAAATATATCACCACACTTATGAATATAAGTTATAGAGTAACTCAATCTACACTATGTAACTTGCTTCAAAGCCTCTCTTTCAAGAAGATACAGAATATTTTTATCATCTCTATCTTAGAAAGGAAGCATATGAAACAAATTTAAGGGACTTATCCAAGTTGAAAAAGCTATTAAGTTGGATGTCATCCATATCTTCTGAATCCAATCCCTTTGCTCTTTTGACTCTTAGGATTTTTAATTAAGATAGGCAGTAACAAAACAACCTTACATCTCAGTAGCTTACTCCCAAAAGTTTCTCACTCTTGCTTACATGGCTTACATGGTTTCGCAAAGTGTTCTCACATGGGGACTCTGGCTATAAAGCTCCCCTGTCTTGCAGCTACACCATCTGGAACTTGATGTCTCCTGAGTTTCTGAGATAGAGCAACTGAAAGGTCTCAGGAAGAGAGCACTGAATGGTCTCAGACCAGCAGTTAAATACTTCATCATTTCTTCTCACAAACCATTATCAAAAAATAGTCACATGGTGGGAGGTCTCAGCCTTGTGTGAGCCCAGAGGGGATGAGAATTGGATGTGACTAAGTGCTAAAAGTCTTCTGGTATGGTGATTTTGTATAAATAATATTCACAAGTAGGAAAAGGAGCATTAAAAATAAATATAAGAGGCACCTGGGTGGCTCAGTGGTTGAGCATCTGCCTATGGCTCAGGTTGTGATCCCAGGGTCCTGGGATTGAGTCCCACATCAGGCTCCCCTCAGAGAGCCCCATTCTCTCTCTGCCTATGTCTCTGCCTCTCTCTCTGTGTCTCTCATAAATAAATACAATCTGTAAAAAAATAAGAATAATTTTCCATACCAAGGTTTTCTGCAATTTCTGTTTCTATAAATTACAGACTTAAAAAATAATATCCCTTTAAGTTAAATCCAAAACACATCATATATGCTAGCCACATTTAAAGTGCCAACAGCCTAAAAGGCAGCCAGCTAAAGCATTCCTTACACTCTGTGAAAACAACAACCTATATTGTCCTGAGATTGTTGTCAATCCTTATTTAGGAACTGAGATTTTAGGTGGATCCAACTAATGCCAAACAGAAAGAAGGAATAAGTATAGCAGCAGATTTGCTTATTTATTTTTTTTCCTAGTAGCAAGGCATTAAAAACTCCCAAGATCTACTGTATTACTTCAGAGAGGTAGATCTGTGATTTTATTTTATTTTTTGTAGCTAGAAGTGTCTGATAATTATGGGGAAGGATTATCATTCAATATTGCTCTGAACTCAGAAAGCTTTAGAGAATAGCTAGGTAAATGACCAGAGCAATCTTATATCTTAGAAATCAAAGAAACAGCATGATTTAATGGAAAAAAGGTGAGCTGCAGAGTCAAATGTCCTTGCTTTGGTTTTTGATCATACCATTTGTTGAGTCTCGGGCCTATTGAATGTAAAAAAGATATAAATATTAACACCTGCCTTATTGGGTAACCAATGGGACAGGGTTTTTTTGTTTTGTTTTGTTTTTTTGTTTTTTGTTTTTTGTGACAGCAATCTCTATCCTGCAAAACACTAAAATCAAATTTAGTGGTTATTGAAAATGTGTTGGGTTGATATAGAGGAAATGAAAGACCAAATTCTGTGACACATAAGAACCAGGGTCAGACCATTAAAAATGTGGTCAGAACTTTTTGCCCTGAAGATTCTTCCGTTCCTAGTTCTTATTGCTGATGATACAAGCATAGTATACTCTGTTCTTTCTCCTCTATGCAGGTACAGGAAACTTAGAGCTCATTTCATGGTTAGAAACAATGATCATTTTTAGAACTTTTCTTTCCAAATCCATTTTCCATGATTAGTGAAATAGTATGTGTGTAGGGGGAAAAAAAGAAAAAGGAGCTTTAAGTGATTAAGCATACTGAAAATATGAAATAATTTTCTTCCTAAAGCATTTGCCTATAAAGGTATTACATATGATCAGTAGTGAGGCTTAATCCACTTTAAGGAAGAGTACGTATTTATATCCAGCAAATAACATGTGCTCCTCTAAACAAAATGTGAGTGAAGTGCTGCAATTTAAATTGCAGAGGTAAACTTGATCAAACAAATGAGTACTTTAAATAAATGAAGAAACTAATGATTAAAATTCAACTTCTACTGGGTAAAATATGTGGCCAGTGTTGCAAATCAGTATGTCTATGCTACTATGGTGCTAGTATTTTAGTTCAAGCTAGTGGGTTGAAGAATAGATGTTGGAAAAGTCTGCTTTTTGGTCACAGACACTACTGCATATGAACTAATTTGTTCTGAACTATTTATCCCCAACTTCAAACTTTTTTTCTGCAGCCAGGATTTTTAACATGTGTCATTTTCAACATCCCAAATAGCCGGAGGATTAGAAAGGTGCTAGAAAAATATAGATAGTAGGGACAGAGACAGTGAGTGTGGATGTGTGGTGCTCCTTAGAGGTGGAGGGCCTCAGAGGAGTTGAGAATAAGCAGAGACCTAAGTCAGTCATACAGAGTTGGAGGGTCAAATTTGGAAGCATACATTTTATTTGCATCTGAAAGGTGGATATTGGGTGCAAGAGCCCAAGTTTAGAGTGCCATTGGTGTTTTGGGAGAGAAGCCATTGTGGCTGCTTTGGCATGAAGAATTAAAAGAAAGGTCCTTGAAGCTAGATCCTAGAGGGCTTCAAAGATCAGAATGAGAATTGCAGATTCACTTTTAGGTATCATGGCAGCTATTGGAAGTTCTGGAGTAGGAGAGAAGGACATGATAAATTTGTGTTTTAAGGACTTCCTTGGCCACAGTATGGAGAACAGCCTGTAAAAGATTAGTGTGCAAACATGGAAACAACTTGAGACACTGCAGCAAGCCAGAAGCCCACTTTCATGTACCAAACACATGTCACGACTGTCGTTTAGGGAGCAAAATAATATACAGAATAAAAGACTGAGCCCAATTCTGATACTGCTGAATTTTGTGACTGTTTGCTTACTGGTTTAATACTCCTTGACAAAGTTGACAATTCTGAAATCTTTAAAGTCTCAATTCCGCTTATCAGTAAGGTAGAATGATACCTGACTTTCCCTCCACATGTAAAGGGGACAGGATCAAAAGCAGCAGGATAATGTGAATTAAAAGCACTGAGAAAATCATAAACTTCAAAGCATGATACTCTACAAATGCTGGGTATTGTTATGCATAATTTTCTATCCTGATTTGACTTCAGCAAGGACTTTTTTCTCTAAATTGGTCAAAGAGAAACCAAGCATCATTCTGAACTGCAACTAAATCTGGCTGTATCTTAGGTAAATTAAGTGGAATCTAAAGATGATCATTACGTTTTTTTTTTAGAAAGAGTGTTTTTCTTTGAAATTCAGGTGGCATAAAATTGACCAACTTGAAATATTTAAAGCTGGCGGGGTCACTTTAAAAAAATATATCTGTGAAATGTCATTGTTATCATTATGAAATGGAGCCATGGTGGTTTAACTGCCTGTATTGAAGATTATAGCTGTTTCTCAGGACACTTTGACATCTGTCTATGCCCAGAGAACCTGGCCTCTTGTTCCGAAAAACCACAAAGCATAATGAAGTGGTGCTCCTGCTTTTTGTAGAATTTAATCTAACTCATTTTGAGTGACAGGAGAAACAACATGATGTTTCCCCCAATGTCCTCATTCTTTCATCCATCTTGCTTGTCTATTCTCCTTTTTTTCTCATCATATTGAAAATATTGAGACCTTTAAACAAATTGACATGATTGGTTAAGGAGTTCAGGCTTGCTTTTGAACTGTTTTCATCTATTTGAGTGCCCCTTGCTCTGTGTTAGACTAATTGCTCCCTCCCTCGTAATCTGATTCAGTCCTTTCTCTCCAAGCTCCTCACCCAGAGCTTCTTGCCACATTTCCTGTGACATGAATTCAGAATCAAAAGCCTTTCTTTTTAAGAAGAGACAGAGGATAAAGGTGAGGAAGGGAAAACAATGAAAACCATTTTTAAGAACATTGCCTTCCTTCCCATCAAGTCTTTTTTGGATAACATCACAACATGTTATTTGTGATCACAACTCATATTTATAGAGATCTAGAATTGGCAAAAGGTTTTTATGTAATATGTGTTAAAAAAAAACAGCAACAACCTTGGACACATGTAGACACATATACCATGAGAGAACTAGCATTTTATGGAGCAGAAACTGAAGCATGTATGCAAAAGCATGTTGTGGAACAAGGGAAATAGACCTGTCCTTCCATTTTAATCACACTTTCCTTCTCTGGACTCAGAGTTGCCTGGAAAAAGTATGTTAGTATAGTCTTGTAAATATATACTCACTCACAAGGAACATGCTATTTTAATTCAGATACCAGTGTATCTGTCCTGACAGGGATTAGAAGCATAGAGGAGAGTCTTAGACGATGGATCTACATATGCTACAATCTGCCCCTTCCCTCATAATTGCTTAGTAAGTGCCCACTTATTCAACAGGTGTTTGTTGGTCACTTATCAAGTTAATGGTTAATGTGATGAAAATATGAGAAAATTAGGAAAGAGAAGCAAATGACCTACATTTACAAAGTGAAGGCAGGAAAAAGAAATATTCCTGAATTCCAGTTTAATTCTCTACACGTTATGTCATACTGTGCTCCAAATGCTAATAAATATAGTGATTTTGTTTAAAGAATATGACTTTTGCATAAACTATTTCTATAGAAATTATTTATCTAAAAGAAGATATACTTCAAATGGATGAAATAGTTTATGAAATGTGTAGATCAGCTGTTAGATGTTTAAAAATCTATAACAACTATTCCTAAATGACGACTAGTAGATAGAAATTAGAGAATTAAGTCAGGAAATAAAAATATTGTTCTATCAGACAACAAATTAGTGATAATTTTTAACTTACACATGCCTCATTAATACATTGCAAATAGGAAATGTATACAAAGAAACTTGCCAAAAACAAGAGAAAAAACTATCAAAATCCATATAAAATACACAGAATTTTCTTCATAACTAAAAAGGAATAAAATAATGGGAAAAGGAAAATGTATTGTAAACATATTCTAAATTATGTCAGTGAAATGTTTCACATTATAATCATCAAACGACAGAAAAATCCACTGTGGTTAATTAAATAGTAAATAAATATAAAAACAATACATAAAGGAAAACTGTGAGGTTTATTTCCATTAAATCTTAAATAATTTAACAAAGAATTAGTTAAAGAATATTTAAGAGAAATGATGGCATGTATTAGATCACACATCAGTTCACTATTTTTTTTTCAGTGGCATTAATGGCATGTTTATTTTCTTGAACAAAACTTGTGTGTCAAGGACTTTTAAAGATTTCACTATATAACTAGTTGATGGATGGTGAATATGTCATTTCTTCTTGTTTTTTGCAGGATAGTACTCCAGGTGTTTGATTATCCATTTTTTTTTTTTAAATTTAAGAAGCAGTGCTAAGCTAAAATGGACACAGCAAGACCAAGATTTAATAATTATATTTTTCCAGCTGTGTGTACTACCAGACCCATAATTCTGAGCTATCTACATTATTCCTAATCAAGGAAACACCTATGATTCAAGCCCATTAAAAGTGGTCAAAATAATATTTTTAGATAAGGAGATGACATTTTGAAATGCTCATCTATTCCTATAACATCTCAGAACCTGGGGATAATTTGTAAATAAGTAGAGGCAGGTGATAGGTAGGTAGGTAGGTAGGTGGATTGATAAGAGGTCCTTGCATTGTATGTAAAATGTTACATATGAAAGCTATTATTTCTAAATTTCTAAATAATCAGTTTTATTAGACAAAATGTGCCACTTTAAAATTATTTTAAGTCTGTAAAATAGTAGTTTCAAGTATTTATTAATTACCGTCTAATTAAAGGATGTGCTAAATAGCTTGAAAGGTCATCTCACAAATTCTCTCTTAAAAAGATTAGCTTAAAAAAAAAAGATCAGCTTTATTGAGGTATTGATATACAAAAACTATATGTATATTTAATGTGCACAACTTGATGATTTTGGGTTTCTTGACTTCTTATAGTATGT
Organism: Vulpes vulpes; assembly: GCF_048418805.1. Taxonomy (NCBI): domain Eukaryota; kingdom Metazoa; phylum Chordata; class Mammalia; order Carnivora; family Canidae; genus Vulpes; species Vulpes vulpes. Next base: position 151,280,452 of record NC_132780.1, read on the forward strand.
TGTAGACATTTGGTTTTTTAGTTTAGATACTCTAGCCATTTTTATGTACCAAGTCTTCTTTGGCATTTTTTCCTTAGAAGGCAGAATAAAATTATCCAGTTTCTGTAATTATTCTGGAAGACACAAACCCTGCATTTGGGCCCTACTGTTGACACTGTCATCTCAAATATTTCCGCCTTTCCCAATACAAGGTTAAAAAAAATGATTAGTTAAAAAGGAGAGTTTGCCAGAAACTTAGTGACTTGCTTAACAAATACTTTCTATTTATTTGGGGTTTTTTTTTTGGTCTTATTTGGAATCATATATATTTGACTGATATCACCTTGAGAGATCCTAGCCAAGCTAAAGAACATTTTGTTTATAATAATAGCTAACATTTATTTGATGCATATAATGTGTGCCAGCTTTTTTTTTTTATTGTTTGGCGTTTAGCATCTCATTTAATCCACACAATAATTGTATGGAGATGGGAAACAATGACATCCATTTAACATGAGAAAAAAAGATGTGCAGAGAGGGAAATACTGTACTCAGGATCACTTAAGCACCGTGGGTAGAGCCAAGCTTTGAACCCAGGTAGCCTGGTGCTGGTTCTCCTGCCTAGCAGCTTCACTCTAGCTATCCTGTGATATGGTTAAGACAAGCTTAAACATCAGAGTCAGTGATTTTCAGTTTTTTTGTTTGCTTGATTATATCTAGGCCCTGGTATTGGTCTTAGGGAATTATCAGTCTCTTCAGAAAGGAATAAAACTCACAATTAGTCATGTAATCATGTTTGGGAAAACTGAACAGTAGCAGATCTCTACTGGAACACATTTCCTCTCAGTTCTCTGTAATAATTCACTTGTGACATTACTCTGTCCTTCTCTCTCACTTTATCACAGCTCTTTCTCAGTGTAGCCTGAAGAATCGTTTTCTTCCACACACTGTCCAAATATTGATGGTCTACAGGATTTTTGACTCAGGTCTCCTTTTTATCAATTTCTGAGTGGTATGAGCTATTCAGCATCAGTGACCACCTGAAGGGTCGGGATTCAGAAATCTAGACCATGTCTTTCTGTAGGGTCGGGATTAGTAGATACATTGTCTCTTTAGGAGCTATGCCAAGATCTTCCAAAAGGGTAAAATACCAGAATTAAACTCATCCAAATGCCTTTCCTCCTATTTTTGTTAATCATTAGTATACTACCCCAAGGAGAAGTCAAATGTATACTTTGATGTCTTTCTCACTCCCTCTCCCTTTCATATTCTTCACTGAGTCTTGTAGATTTTTATTTCTCAAATGCTGTTTAAATGTACTTCCTCCTTCTCATTCCTTTTATTGTTGAAGTACTTTAAATTTTTATATCTGATTTATAGTCTATTGTAATAAACCCCTGCTTGGTCTTCATTGATTTTTTTTCCCATCTTGTTTATTTTCCACTTTAAAACCCAGTATTCTTGGGATGCCTGGGTGGCTCAGTGGTTGAATGTCTGCCTTTGGCTCAGGTCATGGGATTGAGCCTCACATCCGGCTACTGGCAGGGAGCTCCATTCTCCCTTTGCCTATGTCTCTCTCTCTCTCTCTCTCTCTCTCTCTGTCTTTCATGAATAAATAAGTAAAATCTTTTTAAAAATACCCAGTATTCTTTCCAAAAATGTGCTTTCTTGATGTTGCTTACATGTTACAACCTCTGACAATTCCACACACCAGTGGAAAATGGCTTGACTCTTTACTGTGGTATATAAAGTCTCATAACAATCTTGCCCACTGTCCTTTCCCACCTCCTTTCTTACTATGTTGAAGCCACACCAGACTTCCTCCTTTCCCCAGAACATATTTTTTTTCTCATTAAAAAAATAAACAAAAAACAACTTGGTATTTATTCTATCTGAGCTTTCTCCCTCATTTACTTAGACCAGAATAACCCTACATCTTTCATTCATAATATAAATTGCAACCCTTTCATAAAAGAACAGCCATTGATAGGGAATGTATTCCATCTTCTTTGTTTGATAATGCTCTATTCTTATATCTACTATTGCAGTTGGCATGCTGAATTTTCTTTTTCTTACCTTACTGGTTTTCCAACCTAAGCTTTCTTGCCCTTTCCTTCTTTCCTTCCTTCCTTCCTTCCTTCCTTTCTTTCTTTCTTTCTTTCTTTCTTTCTTTCTTTCTTTCTTTCTTTCTTTCTTTTTCTTTCTTTCTTTCTTTCTTTCTTTCTTTCTTTCTTTCTTTCTTTCTTCTTTCTTTTCTTTCTTCTTTCTTCTTTCTCTCTTTCTCTTCTGTATTTATCAGGGATGTTGGCCTGTAATTTTCTTTTCTTATGCTGTTCTTGTCTGGTTTTGGTATCAAAGTAATGCTAGCTTAATAAAATGAATTTAGATATGTTCCCTCCTCTTCAATTTTTTGGAAAACTTTGGGAAGAATTGGTATTATTCCTTCTATAAGTGTTTGGTAGAACTCACCTGTGAAGCCATCTAGTACTTATCTTTTGTTTATTGGGAGGTTCTTGATTACTAATTCAATCTTCTTACTAATAATTGGTCTGTTATAAATCTTGGTAGGTTGCATGCTTCTAGGAATTCATTTCTTCATAGGTTGTCCAATTTGTTGGCCTATGTTTGTTCATAAGATCGTATTTCTTTTGATCCTTTGTATTTGGGTGCTATCAGTTGGCACATCTCTTTCATTTCTGATTTTATTCATTTGACTTTTCTCCCTTTTTTTGGTGAGTGTTTCTAAAGGTTCCTCTGTTTTGTTTCTAAAAACAAAACAAAACATATCTTAGTTTCATTGGTCTTTCTATACCCTATTAGTCTCTATTTCATTTATTTTTATTCTAATCTTCATTTCCTTCCTTCTACTAACTTTGGGGTTACTTTGTACTTTTTATAGTTCCTTGAGGTATAAAGTTAGTTGTATATTTGAGATCATTCTTGTTTCTTAATGTAGGCATTTATCACTATGAACTTCACTCTTAAAACTGCTTTTTCTGCATCCCATAAGTTCCAGTATATTGTATTTCCATTTTCATTTGTGTCAAGATATTGTTAAATTTATTTTTCAATTTCTTCTTTGACCAATTAGTCATCCAATAGTTGTTCAGGAGTATTTAATCTCCATAATTTATAAAATGTCCAGTTTTCTTCTTATAATTGATTTTTAGTTTCATGCCATTGTGGTTAGAAAAGATGCTTGGTGTGATTTCAATCTTCTTAAATTTATTAGGACTAGTTTTGTGAACTAACCTATAATCTATCCTGGAGACAGTTCCACATGTGTTTGAGAAGGATGTGCATTCTGCTCCTTTTGGATGACATGTCTATAAATGTCTGTCATGTCCATTTGGCATAGCATTCCACTTAAGTCCAATGTTTCCTTTTTGATTTTCTGTCTGAACAATCTGTCCATTGATAAAAGTAGGAGGTAATAAAATTCCCTACTATTATTGTATTGCCATCTATTTCTCCTTTTTAGGTCTGTTAATATTTGCTTTATATAAGCCTAGTTTCAATATGAATAGCATATGGCATCAATTGTACAGAATTTGTAAAAACTTCCCCTGTAAAATATTTTGGTACATAGTAGACAAACAGTATTGCTGAGCTAATAAATCATTGAAGGATAAAGAATAATTATGAAATGTATTTGAAATTGACATATATTCAACATTTATCTGAGAAAGCAACAATATACGACATAAAATATCTACTGTGAATGTCATAAAACCTGAAAAGGGATACTTGCATTAATGTAAAGCAATAATTTATTCACATAACAGCAAAAAGTACCATATTGTTATAAAATTCTTATTACTACACTGAAAAAGACTTGCAGACATTAATTTTCACAATACAGATCTATAACAAAACTGACATTTCAAGGTCAAAAATGCTAATTGAGTCTTGGGCAAATGTAAGATGCCTTATTGGAAAGAAGTTGGAATAATTAATCTTGCAGATAAAGCACCTGACATTTGATTAATAAAATCAGAATATCAGGTTAGGGTAAAGGTTAGTTTAAAAAAATGAATGCTTTTCTTTTCTCCTTAACATTACTTTACAGATAATTTTGATACCAATATTTTTGCCCAAACTGTTTTCTAAATGTATTATTCTGCTCAGAAATTTTTTTCAATTTATCTCCTAAATTTTAATCATTTTTTCCAACTTCAACATCACCTGAGTCACCTACGGATATTGCTAATAATATAGTCATATTAAGTAGGTCTGGGGTAAGTTCCATGTTTCTGCATTTCTAGCAAGCTCCTAAGTGATTTCAGTGCTACTGGTCTGAGGACTACATTTTAAGTAGACAGTATTTAGAACAGTGTCTCAAAATTTTGTTGCACATTTGATCAGAGGACCACTGATCATCAGGGAAATACAAATCAAAACTACAATGAGGTATCACTTCACACTTGTCAGAATGGCTCAAATCAACAACACAAGAAACAGCAGCAAGTATTGGTGAGGGTGTGGAGAAAAGGGAACCCTCTTGCACTGTTGGTAAGAATACAAACTGGTCCTGCCACTCTGGAAAACAGTATGGAGGTTCCTCAAAAAGTTAAAAATATAACTACCTTATTATCCTGAAGTTGTACTACTAAGCATTTCCCAAAAGAATACAAAACACAATTTCAAAGGGACACATGTATTCTGATGTTTATAGCAGCATTATCTACAATAGCTAAATTATGGAAACAGGCCAAGTCTCCATCGACTGATGAGTGGATAAAGAAGTGTGGTATATTTATATAATGGAATATTACTCAGCCATAAAAATGAATGAAATATTGCCATTTACAACAACATGGTTGGAGCTAGAGAGTATTTTCTTAAAGGACTGTGTCCCTTAGTTTTGTTTTTTTTTAATATTTTACTTATTTATTCATAGAGACACACACACAGAGAAACAGGCAGAGGGAGAAGCAGGCCCAACACAGGGAGCCCGACGTGGGACTCGATCCCGGGTCCCTGGGATCACGGCCTGGACTGAAGGTGGCGCTAAACCGCTAAGCCACCTGGGCTGCCCAGAGCTAGAGAGTATTATGCTAAGTGAAATACACTAAAGAAAGACAAATACCATATGACTTCATTCATGTGAAATTTGAGAAACAAATGAGCAAAGTGGGGGGAAAAAAAGAGAGGGAGGCAAACCAGGAAAGAGACACTTACTATAGAGAACAAAGCATTGGTTACCAGAGGGGAGGTGAGTGGGAGGATAGGTTAAATAAGTGATGGAGATTAAGAAGTCCACTTGTGATGAGTACTAAGTGGTGTTTGGAAGTGTTGAATCACTATATTGTACACGTGAAACTAATATTACACTGTTAATCTACTGGAATTAAATAAAAACTGTTGATGTCTGAACAACAAAGGTAAAAATTAACAGGATTTTTATCAAACTCAAAAGCTTCTGCACAGCATGAGAAGCAATAAAATGATAAGACAACCTATAGAATGGAAGAAAAAACATTAATGTAAAGGTGAGGGGTTCATATTAAAAATAAATGAGGAACTCATAACAACAACAATAGAACAATCTGATTACAAAATGGTCAAAAGGACTAAATAGCCAGTTTTTCCAAAGAAAACCTCAAAATGACCAACAGGCACATGAAAAGATGCCCAATATCATAATAGGGAAATGCAAACAATAACTTTAATGAGATATCACCTCATACCTATTAGAATGATTATTACTAAGAGGCAAGAGACAATGGGAACTGGTGACAATATGGTGAAAAGGAAACATTTATATGTTGTTGTAAGGGAAGTAAATTGGTCCAGGCAGTATGGAAAATAATATGGAGGTACCTTAGAAAGTTAAAAATAGATCCACCATACAAACAGATAGTGTGTTGTTTACAAATTGAAGGTTTGTGATAACCATGAATTGAGTACATCTATTATCACCATTTTTCCAAAAGCATGTGCTTACTCTGCAACCTTGTGTCACATTTTGGTAGTTTTTGCAGTATTTAAAACTTTCTCAGCATTATCATGTATTATGGTGATCAGTGATTTTTGATGTTACTATTGTAATCATTTTGGGGTGCTGCAAACCACACCCAGATAAGATGGTAAATTTAATCCAAAAATGTTATGTTTACTTTGCTCCACTAAAGGCCATTCCCTCATCTCTCTCATTTTCTCAGGTCTCCCTATTACCTGAGAGAGATAATCAGGTCTATTAATGATTCTACATTGGCCTCTAAGTGTTCATGTGAAAGGAAGAGTTGTATGTCTTTACTTTAAATCAAAAGCTAGAAACGATTAAGATTTGGGAGGACAACTTGTTGAAGCCAAGATAGGCTAAAACTAGGCCTCTTGTGCCAAATAGCCAAGTTGTGAATGAATGCAAAAGAAAAGTTCTTGAAAGAAATTAAAAGTGTTACTCCAGTGAACACATAAATGATAAGAAAACAATCTTACTGCTGATATAAAGTTTTTGTGATCTGGCCAGATCAAATCAGCCACAACATTCTTTGAAATTAAAGCCTAATCCAGAACAAGATTCTAACTCTGCAATTCTATGAAGGCTGAGTGAGGAAGCCACAGAAGTTTGAAGCTGACAGAGGTGGGTTTGTGAGGTTTAAAGTAAGAAGCCTCGGTGTCCATCGAAAGATGAATGGATAAAGAAGATGTGATACACACACACACACACACACACACACACACACACGATGGAATATTACTCAGGCATTAGAAATGATGAATACCAACCGTTTGCTTCAATGTGCATAGAACTGGAGGATATTAAGCTGAGTGAAGTAAGTCAATCAGAGAAGGACAATCATTATATGGTTTCACTCATACAGGGAATATAAAAAATAGTGAAAGAGATTATAGAGGAAAAGAGAGAAAATGAATGGGAAATATCAGAGAGGGTGACAAAACATGAGAGACCCCTAATGCTGGAAAACAAACAAGGGGTAGTGGAAGGGGAGGTGGATGGGGGTATGGGATGACTGGGTGACAGGCACTGAGGGGGGGCACTTCATGAGATGAGCACTGGGTGTTATATGTTGGCAAATCAAACTCCAATAAAATATCTATCTATATCTATATCTATATCTATATCATCTATATCTATCTATATCATCTCTCTCTCTATATATATATATCAGCAGTAAGATATATATATATTTAAAAAATAAAACAAAAAAAAAAAAGAAAGAAAGAAGCTATCTCCATGAAATAAAAGCACAAGGTGAAGCAGCAAATGATATAAAGCTGCAATAGGTTACTCAGAAGATCTAGATAAGAGAATTATTAAAGATCTAGGTGAAATAGCAGATTTTCAATGTAGACAAAACAGCCCTATATCAGAAGGAGATGCCATCTAGTACTTTCATAGCTAGAGAGGAGAAGTCAATTCCTGCCTCAAAGTTTCTAAGGATAGGCTGACTCTTGTTAGGAGCTAATGCAGCTGGTGAATTTAAGTTGGAGTCAATGTTCATTTACCACTTCAAAATTCTTAGGGCCTTAAGAATTATGCTAAATTGACTTTACTTGATCTGTAACCAAAACAACAAAGCCTGGATGACAGCACATCTGCTTACTGCATGGTTTACTACCTATTTTAAGCCCACTGCTGAGAACTATTACTCAAAAAAAAATTCCTTCAAAATATTACTCCTCATTGACAGCACCTGCACCCCCAAGAGCTCTGATGAAGATAGACAAGGTAAATGTTGTTCTTATGTCTGCTAACACAACATCCATTCTTCAGCCCATGAATCAAGAAGTAATTTGATTTTTGAGTCTTATTATGTAAGAAATACATTTCCTGAGGCTATGGCTGCCATAAATCATAATTCCTCTGATGAATCTAGGTAAAATAAGTTGAAAACCTTCTGGAAAGGATTCACTATTCTAGATACCAATCAGAATATCTGTGATTCATGGGAAGAGATTAAAATATCAACATTATGGGCAGCCCTGATGGCCCAGTGGTTTGGCGCCGCCTTCAGCCTGGGGTGTGATCCTGGAGACCCGGGATCAAGTCCCACCTCAGGATCCCTGAGTGGAGCCTGCTTCTCCCTCTGCCTGTGTCTCTGCCTCTCTCTCTCTTTGTGTCTGTTATGAATAAATAAATAAAATATTTTTTAAAAAATAAAATATCAACATTAACAGGAGTTTGGAAGAAGTTGAATCCAACCCCCACAGATAACGGATAATGTTGAATGATTCAAGATTTCATGGTGGAACGATGCGGTATAAATAGTGAGAGAACAAGAAATATAAGTAGAACATGAAGATATGATTGAAATCCTGCAATCTCATGATCAAAATTAAATGAATGAGGAATTGCTTCTTATGGATGAGCACACAAAGTGGTTTCTTAAGATGCAATCTACTCCTGGTGAAGGTGCTGAGAAGGTTGTTGAAATGACAACAAAATGTTTAGAATATTACATAATTTACTTAGAAAAGCAGTTGATGACTGCAAAGAAGTAGCTGATGGCCATCTCTGAAAAAAATGTTTTTTTCTTGAAGTAAATTGTCTAAAATAGACATCCTCATCTGTAGTGCCCAGAACCTCACTCATTGTTATGTGCACAAGTTGCATTTTGGAAAACTTGCTGTATTGAAATTCCGTCAGTTTATAGTTCTTTGAATACTGATGTTCTCTCCCAAACACTGGTTACTGTAGTAACATTTTTCATGTATAAAAGAAGAAAGGCCACTAAGGCCAAGGATTTTTAAAAGTCACTGTACTAATTCTTACGTTAAACTAAGCTTTGCTATAATACTGTTTTCTCTTCAATATGTGATGGTACAGGAATGTTGCTAAGTGAAGGGGATAGTATTGCAGGGGGGGACATTTTAAATTGCAGAAGTAAAAAGAAAGTTATATTTATAATTTTGATGAGTTTATTTCTATAAGGAAGATTTTTCTTCCCTACAACTGTTTCTGGAATGGCAAATTGTTTCCATTATTAAAAGTTGAAGTTGCTAGTTAAAAAAAAAAAAAAAAGAAAAAGTAAAAGACTCAATCCACACCTAAAATACTAGTATGTAGTGTAAACAGAACTTTTATATGTCCTGGAAAAATGAAAAATTCCTTTGACTTGCTTTATTACAGTGTGTGCTATATTGCAGTGGTCTGGAGCCAAACCTACAATATCTCAGAGGTATTCTTGTACCATACTCATTTAGAAAATGAAGGAAAATAATAGCATCTTCATTGTGGTGTTATGAAAATTAAATAAGTTAATACATATGGGGCAGTATGCACTCAATATGTACAGTATTAGTAATATATCATTGTTAATGTGATTAATGTAACACAAACAGAATAAATATAACTTATTTTATAGATACTATAATGAAAACCAATGGAAATAACCAGTATATAATCCTGGTTAAGGTACGTATGTTTCTAATTCTACTCTTCCACTTGCTGGTGTTATTCTTAACTCCTACATCAACATTTCTTACATTTTGATATAAATACTGTGATTGACAGTTTACAAAGCCAAATAGTAAGCTCATTTGACCCTCACAATAATTCATGTGGAGTTATAGTTAATGAGATAAGAATTCTAAAGTTTTAAATTGTTGAGCGAATTCCTCAGTTTCAAACAACTAGTAAATAGTAAAAGGAAGTCAAAGAATATCTCTAGGAGGTTGGAATTATTCTGATATCATAGCCAGACACAAATATCACAAGATAGAAAACTACAGACCAATATCTGATATATAGATGCAAAAGTCCTCCAGAAAATGTTAGTAAATTGAATTTAGCAATTTAGTAAGAGTATTATATATCATGGACAAGTGAGATTTATGCCAGGAACACAAGACTAGTTAAACTTCATCAACCAGTGCAGTGTACCACAGTAATATAACATAAAAGAAAAACAAAACAAAAATACCACACAGGATCATCTCAATACATTTAGAAAAAAAGCTGACAAAGTCCAAAGTATTATTTTCATGATAAGAATACTTAATGATCTAGGAATAGAAGGGAGCTTCCTCAATTTGGCAAAGAGCATCTTTGAAAACCCAAAGCTAACATCATAATGATGAAAGACTAAAGGCTTTCCCCCTAAGGTCAGAAAAGAGACAAGGAGGTACACTCTCACTTATTCTATTCAACATTGTACAGGAAGTTCAAGCTAGTTAGGCAAGAAAAAGAAAAGGCATCTAGATTTTAAAGGAAGAAGCAAAACTATCTCTGTCAGATGAAATGATCTTATATATGGAAAAATGCAAAGATTCTGCACATGCAAACTACCAGAGTTAATAATGAGCTCTGTAAAGTTTTAGGATATAAGTCAATATGCAAAAATCAGTTGTATTTTCATGTACTAACAATGAAAAATCCAAAAATGTAATTGACAATTCCATTTATAAAATAATGTCAAAGAATAAAATGCTTAGGAATGAATTTTACCAAGGGATTGCAAATTTTATAGACTAGAAAAAATAAAATATTGTTGAAAAGCAATTAAATCTAAATAAATTGAAAGACATCCAATGTTTATAGATTGGAACACTTAAGATAGCAATACTCTGCAAATTGATATACAAATTCAGTGCAATTTCTGTCCAAATTCCAAAACTGTCTTTCTTTTCTTTTTTAGAAATGGACAGGTTGATCCTAATATTCACATGGAACTTCAAGGGATTCCAAATAATCAAAATAATCTTTAAAAAAGAAGAACAGAATTTATGGACTCCTCCTTCTCAATCTCAAAACATACTTCAAAGCTACAGTAGTCAAAACATTGCTCTACTGGTATAAAGATAGATATATAGATCAGTGGAAGGAATTCAGAGTCCAAAATGAACCCATACATCAGAGTCCAAAAATGAATCTCTACATCTATGATTTTCAAGGGTACTTGGGCCATTCAATGGGAAAAAAAGACTTTTTTCAACAAATGGTGCTGGGACAATTGGATATCTGCATAGAGACAAGTGACTTTGGACCTCTTTCTCACACTGCATATGAAAGTTAACTCAGATCTAAGACCTAAATGCAAATGCTAAAACAATAAAAATCATAAAAGGAAACATATATGTAAATCTTTGTGACCTTGGATTAGACAATGGCTTCTTAAATATAATTCCAAAGCAAAAATAAACATAGATAAATTGAAAAGTAAAATTAAAATCTTTTTTCATCAAAGAACACTATTAAAAATGTAAAAATACAACTCATAAAGAGTTGCAAATCATGTCTAAAAAAAGTCTAGTAACCAGAATATATTTTTTAAATGCCTATAAATCGACAAAAAATACTAAAAAATATAGGTAAACAATTTGAATAGCTATTTCTCTAAAGAAGATACACAGTGGTCAAGAAGAACATGAAAGGATGTTTAGTATCATTAGTCAATAGGGGAGTGAAAATTAAACTCACAGTGAAACACCACTTAATATCCATGAGGATACCTACAATGATAATAAAAAATGAAAATAACAAATATTGGCAAAAATGGGGAGATATTGGAAAATGTATACATTGTCAGTGATAATGTACAAGAGTATGGACACTGTGGAAAGCAGTTTGGCAATTCCTTAAAAAATAGAATTACCATATGAAACAGTAATTCTACTCATAGTTAATAAAATGGAAAACATAAGTTCACACAAAAACTTGTACATGGTTGTTTATAAGACTATTATTTATACCAGCCAAAAAGTTGAAAAAAACTCCAAAGTCTATCAGCTTTTGAATAGGTAAATAAAAGTGATATAGCCATAAAAATACTGGTATGTGCTATGATGTTGATGAACCTTGACAATATTATGCTAAACAAAATAAACCAGAAACAAAGCTCACATAGCCTATAATTCCATTTATAGGAAATTTCCAGAATAGTTAAATCCAGTTTCCAGTATATGGGAGGATAGATGAATGGAAAGGTTTGGGATTTTCTATGCAGTGATGCAAACATTCTGAAATTAGGTAGTGGGGATGGCTGCGCATTATAAATATATTTAAAACCACTGAGATGTGTACTGTAAAATTATTAAAATGGTGACCTTTGTGTTATGTTAATTTTATCTCAATTAGAAAATAATAAAAGGAGATGCCAGTTTTCACAATGGCACTATGCCTTTCAATAATTGCATTTTTACCTGATTAAAAGCTTGTAGAGTTATTTTTATTTATTTTTATTTTTAAAAGATTTTATTTATTTATTCATGAGAGACAGAGAGAGACAGAGACAGAGACACAGGCAGAGGGAGAAGCAGACTCCATGCAGGGAGCTAGATGCAGGACTCAATCCTGGGACTCCAGGATCACGCCCTGGACTGAATGCAGGCACTAAACTGCTGAGCCACCCAGGGATCCCCTGTAGAGTTATTTTTAACGTTAGAATTCAGTATATGAATATTTTTCACCATAATATAGAGTGCATACCATGTATATTTGTTGAGACAGACCTTTTTACAAAATAGAATAAAAAGCATAGAAAATACTTCCTAACTCATCCTATGAGGCCAGCATTAACCAAGTTATAAAACCAAAGACATCATTAGAAAAGAAAATAACAGACTAATATTTCTCATGAATTTAGTGCAAACATACTAAAAAAAATTAGCAAATTAAATTTAAAAAGTATAAAAAAGAATTATATGCCACAAATAAGTGGGATTTGTCCCAAGTATGCAAGGCTGGTTCAACATTCAAAATTAAATTAATGTAATCCATCACATTAACAAGCTAAAAACAAAACAAAACAAAAAAATCACATCATATCAATTGATGCAGAAAAAGCATTTGATAAAGTCCAATACCCATTCATAATAAAAACTCTCAGTAAACTATGAACACAGAGAAAATTCTTCAACTTAAAGAATGTCTACAAAAACTTAACAGTTAACATCATACTAAATTGTAAGACACTTGAAGATTTTTCTCTACAATCAGACACAAGGCAAAGATGTCCCCTCTCACCACTCCTTTTTCAGTGTTGCAATATAAGTCTTTGCTAATGTAATTAGACAAGGCAAGAAAATAGAATGTACACAGATTGGGAAGGAAGAAATTGTTATTGGTCACTAATATTCATAGATGACTTTGTCTATGTAGAAAAGGCAAAAGAATCAACAAAAAACTTCTGGAACTAATAAGCAATTACAGCACAGCTGCAGTATATGAGTTTAATATACAAAAGGAATTGTTTTCCTTTTTCATGCCAGCAACGAATAAATGGAATTTGAAATTAAAAACATAATAACATTTACATTAGCACTCAAAAAAATGAAATATTTAGATATAAATATAACAAAATGTATATAGGATTTATATAAATAAACTACAAGACTCTGATAAATGGAATCAAAGAACTAAATAGACATTCCATGTTCATGGATAGGAAAACTTAGTCCTGTCAAGATGTGAGTTCTGCCTAATTTGATCTATAGGTTCAAAGAAATCCCACTTAAAATCCTAGCAAATTATTTTATGGATTTCAAAATATTAATTCTAAGGTTTCTATGGAGACACATAAGGGGAGATATAGCCCTCACAATATTGAATAAAGAACAAAGTTGGACACTACCTGAGCTCAAGAATTACTCTAAAGTTACAGTAATAAAGACTGCATGATGTTGAAATAATAGAGGCATGGAACAAAATAGAGAGCCCAGAAACACCCTTGTAAATATAATCAACTGATCTTTGACAAAGGAGCAAAGATGAAACAATGAAGCAAAGAGTCACTTCAATGAATGATGCTGGAGCAACTGAACATTCATATGTAAAACAAAACAAAAAATGGATCTAGACACAGGCCATATACCATTCATTAAAATTAACTCATAAGTCTATCACATACTTAAATACAAAATTTAGAACCATAAAACTTCTAAAAAATAACATAGAAAACCTAGATGACTTTCAGCATGTCTGTGATTTTTTAGACACAGTACCAAAGGCATGATCCATGGAAGAAATAATTGATAGACTGGATTTTGTTAAAATCAGTTATATCTGGGCACCTGGGTGGCTCAGCTGGTTAAGCGTCTGCCTTTAGCACAGGTCATGATCCCAGAGTCCTGGGATTCAGACCCACACTGGGCTCCCTGCGCAGCAGGGGGGCTTTTTTTCCCTCTCCCTCTCCCTCCCCCTCTCCTTCTCCCTCTGCTACTTCCCCTGTTTGTGCTCTCTCTCTCTCCCTTTCTGTATAATAAATAAATCTTAAAAATTTAATAAAATCTATTACTTCTACTCTGTGAAAGACAATGTCAAAAGAATGAAAAGACAAGCCACAGACAGGAAAAACTGCAAAAGACACATCTGATAAAGGACTGTTATCCAAAATATACAAAGAATTCCTAAAACTCAACAAGATGTAATAACATTATATGACAGATGTTGACTACATTTATTGTGGTGAGCATTGTCTAATGTATAGAATTGCCAAATTATTATGTTGTACACCTGAAACTAATATAACATTGTATGCCAACTATACTTCAAAAATACAATTTAAAAAAATAAACACATAAACCTAGTGGGGGTTGGGGTATTTGCAGGAAAGAAAAAACAAAAGTCAACAAAGGAACATATAACCTGATTAATGGGCCAAACACGTTGGCAGACACCATGCCAAAGAAAATATACAGGTAGCAAAAAAAAAAAAAAAAAAAAAAAGGAAAAGCTGCTCCTCATATATTACCAATAAAATGCATATTAAAATAATGAAACCACTATATACCCATTAGAATGGCCAAATCCTAGAACACTGGTAACACCTAATGCTGGTGAGGGTATGGAACAACAGGAACTCTCTTTCTTGCTAGTGGGAATACAAAATGGTACAGACACTCTGGAAGACACTTTAGTAATTTCTTATAGTCCTACTATATGATCCATCAATTTTGCTGCTTGGTTCTTACCCAAAGAACTTGAAAACTTATGCTTACAGAAACACCTGCACACAGATATTTGTAGCAACTTTGTTCAAAATTGCCCAAACTTGAAAGGCAACCAAGGTGTCCTTTAATAGGCAGATGAGTAAATAAACTGTGATACATTCAAACAATGGAACATTCAGTGTTAAAAAAAAAAAAAAGAAAGAAATTATCGAGGCATGAAAAGACATGGAAGAACCTTTAATGCATATCCCTAAATGAAAAAAGCCAATTTGAAAGGCTACATAGTTTATTATTCCAACTATATGTCATTCTGAAAACCAAAAAGCTATGAAGAAAGAAATTATGAATTAAATATCAGTGGTTTCCAGGAATTAAGGGAGAGGAAAGGATGAACAAGTAAGGCCCAGAGGATTTTTAGGGCAGTGAAAATACTCTACATGATAGGTACATGTCATTATACATTTGTCCAAACTCATAGAGTTTAAAATAAACTCTAATGTAAACTATGGATTTTGAGTAATTATGATGTATCAGTGTAGGTTTCTCCATTGTAACTAATGTACCATTCTGGGGCAGGATGTTGATAATGGTGAGGATGTGCATGTGTCAGGGCAGGGAGCATATGGGAAAATTGTGTACCTTCCTTTCAATTACTGTAAGATTGCATTGAAACTCATTATCTTTCTCTACTGTCTATTATTATTCTCTTATTTTAACCATTTGCCATTGTTAAAAATAAAAAGGACCTTTAGTTTATGGAAAGGAGTGAATTAATAGAGTAGGACAACAGACAAAAAGATTAAGTCCTTTCTAAGCTAAAGATTTAGTAAGAGTCAATGATATACTTACATATTCAGGAATTCCCATGGTCTCTCATAAACCAACATGACACATATGTATAATTTTTCATAAAAATCACTTTTTGTAAAGGAATCCCTTCCTCAGTTCAGTCCTGACCACCAAGTAGTGATTTCCAGTAGCTATATTCAAGGTGCTGTGCTAGGTTCTTGGTACAAAAAAAAAGATGAATTAGACAACACTTAGGCCCTTAACTGTATAGTGTGCACAAAAGCATTTATATCTAAGAGCACAAAGAAAGATACTTATTTGCTCCACAGAGACATCACCTTGAAGGGCATAACAATTCCCCCTGCAATTCTGCTCCTCAACATTACTTAAAATACAACTGGACATTTAAAATTATATGAAGTGTATGTGATTTTACAAATGTGTCCTTAAAGAATCAAAATTTTATAGTATTATTAATACTATTAAAGGAAACAGCTGATCACACTGAAATGTTTTCGGTTCTTTGCTGTGGGAACAGAATAGAGTAATGACAAAGCTCAAAAACCTAAAACATATTTCTGGAATTGGATCATGACCACTCTGCTCAAGGTCCATTTACTAGCTGTGTGACCTTGAGAAAGCTACTGAACTTCTTCATGCCTCCCTTCTTCGTCTATAAAATTGATGCAATAACTAATAAGATCTACGGCATGGAGTTGTGAAGATCAATTGAGTTAACACAATTAATGTGCTTGGCACAGGGCTTAGTCCACGTAAGCACTCACCAAAAGCTGGCTGTTCATGTTTCACAAAAGAGTCACTTGCTTCCATTCTGTTACCATCTATCTTTCCCAACCTTCCCACCAGAGGCTGCCACTCTCCATTCTTCAGTTCTGAGCTTAGATAACATCTCCTCTAATAGTCATCTTGACCCCACTCTGACAGAGTAAATGTCTCTTCCTGTACTTTCAGACCTGTTTAGGTGTACACATAAGGACTTTTGTTCTACTGAATTAAATTACTTGCTTACTCCTCTATGCTTCTCATGAGACAAAAACTGATTAAGAGTAAAACAGTGTTTGTTTGTTTTCAACAAGAGATATGGATAGAGCATGACTTCCATAGATTGTTGAATAAAAGAACCATAAAGGGAACATGTCAGATATGATCATGCAGGATAGGAGGCAAGAAGGAACAGAGAGAATCTATTCTGAAATAAGATACAAGTAAATACGGGAGGGAGTAAAAGAAAGATGGGAAGAGAAAGAGACAGCAATAGTTTGTAGTAATCTGTAAAATGCAATTTTGATTATTTATGTCTGAGTCTCCTAGAACATGGGTATTTCATTCTCAGCAACCCACTCAAGTGTTTCTCCTAAGAGGAACAAGTGATCAGAGATCTCTTTCCCCAATTTCTCCAGAAAAACAGATTTCTAGCCCCCACTCCATGAACCAGAGACTTTTCCAGAAAGATTTAGGAAGGCCTTATTATAAGATAATGTGGTGTTTGGAGCCTAGAGATGTCAGACAACTTCCTGCAAAATTAATGCATTTATTTGGGGTATATGTAAGCTCAGTAGAGTCATTATGGATAGTGCTCAGGTTGATTTTATTTTCTTTTCAAATACTTGAAAGTCAACATGGGGACCCTCTCTGTCTCTTTCTTCAATTTATTCTTCAAAATACACAGTGAAACAGAGAAATAAACTTCAAACATACTATTACCATGTAGTCAGCCCTCTTCAATAAAGTAATAAAACAAGATGGCTGCATTCTGGGTGATGTCTGTTCAAACCATTATTATTGTTATTATTTTAATGACACCCATCTCTTCTCAATCCCCAGAACCACTATCTTCCTTGTGACAGCAGGATCATTATACTAGTCTCCTACCTAGTACCCTGTCATCAGTCTAACCGTTCTATAATCCATTTTCCACATCATTGCCAGAGACGCTGAGAAAGCCTGACTTTGTTCACTTCACCTTGCTTTTGTCTATACACTCCATGTTTTCTCCTGCTTCCAAGTCTTCTGGAAATGCTGCCTTCCTGACCTGCACACCTCCCATCCCTAACCAACTAGTAATCTTCTCTTTCATTTCAAGGAGTAAGCTCAAGAGTGACTTTCCCTGTAGGGGAGCCATCCATTTTGGTTTTCTCTAGGCTGAATTAGGTGTTTTTTCATGACACTCTCTGCATCCTTCTACCCTAGAAACTCAGAGTGATTCTATAATCATAACACTTCTAATTCTCTGGTGCGCTGTGAGATCATTGAGGCTAGACTATGTCTTATTGATCTTTATGCCTCCAGCTCTTAACTAAACTCCAGGGCACATAGGGAAGATTCAGAAATATTTCATGAAATGGATTCATAAAGTTATTATATGCTGCAAAAAGTATAGTCTGACATCAGGAGTAAGAATATAAAATCTGGGACAGCCCATGTAATCTGAGATCTCTAACCAACATAACTACAACCACTGAAGGGAAAAAAGAATCTGATTTTGAGTTTTATTTTCCTCTTCTTTCTTATTTTTAATATATTCAGGTTAGTCCGAGAGTTAAAAGTGACATAAAAAATTTAAGATGAATAGTTAAGCAGAATTACTCAGACTATTGTGAGCTATGTTTCTCTTTTTTAAAATATAAACACTTAGATAAATTGATATGTAAAGCAAATAATATTCACACCATCAGATCACATAGTTTTAAATTTTATTCAACAAACATTTTCGGATCCCTTCTATAAAACAGACACTGTTTTAAAAACATCAATTGATTTAATTCTGATAACAATCTTAAGAGGTCATCCCTAGACAAATTTGGTCCCTTACTATCTTGTGATATTGGGCTGACTCCTTTTCCATACACCCAACAGAAAGATAGAAAGATTTTGAATTGAAGAAAACAATACCTAGAGAGATAAAAATTATTTCCAAGTGCCCTAAGAGGTATCAAAAGATCTAAAGATGGATATCACATTGAAATGAATACTGTAATATTTATAATTTCTGACGTGCTTACAAACAATAAAATAATAATTCAAGGATTTGAGTGAATTTTTGTACGGCAGTAGAGTACCATGTATTTAAAATAAAACACCTGATAAATTATGGACAGAGAGAAATAGAATACTTTTCAAGATGAGGCTTGTCACAATATAAAGCAGTTATTAGAATAAAATCTTGAAACTATTCTCATTTCTCCTTATTTCTACTTTTAATAAAGAGTGATGATTAATTGCAGGTAGAAGATGTAACAAGAATAGACTGAAGTATAAACAAGTTGAAGTGCCACACACACAAACCCCCAATGGCTATTAGTACTTAAAAAAAGAGCATACTGGGTCCATATTGTGGATTGTCAATGACAAGAAATTTGAAGACAGTAATGACTATAGACTGCAACTAAAGTAGCAACAATCTTTCCCATTTTTAAAAGAATTGTACATGGAAGAGGAAAACATAGACATTAATAAATCAGAGGGACACATTATACCACAAGTTAGCAGATTTTTATCAGTGAACTTGAACAAAGCCACAGAAGGCCTGCTTGTCAAATTTACTGATGACAAGAGGTCTGGTGAAATGGCTAATGCTTTGGGTAATAGCAGCAGCATTTAAGATCTGGTTAAACTTCAAATTAACAAAATTAAATTAATATATGCATACATCACGCGGGTATCCTACTTAGCTGTCACCTCTTCACACAGGCCTTTTTGACCATCTGTTTCTAACATGGCCTTTGGGATTCTCCACTCACCATCACTTCACCCTATCTTGTTTTCATAACAGTTATCCCTTCCTATTATTTTCTTAGGTATTTATTAGTTGATTTGTTCACTTTCTAACTTCCTTGGAAAGTAAACTATATGAAAGTGGTAACATTGTTTAATTTGTATCACTGAGAGTGAAATAGAAATACTGAGTAAATATTTGTCAAAGAAATCAAATGCCTATTTATTTTCTTCTCTTAAAAAAATGAAGAGTGTGGATTAAAAATATATATAACAATAGCATTTCTTATGAAATATGACATCTCTAGAATCATAGAAACCCCAAGCTGGGATCAGAAGAACTGAATGGTCTTGCCACAGATTAGTCACTTGACCTTTGGTAAATCATTTAATTTCTCCAGAACAGTTTCCTCACCCGTAAAACAGGCTAATCATGTCAGTCCCTCAGAAGTTTTAAAATAACATGTATGAAAGAATTTTGCTACCTATAAAGTACAAAACAACTGTAAAGAATTATGACTAGGGTAGGGCTAGGGGGGATGACTTAACAGTCAGTATGAGCCAACAGTGTCTTGTGACATTTGAAAAAAATAATTAGATACAGATATTGGGTGCATCCGCAAGATCATGTACATTTGGTATCAATAAGACCCAAGCCAACTTCCTGCATCGCTTCCTAGTTTTATATTATGTAAGACATTGACCATTGTCTAAAGGAAGACCAAATGAGTGGAGGTCTTGGGGATAGTGTCATTTGAAAAACAGTGGAAATAATCAGGCAGAAAGCAGAGGAAAGGGAAGGGGGGTATGATACTTATTTTAAATATGTGACGAATTGTCACGTGGAACATTTATTCCATGTTGCACCAAGAGGCAAACTGGGATTTTAGGTAGAAGACTAAGAAAGTTATATGTCAGTTTAAGACCTTATTTTAATGTAAACTGAGGTGCTCCATCCAAACTAAGTGGGGGAACATCAGCAATGTTATTAGAAGTTTTCTAATATTAACCTAAGTTCAAGTTAGGTGATGTCCAAGTCCCTTCCATGCCCTATCATGAATATTGAGAATGAAAGGATCCTGGACGCACACTATCAGGAATCCCAAAATATTCTTCTTAGACATGAAATCAATTTCATTCCAGTGGCAGATGACATCAGTCCTGAGTCAAGAAGAAGAAAGATCAGTGGGGTGTGATATTCACTGGAGAGCACTTGTGCTTCCACCACTGTATCCTCCTAAGAATCTGTTTAACACGTAGGTGTCTCCTTTGCTTGATAACATTAACTCTGAGAACATTTATGACCCTAGTGCCCTTCAAGCTTTTGCTGCTGTGTTTCTTATTACACTTAATGTTGCAAGTGCAAATTCCAGCTAAATATATCCTTCGATTCAAAAATGGTCTCATTCCCCAATTTGGAGAAGGGGGGGAGCGGAGGCGACATCTCAGATTCAGCAAGTGCTAAGTCGGCAAAGCCAAACAAATATGAAAACGTTCGCCTGAAATGACACTTTTGCATAGTCCTGCTTGAGGAGCAGCGCGCTTTTATGTTTATTACTTCATTACTTTTATGCTTACATTAAAGAGACAAACGCATCAACAGAGCCTGTATTGGGATCCCTGGGTGGCGCAGCGGTTTGGCGCCTGCCTTTGGCCCAGGGCGCGATCCTGGAGACCCGGGATCGAATCCCACGTCGGGCTCTCGGTGCATGGAGCCTGCTTCTCCCTCTGCCTGTGTCTCTGCCTCTCTCTCTCTCTCTCTCTCTCTCTGTGTGACTATCATAAATAAATAAAAATTAAAAAAAAAAAAAACAGAGCCTGTATTAACCATGTGTGGACGTGCTTGCCCGGTCCATAGACCTACACCTGTCCATGTATGGGTTATGGAAACCGCACGTGAGCGATGGAGGGGAAAAGTAGAAGAGAGGGAGATTTAACCCACGGAGAAATAGGTTCAGATAATTTTCATGACCCCCCCCCCCATGCACCCCCCTCCACCTCCCCATCCACCCCCCGCCGGCTTCTGCTCTCCCTCGGCGCGGGCGGAGGCTGTGGGCTGCAGATTCAGCGCTGGAATGAGGAGTAATTGAGCCTGAGCTGAGCCCGAGGTAGCTTGCTCCTCCCGGTGTCCCCGCTGCAGCCTCCAGTGCCGGGTCCCTAGTCCCTCAGCCGCCTGTCTTCCCGGTGCAAAATCGTCTGCAAAGACCGAGAAGCCGCCGCCGCAGAAGTTGCCGGGCACAGGACTCCGGAGGCATTGGCTCAGTAACTTTTCACGTCATTTTCTGCTCCGGAGCCTCCTGTCGCGTCTCCGCGCCGCCTTTCGCACCGCAAATCCCAGTGCTCATGGGGCAGGCGGAGAGCGGCTTGCGGCACTGAGCGGAGCCGGACCCGAGCCCGTGATGTCCAGCACCAAACTGGAGGACTCCCCCCCTTGTCGCAACTGGTCATCTGCTCCGGAGCTGAATGAAACTCAAGAGCCCTTTTTAAACCCCACCGACTATGACGACGAGGAATTCCTGCGGTACCTGTGGAGGGAATACCTACACCCGAAAGAATATGAGTGGGTCCTGATCGCTGGCTACATCATCGTGTTCGTGGTGGCTCTCGTCGGGAACGTCCTGGGTGAGTCTGGCCCCGGGCAGCCCCCCGGAGGGCGGTCACGGCCCCTCTGCGCCCGGCTGCCAAGGCTCGGAAGACCCCTCCCTCCCCCTGGGAGGCAAACAAAGAGGTCGCTGCTCTCGGGGTGGGGTTTTCCATTAAAGAAAAAAAAAAAAAAGTTTTCTGATTTTAGGAACCAGGAGCGAGCCCTGGAACGGTCACCCCTTTCTGTGCAGGGGGAAGCGGGGAAGCGCGTTCTCTTTTGCCATCACCTCGGTTGCAAAGCGCCCAGACCGGGGCAACGCGGCAGGGTCTCCAGGTGGATTTGGTTGGATGTGGGGAAATTAGTCATCCTTTTGTGTAACGTAGCCGGGTGTTTCAGGGGGGGCTTTCTGGAGAGGTAAAGCCGACAGAATGCAAAGCTGGGCTCCTAAGGAGCAAGCTCTCTGTGGCCATTGAAGTCACAAAGGATTTGTGAGCTCGGTAGAGTGCCCTTTGGAGGTTTAGGCTCTGTCTAGAGGTGGGAATGGAACGGCAGGGAGTGGAGACAGAAGCAAAGCACAGAGGGGCACTCACGCACAGAAGCTGAATTAAACAGGAACCATGCTAGGAGCCAGCAAGAAGGAGGGGCATCTGAGAAAAGTACCAAAGAGATCTCAATCATTCATCTGCCTATCCATTCATTCATTCATCCGCTCAACATATATATATGAGCATATATATATATATACACACATATATATATATGCAGAGCCTGCTTGTTGCCAGGCTTGGGGAAATTTTATAATGGGTCTTTTCCCCCCAAAGATGAGAAAAGCTTAACGCTGGACTCCCTGTCTGCCCCTGTCTGAGTTCCTATGCAAAGATAGATATTCCAGTCCGTTTCCCACCTCAGCACAATTTCTGAGTGCTGGGGAGGGGTTACAGAAGGGTACAGGGCTGTAATGATGGAGTTTATTAGGGCTGCTGGGGAATCCACTTAAAAAAAAAAAAAGCTTTGGAAGGGAGGGACGACTTAACATGAATTGTGAATGGAAGGAGAGTGTACCTTGATGAATGGAAAGTGGGAGGTGTTTCAGATGCAGAGGGCAGTGTGGAGGCAATCTCTGCTGAAAATGACAGGAGGAGATGGGGGAAGCTAGGAGAAGAGGCTCTTGATTTTCAGTTATAAAAAGGGAAGATGAGTGAGGGGAGATAGGCTGGGTGGCTTTGAAGTCCAAAGCAAAGAATTTGTAGCTGCACTGGAGGATGATAAGGAACTTACTGGGTTTCAGCACTGATCTGATTTTTACCTTCTCTGCCCAAGTGTGTCAGTCTGGGTAGGAAGCATTCAAAGCAGTCTCTCACCAATTCAGCAGGCAGAGTAGTTGGTAGTATGTGACTGAGAAGCATTCTGTGGAGAGTTAGTAGAATCTTATTTTTCAAGAGAGATATGAATCCTCTGAAAACTTTTTTTTAAAATAATACTGTATTATTTTCAAGCTACTTCTGTTTTGCTGATGTTTTAAAGGTAAACATAAGGGAATCTCTCTCTGGGTGATGCAAACAAGGTGAATGAAGGTGAATGTACACATGCTTAAGGTCCTTTGCTATAAGGATAAGTTTGTTCATAATCGTGCCTTTCTTGCTTCTCTTCCTGGCATCCGCTTTTAGAGTTAGAGCTATTAAAACATATGACCATCAGCATAGAAACATATCACTGTACTATGCCAACACTTAGTGATAAGTAAGTGATCTAAATTTAACATCCAATGAATACCTACCATGTGCCAGACCCCTTCACATAAACCCTCACAGAATCCTCAAAGTAACCCATATTTGACAGAAGAAACAAGACTTAGAGAAATGAAATGGCTCATTAAAGAACATGATTCACATTCAACTCCATTTCTTCTGACTTTAGATCCAGAATTCTCCATGGATACTCCACTCTAGAGCTAGAAAGTATAGAGAGAATGAATTTGCTCCTGTTGTCTGCAAGCATAGAAAATGTACTTCCTGTTCTCTCTCGCATCTATGTCTACTGTTAATAAGTTACCATGAAGGGTTAATAGCTCTGTCATTGTCTCCAACAAAATGCTATCCAGAGAGGAATGTTATTGCATTGCAGTAAAAATTTGACCTGTTTTGCAGGAGTAACTTAACTGCAAATGATAACTATTTCCCTTCCCTGATTTATTTCTCAGGCTTAAATAATGTGATAAAATTTGTTTCCCTTTGCTTTTACTTTATTCTGGTTTTACACAGAATGTTGATGCATAGTCTTCAGCTTCTAATTACATAGTTTAGGGGTACATTTTTGTTAGCCTGAGGAGTGTTTTCGCCTCCAGAAGGAAACACTTCTACCTGTTTCACAAGGTCAAGGAAGAGAGCACTGTCCACAGCCCCAAGTGCTGAAATGGCCAATTCATTCAGCTTAAAAAGAAAAATTTACACAAAGCACTGTGCTCTCAAAATACTGTCAGCTATTTTCTTCAGGACTAAATCTCAGTGAAATCCTCTCTGGGTGAACTGAAACCCTTTCTTTCCTGACATATTCCCTGAAAGTTGATGAAGTTTAAGTTTGACATTTAAACAAATGATCAGTGTGTCATTACTCACAGACAACTTCCTGCTCTTTGATATCACTGTCAAATTTGCAAAACGGATTAGATTGAGAATTGCTTTTTTGCCCCTTTGGTAAAAGTAATCTTATGCATAAAGTGGCAGGACAAGGAATCACATTATTCATGCAAGATAAAGAGGCAACATTAGATATGAAGGTGAAAGACCACAGTGTAGGCAGCAGATGTAATCCCTGACCCTTTGGGTCCATTCACCATTTGTACTTTCATGTAACTGACTACTTGGAAAATCTCAACCTTGTTGAACTTTCAAATACAATATGATCAATTAGAAGTCATTTCCCCCACAATGTCCTTTTGTAAAGTGATGTAACAGGATATGCCCTGAGCAGAATGACAAAGTCTTGATCATCTCCATCTCTTTTTCTTCTCTCCACAGTTCATCTCTCTCATTGTGTCCCTTCTCCTATTTGTATCAGATATTTCTTCCCAGTGATGGAAAGCAGTTTTCTTTGAAAAAAAAATGCAACACAAGTCATTAAAAATAAGACAAAAATTACTCTACATTAAATGTCTTGAGTGTATGTATTCTAATAAAAGACATATGCATGTCTACTTATAGAATTTTGGGTCATAGAAAAGATGATAGGACAGAGTTCTTTTTGGACAGTGTTTTTCCAGTATCTTCAAAATTATGATACATATAACCTATTCCTAAGTATGTCTTGTACTATAGCCAAATAGATGCATTCAATTATTTGACCAGTACATTTTGAGCAATATTATGTTTTTAAAATTGTGTATTGGGGGGGGAGCTTTTCAGGACACTCATAGGAATATATTTGATGTTATTTCTACTTATTTTTCCTTGAGTTAAAACTGGATAGAATGATGGGTTCTATTCAATTCAAACATTAAACAGCTGGAGGAAATGAGTAAGTCTATGCCTCTCTTACTTCTGCATTCAAAGATATCATGATTTTTTTTACCTGGAATACTTCTATATTCCCTGTTGTTGTCTCCATATTAAAAATGAGGAGAACATTCAACAAATGACATCAATCCAGCTGTGCTTCTTGCTTCTTGTGTAACCATTAGCAAGCTCTTGAACTCTTTAAGTCTGTTTTTTCTATTTGAAAATTAAGGTTGATAATGCAGGCCTTGTAGAAATCTTGTAAGAATATCAAATACACAGAGGTACACACACACACACACACACACATCTGTGTGTGTGTAGTTTTATTGACACCTAGTAGACACTGAATGCCAATTTCTATCCCTTCATTCCCATTATTGAAATCTCTCCATGATGTAGTTTGCAACCATCTTCTGCTTCCATGGCCAGTCTGTGGCTCTGTAGCTCTGCAACTCTTTGTGACCTCTGTTCTAGGCTTTCTCTCAGTTGAGAGGCTTCCTAAAAACTATTAGCAAAATGGAGTTGGCAGATGTTGCTCGCTTTTTCCATACCAGCACCACCCACTCATCCCATAACAGGTGTTTAGTGCCTTCATACTACTGCTTTCCTTACTGTCAGTAAAAAGCCTTTGCTAACCATCACTATAAAATTCTCTGTCAGCTTAAATTTGCCTGTACAATGTCCCATTTATTTAGAGTTTTGGGTGGTTGTTGGGTTGTTGTTAGGTCTACCACTATTAATGTTTTAAATAGCATGTGTACACACACGTACACAGGTAATGTGTTGATTTAACTCAGCTGAAGCACACTGCCTATTAAGAAATTTACCTGATAACATTTAAACTAAATGGAGTGGATGAGGAATATCTGTAATGGGTTGCTTCTTATGGAGCTAATCATATGTCCCAGATATGGAACTGGCAGAGTTACAAGTTCCCGCTACTTCTAAGCCTAAGAAACATTTATTTCCTGTTTCTCCTAATGCCCAATTCACATCCGTGGGTGTTTCTAAACCCACCCTTTCCTACACAGGAGACAGAAAGAGGTTAGACACAGGAGACAGAAAGAGGTTAGAGATAATACATTACTCATTTCTGTCACGACCTGATAGAAACATGAATAATGACTGTAAAAGGTAACATTAGCCACTGAGCTTTAAATTTGTGTGTTTTTGGCAACAGAATGTAACATATGCTTATCTGAATAAGAATTAAACTGATGCTGTCACACTTTTACTAAAACCGTAACTACTGTGGGTGCCTGGGTGGCTCAGTAGGTTAAGAGTTTGCCTTCAGCTCGGGTCATGATCTCAGGGTTCTGGGATCTAGTTGCTTCAGCCCCTTAGGGCTCCCTGCTCAGTGGTGCGTCTGCTTCTCTAACTCCTTCTCCCTCTGAGCGTGTTTGAGCTCTCTCTCTAGCTCGAGTTCTCTCTCAAATGAATAAATAAAATCTTACCAAAAAAGTATACCCACCTAGTTTTCCTGAGTAAAATAAACCATGTTTTTTATTTGAACAGAATCTCAGTGATAACTTTTTAAGTGGCTACTGCATAGATAACGGCAACATTTATCATGTACAGACAATAATGAGATAATATGTGCTACTGATAATTTAAATGTAATGAATTTTTCCTATATTTGGAAAAAATGAGGAAAATGAAATAATGAAAATAATACCAATTTTCAAAAGAGGCCAAATTCAACACTCAAATACAAATACAATATTCCAGTCTTTAAAATTTTTATTGATTTCATTAGGATATACATATGCATTTACATTCATTTTCATCCTTCTATATTCTAGAATATATTTGCAAATCCTCATGTACTACAGCTGTGTTAGCATTCCAAAGCTCCTAAATTCTCACTCAGCTCCCCATATTTCAGGAGTATACACTGCTGGTGTTCTTTTGCAAGTGAAAGAGGATTTTTCTATCTTTCTTCTTAGAGCATTATGACATAGACCAAAATTGTAGGTATATAGGTTCTGTTAACTACTGGCTCACTAATAGGAGTCAGTCAGTGACCTGTGATAGGGGAAGCAAGGATTCATCTCTAGTTCCCTTTCTCACTGAAAGGCAAATATTTATTGAGTACTATATGCTAAGTCCTGAATGCTAAGCTCCACAATGAATATATATATTCATTTATTCAGAATGTATCTATAATTGATGCCTTATAGCAAACTTATAAGAAAGAGAGTAATAGCTTTGTTTTACAAATGAGGAAAATGAAATTCAAAAGCTATTTTAACTTGTTCCAAAGTTTAATCAGTTAGGAGCAGAACTAAGTTTCAAATATGGATTGATCAGTTCCCATGATCCAGCTGTGTTCCATTACTTCATCCTGCCTGTCTTGTTTCTAATCTTGACTCAGAAATACAGAAGAAAAAAGAGTGGAAGTGATGCTTAGATGTGCCCTTTAGACAATTTACAGAGTTGTTCTGGCATGTTGCCATGCTATATCTCTGATAGACTACAGTTCTTCAGCTATGTGGATGAGCTCATTTGATAAGCTAATCAAGGTCAGGCTAGGGTTACTTTACAAGAGAAAATTTCAAGGTAAAATAGGTGCTGCCAAAATAATACACTTTTGCCTGTTTGGGATGGGGGTGGAGTGACTCACTGGTAAATGTTAGATAATTGTGGCCAAGGATTATTTTATTATTGAATGTGCTGTCTTTAGATACAGCTTAAGACTGAGAAACTAAACATTTAACATGTCAAATAATCTAAAGATCTCTTTTTTTTCTTCGTTTTTGGTCTTCAAACCACCTACTCACGTATTTTATTTTTTTTCTTTTATAATGACTGTTAACTTTTCAAAAAATCATAAGTTTCTATTGATGTGATTAAATAGTCAATCTTTATATCACATTATGGTGTTCCTGGAGCATAATGGTGTTCTGTATGTCCAAAGAGCATTGCCCATCACACCAGACATGAAATGACCTTTAAATGCAGACAGTGGAACACTTTGAGATGCTATTGGATGAAGTACATGACATATATGATCAGTCTTTTGAATTGCTGACTCTTTGGACTGAATTTATTCATTATACTTTTGTTCTCAATGAAGGATTATCTTTTAACCAAGTAAATGAATATAGGATATATATTTTGAATAGCATTAAATTTGTTTCCAACAGAACTATTTTCTCCTAAAGAAAGCAAACTGCTCAGAATAAATATGTACTTAATTCTTTAAAAATATTTTGGGTTTATCATCACTGAGTATTTTTCTCTCCAGTATTTTTCTTTCAATATCAAATATATATAACAATGTTTAATAATTACATAGCATCTTACCCTTCAGAAGACATTAGTACATTTATATTGTATCACTTACTCTTCACAACAATATTATGAAATAGGTCTTATTTCATGAATCAAATACTTGAAATGATTTAAAAATTATTTTAAAAGTTTGAGTAACTGGAAATATCAAAGCGTTGTGTGTCAGCTTGAGAAAAGCTTGTCAGTTTCTTGTATTCCAGGAAACTACTGTAAGGGATGCTAACCACTTTTGTTTGGCCTTCAGCTATGTCTTTAATACCTGATTTTGTTAATGTTCTGAGTATAGGTGCACATTAACCAAATTCACGAACCTGGCAAAAAAGAAAAGGTAATAATTCCAGTGTTTTGATTTAAAATACGGAGTTATTTTTACAAATCTTAGAATATTTGAAGTTCTTTCAATCATCATAGTCTCTTCCATAATAGTCATATCTACATGAAGAGCTTTAATGGTTGGAATTGCTAGACTATGCCATAGTAGCAAGTAAGCCTGAATTTTCATTGGCTTTATGTCACAGAAGTTTATTTCTTGTCTGCTTAACATTTAATGTGGGTTAGAGAGTCTGTTTCATACTGACTCATGGGTGAAGAGTCCTTCATGATTTATGTACCACCTCAATGTGTGGCCTCCATCATAACTAGCCTACAAACTGGCTACCACCGTTCCCCCGTCAACTCATAGTTACACCCTGTGTAGTTCCCTTTCACACTGTGCCAGAATTGGTCTGGGTGACCAGTAATGTACATCAAAAGTGATAGTGTGTCACTTTCAATATTACATTATAAAAGGTTACAGCTTTTGCCTTGAGTTCCCATTTTCTCTCTCACTCTTGGATTTCTTGATCTGGAGAAAGTAATTGCTCTGCTTTGTGAGCAACTCACAGAGTAAAGAATTGAAATATCCAGCCAACAACCATATAGGAAATGTGGCCTGCAAACAACTCCATATCTTGGAGACAAATCCTTCAGCCAGTCTGAGAGAACATAACATCATCATGTCGCCAACCCCTAGCTTGACTGAAACTTAATAACATACTCTGAGACCGAATTATCTCACTACATTTCTCATAGACACTTTAGAAACTGTTAGATAATAAAGTTTCTCATTTTAAATTTTTAAATTCAGGGATGAGTTATTAGGCCTATAAAGTATCAAGCAGCCTCATAGTAGAAGAGTAAACTGGAAAAATATACTGGCTCTAAACTACCTTTGCCAAGCGTTGACAATGTCAGTCATGCCCATAATCATTTGGTCAAAACCAATCATATTCTACCAACCTAACTGCAAGCAGGACTGGAAAGTATAAAGGAACACTGTCTCTGTTACAGAAAGCATGAGGGAACACTGTCTCTGTCTAACTATGCAATAGTTAAAAGTATTTTTAAAAGTCTTTTTAACATGCATGGAATCTGAACAAGGGGAGTTAGAGGAATCAAGTACCTAATGGCATAAGCCTAAAAGAAGCTGATAAGATATATCCATTTCACATTTTGGATCTCTGCCAATGGAAATAACATAAATATTGGGAGACTTTGTGCCAGTTATTGTGCTAAGAATCAAGGGTATAAAAAGATAATAGAAACCAAGGAGCCTGTACTTTGGTTGAAGAGATATACATGTTAACAGATAATCTCAGTAAATTGTGACAAGTGCTCTGATAGATGGGTAACAGGATGCAGTGGAAGCATATAAGAAGGACACTTAGTTCCATTTGGGGGATTAGAGAAAGATTCAGAAGGAAATGACACCCATGCTGCGTATTAATGCATGAATTCAAGTTACACAGGTGAAAAAAATTGGGTAAGGATGTTCTAAGCAGAGGAAACAACATGAGCAAAATCAAAGAGGCGTGAAATAGAATGGGCTATGAAGAGAATGCTAAGCAATTGGGTAACTCCAGTGTAAGTAAGTGCAGATGAGGAGAGTCTAGGAATGAAGCTGGAGCAGTATCTGAGGACTGGGTTATTAATGGCCTTGTGTATCATACTGGAGATCTCATCTAGCTTTGACATTGCAGTTTAGAGGAGGCTCTGAAGACTTAAAGGATAGCGCTGTCGTTAGTTTGCATTTTTCATAGAGCATTGTAGGTATAATGTAAAGAATAAACCTATTTGTGAATAACATTTGTAAAAGATATTTATAAAAGTTTTCACTGGGATTTGTGTTTTGTTTGGGGCTCATTTAATCAAGCCTGCTTCAATGAAAACAAAAATTGATAATACAGGACATAATCAATATTTTCTAGATAATCACTTGTAGGATACTAGAAATATCACTTTTCAGATCTCATTACAAACGTTACAGCTTTGCCCTGAAGCACCTACTTTCTTTCTTACTCTTGGATTTCTAGTGATTATGTTGCATAAGGAAGGAAAAGAGAAAAGCAGAAAGTGAGAAATGAAGAGGAAACAAAGGAAGGGAAGAGGGAGATGACTAAAAGCAAAAACTGTTGCTATGTTTACTTTGTAGACTATTTCAATTTGAGAAGTAATTTCTCATTTTTTAAAGCTTTTTTTAAAAAATATTTATTTATTTATTTTATAAAGAAAGAGAGCAGGGGGGAGGGGCAGAGGGAGAGCGAGAATCAAAGCAGACGCCACACTGAGCCTGGAGGCCAATGTGGAGCTCAATCTCACAATCCTGAGATCATGACCAAGCCCCAACCAAGGGTCAGACACTCAACCAACTCTGCCACCCAGACAGGTTCTTTAAGAAGCAATTTATCTTTAAAATAATTTTCATACGTCTTTCCTGAAGACTCTTACATGCCATAGCTCTATTAACATTTTCCAAATTCTGTATAGTTTTTCACTGAAATGATTTTCGTAATAACTTATTTTTGAGTTTTGATGGGTCACTATATTCCTAACTATCCATTTTTTTTGGCTTTTAAATTATTTCTGACATACTGAGATACAAAGATAAAAATTTGAGATCTAATGAAAGTTTTTCATATTTTCCAACTAAAGCCCCAAAATTTTTACTCCAAATTATTTGTAACTTTCTAAATATGTTCGTTTGATATTTTATCTTAAGTAGGTATTTCATCATTCAAATAATCGAAGATGATACTATATTGACCCCAGGGCAACCATTAGGGAATTACAGGGAACATTTCTCCACAAATTGACATGGTAACACTTAAAAATTTCTAAAGCTGTTAATTTAAAACCCTTTATTTGCTATTCTAGCTCATAATGGGAATACAACAGTGATTAAAAATTGCAGCATCCTTTTCTAGATTTTCAGTGACTTTTTATTCCTACTCAGTGACTATAAAATGAATTTATAAGATACATGGTTTACAACCATGCCTTTGATGTTATCACTACATTGCTAGAAATGGGGTCAGAAAGCCATTGTCTATAATAATTTATTTTATCAATTTAGAATGAATTTGATGAGTCATCCAGTTTGGTAGAGGACTATATTCCTTATAAATGCCATTTCGAAGCCAATTTGTCTTTCTTAAAATGTGCAGATTATTCTGGTCTTTCAGAGACAGAAGTAGAGAGGTATGGTTAAGTGCTTATGAAACAATTCTGTGATTAGGTGAAACTGAGTCAAATTTGGTTATAAAAGAATGGCTAAAAACTTAATCTCTCCAATGAAAATACTTACTATAAAAGTTCCCCAATCCTAGAAAGCTCAAAAAGAAATTCATTAACAAATTTCACCAGCTGGTTCAGGAAAAAGTCTTCATAATTATTAGGACATTTATGGGCTTGGACTTGATTTATATTTTAGACTCAGGAAAGCCTAGAAAGACCTTGTTCTTTGAAGTCATCAGAGATGGTGATGGTGACTCATAGATTCCTGAAAGTCAATAAGATTACCTAGTTTATAAATCTATGTGTTTTTCCCCCAGGCACGGTGAATTTTGCAACTGGTCACTGTTGGGAGGCAAAACTGTCTCAGTGGAAAAGGGGAAAATAAGAATTTAAAAACTTAAAAACACATAAAAATAAAAACATTAATAAAAACATAAAAATAAAAACATGTGTATCCACACACAGGTATTTGCATTATATGACAATATGATTTTAATGCACAGTAGTTTTTTTCTTGCAGGATTAAGAAGCTACCTTCCAAATTTGAAAAATTCTAAAAACTCTGTATATACCTTGACTTTGATAAACTTAAGAGATACTTTCTACTATTCCCTGAGTAAATGAACTAGCCTTTAGGGAAGCAAAAAATATATATACATCAGAGATAAGTCCTTGGATAAGCATCTGTATAAGGAGTATCCTTTGGACAATCCATCATTGTAGCAACATGTATTTTCCTTGAACTGAGTGAATGTTTTCTAGCTTTAGAGTCTTCACAATGTCTAACTTCCTCTGACCCCCTATAGCTAGCTCCTGCTTAGCTCACTTGTCACACCCTCAAAGAAAGTCTCTAAGAAGGCCTGCTCTGGATCACTCTGAATCCCTCTTCATATCTTATGATACCATCCTTTTTTTTTGTCATAGAACTTATTACTATTTGAAATTATATTGTTGGTTTTTCAATTTCTCTATTGTCTCCCTCAGGTAATGTGTAGTTTCTGTTAAACCAGTTTCTTTATTTTCTTTTTGCAGGTGCATCCTCAGTGTCTAGAACAATGCCAGGCATACAAAAATTTGTAACTACCAAATGAAATACTGGTTTTCTACCAGGAGGAATTCCTTAGGAATAAGTGTGAATAAATAAATAAATAAATTTAAATATTTAAATTTATATATATTAAATATATTAATATATATTATATAATATATAATATATAATTTTTAAATTTATATATTTAAATTTAAATATATATATTTAAATATATATTTAATATATATTATAAAATAACATAACAATAATATAATAATATAATAATATAAATATATATATTTAATATATATTTATTTATTTTTATGTATATTAAAATCAAACATTGCAGGCTTTACATTTCTTTTACATAAAAATTAAAAATAAAACCTTAATAATTTGAGTTTTCAAATATCTTAAGGAACACATGCATTAAAATAATATATGATTATGAGACTAATAACTATGAAAGACCAACTGTAAAAATCCTCTCCAGCACTGAGATCCCCTTGATATTACTATGAAGCTATTTTGCTCTTCCTGTGAAAAGTAAATGGGATTTGTAAACCGTGGCAAGTTTCTTCATTTTTTCTCAAGCAAGTTACACCCAGATCCTTCCAAATAACATGCCATATTTCTGCAATAACTGAGAAGAACGTGTAATATACAAAATCCTTACTTAAGCTGTGTTTGTTTCAAATTAACTTTTAGTTGTCTTTTATGTTTAATAAAAGTCTAAGGAAACTTTTGACCCTTGATGTTTCAGATTAAGTAAGAGAGCTGAGACTGAGTATTATGGTGATTCCCTACTTCCTGCAATTAAAAGGACTAAGCATATCTCCCTCTTAACCCAGGATGTTTCAGAAGTGCCCACAGTCTCAGGTTTAGGAATTCTTTGTCATTCTTTCCCATTGCCAGTGACATGCCAACTCTGATACACTAGACTGTCCAGACAATTGAAAAAAAATTTCTACTTTCAGGTGAAATGTAAAGGTAATATTGGTCAGAGCTGGATCATTCTAGACACTTCATTTAATGGGGAGTAAGGGGACAATAAGCCCTTTTGACTAATTTCAATCTTCAGGTTCCTGAAATATCCATCATATTATAAATTTTTAAAAATTGAAATGCAGGGGCAGCCCGAGTGGCTCAGCGGTTTAGCACTGCCTTCAGCCCAGGGTGTGATCCTGGAGACCCGGGATCAAGTCCCATGTTGTGCTCCCTGCATGGAGCCTGCTTCTCCCTCTGCCTGTTTCTCTGCCTCTCTCTCTCTCTCTCTCTCTCTCTCTTTGTGTGTGTGTGTGTCTCTCATGAATAAATAAATAGAATCTTTAAAAAAAATTGAAATGCAGTCTTGGGGTATCTGGATGGCTAGGTTGGTTAGGCATCTGACTCTGGATTTTGGCTCAGCTCATGATCTCAGGATCATGAGATGGAGCACCATATTGGGTTCCATGCTCAGTGGAGTCTGATTGAGATTCTCTCTCTTTCTTCTCTGCCCCTCCCACCACTCATACAGGCATG
This sequence comes from Vulpes vulpes, assembly GCF_048418805.1. NCBI lineage: Eukaryota > Metazoa > Chordata > Mammalia > Carnivora > Canidae > Vulpes > Vulpes vulpes. The sequence goes on from NC_132780.1 coordinate 151,315,286, forward strand.
TGAGTACACTCTCTCAAATCAATATATAAATCTTCAGAAAAAAACTGTACAAATGTACACTCTTACCCAGGCATGGAAAGTATTGTAATTCTACCAAACCATTGACCTATTGAACCAACTGTATTAATATTTCTCATATTATGAATCAAGTGAATTACAGTAGAATTTACATGTTAGGTTTTTTAAAAAATTGTTACATTGTCCTAATTATATAACTCTTCAACAAAAACATTTACCATCTGTTGTCTTAGTTAATCCTACAACCACCTGTGTGATATGGGTGTTATTTTCTCCTTTTTCCCACGTGGTGAAATTTAATATTAGAGAGTTCCTATCATGTTAGTTGTTTGAATAGTTTTACATATTATCACTTAGCTTCCCCATTTCTGAACAGTAGATAAATATAAATCTCTGTTCTCCATTTCCATTCCTCCTTTGATAGGGCAGCTATGCTAGTATGCATAGCAAGTTGAAAAATATGATGTCCACAATGTAAGGAAAATACAAATTCTCATGCACATTTTTTTGGTAAACTCAGCTGAAGTTTCTGGTTCTAATCACCAGAGCCTTAGTGATCTATAAGTCATTGTTGGTACCTGGCCACAGAGATTAGAGGAGAAGAGCAGTAGCAAGTCAAGCCTGACATAGATTTTCTCTCCTGGTAAATAGGAATTCATTAAGCCTCTCTAAGTGCTGAGTCACCATCAGCTACAATGGCAGTATCTACAGATTATTAGTCTGAAGTTATTCAAATATATTTTTATGATCCGAATGGAGGTAAAAGTAACATAGAGAATCAGTGGTCTCAGTCCAACTGTAACAGCAAAAGGCAAATGCACCAAAAAATAAAGCAGCCTGCACCAACACACTGGTTTTCTAGGGCTTATCTAATTTGAAGCTATTTCCTTTTCTTATTTCATTCAGCAAATATTTATTGAACACCCACAATGTGTAATCTGTTCTATTACATTGTGTGGAGGAAATACAGAAGTGAATGAGGCATGGTCCTTACCTACAAGGAATTTCTAATCTTGTAGGAGAGACTAACATGGAAACAATAGACTATAGTATGAGGGTTATTGAAGAGGCATATGTTAGTTAGAAATCAAAAGCATAAAAGTTGGATCTTACTTAGGGTAGGAGGTACTTCTTCACTGAGGAGTTACCATTTGAGGTATTTTTGATATGAGAGTATAATTTTGAAAAGTTCTAAAGACTGAAAAGAAATAAATTGATGAAGTAGTAAGAGAAAATTTATGATTGCTTGCATATATATATATATATATATATATATACATACATATATATATGTCAGCTATGTTGAAATACCATCCAGTGAATTCCATTAAAACACAGCATTTCATGAACTTTTCTGAGAGGTTTCAAAAAATGACTTTAAATCATCTCCCTTGATGCTTTTCTTTACTCCATGGTCTTCTTTATTTGTTGATATCTGCCCCAATCTTACCAGTAGTGTTACATCATGGTGGATTGGATTTTAAAGTTTGACATCTTGGAGTAATTTGAAAATGAGTTCTAATATATCAGAGCTTCCCAAAGTAAAATTGACCTGAGACAATTGTAACAATGGATTGAAGTTATGAGAGAACAGATACTGGGAAGATAGTTGTAAGTCTGTTGAGACTATTCAAGAAAGTGATTTTGAGGACAAAACCAAAGCAGTAGAATTGAATATGGGAAAAAAAGGAAACAAATATGAAAGACGTTATGGATATAGAAATTAGCAACTCATCAGATGTAGAGATTGATAGGAAGAGTGAAAATCTTCTGATTAACAGAAATTTTTAGATAAAGCAAGTACATCGATTATCTTATTTGTCTTTTTCGTAACATAAGAACATATAGAAAGAAAATCAAGTGTCATTAGTAGAGAAATCATTATGAATTTGGCCAAAGCAGGTTTAAGTTTGAATTGCTAGATGAATATACATGTAGAGCTGTCCAGTAGCCTTGCTCCCTCACATGCCATTCACAATTACTCTGAGTGATGTTTTTCTTTGCAAGCAACGTATACAGTTCATGTGAGAATTTCTAAGGCAATGTCTTTTGGAATAATTTAAAGCTACACAGAATGTAAATTTCTTGATGGGCAAGGCATTTGTTGCAACACTAATTGAATTCATTTGTTCAAAAACATTTATTATGTGCTTACAGCAGCAAACAAAATAGATAAAGCTTCTTCTCTTAGGAAACTTATATTCTAATGGTGATATTTAGGACATATATTGACAATAGAACCAACAGGATTTGTTGAGGGATTACATATGGGTGTAAGAGAAAGAAAGGAGTCAATTTTCATTTTAGGATGGATAGTGGTACTGTTTATTGAGCTATAGGACCCTGGAGAATGGGGCAGATGTGAATCAGGGAAGGAGAATCAAAAGTTTGGTGCTATACATTCTAAATCTGAGATAGTAAAGCTAAGTGTATGATGAGCATTTGAATGTGAAATCAGGAGGTTAAGTAAAAAGTCAAGCCAGGGCATGAAGGAGGGAACTTGATGTAATGACCATAGGTGTTATATGCAACTGATGAATCACTAAACTCTAACCTCGAATAGTTTAACTAAATTTAAATAAATACAATGTATTAAATTTAAATTTATTAAATTTAAATAAATTTTAAAATTTATTAAATTTAAATATTGCATTTAAATAAAAAATCTAAATCAAATAGTAAATAAATAAGGTTCTAATACACTGAATATGAAAATCCTTGCCATAGGAAAATGTAAAGGTAAACCCCCTATTACTTGAGGCCTCCTATTTTTGGAAGCCAACTTGAAAGTCAGGTGCTTGTGCATCTGACCCAAATTCAGTTGTGTTAATAAAGAGATATCAGAGGAAAGAAGATTAAAAGATATGCTTTGCAATGGGATTAGGCAGAGAAAACAAGAAAATGTAGCATGATGGCCAATAGGAGGAGTTAGAGAAGAAAAAGGAAAGGCTGAATGCCCAATTCTTGCAGTGATAACTTTGAAGTTGTAGGGATGGAAAAAATTTCCCTTCTTCCTTTCCAAGTTCTTTGGCTGGTCTAATAATTAAATTCTCATAAAGCAGATTATAAGAGAAAAACAAATTTAATTTCATAGGTATGAGAGCTCCAAAGATATGTAACCCAAGGCCAAGTTGGGCAATTGAGGCTTGCATGCTATCCTGAACTAAGGAATGGGATAATAGCCTGGGACTTCAAAGGGGAAAAGGGTGACTCACAAGGCAATAAGAAGAGCAGATGTCTGATAATTGGATGCTTGTGCTTCCACAGAGATAGGCCTTTCAAATAAAAATTTATCTCTAGTGATAGATTTCTTTCTGGGCCAGGCCCCCTATCCAAATTCTTTTAAATAGTTACTGAAGAGATACAAGTTTTTCTTGAGTCCTCTATATCTTGATTATCATCAGCTCAAAATAATCCAAATGCTATGTGGTATATTTTGGGGTCACATATTCTGCTTCCCATCAAAGTAATATTTAGTTATGTAACATTTTAAGCAGAAATATTAGTGTGCATATTGGCTCAACTTATTATTATAGTAGTCAGTACACAATTTTTGTTATACAGCTTTTCCAAAAAAGGACATTTCAGAAGTTTGACATAATAAGCAGAATTCACTGCTTGTAGAATTCATAATGCAAAGTTTTAGAAAACTTTTAGAAATCTAGAGGAAAATAGAATTAGTAATGCAACTCGTTTTCCTGTATTTTCTAATTTATAATTTTCTGTATGAAATCTTTGCTTCAGGATTAAAATGAAATTTATATTCTTTTACTGTGTGTCCCCTGAATCATTAAATAGAATCTACAGAAATATTGCTAAATATAATAAATGTAGTTAATTAATTATGTCAAGGAAAGGACTGGAGGGTTGTTATGAGAATAAAAGGTGTTTGGTGAGCCTCAGTGGCTCAATCCACTAAGTGGACTCAGGTCATGATCCCAGGGTTGTGGGATGGAGCCCCACGTCAGGCTCTCTCCTCAACAGGGAGCCTGCTTCTCCTTCTCCCTCTGCCTGCTGCTCCTCCTGCTCATTCTCTTTCTCTGTCAGATAAATAAATAAAATCTTTAAAAAAGAAAAAAAAGTATTTGACCACACAAAAGCATGTGAAGAACTAGCTCTGATTTAGAGCTAGTGGTGCTGATTTATTAAATAATAAATATTAGGAATTGCTGGTCACAGAAGAGATAGTAGGATTACATGAAATTCTAAAAACATCAAACACTTTTTGGCAATGATATTGAAGATATGGAAATAGTGGGTAGATATGGATTAAGACAAGGAATAAAAACTCTCCTCCAAGGACTTGTCTACAAGTCTATATCTGTGACTTTAGAAATGCAATTTTTCACTGAGATATCCTTAATCCCCTATATGGAGACAAGGAGGAAACATAAGACTCTTTAGCATGCTCTATGTAATCCACTGCAGACAAATGGTTACTTACCTTTCTCTTCAATATATTGGAGTTTACAAATATTTCACCTCCAAAGAGTAGGTGTTACAAGAGTGTTGTAAAAAGTTTATAAGGCTTGAGACATATTTGGCTATAGTAGCTTAGAGAAGAAACATTTTTATTTTGGACTACAATCGCTCAGATTTGGAACATGTAAGTCTAAATGTTTTCATGTAAATTATATATATGTATATATATACACACACAATAAGACTAGTAGATGTTTGATACTCTTGTACATAAGAACTTATGTATACTAACATGTACTTTAAGAAGTTATTAGTGTCATTAGTTACAGATAATTTGATTCTTTTATATTCAGCTCAAGCAACTCAAATGTAAAGCTTCTATTTTCATTTCTAGATAAATATTTAGCATCCTTTTGTTTCTTAACTATCTTGACTTTTATTAATAAAGGCATTATCCAAAAAAAGAAAGAAAAAGAACAAAAAAGAAATAAAACATTATCTTCAACTTCCCTGTAATTAGATTCCAAGTATGATTTTGTGTTTACTTAGAGTATTGATAAGTAAGATAAATGTAGATTAATAACACAGTTTTAATTAATTCTATACAAAATCTAGCTGTCCTCCTCTTTTGAAGGCAATCTCTAAGTATTATATATTAATCTACATACTCTGTATATAACACAGGAACAGGATAGATGTTATAGTTTTTATGCTCATTTTTCTATTAAGCATTATAATTAAGTGCTTAAATTTCTATTTTTAGAATAGTGTGAGTATAAGAAAACATGATCTGTGCTCATATTTAAGAAGTAAAGAGATTTACTGAAGATTTTTGGGTAATAATTGCAAATTCATAGGCATTGATTCCTTTAGAAGATCATGGAATACCATTTTCTCAAGAGAAAATGTCAGTATCCTGCAGCCTGGATACTGATGTTCTCCAGAGATCTAATCTGGGTGGTATGCTACTGTTGAATGAGTGTAATTAAATCTGAATAATGAGAGAACCTTCATTCATTCATTCATGAAATAATTATTGAACATCTTTTTATTGCCAGTCATTCTCCTTGATACTAGAACAAACAAAGATCAAAGAGATATCATTATTTTCCTCAAAGAGTTAATGATCTCCTGGAAAGGACAAAAATGCAATATATTACATAAAACCACAATGTGTTATCTCCTATTAAACAGATATGAACAGCATACTGAAATATATGAACATCTGAATATCTGTACAAAATTAGCTTAAAGGATGGGAAGGAAACAGTAACACAAAAGATGGGACATCAGGAAGTGAATGACAGGAGGGACAGAAGATGGAGCAAACAGTGCTGTAGAGACACAGTCCAAACAAGCTAAACTTTCACACATTTAGCTTTTCATAAAATGTCCTTGAGAATATTTTTCTCCCTTCCACTCCAAATATTTTTCTCCCTTGGGGTTTAATCACCTCCCTGGCAAACCATTTTATCCTATCTTCCTGTTTACCTATGAGACTTGACTGAAATATCATCAAATTTAATAGTTTGGCTGTTTTATTATTACTTTTTTTAAAATCGATTTTTAAAAAGTTATTAGAGCTAGCATTGCTCATTTTATCAGTGTAGGACTACAATACTACAATGTTAATTCCTTTAATGGCTATGTTAATACCATTTGCTTTCTGACTTTTGCCATGTCCTTTCTTTCTCTATTGCTGTCTTAATACTGGTTCTCAGCTTGTTAGCACCTCAGCAATGGAACAGAAATGAATAAATCTCGAATTCATTGTCTGCCCCTCCAATGCTAGATAAAGTTTTACTTTTTTCACAACCATTTATTTTATTTTTTAAAGATTTTATTTATTTATCACGAGAGACACAGAGCACGAGAGAGAGAGAGAGGCAGAGACACAGGCAGAGGGAGAAGCAAGCTCCATGCAGGGAGCCTGATGTGGGACTTGATCCTCGGTCTCCAGGATCACAACCTGAGCAGAAGGTGGCGCTAAACTGCTGTGCCTCCTGGGCTGACCTCACATTTTAAAATAGTGTCCTAAATAAGGTTTTTGATTCACTTGTTTAAATTCCCTTTATTTTCATGGCCATAGAGAATTGAATTAAAAGGACAATATCTTCTACATTATATTAGTAGCTTAACATTAGGAAAGTGAAATAAAATCTTGCATATCTTAAAATAAAGTCTATATAGCTAGCTTAGACAATTGGGTTTTCCTTATTTGCAGTAACTTTAGGAATCATATATTATTGGAGACATTGGTCATTTGCAAGTTCATTTAATTAAAGTTCTAATAGGAGAAAATTTTATTTTGCATTTTTAAGTCATTATATCACTTCTCTCTATAAGAAAATAATGCTTTATTTTTAAACAACACTAATAAAGGAGGTAGAATTTATCTTAAAGATATACTTTTATATGCTAGCCCATTCTGTTTAAAAAATAAGTATGTCATATGGAGAACCTCCTCATGTAGTGGAATTTTGAAAACAATTAAATATATAATTAAATATAGATATTCATTTTCATGTTTCAATGTAGAAAATATACCTGAGATGCTAACTCTAGTTATGTTATTCCAATTTTACTATCAATACTATAAACCTTAAAATATTAATATTAGAACCTAATTTTATAATAAGCATGATGAACAAAGTCACAGAAATAAATTTGAGATTTACCTTGGGAGATTCTGTTCAGCTCCCTAATATTCAGTTTCTGCAAGTTTGGTATTTAATTTTGTGTCTTTGTCACTGAGTGGGCTGGAAATATGACTATTGAGACACCAAAACAATGAGATATTAATGATAGTTCTTTATCATCGATTCTGGCACTTTTTAAATGAAAGAGATTTTAGCCTCTTGAGTTTCTATAAAACTAAAAATTTTGTTGCTTTTAATGAAAATACAATCATTTGGGACGACAAAATTAGATTAAAAGCAAACATAGAGTGATTCAAAATAAAATATTTAAAAATTTAATAATGTAGAGACACTTTGTTTCTACTAGTCTTGTTTTCCAGTAAAACAATCACCAAAAACATGGTGAAAATGATAATTTTGAAGACATTAACTTTCAGAATAAAAGACAGGAAGAGAAAAGAATGAATGAAGAAGATACTCACTAATAATAGAGAAGAGAAAGGGTAAATGAAAGAAACAAAAATCTATACGATATTGAATTTAAAAAAAATACAGAAATATCACAATATAAAACACCTCAAGGAGGAAAACATTACACACACGGGCATACACACACACACACACATATACACAATAATAAAATGAAAGGGAAAATGTACCAAAATTATTTGAAGACTAGCTTACAACTTTTAAAATGTATTTAGATAGAGGTATTTTGAGAAAAATGTTTTATCAAGTTCTTCCAGGTGCCCACTGAATATGAAACCAGAGGAAATGGCTTAAATTAAAATCAGAAAGAGTAAGAGTAGTGGAAACAAGCATAGAAAGAATATAGAAGTTAAAAAAGAGAGATGCCTAGGTCCCTCAGTGATTGAGCATCTGCCTTCAGCTCAGGTCATTATCCTGGGGTCCTGGGATTGAGTTCCACAACAGGCTCCCAGGGAGCAGCCTGCCTCTCCTTCTGCTTATGTCTCTGCCTTTCTCTGTCTCTCACAAATAAGTAAATAAAATCTTTAAAAATGTAAGTGAATGAATGAATGAAAAAGAAAGTAATTTCTATATATCTCAAAAATGCCTAAAATGGCAACAATTTTAAACATAACTATTACATAGAGATCTGTAATAGATACCTACTTTTTGTCTTTCCAGTAACCACATTTGACCTTTTTTTTGCATATCAGTATTACCCCTTCCTTTTGGAAACTCATTTCATGTAAATGTAGTGGGAGGGAGAAGAAATCATCAAAGTACTACCTCACTCTCAAAATCAGAGTCAGAAAGAGCTCATCATTTTCCATCCCTCAACCATAGTGCTTGGCAAAGGGATGATAATTTGACCCAAATGGAAACAATCAAAGTTTGTCTGTTGGATTTTTCATGTGACTTAAGGGAGATAAATGAACTTTTTTTTTTAACCTAAGATTTTGCTGCTTAGCATGATTAGATCTATAGATGCTAAGATCTTTCCTTTTGCCATGTAGAAGAAAATCATCTATAGTGGGAGAGTTAGGTGCACTTCCAGAGATACAGACCAAGAGATGGAGGGAACCCTAATGATGTTGGAATTTCTAGATCCAGTGAGACTACTCCTTTCCAGTTAGTTGAGCTTTATTTTGTTTATACTCATTAGATTTGGATAGTCAGTACTGAAAACTATGAATTAAAACAGCAACCAACCTGCATTATACAGGAAAGTGAGAAGAAAAAAAGTGAGAAGAAAAAAAGGAAAAAATGAAGAAGGAAAGTGAGCCCTAGGATCATCTTTATTCTCTAACATTGTTTATACCTCAGAGATTGTCCTTCTCTGTTTCTGTAGAAGGACGAAGATGATACATGTACTCACACCTGGGTGGTCTTCTAAGGAGCCCTGACTGAATGTGTCAAGGAGTGTGTTTCCTCAGGAGCCTCAAATCTACCTTTAAGCCTAACCATACTGTAACACTAACAAGTAACCTGATCCTTCCTATATACCTACCTGTATCATAACATTAACAATCCTACCTCTAAGCATAACCTAATGTTAACCCACAAACTAACTCTGATTTTGCCTATAGCCATAACCCCATCCTAACTGTGACCCAAAAACCACCTATAAAACTAAACCCAACCTTACCTCTAAACCAAGCCTGAAAAGAACCACAATTCTGTCTCTGTACCTACTCACAAAACTGGTCCAACCATACCTCTCACCAAAATCCTAAAGCTAACCCTATATCTATCTCTAATTCTACCACTAACTGTAACCCTAATATTAACCCCAAACATACCTAACACAAGCCCTAATCCTAATCACAATCCTAACATCAAATTTAACATTGATCACTCAAATTCCAATGTTACTTATTGGCTCAAAGAACCATAAAATCCAGCACTGCATTTCACAGGTAGCTAGATTCAGAGGTCCCAATGCTACCATTAGGATCTAATCTGTCTCCAACTCCCGACTCCTCTCTTCTCTTTTGGCTTCGTTTTCTAGTTCCCTGTGACAAGATGCTGCCAAGAACTCCAGGCCTATAACACACAAGATTCGATCTCAGTGGGAAAAAAATCTTCCCCTTCTTTTGGTTGCTCATACCTAAATTCTAGGATTGATTTAGATTGAACCCAGTTGACTTTGCTTGGGCCAACATAACATCCTTAACTTATGAATACTAATTTGAAATGAGGCTCTAATTGGCCAGCTCTACATCATGTGTCCAGAGAGTGGAACAGAGCAAAGCAAGGCCACTGGATGCATTCATCTGAAGAGTGAGATGCTTGAGGGGTCCCCTCAAAGGAAAAATCAGGTCACGTACACAGGAGAGAGAGAAATGGATGCTGGATGGCAAAAAGCATAAATATCCACTACAAATTTTGAAAAAGAATTTCCCTTCAATATCATCCAGCCCAAATCTAATTTTTAAAAAAAATATTTTGTTTATTTATTCATGAGACACACAGAGAGGCAGAGACATAGGCAGAAGGGAGAAGGAGGCTCCCTGTGGGGATCCCGACCTGAGCTGAAGGCAGACTCTCAACCACTGAGCCACCCAGGTGCCTCTAAATATCTAATCTTAGAAATGAGGATATTGTGTGTTTTATCATTTTTAAATGTAACATGTCACAAAATTAGGGATAGGTCAGCCTTCTGAAAAAGTAAGGACTACTAACTAAAGATGTTTAGAAAGAGAAGCACTGAATACTTTCAGGAATGTGAACAGTGACCTCTTACTTGGGCAGTGTAGGTTCCTTCTAGGAAAAACTGAGTCATGACTGTTTCCTTTTGATTCTTTAATACTAGCTTTGTTGTTGTTGTTGTTGTTTTTGTCTGTCAAAGTATCTCCTTTCTCCTCCTAATGTATCTACCCCAGATACACATATGCAAATTAATGTATTTTATTGATTTTTCTAGTAATATATCTATCAAGAAAAAAGGCAATGGACAGAATACTACAAAATGCAATTATACATTTAAGGATAATAGTGTTAAATGCCTCTTATGTGTACTTTAAAATAATTACATTTGTTTTATTTTGAAAAAAATAGCAAGAACATGTAATTTGGGTATAATTTAAAGCTAGGGGAAAAAACATTCACTATAATTGATGATGAGAGAAAATATTATATTAGAATTCCAGGTTTCTCCCATTTGTGTGAATGAAATGAAAAATTCATAAGGGAAGGATTTAATCAGTCAATCAAAAATCTAAAACCATCAAAACATTATTCACTGCATACTCTGAATGTGCTCAGGACTTGAATGAATACATTTTAAAAATCTACATCCTGTGTCATGAATGTGAATGAGCAGAGTATAGTGGTTAAGGTTGGTCTTTGGTGCTTGAAAAACCTGAGCTTTGCCACTTACTGCCCCAGGTGAATATTTCCATCTGATTTTTCCACCTGGAAGATCCCTTGATTACAGCAATCAGGATGAAAATGCATATAATTCAAGATACTTTTATAAAGAATTTTAGCTTAATCTAGGTTTTTTTAAAAGATTTATTTATTTGTGAGAGAGTAAGAAATGCAGTGGGGGATGTGGGGGCAGAGAGAGAGAGAGAGAGGGAGAGGAAGAGAATCTCAAGCAGACTCCCCACTGAGCACAGAGCACTAGGTCCCTCTCATAGCCCTGAGATTATGACCTGAGCCAAAACCAAGAGTCAGATACTTAACCCTCTGAGCCACCCAGGCACTTTTAGGAGTTCTTTTACTATATATTTTCTCTATAATTAAAATGTCTTTTCCCCCCTCAATTTTACTATATATGTTTTTGAGTTTATTTATTCTCTTATCTACTTTAAAAAAAAATTTTTTTTAGTGATTTTGAAAGTGGGTTTCACAAGCTTGATTTACAATGGTTGTTTTTAAGTCTACCAATTGCTTAATAAATAAAGGCATTAACTGCCTTCTCTCCCTCTTCCCTGCTTTTGCTTTTTTATGATTCCATATGCTTCTTTACAATTTCCTTGATCCTACTCTCAAAATTAAAATCTACAGAGTAATTTCTGATTTTTGCCATTTATAACAAGACATTACATATAATTTTGACTCTTCTTATCTGCAGTATTTGACTCCTCCTGTCTGCTCACTATATTTTACACAATATTATTATATATTCCATAAAGCTTATTTTATACAATAGCTATTTCCTTTGAATTCTATATACATTTTTCAAATTATTTGTTGTTATTCTATGATATAATTGGTTTTCAATATTCACCTATAGTTATTCACACTTTTTTTTCCCAGTGTTGATATCTTGATTTTGATAAATGTATTGTTTTTGTGAATCCAAATTCTCCTTTCCCTACAGAGAGTACAATTTCACTAGTTTGCAAATGAACATAAGATTGACTGGACATAAAATTCTTCAGTAATAAATTTTAAAAATCTAATTGTATATACACTTTTTTCAAAGGTTTTTGCAAGTCAGGACTGTGAATAAATAATTTTAGCCATTTTTCTTTTTGAGATATATTTTCCTCCCTCCTTGGGAATCATTTATATCTGATGTTATATGAACATATATCACTTGATTTGAATTTTATATCTAGAAAACATTTCTATTATTTCATAAATTCTATTTGCTTATTCTTGAATTTTCTTCAATAGTACATATAATTTTTAAACTGTATATTTGTTCTATTTATTGTCTTCTCTTACGTATTTTTTCTCTTTCTCTTCTGAATTCTGAGATGTTTCTCTGCAGTGTCAGTTCTAGTTGCCAGTACCTGTAGCTTTTAAATTCTTGCATTGAATTTCAAGTCTCATTGTACAGTTTTATTTTGAATTATCTACTTTTTGTTCAGCTCTGCTTTGTTAATGAATCCTTACTCTTCTTCCAAAGAGGACACCATACTCTTCCATTTTTGGAAAAACTCAAGCAAAATGTTTCTCAAGATTTTCAACTGCTTTTAGAATAATTTTAAATTATGCCCTGTTTTTGAGTCTTCAGTCCAAATTCTTTTTTTCTTTACTCATATATTTTTCCTTCCCCTACCATTAACATTCATTTTTAAATTTGAGGAGTAATATGTCCCCCAAGTGCCACCCCCTTCCTGTCCACTTGGTTGCTGGCAGTTTTTCTTTCTCAGATTCAGTCTACAGGGTCAAGTTTATGGGTCCAGTACCTATCTAAAGGTGTGAAATACATAAGGCAGACTTTGGGGAGCTAGTATTAAAGTATTTGTATAGTAAAAAGTATGTTAAAATCTAACTCAACTAATTCTGCAGTTTTTAATACTTGAGATAAAGTTGAACCTAAAAGATAAAAGAGATTATTAAATCACCAAGCAAACATTGATTCTACCTTACTCTTTGCTCTCTACCTATTTGCAACTTTTTGCTTGCATAAATAAGACTCCTATCTTCCTTCTGCTTACTTCCATGTGGAATGCTTGCATGGATATAGAAAGAATTGAGCTGATGAGAGTAGAGATTAAGATAGATGTCGGTAAATTTTCCCAAATTTTAGAGATGACCATCTTTTTTTTTTTTTCTTTCTTGATCACTGAAGCACCTCATATCTTGGAATTAGGTATAGGCAGAGCAGATGTATCAGACTTTCTTCCTTGGTGCCATTTGTCCTATTCTGCTTTAGGTAGAGAAGTACTAGCCCAAGAATTTCCATCGAACAGCATCAACAATGCAATTAGTAAAATTGTGTTTAGACTTAGAACTTTGCTGTTCATTTTTCTTTGTTTCTGTTTAGGTCATGCTAATTATTCTGGAAATCCTGAACAGAAAGGCTTAGAGAAACTGCATCAAAATACACATATGTTCATTTTCAAAATATATTTGTGTGAAATTCTAAAAGTAAATTCCAATGATACAATTCTAATTTACAATGGAAAAATGAGATTTTTGGTGATTTTTTGTGCATTTATGAGTATATTATTAAATACTAGACATAATCCATAAATTATCCTTTTTATTTTTTAGCTGCACTGATTTATCAGTAGCAAAAAAGTCATGGAAAAGTAATTTTTCAAGAGAATAAATGAACTCATATATGACACATACAATGCTTAGGAAGAATTTACATAGATCTAAGAGTTGTATTCCACCTTCTACCTAACTAGAGATTAATTGAATATTCTATACTTCAGGAAAATTTGGAGTGGACCTAGTTTTTTTTCCAGACTATTTAGATCCACATACCATACAAAAATTTTATAACAAGTATTAGAAAATTAAGATAAAAATGTCTACTAACACCTATTTATATTTGTTCAAATTTATGATATGGTTACTGGTTTTATTGGTTTCAAAATTTTTCTTGGCCATAGATTTAAATAATATATTTCTTGAAGAAGCAATTTTAAGAATCTAATATTAGAAAAGAACTTGAGAAAAATTAAAAAGACTATCCCTGCACTCACAGTAGGGAGAAGTTCAAGGTTATATGAAAGCCCATAGCCTCTAAAATCTGGGAAAAAGAGTAGAGAAAATTTTTCAAGTCAAATAATATGTTAATTAAATTTTAAGGAAAAGCTTTGATAATCAGGATAATTTATTTTTTTTTAATTTCTATCTTTGTTTTTCAAGCAAGATATGATGACTACTTGATGTACAGATCTGTTCCTTTTCTTTCTACTACTTATTCTTATTCATTCCTTTTTGCCCAATTTTAAAATTTAATATCACTGGAAATATGTACTGAATATTCATAAGCAAGGTATCTCCTTTTTGTGGAGGTGATAGACCTCATTAAAGGAACAGTCAATCTGAATCCTAGACTTGGTGATCTTTGCCTTATAAATGCCTAACTTCAGGAGCAGATCTTTCTTCATAAGCATGGCTTTTTTCTGGATATGGCCCTGTTGAAAGCATGGAAAGGACAAACAGTATGGGGTGCAACACCCTTATACACACACACACACACACACACACACTCACACACTCACTCATGCCCCTTGAGCCTTGGCAGTTCTCATTTTATCTATGTAGTATTTGGTTGAACATCAAGAGTTGTTTAAATATATATTTAAATTGCTTTAAAATGTGAAAACAACTGCTTGAGAAGAAATAGTTAATTTTTATTATTTAGAGTTCTCCAGATTTTATTGATATGTCAAAATCAGAACTGAGAACAGCATAAATTAAATTATCCTCTAACATTGCCTCTAATGAAGAGATAAACTGTGTGCCCTAAGCTTTATAAAGAGATTATCTCTATATGAGTATATAAAATAAAATCTTTCTCAAATCTTTCTCAAATATTTTCATTTGACCTATATATAAAACCTTATTTGATAGCCTGCAAAGCTCAAGCTTGAAAAATATTTAATTTTTCTTGATTATTGGTTATCTCTCTTATTAAATAATGATATTCAATGGCATTCAATACTGTAGTCATGGTTTAGGCTTTTTGTTTTTGTTTTTATTTATTCTCTGGTGGAGCTATTATGTGCTTAGTTGTGTTAGAAGTACAGGAGTAAAGAAATAAACTAGAAAGAAAAAGTGACTGACCTTATGGAGCTCATTTCTACTGAGAGTTGAGACAGTCAACAAAAGTGATAACTAAAATACGTACATTAAAATTTTAGATGAGGTTAGGTGCTATGGAAAAAAAATAAAATGGGAGAGGAGTTAAGGAATGCCTAGGGAGGCATGGGTTTACCTTAAAATTGGATGGCCAGAGAAGTTCTCCCTGAAAAGTAACATTTGAACAAAGATTTTTTTTTGGGCGGGGGGGGGCGGGGAGTGAGAACTCATGAAGGTGTCCTAGGGAAGAACATTCCCAAAAAAGGAAACAGCTAGTGTAAAAGCTCTGATGTAGAATCATATCTAGGTTATATGAGGAAGAGTAAGGAATTAGTGGTGGGGAAAAGAGATGTAGTTGGGGAAAAGATGGAATATCTGATAAGAATTTATAAAGACCTAAGATTTTTTTTTGTTTCTTCAGGTGAAATGGGATTCCATTAGAAGGGTTTGAGCAGTAAAACACATTTCATAGGATCTCTGTGGCTGGGTTGAAAATATACTGTAAGAACATATCAGATGCTATATTGATTCTACTTGTATCCACTCAATGCTTAATATGGCAACTTAAGGTTTTTTTCTATATTCTCTTATAAGTGCTGAAAGTGCCACGGAGCACAGACCAGAGGCACTCTCAACCTGTAAGTCAAGGCAGTAGGTAGGTAAATAACACTGCTCTCTCTCACTCCTTGGGTGGGGTTACTCTGAGTTGTGTGTTCTACAGTATTACCATGAGAGTAATACTCTTAGGTAAGCTGAGGTTACGGGTATCTTGCTCCATGACATAATTTTTATTAGTTTTCCTCCTTCTGACCCCACTTATCTATTTCTCAACAGTGTTTCTGAGGAACATTTCCCTAATAAACTACATTTACTTGAATTCTTTTCTTAGAATCTTCTTCTATATATATAAAAAAATCTTCTTCTAGGGGAACCTGGGCTATGACTAGAGCCAATACCAGAAGCAGAGAATTACTTCATAGGCTATTACAATGCTTTCAGAAAGAACATATTAGCTTAGGTGAAAGTGGAAGCAATGGAGATGGAGATAGTGAGAACTATCATACTCTGATTATATTTTGAAAGCAGAGCCACCAATATTTGTTGACAAGTGAATTGTGGAAAGTGATTTAAAAAGAAAAAAAGAGAAAGAACTTAAGGATGTTACTAAAGTTGCTGTCCTAAGGAAGCAGAAGCTTGGATTTGGTCAAGTTCAAATTAAAAATACAAAAATTTTATTTTCAGATATTTGAGTTGGATATATCTATTAGCTATCCAAGTGGAGAAGCCAAGGAGGCACCTAAATATATGGGAATAGAGTTTGATAGAGAAGCACAATTTGAAGATATCTTTAGAGAAATATTAGAATGTACTTGGTATTTATTTATTTATTTTTAATTTTTTAAAAAGATTTTATTTATTTATTCATGAGAGACATAGAGAGAGATGGGGCAGAGACACAGGTGGAGGGAGAAGCAGGCTCCATGCAGGGAGCCTGATGTGGGCCTCAATCCTGGGACTCCAGGATCATGCTCTGGGCTGAAGGCAGGCGCTAAACTGCTGAGCCACCTGTGCTGCCCCTGTATTTGGTATTTAAAGTGGTGAGCCTGGATGAAATCACTAAGTAGGTGAATATGCAGAAAAGAAAACACCTAAGGACTAAGATGGGATGTGCTCTAAAAAATCTTAGGAAAACAATAAAACATGAGAGGAGACTGAGAAGAATGGTTAGTGAAGAAGAAATCTAAGGGAGCCAAGATATTTAACTGTTTTAAGGAGAGAGTAATCAGCTCTGTCAAGTGCTACTGAAAAATCAATAGAGATGGGAGGGGAGAAAACACCATGAGATTTAGGACTGTGAGCATCACTGATGATCTTTGGGAGAATGTTTTGGTGCATTATGTGGTAGGAAGAGGACAGGTAGAATGAATTCAAGATAGAATAGAAGAGATATTAGACACATTGATATAGAAAATTCCTTCAATGAGTTTTACAATTAAAGAAAATAAAATAAGAAATAGGAAGTACTTGGAAGGCAGAACACCCTCAAGAATGATTTCTTGAGGTTTTTGTTGGTTGGTTGGCCCATATATTTTATTTTTAGGTAGAGAAATAGAATCACTTGTATTCTTTTTTTTTAAAACTATTTACTTATTTATTTAACGGAGAGAGAGGGAGAGAGAGAGAGAGAGAGAGAGAGAAAACACAAGCAGAGGAAACAACAGGCAGAGGGAGAAGCAGGCTCCCCACTGAGCAGGGAGCCCAATGTGGGGCTCAATCCCAGGACCCTGGGATCATGACCTGAACCCAAGGCAGACACTTAACTGACTGTGCCACCCAGGCACTCTCATCAATTGTATTCTTATCCATGTTTTTATCCTTAATCTGGTTGCCTGGTATAACACATCTCTATTGTTTATCTATTATAGTTCACTTAGCTTGAATTTTCTCATATACTTATTGTTATATTTGCACTTCCATCTTTTTAAAATTATGAACTTTTTACATTTATTAATTAATGTTTACTAACCTTTTCATTTATTGAAAGCATTCTCTCAGTTTTTTGAAGACTGGCGCCTAAATAAATTTTTTTTTCTAAATAAATGTTTATTAAAACTTTGAGAAGCATTTAATAAGACTAAAAAAAGGCCAAGTATTGGTTGAAGAAAATTTCAGGTATTTTGAAAGTAGAAAGGAAAGACTAAAACAATTTTAATATACGTATGGGTGTAGTTTACAAATTAACAATTATTCTTATAAAAATTAAAAATTTTATTTGAATTCATATTTGAAATAATTTGAAAATTAGAGAAATGCTATGAATAATTATAAAAATGTGAAGTTGAAAGACACCTACACACACAAAAAAATGATCTCATGACTGAGGGTACACTTGGAAATTTTCTTCATCGTCTTTGAAAGAAAAATATTTAATCTCCTATTTATATTTATTTTATGAAACTAGCTATGTGTTCAAAAGATGACCTAAGGTAAAGTGTGAGAAAAGATATCGATTTTCTTTTTTGAAAAGATAGATTTTCACACAGAAACTGGAGGTAGTAGAAACTGTGTGAGACTATTAAGAATTTAGTAAGTATTTGTTTTATTTTAAAATAAAAACAAATGCAAAGAGTATGGTAAAAAATAACATTTACCTATCAGGACTTGCAAAAGCCACAGATGCTTTTAAAAATAGCAGCAAACTGAGAATTAAATTTCATGTCCTTGGCTCATCCTAATTATTTAAAAAATAATGGCTGCAAAAATAAGATATGTAATGTTTATGGGAAACATTAAAGGTTTTCTATGCATTATTATGTTAGAAAGGTTTTATCATTTAATTAATTTCAGAAACTTTTAACATGACCTATTCTTCTTAAAAAGATCACATCAGAAAAGGTAAAGATAATTGATTATTATAGAATCAATTTTGTATGTATAACAATTATCATTAACTTAAGGTAATTTTTCAAGTTCAGGATTTATCATGTAGTAAAAAAAAAATTTTGTCGAAAAGACAAGAGATGTCATTATATTCCTCTCTTTACAACTAATGGATATGTGATCATATTAAATACGCTTAACCCTCTTGGCCTTGATCTGCTTTTTTTTTTTTTTTTTAAGATTTTATTTATTTATTCATGACAGAAACAGAGAGAGAGGCAGAGACACAGGCAGAGGAAGAAGCAGGCTCCATACAGGGAGCCTGATGTGGAGCCTGGGTCTCCAGGATCATACCCCGGGCTGAAGGCAGCACCAAACCGTTGGGCCATCAGGGCTGTCCTGATCTGCTTTGCTACAAAATGGGAGAACTGAAGATAACTTCCAAAATATCTCATAAGTCAAATAACCCTGGTATTTAAATACAGAAATTTGTAGATTGTTGAGGTTAAGTCCTCTTACCATACTTTATCGCAGGGTTAAAAATTAATTCTAAATTCTCTCCAATTTATATTCATCAATAAATACATTTTACTAATAAGATAAAGACAGCTTATTTTATAGATGTGTGTGTTCCTAGCTTATAAAACTAAAACACTCAATTATCAAAATGTTTGTTGGCATTCCAAATGAAATATGTAATATGTAAAACAGAATGTTTTCTTTGCCTTGGGCTCATTTAAATATAGAAATTAATAAGTTAAAGATTTTAATTTTCTATAGATTTAATGATTAATTCTCTTTACAATGGCTCCCATATCAAGTCTGAAAAATATGTATGTGATTTCTTTTAAATTTGCCATTTGGAATAAACCTAGAAGTCCTATTTGATTATGAGATGTAAACAAAAACCAAATTCATTTTCTGTGAAGTTGCATTAGGGCAAAAGGGTGGAAACAGCAGGGAGAAAATTGTAGCTTACAACAGAGAACATATAAGAATTAAATGATAGAATGGACAGGAATGATGACATCAGCTCATAAACACTTTAAATGTTTTAACAATCCACTGTAATAGGGTTATTGTACTAAAGATTTTTACCTTGAATGGGAATTCAGACCAGATGACCTGTAAAATTTCTTTTAAGAGTAAAATAGCACAACTCGCTTTTTCTCTTTCTTCGAAAATAATCTAATATCAAGAGAAGTCATGCAATAAACTGTTGCTAGATATCTGTCTGTAGTCATTTAAAAAATATGATACAAGTCCAGATATTAAAAGAAATCGTTTGTAATCTGTGTGATCCTAGAACAAATTTAGCTTTTAAAATCATGCAACCTTTCTTGTTTTAATAGATCTTCCTTGGATCTAGCTGAACTTTAATGTCATCATCATGGGATATGGCTTGAGATTTATATATGTAAGACCTGTGAACAACTATAGATTGCTACCTTAAGCAACATTTAATCTTTTTAACAAGAGCTGCTTTTTTTTTGTTTAACAAAATAAGCAGAATTCTGATTCTATCTGGAAACCACCACTTAAGAATGCATTATTCATAAATTTGCCTCCTTGCTGATTAGATCTAATCCCCAAGAGATATATATTCTGATGGGAGCAAGAGGTTATTCCAGGGTGTTATCCATGTCATCTAATGATTTCTACTCTGATTCATATGGATCAAGTTGCATCTCACATTTTAAGCTGGTATCATTCTTGCCATTTTCTGCTGGGATGTGCAGTTCAGAACCTCCAGATTAAATCCGTAATGATAAATATGTATAGGTATATTTAGATGGACTCAATGATGAGCTATGTTTTAATCAACATTAGGCTTAGATGAACTATGTAAATGAGAGAATCATGCATTAAATTGTCATTTGTGCAAAAGCATTAGTTACTAGAGTTCTCAATGAGCTAAGCAAAGTACTTAGAATATAAGGACTATGTTGAATTACATTGTCATTTTAATCATGTCTTTTGGGCCTTAACTCAAGGCACAAATATGTTTACTGCTGCTGAAGCATCTGTCAGGAAGATGTGAAGTACTGAAAAATGTTTGCAAATTGAAAAATTATTTTTATTTTCCTTACTGTGATTATTTTATTATAGATATATTTTCAAAGTTAACTCTTTGGTATTAAGTTTTGTGCTACATTAACAGAATAATAACGTAAATCAGACTGTTTGCTAAATCCATTAAAGTAGAGCCCTCTAAGGGAATTCTAGACAATTATATCCTTCCATATGTTATTGGCATGCTTCATGAGGTAGTGATTTAATCTCTAAGCCACCTGAATTCATGTACTAATGAGTCAGATAATAAAGAAGGTTTAATCATGCTATTTAAGTGTCAGTGAAAAAGGTTTATTGAATGAGAAAATTGGCTTAGAGAGAGATTATAGAATACTTCATCGAATGGAACAGTTCTGCAAATGTCCTTTGGTTTATTTTTCAGCATGGCACCATTCAAAACTATCTAACTCAGTATAGCTTCTCTTATTTTAACTACTAAAATACATAGACACAGAGGATTATTAGAAATGTGTTATTTCTTAGGCTAACATAATCATAGATATAAGTATGGCTACATAATTTAAATAATTAATATAATTAATAACAATTATTAGAATAGGAGAAGTCTTTAGTTTGTTAGTACTGTAAAAGAATTTTGGGGTTTTTCCTTAGCTCAAAAGAATATCTTTTTGGGGAGACCTTTCTCCAAAACTGTAAGACTGGGTGGCCAGCAGATACCAACTCTGTGGCCCTGTAGTTTTGATCTTCACTGAATAGACCAGGGGTGGACATCTGCCCTGGGGACACTCAGATGTTTTCTTCTTAAAATTTACATATGAACTGAGAAGTTGTAGCTCCTCTCTGACATCACTTACATTAGAATGAGACAAGTACTCATATTCCACTGTTGCAAGGGTATCTGAGAAACCCAGGTCACAGAGAAAACAAAGAGAAAAATAAAATAGTTAAGCAAGGAAAGGAGAGAGAAAAAAACACACACAAATGGCCTTGATAGCTTTCTATTTCCTGATTATAGTCCCTTTTGGTGGCCAGATATGAACATGTCTCTGGGCTGTGTAAGACATGCTTGTATCCTTACAAGCACATTTCTACTTCTTTTCATAGAAGAGTTGTTTTCTTTAACTTACAACAGAAAGATCTTGACTAGTACAACTTGACTTTGTCACATTCTTCTGAACTTTAGAACCCTTTCAGACATCAATTGACATTGTTTTCACTTCTTAAGAGTATTATCAAGTCTATTTTATTTTATAGAATTTTATTGCTTCTCTGCTTTTTGGCTGAGATCAAATGTATTTTATAGAATTTGATCATGAGGTCATAAAAAATAAAGATTTTAAAGGTACAGTAAATTTCAAACTATGAATGTCCTGGACCTTCATTCAATCTTACAAGTATCTTGCAAATGATTATAATTCATCTTGCTACTAAAATGCCTGCAAGTAATACTCTGTTTGGTTCTGGAAAAGACATGGCCTAAATATTGACATGAAAAGATGGGCTCTTTTTTTTTTCCTATTCCTGCAATCTCCATTTTGCTCAATATTACATTTAATTCAGGCTCTATGTGTTGCCTGTCCCTTTCTGTTGTAGGTGGGGAAGAATTACAAATGCCTTGGGTTTTTTTTGTTGTTTTTTTTTTGTTTTTGTTTTTGTTTTTTTTAATTTTTATTTATTTATGATAGTCACAGAGAGAGAGAGAGGCAGAGACATAGGCAGAGGGAGAAGCAGGCTCCATGCACCGGGAGCCTCATGTGGGATTCGATCCCGGGTCTCCAAGATCGCGCCCTGGGCCAAAGGCAAGCGCCAAACCACTGCGCCACCCAGGGATCCCAATTGTTTTTTTTTTTTTAAAGCCTTCATGATCTAGTCCATCTTTCATGACTTTCTTTCCAAACTCTGCCATCCAACCTTATCGAATTTCCCTCATTTCCTTGAATAAACCATTCTTCCCTGACCTTTGAACATACAGTGATCTTCATATGGAGCTGCTTGCCAACGCTTACTTCTCCTTTAGGTCTCATTGGGTATCACTTCCTCTGGGAAGCTTTTAATAATCTCCAAGTGTGCTGGATATTTACAACACCTACCTTATTTTATTGTTATTTGTTCAATGGTATCACCTGACCCATGAGTGTTGTGAAAGTAGAAACCATGGCTATATTATCCTTGTTTAGCACCCGCTCTCTCTATAAGTGCTGAATAACAACAACAAATGTTAAATTCCTCCCCTACACACAGAGGAAATACCTGTCTTTACAGATAGCTGTATGCTGAATGTCCAGCAATTCCCATGCCAGTATTGAGGATGCAAGATGAATATGATATGTACTAAGAAGTCCTCGATGGCTACAGTTCTGAGTATGAGGTTTGTTTTAGTGTGAGTGGAGGAATTTTGCCCCTCAAGGCTATACATCTTTGGAAATGATACTAGGGTGGACATGGGTAGATAACTACTAATGTTGTTCCTCACTTTTCCTAGTATATCATCCTAAGTTTCTTCAAGTAGCAATACGCTCAGCTTCAGTGATGAATTATGATTTCTCTAAAGCAACTGTATCAATCCTGTTTCCCTTTCCCAATGATCGCTATGGAGATGGACATGCCAATAACTTGGCGAATTGGATTTAAATTTTGGAGATTCTAATAAAGGCTTTGCTGTGTAACAGAAAACAAAAGCACCAGGAGAAGAACCTCAGACTCTTCTCAGGCACCTGAGTGGCTCCATCGGTTAAGTGTCTGCCTTTGGCTCAGATCATGATCTCTGTTCAGTGGGAAGTCTGCTTCTCCTTCTCTCATTCCCTCTGCCCCTCCCCCTTACTTGTGCACTCTATTGCTCTCTCTCAAATAAATAAATAAATAAATAAATAAATAAATAAATAAATATCTTAAAGAAATGATAAAAAAGAAAAGGTTTTGGGATCCCTGGGTGGCGCAGCGGTTTAGTGCCTGCCTTTGGCCCAGGGCGCGATCCTGGGGACCCGGGATCAAATCCCACATCAGGCTCCCAGTGCATGGAGCCTGCTTCTCCCTCTGCCTGTGTCTATGCCTCTCTCTCTCTCTCTCTCTCTCTGTGACTGTCATAAATCAATAAAAATTAAAAAAAAAAGAAAAGGTCTTTTCTTCCTGACTTGGATGCAGTTATAAGAAAGTATGATATGAAGATTTGAGGTAGACATTTTATAACTATCTGATGACTAAGTTTAGGATAAAAGTCATATGCTGAAATGGCAGATTTGAAGAATAGAGATTGGGTTCTTTTTATTTCACAAAATGTTGACCCAACCTCGAGACAGAATTTGTCTGGGTTCTTGTTAAATAATAAGTGTCCTTGTGGTTTAAGCTGTTCTCTACTAACAAACATACCGTAATTGATGCAATATTTCCTTGGTCTAATAAAAATGTACCTGATATGGGATTGCCTAGTTTAAAAGTCCAGCTATTTAGGTGTCCTAAATAATGTCAGTGCCTCAAAGAGATACTACAAAAGTGCTCATTTGTTCAATGTGGATAGCTTGCTATGATGTTTCATTGACATTGTAACTGTGAATCTTGGTTTTTATTCCAGTGTGGATCAGATTATGTTTGGGTGACTCTCAAGGAAGAAAAGAAAATTAAAGGACATGAAATGAAAGAGAGGTTGGAGAATACAGGGCAGACAAGAAAAGAACAGCAGAACAAGTTCAAAGCCCTGGTAGGAACAAGAAAGTGTCATTACAGAGTGTAAAGCCCTGAGGTATTAGAGAACTTGGGAAGGTAGAGTAGAATAAAGAAGAAAGAACATGAAATAGCAACCTTAGAGTCTTGGTGGGTACAGAATTTTCTGCTGTTTATTAAAAGTCATGTTTCAATAAGGTGACAATGTTATGGTATCTTAAGATTTTTAACACATAAAACATACAACAATTATTTAAATTAATTGCCATGGGTTTTGCCACATTAAAAATTTGGGGAGAATTTAAAATGAATAAGTAACTGCACAGTGACATCAGCTTTCTATTGTATAATAGAAAGCCCCAGATCTTCCTTCTTCACCCAACAGACATACCAACTGGACAACACATGGACCAATTCCCTTTGTGACAAATTCAGAAACCTGTTAAGAGGTTCACACATCCCAGGCAAACATGAAATGAGCCACATCAAAACTGGTAGGAAAATTTGTGGCACTCCTTCACCATAGCCCATCTTCACAGCATGCCACAGACCAATTGGAAACAAATTTCTTCCCAGAAAGAAAAGAAGACTGAACTGTATGTGTAATATTCAGACTTCAGGGGCCGGCCAATGGGACTTGTTTCTGTCTTGCCTAAATCTAAGCACTGATAGGGAATGGCACCAGGTTGGGGGCCACTGAAAAAAGAGGCAATGTTCGGACTAGGATGCATTTACTCACTAGAGCCCCTCCCCCTAGTTTAGTAGGGAAGGGGCATGAGAAAATTCAAATACTCAGTTTCTCTCTGAGGAAGGAAAAAATTGGAATATATATGTAAAATTCCAGCTTCTTTGGTGACTGCTAGAGGTACTAGTTTTTGCCTCACCTGTCCCAGAGCATTGATAGAATTCCCATGTGTTCTAGATGCCTAAGAAAAACTGAGAACAAAAGAGAGCTTGGCAGCTTGCTACTGCTTACACCAAAAGACCCACAGTATGATACATAGGGGCTAGAAGGAATAAGAGATTACAATATTCTGGGGAAAAGGGGAGGAAGGAATTAGGTATTTACACACACAAGTCTAGAAGATCTTCCATAGACAAGGTATGAGAAGTCCCCAGAATCTCTGGACTGATTGGTGAAGGCCATTCTTTGAACAGAGCCAGTATGTAAAGATTGAGTGAGATTGCTTGTTTTTGTTTTTGTGTGTGTCTTGTTTTGTATGTTGGTTTGTTTTAACATGCAGATGCCAGCATAAAGTTATAAGACACATGAAGAAACAGGGAACATTGGCCCAATCAAGTATATTAAATTAATCCAGAAGCTGACCCTAGAGAAACAGGTATATGATTTTATCAAAGACTCAAAATAACCATCACAAAAATGTTCAATAGCTCAGGAAAACCAAGTATGAAAAAAATGAGAATATAAAAAAAGATAAAATTTTTAAAAGAACCAAACAGAAATTCTGAAATGAAGAATACAATAATTAATTAATTTATTTTTAAAAAAGATTTTATTTATTTATTCATGAGAGACACAGAGAGAGAGAGAGAGAGAGAGAGAGAGAGGCCAAGACACAGGCAGAGGGAGAAGCAGGCTCCATTCAGGGAGCCTGATGTGGGACTCGATTCCAGGACTCCAGGATCACTCCCTAGGCCAAAGGTAGGCCCTAAACCACTGAACCACCCAGGGATCCCCTAAAATACAATAATTCAATTTTAAAAATTGTTAGAGGTGTTCAATAATGAACTTGATCAAGAAAAAAAAGGTCAGTAAACTTGAAGACAGGTCATTTGAAGTTATACAATCAGAAAAGCAAAAAGAATGAATAATGAAAAAGAATAAGGAAAGCCTGAGAGATTTATATGGTACCATCAAACGACCAATAAATGAAAATGGAAGTCCCAGAGGGAGTAGAGAGAGAAATGATCAGAAAGCTAACTTAAAGAATTGACTAACATTTCCCAAATCTCAGAGGAAAATGAACATCCATATTCATGATGCCTAAAAGATTCTCAATAGAAGAACCCAAAGGGGACAACACTGAGAAACACTAAATTGTCAAAAGACAAAGACAAAGAATTTCAAAAGGATCAAGAAAAAAGTAACTTATCATGTATAAGAAAGCCCTGTAAGACCATCAGTGGATTTTTCAGGAGAAATCTTGCAGAACAGAAGAGTTTGTAAAGTATAGACAGAAGGAAACTATCAAGAAAGAATACTATACTTGGCAAAACTGTCCTTCAAAATGAAAGAGAGATAAAGACTTACCTAGAATAACAGACTGAGGGAGATCATTAAAATCTTAAAAAAAAGAAGAAGAAGAAGACTAAATAACACAAAAGCATAAGAAAATATCAAACTCACTAGTAAAGGTTAATAGACAAAAAATGAATAATACAATACTGCAATGGTAGTTTGTAAACAATTTTAATTCTATTATAAGTTGAAAGACAAAAGTATAACTATAAGATATATTAATGGATACATAATGTAAAAAGATGGAAACTGTCATACCAACAATATAAAATATGGGTTGGGGGGAGAATTAAAAGTGTAGAGTTTTTTGCATGCAATTGAAGTTAAATAGTTATTGGCTTCAAATGGATTTTTATCACCCTAAACTGTTATGTAAGCCTCATAGTCATTACAAAGAAAATACTTAAAGAAAATACACCAAAAAAACAAAGGAATCAAAGCATATCACTACAAAAAGAGAAATGAACAAATCAAAAAGGAAATCAGCAAGAGAGAAAAAGGACAAAAGCAAACAAACCCTATAAGACAGAGGAATAATCATATTGCAAAATAGCAATAGTAAGTCCTTTCCTATAGCAATTACTTTAAATATAAATGAACTAAACTAATTAAAAAAAACAGCCGAAAGGATTAAGAAAAAGAAAAACAAACAAGATCCATTTATATGATGTGTCCAAAAGATTCACAGACACTCATGGACTGAAAGTGAAAGGATGGGAAAAGATATTACACACAAATATTAACCAAGAGAGCCTGTGTGTCTGTATTTACATCAGACAGAAGACTTTAAGTCAAAAATTATCACAAAAGACAAAGGACATTACATAATGGTAAAAGGGTGAACTCACCAGGAATATATAACAATTATATATACACTCAACATTAAAAACAAAACTATATGAAGCAAACATTGACAGAAATAAAAGGAGAAATAGATAGCAACATGACAATAGGGTATTTAAGTATCTCACTTTTTTTCAAAGATTTTATTTAATTGAAAGAGAGTGCGTGAATGGGGGGGGCAGATGGAGAGGGAGAGAGAGAATTCTCAAGCAGATACCTCATCAAGTGCAGAGCCCCATGTGGGGCCCAATTCCATGACTCTGAGATCATGACCTGAGCTGAAACCAAGAGTTGGATGCTTAATTGACTGACACTCAGGCAACCCTGTGCCTCACTTTCAATAACAAATAGAACATCCATACAGAACATCAAATAATAAAACAGAAAACTTGAACATTATAGACCAAATGCACCTAACAGACATATACAAAACATTTCACTCAGCATAGCAGAAAACTTGTTAAATGCAATTTGAAACATTCTCTAGGAGAGAGTACATGTAAGACTGCAAAACAGATCTTAATAAATTTGAGACTGAAATCATGCCATGTATCTTTCTGACCATGATGAATAAAGCACAAGATCTAGAAGAGATATTTGCACTCCCATGCTTATTGCAGGATTACTATCAATATTCTCAGCGTTATTCTCAGTAGCCAAGAGGTGGAAAACCATGTAAGTGTCCATCGATGGATGAATGAATAAGGAAAATGTGACATATACATACATCTATTCATTCAACAATGCTCAAGTACCTGGTAATGCCAACAGTATGTTATAATTCCACATATACTTACATTTTTCCAATGAATGAAGAATGATGCTGTAATTAATAAATTGTAAGTGCATTTAAACATTTTATTATAATTAAATTGAAACTTCTTAACAGAAACTAAAATATAATTTCTATTAAGCATAATAACTTCTTTTAATTATAACTACTATTAAATGCTTTTGGCATTCTTTGCCTTATATAAGAGTCTTTGTACTTAAAATGCTTGGTAAGCCCTACTTCATATGCTTATCATTGACAAAACATTTTCATTCGGTCCTTAGGACATTGAGAGACAGGCCAGACGGTTTTGTCCTTACTTCACTGGGCATGAGTGTATAATGAGAGGGGTAAACAAGATGATTTTAAGTTCAGGGACATTGGGTTATGGAATCCTTGGAAGACCTATAAGAGCAGCAGTTAGCAAATGTCACCATGCATATGTTTTTAAAGACTGTGCTGATTCTTACACCTCCTCCATTCTTCTCAATTTTCTCCTTTCTTATTCTCCTCCTTTTTTTCTTCTGTGACTTTATAAGCTTGTTTAAGTTCATATTGTAAGATGAATTACTTTTTAAATATAAGATGAATTAAAGTGCTCTAAAGTGCTTTCTATTTGTTCAGGATGCAGTCATAAAGAAAAAAAAGAGATCAATATGCATAAGGAAAGTTTAAGGACACCTAAATTCATTTTACAAATGTCCAATCTCTGAGCTTTTTGAATTTGTAGAGTGATATCAAACCAGAAGATTGTTTGCAGTATCAAAGACCTGATGAAAACAGGACATAGATATTACTGAAGCATTTTTTCATTAAAATAGCTATTCTTATTTCAAATTTAATGCATCTACTTTATAAAAGTGATAGAATTTAAATTTTAAATATGGGTGAAGTAAAACAAAGAAAAATTATCATAATCTAAAAATAATTATGAATCATGTTTACTGAGTATTTCTTCTATATGTCAGACATTGTTCTGTTACTTGGATTTCTTCACTTAGCCCTTATGGACAGCATCTATGAGGTCAGTACTATATTTATCTCAGGGTTACCTTTAGGGCTTAAGAGATTTAAGTGTCTTCTAAGGTTATACTCTCGTAATAAGTGGTAGACACTTACTCAGTTGGCAAATATTTATCGGCTGTTTACTGGGAGTCAGGCATAGAGAAGTCAATATGTGTTATTTCTGTTAATTTTTACATTAATTCCATGTGGTTTGGATTAGTGTCCCCATTAGTTTTAGATCATTGAAATATGCTGACCAGAGTCACAGAGCTATTATGTATTTGCACGTGAATTGGAATTCAGTTCTGTCTGATTCCAGTTTCTTTCCCTCATTTCTTGAATGTGTGTGTGTGTGTGTGTGTGTGTGTGTGCGTGCGCGCATGGGTGCCCCCCCCAACCCATCCTAATTTTCTGTCATATAGAAAACATTAATGTTATAAAATGTGTGTTTGGACAGGGACTTTGGTACAGCATGAAAGCTATCCTTGCACAATATAGCTAGCCAGTCACACAGAATTAAATATTTGAATATTGATTGTCTTTGGATGTTCCTATAATTGTTTTCTATTCCTATGGAAACTATCCTAAGGACAGGTACTACATCATATACATCTCCAGTTTCTCCATGATGCATAGTACCTGATTCAAATTAGATGCTCTTAGTATACTTGATGACAAAATGGGAGGAATTAAAACTGAAGAGTCGATTTATATTGGAGGAAGGAAAGGAGAAAAAGGAAAGATAAACAGAATTAAACTTAAAATGAAATTGAGATTTAGGAATGTGGATTAAACTATATAATGAAGATATCAACGTCCTGGGACAGAAAGTTTAGAGAAGGTAGAAGGTAGATATACAAAGGTGGACATAAAAATTAATACTATCTAAGTTAGTAATAATTTGACAGTTGGAAGATAAGAGATTATTTAGGCACTGGTTAGAGTCCGAAAGATGTTTTGGTAGGTTAGTTTTGTTTGGGCCTAAGGCACTGTGGTACAAACAGACAGTGAGGGAGGAGTCAGTTAAGATTCAGAACAAATGCAGAAGTCATGGTTGAAGTAGTGAGAGCCCAGGGCAGTGATGAATAACAGAATCATAGCAGAAAGAGCATGTGGACATATAGCATTATATGAATAGTGATAGAGCAGAGGAAGATAAGACAAGCAGAATGAGGGTAAAGACAAAGGTTGAAATTTGTATGTATGAGTTCAAAGAGGTTAAAACCTGGCAAACAGACTTTTTTTTTTACATCCAATTTGGAAAGAAAACAGAAGGTTTAATTAGCAACAATCAAAATGTGAAAACCATATTTTATATTTTAGCGTTTGACCACCCTTAGCTTGTGAATTCATTTTGGTATATTGTTTAAAGCATCACTAGCTTGAAATATAGATTGAAATGTAGGACTTCCCACACTGTATAGTCTGTGACTATTGAGAAGTCAGATTATAATATTGATTACACCCATTAGTTTTCACTGAACCCACAATGATTTACTGATTTCTTCAGTAAACTACTAGTTATAATGTTGATAGACATTACGAATAAAACAAATTTTTTTCCAATAATGTCCCAATGTTTTGCAGCAAACAAAAAGCCCCTGATATCTCATCTACATTCCCCTTATCTGTTGAAGTCCAATTCAACTTGCTGTATCAAATGAAAACAAATTTCTTACACACAAAGGTCACTTGTATTCTTAAACTTTTTAAAGAATTGAATTTATCTCTATTCTAAGATGACATCTTTAACAAAAAATAGCTCTTTTTCAAGATCTCTTTACCCCGTTTTAAATTATGTAGTATAGATCTAAATATAACAAATGAGTCATATTTGACCAATGAACATAAACTTCATAAATGCTTTATATGGATGGTATTTGCACAAGTATCTCTAATAATAATAATAACAACAGTAATAACAAGAAAAGTTTGAAATGACAGGATCTTTAGAGCTTGATTACTCAAAGTCTAGTTCATGGACCAGTAGCAGTCATGACCTAATTCAGAAATTTCAAGGATTTTTTCAAAATGTATTAAATGGATTAAAGAAGAGTTTATCCATTAGTTTAAGGAGGATCCATTTAAATGAACTAAAATGAATTTCACATGTACAGTATGGTTTAGAGATGAGTTAGGGAAATTATATTATTTCTCCTGAATTGATCTATTTCAGTATGTGCAGGGGGAAGTATTGAAGGAATGACATCAGAACATTTTTCACCATCACCCAGCATAATGACTGACATATATTAGTTATTATATGAATTTCCACTTAATATAAGTGGATACTCACATATTGAAAATGGATTAAAATAACTCAAAGCACAGTAATGGTTTTGTATTTTGCATAAAATGAAAATCATGTGGCAAAACATGCCTAAGTTATTTTTCAAACCAAAATATCTTTAATAAATGTGTTGCAATAACAAATTAATGAATAAGAATTCAGGCAAAAACTAATGTGTAGCTCAGTCTTCTGAATGTTACTATCCAGGGAAACAGTACAAAGACTTCCTTTCTAGTTCATTTCTAGCCAACAAGACCAAGGCCCATACTATATATTGGCCTCTATATCCTGATTCAGAACCTGTCACTCCCCTCTAACCCCAACTTGTGTCTGGAATGGCAGAGAATTTGCTACAGTTCTGTACAAATCCTCTGCTAGGGGGTGGTGAGTCAATGAAAAAGATCAGATAATTTCATATTTCCATGGTTAGCCCAGGTAATTGCTACCTCCCATAACTACTATCCCCCTAGGCTCTTTCCCACCGCTTCCACATTGTAGTCTCATTCAGAGATGTGGTATCGGTAAGCACTGAGAAAAAGATGCAATTTTGTTGAAAAACATATCCCATCAGTATACATTAGCATCCATACACACATTTTGAAACTAAGCAAAAATCTATGAAAATTATAAATAGCACTCACTTTTAATAAATAGGCATATGCTTACATGTTCTATTAAGAGTACTTTTAAGGGCCTCTAGGTGGTTCAGTGGGTTAAACATCTGCTTTCAGTTAGGTCATGATCCTAGGGTTGTGGGATAGAGCCCTGTGTCTTTGGGGTCCCTGCTTAGCAGGGAGTCTGCTTCTCCCTCTCCTTCTGCCCCTGCTTGTTCTCTCTCTCTCTCTCTCTCTCACTGTCTCTCAAATAAATATTTGAAAAGAGTACTTTTTAATCTTTAACCATCAAAAATTTTCATTTTCTATAAAATTAAAATGTATAGTAATAAAATTAGGAAGAGAAGCAATAACAAAGTATCCATATGAAATTACACAGTGAATCATTCTCTCTGTTTTAATGGAGAATAGAATTAAAAGAAACATCCACTTTAACTTCTAATAGTGTTAAGATTCTTGATTTATCATTGAAACCAAGGCACATACACTTTTTAAGTAAAGGAAGCAAGAATTTGTACCAACAAATGTCTGCTTCAGGTCCTTTCAAATTAGAAATGTATGACCCTAATATAACAGGTTCAGCTATTTTAAATATTATATGACCAAAAAGAAAGAAAAAAAAAGAGAGAAAAAAGAAAAGAAGAAAATGCAATAAACTTATCCATCAAAGGAAAAAGATTGCCAAGGTTTGCAAAATTATGAGACAAGATATTGTGGGCTTATTTTGACAAGGCTTCCCTTCAATAAATGCTATATCACCTTAGATGACTCTTCAAGCATAGATTGAAGATTCTTTTGTTTGTTGTTGCTCTAAATTTAACTACACCACAGCACATTTCTTGATGGATATTCCTTTTTTTAAAAAAATATTTATTTATTTATGATAGTCACAGAGAGAGAGAGAGAGAGAGAGAGAGAGAGAGAGAGAGAGAGGCAGAGACACAGGCAGAGGGAGAAGTAGGTTCCATGCACCGGGAGCCCGATGTGGGATTCGAACCCGGGTCTCCAGGATTGCGCCCTGGACCAGAGGCAGGCGCTAAACCACTGCACCACCCAGGGATCCCTTGATGGATATTCCTTAAGCACGCCAAATTTAACATTTTCAAAATGAAACTCATAAGCTTCTCACCTCCACCCTTCTTTTCCTACTGTGATTACTTTCTCCATCTTTGTTAATTGTCCACCATCTTCCACAGAACAGATGTGTCCTAACTCATTTTCCTAAACATATTTTTGTGTATCAAATCATTTCCCTTTTTAAATTTCAAAGATCTATTCTGACAGAAACGTTCAGTTTCAGCATATAATTAAAAACTTAACAATACTAATAGTTGTTTCAAAGAGCATCCTCTCTTTGTCAATGTGCAACTATTTACATTAATTTGCATGTGATTCACTTTCATATCCATTCACTGGGGTATGAATATTACTTAGTCAAATGGACAATTAATTAATACAATCTTTACATATTCACTTATTAAAATGCACTACACAATTCCTATTTTCTTGGGAATTCTCACTGAATCTATGGGATGTGAGCTTTGAACAGCTGCAGCCATTTAAGCCATTGCTCTTGTCTAGAGGAGCCAGGTGGATATTCTTTTTTTTTTTTTCCTCTTGCATTAAGTTAAAATAAAAAATCACTTTCTCTGACATGCTGTCTAAAAGCATGTCATCTTACCTTACCCAGTGCGAGTTCTAAAACTAGGACATGTTTATTGATCACTGATTACAGGTCAGATTTTATCTATCCTGTAAAGATTAGAATCTCCAGTAAAATTTTATTTGATTTTATTTTTGTAAAGATTTTATTTGTTTATTTGAGGGAGAGAGAGAGAAAGAGCACTCCAGGGAGGAGGGGCAGAAGGAAAGGGAGCAGACTCCCCACTGAGCATGGAGCCCACACTGGGCTCCATCCCAAGATCCCAAGATGCTAAGATCATGACCTGAGCCCAAGGCAGATGCTTAACTGACTGAGCCACCCAGGCACCCCTCCAGTGAAATTTTTAAAAATATCCAATGCTAAAAGTCTTTGTTTTTGGATAAGAGAGATAACTTAGGGAGAATTTTAAGCTTCACTCTGTTGAAACCATATAATTTTTGTGGACATCTATTTTGCATTTATGTTGTCAACTCTGTGCTAAGAACTTTTATGTTCATTAAAACAATTCTATGAAGTAGATATAAGCATATTGATCCTATACATGTCAAAACTGAAGCAGAGAGAAGTTAAGTAACTTGCCAAAGGTTAAAAGATATTGAAGCTGGGATTTGAATTCGTTTTTTTAAATTCCAAAATGTGTGACCTTTACCTCCACAGCACCTATTTTTTTTTTGAAGAGAAAAATTTCAATATAAGTAGATTGATGATTTAAAAACTAGGCTACTCTCTTTCAGAAAACAATATTATTATATCATGCCAAACTCTTAGCAGCGATTTGGAGAATTGAATGTCTTATGATCCAAGAAAAGTAAGACACATTTTATATAGCCAAGTGGGAGACAAAGATACATCTTTGGATACTAATTAATCAGTTTTTAAAAGCATTATTACACAATGTTATCAAACTTCATGTGAATGTCAGAATCCAGGACAAGCCTAAAATTAGTAATACTTGGAAAAGATGCAAATAGTCCCCTTTTCCACTTCTTTACTCAATTATTGAAAATATATTCAATGGTGGCAAATGAAACATTGTTTTTAATTATTTAGTAAAGTTAAGCATGTAGTAATAAGCAGCAGATCTACTTATGTTCATTAAATAAAAATTATAAATTACAAACAGTATGCTTTGTAGCAGAGTGCACTTTTTATAATTATAATATACCTATGTCCCAGTAGAAAGGTTTTCTTTCAGTCTCTAGCTCAGGTGAAAATGAATTTCATGTGGTCCATCCTATTATCCAAAAGGTCATTCAATTGTTTTCAGATTTTATCGAAGATACTTTCAGACACTAACTCTTCCAAGGATTTATGTGACCATAATGAGATAAATAGTGCCAAAGTATAAGTAGGTAGTATGATTGTGAATTATTTTTTTTTTTAATTTTCTCTTCCATTTTCAAATGGCCAATAAACATATAAAAATGTTTAAACTTGATCCAATGGAATACCTAACATGAGAAAAGACTGAAAATACCAAGTGCTGGTGAAAATATAAAGCAAGTGAACATTCACACCTGCTGGTGGGAGTAAAAACAGGTACTGCAACAAGCGTTTTGGAAAACTCTTTGACAATTATGTAGAAATGGTGGTTATATGCATACTCTATGATTGCAGTTTCACTCTTAGATATGTAACTGACAGAAACCTATACATATGTCTGTCAAAGTAATATACAAGAATATTAATAGAGGCCTTGTTTACAATAGTCCTGAATTAGAACCAACCAAAATGTCCATCAATAGTAGACAGATGAGGGGATCCCTGGGTGGCGCAGTGGTTTGGTGCCTGCCTTTGGCCCAGGGCGTGATCCTGGAGACCCGGGATCGAATCCCACATCGGGCTCCCGGTGCATGGAGCCTGCTTCTCCCTCTGCCTGTGTCTCTGCCTCTCTCTCTTTCTCTCTCTGTGACTATCATAAATTAAAAAAAATAAAAAAAATAAAAAAAATAGTAGACAAATGATAATTTAATTATGCATTGGAATATTATGCAGTAATGAAAATTATATAACTGCAGCTACCCATATTATATGAATGAACTTGCAAACATAATGGTGAGTGAAAGTCAGACAAAATATAACACATGCATCTTGACTCCATTTAAATGTAGTTAAAAATAGGTAAAAATAGTCTGTGGTGTTATAAATAAGGTACAGATTCTTTTGGTTGCAGGGGCATACTGGTGGAGAGGAAATGTGAATAGAGCTAGAATTTTGGTCATATTCTCTTTCTTGGTCTGGGTAGTAATTACAAGGCTTTGTCTAGTGATATATTTTTGGTTATGTTCATTTTCACACTTTTCTTCAGTAAAACATATATTAAAAGCAACAACAAAAACAGAAGCAATAACAAATCCCATTAACAGC
This sequence comes from Vulpes vulpes, assembly GCF_048418805.1. NCBI lineage: Eukaryota > Metazoa > Chordata > Mammalia > Carnivora > Canidae > Vulpes > Vulpes vulpes. The sequence goes on from NC_132780.1 coordinate 151,351,219, forward strand.
AAGAGATAATTATGCAGATTGACCTTTTCCAAATAAATGCATTTGAAATATCTGCTCTCACTTTGGGGCATGTATTTTTATGCTCTTTTGATGCACCTTAACTTCAGGATTGTTTAGCTGATCAAACTTTTCCTTTATGTTCAATATTTATAAGGGAATCTTTTGAAGAAATGCTTATCTATCCCAAGATCATAATGATGGGAGATTTTTCAGTCTTCACTGAAATAATGCTGAAATTTGATTGGAAGTGTATTGACTCTATACAAGTTTAGAGAAAATGATATCCTTATAGGAGTTATTCCTCTATGAATATGGCTTTACCCCCATTTATTATTTTTATTATTATTTTTCAGTTATTCTCATGATATTTTATAATTTTCTGTGTAGAAGTTGTATGAATCTCTCACTAAATCTTTCCTAGATAGTTAGTATTTTAATGTTATTAGTAATGTCATCTTTTTAAATTGCATTTTCTAGTTGTGAATGGTTTATAGAAACAAAATTTGTTTCTGTATTACACATTTTTGTATTGATTTGGTATATTTTATGTATTACTTCATATCCTAATGTGATAAATTCATTTAGTAAAATTAATAGTTTACCTGCTGATTCTTCTATAATTTTACTTGCAAAATTATGCATTCTATGGATAATAGTAGGTTTTATTGCATCCTTTCTAAACTTTTTATTTCTTTTTATTACTTTATTGTGCTAGCTCCAGCACAATGCTTAGTTGATATGGCCATTGGGAGGAATGATTTACTTATTCCTGATCTTTGGGAGAAAGACTATGAGAATTAGCAAATTTTGTTGTTGACATTATTTTTAAGATTGAGGAAGAGCCCTTCTATTCCTACAGTGCTAAGAATTTATTTATCAGTGGATGATGAACTATAACAAATGGTTGTCCTGCCTTTATTGAAAGATCATATAAATCTTGTACATTTTTTCTATTAATATTGTGAATTACATTGAGTGCCTTTCTTGCATTAATTCAAATTTATATTCCTGAAGTAAGCCCCTTATTGGTAGTAATGGATTATTCTCTTTACAAGAATCACTAGATTTGTTTTGCTGACTTTGTTAAAACTTTTAAAATTTATTTCAAAAGAGTTCATGAGATCATGACTTCCTTTCTTGAAATACCTTTTCCAGGTCTTTAGTACCACGATTTTATTGGCCTCATATAAGATTGGGAAGTGTGCTCTTGGGGAGCCTGGGTGGCTCAGCAGTTAAGCATCTGCCTTTGGCTCAGGGCGTGATCCCGGAATCCGGGATTGAGTCCCACATCAGGCTCCCTGCATGGAGTCTGCTTTTCTCTCTGCCTGTGTTTCTGCCTCTCTCTGTCTCTCATGAATAAATAAAATCTTTAAGAAAATAAATGTGCTCTTTCCTTCAATTTTGAAAAATTTAATTTATGCCTTTAGTGTTTAGAATAATTAATAAATAAAGCCATAAGGACTTGGAATTTTTTTTTTTTTTCAAACACACGAGGGTTTATTTACAAGCTCCAGCTTGGGTCCAAGTATACCCGACACAGCGGAGCAGGGACTTGGACCCCGAAGTGGGTTACAGCTGTTTTTTTTATAGGCTGGTCTAGGGGATTTTCAGAAGGGGTGGAGGAATTTCTCAAGTTCTGTTTACATTTTGATATGGGGTTTTCAAGGGCATTGAGCTCTGTTCTTATTCTAATAGGGGCTTCCTGCCCTAGGCTTGGGCTCCGCTCTTATTCTAATATGGGGCTTTCTAGAACGTTAAGCTGTAAGCTGTTTTCTTCCTGTAACTGAAGTAAGGTAAATCTCAGCTCTTATTCTCAGGGGCCTGGGATGGCTGTACTTGTGCTAACGCTAAACTTGAGGTGGAATGGCCTTGATTTTTCTCGACCTCCACATTTCTCCCTCTCAGAGGAACCTAAGGAAGGACTCAATCATGGGTCCAGGTTGGTCTCTGAGCCAGGGGGAATGATTAAATCATGATTCAAACCAACCTTGTTGCTGTTCTCGCTCCTGTTTACATCTAGCCAAACCTTTTCTGACTTTTGCCATAGATTTCTGGACGATTCCTGAGTGGTCAGTAAAGAAGCAACACTCCTCATTTGGGGCAACACATAAGCCCCCCCCCCCCCCTTGCTTGCAAAAGCCTCTCTACAGTTAAGATGCTCCCATCTTTTTAACCCTTAAAAGACTTTAAAAGCAAGGTTGAATTGCGTGCACATTTTTAAATGGCTAACAGGGAAGCAACATCAGTGGGGTAAGTGAGAACGGCACAGTCTTAGCTTTAGGGATTGTCCTTGTCTGGTTGGCCTTTCCATTCTGGAACAAAGTCCTTGAGAACAGCGTGTGGGTCAGCTGGCCAGACGTGGGTGTAGGGGACCCAGGGAGTAATCCTGTCGACCTTGAGAGCGGTGGGACTGGTCAGGATCACGATGTAAGGTCCCTTCCAGCGAGTTTGAAGTGTCTGGTGTTGGTATCTCTGCAGGTACACCCAGTCACCTGGCCGGTATCGATAGGGGCTTGGGGGTGGCCCGGTCTCGTAGAGGGCCCTCAGCTTAGGCCATACCTACTCATGGGTTTGTTTTAACATTTGGAGGGAGAAAAAGAGTTGGTGATCAAATTCAGCAAGCACCTCAGGTTTTAAACTGGTGATAATAGGTGGAGGAAAACCATACATGATCTCGTAGGGAGTCAGTCCCATCTTATATGGGGAGTTCCTCACCCTATATAGGGCGAAGGGGAGGAGAGTCACCCAGTCCCCGCCAGTCTCCAGGGCTAATTTAGTTAAGGTCTCCTTTAATGTTCTGTTCATCCTCTCTACCTGTCCTGAGCTTTGGGCCCTATATGCACAATGTAATTTCCAATCTGCCCCAAGTACTAGTGCCACTCCCTGTGTTACCTTAGAGACGAATCCTGGGCTGTTGTCTGATCCAGTCTTAACAGGAAAACCATGCCTTGGTATGATGTCTTCCAACAGTTTCTTGGTCACGGTCTGTGCTGTTTCATGTTTGGTGGGAAATGCCTCTGTCCATCCTGGCAGACAGTTTGCAGCTGTGGGATCCTTAAGACGGTTTCCTTCCATGCATCCATCCACCATCTTTGCCCATCCTTTAATTTGTACCCAAGGTAGCTCACATCTGCTCTGCAGATCTGGGCTTTTTTAGCTGAGGTCCAGTATCCTAGAGCTGCTATGGTTTGGAGCAAGTCCCTGGTGCTTTGCAGGCATGTGTCCTGGTCCTCTGCCACCAACAGGATATCAAATGAGGGTGCTCAGAACGGAACTCACCCAAGTCTTCATGTAAGGTCTCATTGAAGATGGTCGGTGAATTTTTGAATCCTTGTGGTAGTCAAGTCCAAGTGAGCTGACCATTGATGCCTTTCTCAGGGTCTGTCCGTTCAAAGGCGAAGAGGTCTTGGCTCTTGGGTGCTAAAAGCAGCTGAAAAAGGCATCTTTTAAATAGAGGAGGGGGTATGGGTTTGGGACTGTAGGGTGCATATCCTCTACTCGCCGGTTGACTTCTCTTAAGTCCTGGACTGGCCTGTAATCCTTAGAGTGTGGTTTCTGAACCAGCAGCAAGGGAGTGTTCTATGCCGATTGGCAGGGCCTCAATATGCCTGAGTCCAGTAGTCGCTGTATGTGGGGTGTGATTCCCCTATGCGCTACGAGAAGCATGGGGTATTGGCGGACCCTGACAGGGTCTCCCCCTGGCTTTAGTTCTATGTATATGGCTGGTCTGTGCTGGGCCAGCCCAATTCCCCCAGTTTCTGCCCATGCTTGGGGACATTCCACAGCCAATGGTCAATGTCAGTCATTGGGGCTGAGGGTGTTTGGTGGAGACAATATCCGTCTTCTAAACTCAGGAGAAGCACCTGAATAAGGTGCCCCTCCTTGTTTAGGACTTTTGCCCCCTCGGGGTGGAAACAAATTTGTGCCCTCATCTTGGTGAGCAAATTCCGAACTGACAACAGGTAGGGACACTCAGGGACCATGAAGGAGTGGGATACTCGGCCCATGCCGAGATACCCAGTTCTTCGGGTAGTCCATGAGTACTATTTGGTGCCCATGGCCCCTTGCACCCATGAAGTCTTATTTGCCAATTTCCCTTGGGGTTGTAATAAAACCGAATGTTGTGCCCCAGTGTCCACTAGGAATTCAACAGGTTGCCCCTCCACTCAGAGTTACCCTGGGCTCGGGGAGGGGTGTCGAACCCTGACTCCCCTAGTCATCCAGGTTCTCCATCTCCAAGATCTTGGCAGGGGCCTTAGGTTTTTTGTTAAGACAGTCTTTCACCCAGTGGCCCTCTTCTTTGCAATAAGCACATTGGTTTTTGTTCAGCTCAGGGCACTCCCGATGGGGACCAGGACCATCCTCCTTACCTGTCCCTGAAGCCAGCTTCTTGAGGTACCTCCGTCTTTCCTGTGGGTCATCCATGGTTGTGGCCAGCAGGATCTTGGCCAGGTTTCAGGCCTGCTGGTCACTTAGTTTGGTTTGTTGCTAAACGCTTTCTGCTACTTTAAGTCCTGCAAGCTCTTCTCTCCTAGTATTCTCTCTAGGAAGGCTGCTGGACTCTCGTCCTTACCCTGTCTTACATAACCATACCTCGGCCAGATTGGTAGGCTTGCGCGCGGCAGCCTGGAGACCTGCCCCTAGAATCTGGCGGTGGACCCAGAGTCTCTCCTTACCTTCAGCCGAGTTGTGCGCTTTGGGGAGTAAAAAATGGTTTTAGCCAAGGAGGGGAATTCTCGATCATGTCCTGCCAGATGTAGGGTACCTGGTCAGGGTGGCCGTCCAGTTTGTCCCTGAAGATCAGGGCCTTAACCTGTAAGATAATAGGTAGGTGGAAAGTTCCTTCTTGGGGCCATCCCACATCAAAGGTTGGCCATTCTGGTATGCAATAAATTTGAAATCTCCCTCTCCTTGTGTAAACAGTTATGACAGTTAACAAAGACACAGTAACACAGATAAATGCACAGTTAACAAGGACATAGTAACACAGACAAATGTTCCAATGCGGCCGCAGAGACAAAACAGAAAGTAACCCGAAGGGCTGGCAGCCGGCCCTCCTTACAGAGGAGGACCCCGTCCTGCAGGCGGGGGCAAGGGACGTCTCCTCAAGACCCCTGGTCATCGGTCCACCAGCGTGTCCGCCTAAGCCAATGTCGACCCAATACAGATTGGAATTCCTACAGATAAAAGTACAGTTTAGAGCTCTCAGAAAATATGCACACAAAAGGTGGAAAAAGTGGAGTGCACTCACCATGCGCGGAACCCTTTGGATGGGGTCCTGGGGGTTTCTCGGATCCCGGACAAGCCCCCAAATGTTGTGCCCAAGATTATGAACCCGAGAAACCACCAAGGAGCTGACACCGATGCAAACACACAAGGGTTTATTTACAAACTCGAGCTTGGGTCCAAGTGTACACGACACAGCAGAGCAGGGACTTGGACCGGACTTGGAATTTTCCACATGGAAAGATTCCTTTTTTCCAATTATAGATCCAGTTCTTTTTTTTTTTTTCCAATTTTTCAAATTGATATGACATCTCAGATTTTCTATTTCTTCTTGTGTCAGTTGTGATGAACTATAGTTTTAGGAAAATTATCTCATCTAAAATTTGAAATTTAATGACATATTTTTCTTATATTCTCTATACTTCATAGACAAAAGATTTATAGTAAAATTATATTTTTAGGGGGGGAGGGGCAAGATGGCGGAAGAGTAGGGTCTCCAAGTCACCTGTCCTCAACAAATTACCTGGAAAACTTTCAAATCATCCTGAAAATCTACGAATTCGCCCTGAGATTTAAAGAGAGACCAGCTGGAACGCTACAGTGAGAAGAGTTCGCGCTTCTATCAAGGTAGGAAAACGGGGAAAAAGAAAGAAACAAAAGGCCTCCAAGGGGGAGGGGCCCCGCGAGGAGCCGGGCTGAGGCCGGGGCGAGTGTCCCCAGGACAGGAGAGCCCCGTCCCGGAGGAGCAGGAGCTGCACCGACCTTCCCGGGCGGAAAGGGGCTCCCAGGGAGTTGGAGCAGGATCCCCAGAAAGGCGGGGATGCCCTCGGGCTCCCGGGGACACTAACAGAGGAACTGCGCCCCGGGGAGATGCGCCGAGCTCCCTAAGGGCTGCAGCGCTCGGCGGGACCCGGAGCAGCTCGGAGGGGCTCGGGCGGCGGCTCCGCGGAGGGGGCTGCGGGGCTCCGGGAACAGCTCGGCGGCGGCGGCTCGGGCGGAGGAAGAAGCTCCGCGCTTCATTTGCAAATGACGTATCAGATAAAGGGCTAGTTTCCAAGATCTATAAGGAACTTCTTAAACTCAACACCAAAGAAACAAACAATCCAATCATGAAATGGGCAAAAGACATGAAGAGAAATCTCACAGAGGAAGACATGGACATGGCCAACATGCACATGAGAAAATGCTCTGCATCACTTGCCATCAGGGAAATACAAATCAAAACCACAATGAGATACCACCTCACACCAGTGAGAATGGGGAAAATTAACAAGGCAGGAAACAACAAATGTTGGAGAAGATGCAGAGAAATGGGAACCCTCTTACACTGTTGGTGGGAATGTGAAGTGGTGCAGCCACTCTGGAAAACTGTGTGGAGGTTCCTCAAAGAGTTAAAAATAGACCTGCCCTACGACCCAGCAATTGCACTGTTGGGGATTTACCCCAAAGATACAGATGCAATGAAACGCTGGGACACCTGCACCCCAATGTTTCTAGCAGCAATGTCCACAATAGCCAAACTGTGGAAGGAGCCTCGGTGTCCATCGAAAGATGAATGGATAAAGAAGATGTGGTTTATGTATACAATGGAATATTACTCAGCCATTAGAAACGACAAATACCCACCATTTGCTTCAACGTGGATGGAACTGGAGGGTATTATGCTGAGTGAAATAAGTCAATCAGAGAAGGACAAACATTATATGTTCTCATTCATTTGGGGAATATACATAATAGTGAAAGGGAATAGAAGGGAAGGGAAAAGAAATGTTGGGAAATATCAGGAAGGGAGACAGAACATAAAGACTCCTAACTCGGGGAAACGAACTAGGGATGGTGGAAGGGGAGGAGGGCCGGTGTTGGAGGGGAATGGGTGACGGGCACTGAGGTGGACACTTGGGATGAGCACTGGGTGTTTTTCTGTATGTTGGTAAATTGAACACCAATAAAAATTAATTAAAAAAAATAAAAAAAATAAAATAAAATTATATTTTTAAAATTCTGATTTTAATATTTGTGACTCATTTTATATTCATCTTGTTATGAAGTTAATAATTTTACTGTTTTCAACTTTTGTTTTTTTGATTCTAGTTCTTATATATTTACTATATAATTATTTCAATCCTTTTTTTCTATTGTCTTTGGTTTAATTTTCTGTTATTTTTTACCATTTTGAAATGGATACTTACATCATTGACTTTCAGCTTTTGGTTTTTAATAGATTGATTTAAGTCTATTCATATACTTTTGAGCATAACTTTAGCTTATCCATTTCATGGATTTTGATAGTTTGTACTTTATTATTCAGTTCAAAATATTTAATTTTTATTTTGTCTTAGCTTATGTCTCATGAGTTTTATAGAAGTGCATTATCTAAAATTCAAATATCAATGGTTTTTTTCAAATATTTTGTTGTTGAATGTTAATTTTATTAAGTTCAAATAAGATATCATTTATGATTTTCATCCTTTGAAATCTGTTGACACTCACTTTATAGTCCCAAATATGGTGAATTTTGTTTCAGATACAATGCATACAGTAAAATAATGTATATTCTTCAATTTTGGGATATAGTGTTCCAGAGAATTGAGATTGAGATTGAAATTTACAAATATAAGCCAATTTTGTTATTTAAATAAAACTGAAATGTATTTTGTCGTGTTTATTCTATCATTTACTTATATATTTTATAATGTCTCTCTGTGAGTCCTACTTTGTATTATCTTTAGCTTTGTATATATATCATTGTGGCTATGATATTGGAAATTGTTATATCTTTCTGGTGGATTGATTCCTTCATTATTATAAAACTTCCCTCCTTATATTGAGTAATTCTTGTCTTAAAATATAGTTTGTTCAAAACTAATTTAGTTACATCAGCCTTCTTTAAAATAGTATTTCAAGGTAAATGCTCCCCACCATTGAATTTTTAGTTTCATTGCTTCCCGTTATTAAAAGTATGCTCCTTATAAGCAGCATCTGGTTGAGTTTTCTTTTAGTCCTGTTTGATAATCCTTGTATTTTAATTAAAGTTTCAGATCCCTTTATATTTAGTACAATTACTAGCCTATTTGGGATTAAATTTATCATTCTACTCTTTTTTTCTCTTTGTCCCATATGTTCAATTTCTTTTCTTGACTTCTGCCTTTTAAAAGGTATTTTCTCCCCCTTAGCTTTTTATTTATTCGCCTGTAATTTTTATTTATTTATTTATTTATTTATTTATTTATTTATTTATTTATTGAAAGACAGGTCGGTGAGGGGCAAAGGGAGAGGGAGAGAGAGACTCTCACAACACCGAGATCATGATCTGAGCCAAATTCAAGAGTCAGACGCTTAACTGTCTGAGCTACTCAGGCATACCTTGTTATTCTTACAGAGATTTCCCTGATGATGACAACTGTGTCAATGGCAATACATTTTAATATAAATTAATGTGTTTTAAATTTAATAAATATTAAATTTACTAAATGTTATCATTTTTATATAGTCCATCGTTATTGATGTTCATTCACATATTTATCATTTCCATTATTTTTCATCACTTTCTATATTTTGTACCTACACTTGAGATGATTTTCTTTCTAACTCCCTTTAGTTTTCCTTTCATTTGAGAATGCAGTTGACAAATTATTTCAGCTTTTGTTTGTCTGAAATTATCCTTTAGCTTCTTTTCTTTTTTCTTCTGAAACTTTATTTAGCTGTCAAGCTCATTATAATGCTTTGATAATGACACATTTTTTCCCTTGAATTAAGATTTTTCCCCTTTGTAACTGTTTTTCAACAGTTTTGCTATAATATAATTTTCTGTAGTTTTATATTTCCCCTGGTTGAGTTTGTAGCACTTTTGATATCTGTGGATAGATGTTGTTAGTCTTTTTTTTTTTCAGGTAAAATATAATACATCTAAAATGTCTTTTTGAACATAAGTGCAGTACTACATTTATTTCATAATAGCTCATATTAAGCTTCTCCCATTGCTCCACCCTGACAAGCTTTTGAGTCATGTGGAATCCAAAACATTAATCATTTCTCCCAGTTTTGTTCCATCTTCAAGTTTAACAAATATGCTCTTTTATTACATCTTTCAGTAACTACTAAAATATTTGAACAATAAGTTAATGTAGTATTGATTAATTACTAATTTAATCTGGAATGAGATTTCTAGTGATGTGTCCCAGGACTCTACCTTTGGCTTTTAATTCGTTTTCACTGTTTTTTTGTTTTGTTTTGTTTTGTTTTAAGATTTGTTTATTTAATTAAGAGAGAGAAAGAGAGAGAGAAGGAGAGGCACAGGGAGAGGAAGAGAGAGAAATCCAAACAGGCTCCCTGCCAAGTAGGTGTCCTGATATGGAGCTCAATCTCACAACCTTGAGAACATAACCTAAGATGAAATCAAGAATCGATGCTTAACCAACTGAGCCACTCGGGTGTCCCAGCTTTTCATTAGTTTTCACAAAACTATTGGATAATATCTTTTCCTGGCTACTGTCTTTTAAAATGTGTCATTCTTTGTCTTTTCTCACATATTGAGAATGCATTTACATGTATTTTAGAATTTGTACCATGAATTGTTCACATTCTTTCCTGTATTTTCATTTTTCTCTATTTTTTAGTTTGGATATTTTTCTATTAGATCTAGTTTGGATGGTCCTATTAGATAGTTCTGTCTGTCTAATCTTCTGTTAAATCCATTATCAAGTTTCCAGTTAACACATTTTTAAGTTCTGCAGTTTCCCTTTGAATATTTTTCCAATTCTTTATTAACATTCTATACAATATCATGTAATTTTTTCAACTTATTATTTAAATAATTTTCAAATTTCTGAAAACTTCATTATTTTTCTATAGACTTTGATCACTTGGTATTGATTTCTTGTATGTCTGATGATTATTTTTATTGAATGAGTAACATTTTATATGAAAACTGTAAAAATTATTTGAGGTTATAGATGATATAAACTATAGAGAATTTGCTTTTGTTTTGGCAGGCTGTTAGTGCTGGAACAGAAAACTTCTATTCAGTCAGTAAATGAAGACATTTGAAGTGAGGCTTCATTCCTTAGGAGATCTTGTTTTCTTCAAGTTTATCCTTACTAGAGTTTGCTCTTTGGGGTTGTGGCTGAAAGCCAGAGTTGTTTACCTCGATGGCGGAATTTGAACTCCGATATTGCCCTCTGTTTAGTAAGACTAGTCAAGTTCCTGCTTGGCTTCTCATATTGTAGGCTGCTGCTTTTTCTTCTGTACTTAACTGGAGCTTGCAAATTGCCAAAAGCTTTGAGAAAAAAAGAAGGGCTAAATATCAGGTGAACAGCTGTCTTCTTTTCTTTTTTCCAGGATATTGTCCCTTCCACTTATTGCAAAAGTAGTGTTCCAAGGTCTTAAAAAGATACTGGTTGTTTTAGATGGGAAGCTTGGTCTACAGCAAGGTTACTTGCCATTACCAGAAATGGAAACTGTTTTGTAATAATAAAACTGGTGTTTCCTTCAGTATTATATTTAGTACTTCAGAGGAAAATTGACACTTCTTGGATATTTGCCATCCTAGAATATGTGGCTAAAATTGCACAGCTCTCTAAATATGACTTAGGTCCTTTGGTTGATATCATTTACTCAGTTAGCTTTCATTGCTATCTCTATCCTGATCAATCCCAAATATTTACCTCTAACTGAAATATATCTCCTGAAATATAGACCCATACATCCAAATGCAAAAGAGATATTGATAGTGGGATAGTTCACAAGTGTTTCCAACTCACTTATGAGAAAAGGAATTCCTCATCTTTTACCTTTACTTCCAGATAAGTCCACCTTATTTTCCCTTATTCCATAGCTCAGTGAACACCGTGATCTTATCCCTACCTACCAAGCAGAATACCTGCCTATCATCCTCAGTTTTTCTCACTCCCTCATCCTCATATCTAATCCCTTACCAAGACCTTATATTTCAACCTCATTATAATTTCTTGAATTCATTTATTTTTCCCTGATTCTTTCATTGCCAATTTATTTCCTTAGAATTCTAAAACAGTCTCAAAATTGGTCCCTCTGCTTCCAGTTTAAAGGCATGTATAATTTTTACATTCTCTCTAAATCATTTTTGAGATAGATCAGATCTGGTCAATCTGTTGCTTAATATCCTTCAGTGATTCTTCATAATCTGCAGGACGATGCCTAAATGCTTTAATATGAAATACATACATTTCCTGATCCATGAGTTGAGTGTGAAGTAAAGATGGAAATCAAGAAGATAAAAAAAAAAACCTCGCTACAAATTCTAGTATGAAAATTAAAAAAAAAAGAGCCAAGAACTAGTGTTAAAACTTTGTGAATTGATCTCCTAGAAATGAGAATTAAGCTTGTGAGAATAAATAATAACAAAGTGGAAAGAACAAAAGGACAAGAGGGTTGAAGGTATATATGATGTAAAAGAAGGAAAACATTTCTACAAAGAAGACCCAAAAGGTAAGTTCACTGTAGGCATTGAGATAAACATAAGTCAAACATCAGCAAATGCTTGTGTGTTAAGTAGTGCAAAGAGATGAAAGACTATAGCTGACTCTGTCTTGGAAAAGGTCTGAGGACGGAGTAGAGATCCAGATGCGATTCTGAAAGCCTGTACTGGGAACAGCAACTTTTAGTGATTTACCTAAAGAGTAAAAAGACATAGATAACCATTAAGTTGATACATCTCTCCACAGAAATTCACTGAAGTTATAGCTACCAAATATAGTCATTAATAAAACTGTAGATGTTAAGACCATATTGTCTTTCACCCTCCTAACTTTCCTATAGGTCAGCCATAAAGGCTTAGCAATATCTAATAATAGCAGCAGGGTTTTGATATCTGGCAGCCCCCATACAAAGTCTTGGTTTCAATTTGTGGTAGAGACTCTCCCTGAAAGAAATCATGCAATTCACAGACAGCCAAAAAATCAAATCTAGTTTTCCACTTTTCTCACTGTATTTTTTCTCTCTGAAGAATCCCTTTTGGAATTGATTCCTGTAAATTATTATCTCCTTTGTATTTCTGTTTTATAACATTCTTCTATACACAGTTATTCCCTGCACATTTGTGTTTGTGAAGATACTGTCTTTCTAAATCTCTTCCCAGACAAATTACTGACTGTGATTCCTTAATTATTCTCCACATTACATCACTGGTATCAACACCACAGTGACATCGTTAGTCTCCATGAGAATTCCCCTGCCTGTATTAACATAATGAGCAGGTGCCAATGAGAACACATTTGTCAAATTATAGGCTTTTATATTTTCTTGAGGAAACGAAAACTGAAATACATTTTAAACATATTGTTATGTATGCATATATAGTAATTTTTTAAGTTTGTTCTCTGTTAGTATCAGATAACCTTTTGGGTGGCACATTTCACATACACTGCCTCTTGGCAGTGTCCCCTCTGTCAGACTTGTAGAAAAAAAAAAGTAGCACATTTGCTTACTGTTCTTCTGAGCACAGACAGATTTATAGATAACGGTGCCAAGGTGTGGAGGTGGAGAGTGGGAGATTGAGCCAGGTATATTGGTATATTGGCCCAGGAAGAGAAGAAGGCAAAACTAACAGTAGGAAGATGGGCCAATACCTGAGTTGTGAAGTGCAGTGAAGGTGAGAAAAAGGAAAATACCTCAGGATTTCATGCAGTTTTACCCTTTTAGGATTATACCGATAATCAACTTCCCTGCTTTTTAAGTCTATACTCTTTAATGATTCTGGATGACCCTGTTCTATGACCTGCTTTCATGATAGATTTCTTACAGAAGCTAAATATATACTATCTTCATTATGTATTCAATTCCTTTTATTGTTGTTGTTTACATTTAGAAAAAAAAAAGTTTTATTTCACCTAACTCAATTATTTGTATGTAGTTTAAAAGATATTGGCCATTTTATCCTTTCTCAGAAAATCTTTTTGGTCTAGAAAGTCCCAATGAAACAAGTGTACTTATATCCACATTATAAATAATTTTGCAGATCAGAGGCAGAGCATTTGACTGCATAAAGAATTTTTGCAGATAATTTAATGTTTAAAAGAACCCTGAAATTAACGGAGTAAACAGTTTCAAAGGCTTTCACTGACACTTTGTGGCAAAGAGTGGAACTACACAATTTTTTAAAAGTTTTCTGACCTGTTTGCCCTCTTATATGTATGTAGTATAATCAAGGAATTATCCTCCCCACAATCCTCCCCATGAGGAATTATCATCTTACAAATCCATATACATAATATGTAAATAAATAACCAGGAAATTAACATTTCATTATGATACTATCAAAATTATAATATCACAAAATAATAATGAATTATACTTTTGTTTTACAAATAATAAAAATTGTATATAAAATCGTGATTGTTGTCTTAAAACTGCCATTAATACATTAGAACTACAATATTTGTGAATAATTGTGTTTCATTAGATATTCATTTTTAAAAACTTATAAAATGGGTAATTAAGATTGTTCCCTGGCCTTTTCGATCTGTGTTTAAGATTTTTGAGGCATGTGGATAACTCAGTTGATTAAGTGTTTGACTCTTGATCTCAGCTCTGGTCTTGATCACAGTATCTCAGGGTCGTGAGTTCAAGCCCTGTGTATAAAAAGAAATAAAGATTTTTGAGGTACATCATTATGGTTCAAAAATTTATTTTCCATTTTATGGCCCTTTATATCATGAAAAAATTTTAAATTATCATAAAATATACACAACTTAAAATTTACCATTTTAACCATTTTTAAGTATACAGTTCAGTGGTATTAAATGTATTCACCTTGTTCTGCAAACATTACCATCATCTCCAGAACTTTTCCATCTTGCAAAACTGAAACTCTGTTCCTCTTAAAATAACACCTTATTCTCCCCTCTTCCCAATATCTGGCAATCACTATTCTACTCTCTGTTTCAATGAATTTGACTACTCTAAGTACTTCATATTAAGTGGAATCATACAATTACTGGCCTTTTGTGTCTGGCTTATTTCAGTTAGCATAGTGCCTATTCTATAACTTATTTTAATGTTACAAAAATTAAATAAATTTGAAAATGCTTAAAATGAAGTTGCTATATGCCGTACAGATCTTTTCAAGGTGCTCAGAAATACACTAATTATATATCATGCACAGTCAATATCATAAGACTAACTTTTAGTTGGCATTTCAAGGCCCAACTGTATGTTCAGTAAGGGATACAATCTCACTTACATGGTTTATGTATTCTTAATCAGGTCATACCACCAACAGATGAATAGTAAATCACCTCAGCTTAATTTTTTTCAAGCGTAAATATTGATTGAGAGAGAAAGTAACTTTCCCATGTATGGGCCTGCTAGATATTGAAAGTCAGTTTAAAATGGCAAAGTCCTTACTTAAACTAATATTTTATTTCCCCCCTTTTTTTCTTAAAGATTTTATTTATTCATGAGAGACACACACAGAGAGAGAGAGGCAGAGACACAGACAGAGGGAGAAGCAGGCTCCCCACGAGGAACCCAATATGGGACTCGATCCTGGGACTTTGGGATCATGCCCTGAGCTGAAGGCAGCCTCTCAACCACTGAGCTACCCAGGCGTCCCTTATTTTCCCCTTTGAAAATAAGTTTAAACTTTGACCCATATAATAACAGGCAAATAGCTAAGGTTATTTCTAAAGACTATTTCTATATATTATTTTAAAATTCCATCTTGCATCATAAGCTACAGATGTCCCCATACAGCTTGAGCCACTTTCCATCTGTCAGTCTTGCAGAGAATAAATGGGAGTTGTATATCATCAGATCCTTATCTAGGAGTGATTTCACTGAATCTGCATTCTTGCCTTCTGCTATTCCTTTCATCTCCTCTAGGCTCAACTCTTTCTTATTGATCCTGGGTAATGGAGACTAACTTATAAGTGCAGACTAGCTATAATGGACTTTAGTATTGGTGTGTTATGATCATTCAGGGAACTGAATTCAAAAATAGTACCAAGTTCATGTCTTGGGACCTACTAAAGTCAATCAAAAATTGAGAGTCAAGAGAATAATTGAAAAGCAGATAAGTTCTCTGTAAGCTCCTAGGCTTTAATCGAAAGGAATGAAGAAAATAAATACTCTGTTCTGCTATTGTTCCCCCCCTCCTTTTAAGGGAGCTCATAGTTAAATGTACTGTACCAATGGCAGCAACATTCTATAAGTTTATGAAAAAATCAATTCTATGAATATTTAATATTTATTAATTGTAAGTATTATTTGTATAAGGGGACCCTAATCAAACATGTCTGGTCTCCTTATAAGAAGACAGCTATGTGAAGACAGACTCTGGAGAACACCACATGATAATGAAGGCAGGGATTGGAGTTATACAACTGCAAGCAGAGTGTCAAAGGTTATCAGCACACACCAGAAGTGAGGCAACCATCAAGGAAGGATTACCCTTCATATTTCAGAGGGAGCATGCTCCTGCTAATACCTTCCTTGATTTTGGACTTTTAGTATCCAGAACTGTTAAACTGCCAATTTCTGTTGTGTTAAGACACAATATGTAGTACTTTGTTACTGCAGCCTTAGGAAACGAATACAGGGGCAATGTAAAAAAAAAAATTGATAACGTTTATTCCTTCAGTTCCAGGAAAGAATTAAGAACCCATGAAAATTAAACGAAAGCAGATATTAGCTCCATATGAGCAAGAACTTCCTTACAGCTAAAACCACCATAAAGAGAACTCAAGGGCTATAGCAAGTCATGAATTGCCCACGAGTAAAAATGTTCAAATGGAATGGATCAGGAATGTTGCAGAGATGATTTCTACATCAGATGTCAAGTTAGACAAAATGATCTCCAACTGAAAATTCTATGGACCTGTGTTAAAGGTCTGTCAAACAGTGATGTGACAGCTTCCTTTCCAACTTCTGTTTCAAAGATATATTAAGATAGTTGCTTCCATATCTTGACTATTATGAATAATGCTACAATAAACATGGGGTGTGTATATCTTTTTCAGTTGGTGTTTTCATTTTATTTGGGGAAATACCCAGTAATGGGATTATATTTGATCATATGGTATTTCTATTTTCAGTTTTTTGAGGAACCTGTATACTTTTTAAAATTGTGGCTGTACCAATTTACATTTTAACCAACAGTGCATGAGAGTTCCTTTTTCTCTGCATCCTCGCCCCAATATTTATTTCTTGGGTTTTTTTTTTTTTGGCTGTTTAAGTTTTTACTTTAATTACAGTTAGTTAACATGCAGTGTTATATTAGATTCAAGTGTACAATATAGTGATTTAACAAATCCATACAACATCCAGGGTTCATCACAACATGTGTACTCTTTAATCTCCATCACCTATTTCACCCATCCCCCCATCACCTCTGTTCTCTATAATTAAGAGTCTGTTTCTTGATTTGTCTCTTTATTTTTCCCTTTGCTCATTTGTTTAGTTCGTTGAATTCCACAGATGAGAGAAATCATATGGCATTTGTCTTTCTCTTACTGACTTATTTCAGTTAGCATTATACTCTCTAGCTCCATCTACATCACTACAAATGGCAAGATTTCATTCTTTCTCTGGCTGAATAATATTACATTCTATATATGTACTACGTCTTCTTTACTCATGGATCAATCAGTGGACACTTGGGCTGCTTCCATAATTCAGCTATTGTAAATAATACTGCTATAAACAGAGGGTACGTGTATCCCTTTGAATTAGTGTTTTTGTATTCTTTGGGGAAATACCCAGTAGCGTTATTGATGGATCATAGGGCTGTTTTATTTTTAATTTTTTGAGGAACCTCTATATTCTTTTCTACAGTGGCTGCACCAGTTTGCATGGTTACCAATAGTGCCAAGTGATCATTTTCTCCACATCCTTACCAACACCCGTTGTTTCTTGTGTTGTTGATTTTAGCCTTTCTGACAGGTGTGAGATGACATCACATTGTAGTTTTGATTTCTATTTCCCTGATGATGAGTGATAATAGGCATGTTTTCATGTGTCCATTGGTTACCTGTATATCTTCTTTGGAGAAATGTCTGTTCATGTCTTCTGCCCATTTATTACTTGCATTGTTTTTGGGGGTATTGAATTTTATAAGAACTTCTTTATAGATTTTGGATACTAATCCTTTGTTAGACATTCATTTGCATATATCTTCTCTCATTCTGTAGGTTGGCGTTTTTTTTTTTTTCCTATAGTTTTGTTGATTGTTTCCTTTACTGTGCAGAAGCTTTTGATTTTGATAAAGTCCCAATAGTTTATTTTTGCTTTTCTTTTCCTTTCCTCAGGAGCATATTTAGAAAAAAGTTGTTATAGCTGATGTCAAAGAAATTACTGCCTGTATTCTCTTCTAGAATTTTTAGGTTTCAGGTCTCACATTTAGGTCTTTAATCTATTTTGAATTTATTTTTGTATGGTGTAAGAAAATGGTCCGGTTTCTTTCTTTTGCATATAGCTATCCAGTTTTCCCAACACCATTTGTTGAAGAGACTGTCTTCAAATGGGCAAAAGTCCATTGGATATTCTTTTCTGCTTTGTTAAAGATAATTGATCATATAGTTGTGGGCTCATTTCTGTGTTTTCTATTCTGTTCCATTGATATATGTGTCTGTTTTGTGCCAGTATCATACTCTTTGATTAATACAACTTTGTAATATAATTTAAGGACAGGAATTGCAATGCCTCCAGCTTTGTTTTTCAAGGTTGCTTTGAGGGTCTTATGCGGTTTCATACAAATTTTAGAACTACTTTTGTGAAGAACACTTTTGGCATTTGATGGGGGTTGCATTAAATATGTGGATTGCTTTGGGTAAACATTTTAATCATATTTGCTCTTCCAGTCTATGGAATATCTTTCCATTTCTTTGTGTTGTTTTCCATTTCTTTCATAGTGTTTTATATTTTCAGAGTACAGGTCTTTCACCTCTTTGATTATTCCTAGGTATCTTATTATTTTGTGTGCAGTTTTAAATGAAATTGTTTTCTTAATTTCTCTTTCGGCTGCTTCATTATCAGTGCACAGAAATGTAACAGATTTCTGCACATTGATTTTGTATCCGGCAACTTTACTGAGTACATTTATCAGTTCTAGCAGGTTTTTGGGTGGTGTCTTTTGGGTTTTCTATATATAGTATTATATCATCTGCAAGTAGTGAAAGTTTTACTTCTTTGCCAATCTAGATACCTTTTCTTTATTTATTTTATTTTTAAAAATTTGTATATATATAAATTTATTTTTTATTGGTGTTCAATTTGCCAACATATAGAATAACACCCAGTGCTCAGCCCGTCAAGTGCCCACTTCAGTGCCCGTCACCCAGTCACCCCCAACCCCAACCACCTCCCCTTCCACCACCCCTCGTTCATTTCCCAGAGTTAGGAGTCTTTCATGTTCTGTCTCCCTTTCTGATATTTCCACTCATTTTTTCTCCTTTCCCCTTTATTCCTTTTCACTATTTTTTATATTCCCCAAATGAATGAAACCATATAATGTTTGTCCTTCTCCTATTGACTTATTTCACTCAGCATAACACCCTCCAGTTCCATCCATGTCGAAGCAAATGGTGGGTATTTGTCGTTTCTAATGGCTGAGTAATATTCCATTGTATACATATACCACATCTTTATCCATTCATCTTTCGATGGACACCGAGGCTCCTTCCACAGTTTGGCTATTGTGGACATTGCTGCGATAAACATCGGGGTGTAGGTGTCCCGGCGTTTCATTCCATCTGTATCTTTGGGGTAAATCCCCAGTAGTGCAATTGCTGGGTTGTAGGGCAGATCTATTTTTAACTCTGAGGATTTTTTATTCAAAGAACCAGCTCCTAATTACATTAATCTGTTCTTTCTTTCTTTTTTTTTTTGTAGTTTGTATATCATTTATTTCTGTTCTAATCTTTTTTTTTCCTTCTGATGATTTTAGGTTTTGTTTGTTGTTCTTTCTCTAGCTCCTTTAGGTATAAGATTAGGTTGCTTAGTTGAGATATTTCTTGCTTCTTGAGATAGGCCGCTATAGCTATAAACTTCCCTCTTAGAACTACTTCTTCTGCATCTCAAAGGTTTTGGACCTGTGTTTTCATTTTCATTTGTTTTCATGTACTTTTTTATTTCCTGGTTGATTATTTCCTGGTTGATTCATTCAGTGTTTAGTAGTATGTTATTTAACAACCATCTATTTGTGATCTTTTCAGCTTTTTTCTTGTGATTGACTCCTAGTTTCATAGCATTGTGGTCAGAAAAGATGAAAGGTATGACTTCAATCTTTTTTAATTTGTTGATGCTTGTTTTTTGTGGACTAACCAATGGTCTATTCTGGAGGATGTTCCATGTGCACTTGAAAGGAATGTATATTATGCTGTTTTAGAATGGAATGTTCTAAATATATCTGTTGCATCCATCTATCCCAGAGTATCATTCAAAGACATTGTTTCCCTGTTGATGTTCTATTTAGATGACCTGCTCATTGATATAAGTGGGATGTTAAAGTCCCCTACTATTATTGTATTATTACTTATTAGTTCCTTTTTGTTTGTTATGAACTATTTAATGTATTTGGGTGCTCCTATGTTGGGTACATATTTACAATTGTTGTAGCTTCTTGTTGTGTTGTCCTCTTTAGTATTATGTGGTGTCCTTTGTTTCTTACTACAATCTTTTTTATAAAATCTATTTTGTCTGATATAAGTATTACGACTATGGCTTCCTTTTGACAACCATTTGCTCAATAGATATTTCTCCATTCTTTCACTTTCAATCTGCAGGTGTCTTTAGGCCTAAAATGAGTCTCTTGTAGAACGCATATATATGGGTCTTGTTTTTTTATCCAATTTGTCACCCCCGTGTCTTTTGATTGGAGCATTTAGTCCATTTACAGCCAAAGTAATTATTGATAGACAATTATTTATTGTCATTTTATTACTTGTTTCATGTTGTTTCTGAAGATATTCTTTATCTTTCTCTTTTTCATGGTTTGCCTATTTATTCAGTGATACATTTAAATTTCTTTCTCTCTATTTTTTGTATGTTTATTAATGTCCCCCAGATGCTCTTCAAATTGCTGTGTCCATGCTATATGTCTGCCAGCTATTTGCCCTTCCTTTTCTCCAAGAGCAGCCCCACGTCCTCCGGGCTCTATCCCAGCCAAACCCCCTGACCTTTAAAACTCCAGGCTTTGAGCCCTGCTATTTGAAAGAACTCACAAAATTCGGCCCCTCTTATTTTCCACCCCAACTGCCATGGGGATTTGTTTTTCCTGTGCACTCTCCGGTGTGCTAGTCTGTCTCTAGCTCTTCTACGCAACTGTGGCTCCCTACAATGACCATGATCTGTTTCTCTCCAAACTGCATCTCTGCTCTTTCTTCCTTCCCTCTTTGATGTGGCTTCTTCTCTACCTTTAATTTTGGAGTTTGTTCTGCCAGGCTTCAGGTCAAATTCTGGGGTACTTAGGATGTTTTGATAGTTATCTTGTATTTGTGGGACAAGTTGAGCCTAGGATTCCCTTACTCTGCCACCATCTTCCAACCTCTCTTATATCTTTTGTTTTAGCATTCTAACAGGTATGAGATGATATCTTATTGTGGTTTTGATTTGTATATCCCTGAAAATTAGTGATGTTGAGTATATTTTCATGTATCTGTTGACAATCATATGTCTTCCTTGGAAAATGACTATTCAGATCCTCTGCCCATTTTTTACTCAGATTGTTTATTGTTTTGGTGTTGAGTTGTATAAGTTCTTCATATATTTTGGATATTAACCTCTTATAAGGATATTAACCCCTAGAGGCCTAATTATGGAATGAGTAAGTCATGGGAATAAAAGGCAGAGCCTAAGGAATACAATTAATGATATTGGAATAGTAATCTAACAAGACAGATGGTATCACCACACTTGTGGTGAACATAGAATAATGTATAAATTTGCTGAATCATGAAGTGGTATACCTGAAACTAATGTAACATTGTGTGTCAACTATACTCAAAAAAGATATTAAAATGGCATAGCATTGAGGATAAGATTTAATGTAAGCTCTAGCACTTACAAATTATTTGTCCTTAGGTAGTTTCCTTAACCTTTCTAGCCTGTTTCACACCTGTTAAGTGGGGATAATAATAATAATCACTTACAGTGTTATCATGAGAATTAAACTAGTTAACAATTTACATTGCTTAGAACAGGGCATGACACATAGTAAGTTGTATAGAAATGTTGCCTGAAATTATACTTTTCTCATATTGGTTAGTCATAATACATCAACACTGTATTTCCATCAGTGCTTTTCCTCCAAATTATGGAGAATTGGGAGTCATTCTGGAACTGACTGTATTTTTTTTTCTATTTTTTTAAGTCTTTTTTTCTTTCCTAAATCCAAAATTGCACCATTTGGACCATTCGTTGACCATCAGTGGTGTGACACTTATATCAATTTTCCCATAACAAGCCATGATAATGTGTTAGTCACTGGTAGTGTGCCTGTGCGTGTGTCTGTGTGTGTGTCTTCAAGTGTTTCTGGGAAGCAAACCATTCAGCAGTATTACTTTCAAATAATAAAGACTACAGTTTATCCTAATAAAGCTCATCTGAATTTTTGGGTACTAATGTGCTGGAATTAGAAAAATATGTAAAGTTTTTAAAGATTAAATGCTCAGAAATTCAGGTATTAAGTTAGCCTCTGTTGGTGACTGAAAGGTAATTTCAGTTCCAGAAGCTACTGAAAGGATTTTTAAACATATGAAACTCTTAAATAATACATGATTGTCAAAAAGAAATCTTTATTTAGTGACTTAAATTTAACAAAGTGTGCTTTTATTTCTTCACTCTATAAGGTTACTAATTACTGCATCACTTGGGTGCATAGGTGACAGCTCTGACAGGTTGATCATCCCCCAGGCAAATACAGTTACTTTCAGTGAAGCAACCCATCAAAAGATGTGGGTAGCAGTTCTCACACCTATATAATTCTTGAGCCACTGACTATGTAATCTTTGGATACACCACACAGAGGACAGAGAATTGAGGAACTGGATGTTCTTTCCATAAAGAGCAACTGAATAAGATAGAACAGCTTTTTAATATGAAGATAAACTGAAAGGCAACGAGGAAGGCTCAACTCTGAAAGTATTGAAAAATGTGTTTGATTTGAGGTGATATGTAGAGGCCATCAAGAGTAATAGGAAAGAGGATTGAGTCTCTAGAGTTTATATGTGCTTTGTTATAACTTGCTCATTTTCCCCCACAAAAAAAGAGAAAGAAAGAAAGAAAGAAAGAAAGAAAGAAAGAAAGAAAGAAAGAAAAAAGGATAAAGCATGGTGAAAAGATCAGCTCCTCACTTTGTGTTGAATCCCAGTGGTTGGTGTAATTCTGTGCTTTATGAGCCATTTGTCCCTACCCAAGCTCCACAAATTCCCTGTGTCTCAAATACTGCATGTATAAAATGACGGTAACAATGTCTTCCCTTGGGATTGTCAAGATTAAATGACCTAAGTATATGAACTATATAGCTCAATGTTTGCCAATAATAGGGGCTGAATAATTTTTGGCTTTTGGCTTTAAAACTCTTCATCAATTAGAAGTTTCAAATGCAGAGTTTGGGAGCAGATAGTCAATGTCATGGTTGAGGCAAACACCACAGTTCATTGGAAGTAGCTAGCTCCTAATTCATCTCACTTCAGTAAATATTTCTTGAGTCTCTACTACATGCTGAGTACTGAGGGAATAGAAAGAAGAATCAAAGATTGTTCTTTTAACTGCTGGGAATCACAATTCAAAATCAAGTAGAAATGGAGGCAATCTTATGATCCATTGAGAAATGTCTTGTAAGGTAAATGAACTGATGTTGTGCACGGATTCAGCATTTACACAAACTGATTCAATGAGAACAGTACAGCCTTAAAAAAATCTTTCTTCTTCAATGTTTATTGTGGACTTTGTCGGAGTATTGATTAGCTTGGCTGTGTTTCCTCATCATTACCTATTTTATTTGTATAGTTACTGTCTTCATCTATTTGGGCTGCTATAACAGAATACCATAAATTAGGTAGCTTATAAACCACATAAATTTATTTACCACAGTTCAGGAATCTGAGAAATCCAAGATCAAGACTGGCAGATTCAGTGTCTGGCAAGGCCTTATTTCCTGGTTCATAGACAGCAGTTTTTTCACTGTGTCCTCACATGGTGAGAGAGTCAAAGGATTTCTCTAGGGTCCCTTTTATAAGGTCACAATCCCATTCTTGAGGGCTCTAGCACCAAAATCTATTCACTTCATGAAGACCCACCTCTTAATACCATCACACAGGGTGTTAGGAATTCAACATATGAATTTTGTGAGGATGCAAGTATTTAATCCTTAACAGTTACTATTCTTTTCTCCCCCCCCCCCCCCCAAAATTAGTTTGTGTGGCTGTGTGGAAGAACCACCACATGAGGACGGTAACCAACTACTTCATAGTCAACCTTTCTTTAGCTGACGTGCTTGTGACCATTACCTGCCTTCCAGCCACATTGGTTGTGGACATCACTGAGACCTGGTTCTTTGGACAATCCCTCTGTAAAGTTATTCCTTATTTACAGGTAATTGTTTTTCACACTTCTTATCTAAACACAGAAGCTACTGAAAAAATATTTTCTTTTTTTTTTTAAATTTATTTATTCATAGAGACACAGCTAGAGAGAAAGGCAGAGACACAGCTAGAGAGAGAGGCAGAGACACAAGCAGAGGGAGAAGCAGGCACCATGCAGGGAGCCTGATGTGGAACTCGATCCTGAGTCTCCAGGATCACGCCCTTGGCTGCAGGCAGGGCTAAACCGCTGCGCCACCGGGGCTACCCTGAAAAAGTATTTTCAAGTAAGTATTGAAAGTATTTTCAGTTATAATCATCTGGTAAATTAGTGAGTTAAGAGAAAAATACACTTGCTTAAGGAATTAGCAAACTTAAGAAAAATAACACTTGATACTTTTTCGTAAATAAATTAAGTTCTGTCTAAAAAGTAAAGCAATAGTATACTCAATTCATCATTAGATGCTATCCAAACCTATTATTTCTTTGATCTTTAACTTTTCCGTTGTAAAATAAGGAAATTGAACAAATTGATTGAGCCTTTTCCAGTCTTTTTTTTTTAAGCAGTCTGTCTATTTTTATAAGTGGTTTTGTTTCACACTAAGACATTAAAGCTATATCATCAAAGCAATACAGTGATCAGATATTAGTGTTGGTTCTGAATCAGACTACCAGGCTTGGAATCTCTCTTCTGCTATTTATTTAATA
The DNA here is from genome assembly GCF_048418805.1 of Vulpes vulpes. Lineage (NCBI taxonomy): Eukaryota > Metazoa > Chordata > Mammalia > Carnivora > Canidae > Vulpes > Vulpes vulpes. The sequence goes on from NC_132780.1 coordinate 151,375,707, forward strand.
TATGCTATTGAGCCAAATACGTAAGCTCTTTGTGATTCACTTATTAGAGAACGGTAATAATTTTAATTATAACTAACTCCTATAGTTGTTATGACATTTTACTTAGCTAATTTCTCTATAAATTACTTGTCATAGTGATTACCCTCTGGAATATGGCAATCTTGTGAAAATATAGCATACTTTCAATAAACATCAGTCATCATCATAATTAGACACTTTATTCTATGTGAAAGTAGCTTTTCTACAATGAATTGTCCTATAAGAAATTGAGAACAAACACTTTCAAAGAATAATTTTGTGATGGATATTCTGATAGTTCTAAAATCTTTGAAAATTTTCAAGCTAGTGGCCACAGCCACAGCCCTCAAAGAGGTGGATTCCCTTTAGCAATTGGACAGTGAATGAGATTGTGCCCACTCTCTGCTTGTCTTCCTGTAACCATCCTCCTCCCCTCATTCCCTACTCCCTCATTTCTCAGATGGTGATTACAATATTTGGAAGGGATGAAAATAGGCTCCCAGTAATGAAAAGTTGGTGCAGGTAGAACAATTGGACATGCAAAAAAAAAAAATCTAGACACAGATCCTTCACCCTTCACAGAAATTAACTCAGAATGGATCATAGACCTGAGTATAAAATGTAAAACTATAAAACTCATAGAAGATAACAAAGAAGAAAACCTAAATAATCTTGATTATGTTGATGACTTTTTAGATATAACACCAAAGGCATGATCCTTGAAAGAAATAATTGATAAGTCATCTTCACTAAAATTAAAAACTTCTCTATGAAAGACAAGAGAATGAGAAGACAAAGACCCAGGAAAAAATATTTTCAAAAGATGCATATAATAAAGGACTGATATGCAGAAGATGCAAAGAACTCTTAAAACTCATCAATAAGGAGACAAATAGCCCTATTTAAAAATGGGGCAAAAAACTTTAACAGGACTTCACCAAATAAGATATACAAATAACAAAGAAGCATATGAAAAGATGCTCTTCAACATATATCATCAGCCAAATGCAAATTAAAACAATAATGAAATACCACTGTATACCTATTAGTATGGCCAAATTCTTGAACACTGACACCAAATGAGGGTGAGGATGCAGAGCAACAGGAGCTCAGATTTATTTCTGATGGTACAGCTACCTTGAAACATACTCTGGGAGTTTCTTATAAAACTAAACATACTCTCTTCATATGATCCAGCAGTGGCATTACCTGGTATTTACCCAAAGGAGTTGAAAACTTACACCTACACAAAACCTTGCGTACAAATGTTTATAGCAGCTTTATTCACAATCACCAAATCTTGAATGCAACCAAGATGTCCTTCAGTAGGCAAATGGATAAATAAACTGTGGTACATCCAGACAGTAGAATATTGTTCAGAACTAAAATGAAATGAACTATCAAGCCATGAAAAGACATGGAGAAAACTTAAATGCTTATTACCAAGCTGAGAAGGCTACATATTATATGATTTCAATAATATGATGTTCTGGAAAAAGTAAAACTAGAGAGACAATAAAAAGATAAATGGCTGCCAGAGGTGGGAAGGGATGAGATAGATTATGATAATATAATAGTAAATACATGTCATTATACATTTTTCCAAACACATAGGATGTACAACACCAAGAGGGAACCACAATATAAGTTATGGACTTTAGGTGACTATTACTTGTCAAGGTAGGTTCATCAATTATAACAGATGTACCACTTTGATGGAGGGATGTTGATAATGGGAGAGACAAGAAGCATATGGTGAATCTCTGTATCTTCTTCTCAATTTTGCTGTGATCTTACATGTACCCCCAAAATAAAGTTTTAATAAAACAAAAAGTTTGGGGAGACACAAATAGCCCATTGCTAGAAATTATACTGATAAAATTTTTTGTTCTGAAGTGTTGTGAAGAGATCTTTAGCTAAATAGTTCTTCAATAACCTCTTATAAAGAGAAGTGATGATTTTTTAGATTAGATTAGAAATCACTGATAGATTGGCAAGTATAAAATGCCATGGACATTATAAGCTGTATTGCAAATATTAGCTGTAAGGTTAGTTTGATCAGTCAGATGAAAATTATGAATGTGTTACATAATTCAGTAATTTTGTTTTGAGATAAATAGTACATTAAGCAACAGAGAAAATTATCCTTATTAAAAAGAATCAGTGGGGTGCCTGAGTGGCTCAGTCGGTTAAGCATCTGCCATCAGCTCAGGTCATGACTCCGGGTCTTGGGATCAAGCCCCCAAGTCCAGCTCTCTGCTCAGTGTGGAGTCTGCTTCTCCCTCTTCCTCTGCCACTCCACCTACCTATATTCTCTCTTCCTATATTCTCTCTGTGTCAAATAAATAAATTAGATAGATAGGTGATAGATAGATGATAGATAGATAGATAGATAGATAGATAGATAGATAGATGATAGATGGATAGATAGATAGATGATAGATAGATAGATAGATAGAATCTTTAAAAAGAATCAGTAAGAAATGGGTCTTATGGTTTTGCATGGAGGCACTGGAAAAATGACAAATAGCCCAGAATTCTAATATTTCACCATCTCTTGGTTCTAATAACTACCCAGGGGAAAATTTGAGAGATCCTCTTAAGTTTCAAGTTCGCTACACTTGTCCAGAATCTTCTATTTGCTGAGCAAAAATATTTTATGCTCTCTCTACAAACCAGAAGATTCTCCAGTGAACTGTGGGATGATGAGGGAGGAGTGTATCATCCTATAATATGTATAGTCCTGCTCTAATACAACTGCTCTAACTTTTTAGACCAGGTATTCCAGACTGTCCTGTGAGTACTCAAAGACAAACTGGATATAGTATGTATCCAGTGAGTGATACAGGGCATGGGTCCCTCTTAAAGTTACTGACAGTACTATTTCATTGAGCACAACTTAGTAGTAAGTCCTACAGTGATGAAACATCTCATTTCCTGAGAGGTTTTGTCTGCTTCTCTATAAATAGTGTCCTGTCTAATCAAGACCTCAACTGATTCTCTCCTCCATAGGCCAAAAGAAAAAAAAAGCAAAACTCCTGAGTAGCCACAAGATCGGAGTCCAATGAAAAAGACTAGATCCATTCATTACCTCAATCTGCACTACTTCTTGATGAAAAGTTATAAAGGCACAAATAACTTGGTGCACTGGTAAAACTAGTATCTCCAAATTTTCTCAGCATTGATTGCCCATTTTTCGTAGAATTTCTTTAAATGGAATGAACAGTATCAATGGACAATAAACCACTCATTCAAATTTGAATATTTTCCCTTAGTTGGTGATATTCTGAAACTGATGGCTTTTGTCCCTGATATGAAACATATGTCCTATTAAATGTTTAAAATCATATTACAAAAACATTTATCCAGCCCGATTTTAAGGTTGTTTGGTTATATTTAAGATTCTTTGGACATGTAGTAATTTTCTATGACTTATTGGTCCTTTCTCTTCTAAATACAACCTTTAGGTTTATGACTGATACACAGTAACACTTCAGAAAATGCCCCCAAATCATAAAATCTCACAAAGGTAATAAAGCTTTGCTGAATAATTCAAATGACCCTTTTATATCTTTAATAATTCTATAAATCCAAGACCATTAACATTTACTGGGCTATTTACTGGATAATTATCATGAATTTCTTAGAAAATTATAACATATTTCATTTTTCTTCTCACACTTAGAGGAGCAGTTGGGTACTGTTTCAGGGTCACTTTTTTTTTTCAACTGCAGAAGAACCTCCACACAACAAAGGTCAGGAAAAGAACAAAACCTGAATAAAATGGAAGTGGTAGGTGGTGGGTGGTGATGGGGGGAGAGGGGAGGGTCCCTCACTCCTCAGTCACACTTTCTCACCTTCCAATCCATTACTGCCCATATCCAAATCTGTGGTGTGGCAAAATTTCTTTTTCTTTTTTTTTCTTTTTAAAATTTTAAAGTAATCTCTATACCCAATATGGAGCTCAAACTCACAACCCTGAGATCAAGAGTCTCATGCTATACTGACTGAACCAGCTAAGTGCCCCCCGCCAAATTTCCATTTTTACCTGCCTTAGATCTCTGAGGTCTTTTTGTCATAGCTATATGCTAGCATAGAACAGACTCATTGGCTACCAAAGCAAGTCTCCAGCATTGCCCTGACCATAGGGTGCCCATAATATGGGTGAAAGGTCAAGCATCTAACAAAAGAAGTTCTCATCATCTTATCCCACTTCATTTATAAAATTCATAATCTCCACTGGATTCATTCACAGATGATTTGCTATCAGGTTGATTTAAGCTAATATCAAACTCTAAATGAAAAAGGCACCCAGAAGTGCACTCCTAGAAGTAAAAGCAGCAAGAAATTGTCATTTGTAATCACCTAATCTAAGATGCAATTTTATATACCCCCAAGACAATATTGTTAATTGAATACTAGTGTGTATTATGCACTAGCAAATACAGTAGTCAAACAGTGGATGTAAAATCACTGGTTGCCAAGCATCCATTAAAATAGATTCTACTGTTAGGTTAACCATGTCAGCATATTCTATCATATTGCCACATAACAGAGAAGCCACTGCTCCTTGGCTCACTGCTGACACTGGATGATGGTCTTTCAAGTGAACTGCTTTTTAATTGATTATTACCGCTTAATAGTAAGGGAAAATGCTAGAAATGACTTTTGAATTTGAGGCATGCTACTTCTATCCCACCCACCCATGTTGATTACGATTCATGAATGATAAATACTAAGCCTTGTTGAGCATTTTACACTTCTGATAGCTAGATTGCATAAATATATCCCCAGCCCAGCAACTATGAAGGTCAGCTGTGCAGATCTAGACTACCACTGTTCTATTCCTAAATTACCAATAGCATTTGAGGGGCCTTGAGTGCTTGGCATATTTGCAGGAAAAGAATGAGAGTTGGGAGGCAAGGGGTTGGTTTAAGAAGGACACTTGAATTAGCTCTAAGACCAAGTAATTCTCAAGAGTCACCGACCAATCTAAACCATCTCTGATAGAGTTCAACCTTTAAGATTACACTCAAAATGCAATTAACCTCCAAGAATTTAGCATAGCTTAGGCCTTTACTTGTAATTTCTATGCTTTTTTTCCTCACTAAAAAGCAATCTGTTCCACTTAAAAGATAGGCTGCCGAGTTTGAGAATGGAAGAGAAAACTAAAGTACAATCATTATCATTGCCATATCATAGTAAGTAATAACAACCACTTACACAACATTTATGCAGCAGGCCAGGGCTAGGTATTTCACATCCCAGTTGACGCTCCCTGTTATTCCATGGTTGGGTCCTATTATCATCCAGTTTTACAGATGAGAAAACTGAGGTATACAGAGGTTAAGGAACTTACCCAGGATCATACATTTATCAAGTGAGATGGGGTTCATGCCCAGGTAACCTTGTTGCAGAATTGATTTCAACTGTACTGTTTTCAAGAGAGAATCAAAAGAATCAGAGTAACAATAATTGTATCTAGTCAGTTTCACTCATTTAACAGAAAACGATATCAACACATATTCATTTGGCTTAAAACTGTAAAATGTGTGGGGTGCCTGGGTGGCTGTTTAAAACCCAATTTGTGATTTCGGCTCAGGTCATGATCTCCTAAATCATGAAATCGAGCCCCACATTGTAATTAACTGACATTAACTATGGAAATCTGGACTAGGTGAATCTATTTGAGTTTTAGAGGCAAGTTGCTTACACCAGCAATGAACAAACTCTGGTGAGGAAATCCATACAGAATTCGCTTCTAACGTAACTTCTGCTTTTGGGTGCAACATGCTGGAAACAAACCAATGTACAAAGAGTATTTGTTATTTGAAAATAGACTAAGGTATCCATAAGTGTTTAAAAATGTTAATTAAATGCATCACAGTCAAATATCTATATGATATTTTAAAAGCAAGATATGTCATATTATCTTTATAAGTGAAAGTTTTCCAGTTCAAGCTAAATATATATCTTCTATTTTTTTGAAGACTTTTTTCCCTGTCAATGCAAAGTTGCAAGTTAAAATGATAGCAATAATTACTTAATTACTTAAAGAATTACTTAATTACTTAAAGAATGGCATATTACAAATTAACAGATTTGGCATAAAATTATTTCGTAGTCTGGCAAAGTTTTCATAGCACCTTTATCATTATATATATATAATATATATATAAATATATTATATATATATAAATATAAATATATTATATTTTTATAAAATATTTTATAAAATATTTTATAAAAATATGTAAGATAGTAAGAAAAACCTTACATGGAACATTTTCTCACAACTTTGAATCCAATTATCTGTGCAACCCTTTCTTTTTTTTTTTTTTTCCCTTTCTTTAATATAGTAAGTATATTAAGAACAATCCATTTAACACCGAGTGCTTCTCTTATCCTATGTTCTTTTTCTTCCTAGACTGTGTCAGTGTCTGTGTCTGTCCTCACACTGAGCTGCATTGCCTTGGATCGATGGTATGCAATCTGTCACCCTTTGATGTTTAAGAGCACAGCCAAGAGGGCCAGGAACAGCATTGTCATCATCTGGATTGTCTCCTGCATTATAATGATTCCTCAGGCCATCGTCATGGAGTGCAGCACCATGCTCCCTGGCTTAGCCAATAAAACCACTCTCTTTACAGTGTGTGATGAACGCTGGGGTGGTAAGTACATTATGGCCCATAAGCTGACATTTATGTTACAGATGCAAACTAAAAATTTGATTTGCAAAGCCATTATAAAGCTGACTTTATTGTTTTATTGACATCTATTAGTACAGTTTTGCAAAAGCATGAAAACGAGGTCAAAACCCAAAACCATTTCACTGACTAGCTCTGCCTATTTAGTCCTTTGGAAATATAATGCACAGTTTTCTGGTTTTCATATTTTTCAGATAGGAACAAAAGGAAAGGCTTTTTCTATAATTCAGAATTGATTATGGCAGCTTTTCTTAAGTTCTCCAAAACAAAGAAGGCTCCTTTCTACAATCCAGATATGTATTCTGGAATAATTAACATTTTACAAAATAGTACAAGGTTATATTGCCTCAAGTGTAAATTCCTTAGATACAACTGGAAATTTTATTTTTAAACCCATGTCCTGCCTGCAAACCTGACTGAAGTTGAGTATGTGGACCTATGCTCTTCTCTGAGTCAAATGATCTCCATATGCTATATTTATTCATAACATATTAAGTTGATAAGCTATCACTAGCATAATTATTTTCTGATTTAAGAATTATATTAATTATGAATCCTTTCTGGTTTCCAATCTGATAGGTATGACAGTTAAATTTAAACGAGTAGAAGTTTGGAGGCCTTATGCTCCTTTGGTTCAAAACTCTCAGTGACAGCCTTTGAGGTTTTTCTATAACAAGGGAAACATTTCTATCAATGTGTGATCAGGACACAAAACTGGACACAGCAAAGAATGACAAGAAATTAAATAATTCTGTATTTTAGTATGTCATGTACTAGTTACAAAATTATTACACTAAATTTGAGGAAACTGATCTGTCCTGTTCTGGATAAGTATGTAACAATAGCTCATAGTTAGGGAAATTAAACATTAGGAAAGAATTTGTTTATTAGGCAGATGTACATTTATGCTTATTAGAAAATTATGAACAAAAGCAGTATATCCTATGGATTTCTTTTTTTTTTTATTAAAAATTTTTATTTATTTATGATAGTCAGAGAGAGAGAGAGAGGCAGAGACACAGGCAGAGGGAGAAGCAGGCTCCATGCACCGGGAGCCCGATGTGGGATTCGATCCCGGGTCTCCAGGATTGCGCCCTGGGCCAAAGGCAGGCGCCAAACCGCTGTGCCACCCAGGGATCCCCTCCTATGGATTTCTTATGGATCTGGTATTCTCAGGTATTTGAATCTTTGCATTTATATGAAACTCCTAACTTGATACTTTGATTTGGAACGCTGAAAAGAAAAAAGTCAGGAATTGAAAAATTAGGCATATGCTTTCACTGTAACAGGATAAAATTGAAAAGACCCTGGGATTATTTTTCATATATTATCCAAAGACCTATATTAACTAAAACTTCACAATTTGCTGTGTCTCTAATCCCAAAAATTAGCTAGCTCTTTTTGAAATTTAGACTTCGCCTTCCTTTCTAACATTGTAATTCACTTGCTATATTTTCTCTGGATTATCTTCATATTTCCCCAATTTTCCCCAGTAACAGTGCAGACAAAAACAAAAGTAATGGAAAATTCTCAAATGGTAGGAATACTCCTTAAGAGTCTTAAGTCTCATTTATTTAATGTTCAAACAAAATCTTGAGTACTTAGGATATACCAGGAATGATGCCAACCTAGAGAGAAACAGACTCTGCCTAGGGGAACACATTCCATGTAGTGAGACTGCAAGGTAAATAAACAAATGTTTATAGTGTGCTTAGTATTTTAATATTCTGATATCCAAAGTGCTAGGCACACAAATGAAAGAACAAACTCATTCCTGGCCATTTGGACCAAAGTTTGTGAAGGAGCTGCTAACATTTCAGCAAAGAATTAAAGATAAGGAGAAATTCTCCATACAGGGAAGAGAGGAAAGGGTGTCCAGAAAGCAAGAAAATTCACTCAATGAGCAGCACCACTTGAAGTAAAGAAGACAGTCCAAACCTGTAGTCTCCACAATGTAGAGATATGCAGTCTAAAGAAGTATGTTTGGAAAGAAGGTGGATTGGGGACCAATTGTGACCTGTCCCTAATGAAATTCTTTTTTTTTTTTTTTTTTGTTTAAGATTTTATTTACTTATTCATGGAGGCACAGAGAGAAAGAGAGAGAGGCAGAGACACAGGCAGAGGCAGGCTCCATGCAGGAAGCCTGATGTGGGACTTGATCCCGGGTCTCCAGGATCACATGCTGAGCTGAAGGCAGACGTTTAACAGCTAATCCACCCAGGAGTCCCTAATGCAATTCTTAATACAATGAGTTCTATCTGGAAAACCCTAAAGATCTCTTGATCAGAATACTTTAGTTAACTAATGATGGAATTGAGCAGGTTATGAAGCAAAGAAGTATATTTAGATCTAAGCCTCCAACTCAAAAGTTGGATCCTTTAAGTTTATGAAAATAGTAATTAGATTAAAATACCTACCTATTATTTAACACGTGTCATTAGTATGTTCTCAAAAATATTTTGGTAATTGGTTTGTAAGTTTGTGGACTGCTTTTATAAGCTTTTCTTCCTTTCTTTCTTCCTTTTTCTTTTTTTTAATGTTGCCCTAAATAATCAAGTAGCATTCATCTTCATTAGCAGAAAGATTGCAGAGCTAAGGAATCCTATCAGTTATTCTGATGAAATAAATAGCCACATCATTTTCTAATTGCTTTGAGCAATAAATATGAATAAAATTCATTTCAACCTTTAGCATTTTGCAATCTAGCTGTAGCAGGGACATTTTCTTTAAAAAGCCAGTAACTACTATTGTTTGTTTGTTTGTTTATTTATTTATTTATTATTTCATTTATTTTAGAGAAAGAGAGAGGGGGTAAGAAAGCACAAGCAGGGGCAGGGGCAGAGGGAGAGGGAGAGAATATGAAGCCCACCTCACATTGAGCACAGAACCTGTTACCTGGGCTCAGTCTCAGAACCCAGGGATCATGACCTGAGCCTAAAACAAAAATTGGTCACGTAACTGATTGAGTCACCCCGGAGGCTCTACTGTTGAATATTTAAAAATCTAAACTCAGCCTTCAGAAGTAATTTAAGAAAACTATTTGGAGATGATTTTATATTAGCCTACAATTACTTAACATGATTATAAAGGCTTAAACTAAGCAATCAAAATTGCATTTATCATCCACACAATCAAACAATAAAATTTACGAAATTGACTTTTTGAATATTAAATGAAATTGTTAATCACTTAATGCTTTCAAGAAAAATATAAAGAACGATAGCAGGTTCTTATCATTTTGATCACTAGACTGCTTATTATAATGATTTTTACATAGCATAAGCTTTGTTGATGTAGGCTATTTGAAAGTCTATGTTTAGATTAAAATGTTAAAACTAAGATATGTTGTGATAGTCACAACCTAAAAAGGCCATAGGAAATTATATTTTACAATGTTAGCTTTCTAAAGTTCAAACATCTTTCAAGTCCAAAACCATTTAGCCCAATTTTTAAAAATTTATTGTGAAATATCTTCTATTTGAGCCTAATTCATGAATTATGTTTCTAATTTTTATCCTAAGTTAAATCAATAATGTGGTTGCAAAAGCAGACGGTGATATCATAATTGTCTTACAACCAATATATTCTAGCATGGATGGAGTCAGTGAACAATGTGGTCATTTGATTCATATCAAATCACTTTTAGGAAAGTCTTGCAAATGCTATCTCACTCATGGTACAAAATAACTAAGAACGCTGTCTTAGTCTTACTGAAAATATTACCAGAAATATTTAATATTTTGTGGATAAATTATTTCTGCAACTCATTGTATTTTTTATTGCTTATGGCTTGTTCAAAAAAATGACCATAAACCATAACTTCTGGCAGACACACTTGATACTCAAAAACAAATAATATGTGTTAATATTTATTTTAATGATCTTTAAAGCATGTCTTTAGATGTTAAATTAATTCACACTTCTAAAATTTTTAAATTATTCTAGAATTTACCCAAAGGTCCTTGTTTGCTTCATAAATGGATAGTTGCACAGAATAGTTCCTATTGGAAGGAAAGTAATTTCTTTTCTGCACTCAAAGATACAATTGTCTCACCAGTCATCCAATGTTTAATGAGCATATACTGTTAGTCAAACATTTTTCTAGACACTGAGGAATCATAATCTGTCTTAGAGTTTACTGCTGGATTGTTCTTTGATGGTCTGAAAGAAATAATAATGGAACTCTTCTTTACAATCAAACTGATTATAGCATCTGTCCTATTATAAGATTTTGAAAATATATATACATATGTGTATATGTATGCATATACTTATGGAAAACATTTATTAGAAGATAGTAAGATATATTAGGGATTCTGGTAAACTTTAATGGATCTATAAACTTTGTAAAAGATAGTCTATATCAAATATATGAGAAATTATATTTAATTTACTTGCCCATTGAGTTCCTGATAGTTGTAACATGAAAGAGAAAGTGTTTGTAGTTTTTTGGATAATGAGATTAATATGTTGGCTCAATAATGTAACAACTCATCTGAGACTAAGTCTTGTCTTATTAATATATTATTCTTTGGTCTCTGATTTCAAAGACTAAATATCCACATTTTCTTCTTACCTATTGGTTTGATATATATGCAAGAATTGATTCACATTGTGTCTATTCATCAATTGAATAAAGACACCAATTTTGAATGATTGCCAATCTTTTTTTAAAAAAAAGATTTTTGTTTATTTATTCATGAAAGACACAGAGAGAGGGGGAGAGACACAGGCAGAGGGAGAAGCAAGCTCCATGCAGGGAGCCTGACGTGGGTCTCAATCCTGGGACTCCAGGATCGTGCCCTGGGCCAAAGGCAGGCGCTAAACCGCTGAGCCACCTAGGGATCCCCTGATTGCCAATCTTTAAGATGCAGTTTTATAGTGCGATTGCTAAGTGGAACAAATTTCCTGTCACTACACTTTAGGTTTCTATAAATGTCTTAAATATATTGAAGACATTGTTCATCAAGTGCAGAGAGAGACTGCAAAGATAGTTTCAACACATAAAACATAAAATTCCAATGGCATTTCTGGGTTTTCATTTAGCTTAGATTGTAAATTGTAAGCATGAAATGAAGAATGTTAAAACTATCATGTTTCCCCAATTATCTAAAATAATCTCTTTATTAAAACATTCAATCCCAGCCTGCATGTGCAATTTCATTTGATCAACTTTTCTCTGTGTGGGTGTTCATTATCATAATATGCATTAACCAGCCAATTACATATTTTACCAACTATTTATAAATATAATGACTGGAGAATAATCTTTCTCTCCCAGCTGTTAAAAACCCAAACTGTTGTCACAGTGATGGTATCCATAGCTGTAATTAAAAAAGAAGAATACTAACTCTCAAATCTACCCTCAACTCACTCAATTTACTCTGAGGTAGGGATATCAGATAGCCATTTACTCTGAAGTAAATCTTACTCAATTTACTTCACAGGTGTGTCAGTTTCAAAGGTGGATTTTTATGTGGGAAGATCAGGTGAAACCTTTAAAACAAAAGTTCGAGCCACTCAGGTGCCTGGGAAGTGCTGAATGTCCTCCTCTAGCTCCTCAGAAAATGGCTTACCAAATGCTGCTCAAGCTGTAGCATTTCAAAGAGAAAGGCTGTCATTCCTCCAGGCTGCTTAGATTCTATCACTTTTTCTGTAACTGGCCTACTTTATAGGATAAGCTTGAAAGAAGTTAGAAACTGATGAGTTAGATGTGGCCCACGTGGGCCACAAAAGAGCTAAACTGATGCTCCAAGTTGGACTCTTAGACCACTGAGCCAGCACAGGCACCCTGCTGTCCTCTCTGGGGATAACAGTGAAGAAAAATATCTGCCTGAGAAATAAGACAGGGTTTTAGAAGGAAGAATTAGGAGAATATCAAACTCAACAAACTCTAGAAGACAAGGCTATGGACTCAAGATTGTGGAGGATATTCAACTCATACATATATGTAAAAAACATTTGCGACTATTAAATGAATGTTCGATGAATGTTATCAATTATTGAGGTCATATTCATAGTTATTATTGGCTAATCCTGACTATAAATCGTCCTTACCACATTTGATCACATAACTGAGTCTTCATGCTTTTATATGCCCTTTCTGAAGCAATGAAAAAAATAAAATGCATGGAGGTGATAGTGTTATCCCTCAAAAATAGTATGGAAATAACCTCTTTGCCACTATCAAAGTTGATTTAAGTTGCTTAATTTTTAGAAGTGGAAAAAAAGAGGGGAAAAAACTTTGTTTTGTTAGCATTCAATTAGAATTATATCTAATTGTTGCATTTAATATCCATGGAATCCATGTAGGATATATTCTGTTTCCTCTTTTGCATGTAAGTAAAAGTGGCTGGATTACTGTGATATATTCAAATTTGAGTATAGGAAAAATATCCTTGAAAGCATTTAAAAAGTTAGTAGGGGAACTCGCTGGCTCAGTCAGTGGAGCATGTCAGTCTTCTTCTCAGGGTGAATTCGAGCCCCACAGTGGATATAAAGGTTACTTAAAAATAAAATATTTAAAAAGACTAGTAAAAACAATTAAAAGTCAGTAATAAATACATTTAGAAAAGCCAAAAAATTTGTGTTAAACTGCAATATTATTTATTATTTGAATAATTGACTCTTTAACAAAGGCCTAATCTGTGGTAGGTATCACCTGTGTGCGTAGACTGAATGATAAGAAATTACTAAAATCCTAGAGTGCTTATGACTAAATAAATGAGAAGAATATAAAAAAAATCCATATTTGTTTAAAAATTAACTTTAAAAAACCATAAAATATCACTTTTATTAAAAGTACATGCATACATACATATATATATATACACACACAGCATTACTGAAAGAGGAATTTTATATTGTTCTAGTAATCCACAAAAAGAATCATTAAATATTCACTGTGTTTAATTTTCCAAAGTTATTCCACGTTTGTATATGGAGGTACAACTGGGAATAGCTTCTCATTTCTCAGGAAACTTCTAATTCTAATGAGGAGGAATCACCTCAGTTTACATTCTTTTCCCAAAAGGATTAGCAATTAGGTTTGATTGTCTTGTTTCTTATTGCAAATTCAAGTACGGCACAATCCAAATTAATTTTTATTAATTAGCCAGAGGTAATCAGACATAAAAAGTTCTTTTTGATAAATGAAGGCTTGACTGTGGATAGCCTATGTTAACACAGATTAAGAAATGGCTAATTGTTATTCCTCTGAGTACATTAAGTTAAATTAAGATTTCACATTTAGTGTGTGTATACTAAGTGTAAGTAGTTAATACTATATTACAATATTTTTGTGTGTGTCCTGTGTGTGTGTGTGTGTGTGTGTATAATATGCCAGTCAAATCATATATAAGTTAATGTGTACTTTTAAGGCAAAGCATTGACAGATATACCTTTAAAAAATTCTGTGATTTATAAAACAAGATATTATTATTTTGGCTTTCATTCCAGGTGAAATTTACCCCAAGATGTATCACATCTGTTTCTTTCTGGTGACATACATGGCACCACTGTGTCTTATGGTATTGGCTTATCTGCAAATATTTCGTAAACTCTGGTGTCGCCAGGTATGTAATTTCAAATAATTTCCTTGTGTTTTCTTTAGGATGTACTCAGAAATAAAATTCAAGAGGAGTGCTTAGGTAGCTCAGTTGGGTGGGTGGCAGGCTTTTGATTTTGGCTCAGGTCATGACCTCAGGGTCCTGAATCTCATCTGCTCTGCGCTCAGCAGGAAATCTGCTTGAAAATTCTCTCCTTCTGTTCCTCCCTGAATATGTACTCTTTCTCTTTCTGTAAAATAATGAAATATTTTTAAAAATAATAAAATTTAAGAGTAGATTGAACCAATATAATATGGTAACCAAAGGAGTGTGTATTCTTCTAAAATAAGGCACTAGCCATGGAAATATCTCTTGTTCTAGACATTTTTTTAGGGTGGTATTTAGGGAATGTATTTTTTTGAACTGCCTTAATGACTTTAAATTTTAAAGCTCTGTGATTAATCGACTTTTTTTGCTAGGACTGATATAAATTTTACTTTGTATGAAAACTAACAAAAATTTCTTTAATGTTTCCTGGACTGTATGTAAAGAATGTTGTCTTTTCAATGAGATTTATGTGATACATTTTTATTTTATGTGTTACGTCTCTGACATCAAAGATCATATTATTTTTTTGTAGCACAGTAGAATTTAGACTTTTAGAAACTGTTTATAATGCTGATGTGGGAGTATTGTAGTTTGTTAGATATTTTTTCTATGTCAGTGAGTGTATTCATTCTCTATTATTCAATCATCAACTATTTATCATATTTTTTCCATGTATATCTGATAAAAAGCTAAAAGCTCCTGTCAAATTCATTGATGAATTCATAGACTAGAGGAAGGGAAGAGTCAGATGCAGAGTGAAAATCATCTTAATAAGTATAACCCAGGGGATCAGAGGAAGACCTGCTGGAAGGGTACCTAATTCAAAGCAGGAAACATTTAAGCTGAACATTGATGATTCCAAGTAAATCACCAACAAACACCGTGTAATGGTTTATAAAAGTTTAGGCAAAGTATACAGCTCATCCTCTTGTATTTATACATTTTATTTTAAAATTCCACATTTTGGGATGCCTGGGTGGCTCAGCAAGTGAGTGTCTGCCTTTGCCTCAGTATGTGATCCCGGGGTCCTGGGATCGAGTCCTGCATTCGGTTTCCCACAGGGAGCCTGCTTCTCCCTCTGCCTATGTCTCCACCCTTCCTCCCCCTCCCTATGTCTCTCATGAATAAATAAATAAAATCTTAAAAAAAATAAAATTCCACATTTTTTGGAGATGTACTTCTCTCAGTATTTTAGAGCTTATCAGGCTCGTGGAAAGTCGTGCCCTTAGTCTGTTTGCTCTGATATATTTTACCTAGTTGAAAGAATTTATTGGGCTAACTTAATTCATTAAAAGTATTTCACAAACTTTGTATTTGGTCCTTGAGAATGAGTCTTAATTTGGGTCTCCTTCAACCTTTGTTAGTCAAAGCATCTTTCAAGATATCTTTTACTGGTTGAATATAGGCCACAGTTTCATTTTTCAACACTGTATATCTTATAATTCCAATTTTTTTCTTTTCCCCTATTTTTGCAAAGAAACAGTTTCTTTTATTTAAAGTTGTAGCCAGTACCAATACTTACTAGCATTCTGACCCCCAGTCTTTTCAACTAAAGTAACAAATGTGTACCATTGTAGAACATGAGCTATGTTTTTCAATCCTAGTATAATTATCTCAACACTCTCTACTTGGCCATGATATCACAAATTTTAGGGTGTCTGTTACCATTGCACCCACCTCTTGCTAAGTATTACTATACTAGTCAGTTTTTGCTAGGTTATTCTGCTGTAAAAAACAACCCCAGTGTGGGTGGCTTACAACAGTGTATCTCACTCATGTTCCATGTCAGTAGTGAGGACAGGCTGTGGATGTTTATCATCTTATTTCAGAACTCAGTCTAAAGGAACAGCAATTCTTGGGACATGCCATTCTGTGACTGAGGGAAAGGGCAAGGAAGTGGGAAGAAATTTGTGATGTCTCTTTGATATTTGCTTTGAACTGGCATATGTTAAGTCTCTTAATACTTTAGGGAAAACACGTATATTTTGGTTAAGCTTGACCATGGAGAAGGAAAGGATCCTTTTCTCACAGAAAGACATTACAACTCAAAGGGCAATAGGAATCTTCTTACAAGCTGAGGAGTGAATAATCAGAAATGATATAGTACAGAGAAGTCAAAAACACAGACTTAAGGTCCAGACTGTATGAGTTTAAATCCTGACTCTGCAATTTAATAGATGCATAAATTTTGTCAATTTTTTAAATTTCTCTGCCTCTCTTTCATTATTTTAAAGTGGGGTTGTGTAACATCTACCTCAAAGAATTATTACACTTATTTGATGAATTAATTCAATGTCTAGAGCACAGAAAGTGCTTATCAATTAAAATACCCTAACATATTATTCATCCTTTCAGTTAATTCTGCTTATATATTAAAAATAACAAGTATATGTTGAATCAATGCATGTGACTACTTTTTTTTTTTAATTATTTATCGGAGTTCAATTTGCCAACATATAGCATAACACCCAGTGCTCATCCCGCCAAGTGCCCCCCTCAGTGTCCATCACCCTGTGACTACTTTCTTAAGTAGATCTCTCCTTCCATAGTACTTAAAAAAAAAAAAAGATTTTATTTATTTACTGAGAGAGAGAGAGAGAGAGAGAGAGAGAGAGTGCAGAAGGGGGAAGGAGCAGAGGGAGACAGAGAGAAAGAATCTCAAACAGACTCCATGCTGAGAATGGAGTTTGATGTCAGGCTCAATCTCATGACCGAGGAGGGGCAAGACGGCGGAAGAGCAGGGTCCCCAAGTCACCTGTCCCCACCAAATTACCTAGAAAACCATCCAATCATCCTGAAAATCTACGAATTCGGCCTGAGATTTAAAGAGAGACCAGCTGGAACGCTGCAGTGAGAAGAGTTCGCGCTTCTATCAAGGTAGGAAGACGGGAAAAAAGAAATAAAGAAACAAAAGGCCTCCAAGGGGGAGGGGCCCCGCGAGGAGCCGGGCTGAGGCCGGGGCGAGTGTCCCCAGGACAGGAGAGCCCCGTCCCGGAGGAGCAGGAGCTGCACCGACCTTCCCCGCGGAAAGGGGCTCGCAGGGAGTTGGAGCAGGACCCAGGAGGGCGGGGATGCCCTCGGGCTCCCTGGGACAGTAACAGAGGAACTGCGCCCCGGAGAGTGCGCCGAGCTCCCTAAGGGCTGCAGCGCTCGGCGGGACCCGGAGCAGCTCGGAGGGGCTCGGGCGGCGGCTCCGCGGAGGGGGCTGCGGGGCTCCGGGAACAGCTCAGCGGCGGCGGCTCGGGCGGAGGAAGAAGCTCCGCGGAGGGGGCGGCGCGGCTCCGGGAACAGCTCGGAGGGGCTCGGGCGGCGGCTCCGCGGAGGGGGCTGCGGGGCGGGAGCGCGAATCCAACAGCGCAGGCGCCGGAGCACAGGGCGCCGGGACACAGCCCAGGATCCGGCCTCTCCCGGGACAGGCAGAGGCCGGGAGGGCCCAGGACAGCAAGGACGCTCCTGCCCCGAGCTGAGCAGATCAGCGGCCCCGCCCCGGAGCCTCCAGGCCCTGCAGACGGAGAGCCCCGGAGCTACTGTGGGAGCTGACTCCAGGGTCCCAGAGCTGCCCCCGCCACTGTGGCTTCCTCCCGGGGCCTCTCGGGGTGAACAACCCCCACTGAGCCCTGCACCAGGCAGGGGCAGAGCAGCTCCCCCAAGTGCTAACACCTGAGAATCAGCACAGCAGGCCCCTCCCCCAGAAGACCAGCTAGACGGACCAGTTCCAAGGGAAGTCAAGGGACTTAAAGTATACAGAATCGGAAGATACTCCCCCGTGTTTTTTTTGTTTTGTTTTTTTTTGTTTTGTTTTTGTTTTTTGTGGTTTTTTTTTGTTTGTTTGTTTTGTTTTGTGCTTTTTTTTTCTTTCTTTCTTCTTGATTTCTGATTGCTTACCCCACCCCACCCCTTTTTTTTTCTTTTTTCTCCTTTCTTTCTTTTTCTTTCTTTTTCTTCTCTTTTTCCCCTTTTTTTCTTCTTTCTCTTTTTTCTTTTTCTCTTTTCTTTCCTTCTCTCTCTTTTTCTCCTTTTCCCAATACAACTTGTTTTTGGCCACTCTGCACTGAGCAAAATGACTAGAAGGAAAACCTCACCTCAAAAAAAAGAATCAGAAACAGCCCTCTCTCCCACAGAGTTGCAAAATATGGATTACAATTCAATGTCAGAAAGCCAATTCAGAAGCACTATTTTACAGCTACTGGTGGCTCTAGAAAAAACCATAAAGGACTCAAGAGACTTCATGACTACAGAATTTAGATCCAATCAGACAGAAATTAAAAATCAATTAAATGAGATGCAGTCCAAGCTAGAAGTCCTAACGACGAGGGTTAATGAAGTGGAAGAACGAGTGAGTGACATAGAAGACAAGTTGATGTCAAAGAGGGAAACTGAGGAAAAATGAAACAAGCAATTAAAAGACCATGAGGATAGATTAAGGGAAATAAATGACAGCCTGAGGAAGAAAAACCTACGTTTAATTGGGGTTCCCGAGGGCGCCGAAAGGGACAGAGGGCCAGAATATGTATTTGAACAAATCCTAGCTGAAAACTTTCCGAATCTGGGAAGGGAAACAGGCATTCAGATCCAGGAAATAGAGAGATCCCCCCCTAAAATCAACAAAAACCGTTCAACACCTCGTCATTTAATAGTGAAGCTTGCAAATTCCAAAGATAAGGAGAAGATCCTTAAAGCAGCAAGAGAAAAAAAGTCCCTGACTTTTATGGGGAGGAATATTAGGATACAGCAGACCTCTCCACAGAGACCTGGCAGGCCAGAAAGGGCTGGCAGGATATATTCAGGGTCCTAAATGAAAAGAACATGCAACCAAGAATACTTTATCCAGCAAGGCTTTCATTCAAAATGGAGGGAGAGATAAAGAGCTTCCAAGACAGGCAGCAACTGAAAGAATATGTAACCTCCAAACCAGCTCTGCAAGAAATTTTAAGGGGGACTCTTAAAATTCCCCTTTAAGAAGAAGTTCAGTGGAACAATCCACAAAAACAAGGACTGAATAGATATGATGACACTAAACTCATATCTATCAATAGTAACTCTGAACGTGAACGGGCTTAATGACCCCATCAAAAGGCGCAGGGTTTCAGACTGGATAAAAAAGCAGGACCCATCTATTTGCTGTCTACAAGAGACTCATTTTAGACAGAAGGACACCTACAACATGAAAATAAAAGGTTGGAGAACCATTTACCATTCAAATGGTCCTCAAAAGAAAGCAGGGGTTGCCATCCTTATATCAGATAAATTAAAATTTACCCCAAAGACTATAGTGAGAGATGAAGCGGGACACTATCTCATACTCAAAGGATCTATCCAACAAGAGGACTTAACAATCCTCAATATATATGCCCCGAATGTGGGAGCTGCCAAATATTTAAACCAATTAATAACCAAACTCAAGAAATACCTTGATAATAATACACTTATACTTGGGGACTTCAATCTAGCTCTTTCTACCCTCGATAGGTCTTCTAAGCACAACATCTCCAAAGAAACGAGAGCTTTAAATGATACACTGGACCAGATGGATTTCACAGATATCTACAGAACTTTACATCCAAACTCAACTGAATACACATTCTTCTCAAGTGCACATGGAACTTTCTCCAGAATAGACCACATACTGGGTCACAAATCGGGTCTGAACCGATACCAAAAGATTGGGATAGTCCCCTGTATATTCTCAGACCATAATGCCTTGAAATTAGAACTTATTCACAACAAGAAGTATGGAAGGACCACAAACACGTGGAGGTTAAGGACCATCCTGCTAAAAGATGAAAAGGTCAACCAGGAAATTAAGGAAGAATTAAAAAGATTCATGGAAACTAATGAGAATGAAGATACAACCGTTCAAAATCTTTGGGATGCAGCAAAAGCAGTCCTGAGGGGGAAATACATCGCAATTCAAGTATCCATTCAAAAACTGGAAAGATCTCAAATTCAAAAGCTCACCTTACACATAAAGGAACTAGAGAAAAAGCAACAAATAGACCCCACCCCCAGCAGAAGAAGACAGTTAATTAAAATTCGAGCAGAACTCAATGATATCGAGACCAAAAGAACTGTGGAACAGATCAACAGAACCAGGAGTTGGTTCTTTGAAAGAATTAATAAGATAGATAAACCATTAGCCAACCTTATTAAAAAGAAGAGAGAGAAGACTCAGATTAATAAAATCATGAATGAGAAAGGAGAGATCACTACCAACACCAAGGAAATACAAACGATTTTAAAAACATATTATGAACAGCTGTACGCCAATAAATTAGGCAATCTAGAAGAAATGGACGCATTCCTGGAAAGCCACAAACTACCAAAACTGGAGCAGGAAGAAATAGAAAACCTGAACAGGCCAATAACCAGGGAGGAAATTGAAGCAGTCATCAAAAACCTCCCAAGACACAAGAGTCCAGGGCCAGATGGTTTCCCAGGGGAATTCTATCAAACGTTTAAAGAAGAAATCATACCTATTCTACTAAAGCTGTTTGGAAAGATAGAAAGAGATGGAGTACTTCCAAATTCGTTCTACGAGGCCAGCATCACCTTAATTCCGAAACCAGACAAAGACCCCACCAAAAAGGAGAATTACAGACCAATATCCCTGATGAACATGGATGCAAAAATTCTCAACAAGATACTAGCCAATAGGATCCAACAACACATTAAGAAAATTATTCACCATGACCAAGTAGGATTTATCCCTGGGACACAAGGCTGGTTCAACACTCGTAAAACCATCAATGTGATTCATCATATCAGCAAGAGAAAAACCAAGAACCATATGATACTCTCATTAGATGCAGAGAAAGCATTTGACAAAATACAGCATCCATTCCTGATCAAAACCCTTCAGAGTGTTGGGATAGAGGGAACTTTCCTCGACATCTTAAAAGCCATCTACGAAAAGCCCACAGCAAATATCATTCTCAATGGGGAAGCACTGGGAGCCTTTCCCCTAAGATCAGGAACAAGACAGGGATGTCCACTCTCACCACTGCTCTTCAACATAGTACTGGAAGTCCTCGCCTCAGCAATCAGACAACAAAAAGACATTAAAGGCATTCAAATTGGCAAAGAAGTCAAACTCTCCCTCTTCACCGATGACATGATACTCTACATAGAAAACCCAAAAGCCTCCACCCCAAGAATGCTAGAACTCATACAGCAATTTGGCAGCGTGGCAGGATACAAAATCAATGCCCAGAAATCAATGGCATTTCTATACACTAACAATGAGACTGAAGAAAGAGAAATTAAGGAGTCAATCCCATTTACAATTGCACCCAAAAGCATAAGATACCTAGGAATAAACCTAACCAAAGAGGTAAAAGATCTATACCCTAAAAACTATAGAACACTTCTGAAAGAAATTGAGGAAGACACAAAGAGATGGAAAAATATTCCATGCTCATGGATTGGCAGAATTAATATTGTAAAAATGTCAATGTTACCCAGGGCAATGTATACGTTTAATGCAATCCCTATCAAAATACCATGGACTTTCTTCAGAGAGTTAGAACAAATTATTTTAAGATTTGTGTGGAATCAGAAAAGACCCCGAATAGCCAGGGGAATTTTAAAAAAGAAAACCATAGCTGGGGGCATCACAATGCCAGATTTCAGGTTGTACTACAAAGCTGTGGTCATCAAGACAGTGTGGTACTGGCACAAAAACAGACACATAGATCAATGGAACAGAATAGAGAACCCAGAAGTGGACCCTGAAATGTACGGTCATCTAATATTCGATAAAGGAGGAAAGACTATCCATTGGAAGAAAGACAGTCTCTTCAATAAATGGTGCTGGGAAAATTGGACATCCACATGCAGAAGAATGAAACTGGACCACTCTCTTTCACCATACACAAAGATAAACTCAAAATGGATGAGAGATCTAAATGTGAGACAAGAGTCCATCAAAATCCTAGAGGAGAACACAGGCAACACCCTTTTTGAACTTGGCCACAGTAATTTCTTGCAAGATACATCCACAAAGGCAAAAGAAACAAAAGCAAAAATGAACTATTGGGACTTCATCAAGATAAGAAGCTTTTGCACAGCAAAGGATACAATCAACAAAACTAAAAGACAACCTACAGAATGGGAGAAGATATTTGCAAATGACATATCAGATAAAGGGCTAGTTTCCAAAATCTATAAAGAACTTATTAAACTCAACACCAAAGAAACAAACAATCCAATCATGAAATGGGCAAAAGACATGAAGAGAAATCTCACAGAGGAAGACATAAACATGGCCAACAAGCACATGAGAAAATGCTCTGCATCACTTGCCATCAGGGAAATACAAATCAAAACCACAATGAGATACCATCTCACACCAGTGAGAATGGGGAAAATTAACAAGGCAGGAGACAACAAATGTTGGAGAGGATGCGGAGAAAAGGGAACCCTCTTACACTGTTGGTGGGAATGTGAACTGGTGCAGCCACTCTGAAAAACTGTGTGGAGGTTCCTCAAAGAGTTAAAAATAGACCTGCCCTACGACCCAGCAATTGCACTGTTGGGGATTTACCCCAAAGATTCAGATGCAATGAAACGTCGGGACACCTGCACCCCGATGTTTCTATCAGCAATGGCCACAATAGCCAAACTGTGGAAGGAGCCTCGGTGTCCATCGAAAGATGAATGGATAAAGAAGATGTGGTTTATGTATACAATGGAATATTACTCAGCAATTAGAAACGACAAATACCCACCATTTGCTTCAACGTGGATGGAACTGGAGGGTATTATGCTGAGTGAAATAAGTCAATCGGAGAAGGACAAACAGTGTATGTTCTCATTCATTTGGGGAATATGAATAATAGTGAAAGGGAATATAAAGGAAGGGAGAAGAAATGTTGGGAAATATCAGGAAGGGAGACAGAACATAAAGACTCCTAACTCGGGGAAACGAACTAGGGGTGGTGGAAGGGGAGGAGGGCGGGTGTTGGAGGGGAATGGGTGACGGGCACTGAGGTGGACACTTGACGGGATGAGCACTGGGTGTTTTTCTGTATGTTGGTAAATTGAACACCAATAAAAATTAATTAAAAAAAAAAAATCTCAGGACCCTGAGATCAAGACTTGAGCTGAAGTCAAGAGTCAAATGCTTAACCAATCGAGACACCCAAGCACCCCATTTTCATAGGATTTTTAAAATAACATTACAATGATCTTTTGTATTTGCCTGTCTACTCTAGCCTTTATCTTGTATCCCTCCAATTTGTGTATGCTTAGAGCATATCAGTTGCTCAATAAGTACTTTATAAGAAAATAAAATGAGTAGAAGAATAAGAGAAATTCTGGGAACATTTCAATAGAAGAAAACATTGAGGAATCCATTGCTTAACTACTCAGAGAACAATTCATAGAAAAATTGGAATGTGAAAAATTTCTTGAAAGAGTAAAAGCATTTAATGAGCATGTAGGAATGAAGATATTTTAGACCGAGACTGAGATTTGGGCCAGAAATGTTCAGTGTTAAAGGCATCCCCTACTTCCATACTTTTACTAGTAAGTGTGCATTATATATAATAGATATTTTTATTTGTTTATTCACTTATTTACAGATTGACATAACTTTAAACTTCTGTGGGTACCTAAATCTGTCTTGTTCATCATTGAATTCCCAACACTTAACAAGGTATCTTGCACTAAGAAAGTATTCCAAAAAATATTGAATAGATAATTACTAAACTCCAGCTACTTTATTTCTCCCTATTTAAGCTTATAGTTCTTAATTTCTCAAACTTTAAAGTAACTTCAAAATTGTATTACAGGTTTAGAAATCCACATTCATTTGATGAAATGTTCTAGCACCAACCATATGATCCAGAAGATTTGCAGTAAAATGCTTAGGGTGTGAAACTAAAAACATTTACAAAACAGATTGGAATGGAAAATGACAAGTTCAGCTAAGCTCATTTTAGCAGCCACAATAAAGTAAATTAACCCCAAATGGGTGATTATGTAGAATGCTGCTTGAGCAACTCTCAATTTCCAACTGTTAATGTCTATAAACAGAGTTCCAAGGCATTTTGTGTGCCATAGGCTACATCAAGTAAGCCATCAAATGGAGGGCCTATCCTATTTGCTTAAAATTACAGATGCATGGAATCTGTTACATACTTTGGAATTTGTAAGATTATTAGTGAGCAAAGTGTGTGACCTTGTCTGACTTTCTCAAAAGCTTTCAGCTTTGTTAAAAAGAATTAACCAGTGCTTTGCTATAATCAATGTCTTAATTTCCTTTTTGAGAATGTGATTCAGGGAACTCAGTCAATCTAGAAATTCTACAGACTCTTTTCTAAAAAATCTTTTTAAGACCCACTTAATATTAGTTTATGTGACTCTATCAATATTCTTTTCAGGTTTAGGCCTCAGATAATTCAACATTTAAATTTCAATCATCATGCGAACTCATACTAACTCATTCCAAAAGTATTATTAAGTACTATGTGTCTTGTACTGTGGGAGGAACAGGCGATGAACCATAATTGATATTTGAGTCTGAACTTAATTTCAATTTACCAAGGATTATAACTTTGAAAAACTTTTCCTGTTTCAATTTTTCTCAGTCTTTTCTACTGCTCTTTATTCTTCAACATTCTTCCAAGAAAACTTAAAATAATTAATGTTAGGTGATGACAAGTAAGTCTAGTGGGAGGAAATAGCAAACTGTAATTGCAAAGGCAGAATCAAAAGGTGATAACTCAAGTCCACAGAGAGAGATAAAGAGCACTAATAAAAGTAACTACTTAGGTAAACAAGGAGAGTATAAATGTATTTTTGTTTGTAATTCTTTATTCTCCTATTTGCCTTAAGAGACAACAGCAGAAAACAATAATTATAAAACTGTAGAGATTCAGCTTATAATGTAAATATGTAATTCAAAAGCAGGAGTTGGAACTGAGGCAAGATTGGAGCAAAATTTTTATACACTATTGGAATTAAATTGCCATTAATCCAAATATTGTTTAAGTTGTTAATTACGACTCTCAAGGCAACCACCAAGAAAATAACTCAAAAACCTATAGTGAAGGGAAAAAAAAAAAAGATGGTATACTAGAAAATATCTATTTAACACAAAATAAAGGAGCAATAGAGGAATAGAGGAACAAAATAAACATTATATATATATGTATATGTATATCCACAAAGCAAAATGAGAGATGTAAATCATTCCTTTCCAAATATTTAATTAATTAAATAATTAAATTAAATAATTGAATGTAAATGGATAAAACACTCCAGATTGGCAGAATAGATCAAACAAACAAACATAAAATAATCCAACTTTATGCTATCTACAAAAGACACATCTCATATTCAAAGACACAAATAGGTTAAATATAAAATAAAAATAAAAATACTCAACAAAATACTAGCAAACCAAACCTATTATGTAAAAAAAATGTTATATATGATGATCAAGTATGATTTAGCTCAGCAGTGCAATGAGGGTTTAACATATGAAAATCAATCTATAATAGAACATTAACAGATAATAGACAAAACTCACATGATATGGTCGTGCAGCAAAAGCATTTGCCAAAATACAATACCCTTTCAAAATTAAAGCACTTAACCAATAAGGAATAACAGAGACTTCTTCAATTTGATAAACAGGTCTGGAAGACCCTTTGGCTAACATCATATTTAATAGTGAAAGACTGGGGCACCTGGGTGGCTTAGTCGGTTAAGCATCTGCCCTCAGCTCAAGTCATGATTTCAGGGTCCTGGAATCCAGCCTTGCATTGGACTCCCTCCCCAGCAGAGAGCCTGCTTCTCCCTCTCCTTTCCATTCACGCTCTCTCTCACTATCTCTGTCATGATCTCCGTCTCTCTCTCTCTTAAATAAATAAATAAATAAATAAATAAATAAATAAATAAATCTTTAAAAAAAATAGTGACAGAGTTAATATTCCCCCGCGAGGATCAGGAATAAGACAGGGATGTTTGATCTTATCAGTTCTATTTAATATTGAATAAAAATAGATTCTATCCCAGTCAATTATTCAAGAAACAATATTAAGAACAATAACAAGAGGCATCAGGCTTGAAAAGAAGTAAACTATCTCTGTTGGTAGATTACATGAACTTGTATATAGTAGATCCTAAAGAAACCATATGCAAGGGACACCTGGGTGGCTCAGTGGTTGAGCATCTGTCTTCCACTCAGGGCATGATCCCAGGGTCCGGGATCAAGTCCCACATCACACTCCCTGCAATGAGCCTGCTGCTCCCTCTGCCTATGTCTCTGCCTCTTTCTGTGTCTCTCATGAATAAATAAATAAAATCTTTAAAAAACAAAAGAATCCACGTGCAAAAAATTGAAAACAAGTTTAGTAAGTTTTGAGAAAAATAGTTCAGTAAACAAAAATTAATTTCATTTCTATAAACTAGCAAAGAACAATCCAAAAATGGAATTAACAATTTCATTTAAAATAGCACCAAAAAGAGTAAAACACTTAATAAGTCTAAGAGAAGTATATAACATATACAACTACACAGTATCATTTAAAAATTAAAGAAGGACTATGTAAATGAAATGACATAATTTTGTTAAGACTTAATATTGTTAAAATAGAAAAATTCCTCAAATTGATCAATGGATTCATCACAATCACTATCCATCACCCAGCTGTCTTGTTTGTTTTTGCACAAATTGGCGAACTACTAAAATCATTATGGAAATGCACGAAATCAGGAATGGACAAAATAATCTTCAAAAAGATGAACAAAGTTGGAAAACTCACTTCTCAATGTCAGATGTTATTATAAAGCTAGAATAATCAAGATAGTGTAGTATTTGCAAACAGTCATATAGATCAATGAAATAGAATCAAAGTCTATAAATAAACCCTTATATTTATGGTTAATTGATTTTTGACATGACTGTCATCACAATTCAATGGGGAAAGTCATAGTCTTATCGGCAAATGATGCTGGGACAATTCTATAAACTCAAAAGAGTGGAACTGGATGTCACCTTGCACCATACATAAACTTTTAACTCAGAATAGATTATAGACGTAAATGTAAGGATTAATACAGATCTCCTTCAGCTTACAGTGGGGTTACATACAAATAAACCCATCATAAGTTGAAAATAACCTAAGTCAAAAATGCATTTAAAGTACCTAACCTGTATAGAACATCATAGCTTAGACTAACCTACTTTAAATGTGCTCAGAACACATATATATTAGCCTACATTTGGGCAAAATCATCTAACACAAAGCCTACTTTATAATAAAGTGTTGAGTATCTCATTTAATCTATTAAATACTTACTAAAAGTAAACAATAATGTTTGTAAATGTATCAGTTGTTTACCTTCATGAGTGCATGGCTGATAGGGAGCTGTAACTCACTGGCACTGCCCAGAATCATGAGAGAATATCACACTACAGTTACTATCTAGGAAGAGATAAAAATTCAAAGTGCAATTTATACTGAATATATATTACTTTTGTACCATCATAAAGTTGAAAAATCAAAGGTCAAACCATTATAAATCAGGGACCATCTGTGCTACGAAACTCTTAGAAGAAAACACATTCATTGTATGTCGGTAGTCAAACATCATTATGATGTTGGTTTAGGCTAATGGTTTAAATGACACCATCACCACAAGCAAAAAAAAAATTTTTAAATAGGTAAATTGGATACTATTGAAATAAAAACATTTGTACTTCAAAGTATACCATGAGGAAAGTGAAAAAGCAACTCATAGAATGAGAGTAAATATTTGCAAATCACACATATGATAAAAGACTTGTATAATGTATAAAGGACTCTTATTGTTCAACAATAAAAAGAAATCACCCATTGAAAGTAAGTAAAAATTTGAATAAACATTTCTCCAAAGAAGATATACAAATGGCCAATAAGCACAGGAAGAGATGCTCAGCAATATTAATTGTTAGGAAAATGAAAATCAAAACTACAGTGAGATACTTTTTTATACTGAATAGGATGCCTAAAATATTTTTTTTAAAAGATAAGTATTGGTGAGAATGTGGAGAAATTAGTACTCTCATTATATGGCTGGAAAATGGAAAAATATAAAAGTAGAAGTTGATGCAGCTACTTTGGAAAATAGTTTGGCCATTCCTCAAAATCTTAAAGGATTACTGTGTGACCTAACAGTTTAATACTTAGGTATATACCCAAGAGAATTGAAAATGTGTCCACATAAAAATTCATACATTACTGTTCACAGCAGCATTATACATAGTAGCCAAAAAGTGGAAATAAACCAAATGTCCATTAATGAAAGAATGGAGGTGGTATATACATACAATTAAATAATATTTAGTGGTCAAAAGTAATGAAATATTGATACACACTACAACATGAATGCATCTTAAGATTATTGTTAAATGAAAACTAGACACAAAAGACTACATATTTTATGATTCTGTTCACATGAAATGGAGAGAATAAGCACATTTATAGAGCCAGAAAGATTTATAGTTGCAAGGGGTAGTAGAATGGGGTGATGGGAAGTAACTGATAATAGATTTGGATTTTCATTTCCAGGTGATGGTGTGATAAATGCACAGTTCTGTGAATACACTAAAGCCTACTTAATTACCCCATACAAGGTGAATTTATGGCATATAAATTTATTTATTTATTTGAGAGAGAGAGAGAGAGAGAGAGAGAGAGAGAAGTGGAGAGGGGGAGGGGCAGAAGAGAAGACTCCCTGCTGAGCAGGGAGCCCTATGTGGAGCTTGATTTCAGGATTCCAGGATCATGACCTCAGCCAAAAGCAGATGCTTAACCAACTGACCCATTTCCCTAAGGATTTCTTGCTTGATCATTCACCAGCATTGAACAATGCTGTTCATGGTTTCACTGATTATATACTACCTTCCCATAGCTCTCCTATCTGTCTTTCTGCTTCTCTTTGTTTTGAATATTTCTACACCCTTCCCTGACTGTTAAGTGACTCTTTACTAGGTTCCTTCATAACGGTACAGCATTTTTTAGGTGATGTATTTTCTAGGCATTTTTTTAATGGGGTGATTTCCCAAATTTTATTTCTCAGACTGGTTCTCTCTTTTTTTTTTTTCTGAGATACACACAATCCCATATACATACATATACATTATGATTTTAATGTAAATCTCAAAATCAGATGATATGAGCTTATTAAAGGATATGCTAAAGGATATGAATCAATAGCCAGATAAAGAGATACACAGGGCAAGGAGCTTCCATGTCCTCTCCAGGTTTGCCATTCACCATACATCTCCATATGTTCACTAACCTGGAGGCTTTCTATAACCCATTGTCCTTTTGGATTTTTATAGAGATTTCATTATGTAGTCATGATTGACTAAGTCATTGGCCATTGGCTGATACAACTCCAGCTTCTCTCTCCTCCTCAGGGGTCAGAGGGTCGGACTAAAAGTTACCATTCTTTAATAGTTGGTCCTTCTGGCAACTAGCTCGGGACCTTAGGTTACCTTTATTAATAACAAGAGACCCATTACACCTTTACAACTCTGAAGCATTTTTAAGAATCGTAGATGGAGATCGGATCTATCTGGGAAATATATTTTGGTCATCTGAATGATTGATTATATGTATTGAATGATTGATTATATGTATATATATACATATATATATATATATATATATATATATATATATATAAAACACCATTATATCACAAAAATACAACTGATTGTTTATTGATCTGGGGTTCTGCTTATGGCTCAATTTACATATTAGTTCTAGTGGACTTTTGGAAATTCCTTAGGATTTACTTTGTAAACAATAGTATATCCTTAATAAAATCAATCTATATGCCTTTTATCTATTTTTCTTGTCTTCTTTTCCTGGCTAGGATCTCCAGTGTATTGTTGAGTAGAAGCAGTGAGAAATATCATTGCTTTTTTCTCAGTCTTAAAGTGTTCATCTTTCCCCATTAGGTAGGATGATAGCTAAAGGCTATTTATATATGACTTTTACCAAGTTGATAAAGTTTCCTGCTATCATTAGTTTACAAGTTTACTGAAATTTTTATCATGAAAACGTGTTGAATTTTTCAGATGATTTTCCTTTATATTGAGATAGTCATATTTTTCTTATTCTGTTAATATGAAAAATTGCATTAATTTTCGAATGTTAAATGAACACTGAATTGCTAGAATAAATCTGATTTGTTGAGTGAATTTTATTAATCTTTCTGTATGTTGCTAAATATGATTTGATGATATATTTTAATCAATTTTTTATCTCCATTCATGAGAGATAGTCAATTGCTTTCTTTTGTTATCATGTCCTTGATTATTGGGGTAACTATAATACTATAAAATTAGTTGGAGAGTATTATTTCTTTGAATTTCAGAAAGAGTCTGAATAAGAAGGATATTATTTATTTTGTACTGTTTGATTGAATTCATCACTGGATCTGTCTGGGCCTGGAGGTTTTATGTAGCAAAGTTTGGTATGATAGCATCAAATTTGGTCATCTTTAGTGTCATTTTCGGTAATCTTTGTTTTTCAAGATATTTATCCATCTCACTTAAGTTTGGAAATTTATTCATTATTCATAATATTCTCTATTCTTTTAATGAATGCAGCATGTTTGCCTTTTCTTATAACTTAATCCTGGTCCAAATACTTCTTATGAAAGAGCAGGTTTCAAAATCCATTATTTATGGGCCTTGATATTTCCAATTCATAATTGGAATGGAATTCATACCTCTTCCAGGATGATCAAAGATGATTTTAAAATTTATAATAGTGGAAGGAATAAAAGTGGGGAGAGAGAATGTGTGTGTGTATGTATGCGTGTGACTGTGTGTGCGCACGCATGCATGCAGATGCTTTCCACGTTCGGATTGTTGAGCTCTTCCTGAGGTGACAGGGAAAGGCCTTCCTACATGGACAGCTTTCCAGGCTGGATTTCTCAGTGCCCTTTTGTATGACTATTATTTCGTGTAACTAAGCATATATTTAAAAATTTACTGACTTCCATAATACATTGTGTTGAAGTTGATAAATGGAAGCCTTAGTGAGAATGGGAAAAGATGAGCTTTGCAATCAGACAGACCTGAGTGCCAATTCTGACTTGTTAGACATAGACATGGACATTTTGTTTAAACTTTCTCACTGTCTGCTTGATCATCTCTAAGTGGGATTTATAATAGTTTACATTTAGGAACACATTAGTAATTACTCAAGACTATACAGTGTTCCTGGAGCTCAATTAGTATCAGTGATTTCTATTATCATCATGCTGACTTTCTGTAGACATATACAACTTCTCAATGGGGACATTTGTAGGTCTCCTCAAGATGAGTTCAGGATTAAACATCTTCCATCCTTTATTTAGATCATCATCTAAAAGAGGACATTACGACTGATTTTGCTTCTTTGTTTTTCCTTCTGAGTGCAGGGACCATAGCCATACTCCCACTGGCAGTTTCCCTTCATGAGGATTCTGTTTCTGAAGGTTGAGGAAGTTACCAGATGCGTAATTTTGTTTCTTTCCTTCAGGGGAGCACTCAGTGATAGATTTGCCAAAGTTTCATTTAGAAAACAGTTCAAGATCATTTAGCAGATATCTATAGGGTTACTCATGTTAGAGTTTTACTGGAACTTTTCAACATCCATTGCAGCTTCTTCTTAGTTATTTTTAAAATGACTATTTAAAAAGAGACTCACAGAGGAAGAAGGATCCTCGGTACCTCCCCACACATGCCACCAGGAAGATAGATAAGAAAATGTATAAGATCACCATTATGTGGAAAGATGAGTCTACATGACAGAACACATAGATCCAGAAGAGATATAATTTATCAAATGTTTTTCTATTTAAGGGCAGATTTTCATTAATTTTGTTTCTTTTTGAGAGAGAATAGTTATGGTCAAAAGAAGCTCCATATTAATTTGTGTAGAAATCAAAGTAAAATTCTGTTTGCAAAGATTATCTAACACACCTGGTTCTTGTGATGTATAAAGCAACAGAGCCCATCCAATGTGCATTCTTAGAGAATACAGGAGTGCATGGCATCTGTGCAGGCTAGCTGCACAGAGATAAAAGCAACAATTGAATAATCTTAACAAAACAAAGAGGACCATGGAGTCTTAGAATGAACACAGGGCTATGGTGTTCTTGTTGGCACATTTTCCTCTTAAAAAATTATGTGTGCTGAATTTTATTGTTTTGCTCACTAAACCCTATCAATCTTCGTGAGCTTGCAATTAAGAAAATATTATAGTTGGAAGGACTCCCTGCTATTATCAAATAACTTTGAAAAGAAATGGAAAAGTACAAGTTGTATAACTGTTATTACAAATTCCAGCTATTTGAAATGTTAATGTAAGACCACAAGGGATTCTCACTGTATTTGTATGCGTTTTAAAGGCCAGGCTGGAACACAAAATTGGTTTCAAGCAATTTCATAACAAGAAATAGTAAGCAACAGAGAGTATTTTATTTATTTATTTTTTATTCCCTCATTCAAGGTTTGCCTTGGCCAAACCTGAGAAATAAAATCTAATAAAAAGCACTAGGTATTTAAGTCCTATCTGTCCATCTGGCAGCAGATGGCAGTATTGATGCATGAAAAAAAAAAAAACCATTCAGGTTATTTTGCAATTACCTGTTGGGTTTTCCCCTCTCTTTAAACTGAGGTATTTGAGCTGAGCCTGTTCCTAACAAGATGATATTGTTGTCCTTTTACAGGTCTTTGCCAGTTTTTACTTCTCTCTCCTTTTAATTAAGAGTTGTGTTTGGTTGTTGTTTGCTTGCTTTGTTTTGCTTTTAAGAGCAGTTGTAAGTTCACAGCAAAATCAAGTGAAAGATACGCAAGTTTCCCAAATGCCTCCTACCTCCACTCATGCAGTGTCTCCCCATTATCCATATCCCTCACCAAAGTGATACATTCATTACAACTGATGAACCTATAGTGACATAGAGTCATCCAAAGTCCATAGCTTACCTAAGGGTTCACTCTTAAAGTTGTACATTCCATGGGTTTGGATAGTGTATCCAAATACATTGTATAATGTATAATGACATTTAGCCACTGCCCCAAGAATCCTCTATGCTCTGCCATTTGCCCCCCAACACTCCCTCACCACCACCGGCTGGCTACCACTGACTTATTTATTGTCTTTCTGATTTCACTTTTCCTAAGATATCATATGGTTGTAGCCTTTAGATCTGTAGCCTTTTCAGATTGGCTTCTTTTACTTAGTAATATGCATTTAAGTTTCCCATGTTTTTTCCTGGCTTCACATTTCATTTCTTTTTGGCACCGAATAATATTCCATCATCTGGATGTACAACTTTGTTTTCGGTTTATAAAGAGCTATTTGTAGCTCTCTTTAGACCTTGACAAAAATGGGATGTTCAGCTTCTTTTCCAACCAAACTCCTAGTTGATATTTAACTGTATTACTCCAGAACATATTCAGCTCAGCAAACGTTCTAGGGAAACAGGCCCTCACGGCTCCCTGGACCACAAGTATCCGGGACACTCTCCTTCCTGTATTTTCTAGTTAGTTTTCCAAAGTGGAACTTCCCTGAGTCAGATGGCAATAAAGAGTCTCTGTTCCTTTTAGATCCCTGGAACATCATCTGTAGTTCAGAGAAAATGGAAGCCCCTGCAGCCTGCTTCACAGCCTCGAGGGCCAGGACAGCAGACCAAGTCCAGGATTAGCGCTGTGGCCGCTGAAATAAAGCAGATCCGAGCCAGACGGAAAACAGCCCGGATGCTAATGGTTGTACTTTTGGTGTTTGCAATTTGCTACTTACCAATTAGCATCCTCAACGTGCTAAAGAGGTAAAGTTCATGTATTCTTTGAAAATAAAGTGACTGTCATTTCTTGGTTCTTAATGAAAACCTTTTTCTTGTTCCTCTTCTTTTTCTTCTTCTCAAACCAGAGTAAAACCCTAGCTCTTTGCCCAGATAGTTTGTTAGGCCAGATAACTCAAAGTGCTGTTGTTCCCAACAGGTAAGGCAGAGAGCCTTTTAGAATGCTCAGACTCCACAGGCTCTTGTCCTGGAAATTCTGTGTTGAATGGCAGACAAAAAACAGATGTTCCCCTGACCTCTTCAAGCTAATTGCTGAGCCTTAGTTGCAGAAAAAGTTCTAATGCAAAAAAACAAAAAACAAAACCAAAAACCAAAAAACAAACCTCATTTACAGCTTGGGGTTCTTTTTTGATCAGAACAAACAGGTTTTCCAAAACTTTGTCCTCATACATAGGGAATTATGACAGAAAGATAAAAAGAGGGATGTTTTGTTAGCATTCCAATTATACTTAAAAGTGCATTTGTAAGCACATACAAAAAAATGGAATCACAGCTCAAACTGTGTTTTGAATGTTTAAATAGGGGAAAAAAATCCATTTCCTGAAGGCACTGAATCAAGGGCTCAGGGTGACTATTAATAAAAATTAGCACAAAACGTTTCAGTGAGAAAGTGTGTTATTTGTTAGGCTACAGATACACTGTTCAGTTAAAACAATTGACCAACCGAACA
This sequence comes from Vulpes vulpes, assembly GCF_048418805.1. Taxonomy (NCBI): domain Eukaryota; kingdom Metazoa; phylum Chordata; class Mammalia; order Carnivora; family Canidae; genus Vulpes; species Vulpes vulpes. The sequence goes on from NC_132780.1 coordinate 151,410,614, forward strand.
GCGAACAGCGATGCAGGGGCCACGGCACACATGAACTTCACAGCCAGCCAACTTTATTGGGAATTATCATAACTGTTGCAAACAGACTGGCCCCAAGGTAATAGTAATTTTGTTTATAATAGGCTTCGAACTTAAACTAGGATTGCTCCTCTCACTTTTCCCTGATTCAGAGTCAATATCATATTCCTCACAGCTGGAGGCTCTGGAGAGCCGGCAGCTTTGGCTGGAGTCACACACAGTAAAGGTGGTATAACCAGCTGCAAAGATCTCTCATTCTTCTTGGCCCTTGTTTTTGATTGCTTAATAACTTTTTTGATGGAAAATGAACTTTTGTTTGGAAGTATTATTTAGGACAGACATAGCCTTAAAGGCGTCAGATTTTCGGCAGTGTGAAGCCTTGAGATAAATACTGGCTCACGAGAAACTGAAAGCTACTCTGCCTTCCACATCTCTTCCTAATTTCTGTCTGATTTTTCTGGACCACAGAAATCCCATACAAATCTATTGTGATCTTTGGCTAGATGCTGTTTTCTACTTTTACGAATCTTGTAAACATGCTATACTACTGAATGACTTTCAGTAGTCATTTAAAAAAAAATTTGTACTTTTATGGTAATCTGTCTAAATTCAATGAAAGTTAGATTCACTGCTCTCTGCACTGCTCATTTGGATTCCCTGCATCTCAGCACTTGTACTTGCTCTTTAGTTAGTTCCAAATATTTATTTGTCCATAATATTTTCCTTATTTTTCTAATTTAAAGACCTCCCTTTCCAACGAAAATAAACAGCTAAGAAGAAAGTCTATGTCAAATTATTTTCGTTTTTTTTGAGCATTCTGCTCTTTTCCACAAAATTTGAGAAAAACTTTAAATAGCCTTGGAAATTGTTTTTCTTTCCCACACACATTTTCTTCAAATGCTTATCCCTTTGCTTGCCCTTGTACCTTATGCTTGTGTTTCCTCTTACCAATACATTCCTACACTGTTTTCCTTAAAACAGTTTTTTGTCTGACTCCTTAAAACCAGCCTCTGTAAAGCAGTTCTAGTTTGTCTAGGATTTCAAAGACATATTATGCCAGAGGGTCATAACATACCATTAATTCCATTTGTCCATGTTATTTCCCTCCATATCGTATTTTTGTAAAACTCCAGTACTCCACAGAGCATCACTTTATTCCAGAAATGCATTTCTATCATGGGCACCATCACATGTAATCGAATTACACAATCAGTGATGGAGCCTCTGGCAGGAAATGCATCATAATCTTCAGCCTATAAAATTTATTGGGTAGTTACAAGTGACCTGCTGTTGGCTAGTGAATAGAATTTGATAGATGGAATATTTCTGAGTATGGAACAAATCTTTAAAATGATATACTTCTTAAAGATTTTATTTATTTATTAATGAGAGACACAGAGAGAGAAAGAGAGAGAGGCAGAGACACAGGCAGAGGGAGAAGCAGGCTCCATGCAGGGAGCCTGATATGGGACTTGATCGGGGGTTTCCAGGATCAGGCCTTCGGCTGAAGGTGGCGCTAAACCGCTGAGCTACCGGGGCTGCCCTTAAAAATGATATTTAAGTTTAAAATAATGAAATATTTTTCAGAGTTTAAATAATCAATGAAAATACTAAAACCCTCTCTCTCTCTCTCTCTCTGTAACTATCATAAATAAAAAAAAATTAAAAACTCTGCCTCTCTCTCTCTCTCTCTCTGTAACTATCATAAATAAAAAAAAAATTAAAAAAAAAAAAAAAAAAAAAAGGGATCCCTGGGTGGCGCAGCGGTTTAGCGCCTGCCTTTGGCCCAGGGCGCGATCCTGGAGACCCGGGATCGAATCCCACGTCGGGCTCCCGGTGCATGGAGCCTGCTTCTCCCTCTGCCTGTGTCTCTGCCTCTCTCTCTCTCTCTCTCTCTCTCTCTGTAACTATCATAAATAAAAAAAAAATTAAAAAGAAAATAAATTGTTTAAAAAAAAAAAAAAAGAAAATACTAAAACCCAGGAATTTTAGGAAGTTACCATAATTTTGCCTACTGAAAACTAGTTTCTCTCTGGCTGTAATGAAGTCCCAGAAGGCAACTTACAACAAGGCTGGGAAGATTATACTTTGATCAATGCACAAAGGCAGGTAGGAAGTAGTTCTCAAAGACTGCAGTTTGGGAGTGCTCTTTAAATGACACACGAGGGCAGCCCGGGTGGCTCAGCGGTTTAGCGCCGCCTGCAGCCCCGGGGGGTGATCCTGGAGACCCGAGATCGAGTCCTGCATCGTGCTCCCTGCATGGAGCCTGCTTCTCCCTCTGCTTGTGTCTCTGTCTCTCTCTCTCTCTGTGTGTGTGTGTCTCATGAATAAGTAAATAAAATATTTTAAAAAAATAAATAAATGACACCCAAAATGGAATAGTAACAAACATTGTTCAGTCATATTTAGAAACGAAAGAAGGGACACAGATATGCATTCAACTTCTGTACTCTTACCCATCAGAAATAGTATTATTGCATTTATTGTTTATAGGAGCGAAAGATCATTCTCTGACTTCATTTGGCCTTTGATTTACTAATTGTGCGATGGAGATTTTGTTCAGGCACTGAAATTTTTCTAAACCCAGTACAGTGGCATACATCAATGCCTGCTGCCGAGGAAGACACAGGTTAGGCAGCTTCCATCAAGGGCTGTGTTCACTCATGAATTTTCTTATTTAAAAAATACTTCTCAGAATCACCCTGGATTTCCCATCATTGTTTTTTGTTTTGTTTTGTTTTTCCCACAGAGTATTTGGGATGTTTACCCACACGGAAGACAGAGAGACCGTATATGCCTGGTTTACATTTTCACACTGGCTTGTATATGCTAATAGTGCTGCGAACCCAATTATTTATAATTTTCTCAGTGGTGAGTTTTCAAATGTTCCTTCAACATAAGCCACAATCCCAGCTAAGCACAACGGATCGATGACCAAAAGGTTTTGAATGCTCTCGGAATATGTGAAAAGCTTAATTGCTATACAATGAGATATTTTTTTCCCCTCGATCTAATTCATCTTGAGGTTTTTCCCTTATGAAAGGGAGCACATGTTACCTAACTCATCAGAGAAAATCATCTAAGTTTTTCGCCCGTAAAATTTAAAAGAAATGTTGAATAGGAAGAAAGTGAAAATTGTAGGAACTGGAAAACACAGAATCTTGCTTGTCATATATTAAACTTATGATTTACCAAAATGTAAATGTAAATAATTTTGTCTGAAAAAAAAGAACAGGCTTGCTATATTATTTCCTTTGCCAACACTGAGATTGCCTCCTTGAGACTGAATTGGAACCATTCCACTTTGGGGTATTTTTCTGTATTTACATTTCTCTTGTGAGTAACATCTCGTGGGGTTATCTCAAGATTTCTCACTGACCACAAAAAATGATATTACTTCTAAATAACACACAAGCTAAATGACACACAGAGACACACATCTGTAACCGATTTAATCTTTCTCTGTTTATGGAACCTACAGAATTATAAAAAATCATTTATCTAGTTGTTTTATTTACAAACATTTTGCCTGACTGACCTTTAGAGTTGTGTTTTAATTAGCTACACCTTGACACTGTCTTCTCTCACTGCTCGGCTATTTCTGTTTCATTGCTATCTCCAAATATATGATAATTTGATATGGAAGAAAAGGCAATTCGTTTTATTGCATACTTAATAAAGTATGTGTATTTTCCAACTTCATCTTTGGCCTTGTAGATTGTATGGGTTATTTAAAAAAAAAAAAAAAAAGGACCAACTACCCAGTCAGTGAGATTTTTTTTTAACAATTTTTTTTTCTCAATCATGACATGTACCCTTAATATACCTGCTTTATTTCACCTTCCAGAGACTCGGGTGGTGTATATGTGGGGTTTGTTTTGGATTGGACTGCCCGTTTTCTTGCCTTCCCCTGCCACATCCAACCCATCTCCAGAATAAAGACATCATTAGATCTGAGATAACCAAATTCCACTCACTGCTCATGTGCTTCCTTTGAGGGGTCAAGGGGCCATGTGGAATTTGTGGCTTGGAAAGCAGTGGAGAAGCCACTGGGGTTAGAGATGACTACAGCTCTGAGCCTTGCACTAAGCAGATCAAACCTACAGAAGTCTATAGAGAGAAGTGTTTGAAGTCAAAGCAACAGAACCAAGTCAAAGTGCTATTGTGGGGTGGAGTGAGGCAGGGTAGGTGGCTGAGAATCCCTGGGAACTTGATATGTGTCTGTGATTGTCCAAGTCCCTTGAACATTCTCTTCTTGTGTAATTACTCAATCACCCAGTTTGGTAATGGAAGCTCAGAGAAGAGAAATGATGACCACCAAAACCGTTCATTTATCCTTAAAAAAAAAAGACTTTTATTTTCATACTTCTCCAATTTCACATCAGTAATGTAAAGATAAGAAATAACTTCTAAAATTGGTAGTTTTTACTTGTTTTTTCTACTGCCTTACAGAGATTATGAAACTTTAGAAATTTTCTATATATTTTAAGATGTTTTTTCTAGATAACCTTGTTGAACTGAGTATGCCAGTAGAACAGTTTCTTCGGAGTCTAATGTAGGGGTAATTTCAAAATATTCAGGCTCTATCCAACACAGGTTTCCTCATTTTGAAATTATTAAGTATCTCTGAACATCCTACCGATGATCATTTTTATTATAGCTATCTATAATAGCCCCCAATCACAAATATAGAAGATGGGACTCTCAGAGAGTGAAACAAACTCCAAACATCCCACATGAAAGGCAGTCAGATTACTTTATGGAAATAGCTTATTGTTTCAAGAGTCTAGCAAGCTTCCCGTAATGCCATTTCCTCTTCCCATTTCCCCCTTTTTGCAAAATGCTGCACCTCATTGCTAGTTTGGCTCAAGGGAGCAACTGGGTGGTACCCTATGCACAATTTGTTGAATCATATTTACACATAATTCTTTTTCCTTTCTTTCTCCCTGGTTTGCCAGGAAAGTTTAGAGAGGAATTTAAAGCTGCATTTTCTTGCTGTTGCCTTGGAGTTCACCATCGCCAGGAGGACCGGCTCACCCGGGGCCGGACCAGTACAGAGAGTCGGAAGTCTCTGACCACCCAGATCAGCAATTTCGACAACGTATCAAAACTCTCAGAGCAAGTTGTGCTCACCAGCATAAGCACACTCCCAGCAGCCAATGGAGCGGGGCCACTTCAAAACTGGTAGAACATTCATTCATATGACAGGGATATCTGAGGAGAACTACTCTTTTCTAAAAATCTCTGTGTACACAAACTTTATTACCCTAATGATCTGAAGCTAAAATTACGTTGTGGACCTTTTTTGTTTTTTAATCTATTGCTTTTTGGAAATAAAAAAAAGTCAGTTTAAAATAATTTCTCAGCTTTGGATTTAAACATGTTAGAAGTTTGACTTTCAACTGAATTTACATTAGGCTATTTCACTTTTAGCTTCACGTATTATGATTTATGTCCATTAAATGTTTGAATATTTTAAATTCTAATTGTTATTTTAATCTCTCACCTGCAGATTGTTTGCAAAAAATTACCAAGAGTTATCCAATGATTTTCTTTTGTCTACTAAAAGAAGTAGCAATTACTAACTCTGAATTTACAACAGACATGTTAGTCGACTATGTAGTTTCAAAAATCACAAAAGACTGTCATTATGATGTGACATCTGGGAGAATATTTATATACAAAATAGTATATTATATGAGATAACTCAAAAGCTATCTTTCAAAACTATTTAAAAATACATACTATTAAACTTTTATTTTCCTTGAATTTTATCACCCATTTACACAATTTTCTCAGGTTTGTAACCTTACCACTGCTAACATTTCTCATCACAACAATGGCCAGTAAGACTGTATTAAAATAATAATTTTGGAGTAACTACAAATACATAACAATCTCCATCTCTAAGAAAAGACTTCAACATTTGAAAATAAGATAGGATTCTTCTAACCAATAAAAATGATGTAGTTGTCCTTGCTGGATTAAATTAAGAATGCAATTTACAAAGAGAAAGAGTAGTGGACTACTGAGTCAGAGCTGGGTCCCCTATGGAACAGTTACTACTGCCATGGAGATTTGATGGTAAATACTTACATTTATTTAAATTTCATAAACATTTATTAAATATGAGCACCCACTGTGCTAGGTGCTGGAGAATGAGGTACATCTAGGGAAGATGTACATGTGCCTTCAAAAGAGCTCTAAGTTACTGAGGGAGACATGTTGATAGAGTTCACCAGACAGCAAACCACTCTTGAGGACAGATTCAAATGTGGGTGGGGCAGTGAAGCAACTAACATGAGACATGAACAGTAAAGCTTTCCTGTTTTGTTTCTGATTCTTACAGTGACACGGTTGATGTCATCAAATTCCATGTAGGCCTACAGGTGATTAGGCTGGAAGTACTGGCTCCAAACTCACACACAAATGAGTAGCCACATAGAGTGTTTTGTACAAATGTGAGATCTGCAATCCAAAGCACTGAATATTTCAAAGTTGTCCCTCTGCAAAATTTTTCTAATTCAAATATTCATTTTAAAATTGAACTAAGGGACACCTGGGTGGCTCAGTGGTTGAACGTCTGCCTTCGGCCCAGGGTGTGATCCTGGAGACGCGGGATCAAGTCCCACATCCAGCTCCCCGCAGGGAGCCTGCTTCTCCCTCTGCCTGTGTCTCTGCCTCTCTCTCTCTCTCTCTCTGTGTCTCTCATGAATGAATAAATAAAATATTTTTTAAAAATTGAAGTAAAAGAGATGTTCATGAAACTTGCTGCTCTTCTTATATTACAGCAGCAGATATCCTTATTTTTATTGAAACAAAAGATATAGAGAATAATATTTAAGAAAGATTTTTATAGAAGATAAAAATTATCTCATTCATTTGCATGCTATTTTCCAACTCATCATTTTCCAAAAGAAGTAACACAAGTAAATTGTCCACAAGTTGTTTTCCTATTTTAGAGTATGGGACTACCTTGTGTTTTTTCCTACTCAAAACAAAAACCACCCTCACATATAAGGTTCATTGAAATTATATTGCTAATTAACAGAAAGATAACAACAAAAGCAAAGTATTATAACTCTCTCCTTCCTTCCCTTTGCACATTTGGGAACTTTCTTGTTTATGCTGTGTGAAAGGAGTGTTTTAATACTCAGATTGTGATGAGAGCTAGCATTTTCAATAGTTTGAGTATCCTTCAAGTAATATTGATAATATGCCTTAATGTCTAAGTGGTATCTCAGAATAAGAGCTAAATTATTAAGACTGTAATATATCTAGTTTTTTTTATTGTTTAAGAAGGAGTGATATTGAAAGAGGGAGAGCAAGAGAGAAGGAGAGAGAGAGAGAGAAAGAGAGAGAGAGAGAGAGGATCCAGGAGGCAGCATTGTATGATTGCCTGTGAAGGACAGACTCATAAGTTAAGATGCCTTTGCTCTAAATAAGTGATTCTCAAAATGTGGTTCTGAACCATCCACATCAGCCTTATCTAAGGACATATTAGACATGCAAAATTCCATCCTGTCTTGGATCTTCTGAATCAGTAACTTCGGGGGTGGCGTCCAGGACTATGTTTGTTAACAAACCCTACAGATTATCCTGAAGCACCTGAAAACTTGAGAACCACTGCTCCAAATAATACCACCTGGCACCTGCTAATTAGCCCATGCAAAATTAAGTATTTTATTGCACAGGTATCTGTGCAGGGACCATCGTCATCACTACTGTCAACCTGGTTGGAGGTCTGGAAAAAGAGGCTGAATATCAATGTTAAATGTCACGCAGTGTCACCTCAAAGAGATAGATATGAACCAATTGCCCCTGAGTGATAAGTGCAATGTGAATGAAGACTGGTTTTAAAGCCCTTGTGTACTTTACAGATACCTGGATGACTTGAGTTTCTAACTAAAACTTTTAAATCTCCAGTTTTACTTACACTTATGAAAGACTGTCTTGTGGAAGTAGACAGTTTCTAAGAATGATCATTGCCTGGAAGGAAAACAAACACCAGGACTTATAAGAAACTGTGGTAATGGAGTAGCAGACTGTATGTGTTGCTTGCTTTCAACATGTTGATACTGGAACCCCCTACTAAGAGGTCTGGATGAAGTATGGTTACCTTCCTAGGACAAGGGGTAGAGAAGGTGTTGTTTCCAAAACCTGCCAATCTTATGGAACAAACCCCTCGTTATGCGCTAATAACACAAAAGAGAGACTTCTTATGTAAAGACTATGTTACAAAGGTTTTATGCTATACATATAATATGCATCTGTCTTTTTTGCTGTATTTCAAAGATTTAATGTAAGATGTCATTAATGTTACTGAAATTTTGTTATCAATAAGGATGAGATAATTTTATCGAGTATAGAATACATTTGAACTTCATTATTTCTGAATTTCTACAAACCCATGAACACTTTGATATTTGAATTCATTCATTCTTGGCAAAAGATGACTCCCAGTTTCTGAGGAAAATGACTTTTAAGTGCTCCAAGACTTGGAGTGATTCTTAGATATCAAATAATTATTACAAATCATTGATGAGTTAACTGCAAAAGTATTAGGCATAGTGATACTGAATTTCACTCCCAGTGTGCATTTTTTTATCAAAGAAGTAAATATGCTTGTAAAATGAGTTCTGAATATACATAAGCCTGAACTATCACAATGTTAAACACCTAAACATGCTTATGGACACAAATTGTGAGGAGGGCTATTATTGTTTTCTTACCAGTATAATAATAGAATCTTTCATGCTTGATAATAGTAATCAACTGCATTTCAAAAAAAAAAATCGGGTTAGTTATTGCAAATTAGAAAGTTTTTCAATTCCAGTTAATTTTACAATAGACAACTTTTCTACTTTCTACAAGTTACAGGTCAGAAAAAGTAAATTCCATTAGGTTATATACAATTAGTTTTCAAATGGCATGAAGTAAAATAATTGATTTTTTAGTGATAATATGTAAACAAAAAATATTGTTAACTTAAATCTATTCTACTACTTCATGTACCTCAGAAAATGAAGTGCAAAGGCATGGAAAACAGTGTTATCTCCCCAGATTCAAAGAGGATTGTATTCTAGAATACTGCTGCAATCAAAGAGGGAGCAAAACAAAACACTCCCTCCCATTTGCCACGTATTTCTATTCTCTTACAATTTCTTTATAAGCTTTGGGGTTAGAATGTCTTTTAAGTTCCTGAAATGTATTTCTATAATTGTTGTATCCCATGTATGTAACATCATGTCACTTGTTTAATAGTTATACATTTAAAGTTCTTTATGCCTGATTTACTGTGTGTTCATGAAGAAATTTCTTATCAAATCCAATGGGATTACACACCAACTACTGTGAAGGATGCTTGTCATGTACTTTTTAAGTAAAAACCATATTGAGAATTCGATAATCACATTTACACTGCCCTCTCTATTGTATGAAAAATCTTGTTTTTGTTGATTAGATACGTTGGATATTTACTCATAACTAGTGTCAAATCTTCACAGTTAAAGATTAAATTAAGCCCTCTGGTGTGGTACTTAATGATAAAAATATTTTTCCCAATAAGTTTATATAACCAGGGATAATCATGATATAAAAGATTTTTAATGTTGTTTTTAAGAGCAGGTACTAAACTAAGGATGGTTAAGATTTTACAGAAATATTTCATAAAAATTATGTTAAGCCACTGACATATATCATTAAATTTTGGAACTTTTATCAGAGTCAAGAGACTGAATATTATTTGTATTTAAAGAAAATGATGACCTTGTGATTTTCAATTTATTATTAGACTAATAAGTATGGCAAAATTAAGCAATTTTTTTCTTGGTCATTATATATAAAACTTTTAGGGTTCTTTTAAGTTAATGATAAATTTTAAAATGTATATTTTCTGCTTCTCATTTCTTAAATGATTCTGATAAATGACAGCATCAACTGCCAAGGATTTTTATTTAAAAGTTCATTTTTATTCACTACTCTTTATTCTAGCTTGTATCAAAAATGGAGTCAAAGTAACTGGGCAAGGTACATACTTGACTCCATCTAGGGAAATGTGATTTGAGTATGGGATGGTTTCTAAAGACAAAGTGAAACAGAGTAAAATCCCAAGACTAGCTATTTCAGGGGTGAGGGTGTTTTGCTTTGAGTAATCTATTATCATAGACTAGGTACTTGGCTACTTCTCTCAGAGTCAGCCCTGAAGAGATGTAACTCATCTCCGCTTTCATTTAGGCCAGTGGCCATGAATGGGAAATGGGTAATGAAGTAAGTTTCTTGAAGCACCTCTTTGATCTTGCCCTGATTTTACTATTTCCTTACTCTCCAGCTTTAGTCCTTACCCCAGCCTCCCCGGAAGCTAAGCATGAGCAGGCCTCTCCCTACAGCCCACCTCACCCTACGGAGTTCCCTGTCTTCTTTCAGACCAGCCCCAAACAATAGGTACGACTCAGTGCCTCTTGTTATCTCTTGAAATGAACCATGACACATGGCTAATTTAAGAACAAATGAAAGCAGAGCTCAAGGAAAAAGGAAAAAAAATTTGCATTACTATAGCCAAAAATTTTAATTTTACATCCTCCCCAAACAGACCATTTATTTTCTCTCCTGAATATCTGTGTTTATCAGTGGTCTATTGGATCTGTATCAGTTTCCATTCCAAGCCCTAGCTAAGCTTGCTGCTTCAACTTGGAAGGGATCTCAACTTTGAGCTTCTTAGGCGAAGGCCATGGCAGGTCACTGGGGATTTATGCCAAAAAAGTGGTACTTGTTTCATCTTTTAAAATAAAATATCTATTTCATCCATTGCTTTTCATAGGTCCAGCCCCAATGCAATAGCGGAAAGATAATATTCAATTTGAAAAAACTATTGCTTATTATGTAATCAATTTCCAATTAATTTCACAAAGTTTGAGTTAGACTGATAATTTCCAAAGAAAGAAGGATACAGACAAAGTATTTGTGGAACTGGGAAATCCTTATGGCAACATGAAGTTCAATTTGTTGTAGATGTGATAAAAGATCATGCCCAGAAAGAAGTTATGTTCTCTTTTCACTAGGACACAGATTGAAGAGTTCTCCTTATATGGTATAGATAGATGAAGTAGAGAACTTGCTTATGAAGTCATGTCTATATCATGAAGAGTATTCACTAAAGAATGGGGAAAATTGTCATTTTAAAGTATTACCAACACATATACACATGTGTATATATATGTATGTCTGAGTGATTATATATATGTGTATGGTGTGTGTGTGTGTGTGTGTGTTGTGTGTGTGTGTGTGTATCTGAGTTAGGGGTGCCTGGGTGGCAAGGTCGGTTAAGAGGCCAGCTCTTGATTTCTGCTCAAGTCATGATCTCAGGGTCCTGGGATTGAGCCCTAAATCTGGGCTCTGTGCTCTGCAGGGAGTCTGCTTGAGGATTCTCTCCTTCTCTATCTCCTCCCACTATCCCACTTCTCACACACTCTCTTTCACTCTAAAATAAATAAATCTTTAAAAAAAAACCCTGATATATATATATATATATATATATATATATATATATATATATAATTTAGTCTGAGAATAGTACACAATGTGTGCTAATTTCATGCCTCAGCCTTTTAAAGATTTCCTTTCTTCATCTGGTTTACTCCTCTCTTCAATTATATTTCTTAGTTTGGTGGCTAGTTTTCCTCTCTTATACAAATATCTAGGTTTCATATTTTTTCTATTCTAGACAGCATTTTCCATAAAAATAATCTTTCTCTTTCTTTCTTTCTTTCTTTCTTCTTTCTTCTTTCTTTTCTTTCTTTCTTTCTTTCTTTCTTTCTTTCTTTCTTTCTTCTTTCTTTCTTTCTTTCTTTCTTTCTTTCTTTCTTTCTTTCTTTCTTTCTTTCTTCTCTTTCTTCCTTCCTTCCTTCCTTCCTTCCTTCCTTCCTTCCTTCCTTCCTTTCTTTCTTCTTTCTTTCTTTCTTCTTCCTTTCTGTATTTGTTTATTTGACTGGTATTCATATGGTTATAACAATTTGGGACAAGTGAAAAAAAAAGAAGTCTATAAACTGCCAGTTCCTCCAAAATTCCATATAATAAATAAGAATATAAGATTCTTGATGCCACAGACCTTCTCTGTGTTATTTACTACTATATCCCTGGGTTCTAGAATGATGCCTGGTATATAGAAGTCACTTGATAAGTACCTCTTGAATTAATGAATTAATAATAATCACATGGCAATTCTTTCCCCAACTCATGTTTTTGTTTTATTTTTTTCTCAATTCTTTCCATGTACTCTCCGAAACCCTTTTTGCATTGAGCACAAAATGCCCTATATTCCCAGAGTCTACACTGTTTTGATCTTTTTTTTTAAATCAAAATTAAACCATACATTGGGAACACTAATTCCCCTTCTCCAACCACCATGGATTTGGGAAGTAGCACCAGCATTCTCCCTGTCATTCATCCTAGGCCCAGATGACTACTCTTCTATTCATCAGTAAAACCTGGCCCTTCTGAGGGCTTTATCATTATTTACCTCTCTCTTTCTTTGCCAGCATTGTCAGCCTTTTTTTATCTCTCATCCCCTCATTCACATACATTAGCTCCTGGATTGAAGTCACACTCTCCAGCCCCAGGTCCATGTAGATGATGTACCCAGCATCCAGCTGTACACTCCCTTGGTTACCTTAATATATACGACTTTGATTTCCACTGTTCTTCACCGAGCCACTCATAGGTTTGCATAGTGCAGTTTGTAGTCTATGAATTGCACTTTGTGCCTTATTATCCCCTATGGCAACATATCCTCCTCTGAAATGCAAAACTCTGATAGTTTATTCTGAGCTGACAATTTATTATCCTTTAATCTCACGCTTGTGTTCCCATACCTTCCTTCAAACCCAAACGGACCATTGGATTCTTTACCCTTTTATTTTTATCCTCAGTTTATTAGTCACATCTTGGATTTACCTTCTTCCTCCCCCTCTAAAGAAAAATGAGTCCTGAACTCATTACTAGACATTATTTAGTTCGAAAAAATTCTGTTTGCTTTAATGAAAATCAGGACATTTTCCATACAAGAGTTCCTGCTCTGCTATAGTGTTGAAAATAAATAATTCAAGCAATGCATAAGAGACTTACTGAGTTAGACTGACAGGCCATCAGCACCAGTCACCCTTCCCTTATTTGGGATTGCATACCAGAGACTCACATCTCCAAGTGGAGAGTCTGCATTGGCATGAATCACATGACTTACTTTACACTCTCTCAGCTTTCAGGGGCCCTTTATGTTTCTGATCCTGCATTAGAAATTGTTCTGAAAATAATTACGTTACTTACCAATTATCCTTAAAACCATATAAATGTGCTTAATGTGACCTTGTAAATTCTCTACAGCTCTTCTTACTGTCCAGTCTTTGCTTTTAACTGTGTATGTTTGAGGGCAGGAGTAGGTCATCCCACTTCTTTTCTTGCCTAGCTATTAATAATTTCCTATTGATTCATCTTATAAAAATAGTAAATTAGCCACTTTGAATATCTCTGCAGATGAGGCCCTTTTACTTTATAAATCCCATGGCTTTATTCCTTCTGTTGAGAGCTCCTGTAATAGTAGAACTTACCACACTCTGGCATCACGAAAAGGTAGCAGAGCTCCCTTCCTTGGATTATAAAGTTAATCATACTGCATTTTTCCTACTCTAAGAGGAGGGTTCTTTCTCTGTCAAGCATTTTGGCTTTTAAGAATTGACTTAACTAAATATTTCTTATTAGAAAACCATCCCTTCTCTTTACTAAGTATGTATCCTCCCTTGCAGCTATATTTTATCATATTTGTTTGAAAATGTCAAATCCACTTAAATCCTTTCCCACCTGGTAGGTTTCAAATCCTGATGAATAACTCAGTTCTGGTGTTCTTAAGACTGAAAAGGTAAACATTTTTTAAAAAGTCTTAACAACTGTCCTCTCAGAAATTATTAATTCAGTAATGTATTAGAAATCCTTTCAGAATCCTGCAGTACCAGTTCAGTAAGTTCATTATATTAAGATATTAATATTTCTCAATAAATTGAATTTGGATCTTTTGATTTAGAGATTTTCTTTCCTGGTAGCACATAAATAATTTGAAGGGGTGAACTAGGCTATATTTATAAGATTTGTGCGTCAGCCCTTGTGCCTCACAGTGCCTCAGTTATGAGCATTCAATAAACCTTTGTTGACTGAATCAATCAATGAAGAACCCTTATTGTACTTGGGGGTTCAATGTTGTACTTTTATTTCACTCAATTCTGAAAAGTGTTAGGAGCAATATGAGCCATTGGTCATGAAGAACAAAACTGAATGTTTACAACTCACTTGAACACTATTACTAAGAATGGTCATACAGTTGAAAAAGACTCAATCCCTGCCCACATGAAGCTAAACTTTTTGTAAGGAGGAATGTAAACAAAGTGAAGAAAAATCAATTGTTAGGTGCTAGATATCAGACAAAATGATATCTTTTGGTTCTGCCTAAAGAAAGGTAGCTTTGGAAGCCAAAGGCTTTGCTGGAATTTGAGGGCAGAGATGAGGGAGGCATTCTGAGCAGGAAGGACAGATCTACATAGGCATAGGCATGTCCCACAGCATGACCCCTTCAGGATTTGCACACAATTTAAAGGGAAAATGGGGGCCAGTGGTTAATCAAAAATGGCATTAATGGGTGGGAGAGGGTAGATGGTAAAATGTTTTTTATAATATTTACGGAAATTTAAAACTTGAGTTATGTAATGGAGAACAACTTAGGAATTCTACCTAGAGGAGTGATGTGATTAGGCTGAGGTTCTGGAGAGTATATTAATGGCCCTGTAGCTGATGGATTTGAGAGTTGGACACTGTAAGTTTAGATCTCAGATAAGTTTTTATAGAACTATTCATCCTCAAGATTAACGACTGGATCTAAGCCAAGGCAGTGGCAATGGGGCTGGAAAATAAACATTAGATTTAATATCTAGATGAAGATTTGGGGAGTAAGTGAAGTCACATTAATGTTTAATTCTATTTACAATGGATCTAAGCCACCATCCACTTTAACAGAGGGAGTGCTGTTCTGTAGCTGAGGTGTTTAAATACATTTGTGAACTTGTCTTCCTCTTGTTAACAAGCTTTTTTTCTGACTGTATGTGTTTATGGGAGAGGCAAAGTTAGGTAGACATTCACTCTGTGAGCTGTCCTCTTTCTCTTTTACTCCAAACCAATGACACTCACCCCCTCCT
Organism: Vulpes vulpes; assembly: GCF_048418805.1. Lineage (NCBI taxonomy): Eukaryota > Metazoa > Chordata > Mammalia > Carnivora > Canidae > Vulpes > Vulpes vulpes. The sequence continues at coordinate 151,425,865 of NC_132780.1, forward strand.
TCTGGCCTATGTTGCCTTAGGCACCCAAACACTGCTGCCAGTTTGCTAATCTTAGTGCCAAGAATCTGCCACCACCTTGAACACCACAGCATGCTCTGCTAGCTACTCCCCTCCTTATGTCAGCCTTGGTATAAAAGCACAGATATGGAGGATTCTCTTTTCTCCTCCCCTATCTTTGAGTGTGTGCTTGTGAGTGTGTGTTTGTGAGAATGGGTGTGTCTACTACAAACAGAAGAGAGCAAGCTACATTTTCTCCTCTTGTGTTATTAATATCTAAGGGTGTTCCACATCAAAACCTGTCCCAGGTCCAAGTCTTAGAGGCTATTTAATGGTGCAGCTTATACTTGGGCTGCTATTTCTGAAGGGGCCACCTGCTGTGAAGTGAAAATCCCATTTCAGTGTCCCTCAGACCTTCTTGAATTCTTTGCCTAGGTAGAAGCAGAAGTCAGCTAACATCATAGTCAAGGGTAAAAGTTTGAAAGCTTTTCCTCTTAGATAAAGACTAAGACAAGGGTGTCCACACTCACCTCTTATTTAACATAGTACAGGAAGTCCTAGGTAGAGCTATAAGGAAAGACAAATAGATAAAAAGATTCTAAATTAAAATGGAGAAGTACAATTGTTGTTAATTGCAGATAATACAATCTTACATATAGGAAATCTTAAAGATCAACAAAAAAGATGTTGAAACTAATCAATGAATTCAGTAAAGTTGCAGGAAATAAAATCAACATACAGAAATCAGTTGCATCCCTATGTTGTAACAATGAAACATCTGAAAAAAATATAGAAAACTATCACATTCACAAAGCATCAAAAATTAAAATATTAAGACCAAATTTAACCAAAAAATGAAAGCTCTGTGCCATGAAAACCATGAGACTTTAATGAAAAACATTGAAGAAGACACAAATAAGTGGGATATGATGTTCATGGAATTATTGTTAAAATGTCCATACCTACTCAAAGACATTAATACATTCAATGGAATCCCTATCAATGTTCTGTTGACATTTTTCACAGAAATAGAAAAAAAAAAGCCCTAAAGTTTGTATAAAACTACAAAAGACCCTGAATAGGCAAGGAAATCCTGAGAAAGAAGTAAAAAGCTGGAGGCCTCATACTTCTGATATCAAACTATATTAAAATGTTGTAGTAATCAAAACAGTATGGTTCTGGCACAAAAAAAGACACATAGATCATCATCAAAACAAAGTAGGAGGTCCAGAAATAAACTCACACATATATGGTCAACTAATATTTAACCAGGAAGCCAAGAATACTCAATGGAAAATGTTTAGTCTCTTCAACAAGTAGTGTTGGGAAACTGGATAACCAAATGCAGAAAAATGAAATTAGGTTTTTTTATTACATCACTCACAAAAATTAACTTGAAATGAATTAAAGACTTAAGTATACGACTTGATACTATAAAACTTCTAGAGGAAAATTGGGAAATAATTTCCTTGACATTATTCTTGGCAATGATTTTTTGGATATGACACCAAAGCACAAACAAAACCAAAAAAATTAACAATGGGACTACATCACTCTCAAAAGCTTCTGCACAAAAGAAACAATGAAAAAATGTGAAGAGGCAATCTATGAAATAGAAGAAAAATATTTGCCAACCATATATTGGATAGGGGTTAATATCCTAACTATATAAGGAACTCTTACAACTCAAAAACAAACAAACAAACAAACAAACAAAACAAAACAAAACAACCCAAGCACTTGGATTTAAAAACAGGGGTGGGGGCAGAAAAAGTGAATGGAATTTTTCCAAAGGAGTTATCCTGATAGCCAACTGATACATGAAAAGATGCTCAACATTGCTAATTATTAGGGAAATGTAAATGTTGAGGAATTAAAACAGAAAATAAGAGAATTTTTTGTTAGAAGCAGACAAAAATTTCTGCTGATAGGCAAGTTATGAAAGGGTACATTTTATAAATGCAGTAAATGTTTGCAATAGCCATCTTTGAGAATGGGGAAGATTTTAAGCAGTTGACTGAATGCTGTCTGCAATTGTCAGATATTCTAGTTGAGGACTGAAAGTAATGATAATAATAATTTATGATGTTGCCTCCAACAAACATGGCCATATAGTTTTCTCCAGTATGATTCAGTGGCGCAGACGCAGAGCTCATTTGACTTGGGGATGGACAGCTGCGTTGTATTTAAGGATCATAAGTAGAAGCACCTGATGGTACTAAAGATGTGAAGAAATATCTTAACAGTCTTCAGGAGGGAAGGCAAGGAAGTGAAGCCAGGAGAGTAATGAGAGAATAAAAAAAATAAAGCCTGTAAAACTGGAGATTATGTCAGATAATCGTATTGGAAAAGAAACAAGATTTGAAAAGGAAAGAAATTGGTATGCTTGAGAGGTGTGTAGATTCTAATATTTCGAAGATGGCTGCACCAGTGTATATCCTATCCCACATGCTATTTTTACAACACCAGCTTGATATTTCCCCATTAGGAGGAGACTAAGGAGAACTTTGCAATTGCCTGGACCAATAGCATGCAGTGGAAGGGATGCTGGTTAAATAGAGATGCTAATACACCAAATGCATTAATGGCTTCCATCTGCTTTCTCTGGAGACATACCCTGTGGGAGCCCTGAATTGGCATGTAAGAAGCTCGGCTATCCTAAAGGTGCCATAGTGGAGTGACCACATGGAGAAACTACGTAAAGATAAGGATATATCCAAGGAGTCCCAGCTGTTCAAGGCTTCCCAATTCAGGTGCCAGACAAGTGATGAAGATGCTTTCAAGATCTTCCTTCTGAAATAACTCACAAGGGTCCTGAGCCAAAGCTCTGCAGCCAAGCCTCACCCAAATTTCAGACCAATGGAAACAGTGAGTGATGGTAAATAATTACTGTTGTTTTAAGACACTGATTGTGGGGTAATTTTTACATTGCATATATTTTTTTTAAAAAAACCTGATGCATTGGAAATGTGGAGAAAAAGATGCAAAGTAAGAGAAAATGAGAAGAAATAAAGGAGGAAAAATAATATTCTGTAGGAAATAAAATTTCTGCAGGAAAGATAATATCCTCATCAATTGAATGATCCTCAAAAGGAAAGTTTGTTCTGAGCATCTCAGCGGACAAAAACTCAAATTACATGGAAAGCTTCAGGTTCAGATACCATTAATTTCAGGCTCTATTTGTAGTAATTCACCTATTAGGAAAATATGAGTTGGAAATGAGCTTTACATCAACCGAGAAGTTGAATTTACTTAGAAATCTATAATGAGATGGAACAAATAAAAGCTGTTGGAAACCATTTTATGATAATTCCATTAAGTAGACAAAGTCCTTTCCAGGAAAGAATTAAAGGGAAGTAAACATATGATAATCTGCTTAAAATGATATAACTTATTAACAGTTCCAGTGAGGCGGCAGGCAGATGTAGAATGCAGAGAGGGAAAAACAAGCAATAATACCACAGCAGGGGAGGAGAAAGCAAACTTCAGGTGGGTGCTTCCAGGTGAGAGACAGAAGAGCTGGAGGAAACCACCAGTATTATAGATGTGACTCAAATACTCGTTTGATTTTATCTGCCATCAGGAAAAGTGTTTAAGGTGTAGAAAAATCTAATATTTCCAATCCCTTCCTTGGTCACACATCCCTCTCCAAATACTTCCCCGATTCTTCTCTTTACAGGAAATTTCCTTGGAAAAGGATTATCAGAATTTTTTCTGCTTCCATTTTATCCTGAATGCACCCTGTCTAGGTTTTTGCTTCTTAAAGCCCACAAACACTTGTCTTATTATCATCGCCAATAATCTCCTCATTGCTAAATCAATATTCTGTCTTAATTTTACTGAAGCTATTAGTAGTGGATTACTTCCTTCTTCTGGGAACATTTCTACCTTGGCTTCAAGGATGCCCTGTTCTCATGGATTTCCTCTCACTTAATTCATTATATCTTCCTAGTGTAACTTCCTAGTGTAACTTAATTCATTATATCTTCCTAGTTACACATTATCTTCCCAGCCTCACAGTTCAGTGCACCCAGGGCACAGAACTAGCCTCCCAAGTAAGCTTTCTGCTTTCACTTTGACTCCCCATATGCTATCCTCCACATAGCAGTAGTTGTGATCCTTTTAAACAAAACAAACAAATCTGCTCAATACTCTCCAATGGCTCCTTATTTTATTCAAGTGAAAAAAAAAATCAAAGTCCAAACTATAAGCCGACAAAGTCCCATAACCTGTCTGACCCCATATCTTCTCACTCTTCCCTGTGTTCACTCTGCCCCAGCCACAGTGGCCTTACACCTGAACATATCAAACAATTATCTATCTCCCTCTGCCTGGAATCTCCCTCCACTTTTTCTGCTGTCTTGTTCCTTCACTTACTTATCCTATATAAAGTAGTACTTCTTTTCCCTACAACTTTGGCATTTTATATCTCCTTTTTGCTGCCTAGTTTTCTTCCTTTATTTACAGATACCTGATGTAAATGGTATTTATTTATTTGTTTATACTTATATTCCCCAACTAGAATATAGACTCCATGAGGGAAGAATCTATGTTTCTTTAATTACTTATCTGTGAAACAGCTGTATTTGGAATATAGTACCTGTAAAATGAATATTTGTTGAATAAATGAAAAAAAGAAAAAAAATTAGACTAAAGTTTAGATAATGGAACACTACACAGACATAAATTAACCATGTTTATATTTACATATAGACATGGAAAGGTACTCGTGGTGCATTGATAATAGAACAAACCAAACTATAGAACATTATATACCGTATAACCTTAAAATATATATGGTGAATATTTATAATTATGCTTGGCAATTTTTTGAAAGTTGCACATCAAATCTCAACATAATTTATATCTGGAAATGAAATTACACTTTAATTTTATTTTCTTATTTAGAATTTTTACCAATGATTATAAGTTTACTTGTATCATTACCAAAAACAACTGAGTAGTTTCCATATGCAAAAAAAAAAAAAAAAAAAGGCGTTACAATAACAAAGCATTTATTTAATGTGCTAGTCGTGGAACTTGAGTTATTTGGATTTCTATTTTAAAATTTACAGTTTGAAAAGCCTGATTTTTTTTAAAAAGATTTATTTATTTTAGAGAGGAGAGAAAATGAGAATGAGTGCATACTGGAGTGTGAGGGGCAGAAGGAGAGAGAGTCTTTTAACCAGACTCTGCTGGGCTCCAAGCCTGCTGCATGGCTCAAACCCATGATGCTGAAATTACGACCTGAACTGAAACCAAGAATTGGAGAGGCTCAACCCACTGTACCACTCAGATACCTGGAAAAGCCTGATTTTTTTAAAAAAAAATATTACTTTAAATACAAGAAGTGAATGTAGAGTTTTGATGGAAATAGCTGAACATTTAAAATAGATGCTTTCACCAGCTTTTTTCATGTTATTTCTACCTATAAGTTATTAATATTTTGTGCTATCTATGCTTTGGAAAATAATATATTGGGTACATATTGATGTATAAATATATAAAAAGACCTAAGAAATATAATCAAATATTTACATTAGTTACCCAGAAGTGGTAAAATCATTGATTTTTCTTGACATTTGCAATGAGAAAAAATAATAGATGCTATTAATATTTTATTGTACAAACATATATACAAATCAACAATGATGTTTTAAAAATAATAAATAAATATAAGTAAAACAGTTTAAAGAAAGTACAGCAAAAGGTAAACAGTAGAGATCTCTTGGTGGCCTAAATATAAATATTTTCATTTGTTATTTTTCAAATGCCATAGCTATACATAAGTACCAAATATTTTACAATGGAAAAAAATTACCTTTGGAAGAAAAAGAAGGTAATTTAAACAATATAAATCTGTTTCCAGTAGGCTTGATACTATACTTAAAATAATATGTTCATAAATATTATTGTCAGACATCTCTCCCATGGGATGTCCAGAGCCTTTCTTCAATACTTTTCTGGGAGAATTACTTTTACAAAAATCATCCAGTCTATAATTCAGCAGAAAGCATCCATCGACTACCCCCAATCATTTATCTCTCTAGAGGACCATGACTGCACTGTGGATGACCCCATTTCAATTCAATTATTATATCCTATAATAAAAGGAAGAACTATATTAAATTTAAAAATAATATATGGTGCTTTGAGGTGATCTGGTAACAAGTGGTCCCTCTCCATTTAATAGTAAATTTGCCAAATCAGGAGTTGCATAACATCTTCCTATCATGATAATAAGAATGTACAATAGACTCTAATATTAACATGAAATGGGAAGCAGAGAACAGATATGAAGTTAGGAAAAGAAAATTTAAAGAAATTAAAGATATTTTTCAATGGTTGATCTTAATTATGTTTTTAAAGGTATCATAAATTCCTGAAAATCTGATGCCACTAATAGAAGTTATAGAACAGTATAAAGCCAGATATAGAACTGCTGTTTTCACTTAGCAATATTAGTTGCTTCATTGACAAAAATCTTCCATGGCATAAATTTGACCCTTATGATTAGCCCAATTATATGTGATGTTCTAGTATAACATTTAAAAATTATTTGTGCCAAAGCAAAGGATATTATCAGTACATTAGAGTTGCAATGTTTTCTTAGAACTTGAAGAGATTATCTACCCAGGCTTAAACTATAAAATCAACAAAACACAACCATGAAGAGATGTCCAATTTCGCTGAGAAAGGTAGCACCATGTCCAGATTGCACTGCTATGATTAAATGGATTAATTTATCCAAAGAAAACAAGAATATGGCACATACCTCATTTTTACAAAGAGCAATATATGGGGACTATCTTAACCTGATGCCATTAAATAATTACGTAACATAGAATTCATTTCAGAACTAATCCCCTTGGCCCAAATTTTTCATCTAACTTTCCCCTATTAGCATGCCTACATGAAGTAAATATACTGGCTATGAGCTAGGTTTCTTTTTATGGATAAATAGTCAGTATGATTAATGTTTCTATGATCCTTTTTTTTCTAATGTTAGTAAACTCCTAAAGGATGAATCCATTCTTGATCCTATTAGATTGAGAGACAGATCATATACAGCAGAAATCCCCCAAGGCAATGCTGTCCAGAAGAGTTGTTTTGATCCTCTTGGAAATACCCAGCCTATCTTCCCCAGTGGTACATAGACCACAAGAACCCTTGCTCCATCCCAATATTTAACTTCTTCAATTAATAGAGTTACATTGTATATAGAGCATCTGAGAGGAGTGCCTCAGTAAGTGTCTCATCCTGGACATTTCCTTCTCACCCCCTCCTTCATCTCAAAGGGTCACCAGATCCTGTAAATTTCAAGTCATTCAATATTTTGCATCTACCATCTCCTTTCCATTGTCACTTTAGTTCATCCCTTACCGTGTATCTCCGGAACTGAAATAGCCTCATAACTGGCAATTGTCCTTGTTTCCAAACTATCCTCCACTGCATTTCCCAAGCAATTTTTAAAGCATTGGCGTGGTTGCTTCCTGTTTAAAATTCACCAACGGCTTCCATTTTCTTTTTGGGTAAATTCTAGTCTCCTTGGTAAGACATAAAAGGCTGCCCAAATCTGGTCATTTCTCTTTTCCTCTTTACCTGCCGTGAGTTTCAAAGATATTAGCCTATTTGTAGTCCTCCAAACACACCTCAGGGTTGTCTCTGTGTTGTTTCTCAGTTTCTTCTTCCCATCCTGGCTGCTCTGTGCCTTCCGTCATGGCCATCTCCCATCAGTTTGTTAGTGAGGAGACCAGTGAGCAGTTCATGGCAAGGTGATTAACTAAACCATCATATTGACTTAATTCTTATTTTCTGGTGAGGATTTCTGGTAAAAGACAGTGAGTCTCTTATCCCCATATCCCCGCCCAAAATGCTGTATAATGTATTTCTTTATTACTGTCTTAGAGCCTTATTTATAGGCCTTATATCAAGGAACTCCTCACCAGATATACATATTCTTCCCTGAGCTGTCAATTCTAGGTTGACTCTGTGAGGCTGATCAGATTTTATTTCTCTCTTCCAGATATGAACATCTTACAAAATATCAAGTGGACAAATATTGAAAAAATGCAAGAGTGATGAGGGGGTGAAGTCAAATGTCATTAAACAGAAAGTAGTTGACTTATGTTCCAAAAATAGCATCTTCTAATAAATATCTAATATATAGATGTTTCACTGATTTATTATGTTTTTATATTGTCAACAATTTTTTTTCTTTTTTATACTTAGTTTCATCTGTACCATATTTGATCTAAATGAAACTGTGGCCATTCTTTATTTTTTATTTTTGGTTTTGCACAGAGCTTTAGACATAGTAGGTTTTCAGTAAATGTTTGCCGAAACATACAAATCCTGGTATCTTTTGCCCAGTGACAAGGTGCAAGGCCTAGTGCATTTCATTAACTGTTATAAGAATGGATTCTTTGTGTGAAAAAAAAAATTTTAACAAATGAGATCAATGACTTTTGAATAGAAGTTCTGGAATATTTTAATGTCTCAATGGCAGCTGTGGATGGTGACAGCAAAGGCAAATTAACAGAGCTTGGACCTCCTCACCCAAATTTCAATCAGAGCAATTCTACTTTCCTCTGTTTCATTTATTTATTGATAGCATTTCCTTTAAAACACAGGACACATTTTAAAATCTCACACCATTATCATTATAAACTACTGAAACTGATGATTTATTTTATTATTTCTTTTCACCTATAAAATGTTCTTTTTTATGATTTTATTCATTTATCCATAGAAACACACACAGAGAGAGAGAGAGAGACAGAGACAGAGACAGAGACAGAGACAGAGACAGAGACACAGGCAGAAGGAGAAGCAGGCTCCATCCCAGGACTCCAGGATCATGCCCTGGGCCGAAAGTGGCGCTACACTGCTGAGCCACCTGGCCTGCCCAAAATGTTCTGATGCAATAACCAGTTTCCAAACAATTAATGGTTTTAAAAGTACCTACGTTGATGTTTGTTCATTTTTATATTTCATTAAGGTTTATTAATCTGGAGTGTCTATAAATTTGCTTGTGGCAAAACTATATTCTATTTTTACTAAACTCTAATTGAAATTTAGTACTTCTTGTGCTGTCATTATCACCAGTAGAAATAACAGATTGTTTTATATGACACTGCATTTAGAGAAAACATCTCAAGTTACTACTTGTGGTCATCTGTACACTGAAATTACAATATTATCAAACTCCCTCTTCCCCGAATTTTGGTATTTACTTTGGTAATAAGGAAGCATGTATATCGCTTTCTTATAAATGTGTGTGTTTAAAGATTTGTTTATTTACTTTAGACATAGGGTACAGCACAGGTGAGCAAGCACATGAGCAGGGGAATGGGCAGAGGGAGAGGGAGAAGGGGAGAAGCAAGCGCCCCACTGAGTATGCTCTATTTATTTTAGCTGTCCTGACTCCATATTTCCTTGTTGGGGACCCAGGCCCTGACTACCTAACAGTCCAACTAACTCCTAACAAGTTTCCTAAAGGACTAAGCCACCCAGGCACCCCTCTCACAAATTGTTTTAAAAAATATTTTGGTGAATATATTTCACTATGATTCCTTTGTAATCCTTCAAAACAAAATTTGTGCCTTTAAAAAATATTCTAAGGAGATAGTTCTATAGAGAAAGGGGACTAATGACAAAAATTATAAAACACCCTGCTTTAGACAGCTGATTCTCACTATGGGATGAGCAGGTTTATCTGCACAGATGCTTTCTCTACCTGTAAGTATTGGCCTCAGCAGCGGTACATGTTTGGCCAAGATTAGTGTCATTCACTGTGTGTCTTAACATTCAGCTTCTGTGTAGCACTGCATTGTAGAAAGTCATAACCAAAATACCTCTCTTGAGCAAGAAATTATATTTTGGTATTCTTTTCCTTTGTTTTATTAGTTTATTTTTTCTTGTGGTAGCCCTGCTTTCATTCAGAATTTAGATGCTTTACTGCGATTTTTGTTGTTGTTGTTCCACCCCAGGTCCCTTCACATGCTCTTCTAATACCATGATTTTCCTTGGTGATGCACCCCTCTCTTACTGTTAGTTTCTGTGGTTGGAATAGGGCCCAGTCCCACCTACATCCATGATGCTGGATACCAAGGGAGATCAGTTCTACTTGGTGAGATGGATGGGCATGGGAACATTTAACTGATGTGACACAAGTCTGGAATTTTACTATGAAAATAGTCACACCTCCTGCTCTGGCTTTGAGGATAGAAGGATGCCTGCCAAGGGCTTCATGGTACCCTCTTCCCTCCTAGAGGAAAGAAGCTGCCTGAGAATGGAGTGGACACAGAAGAAAACAGCTAAGAGACAAGAAGGGAAACCCTCAGGGCCTAAAGCAAGGTTAAAACATGTCTGAAATCAATTCTACCCCTGGACTCTTCAACTATGGGAGCCTATTAAAGGAGGTCATTGAGAGGACGTGACCTCTAATTGACTCGAGAACTGCACCTAGGCAACAGGAAGCTCCTCATTCCTCCTGCTCCCTGGAATGTAGGTTACATTCACCATTCCTACCATGGGAGCTGTTGCAAGGATGCAGCCCTGAGAAAGGACTGTGCTTTTGAGATCCTCTGGGCCATAGACATGACTGAATCCAGGTAAGAGCTCTACATAAACTTGTAAGATCTGGCAGGCAATGCAGAGATCTACTCATCTTGAGGCTGCTGGAGACAAGCCTCACATGTAAGTTCCCTTACTTCTTAATTCTTAAACCTGCTGCCTACCAATCTGCAGTGCCCTGCCTCTTTCTCAGGCTTTCCTTGCCCTCCCTGTCTGGGGAATGGGAGGTGGGGAGGCAGTTTTTGAACCAACAGAACCACTGAATATCTCTCTAGCTTTAGCCATTTTTAATTGGCTTGTATCAAAAAGAACAACTATCTCAGTAAAATTTATAATACAGTTATTCATTATCTTTAAAAGATTTTATTTATTTATTTGAGAGAGAGAGAGAGAGTGAGAAAGAGCACACACATGAGCAGGGGGAGGGAGAGGCAGAAGCAGATTCTCCACTGAGCAGGGATCCCCATGAGGGGCTCGATCCCAGGACCCCAGTATCATGACCTGAGCCGAAGGCAGACACTTAACCAACAGAGGCACCCAGGCCCCCGTTAATCAGCATCTCCAAAAGGAAATAAAAATAATTGAATAATTTTATGAAGTAATTCTTTTGTTAAATAAGTCATGGGGCATAGTATAACTGGCATTTATTGATCTCTGGGATACAAGCCCCAATACATACTTAATGTATATGACAACTATGGATACAATCAGAGCATTTTACAGAGGAGTAAATAAATATAAACAACTTCCAATGTAAAGTAATTTACCTACATTTATGGAGAAAAAAATTTTCAGTTTATCAGACTCCCAAGTCTGTTTTCCCATTATGCCTCCTGAAACCAAAATATGTTGTAACTTCTCTCTAGTGGAAAATAAACTTGGACAATTAGAATCAACAATTCTTCTATTGTGTCACTGTGGGCACAAAGTGCTTCTGTCTTATCTCAAGATAGTAGCTTATCCACATCTGTATTTTCCTAGTTTTTGCCAAAACAGCATTGTATATTTCAAGCATCCATTACAGAAAGGCCTCAGATATTTTAAAAGTGGAAGCCTCATGATGCCGCAATGGAACTGATGTTCTCTGGGTTCTTTTGAGGAAGAACACAATGAAATACAAGCTAGATCTAATCCATCCAGGCTGCCATAACAAAAGACAACAGTCTGGTAGCTTATAAACAACAGAAATCTATTTCTCACAGGTCTGGAGACTAGAAGCCCAGCAACAAGTTGCCAGCCAGGTCATGTCTTCAAGAGGTCCCTCATTCTGGTTGATAGCCAGTGCCTTCCAGCTGTGCCCTTGCAGGTGGAAGGAGCAAGGGATCTTTCTGGAGACTTCCATAAGACACTAATTCCATTCATGAGAATTCCACCCTGACAACTTAAACATGTCCCAAAGGCTCTACCTATGAATATAATCAGTTTAGGGGGTTAGAATTTCAACATATGAGTTTGTGGGGAGACATAAATATTCAGACCATAGCAGTCCTCTCATGGAAGCTAGGGGAAAAACAGTTGTCAAGTGATGAACGTAAGTGAACTCTTACCTTTCCAGGGGAGCAGGGAATTTCTGCATCGCTGCAAGGAGTCATTTCTTACACTTTTACTGTGTCTGGTGGGTTTGGGGAACTGTAGCTGAACCAGTACAACTTGCAAACATACTGGAGTGTGTGGCATATGCAGACAATATTTCTTGTTTTGGAAGATAAGGCACAGCAGTTTGATTCCAGTGGACCTTGAATTTCCCATACATTTGCCTGGGCTGCTTTTCTCCTTTGCCATATTCTTATATGACGTAAAATTGCTGCAATGAGGCTAATTAATGAAGTAGAAACTGAGGATACTCAAATATCTAGGAAGTTTTTGGGGTATAGTTGGGAGGCTTTTACATAGTTTAGCCTTCTAGTTGAAGGGGGGGAAAAAGCCCTTTCTCATGAATGTGCTGAGCATGTATCATTTCTTAGTATCTGGCTTGTGAGCTTTCTTGGAAGCCTAATATCCAAGATTAGTATGCTCAGAAGGAAATAATTGAATTTGGACATAATTAGGAAAGTTCACAGCTCAGGAAAGATTGGTGAGGAGATGGTGACAAAGGAAGCTGACTTGAATCAGTAATGCTTTCAGGGAGCTAGAGCAGAATGTGAAGCCTTATGTGGACAGTTATTGTTAAGAAGGTGGTTGAAGAAACACATCTGCCTTTCTCCCAGGTGAATATGCCCAAGTTATCCGGCATGATAGTCTTCATTTTCCTTGGTAAGTGAATCATGCTTCTAGTTTATCTGAATTTGTAACACCAACTCTTCACATACTGAATACTGTCTTATCTGACTTATTCACTGATTAAGCTAATAGGCTTATTATAAGTATCAGTTACAATGTATACTTTAGCATGGTTTATTAGTTTTCAAAAATGCACATCTACTTATGTACTTATGTATAACTATAGAAAATGCATAATGCAGGAATTGCAATAATCTTTCAGGTTGTTTCTACTCTATTGTGTAGGATAATCCAGTTACTTTGAGTTATTTATTAGGATTTATGGAATTCACATATTTACTAGAGTCTTTGAGAAATGAAACCTTCCAGAATCTATTTACAAGTTATAAGATGACAAATTTCAAATTATCTCTTTTTCTTTGAAATTAAATTGAGATTAATTTAAATCATTCAGTTCCCCTAACTTTAAAGCATTAATATTTGCTAAGTAGGAGTCACTTCATAGGATAAAACAACTTAACAATCCCATCAAATAAATGTTTCACATTTCAGTCAGTTTTTGTAAGCTACAGACAAGATTTGGATTTGTCCCTCTTGTGTTAGGCAGTGTGAATGTATTATAAAATGTTGGTAGAAAAGAATTCATTTATACTTAAAGTGGAATCCATGAACATCTACTTGCCATATGTGCCATTGGAGAAGTTGTATTTTCTTCAGAATTTAGTAGAATCTATAAAATGATTTCAGGAAAAGAGATGGTTATGATTATAGTTGTATATTAGTGTTCTATTCATTAAAACAAAGCTATCATGGTTTTTGCTTACTCTATACTAATGGAGATTGATAAATAAAACATAATTGTGGGAACAAAAATGAAGCAGGTTATTTCAAATTATGTTGAATATGAGAGTCAAATCAAGTGAAAAAAATTAAGGGAGGAAGGAATGGAATCTTTTATACATTTTTAGCTTTCCTTTAATAGTTATTCACTATCCCAAAATTTTGCTTCTTATATTTGCTTTAATATTTCCTTATTTGTATTCTTTATTATAAAGAGAAATCTAAGAAACTTTAACTTTTGTAGATAAGGCAGCAATACAACAGAACACATAAAATACATTACAACCTCATCATGGCCTCAGTTGGAAAAGCAAGAATGGCCTCTTGTTTTCAAGTCTGACTTCTAAATTAACCTTGACACTAGGTTGCATGAAGGGGGGAAATGATTTCTAATACTGTTAGGGTCAAAACTGTACTATTTGATAGATTTAACCAACATTTCCCAAAGCACATTCTTGAGAATACTTGCTCAACATCATCTAAATAGGTTTTGTGATGTGGGAAAGTTTTAAAGCCAAGAAAATGTGGGATGTAGCGAATTTTTAAAATAGAACCTGTATTATCATGATAAGCCTTAAGAGGGTAATATTATGTGCAGCATTCTTCATCTTACTATTTTATAACTGAACTTGTTTTTCACTGAGCATTTCAAGAGAATCCTTGAAAACCCCTGGATTAAATATGTGGCCACAAATCATAGTAAAGAATGACTAAAATTTTGGAAAGTTAAAGTTGTTTTCATTCTTGTGAGACAGATCACTAAGATGGTTTTCCTAGTAGATTCAGTATTTCATCCAAATGGAAGGTGTGGAAAATCATGTAAAATAAACAATCAAATGGAACTTAAATTTTTAAATATTGAAGGAAATGAAATAGATTTAGGAAAGATAATATGTAGAATTCATTAACTGTTACTAGACTGAGGTACTGGTAAAGTTTTGATGATATATTCAGGATATTATCACCTATAAGTTTCTTGAGGGAGCTCTTCACAAACTGTAATGGGCAATGTCAAATATAAATCTAGTTTCTTATGAATTGAGTGTCTGACATAAACTACTTCAGGGTCTTTTGCAAGCTGAATTTAAACAAGTAACTTTGGCCCAGAATCGGTGGGACACTCTTCTTCTCTGAGCATGATAACCTAGGACAGGATTTTGGCTAGATGAGGTTATCCATGAACACATGAAAAGACACTTTCATGTCACTTTCCACTCCAGCCCTCAACAAGAAAAATGTGACTGAACCACACCCTTGGGCCTAATCTCTAAATGCAGTGACCCAGCAAGTAATGCCTATGATCCCATCAGTTGTCTTGGATTCCCCCTAGGAGAACAGGTTTGAAAAGAGGTAAGATAAAGACAAGATGGTAGGGTTGACTTGTAGCCTATAACTCTGCATTGTCACAGGTAATTCATAATTAACATCATCCTTTTTAAAATTCAAATAATTTGTCTCTAAGACATAGCTTGAGGTTTCTTAATCATAGTTCATATATTGTCTCTATAACTCAAATGCAATTCCTATATTTTTCTATGTATTGGTGAAGAAGTGTCAGTTTGCATGTTTGCAGAATCAATTCAAATAATTTGAACAATATGCTAAATTAGCATTGCTATTTTCTTAATATTTTTAGAAAACCTGTTGGGAACTTCTACGCAAAATAACTTGTAAATAGCTGGAAGGTGTTATTTTTTTATAGTATTGGTTACTTCTTTATAACTCATTCTTAAGCAACTATTCAAGTTGGTTTAAATAAATATACATATATAATGTATTATTGTATTTGATGATGAGGATACCATCACAAATTACCTCTAATGCCTGTCTAGTAAAACCCTAGAACCCAATGGTGGAGACAAGCATATAAATATTCACTTTCACTACACAGGAGTAAAGATATGGTTGGGGAAATCCTAAGATTGTAGCGAAATAAATGAGAGGTGTTAAATCAATTTGGATATAGGAAAAAAAGGTATTGAATTCAGGTAAGGGTTCCATAAAACAGGTAATCATTGTGTTAAGCATTAACAGAAAAAAAAAAAAAAGAAAGTAATTGTAGAAGAAAAAGAAATGGACTGTATGACCATATGGTAAATACTCAGAAGTACAAGACAGCATGGAGCATTTAGGAGACTATAAATGTTCAAGGGTACCCAGACCATATATAATAAAGAATATAAGACTTATGCTATGGGGAACCATCCAAAAGATGAACAGAGAAATGTCAGGACTAGAACGGTACAGTAGGCAGGTTAGGCATGTAAAGAGCCTATGTGATTAAGATGAAACTGGAGGCAAATTGACTAATTAGTGAGTTGGTCAAATATTCTAAATAAGAGTCAAAGAATTATGCAAAAATGGATATAGGAGAGTGAAGCTAGGATAAAAAAAGGAGTCTATCATGAATCCAAAGTTTCTAGCATGGGTACCTATGAGAATGGTGAAATTAGTGGTGCAGGGTGGTCCACCAGAGAGTGGTGATGATAAAAAGATATTATAGTCTGGAAATGTGTCTAGAACATTTAAGTTGAGATAAGAAATATAACTGAGATACTGAAAAATAATGGGACTATATTATACTTTTGAGAATCATCAGTCTGGAGGTTTTAGTTAAAACCATGAGAGTACATGGAATCGTCCAAAGAGAAAGTATAAAATGAGAATGGGAAAAATCTGAGGATAGACAGTAAGCTAGAAATATAGTTCACTAGAAAAAGACAAGGATCCTGTGAAGAATTCTAACTACAGTCAGAAAATATTAAGTGAATAAGTATCAAGAAAACTAGAAGAGAGGGTTGCCAAAGGAAGAGACAGTTTCAAGAACAAAATAGCAACAAAATGTGCAGTGATAAAAGTAGGCAAGACCAAGTCTTAAAACTATTAAGTTTGATGTTATGGAGATGATTAGGGAAGTTTAAAGAGAAATTTCAATACAGCAATAGTCATAAAAATATAAATTGAGGAATGAATAAGCATTAAGTAAGGGCACAACTGTATACTCTTCATTGAAGAATGTTACATAAGACAAATATAGATCTGTAGCTAGAAGGGAGGTTAAGATCCATTCCAATCTTCTAATGATTTTATCAGATTGTACTTTCATTAATTCTATTCTTTATCATCAATAATTTGGTTTTGAGGTAAACAATTGCCACACTGTAATATTACAAATGTGTTGTTGTTGTTCTGTTACTGTTGTTATTTCAGCCATGGTGCTTTGCTTGGAAAATGAATCCACTTCCCAAACCATTGATTGCACGCATTTAAGAGAACAATGCCTAAGTGATGCAGATGGATGTAAACATGCATGGAGAATAATGGAATATTCATGCAATGTTTCAGGTAAAACATTGCTTAAAAGACATTCAAGTGATTTCTTTTTACTGCTATAAAAGTAGGATTGGCTATTTCTGTCGCTATCTTGGGAACTACGTTAGCTTTGCTCTAAACCCCTTACTCAAACTTGATTCCAAGTGATTCACCTTCAACTGCCTATTTGTGAATGTGGTTACAGAGTCCTAATGCACCGTGGGCAGCTTTATGCAAGATGTCAATTTTTTTCAACTTATCTCATCATGTTATAATTACATGCATACTTGTCAGAAGTATGGCAAAAACTTTTCAAATATCTTTTTTGCTTATATGTTAATACCTCAATGATAAAATAGGAAAAATAACATTTGTGATGATCAAAAGCATTGTTATTTGTCTATTTGTATATAATATACGTTTTATATTTTTGCAACAGATATGCTATCTTCCATTCCAACTGTGTCAGGAACAATTTAAAATATATTTTTATTTTTAACTTATCTCACATTCCAAATATTTGAGGGGAGTCTCAAAGGGCAGAAAATATAAACATTAGAATCACTGTTACTTGTTTAGAAGAAAAAAAATACTAGATATTTCAATTGGTTGAATAAATATTGAATGGAGCATTATAATAGGACTCCATTTGCTAAAAATAGATACTGATGATACAGTGAGACATTGCCCTGATACCACCATCAAAAAATGTTTCAAAAAATTGTATTCTAACATAATTTATCATCCTGTGTAATGGATATTATAATACTATAATAAAAAACCTAATAACCCTTCTGGAATTTTCAGTAAGAAAAACTGAAAAGGGGAAATAACAATAGATTCTTTCATGTATCAGTTTATTCATTTCACAAAGTTTAAATTCTATACAGCTCCCAAGATGTAGAAGAAAATCCATTGGGTTAAAAGGGAGCAACCTATAGTTCTGATGGCCAACACTTACAATTTCCACCATCAAAATTCTGCCCATCCACGTGACCTCAAGGAACTGCATAAGATGCAGAGGAAGGGAGAGAGATTTCCTTCCCTTTCCTGCTCTTTAAAGGAGTACATGGGATGTTCATAATCCAAAGAAAATCATAGGTGTCTAATCCAACATTCTTATTACAGTTCAGGAAAATAATTTTAAAAGCATAATTTTCTCAAAGTAATGCAATAATTTTAAGATGAGTGTAGAAGACAACTAAAAATATTTGTTATTGGTTTTGATGATGAAGCTCCTTGTTACAGTTTATAAGGTAATTTAAGATATTTGCATTCAGTGTCGTGAATGATAACATTTACTTCAGTATACAAATAGCAAGTCATTTTCAGTGAATTGCAGTAATATTTGCATAATTATCCCATGCATGAAACTGAAATAGAAATATTCTCAAATACACAAATGAAGTGAATTCAAGTAGTTTTATTCAGAAAAATGAATAAAAGAAAATTGTTGGGTAGATGAATATGGCTTGTAAATTAAAGCAGAAAATGAAATATTGGTAATTATGAAAGATTCATTATTCAATAATATTTACTGAGTGCTTACTAAGCATCAGGAATACTTCATGTCTCATTGTAAATTTTGAGCCACCTGCATGTCTCTTATAATTTTAGATGATATAAAAAATAGATTATGACAAATAGATAATAAAATTAGCTAAAGTGACAAAATAGTGAAGATTATAGATCATTCTGATCATCTCATATAAGGACAGCCTTGATTACTACTGAAGAGTAGAAATTGGCATTCTATGTGGGGACAAAGTCATTTTAAAGTATAACAAGCTCTAATCTATTCTAGAAAGTAAGGACTGGGGAGAAAGACAGTAAAAATAGATTCTGTGTTTAAAAAGTCACTTTTGTGGACATCTTGCGGCAACACCAGAAATTCCTACTATAGTGAATTATTCAGATTAATATGTTAAAAGGATTTGTGGTAGGATGACATTCAGATTAATATCAAGTTATATGTTTGTGAAACCCAGGTAACCCCTGCAAGATGAAGGACTCATCAAACTGTAACCTCAGCATCCAGTCCTTGGTGGAAAACAATTTCCAATTTGAAGATTGTCTCTGCACTGATAACCTCTATTGTACTATTAACAAATTGCTTGGGGAACAATGCATGAATGAATCAGGTAACAATGCATGCAATATTTAAAGTCACGAAAAAGAAAAGTATAGTTTCAAAATTAACCACATCTATGAAATTTGACTATTTTTTGGTATTTTGATCAATTCTTTGCATAATTTAGTTTGTGTAATTTAAGGTTCAGTGAGCTGTAGATCTCAGTAAGTACCTAAAATATTTCTGTAGTTGCTAACCATGATTTCAAGCTTCATTCAATTATAATTCATTTGATTATAAATTCACTCACTCATTTCATATATTGGTATGTTTTTCTATGGCTTTGCACAAGACCTAAATGATAGAAGACAAATATTGGAGAAAGTCCAAAATATAACCATGTATCCAGAATTATATCTGCCTTGGATAGTAGCATTTAATGATTTAGTATATGTTTATTTACTGACTATTTGAGGTGCCAGGCTGACACTGAGGTAGTGGTAATCAAAGTACTCTGCACGTGTCCTTAAGGGGTCATAAAGATTTTCAAAGGGTTATGTGGGATGAAATAGTTCTAAAGTGATCAGTTTCTGGATCCCCAATGTCCCTATGAACTGTCTCTGAAACGTGTTCAGTTTGGGAATGCATGTGCTGTCATGGGATTCTTACCTCTTTCATAAGCAACCTTCTTCCATTTTATGAGAAATAGGTTTGCCTCTCATCTGTCATGAATGATCCCATTGTCCCACGTCTCAAATCATTCATGATAAGCTCACTGGACAATTTTCTGTTGTATGGTTTTGCTTTTTCCCAGAACTTGACACAAATGGAATGATATGTAGCCTTTTGAACCTGATTTTTGTTTGTTTGTTTGTTTAACATAATGCATTGGAAATTCACCAGTGTTTCATGTACAAGTTTGTTCTTTCTTTGAGTAGTATTCTATTGTATAAGTTATATCATACATTGGTTATCCATTCACCACTGAAAGTGATTTGCATTGTTTCTAGATTTTTAGAAATCATAAATAAAACTGCTATAAATACTCACAAGAGGGATCCCTGGGTGGCGCAGCGGTTTGGCGCCTGCCTTTGGCCCAGGGCGCCATCCTGGAGACCCGGGATCGAATCCCACGTGGGGCTCCCGGTGCATGGAGCCTGCTTCTCCCTCCGCCTGTGTTTCTGCCTCTCTCTCTCTCTCTCTCTCTCTCTCTCTGTGACTATCATAAATAAATAAAAAATTTTAAAAAAATACTCACAAGATTCATACACATACACATTTTTGTTTCACTTGGGTAAGGAATTGTTGAGACGTGTGGTAAAGTGTATGTTTAACTTTATGGAGAGCTTCCATATTATAGTCCAGATTTGATATAACCGTCAATATATAAAAGTTCCAGGTGTTTCATCTTCTCAGTGGCACTTGATTTTGTTTTTTTACTTTGTTTTGGGGCTATCCTAATATGTATTTAGTGATGTCACAATGTAGTTTTAACTTCCACTTAAATAATACAAATGTTGAACATATTTTCATGTGTTTATGTGTCATCTATACACTTTATTTAGTAAAACAGCTCTTCAAAATTTTGCCATTTTTAAACTTGAGTTTTGACTTTTACTGGGTTTTAAGAGTTGCTTCTCTGTACTGAATAGGGTTTATCAGAATATGTGTACTGTAAACAATATTTCCCTCTCTGTGTCTTTTACTTCCTTAGGAATATCTTTCAAAAAACAGAAGTTATTTGTTTTTTAAACTTTAATGATAATCAGTTTATCACTTTTTTTTCTTCTATGACTAATACCTTTGATGTTGCATCTAAGGAATTTTACCCAACCTCAAATCACAGAGATATTTCTCAATGGTCTAGAAATTATGTAGTTTAGGTTTTACATAAGGTCTATGATCCATTTTGAGTTAATTTTTGATTTTGTTACAAGCAATGGGTCAAATTCCTTTTTTTCCCCATAAGCATATCCAATTGTTCTACCACATTTGCTAAAGAGACTATCAGTTTCACCTTCCTCAAAAATCATTTGGGATGCTCTATTTCTAGGTTTTTTCATCTTGTTCCAAATAATCTATATTTCTGTACTTTGCCAATACTCTACAGTCTTACTTATTGTAGCTGTATGGGGTGTCCTATAATCTAGTAGAAGTCCTTTAACTTTGTTCCTTTTAAAAATTGTTTGGCTATTCTTTGACTTTCCACATAAATTTCACAATCAGCTTGTCAGTTCCATAGAAAAATCTAACATTTTGGGGGGCTTACATGGAAACTACAGATCAGTTTGGGTAGAATTGACAAATATGATATATCTCCCCATTTATTTAAGATTTCTTTGATTTCTTTTACTGATATTCTGTAGTTTTCAGTATATAATTCTTACATACATTGTGTTGAGATTTACACAAATATGCTTCATTTTTATGCTGTTGCAAATAGTAACTTATTTTATATTTTAATTTCCAATTGATTGTAGATAATCTATCAAAATAAAATTGATATTTTATATGAATCTTATATCCCATAACTTGCTCAGCTCACTCATTTTTATGTATCTTTTATTTTTGGAATCTATAGTATTGTCTACATAGATATAAATATTCATATCTGTGACTAGAGAGAGTTTTATTTCTCCCTTTCCAATCTGTATGCTTTTATTTCTTTCCCTTGCTCTATAGTTCTGGGTGGGACTTCCAGGATAATATGAAATGGGATTGGCCATCCTTGTCTCTTTACCTATCTTAAGAGAAGTGCAATTAGTTTTGCACCATAAAGAATCGTTTTTGCAGTAGGTTCTTTGTAGATTCCCTTTGTCCAGCTGAAGATAGATATTAAATTTTGCAAATGCCTTTTCTGCCTTTATTGAAATGATCATGTTTCACTTTTTTATTTGTTGAATTCTATTGTTGATTTTTGAATGTTGGTTCTAACCCTTCATGCTTAGGCTGTATCCTACTCAGTCATGATGTATTATTCATTTTAGATATTGCTTAATTCAATTTGCTAATATTTTGTTAAGGGTTTTTAATCTATGTTCATGAGGAACGATGAGATATTGTTCTCTTACAGTGTATTTGTCTGATTTTGTTGTCTGAATAATGCAGGTTTTTAAAATGAGTTGGGAAGTATTTCTTCCTGTTCTTTATTCTAGAACAGTACACGAAGAACTAATATTATTTCTTCCTTAAATGTTTGATTTAATTCACCAGTGAAGTTATCTGGTCCATTCTTCAATGGAAAGTTTTAAAATGTTCAATGTGTTTAATTGTTATAGTACTATTTTACTTACCTATTCCTTATTGAGTGAGTTTGGTAGTTTGTATCTTTCAGTGAATTTTCCCATTTGGTAGATTTATGTCGCATTTTTATTTTTAGGGTTTCCATTTTACTTTTCTTCTCCCCTCTCTCTCTCTGGTAATTGTTCCTAATATTCTAAATTGCCTTTTAAATGTCTGTTGGAGTTGTACAGTTGTTCTCTTTCATTCAGATATTGACAAACTTGTATCCTCCTCTCTCTGTCTCTCTCTGTCTCTGTCTCTCAATTTTGTTCTTCATTATTTTTAGTTATTGTGTTTGATTTTATTTGAAGTTGCTCTTCATTGTCTGGTTTCTTAAGATAAAGGCTTATATTATTGACTTGAGATTTTTTCTTTCCTCCTAAAAACATTTCATTATATAAATTTCCTTCCAAGTGATGTTTTAGTTACATCCACAAATTTTAGTATGTTGTATTTTCATTTTTATTCAGCTCAAAATATTTTCTCATTCCCCTTGTGACGTCCTCTTTGATTCATGGTTTACTTATAATACTGTTGTTTAATTTCCAAATATTTGAGGATTTCCAAGATACCTTTGTTATTTACTTTTAGTTCAATTCTTAATTAAAATACTAAGTGCTAAATATCACCTGTACAATATGATACATGCTAGATGATACACACACAATCACAAAGTACTTGAAGTTATAGAGGAAGGAAGAGTGGTGACTCAGAAGGTTTCACAGAAGAAATGACAGACTTGGGATTTTAGGGTGAATTGGGTTCAATAGAGAGACAAAATGGATGTTCTAAAGAGAGGAAATAGAACGAAGCAGAGAGCATTCAAGGAGCAACAAATCCTTTGTTAAGCTGGTGTGTAGAACAGAGCAGTATTAGGAGATGATGCTGGAAAGAAACCAGATGTTAAGGAGGAAAGCTGAACTTACGGGTCTTTCTAAAGGGATTAGACTTCAAACTGTTATTGCAAGGGGCTCTTGAGGCATTTTAAACAGAAGAATGCAGAATCAGCTTTTTCAAAGGGTATCACTGGCAGGAGTGCAAAGGACAGAATGGAGGGGAGGGAAAGATGCAGGCCAGGAATATCAATTAAAAAGCCATTGAAATAATTTGGGAGAGAGGTGATACATGCCTAAACTAACACAGTAGTGCTAAGGACTATGAGGAGAAAGCAGAAGTAAGATATTTTATTAATTATAATTGATAGGAATTGGTGACAGTTGGATATGAGGAGTATGAAATGTATGAAGCATGTTATACAAGTTGCTGGCTTGGGACAGGATACTGTGATATACTGAGATAGGGAAGAAACAATAAAGTACAGGATTGGGGACAGAAGTGATGAGTTATATTTTGGAGACATTGCATCTGTGGAAAGCTTTGGAACATTCACGTTAGGAATGTTAGTATTTTGTTTTAAGTTTTACATGATACAAATAATTTCAAAAGAGAAATGAAGGAATGTGGGTCATCTAGCTTGCATTTGGAAACCTGCATTTTGCACTAAAGGGAGTAATCTAAAATAGACATACAGGTTTTGGAGTTAAAAGTTTCTAAGAAGCAGATAAAACCATGAAGGAAAATAGGATTGGTCTGAAAAGGCTATCAAATGAGGATATAAAGATTTTGATAACAACATTTATGATCTAGTTGAAGAAAAAAAGATTTCAAAGACAGGAAAAGAAAATATAGAAAGAGTTTTTGAAGTCAATGAAAGGGACACAGAGAAAATAGTTAGGAATTACAAATGCTGAAAAGTCACCAAAAAAGAATAGAGCCCAAACTAATCACAGGAGTTAACTAATTAACAGGTCTTTACTAGTTTTGTTTGAAGTAGGAGGAAATGAAAGCATATTGAAATGCTAAAAATATTTATTGACTTATGTTTCATGATGATGATGGCAAGACAATTTATATCTTTCTAGCCATTTTTAATCATAACAAGTTTTGACGAAATGTAGTTACCAGTCAACAGGTCCATACAAGTTAGACTGAAATCAGTTCAACTTTATTACTCTATTTGTAGAAGAATCAGCTCTGTCTTTACATTTGGCTGGACAGTCAAATATCACACAATGGATCCATCAGAAAGACACATCATTAATGGTTGGAAAAAAGAGCGACTGTGTCATAGCAGCACATATATGCCAACAAATGGAACATTGTACTCTGTTGTACGAAAATTTTAAGAAAACCTGTGGAAAGGAATCAGAAAAATGCAAGACCCTTGATGGAGGCTACCTGTGTGCAGCATTAAGAGAAAGTCTGAAAGAAACGATATTGTGGAATTGTCATTGCAATGACCCTTCAAAAGGAGAATGTGTTGAAATTTGGAGAAGTTTGTTTGAAGACATTTGTATACAGGATGCTCAGATGAATCAAGTTCCGGCTGTCAGTGATAACCACAAAGATGGATTCAAACAGGACATTTTTTCAGGTTGGTATTCTAAAGAAGGATTTAGGAACATTAAGTATATAATCATAACTATGAATTAACCAAAGAATATTTAAGTTCTGATTCCTACTTTGTCATTCCTGCCTGTTTCTCCTAGAAAATTAAGAATAAAAAATTAATGCCATGACTATGTCCAAAAAGGATTACAAAGAGGCAAAAGAGCCAAATGCTAAAATGTTTTAGAATAATGTCAATTGTATGCATTCATTCTCTCATTAAACAAATATTTCTGGGACATTTACAATGTACCAGGTCCTATGCAGCAGGATTTAAAAAAAAAAATGGATAACAAAGCAAAACCAAAAATCACCTGTCCTTCATTCAAGGAGCTTGTTGTTTAGATGATTTAAAAAATTGAAAAAATAGATAAAATGTGGTTAAATGCTGGTTATTTATTTAATAGGTATTTCTTTTGAGTCCTTACCATGTCTTAGTCCATGTGCTCAGACCTGGAGGAAAAGTAGTAAACAAAACAACCAGAAACCATTGCTCTCGAGGAGTTTGCATTCTGTATTGAGGGCATCTTGAATCACCTTCCAAGGCAACAGAATCTGAGACAGAGGTTTGCAGACAAAAGTTTTTTTGGGCTGGGGGGTTTAAGAACAAAAGTTAGAAGGAACTGAAGGGAATAGGATTAGGTAGAGGGAGAAGCTGAAATTCAGTGCAGCTGCCACAGCAAACTTAGTTTATCCCACAGGAAGTTTGGACCTGGATTGGCCATTGAGGCAAGGGACCTGATCCTTGAACCCCTCCTATGGGCTAGAGCTTGTATATGAGCTGTTCCCTGGGAAAGTCTGTAACTTTGCTTGTGGCAACTTTCTTTGAATGAGGGCAATGCCTAGAAAAGGACGGTTGTGAGTCATCACCCAGCCATACTTTCAGCCCCTGGGGAAAGGAGAGCCTGAGTCACCAAAGGAGGTGTCTTAGTAGTGGGTCATAGCATCCAACGTGGGGACAAAGAGAAAATTAACAGGACAAATGACTTAAGATAGATATTTTAAACAGTATAAATGCTAAGGAGAAAACTGAAGCAGAGGGGAAAAAATGAGATATGAGTGAGTGATTTTTAATTTTAATAGAATGACCACACAGTTGTATCCTTAAGTTAATGTTTAAGCAAAGATTTAAAAAGTTAAGAGAATGAGCCCTGTAGATATTTGGGGAGAGAATAGTTAAGGCAAAATAAACAGAGAGTTAGACACCCTCAATTGGAAATGTGTCTGGAGGTTTGCAGAAGGGCTAAGGGGAGACACATAGGGAGAGGAAAGAATATGGGAGAGAGGTGTGGGAGGTGAGATCAGAAATAAAACAGGGGCAAGATCAGGTGGGGCCTCCTTCTAGGTCATTTCTAGGTCATTGGCTCTTTTCCTGAGTGATACAGGAAAGTATTGAAGAATTTTCACTAAAAGATTATCATGATCTGATTTCTATCTTTAAAAGGATAATTCTGGTTTTTATGTTGATCATTGACTGAAGAGAAGCAAAGGCTCCAATAGGAAGACCAAGTAGGAGGCTTTTATAATGACACAGATTAAAAAATGGTAGATGATGGACCCATGTGGGAAGTTGTCAGATTCTGGATATATTTTGATAGAAGTAAATCATATGGAGGTGTAAGAAAAAAAAGGAAATGAAGGTTGATTCCGAGGTTTCTGTCCTCAATTATTAGAAGGATTAGAAGGATGTGTCTCATTATTTTCGTTAACTGCTATGGAAACAGCCACAGGAAGGAGAGACTTCAGTGAGCAACAGAGAAGTCACAGGTTGGTTTGGGATGTAGCTGAAATGTTTATTAGATATCCAAGTAAATGTATCAAATCAGGCAGCCCCAGTATGGCACTGATGTCTAAATTCTATGTATGACACAACAAAGTGAGATCTGGGCAAGAGGGCTTCATTCACTTATAGATGATAAATAAGTCCATGGCCTAGATGAGGTCAACAAAGAAATGCATGCTGTCTTGGACCTGTTTGGTAGCAAGGTGGGAAAATATCAGATTCTGGATATATTTTGACATTAGTGGATGAATAAGAAGGAATGGTATGTATGTTTTTATGTATATGATCTTCTATCTCAGATGTAGATCTGATTGGTACAATCTTTTATTTATTCCTGTGACATATTGCCCTTCAGCTGCTTTTCAGGAATTAAGCTACAGTTTAAAATATCTTCCTGGAAGAATGTGTCTATACATATGTATGTACCATATGAAATTAGAATTTAATGTGCATAGAATTATATGAAATTACTCATAACATATAAAATAGTACACATCCAAGATAGGGTTTATTTTCCCATGCTAAAATAAATATTTTGTTGTGTTTATGATAATTACCCACATGGTGAATATATTAGTCTTCTTGGGCTGCCATAACAAAATACCACAGCTTGAGTGGTTTCAACAACAGAAATGTATCTCCTCACAGTTCTGAGGCTGTGACTTCCAGATCAAGGTCCAGCAGGGTTGGTTTCTGGTAAGAGTTGTCTTTCCTGGCTTGTGGACTTCCTGGTTTCTTTCTGTGTTCTCAGATGACCTTTCTTTGGTGTTTGAGTGTATGAAGAGAGAAGAGGAACTAAGCTCTCTGTGCCTCTTCTCCTAAAATGATAATCCTGTCAGATTAAGGCCCTACTCTTATAACCTCATTTAACCTGAATAACTTCAGAGACACCATTTTTAATACATCACACAGCAGGTTACAGGGCTTCCACATGTGAATTTTGGAGGGACATATGAAAATTCAGTATGCACATTCAGTGTTTGTTTCAATGATAGATTCTTGAATATATTTAGTCAATGGCATGGCCATACCAATCAGTCCCAAAGCAGAGATACTAATCTATAATAGAGGTCTAGCCTAGACTTTTGTAGCTGTTACAAAAGCTGTATGCCTCTCTGAGATTTGCTTGTGGGGTTTCACTCAATATGAGATAGTCAGAAGAATGAACATCTCAGATTTCCTCAGAGACACAGGAGGGTAGATTTAGAAACACTGTGATTCTTCAGCTGAGCCATTATGGATATAAAAGTGAGAAACCATGTATAGTGAGAACAGATGGAACAATGCAGGGAGTCTGGCAAGACTGACACAGTTGGGAGTAAAAAAGAATTTTCTTGTGATTGTACCTTCTTTTTAGTGCAGTGGATGGGCAGGCAGGGAATTTGGATAGGCAGTTCAGAGGCAAAGTGAATCAGGAAGTCACAACAGAAGTCAATCTTAATAGCCAATGGCAACAATTCAGCTTTAATTTTAAAATGCAGGTTTGATCAGACTATTCCCCTATCACTTTATGCATACGCTTATTAGCACCCCTTATATTTTGTTTGGATTTTGTTTATATTTCTATATTCCATGCCAGGCTGTGGATGCTCCGTGACAGGGACTATACATTTATATTTTCAGTATGGAAACTGGTACATAGTAGTGATTCAACCAATGCTTCTTGAATGAAAGAGTTTGGAAGTAGCTGGGCAGTGAGTTCACTTCCATCAATGCAATTCTCTAGTTCTCTGATTATAATTCCTAGGAACTCTAAAAGACTAAAATAATCAGAGGTAGAAATCATCTTTAATTTCCATTTCCATTTAATTAAGAGCCTACCGGGAAGGGTTTTTTCAATTCAGACAATATTCCTTCTGTTCTTTCTCCCCAGACAGATTCTTTGTTTACTTCAGTACACATGGCCTGGTCGTTAGCATTTGTTTAAATCTTAGAGTAACTAAATCCTCAGAGCAGGGCTGTTTAACTCACTGGAATGATATTTGGAGTGGGTGTGGGGGGTATTTTTCTTCATCTGCATGTCACTAATTTTGAGTATCAAGGGTTAAGTAAGTATTACATGAGCTACAATGTATTTTTGCTTGATCATTCATTTCTAAATGTGACCCACATTTTTCTACTAAGTTTAAAAAATTGTTCACTAATGAATTAGTCTCTTTGTTTTCCTTCCAGATAACATGAAAGAGGATAATCAATCCAAGTGGAATCTAACTACCCTACCCTATCATGGTAATGTTTATATTTATAATTTTCATTTGCATTGTAAATACTAGACAATATGATTTAAAACATAGTTACTCGCTTTCCTAAAGATATGCCAATACAAAATAAATTGTGTGGCTCTTAATTTAGTCTAATATCTCAAAATGCAACAAAATTACTGTATTTTTTCCATTCATGTATCAAAGCAATTAATTGTTTTGCCCACCTGTCAACTATTTACAGTTATACTGAGGAATGAAAACTTTACATTTAAAACCAAACTTTAGATCTTGGTTAAATTTCACAAGTATTTTGATCACATAAATTAAGTGCTTGAGGCTAATTTTGTATATATGCATTTGGTGGCAGGGGAAAGGGAAAGCACTCACATGTATCCATGTTTTCCAAAATGTCAACATCTTTATGTGCTATTATAATAACTGCAACTAATAACTGCAACTGCTATTATAATAGTAATAACTGCAACTATGTGGAAACTTTAGTCAAGATTTTTACCCAAAATAAAAAATGCAACGAACAAAAATCATTTTGATTTGAGCCCATGAACTCACCATAAGCTTTATACTTCAAATGTAATTTCTGAAGATTTATTATTTACATTTGAGAGACTTGGACTCAAAAATTTTTTTCCCACTCAGTTTTGGCCCTATATGTTTCCTATCATATCTAGATCACAATATGTATCCAGCATAAATGAAAGATGATACAAATAGCCCACTACTCAGGCCTCAGTAAATTCATATTAACTCTTAAAAAAAAAAAAGTAAGATTAGCCCCAAATAGCACATTGGTAAATCATTGTGTTTTGCTCACAGACATTTCACAGCATTTTGCAGATTCTGTATGTACAGATTTGTGTTTACTTTTCCACAAACTGGACATATCCTTGTTTTTAGGAATCAAAGGGATCCAGTCCTGTTTGGAAGTGGCAGAGGCGTGTGTAGGGGATGTGGTCTGTAACACACAGTTGGCCGCTTACCTTAAAGCTTGCTCAGCAAATGGAAATCTGTGTGATGTGAAACACTGCCAAGCAGCCATACGGTTCTTCTATCAAAATATGCCTTTTAACATTGCCCAGATGTTGGCTTTTTGTGACTGTGCTCCATCTGATATACCTTGTCAGCAGTCCAAAGAAGCTCTTCACAGCAAGCCATGTGCGGTGAACGTCGTTCCACCCCCTTCTTGCCTCGATGTAATTCACAGCTGCCGAAATGATGAATTATGCAGGTGAGTAAAAACACGCATACCTTAGTTTCTTATTTCGGCACCTTATTTGTTACAGTCCAGTCCTAACACTTGATCTCATTACATTAGCTAGAGTTCCCACCCTCATCCAACATGATGTAAACAAAGCCAGACAACTCATATTTTTGAATATGCAGTACATGTGTAGTATCCTTTTTGAAATTCAAATGCAGAACAGGTTTTTGGAATAAGCGAATTCAATGTGTCAGGATTTGGTAGCCATGAAACAGCATCATTAAAATTATATATTCAAGTTAGGCTAATGAATTAGTAAATAGACCTGACTGGCATGTCAGTTTAATTTGTTTTTTTGGTATGATTACCTCAGGCTGTTAAATATCAGAGAGCTTTGATAAGGCAGCTCTTCAAACTTCAAATTGAACCTTTCTCTCATAGGCTGGAGATCCGGAAGGAGAAGGTAACTTGAGTCCATCTCAGCCCACATGTATGCCATTATGTCAGAAATATACCCATTTTCTTCTTCCCAACCTCATGCACTTGATTTTCAGGGGAGCAATGTTAGTCATTTATTTTTCATTCAAATAAATAATTATCCACCTATTACTCTCTAGGTACCAGTGCACACAAGACAAGAATGCTTGC
Organism: Vulpes vulpes; assembly: GCF_048418805.1. Taxonomy (NCBI): domain Eukaryota; kingdom Metazoa; phylum Chordata; class Mammalia; order Carnivora; family Canidae; genus Vulpes; species Vulpes vulpes. The sequence goes on from NC_132780.1 coordinate 151,456,467, forward strand.
CCTGGGGTCTAGTGGTGGGAGAAAGATAATAAATAAGTGAAATGTATATTATAAGGTAATGAGTGTTGTGGAGATTAACATGCAAAGGGAGAGAATTGAGTAAGTGGCATTGTGAAGGGGCAGAAAGAGTTGCAATGTGAACACAGTGGTCCCAGTAGGGAGCTTTCCACCAGATTTAAAGAAGTAGGAGAATGAGTCTCTCTCAGTATGCATTTGAAAAAAGAAATACTAAACAAGTTAGCCAGTGGTGAGGAAGAAATAGGACCTGTTCAAAAAGCAATGAGGGTAGAGCCTACATGGAGGAAAGCAATAGGAGATGTAGTTAGACATTTAACTGGAATGGGGGGCAAGTAGGCCTCAGTCATATAGGACCTAGAGGGACACTAAGGACTTGGGTTTTTACTCCCAGTAAAATGAAAGGTTTCTGGAGGATCTTGAGCAGAGGTATGAATGATCTGGCTCACTTATTAAAACTTCCACTCTTGTTGCTAGTTGAGACTAGACTGAAACTTGCAGGTAATTACTCTTGGGAACTCTAATTCAACACTGGCTTTTTCTTTTCCTCACTACAGTCTTCATTAACACATTTCCTTGTATATTCAAGATGTATTTATCTTTTGTCTAGTAAGAAATCCACAGTTAAGTGGGTCTCTTTGGAGGAGTAAGAAAAATGCAGGAAAAAGTGAGAATACTGAATAAATCTGATGAATAAAAATGATTTGTATCATTGATGTTACCATATTAAAGGAGCTTTATTTAAACAACCAGGATTAAATCATATAATTTATGGATTCATCTTTTGCTTCTTTTTGGAATAATTCTTCATATCAATTTGCCCAGTGCCTTTAATCAGGAATTGTTTTGTTTAATTTCATTTAAATAAATAAAACTTCATAAATAGCAAATCATTTAAAATTAAAAATAAGCATTTAATGTGGAAGAGTAGCCTAGTGTGTGATAGCTCAGAGCAAAGATTATCACATTCATCACTTTGCTTCGACATTGACAAATGAGCTGAAAGGTTTAATATCAACTGCCTGAAGGGTCTGATTCTTGGTAAACATCTTTTAGCTTTTTAACTATATCCATTATTTTACTCTGCCATTCCAACTTTCAGAGTAGCTCCAGATCTTATAAATATTTGTTGAAAAGGACAACTGCTTTCCTACAACATACATTCTGTAAGATAATGGGTAAAGATCTAAGCAGAGTGCTAGAACATCGATGTATTTTTTGTTTTAACTTATCACATAGAATGCCAAAGCTCTTAAGAAAGTCTTCTTTGAGGACCTATTTTACAAAAGTTTATCAGTTATTTTGAGGCTTATTAATTATATCTCTCGAGTGATAATAAAATTAATAATAAAAATGTTTTATGATACGGTTTAGATTTTTCAAACTCATATCTCAAAAGTCCTTATTTTGTGAAATATTGTATTTCATTGATTCTAAGATGAAATTTTTAAAACATTTTAATATCCCTAATAGCTTTGGAGTGCATCTTAAGCTCAATGACAAGAACATACTTATGAAATTAAAACAATAATTTAATTTCTAACAAGTTATTTTAGTTATAACAAGATAATGATATTTCCTGTAATCAATGAAATAGGATGAAAACATTTGATTACACTATTTTTATTATATCACAAATAGAATATTTACATCTGTCAATCATCTATCTACAGTAACAATGAAAACTAGTGATATTTTAACCAGCCAGGAAAATTTTGTTAAAGCAATCCCTGTAAAAATACCAGAAGTCTCCATGAATGGGGAGCTGCATAGCTTTACCTGATTCCAGTGCCAAGACCATAGGAATACTGCCTTATCATCTTTAACTTATTTGCATTCAACTTTTGGAACATCATATATCTAAACTTTCCTATGAAATTAAGTATTTTAATGGCAAGTGATGAATCTGCTGTTAGAGTCCTCAAGAAGCCCCATGATGGATTCTGAAGCACACACTCCTGAATTAAACTCATCTTGGTGTCAACACCTTCTAAGATTGATTTGTACAAAGTTGGTAATTTTTTTCCATAAAGGCTCCTCGGTTTAACCACTTCTCCAAAATGTTTGGTGCACGGTCTGCAAAACCAGAGGCATTTAAAGATGGCATCTTGTTTCCCTCCACCTTTGAGTATCTTGCAATTAATTTTTATAATTTTTAATGTACATATACATGTCTCTTCTTGTGTAATTTCTGTCTTTCATGGATTAATTCAGAGAGTAAGAACTATGTACTTTAGATTGCTTTTCACTGTGTGCAAATAGTCCCTTAATGAATATTTTATAGAGGTGATGGAAATATTATGCAATATTAGCAGTCAAGGTAAAAAGACAAATCCTGTCATTTTTCTCAGGTGAATTTTGCCTTAGGGAGACTTTTAGCATTTATATTAACTTATTATTAATGTAATTCAGATGGAAAAAATCCAAATGACAAACTGAAGAAGCATCTTCAGTAAGGATGGTTAAGCCCTTCATCTGCTACCTTTTTTTTGCTGAAAAGTCTGTATGTGTGGAGAGGAGAGCATTTGGGTCTTAAAATAAAACTTATGTTCCTGTTCCAGATTCTTCAATACATTATAGGTTTTGAAACTCCTTTATTTATTTGGAAAGGCCAAAGAAGGCAATATTTCATTTTTCAATCAATTCTGTCTAATATTTTTCAATCAATTCTGTCTAATATAGATGTATACTGAGAGATGAGATGTTTTGCAAATTATAAATGTTTAGGTGCTTACAGAAAATTATAATACATTATATTTTCATATGTATGAACTCAAGAAAGTAGTGAAAAAAAGTATTTGCTTAAATAAATTCTACTTACTTTTTAAAAGCAAAACCCCATAATGTATACAATATTTTAAGTACCATGGAATACTTAAAAATCTGATGATTTATTAGGTCATATATCTTTGTGCAGAAATTATACCAACCACATTCTTTACATTTTGCAATGTAACTGGAAATCAATAGATAAGATGAAAACAAAATAATTCCATTTAAAAAAAACTACTTTTAAATAATTGTTTGGACAAAAAATATAGAAAATTGCAGAATATCAAGAAAATAAAGATAATGAAACATTATACATCAGAATCTTTAAACCTGAAACAGAATTTCTATCATATAAAGTTTTTGGGCGTATTTAAATCTTTTTTCAAATCATGTAGATAATGTGTACTAATTTCATATTTTTTTTATTTAAAAAAATATCCTTTAATTCAGCATTTATGCAGAATTTCACAACTAATTTTCTGAATGAAATAACTTCCATGATTAGATAACTCACACAACTTAACTGTAGCAAAATACATATTTAAAAATGAATAAATGGCACCTAGGTCCAGATTTATTCTCTATCAACTCCTAAATGATGATCCATATTGTCAATACTTCTATTTACATGATATTTTCTATATAACCTTCAATTGCATTAAAGGAACATATTTGTTCTTTTGGCTCAAAATATTTGTAGGATTTTCTTAAATATAAGTTTTAATAGATACTAATTAATTTTTTCCATGATGTTAAAAAGTTGATTCCTTTAAGGTTACTTAAAATATGAGATTATTAAAAATAATAGTTCTGGATTTAAAAAGAGTAGCATGTGGACAAATACGCTCAAGATAAATGTCTATTTACTCAGAGAGTTTTCATGCTTATTTGATGATGATCTATTCAAGAAAGGGTAAGAAGTAATTTTGGGTGATAAATATTAAGTAGAAAGATTAATATCCTTGGTTCCACTGGGAATATCTTCTTTCTTTGAAAGCTTTGAAAATGAATTATTATACATTATTCAGACTTTCATTCAAAGCTAGTACAACACAAATACATAGAAACTTTATGAATTGATGTGGTTCTAATGGATTATCTCAGTCATTAAATAAACTAATTTTTGCTTTAAATTAACTCTTGCTTCCAGAGAAGCTAAAAGAATTTTGTAAATTCTAATTAGTCTGCTCAGAAATATTGAGAAAGTACACAGTACCTCCCAATCTGTGGGAGAACAGGGGCTGGAAAGGTCTAGAGTCTTGTATGAAATCACTCTATGAAACTGTGGCCAAATGCTAGCCAGAAAAGCACACTCTGCTTCAAAAATATTGCTAATAATTCTACCATATACTTTATATTGCAAATCATCACCCATTGAAATAAAATTAGTAGTGAAAGATCATTCATCCGGGAAATCCTAAACTTAGCCTCTGTCTTTCATCACAAAAGGAAAATAATTCACGAGGTTTCTCTACTTTTACAGTCTCTATCAGGATGCTTGTATGTACTAATTTTGTTTTCAGCTATGTATTGATGTTTAAGGCTTTTTTGTCAGATGCCAGACTTTCATTAGGTGAGGCAGTACCACATGTTATTGTGAGATAATATTATCCAGACTAATTCCATTTCTTGATTCTTTCTAGGAGGCGCTATAGAACATTTCAGTCAAAATGCTGGCAGCATATGATTAGAAAGTGCCATGAAGATGAGCTCTGCATCAGTACCTTAAGCCAGCAGGACCTCACTTGCTCGGGAAGTGATGACTGCAAAGCAGCTTACATTGGTACTTTTGGGACAGTCCTTCAAGTACAGTGCACCTGTAGGACCACTACACAAAGTGAAGAATCTTTGTGCAAGATTTTCCAACATATCCTTCATGGAAGATCATGCTTTGGTGAGTTATATATATTCAGTAAATGATACACAGGTTTTTTTTTTGTTTTTGTCTATGCAGCACAAAGTAGTAATCCAGCATAGAAAATTTAACAAAGAAAACCTTATGTTTGCTACTCCATTTTAAAATATATTTTCTTATTATGTTTTATGTATTTGCTATTTTACTCATTCATATGCTAGTAGTATATGTTTTTTTAATGTCTATGATTGGTCACTTCTAGGTAGCATTTACTGATTTCAATATCAACAGCATGAAAGGTTTATCCTACCAGATAACTAAATATGTCAGTTGTCTATTGTGAATAACAAACAACCCCAAAATGTAGTGGCTTAAAATAACCATTTATTGGCTCATTCTGCACAATGGGCTTAGCTTAATTGGGTGGTTCTTCTGATGATCTTACTTGGGGGCCACTCAAGTCTACTGTCATTGAGTGACTCAGCTGAGGCCAGATGGTCCAAAATGGTGTTTAACAAGCACTATTTGTTGGGATGCATGAGTCTCCTCCACATGTCCTCTCTAGTGGTTGACCCTGGACTCTTACATGGTGACAGCAGAATTTCTAGTAGCTAAGCCCCAAAGTGCATGTACTTACCAATTGTCTATGTCTGTCACATTTGCTAATGTCTCTTTGGACAGAGAAAGTCCCATAGCAAGACCCAGAATTACTGTGAGAGGAAATTATACAAGGATGTATATATTTAAGGTTGGATTCATTGGGGAGATCATTAATTTAATAGTTTACCAGTATGGGTATCCCAACCTTTGTAAAACATTTACTCTTGGATTTAGCTTTTCTAATCTTAGTCTTTAACATGTCTGCTGATTTCTCTGTAATGAAAGGATGGAAACACATTCCCTAAAGGTATACTTTACTCAATTTTAAGGATGAAAAAACAGATTTAGGAATTTAACTAATTTATCCAGAGTATCGGAATGAGCAAGTGGTTGATAGGGATATGTGGATAAATCTTAGAAAAAAAAAAGATCTAAGGATGTGATCACATACTAATTCAGGACTTCTCTGTCATCCATCTTCAGTTAGTTCTTAGAACCATCCATGTCTTAAAATGCCCCCATGCCTCTTGGCTCCTCATTGTAACCATGGAAACTGTAAATACCATTTCCAGGAGAAAATAACAGATGTTTACTGTTTCACTGCAAACCAGATCTTTATACTTAATTATAAAGTGGACAGATATAGATATGTATATGTCTATACCATACCCATTTAACAATATATAGATACACACATTTTTAAATGTTTTACTTTTCTTAGATACATTAACTAATGTGATCAAAATTGTTATTTGTTGTGTATTAGGTAATAGATATACAACTCAGAGTATATGGTTTTAATTCCAACAGAGGTCTCTGTGGAATTTCTATAATTTTTATAGTTAACACTATTTCAAATCAAATTTCATATTTCAATTGAAATCATGATAGAAAGTGGAAAATTGTAGCATTACATGTGTTGACTGATATTTTGTAAATAATCTTCCTCTCTGATTAATATTAGGTGGCTAATTCTATTAGAACTAAGGGTGCTTATAATGAATGGCTCATAGCATTACAGAACGAAATACCAAATAAAATAATTTAAATCAACAGAAATACATAGAGTTATATTATCATGGTAATTTATAAGTGGGTTTCTCCATAGTAAATGAAATCCAGGGGAAAAAAAATGCAGATCCTACAAGTCAATGAAAATTTAATTACTAAAAATGCCAGTCCTGGTAATCTAATTCTAATTCTGGGCCTGATTTCCTCCCATGTATTTTTAATCATTGTTACATTTTATTTGCATTGTGTTTAGTTGCTATAACGTGTGTACTATATAATGTTTTGGAAAAATGAAAATTCAAAACCCTTTCGCTTTCTTCACTCCCCTAGTCAGACTAAACTTTGTGAGATTTCCTTTTCAAACATTACCTACTAAAAGTAGGAGTTTCGGGTGATGGGTTTGTAGAATGAAAGGAATTTTTTTTTTTTGAATGAAAGGAAATTTTTTTTTTTTGAATGAAAGGAAATTTTGAGGCCTTCTGCCACAGTTCTTGAATTAATAGGAACAGTTTCAAACCAAAACAAAAACTAAGTCCTTAGGCCTGGCTAGTTCTAACAAACCCTTATCCCCTGCTCCATGTACTTGAGAAGAAGTGCAATGACAGTTCTGAATAAACCATTTGTCTAACTCTGTAACCTGACTTCTCACAGCACTGTGGCATGCTCATACATTATCAAAATGCTCATCATCAGTGCAGCTCATTTCCAAAGCTCTTGAACTTCTGCTCCCTGTGCTTGAAAGGAACAAAAGGGAGTAGGGCTGAGAAGGGAGTTATGGAAGATTTTCAGTTTGTCACCTTTGTTTGTCTTAGAAGCATTATTTTTCAAACTCATTTGACTCTACACCACAGAAAGCAATGCATGTTACATTAGCTTTTTTATGCAAAATATCTTCTATTAAAAAAATACATAGTATTATTCTATTCCACTAATTTTTTTCAATGCTGACTCCCACCCACTAAAATGACTTCACTACTAGCTAAGGGTTGGTCACTGAAGTTTGAAAAACTTTCTTGGAGCATAAATTCATCTGGAAAGAATCTGAATTGATACATTCAAGCCAGTCTTATAATAATTACAAATAATTATAAAGTAGCCAGCATTTATTGAATGCTTATTTTTGGTCACATTTTTTCATCTAATTTTTAACAATTTAATGAGCTAGATACTATTATCCTCCCCGTTTCATACATGAGGGAAAGGAAGCTAAGAGATGAAATGTCTTCCTCAGTGTTCTACACACAGGGTGCACGTGGTAGACTCAGGATCCAAACCCCCCCTGGCTGACTGGGAGCTTGCTATGTTCTCCTGCCTGTGAAATGGTAAAGACAACAAGCTAGTGTCTGTTGAGCGTGCCCCAAAGCCCTCTTGCAGAAACTTCTTAGTTCTGATATGAGAACCAAGCTTTGAAAACATGCCAAAGAGCCCACCTCTGTTCCTGCATTCAGGACCAGATTTAGGCAAATGAGCATCCTGAACAAATTAGATATTTGACCACTAACTTTCTCTTAACTCCTCATCTCTGGATCCATACAGACTTCCTTTTCTCTGATATCTTGCTGCACAGAGCAAATTTGTGGCAGTTAAAGCTGAGAGAGAGGTGGGAAAAAAGCAAAAGAGAGGACCTGGATAAGACAGAGTCCTACAAATGTGGAAAGAATTAAAGGAGTGAGCACTATTGTGTTTCCTTGTTATGTTGAAGGCTTCAGTCTGCAAGTGTGGGTGTACCTGGCTCTGACAGGAATGTTCTTTTTGGCCTTGTTCAAAATTGTCTTTTTTAATGTCAACTGTAGTCATCTTAAAGAGATTTGGACACATCACTATTCTGCCTCTAAAGACTCAGTTTTGCTTTTTTTTTTTTAAGATTGATTTTTTTAAAAATAAAAATAATGCACGACTACCTTTCTCTGTTAAATCTGACAGGGAATGGACAGCATAGCAATACAGATAAAATACAAGGTTAAACAAAATGTAAAGAATACAAAAATAAAAAATAAATTCTTCCCCCAATCCCATTCTTTTGAGAAAATCAAAGTTAAGAAAGTTGGTGCACATTCCTTTGAAACTTTTTTTTCCTTGTAATACATACATAACTCAAATACCTTGTATGCACCCAAATAGATGCTTGCCTCACACTGACACACACATACATACATATTTCTTTAATGGAATGAAACTCTACATACTGCCTTATAACTTAAAAATATGGAGTGGGCCTATTTGTGAGTGCATACATATTCATGCTTTATTTCTTTAAAGGTTGCAGAGTATCCCATGGTGTATGTGCACATGCATGCATATGTTTATGCCATAATTGATTTGATTTATAACTAATCTATTAATGTGGACCTTCAGGTTGGATATCATTGTTTATTATTATAGGCATTACTGCAATAATTGTTATTACACATTTTAGTTGGCATTTCAACAGAATACCTTTCAAACAGTGACCATAGGATTTTTATATTTTTAAATTTGGTAGAAACTGGGAAAAAAGCTTGTTCTGGTTACATTCTTAGAAAAAAATCTTAATGATTTAATTTGCATTTTTATTATAAGTGATGCTGAGCATTTGTTCAGTGGTTTGTTGGAAATATTCTATTTCTTTGACCTACTCATATCCTTTGCTGAAAACATCTGCCTTTTTTTAGTACCGGGAAGTGGAATTTTTGTTGTCTATATCAAAAGTTTATGTTGATAGTTGATATGTGAGAATTCACTAATCTGCATGCCTCTTACAATAATCCTGAGTTCATAGTCTCTTATGGCAAAGTGATGATCTGATATATTGTGGGCTTGGGCTCAGGTCTTGACTCTGCTATCTGGGTTATCTGGGTTATGTAAAGAAGGAAGATTTTTAATCATTTCCTGACTAGTCAACCATTCTTCAAGTGGATAATTTCCACTGCCATTTTAAAATACGTTTTTTAAGTGATTAATAGTTACCAAAGAAAATGTATAATACAAAACCAAAAACAGACTCTTAAAATATAGAGAACAAACTGGTGGTTGCCAGAGAGGAGCTGAGTGGGTAAAGTCAGTGAAGGGGACTAAAAGTACACTTATGGTGACGAGCATTGAATAACGTATAGAATTGTGAATCATTACATTGTACACCTGAAAGTAACATAACACTATGTTAATTATACCTGAAAATATATAAATCTATAAATAAAATATATGAATAGAAAATATATAAAAATAAAATTTGGGAAATATTTTAAAAAATACATGTATGAAAAATATATCTATCCTTCAGTTTAAGACATAAACATTACCATTATTTTAAATTAAAAAAAAAAGATTCTTAAAATTTATTTGAGAGCAAGACAGCATGAGCAAGCTTCGGGAGGAGCAGCGGGAAGACAATAAGCAGACCTGTGCTGAGCACAGAGCCTGACGTGAAGTTTGGTCCCCAAATCTTGAGAACATGGCCTGATCTGAAATCAGGAGTTGGATGCTTAATCGAATGAGCCACCCAGATGTCCCTATTTTTTAAGTTTCTTGAAGTTCTACTTCATATCACATCCTTTCTCCCTGAACTCAGAGGTAACAAACTGCACACCTATACACATATGCATGATGCATTACAAAAATACACATGTATGGTATTGTCTAGGACAGTGGTTCTTAATATTTACTGAAGATGAGAATCACCAAGAGATTAAAAATTCTGAGGTCCAGTAAACTAATAAAATTACATTATGTGAAAGCAGGAAATGGGTGTCAGTAGGGTTAATCTCATGGGCACGTGGTCAGTGTAGTCACATGGGGCCTGTGCTTAGGAGGATCCTGAGCTTGGTGCTTCATGTTCTGCATATATCATCTTGAAGTTTTTAATAATTGCCTCATTGAATTTGGGTTTTGTAAACTCCAGTGGAGCCTATGCAAAGTGCTTGGAGCCTTAGCTCATATGCGTTCCTGCCTCCTGACACTTCCTTGGGACATGCAGGTTCTCAACTGCCTGCCCCACTCCTTTGTGCCCTGGGCACCAGGCACCACTCAGCACTCCTCCTCTCCCCACTTTTCACCTGTGACCAGACATTTGTCTTTATGTATTTTTAATGATATTGAGCCTTCTAATACATGTATGTAGATTTTCCTTGATGACTTTCAATAAGTTTTTATTTTCTCAATAAAAATAATTTCTCAATAATAATTTTCTTCTGAGACTTTGGCTATAATATTTCTAGGTATTACTAAATATTACAATTGCTGCTGCAAATAACATCTTCCAAATCAAATCTATTATACTTTCAAGCTGTGGTTGATAATAGAAATTCAATTGATTTTCATATATGCATTTGTATGCAGCAACATTCTTAAAAACAAGATTTAACAATTTTTGGAATTCTTTTGTGTTTCCTATGTAATGACATGCTCTTCAATTATTACAGTTTTGTTTCCTCTGTCTAATGCCTATACTTTTTTTGTTTTCTCCATTCCACATCTAAGACTCACAGAAAAATGTTAAGTATAAATGGTGACAATTGAATACATTTATCCTATTCCTGACCTAAAGGAGCATTCTTTCACTATTTTATCATGAAGCATAATGTTTGTCGTTTTATTTGTAGATACTCTGTATCAGAATAAAGAAGTTCCCTTCTCTTCCTTGACTATAACTTCCTTTTTAGAAAAAGAACGCTGAATTTTAATAAATGCTTTTTCTACATTTGAAGCTTTCATTTAAAATGTGTGGAGCATTTTATGATCATATCCTTGTAAAAGAGCAATCTGTCATGATGCCAATTTTGTCATACTATCAGAAATAGAAGTACTCTTAATTTCTAAATACACTTAAGATCTCCATTTGTATGAAAAGGAAAGGAAAAAAAAAACTTACTAATTAACATCCTACCTTCTCTCCTTCACAGCTAGATTCCTGAGAAGAGTAGCCTGTGTTCTTTTTTTTTTTTTTTTTTTTTTTTTTGCCTGTGTTCATTACTTCAATTTCTTCACCTCTTATGTATTGATCCAACTAGTCCAGCCTGGTCTCTGGATGTAGATCCCTTCACAGAAGATTTCCTACAACGTACCAACTACATCCATGTCAGAGATTCCAGACGTCCTTGTCTTGCTGGAATGTTAACTCATTTTCAAGAATAGTTTAATCCCTTCTTGATACACATTTTATCTCTCTTGGTTCTTACCCCTCTGGTCACTCTGGATGCTTCTTCTATCTTTACCTTGTAGGCTTATCCAATGGACCAATTGACATTTGTGTTGCTTAAGGATTAGTTATAATCTCTCTACTAGAGTAACTCTTTAATTTTCTCCTAGGAGATGTCCTTGATGGTCCCATCATTATCTCTTAAACTGGTTTACATTCTTGAGGGCAAACCTCTTTTCTAAGCTTCAGGTCCAATTATCTGCCAACCTACTTGATAGTTTCTTTTGGGTTTTAAGATTATTCTAGATCTTGGATGATGGGCAATCTAGATGTTGTGGTACCCTGTAGTAGACAGGTAACCTATGACTAAAAATATTAGTTATTCCCTGTAATCCCTCCAACACAAATACCACACACCACATATACCCTATATATGTGCATGTGTGTGTGTGTGTATACATATACAGTATATATATAAATATATACTATATATTTTAACAGGTATAGCATATATTATAACAGGGATAAATAATCTCAAGTGTTTCCATTCAAAATAAGGGAAAATGGGAGAATAATAGCACACAGTAATGAAATCCTGCTTGATAAGCATTGTGAAACCTCTCTTGCAGTGTGGATTTCCTTGGGCAATGGGAAGAACTACCTTGTCTGGCTCCCATTTTGCCCTCTGGAAGGTTCTTCCTTACCCATCTTCCTCCATAGCCATACCTGAAATAGATTTGGAGGAATGCCCTCCTTGGGAGAATATGGAGCTCGTATAGACTATATCCTATTCAGAGTTTGAGGCATTAAAAGTTGAGCAGTCATAGACATTTTGCAAATGGATTGATGGCTCCTTTGGCGATATAATATCTTTAAAAATGTGTTAGGTTTCTAATCTCTTTTGCTTTTATTCAGTTACATGTGCCAGTATCCACAAAAAAAAAAAAAAAAAAAAAAAAAAAAAGTGCTTTCTTGACTTGGTTCCCAAGTCTGCCTGATTTCCTTGATTCCTCACTCCCATGTCCCTCTCTCTCATGTAATGATTTAAGTTAATCTAAACAACAGACTAAAGTGAAAATGTAATACCTTTAATCTGATTTTTGCTGCATAGCTGAGCCAATTTGTTTAACTCAGGAATACTGTGTCTTTTATAACTGGAGATTGTTTTTCAATCTTATCTCTTACTATTTGGAATCTAGATGCAGGCAGCTTTCAATGTTGGGTAGTCTTCATTTTTAGCTGGTCTCTACTTGGAAACCAGCCATTATCTACCTGGTCATATCTTCATTGTAAAACTCTGTACAGTGCAGTCAAGAGCAATTAACCCACACTACACTCCAGCCCTTTCAAGTTGTCTTGCTCCTTTTGAGACCTTCCAAGGTCTTGGAGAAATGCATCGTAGAATGGTTTTTGTGACAGAAGAAAGGGAAAAGCCTTGATTCTTTGGATCCTGTCTTCCACTTCTGAGGAATGGTCCAATGAGCCTGATTCCCTGAAAATTGTGGATAGTATATCCATGAGTGCGGAGTGGAGCTCAATGAACATTAAATGCTGCAGTGACAGAAAATCACTGAAGAGGAAAAGAGGGACATGTTTGGTGCAAAAGCCAAGGTAAACATTGTCAGGTTGCATCTGCACAAAGACAGATGAGGTATTTGGGGAAGCGTTTTGATGGTAAGGAACAAAGACACATCCATATGCATCGTTGCCTCCTTTAGAGCAAAAGGATAATGGTATTATCAATCTGCCACCAACCTGCCAGACTGTGGGCACAGTATAGGTCTCTGCTGTTGCTAGGAGGTTTGGTATTCATCACTAGCAGGTCTTTGATGGATTTGCCTTAGGGAGAGACAATCCGTTCTGTGGGGCCCATGCACAATCACCATCTTTGTCACCATAGCTGTTCTCTTCATGGTCATTGCACAGGCCTTGCATGGCTGAAGCGGAGGCATGATTTGCCTCCACTGGGTAGATTATGAGTTTACCTGGTTGTTGAGGGCCTGGTCTGTAGTAGATACTGTGCAAGGGATTAACCCAAGATAAAAAGATTTGTCTTCTTTGTGCCACTGCCATGGGTGTTTCCACATTCCTCTTTACCTCATTTGCCTAACTTTGTCTACAATCTTCCAAATTTGCTCTTTTCAGCTCTCTGATCAAGCAATTTATTACTGCCTATCAGTCTTAACTTCTATCCACTTCTTTTTCTACGAAGTGAACAACCAGATGTGCTGCTCACATCTGGCGAGTAGGTAAGCTTTCCCTTTAACATTATCCTTTAAGGCCACTTCTAAGTGGATCTGTGGTGTGGCAGCTATCTATTTACATTTAGCACTGATATACCATCCTCTCCTTTCTGGGAACCAATAACTTAATGGATCTTATAATATTCATAATACTTATTTGGAACTATATTTCAAATAGCAAATGGTCTTCCACTGTAGTGGCTATTACCTTGCTCTAGGGCATAAAGGGTCTGTGCTATCCTATTAGGGATTGCCAGAAAGTGTATTTATCTAGAGGATGAATGAAATTAAGTAGATAAAGCACCTGTTACATAGCAAATATTCTATACATTTTAATTGTCTGGCCCTTAAAAACATTGTTTTTGGTCCCAGATTCAAGACTGAAGCACTGAGTGTCTTTTCCTGATGTTTTACAAAGACTATATACACTTTGTTAGGAATTTCTCTATTAATGTTTAACTAAAGCCACCTTGTTACCAATTCTATTAGGAAAAATCTTTCCACTGTTAATGAAGACCCTGATGATCACAAAGGCAACCCCAGTATTGAGAAGATGGACATTAAACTGTTAGTTCTCAAACCTGTTCATTTTTAGAAATATATAGAGAATGTATTCAAAAATACATTTTAACTAACCTCAGTTATTCTAATTCAGTGGGCCTGGGATGGAGCTCAGAAATCTGTATTAAAAATTTTAAAAATGATGCAGGTGGTTGTGATTTTCAACCAAGTTTGGGAACCACTGCTCTAAGCCACATGTGGGAAAAACCTGGTCACCGGCCATAGGTCCCAAAGCCTCTCTTCGCTCACACCTCTCAGAGAATGAGAAACGTCTGTGCTCAGAAAGGCAAGACTAATATCATGCAGCTTTCAAGGTGGTCTGCTTTACCCCAGTGCCTAAAAACACAGTTGGCATACATTAGCCACTCAATAAATAGCTAATGAATAAATGAATGAACACATAAATGAATGAATGAACCAGTGTCTGCTGTCAGCACTGTCTTCTGAAAACTGTTGTTTTTCTTTCCCTGATTAGAACTCTTCTAATAATACAGCTTCCTTATTAACAGCCACAGTCATTTATGTTTCCACTTAAGCTGGAATTTTCAATTCAAATATTTGACCAAAAGAATCAGGAATTAACAAGACCAAGCTGCTACTGCTCACTTGAACAAAAACATTTCAAGCCCCTTCCATTTTCCAACACTTTTTTTTCTCTTTTCAAAGAGGAAGTTCAGACCTATTTTCAAAAAGTCTGAGTAGTAGGAAACTATTTTACAGTTGATCCTGGGATGGTGTCAACACTGTAAATAAGCAACTGATCCTAACACAGTCTTGTTCTTAAATGTGTATAATTTTCTTAATTAACTCTGTGATATGATTAGCTCTATTAATAATAAAGAAAAAATATCTCCCAAAGATTTGCAAAAGTATCTTTTATGAAATATTAATAAAGAAACTCTTGGTATGCTTGGGTGGCTCAGTGGTTGAACGTTTGCCTTTGGCTCAGGGCGTGATCCTGGAGTCCCAGGATCAAGTCCCACGTCGGGCTCCCTGCATGGAGCCTGCCTCTCCCTCTGCCTATGTCTCTGCCTCTCTCTCTCTCTCTCTCTCTGTGTGTCTCTCATTAATTCATAAAAAAAAAAAAAACTCCTAAAAAGGCATATAGCCTTTGAGATGCTTGAGAAAAGAGACCTTTTAATTAGTAACTTTTTAAATTTCCTTTTGTAGCCCTTCTTTCCATCCATCTGCCTATTGAGGCCTCATCTTAGATATCAACATTCCTAGTAAGACCATTTTATTTATGTTTTATGTATTCAATGTATAGATTCTGTATTTGGCTGCATTTCTTCTTGCCTTACAATGTCTTTTTGCAATGAAGGTATCTTAAAAATAACATTCCATTAGTGAACATTTTTAATAGAAAGTCCATTAAACACACCTTATATGTATAGAGGTGCATAATATGTAGTTATATATATTTTTTTCTAAATTGAATAAAATTTTACAATTATTTTTAGCAAAGTCATTTAAAGATTGTGCAATGTGAATTCATAATGGCTCAAACTCACTTTTATAAATTCTTAATTTTATTGTCATCTGATCACTGTCTGAGAAAGGAAGATTATAGACTATAAATAAAACAGTGCGTTAAGTGAATTGTGAAAGACATTTCCATTGCAAAAATATCCCTGACCCTTTCCCACTCTGTCTTTCTCATATATGGACACATACACACACACACACACACACACACACACACACACACACACCATCTTCTCTTATAGCCAATTCGCATAGGTTAATATTCCAGGAGCTTTATGTTAAGTTTTGGCTTTAAATAAATCATTTCATATAGCCAAAACCACTGACTTTTTTTTTTTTTTTTTTGGTTTCTACACAACACTCTAATTCAAGTCCAGTTTCCTTCAAATTCAGTCCAGGTGCTAAAAAAGCCTCTTGGTTTTCCAAGGAACACTCAACAGAATTTCTCTTCTCTGTATTCATATTTATAGCACAGTCTCTAACTAGTCCAGTATTTTGTATTTTCCGGATTAAAGTGGCTCCATAGTGAATTTGTAGTCCATCAAATTCATAGACACTTATAAGTGTATATTTTTCCTCTTAGAGATCAATGGTTATTCCTTTAGGATCTTGTTTTTCATTATTTACAAACTCTTAATTTCTTTAGTGAATAGGGATGTGTGTTATAAGTTAGCAATGAAAAGAATAATAAAAATAAAAAAAAAAACAGTTCTTTAGAATGACTTAGTTACCACCCAATAAAAAAAAACTTAGAATCTTGATAAGTTCTGTAACTTTTAGCTTTTATGCTATTTAATTTGCAGTCTTAGAATTCTGGATATATCTTTGGGTTTGGGGCCTCAGGGATAAATCATTGTATTTAACCTTTATTAGATTTCAAATCTAAAGCATAAAGAGGGCCTCTTCTATCTCATTCCTCCTCAGCCTCACTCTTGAATTTTAGTTAAAAACCATGATCAATGGCAATCCCTCTAATAATCAGATGATGTGTTTGGAAATGTTAGTATACCTTATTAGAGAGCACAATCATAGAGAGGCAATATGGCATCAGCTTATCTGGGTTCAGACAATTTCTTCACCATTTATAAGATAGGTAACTGAACAAATTACTCTCCTTTTGCCTCAATTTCTTGTCAGTGAGATAGAAAATATAATCAATTCTAACCTAGAATGTTGGTGCTGAGATTATATCAATTAATTTGTGTAATGAAATTTCCAGAACATAGTGAAATTCAGGAAATATTAACTCATACAGATTTTGAGGGATTTAGAAAATGATTATGATGTTACATAGGTGGTGTGGGAGACAGGATTATTTCTAGATGATCTAAGGTATTATTTTTCTCAAGATAAGTGACATCCTATAAATATCTTTAGATAATTTTAGGGCAGATGATGAATTCAGACAATTGATCTCAGTATTAGAATTACATGGCTTCTAGTTAAAATGCAGATTCTGACTCAATAGGTTAGGGATGGGGCCCGAGATTTGCATTTCTCACAAGCTCCCAGGTAATGCTAATGCTGTTTGGTCTAGGGATCACACTTTGACTAGCATGACCTAAATCTCTTGAGAACCTTTTTAATTTTTTTTTCTAGATAGATAAAATTAGATTTTACTAGTATTTTACACACATGAATGTATGTGTATGTGTAAAGTACTTTATGTATCTCAAATATAACAATGTATGTGCTATTGAGAAATAGACCACCTTAATTGGCCAGATGCATTTTGTCAATGTAGTAATCTCTTTTTCATGGACACTATGTGTCTTAGTGTCAGGAGACAGTTTACGTAGATGTTCTTATAATTTTGAAAACTCTTCTTGAGATAGCTTAGAATGATGGTTTTCAGACTTTAGCTCCATGAGAATCACCTGATGGTTGGGTCTTCACCCCTAGAGTTTCTGATTCAGTAGGCCTGGGATGGTACTTGGGCATCCACATTTCCAACAAGTTCCCAGGTGTTTTTCATACTGCTTGTCCATGTACCACACTTTAAGAAACACTAGGTTAGTTGGCTCTTTCCTGAAATCAGTCAGAGTCTAGCAATATTCTCTTACTTGAATCATCACTATAAGCACCACTTCTATGTTTCTATAGGAGGCATTTGAACATTGGTTTTTGAAGTCCTGTGATACTGTGATTTATAATAAAAAATATATACTTTTCTATCTTATTCCTGGCATATTGCTCCTAAAACCCTTGGAATTTCCTATGACAAGAAAGATAAAAGTGTCCTTTGTTAATTAGGAGACTCTTGGAAAGCTAATGGAAGGCTCGTTGCCAGGGGAACCAACCAAGTAAATGGGTAGAGGGTTGGAACTTTCAGTACCCACACTTAACTTCAAAACTTCTGGAGAGGGGGAGGGCCTGGAGGTTGACACAATAGCCAATGAATTCATCAGTCATATCTATGTAATGAAGCCTCCATAAAAACCCAAAAGGACAGTGTTTGGAGAGCTTCCAGGTTGGTGAACACATGGAGATTCTGGAAGAGTGGTGTACCTAGAGAGAACATGGAAGCTCTGGACTTTTCTCCATGCCTTCTTTTACATATCTCTTGCATCTGGCTCTTCCTAAGTTATATCCTTTTATAATAAACCAGTGATCCAGGAAGCAAAACAATTCTCTGAGTTCTGTGAGATACTCTAGCCAAGTATTGAACCAAAGAGGAAGTCCTAGGAACCTCTAATATATAGTCAGTTATACCAAAGTACAGGTAACGACCTGGATTTGCAGCTACCATCTGAAGTGGTGATAGAAGGGAGGGGTCTTATAGGACTGACACCTTAACTTGTAGAATCTGATACTGTCTTGGGTAGTGGTGTCAGAATTGAGTTGAACTAAAGGATACCCAACTGATGTCTTGAGAATTGCTTGTTGATGTGGGGAACCTCTCCCTTGCCATATTAGATTTGTTCTAAGAACACCAAAAAAGATACAATCCCTGAAATCATGACTCTTAAATGTTTCAATTTACTTACCAAGTCAGTAAAGCAGAAGATCTCATCACCTCCAATTTATCCCCACACAATAAAACATCCCCAGAGTCAACAGCAAGAGAGGCACTGGTTTTGATTAAAGAATAATGAAATTATGTCTGTTTTTTTATTAAGCATAAATAAATTATTACTATATCCCAGAAGTAGTGCCAAGACTGTCATGTTATAAACATGAAAAAGTAAACATGGATCAGTAGAAGAATGTTCATTGGCCCAAAAATTTCACTGTCCACATGATAACCACTGATCTGATGGATAAAAGTCATGAGTCAAAAAACAACAGAACAGTGTCATCAGTTGAGTTTTAGCATATAATACATGATATTTAGAAAATAGGGGTTCACACTGAGTGAAATTAGTCTTGGAGGCAAAGAGCAGCCAAAGGGTGGTGGTGAGGGGAACTCATTAGATAAGGTTACTTGTTTGAACCCTGAATATGAAACCGTAATATATTGGAGTAAGTCATATTCCCATATTGACTCTTACAATTCTAAAGGACCTTTGAATGAATGAATGAATGAATGAATGAATGAATGAAAAATAAATAAATAAAACTTTGTCTTGATAGTTGGAATCCACATCAGAACTCCACACATGGAATAATCCCAAGATCTATCAGTTCACCCTAGATTTGCCTTAACCTCTCAAGTATAGCAGTGAGTAAGTTAGACTTACTAACTTATCAGGTTAGACTACATGGAATGTTCTGACCTCTTTCATGGTACTTGGAGCTATTCTGGAAGGCTCCAGTCTTTGGAATAGAGAGGTAGAACCTAGAGATCAGCTTCTCCCATGCCTTTAGCTTCATAGTTGAAATCACTTATAATGGAAAGCAATAACTATTAGGTGTTAGTGCTCTTAGAGCGAATTATCACCTGCCTCAAAGAGACTGCAGAAAGAGTGAAGAACTAATGGCCAGGAGCAGATCTTTAAAATATTGTGTTAATATTCATAATATTAGGATCTGGACAAACTCCTGAAAAGAGTCCTACAATTTGACAAACTGCAATGAACATTTTAATGGATCTGCTTGCAAACTCATATCAACATTGTAAAATGATAACACAGAGGAAACTGAAACTATAATAGATATAATATCCTTAAAATCGAGGTTTAATAAATAAAGATACTGTTTCCCAGTTTAAAGCTGTACCCTGGCTATGAACACTGGCTTACTTGGCTTTTGTTTACTCAGGGTCCTGCAACCTAAACTGAGTATTTACTAAGTGTGAGACACTATTCTACTCATTTTATATGTCTTGATTAATTTTCACAAGAAATATATGAAGTAGAGGCTCTTTCTTTTACCCTAGAAGAAACTGGGTCACATAGAAATTAGTAACTTCTCCAAGGTCACATGGAAGGCAATAGATGCAGAATTTAACAAGGAAATTTTGGGCATCAGAAACTGATGTTAAAAACCATAATATATCTTCCTTTCACTTAATAATGGGAAATTTAGAATTGCCAATTGATGTTACATCTCCCAGGGAATATACCTATATAACAAGAGGATTTTAAAAATAAATAAATAAATAAAATTAAAAATAAATGAATAAAATAAAAAAAACACAGGAGGATTTTCAGAAAAAAAATGTGTTTGATGGGAGGCAGTATATTGTAAAATAAAGAACAAAAATAGAAAACAAGTTTGAGCCACTACACATTGAGGAAGTCAGTTATCCTCTCCTTAGACCTCCCAGATTTCATGCATATTAAATTTTGGTAATATTTTAACAGAAATAGATTACATCTGATATTAGATGTACTTAATATTCTTGGACTAGATGACTGAAGATATTTTGAGGCCAGTGCATTTTAAGCAAATCTCCATACTGCCTGTGTATAATGACACATCTGAAGTGATTTATGTTTCTTATTCCCAAAAGACTGCCAAGAACCTTTTCTTCCTATGGTTATACTAAAATTTTAAGAAAGTGTGTATCATTTCCCTTCTTTTTTGTCCTTGAAAAATACTCCTTCTACTCAAGATCTAAATTGAGATTTGTAATGAAAATGGTTTTCTCTAGTGTTGGATTACTTTTTATTGTTTTGTTGCCCAAATTCTAAATAACTTCATAATAACATATTACAAACTCTCTCCATAGTCATAATAGGGCATATGCCTTTGCTCCTATTTATATGTTTAAATCTATACAATTTCATTATTTTAGCAAGGAAAATGGTAATTTTCACTTTGGGCACATTCAGATTATGGTTTGGGACTTCGCTGTGTACAAATCCAATAAGGCAGCCGTTATTTGGCACTTTTACTAGACTCTAGTGGGTGGGGCGGGGGGGGGGCTTTGGTTATGGTAAGTATATGTGTATAGAGAATCATTTGCTATTTTAATTGAGGTAATTTAAAATTAGATTGCAGAAAGAGACCAAGCTTCCTCTCATTTATCTTAAGATTTGACAATGAAAGTCATCATATCTAGTTGTACCTTCCACCTTCATCAGCTAAAATTTCAATCAGGTACTCTAAGGAATAATCTGGAAGGTTTCTCTTAGGACCTTTAAAATTCAAAACTCTCTCAAGGGAAGAGACATGGAGGGGATAGCCCCTAAAGATGTAGCCCACTCCAGTGGAGACAAACACTGGCTTTAGTTTCACCGCTAGGTTTACTTGCATGCAAAAGTTCCCAATAAAATCCAGCTGGTTTAAATTTTGTCTGCAGACCTGAAACCCAGCAAATTTGGCTTGGCTTCCTATTTTGCAGAAAATGTTTCACACGGCTGTAATCTGGAAATACTGAAGTGTATGAACCCTCAACAGAAACAACAGGAGAACAGCTGTTTCCTACCTTCACTTTCTCCCACCTCTACTCTTAAAGCCTTGGGTGTTTTTAAGAGAGGGGGAAAAAGTCTGCCTCTGAGCATAAAAGATGGTATGAATCATCCATGACTACCTTTGTTGTTTGCTCTAAGCCAAAAAGGAAAGATTAAAGAGTTGCCATTGATGAGTGAGACAACTCAACTTTTGGCATCACTAGAGAAGGAAGGAGCATGTAAGATCATGGAGGGAAATAAAACAACAAAACAATACTGTTACAATTTGAACAATAACAGGCTTCAGTACGTGAAAGCATAGTGTTATCTTTTCCATTTTCCACTCTTGTGCTTTCATTGGCTTCATACAATCCCCTTGTTGCCTATAATTGGGATGGAGTTAGTGCCAAGGCTGCATAAAATAAGCAATCTTTCCTTTATACTTTCTGTGCATCATGATTGTGTATGTGAAGTCATAAAAATAATTTATTATGAGCATGTGTATTCCTGGCCTAAAGAGCCAAGTATTCTTGTGACAACAGTATAATAGCATCACATGTATTCCCATAAAACACCATATGTGGGCACTTAATAGTTATTGCCCTGGCACCTATATACTGGGATATCATCTTAAAGGGAGACCCCTTAGAATAAAGAACACTTGGTACTTAGACAAATAAAATCCTGTAGATGAGATAGGTGAACAAGGAGTAGAGATTTACTAAGAATTCATTGATAATGACAATTGTTTGTCTTCCATTAGTATATCAGATTGTCTCAAACCACTTTCTAGAGTTTTTTCATGGGTTCAGGAAAACCTTTTACAGATTGTAAACATCAGCAAATATTCTTCAGTCTCAAATTTGCAAGAATGCTCTAATATCATATAGAAATCTAGTAAGCCATAAGAATAGGTACAACATAATTTTTCTTCTCACTCATTACTCTTTGGAAAGCAGTTGTTTTGGGCTTGTGGTACAAATCACAGTAAACAAATTGGTTTCAAACTAGATAAAACTGCACAAAATGAATGAGAGCTGCTTTGCGGCCCTTGTGAGTGCTTGATGATGTTATGAAAGTGTGCCTCTGTGCCAGAAACGGCTGCCCATTGTCCCTTTCCTTTCTGCTGGCTTCCAGCTTAGGGTGGAATGGCTTCCTTTGGTTGCCAATAAGGCTGGAGAGTGGCTTTCTCAGGTCTGATATGCTTTGAGAGTGCCAGAACTCTGGGACTGGTGTTTAACTCTTGCATTAACACTTGGGTCAGGTGGCCAGACTCTCACTGTAGGCATATGATAGGGACTTTCAAAATAACTGAACTGAAGTGGGAGGCTAGAGCTCACTATTTCCAGATTGTATGTTTACTTTAGTTGGGAGTCAAGGTAATCTGCAAGGGGGGAAACCATATAAATCAGATTGGAGAGCTTTCTTCAAAGGGCAACTTATCTTAGTGATAAACTGCTGAGTGTCACAGGGGTCTATGTAGGAAGATGCCTCTGTTGATGTCTTAAGGTTCTAGAAAAAAACATGATTCAGTACCTGCATCTCCCTTCACATACTCTTCCTTGTGTAACAGCCTGAAACTTACAATGGTATTTTGTTTAAAGTACATATGGTAGTTATTACATGGAAAATGTACACTAAGCATATGTCCACAACCCTAATAGCTCCTTCCAACACTTCTACACGGCTGCTTCCACCCAGTCAATTTCTCTCACTGTTCTTTGGCCCAAACTTCCATTCCAGCGCCCCTCCTCCTCTACAATGGAAATATTGTTGCTTTGAATTGTTTTCTTCTTTCTTTTTAAAGTTTTTAATTCCAGTTAGTTAACATACAGTGTTATATTGCTTTCAGGTGCACAACATAGTGATTCAACATTAATTGTTTTGTTCTTTTAATACTTACAGGCAGCTGAAATAGAACTTTTAAGGTGTAACATCTCTTAGTGATCCAAATATGTATTTTTTTTCAGTTAATAAAACTGGCTTAGCAGTTACTATCTCTATGTCTTGTTCTTCTCTATCAACTGCTGGGTTTTTCGAAGGTTGTTACCTAACTAAACGTTAAATCCCTTACATCTTTTCTTTCTCATTAAGAACGTGTTTCCATTAGCCTATCATAATGTGGTTTAGAATTTTGCTTTCTTCCTGTCCACTTCCAAAATCATGTGTTTTCAATTCTCTACCAATGATTCTCCATCCTGACTGTTCATTTTATCTTCATCATTGGATTAGGAGATATCTAAGGCCAAAAGATTTTGAGAATTTCTCTAAGCTTCAGTTATCTCACTTTTAAAATAAAATTGGAATACCTAGGTTCACAGGATTTTTTTTTAATTTTTATTTATTTATGATAGTCACAGAGAGAGAGAGAGAGAGGCAGAGACACAGGCAGAGGGAGAAGCAGGCTCCATGCACCGGGAGCCCGACGTGGGATTCGATCCCGGGTCTCCAGGATCGCGCCCTGGGCCAAAGGCAGGCGCCAAACCGCTGCGCCACCCAGGGATCCCCAGTTCACAGGATTTTTTGAGGATGAAAATATTAAAACTAATATTAGTACAGATAGTTTTTGGAGTCTTCCATTAGAAAGAATGTACAATTAGGGAGGAATATAAGGAAATGCAAGGATAAGAGAAGAGACTCCTTTGTTGGTTCTTTTTCTCTATCCCTTTCTCCTTCCTGTCCTCATTCTCTTCCTTCCTTTCCTTGGAAAGATCTTAGGCCAATGCACTGAAATATTCTAAAACATCATGTCATCTCAAGAACCTAACAGTCACCTTTCATTTAGTCCTTTGCATTTTCAATATCAAATAAAACTCTAATCTATGTAATATTTAATATTGATATAATTTATTGAGCACTTTGTGATTTTTTCACATATTTTATTTAATTTTTAACAATAAATGTTGTGGTAGGCATGATCCCATTTTAAAGATAAAGGGACAGAGCTTCAGTAAATTGTCTAAAATGACAAAGCTGAGGTGAGGCAGAGCTGGTTTTGATCCATACCTGATTATAACACTTGTGCTGCTATGCTCTGCATCATTCTGCCTTCTAATAACAATCTCTGTTTTAAATATACCCGTCCACTGTTCCTCTTCTCTACAATAGCCTTTACTACCTATTTTTAGTTTTCATTTTCTCATGTCTGAATTGTTTCCTAGTTAGTCTTCTCACAAACCAGCCGATTCACTATGACTACTGATTCTCCAGCTGTGTCTTGATCTTGATATTTCTGTCTGCAAAAGCAGCTGTTGCTCTCCATTGCTCCTGTTTTCATCCTTCCCACATGTAAACTTCCTCTGATTCCCAAGAACACCCAGAATGCAAATCAGTCTTACTCCTCACCATTCCTCAAATGCATACCTTTCCTTTAGCTTTCCCATGTCGATTCCCACCTCTCTTTATTTAAAGCATATCCCTTACCTGAAACTAGATTGAGAACTTCATGAGAGCAGAGTCATGTATCATCTACCAATATATCCCCATGTTGACTGCCATGGTGCTAGCTCTGAAGTAGGAAGTAATTACTTATCTGGAAAAATCTTTACTTGGGTCCAAATGTGGTGGTTTCTGCCACATGGTCCTGTGGACATTCATAGGTGACTAGGTATAAATGATCCATGAACTCCTTCTCGTTTTGTTGGAATGGGTCTCCTAAGTAGAGGACAGATTCTAAATTCTCCATATCCCATGAGGACAAATTGAGAAATTGAAGTATGGCAGGTTAACTGGCAGCAAATGTGGAATTAATGTTGCATCACACCAAACTCTCTGAGGGGCAATAGGAGCAGCATTTGGGGGTCAGGCATCTCCCAAGCCACAGGCTGAAAAATTTGTTTAACTCCCAGGAATAGAGAACAAGAGAAATTGTGGTATCAGGTGCTTGTACATATGTATGCTCAGTAGAGGAAAGGGTTATAAATAATGCATATATTCAGGAACACAAAATGCTGTTAGTATGATTTCTCTGAATTTCCACTAACTAAATAAAAATAGGAATCCTCAATAAACATTTTGTGCCTATCCAAAATATATAAATATTTGTCTATCAACCACATATAGCCTTTTTAAAAAATGGATTCCTAGATATATTCCATGGAGAAAATGAATTTAGGTAAAGTTTCCCTTCTACTACAGTAAAAAAAAACAAAAACAAAAACACCTATAGTTCTATAGTTCTATAGAACTAGCATTTCATAGGAAACATTTAGGCAAGTCTGCTTCTTCTAACACACTGAATTTACTGTGTCCATCTGAAATCAGATTTCTGAAATAGGAAATGACAGAGGATTCTACTTCAGTGAATTAACCCAAGAAGATCTTTCCAAGGAAAGGAAGGAAGAGAAGGAGGACAGGAAGGGGAAAGAGGTAGAGAAAAAGAACCACCAAAATAATCTCTTCTCTTATCCTTGCTTTACCTTCCAATCTTCCCTACAATTGCACATTCTTTCTAATGGAAGTCTCCAAAAACTCTATTTATACTAATATTAGTTTTAATATTTTCATCCTTAAAAGAATCTTATGAGCCTAGGTATTCTAGTCTTACTTTACAAATGAGAGAACTGAAGTTGGGAGAAATTCTCAAAATTCTTTGCTCTTAGATATTTCCAAATCCAAGGTCTTTACTCTTTTCCTATCAGTAAACAAACCTGATTGTTAGAATTCTTTTCCAGGTAAATCGTTTCTTAACATTACGATTGATTGGGTAAACAAATGAATTACAGATGGGACAGAGAATCTTCCTTTTTATTTATTATTTATTTATTTATGGATAGAGAGAACATTATCAGGGGGAGAGAGAGGGGGAGAAGTGGAGAGGGAATCCTCAAGCAGACTCCCCACTGAGCACAGAGCCAGATGTAGGGCTCTCTTCCAGGACCCTGAGATCATGACCTGAGTCAAAATCAAGAGTTGGGTGCTCGGGATCCCTGGGTGGCGCAGCGGTTTGGCGTCTGCCTTTGGTCCAGGGCGCGATCCTGGAGACCCGGGATCGAATCCCACGTCGGGCTCCCGGTGCATGGAGCCTGCTTCTCCCTCTGCCTGTGTCTCTGCATCTCTCTCTCTCTCTGTATGTGACTATCATAAGTAAAAAAAAAAAAAAGAGTTGGGTGCTCAACTGACTAAAAGCCACTGAAGCACTCCTTTAATTTTCATTTTTAAAAGTGATGTTGATATGTGAAAAACATGTGATCTATCTAATGATCTTTGTCAGTGTCAAAGATAAGAACAAACTAAATATTATATAATCATACACTATGTATGTCACTATACAGTGACAGATGTGCTATTTCAAATATAAAATTGCTAATGTATACTTTTTAATCATTAGATAATTTCACAGGCATGCATTATGATAGCCATATTACATTGTAAATTAGATAAATATGGTATCTATTTTTAAGAAGTTTGCTGTTTAAGGAAAACTACATATATCATACTTTTATATTCAGCTTTCCCCCAGAAATTTGTAAATTTATGTACAGGGACATTACAGTTATATGCCTTTTTTCCTTTTTGAAACTCAGTAATTTACAAAACTTTTGAATTATTTCATCATTTCAAATGTCTATGAAGACTTTCCAAATATCCCTTTTCTTCGTTTTTTCCTTTAACTCTCTTTTTTCTGGTGTTTTCAATCAGCTTGTGAAAAATTGTGTAAGCTAGCCAGGTAAAGTCTTGCACATTTTCAAAGGGGCAGACATTAGGGAATCATTCAGTTCCAAGTAGAGACATCAGAAAGCTATCTAGACAATTAGCATATTGTCACATATACTTTTTCATAAAAAAATCCTGTAAGAAATCTTCATATAAGAAAACAAAAACTTATGAAATTGATAAAATATCGTGTAAATTATTCCCACTCTTATCTTACATTTATTACAAGCTCTTCTAGTCCTTGTATAATATAATTCAAGGTAAAAATTACTGTTCAATTTTGGGAACATGTTTTTTCCCCAATAAATTCATTCCAGATAGAGGTAGTTTTAAAACAGTTGGGTTATTTTATATTTTTATCTAAGATTCAGGTTGTATCAATATAGACATAGATCGTAGTAACCAAAGAAATAGCCAAGTCTGATTTTAAACAGTTAAACCAACCTTTTGTGCGTTATTCTTTGTGTGTCCTTTGCCTGGTAAGTACTCTGTAAAGCTTTATGGAGAGCCCTAACTCTACATCTGTAAAAACAGAAAATGCTCATACTGATATCAAAATCTAAGATAACTACCTTGAAAATTGCAGCATTTATTTTTTTATATTTCTGTTAAATGTCAAAGTTAAAGTGGTTGATTTATTTGATTACACTGAAAATGATGAACATATTTTAGAAGGGTGTACAAGCTGAAACATCCTACAGGTGTATGTGAGTTGTTTCAGAAGCTTTATTTATTAGATTTATGACACCTCTTCTATTGCAGATTTTGGCAATAGAAAAATATATGATCATAAACATTTGCAAGCAGATACTACTATGAAATGTTTTTTATTGTGCAGTACTATCAAATACAACTTGTCCCTATTACATTTCAAATTTATTTCTTAATTCAGCTTGCTGTTGCATTGGAAAAGAGTGAACATGTTTTATGTAATTTTTGTGGCCTCCGTGAGGTAGATTTTAGATATAAGTTGTAGAAGGTTTTGCTACACATTGTGTCTTCACTATTTACCAATTCTGGTCTTAGACAAAACATTTATTCTGAGTTTCTTTATCAAATTGAGCTAATAATTTCTATTTGGCTAGGTGTAATACAGTTTAGTAGTATTTGTCAAAGTGCATTTTAAAGTGTTAAGCACCATACATATAGAAGTAAAGCATTTTGTCTATTGTATGAAAATGTACATCTTTTTTTTGTGTGTGTGCATATATATATGTATATATATTCTGCATATTTATGTAGTTATACATTCTGCATATATATATATGTTATATATGTGTGTATATATATTCTGTCAGCAAACATCAGCATCATCCGGGAAGTTGTAAGAAATTCAGAATTTCTGCCTCATTCCAGACTTAATGAATCAGAATTGGCACTCTAAGGTAAACAGAGATTCATGTTAATGTCGGAAAAGCATTGTACCATGTGATCTACTTACCATCTGATATTTCCCTCTCTTTCCACAAACATACAGATATATATGTAGCAGCCATAGGCTACCTATGGGCTAGGCCAAAGAAGGTAGATTTATCACAAGTTGATAAAAGAGCAGTCTAGAAAAGTATTTCATATTTTAACTAGAATTGACCATCAATAATAGTGGAAAGATAAAGGGTATTAAGTAGTTCATTTATAGAATAGTATTTGCTGCTGTCAATAATGAGGCAGAATGCATTATTGTACTGAAAGTTTGAATTAGATAATCTAACATATCCCATCCAATTTTGTAATTCTACTATACATGCATATTTGTGTATCGGTATACACTCTAACCACGAATATTTGATTCCTGTTTCTAATCTCTGTCTTTAGATCTGTTTTGTATGAGCACGCAGGTGACAGATATTTTAATTCCAAGATTTAAAATTATTGCCTTCTAAAACAATCATAGCTTATTTATGTATATTTATCATATGTAAATCATAGTATATTCATCTAATCTAGTGTTGGTTGTTAGCAATGCATAATTTACAGTCTAATTGTTACCTTGGTTGCTACTTCATTATTTGCAGGAACTATTAAGGAAAATGTACAACAGTTGAGACTCATTATAATGTCTAAGCAAATCTACTAGATCTTTGAACAACACTGTTATTCAACCAAGGGCCAAACAGCAGTTGCCAGGTTTATCAATACAGTCATTTACTAACACTGAGCTCTTTGGTTCATGCCAAAAGATCAAACCAAATGTTCTCTACTGCATACTTATTTAAGCATGTGTTTTTTTTGTTTTTGTTTTTGTTGACATACTGAAAGCTGTACATATTTTTTTTTGTATTTTATTTATTCATTTGAGAGAGAGAGAGAGAGTGAGAGAGAAAACAAGCAAGGGGAGAAGCAGACTCCCAACCAAGTGGGGAGCCCAACATGGGGGTCCATCGAAGGACCCCCAGATCATGACCCAAGCCGAAGGCATACGCTCAACCAACTGAACCAGCCAGGTGCCCTGAAAGCTGTACATATTTAATGGATACAACCTGATGAGTTTGAAGATAGATATACATCATGAAACTCACTTCACCACAGTCTATACCATACACATATCTATCACCTTTACAAGTTTCTTCCTGTCCTCTATTTATTACTGTTATGTATGATAAGAACATTTAACTTAATAGCTTCCCTCTCAGAAAATGTTTAAGTGTAAAATATAAACAGTAGGCATTATGGTACATGATAGGTCTTTAGGACTTATTCGTTTCCACAACTGAAATTTTGTACCCTTCAATTATGTTGATATTACTGCTGGTTGACCTGTGAGCTGTACCAGGGAAAATGGAGGCTCCTTACCCCCTCCCCTGTTCTTGGAATGTACATTTTACTCATTGCTCCATATCTCTGGCTATGGAAGCTGTTTCAAAAATACTGTCTTAAGGGAACAATGTGTTGTTGAGACCGTATAGACTGTAGATATGACTGAACCCTATTTAAGACCTCTGTATAAACTTTTAAGATTCTGCTGGGTGAATGCCAAGTTAGTATCTTATGACTGCCCAGGACAAGCCTCACACAGAAGTTCCCTTGCTTATTAAAACAGCCATGTACCAATCTGGTGTGGCCTGCCTTTCTTCAGGCTTTCTTTTTTTCTGTGTATGGGGAGCCAGTTACAGATTTCACTCAGGGAACTCCTGATGTTTGCAAACCAATAGGCTAATACCTCTAAGTTTCCTTTTCTCCCTAGCTCTTGGCAACTATGTGTTTAGTCACACATAGTGCAAGAAGATAAATCTAAGACATTGCTTCATCTTTTTGAAGTTTATCAACTAAATAAATGAATGTGCCATGTTGGTGCATGTTATTATTTAGGACAAGTATATTATTTGGTTGATTTATTTTTTACAACATATATTTTAGCTGCAGTGATGTTATACTGTTGTTGTATATGTTTAATACCTTAGTTTATTTTGTTACTAATGTGTTGGGTTTTTTTCAAACTTACAGGTGTTTATATATTTTTCTTTCTTCCCAGCTGCAATGCCTTTTAGATTCATTTTGGAAGCAGGGTTTTATACACCAATCATAGAAAGAGTCCATAATACATGGAATCTCACTACCTCACTATTGTTAGGTGAAAAAATTCA
Source organism: Vulpes vulpes (assembly GCF_048418805.1). Lineage (NCBI taxonomy): Eukaryota > Metazoa > Chordata > Mammalia > Carnivora > Canidae > Vulpes > Vulpes vulpes. The sequence goes on from NC_132780.1 coordinate 151,487,138, forward strand.
AAACTCATTTCCAATTTGGAAATTGAAATACCTTCAGATGACCGTGTTGAAATATTGACCAAATTAGAAATAGCTCCAACCTTAGATATGCAAGAAGGTCATCCTTAAATTTTCATTCTCACTAAGATATTGCCATGGTATTGGAGGTCTTTTACTTAAAAATAAAAGAAGCCAATAACACTTAACTATTTTTTTAAAAAGCTACAAAATATATTTAAGTATTCTATGAAAATGTTCACTTTGTCAAGATTTTTCTTCTAGGCTGACTTGTATATGTAATTAGAATTTTAATTGAAGGTTTACATATTTGCATTTTGTAAAATATTTAATTTCTATTTCGACTATTCTGACATTTTTTTAAATCATTATTTTGTGTTTGATCTATCATATCTTAATGATGCTAGATCCCATCAGCTCTCAGCCACTGCTACACAAGGATTTGGAAGAAAAAAAAAAGATCACATCTCTATAGGCATTTGGGGAGAACACTATTTAAATTTGTTCTTAACATAGGGCTGAAATTAATCTTGATTTCCTGTCAAATGTACAGGGATTTTACAATATAGTTCATAATAGTGTTTAACTCCTCTAGGGTACAAGTTAAGATAAACAAGTCACTGACAGTGTTTATCTATAAATATAGCAGATGGTGTGGGACTGAGGTTGGTTATTAACTCTGCCGACTTTAATTTCATGGTTATAAAACACTGTAAACCTCACTGTTTATAAAAGGCAGGAAGAATCTCCAATGGGCTTCAGTAGCCAAGAAACCCTCTGAAACATTAATCTCTCTAACTGATATTCGGTATCCTCCTAGGGTGCAATATTTAAGATTGTGGAGTGATTGCTAGACACATTAAAATTTTCACTGGGATCATTAGCTAACATTTCTGTCATTGATCTATTATAACTTTGTTAATGAGTTCCATGTGAGTGAAATTTAGTGAATGAGACGATTCTTTCTAAACTTTCAAGGTGAACATTTAACAATTACTTTAGGCAGATATATTTAAAAGGCAGTCTAATTTGTCAAAATAGTAACCTTTTTTTCTTATGCAAAGATGAGTCATGGTACCTAACTAGACCAAATGTACTTAGGGATAGAATTTCATAAAGGAAAACTATAGCATCATTCAAATAATTAGCCAACCCACATTACGTACATTTCCATGTGAGCCGTGAATCTGCCTCAAAATGTCATAGAATTTTAAATTTAAAAGAATTTTTAAAACATTCTAAAATCCTATAGAATTTTTTAAAAGTAAAACTATCTTTCATATTCTGAAGTGATTTGAATATAAAATTTTAATATAACTTGTTTCACTAAAATCTGTAAGATCAATTTGATTAAAATTAATTCTTCTAAAAAGAAGGAACCACTAGAGTATAAAAATGGTATTATTTGAAATAGCTGAATTTTTCCATTCCACCTCTATGGTGAATAACAAAATATATTTTATAATCACAAAATTGAAAAAAAATTCACACACTCTATTACTTTCACATTTAGAAGACATTTATTTTTCAGTTTCTAAGAAAGCCAGACTTCAATAATTATATGAAAACCCAATATGTAAATTGGGGATTAAAAAATCTTGAACTAAAACATCTTCACTGTATTAGAGGTCAGACTCCTCAAAAATGGAGTTTTCTAATAACAAAATCCTCACTTTTCCACCTCTTATGTCGGGCTCCTTCTCTTGGACCCATACTGAGAGCTCTGTTACTGATTTGAAGTCTGTCTCCTGTGTTTTCTGCTGATTATTCCTAACTTAGACCTCAAATCTTGGCTTCCAAGCAGCTGGCTTCTGTACAGTAGCAGCTCTTGGTGGAGAGAGGACTGAATGGAACTATTGGTAATATGTCTTCCCACCTCCCTTCCTACTCAGAGCTTCTTGTCACAAATTGTCATCGGATGTATTATTCCACTATTGATGCACTCATTTCTACAAACAACAGTCTACTCAGACTTCCAGGTCTCAAAGTACATGAAACAATCAGATTGGACAGCAAATCTCCCAAGGGGAAGGTTTATCTTATCTCCCCCGCCCTTTTCTAAAGATTCAAATCCTACCTGAATCTTCATAATCAAAGAAATTTTTTATTGGGCTACTGGTATATTTAACATTCATATCTGTGTTGAACTAAGTCAAAACTAGGGGTGATTTCACTTCAAATTTATCAGTGAAAGTCACCTAAAATGGATTTGTTAATTTTAAGGATACCATCTTTTTGTCTTATGAGTTGTGAAATGAGGTAAAATTGTGTTTAGCAAAATGTTGCCACGAAGGCTAGGGCTACGGAGTGGCTTTCCCATAAATGTGACAAAACTAGTACATGACCATAGAAAGAGAGGCGATTTACAAGAGACAGAATAGGGAAAAAAGGAAGCTAGATGTTGAAATCAAGTAGAGGGGTGAACAGAGTGATTGCTTTAGGGACTCCATAAGAAATCATAAATACAGAGGGCCTTAGAGAAATCAGATATCATTAAAAGCACATTAAAACAATTACTCCTGTTTAAAAAAAAAGGAATCTTTTCAATATCACAATGGGTAGCTTCAAGTTGCTGATTTTTTTTCTCCTTCGTCTATTGATAAGGTACAGTAGCTGTCATAAAGTGTAGTTTACTTTCCTAATCATGATTTGGAAAAAAACAAACAAACAAAACAAAACAGTGTCTGTAAAAAATTTTCTGATTAAAAGGTGGGGGGAAAAAAAACCTTAAAATGTAAGGAAAGTACTCCCGCTTTCATCCTCATCTATCAGATTTTATTAAGATAATATCAGAAATAAATCTTTGCCTTGTAATATAAAACAAATTATAACCCATAGAAAGAAGTAACACATGGCTTTTAAATACTGTAATCTCATTTTCATTATTTTCTTTCAGATTATCCAACCCTGTCTAATGTCAAAGGTATGGCATTGCATAAAAGAAAACATGCAAAGGAGATAACTCTAAGTGGATTTCATTCCCCCTTCAATGGTCAGTTAAAAATCTATCTTTCATTTTTACTACTTATTTTCTCTAAAAATCTAGTAATTTTTTTTTAATCTTTTGTTTCTAGGAGAAGTAATCTATGCTGTCATGTGCATGACAGTCACCTGTGGAATCCTTCTCCTGGTTATGCTCAAGCTGAGGTAACTGGACACAACTCAGAAGGGAAGGGCTAGACCACAATCAGCTGGTTAGAGCACATTTCACTATGGCAGACCTTACAAAGGAGCTGAGAATGAAAGCTTCTCTGTTAAGACATACTAAATCATTTTTTAATGTGGGATAGGTCCAAGGAAACATTACTCTGAGTCTTTAGATGCAAGAGAAATGTGATCAGGGAGGGTTTTTTTTGGTGTGTGTTGCATTTTACAAGCACATGTGCATTGTTCCCCCCAATTAAACTGTTATCAATCTTTCCCCTGGTTTTCTTACAAAATCCAAGTTCAACTCTGCTGCATTCCTTATTCACATCATTTGCAGGATTGATCAGCTTACATAACGGAGCTGTTGTGGACTTCATACAGTTTATGTTTATCTGAAGATTTCCTCTTTAATATATGCTAATAAACTTTATTCATGTTTTAATACATAACTATTAAAAGAGATGTTTAATGAGGCCTCAAAGGGTACCCTTAGAAAGACTTATTACTGTTTCCTGACATTAATTCACTCTTTCCAAATCTTTTTTCTTGGCTGCCCTCATTGCCTGGTATGCAGTAATGCTCCAGCAGACATGTGAGACTTATGTTACAGATATATCAATCTCTAGATTTCTAAATATCCAGGGCCTAAAATTTTTCCACTTTTTTAACATTGACAAATAGATATAAAATGATGTGCATTTGCTTACTTTTCATTTAAAAAATCCTCATCTTTATAAAACAATGATGTTCATTTTCTTATTCATCATACATGTGTGTATAGTTATGTATACTTTGAGTATTGTACAATGAAGAAATATTTATGTTTACATACACACATACATATATATGTACACACACATAAAATATATTCATCAGTAAGATTAGGACTAGAGTAGAGCACTGGCAATAAACATTTCTCTTATGGTATTCACAGAGGAGGACTCAGTATACTACCCAATGCATGTACACTGATTGGTCCTCCAGAAATCTCTCACTTTGAGACCTTGACAACCAAGCAAATAAAATGAAAGACTTAAGTAGGGAAGTGTATGGCGATACTAAGAGGTCAGGCACTTGATGAGTACACATAGATATTCAAATGTATTTATTTTTAAATGCAATATCTACATTTCTACATGGTAGATTCCATCCCACTGAGCACTTAATTTGGTGCTCAGCAACACCAGTATCCAAACAACTGCTTTTCTCCAAGGCCTTAAAAGCTGAATGTGTAAGAGAATATGTTTCTTGGGTTTTAAGATACAGTTTAAAGGCTAAATAATCAGCATCAGTTTTTGAGGCAGAAATAGCATTGGAATTTATTAAACTTGACTTTGATTTAAAACATTTGAGAGCACTGTTCAGTTACTGGATCTGCCTACATATTCCATCATAGACGTATCATTTTAGACAGGCACAGAGGTTTTCTAGTCTAGCAAAATCTTATTTTAATAGTTCTGAATCTTTATTTCTTAGGCACACATACTGTATAAAGTTCATATCTGTCACATAGGCCAATGGGTTTTTACAGATTACTTTTGTACTACAGATAACTAAGGTGTTGCCTTTCAAAATTCCCTGTGTGTCTGGTGTAAGTTCATCTCCTTTCTCATCTACATAGAAAGGCCTATCCCTTTAATGAATGATAATGTGGGTGTTTTAGGAAAAAATCTTGATTTTACTTTAACATGTATTTTAAGGTCATTCATTCATACCATTAAGTATAGCACATGTAGTTACAAATTATTTTCTATACAATTTAAAATGAACACTTACCCATGATCTGAAAGATCCAGAAAGTAAATGATCTATGGTTAAGTAAATGACAAAAGCACAAGCCATCATGGAAAGAACAAAACAAAATCATCAGTAACATCAAAACCCATGTTACCCTACATATGGGAATGACTGGCACCTCAATGAAAGAAGGCTGCTTGCGACTTCAGGCATTGTTCACTCGCCTGGTGGTCAGGCTTAATCCATGAGAATGACTTTCTGTAATACAAGTTAACATTTTTACGTTTGTTTCATGGTATGCAAAATTAAAACAACCCTAAATCTTCAGAGAAATTTGCGGGAAACCAATAATTTAAAACTTAAATATTGAGGCACCTGGGCACCTGGGGGAGTCCAGTCAGTTAAGCATCTGACTCTTGATTTCAGCTTAGGTCATAATCTCAAGGTCATAAGATCAAGCCTGACTTGGATTCTGTGCTCAGTGGGGATACTGCTTCTCTCCTTAGCCCTCTCCCTCTGCCCTTCCCCCCCCCACTCTTTCTAAAATAAATAAGTAAATGAATAAATAATAAATCTTAAACATTAAATATAATAAGTCTTAAATAATTTAAAACTTAAATGTGATTTAAAAGATTATTGAAAAAAAAAAACATTCCTTGGAAATCACAGTTAAAGGCATGATACTTCTTAGAAAGACCATAAGATATTCCATTATTGGTACTTTGCATTCACAAACTTGACTATAGTTTTCTCTCCAGGCATAGAATCCATTAGAAAATGGAAGATGGAGAAAAAAAAGATGGAGAAAAATGGAAAAGGGAGAAAACTCATTTGTAAAATCATTAAAATGACATGTTGTTAACTTTTGCTTTTACTTTTATATAGAACATCCAGGATATCAAGTCAGACAAGAGATCATTCTCCAATCCAAATACCTGGAGGACTCATGATTCATTAAGAATCACGGATCAGGGCAGCCCGGGTGGATCAGAGGTTTAGTGCCATCTTCAGCCCAGGGTGGGATCCTGGAGACCTGGGATCGAGTCCCACATCGGGCTCCCTGAAGGGAGCCTGCTTCTCCCTCTGCCTGTGTCTGCCTCTCTCTCTTTCTCTGTGTCTCTAATAAATAAATAAATAATAAAAAATTAATTAATTAATTAATTAAATGAATATTTCAAAATATATTTTAAAAAAAGAGTCACGGATCATTAACAATCACTTTCTTTACAGGAAGTCTTTTTAGCCAGTCAACAGAATATCCTATATGGAATTTTCAAAAAGGAAAATGTGAAGATGGGTCTAATGATATTGGACCATTAAGTATAATAATGTAAGAAATAGTAATAATAGCATGATGTTAGATTTATTTTTTTTAAAGTATTTGACCAAAAATGTATGGTGGTATCTTTTATGACACTGATAGAAAATTAAAGATTCCCTTGAAGGCAAAATGTGTTAACCCAAGTTACAGTCTGCATGATTTAATGATAAATTTGAATCTATATAATTGCCATTAGTTGTATCAAAATATATTATAGTTAGCAGAGTTTTTTTTCTGATCAATCTTATAAATTCCCATTGACTTGCCAAAAGGAAAATGCTAATAGAAATACCCAGTATAATTTGTTATTTTGTACTCTTATCCATTTTCAAATCATTAGCTACATCATTAGCATTGACTTTAAGTTCCTAAATATAATTGGCTAGATGATTAGTCTTAAAAATCAGAAATGAGATCTTTGGTTTCTGTAACTTAAATACTGTTGAATTTCACTTTTTTAACTTGATGTCTTCATTTCATACCTATAAAAATATGGAGCAACACATTGCCTGAAAAGTTCAATGTGCATTTTAAAAATGACATATTTATGAATTTAATTGTTTCTATGCTAATTACTAAGAACTGCTGCAATAATAAACTAACACTCTCATGGTTATAGTCTATATTGCTTCTATATGTTACTTTTGGCTTGATTTGACACCAGAGTACACTGTGATTAGAAAATTGTGAAAAAGATGTTTGTTTAGTTTTTGATATATACATGCTTTTCAACTATCTGCAATCATATTAGTACCACTGCTAACAGTAAATATGAGGTTTTATTATCTACAATGGCACAGGAACAAAAACGTTTCAATAAACTAGGCATCCTAATAAATAGAAATATATTTACATTTAAAGGTCAAATACTTTGTCTGTTTGGTCTCATATTTATTGCTGTTTACTATGCTTCAGATTCAATCATCTATATTAAATTAAGTTTGAAGTTACCATTTGCTATGTTTACTCGAAGTCACTGAAAAAGCCATCCCTTATCAATAGATAACAGGGAAGAATGATTTGGTGAGTCAGAAATCTCATTCAAGAAATTTTACACACCCCAGAGCCTGTTAGCAACCTAAGTTATATGAAGAGAATGTAGGCACTTCTATCTCCAAATCCCTGCTATTTAATATGGGCTTGCTAATGTCCAGGAAACACAGACTGTCTCTTGAAAACTGAGGAAAGCAGTCAAGCTGCTTTTAGAAATATGTCTGTATTGAGCAGGGAAGGAGAGGACAGAGTGTAAGACAGATACCCTTTAGAAATAGAATCTTGTCTCTTAGGCCAGCAAGAATGAATAGGCCTTTCTGGGCAGAATTTCAGAAGCAGGAATGCATGCACATGCAGCATTATAGAACTTTAAAGAGTCAGTTGTCTCAAGACAGGGAGTCTAAATTGAGAAAATATGGGACAGAAAACTGACAAACATCAGGACTGAGATACAAAAAAGTCCTTAAGTATGTGAGTAAGGAGTCAAAATCCTATAAATGTGGCTTTCAGACCCCTTCAGAATATGGTCTGAATCCCACCCTTATCTTTCACACTTCCTCCTTCTGTCCTCTAGAAAGCCTGTCCTCACAGCCTTTCCCTGCTTTGGGATTAGGAAGTCCTGCTCAGTGCTTTCCCCATCTTAGACTACTATACCTTACTACAATTTATTTTTTATTATTGTTTCTCTTAGTAAATTGTAAACATTCTGAGTGAATTTGGAATCTAAAATCATCTCTGATTTCCCTTTATATATGTTCAATAAAAACTGTTTAATGAATGAACTTCTTCATTTGGAAAGCTTTAAGGTGCCATTAAATAATTTCAAAAAGGGGAGTGACTTCTGATTTATGAATGAGAAGAGGCATGTCAGCAGAAATGTAAATGATGGACTGAAGATGGCTAACACTGATGTCAAGGAGTCAGTTAAAAGTGCACTGCAGGGTTAAGCTAAAAAATATTGAGGGCTTGCATTAATTCATGTGTTCAGCATACATTTAGTGAACATATACTATGTACCAGTCACTATACTAGGCATCGGAGGTAGAGTTCTGAAAAGAGTCCTCTTGGAAATTTGAGAAACATAAAAATAAAGACAATAATTTGTGAAAGTGATAGATGCTACTAAGAAATGATCGGCTGGAGTATCAGAGTGATGGAGAGTAGCAGGGACAGGAGAGAATTGTATGGACATAAATAGAATGGATAAGGATTTGAGATTAGACATTTGCAGAGAATAACATTGTAAAGATCATGCCAGGAACAGAGATTAAGAGTAGGATTCTCATTGTGCCTTAGGTAAACCATAGGGCTACCTAGAAAACTGGCTCATACAAGGGGAAGATGAACTTGGAATGGGAAAAGGCAGTATGCCACTTTTCTTCAGATCTGTTCCCACCTTTCTCCTCCTTGTATATATTCCAGAAGGCTGACCTGGATAAAATACAGGTTCTCTTGTCCTCTGGCTTCCAGTTGGGTTCAGCCAATGGTGAAAAGATGGGGGAAGATATTCCTCTGGATTCCTCCATGAGGGCCCACCTTGGACTGTTCTCCCGGACAGAATGTCACTGTTTTTGTCCAGTGTGGCTTTTTCTACATAAACTTCTCCTTCTGGATTACAGAAACATTTCCCTTTCCCTGCATGACTGGCAGCATTAATGACTCAGCTGTATACTAGCCTTGAGTTACTGAGTTACGGGATTACCCCTTGTGGTTTTCCTACAACTACCTACACCTGTGTAAAGACTCCCAAACTCAAACTCTTATATCCATCCAGTTTTAGATAACTTGGACTTTTTACTAATTTGTTCCCTTTTGGGTCCCCAACTAATGATCCTAGTAATTATTTCAGGTTTGAACCATTGACTTCAATACCACTGGGGTATCCATGTGGAGTTATTTAGTAGCCAACCAGAAAAATATGGTTGTGGTACCGCTGAGTGAGATCTAAGCTAGACCATTGAATTTAGAATTTTCTAAGATCTTCCTTTTATCTTTCCCTCCCAAGATGAGAAAGCAAGTTTTCCACCAGAGGTTGCCGTGATTTCTGGGGAAAAAAAAAACATTGGAAGAAGGGTTGCCTTATCACAGACTTTCTCAGAAGAATTCAAGCATTGATGAAATTCCCTTCAGAGTAGTCTGGCTATTCCAGTTACAAGTTTTTGCACCTCTAGCTCCTTCTGCATATTTACCCACAGCCTCTTTTTCTCCCTAGAATTGTTTGCATAAAAGACCACAGGTGTTCCTTGGCACAAGCAGCCAGCAGAGTGGCACCAGCTGAAACTCAGCAAGGTGAATCGAAAAGGCTGCTTGGGAAGAGATTTAAGGCAGAAAGAAAACAGGGACTTTGTTGTTACTCTAAAGCTGGGGCTCCTATCTCTTCCTACTTTTGAATTCCCTGTGGGACTTCTGAGAACATATTTTTGGAACTTATTGAAACACGCATCCCTTTCATTGCCATGTATGGTGAAGTGAATATGAACAACTTAAAGAGTAAGTGAAAATTCTCTTGTTACTTTATTTAGAACAAGCAAAATTGTGAGCTCTACCACTGAAGTATAAAATCTAAGAAACTGATGGCCAAAATGATGGCATCACAGCTTTAAAGGCAAGCCAGGTTAGCATGTGTGTTTGGTGCATTCCCGCTGGTATTTTTTTTTTACATGTCCTTGTCTGTTATTTCACACATTGCTCCTCAAAACTCTAATATGGGTATCCAGCTGCAATCACTGCACTCAGGTTTCTCAACTCATTCCCTCGGTGCTGCTGTGAGCCTTGAATATTCATTCAGACCACACTGGTTGCATCCAGAAACTTAGGCTGGTAGAATGGGTGTTTCCAAAACTTTTCTGCACAGTCAAGTCAGTTTCAATAAATGTGCTTTCCTTTATCAGGGATTTGTAACACAGGTATCTATTATCTTGGTTGTACAAAGAGAAAGAAAATAGGCCTTTAAAACAGCAACTTAAAGTTTTAGTTAGAGACCATTGTCAGATTTAATTTTAGATAAAGTCCTAAAACTTCATAAAACTGGAACTTCTCCACCAAGTGCAAGATTATGTTAATATGCTAGTAATATGTCTATGAAATATGTATTCATTTTGAGTGTAATGGACTATTTGATACCTGCATATAAGTTGAATTTATACCAGAGATAATACGGACTATTAGGCAAAATCTTTTCTGAATTTTTTATGCCTAGGTAGAAACACAACTACAAACCTAAAACAGCTATCTTTCAAGTAAAAATCATTTGCAAGCCCCGAGTTTGCTTTGGTTGGATGTTTACAGTACTAATTAGGGGGTCTCAATTCTTGGTTAATATTGTATGAGTGTGTTCATGAAGTTATTTTTTCATAAAAATATTTGATTTCCTTTATGCAACAGTTTAGTATTTTTAACATAAATATTAGTTTTATTTCCTCTGTATAGAAGTGTTTTTTTGTATAGAAGTTCTTAAAAAGGCTTAAGGAGGATGTATTTCCATGATTATTAAAAAAAACTATTACTTTACATAAAATAATAGTGGGGAAAAAAAGCATATATACTTAAAATGGCTAAATAAATACTTTGAGACTTTATTGAAATTTTCTATCTTATTGCATAATTTACTGGTTCTGCAGAAATATTTTATAAGGTGACTATTTTTACTGAATGCGTACATTTATTATAGTCTTTTAATATTTTGAAACCAATGCAATGACTGCTCTTCTGCCTGAAAATACTAATTTAATGAGTCACTGAAGGTAATAAGCTTCCTAAGAACAGCAGATGGTATTATTAGGGCAATGTAAACATATGAAAAGAAGAAGCTATAAATATAAAAGTGGAATAAGTCCTCTAGGAAGTATCCAGAAATATCAAATATCTATGATGGACAAGTAACTTAGTTTTGGTTTTGGCAGAAATATAAGTCCTTGAGATCTGGAATAGATGTTATTGACTTGGTGGAGACAGAAGCCCAGTTACAGTGAAGTGAGGAGAGATACATGAGAAAATGAAAACAATGAATATAGGCAAGTGTTAGAGTTTTGCTCCTAAGAACAGCATTTCAATGATGGGTGTGTTTGGAGTTTCTGTGAATGTGAAGTCATCAACTGCTAACTGAGGGGAGTAGATAGGAGAAGGAAGAGAGATTGTGAAATGGTTATTTTGGAGAATGGATAAGTAAATTTATTAGAGAAGTATTGTAGCAGCAACATCCTAAGCTTACATTGGTTCAAATTCTTGTTGGCTCCTTGTTCTGTGATTTGGGTGAAAATACTTAAATTCTGAGCTTTGGTTCCCTCAACTTTGAAATAAGGTTAATAGCACTTATGTTATAAGGTTTTGAAAGAAAGGAATTTTTAATAGGTTATAAATTGATTGTAAATGCTTGGCATAGGGTAAGAAGTATATATGGGCTTTCTATATAATTATAATTACTTGAATCATCTGGCATGATATTTGTGGTCACAAAATATGTCAAAGTTGGGTGACTTTTTTATTTTTAATTTTTAAATTCTTACTTTTTTTTTTTGCCGTCAACTAGTCATGGGTAAGGAGCTGAATTTTGCCACAGTTGAATTTTTGCAAGTAAGCTCAATGGAGGGAAGAAGAGGGAGGGGAATTTAATTAAAAGTTAGTTGAGTCATTTTGGCAATGATTAGGAAGACCACAAATAAGTCATAGGGTCAAAGCTTTGTGGTCTTGGTGGAGATCCGGGGTTGTTGGGTGGGAATGGTGGTACAAGAGAGGTAGAAAAATGAGACCTGAATCAATTTTACAAGTTAAATTTAATAGGGCTACTGAATTGATGGGGACATTGAGGAAAAGGTATTATAAATGAAGCTTACAAGGTCATATGCTGAGTAGTAAACACACCACTGAAAGGATGTTACCATCACCAAAGAATAGCAATGGAGGTGAAAAAAAACAGTTGAGCCAGGCACTGGAGTACTCATGAGTAAGAGGGAATTAAAAGAATAGTAAATGACCAAAAAAAAAAATCAGTATAGTGTCTTTATGTTCTGTCTCCCTTTCTGATATTTCCCACACATTTCTTCTCCCTTCCCTTATATTCCCTTTCACTATTATTTATATTCCCCAAATGAATGAGAACATACACTGTTTGTCCTTCTCCGATTGACTTACTTCACTCAGCATAATACCCTCCAGTTCCATCCACGTTGAAGCAAATGGTGGGTATTCGTCGTTTCTAATTGCTGAGTAATATTCCATTGTATACATAGACCACATCTTCTTTATCCATTCATCTTTCGATGGACACCGAGGCTCCTTCCACAGTTTGGCTATTGTGGACATTGCTGCTAGAAACATCGGGGTGCAGGTGTCCCAGCGTTTCATTGCATCTGTATCTTTGGGGTAAATCCCCAACAGTGCAATTGCTGGGTCGTAGGGCAGGTCTATTTTTAACTCTTTGAGGCACCTCCACACAGTTTTCCAGAGTGGCTGCACCACTTCACATTCCCACCAACAGTGTAAGAGGGTTCCCTTTTCTCCACATCCTCTCCAACATTTGTGGTTTCCTGCCTTGTTAATTTTCCCCATTCTCACTGGTGTGAGGTGGTATCTCATTATGGTTTTGATTTGTATTTCCCTGATGGCAAGTGATGCAGAGCATTTTCTCATGTGCATGTTGGCCATGTCTATGTCTTCCTCTGTGAGATTTCTGTTCATGTCTTTTGCCCATTTCATGATTGGATTGTTTGTTTCTTTGGTGTTGAGTTTAATAAGTTCTTTATAGATCTTGGAAACTAGCCCTTTATCTGATAGGTCATTTGCAAATATCTTCTCCCATTCTGTAGGTTGTCTTTTAGTTTTGTTGACTGTATCCTTTGCTGTGCAAAAGCTTCTTATCTTGATGAAGTCCCAATAGTTCATTTTTGCTTTTGTTTCTTTTGCCTTCGTGGATGTATCTTGCAAGAAGTTACTGTGGCTGAGTTCAAAAAGGGTGTTGCCTGTGTCCTCCTCTAGGATTTTGATGGACTCTTGTCTCACATTTAGATCTTTGATCCATTTTGAGTTTATCTTTGTGTATGGTGTAAGAGAATGGTCTAGTTTCATTCTTCTGCATGTGGATGTCCAATTTTCCCAGCACCATTTATTGAAGAGACTGTCTTTTTTTCCAGTGGATAGTCTTTCCTCCTTTGTCAAATATTAGTTGACCATAAAGTTCAGGGTCCACTTCTGAATTCTCTATTCTGTTCCATTGATCTATGTGTCTGTTTTTGTGCCAGTACCACACTGTCTTGATGATCACAGCTTTGTAGTACAACCTGAAATCTGGCATTGTGATGCCCCCGGATATGGTTTTCTTTCCTTTTTTTTTAAAGATTTATTTATTTATTTATTTATTCATTCATTCATTCATTCATTCATTCATTCATTCATTCATTCAGAGAGAGCAGAGAGAGGCAGAGAAGCAGGCTCCATGCAGGAAGCCTGACGTGGGACTCGACCCTGGGTCTCCAGGATCACACCCCGGGCTGCAGGCGGCGCTAAACCGCTGCGCCACCGGGGCTGCCCTATGGTTTTCTTTTTTAAAATTCCCCTGGCTATTCGGGGTCTTTTCTGATTCCACACAAATCTTAAAATAATTTGTTCCAACTCTCTGAAGAAAGGCCATGGTATTTTGATAGGGATTGCATTAAACATGTAAATTGTGAGGCTCCCAATTCATTCATACTCTGTTTTCCAGCCATAATGGTTTTGTTTTCCTCCCTTAAAATTGAGAAGCTCTTTCTTACTACTGACCTTCATATTAGATCTACCATTCATCTTCTTCCCTCTTCACCAAGGTAACTCCCATGCAACGTGTAGATTTTGGATGATTGCTTCCTTGGGGAGCCTCTCTAGCTAGCTTGTCAAACCCTTTGATAAGACTGTGTACTTCTCATGTGAAGCAATTACTACATGTGTGATCACATATTTGTGTGATAATCTGATTAGTTATCTTTTTCTCTGGCTTCCAGCTGCTTGAGGCCAGAGACCAGTTTCTTTGTTTACCAGTATATCAGCAATGTCTTGTGCAGTTCCTGCTAGTTAGGTAAATGCATGGCTTTTGAATGAATAAGAAAAGAGGATGTTTATAAATGGACAATTCCTAAAATTGAGTAAACTTGAGTTAAATTCTTAAGTAGGTAATAAAGGCTTTTACTAAGATTAATCTTACTTACTAAAAGCAAAAATAAATGAAATTATATGCAATTAAAAAGATTCTGAAAATAAAAGGAAACCATAAAAAGCAATATATAAAATCAAAGAAAATATTTGCAAATCATGTCTAATAAGGGGCTAATACTCAAGATGTATAAGGAACTCAGACAACTTCAACAGCAATATATATATTATATATATATATATATATACACATATTCCAACTTAAAAAATGGGCAAAGTGATTAGACATTTATTTCTTTAAAAATGTCCAACAGACAGATGAAAAGATGTTCGGCATTACTAACCACCAGGGAAATACAAATCAAAACTACGATAGGATATCATCTCATACTTGTTATAATGACTGTTAGCAAAAATAACAATAGAAGTCTTGGCAAAAAAAAAGTGGAGGAAACAGAACACTTGTGCTCTGGGAATACAAGTTGGTATAGACAGTATTGAAAACAGTATGGAGTTTCCTCAAAAAATTAAAAATAATCTACCATTTGATGCAGAAATCCCACTCGTGGGAAAAATCCAAAAGATATAAAATCAGAATCTTCAAGATCTGTCTGAATTTGCATGTTCATTGCAGCACAATGGCTAAGATATGGAAACAATCTAAGAGTCCATCCACGGATGGTTGGATAGAGAAGATCTCCATCCATCCATATGTACACATACAATGGAATATACAGCCATAAGAAGAAAGGAAATCCTGCCATTCGCAACAACATGGATAGAATTTGAAGGCATGATGCTAAGTGAAATAAGTCAAGGAAAGGCAAACTCTGTATAATATTACTTATGTGGATTCTAAAATAACTGAACTCATGGAAACAATAGAACAGTGGTTACCAGACACTGGGGTCTAGGCAGAAATGGAGAGAGGTTGGTCAAAGAATAAAAACTTCCATTCATAAGATGAATGAGTTCTGGAGATACGATGTATAGCCTGGTGACTATAGTTACCAACCCTGTGTTTTTATTTTTAATTGAAATATAGTTGACCTATAACTTCAGATGTACAACATAGATGATGTACAACATAGATGATTCAACAATTATATACTGTAAAATGTTCACCACAGGGTGGTGCCTGGGTGGCTAAGTCAGGCTGCTGACTGACATTTCATGACCTCAGGGTCCTGGTACTGAGTCCTGCACTGGGCTGCCTGCCCAGCAGGGAGTCTGCTTCTCCTTCTCCCACTGCCTGCTCCTCTCCCCACTCGTTGTCTCTCCTCTGTCTCTCCTCTGTCTCTCCTCTGTCTCTCCTCTGTCTCTCCTCTGTCTCTCCTCTGTCTCTCCTCCCCCATCTGTCCCTCCCTCATCTCCCCCATCTGTCTCTGTCTCTCTAATAAATAAAATCTTTAAAAAATCAAAAATGTTCACTACAGAAAGCATAATTACATTCTTTCTGCCACCATGCAAAGCTATTACAATAATATTGACTATATTCCCTATGTTCTACTTCTCATTTCTGTGACTTATTTTATAATAGAAAGTTTGTGCCTCTTAACCCATTCATCTATTTTCCTACCCCTACCCCTCTGGGGACCACTATTTTTTTCCTCTTTATTTATGAATCTGTTTCTTGTCTGTTCATGTGTTTTTTAGATTACATATAGAAGTAAAATCATATGGTATTTGTCTTGTTCTGTCTTATTTTACTTACCATATACCCTCTAGGTCCATCCATATTTTTAGAAATGGCAAGATTTCATTTTTTTTATGATTGAGTAATACTCCACTGTGTATAGATAATACATTTTCATTATTCATCTGGACATGTATGTTTTTTCCATAGCTGGGCTACTATAAATTTATATAGGAATAAGCCTAGGGACACATATATCTAATTAGTGCCTTCATTTTCTTTGGGTAAATACCCAGAAGTGGAATTATTTGGTCATATGGTAGCTCTATTTTTAGTTTTTTAGGAACCTCCATACTGCTTTCCACCATGGCTGCACCAATTTATATTCATAGTTCCCTTTGCTCCGCATCCTCACCAACATTTGTTATTTCTTGTCTTTTTGATACTAGCCATTCTGACTGGTATGAGATGATCTCATTGTAGATTTGATTTGTATTTGCCTGAGCATAAGTTATATTCAGCATCTTTTCATGTGTCTGTTGCCCATCTGTGTGCTTTCTCTGGAAAAAAGTCTGTTCAGCTCCTATGCCCATTTTCTGTTTCTGGGAAGCTGAGTTGTGTAAGTTCTTTGCATAGTATAGATATTAACCCCTTAATGGGTATAGCATTGCTAATGCCTTTTCCTAATCAATAGGCTGCCTTAAGATTTTGTGGAGGGTTTCCTTCATTGTCTAAAAGCTTTGTAATTTGATGTACTCTGGGTTATTTTTGCTTTTGTTACCCTGGCCTGGGAAGACCTATCCAGAAAAATACTTTTGAGGCTGATGTCCAAGGCATTATTGCCAATGTTTTCTTCTAAGACTTTTTTGATTTCAGGTCTCAAATTTAGGTCTTTAATCCATTTTGAGTTTCTTCTTGTGGATGATGTAAGAAAATAGTCTGGTTTCATTTTTGGTCATATAACTGTCCAATTTCACACCACCATTTATTGAAAAGGCTCCCTTTTCTCCACTGTGTAGTCTAGCCTCCTTTATTGCAGGTTAATTGATTTTATAAGTGCAGATTAATTTCTGGGCTCTCTATTCTGTTCCACTGAACTGCCTGTTTATTCTTTATCAATTTGGATGCAGTTTACTTCGGTATCCAATTGCTGAGGCTATGATTTCTAGTACTATGTTGAATAAGGTTGTAAGAGTGGGCATCCTTGTATTCTGATCTTTCAGCTTTTCACCATTGAGTATATTAGCTGTAGGTTTGTCATGTATGGCCTTTATTATGTTGAGGTATGTTCCCTTATACCCATTTTGAGAGGTTTTATCATGAATAGATGATAAATTTTGTCAAATGCTGTTTCCACATCTATTGAGCTAATCATACAGTTTTCACTCTCATTTTGATAATAAATCAACATGATATATCATATTTGCAGATGTTGATCTATCTTGCATCTTTAGCATAAATCCCACTTGATTGTGGCAAGTGATCATTTTAATGTGTTGTTGAATGTGGTTTGCTAATATTGAGGATTTTTGTATCTATGTTCATCAGTGATATTGGCCTCTGTGCGCGCACGTGTGTGTGTGTGTGTCTTTGTCTTTATCTGGTTTTGGTTTGCTATTTGGTTAATGCTGGCCTTGTACAATTTGGAAAATTTCCTTCCTCTTCAATTTTTTGGAATAGTTTGAGAAGAAGAGATGCTAACTCTTTTTTGAATGCTGAAAAAATTCACTTGTGAAGCTGCCAGGTCCTGGACTTTTATTTTTATTGGAGTTTGTTGATTTTGAATCAGTTTTGTGACTACTAGTAGATCTATTCTGATTTTCTTCTGATTCAGTCTTGGAAGACTGTATATTTCTAGGAATTTTTTTCTAGGTTGTCCAATTTCTTGGAATGTAACTTTTTTGTAGTCTTTTATAATCCTTTGTTTTTCTTTGGTGTCCGTTGTGAGTTCTCTTTTCCTAATTTTGAGTACTCTTTCTTTAAATCTGGCTAAGAGTTTATCAGTATCTTTAATCTTTTCAAAGAACCAAATCTTAGTTTCATTGATCTTTTCTAATATTTTTTGTATCTTTTTCATCTGTTTCTTCTCTAATCTTTAGTTCCTTCCTTCTGACTTGGGACTGTTTTTGCTCTTCCGGCTCCTTTTGGGTATAAGAGTAGGTTGTTTTATTTATTTTTATTTTTTTCCCTTTCTTGTGGTTGGCCTGTACTGTTATAAACTTCCTCTTAGAATTGCTTTTGCAGTAGTAAAGATTTCTTAACTGTTGTCTCCATCTTTGGCTTTCAGGTATTTCTTATTTCCTCTTTGGTTTCTTCGTTGACCATTGGTTGGTTAGTAACCTATCGTTTAGCTTTCATGTGTTTGCGGGGTTTTTTTTCCCACTTTTTATAATTGATTGCTAGTCTTATGCCATTGTGGTCAGAAGAGATGCTTGATATGATAAGTTTGATCTTCCTATTGAGACTTGTTTTGTGATTTAACACATAATCTATCTTGGAGAATGTTCCATGTGTACGTGAACGGTGTGCATTTTGC
Organism: Vulpes vulpes; assembly: GCF_048418805.1. Lineage (NCBI taxonomy): Eukaryota > Metazoa > Chordata > Mammalia > Carnivora > Canidae > Vulpes > Vulpes vulpes. The sequence goes on from NC_132780.1 coordinate 151,505,624, forward strand.
TTTTGGATGGAATGTTCTGTATGTATCTGTAAAGTCCATCTGATGTGTCATTCAAAGCTTCTATACTCTTCTAATTTCTGTCCCGATGATCTATCCATTGATGTAAATGGGTGTTAAACCCCCTACTGCCGTATTACTGTCAATATCTTCCTTTATGCCAATATTTGCTTTACATTTAGATGCTCTTTAATTAGATGAACAGATTTTTAAAGTTGTTACATACTATTTTTGGAAGGATCTTTTCATCATTACATAATGCTCTTCTTTGGCTCTTGTTATAGTCTTTGTTTTAAAGTCTATTTTGTCTGATATAGATATTAATAACCTGGCTTTTTTCTGTTCCATTTGCATAGAATGTTTCCATCTCTTCTATTTTGATCTATATATGTCTTTAGATCTGAAGGGATTCTCTTGTAGATAGCAAGATAGCATATAGATTTTTTTTTAATTCCATTCTGTCACCCTGTTTTGTTTTGTTTTTGTTTTTGTTTTTTTTTTTTGATTGAAGCACTTACACCATTTACATTTAATTATTGATTAGTTTGTACTTAGAACCATTTTATTGTTTTCTGGTTGTTTTTATAGTTCTTCTTTGTCCTCTTGCTCTCTTCCCTTGTGGTTTTCTTTCGTGTTATGCTTGGATTCCTGTCTCCAGTTTTTGTGGATCTATTATTGGCTTTTGGTTTGTGGTTACCATAAGGTTCATATATCATATCCTATGTATAGCAGTCTATATTAAGTTGATGGTCACTTAAAATTGAATGCATGCTAAAAGCTCTATATTTTTTACCCTCCTCTGCATTTTATGCATATGATGTCATGTCTTACATCTTCTTATTTTGTCTCAACTAATTTTTGTAGATAAAATTGATTTTATTACTTTTGTCTTTTAACCTCCATACCCACTTTATAAATCTGCTACCTGTACCATATGCTTGTTTTTACCAGTAAAATTTTTTCTTTTTATAATTAATCCAAGTTATGGCCATTCCTTTTCACTTAAGTACTCCTTCATACTTCTTTTCTTTTTTAAGATTTATTTGTATTTAGTTATCATAGACATAGAGAGAGGCAGAGACACAGGCAGAGAGAGAAGCAGGCTCCATGCCGGGAGCCCGATGCGGGACTCCAGAATCGCGCTCTGGGCCAAAGGCAGGCGCGAAACCGCTGAGCCACCCAGGGATCCCCTCCTTCCTACTTCTTAAGAGACCAGTCTAATGGTGATGAACTCCTTTAGCTTTTTTGGAAATTCTTTATCTCTCCTTCTATTTTGGAGGATAACCTTACCAAGTAGAGTACTCTTGGTTATGTTCTTTTTTTCCTTTTAGCATTTTGAATATATTGTGTCACTCCCTTCTGGCCTGCAAAATTTCCGCTGAAAAACTACCTTATAGGCTTATGGGGTTTCCTTGTATGTAACTGCTTTTTTGTTGTTGTTTTGTGTGTGAACTTAATTGGGCCCATTTTGTTCAGCTCTCTGTGCTTGCTGTACCTGATGTCTGTTTCTTTTCCCAGAATAGGGAATTTTCCAGCTATTACTTAAACAGGCTTTCTGTCCCTTTCTGTCTCTTTTCCTTCTGGGACTCCTATAACACAAATGTTTGTATGCTTGATGTTGTCACAGAGGTCCCTGTTACTGTACTCATTTTGTTGTTGTTGTTGAGTTTGGGTGCTTTCTCCTATCCCATCTTCCATATCATTGATCTGTTCTTTAATTTCTAATATGCTGTTGATTCCCTCTAGTGTATCTTTTATTTCATATCTTGTGTTTGTCAACTTGTTTTTTTTTTCCTTCCATATTTTCTATCTCTGTGTTACAGTTCTCACTGAGTTCATCCACCCTGCCTGCCTTCATGATCAGTGAGCATCTTTAGGACTATTTTAAACTTTATCAAGTGGATTGCTAGTCTCCATTTCATTTAGCTCTTTTTCTGGGTTTTTGTTTGGTTCTTTTGTTTGGATTCTATTCCTTTCTCTACTCATGTTGTTTGACCCTGTTTGTTATTATCTATTAAGTAGTTCGGCTAGGTTTCCTGGTCTTGAAAGTAGTAATCTTATATAGAAGGCATCATGTAGGTTACAAAAATGCAATCCCTCCTTGGTCACCAGAACCAGGTGCTCCAGAGGTAGCCCCTGCATGGGCTGAATGTGCCTTCTTGTGGTGAGGCTTTGACTGCTATGGGTGCTTTAGTGGGAGGAGTTGGCCCTCAGTCTGGCTGTCTGCAATGATCAATCATGACTGCCATTGGTGCATACCAGAGCAGGGCTTGCCTGGCAGCAGTGTTTGTGGGTGTGCTAGTTCATGGGGCTAGCTCCCCATTTCTCCTCCACCAGGCAGGAATAGCTGTTGGGGGATGGGGGATGAGTTCTGATCCTGGTGGCTGCTACTTGACAGTGTGGTGGTGCAGTAGTAGCTCTAAGGCGTGCTGGCCTCAACTGAGGTTACCTGCTGGTTGTGGCAGAGTGGGAGCTGCTTTAGAGTGTCACTTTCTGGCACATGAGTTGGGCAGAGTGGGTCCCCAGATGAACACCTGGGCTAGGTAAGTATTCTACCAACATAGATGGTGGTCAGAACTGGTTGCCATAAGTGTCAAGTTGCTAGGCTTAAAAAAAAAAAAAAAAAAAAAAGGCAAGAAAAATAGTATGCGACAGCCCCTATATTCCCAGAGAAAGTTCCTGCAGATTTTTGATCCTCTGGTACACGTCTTAAAATTATCCAAAAATCTTGATGGATACCTCAAGTGCTTTCCAAACTGTTGCTTCCATGCTGAGTCTCAGGCAAGCGATCTACCACTCTGTCCTCTAAAAAAGATATTTGGTTTCCTGTAGCCTTCTGGCTTTCCTAGAGCTAAGCGTCACTGATTTTTTTTTTTTTTTTCAAAACCTTGGTTGAGCATTTACCTTCGCAATGAAGATCCTTATAGCTGCTATTGCCTGATTTAGGGCTTGATGGCCTCAATTCTCAGGATATCCCTCAATGCCTGTGATATCCTGGTGTAGCAGGGACCCACAAGTGGGAGAGGCTTAGTTCCTTATCGTACCTCCTCCTCGATGTAGTTTTGTGGGTTTTTCTTGATGCCTATAGCTATTGAAAGCCTGCTCTGCCAATGTCAGATCATTTTTACAGTGATTTAGGTTATATGTAGTTGCTTCTTCAGTGTGTCCCTGAAGATGAGCTCAGAATCCTCCTGTGCTACCATCTTCCCCTCTATTTGAACATCTTAATACTGCATTTTATATGCACTTGAAAGTTCCTAGTATAGTAGTCAAATGTTCTCACCACCTAAAATGATGGTAATTATGCAAAATGATGCAGGTGTCAACTAATCCTCCTATGGCAATTTCCCAATAAAGAAGTGTATCAAATCATCACATTTTATGCCTTAAACATATACAATGTTATGTCAGTTACATCGTGATAAACCTGGGGGACAAGAATCTTGATTTCCAATCATATCCAAAAATAGATTCTATGTGTTTAAGTCTTTTAATTATTTAGCAGGAAAGTACAGATAACTATTAGATAATTTTTCTATTTGTGTATAAATATTCAGGAAATTGGCAAAGTTAACCAGATTTTGGTTATGGTTCCTCCAATTTAGGACTAAGCATTAAGGTATAGGAACATTATTAATCTGACTTCCTCCAATTTAGGACTAAGCATTAAGGTATAGGAACATTATTAATCTGACTTCTTAATGTGAGGGACATTTGGACAGGCAGCCTTCTTACTTGAAGGCTGTATTAGTTCTGGCTCCTTAGAGAGGGTCTCAGCTTCCTTGTATTCCTCTGAGGGGCAAAATGGTCCTTTAGTCTCTCTGCACATTGTCATATTATACAGTATTTTGTTGGAATTAACTTCAAATCCCTCCTTCAGTCATGGCTTCCTTTCTGCTAGAGTTCCAGTGACATGCCAAGTTGGCAATATAACTAATTACACCTTTGCTGAAAGAAAAGCAGTAAGAACTCTTAACCTGGCTTTCCCACAAACTTACATGGTTGTTAACATTGTTCATCATTTCTGTCCTGATACCAAACCCATGGTGTGTTCCACTGTGGATGGGGTGGGATGGTGACCGGGGGTGGGGGGTGGGGGGCTGGGAGTGGAAGCAGTCAGTGTTGGGTGTGAGGGGGATGTAATGGTTAAGAAAGGATCAGGACAGGATGCCAAAGTTGAACATCCTGCTTCTGCCTTTCTCTTCCCTTCATCTCTCCAGGGTCAAAAGTTTCCTGTCTTAGTGTGGGCGTATCTTGCAACATAGTCTCCATATTTCTCATGCTACAGCTTTTAGTGCAGCCCTACCACTCAAATTTACCTGAAAAGGATCATGATATGTACAGGAAAGTTAATAAAATTTAGAAAATACTCTGTCAACAAGGCCTGGCTTTTGTTTCTTCATGTGCTTGAAAAGGCTAGTTTTTGAGCTCAAATGCAACCGTGACTTCTTTGGTCTAAGATCTTTTGTCCCTTTGGTGTTAGCAATTCTTGGTCATACTTCTCTGAAGAATGAAGAGGTAGACTAGACAAAGAGTGATGGTCAGCAAGGCAAAATTTATTAAGCAAGAGTACAAAGCTCTGGGAGAAGGAGGAGAACCCAAATGGGTTGCCCTTCGAGTTTCTAAATTTAGGGATTTTTATGAGCTCTTTGGTGGAAATATCTTAAGCAAGCAGGGTGTGCTGAGTAATGCCAATGAGGGTGTTAGTCACATATCTGTCTACCGATGAGGTTAATATCTCCGTGCTGGTGATCCTTTTTTGCTGACATTGGAGGCTGAGATCTTACCTGCCCCTTTCCTGTGATGCTTTGTGATTAATTGTCCTATTTTAGGACATTTTGCAGAAGTCATTTCTGCAAAGGCTGCAAAACAGAATGTCAGTATGGTCCTATCTGAGCTGCAGAACAGGATATCAGTGATGTTTTATTTTAGCTGACCTGACTCCATTTTTTTTTTTCTTGTTGGAGACCCCTGCTCTGACTACCTAACTGTACAACTAACTTCTAAGAACTGTACTAAATCTTAGGAGTAATAAATACTGTTGGTTCATTAGGTTTGGAGCTATAGAGAATCCCAATTCAAGGAAAATGAGGGAATATTTTTTGATGGCTGAAGGTTTTTCCATTATGTTCCTAGTACATTGGTTCAACTAAAAGCTAGAGTTAATGGAAGAAAGAGGAACTGGAGACAAGAGAAATGTGAAGAGTAGATGAGAGCCGAGTGAAGAAAGAAAAGGTAGGGATTGGGGGAGGTGGGGGTTCTGCTACCATCTCTTCCATTTCTTATACTGTCCTAACTCCACTGCAGGTAGGAAACAGGAGTGACTGTTACAGCAGGGAACACCCCTAATTTAAAACTGTAAGACTGCTTTTATAGATTCATTCAGAGTAGGGATTTGGTGGTGGTACTTGTCTCCTCATTTTGCAAGTAACTATAATCATTGCCACAGGCCAGAGAAGACTGAAAACCATACAATTTGCCCACACTGGATTTAATTTGCTAGTCGCGTGCGTGTGTGTGCTCGTGTGTGTGAAGATTCATGGGACATAGTTCCTTTTTTTTTTTTTTTAAGATTTTATTTATTCATGAGAGACACACAGCGAGATGCAGAGACCTAGGCAGAGGGAGAAGCACACTGGGGAGCCCAATGCTGAACTCAATCCCAGAACCCTGGGATCACACTTTGAGCCGAAGGCAGACCCTCCACTACTGAGCCACCCAGGTGTCCCCATAGTTCCTATTCAGAAACTATTTCTGAACTAGAAGAGTTTTGATGTGGTTTTGGAATGTTGGCAAGGTCCAGATCCCATGGCCAAGAAAGAATTCTTGAGGTGTCTTTTGTGAAAAGGTGATTGGAGGACAAGACTCATTAGCAGAAAAAGCTGCTAACTGGGGTTGTGAGCAATGACTGATTGTATGCCTGGAAATAGGGGAAGGTAAGGAAAAAGGTAGGTGCCTGAAAGGACTGTCATATACTAAAGATGACCCTCAGGATATGGGAGGCTTGCTATTGTCAAGCTATTGTTGTTTTTCCCTCTAGCAAAGCATTAACTTTGAAGATAGTTGGGAGTTTCCTGGAGGACTGTCACATGTATCCCACCCAGTAGTGAATGGAGGGGAGGGAGGTTGTGGAGTGTCAGCCTGTGTTTTGTCCTCAACTGACCTTTGCTTCCTCATCAGTTTGACTGCCCTTAATTGATTGTTATATAACAGACTAAGTCTAACATCTAAATGTTTGCCTTTATAACGTGGCTGATAGAAAGTTGAGTTTAATTCGTGTCTAACATTGACAAAGTATCCCTGACTACACAGACTTTTATAATTTTCATTATCTATAAACATTTGTCTTCATTATTTATAATACTAGTAATAATATAAAACAGAATAGGCTGGATTATCTCAAAAGAAATGAGTGGTCACAAAATATCAGTGAATCACAACAGCAAATGTTTATTGCTTGATCACACTACAAGTTAATTACAGATGAGTTCTGACCTTGCCCTGCTGCTGTCACTGGGAGGTCCAGGCTGATAAAGCAGCTTCTCCCTGGAATACCACCAGAGGGAAATCAGAAATCATGGCAAGGTACATCTTGGGTCTTAAAATGTTGATCTAGGAGTAAAACCTGTCCTTTCTGCTAATTTTTCATTGGCCAAAGCAAATCATAAGGCTGTCTGAATCAGTGAAACAGGGAAGTACATTGTTGCTACGGAGAAGCTCAGGAGATATTTGGGGATAAGAAGATAGCCCATCAAAATAGCATTTAATTAATTATTCTGTACTCCACTTATAAGACTGACACATTTAATACTTATCAGAGTTCTGTTGGGTATATATTAGGTTTTTGTAGATAGGCAATAATGAGTTTGAATAATTTTGTTCAGGTTTCAAAAGTGGTCTGGGTTGGGATTGGAACTGGATTTTTTTCTGATTCCAAATGCCATCTCTGCTTAAGTTTTTTGTACAGTGTGTTTTCATAAGCTTTCTGGGATAGGGAGGGGGTTGAGTATTTAAACAGGCTGATGAAAAGCTGAATGATCCACATTACCAGTTAAGTGTTAGGAAAATCCAATTTGATGGTAGTGAGTTTTCTCACTACTCTTGTGTAAGGAACCAATCGCCAATAGGCCAAAGTACCTGGAAATGACCCAATGATTTTCTCTCCTTGGCAACTAATTAGCCTGTAGCCTGGGGACACTTGTGATAGGTGTTCCGAAAACCAATTAAAAGGGGGATCAACTAGGATAACTGAAAAAAGGCAAACCAGATTGTGAAATATAAAAATTATGTACATAATAGATTACATATGACAACTAAAGAGGTATTAAAGTTAAATCTATGAATTGCCTTCGTATTTTTTAAGGTGCCATCATTTTATGTATGAAAATAGAACTTTAATAAGCTATGAACTTCATAGTCTAACCAATTACCACAGTGCTTAAAACCATTTTGGGTTATTGTATAGGCAGCTTTCATTTTCTAGATGTCATTTCTCTTCACGTACAAAATTACTCTTGCTTCCCATTATCACACTCCAGTTAATTTCTTAAGGCACCACTAAGTGTATTTTAAGGCAACATATTGAAGAAATACTGAAACCCAATTATATACCCGTGCTTGTGGTGAATCTGGATGTGAAAGAAACTCTGCCTTCTTGGAGCTAAGAAGTCCACTGCAGTGACTTAATTTACAAAATTTGCAAAGGTATTTATGTAATTAGTATCAAATCCTGGCAGCATTAAAGCATTTTGGCAACACTCTTCACCTGCTGTCCTGAGTCTGACAGAAAGTAACATGCAAATTCAATCACTTCAACTTCAGTATTAATTTGTGGACTGAATGGTTGTATTTATCCTGATATTCATATGTTGAAATCCTATCCCCTGCCTTCATGTGATGGTATTGAGAGGTGGGCCTTGAGAAGGTAACTGATGTTATGAGGGAGGAGCCCTCATGAATGGGACTGGTGTCTTAATAAGAGAGACCCAAGTTGTCTAGTTTTCTTTTCCCCATGTGAGAATACAAGAAGTTGCAACCTGGAAGAGGGCTCTCACCAAAACTTAACCATCCTGGAACTCTGATTTCAGCCTTCAAAACTGTGAGAAATAAATTTGCTTATAGAGTATTTCGTTACAGCTGCCCAAACTAAGATCTATGATTTAACCTACACTACATAGAAGGTAGATATTTGTTAGTCTTGATAATTGCTTATACCTAGATAATTCTATACCAGAGATTTAGAAATATATTAGAATTGAAAACTTCTGTAGTTAAGCTTATAATTTTTGAAGGCTTCAAATTTCCTCATGAAATTAAAATTACATTTAATAATAATTGAATGTTGCCATTAAATTTGAAATGTAGTTATAAGTAAACATAAATACTGGAAAGTATCTTTTGTTAATTAAAGCTTTGACTTGTCATGAGAACTGAAAATTATGTTACTAATAGACTTCTCTAAAAGTCTGTGAAAATGGTACTATCCAGTTAACCTTACTATAATAAAAAGATGTACATTCTCTGGTTTCCAGGATATATGACCATATATTCTCATGCTTGAATATCTTGAAGCACACTGTGAAGCTTAGCATAAAGTAACAGACCCTCAAACAGGTGGATAACATAATTTTCTTTTTCCTAATGTATAACAGAATCTAAATTGCATCTTGCCTTCATTTGAAACCCAACCATTTGGTTATGGTAAACTGCCTTGATGGGAAGTTTATCTTAAGACTTATGTAATCTTTGCCCCTTGTGTATCATGATATTTGGGGAATATATTTTCTGGGGATAACATATGGTGGAACAATCTTTCAGGTTACCTGTTGTGACCCTGAGTTTGCATTATGGGGGGAAATATGCTTCCAATTAACATTGTCCTGTGGGGATGCTATTCTTTATGAATTCAGGGTGAAGAATAGCTAAGGAGTCTGGTCTGTGTCTGACAGCTGGTGCAAAGCACCTTGAATCAATAAAACTCTTATTAATTCCATGCTAAGTACTTTCTATTGGTTCACATGGACATGATTCTACAAAGAACTGTAGATTTGAAAACCTCTAGTACAGGTTATCGTTCAGAACAATGCCAGTATTCCTGAAAAAAAGGCCTAGATACTGACAAAAATGACATCAAGTAAATACCTCCACATCAGCAGTTTATAGTCAGTGTTTTAAGTGCTTTGAGGGTTACAAAGAAGTTTAAAGACCTAATTATTTCCTTAAATGATGTTCTAGGTCTTGTTTTCTAGAAACTTTAAGGCTATATAGACTAGGGTTTATCAAAATTCCTCTCAAAATACGAATTCAGTTTCTGTTGAAAATGATCCAACCATTTACAAATGATCTAGCTTGTGCCCAGTATAATGCTAAAACTATTAAACATTCCGTGGAGTCAAATAAAATTTAATTATAGGAGGGTTTATTTTTCCTTACTATTCTCTAAGCTTTCAGATTGTTTCATATTCAGTTTTTTTTTTATTCCAGGACAAAGCAGGACAACACATAAGTCATGTTCATTAACTATTTAGCCTTCATTATACATCTCTAGTTTGTTATTATGCCCTATTGGTTTTCTGGAACATATTCTACTATTTCATCCTCTAATTCAGATCTGAGAATCCAGATCCAAAGAAAAAATTTGCTCTTGATATCATTACTACAGCCCCTCACCTTCAGTAGAATATCAACTTTATGGCCAATAATGGGGAAGGAATTGACCATCCATTCCTTTTTCCCCATTACAAGAATCTCAAGGTTATTTATTTATTTATTTATTTAAAATATCTTGTTCTCATTCCTAATATTCCCTAATAGCTAGTCAACAAGAAGAAAACTCTATAACTCTTTTTTTGTATTTCATTAGTCATTAAGGATCTGGGTGGTGTTTGGTAACATTTTATTGAAATGACATTAAATGACATGATTCTTGTTTAGTAATTTAGTCATTTTAAAATTTCAGTCTTTTACTGAACAAATACATAGGTGCAGAGTGATTACTGTGTCTTAAGCACTGAGCACATAGTTGTAAAAGAGCTTTGAGGCTACAAATATAATTCCCAATTATCTGCCCAACTGAAATCCTTTTATATGATTTATAAGCACTCCATTAACCAACTTGTGTACATACATTCATATTCCCCCATTTTCCCCTTTGCTGCCTTGAGCTTTCCACATGCCTCATGCCCCTTCCTTGCAAAGGATCTTTATACTTGCTGTTCCTTTCGCATGAAATAGTCTTTTCTCTTTTATTTAGCACCATAATTTTTTTAGACTTCACCTCACGAATTGTGTTTTATGGATGGACACATTTGGCAAGGTCATATCTTCTATACACAGCTAGAAAAAAGATAGGTTTCTTCTTTATAGCACTTATCACAAGTATAATTGTCGCTTTGATTTCCCCCTCTAGATCTAAAAGGACCTATGGCTGATTTTACTCATAGTTACATCTCTAGCACATCATACAACCTGGCCCCTATTTGGCCTGGCTGACAGTTGCTTTCCCAGGATTCAGTCTCACTTCTGTACATAAAATTATGATTTTGTTTAGGGTAACAATATGCTCAAGAGAAATGCTTGAATTCCCTGACTCTCTAACAACTAAGTATAGTGATGACACATTTTTGGCTAATGACTGGGAAGACTAGAGTTTTCCTGATAAAGAGACAGATGTAGCAAGACTGCTGTTGCCCTCATTTCTGACCTTGAATGTGAATGTAAAGATTGGATCTATACAAGCTATTTTGAGACCAGAGGAAACCAGCAGAAAGATGAAAAAAACATACTTTCATCATGGTGAAGCAGAAATATTAGCATTACAGTGTTGTGGTCACTTACATAGACAGGACAGCCCTCCACCCAAAGTTGGTTCAAATATTGAGACCGAGGATGCTTCTATATAATACACCAAAATGTGAAGAGGTATATTCCTCACATCTTGAATCTTTTTGAGAAGACCAGAGAAGATATACGAGCAGATATAAAGATGGTTTGTGCAAAGAAGAAAGGGGATGATTGGCCCAGGATTTTATTCTGGCTAGGAGGTAGGGCCAAGGTGGAAGTTCTTGCACAGTTTGAACTTACTTGCTGGTGATTGCATGGTTTAAACTTCCTCACAAGCAACAATGGTAGGTGCACCCGGGCTTTCCTCTCAATTTGCCCATATGTGGTAGGGAAGGCTGGGGGAGATTTAAAAGCTGTCAGTGGTTACATGCCAAAAGGGAGTCAGACATTTTATTACATAGAGCATAGATCAGTAACCACATCCATGTACCCCTCCATGCTTGTAACGAGCAGGCAGTCAAAATCCTAAGTATACAATAGGTGCTGAAAAAATAAAGGCTTTGTATTCATCTTTGAGGTATAATTGAACTATAATGTGTTCCAAGTATATAACTTAATGATTCAGTATTTTATATATTAAAATTATCACAATAAATCTAGTTAACATCTGTCACCATAATTTAAAAAATTTTTCCTTGTGGCTTTTATGATTATTAGCAACTTTCAAAGATAGAATACAGCATTAACTATAGTCACAAAGTTGCACTGCATCTCTCACTTTTTTTTTTTTAGATTTTATTTGAGAGTCAGAATGAGTGAGCACATAGTGGGGAGAAGGGGCAGAGGGAGAGGGACAAGCAGACTCAGGGTGAGGCAGGGAGCCCCATGCCAGGCACTATCCTACGACCCTGGGATCACAACCCAAGCCAAAAGCAGAAGCTTAACAGATTGATCCACCCAGGCACCCCTCTGTGATTTAAAACTAAAAATTTGTACCTGTTTTGCCTACCTATCTATCCCCTCCATCCTCACTTCTGGGAATCGCCCATGTGTTAGCTGTATCTAAGAGCTAGTCTTTATTTTTTAATTCTTTCAAGATTCTACATATGAGGTCATGTGACGTTTTTTCTTTATTTCATTTAGCATAATGCCCTCAAGGGCCATCCTTGTAACAAATAGCAAGATTTCATTCTGTTTATGGCTGAATGATATTTCATCATATATACATATATAAATACACATATATACATACATATATGTTCAAGTATTTCTACATCATATCCACATACGCATATCATCTTTATCCATTCATGTGTCAATGGATACTTAGGTTGTTTCCCTTTCTTGGCTATTGTAAATAATGTTGCAATAAACATATTTCAAGTTAGTTTTTGTTTCCTTCAGATAAATACTCAGAAATAGAATTGTTTAATTATATGGTAGGTCTCTTTTTAGTTTGTTGAGGAACCTCCATACTGTTTACCATAGTGGCTGTACTAGCTTACATTCCCACTAATGATGCATAATGGTTGCCTTTTCTCTATATTTTCACCAAAGCTTGACTTTTTGATGATCAGCATTTTAACATGTGGGAGGTGATACCTCCTTATGGTTTTGGTTCATATTTCCCTTATGCTTAGTGATGTTGAGCATCTTTTCATGTACCTATTGGCTATTTGTATGTCTTCCTTGGAAAAGTATCTATTCAGATCTTCCCCTCTTTTAAAACAGATTGTGTGGTTTCTTGCTATTGAGTTGTAGGAATTGATCTATTTTGGATTTTAACCTTTAACAGATACCTGATTTGGGAATATTTTCTAATCAAGTTCTTTCATTTTGTTGTTGATTTTCTTAGACTTGCAGAAACTTTCTAGTTTGATGTAGTCCCACCTGTTTTTTATTGTCATTGTTGCCTTTGCTTTTGCAGTAAAATCTTAAAAAACAAACAAATAAACAAAAACCTCACTAACACCAATGTCAAAGAATTTACTGCCTAGGGTTTTTTTCTGAGAATTTTATGGTTTCTGCTCTCATAATTGAGTTTTTAAGCCATTTTGACTTTATTTTTGTGTATGGTATAAGGAAGTCGTCCAGTATCATTCTTTTGCATGTAACTGTCCAGTATTCCCACCATCATTTATTGAACAGATTCTGATACTTCAAACTCTGTTCTTTCTTTTTTTAAAAGATGTATTTATTCATGAGAGACACAGACTGAGAGAGGCAGAGACATAGGCAGAGGGAGAAGCAGGCTTCCCACAGGAAGCCTGATGCAGGCCTCGATCCCAGATCCCAGGATCATGACCTGAGCCAAAGGCAGGCGGCCAACTGCTGAGCCACCCACACATCCCCAAACTTTGTTCTTTCAAGATTGCTATGACTATTCAGGATCTTTTGTGGTTCTATACACATTTTATAATTTCTTTCTATGTTGCATTTCTTGAAAAATTCTATTAGAATTAATGGAGAGTCCACTGAATCTGCACATTACTTTGGGTATTATGAACATTTTAACATTCTTTCAATCCATGGTCATAAATATCTTCCTACTTATTTGTGTCTTCAATTTCTCATCAAGGTCTTAAAGTTATCATTGTAGAAGTCTTTCACCTTCTTGGTTAAATTTATAAGTGAGGAGTATTTTTTAAAGTTAAATTTTAGCTAATAGTACAATGTTAGTTTCAGGTGTAGAATTTAATGATTCGTCATTTACACATAATACATAGTACTCATCATACCAAGTATTGTTTATGCAATTTTAAGTGGAATTCTCTCAATTTTTTCTCATACCTTGTTAGTGTAGAGAAATGTAAAAGATTTCTATATATTTATTTTTGTATACTGCAACTTTACTGAATTTATCAGTCCCAGTAGTTTTTATGGTGAGGCTTTAGAATTTTCTATATATCATGTCATATGCAAATAGTAATAGTGTTCTTTCTTTCCAATTTAGATACTTTTTCTTGCCTCATTGTTCTTGCTAGGACTTTTAATATTATGTTGGATAAAAGGTCAGAGTGAGCATCCTTATATTGTTACCAATCTTAGAGGAAAGGCTTTTAGCCTTTTCACTGAATATGATGTTGTGAGCTTATAATATATGGCCATTAGTGAGTTGGAGTATATTCCTTCTATGCCCACTTTGTTGAAAGGATTTTTTTATTATTTTTTTTTGCCCATATCATCATGATTGGCACTCTGACTGCACTACAGTGGTTCATCTATGACTCTGTGAAGGTCTACTTCAGGCTCCCTCGCCCACCTCCACCTGAAATGCCAGAGTCTCTGAAGAAGAAGCTTGGGTTAACTCAGTAGATTGATCAAAGCAAATGTGGACTGAATCTGCTTGTTGATCAGTGTTGAGAAAAGTGCAAGAGGAACTTTTATATATTTGACAGTGTAGGAAATTGTCTATTCCTGGTATAATTACTGTAGTATTCTTGCCTAAGGCAAGAGTTTCAAACCCACTGGTGAAATAAACCCAACTATTAATGAAAAAAAAAATACAAATGAAACTATGTAAATACATATGAAACTATGTCAAGTGTTTTTTCCTGCATATCTTGGGATGATCATAAGATTTTTAACATTCATTTTGTTAATGTATCATGTTGATTGACTTGCAGATGAATCATCATTCCTGCATCCCTGAAATCCCACTTGATCATGTTATGATGCTTTTAATGTATTGTTAAACTTGGTTTGCCAATATTTGTTAAGGATATTTGTTTCTATGTTCATGAGGAATCTTGGCATGTAATTTTTTGTTGTCCTTGTCTGGTTTTGGTATCAGGGTAATGACACCCTTGAAAATGAATTTGAAAGTACTCCCTTCTCTCTCTCTCTCTTTCTTTCTCTCTCTTTTTTGGAAGAGTTTGAGAAGTATTAATATTCTTAATTCATCTTTGAATATTTGGTAGAATCCACAAGTGAAAGCTGTCTGGTCCTGGACTTTTGTTTGTTGGAAAGCTTTTAATTACTGCTCAATCTCCCTATCACTAATTAATCTATTCATATTTCCTATATACTCATGATATACTCTTATAAAATTGTATGTCTAGGGGGACACCTGGGCGGCTCAGTGGTTCAGTGTCTGCCTTCAGCTCAGGGCATGATCCCGGGATTGAGTCCCACGTTGGGCTTCCTGCATGGAGCCTGCTTCTCCCTCTGCTTATGTCTCTGTATCTCTCTCTGTCTCTCATGAATAAATAAAATATTTTAAAAAATGTCCAGGTCTTAACTATATCTTTATGTCATTTAATTTATTGGCATATATTTATCCATTGGTATATATTTATCTTATAATGCTTTGTATTGTTTTGGTATCAGTTGTAATATCTCTGTTTCTGATTTTTATTTGAGCCTTCTTTTTTCAAGTATGTCTAGCTGAGGGTGTGTCAGTTTATCTTTTTAAAGAACCAGCTCTTGGTTTCATTTTTTTTGTGTTTTTATTCTCCACTTCATTTATAAATACTTGTTAAAGTTTGGAAAAAAACAATGAAAATTTATAAGGTATGCAAAGGCCTAGACTTTCAGAGTTGTAAATTTTATATTATTCTGTATATACTATGTCTTTTAACTTGGGCATTGTAACAAAGAACTAAAGACAGGTAATAAGTAAATTTACAAAATGGTACATGGTTGTCTACACATGCTAGAGTTTGAGGCCAGGTAGTGAGTCAAATCAAATGAAGTAATTTGGAGCCATTATGACAGAGACAGATAAAGGCTGGGACAGAAACAGGCAAGTATATAGAAGTATATAATGGATCTAAAATTAAGATGACGTTTTCCTAGATTTTTTTTCTCGTGTTTGATTTCTAATTTCAAAGTGTGTGATCAGAAAACATGCGTGGTATGACTTCACCTTTTTGAATTTATTGAGTCTTGTTTTGTGACCTATTTTGTGATCTGTTCTGGAGAATGTTCTCTGTGTACTTGAAAAGAATGTGGGGGGGAGGTAGCGCGAGCAGGGGCCTCCGCTCATCCTGCCCCACCAACTCACCTAGGTAACTTCCAAATCATCCTGAACACCTACAAATTCGACCTGAGATTTAAAGAGAAAACAGAAAGCTACAGAGAGAAGGGTTTGCACTTCTAACAAAGTAGGAAGGAGGAAAAAAAAAAAATCAAGTGGGGGAGGGGCCCCGGGAGCAGCCAGCTAAGGCCTGCAGGGAAAATCCCCAGGACAGGAGAGCCCAGCCCTGGGGAAACAGGAACTTTCAAAATCCACACCGGATTCTTCTCGGAGGGAAAGGTGCTCAGCAGGGAACTTGGGCAGGACCACAGGAGGGGCGGTGGGGCCCCCAGGTGCCCGGGGCCACTAACAGAGGAGGTACACCCGAGGGGAGTGCCCACACTGCAGATGGAGCTCCGTAAAGAGCTGGAGCGCCCGTTGGGGCCTCAGGGAGAAGCCGGGGGTCAGGTGGGGGCTCTGGGCAGAGGGGGCTGCTCCCTGCTGCCTTCTGGAGCCTCGGCCTCAGGAGCGCGATTCCAGCAGCGCAGGCCCCAGATCCCAGAGCCTGGGGGACACAGCCCAGGATCCTGCTCTCCCGGGACAGGCAGAGGCTGGGAGGACACAGGACCATGAGGACACTCCTGCTGCTGGGCACCCCCAAGCTGTGCAGGTCAGCGCCCCCTGCCGCTCCTGGAGCACCTAGGCCATTGCAGACTGGGACACTGTGGTAGTTACTGCAGGAGCTGACTCCAGGGCTGGAGAGCTGGCCGCCCCCAGTGGGGTTGTCCCTCCTGGTGTCACTGTGCCTGGGAGAGGCAGGCAGCCAGGGGACAGGGACCTCACAGGGTAACCAGCTCCCAGTGAGCCTGGCACCCCGCGGGGCGGGTGGCGGGGCAGCTCCCCCAGGTGCACACACCTGAGAGCACAGCAGCCCCTTCCCCAGAAGACCAGCTGGAAGGACAGGGGAAGAGCAGGTTCTGGACCCAGCAGCGCTGGAAAGCTCCAGGGGAAGTCGAGGAATTTACAGTATATAGAACCAGAGGATGCCTCTTCATTTTCCCCTCTTTTTCCAGTACAACTCGTTTTTATATCAGATTAAAATTTTGCATTTTTTTTCCACCTTAACTACAATATTTTACCACCTCTTCATTTTTAAGTCTCTTCCTTTTTGTCTTTTAGATTTCTACAATTACAGGTCTTAGATATATTTTCCACTTTTAGGTTCCCTTCAACATACTCAATTTTGGAAGGTATACAAGATATGTTTTTTTGTTTTGTGTTTGTTTTCTCTGCCTCATTTTGTTTTACAATGGTGGAAGTTGATACCTTCTAAAACATGACCAGCATGCACCCAGATGCATGCTGTATCTCGTGCTGGTTCATTCTGTGAGATTATATTCTCTCTTCATTTCCATTCTGCCCCCCTCTTTTATCACATTTAGGTTTTGGTGGTCAATAGTGGGGCTTTCTACTCGTATTTCTGGTTTATATAAATTTGGGACTGAGCATCTTCTAACATACAGAACAATTTACTCAGAACCAAGAGGATCACCCTCTAGGATCCCTCAGGTAGACTACATTCTCCCTCCACTACAACTTCATTACCACCACCATCTCCCTGTCACCCCCTCCTTTTTTTCTTTTTTTTCTTTTTTTTCTGCTTCTCTCTCTCTCTCTCTCTCTCTTTTCTTCTTTGGGATTCTTGGACTTTTATTTTTTACTACTTTGTTTTAAAATTGTTTCACTTTAGTGGTACTTTTGTTTTATTTTGTTCTGGCTTTGTTTTCATTTTCTAGGCTCTGACCTCATCAGAATCATCTAGGGTGAAATTTACTTAGGTCATGGTTGATATTCTTGACTCAGCCCACTCATACAGCCACTCTGTGCTGAGCAAAATGACTAGAAGGAGGAACTCCCCACAAAAGAATCAGAAACTGTACTCTCTGCCACAGAGTTACAGAATTTGGATTACAATTCGATGTCAGAAATCCGATTGAGAAACACAATTATAAAGCTACTGGTGGCTCTGGAAAACAAAGGATTTAAGAGACTTCATGACTTCAGAATTTAGATCTAATCAGGGCAAAATTAAAAATCAGTTGAGATGCAATCCAAACTGGAGGTCTTAATGACAAGGGCTAATGAGGTAGAAGAGTGAGCAACATAGAAGAGAGGTTTACAGCAAGGAAGGGAGTTGAGGAAAAAGAAAGGCCATGAGGAAAGGGTAAGGAAAATGATAGCCTCAGAAGGAAGAATCTACATATAATTCAGGTTTCAGAGGGCACCGAGAGGGACAGAGGATCAGAAAGCATATTTGAACAAATCATAGCTCAGAACTTCCCTAATTTGGGGAGGGAGATAGAGAGATCCAGGAGATAGAGAGGTTCTCCCCCCCCCAAAAAATCAATAAAAACCGTTCAACACCTTGACATTTATTTATTTTTTTTTAATTTTTTAAATTATTTATGATGGTCACACACACACAGAGAGAGAGAGAGAGAGAGGCAGAGACATAGGCAGAGGGAGAAGCAGGCTCCATGCACCGGGAGCCTGATGTGGGATTCGATCCCGAGTCTCCTGGATCGCGCCCTGGGCCAAAGGCAAGCGCTAAAACGCTGCGCCACCCAGGGATCCCACACCTTGACATTTAATAGTGAAACTTGAAAATTCCAAAGATAAAGATAAAATCCTTAAAGCAGCGAGAGACCAGAGATTCCTAACTTACATGGGGAGAAATATTAGATTCACAGCATACCTCTCCACAGAGACATAGCAGGCCAGAAAGGGATGGCAGGATGTATTCAGGGTCCTAAACTAAATGAGAAGAACATGCAGCCAAGAATACTATATCCAGCAAGGCTCTCATTCAGAATAGAAGGAGAGAGAAAGAGCTTCCAAGATAGGCAGAAACTGAAAGAATATGTGACCACAAAACCAGCTCTGCAATAGATATTAAGGGGGACCTTGTAGAAGAGAGAGGAAGCCCAAATAAATAATCCACAAAACAGGGACTGAATAGGTATTGCAATGAGACTAAATTCATATCTTTCAATAATTACTCTGAATGTGAATGGCCTAAATGATCCCCCAAAAGATGCAGGGTTTTGGACTGGATAAAAAAGCAAGACCCATGTATTTGCTGTCTAAAAGAGACTCATTTTAGACCTAAGGACACTTCTAGCCTGAAAATGAAAGGTTGGAGAACCATTTACCTTTCAAATGGTCCTCAAAAGAAAGCTGGGGTAGCAATCCTCATATCAGATAAATCAAAGTTTATCCCAAAGACTATAGTAAGAGATGAAGAGGGACACTATATCATACGTAAGTCTTTCTGACAAAAAGATCTAACAATCATGAATATTTATGCCCCTAATGTGGGAGCTGCCAAGTAGATCAATCAATCAATAGCCAAAGTAAAGAGATACTTAGATAGTAATACACTAATAGGAGATTTCAACATGGCACTTTCTGCAAATGACAAATACTCTATGCACAACATCACCAGAGAAACAAGGGCTTTAAATGATAAACTGGGCCAGATGTATTTCACAGATATATACAGAACTTTGCATCTCAATGCAACTGAATACACATCCTTCTCAAGTGCACATGGAACTTTCTCCAGGATAGATCATATACTGGGTCACAAATAAGTTCTCAACCAATATCGAAAGATTGGGATTGTCCCCTGCATATTTTCAGACCACAATGCTTTGAAACTAGAACTCAATCACAAGAAGAAATTTGGAAGAAACTCAACACATGGAGGTTAAAGAGCATCCTACTAAAAGATGAATGGGTCAGTGAGGAAATTTGGGAAGAAGTAAAAAGATTCATGGAAACTAATGAAATGATGATACAACCATTCAAAATTTTTGGGATACAGCAAAAGCAGTACTAAGAGGGAAATACATCACAATACAAGCATCCCTCAAAAAAGTGGAAAAAACTCAAATATACAAGCTAAAGGAACTGGAGAAAGAATGGGGAAAAAAAAACAAACTTACACCAAGGAGAAGAGTGATAATAAAGATTGAAGCAGAACTCAATGAAATAGAGACCAGAAGAACAGTAGAACAGATCAACAAAACAAGGAGTTGGCTCTTTGAAAGAGGTAATAAGATAGAAAAACCATTAGCCAGCCTTATTAAAAAGAAAAAAGACTCAAATTAATAAAATCATGAATGAAAGAGGAGAGATCACCACCAATACCAAGGAAATACAAACAATTTTTAAAACATTATGAGTAGGTATATGCCAATAAATTAGGCAATCTAGAAGAAATGGATGTATTTCTGGAAACCCAAAAATTACCAAAACAGGAACAGGAAGAAATAGAAAACCTGAACAGGCCGATAACCAGGGAGGAAATTGCAGCAGTCATCAAAAAACTTCCCAAGACACAAGTCCAGGGCCAGATGGCTTCCCAGGGAAATTCTATCAACCGTTTAAAGAAGAAACAAAACCTATTCTACTAAAGCTGTTCCAAAGGATAGAAAGGGACAGAATACTTCCAAACTCGTTTTATGAGGCCAGCATCACCTTAATTCCAAAACCAGACAAAGACCCCACCAAAAAGAATTATAGACCAATATCCCTGATGATCACAGATGCAAAAATTCTCAACAAGATACTAGCCAATAGGATCCAACAGTACAATAAGAAGTGGGATTTATCCACTTCTTATCTATCCACAGTGACCAAGTGGGATTTATCCCCAGGATGCAAGGTTGGTTCAACACTCATAAAACAATCAGTGTGATAGAGCACATCAACAAGAGAAGAAACAAGAACTATATGATCCTCTCAATAGATGCAGAGAAAGCATTTGACAAAATACAGCATCCATTCCTGATCAAAAATGTAAGGATAGAGGGAACATTCCTCAGCATCTTAAAAGCCATCTACGAAAAGCCCACAGCAAATATCATTCTCAATGGGGAAACACTGTGAGCCTTTCCCCTAAGATCAGGAACACAATAGGGATGTCCACTCTCACTACTACTATTCAACATAGTACTAGAAGTCCTAACCTCAGCGATCAGACAACAAAAAGACATTAAAGGCATTCAAATTGGCAAAGAAGAAGTCAAACTCTCCATCTTCGTAGATGACATGATGCTATACAAAGAATACCCAAAAGACTCTACCCCAAGATTGCTAGAACTCATACAGCAGTTTGGCAGTGTGGCAGGATATAAAATCAATGCCCAGAAGTCAGTGGAATTTCTATATGCTAACAATGAGACTGAAGAAAGAGAAATTAAGGAGTCAATCCCATTTATAATTGCACCCAAAAGCATAAGATACCTAGGAATAAACCTAACCAAAGAAGTAAAGGATCTATACCCTGAAAACTACAGAACACTTCTGAAGGAAATTGAGGAAGACACAAAGAGGTGGAAAAATATTCCATGCTCATGGATTGGAAGAATTAATATTGTGAAAATGTCTATGCTACCATGGGCAATTTACACGTTCAATGAAATCCCCATCAAAATACCATGGACTGTCTTCAGAGAGTTGGAACAAATCATCTTAAGATTTGTGCAGAAACAGAAAATTCCCCGAATAACCAGGGTAATATTGAAAACGAAAACCATAGCTGGGGACATCACAATGCCAGATTTCAAGTTGTACTACAAAGCTTTATCATCAAGATAGTGTGGTAGTGGCACAAAAAGACACATAGATCAATGGAACAGAATAGAGAACCCAGAAATGGGCCCTCAACTCTATGGTCAACTAATATTCGACAAAGCAAGAGAGACTCCACTGGAAAAAGGACAGTCTCTTCAATTAATGGTGCTGGGAAAATTGGACAGTCACATGCAGAAGAATGAAACTAGATCATTCTCTTACACCAGACAAAGATAAACTCAAAATGGATGAAAGATCTAAACGTGAGACAAGAATCCATCAAAATCCTAGAGGACAACACAGGCAACATGCTTTTTGAACTTGGCCACAGCAACTTCTTGTAAGATACATCTATGAAGGCAAGGGAAACAAAAGCAAAACTTAATTATTGGGACTTTTCAAGATAAAAAGCTTCTGCACAGCAAAAGAAACAGTCAACAAAACTACAAGACAACCTACAGAATGGGAGAAGATATTTGCAAATGACATATCAGATAAAGGGCTAGTATTAAAGATCTATAAAGAACTTATTAAACTCAACAGCAAAGAAACAATCCAATCATGAAATGGACAAAAGACTCAAACAGAAATTTCACTAAAGGTGACATATACATGGCAAATAAGCACATGAGAAAATGCTCCGCATCACTGGCCATCAGGGAAATAGAAATCAAAACCACAATGAGATACCACCTCACACCAGTGAGAATGGGGAAAATTAACAAGACAGGAAACAGCAAATGTTGGAGAGGATGTGGAGAAAGGGGAACCCTCTTGCACTGTTGGCGGGAATATGAACTGGTACAACCACTCTGGAAAACTGTGTGGATATTCCTCAAAGAGTTAAAAATAGAGCTACTCTATGACCCAGCAATTGTACTGCTGGGGATTTGCCCCAAAGATACAGATGCAGTGAAACATCAGAACACCTGCACCCCATTGTTTATAGCAGCAATGTCCATAACAACCAACTGTGGAAGAGCCTCAATGTCCATTGAAAGATGAATGGATAAAGAAGATGTGGCCTATATATACAATGGAATATTCCTCAGCCATTAGAAATGACAAATACCCACCATTTGCTTCCATGTGGATGGAACTGGAGGGTATTATGCTGAGTGAAGTAAGCCAATCAGAGAAGGACAATCATCATATGGTTTCACTCATACAGGGAATATAAAAAATAGTGAAAAGGATTATAGGGAAAGGAGAGAAAATGAGTGGGAAAAATCAGAAAGAGTGACACAGCATGAGAGACTCCTAACTCTGGGAAATGAAAAAGGGGTAGTTGAAGGGGAGGTCTGTGGGGGGTTGGGGTGACTGGGTGATGGACACTGAGGAGGGCACTTGATGGGATGAGCACTGGGTGTTATACTCTGTTGGTAAATCAAACTCTGATAAAAAAAAAAGTACAAAAAAAAAAGAGAGATAAAAGAATGTGTTTTCTGCTCTAGGATGGAATGTTGTGAATATGTCAAATCCCTCTGGTCCAGTGTGTCATTCAAAGGCACTGTTTCTTATTTTCTGTTGGGATGATCTGTCCATCAAAGTAAGTGGGGTGTTAAAATCCCCTACTATTATTGTATTGCTATCAACACATTCCTTTATGTTTGTTATTAACCATTTTTCATATTTGGGTGCTCCCATGTGGGTGCATATAGATTTATAACGGTTATATCTTTTTGGATGTCCCCTTTATTATTATGTTGTATTCTTCTTTGTCTTTTGGTGTAGTCTTTGTTTTAAAGCCTATTTTGTCTGATGGAGTATTGCTACTCTAGGTTTCTTTTGACCTCCATTTCCGTGATAAATATCACTCCATCTTCTTACTTGCAATCTGCAGGTGTCCTGAAGTATGAAATGAGTCTCTTGTAGGCAGAAAATACACTTTTGTTTGTTTGTTTAAAATCTCCTGCCACCCTGTCTTTTGACTGGAGAATTTAGTCCATTTACATCCAAAGTAATTATTGATAGATACGTGTTCGTTGACATTTTGTTACTTGTTTTTTGGTTGTTTTTGTCATTTTTCTCTGATCTATCTTCTCTTTCTCTCTTTCATGGTTCTTTGGTTTTCTTTAGTGATATATTTGGGTTCCTTACTCCTTATTTCTTTTGCATATCTACTACTGTTTTTTTGTTCACATTCAGTTAATGTACATCTTTTGCATATATCAGTCTAATTGAGCTTAAATTTAAACTATTTTCTCTTCATGTTTCAGATGTTTGGTAACAATTTTTATATCCTTTTATTTTGTGCTTCCTATTTTTCTTAACTCTTGTGATTTTTGTTTTCCATTCCTAGTCTCATCATTTTTTAAATAGCTGGTTTAGAGGTCATTATTTATTTTAACTTTTGTTTGGGGAAAATCTCTCTTTCTATTCTTTTTTTTTTTTTCCTTTTTTTTTCTCTTTCTATTCTGATGGATAGCCTTGCTGTGCAAAGTGTTCTTGCCTACAGATTTTTCACTTTTACTACTTTGAATACATCATTCCACTCTTCTCTGAACTGCAAAGTTTCTGCTGAAAAATCACTTTATTATCTTATGGGGTTTCCTTCATATGTATATGTCTTCTCACAATCTTTAAAATTCTTTAGTACTATTTTTTGCCATTTTACATCTTGGTGTGGACCTCCTTGGGTTGAACTTGTTAGGGAATCTCTGTGCCTCCTGAATCTGGATCTCTGTTTCCCTCTTCAGATTAGGAAAGTTTTCAGCTCTTATTTCTTCAAATACATTTTCTGTGCCCCTTTCTCTGCTCCTTCTGGGATCCCTATAATATGAATGTTACTAAGCTTGATGTCTCTAAGTCTGTTCTCCATATGCAGTATTTGTTAGTCTATCCTCTGTTCAGCATGGTTGCTTTCCATTACTCTATCCTCCAGGTCACTAATTTATTCCTCTGTTTCTTGTATTCTATTTTGTTCGGTTTTATTTTTATTTATTTTTTTGAGAGTGAATGCACATGAGCTGGAGTAGGGAAGGCAAGAGGAGTGAGAGAGAATCCCAAGCAAGCTCCACATCCAGCCCAGAGCCCAACATGGGGCTTGATCTTACAACCCTAGGATCATGACCTGAGCTGAAATCGAGAGTCAGAAACTCAACTTCCTGAGCCACCCTGATGTCCCATATTCCATGTATTATATTTTTAATTTTATTTATTGAGTTATTCATCTAGGATATAGACTACTCTCATCTAGAAATTGCTTTATACTTTCCTACTGTAGCACTGCCCAGTCATTGGTTCCTACTACCATGGCGGATCTAGATCTTGGGTTCATGTATATTTTTACCTGAACGATCCTATTGAACACAACAGGTACACTTTCGAGTCTCTTAATTGCATCTGTATTTGCCACCCTGTAAAGTGAATACTAAATTTGCACTGAGATACCCTGTCAGAATTAGAGTGTAACATTGATACTGACAGGGACTGCATCTGTCTTGTTCATGTTTAAAACCTCAGAACTTGCTAAATGGCTTATTTCATATATGTGTTCAATAAAACTTATGAAATGAATTAATGAAATTTACTACTCTGATTCTTATAAGAAAGAGCCCTGATTTGCATTTGTGCTTTTCTTTCTTTCTTTCTTTTCTCTTTCTTTCTTTTCTTTTCTTTTCTTTTCTTTTCTTTTCTTTTCTTTTCTTTTTCTTTCTTTATTGTTTTTGTTTGAGAGTTGAGTGAGTAGGGGAAAGAGCAGAGGGGGAGAGAGAGAACCCAAGTAGGCTCCATGCTCAGCACAGAATCTGACATGGGCCCTGATCCCATGACCCTAAGATACTGACCTCAGGCCAAAATCAAGAGTTGGCCACTTAACTGACTGAGCCACCAAATGCCCCCGTTTTTTTTTTAACCCACAAGAGAACCTATACTTTTCATTAACACCATACTAACGTGTATGTGAGGCATTTTTTAGGAAAAGTGTTCCAAACATTAAATATATCTTGGCTTCTGAGATTCTGCTGAGCTTCTCCATCTTCAGGGATTTTTAAATAGTAGGTGGAATAGAAAATGCCAAGAGGTGACATAAGAGTAAGAGCTCTGCCAAATTAGGAAGATAAAGGCATAGTTTCCCAAAACAACACAGTCTTGGGATACTGAGGGCAGGGCTTATACTTTACCCTATACATCTCACTAGCAACTGAGACTGTTAACTAATGAACTAAAAGAAATAAATGAAGTTTATAATGCCCCATAATATTAAGGTAAAGGTATGTCAATTCATTTTTTCATGCAACATATACTCATGAGGTTCTATCATGTGTTAGATATCATGAGTCACAGGGGCTATAAAAGTATGTATGATACAGACTTTGATTTCAGAAGTTCATAGACCCATCAGATGGGTACATAGCAAATAATTACACTGAAGAGTGATCAAGTAAAAAAAGTTCCAGTGGGAATATGCTGGATGAAGAGCAGCTACCCAAGAGAGAAGATAGCAGAGGCCAAGCCATGAGCATGAGGAAAGGCAGGACATTGGGGGGTAGTTTGGTTTTGAGGGCATTTGAATGGAGACTGTGTAGAGTAGTAGAAGATAACAAAGGTAAATTTGAATAGTAGATGAAATCCATTTTGAGAATGGTCGTGTTTGTTGTGAGGAGTTTTTAAAACTGGAGAACAAATAATACTGAGTGCTAATTATTTCCTACAGAAATTTGATTCTTTAGGTAGTTAGGATGTAACATAGAAATTTTCACTCACCTGGGAAAATCCTGTATCTTTAACAGCCTGTCCCTAATTCATCTAGGTAAATATTATATACAAGTTATGAGACATAAAAAATTACTTTTCTAAAACAAACAATGTAAAGATAGAAATAGATGATACCCCTTCAAAACTGCTGACTTGCAACTCTAGGCACCTATTCAAATATTCTGCCAATGATGTTAATGTGTTTATGGCTCACTGAAATGGTTTTAGAAAATTTTTTGCACTCTCGTGAATTAACTAGAAAATTGAAAATACCTCTTGTGTCAAGTTTTAGAAATAACTGAATATCTTTTGGATAGGCTTAGTGAATAATGTGGATGGTTGGATTGGTTAGTATTATGTTAACTATTAGCAAAAGGTAAAATAATATGGTGAATATTAATATTAGCATAGTAAAGAGACAATGTGACTACATCAGTGAAATTTTATTTTTTATTTTTTTCTGTATGGAAAAGACACAATGCAATCTAATTCTAAAAGGTAGTATCATTAACATGAATGCATGGCTTCCCTAAATGCCAATTTGAAGGACAATCTTTCCTGTACACACAAAATATTTAATGATGATGGTGTACTGTTAGAGTCCACTGGGTCCAGGGAATAGCTTCTACTCACCCAAGTGCTAAAAGACCAGGAGGAGAAGCAGATTAAGAGTATAGCAATGTCTGTGTTGTCCACCATCCTTTACATGTATGTATAAACCCCTTTAAAAACACATCTACCCTCACACATGCTTCTAACATTTGTCATCACATAATTCTCCCTTCTTACTGCCCATAATTCTAACCTAAACTCCTCTGATCCTCAACATCTGTGAAGGCCTTTAGAGATGCCAAACCCAAGACATGTTATTTTTTGTTTATTTTATTTTTTGTCTTTTGTTTAAAGACAGGTCTATAGATAGGCTTTTCTTTACACAAATGTGAAAGATACCCGAGTTTACAGACTTAGAAAAAAAAAAAAAAAGCCAGACAGTAGATCCTTGGAGCATGGTCATTTGATAACTAGAACTTTGTACTCTTTCACCAAAACTTGCCCGTTTTCTTCAACCCTAGCCCCTGGTAAACACCATTCTAGTATGATGATTATGGTTAATAATACTGTATATTATATTTGACAGTTGCTAAGAGAATAACTTCTAAATAGTCTTATCACAGTGGAGTATTGGTAATGATGTGATTAATGTGTTAGCTAACTACTGTGCTAGTAATCATTGTGTAATATCTAAATTTACACAGTGTAAATCAATACATTGTATACCTTAAACTTATACAATGTTGTATGTCAATAAAGCTGTTGGAGAAGAAAGCTACCAAAGATAAATTAATCTAAATAGAAGTGATTTGGGGGCTATGATTACAAAACTATGACTTAAGTTTTAAATCCCATATAACAGTCCTGTAGAAAAGTTTTTTTGAAATTCAGTAAAATATTGCTGTTTTTCTAATGTCATTTATGCATACTTATAAGAATAAGATTTTTATGTTTTTAACAAATGCATTACAAAAAGAAAAGTTTTGAGATTGTTAGGTACACTAAAACAGTCATTTTGCAACGTTTTAAAATGAGAAGATAGGAAGTTTTTTCGGAGGCCTACATTATTTTTTAGTAACAAAATCTAACAATCTAAATATTTTCAAATTACTACTCTCCAAAAAAAAAAAAGTTCTTGGTATTTCAATTTCCATTATTCCCTTCTTCTTTAGCATATACACACATTCAGAATGTTGATTTTTGTCAGCTGACTCCCAGATGATCCAGTTGCACCTAGATGAAGCTCCTAGGAAGAGTAAACAGTGTTTTCTAACAATGTTGCAGGCCTTGTAGAATGCTTCCTGATTATCTGCCCAACAATCCAATACATTGGCATTCATATACAGATAGGCCACTGCAAAATCCTGATTGGGGAGCATCTTTTCAAGATTCAGATGCTTCAGGGTAATGGTCTGGCTAACCTGTGATGTATTGGTTAACTTTATCAATGACAGGGGCCTTAAAGACTTAGCTAGAGATAGTAATGTTCAGGTGAGACAGTTTTCAGAAGTTCTGAGATACTTCTTCTCGATTCCTAGGAAAGTATAAGCCCTTCCATATGCCACATAAGCTTGATGCAATGGCTCAACTAGGGCAGGCAGAAAATTCCTGCTGTTAGGTGATGCCTGACGGGGAGACTGAGCCTATTGTGATACTTTTCAAACAGATTTACTCATTAAATTAGTTTACACAGTAAACATCTCATGCTTAAGTTCTTATTGAAACTATAGTTATGGGAAATACAGAAGGTAATCAATTCAGAATGTATGGCTCGATGATGCAGCATAATACCTAAAGCATAAGACTGTCAATTAAGATTACACAGTTCTGAGGTTTGATGGTGATCCATTTCTTCTGGGCTCATGGCAAGCTCTTCAAAACAATGCATGCTTTACATGGAATAGGATGAAGGGTGATCTTTTATAAGAGCCTGAGAGCTAAACAACTCATAATGGAGGAGGAGTTCTACTCCAGTGCAGTTCCATAGAAAGGGATAGTAAAACTGACAATAGTTAACATTTATTGACTATTAAGTGTCCAGCACTTTGCCAAACACTTGTAAGTATTTTATGAAATCCAAGAGCTCTATAAACAAGGACTACTATTGAAGTTTTACAGGTGAAGGAACTGAGGTTTCAAGTTTAAAGGTATTAGGTAAACTGACCAAGGTTGTATCACCATTGAGTAATAGACCAGATGGTGCCAGAAAAGACTCAAGACTGATGGATATGCAGTAAGTTCATTATACCTTC
Source organism: Vulpes vulpes (assembly GCF_048418805.1). Taxonomy (NCBI): domain Eukaryota; kingdom Metazoa; phylum Chordata; class Mammalia; order Carnivora; family Canidae; genus Vulpes; species Vulpes vulpes. Next base: position 151,534,502 of record NC_132780.1, read on the forward strand.
TCTCTCCTTGGGCAAAGTAGTTTGGTGACAGTGTCTTCTTCCCTCAATTGAGGCATTATTTCTAGTCTTCCTTTATAACTATCCCAAGTGCTCCCTAATACTCAATTTATTTTTATATTAATAAGCTTGAAGAATACCACATAGAGAAAACCAGTGGAGTTTATCTCAGATCCAGGTCTCCTGGAGAAATTCTGATGACTCTATTCACATGGTGCTTGCATCTTATGGAGCTGGGATACAGTCAAGCAGAGGAATGTGACAGGCAGTATTGACTTTTTTTTTTTTTTTTTTGCATATTTTGCTTATCCTTTATAAGACTTTTTTCACATTGGAAATGCGAAGTCGTAGGGCTGTCTAGGTCATATGAGTGTTAGTTTGAAAGAATGTTTTGTTGTATGAATGTGGAACATGTAATAAACTGACTCTGGCCCATTTATCCCCCTTAATTACAAAGGTGGTAAATCACTATTTTGGAAAGAAATTCACTCTAGAGCAATGTTCTCAAGCTTTAGTGTACCTGAGAATCCCATGGAGAGCCTGTAAAAACACAGATTGCTGGGCCTCAACCCAGAGCTTCTGATTCAGTAGATCTGGCTTTGGGCCCAAGAATTTGCATTTCTGTTAAATTCCAATCACGCTCTAACAAATTGGTATTATATTGCTGTCCCTCATGTGAGTATAAACACATTAATGATCCACATTTTGTGAGCTGACTGCCAAATGACCCAGGTTTATCTGAATAAAGCTAAGAAAAAAAGCAAGCTGTGTTGCTTGTCCTGAAACCATATTTTATTTTTAATATATATATATTTTTAAGAGTGACTGTCAGTTGGCGAAGGGGCAGGAAAGGGAGAGAAATCTTCAAGCAGATTCCCCAGTGAACATGGAGCCTAGCATAGGGCTTGATCTCACAATCCTGAGATCATGAACTGAGCCAAAGTCAAGAGTCGGACATTGAACCGATTGAGCCACCCAGGTGCCCCCTGAAACCACATTTTGAAAACCACAATATTAGAATAGAGATTTCAACTCTGGCTTCACATGAGACTGCTTTGTATACATTAAGAACAAAACAAACTCAATCAAACCTGGTACTTAATATTCTACTCTACCTCAAAAAAATCAGAATCTTTGGAGGTGAAGTTCAGGCATCAGTATGATTATCCACACCCTACTCCCATCCTCCCTCCATTGATGAATCAAATGTGCAGCCTAAATTGAGGCCACAGAGAGTAAGTTTATGTGTCAGCCATAGAGAATTGAGGGTTATATCCATGCTGAGACTGGATTATGAAATACCTATAAATGGGAACTACTGAAGAAATACTGAGTTAATGAGTATGATATCAAATTATTATGAAACTTCTATGTCTCTTAATCACACAAATGACAGCTGGCATAACAGGCTTTCTCCTTGATGACGTATTACAGTGGTCTTGTAAATAGGCAGTGCTGTTCTGATTCCTTGGATAGGAAAAGAAATAGGTTCTAGAAAGTTTAGATGATGAAACTGAGCTTACTGGCTCAAATGGAATGGTATTATGTGCATGCAGGAGACTGTGTGAATGTGTACAATATGGGGGTACAGAGATGTAAAGAGGAATTATAAGCACTTCTTAAGGTAGCTAATGCCTTTCTTCCATGTCAGGAAGTTTTTTTTTTTTAATATTATCACTTTTGTACTAATTTTGATGGTTTAATTACTGTTTAAAAAATATTTGTTTATCTGACAAATTAGTTACTCTAACATTTCTTAATCTTTTTGGTGTATATATGTATCCACTCTTGAGTTCAGTCATTCAACATAGATTTGAATGGTTTTTTTTTTTTTGAAGGGTTTTTGATAAGCTTTGCTGTCAAACTACTTTAAGATAAATCCTAAAGAATGAGGGCTCAGGATAAAATTAAGAAATATATTTAAAAGACAGTTCAAGTAGAATTATTTCCTTCCTTAAGTTCCCAAATGTCTGATTTAATCTCATTTCTATTTTTATTTTTCCTTCTCAGTAACATTTACTAGACAGCTATTGTGCCAGGAGCTGAGCATTATGTTCTGAGCACTAAGGAAGTAAATTAAAGAAAGTGTAGCAAAGCCATTGTTCTCATGGGGCATATATTTTGTGGGGGAAAGAAAGACAATAAACAACTAAATATACAAAGAGTTAAAAATTCTATAATAAGAATTAAACAAGATGAGAGAAAGTTACTGGGGCCTTTCTTTAGACTGGGGTGTCCACAAAGACTTACTAAGGAAGTAATATCTATGCTGAACCTGAATGACAAGAAGGAGCCAGGCTAAGATCCAGGGAAAGCATTACAGGCAGAGAAAATAATTAAGTTATGGGAGCTGAGGTGGGTCTGGATTGGGGTTGTTTGAAGAGCAAAAACATTGGGCTACAGCACAATGCATGAGGGGTAACTGGTACAGGTTACCACAAAGCTTCAGGTACCCATTAGACACCCAAGAAGAGGTATCAAACAGGCAAGTGCTTCTCGAACTTTAGCAAGCATATGAGTTCCTTGAGGATTTTGGCCTGGGATGGAGCCTGAGATATTGAATTTCTAAAAAGGTTCCAAGCAATGGTAATCCTGCTGGCTGTGGTATACATTTTGACTGATAGAGATATAGGCAAATTTGTATTTGTGAGTCTATAGTTAAACAAAAAGGAAAGAAAGAGGAGACTAAAAAATTAGAGATAGAACATGGGACCAGAGAGGTGGTGGGACATACATCGTGTGGTCCCTAGAAACCAAGAAGTGCTTTCAGTAGGTGGGAGGTCAAACAGAGTGGTAAAGATATATACACTTAATTTTAGCTCACAACAGTTCCTGGAACAGTTGGATGGAGTGAGATAAATTCTAATCAGCTCTAGGTGGGTTTCAAGCTATACCATTCTTCTCAAGCCTTCACTCCACCCCGAACTAATGACTGAAGACCTCACTTCCTATATTCCTGGAAAAAAGATGACTGGGATTATCTACTTTGCCCTTAAAACGCATACCTGTCAACTTTAAAACTTCTTCTGTTTCCATCCTTTGCTCCTGTCTCAGAGAAGCTAAATATGGTCCTTCCTTAGGGTTAACTCCTCTGCCTCAGTTCCCCCACCATCTCACCATAAAATGTACTCCCATCAGGTTTTTTCTCCACTGTTACACTGATCTGTTGAAGGTCACCCATTACCTTAGTTGGTCTGTTCTGCTGGTTTATTCCTGTTATGTTACCATTTAAGGAAGGAGCATATAATGATCTTCTCAATGAAACATGAGAAGTTTGGGATGATGGTGGGAAAATATTCATTGATTTTTTTTTTTTTTAAGACACTTGGAATAAAAACCTCCCCAGCTGCTGGGCAGTGTGTGGAATGTGAGGCTGCGAGGTGCACTGACCCGTTTGTGATCCTGGGGAGTGGGAGCCTACCAATGAGCTAATATTCAAAGACCTCCCCCCAAAAAAGGACAGTGGGAAGAATCTTGTCACTTGTAATATAATTGAGCAACTGAACTAAGTGGCGATGGAAAAGCAGTATTTCTGAAATATTGAAGAGAAGTTTGTTGCTGAGGCCTATCAAGTTAAGGCTTTAAAAAAAAAAAGATTTTATTTATTTATTCATTCATGAGAGACCAAGAAAGAGACAGAGGGAGAAGCAGGCAGGAGCCTGATGTGGGACTAGATCCCGAGACCCCAGGATCATGCCCTGAGTCAAAGGCAAATGCTCAACCGCTGAGCCACCGAGGCATCCCAAGTTAAGGCTTTTTATGTGCAACTTATAGCAGCCAGGCTGATAGACTCCACAATAGCAGAATGTGCCTGCCTTTGGAGCTGCTCAAGACAGGCGATAGCTTCTCACCCCTCTCTCTGCCCTTTTCTCTCACCTTTCTTTCTCCCCCACCATCCTCCATTTCTGAACCTCTTTTCCCTGCCTCGCTCCTTGTCCAGTCTCTTCCTCCCTTTTTTCCTGTCTCCAAAACTGTTCTTTTAACTTCTGGTCTGCCCCACATGATACAAAACTTACATCTTCTAGCCCACAAGAGCAATTTGCAAATGGTTATTCGTATTCAGAGCAATTCTTCACATGTCTGTTATTTCAATTCAGATTTCTGCCTAGTGCCCCGGCCTTCATTTTATTTCTTCTTGACAATTTTGATAGTGATGATATTTGCAGCCAACTTATTCAATGTTGTATAACCTGTCACTCTCATATCTGGAGCTGATCATTTTGGAGGCTTAGAATGCACATATATAGTAATGAATAGCCATATAAGTGCAGCTAAAAAGGAAGTAAATGTTATAGTAATCAGAATAACATAAAAGGGCATCCTGCATTTTCTCAGAAAGTCCTAGTTACCATTTATTGGCTTTGTGAATTTCATGCACTGGAACTTAGAAAATATGTAGTTTTCAGAGGACTCCAGCTTAGTTTTCATCTATAATAGGTCATCAGCATATACATGTGTTCTTGAATATGTAACATTTTATCACAGTATATTTTCTTTAAGGGAAGATGCCATAGAAGATTGTTTAGATAAGTACTTCAGTAAAGGTCATAATTGCTTTGCCATCTTAAGCCTTTCCCCAAGGCTAACTCTAGTATGGGTTTATATGTGGGTTTGTTGGGTGGGTCAGTCCTATAGTGATTCCAAGGTTTCCTGGTTAGTTGAAATGTGGATTTTGGGGGGATTCTCTGCCTATGGATTTCAGGCAGTTTTATGTGCTTAAGTGATTTTTTTTTCCTGCAAAACCAGAAATAAAACTCCAATGTAGCAGAAAGATTTAGATGGTTTGGGTGGGGAAAGGATAACATATAACTAAAACATGAACTTTCTTGTGGTGAATGTGAATAGGAAACATTGAGGTATTCTCAAAAACGAATCTGTAGAGTAAGACGTGTGCTGCCTAAGTGTGTGCTAAGCTGCACCTAGAGTTTCTGATTACTTGCTCTGCCTTCTGAAGAGTCCATGGTTTATATTTCAAAACAGCAAATCCTGGCTGTTCCTATAAGCAGTTTGCACCAACAGATCCTTTTCCAGAAACTCAAACTAAGAACCCCACAGTTCCCTAAGAGAGGAAAACTCAGTCTCCTCTGAAGATGGGGAACATATCCTGCTGTGCACACCGGGGCAGGTGTCCCATTACTGCTACAGTGCACAGGGCTGTGTCCTTTTGAAGAAAGACCCGCAAGAGAATATAACAGGTAGATCCATAATGAGCTGTGATTTTGTTTCCTCCCCGTATTGTTCCCACCCCCTAACCAATACTAACCCAAATGCAAAGACTTAGTACTTAGGATAATAAGCTCCTGTTCTAACACCCATCACAACCTGATGAGTTAGCCTCTTTTGTGGGAATTTAGTGTGGTTTTGTCAATTACCAATATGCTTCCCTTGTGATTCTTATTATGACTATCTTTAAAGTTAACTTAGTTGTAATCAATGCTTCTCATATTTTCTGGAATTTCTTATTTCAATAGTTGTGATGAATATTTAATACAAAGTCCACAATGCTCACTTTCATATTTCAAGTTATATTCAAATTTATTCAAAGATAAGATCACCAAATATTACTGGAGAAGTCTACATAAATAATAGAACTGATGGTTCAGACCCACATTTAATAATTCTGTCCCCTTATGATTTGCATAGGTTACAGAAATGTTTTTTCTTAACAGTCTTCCAGCTCCTCTTCTCAACTTTGATATATTAATTTTTGTTATTTTTGGCAATGCTTTCTATTACAAGAGATAAACTTTCAGTCATTTCAACATTAAAAATAGCCATAAAGTCAACCAAAAAATGATGTGATTTAATCAAAGGAAAATAGGTTTGTTTTTTTTTTTTCTTCATGAAATAAAAACTGCCTTAATATTCTTAGGATCACGGTGATCTTTCCTTCAGCAATTTGGATTTGATCTGAAAATTACCAAAGTGGATTATAATATATGTATCAATCTATTCTTATCATTACAACGGAGACATGAAATGAAAAACCTTATATTTTTTGATATTTGAATAATATCATCCTGGTTTTTACTAAAACTGATGAAAGAGAAAGTATGGTAAACTGGATGCATATAACAAACATGGGAGGTCGTAATGTTTCCAGGATATGGCAACTTGCCATTGACCACAGCCTCTTGGAACAAGATAAAGTCATTGAAATAGTTAACAGATGTTAGCCATACTAGAAATATAAAAGTTCTATTGCTAAAAATTATGTACGGTCAGATGGAGATTTGGCGCTTGGTCCATAATTTAACTGACTTGGCAAATGGAAAGTTGAGATCCAGAGGCATAATGCATAATATCAAGGCCACACACTTTGTGCACTATGCAGGAGCTCATAAACTACTGACAATATGTATACTGTGCTAAGCCAGCTTGATTAAGTATTAACACAGCATTTGATACTTAGGGAAATCTGAAGTCAATTTTCACATCTACTAAATTAAAAAGTTATTTCTATAAGGGCAAAAGAGTAGACTTTTCTCCAAGTTCAAAAGCATGTCTACAAATCATCTTATTTAGCTTCAGTTTGCAGTTTACCAATGATTGGTATTGCATTCCACTGATTTTGTAATCTATCCAGCAATACTCTTTAAAATATTTTTTCCCACGCTTGTCTATTACTTCACATTTCAGAATAAGTTGACAGTAATGATTTTCAGATGAGTATCTGTAGCTGAAATGGGTCTTCTCAGCTTTAAGTCACAAGTTCATTCAAGTCGAGCATTGAAGGAGGCTTGTGCTACTTTAGAATTTGTGGTTTTATTCACAGCTTTGCAAATAAAGTCACCAGCTTCCATCACTTTGTAAAGATTCACACCCTAGTAAGGGAAAGAAGGGATACCAGGTAGATTAGGGAAAAAGAAGACAAAACAGATATGTTTTCATTTTATTAGTAGTCAGTTAATAATTTGAAATAACTAAAAATGTTGCTTATTGTTGACTTGAGGGTAACATTTGTCTCTTCATGAATCACATAAGAAGCATTTTAGATTTTTATGTTTTATTAGAGCATATCTTGAATCTGATTCTTATATAAAAATCATAGACTAGCCATACCTGAAAAAACTCAATGTCATTCATGGTGGTATCTACATTCTAGAAAGGGCAATGACAAAATTAGAAACAATCTACAAAATTCCAGTGGAGGGCAGTTACAATCAGAATGGTTTAGAGTTGTTCATAGATAAGGGCTTAAGAAAATAACCCTTTTACTATATAAAGAAACAACTTGATAAAACTATGAGAAATACAGGAAAAGTAAATGTATAATTTTAACAGTATTCAGAAACACTATTGGTACGATATTGAAGGTAGTAGTTGTAGGTCAAATAAAATGAAGTAGTATTTAGTACACATCTGGAACTTGTTTGGTTGAGAAGTTGTACTGTCTGAAAGCATAAACAGGATCAAGAAAAGCTTAGGTAAATCCATGAATGACAGATAGGCGGTTGGGTTTGAGGGCCAAATTCGGGGCATGCTCCTCATCTCCTGGGCTTGGTGTAACAAAAGGTCCCCACCCAGCACCTCAGCTGTCAATATAGGGGAGGCAGAGCATTAGGTGGATTACCCAGAGATTTGCCCTCAGGTAGCATTTCATAAACTCCTATGTCTTCCCTTAACATGGACTAGAAACAATGTGGAATTGAACAGACTCAGGTTTCCTTGCTATTAAGTAGTTCTTAGTATTTATGTAAGTCTGTCATTTTCTTAAAGACAAATATAAACACAGGACCTTTTCATAACAATGACCATAAGGAGAGCATCATTTTAATACAGTCAACTCTATCTAGAAACTTTAAAGCAATGTTTCCATTGTAGTTCACTTCTTTCTTCTTGAGAATGGTCAAGAAAATAATTTTGTAAAGTGATACTTATAAATGATTCTCATTGTCTTTTTGCTATAAAGTTATTCTTAAGGTACCAACATTTGCTTTCATTCCAGATAATTTGTTTTGTCCTGTGCATGGGTTTAGGGTAGAATATGTTAGACACATTTTAGTTGACATCCTAAATGGAGTGCTATTTAAGTATTGTGAATAATTAGCTACATGTGTCTCTAATTTTATAATTACACCCAGCAAAGGATTATAGAAAGATCTTAGTCACCAGCGTTCTGTGCTTTCCAAGAATTCCATTGATAATAAGTATGCATTGGAATTTGCTGACACTTTCTCCAAAAATTTCATTTTGGCCTTTCTCTATCATTTTACCTAATAGATATCATCATAAAATAGCATTGCATTTATTACTGAATCAGTTATCGGGTGATTAAATATGTCTCATGTACTGTGATATGCTCTGGGGTTTCAAGAACCTCATGTAGAATAAAGTTTCTGTCCTCAGGCTGTTTAGTGTCAAATAAGCAATATGGATGCCTGTTGATAGGGCGTCTTGTATTGTAATTAAAGTCACTGAAAGAGATATACCCAGGTGATTATGAGGGCACAGGATGAGACAATCAATCCACTGAGGAAAAGAAAGCAGAGAGGAGTGTGTCAGGAAGGGTAAATTCTGACCCGAGTCTTATATGGGCAGTGAGTCATTGAGAAGGGGGACCGAGGGGGTTCAGTAGGCAGAAGAATGATACAAAACACCTGAAGAATGCCATGCTAGATCTGTAGAATGACAGGCAGAGATACCCTGAAAAGGCATGAATAGGCCATATTAGATGACAGAACACAGCTTTGCTTTTCAGGAAATGAGAATCCAAGCAGAAACAAGGCATATTCATATTTGTATTTTAGATGAAATCCTCTTGTGGTAGCATGGAAGACGAATTTAAAGGCAAGTCTGAAGTCTGTATACCAGTATGGAAGATGAATACCTCAGAAGGAACTAAGGAATTGTGCTGACATAGCTACGACAAGGGTATTAAAGAACCAACAACCAAAATATAAGTCAAATGAGTGGCTCTTGGTAAGTGATTTGGCACAGAAACCATAATAGCAATGGATTCTACAAAGAATCTTGGCTTGTTAGCCTGTGAAACTGGTTGAATTAGGCTCTTCTATTTAAATTTTGAATTCTTAGGAGTGAAGCCATGGCTTATTTGCATTTCAGCCCTCAAGTTCTAGAACATGACCTGATATATAATAGGCATCAAAGCATGGCTAGGTTCAATTCAGTCATCTAAATCTCCAAGGAAAGATCTAATTTGTCTCAGTTTTTGTCGTAGCCATACATTTCTAACAGAAATGATTAAGCTACTTTGTAAATGAAATAATTAGTTATTCCTAACCAGGAAAGACAGGCAATAGCTTTTAATGTTTATCCCGAGTGATACCCATCCCCCGGTGAATGCTATTGAGCATCTCTATATAATGGGCATAGCTGCCATAATTGTTCTTGGGCAGGGAAAGCTAGACATAGAAATAAGATCATAATAAAACCTCAGGGTAGGCTTAGAGGTAGAAGCACACACATTGGCATGGAAGTCTTAAGGTAAGGAACCCAAGGTATGAGCCTGGGGGTTTAGGCAGGGAGACACAAGAAGACTTTTTGGGATGGTGGCACCTCACTCCAAGTGAAATCGAGTATGGGGGAGTAAGGCCATCTGAGTGGTGGTGGAAGCAAGTGCCAGGAACAGAAGTGAGAAATAAAATGATGAAGAAATGGAGACTCCAGGCAAGTGGTACTGAAAGAACTTTAAGTGGAGAGAAAAAAGATGTGAGAGAGAGAGGGAGAGGGAGAAAATTCCATTTTGTAATCCAGATGATGCTTTTACATCTCAGAAAACATTTTGAACTTCTAGTCATTTGAGAACCTTTTTCTTGCCTTCTATATCTGCCCTAAATTCTGCCTTAAAGACTAATAAGTAATTTTAACAAGCATGTGGCAAAACAAAGTGCTAATTTAATTTAGGTGGATACTATAGAGTATGTGACTTTTCAGGTACTTTTTTTTTTTTTTTTTTAGAGACCCTTCTTTTTCTCTAGTGTCTCACATGCTAAGTAGTATTAAGCTCTCCTCTTTCCTGACCATTCCAATCGTGCCCTGGGCTCTTTTCCAGAAGCTCTAGTTGTCACCGCAAGAAAATCAAGATCTCTGTTTCCTCCTAGGAAAACATCCATCCAAAACAAAACTGCAAAAACAACAATCCTAATGGCAAAGACACAAGCTGTAACTCACAGTGTGTGAAATCAAATCAGATGATACATGAAAAAACACTTCAGAGGTCATGAAGCACTATAAAAATGTGAAATGGTAGCATTATTGGTGATGGAGCTACAGCAATAAGTTACTTTATAAAGCCCCCTGAAGAGTTTTTATTGTATTTTCCCACTGTGCATTTTAGCAAACAGCAAAAGTGTAGTAAAACTTTGACCTCAAAATTGCTTCCCAAATCTGAGACACATTCCCATTTGTATCTGCAAGGCATGCATGAATATTAAAATATGTTAAATGACTTACTGTGTTGAGCCCCAAGCCATTAAGCATATATATCAAATCCTCAGTGGCTACATTCCCAGAAGCACCTTTTGCATAAGGGCAGCCACCTAATCCGGATACTGCAGAGTCCACCACATTAATCCCCATCTGGAAAACAAACCAGAACACTCAAGGCTTGTCTATTTATGGCATGTAAATTGTTGAATTTCTACTTAACCTGTTCCAAAGAGCAAATGAGCAAAATCTAAACCCGTTATCCAAACATACTCACTTACTCACCTGCTGCTAGAACAGTCCCCCGGGTGCTGATTTCTTTTCTACCTAATTTTCCTCTTTTAGGCTAATAGAAACTCTAAGGATCTCAGGAAGTAAAATAATCTTAGATCAAAATTAAAACGGTGTTATTCAGTGATAACAGCACAACCAGCTTGAAGTAAGATGAATTCACTTCTAGGTTGTATAGATTTTCCAACCAATTCTCTAGTTCTATCCTAATACTATTATATAAACACGAAATATTTTCAATACCCCAACACAAAGTCAAGGTGACTTAGAAGACTAGTGGTAATAGTAGGGTCACTATGTTTGGAATTAGGATTTTTGTGGGCTCATTTGACACTGAATTCACTCAATCTTTATTGAGTCGTTCTCTTACATACCTAATCCTGCTGCTTTGGGAGAAGTGAAGAGGTGATCGGGAGGCAAGACATCTACCACTAACAATAGCATCATCTCACGTTTACTGATTCTTTATTAAGTGTTGGATATTATTCCTAACATCTTACGAGTATTTTTTTTTTTTTTTACATCTTACGAGTATTAACTCACAATCTTCAGCAGAAATCCATGAGGTAGATATTCTATTATCCCCAAATCACAAATGAAGAAACTCAAGCACATCAGGATCAAAAAAATTGCCCAAGGTCACATCTGTCTCCAGAGAATTCACACTGGGATTTATGGTTTCTGGAAGCATGCAAATTGGTATAGGCCATGTGTATGGGGATATCAGAGGGTAGAGGATATGTATCTGCTGGAGATGTCCTTGTAGACATTATCACAGTGGGGTCTGAAAGGGGCCCTGGGGATCAAAGGGTTAGAGAAGACTAGGGAAGAGAGGCAGGCATGTCATGCCTCTATAAAAGGTGACAATTGGATAATCAGAAGCTACCAAGAGGCCTAATCTGATTATTTAACTCCAGGGCATTGGAGAAAAAAGTAACATGACCTCGGCTAAAATGGGAAGTACCTGAAAGCAAAAATCTTGGGTAGCCTGCTAGGTCAGCTGTTCATATTCACGGATCGGAACCATACACGTGGCTACATCTCCAGAGTCAGCCTCAGGAGATCTGGGCTCAGACTTGAGAATCTGAGTCTTTCACAAGATCATGGATGCTGCTCTCACTGCTAATCTTGGGCGGGGGGGGGGTGGGGGTGGGGGGGGGGTGTCACACTTCCTTTTGTTTTTCTTTTTTGATTAACTTTTTTAGAATAGTTTCAGATCATCAGAAAACTGGTAAAAACAAAAACAAAAACAAAAAAAACAGAGCATCCCCATATATTACACACCAAGTTTCCTATACTGTTACGTGATTTTATGTGATTATGGTAAATCTGTCATGGCTGATGGACAAACATTGGTATATTATTATTAAAGTCTATACATGATTCAGATTTCCTTATTTTGAACTTAATGTTCTTGTCTGGCCTTTAGTCTGGGTTTGTCCAATGTTTTTCTTAATGGTTAGACTAGAATTCTAAAATATTTCAAGGAAGACCAACAGAGGTGAAATGCCATTCTCAATACATTGTATCAAAGATAGATACTATCAACAGGATTTATGACTGGTAAGCACTTTGATCACCTGGCTGAGATAGTGTTTGTCAGGGGTCTGCAGTAAGGAAGTCCTCACTCCCCACTTTCCAGAGGAAAGTCACTATGTGCAAATCATGCTTAAGAGACAGTATCTATGGACATTATTTGGAATTCTCCCATTTGGGAGATTTGTATGTATGTTCTCTTTGATTTATTCAAACATTTTTTTTATCAGTAGGGACTCCAGGTATTTTTTTATATCCAATTTGTTTTAGAATCCAGTATTACTTTCTATATTTTGTGGATCAGGTTGTTTGAGATTTGTTTTTTGCAGCTCTTTTAGTTGGTCCCTGTGTCTCTTTCTCATACCAAAGGAACTGTGCTTTTTGAATCATTCTTCTAGATTTCCCCTTGAGACTTAAGAGGGATTCCTACAAGGTTTAAAAAAAAATTTTTTTTTTTGGATGATAGACCAAAATGGTTAACAGCAGTGATTACTGGATGGTGTAAAAGCAGATAATTCATTTTTATTCTAATTATATATATATAGTTTAAAAAAGGAGGGGGGTTGTAAACTTTTGCCTGTAGTAGAATAATAGTATGTAAACAAGAATGAACATAAATGAATCTAAGACTGATTTTCTTGATTAACATCATTATTTTGCAACGAAGTGCTCCTCCTAAGATGTGAGACTGTAGGGTCAATCTGCATACAAAATCTTTAAATACATACATGATCTGAATGAAAAGTTACTTGGAAAATGCCCTTTCCCTTTTTCCTAGCATCAGAATAACTGTAGACCTGGGGATTTTCTACCAATAAGTTCTATTCCCAAATTAGTTGAATGAATTCTACCCACTGTGTGGCTTCAAAGAAATTTTTTTTCACAAATTTGAAGTTTATTAAAGTATATATTACCTGTGAAGGAGAACATTAAGATATTAGTGCCTTTTAAATTCTCTTTTTAAAAAATCATAGTACTTCTTTAAAAGCACTTTTCATGTAGTTAAATCCTAAATTGTGACCTCTATTAAATGTATAATTCTATTCCCTAGAAATCTTAATGGATAATATTACCCATATACTAAGCTATGATCTTGTTTTACATAAGCTGCTTTAGGGGTATCTGGGTGGCTCAGTCAGGCATCTGACTCTTCGTTTAGGTTCAGGTCATGATGTTGGTGTTGTGGGATTGAACCCCCAGTTCGGCTCATGCTCAGCAGGGAGTCTTCTTGAGATTCTCTCTCTCTCCTTCTGTCCTCCCCCTACCCTCCCACACATGAGCTTGCTAGTGTTCTCTCTCTCTCTCTCAAATACATCTTTAAAAAAAGAAATAAGCTGTTTTGAAATTCTGCAACTATAAAAATTTGGTTTTACTCTGTATATTTTCTGTATATCGCCATCCCTATTCTGTTAGAAATGATACATACTATGATGAAAACAAGTTCTTGACAGTAGGAAAACATTCTCTTCATTGATTTTTGATGGTAAATGGAGTGACATTTTTTGTACTTACTGAAATGATATAGTAAACACAGTGACATTTAAAGATAATAGATGGGATCTTAGATGATTTTATCATACAAGAGATTATCTTCATTAAAAGATTTTTTGTAGATACCCCCTTTCCCATATCTCTGAACAGAAACTACTACTTTCATGCTTTCACATTCCTAGGGGTGTGGGTATGTGTGTGTTCCCAGGGTGTGTGTGTGTGTGTGCATGTGTGCGTGTGTGTGCATTCACACACGCAAGCATGAGTGAGTTTTTTGCACCATAGATTGCAGAACAAAGCATTTGTTTTTTGTTTTGAAGGAAAGTACATCTTTAGATGAGAAACCACAAGGTGGCAATGTAGCTTCAAAATCCAAGTTAAAGTCAAGAGTTTACAACCCCACTGTGTTCCAACCCCCCAGAATAACAAACATGTAAATAAATCACTTTATATTATACAAATATTTTCTTTGCAAATGAGGAAACTTTTACTAATGGTATACAATACAAACTGTTGCTCAGTATATTTTTTAATTAGTCTTCCTTTGACTTGAATCTATTTATGAAGTGCATTCTATGTGCCAGGGACATGGGATATATACAGAATCCTGTAGCTCATGGAGTTTAGCTTTAGGAATTAAAATTACTACACATTTTGACACTGAGAAGTAGCATATTATCAAACTAGAAACCATTTTCTTTGAGAGCTAAGGGAACTAGTAATTCTCCCTAAACTAAATTCCAGAACTCAAAGGGTTGAGGTATTCTTGGCTCCCACCTTTCTCCAAGTTCATGATTAAAGCTATTTATCCAGTGACCAGTAAATGATAAACTTGTTGAGTTCAGTTACATGTGCTCTGTCTTCTTGAGCTCTATACTTATGTGCTTGGACTTAGGGGCTGAGAAAAATGAATAAAATATTAGTAGCCTCTTTTTTCTGGAAAATGGTAAATTGATTGTAGATATACAATGGGCACATCATTTTGTGCTACAGTCTTAGGTGAGCTCTGCAGAGTATTAATCTTGTGTAGTGCTTAGATGACCTGACCATGCTGATATGCTAATGAAAAATACATCTTGACTTTTTCTTGATGCTGTAAGAACTTATTTCCCAAAGAAAATGAGAAATCCTTAAGAGGAGTCAAATCATTTTGCAAAAGTTATTATGTCCTATATTTTCATGATTTCATAATATTTAATAAAATCTAACATTTTAGGTGTTGAGGATACTAAAATCTTAAGGAACTTAAACAATTTTAATATGTTAAGTTTTGAAATGACATCTTTCTTTCTATGATCAACTTTAAAAAAAAATCTATAATGTTAGATTTAACCTAAAATATCTGATGGTTTAAGTTACTCATTTTTGGATTTAAGTTATGTGGGGAAAAGGCAAATGTTCATATGGGATAAACATTAAAAATGTACTAACTTTTCTAGTAGCTATCTCCTCAGCCATTCCTAAGTCAATATACCCTCCAACAGAGAACTATAATTAAGCATAAGGTGCTACTTGTCTTCCAGTGATCAGGCCAGATAGCATTAATGAAGCATAGCACTCTTTGTAAAAAGCTCAGATCTTGCCTTGAGCTACTTCTCAACTCTAAATAGTTACTATATATTGATTTATACTACCTTAAAAATAACACTTTGCATTCATGTGTACTAGGGATGTAACATATTATATAAATCACAGGTAATGTACAGTTAGCATACATGAATAAAGCCCAGTGTTTTAATTAAGGGAAGTATATGCCAAAATTGTTATGTAAATGATGATAGGCATATATATTGCTGTTGAAGGATAATTAAGCTAATGGTGATTGGTTACTAACTTTCATGTAATATCCCTCATATTTTTTTAAGATTTTATTTATTATTCAGAGACAGAGAGAACCAGACAAGACATATAGGCAGAGGGAGAAGCAGGCTTCCTGCGGGGAGCCTGATATGGGGACTCAGTCCTAGGACTCTGGGATCGCAACCTGAGCCAAAGCAGATGCTCATCCACCGAGCCAACCAGGTGCTCCAACATTCTTCATCTTTCAATAGGTTTTCCTACATGTTTCATTCTCCTTTGCCTTACTATACATAAGGAGATAGATTATATTCTTACCTTCATTGAGTATATTTCAAATGGAGATAGAAATGGGACTGTGTGTGTAGAAGGGTGGGTAAGGAAATGGAAAACAGATAAGAAAATTCTCAATTTAAGTAAGAGAAAATAAATACTATTAATGAACATTTATTGAATGCTTATTTTGTCACAGACACTGTGCCTTATGCCTTATATATGATAAAGCCACACGACGTTAGTGTGAAATGGGTAGTAACCCATGCCCATTTTACTGATGAGGTGACTGAGGTTCTAGGAAGACAAACACTATTTCCTACTTCAAACAGCAGAAGACAGAAGAAGGATGCAGATAGCTGTGTGCAGTATACTGTTCAATGTCAATTGTTAGCAATTAACACTCTATGCCAGGCACATGACTACATTTTCCATGCATTGTTTCATTTAATCCATGTAATAACATCAGAAGGGGCAGTTGTGACTGAGAAAGAGAACACTAACATATCAAAAACCTTCCTTTTTTTAAGATCCTTTTTTCAACTTTCTGAAAAGTCTACACAACGTAGTAATAACAGACTTGAGAAAGTAAATGATCATTGTCCCAGGGCTTTTTTTTTTTTTTTTCCCTAGGAAGCTAGCCCAAGGAAAATAGCCAGAAATGTTAATATAGATTCATGTTCAAGGATAAGGTATTCTTTGTACTATGATTTGTAACAGGAGAAAAAAGGCCATAAGTTAAATATCCAGTAATAAGGAAATAGTTAACAAATTACATAAGATGGGCTATTGGGAAACCATTAAATATTTTCAGTGAATATTTAATGGTATAGAAAAGTGATTATAAGAAACTGGAAGATAGGAGAGGATACCATCCATGCTTGGTATCGTTCGTGTTCCAATGATACCGAGCATGCTATCATGCTCGGTATCATTGGAATTTTTGATCCTTTCTAATAAATATATACCACACATGTAATGTGTATTTGTTTCATTGTCATCCCCTTCTTCTGCTACAACAAAACCCCAATACTATATTGGCCTCCTTCAGGTTCTATTTTTTCATTTATTGGTTTCAGTCCAAATTATAGAGATGATTGCTATAGGAATCCTCTACCATTCCCTGTTCTTGAGTGGATATTGCTTCTATACTGCACTTCAGTAACCACCTATTCCCTCCACCCTAGTGGCACAAAATAATTAAGCCAGTTCACCTCATACTTGAATGAGCATAAGATTCCACTTACAATGCCTGACTTAGAGGGTATCGTACTAAAGGAAATAAATGGGACAGAGAAAGGAAAAAAAAACATATTATTTCACTTATATGTAAATCTAAAAGAAACCCAAAACAAATGAACAAACATTTATGATGTCTGAGGTGGGACCTGAGCTTCTGAATTTCTAACAACTCCTGAATTATGCAGAAGCTGCTATTCCTCAGAACATACTTGAGTGGAAAGAGACTCTGTTTCGTCTAGGAAAGAACTGGTTCTCATGTGTCAGTATATCCGGTCCAGTCATCACAGTGGTTCCATCCTGCCTTGCACAGTGTTGCTCAGAATGGGACCACCTGAGTATCAGAATTACATAAAGTCCTAGTTTAAAAGGCAGATTTCTATTGTCTATCTCCAGAAAACTGACTTTTTTGTTCTTGTAAAGTCCATTGTTTCATATTCTAAGATGACTTTAAAGCATAATAAAGTGTGAAAATAATTGTTTTCATTTACCTGTTCATCTGTGGCAGATAATGCTAACTCTTTACCAAAAATTTTTCTTTCTTTCTCTTCTGGGACTCTGCTAGGTGTCATAACCAAATGCCCTTTAAATTAAGTGTTGTTATGTGACTGTAGGTTAACCAATGATGTGCAAGCAAAGTGATGCAGGCCATTTCTAGGGATAAGTCTTTTCAGAAATTCTGTCAATAGTCAAATGCAGATTACAGTAAGGCCTTAGGGAATGGTGAGACAAAAAAAAAAAAAAAATGGGAGGAGCCTGAGTCCATGAGTTACCACCTGGAGGAGAGATGGCCACTGAGAAAAGCATGTTTGGTGAGGAACAAACATCCATGTGTTAGAGCCATTACCCATTTTGGGGTGTGCAGTTATATCAGCCAGTTAGAATTAATATACCAACTGATGGGATAGATTAAAATCTACGATTTTCCAACTATTTTCTATTCCATCTGTTTTGTTTTTCTTTTCTACCTTCTGTTATTTTTTATGACTCCATTTTATCTCTTTTACTGACTTAATATTTCTACCTCTTCAAATTGTTGTAGTTACCCGATGGTTTACAATATAAACCGTAAAAGTCTACTTTCAACTATCCACACCACATGTAGGGAAAGACCTTACAGCAGGATCTTCTCAATTCCATGCAACCACCCTTTGTGCTGTAATTTCCTTACCTTTACTTTGATATTCCCATAATACATTTGCATACCCATAATATGGTGCTCCTCTATTTGCTTCAGGTAGTTATCTTTTAGAGCAATTAAAGTTTAAAAAATTATTTTTATTTACTCCACTTTGAATTCTCTGAAGAAGCTCAACAGGAATCAGAATATTAGAGATTCACATCCTACTATTTAGTTAACACTCACCTTTTAGAGGTAGTATGCCTTTTAGAGGTAGAAGAAGGAAGATTAGTTAGTGAAAGAGACAAGGAGTTCAGGAGGAGGTCCAATGTCACAAGCCAGAATAGGAAGTTTCTCTAAATGCCTTTTTTTTTTATTTTCCTGAGAAAGAAAGTAAGCAAAGGGGGTTGGGGGGGGGGGGAGGAAGAGAGAGAATCTCAAGCAGGCTCCAAGCTCAGGGTGGAGTCTGACTGGGGCTAGATCTCATGACCTTGAAATCATGATCCTAGCAAAGACCAAGAATCATACACTTCACTGACTGAGAAACCCAAGAATCTTAAAGTTTCTCTAAATACTTATACCACAGTGATGAATGCTTCATCTACTTAAGGAAAATAAGAACCAAGAAAAATCTACTGGATTTATGAAAGTGACAAATTTTTAAGTGATTTCATTAGGGAGAGGACAGGGGAGAGCTGACAGTTGAAAAACGGAGGACATATAGTCTAGTACTTAAAAAAAATCAGTTTAGGGAGACTTGTACGTAAACCTGTTCTATACTTGTTAGCTGTGTGATGTTGATGTTACTTCTCTGATGCACCAAATGTAAGATGACTATAATAGTACACAGTCATGGGCTTGTTGAGGAATCAGTGGGATCTTCCGTGAAAAATGCTTATCTCATAGATTGGCACATAACACTCAGCAAATGTTGGCTTTAACAAGTATATGTCAAGGATATAGAGACAGAAGACATGTGATAATAAAGAAGAAAATCAGGGCATAATTGGGGGTATATGAATGGAGAGAGATGGAGAATATTGAGACCTGTAACTTGGAAGCCTTAAAGGACAGAGGTAAGTAAGTGGAAGTAAAGAATTATACCATACATAGAAGAGAAAATTCACAGAGATAAAAGCCTTAGAGGGTGTGGATAAGTTTGGGATTAGGGCAGAAACATGGTGTTGAGCTTAGAAATTAGTGGAAAAACCTGTCCTTTGAGATAGAGTGAGGGGGGAAGATGAACAGAGGTACAGAGATATGTCGAAGGAACACAGACCCCAAAGTTTTCAGGGAAATAAATGATCGATACTCTTAGAAACACAGTAATTGAGTTAATCTGCTGAGATATCAGAAATAAGTTATAGTATTTCTAGCTCCCTGATACTAGAGCTTCTCTTGGACTCTGCCCTACCCTGCTCTTACCACACATTTTGATGTGTGCACAAAGAGGTGGGTGTATAATGAGGAGGAGGAAGAAAAGGGGACAGTAAATAAATGACACCATGTAAATAATAAAAAAGTACCTATACACATAGAAGTAAGTTTTTAATAAGCATCTAAAAATTCCAGATTTTCATAACTAATTTAGTCAGTTTTCCTTATGATTGATTGATTCAAAGGGAACTAAGCCCTAAAGTTCCTAGTCACAGAGGTCATGGTTCCAGAGATGGATCTAGAATTTAGGCCTTCATGTTTTTGGAATTTGGTAGGCGGTAAACAACTTCCAGTTCTAAATGAATGTTGGTGGGAGGCCTATGTAATAGTGTAAATGTGCAATTAAATATTAGGTAAAAAAAAAAAACTATAGAATGAGAGCACAGTGATGCTGATAAGAATTAGGTGTTACATTGTTACCAATACTCATAAACCAGGGAGGGCTTGGGACAATGGGAGGACCAAATTTTGGTAGGAGGAGGGAGCCAAAACAGCAGGTAATATATACAAACTATATAAGGGCAAGAACGTTCCTCTATCTCCATTATAGGCTCAGTAGGTGGCATAGCACTCAGAACATAATGAGTTATTACTCAAATATTTCTGAAAGAATTGAGCAAATATTGTGCCTAAAATAACAATGCATGCAATATCAAGACCTGGGTACAAGTATAACCATACATGGTAATAAATGAACTTGATACAATTCAATTGGAAACACAGAATTCCATAAGGAGGATTCTAAAGTAAATGAAACAGTTCAGTGGTCACTACCTACTTGCTCCCTAAATCTCCTTCTCTTCATTCTGCCTTCCCATAAAGATGGGTTCCTGGAACTTGTTTGTTCAGTGACTTCTTATAAATGCTTGGTACAGTTGATGGACCTAATTTGGGTCAATCAGTCTCCTCCCCAGGAATTTAGAACAGAAACAAATATATAATCTACGTTTCTAAAAAGTGAGATGTATAGCATATGAGGTATGGGCAAGCAACTTTTTCCATGAGCAATGGGAAGTAAAGAAGTTCAGTCTGCAGTAAGAGGGAAAAGGAAGCATCGTTGAATTGGAAATGTCACCTGAATTCCAGATAGCCTCTCAGTCTTAGGTCCAGCTTCATTTCTTTCCTACCTTGGTTTTTGAAATAACATTTAATTAGAACTATTCCAAGTCCCTTAAAAAACACAGTAATCCTAGGAAGTAGGTACTATTACCATCCTCATTTTATAAATGAGAAAACTGAGACACAGGACATTTAATATGATCATGCGTGGTGTTACATATTTAGTAAGTGATGTAAGCTGAGATGCAGGATCAGGTGAAAAAGTCTCCAAATCTCTGCTCTCAACTTGTGTGTATACCTCTCTAAAAGGTTTCCATGAGACATTGCTGTATCCTCATAACAAAGTCTCCTTTTTGCTTAAAGTAGCAGGAGTTGGCTACTGTTACTTGGAAACAAAGAGTAATAACTAACACATCATTAAGTTAATGACCTGGCAGGGAAGATATTCATAAGTATAGAGAATGATAATACAAAGTAGAGTGTGGTAGCTATTATGAGAATTACAAACAGAGCTATTCAGAAACACCAGTGAGACGGTTTCTATATTTTGTAGGGGAGCATGGAAGGAGGGGCAGGGTGAAAAGGTTGATGAATAGTTTGGCTCTGCTTTGGGTCTTGAAGGATGTTGACAAGTGGGGGATGGTGAGGGAAAAGATGCTCTACAGAGAGGAAACAGCTTGAGAAAAGGCACCTATGATGTACAGGCCAAGGATGTACTGAGAATACTTTAATGGGATTTGTATTGTAGGGGCTGTTGAGGTGTGGAAGGAGTACAGCTCCAGATCATGATAGGTCCTAAATGCCTTTCTCTGGGGGATGAGCTTTCTTCCCTAAGAAATAAAGAGCTACTTAAGGTTCATGAATAATCATGACATCATCAGCATTTGTTTTACTCAAATTTTGTTATCAGGGGAGCAATCATTGAGATGGATAGGAGGTTGAGAATATGTAAGTAGAAGTACTTGTTAGAAAATTAGTGCAATGGATGAAGTCACTGGTGATGAGTATTTAAAATGAAGCAGAAGGGGAAAAGGATTTGTGTTAAAGAACAAATTTGACATTTATGAGGTAAAATCATGTCTAAATGAATGTATAATACTGGAAGTAAGAGGTGTCATTGACAAAAGCAGTGATTTCTAGCTTAGTAACTAAGATGATCCATTAACTGGAATGGGATAGAAAATCAACTCTAATGAAAGGTAGAAGTTGCTTTCTTGGAAATCATTATAGTTGTAAAAAACTGGATATTTAACATGTCATTCCTTAAAGCATCCCTGCTTGTTCAAAACTAGTTTTAATTACTAATCTTTCAGGGCAGCCCTGGTGGCGCAGTGGTTTAGCGCCGCCTGCAGCCCAGGGTGTGATCCTGGAGATCCAGAATCGAATCCTGCATCGGGCTCCCTGCAATCGAAGCCTGCTTCTCCCTCTGCCTGTTTCTCTGCCCCTCTCTCTCTGTCTCTTATGAATAAATAAATAAAATCTTTATATATATATAAAATCTATCTATCTATATATATATAATTCTTAATCTTTCATTGCTTTTCACACCTATTTGCTTTTGCTCATTTATATCTGGGGTGCATATAATTCTTAATCTTTCATTGCTCATTCACACCTATTTGCTTTTGCTCATTTATATCTGGGGTGATGTACAGCTTTGGTAATGTTCAAATTCATGGTTAAGCATTCTTGTAATCCAAAGAACTGGCTTCCATTGGGCAGTGAAATAATTTAAAAAGCTGTGACAATGTGCTTCCTGGGGCCCTAAGTTGAAGGCTTTTCCTCTCTGCTGAATACAAAGAGTATGGTTGGGAGAATCGGTGATAGAAATTCCAGATGGGTTTAGGGGAGCCCTACAATACAGGGGACTGGTACTGCTTCCAAAAGTGTATGCTAGAGGAAGTATAAGACTCAAAAGCTCCCCAACCAGCTGACTGAGATGCCAGGACAGCAAAACTGAAATGAGGAACCTGTCAAGTGGGACCCAAGGTAGTCTCACACTAGAATGGAGAGAGCACAGGTGGGCCTGAGATAACTAGAATCAAGACCAGGAAGGAGCAGCATATGGGCCAATATCCATTTGTCATGGTTAGGGTACTACCACAAGGGTGAAGGCTGAGCAGGCTGGAGAGAAGCATCAAGGAGAGAAAGGAGGACAAGGAATGCCATCACACAAGGTAACCCCTGGCCAGTGGTGGATGGATACTCAAACTCCCTTCAAACTTACCTCATAGGAACAAGAGTCAAAAAGCAAAGGAAAGGAGACATTGAGTTTTAAGAGGAAATGACTAAGCTGATTAACATATGTATTCAGCCATTTATTAGGAGGTAAACTGGCATTTAAACTGGAGTGTTCATTAAACTGAATACTGTCACTTACATAGAAATTTTAAAACATTTCATAATATTTAATCACTATATACTACCACTCTGTCCTTATTATTCATTTCAAATAGTTCAAGTTCAATTTGATTTCCTTCCTTTGAGAGGCCAGGGAGAGGGATGTCCAGTACGGAGCCCAATACAGGACTTGATCTCACAGCCCTGATATCATGACCTAAGCCAAAATCAAGAGTAGGATGCTCAACTGACTGAGCCACTCAGGTGCACACAATCTGGTTTATAAATGATTTACCAGAAATCTTGCTTACTCTAAAGACACAACTGATCAGAATATCCACAAGATATTTATGGTCATAATGGTGTTAATTTTTCTAAGCAGTGAATAACTGAGAGAAAGCTGAGTATACATGAAATCAAAATAGATTTTCCTCCAGTTGAGAACAGTTAACTCAAAGAAGGTAGAAAAACAAAAATATAATTACATTTCAATATATAGGAGGTAAAGCAGGTTTGGAGCAAACCACATCTAGAAACTATGATATAATCAATGGTTGATGCAATTGTAGGTATTTATTTTGGGTAAGGCTCAGTGGTAGATAATAGTTGCAGTTGCAAAGTGCAAGATCATTATGTGGCCAAGAATGTAGACATAGGGAAGCCGGGGTGGCTCAGCGGTTTAGCGCTGCCTTCAGCCCAGGGCCTGATCCTGGAGGCCCAGGATCGAGTCCCACATCAGGCTCCCTGCATGGAGCCTGCTTCTCCCTCTGCCTGTGTCTCTGCCTGCCTCTCTCTCTCTCTCTCTCTCTCTCTCTCTGTATCTCTCATGAATAAGTAAATAAAATCTTTAAAAAAAAAAAAGTAGAGTCTACAGAGGTAGATTTTGCTTGATTATGAGACATAACTCTGTAGCCATTTAATGCTGCCTAAACTTAAGTGGTTAGCTCTCAAAATAATTCTCTCTGCCACTGAAACTATTAAAAGGCCATCTAAATATCGTAGAAAGAATCCCTTCTATAGTAAGTGAAGTTATTGGCTTTGGCCTCTAGGAATTTTATCCAATCTTAAGTCTTTCTGCAAATGTACGTTTAGCTTAGCTTGCTCAATAACATCTAATTTTGTCATAAAGTTACATACATAGACAACATAAAAATATTAAGTGCTGCTGCTATTGTGATTTGAGGTAACATTTCTGTGGTAGGGCCATTTCTTGGCATCTGAACACAACAGGCAAATTCTAAGCAGTGACTTCTTGGGAAGGCCACATGCAGTAATCTTCTAGATGGCATATAACTGTGGAGTCCACTGCCAATAGCCAAGAAAAAGACCTATAAAACATAGTTTAAGGAAAAAATTTGTTGAAGACTCTCCTGAAGGGTGTCAAGCCCACACATATTTGGTATTTGCAGCAAGGCTGCCAAATACCACTAGAATTACAAAAGCTTCCATATGACTTACAGTATATTTTAGGATTTGTTTTAACTTTAATACTTCCAAGCACTTAGAACTCAATGCCACCCTTAGTTGAAAGTGAAAAATAGAGAAGCAGGTAGGAATTTTTAGATCTGAGTCCAAGTACTATTCCCTCACTTGGTTAGATAACATTCAGAGAAAAAGAAATCACCTATGAAATATGTAGGAAAATACAATGTTAACCATGGAAAAAACAGATTGACAGGGCCAAATATCCTGTTTGGGCAAGAATAAAGTAAGACTCCTCAAGGTTCACAACAACAAGAAAGCTGCCACCTGCATCTGATTTCCAAAGTGCGTGGCCCTGTGATGGTCAAATGCCTGCTTGCTCTGTGAGGTTTGGTCTGTTCCTTTTCTTTTCCTTAACACAGGGGACTGACTTGTGCAGTCTACATTCCCCCAACTCCTCTATGAACTAGATTCCAACTCGTTCAGCCAACAGAAAGCTTTGTTGGAGGGAGAATCCAGAATATGCCCCCCTCCCCTTTCTGTTTCAGGTGGTATTTATTTCTAGCATAGCCTGTTTCTTCGGTGGCTCTAAATGTTGGCCATGGACAGTCCCACCTTCCTTTTGGTGACTCTGGATGGTGGGTTCCTGTAACAGTGTCTTCTTTCTTTGTCTAGCCAAGGGGCCTCACTGATGTTACAGTGGTGGTTTCCTTTTCCTGTTCCTACTAATCTCAGGAGTGCCTCCTTAAAAGTGAGAACACTGAGGGGCAAGCTAAAAGGAGGCACTCGCTCTCACGGTAGAGCAAGTACAATTAGCACCTGAGAATGAGTGCCCCCTAAATGGTGTGCCTTAGGCACCTGGTCACCTGCCTCAACCCAGGCCCTACTCATTGCTGGTTGCTTTGCTGCCTAATGTTCAGTTTTATGGTTCCCCTGTCACCTGTGCACAATTTCCTGGATTCACTTACATGGCTCCTGCTTTCTGGCTGGACTCTGAAAGATCCAAGTATTCCTTTTATGGAGTTCAGTCTGAATTTGCTTCTATCTAGCTCCTACCAAAGGCAAATTGAGAAAATATTTTTAAAAATCTTTTAGAGTATACAGTCCCTCCTCTTCTAAGTATTTGAATTCTAGCCTCATATCAGTTTAGTTTATCAGAAAGACATATGCCAGTATCTTATCATCTCAGACACTTGCGGAGGTAGCTTCCCTGGATCCCATTTTTTTTTAATTTATTTTATTTTATTTATGATAGTCACAGAGAGAGAGAGAGAGAGAGAGAGAGAGAGAGACAGAGACACAGGCAGAGGGAGAAGCAGGCTCCATGCACCGGGAGCCCGATGTGGGATTCGATCCGGGGTCTCCAGGATCGCGCCCTGGGCCAAAGGCAGGCGCCAAACCGCTGCGCCACCCAGGGATCCCCCTGGATCCCATTTTAAGGTTATTTTCTTGCATTTATTGATAGTCATTGTAAAACACTAAGAAGTCAGTCATACTAGAGGATTTTTTCCCCCACATGTATCTTAAAAACTCCTGCTGGAGATAATTGTTCATTAATTTTACTATGCTGTATCCTGTATTAATCAGGATGATTAGGTTGAACTAGGGAAAAAACTAGAGGAAACCTATTGGTTCACTTAAGTGCATCGTAGAAAGAGTTTGGAGCTAATCTTGGGAAAGACGGGAACCTTTCTGTTTCTCTCTGTCTCTTCCCTCTCTCCTTCCTTCTCTCTTCACCCTCCCATCTGCCCCCCCCCCCCCTCCGTCTTACCAACACCCACCCCCAATCATTTTGTTTTTTCTGTTGGCTTTATTTTTCCATGTCTATTATGCCAAAGGTCATAGGATCTTTATATAAGAAAAGTGAGTACTGGATCCCTGGGTGGCGCAGCGGTTTGGCGCCTGCCTTTGGCCCAGGGCGCGATCCTGGAGACCCGGGATCGAATCCCACGTCGGGCTCCCGGTGCATGGAGCCTGCTTCTCCCTCTGCCTGTGTCTCTGCCTCTCTCTCTATCTCTCTGTGACTATCATAAATAAATAAAAATTAAAAAAAAAAAGTGAGTACTTTTTCATGAGCTCCAGCCAGGACAATACTGGGAAAGGGGTCTTTATTGAGCCACCTTAGGTAAAGTGTCCATTTGTGGACTGGCTACAGAGCCAAGTGTATTAGAGCACAAAGATTTCTTGTACTAGGATCATGAGTCCACTGTAACATATACTTAGGAGGGGTGTTGGTATATGATTGTGTGTGTGTGTGTGTGTGTGTGTGTGTGTGTGTGTAGGGAAAGTGCTGGAATTTCTACACTCTCACAAGAAGTATATGGTTGAACTTATGGGGAACAGTTTCTTGGAGGAAACTGTTACTTTCATACATCAAACAAGGATCCTTTGAAAGTTTCACCAAATTCCTTCAGTGGAAGCCACTTGGTATATTCTATTTAAATTTCAGTATCCTAAAAAAATGAATGTTAGCACTCTTGTAACTCTTCATGTCTCTATTTTTAGAAAAGTTAAAACATCATTTAATGCTCAGTAGTGACAACTATTCATCCCACCAGTGCACAGACATTTGAGGAGTTCCTGTGTTGTTCGGGGCTCCAGGTATAGTCACAGAAAATAACATGTACAAAATTTGTGCCCTTACAGAGCCAACTCTCTGGTGGAGGAGAAAAACACTTGAGATGGATAAATGACAAAAATAATGTAGGAAACAAGTGACAAGGAGGAGATGCCAATTTACTCCATTCTTCCAAGGAAATTGCTTGACAAGTAGGAAAGTGAACTTAAGTACTTATGTGAAATAATTTAAGGCAAAATAAAGTCAGGACAAATGCCTTGAAAAGGGATGATGCTTGGTGTGTTGAGAGCAGTAAAAAGACCATGATGACTGCAGTGGCTGGAACCAGGGAGGCAGTGTGAGACAGATGTGTTGCAGGGCCAGATCTTGTGAACAAGTGTATTTTGATAAGGTCAGTATCATTAGTGTAGCAGACTGGAGTCTCAATCAGATTTTTTCAGTGGTAGCCATAGAATGGAAGAACTTCTGGGGGCATTGTACTTTTACCCATATCATGAAACATTTTGCTGTTTGATAGGCCACAGTGTTTTGGATTTGGAAACTACAGTAGACTAGGGAGGTGTCACAGGCCAAAGCTCATGAAGCTATTAACAAATTAACTGAAGTCATGTTTATGCTTTCCTGTCAAATAAAACATGTTTACTTGAACAAAGGTCTTCTGTAATTGAGCATAGGAGATTTGGTTTCTTACTAGACAATATAATACAAATTTCATAAATGTCTATTAGTTCAACAAGTTCTGATTTCATAGGGAGACCTCATCTGTCAAAATTATTATGAAATGATAGCTCTTAGGAACATATTCAGCATTATGTAAGCTAAAGAATAAATCATTCAACCAATATTTACCAAGCATACACTTACAAAAGGCTTAGCATTCTAGTATATTTAAGACACAGTCCTTGATAGAAAAAACTTATAATCTAGTGGAAAAGCTATGATGTCTACATGAAAACACAGAAAACTGTGAGAAGCACTAATGCAGGTCAGTTAGGAAAATAGTTCAAGGAGGAAGGAAGTTATTTCAGGCCCAGGTAATTAGAGCAGGTTGCATGGGGGAAATGACATGATTCTGGCCTTGAAGAGTAGGATGATTTTACAGAGTATGGCACTTGGAAAGAGTCTTAAAAAGAACAAAAACACCACCAATGACTGAACTTGTTAATGACAGTTTCCTGTTTATTGACATTTTACATTCGCTCAATTCCTTCCACTATGTAGCAGAATTTTGTAGAAGTATCCAAAATACTATTCATTTACTATTTATTTAAACATATTAAGTGGTTTCCATGTACGTACAACTCACTATGGGGGCAAAGATAAAGGCTAGATGCAGTATTATAAACCTAGATGGTTAGTAGAATGGGTTTTTTAAGATCATGATATGTATGCACACAAATACTTTTTAACTTTCAGTCAAATGCTACATTATTGAATATGTTTAAGATAGCTGTATATACGTATAGAAGTAGATCTGCATGTCTATATGGAGCTATTGGTGGGAATGTGTGTATATATATTTCAGCCATATCACATAATTCATGTGTAATTTAGATCTCTCAGAATCTTCTTTACAGCTAATGTCCATAAGACATCTGTAAGTACTATTATATTTCTTAATAGAAATATGTGTTTTCTTGCTCAGTATTTCAGGCCAGTGCCTAGTCTTGTATCAATTACTCACATCATCTCACATGTCCAGAAGGAATTTATATCAAAAGTTTGTAAGCCATCTAACAAATGCATGCATGTTTCTCTAAAGTAAAGCTGTATTTGAAATTTTACAGAGGTGGAATTCTTCCAATCATCATATCTCACTAAGTATAAGAGAAATCCAAAACTTTATACAAAATGAATTACAGCACTGTATAGTTATCTATGCAAAATGTGCTAGTTGCTTATTGCAATATATGTAAAAACCAAAAATATGACTTTCAAGTTGATTTTAACTCAAAGGTGAATTATTTATGTACACAAATAACTCATTTTCACTTTACCAGAGAGACAAATAACAATTGTGAGTCAGAAAAAGCACTCAAGATTAATTTTACCCAAGTTTTTGTTCCTTCTATCAACCACATATTTATAAATATTGTTTCACACCAGACAAGGTTTAGGGGAACATAATATACATGGCCTTTGTTTTGCTTTTAGTTCTTCAGTAATTAGGTATTTGACTTTGGAAGTGTTACTTTACTTCTATGGGTCTCACTTTCCATATTTGAAAAGTGAATTGTTAAAATATTCCCCTTTGAAGTCTTACTTGGAGAGTAAAGAAAGATACTCTTTTTTAAAAAGGAGGAAGGATAAAGTACATGGTTACTCTCCTAACTATAAAGGAAATGAGAGATGCTTAAGAGCTTCCTATAAAGTTTCAATAAAATGTCATTCAGGGTGCTAATATTACACCTGCCAAATGTCATACATTTATAGCACAGGTTTGCACATGGTAGACAGGCAGTCTATAAGTGTTAGATGAATCAAGGAACATATTTTGTGCTTCTAATTTATTCTGATAAAATACATAACAATTAAAAATACATTTTTAACATTAAGAGAACATGTTTATTATACTGTAAATCATGCTTCTCTCTCTCTCTCTCTCTCTCTCTCTCTCATATATATACACACAACTCTTTTTTTAAGTCATAGTTCCAATTGTAAGCCATGGATTCTTCCAGGAACATTATGTTCTTTGGCTAGGAAAAAAAAAACCCACAAAAAAAGACACACATTCAAAAGTGAATATATATTGATCTGATCCATGGGCAGAACAGTTTTCTAAAAGAAATGTATTGAATTCGCTTGTCTCTTTTATCCAAGTGAGGAAAAATATTCTGTTGTTACTAGTAAGCTGTGTAGCCAATGTATCTGCACATTTTTCTGTCAGTCAGTATTTTGTAACCCAGGAACTTATGAAATTTAGTATGAAGATAAGTTTTAATGTCACCATTTCTTATTATTAAAATACTAGCAACATTTAAACACTTATCTGACCAAGTAACATTAAGTAGGAAATCTCTATGATACATAAAATATAAGTTGTAATATCTCCTCATGAGAAACAATTTAATGTGTTTTATTAAGACTTTTGCCCTTAGGGTGCTGCTACAGGATTTGGAACCAAAATAATTTAACTCTATGACTCAAATATGGAAAAAGAGAAAAAAAAAACCCAAATCTAATTTGTAAAATTATTCTGTGGTTCTTTGTTGGCAAGAGGTATAAACATCTTTAAGAATAATGACCCATTGTATTTTTTAGTCATCTAGACATTCTGTAAGGTAGTAAAGATTTTTTTGAGAGTAAATTGTTTTTTGGCGAGTCAAAAAAAGAAACATGTGGAACACATTCCTTGGCTTTCCCAAATCTCCAACTGTGAGCGACACATGTACAATATTTTGAAAGTTTAGAAAAAAAGGCAAATCATATTCTCCAAATAGTACTGTACCTTCCAAATAGTACTGCTTTGGAAAAGGTGTAGCTAGTGTGTCAATGCTTGGTAATCAATGATGGGGGCGGGGGGAAGGGAATCAAACAGGCAAAGATTTGCTACTTTTGAAATATATTGTTGAGTAGAATACTTGGCACATTGTAAGAACAAGAATATAATTTCTTCCTTCATGTAACTTTGACTAGAACATTCACTTAATGAAAACTTATTTTGGTACTTTATTTAAAATTAAAACCACCTTTTCAATAAGAGATGGTAAACATCATTTGATCAGAACTTCAAAAAAATACCAACCACCATAAAAGTAGACCAACATTCTACAAAATATTTTATATTTTAAATGTACATGTACTTGATTGGACTCTGGGTTTAAATAAATTAAAGAAGTACTCAAGATAGCCAATAATGCCACTCAAGATGCTACAAAATACATAGCCTTGCAAAACTACCCTAAAACACATTAGTAATGAAGTCATCCTACTTATAACTTAGAGGAATGTTAAATAGTAGCAAAGCTAATTAAGAATGTAAATGACTTTACTAATATGGCAGAAGATTTGAGTGATTCATTGTGATCCATATGAATGACAAGCAAATCAAGACACTCATTAGCCCCATCACATATGCAATATATGCATGTGATTATGGGACCTTTGTGGTATAACTAATAGAAATCTCTGTTGAAATTAGAGTCAACAAATAAGACTATATGAAAATACCTTAGAATTTTTTAGAAAGTTGTAATAAGAATAACTGCTTTGCTTCTCTATGCTTACTTTTTTCTAAAACAGGAGTTACTTCTTTTTTCAAAAGAGGCCATCTGCTCTCTTGGGAGCTTGCCTTCCTCAAAACTTTCAGGTGAAAGTTTATCTGTTGGAATCACATCCAAAATTATTTCCGTTCTTCCCATGCTAACCACGTATGCTCACCTCTTAAATTTCTAGGTTTTGTTCTCCTCCTCAATTATACTGCCTCGTAGCTTTCTTCTCCCTGCCCACCCTTGCTCACCTCCTGACTACGAGAGCTCTCCTCTTTGCCACACATAGCTGTCTTCAAGTTCTGTATCTGGAATAACAACTATATGATCTTAATTTCATCTAGATATTTATTCACATTTCAAAATACAATCCATAATATTTTGCCAATAAAATCTTATAAATTCTTTAAATTGATCTAAAATAGAGAATGCAAATAGTTTCTGAAAATGCCAGTCATCTTTAGCTCTGCTTGGATAAGCTCCTGTAAAATGGTCTAAGGATTATTTTGAATATCACCTAAGACCAAACTAATTATACAAACTTCCTTTGTTAAAGGCATGCCTCAAATGCTCAGATCTCATATTGCTGCTGTGTATTTTAGCCGATAGATTTCTCAGAAGTAGTTAAGTGCAAAATGTATATGCCTAACAATGACTCCATCACAATTAAAACATGGTTTAAGGAGGAAAATTGTGCATGGAAGGTATAAAGAATCTCTTCCCATGTGGAACAATATGTGTTATCAATATTCACAAAGAAATTATGTTAGGGTTGGGATGTTGAGTCTATACAGCCTTTGCCTGAGAAGAGAGAGGTATGTGGAAAAAATGGCCTTTGTAATGTAAAAAAAAAAAATCTGTAACTATTTTAAAGCAAATGAAAAATCAAGTTCATAATTTAACTTGTGTCTACTGCTATGCCTTATTTTCCTTGCTTTAGGACTATTAAAGAGAAGGTTCCAGAAAAGTTATGCTAGAACATACAAGTTTTCAGTGCTCCTACAAGATAATAACATATATTCTGATTCAAGTATTTCCAAATATAACAATGGAAACATAAAAATTTTGGTTTGAAATTGTAGGTCAACTGCAGATTTTCTAGTATCTCAAACAAAGTATGTACTTTTGTCTCCTAAATGTTGTAACCCTTTGGCACCTCTCCAGATGGAATCATCACTGAAAGAAAGTGAGCTTTGTCTTTTGTTCTGTTTCTGAGTGGGCTGTTCATTTTTCTACTCCATATACTTTTGCTTTCCTGAGAGAACACACGGGGCATGCTTTTAGTATAAAATATTTCCAAACTTTTTTGATTGTCTTGAGTCTCACCTCCAGGGCCATACTCTGTACAGGATCATTTTTTAAAAATGAGAATACAAAACAGGTGGAAATCAGGAACCAAATAATACTTTTCAGACTAAAATGTCTTGATTATAATTTTATTCCTTTCTTATCTACTTTAAATATTATACTGGTAATGAGACTCTTGTACAATTATATAGGATTAAAACTTCTGTCAAGATACACAATTCTAGAAAGAGTAACTGTGAACAATATTGTTCAATTCCAAGAGAAATTGTTAATTGCTAATGTGTGACAGGAATTGAAAAAGTTATATCTATGATATTAAATTTTGAGTCCGTAACACTGAAAATGTGACTTAGTGACTTAATTTTTTGTTTAAGAAAGCACTCTACTACCAGGCCTCTATATACCCACTTGGATACACATCTAAAGGACTTCTCAAGTAAATTTAATCTAAAACAAAGTTCTCCAAACACAAGAAATATGACTAAAGCTAAGCCCGAATTTCAATTCTAATTGTGACTCAAATTCACACAGATTAACAATTTAGTGAGGACTAATAGTAAAATAAAGTTTCCTCTGTGTGGATCTCCACAGGTAAAATCAACACCCTCTCCTACTTTCTAGCCTTTTAGGATTAGGTATTGAACATTTCCCCAGGTGTTGTAAATATGCCTAAGCTCCTCATGAAATCAGTCCTGGAGGCTGCTTTGTCATAAGGAAATCTTTCCTGATTGGAACTTCATAAGGCAGGCTCTCTTATTTTAAAACTTTTTCTTGTTTATTCTGCCTTATATTCTTCTATTTGCTTTGCTTTTTCTTATGGGCTTTATTGAAAGATAATTGATATGTAACATTATGCAAGTTTAAGGTATACAACATGTCAATTTCATACGTATTGCAAAATAATTACCACCACAGCATTAGCCAATACCTCTACCTGGTTATAAAGTTACCATTTCTTTTTCTGTGGTGAGAATATTTAAGATCTATTCAATTAAAAACATTCAATTGTATAATACAGTATTATTAGCTATAGTCACCGTGCTGTGCATAAGATCTCCAGAACTTATTAATTTTATAACTGAAAGTTTCTGACATTTGACCAGTATCTCCCCATTTCCTCTACCTGCCAGTCCTTGGTAACTATCTGTTCTGTTTCTCTCAAAACAGCCTTATTAGGTTTCATATATAAGGGATATCATACAGAATTTGTCTTTCTCTAAATTATCTCACTTCATATAATGCCCTCAAAGTGCATCTAAATTGTCATGAGAAGATTTCCTTTCCCATGGATGAGTGTGTGTGTGTGTGTGTCTGTGTGTGTTCACATCACATCTTCATCCATCAAAGGGCACTTAGGTTGTCTCTCTATCTTGACTCTTGTAAATAATGCTGGAATGAATGTCGGGTACAGATATGTCTTTTTTTTAACATTTTTTTATTAGAAAAGAAAAAATACTGCATAGGTCTTAATACCTGGACATCAAGTATATTACGAATAGAGAGCATCTTCATATAAAGGATTCTAAATGGAAGACCCAGATGGCACTCCTTGGTGGGGAGGAGTTCCAGCCCTCACCCCACCAGACCCATCCCACTCACACCTCAAGTCTTTGGATTGGGGACAGGCCAAAGGCAGCTCTCAGGTGTAATTTCAGATATCAAAGATCCTTAAGTGATCCCAACATCCACCCCTTTCTACTCTTACATTCATGCATCTCTAAGATAGCTGCCTAGGACAGGTCAGTAGTTAAGCTCTGATCAAAACAAAGCCAAACAAAGACAACAACGACAACAAAAATGCAAAGAAAAAAAAAAAAGAAAAAACTACAAAAACAGAAGAAACACATTGGTTCCCTTAAGTCCATGAGATACACAAACCACCTCTCTGCCTTCCCTATCTCTCCAGGGCCTCTGCCATTGAGCATACATCCTTGCATAGGCCTGTGCAGCCCAGCTGCTCACCTGGCTCTGTCACACTACTGTTGTCTTAATTGTCACTAACCAAAAAAAAAAAAAAAAAAAAAAAAAAAGCACATGCTACAGACACACCCAGCCAGAGGCCTGGTTGGCCCCTATGACTTTGTTTCATGCTATAGTACTGAGGAGCATGTGCCTCCAACTGGGAGCCACCTGTATACCCCAGGGAGCTTCCTAAGAAATACAATGTTCCCTCCTACCTCAATCTTTCTTCCCTTAGGTGGCTGTTGTCCATTTCCTAACAATAGGCATTAGTCCCTCAGCTCCTACCTGCCAATGACCACCCTCAAAATTCAGTTGTCTCTGCCATAGCGTAGAGTAGGTCCTCAGGCCGAAGCTCAACACTCCTCAGTGAATAGCTAGCTCTTGGGAGCTGTACAGATTTTTCTTGATGATTTGGAAGCCTGTGCTTAGGGTCAGGGATTGGTTGAAGCCAGAGGTGAAAGGAATGATGGTAGAGCTGAGTAGACCTTGGATCTTGGTCTACAGGCATAAATCCACACACAGCATGAGTGTCAGCTGGAAGTTCGTCACCAGGCTGAGGTTGAAGGTCAGCTGGCCAGTGCAATGGCACTTTTGCCCTGCTGTACACAAATTATCTGGCAGTGCCCCTCTGAGACCACTGGGCTTGCTGTAAGCCAGGTGCAGTAGTTTCTTGCCCACCTGGCTCACCAGCTGGCTGGGCATTGATGACAGCCATTCTAACTGGGATGAGGTAATATCTTGTG
Source organism: Vulpes vulpes (assembly GCF_048418805.1). NCBI lineage: Eukaryota > Metazoa > Chordata > Mammalia > Carnivora > Canidae > Vulpes > Vulpes vulpes. The sequence goes on from NC_132780.1 coordinate 151,569,695, forward strand.
GTTTTGATTTTCATTTGCCTGAGGATAAATGATGTTGAGCACCTTTCTATGTATCTGTTGGCCATCTGTATGTCTTCTTTGGAAAAATATCTGTTCAGTTCTTTTGTCATTTTTAAAGATTTTATTTGAGATAGAGTGAGAGAGAGAGCATGAGCTAGCGGCAGAGGGAAAGGGAGAAGCTGAGCAGAGAGCCTTCCATGGGGTTTGATCCCAGGACCCCAGATTCAAGACCTGAACTCAAGGCAGATGCTTAACTGACTGAGTCATTCAGGTGCCCCTTTTGCCCATTTTTAATTAGGTTGTTTGTTTGCTATTGAGTTGTAGGAGTTCTTCATATATTTTAGATATCAATCCCTTATCAGATATGTGACTTGAGAATACTTTCTCCCATTCTACAGGTTGTCTTTTATTTTCCTGATTGTTTCTTTTGATGTGCAGAAGCCTTTTAGTTTGATGTAGTCCCACATAGCCTCTTTTAGTTTATTTTTCATTTTGTAGCTTGTTCTTTTGATGTCGTATCCAGGAAACTGCTTCCAAGACCAATGTGAAGGAGTATTTTCCCTATGTTTTCCTCTAGAAGTTTTATGGTTTTAGGTCTTCTAAGAGTTTCATCCATTTCAAGTTAATTGTGGTGAGTGGTGTAAGATAGAAGTCCAATTTCATTCTTCTGCATGTGATTATCAGTTCCCGACACCATTTACTGAAGAGACTATCCTTTCCCCATTGAAAATTCTTGGCTCCCTTGCAAATATTAGTTGAACACATATGCGAGAATTTATTTCTGAGCTCTCAATTCTGTTCCATTGGTCTATGTGTCTATTTTTATGCCAGAAACATTCTGGTTAGCTTTGTAGTATAGCTGTATATTTGAGTTTGAAATAAGAAAAGCATGATGCCTCCAGCTTTGTTCTTGCTTCTCAAGACTGCTTTGGTTATTTGGGGCCTTTTTAGGATTTTTTTTTTTATCTCTGTGAATAATAAACGCCACTGGAACTTTGATAGGGGTTGCATTGAACTTGTAGATGGGTTTGGGTAATATGGACGTTGTAACAATATTAATTCTTCCAATCCATTAACACAGGATATCTTTCCATTTGTGTTCAATTTCCTTCGTCAAAATCTTAGCAATCTACTATCTCCTTGGTTAAAGTTATTCCAAGTATTTTATTGTCTTTGATGATACTATGACTGGGATTGTTTTCTTTATTTTTCAGATGTTTTGTTGTTAGTGTATAGAAACCCAATTGTTATTTATTGATTTTTGTATATTCAACTTTACTAAATTCTTTGATTAATCCTAGCAGTGTTTTGGAAGAGTTTAGGATTTTTAGTTATATAAAACGGTATCATCTATTAACAAAGACAGGTTTCCTTCTTTCTTTGATGTCTTTTATTTCTTGTCTGATTGCTCTGACTAGGACTTCTATAATTACGTTGAATAGAAGTGGTAAGAGGGGGCACCCCTGTCGTATTTCTGATCTTAGAGGAAAAGCTTTCAACTTTTCACCATTGAGCATGGTGTGGTTTGGGTATATCACACATGACATTTATAGATTTTGTTTTTAAGTTTCATAAGCAGAGTTGTTAGGATCATTTCAAAGAATATAAACTTTTAAACCAATATTGGGCATTTGCCATCTTTAAGATATCTGTGAATGTCATATATCTAGCTATTTATCCTGATTTCTTTGTATTTCTTGAATTTTCAGTATGTATAGTTTTTATGTTAAAGGTTTAGTATATATTTGGTTTTAACACATACTTGGTTTCTTCTTGTACTCTCTAGTTTCTCTGTTGCTAAGCTGAATTTTTTTTTTTTTTTTTTTAGTCTGTTATATATTGATTGGTAACTATTCTGTGTAGGGGCACTGTTACTTAGAATATTTTTTAGCCTGAAACTTTGCTGAATACTCTTATTACTATATTTATTTATTCATGAGAGACACAGAGGCAGAGACATAGGCAGAGGAAGAAACAGGTTCCCCGCGGGGACCCCGATGTGGGACTCAATCCTGAAACTCCAGGATCATGACCTGAGCCGAAGGCAGATGCTCAACCGCTGAGCCACCCAGGTGTCCCTAGATACCTTGTTTTAGAAAAGACTCAATTAAAAAAACATTTAGTATAATATTCATTGTAAGGTTTTCATAGATAATATTCATGAGCTTCAGGAAGTTTCCCATATACTTTAAAGAGGTTTTATCAAGAACAGGTATTTATCAATTGTTTTCTGCATTCCTTAAGAAATGGTTTTCTTTTCTAATCTATTAATATTATGATTATATCAATTTCCTGATATTTAACTGATCTTTCATTCATTCCTGGTATGAATGTCAGTTTGGGCTATTAGAATACTATAAACAGTGTGACTCACAAAACAGCCATTTTTTTTTTCATAATTCTGGAGGCTGGGAAATCAGCATAAAGGTGCCAACAGATCTGATGTCTAGTGAGGTCCCTTTTCTGATTTGCAGATGGCTGTCTTCATGTTGTATTTTTTCATGATCAAGAGAGAAATCATTTCCTCTCATAAGAGCCTAGTGCTACTCACGAGGGTTCTATTTTATAAGCTAATTACCTCCCAAAAGTTCCTGTCTCCTAAAAATATAACATGGGCTTTAGGATTTCAACATATGACGTGGCTGAGGTGGGGGCACAAATATTCAGTTCATACCAATGGGTCATGTTGTATTCATTCTTACTAGATTAAATTTTTTAACAGCTTAAAATATGTGCAGTTAAAATACTTTTTAAGTTTTTTTTCTTTATATTTGTTTGTATGTCGTGTACATTTTAAGGTTGGTCTGGCTCCCAAACTACTGCACTTAATCTACTGTGTACTGCCATTAGTAATGGAAGTTGTTAAACAACAAAAATTCAACAGAGTAAGCTTTAAAGATCCAACTGGCTTTATTAATTAATGAAGCAGCAACCCATCTAGCAAGTAGAGGGGAACTCCAAAGGGCTACAGAAATGAAAAAGGTTTTAAAGGTAGAGAGGGAACAGAAAAAATGAAATTACTAGCAAAGAATCCATTGTTTTAAGCAAGGTCGCCCTCCTAAGGAGAATACAAGGGGTCTATCAGTAAATTTCCTAGTGCTGACCAGGAAATTCCCATGTCGATGGTTAAAGGTTACATTCCTTAGGGGTTGAAACTGCAGTTAAGTTAGGTATTAAATCTTGATTTACTGACTTGAGGCCTTAACCTAAGTGATGCCATTTTGGGCCTGTGGTTTTCTTTTTTTAGCAAAGTGAATAATTTTTCCAAGATATATTAAGGTGAAAATAAAAGCTGGATGAAAGTTTGCCAGACCATATGATTTTTGAGTTTAGAATCTATTTGTAGACCTTCTGAGGCTTAGTATCAAGTCCCAGAACCCTACTACATACACCTTTGTGGTTAATGGGGCAGAAATTTGAACAAAATTATGCCTGATGGATTAAATTATTTTGATTAATCAAGAGGCAATATCACTAGCCAAGCAGAGGGAAACAGTTTTATAGGAAGCTTATGAGGGATGAACCTTGAAAATAGTGGTAGCTCAAGGAAATGAGGTGTGAAATCAAGAACAAGAACTTTGTCATTAAGTGTCATAAGAAATAAAAGAAGTTCTACTTCGTGAGTTAATCTGACAAACTGAAATGACTCTTGTGCTTTAACCCTTCTGTTTCCAGTGCCTCTCTCATAGTTCAGGCACAACTGTTCTCTGATCTGTAGAACAGCAATAGCAGGTTAAATGTATCTACAGGACAGTGCATTGATCATTGACCATCCAGTCACTCCTGCAAAACCTATGGGAATCAGCTACATATCTCCCTCTCCCCTTTCTCTCTCTTTCTTGCCTTCCATATGCAGCCAATCATAAGGTCCTACTAATAGTAGCTCCTAAAAAAATTTCCAATAGCCTTCTTCTCCTACTCTGTGTGGTATATGCTCTATACATAAAGTATTTAATATCTCTTGCTTGGTTCACTGCAAGAGACCATAACCTGATCTGCCTTGTCCTATATTCCTTAGATCAATTCTCTACAGATCTGCCAGAAAGATTTTTCTTTTTTCTTTTTTTTCAGAAAGATTTTTCTAAAATACAAATATAAAGTTCTAATATCATTTCCCTGCTTAAAATCTTTTGTGGCTCTCCATCACCTACTGGATGAAATAGAAGATTCTTACCACTGTTAGTGAGACCCTTCATGTTTTGGCATCGGGATATGCTGTCAAGCCTTATCTTTCATCATTGTCTTACATTATATTTACATGACTGTTTTCTTTGTTACTGTTATCTTGAAGTTCATATTCCAATGACATAAAACTTCTTGTAGATTTCCTCATACTGTTTGTAATTTCCATTTTCTCACCACAATGTCCATTCTGGCTGAAAATTTGCCTATACATAAAGTAATTATTCCTCAACTGAAAGGTTGCTTCTTCTAAGAAATGATGTTTTTGGAATAAAATTATGGCTTCAACTAATAAAGATCTCATTTTAAGAAGTTCCAACATACATGTAAAAAACATTATCTTATTGATTTCCATGCCTGTAGTTCAAATATATGCCTATATTATATCTATCTAATATATATGTATACATATATGCAATACATATATATCATATACAGATATATAAATTTTTTCTCTTTGTGAACTTTTTTTTCATATATTTTTTCTGCAAATGTTTCAACCAAGAGTCATTTCAGATTTCTTCTGTATAGACATCTAGTATTAAGTTGCCATGCTACCTGAATGGATATTAATGAATTCCTGCTCCACCTTACATCTAACACCAACTAAAACTGAATTACGTAATTCAACCAGAGCACACTTAAGGAAAATCAGCAGATCTACACAAACAAAAATCAACTTCTGAATTTTTAAACATTTTAATCATTTCAGAGACTCCCCATGTATTCCCCCATTAAGTAAAGGTGTTCTGTTCTTTTTGTATCCTTAGGTTCTGTGGTATCAAAGTAGTCCTACTTTTCCACAAAGATATCAAGTAAAAAAATTCCTTATCATCGATGTAAGAAATAGAGTATTCCTATTTAAACAGTATATTTTTTAGCAATATTTAGTCACTTTGAAGATAGGTATTGAACATTAAGTATATACTAGGTGTAAGACACTGTGCTAGAACTTTGACTAACCATGACACACACAGTCTTTTTCCTCACTAATAAGTGGAACACTGACGTGTAAATAAGCAGTGGATAGTGCTGAAATAAACATAGGGGTATAGGTATGTCTTCAATACCCTATTTTCCTTTCCTTTAAATATATACCCAGAAGCAGGATTATTGGATCATATGCTAGTTCTACTTTCAATTTTTTGAGGTACCTTCATACTGTTTTCCACAGAAGCTAAACCAATTTGCATTCCCACCAACAGTACTAGAGTTTCCTTTGTTCCAAATCTTCACCCGCATTTATTACCTTTTGTCTTCTTTGTTGGTCCATTCTAACAGATGTGTGGTTATAGCTCATTGTCATTTTGATTTGCACTTTCCTGATGATTAATGATATTAAGCACCCATTATTTACAAAAGATATGGAAACAAACTAAATGTCCATGAATTGATTGATGAATAAAAAAAATGTGGCATATATATGCAATGAAATATTCTTCAGCCAGGAGAAAGAAGAAAATACTCTTATTCCCAACAATGTGGATGGACCTTCAGGTCATTATGCTAAGTGAAATAAATAAGATGGAGAAAGACAAATGTATTACTTATATGTAGAATCTTTAAAACAAAAACTGATGATGAGTAAAGTGCTGAATCCTTTCACAATGTACATATACATCAAAGCACCATCGTGTGTGTGTGTGTATCGATATCATTTATACCTCAAGCTGAAATTAAAAAGAAATAAGCCTGTGGAAATATTGTGTAAACAGCAACAAAATTGGAGATATGCCATATGGCAGAGGAGCACAGTCCAGAAACGTCTGTTAAGGAAGTCTTTGTAAAGTGTGACTTAAAAAATAAATGGAGATTGTACAGAGATAGAAAGGAGAAAAAGTGTACCATAAAGAACAGCCTGCCCATGTGAAGGCCTCCATTCCAGGGGATTTGAGTGAAGAGGAGTGTGGCAAATGATAGGGCTATAGTAAAAGGCCTAGGGCAGCCCAACAAGGGGTTTGGGATGTATTTTGAAAACTTAAGGGTGCCATGGAGGCACTAAAAACTTTAAGAATGTGAGTTCTCATGTCTAATAGTGTACTTTATAAGGTAACAATGGATTCAAGTTTAATGATTTTGAAATTATTGAAAAATGAATGATCTAATATCTCACAGATACATACACAATTTAGATAACCAATTTTACCACCTAGTAAAGTACAATATCATTTCTTAAAGTACAATTAACCTACAATTTTTATATTAGTTTCAGGGGTATAACTTGATTGATTCAACAATTCTGTACATTACTCAGTACTCATCCAGTAGGTATAGTCACCCTCTATCACTATTTAATATTATAACAACATTATTTTTCTAATAATAAATTTATTTTTTATTGGTGTTCAATTTGCCAACATACAGAATAACACCCAGTGATCATCCCGTCAAGTGCCCCCCTCCGTGCCCGTCACCCATTCACCCCCACCCCCCGCCCTCCTCCCCTTCCACCACCTCTAGTTCATTTCCCAGAGTTAGGAGTCTTTATGTTCTGTCTCCCTTTCTGATATTTCCCACACATTTCTTCTCCCTTCCCTTATATTCCCTTTCAATATTATTTATATTCCCCAAATGAATGAGAACATACACTGTTTGTCCTTCTCCGATTGACTTACTTCACTCAGCATAATACCCTCCAGTTCCATCCACGTTGAAGTAAATGGTGGGTATTTGTCATTTCTAATGGCTGAGTAATATTCCATTGTATACATAAACCACATCTTCTTTATCCATTCATCTTTCGATGGACACCGAGGCTCCTTCCACAGTTTGGCTATTGTGGACATTGCTGCTATAAACAATGGGGTGCAGGTGTCCCAGCATTTCATTGCATCTGTATCTTTGGGGTAAATCCCCAACAGTGCAATTGCTGGGTCGTAGGGCAGGTCTATTTTTAACTCTTTGAGGAACCTCCACACAGTTTTCCAGAGTGGCTGCACCAGTTCACATTCCCACCAACAGTGTAAGAGGGTTCCCCTTTCTCCGCATCCTCTCCAACATTTGTGGTTTCCTGACTTGTTAATTTTCCCCATTCTCACTGGTGTGAGGTGGTATCTCATTGTGGTTTTGATTTGTATTTCCCTGATAGCAAGTGATGCAGAGCATTTTCTCATGTGCATGTTGGCCATGTCTATGTCTTCCTCTGTGAGATTTCTGTTCATGTCTTTGGCCCATTTCATGAGTGGATTGTTTGTTTCTTTGGTGTTGAGTTTAATAAGTTCTTTATAGATCTTGAAAACTAGCCCTTTATCTGATATGTCATTTGCAAATATCTTCTCCCATTCTGTAGGTTGTCTTTTAGTTTTGTTGACTGTATCCTTTGCTGTGCAAAAGCTTCTTATCTTGACGAAGTCCCAATATTTCATTTTTGCTTTTGTTTCTTTTGCTTTCGTGGATGTATCTTGCAAAAGTTACTGTGGCTGAGTTCAAAAAGGGTGTTGCCTGTGTTCTCCTCTATAATTTTGATGGAATCTTGTCTCACATTTAGATCTTTCATCTATTTTGAGTTTATCTTTGTGTATGGTGAAAGAGAGTGGTCTAGTTTCCTTCTTCTGCATGTGGATGTCCAATTTTCCCAGCACCATTTATTGAAGAGACTGTCTTTCTTCCAATGGATAGTCTTTCCTCCTTTATCGAATATTAGTTGACCATAAAGTTGAGGGTCCACTTCTGGGTTCTCTATTCTGTTCCATTGTCTATGTGTCTGTTTTTGTGCCAGTACCACACTGTCTTGATGACCACAGCTTTGTAGTACAACCTGAAATCTGGCATTGTGATGCCCCCAGCTATGGTTTTATTTTTTAAAATTCCCCTGGTTATTCAGAGTCTTTTCTGATTCCACACAAATCTTAAAATAATTTGTTCCAACTCTCTGAAGAAAGTCCATGGTATTTTGATAGGGATTGCATTAAACGTGTAAATTGCCCTGGGTAACATTGACATTTTCACAATATTAATTCTGCCGATCCATGAGCATGGAATATTTTCCCATCTCTTTGTGTCTTCCTCAATTTCTTTCAGAAGTGTTCTATAGTTTTTAGGGTATAGATCCTTTACCTCTTTGGTTAGGTTTATTCCTAGGTATCTTATGCTTTTGGGTGCAATTGTAAATGGGATTGACTCCTTAAATTCTCTTTCTTCAGTCTCATTTTTAGTGTATAGAAATGCCACTGATTTCTGGGCATTGATTTTTGTATCCTGCCACGCTACCAAATTGCTGTATGAGTTCTAGCAATCTTGGGGTGGAGTCTTTTGGGTTTTCTATATAGAGTATCATGTCATCAGCGAAGAGGGAAAGTTTGACTTCTTTGCCAATTTGAATGCCTTTAATGTCTTTTTGTTGTCTGATTGTTGAGGCTAGGACTTCCAGTACTATGTTGAAGAGCAGTGATGAGAGTGGACATCCCTGTCTTGTTCCTGATCTTAGGGGAAAGGCTCCCAGTGCTTCCCCATTGAGAATTATATTTGCTGTGGGCTTTTCATAGATGGCTTTTAAGATGTTGAGGAATGTTCCTTCTATCCCTACACTCTGAAGGGTTTTGATCAGGAATGGATGCTGTATTTTGTCAAATGCTTTCTCTGCATCTAATGAGAGGATCATATGGTTCTTGGTTTTTCTCTTGCTGATATGATGAATCACATTGATTGTTTTACGAGTGGTGAACCAGCCTTGTGTCCCTGGGATAAATCCTACTTGGTCATGGTGAATAATTTTCTTAATGTGTTGTTGGATCCTATTGGCTAGTATCTTGTTGAGAATTTTTGCATCCATGTTCATCAGGGATATTGGTCTGTAATTCTCCTTTTTGGTAGGGTCTTTGTCTGGTTTCGGAATTAAGATGATGCTGGCCTCATAGAACGAATTTGGAAGTACTCCATCTCTTTCTATCTTTCCAAACAGCTTTAGTAGAATAGGTATGGTTTCTTCTTTAAAGGTTTGATAGAATTCCCCTGGGAAGCCATCTGGCCCTGGACTTTTGTGTCTTGGGAGGTTTTTGATGACTGCTTCAATTTCCTCCCGGGTTATTGGCCTGTTCAGGTTTTCTATTTCTTCCTGTTCCAGTTTTGGTAGTTTGTGGCTTTCCAGAAATATGTCCATTTCTTCTAGATTGCCTAATTTATTGGCATATAGCTTTTCATAATATGTTTTTAAAATCATTTGTATTTCCTTGGTGTTGGTAGTGATCTCTCCTTTCTCATTCATGATTTTATTAATTTGAGTCTTCTCTCTCTTCTTTTTAATAAGGCTGGCTAATGGTTTATCTATCTTATTAATTCTTTCAAAGAACCATCTCCTGGTTTTGTTGATCTGTTCCACAGTTCTGATCTTGATTTCATTGAGTTTTGCTCGAATCTTTATTAACTCTCTTCTGCTGGGTGTAGGATCTATTTGCTGTTTTTTCTGTAGCTCCTTTATGTGTAAGGATAGTTTTGTATTTGAGTTCTTTCCAGTTTTTGAATGGCTGCTTGTATTGCGATGTATTTCCCCCTCAGGACTGCTTTTGCAGTATCCCAAATATTTTTAACGGTTGTATCTTCATTCTCATTAGTTTCCATGAATCTTTTTAATTCTTCCTTAATTTCCTGGTTGACCCTTTCAGCTTTTAGCAGGATGGTCCTTAACCTCCACGTGTTTGAAGTCTTCCAAACTTCTTGTTGTGATTTAGTTCTAATTTCAAGGCATTATGGTCTGAGAATATGCAGGGGACGATCTCAGTCTTTTGGTATCGGTTCAGACCCGATTTGTGACCCAGTATGTGGTCTATTCTGGAGAAAGTTCCATGTGCACTTGAGAAGAATGTGTATTCAGTTGAGTTTGGATGTAAAGTTCTGTAGATATCTGTGAAATCCATCTGGTCCAGTGTATCATTTAAAGCTCTCGTTTCTTTGGAGATGTTGTGTTTAGAAGACCTATTGAGTGTAGAAAGCACTAGAGTGAAGTCACCAAGTATAAGTGTATTATTATCTAAGTATGTCTTAACTTTGGTTATTAATTGATATATTTGGCAGCTCCCACATTCGGAGCATATATATTGAGGATTCAACAAGAGGACTTAAGTATGATATAGTGTCCCTCTTCATCTCTCACTACAGTCTTCAGGGTAAATTTTAGTTTATCTGATATAAGGATGGCTACCCCTGCTTTCTTTTGAGGACCATTTGAATGGTAAATGGTTCTCCAACCTTTTATTTTCAGGTTGTAGGTGTCCTTCTGTCTAAAATGAGTCTCTTGTAGACAGCAAATAGATGGGTCCTGCTTTTTTATAGAGTCTGAAACCCTGCACCTTTTGATGGGGTCATTAAGCCCGTTCAGGTTCAGAGTTACTATTGAAAGATATGAGTTTAGTGTCATCATGATATCTATTCAGTCCTTGTTTTTGTGGATTGTTCCACTGAACTTCTTAAAGGGGAATTTTAAGAGTTCCCCTTAAAATTTCTTGCAGAGCTGGTTTGGAGGTCACATATTCTTTCAGTTCCTGCCTGTCTTGGAAGCTCTTTATCTCTCCTTCCATTTTGAACGAGAGCCTTGCTGGATAAAGTATTCTTGGTTGCATGTTCTTCTCATTTAGGACCCTGAATATATCCTGCCAGCCCTTTCTGGCCTGCCAGGTCTCTGTGGAGAGGTCTGCTGTTACCCTAATACTCCTCCCCATAAAAGTCAGGGATTTCTTGTCTCTTGTTGCTTTAAGGATCTTCTCTTTATCTTTGGAATTTGCAAGCTTAACTATTAAATGTCAAGGTGGTGAACGGTTTCTATTGATTTTAGGGGGGGATCTCTCTATTTCCTGGATCTGAATGCCTGTTTCCCTTCCCAGATTAGGAAAGTTTTCAGCTAGGATTTGTTCAAATACATATTCTGGCCCTCTGGCCCTTTCGGCACCCTTGGGAACCCCAATTAAACGTAGGTTTTTTTTCCTCGGGCTGTCGTTTATTTCCCTTAATCTGTCTTCATGGTCTTTTAATTGTCTCTTTTTTCCTCAGTTTCCCTCTTTGCCATCAACTTGTCTTCTGTGTCACTCGTTATTCCACCTCATTAACCCTTGTTGTTAGGACTTCTAGTTTGGATTGCATCTCATTCAATTGATTTTTAATTTCTGCCTGATTGGATCTAAATTCTGCAGTCATGAAGTCTCTTGAGTCCTTTATGCTTTTTTCTAGAGCCACCAGTAGGTGTTTAATAGTGCTTCTGAATTGGCTTTCTGACATCGAATTGTAATCCAGATTTTGTAACTCTGTGGGAGAGAGGACTGTTTCTTTCTTTTGAGGTGAGGTTTTCCTTCTAGTCATTTTGCTCAGTGCAGAGTGGCCAAAAACAAAGTTGTATTGGGAAAAGGAGAAAAAGAGAGGAGAGAAAGAAGGAAAGAAAAGAGAAAAAGAAACAAGAGAATAGGAAGAAAAAAAAGAAAAAGAAGAAGAAAAAGAAAGAAAGGGAATAAAAGGGGTGGGGGAAGCAAACAAATCAAAAAGCAAAAAAACAAAAACAAAAACAAAAACAAAAATGGGGGAGTATCCTCTGTTTCTGCATACTTTAAGTCCCTTGAGTTCCCCTGGAACTTGTCCGTCTAGTTGGTCTTCTGGGGGAGGGGCCTGTTGTGCTGATTTTCAGGTGTTAGCACTTGGGGGAGCTGCTCTGCCCCTGCCTGGTGCAGGGCTCAGTGGGGGGTGTTTACCCCGTGAGGCCCCAGGAGGAACAACCCCAGTGGCTGCGGCAGCTCTGCAGCCCTGGAGTCAGCTCCCGCAGTAGCTCCGGGGCTCTCCGTCTGCAGGGCCTGGGGGCTCCGGGCGGGGCCGCTGATCTGCTCAGCTCCGGGCAGGAGCGTCCTTCCTGTCCTGGGCCCTTCCGGCCTCTGCCTGCCCCCGGGGAGAGGCCGGATCCTGGGCTGTGTCCCGGCGCCCTGTGCTCCGGGGCCTGCGCTGTTGGATTCGCGCTCCCGCCCGGCAGCCCCCTCCGCGGAGCCGCCGCCTGAGCCCCTCCGAGCTGCTCTGGGTCCCGCCGTGCAAGGTGCAGCCCTTTGGGAGCTCGGCGCACTCTCCCGGGCCCAGGTGCCTGTTAGTGTCCCAGGGAGCCCGAGGGCATCCTCGTCCTCCTGGGTCCTGCTCTAACTCCCTGTGAGGCCTTTCCGCCCGGGAAGGTTGGTGCAGCTCCTGCTTCTCCAGTACGGGGCTCTCCTGTCCTGGGGACACTCGCCCCGGCCTCAGCCCGGCTCCTCGCGGGGCCCCTCCCCCTTGGAGGCCTTTTGTTTCTTTATTTCTTTTTCCCCGTCTTCCTACCTTGATAGAAGCGCGAACTCTTCTCACTGTAGCATTCCAGCTGTTCTCTCTTTAAATCTCAGGCCGAATTTGTAGATTTTCAGGATGATTTGAAGGTTATCTAGGTAATTTGGTGGGGACAGGTGATTTGGGGATCCTACTCTTCCACCATCCTACCCCTCCTCCTTATAACAACATTATTGACCCTATTCCTTATACTGTACTTTTCATTTCCATGACTTATTTATTTTATAACTGAAAGTATGTGCCTCTTAATCTCCTTTATCTCTTTCATCCATCCCCTCACCTACCTTCTGGTAACCACCAGTCCTCTGTATTTAAGAGACTGTTTTTTGGGTTGTTTTTCAATTGTGTATGTAAGTAAAATCATATGGTATTTGTCTCTGACTTATTTAAATCAGCATAATACCTTACAAATCCCATCCATGTTGTTGCAAATAGCAAGATCTCATTTTTTTTGGATGTCTGAGTAATATTCCATTCTGTATATATGCCACATCTTTCCATTCGTCTATTGATGGATACTTGGGTTGCTTCCATATCTTGGCTATTTTAAATAATACTATGATAAAGATGGGACTTCATATATTATTTCAAATTGGTGTTTTTTTCCCTTTAGGTAAATAACCAGTAGTGGAATTACTGGATCATTTGGTATTTCCATTTTTATTTTCTTTAAGAAATCCCCATACTGTTTTCCACACTGGTTGCACCAATTTAAATTCCCACCAACAGTGTATGTGAGAGTTCTTTTTACTCTATAGACTCACCAACTCTTGTTATCTTTTGTCTTTTTTATTTTAGTTATTCTGACAGGTATAAGGTGATGTGTTTTCACTTTGATATGCATTTGCCTGATGATTAGTCACATTGAGCATCTTTTCATGTGTCTATTTGCCAATGTATTCTTTGAAAAAGGTATATTCAGCTCCTTTGCCAATTTTTATTTGGATTATTCAGTGTTTGTTTGTTTTGGTGTTGAGTTGTATAAATTCTTAAATATTTTGGATACTAACTCCTTATCAGATATGTAATTTGTGAATATTCTCTCCCATTCAGTAGGTAGCCATATCATTTTTTGATGGTTTCTTTTACTGTGTGAAAGCTTTTCATTTTGGTGTAGTCCCACTAGTTTATCTTTTGTTTCCCTTACCTGAGGAGACACATCTAGAAAAATGTTAAGGCTGATTTCAAAGAGATTACTATGGGTTTTTTTTGAGGATTTTTATGGTTTCATGTAGGATATTTAGGACTTGAGTCCATTTTGAGTTTATTTTTGTGTGTGGTGTGAGAAAGTGGTCCAGTTTCATTCTTTTTCATGTAGGTCTCCAGTTTTCCCTATACTAGTTATTGCAGAGACAGTCTTTTCCCCCATTGCATGTTCTTGCCTCCTTTATTGTAGATCAATTGACCATGTGAATGTGCATTTATTTCTGGGCTATTTTGTCCCATTAATCTTTTTTTAAAAAAGATTTTACTTATTTATGGGAGATGCACACAGAGAGAAGCAGAGACATACAGCGAGAGGCAGGCTCCTCGTGGGAAGCCCAAACTGAAACTCGATCCCAGGACTCCAGATCATGCTCTGAGCCAAAGGCAGATGCTCAACCACTAAGCCAGCCAAGCATCTCATTGTCTCATTAATCTATGCATCTGTTTTTGTGCCAGTACCATACTATTTTGCTTACTATAGTTTTGAGGTAAATCTTGGAATCTGACATTGTGATATCTCCAGCTTTGTTCTTATCAGATTATTTTGGTGATTTTGGGGTCTTCTGTGCTTCCATACAAATTTTAGTATTATTTGTTCCAGGTCCGTGAAAAATTCTGTTGGTATTTTGATGGGGATTGCATTAACCTGTAGACTGCTTTGGGTAGTAAGGACATTTTAATGATTTTAATTCTTCCAATCCATGAACACAGAATAGCTTTCCATCTGTGTCATCTTCAATTTCTTTCATCAATGTTTTATATTTTTCAAAATATAGATTTTTTCACCTCCAAGATTGTTTATTCTTAGGTGTTCTTTCTGGTGATGTTTTAATGGAATTTTCTTAATTTCTCTGACAGTATCTTATAGACGGTACTCAATAGATGTTTGATGAATTCCTGAGGAACACACAAAAATTCTTTTATGATACAATGTTGCCATACCCAGTTAGTTCCCTATCTCAGAAAAAGATTTAGAGAAGACGCCAACTTCCCAGTGTAAATGTGGAATGATTGAATGATATTCCTGATTCTGGTACAAAGGCTAGACTGTCTGTTAGGTGAGAAATGAAGCAAATATGAAGAGTGAGAAAAGATAACACTTCTAGTGATTAATATGTACCCACATTTATTTAATCCTCACACCTGCTCATGAGTAGATACTATTAATATCCCAAATTTACAGGCGAAGAAACATGGGATATAGGGAAGTAAAGTAATGTTCCCTAAGCCAGAGCCAAAATTGGAGTCTAAACATTTATATTCTAGAAGCCCTGCTTGCAACTACTGTTCTATAGTCCCCCATTTAGGAGCTAAGATGCTATAAATAAAATTGGGGAAAAAATGAGTTGGCTTACCAGAAGTAACGGCTGTTCCTTATCTTTAAATCATCTATTTTTTTGTGTATTGGCATATTTATTTTGATTAGGGACCACACACGATGTTTGAGGATAGAGAAAGCAAACCTCTTGAGTAGCATAGACCTATATTTAATTGTGCATATTTCCTTTATTCTCTAATTCATTTTATGAGTTTCAATCCAGGGCTTTTAGAATAGTATTTTGAAAGTGGGACAAATCTGAACTCTGTGGTCAACTACTATTCGACAAAGCAGGAAAGAATATCCACCAGAAAAAGGACAATCTCTTCCATAAATGGTGCTGGGAAAATTGGACAGCCACATGCAGAAGAATGAAACTAGACCATTCTCTTACACCATACACAAAGATAAACTCAAAATGGATGAAAAATCTAAATTGAGACAAGAATCCATCAAAATCCTAGAGGAGAACATAGGTAACACCCTTTTTGAACTTGGCCACAGCAACTTCTTGAAAGATACATCTATGAAGGCAAGGGAAACAAAAGCAAAACTTAACTATTGGGACTTCATCAAGATAAAAAGCTTCTGCACAGCAAAAGAAACAGTCAACAATACTAAAAGACAACCTACAGAATGGGAGAAGATATTTGCAAATGACGTATCAGATAAAGGGCTAGTATTCAAGATCTATAAAGAACTCATTAAACTCAACAGCAAAGAAACAAAACAATCATAAGATGGGTAGAAGACATGAACAGAAATTTCACCAGAGAAGAACTACACATGGCCAACAAGCACGTGAGAAAATGCTCCACATGACTTGCAATCAGGAAAATACAAATCAAAACCACAATGAGGGGCAGCCTGGGTGGCTCAGCAGTTTAGCGCCACCTTTGGCCCAGCACATGATCCTGGAGACCCAGAATTGAGCCGAAGTTGGGCTCTCTGCATGGAGCCTGCTTCTCCCTCTGCCTGTGTCTCTACCTCTCTGTCTCTCTGTTTCTCATGAATAAATAAATAAAATCTTTAAACACACACACACACACACACACACACACACACACACACACACACACAATGAGATACCACCTCACACCGGTAAGAATGGCGAAAATTAACAAGACAGAAAACAAATGTTGGAAAAGATGTGGAGAAAGGGGAACCCTCTTCTGTTGGTGGGAATGTGAACTGGTACAACCACTCTGGAAAAAAGTATGGAGGTTCCTCAAAGAGTTCAAAATAGAGCTACCCTATGACCCAGCAATTGCACTACTGGGGATTTACCCTAAAGATACAGATGTAGTGAAAGACCGAGACACCTGCACCCCAATGTTCATAGCAGCAATGTCCACAATAGCCAAACTGTGGAAGGATCCACAATGTCCTTTGACAGATGAATGGAATAAAGATGTGGAATATTACTCAGCCATCAGAAAGGATGAATACCCACCATTTGCTTCGACATGGATGGAACTGGAGGGTATTATGCTGAGTGAAGTAAGTCAATTGGAGAAGGACAATCATATGGTTTCATTCATATGGGGAATATAAATAGTGAAAGGGATTATAAGGAAAAGAAGGGGAACTGAGTGGGAAAAATTAGAGCTGGAGACAAACCATGAGAGACTCCTAACTCTGGAAAACAAAGGGTTTTGGAAGGTAAGGTGAGAGGGGATGGGGTGACTGGGTGACAGGCACTGAGGAGGGCACCTGATGGGATGAGCACTGGGTGTTATATGTTGGCAAATTGAAATTCAATAAAAACAAAAATTTAAAAATAAGCATATATATATGTATATATATATATACACACACACACACACACACAGACACTGAAAAGAGGAACTTAGTGGAATTTTAAAAAAAGAAAGACTGGAAAAAAAGACAAAAGACTTAAAATGACAAAAGCCAAAACTGTCAAACAGCATTTTGAAGCAAGTGAACATCTACATGAAGTGGGGAGCGTAGGCAGAAACCATGTGGAAGCTTAAGTGAGGAACAAGTCCTAATCCTGGCTATGTTTTACAACTGTTCTGTACACCTTGTAGACACTGAAAGATAGGCAGCTTCTACAATCTATTGATCTTGAAGACAGATGTTTATGCAGTGATCCGAAAGGTTAGCTATTGAAAACATGGAAATATATATACAAAAAAATAGTCATATTGTTTCATTCCTTTGATTTTTTTGAAATATTTGCTGCAAGAGCAGAAGTGATAGAGGGAATGATAAAAAGGGAGGAAAAACCACTTGCTACTGTTTGCTATTTTCCTTGGCCAAATGGAACCAGAATAAAGGGGGACAAAATACTAAACCCAAGTGTAAACTAAGAATCCGGGGGCTTCTTCCATCATGGGGTGATGCACGTGCATATTCATCTTTTGGCACATTTGGGAAATCAAAGTTCTATTCTTTACTCAAATGCCATTAAGTTATTTAGAGCTAGATCTAGAGGTTTCATATTTATTATCATGAAGTATAAAGCCAAATGTCCCTTTTTCAGGAGCACCATAGATTAAGAGATTAGAATGTTTTCCACATGTCCATTTTTACTGTCAAGAGAATTTTAAAGAAGTTTTCCAGCTTCCGCAGCTGAACCAGATGTCATTGGGTCCCACAGTGAAATGAAATTGGCAGAGTAGCCTTCTCATGACCCCGGGGTTGTTTTATCAGGGATCAGCTTAATGTCTAAGAGCCATTCCTTGCTGAAGACTGTAAAGTTTTTGGGTCCAGTCTGCCACAATTACAGAATCTGCTGACTTGTTTGAACCACTGAAACCAAGCAATATTTCTTATAACTTTTTTCACATGAATCTATAACTGTTGTTTGTGTTGGCACAAGAAAAGTAAAGGGTCTTATTTCCAGTGTGCATTTCTGGTCTCTGGTTTCAGGAACATCAGTAGAGAATAATTTTACCAGCCACATTTTTTTGTTGGGTAACTAAGTCCTGGTGATTTACCCTATAGATCCCTCTACTGTGTTCTCAAATGACCATGGGCAAAAAGATAGTGGATGGACACTTTGTAAAATAACTGTAGGAGTTAACACAATAATGCTTTTTTTTTTTTTTAATTTTCACTGCTAGCTTTGGTTCAGGATTTTATGGCCAAAAATCCAAATGTGGTTATACTAACATATTTCATTCTTTCTTTAACTTTTAATTTGTCATTGTTAATGTAAAAAGCATATTTAAAGTAGTCATACAGTTTAAAACAAAATAAAATGAACATACTTCTTACTGCACAGTTTAAGAAATAGAGCATCACCAATAGTTTTGAATTCCCTTTGAGAATTATCTTTGATTACATGTCCCTCCTCCTACAGAAAATTCAGTTTTTATTAAATTTGCTACAAACTCTTTTGCTGTGTCTCCTGCTATATATGTGCAAGATATTTCCTAAGTATATATATCTCAGAATGAATTGCTGCATCATAGGGTATGTACATGCTCAAAAAAATTTGCAGAATTTTTATAGTGTTGCAATATAATATGATTGCTAATTTTGTCTATTTTTGAACTTCATATACCTGAAATATTACTTTAGATATTCAATAGTTTTTCTATACCCATTATTAGGGTTTTTTTGAGATGAATCCTGTGATTACACATAGCTCTAGATATTCCTTATCACAAAGTATTTCATTATGTGAATATGTCCTACTTTATTCAATTCATTT
Organism: Vulpes vulpes; assembly: GCF_048418805.1. NCBI lineage: Eukaryota > Metazoa > Chordata > Mammalia > Carnivora > Canidae > Vulpes > Vulpes vulpes. The sequence goes on from NC_132780.1 coordinate 151,588,360, forward strand.
AAGATGTAAATTGGGGCAGATTTAGTTTTAATTACCAGCTTGCTACAAACTGTTTTTGCTGTGTCTCCTCCTATATATGTACGAGAGATTTCCTAAGTATATATCTTGGGAATGAACTGTATCACAAGTTTTTGGGTCCAGTCACACTGTATCAAAATTACTAAAAAGAGCCAATTTATTCAAAAGTAGTTGTATCACCACATATTTTGATTAGCAGTATGAGACTTTCTGTAAACTGACACCATTACCAGCGCTGGATATTCTGTATATCCAACCCTGGAATATCTGACTTTGAGATATTTGGCAGCATAAAATGGAATATATTTTCATTTGCTTTTTTCTAACTAAAAACATGGTTGAATACATATTTTATGTTTATGTGGCATTTGTATTCCTTTTTGTGTATAATGCCTAATGGAGTCCTTTGACCAGTTCCTTACTTGTTTCTTTCATTTTGCTTCTTTTTTTTTTTTTTTTTAAGGAAACTCTTCCTGTATAACATACATATAGAGAAGAGCACAAATCATTAGTGTAGATATCAGTGAGTGTTCATAAGCTTACCTACATCAGAAAATAGAATATTACCAGTCCAAGATGCTCCTCTGAAACTCCCCCTCCCACATTATACTATTCCCATCTTAACATTGATCACTATGGATGAGTTTTGTATGTTTTGAATGTTATTAAATGTAATACAATATATACTTTATCATGTCTGTCTTCCCTTCCTCAACAAGTTTTCTTGAAATTCAAATATGTTGCATGTAGTAGTGTTTTATTAATTCTCATTAATGACAAATGTAGATACCACCATTTTACATAAGTTCTCTTGCTGACGTACATTTGAGTTACTTCCAATTTTGAGCTATTACAAAGAGTATTAGTGTGAAAATTCTTGAACATATTTTTTTGGTGAGTAAGTGTATACATTTCTGTTGGTATATATATATAGGAATGGAATTGCTGAGTTTTAAAGTATGCATATGTTAAAAAGTGATGGTATCAATTTAAACTCCCCCCAGCACTGTATAAAAGTGCCATCTGTTCAAAAGTCTTGCCAATACTTACCAGACTTTATAATTTTAGCAATTCTTGTGGCTACCCAGTGGTATCTCACTATTGCTTTAATTTACATTTCTCTGATGATTAATGCAGTCGAATTCTTCATAGCTTAATGACCATTAGTATAAGCTCTGTTGTAAAAATGTTTCTTCAACTCATTTTTTCAGTATTTCTTGGGCTTTTAATCTTTATTTTTTCATAGATTAGTAGGAGTTCTACATGTAGTCAGTATTACTATTCCTTCTTCAAATATATGAACTGCAACTATCTTTCCCCACATCATGGCTTTTTTTTTATTTTACTTTCATAATGCATCTCCTTCTGTTTTAATAATCTTAATATTTTGGAAGCTTTAGATTTTCTGAAAAAAATGTGAATACAGTACCAAGAATTACCATATTAACTGTACCAAATTACCATAACCAATTACTCCTATTACTAACATATTTTATTAGTATGCATCCTGTTGTTTTGGGGTGGAATATCCTACAAATGTCCATTAGAATAAATTGGTTGATAGTGCTGTTCAGATCAACTCTATCCTTACTGATTTTCTACTTCCTTGAGCTATCAATTACTGAAAGAAGTATGTCAAAGCCTCCAAATATAAGAGGGAACTTATATATTTCTTGTTTCACTTCTGTCAGTCTTGCCTCAAGTTTTGATGCTGTCCTGTTAGATGCATATATATTTAAATTGTTATTTCTTCTTGGATAATTATCCTTTTGTCATTATTAATATGCTTATTTATTCCTCATAATTTTCCTCATTGTGATGTCTGCTTTGTCTGAAATTAATATTGCTACCCTACTTCTCATTTGATTGGTATTATTATGGTATGTATATATGAGTCTTCATATTTAAAAAGGATTTCTGGTAGATAACAAAAAGTTTGGTTTAAGTTTTTATCCATTCTGACAATCTCTGTCTTCAAATTGGTGCATTTATACTATATGTATTAATGTATATACAGTGTATATAAAAATATATATACAAATACATTTGAAATGATTAGAGATTATAGGTGGATTAATATCCACCATGTTTGTAAATGTGTTCTATTTGTTGCATTTTTAAAGAATTTTTCTCCATCTTTTTCAGCCTTCTCTGGTTTTAACCGAGGATTTTCTATGACTATTGTATCTTAGTATATTGGTTATAATTCTTTTAAAAAGCTTTTAGTGATTTCCCTAGACTTTCCAATACACATTTTAACTTTATTCACCTTCAAATAATTCGATAGCATTTCATGTATAGTGCTGGTACCTTATAAGAGAGTATCCCCAATTCCTTCCTCCCATCCCTTCTAACATTGCTGTCATTCATTTCATTTATCCTTAGGCTAAAATTACTGCATGTTTTGTGGCTATTATTACTTTGAACAAACAGTTTACTAGATGTATTAAGAGTATTTTGAATAAAAGATTGCATTTTACTTTCATTTATTACATCTCTGCTCTTTTTTTAAGAAGATTTTATTTATTCAATAGAGTCAGAGGGGGTGGGGTGGGGGGCAATGACATGGGCAGATGGAGAGGCAGGCTCTCTGTGAGGAGCCTGATGTGGGATTTGATCCCAGGACCCTGGGATCATTATGTGAACCAAAGGCAGACACTCAACTACTGAGCCACCCAGGTGCCCCTCTGCTCTTCCTTTCTTATGCATCTGATTTTTCTGACATACATAATTTTCCCTATGAAGAATGTCTTTATCATTTCTAGTAAGGCAATTTATTGATGATGAAATCCATTAGTTTTTGCCTGAAAAAGCCATTGTTTCTCCAACACTTCTGAAGAGTAACTCTTTTGAATATAGAATGCTAGAATTATGGGATTTTTCCTTAGATATTTTAAGTATTTCACTCTACTTTCCTGTTGCTGGCATGATTTCTAATGAAGAATCCAATGTAATTCTTATGTTTCCATACAACTAAGATGTTTATTTTCCTCTGGCTTCTTTTTTCTCTGTCTTTAGTTTTCTGCAATTTGAATATGATATGCCTAGGTGTAGTTACTTTTATATTTATCCTGCTTGTTGTCTCCAAGTTTCTTGGATCTGTGGTATGATGCCTGACATTAATTTTGAAATATCTTCAGATTGCTTCAGATATTTCTTCTACTCTGTTCTCTTCTTCTTCTCCTTCTGGTATTCCAATAACACATATGTTACACCTTTTAAAATCATCCCATAGTTGTATAGTCTGTTTTTATTTTTTCCATTATTTTTCTCTTTGCATTTCAGTTTTATGAAGTTTCTTTTGACATTTTTAAGCTCACTGATTCTCTCCTTGGCTATGTGCAGTCTACTGATGAGTCCATCAAAGGCAGTCTTCATTTCTGTTACTTCTTACTCCCCTAGAATTTCCTTTTAATTCCTTCTTAGATTTTCCATCTCTCTGCTATATTCACATCTCTTTTTTTTTTTGCGTGTTTCTGCATTTGCCATTAAAGCTCTTAACATTGTACTTATAGTTACTTTAAATTCCTTGTCTGAAAATTCTAACATCTGTGTTATATCTGAATCTGATTCTGATATTTTGTCTCTTGAGGCTTTTGTTTTTTGTTTCCTTCTTGGTTTTTGGCTTATCTTGTGATTTTTAGTTGTTTATTGAAAGCCAGACATGTTGTATCTGATGACAGAAGCTAAGGTAAATAGGCTGAACATGTGTGAGAATTAGTTAGTCTAGCTAGGAGTTTGGCTGTTTCAATGCTTGTTGTAGCTGTAATAACCAGAGGCTTCAAATTTCTTTAGTTTCCTTGATTTTGCATTACCTCTTTATGTGGGATTCCCTAATTACTCCTCCTTAGAGTTTACATCTTGTAGCCCTTTCAACTTTAATTCAGTGCTATTATGCTGAGGACTTATTGGTGTTATAAGGTGTAGAGGAAGAGGAGGCATTTTATAATATTAAGTAAGATTCTCAGACTTTTGGGACACCTGGGTGTCTCAGTGGTTGAGCGTCTGCCTTCCGCTCAAGGCATGATCCTGGGGTTGTGGGATCGAGTCCCACATTGGGCTCCTGCAGGAAGCCTACTTCTCCCTCTGCCTGTGTCTCTACCTCTCTCTCTGTATCTCTCATAAATAATCTTAAAAAAAAAAAAAGATTCTTAGACTTTTAGTGAGCCTGTGTCTTAGGAGGTGACCTTCACAAGTGTTTCTCCAATAGTATCACTTTTTTTTTTCCCCCTACCTCGTTAGTAAGACATGAAGTCTGGCAGGGACTGGATGGGCATGGATATCTTTCCTCAGCTAGGATAAGGCTCTGGCAAAGTCTTTTTCCCTAGAGAACAGGCCTTTGAAAGGAGAATGCTCTGGTAATATTGCATAGTGAATATTCTTCCTCTCTTCTTGCCAAACCACAGGAAGATCTTTCTCAGCTCCTATCAGAACTTGGTGGGGTTTCCTGAGGTAAAGCTCAAGAAACTGTGATGACTCCTTTGAGAATGGCTCTAGGAGTTTCTCCCCATTCTGCTTATCCATGCATAGTCTCCAGCAGTTTGTCAAAAGTATCATTTAAGTGTTTCTAACAGGTAAGGAGATCTCAGTTGTGCATCTGTGGATTTGGCTATCTCCATATTTCAGGATGGAAACTTGCCTGCAATCTCAGTTCCCTGATGGGTCCAAAAAAATTCATTTAATTTGTTAGATTTTTTTTCTCATTTTAAGGATGAGGGTGATGATTCCAATCTCTTTATGTGTGGAACTGATACTATGGTTGTATAATATCTTTTTATGGACAGAAAATTCTAATTTCAGTATAGTCGACTTATCTTTTTCTATTTTGTTAACTCTTTATTTTCTCTTAGATTATTTAATTCCACACTTAGATTTAGAAGCCTTCAGGACCTGGTTTTATGTACAGTAGGAGGAAAGGGTTAAGATTTTTTCTATGTGTTTATCCAATTGAACAAGCACCATTTATTGAAAAGATCATGTTTTCCCAATAAACTCTATTGAAGCTTTTTATTACAAATCAAATAACTGTACGTATTTGAGTCTCTATTTCAGCTTTCTATTTTGTCTTTTTGTTTTTGGTTCATATGTCTATCCTTGCATTATTACTTTGCTATCTTCTTGATTTTTATCTTTATAATAATAGTAATCTGATATTACTCAGATTTGAAATTCTTTTAGATTACCTTGACTGTTTTAGATCTGCAGGCCAACATCAATTTTAGAAATATACTTGTAAATTTCCACAACTCCCCCGCCCAATACAAAAAAATCCCTGCTGAAAATTGTATTGGGCTTGCATTGAATGTATAGATCAATTCGGTGAAAAACAGCAATTGTATAGTACTAAATATTTCATGCCAGAAATTTATCTCTCAATGTTTAAAATCTCTTTCCATAAAATATTATGTTCCCTTCTGCAAAGCAATAGTACACATCTGTGGTTAGATTTATGCCTTATTTGATATTTTAATAATACTACAATGGGAAATTTCATTTTGTAATGAAGTATTAGTTATTGGTATATATAGGAATAACATTGATTTTTGTATATTATGTTTGTGTTCTGCAGTCTTCCCAAATTTAATTACTGATTTTAATAACTTATCTAAAAATTCTTTTAAGATTTTGAATATGCAATAATAACATCTGAAATAATGAAGATTTTATGACCTCCTTTCCAAATAGATTAGTGGTTTTTTTATGTCAGTAGATTACATTCAAAGGATTTTATTTAGGATGTCATGAAATAGATTTGACTATGATTTTTCTTTATTGTAATATTCTTGTAGGATTCACTGACAAGGTTATACTGGATTCATGAAATGATTTGGGAGGAGAATAGTGGAATTGCGTATCTAATATTATACTGGGACTTCAACAACCTTAGCTGCTCCTGTTGCAACTTAAGAATTTGCTCCCCTAGTGTTTAAGACTTGTTTTTAAGGGACACCTGGGTGGCTCAGCAGGTGAACTCTGCCGTTAGCTCAGGATATGGTCCTGGAGTCCTGGGATTGAGTCCCGCATTAGACTCCACTCTAGGAGCCTGCTTCTCTCTTTGCCTATGTCTCTGCCTCTTTCATGAATAAATAAATAAAATCTTAAAAAAAAAAAAAGACTGGTTTTTAAATTTTAGGCAAGTGAAAAAAATTGAATAGTGAGAAACACTGAGTACCAAATGTATGGTAAAGACACATTATACACTGAGATAACAATGTATCTTTTAATTATTAAAGTTCGATTTGCCAACAAATAGTATAATACCCAGTGCTCATCCCATCAAATGTCCTCCTCAGTGCCTGTCACCCAGTTACCCATCCTCCCATCCACCTCCCCTTCCACTACCCCTTTGTTCATTTCCCAGAATTTGGAGTCTCTCATGTTTTGTCTTTTTTAAAAAAACTTTTAAAATAGCAATTCCTAATATATAATATTTAACCTAATAGTCAATGAGTTATCTTTTTATACATTACTGTATTTGGTTTACTAATTATTTAGGATATGGCATCAATATTCATGAGTGAGAGTGGCTATAGTTGTCCTTTTATATGCTGTCCTTGATTGATTTGGGAACCAGAAGTGTATTACATATAAAATGGGATAGGTTCTGTATTTCACTTTGTCTGAAAATGTTTGTGTAATACAGAAACTACTTCCTTTATGTTCAATATAACTCACCTATAAAAGCAACTGGGTCTGATGTCTTCATTGTGGAAAAAACATAAACTACTATTTCAGTGCAGATCTATTTCTTTTCTCAATTTTTGATCATTTATAACATTCTACAAATTTTCTCTTCACCTAATTTTTCATATATGTTGGCATAACCTTTTCTTATGTTTTGTTTGCCATAACACTGTACATTCCTTCCATCTTTTCATCTCTCCTTATGACATCAAAGTGAAATAATGTGAAGAAGTTCATAAAGCCATTCAAAGTTTCACAGAAAAGTAATAAACTATTTATAGACCTTAGGAAGAAACATTGCAACACTTCCAGATGAATTTAACATAGGAGAGAAGTAAAAGAACAAATGAAAAAGGAATAGATATGAATGAACTTAGGGATTTATCTGTGAGACATGATAGAGTGAAGTCTTAAAAATTTACAGAGCAGTAACATCTTTGGGTTAATGGATTATAAAAGAACAAATATGTGTTTAAAAATGAGAGTTACTACCAAAATATTGCAGGTAACAAAAATAGTTCTTGAAGATATTATTTAGAGGAAATACAAAAACAGACATGAATCTAGGTTAGTAATCACACAGATGTTTAAACATTTTGCTTATTCAGATTTTAATTATGTAGCAAAACTCTTAAATCATTAGTGAGGCAGCACTGCAGGTCAGTCTCCTTGTCTTATGTGGAGTGAAAATTTGCATTTTAAATGGCATCTAAATTATCACTAAACTACTTTTCCCAGTTTTTAAAAGATATAATTAATATACATGACTGCATAAGTTTAAGGTGTACAGCATAATGGCTTGACTTACATATATTGGGAGTGATTAGCATCCATCATCTCATATAGATAAATTAGGAAAAGCAAAAAAAGAATACAACTTTTCTTGTGATAAGAACCTTAAGGTTTTATTCTTAACTCTGCTGTATATTTATAAACGTTGTCAACTATAGGTCTCATGCTATACATCACCAGTATTTATCTTATAATTTGAAATTTACAAATTTTGAAGATATTTTCCCAATATCTAATTTTTCTTCTCCTTTTTTTTTCACTTCTGAAAAACACAAAACTGACCTTCTATTTATGAGCTTGATTTTATTTTTTCTGTAGGTTTGTTTGTTTTTAGATTCCACATATAAGTGAGGTTATACAGTATTCTCTTTCTCTGCCTTATTTCACTTAATATACTCAAGGTCCATCTATGTTGTCACATGGACAAACTTCTTTTTTATGGCTGGATAATATTCCACACTGTATATTTCATAACTTTATCCACTCATCTGTTGATGAACACTTAAGTTGTTTTCATATCATGACTATGGTGGATGCTATTGCTGTGCACATTGGGGGTGCAGATGAGAAGTTTATTCCAACATGCTTGAAAAGTTAGATGAAAGGAAAATTCATAGAATGATATAAATTATCAGAAATTGAAAGAAATAGAACTTCACTGAATGAGTAGTTTATATATTTCATATTACTATTTTCATTTCTTTGAATATATTCTCAGAAGTGGAAGTGCTATATCAAAAAGTAGTTCTATTTTTAACTTTTTGAGAATATCCAGTCTTTTTTCCATATTGACTGTACCAATTTTTCCAATCCCAGCAACGGGGTAAAAGGGTTTTCTTTTCTCCACATCCCAACGGCATTGGTTATCTCTCATCCTTTTGATGATGTCTATTCTAACAGGCATAAGGTAATATCTCATTGTAGTTCACATTTGTATTTCCCTAATGATTAGTGATGTTGAGTATCTTTTCATGCGTCTGTTGGCATTTGCATATTGTCTTTGGAAAAATGTCTGTTCAGGTATACTGCCCATTTTTAAATTGGATTTTACTATTGAACTGCTATTTGCTATTGTGGGAGTTCTTTATGAACTCCTTATCAGATATGTTTTGCAATTTTTTCCCATTCAATAGGTTGTCTTTTTACTTTGTCAATAGTTTTTGTGCTGTGCAGACACTTTTCAGTTTGATATAATCCTACTTGTTTATTTTTTATTTTGTTGCTTGTGCTTTAGGTATGCTATCCAAAATATTACTGCCAAGATCTGTATTAAACTTTCTTTCCTGTTTTTCCCCAGATGTTTTATGGTTTCAGATCTTACATTTCAGTCCTTAATCCATGTTGAGTTCCTTCTTGTGAGTAGTGTTAAGATAAGTGTTTAGTTTCATTCTTTTACATGTGAATATCCAGTTGTCCCAGTACCATTCATTTCAGAGGCTATCTTTTCACCATTGAATTTTCTTGGTGTCTGGTGAAATATTAGTAGAACATATTTCGTGGATTTATTTTGGGGCTCTTAATTATTTTCCATTGATCTATATATCTTTTTTCATGCTAGTACTTTTCCTTTTGCCTTTATTGTATTTATTTTTTTTAATTGAAGTATGATTGACAATGACACATTAGTTTCAGGTATACAACAGTGATCTGACAACTTTATACATTATGCTCACCACAACTGTAGCTACCATCTATCACAAGGCTATTGCAATATCATTGACTATATTCCCTATGTTGTGACTTTTATCCCCATCACTTACTCATTCCATGACTGTAAGCTTGTATCTCCCATTCCCCTTAACCTATTTTGTCCATTCCTAACCCCTGTCTCCTCTCAAAATCATCAGTTCTATTTAGGAGTCTGTTTCTGATTTTTGTTTTGTTTTTTAGATTCCATATATTAGTGAAATCAGATGGTATAGGTCTTTTTCTGACTTAACTTCTCTTCATATAACGCCCTCCTAGGCCCATCAATGTTGTTGTAAATAGACTTCACTCTTTTTAATGGCTGAATAATATTCCACATTTTCTTTATTCATTCATCTATGGAAGAACACTTGGGTTGGTCCCATATGTTTGTTATTGTAAATGATGCTGCTCAAACATAGGGTGCATGTATCTTCTAAAATTAGTGTTCTCATTTTATTTAGGTAAATAGTTGAATTACTGGATGAAATGGCATTTCTACTTTATACTCTTTGAGCAACCTCCATAATTTTTTCCACCACAGTTGCACTAATTTTTATTCCCACCAACAGTGTACGAGAGCTCTTTTGTCTCCACATTCTCACACTTATTTCTTTTTTTATTCTATCCATTCTGACAGATCTAAGGTGATACCTCACTGTGATTTTGACTTGCATTTCCCAGATGATTAGCCATGTTGAGATCTTTTCATGTGTCTGTTGACCATCTCTATGTCTTCTTTGAAAAAGGTCTATTCAGATACTCTGCCCATTTTTTCAATTGGGTTATTATTAATTGGTTTTGACTTGTATAAGTTCTTTATTTTAGATGTTAGTCCTTTATCAAATATTTATGAATGACTTCTCCCATTCAATACATTGCCTTATCAATGTTTATGATTTCTTTCACTGTGCAAAGCTTTTTATGTTGACATAGTCCTGATGATTTATTTTTGGTTTTATTTCCTTTGCCTTAGGAGACATACCTAGAAAAATATTAATGCTGATGTCAAAGAGAAAATGGCCTTTGTTTTCTTCTAGGAGTTGTATGACTTCAGGTCTCAAATTTAGGTCTCAAATCCATTTTGAGTTAGTTTTTGTGTGCAGTGTGGGAAAATGATCCAGTTTCGTTCTTTTTGTATGTACTCAGTTTTTTCAGCACCATTTATTACAGAGACTTTCCTTTCCCTATTTTATATTTTGACATCTTTGTTGTAGATTAATAGATCATGAAAGTGTGAGTTTATTTCTGGGCTATTTTGTCCCACTAATCTATGTGTCCACTTTTGTGCCAGCAGCATACTTTTTTGATTACTACATCTTTGTATTTTCAAATCTGGCATTGTGATATCTTCAGCCTTGTTCTTCTTTCTGAAGTTTTCTTTGGCTATTTGGGACCTTTTGTGGTTCCATATTAATTTTTCTATTATTCTAGTGCTACAAAAAGTACTATTGGAATTTGGAAAAGGATTGCACTGAACTTGTAGATTGTTTTGGGTAGTTCGGACATTTTTAACGATATCTTGACATTTGTCTGTTTTGTCTTCAATTTCTTTTATTAATGTTTGAGTTTTTAGAGTACAGATCTTTTACCTTCCTGGTTAAGATTTTTTTCTAAGTATTTAGTACCACACCATTTTGATTTCTACAGCTTTGTTGTATAGTTTGAAATCAGGAAGTATGATGTCTCCTGTTCTGGTTTTCTTTTTAGGATTGCTTTGGAAAAACTGAATTTTGTGGTTCAAAATTTTAGGATAGGTCTTTCTACTTTGGTAAAAGAAAAAAAATACAATTAAGATCCTGATAGGCATTGCACTGAATCTATAGATGGCTTTTGGTAATATTGACATTTTAACAATTTTTTCTAGCCCATGAACATAGGATACATTTCCATTCATGTGTCATTACTTTCATTCATCAATGTATTTTGGTTTTAAGAGTGGAGATCTTTTTACCTCCTTAACTTTATGCCCAAGTATTTATTCTTTCTGATGCTATTGTAAATGGAATCATATTCTCTATTTCTTTTTCAGATAATTTGTTATTAGTGTATACAAATGCTACTGATCTATGTTAATTTTTTTTGGAGTTTTGGGATTTTCAACATATAAAATCATGTCATGAATAGAAACAATTTCTTTTCTACTTCTCATGAATTTTATGTATTTTTCTTGACTAATTGCTCTGGCAAGGACTTCCAATACTATGTTGAATAGGAGTGGTGAGCAGGAACCCTTGTTCTGTTCCTGTCTTAGAATATGCTATCTGGGGGCATGTCATATATGACCATTACTACATTGATATTTGTTCTTTATATCCTAATTCATTAAGTATTTTAATCATGAATGGATGTCTAATATTGTCAAACACTATTTTAATTTCTCTTGTAATTACCATACAATTCTAATTTTTATTTTTTTAAAGATTTTACTTAATCATTTGAGAGAGAGAGCAAGCAGAGGGAGAAGCAGACTCCCCACTGAGCAGGGAGCCTGATGTGGGGCTTGATCCCAAAACCTTAGGATCATGACCTGAGCCTTAGATGCTTAACCAACTGAGCCACCCAGGCACCCCTAATTTTTTTTTTATTTTATTAATGTATCCTGTTGATTAATTTGTGGTTGTTGAACCATCCTTGTATCCCCAAATTATACCCACTTGGTTATGGTAAGTGACCCTTTAATCCACTGATTTCAATGTATTAGTATTTTATATCCATATTTATCAGGAATATTGGTCTGCAGTTATCCGGTTTTCTAGTAGTATCCTTTGCTAGCTTTGAAATAAAGGAAACTCTGGCCTTATGAGATTAGAAACATTACCTGCTTATCAGTTAAAGTTTTGAGGACTGGTATAAATTCTTATATAGGTGTCTGATAAAATTCATCAATCAGTGAAGCCCTCTGATCTTGGGCTTTCCCTTGTTGAGAGGTTTCTGATAATTGATTCAATCTCCTTACTAGCAACTCAGTTTCTTACTCAATTTTTAAATGTCTTTCCAATTCATTCTTGTAGGCTGTATATTTCTAAGAATTTTACATTTCTGCTAGGTTGTCCAGGTTTTGGGCATATGTTAATGATAGTAGCCTGTATATTTTTTATGTTAGCTGTTGTAAGGTCTCCATTCTCATTTAAAATTTCGTTATGGGTTCTATTTTCTCCTTGGATAGTTTAGATAAAAGTTTGTCAAGTTTATATTTTCAAAGAACTGATTTTTGATTTGGTCAATATTTTCTATTGTTTTCCTGTTCTCTATCCATTTATATCTGCTTCAATCTTGATTTTTTTTTTCTTTCATTATGGTAACTTTGAGCTCAATTTGTTCTTTTTAAGGGATAGGATTAGGTTGTTTACTTGGGATCTTTCTTGCCACTTCATGAAGGTGTTTATTACTGGGAACTTTCCTCTTGGAACTGCTTTGTTGTATCCTATAAATGCTGGTAGGTGGTGCTTCCATTTTTGTTTCAATATACTTCTTTATTTACTCTTTCATTTCTCTATTATCCATTGGTTGTGTAGGAGAAAGTTATTTAATACACAAGCGATACTGAAATACCTAGTTTTGCTCTTTTTACTGATTTCCAGTTCTATACTGTGGTCAGAAAAGATGCTTGGTATGGTTTCCGTCTTCCTGAATTTGCTGAGAATTGTTTGGTGGCCTAACATATGGACATTCCTAGTAAATCTGTGATGTGAACTTAAGAAAAATGTATATAGGCATACCTTGTTTTATTGAGCTTTACTTTATTGTCTTTCACAGGTGTTTTTTTTTTCCCCAAATTAAAGGTTTGTGTTAACCCTGAGTCAAATAAGACTGCTGGCATCATTTTTTTTTTCTTTCAAAAGCATTTGCTCATTTGGTATCTCTATGATATATTTTGGTAATTCTTTCAATATTTTAACTTTCTCATCAATACTTTGTTATGGTGACCTGTCATCAGTGATTATGATTCCATGAAAGCTCAGATGATGCTTAGTATTTTTTAGCAATAAAGTATTTTTAAATTAAGATGTATACACTTTTTAGACATGTCATTGAACATTTATTGGACTATACCATTGTGTAAGCATGACTTTCATATGCACTGGTAAATTAAAAAAAAAGTCATTTGACTCATTTTTGCAATAATCACTTTATTGTGGTGATCTGGAACCAAACTTAAAATATCTTGGTGACATGTCTATAGGGTCTTGTAACCAGATATATGTTCTGTATATGTCTATTAGGTCCATTTGGTCTCTAGTGTTGTTCAAACTGCTGTTCCCTTATTGATTATCTTTCTGAATATAATATTCATTATTGAGAGTGGGTTATTAAAGTCTCCAACTATTGTTGTGCAATTTTTCCTTTAGCTCCCTTAGTTTATGTCTTATATACTTAAATGCTGTGATGTTGGGCACATAAATATTTAGTTGTTAAATCTTCTTGACCCCCTTTAGCATTATATAATGGCCTTTATTGTAACTTTTTACTATTTTTAAGGCATATTTTGTCTAATACAGCTATAGCTCCCTCTGCTTTTTGTGTGGTTACCATTGAAATGAGATTTTCCATTATTTTGATCTCAGTCTATGTTTGCTTTTAAGGCTAAAAGGAGTCTCTTGTAGGCAGTGTATTGTAGGATCTTGTTTTGTTTTCCATTTAGCCACTCTATACCTTTTGATTGAAAATTTTAATACATTTAGGTTTAAAGTAATTACTGAAAGTAAGGATTTATTATAACATTTACTGTTTTCTTTTGTGAATTCATTGTTCCTTTTTCTTATCCCTTTTTCTTATCCCACTTATCTTTTCTTGTGTTTTGATTTCTTGTGGTATCAGTATGCTTTGATTTCCTTATCATGTTCTTTTGTGTGATTACTACAGATTTTTCTGTGTGGTTACAAAGAGGCTTACATAAAATATCTTAAAACTATAACCCTCAAAAAAAAACTATAACCCTCTATTTTAAACTAATAATAACTTAATGGCAATGGAATTATTACACTTTTCACTTTTATTTCTCCTTTCCTCACATTTTTAGGTTAATGATGTTAGAATTTACATATTTTATATTATGTAACTAATAATATATTATTGTAGTAAAAACAACCATAACTACATTTTTTAAACTTTATTTAAATAGTTGTAACGAATTATATACCACCATTACCATAGTACAGAATCCAACTTTGACTACATATTTCCATTACCACTAACTTTTATATTGTCTTCTGATGTTTTTAGGACATAATTAGCTTCCTTTTTATTTCTGCTCAACTCTATAGCTTTTCTTGTAGGCAAGACTAGAAGTGATGAATTAACTCAACTTGTTTTGTTTTGTTGATAGAGCCATTTTTCCCTCCTTAATTCTGAAAGAAAGCTTTCCGATGTATAGAATTCTTGGTTGATTTTTTTCTTTGAATATTTTGAATATATCATCTCATTCTCCCCTGACTTGAAAATTTTCTGTTGAGAAATCTGTTGACAGTCTTATGAGGGTTCCCTCATAATGTACCTCTTTTCTTTGGTCTCTTGCTATTTTAAAATTCTTTTTGATATTTGACAAATTATGTCTTGATGTACTCCTATTCAGGCTACTCCTTTTGGAGTCCTTTGGGCTTCTTGAATCTGGATATCTATTTCCCTTCCCAGGTTTGAGAAGTTTTCAGTCAATATTGTTTTAAATATACTTTCTGTCTTTTGTCTTTCTCTTCACCTCCTGAAATTCCTATAATGCAAATATTGTTTCTTTTCATTGTGTTCATAAGCCTCTAGGCTTTCCTCACTTTGTTTTTTTTCTTTTTATTCTCTGATGACTGGATAATTTCAAATTTCCCTTCAGGTCACCAATTCTTTCTTCTGCATGATCTCTAAGGAATAAATTAGTTCATTTATTGTATTTCTTAGCTCTAGGTTTTTGTGTACATGTATGGATAATTCCTTAAATTTCTCATTTTGTTTATGCATTGTTTTCCTAATAAAGTTTGTGTTCTTGTAGTTCACAAATGTTTAAGAGGATTATTCTAAATCGAGAATTCACAGATCTCTATTTCTTTAGGATCAGCTATTAGAGTTTTTTTAAATTTCCTCTATGTTATAGTTATCTCATTTTTCATGACTCTTGATTCCTTATGTTGTTTGAGCATCTAAGTGGTCTCCTCTTCCAGACTTGCCAGATTCTCTTTGTCAGAGACAGTTCTCTAACAGTTTGCTCAGTTTTGGTTCTGAATATGTCTGATTTTAATATCCATGGTCAGATGATACCTACTACTATTGTCTCTTTTGGGACAAGTCAAATCGTCATGCTTGAGGTTGGGGGTAAGTATGCCAAGACACATGGATAGGACTGCTGGCTTGGTTCCATACCCAAATGAGTCTGTAGAATGGGTTCATCAGTTACCTTATTAGGTGGTCATGACTGGTTAATATAGTCAGTATTATGTGATGCTATGAATTAGTTTCCCTGCATGGGGAGGGCAGCAAGAGAAGACTTAGAGCCTGTATGGGTTGGTGTTTGGGGGCTCTACTCAGGCAAAAGTGTACATTTAATTCCCTAGTTGAGTGAGGCCACCAGTTTTGTTCTGCAGGTAGGGAAGACCCCAAGCAGTGTTCTCTGGTTAAGTGCCCCTGTAAGCAGGGGTGTTGCATGGGCTCCACAGCTTTCTATGTGCTCTGGTATAGTTCCCTGTTTGGAAGGGCTGAAGGCTGTATTTAGTAATAAGTGGGGTAAAAGTTCACTTTTCAACCTGGGTACAGTAGAAAAAGTGGCTTCAAGGCCACTAATGCTTTTTGTTGAAATTTTCTATAAAAATATTTTTGAAAAGGATTAAAGTTACCATATTTTTATTATAAATGATTCTTTAAATTTAAAACACAAAACCAAAATAGTTCAGTAACTCCCCAATAACCACCAATATATTCTCTTTATCTAAGAGCTTTCTACATATAAGAGAGATCATACAGTATTTATCTCTACTGGACTTCCATCATCTGAAAGCCCTTGAAATCTACACATGCTGTAAATGGCACAATTTCATTTCATTTTTTATGGCTAAATATTTATTGTATATATAACATCATTATCAATTCATCAGTGGGCATTAGGTTGTTTCCTTATATGGCTATTATAAATAATGATACAGTGAACATACATCATTTTTTCAAGTTAGTATTTTTATTTTCTTTGGACAGCTTCGACTTCAAAGTGGAATTGCTGGATTATATGGCAGTTCCGTTTTTCAGTTTGTTGAAGTACCTCCATACCATTTCTATAATGGATGTACTGAAATTATTTTCCCACCAACAGTGAATGAGGATTCTCTTTTTGTCACACCCTCATCACTTCTTGTCCTTTTAATAATAGCCATGCTAATAGGTCTGAGTAGATATCCCATTCTGGTTTGATTAGCATTTCCCTCAGTGATGGTGAACATCTCTTCATTTACCTTGTAACCATCTATGTGTCTTCTATGGAAAAAATGTCTATTCAGATCTTTTGCCCATTGTTTAATCTGATTTTTTCTTGAGATATGTGTTAACATATATTGTATATTAGCCATTTGTCCAGTATGTGACTTGTAAATATTTTCTCTACTCAATAGGCTCTCTTTTTATTTGGTTGACAAATTTCTTTGCTCTGTAGAAGCTTTTTAGTGTGATGCAGTCCCACTTATTTTTGCTTTGTTGTTTTCGTTTTGCTGTCAGATTCAAAAAATCATAGCCAAGACTCATATCAAGAAGATAATTGCCTAAATTTTCTTCATTGCCTAAGTCTTTAATATATTTTGAATTAATACTTGTGTTTGATAAAGATTCTAATTTCATTTCATTCTGTGGCATATAGCTATCTAATTTTCCCAACACCATTTATTGTAAAGACTGTCCTTTCCCTGTTGTATATGTTTGGCTCCTCTGTCATAAATTAATTGACCCTGTATTTGTGGGTTTATTTCTGGAGGCTCTTATGTTTCATTGATCTATGCATCTGTTTTTATGCATGTACCATTATATTAATTACAGTAGGTTTCTAATAGAGTTTGAAATAACAGAGTATTATGCCTCTGCCTTTGTTCTTCTTTCTCAATATTACTTGGTCTATTTGGGCCTTTTTTAACTGCATGTGTTACACTGGTTTCAGGTGTACAATATAGTGTTTCAACAGTTCCATATATCACTCAATGCAAGTGCACTCCTTAACCTATTTAACTCATTCCCCTATCCGCTCCCCCTCTGGTAACCATCAGTTCTCTTTATTTTGAGAGTAATTATAATTAAAAGTCTATATTTTAGTTTCTCTCTCTCTTTCCCATTAGTTCATTTGTTTCTTAAATTCCACATGTAAGTGAAATCATATGGTACTTTTCTTTCTCTGACTTATTTTACTTAGCATTATAATGCTATATATATATACCAATATATCGTCTGGCTCCATTCATGTCATTGAAAATAGTGGGATTCTATTTTTTATGGTTGAATAGTATTCCTGTGTGTCTATGTGTGTAGACATATGTATATATCTCCTTTATCCATTCATCAATCAGTGGACATTGGGCTGCTTCCCTATCTTGGCTATTGTAAATAGTGCTGCTATAAACATAGGGATGCATGTATCCCTTTGAATTAGTGTTCTTGTATTCTTGGGGCAAAGACACAGTAGTGTGATTGCTGGATTATAGGGTAGTTCTCTTTTTAACTTTATGAGGAACCTCCATATTGTTATCCACAGTGACTTCACTAGTTGTGGTTCTATACAAATTTTAAAACTCTTCTGTGTAAAATGCCATTGCCATTTTGATAGGGATTACAGTGAGTCTGAGGATGTGGGTAATATGGACATTTTAACAATATTAAGTTTTCCAATCCATGAATGTGGAGTATCTTTCCAATTATATGTATCTTCAATTTCTTTAATCAGTATCTTACAGATTTTAGTGTATAAGCCTTTAACTTCATTGGTTAAATTCATTCCTGCAACTTACTGAATTTGTTTATTATTCCTAACAGTTTTGTTGTTGTTGAGTCTTTAGGGTTTTCAATATATGGTATGTCATCTACAAATAGTGACACTTTCTCTTCTTCCTTTACACTTTGGATCCCCTTTTATTTCTTTTTCTTGCCTTACTACACTGGCTAGGACATCCAGTACTATGCTAAATAAAAATGGAAAGAGTTATCTTTTTCTTGTTCCTGATCTTAGAGAAAAAGCTTTTAACTTTTCATGACTGAGTATAATGTGAGCTGCAGGCTTGCTATTTCTGGCCTTTGTTGCATGCTCTTTCCTCTATACATACTTTGTTGAGAATTATTATTGTAAATAGATGTGAAGTTTTGTTAAATGCTTTTTCTGCATCTACTGAGATGATAGGGTTTTTATCATTCTTTTTGTTAACATGGTATATCACATGTTGATTGATTTATAAAGTTGAATCCTTGCATCCCTGGGATAAGTCCCACTTGAATAGGTATATGATTCTTTTTTAAAAAATATTTTATTTATTTATTCATGAGAGACACAAAGAGAGGCAGCAACATAGGCAGAGGGAGAAGCAGGTGGGACTCAATCCCAGGACTCTGGGATTACGACCTGAATCAAAGCAGATGCTCAATCACTGAGCCACCCAGGTGCCCTGGTATATGATCCTTTTAATATGCTGTTAAATGTGGCTTGGTAATACTTTGTTAAGGATTTTTGCATTTAAGTTTATCGTGAATGTGGCCTAAAATTTTCTTTTCTAGTGGCCTCCTAATCTGGCTTTTATATCAGAATACTGCTGGCCTCATATAATGAATTTAGAAGCATTCTCTTTTTATAGTTTTGGGAAGAGTTTGAGAAGGGCTAGTATCAATTCTTATTTCAATGTTTTGTAAAATTCACCAGTAAAACAGTCTATTTCCAGACTTTTG
Organism: Vulpes vulpes; assembly: GCF_048418805.1. Lineage (NCBI taxonomy): Eukaryota > Metazoa > Chordata > Mammalia > Carnivora > Canidae > Vulpes > Vulpes vulpes. The sequence continues at coordinate 151,607,425 of NC_132780.1, forward strand.
TTTGTTGGGAGGTTTCTAATTACTGGTTCAATCTACTTACTAGTAACCGGTCTGTTCAGATTTTCTAGTTCATTGCGATTAAGTCTTGGTAGGTTATATATCTTTAGGAATTTATTTCTTCCAAGTTGTCCAAGTTTTTGGTATGTAATGGTTCATAGTAGTCTTTAATCCTTTGTGTTTTTGTGATATTGGTGGCTAACATCTCTTTTATTTCTGATTTTCAGTCCAGCTAAAAGTCTGCCAATTTATTAATCTTTTCAAAGAAACAGCTCTTAATAGAAAAGATCTATGGAATTGTCTCTTTATTCCCTATTTATTGGAATATTTACCATTATGAACTTCCCTGTTGGAATTGCCTTTGCTGTGACCCACAAATATTTGTGGTCTTGACACAAGCACATGTACCCGAGAAGAGAGACCCTGGTTTTGCTTGCAAGTAACTCTGTCCACCTGCCTGCTTAGTTTTCAGGCATTCTCATTCTTCCTTTCAAATAGTACTTTGCTACTCTCCATAATAGGTGGTCTGTGATGGCCCACTTCAGATTCTCAAAATTTCCTGAATATGATTTCTGACTCTTCCCAAGTAGAGAGCATAATCAGGAGCTGGTGGAGTTATGACTCAGCTCTTCTGTGCAGGCATCGGTAGACTAGGCTCCAGGGCAAGAAAATTCTTCATTTTGGAGCTCAAATTAGGCAGAACTCCAGCCCACTGTGGTCTCTGGTTAGAGTATACCACCAACCTGGATCTGCAGATGAACAAAATTGCTAGATGGGACTAGTATTTGGACTATGTGGATACTATGTGGATAGAAATTCATTCTACTAAGATTCAAGTACTGTTTGTTGGAAGCCCTTTCTTTTCTTGGATATAATTAGACTCCCAATGGTTGAGCCCTGCATCATCCCTGTGAGCTCTGTGAGGTAAAATCAGAGTAGATGCACCCACAATGCTGGGAGAGAGGTGGTTGGATGTGACACCTGGGCACTTTCTTCCCACTGGAGGAGTGGGAGGCTAAGGGTAGACCTATTGCATGGTGCTGTATAGCGGAGGAAAAGGGAAATTACTTATCATGTATCTGTTCATCTTACCCTTCTAACGTAATCTGTCGTGGTTTCTCAGGGGCAAGGTGGTACTTCAGCCTTTTTCCTGTGTTCTACAATTCCCTCAGGAGTGTCTTGTCCATGAAGAGTAGTTATGTTATTCCTGATTTCGCTTTTTCTCACAAGTAGAATTATGTTACCACCTCAGTGATGTTAACCCTGTAAACCAACTCTTTTTCAGGTTATTCTCACATAGAACTATACTGATAGAGATTTTCACCTCAGTTTCTTTTCATGATAAATATAATATTAATACATTGGGGGAGAAACCTTCTAGAAATGTATTCTTTACCAATTTTTCTTACAAAGTTTTTTTTTTTTTTTAATTGGAAGACAATGGGTCTGAAATGTCTTCAGGTCTTAAGTGTCTTTGACCTTAAACTAGACTGAAAAGAATCTCAAAATCATACAGTCCATTCTCCCATATTAATGCTCACGACACTGAGTTTATTGATGTGGGGGTCATCCTCTGCAGACTTGAGCTTTATAAAGCTCTTTACCAGCCTTTCTACATTCTCTGTGGGAGCCTCTACTGTCTGCTGAGAACAATTTGCCACCCCTGTTGTTCTATTACAAACTTGAAACAGCATACTTTTCCTTACATTACAGTTGGGTGCTGCACATGTGTTGAAATATGGAGCTTTATAAATTTCCTGAACCCATTTTCAGTGAATATAAAATTACAAATCTCCTGCCTCTCTCATCCTAACCTTTTCATTTATGTAACCACAAGTGATCCTCATATAATCTTACACTTTATATCCACGTTGGTCCCCACCCCCCAGTTTTGTATTAGTAGAGGATGTCAGTATAATGTAGAAAACTCACTTGAAGATACTTAAGGATTTCTTTTTAATTGAAAAAAAATTACCATGTAAAAGCCTGAAGGTTATAACAATATACAGAGATAATTATAAAAGTACATGTGTCGATCCACTTTAGCTGACCACAGTTCAACAGGGTTCATTTTAATCTCCAATTCCAATTAATCTGATTTAGGATTTCTGTACTTACTAAAAACCACTGATTCCATTTTAATCCTGGATTAGTAAGGGGTCCCAAAATGATATATAATTCTTACAGGGGTAAAAACAAGTAAGTGGGATACAAAATGCAAGCCAGATTTTAGGGCACTCCTTTTCAAGAGGTTACCTGTAACTTAGTTCCAGCCAATTAAAGTCACTTTGATAAACAAGTTAGCACTGCATTAAAATCTATAGCAAGTTTTTCATGTGCCTTTTCAAAATTTAAGAAGGTAAGTAGTCAATATATTTATCTGTTCATCTAACTTTATGTATATCACTGTTCCCTTCAATCTTGCCCATTTACCATAGATATTTCCTTACAAATGTCTTTTCAGTTTACTTTTCAGCCCAAATGGCCAAGAGGGGCTACTTACTCTTCATCTGCCTCTCCCCTAATGTTGCCTCCACTTTTTTTTTTCTTTAAATTCTCCATAATTTAGTAACATCTTCCTACCCATACCACCAATGAACCCACTCACCTGGAATTTCAGATAGGAACTCACCATTTTTATCTTAACCCTGCAGTAAATACCATGATTTTTAATAAGCAAACAACATTATCACATTGGCAAACATATTAACATTTCTAAATCACAATTATTCTGAATTAACATAGTCTCACAAACTCTAGAGATTTTTAATGCTTGAAAAGTCTTGTGCCTTTATATTTAAGCAAGTGAGTCAAAAATAAACTAAGATCAAATTCAGAAAACTATATATATTTTTTTGGTAGACACACTATGGATAACTGTTGGCCTTCTTACAGCTGATCTGAATACTAAAACATTTCACTTAGAGGTCTGTTATCCATAAAGTCTTGTGTATTTTCAAGGGGAAGTGTTCCAAAATGTCTATGTAGGAAAATAAATAGGATTTTCTTTCCTTACAGAATAGAAACAGTATTCTTTTAATTTAGACCTTCATTGGAAACAGTGGGTTTTGGTTATTGAAGCAAATGTTTCCTTTAAGAATGTTTACTGAACTGAAAACATTTTACTAAGAAATATGAGCTTTATTTAGTTATCTAGAGTTATGAGATCAAAGTAAAAGGAATCTAATTCTCAAAGCATCCTTTTCAAACCTCAACTTTTTACCTCAGGAAATTAATGTTGTAAACATTTTCCATATCCTGTAAAGAAACTTTTTCCCCAAGAAATTAATGATGAAATGAGCTTTAGGGAAACTCAATTTCTGAATGAAGGGAAAAAAGGATTGATAAAATATAAGGAAGAAGCAATATAAAATCAGGAGGAAAAACAGAAGCATATATTAAAATCTCATCCAGAGTTAGAAATCTATATTTGTAAGCCATCTACAGATTAAAAACAAATTTCAGGGGCACCTCGGTGGCTCAGCAGTTGAACGTCTGCCTTTGGCTCAGGGTGTGATCCTGGAGTCAAGGGATCAAATCCCACATCAGGCTCCTTGCATGGAGCCTGCTTCTCTCTGTCTCTCATGGATAAATAAGTAAAATCTTAGAAAAAAAATCATTAAGATTCGATTTAATGCAAAACTATACAGCCATTAAAAAAACAAATTTCATTTTTATATAAATAATAAATATAAAATATACCAATTTATTGAATGGAGAGACAGGATTGACTTAAGAATACTAATGTATACATTTAATGGATATTTAGAGGGTCGGTTTAGTTAAAATTAAATGAGACAAGTATTTAAAAATAAGGGTTTGACAGACTAATACAGAGGTCATGCCCTATTAATTAAATCTCTAATACGAAGTAACATTAATTAAAAGTGGGATACTTGCGTGAAATAAATAGACCAATGTGACAGAAACAAGAAATTCTACTACCTTTCAAGTAGGTGGCTTTGGGCAACTGATCTAATCTTGGTAAGCCTCATGTGAGGAAAAAACCCAAAAAGGTATAAAAATATAGCATGTGTCATAGCCTAACATATTCTATTGGAGAAGAAAGAAGAAATTACATATAAAAATTATTATCTTGTACCATAAATAAAAATATAGTACAGTTGGATTAAAGATTAGAATATAAGAAATGAAGCCAAAGACAAGACAGGTTAGCAAGTTTTATAATTTAAAGGTTCTAAACACAGTTCCAAAGGCAGAAGCCATTGAGAAGAAAATGTTATAAATATGTGGTCATCTTACTTTATCTAGCATTTAACATAGTTGATTACTTCTTCCTCCTTGATACACTTTTACGAGACTCTAGAATTCAAGACTGCTTTCATTTTCTCCTACCCTATGAGACTATTTCTCAGTTCATTCATTATCCCCTTTGATCTCCTACTGATGAAGTACTTTGGTGTTCCTGTTTTTGTCTTCATTTCTCCACTACCTAATGCATCCCCTTGATTTAAATATTAACTATAGCTAATTACTTCCAAATTTATTTCTCACCCCAAACTAATTCTTACTCATTATTTCTTATAAGTAGGTGTAAGCATGGTATAGGTATCAGGAGGTACAAGTTTTTTAGCTTAATATACTATCAAAAACATTGTGTGTGTGTGTATATATATATATATATATATATATATATATATATATACTGTATGATTGAGAATGACCTATTTTAATAATTAATGGTAATTTCCCCTACATGGTGAGACTGTAAGTGCAGAATTTTTTCTTTGTACTTAGCTATAGTTTCCAAATATTTAAAAATCAATTTTTTAGGTGTTAAAACCCCATCTATAGGAAGAATGACATCATCCAGATGGCAATATCAGCTGTTCCTGACTTTGCTCTCCCTCACAAGAATAGCTATTCATGGACAAGACACCCCCTAATCCAATCCTAGAACAGAGGAATGAAGCTGAAGCACCCTCATGCATCAAAGAGACCAAGCTTCATTAGAAAGGCAAGAAAAGCAGCTTCCTGCTGACTGCATTGCCCCTCTCCTAGGTAGAGGCAGCACCATGCTGAGAGTTCTCCCCTGAGGAAGAAGGTCCCTCCTGGGGTGGGGGTAGGGGGAAGCCTAGTGGTGATATCTGCCTGGGTGACATCCTCCTGGGGTCTTGTCACTATATCGACTGAGGGGTTGCTGCCTATGATGGAGAAAGCGGTAGTAGCTTGTAATAGTCTATACTCCAATCTTGGCAGAGTAAGCTCATTTAGACTGTATCCCAACTAGCTAACTGCAGAACCAAGTTAATGGTGCATTCTGACCAGGGAAATCAATGGACTCATGTCTGCCTGATTCTTTTTTTTTTTTAAATACGATTTTATTTATTTATTTATTTATTCTTGAGAGACATAGGGAGAGAGGCAGGCTCCATGCAGAGAGCTTGATGGTAGGACTTGATCCCAGGACTCCGGGATCCTGCCCTGAGCAGAAGGCAGACGATCAACCGCTGAGCCACCCAACCCAGGCCAAGGAGCTAAGTAATGGCCAAACCTGCTACAGCCCAACTGGGCCCCAACTGACCAGAAGGGAGGATAAGGACACCTAGAAGCTGCACAAACTAGTAATATTCTTGTCTTGTTGCCTCACCATGGCAGGGAAAAAAGGTGACTATGGTCAAATTACCGGATGGTTGTGACTGGATACTAGAGAACCCACCACACCAGTCCATCCTTTAGACTCATTGGGGCAGGGAACCAAGCCAAATGTCCAATCCAACTTCATTTACCCAATGATACAACTCCAACCACTGATTGCAAGCTTGAACAATTGACTTGCTAAAAATAAACACTAACAGGAGGCCTCCATGGCTAAGGACATTACCAGCAGACACTTCAAAAACCCAGAGTAGGCTGAACTATTTATGACAAAGCAAACCTGCAAAGTTTGCATTTTAATAAGAAGCCTGCTTTTCCAAAGATACCAACATAAGGGATCAGGGACCACAAAAAAAATCAGGTAAAGATGACCATCAAAAGAAACTAATAAAGCACAATAACTAATGAAATTTATATCTATAAATTGTCAAATAATTCAGAATAATACTTTTAAGTTTAGTGAACTATACAAACATGTGTACAAATAATAAAAATTAGGAAAACGAGTAATAGAAACGATAAGGTCTCAGAACTAAGAATTCCATAACTCCTAGTAGCTTCAAAAGCAGACTTGACCACATTTAAGATTTTATTTAACAGAGAAAATGAGGATAAGCAGAGGGAGAGAAAGAAACCGTCTCCCTGCTGAGCAAAAAGCCCAATGCAGGACTTAATCCCAGGACCTTGGCAGGTCAAAGGCAGATACTTAATTGACAGCCACCTAGGTACCCCAGTGATTATTTTAAATAAAAATGGATGAAATCCTCCAAATGAAAGACATAAAATAGCTGAATGGATTAAAATAAAAATAAGATACATCATATGATACCTCCATTATTAGCCTTTTTTTTTTTTAAGATTTTATTTATTTATTCACCAGAGAGAGAGAGAAAGACACACAGGCAGAGGGAGAATCAGGCTCCATACAGGGAGCCCGACGTGGGACTCGATCCCGGGTCTTCAGGATCAGGCCCTGGGCCGAAGGCAGGCGCTAAACCACTGAGCCACCCAGGGATCCCTCCATTAGCATTTAAAGACACATAAACTGAGAGTGAAGAGATGGAAAAAGATATTTCAAGCAAAGCAAATGGTAAGTAAAAAATTAAAAAAAAAATCAGGTATTTAGACAAAGGTCATTATATAATGATAGAAATAATTCTCACAAGTAGATACATAAAGTAAAAACTGGGGTGCCTGGGTGTCTCAGTAGATTAAGTGTCCAACTCTTGGTTTTGGCTCAAGTCATGACCTCAAGGTTGTGAGATGGAGCCCTGTGTTGGGCTCCATGCTCAGTGGGGAGTCTGCTTGGGATTCTTTCCCTCTGCCCTTTCCTCCACTTACGCTTGCTCTCTAAAATAAATAAATCTTTAAAGAAGCAAAAACTAATAGAAGGAGAAAAACAGCAATGAAATAACAGTTAGGGACTTTAATACCCCTGCTTCAACAATGGGTAAATATTCCAGAGGAGAATCAAGAAAACCAAGGATCTGAGCAACACTATAGACTATATGAACCTAAGAATATATAGAGAGCCTTATCCAACAACAACAGAGCACATATTCTTCTCAAGTGCATGTGGAACATTTTCTAGGGTAGAATTTCTCAGCAAATTTAAGAAGACTGAAATCATACTATTTATCTTCTCTGACTACAACAGTATGAAATTAGAACTCACTACAGGAGAATTCATAAATGAATATAAGCTAACACATTCCCAATCATTGGAACAAAATGTAAACAAAAATGGAAACACAACATACCAAAACTGTGGATGCAACAAAACCATTTCTAAGAAGCAAGTTCATAGCAATGGATGCTTATCTTAAAAAGAAAAAATTCAGGGAGCTTTATCTAGACTAAGGAGAAAAAAATGAAAAAACCTTACGACTGATATCAAAGAAACAGAATAAGAGGCTACTATGATCAACTATATGCTAACAAACTGGAAAAAGTAGAAGCAATGGAAGAATTAACTGAATTAACAAGAAATTAAAAAATCTCCCAACAGAAAAAAGCCCAGGAGATGAATAGTGAAATTTACCAAATACTTTAAAATTTAATACTAGTCCTTCTCAAACATCAGGGAACAGTCCCATTCATTTTACAAGGCCAATATTACCCTGATACCAAAGCCAGAAAAAGACACCACTAGAAAACTACACACAAGTATTCTTGATGAATATAGATGAATATATAGAGAATATATTCTATTCTATATATAGAATATATATGTAATACCAAAATTGAATTGAGCAGCCCATTAACAGGATCATTTGCCACAATCAAGTGTGTATTACCCCTGGGATGCAAAGATGGTTCAACATCTACATTAATTACATCACTTTAATGAAAGAATCTCATTATCATCTCAATTGGTGCAGGAAAAGTGTCTGATGAGCATTCATTTATAATAATAAAATACATATAGAAGGAATGGGTCACCACACAAGAAAGTCCATGTGTGATAAGCCCCCAGTTAATATTGTACTCAGGAGAGAAAGGTTGAAAGCTTTTCCTTAAAATCAGGACTAAGGCAAGACTGCCCACTCTCCCCACTCCTATTTAATATAGTACTGGAAGTCCTTGCAAGAGCAATCAGGCAATAAAAAGGAATAAAGCAATTAGAATTAAAAAGGAAGAAGTAAAATGGTCTCTATTTACAGATGACATGGATTTCCATACTGAAAATCCTAAAGACTCAACCACAAAACTGTTTTTTTTTTTTTTCACAAAACTGTTAAGATCTAATCGATGAATTATCTGAAAAATAAAGCAAGAAGATAAAAGATCTCTACCCTGAAGACATTGATGAAAGAAACTGGAAGAATATTGTTAAAATGTCAATAGTACTAAGAGCCATTTATAGAGCTGATGCAATCTCTATTAAGATTCATAGGTAGAGGGATCCCTGGGTGGCGCAGCGGTTTGGCGCCTGCCTTTGGCCCAGGGCGCGATCCTGGAGACCTGGGATCGAATCCCACGTCGGGCTCCCGGTGCATGGAGCCTGCTTCTCCCTCTGCCTTTATCTCTGCCTTGTCTCTGCCTCTCTCTCTCTGTATGACTATCATAAATAAATAATAATAAAAAAAAGATTCATAGGTAGAGAAAAAACAATCCTTAAATTTATATGGAACCACAAAAGATTCAGATTGCCAAAGCAATCCTGAGAAAGGAGAACAAAGTAGGAGGCATCAAACTTCTAATTTCAAACTATTTTACAAAGCTATGGTAACCAAACAGTATCGAACTAATATTTAAAAGGATCAATGCAACAGAATCAAAAGCCCGGAAATAACCTCAAGCAATACATTTAAAATTTGGCAGGTTATTCAACAATACTTAATAGAGAGAAGATAGTCTTCAATAAATGATGGGGAGAAAACTGGATATTTACATGTAAAAGAATGTAAGTAGACTCCTATTTTATACTACTCACAAAAGTTGTGAAATGAGTTACTGTCCAACCTGTAAGATCATGAAACTTCCAGAAGGAAACAGTAAAAACTCATTGACATAAGTCTGGTGATGATTATTTGGCTATGACACCAGAAGTATAAATAACAAGAAGTAAGGGGACTATGTGAAACTAAAAACCTTCTGTGTAGCGAAAAGAAACCATCATTAACATGAAAAATCTACAGAATGAGAAAAAGTTTGCAAAACATGTGTGATAAGAGATCAATAACCAAAAAATAAAAATCCAATAAAAAATGGGCAACAGAGGGCACTGGGGTGTTTCAGTCAGTTAGGCTTCTGACTCTTGATCTCAGTTCAGGTCTTGATTTTGAGGTTGTGAGTTCAAGCCTTGTGTTAGGCTCCATGCTGGGCATGGAAAAATGTCTGAGTGGAAAATTTTCTAAAGACATGATGCAAATAGCCCAGAAGCACATGAAAAGATTTTAACATCATTCATCAGTAGGGAAATTCAAATTAAAACCACAGTGGTATATTACCTCATGCCTATTAGAATGGTTACCATTGAAAGGGCATGAATATTAAAAATGCTGGTGAAAATGTGAAAAAAAGGTGAGACCTTGTGTACTGTTGGTGGGATTACAAACTGGTGCAGCCACAAAGGATAACAGTATGGAGGCTCATAAAACAAACAAAAACTATGAATAGAACTGCCATATGATCCAACAATTCCACTTCTGGGAATATATCAAAAGGACATGGAAACATTAACTCAAAAATAGATCTGTACCTCATGTTCAATGAAGCATTTATAATAGTCAAGACATACAACCTCAGTGCACACTCATGGATGAATGGATAAAGAGTTTTGGTATCTACACACAATGGAATACTACTCAGCAATAAAAAAAAACCATGCCACTTGCAATAACATAGATGGACCTTGAAGAAATTATGCCAAGTGAATTAAGTTAGACAAAGGCAAATAATGAACTATATCATTTAAATCTAGAATCTAAATTTAAAGCACGCACATAAAAATACCCTAGAGAGATCAAATATTTGGTTACCAGAAGTGGAAGGTGGACAGAGGGAACTGGAGCAAGGTGGGCAAAGACACCAACTGCCAGAAGATAAGTACTAGTGATGCAATATATGACATAGTAATTATAATGCCACTGTTGTATAACATATATGAAAATTGATAAGAGTAAATCCTTAGTTCTCCTTAAAAAGAAAAAAAATTCCATTTCCATTTCTTATTGTGTATATGAGATGTTAACTAAACTTATAGCTATTAACTGAACTTATATCAGTTCACAAAATATGCAGCCAAACCTTTATGCTTTACATCTGAAACTCATAGTGATGTATTTAAATCATATCTCAATAAAGCTAGAAAAAACTAATATGCCCCTTTAAAACTGCTTTAAACAGTAAGATAATAAATGTAGAATTTAGTTTTGACTGCACTGTTAAATTATTTGGCAGACAGGCCTTTCAGAAATCTATTTGCCTTATGGATTGAGGCAGCCCAGAGGAATTATTTTGCTATGGTCATGTCAAACATAGATTCATGAAATGTGGATTGCTATCATTAACAAATTGCAGCATTTCTTCATATAAAGTTCACCATATCTTGAAAAGATAAAATATCCTAATCACCTGTTTTCTAAACCCACAGTCTTGGGAGTCATTAAATGATTCCCTAAACCACCCTCATCTATACATACTCAAATATAAATAAATAAATGAGCACTTCCTAGTCCCCCGGAGTCTGCTTTGAAATAACATTTTTCATATGTGTCCTTCATTATGTTTTTCCTGTAATCATTTATCACCAGAAAGGGACTATTGTAATATGCTTTACCCTAGTGTCTGTGTCTCTGGTCTTTGTAATTTTGCCTTTTTTTTTTTTTTAAGATTTTATTTATTCATGAGAGACTCAGAGAGAGAGAGAGAGAGGCAGAGACACAAGCAGAGGGAGAATCAGACACCCTGCAAGGAGCCCGATGTGGGACTCGATCCTGGGATCATGCCCTGAGCCAAAGGCAGATGCTCAACTGCTGAACCACCCAGGTGTTCCTAATTTTGCCTTTTTATCTCTGCATCACCCAAAATCAAAACCGCTCATCTTCCACATCAAATTTTGAGTGAACTTCCTGTAACAAGGCATTAATCAATTTGTCCTGATTTGCAAACATCAAATAGTTGTCCATTGCCAGTAAAAGAATAACAAAATAAATAGCTTTTTCATGTTTGGTGCATACATTGTCACCCTTTGGTTCCTGTGACACTTACCTGAAATTCCCTCTGCTCATACAGGAAACTCTCCAAGGTCAAACAGTAACCAAACTTACTCTTGCATACATTCTTCTCACTACTTAGAGCACTTTGCTGTTCAAATTACATATCTCTATATATCTATAGATATATATGCTGCCAATCACTCTCAGAGCAAAACCGCTACCAAGTATGAAGGGTTGGTTCCCTTGTTCCATCCAGACAGGGAATTAATTCATAGCATCGCCCATTGCTGGGTGTAGCTCCTGACTTTGCCCTACCTGTTCTCTCCAGGCAGTAGAACTGTCATAGCGCTACCCACTATAGAGCATGGATCCTCACCCCATCTGAGCAGAAAGCTGATAAGAATACTTGAATATTGTGTAACAGACCAATGCTTGAGTTGACAGCAGACAGAGCTCATCACCAACAATGTAAAGCCAGTGGCCCTACTGGGTCAGGGAACATGGAACATGGGTCCTCTAAGACCACAAAGAGCCCTGTCGGGGCAGAGAAGCTAATCCATATCCCCAGCTACTGATAAATATGGTAGTCAATCACAACTATTTAGTAAGCCTGAGCAGAGAATCCTGGCAACCATAGCTAGAGCCCATTCTACAAACTCATTTGTATGTGGAACCAAGCCAGAAGTAGTTTCCAGCTGTTCCCAAACTGTGGCATCCCCACAATCCTTACCTCAAATAGTTGCTTTTTTCAAAATAGATCCTAATGGTAGGTCCCACCTGCCCAAGGATATTACCAGTGGACATGTACAGAAACTCAAACTGAACTGACTGGTGAAGGACTATCTCCTACAAAGCAAATCTGCAAAGTTTGAAAGAGAAGCCTGCTTACTCAAATGTGCAGATAATAACATACAGACTCAAGGATTAAGAAAAATCAAATAAATAGGACACTGGAAAGGAAATTAATAAAGCTTCAATAACTGTAAAGAAATGGAAATCTATGAACCATCTGATAATTCAGAATAGTCCTCCTGAAGGAGTTTAGTGAATTATAAGAACAGAAGACAACAAAACAAAATTAGGAAAATGATGCATGAACAAAATGAGAAGTTAAATGGAAACTACGAAACCAAACAAGCTAAAAAATAAGTGAATTCCAAAGAACATTACAAAATCAGACTCAACCATGCAGATGAAATAATCTACAACTTGTATGATAAGATGTTTGAAATTATCCAGAGAAACAAAATCAAAGTGTGAAGAAAGCCAAAAAACTTATGAGATACAATGAAAAAAAAAAAAAAAAAACCATATTCTCATGGGAATTCCAGAAGGAGGTGAGAAAGACAAAAGGACAAAAATATCTTTAAAATAATATTGGTTGGGGATCCCTGGGTGGCGCAGCGGTTTGGCGCCTGCCTTTGGCTCAGGGCGGGATCCTGGAGACCCTGGATCAAGTCCCATGTCAGGCTCCCAGTGCATGGAGCCTGCTTCTCCCCCTGCCTGTGTCTCTGCCTCTCTCTCTCTCTCTCTCTCTCTCTCTCTCTGTGTATGTGACTATCAAAAATAAATTTTAAAAAAACTTTATAAAAAAATAATATTGGTTGAGGGGCACCTAGGTGGCTCTGCACTTTACACGTCTGCCTTCAGCCCAGGTCCCTGAGGTCATGATCTCAGGGTCCTAGGGTAGAGCCTTGCATTAAGCTCCCTGCTCAGCAGGACGTCTTCTCTTCCCTCTCCCTGCTGCAATCCTGCTTGTGTACTCTCTGTGTCAAATAAATAAAATAAAAAACCAATATGGGTTGAAAACTTCCCAAACATGGGAAGAAAAGTAGACATCCACATCAAAGAAGCTCATGAGACCCAAATACTTTGAGTTCAAATAATGTTACACGTAGATATAAGTTACTAAAAGTCAAAGAGGAGGAGAGTGGAAGATGGCAGAAGAGTAGGGTCCCCAAGTCACCTGTCCCCACCAAATTACCTAGATAACCTTCAAATCATCCTGAAAATCTACGAATTCGGCCTGAGACTTAAAGAGAGACCAGCTGGAATGGAACAGTGAGAAGAGTTCGCGCTTCTATCAAGGTAGGAAGACAGGGAAAAAGAAATAAAGAAACAAAAGGCCTCCAAGGGAGAGGGGCCCCGTGAGGAGCCGGGCTGAGGCCGGGGCGAGCGTCCCCAGGACAGGAGAGCCCCGTACTGGAGAAGCAGGAGCTGCACCAACCTTCCCGGGCGGAAAGGGGCTCGCAGGGAGTTAGAGCAGGACCCCAGGAGGGCAGGGATGCCCTCAGGCTCTCTGGGACACTAACAGGCACCTGCACCCGGGGAGAGTGCGCCGAGCTCCCTAAGGGCTGCAGCGTGCACGGCGGGACCCGGAGCAGCTCGGAGGGGCTCGGGCGGGGGCTCCGCGGAGGGGGCTGCGGGGCGGGAGCGTGAATCCAACAGCGCAGGCCCCGGAGCACAGGGCGCCGGGACACAGCCCAGGATCTGGCCTCCCCCCGGGGCAGGCAGAGGCCGGGAGGGCCCAGGACAGCAAGGACACTCCTGCCCCGAGCTGAGCAGATCAGCGGCCCCTCCCTGGAGCCTCCAGGCCCTGCAGACGGAGAGCCCCAGAGTTACTGTGGGAGCTGACTCCAGGGCTCGAGAGCTGGCCGCCACCGCTGTGGTGGTTCCTCCTGGGGCCCCACAGGGTAAATAACCCCCACTGAGCCCTGCACCAGGCAGGGGCAGAGCAGCTCCCCCAAGTGCTGACACCTGAAAATCAGCACAACAGGCCCCTCCCCCAGAAGACCAACTAGACGGACAAGTTCCAGGGGAACTCAAGGGACTTAAAGTATACAGAAACAGAAGATACTCCCCCATTTTTTTTTTTTTTTTTTGCTTTTTGATTTGTTTGTTTCCCCCACCCTTCTTTTTCCTTTCTTTCTTTTTCTTCTTTTTTTTTCTTTTTTTCTTCCTTTTTTCTTTCCTTCTTTCTCTCCTCTCTTTTTCTCCTTTTCCCAATTCAACTTGATTTGGCCACTCTGCACTGAGCAAAATGACTAGAAGGAAAACCTCACCTCAAAAGAAAGAATCAGAAACAGTCCTCTCTCCCACAGAGTTACAAAAATCTGGATTACAATTCAATGTCAGAAAGCCAATTCAGAAGCACTATTATACAGATACTGGTGGCTCCAGAAAAAAGCATAAAGGACTCAAGAGACTTCATGACTGCAGAATTTAGATCTAATCAGGCAGAAATAAAAAATCAATTGAATGAGATGCAATCCAAGCTAGATGTCCTAACGAGGAAGGTTAATGAGGTGGAAGACCCCCACGCCCAGCAGAAGAAGAGAGTTAATTAAAATTAGAGCAGAACTCAACGAAATCAAGACCAGAACTGTGGAACAGATCAACAAAACCAGGAGTTGGTTCTTTGAAAGAATTAATAAGATAGATAAACCATTAGCCAGCCTTATTAAAAAGAGAGAAGACTCAAATTAATAAAATCATGAATGAGAAAGGAGAGATCACTACCAACACCAAGGAAATACAAACGATTTTAAAAACATATTATGAAAAGCTATATGCCAATAAATTAGGCAATCTAGAAGAAATGGACGTATTTCTGGAAAGCCACAAACTACCAAAACTGGAACAGGAAGAAATAGAAAACCTGAACAGGCCAATAACCAGGGAGGAAATTGAAGCAGTCATCAAAAACCTCCCAAGACACAAAAGTCCAGGGCCAGATGGCTTCCCAGGGGAATTCTATCAAACCTTTAAAGAAGAAACCATACCTATTCTACTAAAGCTGTTTGGAAAGATAGAAAGAGATGGAGTACTTCCAAATTCGTTCTATGAGGCCAGCATCATCTTAATTCCGAAACCAGACAAAGACCCCACCAAAAAGGAGAATTACAGACCAATATCCCTGATGAACATGGATGCAAAAATTCTCAACAAGATACTAGCCAATAGGATGCAACAACACATTAAGAAAATTATTCACCATGACCAAGTAGGATTTATCCCCAGGACACAAGGCTGGTTCAACACTCGTAAAACAATCAATGTGATTCATCATATCAGCAAGAGAAAAACCAAGAACCATATGATCCTCTCATTAGATGCAGAGAAAGCATTTGACAAAATACAGCATCCATTCCTGATCAAAACTCTTCAGAGTGTAGGGATAGAGGGAACATTCCTCAACATCTTAAAAGCCATCTATGAAAAGCCCACAGCAAATATAATTCTCAATGGGGAAGCACTGGGAGCCTTTCCCCTAAGATCAGGAACAAGACAGGGATGTCCACTCTCACCACTGCTCTTCAACATAGTACTGGAAGTCCTCACCTCAGCAATCAGACAACAAAAAGACATTAAAGGCATTCAAATTGGCAAAGAAGAAGTCAAACTCTCCCTCTTCGCCGATGACATGATACTCTACATAGAAAACCCAAAAGCCTCCACCCCAAGATTGCTAGAACTCATACAGCAATTTGGCAGCATGGCAGGATACGAAAATCAATGCCCAGAAGTCAGTGCATTTCTATACACTAACAATGAGACTGAAGAAAGAGATATTAAGGAGTCAATCCCATTTACAATTGCACCCAAAAGCATAAGATACCTAAAAATAAACCTAACCAAAGAGGTAAAGGATCTATACCCTAAAAACTATAGAACACTTCTGAAAGAAATTGAGGAAGACACAAAGAGATGGAAAAATATTCCACGCTCATGGATTGGCAGAATTAATATTGTGTCAATGTTACCCAGGGCAATTTACACGTTTAATGCAATCCCTATCAAAATACCATGGACTTTCTTCAGAGAGTTGGAACAAATTATTTTAAGATTTGTGTGGAATCAGAAAAGACCCCAAAGAGCCAGGGGAATTTTAAAAAAGAAAACCATATCTGGGGGCATCACAATGCCAGATTTCAGGTTGTACTACAAAGCTGTGGTCATCAAGACAGTGTGGTACTGGCACAAAAACAGACACATAGATCAATGGAACAGAATAGAGAACCCAGAAGTGGACCCTCAACTTTATGCTCAACTAATATTCGATAAAGGAGGAAAGACTATCCATTGGAAGAAAGAGAGTCTCTTCAATAAATGGTGCTGGGAAAATTGGACATCCACATTCAGAAGAAGGAAACTAGACCACTCTCTTTCACCATACACAAAGATAAACTCAAAATGGATGAGAGATCTAAATGTGAGACAAGATTCCATCAAAATCCTAGAGGAGAACACAGGCAACACCCTTTTTGAACTCGGCCACAGTAACTTCTTGCAAGATACATCCATGAAGGCAAAAGAAACAAAAGCAAAAATGAACTATTGGGACTTCATCAAGATAAGAAGCTTTTGCACAGCAAAGGATACAGTCAACAAAACTAAAAGACAACCTACTGAATGGGAGAAGATATTTGCAAATGACCTATCAGATAAAGGGCTAGTTTCCAAGATCTATAAAGAACTTATTAAACTCAACACCAAAGAAACAAACAATCCAGTCATGAAATGGGCAAAAGACATGAAAAGAAATCTCACAGAGGAGGACATAGACATGGCCAACATGCACATGAGAAAATGCTCTGCATCACTTGCCATCAGGGAAATACAAATCAAAACCACAAGGAGATACCACCTCACACCAGTGAGAATGGGGAAAATTAACAAGGCAGGAAACCACAAATGTTGGAGAGGATGCGGAGAAAAGGGAACCCTCTTACACTGTTGGTGGGAATGTGAACTGGTGCAGCCACTCTGGAAAACTGTGTGGAGGTTCCTCAAAGAGTTAAAATTAGACCTGCCCTACAACCCAGCAATTGCACTGTTGGGGATTTACCCCAAAGATACAGATGCAATGAAACGCCGGGACACCTGCAGCCCGGTGTTTATAGCAGCAATGTCCACAATAGCCAAACTGTGGAAGGAGCCTCGGTGTCCATCGAAAGATGAATGGATAAAGAAGATGTGGTTTATGTATACAATGGAATATTACTCGGCCATTAGAAATGACAAATACCCACCATTTACTTCAATGTGGATGGAACTGGAGGGTATTATGCTGAGTGAAATAAGTCAATCGGAGAAGGACAAACATATGTTCTCATTCATTTGGGGGATATAAATAATAGTGAAAGGGAATAGAAGGGAAGGTATAAGAAGTTGGTAGGAAATATCAGAAAGGGATACAGAACGTAAAGATTCCTAACTCTGGATAACGAACTACGGGTGTAGGAAGGGGAGGAGTGTGGGGGGGTGGGGGTGAATGGGTGCCGGGCACTGACGGGGGCACTTGACGGGATGAGCACTGGGTGTTTTTCTGTATGTTGGCAAATTGAACACTAATAAAAAATAAATTTATTATTAATAAAATAAATAAAAGTCAAAGAGAGGGGATGCCTGGGTGGCTCAGCAGTTTAGTGTCTGCCTTTGGCCCAGGGTGCGATCCTGGAGTCCTGGGATTGAGTCCCACGGGGCTCCCGGCATGGAGCCTGCTTCTCCCTTCTCTTGTGTCTCTGCCTCTCTCTCTCTATGTCTATCATGAATGAATGAATGAATAAATAAATAAATATAAAATAAATAAATAAATAAATAAATAAATAAATAAATAAATAAATCTTTTTAAAAAAATCTCTTAAAAAAGTCAAACTAGGGGAATCCCAGTCTAAGATGGTAAGATATGACAATGAACTCACCTCCTCCATGGACACAGCAAATCTAAATGTATAATGTAATGCCTCCTGAAGAAGGGAGTGCTGACTGAATAACTTCTACACAGCAAAAGATAAAGACCACATAGAGCAAGAAAGATGGACGCATGCTAGTGAATAGAACGCTATTCCACAAAACTGCAAACTATGATGGGGAGGGATGGTTGAGAGAAATTGAGCAGATTTCTCTGCTCTAGGACACAGAAAAAAAATCAGTTGAAAAAAGCTACTATAATATAAAGGAATCAGCCAAGTAGAGCCTACTGGCAGCCAGTAGAACCCTGCTAAATAGCAGAGGAACTACTAGACCTCTCTCTGGGTCTGATGGGTTGGTGAGATCCATGGTTCATGTTCCCTCCATAGCTTAATAGCACAAGAGGGAGCAAGGTTCCAGGTGCCATAGCTTACCAGTGACCTCAGTGAGTCCTGGGCCTCTAGCCCATACCAGGCCTAGACACACTGGGGCACAGGAAAAGTAGAAAGAAAAAACCATGGTTTAAAAGAGAAATTATAATATAATGGGGCTAGCACTAGAATCCTTCCAAATGGCAAGGAGCTCCTGAAACACTCTCTGAATTTAAGGGGCTAGTGAGCAACCATGGTGTAAGATCCCTCTCCACAATGATGTAGTAGATATGGACAGACTCCTGGCACCCAAGCTAGCCTACTGCATCAGTGAGCCCTGAGCCCCTAGTCCACACCAGACCGAGTTGGCCCAAGCATGGCACATGATGTCTAGCACTCACTATAGCTCCATCAATGCCACCAAGAAAATATTGGCATAAAGCACACTAGCAAACTCCAAGCCCATAGTACTTTGGCTCCACATAGGTTGCTAAGGTACTTCTGGTGCACAGTGCTCCAAGACTTGTAGGTTCATGTCTCCTCACACAACCAAGGTACCCTGAGAACCCTTAGCTTGTGCCCACCTTGATTTTAGGCCCTCACTAGGTCATCCCTGTCTGAGAACTCTAGGATATCCCAGCCTGACCTACTTCAGCTTGAACAGTCCTGCCAAGATACACTTGCTGAAGAGAGCACACAGATACATCAGCTTGCACCCACTTCAGCTTTAGCTACCCAACCAGAGTTCCATTTGCATAGAGAGTCTGGTGACTGCCCCACAAGCCATGCCCAATTCAGCTGTGATCATCTCACAATGGTAGCCCAAACACAGAGTGCCTTAGAACTAGGTACAATTCTAGCCAGCCAGTGTCAACCAGACAAACTGTCTACACTGGGGATGACCATATATAAGGCCATTCCTTCAAGTTTTGGTTAAGTACCTGTTGTAATTCACAGAAACATAAGCAAAACAGAAAAACATTCCCAGATGAAAGAACAGGACAAAACCTGAGAAAAAGGAACAAAGTAAAATGGAGATAGGCAATATGTCTGATAAAGATTTAAAAATAATGAACATAAAGAGGCTCAGCAGAATGGAGAGGAAAGTGGGAGAACTCACTGAGAACTTCAACAAAAAGAAAATACAGAATCAACATAAAATACAGAAAAGAACCACCTAACAATTGAAAAACAAGGAAATCACCAGATGAGTAGATACAGGAGACAGATCAGTTGAGCTGGAAGATAATTTTAAAAAATGAGGACAGCTTAAGGGTTGATCTCTATCAATATCAATCACAGAAACATTATAGGAGTCTCAGAAGGAGATAAGAGGAAGAAAGTGGTAGAAAATTTA
Organism: Vulpes vulpes; assembly: GCF_048418805.1. NCBI lineage: Eukaryota > Metazoa > Chordata > Mammalia > Carnivora > Canidae > Vulpes > Vulpes vulpes. The sequence goes on from NC_132780.1 coordinate 151,627,125, forward strand.
TTTGAAAAAAATAGCTGAAAACTTCCCCACCCTGGGGAAGGAAATAGACAACCATGTTCAAGTAGTACAGAGAGTTCCAAACAAGATTAATCCAAGGAGGTCTATAGGACAACACATAATGATTAAAATGTCAAATATTAAAGACAAAGAATTTTAAAAGCAACAAAAGAGAAACAAAGTACAAAGGAAATTCCATAAGGTTATCAGCTGACTTAAGATTTTATTTACTCACAAGAGGCAGAGATACAGGCAGAGGGAGAAGCAGGCTCCCAGCAAGGAGCCCAATGTGGGACTTGGCATCCGTCAGCTGACTTTTTAATAGAAACTTTGCAGGCAAGAGAGAGTGGCATGATATATTCAAAGGGCTGAAAGGAGAAAAAACTACAACCAACAATATCTAACTGGCAAGGTTATCATTCAGAATTGAACGGAGATATAGTTCCCAAACAAAAGTTAAAGGAATTTATCACTACTAAACCAGCCTTCCAGGAATGCTAAAGGGACTTCTTTAACTGGAAGAGAAAATAACATAATTAGTAGAAAATTATGAAAAACAGATGTAAAATATGACAACATATACATAAAACATGGGCAGGTAGCAAAAAAAAGTTCTTTTAGAATATGCTTGAAACTAAGTGACCATTAACAATATGAACTGCTATCAATTGCTATATACTTAGTCTGCAATATATGAACCTCATGATAATCACAAACCTAAAACCTATAGTAGATACACAAAAAATAAGGAGAAAGTCAGGAATAACACTACAGAAAGTCATCAATAACAAGGAAGGAGGTCAAGAGTAGAATAGAAAAGAACTACAAAAACCACCAGAAAACAATTAACAAAATGGCAATAAGTACATACCATCAATAATTACTCTAAATGTAAATAGTGTAAATGGTCCAATTAAAAGACAGGGTGGAAGGATGGATTTAAAAAAAAATAAGATCTATTTGCTTCCTACAAGAGTCACTTCAGACCTAAAGACACTAACAGACTGAAAGTCAAGGGATAAAAAAAGATATTCCATACAAATGGAAAGGGGGAAAACACCAATATAGCAATACTTCAAATGCACAAAACAGGCTTTAACATAAAGACTGCAAAGAGAGACAGAAGGGATCAATCCAAAATGGTTACAACAATGTAAATATCTATGCACCCAACAACAGAGCACCTAAATACATAAAGCAAATATTAATAGACATAAAGGGAGAAGTTGATGATAATCCAATAATAGTAGGGGACTTTAACACCCTACTTATATCAATGGATAGATCATTCAAAAAAAAAAAAAGAAACAGTGTCTTTAAATGGCACATTAGCAGAGATGGACTTAACAGAAAAATAGAGAACATTCCATACAAAAGCAACAGAATACACATTCTTTCAAATACACATGGAACATTCTCCAATTTAGATCACATGTTAAGCCATAGAACAAGTCTAAGTTTAAGATTTAGATCATATGCATTATATGATCCACATGCATCATATGAACCACAATGGTATGAAACTAGAAATCTATCACAAGGGAAAAAAAAAACTGGAAAAAACACTAACACATGGAAGCTAAACAACATGGTACTAAACATCCAATGAATAAATGAATAAATTAAGGAGAAAATGAAAAAAAAAAATACATGGAGACAAATGAAAAGACAGTGGTCCAAAATCTTTGGAATGCAGCAAAAGCAGTTTTAAGAAGAAAGTTTATAGCAATACAGGCCTACCTGAAGAAACAAGAAAAATTACAAATAAGCAATTTAAATTTATGACTAAAGGAATTAGAAAAACAAAAAAAGACTAAGGTTAGTACAAGGAAGGAAATAATAGAGATCATAGAATAAACAAAGACAAAAAAAAAAAAAACAACACCACAATAGAAAACATTGATAAAACCAAGAACTAGTTCTTTGAAAAGAGAAACTATACTGATAAATCTTTAGCCAGACCAATCAAGAAAAAAGATAGAATCCAAATGAATAAAATCAGAAATAAAAAAGAAAAACTGATACCACAGAAATACAGAGGATTATAAAACCATACTATTAAAAATCATATGTCAACACATTGGATAACCTAAGAGAAATGGATAGATTTTTAGAAACATGCAGTCTTCCAAAACTTAATAAAAATTCTGAACAGACCAGTTAGTACAACAAAACTGAATCAATAATCAAAAACCTCCAAACAAGCAAAGTCCAGAACCAGATAAATTCAAAGGTGAATTTTTATCAAACATTTAAAGAACCGTTAATACTTGTTCTCCTCCAATATTTTTAAAAAATAAAAGAGGAAGATATGTTCCAAATATATTCTGTAAAGCCATAATTACCCTGATACCAAAAACAGATGAAGACTACAAAATAGAAAACTACTGGCTAATATTACTGATGAAAACAGATGCAAAATCCTCAACAAAATATTATCAAATCCAACTCAACAATATCTTAAAAGTACTATTCACTAAAGTCAAGTGAAATTTATTCCAGGGTTGCAAGGATGGTTCGATATTTGCAGATCAATCAAGGTGACAGATATTAACAAAAGGAAGAATATCAATGAGATGATCATCTCAATATATACAGAAAAAGCATTTGACAAAATTTAACATCAGGTCACGATATAACCTCTTAACAAATGGGGTTTAGAGGAAACATACCTTAACATAATAAAGGCCTACATGAAAAAAACACAGCTAACATTATACTCAGTGGTTAAAAAATGAGAGCTTTTCCTCAAGATCAGTAACAAAACATGGATACCCACTCTATACTTTTCTCAACATGGTCCTGGAAGTTCTAGACATAGCAATCAGACAAGGGAAAAAGGCATTCAAGTTGACAAGTAAGTTCAACTGTTACTATTTGTTGATGACATGATACTATACATAGAAAATCCTAAATACTCCACCAAAAAACTATAAGAATAAATGAATTCAGTAGTTGCATACAAAACTAATATGCAAAGTTTTTCTTTTTCTATACATTAATAATGAAATAGTAGAAAGAGAAATTAAGAAAACAATTCTAATACAAACCACCAAAAAAATTTAAAAAACTAGGAATAAACTTGACCAAGGAGGTAAAAGATCTATACTCTAAAAACTATAAAATTTTGATAAAAGAAATTAAAGATTGCACAAATGTGGAGATTTTCCATGTTCATGGATTAGAAGAATTAATATTGTTAAATGTCCACACTACCCAATGCAATTTACAGATTCAGTGCAATCCCGATCAAAATACCGACAGCATTTTTCACAGAACTAGAGTAATACTAAAATTTGTATGGAACCACACAAAACCCCAAATATCCAAAACATACTTGAGAAAGAACAAAAAAACTGGAGGCATCACGAACTCATATTTCAAGATATACTACAAAGCTATAGAAATCAAAACAGTATGATACTGGCACAAAAATAGACCTACAGATCAGGGAAACTGAATAGAGAGCCTTGAAATAAAGCAACTCTTATATGATCAATTAATCTATAACAAAGGAGGCAAGAATGTACAATGGGAAAGGACAGTCTCCTCAATAAGTGGTCCTGAGAAAACTAGATATCCTCATGCAAAAACAAAAAACAAAACAAAACAAAAAAAAAACTGGACCACTTTCACATATCATACACAAAGATAAACTCAAAATTGATTAAAGACCTCAATGTGAGACCTGAAAACATAAAAAATCCTCAAGACAACATAGGGAGTAATTTCTCTGATACTGGGCTTGTCACATTTTTCTATATGTTTCCTCAAGCAAAAGAAACAAAAGACAATAAATTATTGGGACTAGACCAAATTGAAAAAGCTTTTGCACAGCAAAGGAAACCATCAACAAAACAATAAGGCAACCTAATGAATGGGAGAATATATTCACAAATGATATATCTGGTAAGGAGTTAATATCTAAAATAACATATAAAACTCAAAACCAATAATCCATTAAAAATGGATAGATAAGTTGGATAGAGATTTTTTTTTTAATTTTTATTTATTTATGATAGAGAAAGAGAGAGAGGCAGAGACACAGGCAGAGGGAGAAGCAGGCTCCATGCACCGGGAGCCCGATGTGGGATTCGATCCCGGGTCTCCAGGATCATGCCCTGGGCCAAAGGCAGGCGCCAAACCGCTGCGCCACCCAGGGATCCCTGGATAGAGATTTTTTCCAAAGAAGACATAAACCTAGCCAGCAGTCACATGAAAGAAAAGATGCTCAATATTACTAATCATCAGGTAAGAACAAATCAAAATCACAATGAGCTATGACTTCACATTAGTCAGAATGGCTAGAATAAAAAAAGACAAAAAATAAGTGTTGGTGAGGATGTGAAGAGAAAGGAACACTTGTGAAATGTTGTTGAGGATGTAAACTGGTGCAACCACTGTGGAAAACAGTATGGAGTTTCCTCAAAAAGATGAAAATAGAAATACTATATAATCCAGTAATTCCACTGGGTATTTACCAGCTATATATGCACTCTAATGATCACTGGATTTTTATCTATAATAGTAAGATATGGAAGCAAAGTGCCAACAGATGAAGAGATAAAAAGGAAGTAATTATATACACAATGGAATATTATTCAGCCATAAAAATTGATAACATCTTGCCATTTGCAACAACATGGATGCCCCTAGAAGGAATTATGTTAAATGTAATAGGTCAAAGAAGATCAAATACAATATTTCATTTATATGCAGAAAATTTTAAAAAGCTAACACAGAAACAGACTCAAAGAATAAGCTGATGGTTCCCAGAGGGGAGGGGAGTAGGAGGATGGGCAAAATTAGTGAACGGGAATGGGAGATACAGAGTCACAGCAATGGAATGAATAAGTCACAGGGACAAAAGGTACAGCATAGGGAATATAGTCAATGGTGTTATAGTAGGATCTTATATCTAATGTAACATTTTGTGTCAACTATATAAAAAAGAACAAGTCAAAGACAAAAAAGAGTATTAAAATTATCAAGAAAAAAAATAGAGAAGTATATGCAAGGGAACACACATAAGACTTCTCAATAGAAGTGGATTTCTCAATAGAAATTTTCAGGCCAGAGAGGATGAAATAATATGCTCAAATACTTAAATTAAAAAATGCCAGGGTGCCTGGGTGGTGCCTGGGTAAGCATCTCACTCTTGGTTTGGGCTCAGGTAGTGATTTCATGGTCATGAGTTTGAGCCCAATGTCAAGTTCTGTGCTCAGGATGGAGTCATCTTTGTATTCTCTCTCCTTCTCCCTCTGCCTCTCTCACTTGTGTTCTCTCTCTCAAATATATATATATATTTTTAGAGGGGGCACCAGGGTGGCTCAGTGGTTGACCATCTTCCTTTAGCTCAGATTGTGATCCCAGGATTCTGAGATCAAGTCCCACAGTGGACTCCCTGCATGGAGGCTGCTTCTCCCTCTGCCTGTGTCTCTCATGAATAAATACAATGTTGAAAAAAAAAAAAAGATAGTGTCAGCCAATATTTCTAAACTAATCTATCCTAAAGAAATGAAGGAAGGATGACAATGAGTTATTACCTCACACTTGTACAATGCCCATTATTAAAAGACAAGAGATAACAAATGCTGGCAAGAACAAGAAGGAATGGAAAACTTTTTTTTTTTAAGATTTATTTATTTATTCATGAGAGAGGCAGAGAAAGGCAGAGGGAGAAGTAGGCTCCATGCAGGAAGACAGATGTGGGACTTGATCCCGAGACTCCAGGATCACGCCCTAAACCAAATGAAGACACTCAACCACTGAGCTACCCAAGCGTCCCAGAATGGAAACCTTTATGTACTGTTGGTGGGATTGTAAACAAGTACAGCTACTATGGAAAACAATATTATAATCCTCAAAAATATACTGTATTGCCCAGAAATTTCGCTCTTAGGAATATATCCAAAAGAAACCTACAACAATATCTTGAAAACTTATGTGCATCCCTTGTTCACTGTGGCTTATAATAGTCAAGACATGAAAACAATGTAAGTGTCCACTGACAGGTAAATGGAAGTAGTTGTGGTATTATATATCCAATACTCCGTCATAAAAAATGAGGAAATCCTGCCAGTTGTGCCAACATGGATGGACCTTGAGAGCACGATGTTAAATGAAGTAAGTCAAAGACAAACACTGTATGATTTATATGTGGACTCTAAAGAACAAAACAAAACATCCCACCAAACTAAGAAAAAAAGATCCTATTTATTGTTACCAGAAGCCATAGTAGAGGGATGAGGAATTGGAATAAAGTGGTCAAAATGTACCAATGGTACCAATTTCCAGTTATAAGATAAACATTTGAAATGTACAACATGATGATTATAGTTGCCATTGCTGTATGATACACAGAAGTGTTAGAGTAAATCCTGAGTTCTTTTAACAAGGAAAAGTTTTGTATCCTTATTTGCTTTTTCTTTTTATTGTATCTACATGAGATGATGGATGCTAACTAAGCCTATCATGGTAATAATTTCACAATAAATGTGTTATCATTATGCTGTAAACCTGAAACTCACAGTGATTTCAATTATATCTCAATAAAACCACAAAAGACAATTATTACACAATATTTTACTTGATAAGTCTTTAGAAATGTACATCCATAACCTGATTTTTAGTTTTTATAATTGACACCGATTTTTAAAAATTTAAGTCCACAGAATTTAAATTTGTAACCTAGGTGAAAATAACATTACTTAAGCAATTTGACATGATTTTAATATTTTGAGAAATGAAAATATTATTAAGTAAAGTGATAGTATTTCATCTGTTTCTTTTTATCTATCATACCTAATAGCAGAGAAACTGTCCCATGGAAGGAAGACAAATTTTTGGTTAAAAGAGCATAAATAAATTATAATTCTTAATGGTCTCAATTGATAGGCATAATTTCTATTTTATGTTCTGCTCTCTATTAAAGAAATTTATAAAGGGGAAAAAGACTTTGTATATCTTCCAGTTTGGGATTCCACATTTGACATGCACGTTTTTTTTTTAAGATTTTATTTATATACTATGAAAGACACAGAAAGAGAGGCAGAGACATAGGCAGAGGGAAAAGCAGACTCTCTGTGGTAAGCCTGATCAGGACTCAAACCCAGGACCCCAGGATCACAACCTGAGCCAAAGGCAGGAACTCAACCACTGAGCTATCCAGGCATCCCTTGATATACATTTATTAAGTTTCTCTTTCTATACTAACTATTCTTGAATCTAACTTTTACGAAGAGTACTATAAGCAAGTTTGGTTTGCTACAGTTAAGAAGTAGTTTTATAAAAATCAGCCAATGTGATCTAACAGCTACATTAGTAACATATATTATTACTACCACCTAGTTCAAGCCCAGAACTAGAAATATCTGGCAACATATCAGAAAATTGTTCAAATAATAAAGCTGAGGGATTTTTTTACTTTGGCTATTAGGGTTATCAGTGGTTCCAATTTTCTGTGTGCTTGTTTTTGTTTTTAATGCTAGGCATATAACCATCAACTGGTTACAGTAAGCCAAAAAACTAGTCAAGAGAATAATACTTTGTATTAATACTAAACTGATCAATTTCAAACCAATATTCTAAAAGAAAATGAGTGTTCCCACATTGTATTGAGTGGCAAGATTATTTGTGTATATAAAGTTTCCTGGTAAATATGAACTTCCAAGAGACAAAAAAAGTTTGGGGAAAAAAACTTGGAAAAAAATAGAAAATGAAAATCTGAATGTGTTTTTATACAAAGAGGGCAAAACAACAAGATTGCCAAATTAAAACCATATGTGTTGAGAGAGATGTGATGAGTTCTTGGTTGAAAACAAGATCTTGAACACAAGATTAAAACAATAAGATGAGACATTTACAGAATAAATAAGAGAGGTGCTTGAAAAGATAGTGAGTTTTGAAATTTCCATCTCTTATGCCAAGGGAAGAATCATATCATATCCTGGCCCAAACAGCCACCAATAATATAAAAGCCAAAGTTAAGTACTAAAGAGAAGAAAGACTAAAGTGGGAAGGAAATAATTGTATGAGTAAATGTTATCTTTTTCCTGAGGGTGATAACAACAAGGATTCATTTTAAATTTAAAATGGTTATTTTTTAAAAACCAGTAAAAAAAAAAAATTACCAAGGTGAGTCTACCCTCCTGATTCAAAACTTGATTATATGCAAAGAAAATGATATAAGAGCTTCGGGCTAGGATTTCTGTCTTAGTTGGTACACTGAGAGGTAAAGACAAAGAAACATTTATTAATCTAATCTTTGGAATAATATGGTCATGCTAATAAAATTAAAATTTCTAAGAAACAAAGAAGATACTTTGATTATATCTGTTATGAATTGATAAAAAATGTCATGAAAGAGATATGAACATGTTCTTTGATTTATCTTCCAGGGTGATATCTTGCTTATAAGGAAATGGGAATCTAGAAAAATATGAAAGGTTCTTATTATCATATTTTATAGATAATGGAAAACTCAGGGTCTTAGGATAATGTTCCTTGCAAATCTTAAAAAACAAACAAACAAACAAACAAACAAAAACGTACCCACTGGGAGAATACTAGGTAATTTCAAGAAAATTAAGCAAACAGCACAACATTCAGGCTCACAGGAAGTGAAAAGACATCAAGCAGGTCCACTCTCCACTCTGAGCTACATGGTTCTTGATTCTACTTTTCTGTTCACATTTGATCTCCAGGACTGCATCTCCAACCTACTCCAAAAAAGATGGTTTGTTTAATATGTATTAGGGATTTTCCTGGATCCTGAAAGTTCTGACTGGTGGGAATAGAGATCACAAGGTGTAAATAGTCTTCCCCATATATATATCCCTTTATCCCAGAGGGTCAATCAACTATAAAATAAAGGTTCTGATTATAGTTGGGAAAACAAGGTTTTTGTTTTTGTTTTTGTTTTTGTTTTTGCATAATTAAACCACAATTAAAGAGAAAACAAAATATTCTGATGAATTCAGCATTCAGGTTCTCATAGAACCTTTTCTATGTTGGAAAAAAAAACCCTCATAATTTTTATAACATTTTCCTATTTAATCAGTATGGATGCATTGCTATGGGAGAGGCATAGCATTTTTGGACATGCTCTCCTTTTGAGTAAGCTTCAACCTTATGATCTAAGCATAATCCATTGTATAAAGATTAAAAATTTTAATTTTTAGCATATGACAATAGAATTTCATGTATTTTTACATGCTAATTAATTGAATGCCAGTTTAAAATGCCACCTAGCTAAGAAGCTTTTCTACCTCTTTTAAAAACCTGTGCATTTGTTGAAATCAGTAAAAATTGTTATCTCTGAAAACAAAAAGCTGATCACTTATTGCTAAAACCAGAGAGAAGTTTATTTAATAAAAGGATATTGGAGATAAATCAAAGAAAGCAACGTTATTCAAATATTCGATTGTTTTTCATCACTGATATAAGCAAGTAATCCAAACACTTGAAAAAAACCAGAAAGGTACTTTGTCATTTTTTTCACAAAGACTTTTATGGTTCAGGAGCCCCAGTTGTACACACCTGAAATCTGGACAATACTAAATTTCTGCTGAACTTCTTGTCCTCTTTTCTCTCTTTTTTTTTTTTTTTAATAATTTACACATTATCCCACTTTACAGTAAGAGGATTTTCCAACATAATACCATGCTGGAGAAAGTTAATTGTGTAGAAAAAAAATTACAGTCATAAAGTTTTGAAAATACAAAGTTAGACTAAAACAATCTTCTTTACAGCAGTACTGCTCAGACTTTAACATCTGAATCTAACATCTACAAGTGTCTGATAAATATTGATTATATTGATATGTTTGGTAAAACTTCTGTAAGGGCATCCAATTTTCACCTTTTTGTTTTCTTTCATGCTCATTGATTTCTATTTAGATCTTTATTGATGTTAAAAATAACGAACAACATCTAATGCATGTAAACTCTTTATATCTCCTGGGTCTACTCACAAATAAATTGAGTAATAAGTTATTATTACTGTCATTAGTAGTTTTAATTGTAATAACTGTAATAATAGTACTAAATGCAGTGTTACCAAGGCAATCATTCTAGGAACTCTATATCTCATCTCACTTTTGCATAATTTAAGGAGGGAGACATCATTGTATGCATTCTACAGATGAAGAACTGAGAATGGAGACAACTCTGACTAGTGAATGGAATTTTGAAAAATCCTCCTTGTGAACCTCAAAAATAAATTACATAAAAACATTTGCTGTTTGGTAGCATTTAAGTATGTTTTAGTAAGAGGCAATATAAAAATGAATGCTTTGATATAAAACATTAGGAAAATAATTTGGTTTTTCTAAAAGAGAATACTAAACATATGGAAAACATTATTAAGAAAGGCACAAAAACTAAAAGTCTGTTAAATTTAAGAAAGAAAAAAGTCACAAAGTAGCTTTCTTGAGGAGAAAGCTAAATATTGCCTATTTTGTTTTGTCTCCATCCTATCAATCAACATGTACTGTGATTTGTGGTACTGGATATTTGTTTTACTCCATTTTTACCTGGTTATGAAGACAAATCATTTGAGTAAAAAAATAAGTTATGCAATTGTCTGGTATTAAACAGATGAAATGATTTGTTCACTAGTGTTTTACTCAGGTAACTTGGGAACATGAGAAGGGTGAAACTCAATTTCTTACATAAAAAATTAAATAAGTATACTGTTTCATGTACATTTCTTCCATTACTAAGATGTATGTTTTGTCACCTCCTTTTCTTGCTCTTTCAGTTTTGAGTGGTTATAAATATCCTACACTTAAAGCTATAGTCTCAAAATTATTTCTCTACATTAAATATCTGATAATTATGAATTCTTGACTTCCATACAATTATGTACAGTTGAATAAGCCATATAATAAAAACATACAAAACCTGGGAGCCCAAGAAAGATCTCTACTACACGATTAGTATGTGCTTTCCAGACTGAGGGGGGATGTTCCATTTATAACTCTCATTTGTTTCCTACCATTGTGGCCAAGTTTCCACTTATTATATGTCTCCTTGACTTAATATTAACTTCCAGTTTAGAGCGCTGTAAACTGTTTCTCAAGCCCTAAATTAAAGCAAATGATATCCACACCACATCCACCACCAATTTTACTAGAAGCCACTTCAAAGATTCCATTTTAAAAAATGAAGTATGGCCACTGCTTCCCAAAGCCAAGGTTAGCTCTGTCCATGACGAAGCGGAACTTTCTCTGATTTCCCCTCTATTTAAACACCAGCCATTTTTTTCCAAGACATTTCTTTTTTCCTATACTAAAGGTAAAACTGGTTATTTTGTTGTTGTGGCTGTTGTTATTGGAGAGGGGATGGGAGACTAGAAAAGGAGAAGGACCCTGGAGAATTCAGTCTATTCAGTGTTGCTGGGGATTAGTACATGTGCATTTGCAGGGACAGTCCAGTGCCATATCCAGCTAGGTTTATGAACATACAAGTTCCAAAACATTAAAGATTGTCCCAGCTACACTCAGTTTCAGAGAAAGCAGCAGTATTTCTTTCTGATGTTGTCACTGACTTTCAAAACTATACAAAAGGGGGTGACAAAAAAGACCAAAGAACTTAGGAACAACTTTTAGCTTCCTCAGCAGGCCTCTGCTTTTCGGTCACTTCTTCACTTGTTCACTTAAACTAGCCTTCCTGCTTTACATCATGTAAAGCCACTGTTACCTCTTTTCTACCTATTTATATGGTGACTACAAATTACGCTCTGGGGCAATGTAAAGACGAGCTGGAAGTACACTACTAAGTATACTACTGCTTTCCCGGGCCCCCTGCCTCCATTCTGCTGTCCCACCTCCCATTATACCTGATGCCAGTGCACACAGTACAAGAACAGAAAACACAGTTATAGACAACTGTAGATACATTTTCTACTAACTGCCACATGAGTTGACAAGAATACCCACCCCTTTGTCCCTTCCCTTCTCTAACACACAACGCATACACACATACCCCAAATAGCTCATCTTATGTTAAAGGTGTGTTCTTTCAAAAAATATTTATATGATTCCTGGCATATGAAGATGCCACTACCCCACAACCACTTAAAAATAATTTATCTCCCTGAGTCTTTCATTCTGCAGGTGATATGAATTTGAACCCTGCATCTACATGAGGGGCTGACAAAAGGTTGTTATGAAGTATAAAGAGAGACTAGGTGTTTTACCTCTATACATAGCCAAAGCCATAATGAATACTCTTGCTTTCTCCCCTTGTGAGGTGAATTTTTGCTGGTTTTTCCTTTGAGGGCCTGCCATTTTTGGAGGGGTCTCCACCTCCTACAGGCTCTCATCCATGTTCCCCATCTTGTTTGGGCCTGGGGTTTTTTCCTGACCATTTATATGGCTGTTGCAGGATGAGAAAATGCCCCCAAATCTTGGTCCTCATCTCTTTCCAATTCAGCTAATTCACCATATGTCAAAAAGCTTAGCTTCTTTTCTGAAAATATTTGTCTTCTTTCAGTTCCTAGTACATAATTCTCTCTCACAATGCCTTTTGCCCAAGTGGTGTTTCATCTGCTTGAACTTCTCTTTTCACACACTGGCATGTGCATGTGCATGCACACACCTTTATGGGTTAGTTTTCATGCTTTATATCCAATTTTAAATGTCATTTCCTCAAATAAGCATTGTTAACCATTACAATTATAATAGGGTATCAGAAGGATTTTGAATTTTGGCATTTTCAAGAGGAAGTTTCCAGAAGCAGAAGTTTGGGTGCACATATTTCGCATTATGCCTCCAAATCACAAATAACTAAATTGTCATTCATTATATAGTAAATATGCTATGCAAATTAAATACTACTAAAAGTGTTACCATATAGAAGATACACCCATATAAAGGAATGACAAAAAGAAGGGAAAGGGAAGGAGAGAAGTGAGAGGAGGAGGAGAGGAGAGAGAAAGAAAGAAATTGAAAAAAGAAATATTCATATGTATAAATGAGGGGTGGGCAGTGGGAGACAGAGGTCTTCAGGAACCTGCTGGTCAGGAACACTTAATAAGTTACAGTTGTACCTAAACACGGAATCCTGAAGTGATACCTAGTTCTCTATTGTTTTAGAAACCAGAATACCTAGGAAGGGAAAATTGTAAAAATTCCCACGCCCAAAAATCCATGGGATATCATTTTCTGTTCTCATTCATATCCTATTCCAGAGGATAACTAAAGATTTGTGCACATATGCTACAAAGTCAAAATAAGCCCTTTGTAGGGCTTGATCTTCACATTGTTTTTTAACTTCTGCCAAACAACTGTACACTTGAAGTCTATGACATAAAGCTTTACATATTGATTTTCAGCCTCACAAGAAAGTTTTGAGTCAGTCTTATCTTTAGTTGTCAAAACCTTGGGTTCTAAAAAAATCACACAAACCTATTTTTAGCTGAGTTTAACAAACTAACACTAATTTTTAAGACATATCCTTAAAATACTTTTTGTATGTATTGCGTTAACAATTCCAAATAATAAAGTTATTAGAATTAGAATTTAATATGTAATTTTCAATCATCTAACTTTCCAGATGTCTTCTAAAAGAATATACTTGATAAAAACCAGGGGTTCTTCCAAAAGGATGCCTGTAACATCAGAAAAACATGCTAAACAAAATGTAGAATATTTTAACACTATATCCTCTAATAGAGCACCAAATTATCAACAAAAGCATTAGTTACATGATCATAATAGAACACTCTATATTTTTTACTCCTCAAAATGCTATTATACTTTAGTCTACTAAATTTTATGGCTGAGAACATGTAAGGGTTAGTAAAAGCAGACATAGCCTAAGAGGACTGATACTTTAAAATGAATAAATGAAGGACTGAGGGACTCAAGATGGTGGTTTAATATGACTCTGGGCTTGCCTCCTCCCACAGAAACATGGAATCTACACTTATATATGGAGCAATTCCTCCTGAAGAGGAACTGTGGACAAAATGAACTGCTTTTGCACACCAAAGGATGAAGAGACCATATGAAGAAAGGCAGAGGAGATGCAGACAGGGTAGCAATGGAATTCTCACCCTAATCCTATGAACTGCAGAAGGAAGGATAGGGCTGGGGCTGTGCAGAGATTTGTTTGACCTGCAGTGTGGCAAAAAAGCAGTAGTTTGAAGGGCCCTTAGACTTTAAGTTAGGGAAGCCTACTTACTAATTCTAGAATATCGATCAAATGGGGGAACTGCTGCAGCTCTCTCTCTGGGATTGGGGGTGTTGGGGAGCACCATTGTTTCCATTCCCTCTCCAGAATGATAGCTCAGATGAGAGCACGACACAGGCGCTCTAGTCAATTTGCTTCCTCAGTGAGCCCTGATCCCACACCAACTCTAGCAGTCCCCATAATATAGCTCCTCCAGCAAAGCCCCCGAATTAATGTTATCCCAGCTATAGCTGTCCCACCAAGGATGCTCCCATATAGCATACAATATGACACCCCCAGCATATACCCACTGCAGCCCCAGTCATTTTGCCAAGGCATCCTGGTCACAAAACAACTCAAAATATCTCCTGCCTGTACCCATGCTGCCAGTGAACCTCTTGTGTAAGGTACCCTACCCAATTCTACCCTGACTCCAGCCAGATAGCCAAAGCTTCCAGACACATGCAGTCTACAAAGAGGATGTTCCTATATAAGGCCAATCCTTCAAGACTGGGACAAATAGCTGTTTCACCTAGTTCATAGTAACAGACCAGAAAGTCAAACAAAATTAGAAGGTAATGAATATGCTTCAAGCAAAAGAATTAGACAAAGCTTCCAAAAAAAAAAAAAAAAAAAGAGAAAGAAAAGAAAGAAACAACTAAATGAAATAGAGTTAAGTAATCTACCTGACAAAGAGTTCAAAATGATTATTATAAAGATGCCCACTGGACTTGAAAGAAGAGTAGATGAAGTCAGTGAGAACTTCAACAACAACAACAACAAAATAATTTAAAAAAAAAGAACCAGTTAAAGCTGAACAATAACATAACTGAAATGAAAAATGCACTATCAACAGTAGATTAGGAGATGCAAAAGAATGGATCAGGCATCTGGAAGAAAGGGTAATGGAAAGTACCCAAGACAACAAAAAGAATATTTTGTTTAAAAAAACAAAAAAACAAGGTTAGGTTAGGGAAACTCTGAGACAACATCAAAGGTACTAGTATTCACATTATAGGGATCCCAGAATAAGAAGTGACAGAGAAAGGCACAGAAAAATTACCTGAAGAAATAATTGAAAATTTCCCTAAGCTGGAGAATGAAAATGACAGCCAGGTCCAGGAAGCACAAAGAGCCAGTAACAGGATGAATTCAAATAGGTCCACACCAAGACACAGAATAAGTAAATATAATGAGAAAAATCTTAAAAGCACCAAGAGAAATGCAACTAATTACATGCAAGGGAAACTCCATAAGGCTGTCAGGCAATTGATTTTTCAGCAAAAACTTTGCAAGCCAGAAGAGAGTGGCGTGATATACTCAGTGCTAAAAGGAAAAAAAAAAAGTACAACTAAGAATGCTCTATATGGCAAGGTTATTCAAATTGAAGGAGAGATAAAGAGTTTCCCATATGAACAAAAGTTAAAGAAGTTCATCACCACTAAACCAGCTTTATGAAAAGTGATAAATGGGAAAGACAATAACTAGAAGAAAATTATTAATGGAAAAACATTCACTAGTAAAAGCAAATATACAAACATCCAATGGTAGTAAATTGATCAATCAAGGGATTCACAAAACAACAGAGAAAATAGACATTTTCTATCTCATATACATAAAACATGGAGAGTAGGAATAAAAATGTAGTTCTTTTACATGTGTTCTAACTCAAGCCACCATCAGCTTAGTATTAATTGTTATACACTTAGGATGTTACATATGAACCTCATGGTAAACACAGTCCAAAGACTGATAATACCTACACAAAAATTAAAGACAAAGGTATCCAAGCAGTACTAAAGAAAGTCACTAATCAAAAGGGAAGAGAGCAAGAAACAAAGAACTACAAAAACAACCAGAAAACACTTAACAAAATGGCAATAGATATAAACCTATCAATAATTAAATGTTAATGCCCTAAATGCTCCCATTCAAAAGATATAGGGTGACTGAATGAATTAAAAAAAAGCAAGACCATCTATATAGCTGCCTATAAGAGACTACCTTCAGACCTAAAGATATATATAGATGAAAAGTGAAGGGATGGAAAAGATGTACCATGAAAAATGGAAATAAAAAAGCTAGGACAGCAATATTACATAACACAAAATAGACTTTAGAACAAATATTGTAACAAGAGACAAAATGGACATTACATAATGAAAGAAGGATCAAGCCAACAATAGGATATAACAATTATAAATAACTATGCACCCAAACACAGAAGCAACTAAATATATAAAGCAAATTATTAACAGACATAAAGGGAGGAATTGACAGTAATTAAATGATAGTAGGGAAATTGAAGACCCCATTTACATCAATGGGTAGATCATCCAGAAGAAAATCAATAAAGAAATGCTTGTTTTAAACATACATTAGACCAGATGGACTTAATAGATATATACAAAAATTCCATCCCAAAACAGTAGAATACACATTCCTTCAAGTGTAGATGGAAAATTCTTCAGAAGAGATCCCATGTTAGGACACAAAACATGTCTCAGTAAATTTAAGACGACTTACATCATATCAAGGATCTTTCCCAAACATGACAGAAAGAAGCTAGAAATTACAAGAAAAGAAAAAGAAAAAAAAAAAAAGACAAGTGGAGACTAAACAACATGTTTGTAAACAGTGAGTGCGTCTCCAAAGAAATTAAATAGCAAATCAAACAGTACATGGAGACAAATGAAAACAGAAACATATTACTTCAAAATCTTTGGGACATAGCAAAAGCAGTTCTAAGAGGGAATTTTATAGAGAAAAAGGCCTATCTCATATCTCAAGAAACAGGAAAAAATCTCAACAATCTAACATTATGCCTAAAGAACCCAGAAAAAAGAACAAACCCCAAAGTTAGTAGAAGGAAGTAATAAAGATCAGAATGAAATAAATGACATAAATTCTAAAAATACAGTAGAAAAGATCAGTGAAATTAAGATCAGGGTCTTTGAAAAGGTAAACAAAATTGAAAGCCAGATTCATTACAAAAAAAAAAAAAAGAGAGAGAGAGAGAGAGGGGACACAAATGAAATCAGAAACAAAAGAAGAGAAATAACAACCAACACCACAGGAATACAAATAATCATAAGAGACTACTATGATAAATTATACATCTCAATTTGGACACCCCAAAAGAAATGGATTAATTCCTAGAAATATATACTCTTCCAAGACTGACACAGGAAAATGGAAAATCTGAAAAGACTGATCCATTAAATTGAATCAAAAATCAAAAAATTCCCAACAAACAGAAGTCCAGAACCTGATGGCTTCACAGGTTATTTTTACGAAATATTTTAAGAAGAGTTGATATCAATCTTTCTCAAACTATCCCAAAAAAATTAAAGAGGAGGGAAAGCTTCCTAATTCATTCTACAAAACCATCATTACCATGATACAAAAAACAGACAAAGACACTATTTAAAAAGGATATTACATGCTAATGTCTCTGATGAACATAGATGCTAAATCATCAACAAAATATTATCAATCAAAATCAATAATACATTAAGGATAATTCACCATAATCAAGGGGGATTTATTACAAGGATGCAAGGATGATTCAATATTCACAAATCAATATACATGATATACTATGTTATAAAATGAAGAATAAAAATCTTATCTCAATAGGTGCAGATAAAACACTTGACAAAATTCAACATCACTTAATAAAAACTCTTTAAAAAAGTGGGTTTAAATGGAACATATTAAAGGCCACGTATGACAAACGCAGTTATAATATTTGATGGTAAAAAGCAGAAAGCTTTTCCTCTCAGATCAGGAATGAGACAAGGATATCCAATCTTGTCAGCTTCAGCAATCAGACAAAAAAAAAATCCAAATTGTTATAGAAGTATAACTCTATTTGCAAATGACATGATACTATATATAAGACTCTAAAGAGTACACCAAAAATGCTGTTAGAACCACAAAATGAATTAAGCAATGTTGCAGGATACAAAATTAATAAAGAAAACTCTGTTGCATTTCTATACAGTAATAACAAAGTGAAAGAAAGAAAAATGAAAAAGGCCAATCTTCATTTACAACTGCATCAATGAGAATAAGATACCTAGGAATAAATTTAACCAAGCAGGAAAGACTTGTGGTTTGAAATCCATAAGACATTGATGAAAGAAATTGAAGACGACAAAAAGAAATGGAAAGCTTCATCATGCTCATGGATTGGAAGAATTAACATCATTAAAATGCTCATACAAACCATAATAATCTACAGATTTAATGCAATCCTTTCAAAGTACCAACAGCATTTTTTTCACATAACTAGAACAAACAATTGTAAAATTGGTAGGGAAGTACAAAATACCCTGAATAGCCAAAACAATCTTGAGAAAGAAGAACAAAGCTAGAGGTCTCACAATCCCAGATTCCAAAATATACTACAAAGCTAAACTAATCAAAACAGAATGGTTCTGGCACAGAAACAAACAAATAGATCAAAACAACAGGACAGAGAGCCAAAAATAAACCCAGAGATGGTTAGTTCATCTGTGACAAAGGACATCAGAATATCCAAAAGAAGAAGTCAAGAATATACAATGGTAAAAGACTGTCTATTTAATAAATGGTGCTAGGAAAACGGGACAGCTACATGCAGAAGAATGGAACTGGACCACTTTCTTACACCATGCACAAAAATAAATCTGAATGGATTAAAAACAGAAATATGAAGCCTGGAACCATGAAAATCTTAATATGAAACACAGGCAGTAATCTCTTAGACACTGGGCTTAGCAATATTTTTCTATACTCATCTTCTCAGGGACAGGGAACAAAAGCAAAATTAAACCATTAGAATTACACCACCATAAAAAGCTTTTGCACAATGAAGGAAACCAACAAAACAAAAAGGCATCCTACCAAATGGGAGAAGGTACCTGCAAATGATGCATCCAATAAGGGGATAACGTCCAAAATATATTAAGAACTTACACAATTTAATACCAAGAAAAGTCCAATTAAAAATAGGAAGGGGACCTGAATAGACATGCATTTTTATGTTGTTATTTTTAATTTTATTTATTTATTCATGATGGACAGAGAGAGAGAGAGAGAAAGAGAGAGGCAGAGACATAGGCAGAGGGAGAAGGAAGCAGGGAGCCCAACACGAGACTCGATCCTGGAACTCCAGGATCACACCCTGAGCCAAAGGCAGACGCTCAACTGCTGAGCCACCCAGGCATCCCTAGACACGTATTTTTAAAGGAGACATACAGATGGTCAACAGACATATGAAAAGATACTCAGTATGACTCATCATCAGGGAAATACAAATCAAAACCACAATGAGATATTGGCTCACACCTGTCAGAATGGCTAGTATCAAAAAGACAAGAAATAATAAGTGCTAGTGAGGATGTGGAAAAATAGTAACTCTAGTGCACTGTTGGTTAAAATGTAAATTGGGGCAGCCACAGTGGAAAACAGTATATAATTTCCTCAGAAAATTAAAAATAGAAATATCATACAGCCCAGTATTTCAACTTCTGGGCATTTATTGAAAGAAAACAAAACCACTAATTTAAAAAGATATAGGCACCTATCCATTCCGTGGCAGCATTATTTACAATAACCAAGATATGAAATCAACTTTTTTTTTTTAATTCATGAGAGACACAAGAGAGGGAGAGAGAGAGAGGCAGAGACACAGGCAGAGGGAGAAGCAGGCTCCATACAGGGAGCCCGACGTGGGACTCGATCCTGAGTCTCCAGGATCACACCCTGGGCTGAAGGCAGCGCTAAACCGCTGAGCCACCTGGGCTGCCCTGAAATCAACTTATATGTCCATCAATAGATGAAAGGATAAAGAAGATGTGGTACATATATACACAAGGCAGTATTATTCAGCCATAAAAAGAAATGAAATCTTGCCACTTACAACAACATAGATGTTGCAAATAAGTCAGATAAAAAAGACAAATGCTGTGTGTATAATAATACATGTCTGTAAACAAGCCAGACAGGAAAAGGCATATACTATATGATTTCTCTTATAAGCAGAATTTAAAAACCAAAACAAACAAGCAAAGAAAAAACACAAATAGACTCATAAATACTGGTTGCCAGAAGGAAGGAGGATAGGGGAAATGGATAAAATAGATGAATGGTATTAAGAAGTACAAACTTCCAGTTACAAAACAAAGTCATAATCATGAAAAGCATGTGGAACATAGTCCATATTGCTGTAAGTTTATATGGTGACCAAGAAGAACTACACTTACTGTGGTGATCTTTTCTTAATGTATATAATTATTGAATTACTATGTTGCACCTAAAACTAGTATAATATTGTATGTCAACTACCCTTCAGTAAAACAGAACAAATTTTATCAAATCAAATTAATAGTAACAGGAGACACAATTGCCCTAAAAAGAAGTGTGTAACTTACAGAAATTTCCTGAATGCTTGTCATGTGGTAGACACTGTTAAACATTATATTCATAGCAATTTATAAATATTATCCCACTAAAGCTCTTAACATTTATAAGTAAGGATATCCATTTTATACACATACACAAATAACACAAAATACCTGAAGGGCCGTAAGGATATTTGCTAAGGCTTGTCCATATGTGTCATGGCAATGAACAGCAAGAGCACTAGATGGGATTTCCTTCATGACACTCTCCAACATTCTCTTCATGCTTCCTGGAGTTCCCACTCCAGTGGTGTCTCCGAGAGAAATCTCATAACAGCCCATGCCATACAGTTTCTTAGATACCTGTCAGGAAAAGTTGGGAGTTAGTAAAACAATGGAAATGAACAGATTCAAACCCTGTTATTTCTTAGCAATAACCTAGAAGTAAAAGTCACAACTAAGATTAGTTTTGTATTCATGGAAAACCTTATATTTTAGTTTTCTGGTCCTTTTCCTTGTTTGTTAAATCCTAAGTATTATATAAAAGTTATAAAGATATGACTATATTTTTTCTAAGGTTTGCCTTAGAGTCATAACTATCTACACTGTTCAGTTATGAAATTGTAAGCTACAATTTCAATTATGAGAGGCTTCCTTTCTCAACCCTTTAATCAAACAGAAGCATTACAAATTTACTTTGGAAGTAGTATTTCTCAAGGTGCTGGATTAGAGTTTAAGAGATATCAATACCAGTTCCAGCTCTATAAATAAGTACTTCTGTGATTGGTAGTTAGTATATATTTCTAACTTAGTTTTTCTGGCTCATAAATGGATGTACTTGTGCAAAGTAAACTGTAAGTTCCCTTTAAGCTAGGTTACTAATGTCCCTTTGAAAGAGCAATAGGACTTTGCAAGGAGGAAGCATGGTATGTTAACAAAGACATGAGTTCTGGAATCAGACAAGCCTGGATTTAAATCTCAGCTGCCACTCATGCTAGTAATGTGATACTGGGTAGAATTACCTTTTAAAGCTCTGGTCTTTTCTGTAAAATATAGACAACAAACACTCTTACTTAGCATATTTTCTTTCTAAGCATTATTAATGTTTTTAGAATTACACTAATGATGATGCTAGTAAGGACACGTTGGAAATGTTAAGAAAAGTATATGCAATTATGAATGTAAATTAATAAGAAAGTCTTAGAAGGGTCCCATGCAGGTGAAGGACTACAACATTGAGGCTTCTTTATTTTATACTATAGACCTCTGTGTGCAAAGGTCTCTCTTAAAAAATAGACTATGGGATAGCACTCATTTGAAAAAAAAATCTACAGTAAATTTCAAAAGTTCAAATGAAAGTACAAAAGAGGAATGGCTTTAGCCAAACTGAAAGTTTATCCTTCCTAAATTCTGATTTTTCTAACAATGCAATCTTCACTACTTCAGTACCACATTACAAAATATATGAAAAGAACAACAGATGCAAATTAATATTTCATATACAAATGAGTTCTGGAGAGCCTAATATAGTCTCAAAGACTGAGTATCTTGTATTCATTGGTATCAATTAATAAGTAGGAAAAGGAAATAGAAAGTGAATGTCAATAAGCAGGTCTTTAGTGATTATAATCTATTTCCCACACAACTGCCAATAAAAGGAACTTGAATCTCAGCAGTAAGAGCTATAGGATCTCAAGGCCACAGAAACAGTGTCCAGCAAAAGTGGTGTATACTCTGATACAAGTGCCAAAGTGTGCAGGACAAAAACAAAGGGACCCTAGCTGGGCAACCAAAGTGAAGTTTAAGTGTGTGTGCAGCAAGTGCCCTCACATTCTGATGGACCGTGGAAAGGTCACTCCCTGAGTTCTACCCAGGAAAAAATGAAACAGGTGTTTTTATTCCTTTACCTTGAGCACCCAAATGATAAGACTCAAATGTTACTTAACTTTCAAGAGCTATAAACAGTTAATTAGTTAATAACTTGATCAAACTTGTCTTCCATTTCTTGGCTCTCCTTAAATTTTGCTGTGCAGATGCAATAACAGTAAGGAAAATAGGCCCCTTTTAAAAATAATATACATCATTTTACTAAGAACTAGGAAACCAGGGGTATCTTACTTCTGTCACTTTTTGTGGTGTGATGTTTCCTTCGTATGGACAGCCCAGGGCACAAGACACATACCTAAGTTTAAAACACAGAGTCATATAAATATATAGATGATGGATAAATCATTTCTCAGTTTTCATTTTATAAAAATAAAGAAATTGCTAAAAAGTCATTAAAATGTATTTTACCCTAATCCATTATTCTCAGAACAAATAAAAGCCATTTTGGAATATTTTCAATTTAACTCACATTTTTATCTAGTAATTACAATTTGATGTATGTTATTTGATGGCTGAAGAGAATAACATAACAGATGTTTATCTTGTGGAGTTTTTTATACTATAGTAACACATGAACATTCAAAGCAAAAAATACCACCAAACTACATAGTTTTATTTAAATAAGTACATACATCCAACTGTCAAATATCCAGGTCTCTGGAATCATAGAGAGATAACATGTAGATGACTAACTGAATTTCTCTTCACTCCCATCTGGATCTTTTGGCCTCATTTAGATACAGTCATTAATCACCCCCAAACTCCTAAACCTGGCCACAGCCTCAAAGTTCATCTTGTTTATCTCTCATGGGTATACCTAAATCATCCCAAACAGAAGAGTTTTAGTCTATGTTTAAAAGACTCCAAATAAAGATATTCCATAAGCTTCTTCGACAATTTAATATAAAAGTCAAGCCTTTCCTGAAATAATGCTACTTTTCCATCTTAAAGTATTAAGCTTTAGAAAAAGCCTGTTTTAGCTATTTTCAGTTCAACACCAATCTCATTTTATTAAACTTTCCTCGGAGATTTTACAACACTTGTATTAAAATAATGCATCATGTGGTTGATTGTCAGGGATGAAGCAATTCACATGAGAGAGGGGTGGTAGGAAATGAGGCTGGAGATCCAATTCTCTGAGCCAGAATATCACAGGCTTTAGATAATAAGGCCCTTGAATGCCACGCCAAGGAGTCTGAACTTTGAGATCACTCAAAATTATTAGGTAATGTACTGACAAGATCAGAGTAGTTTTCCAGAAATGTTAACTCTTAGAGAACTCTGGAAGTGGTTGTCAGAGGAAAAGTGGAGACAAAACAAGACAGACCATAAGACTGTATTTCCATGATTCTAAGATGCTGTCCATTATAAGATATGCTATGAATTTCATAAAAGATTTTGGAGTAAAAAAATAAACTATATATTCAATGATTCAACCCATACCTATTGATTCCAACATGTAATCTAATTTCAAAAGTATCAAAATGTGAATAAAAGTTTTATTTTGAAATTAAAATAATCAATTTTATAAATTAGGAGGTAGCAGTGATGAGGACAGAGGAGTAAAGAGGCTAATTCAATTAAAATTTAGAAGTTATGCTGGAGAGGAAATCTATTTCTCTGCTCTAATAGTTACTATAATTTTGTTTGACTAATCTGTATAAATTTAATCAAAACAAGTGGAAAGGAAATGTTACATATATCTAACACTTGGAAAAGATGGCTGAGGTTGGTAGAACACGTATTTTCAATGTGGATACAATGATCATAGATAAATTGTGTGTGTGTGTCTGTGTATACACGTGTGTATAATCACCTTTTTTCTAAAACCAAAATATCTAGATGTGATTAAATAGAAAATTAAAGTCATGTATTTACATGTTATTTCCCTAAAAATGAAAAAAAAATCCTAAAAAAACAAGTGCAAAACAATAAAAGCAAACGAACTTCTCATTCCCAACTTATCTGGGAATGATGTCACTTTGTGCTGTGACTTTAACTTTGTCCACATGCATTTTCATTCACTCAAGTTTTCCCTCTAATCCCTTGTGTAACTAGGGATAATACATAGATTTGAGGGTATCTAGTCTAAAGAATCTCCTCACTACTATGCTATAGCCCCTTTTATCTATTTTTGATTGGCTGGTGGTTAAATTTCTCACAGACATATCTGAAATTATTTCATACTCTGCTGAAACCCCATACTACAACCTCTCCATTTCTTTTTTCTTTTCTTTTTTTTTTAATCCAGTTTCTTACTTTTGGCTTAACATAGTTTTTATAGAACTATATCCTTTGATATTTCTTTCAGTAACGGCTGGGTCTTGCCGACCATTTTGTCAACAAATGATTTTATCTCACCCTCACTACTATATTGTAGTTTGGCTAGGTATAAAATTCTAGGTTAACAGTCATTCTGCCATTTTAAACATATTTTACCATCTCTGGTCTCAGTTTTGCTGATGAGAATTTTGCTATCTAATGGTAATGCCTTATACCAATTTTATAGTAATTTGTTCTCTATTACCCTTAGGATTCTCTGTTTATATCTAATATTCTACATTTTACCATGAGAATGTCAGGACTTGTTATACTTCTTTAATATTTACATTGATGTTTTTCTTCAAATCTAGAAAATCCTCAGGGTAGTGGTTAATCAAGCCTCTCATATCTAATTTCCCTTTTTTCTCTTTCTGAAAATTTTCTTAGGCATTCGCTCTTAACCTCACTTTTAAAAGTTCTATTAAAATTTTCTATGTTGTATTATTGCAATTTCCTTAGATCCTACTTCCAGTCACTGATACCCATTTCAACTGTTTGTGATCTGCTGCTCAATGCAATCATCATTTTTATTTAATAAATGTATTTTTCATTTCAAGAAAAGTTTCTTTATGCAAAAGCTTCATTATTTTTTGTAAAGATTTGTTCTTCTATGTTTTTCCTTTGCCTCTATATTTTGAAGGGTTATTTTATCATTTTCTATTCAGATTCTTCTATTTCCTTTTTTTCTGTTAAAGTTTTCCTGCTTTTTCTTTTTGCTTTTTTCTTAGGGTACTTTGTATCATCATGTGGTATATAATTTTTACTGTGCCTTTTTATAGTTATTTTAGTTTCTGTAGGTGTTCCATGAGAGTCTTGAGTTATTCAAATGTTTCTGTAAACAAGATCTGACTTCTTTTTACCCTTTCCCTGTGGACTTTACCAGTTCTTGGACAAATTTCTACTTGAATTACTTAATTTGGTTTTTCAGAATACTCCACAAGTTCTACTGACTTTGCATTTGCAAGGAGATGATTCCTAGCTCCAAGAATAATCACTTTCAAATCCATACTTTAGTAGAGTATCCATCTTTTCCTCTTATAGACATTAAAATTCCATTTTCAAGACACTAGGAGTTACATCTGAAATAGATACCCCATATGCTAGTGGCATCAACCTGCATGCTTACCACACTTTCTTTGATGAAATCTGAGGACTTTCTTTTTCTGAGTTTGGCTATATGTTTTAAAAGTGGTTATATTTATGTGTTAGTAATGGGAACAAAAGGGAGCCTCTGCATCAACTCAGTCCCTCATAGTCTCTGGCTTTCATCATTACATAGATAGATAATTCCAGGAATAACTCCAAATCTCACGAACATTACAAACTGATTTCCTGACACATTCACATGCCATATTAAGTTTACTCTGTCCAAAATGGTGCTCATTCCTGTTTCTCCTGCATTTGCCAAAAAAATAATAGCAATTTCCAGAATCTGTTCTGCCAAATCACTTAAAGCTGATATTTGAGAACATATTCAGTAACTGGGTTGGTTGGTTCTTCAGCTCCAGCTAGCATGTGACCACTTGTAGTGCCCGCCCCACCCCCACCCAAAGACTACAGAATGGTCCCTGAGTATTTTCTTCAGGACAGCTGCATACATCTCCTAAGGGATTTCCTTGCCTCTGGTGTCACACCACTCATTTGTACACTAGTAACTACTGACAAAATAATATGACTACAGCATAGATCTAATTACATAGGTTTATACTCTGAAAATCTTTAGTTGCTTATCATTGTCTACCAAATAAGTTTGGTGTTCAAGTTTAGCAATTTGTGAAACTTCAGCATAACTTACTACCTCTTTCCCATTACACAGCTTCAAAAACTCCCATTCCAATGAAAGTAAACCTTTTCCTGTTACTTAAACATTTCTTGAGATTTCTCTTCACTATGCCTTTGTTCTTTGTAGATTTCCTGCCCCACCTGAAAAGGCCATTATTTCTGATTATGCTTCTATATATTTACCTATCTTTAATGACTTCATTTTATTGACACCTTCTGCATTACGTTTCTCCAAATCGCCCCAGAGAAATTTAGTACAGTATTACTTTAAACCTGAATAAGATTTTTTTCTTAATGTATTTGGTTTTTTTGACAATATAATAATATTTCTATATAATATTATTCTTCAGTCTGCTGGAAACTCTTAAAAGTTTGGCCACTTTTTCATTTTCATATTCCACACAGTATCATTAGACAGTACATTACATAAAACAGTCAATATTTCTTGAATGAACTAATGTACATATGTATTAAGGTCCCATTTATTTAACAACTTTACCTGGTGAAATTGAGTCAAAAAAGTACCTACAGTGAGGCCTTACCCAACCCTAACTTTCCACAATTATCCTACATACTTTAATCATTTTGCCAAAAAACCCCAAAAGGATGAGAAAAAGCCTGGAATAAATGTTGCAAACACTTTAAATGGAAACAATCAACCACTGCTATCCTCAGAAGAGAAATGCAATGCCAAGAGCAAGGAGATGACATGTGATGTCAATTAAACATAATTAAGATATTTAAATGTAGGAGCTGTTTTGATGCAGTCATGCAGAGTGCATCCACTTATAAACAATACAAAATAAAATTCCATTATTAATAAGTCAACCAAAAGTTGATTGTTGAGAGGCTGTTGAACATTTAATGCTTCAGATGATATAAGAAATAAAGACTGTCCCTTAGTCTCAAGAAATAATTCTGCTAAGATACTCTTTTTTGCTTTACAATGCTAATTTCATAAGAAATGAAAAAACACATTCTTTACTCAAAGGCTCTGTATGAAAGCTGTTGAGATATGATTGTACCAATACAGCTTACACATATTAACTATTGGTGGGTATGTGTTATTCTGATACACAGCAGTGCCAGAATAATATGTAAGGCTAAAAAAAAAAAAGTATAAACCCTCAAACCATATGTATGACAGAAAATAGCTTTAACAGATGTCTCATTTTTAGAGTTTTATGTACCGTGTTTGGTAAATGATGCTTTGAATTGCTCTTCTAATTTTTCTTCCAGGCCAACAAAGGCCTCAGTTTAACAGAGGCTGGAAAGGAACTTGACCAATAAACTGTCCACTTAGAAGATGGTGCTATACATGCAACTGAATTCCATTGGGGTAGATCATCCAATGGAAGTTATTTCCTACATTAGTTATGAGAAACACTAACTGCTGGTCACTGTGTATTTAAAAAATTGAAACTTGGGAAGCTCACTATCACACTCAATAATATTGCTACTACCTTCAGGATCAGGATCAGAATCTGTAACAACATGTATTTTGACAAAGAAAGAATGAGAAATACAACATGGGCAAAATGGTTTGGCTAACAAATAAGCAGGATGCAAGTTCTTGAATAAATGGGTTTGTGTTAAAATTATCTCTCAAAGGGAAAACCAGTGAAAAATGACAACTTTGAGGGGAAAGAAGTGCCCTTACTTCACAGCAGTTAGAAAGATTGCCATTTTAGAGCCTAGAAATTATATAGAGCTAGCAGCTAGTCAAAAAATCATTAAGCACAATAATTTCCTAACATCAAGAGGGTTTCATCAAAGAAGTTGGTCAGTGATACACATTATATACTCTTATTCAGAAGTCCTCCAGCCAGGACAGCCCCAGTGGCATAGCGGTTTAGTGCTGCCTACAGCCTGGGGTGCGATCCTGGAGACCTGGGAAATGTAAATCAAACCACAAGGACTTATCTATCACCTCATACCTTTCGGAATAGCTAATATCAAAAAGATTTAAGAAATAGCAAGTGTTAGCACTGGTGTAGAAAAAAAAAGTACCCTTGTGCATTGGTGGGAATGTAAATTGGCAGGCACTGTGGAAAACAAAGTGGAGGTTCCTCAAAAATTAAATAGTAATTTTATACCATCCAGTGATTCCACTACTATTTACCCAAAGAAAACAGAAACACTAACTTGAAAAGTAAAACATTATCACTTCCTAAAATTGCTTTTGTTTTCCTCTCCAAAATAAACATATGGATAATATACAATTATCTATATTCATTTAACTACTAATTTGTCCTTTACTATTTGTTCTCATTATTTTGCACCTTTTTTTTTTCTGGAATTTAAAAAATTCAGCACAGTTCACAGTTAAATAATTTTGAATTCTGTAATTTTTTTTTAACAATGGATGGATAATTTTGTTTGACTTCTAGGAAAAAAAATGTTACAAATACAATTCTATCAACTTTCAGTAGGCTCAGACTTTCAGAATAATCATGGATCAACTCATTTTAAGCGATTTTATAGGAGAGGCCTAAGATGTAATTATGTAAAAAAGTTTTGCTTTGATACACACAACTGCTGACTTTGTGAATTTGTAATATAAGCATTTTAATAGTAAAATTAATAGCTCCTTAGTGATAATTTCCTTTTTTAAAACTAATATTATCACAGAGAGAGTATGTGATTCTCGTGACTTCATTCAAGGTAAGTTGATACTTAGACAAGAAGGAATACGGGATCCCTGGGTGGCGCAGTGGTTTGGCGCTTGCCTTTGGCCCAGGGCGCGATCCTGGAGACCCGGGATCGAATCCCACATCAGGCTCCCGGTGCATGGAGCCTGCTTCTCCCTCTGCCTATGTCTCTGCCTCCCTTTCTCTCTGTGACTATCATAAATAAATAAAAATTAAAAAAATAAAAAAATAAAGACAAGAAGGAATAAAACTAAATGACTTACATATTAGGGTACTACGTCATATCTTGAGGCATTTCAATTTTGAAAGGATCTTGATAACCAAGAGATAATTATTTCAACAAGTGCATTGATAAAAATAGAGAAAACAA
The DNA here is from genome assembly GCF_048418805.1 of Vulpes vulpes. NCBI lineage: Eukaryota > Metazoa > Chordata > Mammalia > Carnivora > Canidae > Vulpes > Vulpes vulpes. The sequence continues at coordinate 151,656,700 of NC_132780.1, forward strand.
TTACATTTATCACAGACATTTTTCTTCGCCTTTTTAACTTTTTAAAAATTTAGATAATAGAAAAATAACCTACACATTTTGAACATATATCATATGAATTACACATTTAAAAACTGAAGTCTAAAATGTAGACATTTCATTGCTCATTCATATATAATGTATATTCAGCAGTAGTTAGCTGACTTTGCATTTTATGTCAATGATTTGGCATGGTATGTTTTCCCAATGTGTCCCAGATGTTATGTAAAGTCCTGAGCACATGTAAAAAATGTGTACACACGCATGTGTATATGTGTGTTTCAGGGAGGGTGGAATTCAACAATAGCCTTTATAACTTTAACAAAAGCTGCTATTTAGACCCTACGAAAGTTACCTATTTTTATAAAAATTTAAACTGTTTTAGTGAGCATTTATAAAATGTGTATTGCCTTATGGCCTTTAAATCTGACAGCTGATGACATAAATTTTCTGGATGGTGATCAAGTACATGTTGATGCAGCTGTTGCCATGTTGCCATAGTAAGACATGATGAAGCATCTACTTTGGTTTCCACTAGTTGAGCATGACTCTTAAATGATTACTAATGACCTATGACTTTTAATAATGAGCATATAAAATCTTGACTGTTAGTAAAAATTAATTTAAACTCTATAAAAGTTTGGGGGAGGAGAAAGATAATTCTCAACTGCACAAATAACGAACTCACATCCAGAAAGGCATATTTCTAAAAATGAACAGTGTTGAAGAAAATCTGAGTTGTGCTCCAAAGGAGCAAAATCTGCAGTGGAAAACATAAATTTGTGTATTGTTGAGCTCTATAGCAAGTTTCCAATATACTCTGTTAATTGCATTAGACTGTGGGTCACTTCTCATCCAACTTGCACTCTGTGACCTCCCTACCAAGGCCTGGCAATTTTTTTAAGTTTGTAGCACGGCTAGAATTTTTTTGCTGATGGGACAATGTTAATTGTTCAACAATCAGTATTCAAGAAGATTTAGGGTTTCTATCAGCTTTAACACATTACCTGTTCTACTTTATAAGAGAAAAACTAAGATAATAAAATATATTATACAACTTATGTTGACATCCATCTTTTAACACTAAAAAAACCTTCCCATTTGAAAAACAAAAAACTTCCTATTTGAAGTGTGAGTTGCACACTTTAAAATTTTTCTTGTAGGTGCTTTCCATGATATGTGTATATTTCAATTACAAAAACGATTTCGTATCTTTAAAAACTCATTCTGGAAACTCTTACTATGGAAAGAGGAAAAAGAAGGTACAAAAGTAAGTCAACCAAGGAGATAGCTACCTGTGGTGTGGTCTAACTCCATTTGCTCTCCAAATGACCTTGAGTGGATTCTAACCCTATTCTCATACTGTCACTCAAAATTGGGTGTTGCCTTTGTTGCCTTTTCATTAACCACTGAACTTTCCCTTACCACTATGAATTTTGCTCACCTCAATCAAAGTAGTACAACCTGTACCTAAATCCAATTACAGCTCTCAGGCTTCTCTTAGGAGAAGCATTTTAATTTATTAAGACGGTAAGATTATCATATGTCTATAGTTATAAAAAGCAACAGACAATTAGCTAATATCTTAGAAACAAATTGTTTCTTAAGTAAAAATTTATTACACATTTTACAGAGCATAGGCCTGGGAGTAGAGCCTATTTGCAGTGCATGCTGCAACTGCTGGTTCTGGAAATAGGCAAGAATCAAAACAAGTCTCTCTCTTCTCCTCCCTCATTTACCTTTGCTTTAGGGTCATAAAGGGAAAACAAGGAAGCTGGCTGTTGAAGGGGAGGTTGAATGGGTGAAATGATGAGCCAAATTTCCCAGGGCAGCTCAAAGGCTCAATTTTATGTTTTAGGTATGCTATTGAAGTTCGACATAATGTAGTATTTGAAGAAAAAGTCATGGTTCTTTTAAAAAAAAGAAAGCTGTGGAAACCACATTAGAGGATTCCTTCCCAAACTCTACTATGAGTTTATATAAATTTATCAACCCACAGTAGGCTGAGATCAATAGATGGCTGCATTTGAATGAGTATTAATAACATGAGTAACAATGTCAAGTTTGCATGCAATGTCAGGTTTGCAATGTCATGTTTGCCCTTGACCTTAGCTGAATTATACACTTCAAAGCTAGATAAACTAATAATTATTAAGTGAGATACACAAGATGTATTACCCTACAGTGGTGGCCCTACATATATAATGAGTGGTAAAATAATGTCTACATGGTTCATAAATGAGCTTACACAATAGATATTAACTAAAGAGCATTTATGGGATTTCATAAATACCCTCGTGCTGGAATATTCATGTGCCTTGCAGACTTAACGACCTCCTCAAATTTCTCCATACTTTCTTCAATAGAACAGTTAATATTCCTCTTGCTGAAGGATTCAGATGCAGCACCAAAAACTGATATCTCAGTAGCTCCAGCAGCAACCTGAAAAAGAGAATATAAAGGCAAAACCTAGTAATTTCAAAAATTTAAATGATAGCAATAGAAGAAATATTAACCACCGGATAGAGGCATCCTTGTGTTAATATTTGCCTTAGAATTTAAAATTAGAGTCTGCTCATCCTGCCACATCTGCTCTTTTCAAATTTAAAAATATTTGGTGATAACAAAGTAATTCTCCAAATGCAACACCCATAAATCTAAGGCACAGAAAACACAGTGATGGCATTCCAATTTAATTTTATGTTTCCTAAATTATGTGTAAGCTCCAGAAATATTTTAACTGTAATTATGGAAAATACTAGCATCCCAATAAAAATTTTTAATATCTATGTGAACCATTATTTTTAGACCAATTATTATTAAAATAGAGGCTAGTAAATGCTTTCTGTTCTTCTCCTCTTCCTATAACCTCACAGAAAAACGTTTTTCCGATTCATCCTTTAGACTTTGCCCAAAATTTTCTTCCTGTCTCTTAACCTAGCTCCCATTGTTTCATACCTGGACTGCTATAACCATCCCCTTGCCAGTCTTTAAATCCAAAATATTAACCTAATCATTTTTCCCTTTTGCCATTTTTTGTCCTTGCTCCAGGCTTCTCTAGTGACTTATTTTCAAATACCAAGTTTTCTCATTTTCCAGCTGGATTTTTAAAGACTTTCTATTAATGTATCTCTGGCACTGTGGAAGATTCTCCTCTCTTTCTGATACTCTCTTAATATATTAAGAGGAAATAATCTGTCATTTTTTCTCTCCAACATTTAAAAAAATATATCTGCCTCTAGTCTTCTAAGTGAATTTTTAGCTTCTAAAATTAAAATTCTACTTATTTGAACACTTATTATGTGTTAGTCCTGTTGGTAGTACTTTGCTCTATTTCTAACCCACGATCTTATAAGCCAGTTCTACTTTTCCCATTTTATAGATGAGAAAACTGTGGCTCAAAGTGGCTAAATTGCAAGCACAAGGTCCCAAAGCTACTAGAAGTTCTGAAGTTATGCTTTGAGCACAGGTGTGCCTGACTCCCAAGGCACTTGTTATCCAAGGCACTCCATTATCTGCACTTCCAAGCTAGCAGGAGAGTGGGCTCTCAGTTTTGATGTCTTTTTCAAGGTGGAGACATTCCTTACTCTCTTAAGATCAACGATAGCAATATTTACAATTTTTTAAATGCCTCTTACTTTCTTTACAATGGGATAAAAAATATCAAAATAAACAAAAGAATAATGGTTTTAACAAGATACACATTGGGTGATATATCAACTAGTACCCACAACTTTTACTTTATGTAGCACAGTCCCAATGACAAAAGTGAAAAATATTCATGAACACCAGAAATAGCTGCTGCAAAACTTTTACAGTAAAGCCATGAAAGCATAATACTTCAAACCTTTACTTAAAATTGTCCTGATTCTTCTTGTATGTGTCATTATTAAAATTTTTTGCATATAAATTCTTAAGTCACATAGGACTGGAAGAAACCAACCAGGAGAGGAACAGGGAAAGTTGTGATAGGCAGCTGCAAATGACAGTAATTAGTTTCACCTAGAGGGAAGGAACAGAATCAGAAAGCTGATCCAAAAAAGTTGACAGAAATGATCCACTCTATTAATAATTATAATATACTGAGAAATGTTTAAGTTAAATTCTATAATCCTTACTAAAGAGGGAAGCAAAAAATTATGCTTTCAAAAGAATTTCATCAAAATGGATAACTGTATTTTTGTGTTTTGATTCCTGAATCATTAAACTGGAAAGGCCATTTATGTGGAACAGTTCATTCCCTAACAAGATCCTGAGGTTATCGATCGCCATGTATTCATGTGTCTATATTAGAATAGCATTTAATACAGAGTAACAAGGGAGGTACATCTAATACTGTTTTAACTTTGTAAAGATCCTTAAAACGATAAGAAGCAGACTGATTTAAAAATAATTAGTAGCACGCTTACAGCACGGTGAAAACCCTGAAGATTAGGAGTAAGGACAGGGTATCGAACTCCTGGGTATTGATGAATGCCTTTCATCACTTCAGTGTGATCAGCCATCTGAAATACATAATATTTATTTAACCTTAAATATTTATTGAGCATGTGTTTAGCTTTTAGGAAGGTTATAATTACACACACAATTATATTTTATAAATTAATGTCAGAAAAACAAGCTATGCCAACATAGCTAAAGATAAGTAGTTCTTAAAGTCACAAATACATTAAAAACTAGATCTGAGTTTAATTTATTCACATAACAGGATCTGGTTAAATGACTGATTACAAATAGTCAGCAATTCTTAACTTTACTATTTTCACTTCACTGATCTTTAGTCTCTTCCTTTCATTTCACAGCCCAAGCTTCAAATAAAATATCCTTATGATTAGGGAAAATGGTTTTTTTTTTGTTTTTAAGATTTTATTGATTTATTTATTTGTTTATTTGATAGAGGGACAGAGAGAACACAAGCAGGGTGAGGGACAGAGAGAGAGGGAGGGAGAGAGAGTCTAGGACAGACTTTCAGCTGAGCATGGAGCCCGATGCATGGCTCAGTCTCAGGACCCTGAAATCATGACCTGAGCAGAAACCAAGAGCCCAATGTTCAACTGTCTGAGCCACCCTGGCACCCTTAGCTGGGGGAGAATTTTAAAGACAGTATGCTATGCATTTTCCTTCCGTATGAAAATTTTATGTTCAGATAATTTTCAATGTATGAAATTTTACATTGTTTAGTAAAAAAAAAAAAAAATCACACATCTGTTTGAATAATTTAACAAGACTGGGATCCTACTATATTGTTTGGTTAGCATAAATGTTTTAGTAATAGTCATAGTGTCCTACACATTACTATCATTAGATTACTATTTGTTCTCATAATGCAAACAAATGCATACAACGGAGTACATAGTAAGAAAATTTAACCCATCCTTCCAAGCCTTTATTTTTCTGTATTTTCTATGAATCTTTAAAAATCGAATTTAAATTAAAATATCAAATCTGTTTGCCATAAGTCTTTAATTTAGCCTCCTAGACCAAAAAACTGATGATCAAATCTCATAATCATCACATAAATTACCATTAACATAACCATGAGCTTTATATATTTAAGAATAATGAATTATGGCAGGAAAAACAAGTAAAAGGAATAATATATAAACAATGAAAAGTCTACAAAATGATCATGGAGAAAGCTATAAAAACATGCACCAAACCAAAGTCTGTATCTTCAATATGGGAATGGATGAGGAAAGACGTTTTTTTCTCTATACATTGTGGTTTGTTACAATAAATATTATTTTTAATTTTAAAATGAAATAAAAATGAGTTGAAGTACAAATGCTTTTCTTAATATATACTTTTTAAAAATGTGAAATATTACAATATTTACAGTTATTAGTCTATTGGTATTATTTTCAGTGAAATGCCAGTCAAATTTAATACTTTCAATGAATATGGATTAAATGAGTTTTTAGTACATTTTAAATTTAAAATTATATATTTAAGATGCAAAAAAAGTTGACTGCCATCATAACTTATTGACATTTAAGCCTCCAGATTTCAGTCAATCCAAACACATTTATTTCTAAAATATGATTTTTGCTTATTTCTTCAGGATCACATTTACTATCTGCTACTTGATATATGCCTTTTGTACAAAGACTAATCACTATGTTCATCTATAATGCATAGAAGCCAAGTCTCTAATTTTAAGTCTATTTGATTTGAAGCCAGATGTTTAGTAAGCACCTTTTGTGTCCAAAACCCTATGCTTGACCTTGTGACAAATATAAATATAGGAAACTAAAGTCCTTGCACTAAATAATTTGCAATATGGTTGGGGAGATGCACACGGAAACTTAACAATTCAAAGGAATATACTGGTTATAAATGTGAGCACAGGTTAAAGGAATTCAGAATAAGGAAAAGTTGGTAGGGCCTATAACAGTCTAGGAAAATTGTAAGTATGGGATACAAAGAACATGGCTACAGCATATAAAAATTTAAAAGACAGGGGCACCTGGGTGACTCAGTCATTAAGTAGCCAGCTCTTGATTTAAACTGAGGGCATAATCTCAGGGTTTTGAGATTAAACCCTGGGTTGTGCTCTACACTCAGTGGGGAGTCTGCTTGAGATTCTCTCCCTTTGCCCCTCCCCCCAACTCACTCTCTAACAAATAAATATATCTTTAAAATAAATAAAATAAAATAAAATTTTAAAAGTGGCCATACCAGTATTTCTAATCCCAAATGCTCTTCTAGAAGCTCAACAGTCCCTATCAAGAGGTGAACTGTGTTTACCTCCCACTTAAACCTAGGCAGACTTGTGATTTCTCTAAGCAATAGAGTATAGCAAAAATAACAACATGTGACCTGAGAGCCCAGGATATGGAAAAGGATACAGCTCCCATATGGTTTTTTTCTTTGGGTGAAACCACTGCAAGGAAATCAGCTAACATTCGGTGAGAAAAATTAGCTTCTGCGGAGAGGCCATGTGCAGCAATCCATGTGCAAAGAAACTAAGGCCACCAGACAACAGCCAGCATATTTACCTGAATTCTATTTCATCATACATGTAAATTAACAAAAATCTGAATGAATGAAATAACAATTTAATAGATGTTTCAATTAGTAAAACGAAAAAAATGAATACAAATGATAGTAATCAAATTCCCAAGTATGAAAGCTGAACTTTGATAATCATTGAAGACACCTTAGTAAAATTATGATAAATACATGAATTTGAATCCAACAAATCAGTGCTTTTTTGTTTTTTAAAATAGTCACAGTGGGGCAGCCTGGGTGGCTCAGCGGTTTAAGTGCCCAGGGATTGATCCGAGAGTCCCAAGATGAAGTCCCACTTCGGGCTCCCTGCATGGAGCCTGCTTCTCCCTCTGCCTGTGCCTCTGTCTCCCTCCCTCTCTGTCTATCATGAGTAAATAAATAAAATCTTTTAAAAATAGTCATTGTAATGAGGCCATTTAAAAAGTAGCATTCTGTCTAAATTTGGTCAGTAAAGACAGTTATGTAAAGAGGTTTAGAAGATCATGATAGGATATAATTTTATTACAATGAATAAAATAGAACAGATTTAAATTAAAGGTATAAAATTCTTGCTTTTTTCTTTTCCTCTTAGGAAGCTTATGCTATACTTCAATCTTGATGTTATTTTAAATGTCTGAAGTTTAAGCTATTATTCAAATAATGGAAATATTCCTTTATAGCACCATTTTCTCATTTTAATGAAACCCTTCTACATCTGGTTTGATTTAACAAACTTTAAAGATTTTGCTTTGACTTTTCATTTAAGATCATAAAAATCTCCATAATTTGGTTGATAGTATACTTTGGTATTATCTGGCCACAGTTTGGAAATGGCAATACCTATGTCTATCTGGTCAACACAACCAGCTGTATGATAGCTAATCAATCTTAGGAATCCACATTTATATATGGATTCAAGTAATAATATTTGTGTAACAATTTACAAGGGTATTAAAGATATGCAAAAGGTCATAAAGTTTAGAGTGTAACAGACATATAGTTTAGAGACTTTATTTGCTATTGTCATGAAGTAATTAGACTTAGATACTCCACATTATATATTTAGATATTTTACTAATATTTTGCCATTATCTGAATACTATAATCTCTTCTAAATACATAATATCCTCATTCAAATTTCCTGAGTTTATTCGGATTTCAAGATAATGCACAAATCATAAACAATGATAAAGGGTTTCTCATAAATTTAATGAGAGAAAAAACAAGTTTCAATTATATTTTGTACACAAATTATTAATTTACATTGATAGGATGCCAGGATACCAAAGTTAATTTTAAAGTGTCCTAAGACCTTAAGAAAATCATTTTAAAATTTGACTTCGGTGTTTGAATACTGATTCAATATTTTATACACTTACTGCATATTTAACATGCATAGAAAAATGAAGCAGACACAGTTCATACATATATAATACACAGAACAGTGGGAAAAGATATGTGTGTACATATGTATATAACAAACCACAAAATACAAATGTCATGTGATCTGCAGTTTTATGGAGCAAGAGAAAAAAAACATTTTCTTTGGTAAACTAGAATAATGACAAATATTTAAACTAAATCTTGTCTAGGCTAAATGTAAATAACTCAAGGGCCAGTTTTTTAACAGAGCAAATTATTCATAAAAGTTTACTGAAGCAAAACTATTCATAGAGCCTGAAACTATTTAAAAATATTCATAGAACAAGATTATTCACATATATGTCCATATATTTTCTATGATAAATTGAACTTTTATGTACTGAAAAGGAAGGGTTTGATAAGCCTAAACTTAAAACATACTTTTTTATTAAAATTCTTCAGATAATTATTGGAGAAATATTTTATAGAATCATTTTTTAAAATCACACAATTCTTTCACTCTTAAGTCTAATGAAAGTAAAAATATCTATTACTATTTATCTCTCTCCCAAATAACTACTGTCAGAGAAAACAGAATATTCACTAAGTAAACTTTGTTCAGTTCCAACTGAATATATGTTGTCTGAGATGTTCAGTAAAGTGAAATACATATTTATAGTTAACTATAGATAGAAGTGCAGAAAAAACTGAGAGGTTCTATTTTTTGTAGACGAACTCATTCCTATTCGCTTAAGACTAATTTTTTTTTCCTTTTTCCAGAACAAATGCAATTACAAAGATCATACATGGTAAATGCTATTAAGTTCCAGAGTTGCCTTATAAGATTTTATATGGAAATCTCACACACATTGATGACATATAAAAGCTACATTTATTATTTTAACTCAATAGGAGTTTAGTCACTAACAAGACTGCAAAATAGATAGGAGGATTTGAATTGTTTTGCATCACCATGGAAATTATTCAATGCATCTCTGTGGCTCTGTTTAAGGTAAGGAGATTGTATTGTTTTTATGGATGGAAATATTAAGAATTCAAGCTAGCACTGTGTTCTTAAATGGCAAAAGTGTTTAGAGTAGAATCTAAAAATAAAATGAGGGAAAAAGTATTAAGAGATTCCATCTTCATGGTGATATCTGTAAAGTGGTATCTACCAAATTATATTACTTGACCACCTCTTACAACTGGATCTTACAACCTAAATATGGAACTCTACTTTTACTCCTTTTCTCTCTGCCCTGTTATAGCTAATATGACCAAGTCAAGCATCATCAATGGGTGAGCATTACCTATTGCCCCTTCCTTCACTCCAACCACCAACTAAAGAACTCAAATTTTTCCTCCGTTTCACTCTAACAAGACTGTTGCACATGATTTCTTCTTATAGAATATTATGAGGAAAACTGAGAAGTGCTAGGAACAAGAGGACAAGATTGGTAGAAAATCTAAATAATCAAATTAGCAATAAAGTTGGAGGAAAACAGGCTGAGTGTGAGAAATATGTTTTGGTGGCAAGATGTTTTACTGCTCTTGAGCAGTGAAGAAGTATGAGAAAACAAAAAGACAATTTACACAAAATGTTGCTTTCATCTATACAGTGGGTCTCCTACAATGACTTCAAGTAATGTATATAAAGATTGGAACAGCATTTGATTCCTTTAACTTCTTACATTATAGTTCTTTATGTATGAATTCAGGCACAAATTTTCCCACTAGAGAGAGCTCATGACTGTTCTCCTCAAGAATATTCTTATATATTTAAAATACTTAAAATACATTGTATAACATATAGTACTCAATTACACTTCCTAATGAAGTTGTTACCCTAGAGTTGAGCAGAGCCCATATTCACCATGTTCTGCAATATCTGGCACCAAAAATATGTAATTATTTGAGAAGAAACAAGTTTCAAAATGTATACTGCCAGAAGCTAGTCTATAGAAAATTCTGTTAAACATTATATGTGTAAAATTGTAAGTGAATGATTCAGTTTTCATCAGTGTCAAATTAAGTGGAAGTCCTTTCTTATCAGAAATATACTCAATATACAGTATATAAAATTATAAGTACATAATTCATATTTTAGTTTTTATCTTTTACAAAAATCACAGAATATCTATCAAAATTCTTCACTGTGAAGAGCACAAAACTATAGTAATTCTTCTGAAATATATGTGTATAAGGCTACACATCACAAAGTGTTAGATACGATGTAATAAGACATTACCAAAAATGGATTATTATACTGAAATACACTTTACTAACCTGTCAAAAAATACATTTAAAAAAAATCAAGACCTTAACACCACAAAAGACTGAATCATCTTTCTAGCTTCTCACAGAAAATATTATAAGGTGTTATTATATGAAAGAGGCTAATTAAGAACTAGAAAATGTAGAAAAAAGGAAGAAATGGAAAATCAAAACAGGACTACAACTAGCAATGAGACTGAATCAGTAATTTAAAACTGAACAAAGAAAAATCTAGGACTAAATGAGTTCAACCAAACATTTAAGAAGTCTTAATGTCAATCCTTCTTCCAATTCTTCCAAAACATGAAAGAGGAGGGAATACTTCCAAATTCATTTTTTAAGATGATGCATTAGGAGCTGGTCTATAAGACCCTGATACCAAAACTAACAGGACACTACAAGAAAAGTACAGGCCAATATTCCTAATGAATACAGAGGAAAAAATCCTCCACAAAATACTAGCAAACCAACCAGAATATATAAAGAATCATACACCATGACCGAATGGTATTTATCCCTAGGATACAAGAAAGACTCAACAGGCACAAGGAAATTAGTGTGATACACTACAGTGACAAAACCAAGGATAAAAGCCACATGATCATCTAAATATATGTCAAAAATTGACCAAAAAAAGCTTCATCAAAAAGCATTTGACAAAATTAAACACTGTTTCATGATAAAAATACTCAAACAAATAAGACTTCAGGAATAGAGTAAAATTACCCTGACATAATGAGGACCATACATAAAGCCCACAGCTATCTTGTACTCAATAGTGAAAAACTTTTCCTCTGATATCAGGAATAAACAGGATGCCCACTCTTTCTATTTCTAGTTGCCAAAAATTAGAAGTCCTAACCAAAGCAATTAGGCAAGAAAAAGAATTAAACACATGCAAAGGAAAGAAAGAAGTAAAATTATCTCTGTTCACAGATGATATGATCTTTTAAATATTTATATATTTATTTATTTGAGAGACAGACAGACAGAAGGATGAGGGGCAGAAAGAGAGGGAGAGGGAGAATTTTGAGTAGATTCTGTGCTGAGCGTGGAGCCCAACACAGGGCTCAATTTTGTGACCCTAAGATTATGACCTGAGCCAATAATCAAGTAAGATGCTTAACTGACTAAGACACCCAGGGGTCCTACAGATGACATGATCTTAAATGTAGAGAATTCTAAGGCACCATGTAAACAAAAATAAAAAACCTCTTAGAACTAAAAAAAAAAAAATAGTAAACTTGCAGGATACAAAAATCAGTTGCACAAAAACAGACACATAGATCAATGAAACAAATGGAGAACTCAGAAATGGACCCTCAACTCCATGGTCAACTAATCTTTGACAAAGCAGGAAAGAATGCCCCATAGGGGGGGGAAAAAAAGACAGTATCTTCAACAAATGGAGTTGGGAAAATTAGCCACATGTCAGAGAATGAAACTGGACCACTTTCTTCCAACATATACAAAAATAGACTCAAAATGAATGAAAGACCTAATTGTGTGGCAGAAATCCATTAAAATCCTAGAGAAGAACACAGGCAGCAACATCTTTGACCTCTGCTACAGCAACTTCTTCCTAGACACATCTCCAAAATCAAGAGAAACAAAAGCAAAAACTGCTGGGACTTCATCAAGATAAAAAGCTTTTTCAAAGCAAAGGAAACAGTCAACAAAACTAAAAGACCACCTACATAACGGGAGAAGATATTTAGAAGTGACTTACCAGATAAAGGTCTAGTATCCAAAATCTATAAAATAACTTATCAAATTCAATGCCCAAAGAACAGATAATTCAATCAAGGAATGGACAGGAGACATGAACAGATATTTCTCCAAAGAAGACACTCAAATGGCCAACAGACACAGGAAAAAATTCTCCACATCACTCAGCATCAGGGAAATACAGATCACAACCACAATGAGATACAACCTTACACCAGTCAAAATGGCTAAAATTAACTCAGAAAACAGCAGATGTTGGCAAGGATGTGGAGAAAGGGGAACTTTATTACCTTTTTGGTGGAAATGCTAACTGGTACAGGCACTGTGGAAAACAAAATGGAAGTTCTTCAAAAAAGTTAAAAATAGAACTACCCTACAACCCAGCAATTGTACTAGTAAGTATTTCCTCAAAGGCTACAAATACAGTGATTCAAAGGGTCACATGCACCCCAATGTTTATAGCAGCAATGTCTGCAATAGGCCAAATATGGAAAGAGTCCATGGACAGATGAATAGGTAAAGAATATATGATATATACATAGGGTGAAATATTACTTAGCCATCAAAACAATGAAATCCTGCCATTCGCAACAAGATCTATGGAACTAGAGGGTATTAGGCTAAGTGAAATAAGTCGGTCAGAAAAAGACAAACACCATATGGTCTCAGCCATATGTGGAAATTAAGAAACAAAACAGATGAACACAGAGGAAGAGAAGGAAAAATAAAATAAGATAAAAACAGAGATGGAGGCAAATACTAAGATACTCAACATTAGGAAACAAAGTGAGGGTTGCTGGAGTGGAGATGGGTGGGGGATGGGGTCATGGGTCATGGGCATTAAGGAGGGCACTTGATGTAATGAGCACTGGGTGTTATATGCAACTAATGAATCACTAAATCCTACCCCTGAAGCCAGTAATACATTATATGTAACCAAATAGAATTTAAATAAAAAAGTTTTAAAAATCAGTTACATTTCTATACATTAACAACAAATCATCTGAAGAGGAAATTAAGACAATCTCATTTACAATAATATCAAAAATAATAATATACTTAGGAACTAAGTTAACCGAGGAGGTGGAAGAATTGTACATGAAAACAATAAAACATTGATGAAGGAAATTAAAGAAGCTAGAAACAAGCAGAAAGACATCCCATGTTCATGGATTCCAAAATTTTGTACTGTGTAAATGTCCACACTATGCAAAGTGATCTCTAAATTAAACATGCAATCCCTATCAAAATCTCAATGGCATTTTTAACCAAAATAGGAAAATAATCCTAACATTCATATGAAATCACAAGGAAGCCCAAATAGCCAAATTAATCTTGAGAAAGAATAAAGGTGGATACATTTCCTAATTTCAAAATATATTTCAAAGCTACTGTAACTAAAACAATATGAAGACAGACATATACACCAATGGAACAGAATAGAAAGCTCAGAAATAAACTGATACATATATGTTCAATTGATCTTTAACATGGGTACCAAAAATACACAATGGAGAAAAAGCATTCTCTTCAACAAATGGTGCTAGAAAAACTAGATACCAACATATAAAAGAATGAAATTGGATCCTGATCCTAGAGCGTACAGAAAAATGAACCCAAAATGGACTAAAATTTAAGACCTGGAACTGTAAAACCCCTGGGGCAGGGACAAGTAAAAAGGTTCATAGCACTGATTTTGGCAATGACTTATTGTATATGACACCAAAAAGCCAAAAAAAGTAAAAACAGAGAAGTGAGACTACACCAAAGTAAAAAAGCCTCTGCACAACAAATAGAGTGAAAAAGGCAACCTACAAATTGGAAGAAAATATTTACAAACCATACATCAGATAAGAGGTTAATACTCAATGTATATAAAGAATACTGACAACCATATAGCAAAAATAACCACCTAATTAAAAATGGGCAAAGAATAGACATATCTCCAAAGAAGACATACAAATGGCCAAAAGATGTGAAAAAAATGCTCAGCATCACTAATTATCAGGAAACACAAATCAAAACCACAATAAGATATTACCTTATACCTGTTAGTATGGCTAGTATCAAAAATATAGAAAATAGCAAGGATGTGGAGAAAATGGAACTCTTATTTATTGTTGGTGGAAATGCAAAATGGCACAGCCATATGGAAAACAGTGTGGAAGTTCTTCAAAAGATTAAAAATATAAATATCATATGTTCTAGCTATCCTACCTCTAGGTATTTATGCATAAGAATTAAAATCAGAATCTCCAACAGATATCTGCATTGCCAAGTCAGAGCAGCATTAGTCACAATATTCAAAATGTGGAAATAATCTAAATCTCCATTGTTGAACAAATGGATAAGAAAATGTGGCATCAACCTAGGACAAAACATCATCAGCCTTAAAGAAAATTCTGCCAAATGCAACAACACAGATGAACCTTGAGTACGTTATGCTAAATGAAGCCAAATGTAGAATGATAAATACTGAATAATTCCATGTATATGGAGGTATCTATAATATAGTCAAACTCATAGAAGCAGAAAGTACAATGGTGATTGTGAGAGGCTGAGGGGAAGAGAGAAATGGGGAGTCATTATTCAATGGGTACAGTTTCAGTTATGCAAGATGGCTAAGTTCTCAATATGTTGTACAACATTCTACCTATATTTAGTGATACTGTATGGTGCCCAGAAAAATTTTTTATGAAGGTAGATCTCATGTTAAGTTTCCTTCCCATAAAAAAGAGTATTATGATGGAACCTCAGACCCTTAATATTTAAAATACTTTTCCTTAATTTCAAGGTATCTTTGATACTTGAAACTTTATTTTTATTTTTATTTATTTATGATAGTCACACACACAGAGAGAGAGAGAGAGAGAGAGAGAGAGAGGCAGAAACATAGGCAGAGGGAGAAGCAGGCCCCATGCACTGGGAGCCCGACGTGGGATTCAATCCCAGGTCTCCAGGATCGCGCCCTGGGCCAAAGGCAGGCGCTAAACCTCTGCGCCACCCAGGGATCCCAATACGTGAAACTTTTAAAATTTCATGAGCCTTTTTGCGCTTTCAAAATCAATTGTTAATAAATTTTACTACCTAATTTTATACTTAACTTTGTACACTCTCTCTTCTTAATGAGGGTCCTCCAGCTGATAGCTTCAAAATTGGAAGTTCCCTAGACATGGTTAGCTTCTGTCCCCTAGTGATTCCCAAATCTCAGCAACAGAAAGATAACACTGAACTGTCCAAATATTTTCAGTTAGCAACCAGTACAACTATTACTTCATTTGGAGTTATGAGACCTAGGGGCTGGCCAACTACCCTCAAAACTGAATCACCTCAGGCATCAAACCATACATGGCACCTTACCAAAAATACAATCCTTGAAGAGGAAGGCAACCGAGCCATACATGCCTAATGTTAGCTCATTGGAAAACTGCATATTCTTATTCAAAAGTTTGTGATGAGGGACCTTGACAGAGGCAACAAAGTTAAACTTGACAGCTCTTCACAAGCATCAGTAGGAAGTTAAGTTACCAAGAGGAGAAGAAGAAGAGACTATAACAGTATGGGTTCTTTGGGTAGCACGATTAACATTGACAACTTCCACGGAAGTAAAAAAAAAAAGATCCTAAACAGTAAAAGTTGAGTCAGAGCATTCTCTATGACCCGTCATCATTGAAAGAAAGCTCTGTCATTGTCACATGGATTCTTCCCTTACCCTCACCCATATATTTGATCTTTGGTGGTACAAGCTGGGTACCCACTGTGATATGGAATCAGGGGACTAAATAGAGATATTCAGAACCTAAGAAGCATAAAGAAAGAATCATTTAGAGAACAAGATACTCTAAAACACATGTAGGGTATAAGACACTTGGAGAGGTAAGGAAAGTGATTTTTCAAACTCCTATAGTAGGATACAAATTAGGTCCCTTTTAGTCTTTTATATGATACACAAATGAAGACTGGAAGGACTTAATCATTTTGACATTCTGAATGTATATATGCATGGTCTAGAAGAGTCTGAAACTCCATCCTGGAGTGAAGAATAAAAGTTTTAGATTAAGTTTCTCCTTCAACTCATATAGACCCAATGGAATAAGATTTTTCTATTGCTCTGCATGAGCATCACCATTGTCCAGAGTGCTGTGGTTAGATCACACCACCCTAACTTATTAGACTCCAGCAAACTGGTATCATCTTATATCAGACACCCATAAACACAATATACCTAGGAGGACAGCATTATATCAATTACTCATTCCTTGGATGGATCCCTATTCTCCTTCCCCCACTGTTGAGATTCGAGACTAGTTTGTAGCTAAGCTCTTGGATGTTTTGAGAATAGCAAAATGTTTGCAATACTACATCAAGCTGCTTTGCATCTCTGATCCTTTGCATGTACCATTCCATCTGCCTGAAAATTATTTCTTCATTTTTCATCTAAGTTCATTTAATTCATCCTATATTCAGCTCAAAAACTCCTAAGACATTCTCAACCACCAGTTTGATTCACATGTCTCTATTATCTCCATAGTTATGTATGTGCCTAACATTGCTCTCATCATATTTTGTATACTGTCTTGTGTCTCTCTCTCCCCAAATTATTAGCTCCTTGAAGAATTTGAATAAAAGAAGCATTTAATAAATGGTTGTTGAAGTTAACTGAAATTTCTCATCCTTGCCCTTTATTCTGTTTTAATTCAACCCATCTGGGACCATGATTTTTTTTTCTCTACTAATTCTTCTAAGATTTTACTGTTAGTGATGGTGATAATGATAAAAACAAACATTTGCTCTATGCCAGTCTATATGTTAGGTCTGTATGTGTTGAATTCCTTACATACATTACCTCTTTAAACATTTTTAACAACCCCAATGAGACGGATAATTTCTGTAGAAGATGACTGGAGGTATCAAAGATGAGGAAGATCACCCAGCTAGTGACAGAGAGAGAGTCTGGATGGGACTATCTGACTATAAAGCACATTCTCTAATACCTCTGATAAACATACTCCCTATATCTTCTATTGTCTGTATCTTTATGTTAGTCCTGCTGAAGATTTCATGTGTCATGTTCAAGGGAGAAGCTCCTTAGAAAGATCCCATCTTCAAGCTAAATAATTTGGGTAGTGACACATGGTTTCATTTTCTAAACCAGTGTCTCCTCAACTTGATTCATCATCAGAGCTATTTGAGGTATCATAAAAAAAAATACAGATTACTTACACCCATCTGTACAGATTCTGGTTCTGTTCTCCTGTAGCACCTAGCAATCTGTAGTCTCAAAACTTCTCAGGAGATGCTAGACATCAACAATATTGAAACATAGCTGACTCAGTTACAAAGGCTTTTGCTGGCTTCCATTAAAGGGAAGAGAAATCAGTGTATTTGAGACTCTCACCCCTGCTTTAATAAAGAAGATTCATTTTATTTTTATTCAGAGGTAAATGCAGGTTATGTGGATCTAAAACAACTGCAATATGAGAGGAAGGTTCTTTAAGAACAATGCAAAAATATCTAACTTTTGTAAATTTCACTGAAATATATGACAAGGTGAGTACATTGTTAGAGCACCTCCCAGGATCTTGGAGGGATCTATACAAATATTTTTAAGGTAGTTTTTCTAACTGTAGCACATACTGAAGTTCCAAATAATGTCTTATCCAGGGTGAAAAAAGTTCCATGGATTAAAAACAACAGAAGTTTGGAAATTTAGAATCTTGGTGAATTTTCTTATTATGCTCTTAACAATATTAAGACAGTTAAGGGTCTTCCTGAAATACACATTCATGGCATCTATAGTATTCCTTTTCCTTACCACTCCAGAAAAAAAAAATCTATCAAGAAAGTAGTTTGGAATGTCTTATTCTTGATACATCCATATTTCTGAGTCTATGTTTATAAATTATCTGCTTAATAAACCATTGTAAAATTCTGCCAGGAAATGCACTTAAATTCATGGACTTATACCCTCATTATTTCCCTGCTTGATAATATAGTCTGCTGAATCACTTAAAAATATATATTTTTGAAGTACTTTTTGGTTTTTGTTTGCCCCACCACCACCATGCATCACCCAAGACAACATTTACATAAGTTCAAAATAAGCAGGAAATGTCAGAAGGCATTTCCCTGCCATTTACACTAGCCAGATGAGACATAACCAATGGTATTACTTTCTACATGCAGGAGTATAGCAGAAAAGTATTCAATACAGAATGTACAATTTCTTCAACACATGCCATCGATTACTATAAAAATGTAAATAATGTGGTTTTAGACACTATAACTCAAAACTCAATTTGAGCAGTAACTCCTCTTAAAGGTAATACTTTCATAATTTCAGTAATAAGAAAAAATGAGAAACTAGAGCTCTTCTTGACAATTCTGGGTGAAAATGCTCTACCCAACTATGAATAGCATTGTAGCCTGGGTACTATAACCCTGTCTCATTCACAGACTCTTTGCACAAACCCCATATATCTTAGCCTCAGTAGCACACAGGAAATCTTGGTCTGCTTGAAGAATTAAGACAGTTTTAATAAATCACAGTCTTATAATAATAAACACAGGAAATCTCTGGAAAATTGAACATCTACTTTTTTTTTTCTTCCCCCTACTCAATACCTTGCTTTGGCTACACTACTAAAATGGTCTGACACCACACTTAAAAAATTTCTTAAGTCCAAAAGCCTTAAAACTAATTTGGTATGGTGTATAATTTCCTGTACTTCCTTATTCAACATTACCTTTGTATTCTAAGGACTTTTGTACTGCCCTGTATTGTATGGAACACATATGCTTCTCAAGAGTGACCAAAACAAGTAACATCTGACTCCTATGCTTATGCAAATTCAGGAAGGACATTTTAATCATAATTCATTAATGTCTACAAATATTCATTTTTAAGCTATAAAATTAACCGTATCTGCCCAATGGATTTGTATATTTTAGACTGGAAGACCTGTGTTTCAGATAGAAAGACCAGCTATTATATTCAATAATGTTTCCCTGTGTCTTAAGGTAAACATAACAAATACATATCAGTTATTCTTTGTTCAGGTCAATGCCTTTGTGACCACCCTCCTGGTCTTCCTGTGTCAAAACAACCATGGTCCCTACATGGTCCCTCTGAAGTAGGAGCAAAATGTCTCAAAGCTCTCAGTATATAATTTTCTTTCCATTCAACTGTATTGTCTCTCATATATCATGCCTTTGTGTTTGATAATAACAATGTCAACATTGCTATTTTTCCATGCATGGAAGAAGTCATTTTTAAAATTCTGTATCTAATTTTACTTATTCTATACTAACTAAATGGAGTTTCCTTCTCTACCTCCACTTCTTTCTATAAGCCACCTCCATGCACAGTGGATAGTCACACTGATAAGAGGGTAAGCCTAGATTGATAAGCCATATTTCACTGGCAATATGGGTTGTAGCAAAAACAGTCTCATTACTGTGACAAGCAATGCCATCACTGTGAAAGTTGTATGATGTTGATACAATGATTTGGCCATTAGGTGGATCTGGAGATTTCTTTCTTGTGAATAATACAGAATGCAGAATTTTAAAACATTGGACAGAGTGACCAATGGCAAACTGCTTAATGTGTTCTGGTTACCAGGTTCTGTATTATTGTAAATAATTTACAGATATTCACTTGATTTTAAAGCCTCTAAGTTTTGTTTTTAGTGATTTCATTCCCACTAACCATTTTCATTTTGCAATTGCCTCATTATGTCAATATCATGGTTATTGTAAGCAAATACCCATTATTCAATGGTGTTTGAATGCACTGAGCTTTGAGCTCAATGAATATCTCACTGCAGTTTTTAATAGATACAATAAAAGCAATGAATGGCTGAATGAATAAATGGAAAGGATCCAAGCCATAGAGGGATAAAAACGTACTTTGCCAATCATATCATAAATGAGTAAAAGTCAGGTCTCAGATTTTCTAACATTCCATCAGAAAATATGTATGTTACATCTAAACAGTAGATGTAATAATGTCATAAAAAGCTAAGAGCTTGGAGAAAACTAAAACTATTTGGGGGTTACTAAGAAATGCATTTCTTACTACATACTATAAGCTGAATTCAATACAAAATTCATCAATCTTAACTAAGAGTAGTGTTATAATTTATTAATGTGTCTCAAATCACAGAAGTACAAGAAAGCTAGGAGTAAGTTGTATTAGTGTTCTAAAGTTACTGGCATGAACCAGATTTGACATGTCGGTATTTCAAAAAGTACTTAAATATGCAGTTTAAAAGGCAAACATGAATGTGAATACCTAGAACAATGAAAACTATAACCTTTGCAGTCACCAACCACAAGTTGTCCAAGACCTTTATAAAATGAACAGCATTCTTCCAATAGTGTTCTATATGGGTAACAATGAATAAATATCCAAAATTCATAGATGGCATAAAACATTCTTTTCTAAAGTGTAATAATGATCAGACTTAATTTTATAAATGGACTATTCAAGGTAAGTGAATTTGGGTAAAAATGTTTAAAGCATAATAAAATCAATAATTTATAAAATATGCTTTTGATTGAGAGGTATACTATATGAAAATACAACTTTATAGTCCTCTAATTTTATCAGATGTGGAAGAAGTGAAACACTAGCATACATATCTCAGTGTGTACATTTTCAAATATAAAATTTATCTATTGTTTGATGTGATTTGGGGGATATAATGTTAACTTTACTATTCATACTTATCTACTTCTCTGTTACTGCCTATTACTCCTAAAAAGCTTTCCAAAAATTTAACCAGGCATTTTAGATCAGAGCATGTGTATATGTGTGTGTGTGTACGTTCACACATGTACACCTAAAAATTAGACAAAAAGAAACTTCACTTTTAAAAAATTAACTAGAAATCATAATTCTTTATAAACATGTTAACAAAATAAGTCTTTTCAATCATTCTATTTAAAAGTTATTGGTATAATATTTTCATTTTCCATGCTCAGTGTACAGGGATCATCAATTTTTGAAAAAAATTTAGTTCCTTGGCATACTCTGCTTCTCTTACAGCAGATGGCATTTAAGTGGTTTAGTCAGAAGACATACCAATGGAATGAGTTTACACTAAAACAAAACTGACATGTTGATCAACAAACTAATCAGAGTAATGCAAAAAAAAGAGCATTAAAAAGTCAGACTCAAGTCTTTCCTCTGCTAAAATGTACCTCTATTCAGCTTTTATACAATTATATTATATCCAGACCTTTCAACCATTAATGCATATAGATCTTCCACAAGACCAGATTTTAAGATTGGTTTAATCAGATACAAAAATTGGCTTTGAACAACTGTTTCTTTCATGGGAAAACTTAGAGAAAATATGATAAATACAATAAATTTAATATAAGTGAATAAAGGTGAGATAAAGTATTTAAACATTTGGTTATGGTTGCTTTTATAAACATAAGAACAAAAAAAAAAACAATTTGTTAGTCAAAATGCAGTTGATCAAATTAAGTAATCATAAAATCAGTACATGCTGAGCTTAATAAATCTTTGAGTATAGTAACAGTTTTTGGCCTCACGAGGAAAAAAAGTCCAAAAACATTGAATTATACCTTCAGCATGAAAAAATAAGGAAATCTAAGCAGTAGAATTGCTGACATTATTGCTCTTAACTATAAGGTTTGCTTTTGCTTTGGATACAGTAGTGAAACTACATCTTAGCTACAGAATAAGTTGGTGTTGAACGCTGAGTAATATGTACAATGTTAGCAACTCATATTTTTTCCAATTTTATTGCAAAGTATAACCTTAAGCCAGTTCAACAAGAAAAAAAAAAACAGTAGTGTCCCTATTATAACTGAAACACCCATTTTTATATTTCCATGTTCTTTTCTGAGACAAAGTGTTTTAAAAATTTGCTTTATGCTTTGAAAATTTTGACTGTGCTTTACACAATTTGCTTGCCTCATGTAAGAACAGTACTGATGATCTAACTGTACAATATTTTAAAAACTACTTCAAAATATTTTAGTTCAGGTTAATCACTGCTTAAAAACATAGAGATTGATTAAGCAAAGCTCTCCCCCTTAATCAGAGAAATGCAAAAAATTTACATCATCACTATTGGTAAAGCTATAGTAAGTAATACCCACTATTTTAGAAGCAAAACTTGTATAGTATATAAATCAAACTCACCACCATATTGCAGAGAGAGCCTACTATATAGTATTATGAATACATGTGATTACTCTTATTTAAAAGGAGAAAAGTTTTGCTGCAAATCTAGAGAAATATTTTAATACAGTAGCTTAAAATGATGCAGGATGTTTCCTGCTCACAAAAAGCAACAAAAATCTAATTGCTACTTTCCATTTCTAGAATACATTATTTGCTACATTTTTTTAAAAGGACTTCCCACTCTTTACTCTCTCAAAAGGAAGCAGACATTACCTAAATAACACATTGAACTGAACCATGTATACATATTGGACAGGCCAGATAGGTTAAAAGAGACTATCTGAAAACATGTCAATCCAGAAGTTCAATTCTACTGAGCGGGTCTAAACATGGAAGGCACAGCTTCTAGTTATATAGAAATAATATATTCTACAGTGAAGGTGTGTGTGCTCCTGCAGCTGTGTGTGCTCACTATCTTCAGATGGATGGCAGGGATTTGGGGATATGGAGACCAATTACAAGTCTCTAACTTTTACCTCTTGCTTTCTGGCTTTTTGTTGTATTTTTCTGTCCCCATCTTCCAGCAGGACATGATTGTCTTCTCCCAAGGCCTCCTCTTTTACTTGGGTGCATGTTTAGAAAATGAGACATGGGGAAAAGCTGGCTTCACTCCAGAGTAGCAGTGGTTATGAAGACAAAGGCCTAAGACTCTGTTTCAACAGCTTCTACAACATTTCTGCCTTAACCAGAGGTGAGGAGGAAAAAGATGTCAAGAGGGCTGTGAAGGCAGCTTTTTCCCCTTCATCTCTTATTTGCCTAGGCAATAATCCTCTCCCACTCAAATACCAATCTGAAACCCATTTGAAGTGCAACAATTTTATAAAGGGAGTAGGTAGGAGTGAGGTAAATGTTAGCAGTCCTAACAGTGCTAAAATATTTACTTTTTTGGAATTTAGGAATTATAGAATGCAGAATCTGCTTTTCTATGACCTATATTTCTTCTTTAGTTATTAGTAAGAAATAACAAGAAACTAAATTATTGTATCATTTTTAAAAATACAAGTGTCACAGATTATAAAAACAGCTCCAATGTTAGTTACCCTCTCATATACTCCTCTAGAAGACCACTCCTCAATCAAGAGGGGATATCTATCTCTTCTCTTTGAAACTGGATGGCTTTGTAGTTACCTCAGCTAATATATTATGGAAAAATAATACCATAAAATGTATAAGACTTGGTTATAAAAGGCACACCATTTTTGCCTGCCTCTTGGAGCACTCACCTTTGCAACTCTAAGCCACCATTTTAAATGTCTTAGGCTGCCATACTATAAAGAAATCCAAAATAGCCTATACAGAGAGAACGCATAGGGAAGTTCTAAGAACACATGGAAAAAGAGGTATCCAACCAGTCCTCACCTGCCCCAGCCTCACAGTGGCTGCTATTTCAGCTCTGACCACCATTTCTGGAAAACCTCTAGCCACCTCTAGCCAGAAGTGCCCCACTGAGCCATGTCAAAAATCTTGAGAGAAACCATAAGCAAAAGCAATGGTTATTACTGTTTCAGGAGACTGAATTTGGGGATTATTTGTTATGCAGATAATCAAAAGAACCATTCATTTTACTAGCTTTCAGGGGCATATGGCAACTGCCGGTTCACATATGTGAATACACATATGCACATACATATAGAATATTAGCCACATGTTACACAATCAATGAAAAAACACTGGACATACTGAAACAATCTGAAGAGGCTGTGGCTTATTTCATTATATGATGAGGAAAAAAATGAGGTAGAAAATATTATATGCTTGCTTTTTATTCTCATGAAGAGGTAACATATTTTATCTATGTTGATATGGCTTTCATAATTTTATCCCCATTTACTTTGAATAATTATCAGGGCTCATCTACTAAAGAACTTTGTGTCTATCTCTTTTCTGAGATCATATATTGAACAAATATTGAGCAATTATTATTTGACATGTAAGAAATTCAATATGCTCAAATAAGTTGGGGGAAAAAAAGGTCTAGTAGAGTTAGAAACTATTACTTTTTTAAAAAAATGGAACTTTCAACTTCTCTGGGGACATATGAATGGCCCAGTAGGTTAGATGTGGGAACTCCTGATTTCAGCTGGGGTTGGAGGTTTCAGAGTTGTGGGATGGAGCTCTGTGGGGGCTTTGGGCTGAGGGAGGAGCCTGCTTAGGAGTCTATCCCTCTGCCCTCCCCCCATGTGTGTGTACACTATCTTTCTCTCTCAAAAACAAACAAAAACTTTGATAGAATCCTTTTTATAAGGAAGCAGCACTAGTGTGTACAACTGGACTACCAATTCAGGAGATATGAAAAGGAAGTGGAGGCATCACCAGTGACTAGTCTATTGATCCCAATTGGCTGGTACCTAATGCTGACTATGATAATTAACACAGACACATCTCTGCTTTAGAAATGGTATATGGAAGGCCTAAAGGTATGGAGTAGGAGGGCAATTAATTTTCAATTAATTGAAAGTCAACCTTAGTGTGTAGCAGAAAAAAGTGTCCTAAACAGAGAATTGAGCATTGAGCACACTAAGGCAAACTCCATTGTAGAGAGTCAGGGTTAAATTCTGATCCTCATTCAGCTGTTCCTCCCCAACTAGCCAGGGGTAAAAGGACTCCTGTTGTCATGAAACAGGAACTGTGATCTTGGTAAATTTCTCCTGCATCCTTTTTGGGGAGATAGGAGGAGCCAATTCATCTGGGATATAATGAATGAGACTTTCACGGGATCACTTCCCAGATAATGAAATTACCGTCAGTTATCTTGCCTCATAAACAAAATAATTTGGGTGTTCTCTGTGTGTGGGCATATGCTCTCTCAACCTCTTTCTCTCCCTCTCTCTCTGTCACATGCACACACAGGCATGTGCACATATGCGTGTGTGCACGCGCACACACACACTCTCACTTACATACTGGACATCTCTGCTAACTTACACTCTTCCTTGCTTCTTCTCCACACACACTCATCCTTTTAACAAGAACAGAGCTAGAAAGAGAAGCAGGAGGACACTCAGAAGCTACAGCCTCCTGCATCTCATCAATGTAAATTTGAATTTGAAACTTCAATCCAATAACTGTTTTCATTACTAAAAAAGGCTTCTATTACACAATAAAAGGAGGGCAGGGAAAAGTTTATATATTCCTTACTGCTCACGTTGCACTTTGGCAATATTTTTAATTGTTCAACTGATTTGTGAGTGTTATAGTCTTTTCTGTATACTTCTTTCTACTATTACATAGGAAATCTATTTCTGTGTCATGACTTGGTACCCACTGGTTTCAACAGTTAAAAATTAACTTAAAAGGAAACATTTGCTGAGACTTTGCATATGACCTATATAGACATACAGTGCTGTGTATAGGTTAATGTAGTCTTATTTTTCAGTAAGTGATTGATGTTCACTTTAATCACTCATGTGAATGAAAATGTTTAAAACCAAATCGGTAAATATGATGAATGTAAAATGCTAGTTCACTTTTGGAAATTATTGTATTTATAATAATTTAAATAGCTTAGTACTAAGAGCGCCTGGGAGGTTCAGCTGTTGAGCATCTGCCTTTGGCTCAGGGCATAATCCCGGATCTGGGGATCAAGTCCCACATCGGGCTCCCTATAAGGAGCCTGCTTCTCCCTCTGCCTAAGTCTCTGCCCCTCATGAAAAAATAAACAAAATTTTAAAAATTTCTTTAAAAAAATAAATAGCTTAGTACTAAGAGCCACATTCCAAAATTGCAGTAGGTCTATCTATCTCTATAAACATGTTTTCTTTCTGCTGTTATTGTTCATTCCATAGAAAGTAAGGGGCTATCTGGATTCATTTCAAATGTTCGTATATTATATGTCACTCTTAGGAAATCTTTTTTCCAGATAAGTTGTAAAGAACATGTTTTTATTAATGGCAGGTATTTTATCATCTCTGGCCATTTAGATTATAGGAGTGGGATCCTGTTTTATATGGCACCCTGCTACTGTGGAACTTTTCTTTTAGCTGCTTTAGAAAGCTGCTGCCAAACAAAACAGTGGGAGGCAACTGTAAAAACGCTTTAAAATGCTAAAAAAAGAATAAGTGAACAAGCAGCAATCTAAACATAAACTAGAAGACTATTCCCATGACCTATGTTTAAGGGAAAGAAATGGAAGAAAACGCAAAGAATTAATAGAAGACTGATTTAGAGCCAAACTCACAGTCTTTAAAACAAGTAGAAATTACTTCAATCACATGTAAGCTGTTTCACTAAACTTGTTCTGTCACATTTCAGACATTAGAGTAGTCTGATGTCATGACATTTTATTCAAAAATGAGTTATTATGATGTAAAATTTCAAAAGAGAAATTAACATTATGAATTAGTTCTGCTGATGTAACATTTTATGAGCATAAAAAAAAATGAAAGCAGAATTACATGATGAGATAATCTCTAACCACAACAATAAAAACTGCTCTGCTCAGGCAATCTCAGTGAAATCTACAACACAAACACAACTATGGAAATTCAAATTGCAAAAATGGGATATTCTCAATATTGTCCTTTGAAAAATCCCTTGATATGTTATGTAGTAAGTGACTGGTACAACTTTGGAAGAATCAATCTGATATTATCTTTGATTCAGGCACACCGCCTTTTTTTTTTTTTTTTTTTATAGATTTGTGACTTATTTAAAACACTTTTTGTTTGTTTGGAATGCATATAACCACATGAAAAGTAAAAGTATGTAACATATTCTCCAGTATTTGAAGGATAAGTATCTTCAATTATTCAGATTGGGCCTACCTGATCCAATATTTAAACACATTTTAAGAAAAAGCCTTTAAGAAAAAGGCTTTCCCTGATAAAGAAGGAAGTTACTTGTATGGAGTCCAGGGTCAGTCAGTCAGCCTATCTACTGGTTAAGCATTCACTCAGATAACACTATGGGGTACTAGTCTGGGGTCAGGTGCTCTGTACTCTGGGCATTCACATGCAGGGATCTGTTCATGGGCCTTATTGCCCTAAACATCCTCATGCTATAGGCAGCACTGCTGGGACTTCCAAGGTTCAAGGTGGTTAAATCACTTACTCAAGTTCAGGGCAGAATGTAGACAGAAACATAGTACCAAAGGTATTTCCACCTCACCACAGCTGTCCTCAGGAGCTACGTGGGGAATTCCATCATTTATTCAATAATACTTTGAGTCTAGGAAGAGTTCATTAAATCTCAATAGGTTAAGTCCTGAATTCACCTCCATACCAGGCCCAGAATAAATCATCTTACTTTATTGTCTCATTACATATCTACTTAACGTGAGGCCAGAAAGCATTTTCCTATTATTGCATACAGAGGGACTGCCTTCCCTTTTGCTTTAACCATCTCTTCTCTTAACTAGAAACAGGAAGTATGGCCCTCCAGGGAGGGTTCCAGCCTCATCTTTCTAAATGTCATTGAATATGTCCTAGATTAGTTTCAAGAATAATCTATCAAATAATTTCCAGTGTTGTGTAATAGAATGTGACAAGGGGCATCATTTTAGCAAAGAAGAATATTTTGTAGGAAGCTTTACAAAAACATTGGAAAATAAAAATATCTTGAAGAGGATCTAGTAAAATATAATATCTGAAATACAACTTTTATTAATCATCAATTAATATGACCAAGACCTCTCCTTTTTCCTGCCGTTACCCTCAAGTTATACCTACCTTTCCAGTTTCTCTCCAACAGTAATCAAATTTTTGAAATGAGCACTAAATGAATCAAATAGAAGCAATTTCATGAAGACTTAAATATGATAAAAAGGGTCTCACATTCCTTTAAAATTAATGACGGCTAATAAAATAACAATGGGTAGCCATTTTATAAAATGGTACTATCAAGGAAATATGTCCGGTCTCATAAGGCTATCTGTGCCTTCCTAAGGAAAAGATTTGTGGCCTTCATTACACAGGACCAAATATATGAACAAAAGAGTCAGTTGTCCATCCCCCAAAACTGAAGGTATGCATTATTATTATTTCAGGCTGATTTGTTCATTATTCATTTCACAATAACTTATTAAGCACCTACTTACTAGACACTAAGTGAGGGGCACAGTGATGAACAAGACAGACACGGATGCTACCTCCATCATTCTTACAGTCAAGGAAGCAGGTAATTTAAGAGATGTTTACCAAAACATATATGATTATAAACAGTGACAACTGAGATGAAGAAAAGTTACATTTTTGTTTTTGAAAAAATAAAAGTGGGATCCCTGGGTGGCGCAGTGGTTTGGCGCCTGCCTTTGGCCCAGGGCGTGATCCTGGAGACCCGGGATCGAATCCCACATCGGGCTCCCGGTGCATGGAGCCTGCTTCTCCCTCTGCCTGTGTCTCTGACTCTCTCTCTCTCTGTGTGTGTGTAACTATCATAAATAAATAAAGAAAAAATATTTTAAAAAAAATAATAAAAGTAACGTTGATATTTGAAAACTGCCTCTGTGAAAAGTGATGCATTACTGTTAATTCTGTTGTGGCTTCTGGTGCTTCTAAGGTCTTGCAATTAAAAAGGCTTTATTGTTCTAAGCCTTTTTGCATCATCTTATTTTGACAGAGCAGTGTAGCAATTGAGATATACATAAGTAAGTTTAGATAAGGTGCTATTTAGATACAGAGGCAGGACTTATAATTAGGGAAGAAGAGGCAATTTGGTTTGGCAGACCATTCAGCAAAATGAAGTAGAGAAATAGAGTTAAGGCAGGAAAAGAAAAGGGCTAAGGTATAGAGGACCTGAAATACCAGACTAGTTTGCAGACTTTTTTTAATGGGGAGAAAGGAATCTCTAAAGAACTTAGAGGGGTGCCTGGGTGGCTCAGTCAGTTAAGCACCTGCCTTTGGCTCAGGTCGTGATTTCAAGGTCCTGGGATCAAGACTGGCATTGGGCACTGTGCTCAGCAGGAAATCTACTTCACCCCCTCTACCTCTGCCCCTTCTTCCACTTGGGCTGGCTCTTTCTCTTTCTCTCAAATAAATAAATAAATAAATAAATAAATAAATAAATAAATAAATAAAATCTTTTAAAAATAATAAAAATAAAGAACTTAGAAGATTTTAGAAGTAATATAAGGGAAGGAGAAATAATGCTTACAAATATCACTTAAGTGACTACCATAATAATTGGTTAATAAGAGCGTGGATTACTAATGTTACCAAGAGAGAAATATAGGCTATGCTAAGGAAAAATAATTTTTGTGTAACTGACTGGATATGAAAGAGAGACTTTTGAGTATTGAGGTCCAGGACTCCATAGAGAACTAACGAGCTATTTACATAAAGCAGGATGGTCAGAAAGAAGTTTGATTTTGACTCAATTGAGTTTGAGGTACTGGTGGCACATCTAGCTGAAGCTTATCAGAAAAAGCAGGACCAGAAATATAGAGTTGTCATCCTTTTAAAGTGACTAGTGCTAGTGGAAAGACACACAAAGAAGAGAGCATAGTCAGAGAAAATTACTGAGGGCAGAATCTTAGGGGAACCCTAAATTTGTAGGGAAATGATAGACAAAAAGCAATTGGGAAAGTAAATGAAGGAGGATTTTAGAGAATAATAGAACCAAGGGAATGAGATGAGAAAGTAATCAGTGAAGCATCTGACTCTTGGTTTTGGATCACAGGGTCATGAGATCAAGCACTGTGTCAGGCCCCATGCTGAGTGTAAAGCCTGCTTAAGATTGTCTCTCTTTGGGACTCCTGGGTGGCTCAGCAGTTGGGTGCCTATCTTTGGCCTAGGGCATGATCCTGGAGTCTCAGGATTGAGTCCCACATTGAGCTCCCTGCATGGAGCCTGCTTCTCTCTCTGCCTCTCTCTCTCTCTCTCTCTCTCTCTCTCTCTCTGTGTGTGTCTCTCATGAATAAATAAATAAAATCTTTAAGAAAAAAAAAGAAAGCTCTTTTTTAGCTCCTCCCTGCTCACCCCCTTAAAAGGGCAAAGAGTACATATCTATATTTCTTTTTTTTCATATCTACATTTCTGATTAATATGAGATTACATGGGGAAGGAATCATCAGGCCACTTATCAATACTTAATTCTAAGACAAAAAAGCTAAAGCACCTGAAGATATTCAGATTATTCATCAAGTCAGTAAAATAATAAATGGATGGAATGCTCCTAAATTGCTATTTAAGTGACTTATTGACTCAATATATCGAACCATATACTCAGGCTTAGGACAGAGTTCCAAAAAACTTTTTAAAACTTAATAGATAGAAGATATTTCATGATAGGGATTTTTCTTTAATCATGTCTCAATGCATGGGCTAATGTTTTGTAAAAAGATAGTAAATTAGTAATTATATCAGGTTAATATCACAATTTATATCAGAGCATTCACTAAACCTTGGAAAAGTTGAATTAAATATTCAGTGAGGGAATTATGGATTTACATACCTGTGGGACCCATTTGGAGGACACAAAGCTGGTCACTTCTATTACAGACAAGCCAGTTTGGGAAAGTTGATTGATAAATTCAATTTTTATATCTGTAGGAACTATAACCTATGAAAGCATTAAACATTATTTTATAAGTAATTTATATAGAGTCCGTTGAACATAAGTAGAAAATTACTTCTCAACAAAAGCAAATCGTATTTAAGACGCATGAATTTAATACCAATTGAGAACAATCATGTAAACCATGAAACCCATATAAGTCTTTAGGATATTAATAAATATTTTGATTTACCATTCAAAATAAACTATATAAAACTAATATCAAACTACCTTTTCATTCTGTAATCCATCCCTAGGTCCAACTTCTACTATTTTAACATACTCAGGGAGTCCAGATAACTGAGATGTTTCCTGAAATGGAAAATACAAGGCAAGAAAAACAGGTTAGCTATTAGAACATCAAACTTGATTATTTAAAAAGTCAAACATTTACACTTTGTTAAGTAAATTTCTCACCCCAGAAAGCTAAAATGGTAAGAAATCAATACAATGCTATAATTCAAATACTAAGTTTATATTACTGGCAACATGATGTCATTTTTTCTTCTAGTTTAATGATATTTAATCTAATTATGATTAAAATTCAAAAGATTAATTTTAAAACCATAACTATGGGAAAGGTACCATGTATGACCTAAAGTGAAAACTTGTTGAGTAACTGTACATGTGATGGCAAATTTGCTATTGTTATAATTCATTTAAAAATTATATCTTTTGGGGCACTTGGGTGGCTCAGTCAGTTAGTGTCCTACTCTTGATTTTGGCTCAGGTCATGATCTCAGGTCTTGAGATCAAGCCCTGCATTTGGCTCCATGCTCAGCACAGAGTCTGCTTGGCAATCTCTCTCCCTCTGCCTCTCTTGCTTATGCTCACTTGCTTTCTTTCTTTCTTTCACTCTCTCACTCTAACTAAATAAATCTTAAAAAATAAAAATAAAATTACATCTTTGTATTAACAGACTTCTACTGAGCACAGTCATGATAAAGATGCCACACTCTATACCCTGAACTTGAGTAATGTGACTTTGGTTTTCTGGCCTGTGCCCAAACAGCTGAGGCTGGAGAAAAAGATATACTATTTATTTTGTGTCACACAGCACAATCAGCACCTAGACACAGCTTACTGAAGGACACATCCCCTCCATTGGGACTGAAACCCTCAATATTCCACTGGGAACACCTAGCTGTCAGCCCAGTGTTAATACTCTATCTTTTGCTAAAATCTGGAACAGCAGAAGGTTTGGACTCTGGAACCTCTGGCTCTAAACCAAGAACTATGGACATGTCATATTTAGAAAGACATTAGTTTAAAACAGGAAAAATAAGAATAGCCTTTCTAAACACTGTATTGCAGTTAAAATTAGAATAATCTCAATCAAAATCAGCAGGACCTGTACTTCAGAGCTGTTCTCATCTTGCCTTTCTACGGGGATGATGAATGTGGGCTAACCAATGTGTATTGTCTCACTCTCTCCTTGTAGCAAACATCAACAAATACTGGGGAAGTGGATGGTTTGGATGCAGGACACAGTCTGTTTCTATGACACAGAAAAATGCTCCCTGGCCCTTTTAGGGTCTATAGGCAATATGAGGTTTTATTGGCATTCAGTGCTAACTCAAGAAAAGAACCAGGATGATCCCTGCTACAATGTTTACACACCAACCTCAGCACTACCATGAAATTGGGCAACAAGCAAAAATTAACCAAAAAGGAAAATAATTCTCATCTCTACATCTTCTTAGTAGGTTGTAATCCGTGCAGCTGGAAGGGTGCAGGATTAAGAAGCAGTCTGGGGTTCCCTGGCTTTAAACTCAGTTTGGGATGGCAATCAAGAAACCATCTCATCTACAGAAGCCATGGTTTCAACCAGGCACTAAATGACAGAGATGGCATGGGAGGGTAGAGTAAATGAAGGTTCACTCTTCTTTCCTATTAACTCTAGTCCTGGGACTGCAGAAACAAAGACACAACTGGCCAATCTTAAACCATGTTTTTTCATTATCGCTGATTGCTTCTTGAAACTACACTTGCAACAGCAATTGGCTTGGAGCATTCATGGAGGAAGACCACTTCCTTATTCAACAGCAATGTTTTAAGTACACAAAGAACACAGTGTTTTTTTAAGGTATAACAATATGCTGAATTCAATTAAAGAATTTAAAACCCTCCTCTGCAACACTGTTGTAGAAATAAACTAGAAAAACTAAAGTGTGAACTGCAACCAAATTCAGCCGTCTCAAAGTGTTAGGCAGAAGCTAGATATGAGTGCTGGAGAAAACATCTGGAGGCAGAGTCCCAATCATTGAAGGGGAATGAGAGAGACATGAACTGGAGGCAGGGAGGGTGACAATGAAGCTGCACAATAAATGCCTGGGAGCACAACATCCTGACTTTGTGGCTTCTGAGACCTTAAGGCTGACAGACCAAAGAGCCACAGGTGTGGAACATGCCCTCTCCTCTTCCACTCCTGCCCCAGGGTATCCTCTATACTCATTAAAATGTATTTGCATTGTGGGTAGAGCCCTGCAGGATGGAAAAAACTGGCAGGATGGTTCCTAGTACAAACCTCCAAGGATTAAAAATCCCCCCTCCCAACCTGTGGGAGGAGTTCCCCATTTGATTGGAAGCAGCCCCCATTAGAGACCACCCCACAGCACTTCACAGCCCCTCTCAGACCAGAGAAACCCAATAATATCCAATCCAAGAACAACCTGGGGGTGCTTCCAAGTCGGGGAACCTGCCCATTCTCCTACCTTGTGAGTGTAACTGTGCTTTAATTAACTGCTTTGTGCTTACTACTTTCCTTCTGGAGGTCTATCCAGCACAGATCCCCTAGCAAATCTTCTCATGGGGAACCCAAGGACTGAGACCTCCATTCACACAATGCAGACTTTCTTATTGTAACAAAAGCAATATATGTGCTCACATGATATTATTTTAGATTTCTTCTTGAATATAATACTATTCTTTTGTCTTTCTAGGTTTGTGTCTCTATTCCCTCTGGCATGCATCTGAGAAATAAAGTTAAAGTGTGTTCAGTAAGCTCAGAGTTAACAAGTTCCCCTTGTTAACAGCAAATCAAATCAATCAACACATACATGAATATATATGATGTGAGAGCCCTCTCTTGGTGATTTCCAGTCTTTTTCTAGGGATTACTATCTCTGTATTGATTTCTCTAAGGAGCCGCAGCAATACATCAACAATGCCTACAAAAAAATTTCACCTAAATGCTATCCAAGTACATAGAAGTCAGTGATTCAAAACCTATCTCATTACTTTCCCCACCGCATGCCTTTCCGCAGGTATTTCTCCAGAACATGCTATTCTTTACCTTCTCTCTTACCATTTGTATCTACATGGTCCATTTATTACTGGTTTGACTTTGGCATACACCCACCACCAAGCACAATGTGTAATACTTAGACTGTGCTCAATAATTACCTGTTGATTATATTAGTGAAACTCTTCTCTCACTGGCTTCATTAAAATTGTCATTTTTTTTTTCTCAGCCTTTCTGTTGCTATAACTTCCCTAAAAAGTCTTGCTAATCTTGATTTTCCCGGATTAAAATCTTTCAGCATCCAACAGACCTTCAGAGAGATCTATCAGCTTAAAGTGAAATGATTCATGACAAGCCTCTCATCTTCTACCATACTCTCCTTTCATGCATTCTTTGAATTTAGCCATGATAAAATCATGTCTTCCACACCTTCATGTCTGTACACATGAAGTTTCTGTTGGTTTGGAAATTCCTTCTGTCCTTAGGAAAGACTTTCCGCCAAACCCATTTCTCTTCTTCATGGGCGTAGGCCTGGACTGCATTTCTCCCCTACATAAGAATTATTTCTGAACAAATTCCAACCAATGGAATATAAAGATGAATGATATGTACTACTTTTAGGGTTGGCCCATGGAAATATTCCATGAATATTCCTCCATGCTCCTTCCCCTTTGGCCAGCTTAATGCAGAGGAATATGACAAACTTGAAAGCTAACAAAGACAAAAAAAAAAAAATGAAGGAGCCTCCATCTCTGAATCACTGCTTAAATAAGAATCCCAAGCCAATAAGCAGTTAATTTATGCTTTATATAGACAAAATAAGTGTCAACTCTCTTACACCATTTACATTAGAAGTATATCCTTATAGTTACCAATTATGAAGAATGGGGCAGTTGTAAGTTAACTAGCAAGGCCTGCCAAAGATGCTGGTGGAAGGCACAAGATTTCTGGTTGAGAGAAAAAAGGCTTATAACACCAATAGCAGTAGCTAGAGGATCAGGATTTGTGCTAGCTCCCTAATCCCTAACACCCACAGGCAGAGCACACAAACATATGTCTTTGATTTGTCAATCTGTAGATGTTCAAATGACAGACAAGTAAGCTAGGGCACTGACCATAACCCCAAAGTCAGAAAAAAAAATTAATAGTCTTTAGTGCTCCTGAGTGGGTAAAGTGACCACACCAATTTTTAGTTCTGTACAGCTCCTACAGAGACTTTACAACTGCAGCAGCCCTCTGGACATCATCAGGTTTTGGTCTAGCCAAAACATCAGCCAGCCAGGCCAAGGCATCAGGAAAAGCACTGTGAACAGGAGGGCACCATTGAATTAGTAACTCTGCTTCAGGCAGTGGGGTGGGCAGCATCGGGCAGCTGCTACTTTTTTTGTGCAAAGCTGAGACTGCACTGGGGACAGGCTGACTGCTTTCTTGAATATGTCATTTCGATTTGATTAGTGAGGCCTGTTGAGATTGTACTACCTTGTTAGTCAGGGTCCAAGCTGAACTCCCAAAATGGAAACAGGCCAGAGAAGCCTGTTTCTCAAGGCCTCCACTGCTCAGGTGTCCAGTTTCAACTAAAATTCAACAGCAAGAGAATACCTGATTTTCAAAAGATAACTGGTAGCTATGTCAGGGCAGGGAAAGGTCCAAAATCCTAACCAGCACCTCCAGGTGGAGGCTGCCTGACTGTGTTAAAAGTTCGAATTTGTAAATCACCATCATAGGGACATGCAGTTCTTCCTATTTGAGATGATCCCCTCTGGCACTTACAGGACCAACAATTACAGTCATATCACTCATCAATTATTGCTATATGTTCAGATGTGTAATCGACAACAGTACACTGAATTGGCCCAAAAGGTTACTTGGGTTCTCTTTTCCCACTGTGAACACTGCCCAAACCCCATCAGTTGAAACAAGACTCCCAACTGTCATGGTACTGAATAGGATGGTGACTTTGATGCCTTTATATGATAGCCATAAACATTTGAGTATTCCCTCTCCCCAAAGTTTCTCAGTATGTATGGGAAACTATGCACTAAAAACCATCTTTTTTCTTAAAGCAGATGGAAGAAGAAGGTTGGGAATGATCTGGGGGCACAGGGGAGAGATCAGTTCTATATCAATAAGGCACATTTCCTCCCAATTTTGGGTAGCATAGTAGCTCCTTACCAGCTCAATCAGATGAACTTGCAATATCTGGAAACCACACAAAGCCCTACGTTACACATAAAAATCATTACTATCACTGCTGATTTTAACCTAGGGAACCCCTGAACCCAGCATCCATAATTGCATTGGTTTCCAGCAGGATAATGGGGTTTGTTCCCTCTGGCTGACGTGGGCTGGACTTGCACATGATCCATCACCAAGATAACATTTTTAAGTCCTCATCTAGTCACAAGATATTGGCTAAGGGAGTTTTACAAAGTGGCAAGGCTATCTATAAAATTCATTTAGAATTCTTTGGCTCCCTTCTCATTCTCCTCTATGTTGCCTTTCGGCACTATAAACACAACCTGGGGCAGTTTGATCCTCCATACTAGTCAATGACTGACTCATCTATGGCTCCTCACAGGAGTTTGTCTATCCCAGCCAAATCTCCCCAAGAGGGCCAAAGTTTCTGTATAGCAGCCAGGATTCACAGACTTAGAGACCTTTTGCTGTCATCTCCAATTGTATCTAAATTTGGCAGACAGACAGCAGGACAGGCTAAGCTGTAAGAAGGTCCAGTTACTGCTATTCCTCTATCACAAGCATTACTTACCCCACCCCCTCAACTCCCAACTGAACTAAAGTTTTTTATGATTTACCTGGGTTCTTTCTGTAACATTGGCCAAATTTATTCCTTCTATACTCCTACTAACTGTTGACAGAAAGAGGGAAGAAAACCTTCAGCCCACATAGTGTTGATCTTAGTGCTAGTTGTTACAATAGGTGGACCTGAGACTGACTGCCAGATGGCCAAGGAGGCTCTCCTGTCCCTAGGAAAGTTAGCATAACCAAGACACTACTCAGCCCTTGAATCTGCTTCCTTTATACCAGACAGCCACCATCTTCCCAATTTCTTATCATTAACATACAATAAAACAGACCATATTTTGCTCAATTGACTATAAAATCTGGTCAATATGTCTGTTAACAATTTCCACTGACTTCCTTCAAATCCCTTTAATCCATCAGAAAAGTTCTCATTCTTCCTCTTTCAGGAAGTCGTGCCTTCCTCTCTATACCATTCTTATTAACAATCTGAAACAACCTGTGAAGGACTAAGATTTTACCCTACATTCTAGCTCATAAGCAACCCTGCCACAGATTATGGGTGCTGGCAGAAGATATGCAGCTCTTGAATCAGAGACAAAGGCTTTATTGTTCACATTAATAGCAGTAGTCAGAGCAATAACATTTCTTCACACTGGTTCTCTGAGTATGACAGGAGCTGTGCTTGGGGAACCTGAGTATTTCATAATGGGCAGTTAGCATGCCTGCCCTTTGCTCTATTTCCCAAGTTGCTTACTAGACAAACACCTTGAAAAGATATTTCCAAAGAAAATTAATCAATGCCTTGCTAATAAGTCATACAGAAATGCAAGAGATCCATAAAGAATTGCTGCTCAACATCTTTATTACCTCAATTAATACTCAGCAACAAAAACTCTTATTATCTAAGATTCAATTAGTCATCTACTCAAGACTCTTATGACCTCCCCAAATAGAATTCATGAATTTCATTTCTATGATCCCAGAGAGACTTATCTTAAAATAGGTCTTTAAATTACCACTTTGCCTATTTTGCATTTTTTATTATAAACCTTCAAAGTCATCAGGGGCACCTGGGTGGTTCCATCAGCTAAGCATCCAACTCTTGATCTCAGTACAGGTCTTGATCTCAAAGTTGTGAGTTCAAGCCCCATGTTGGGCTCCACGCTGGGTGTGGAGCCTACTTAAAACAAAAACAAAACCAAAGATCCCTTCAGAGTCATCAGAATGGACACATAGTAAACACTTGAATATTGTCCGTTAAATGAATGAATAGATTAATAAGCTTACATCTAAAATTTAGAAAAGGTGGGCCCTCCATTTATTCAATATATATCAGCAATATTATTATAGTTATTGGATATATAGAAATGAATCAATAAAACAAACAAACCCCTGCCCATAACAAGCTTATACTTTAGTGGCATAGGGCTCTGCATGCTACCTTCGGGGGGGATGGAGGGGAGGCAGTGTAGCCATGGCAATTTTTTCTTTACAGTGAATTTATGAGAGTTGATGAATGACTTATAGACTTATAGTTCTAAGGAATTGAGGTGTTTTTTTTTTTAAGTGTGCAGAAGTTAGCAACATAGTCTTTGAACAGGCCTAAAGTCTGAATTTATTTTTATAGCATTAAAAGCTCTATGTTACTGAGCTCAGTGTATCCTGTTGAATGTGGAGTAGTGGAGAATACTAGTGAAAAACAAAAGCTGTATTATCCAGAACAAGGCTTTCAAAAAGCCATGTTATATGCCTGAATGTATGCCCACATTTGGTATCAGATTTCTAATGGTTCACTTTCATAGAACAACAAAAGCAATACTATCTTGCATTTACACGTTGCTGTATTATTCCAAAGCACTTTTCTATCTACATTTCATCTGTGAAGCTACCCTTTGAGGTAGGCAGAACTGAAAGAGAGATTAAGTGACTTTCTAAGGTTACCCAACTAAGTTCTCTGGCTCCTTTTCTAGTTTTCTTTAGGATGAGATTAAATATACCACAAACTATTGAGCTTAAGGTTGAGAAATAATGAACCATTCTTTTATGCAGAACATAAATGGGCTGCTTTACTCACATTTTCAATCTTACATAAAATTAAATGGAAGGCATATTTTGATGGGAGTTTCTCTGAAAACTTAATGGGGTGTGTGCATGTGTTTATTTTTTATATTTATACATAAAATATATCTGGGTGGCTTCTGTATATACAATCAACCCCCCTGATGGTGAGAGATGATTCCTTACTATTCACTTTACAAATACTGCTTTTTTCTCCCCTCTAAGAAAACACCGTAGAAATTTCCTGACAGATTTTTATATGTTCCACTCACTTCATTTCCTGAGGAGTAATTTTATGTGTAAATAAAGTCTTTATAATATTGACATATCCTGTTTCATAGCCAGTATTCTTCCCACGGAGAACTGCTATGCCAGCCAAATCAAATGCTCCCACTACACAGATGAGAAGTCTGAACCAAGAAGTTGTAGGATTTTCTTCTGAAACTAAACTGAACTTTTTAAGGGAGCGTTAATTGTCCACTTTTCCAAAAGAATCTAGTTTTTTCATCTCATCTTAAATATGCACAAAGTCCATTTTGGAGTACCATTAAAACCCCCACATTCTCATATTTGTTCTTAGATATTTCCCTTTTAATGTAACATAGAAACACATAAAGCAGTATCACTGATTAAATAGATATGTACAGAAACCTTGGCCCTCTGGAGCAATCTAAAGACATTTTTCTCTCCAGTGCCTTTCTAGGATGAAGGGATGAATCAACAAAGCTGATATTTGAAACCCTTTTTTCAGAATATCCATGTCCCAAAGTTGACTCAAAAGCAATCTCTGGCAGTTTAAGAATTTACTTGTAATGAGGTAAAAATAAGTTTGTAATGTACTATTAAGTCACTTCAAATTTTATGAACAATATATCTTAATTTACAAAATCAAAAGGTAAAGAAGGTATCCACTTACCTTTTAATAATTTTTGACAGCCAAAAGGAAAAGGGGAATGTGTGCAGGACTTTGTTCCCAATTGCATTGGGTCAATGTTTAACAGAGATTAAAAACAAGCTCTAAAAATGTGAACACTCTTCTCTATGTATGCATACTAATATTTGTTCTAGGTACTAAATGGAAAACTAATGCTGGGTGTCACTGTAGATATAAAGCATAATTAAATATGAATTCCTTCTGGGAATATGTAAATTTTATGAGCACTTAAATAAGAGCAGTTAAAAAAAGGAGAATATTACATAGTCTTGCAAGACTATCTGCCAATATAGCAGATTGAAATATAGAATGATGGACAGCATAAGATCTAAATTTATTAAAAATTTTAAAATGAGGGGGGGTGCCTGGGTGGCTTAGTTAAGTGCCTGCCTTTGGCTTAGGTCATGATCCCCAGAAGGTAGAGCCCTGCACTGGACTCCCTGCTCAGTGGGGAGCCTGCTTTCCTCTCTCCCCTCCCACCTTTGCTCATGCTCTCTCTCTCAACAAAATCTTAAAAAAAATTTTTTTTTGAATGAGGCTCCTAACACTTGCATCACTAAAGTTCATTTCCCTGTTAAATAAATTCCATTTTTAAAAGTGTCTTGACCCTACCACCCAGTGATTACACTACTAGTTATTTACCCAAAGGATAAAAAAGTGATCTGAAGGGGCACCCACACCCCACTGTTTATAGCAGCAATGTCCATAATAGCCAAATTATGGAAAGGACCCAGATGTCCATCGACAAAGGAATGGATAAAGATGGTATGTGTGTGTGTGATGGAATATTACTCAGCCATCAAAAAGATGAAATCTTTCCATTTGCAATGATGTGGATGGAACTAGAGGATACTATGCCAAGCAAAATACGTCAGAGACAATTATCATATGATTTCATTCATGTGTGGAATTTAAGAAACAAAATAAGCACATGGGAGCGACAGAAAAATAAGATGAAATCAGAGAGACAAACCATAAGAGACTCCTAACTATGGGAAACAAACAGAGTTGCTGGAAGGGAGGCAGGTGGGGGGATGGCTTAATTAGGTAATGGGCATTAAGGAGGGCACATAATGTAATGAGCACTGGGTGTGATACATAACTGATGAGTCACTAAGCTCTATCTTTGAAACAAATTATATACTATATGTTAATTAATT
This sequence comes from Vulpes vulpes, assembly GCF_048418805.1. NCBI lineage: Eukaryota > Metazoa > Chordata > Mammalia > Carnivora > Canidae > Vulpes > Vulpes vulpes. The sequence continues at coordinate 151,697,946 of NC_132780.1, forward strand.
GAATTTAAATAAAATTAAATTTAAAAATAAAGTGCCTTGAGTAGAGCACCTGGGTGACTCAGTCAGTTAAGTGGCCGACTCTTGGTTTTGGCTCAGGTCATGATCTCAGGGTCCTGGGATAGAGCCCTGAATCAGGCTCTGTACTCAGTAGGGAGTCTGCTTGTAGGTTCTCTTTCTCTTCCTCTGCCCCTTCCCCTGCTTTCACTCTCTCTCTCAAATAAATCTTTAAAATAAATAAATAAAAGTGTCTGGAGCAATAAATATATACACACATATTTAATAGGCATTCGTTATAATGCCTTAATAAAATCATAACTATTATAAATTAATATAAAATCATAACTATTATTAATATAGTGTATGATTGAAAATACAGAATATTAACATAATTAAGTTCATTAAACATGAATGGAAATCAATAGAAATAAAAGTGAGATGAAACATAGGAGAAACAAATTGAAGAAATCAAGAATAGTGTTTTTTAATGTGAGAATTCTATAATCTATCCAGTGAATATATTAAGATGATTTTAAAAGAATTAAAAAAAGAAAAACTTCAATGTATGGATACAGCATGAGATCTTGCATACACAGTTATGCTTCTTTAAGTGGTGGCTATTATTTACATTATTTAGCTTAAGAAATGATTTATTCTTGGGATGCCTGGGTGGCTCATCGGTTGAGTGTCTGCCTTTGTTTGGCTCGGGATGTGATCCCAGAGTCCTGGGATTGAGTCTCACATTGGGCTCACTCCATGGGGCCTGCTTCTCCCTCTGCCTGTGTCTCTGCCTCTCTCTCTGTGTGTCTCTCATGAATAAATAAATAAAATCTTTTTTAAAAAATCATGGCTTTAAAAAAATGATTTATTCTTGCACTTATGGCAATTTAATAAAATAAACTTTATGAAAAATTAGCCAACATCATCTATAGCTTTTTCATTACTATTATCATTATCACAGTATTAAAGTTTAAAACAGTAATAAAAGTGTTCATTAGAAAGCCAAGAGAAAATGTTGGACTTGCAATATTTTAAGTACGGAAAGTTAGCTTTTCCCTAATATCTTTGCTAATATATAAAAATATATTTTACATATATATTATTATTACATATATATATTACATATATATATTATTTAACCACTAAGATTGTTTTTAGCTCCTACAAATCCAAAAAGCAGCCAGATTGGTTGAAAATGTGTACACACACACACATACACACTTAGAAAAACTCCAACTCCCAGGAAAAAATGTGATATGTCACCTAATACACCAAGTTTCATCATGGAAATATTTTTTTTAGGAAGACAAATTTTTTTTTCTTTTTTAAAATTTTTAACTAATCTTGTACATGTAATGATACTTTATTGCAGTTTTAATTTATATTCCCAATGACCAATTAATTGAGCATTTTTTTAATATTGGCCATTTGGATATTCTCTTCCATGGCATGCATGTCCAAGCTTTTGCCCACTGAGGAAGAAGTGTATCTGTCTCTTTCTTTTTTCCTTCTTTTCTTTCTTCCCTTCCTTCCCTCCCCTTCCCTCAAAGTTATGCTGGCTTCATAAAATGAATTGAGAAGTGTCTCCTTCCTATTTTCTGAAAGAGCTTGTTTAAAATTGGCAGATTTTTTTTCCTAAAATCTTTTTTAATAATAAATTTATTTTTTATTTGTGTTCAATTTGCCAACATACAGAATAACACCCAGTGCTCATCCTGTCAAGTGGCCCCCTCAGTGCCCGTCACCCATTCACCCCCACCCCCCGCCGTCCTCCCCTTCCACCACCCCTAGTTCGCTTCCCAGAGTTAGGAGAAGAAATGTGTGGGAAATATCAGAAAGGGAGACAGAACATAAATGAAGACAAATTTCGGAAAACAGTAGCTTATAATAGAATACACAACTATCTATGTTAAACTAGCTATACAAGCAGCATGACCTTATAGCCACAAAGTTTAGGAAAACTACTGGAATACATAATTTTGTCAAAGTTTTAAAGTTCATACACCCAAGCTGGTATAGCAATGTTTTTGCTGCAGAAACTTGCCTTATTACTAAGGCAAGTTGTGGCTAAGAAGCCACAACTCATTGTTCTAAATAGTTATTTAATTTTGGGTTTCCATTATCATTTGCAAAAAGCAATTAATTACATTGCCTTACATTACTTTTTGTTTTGCCATGTTGGTTGTATAACAATGGCAAACTATGAAATCACATCAGAGAGGTCCTATGAGTTCTCAGCTTTATGATACTCTTTATTAAGCACAAGAAGACTAGAGAATCCATTCAAACTTTAAATAAAATTTTTCAGATCTTAACGAAGCCCCTTTATCAAAATATTCTACTAGGTAATAAAGTAGGAGTTCAAAGTACAGTGGCTTTTCACTGGCTGATCTGTGATAGCCTCTCATTGGCCAGTCTGTTTCAGGAGAGGGAGAGAAGAGAAAAACCTTGCTTTCTTCTGCTGGCCTAATAAACTAGTATCAATCTACAAAGATAAATCTGTCTTGTTGGGTTTGCAATTGATAAGGAGTGATAGAACATGAGTGCCACCCCTTCTGGCCTCCCAGCTCCGTATTAGTAAAGTTTCCTTTCATTAATTTTCATATTATTATGTATCTTAATATTTAGAGATAAGAGGTTAATATCCAAAATAAATATAGAACTTATAAACCTCAACACCAAAAGTAGTAATAATCCAATTAAAAATGGGCAGAGGACCTGAATAGACATTTTTCCAAAGAAAACAGACAATGGCCAACAGATACATGAAATGATGCTTAGTATTACTATCATCAGGGAAACACAAATGAAACCACAATGAGGTATCTCCTTATACCTGTTAGAAGCACTATAATAAAAAAGTCAAGAATAATATGTGATGGCAAGGATATGGGGAGAAAAGGAACCCCCATGCACTGTTGGTGGGAATGTAAACTGGCACAGCCACTGTGAAGAACAGTATAAAGTATAAAGGTTCCTCAAAAAGTCAGAAATACCACATGGGCCAGTAATACTGCAGGATATTTACCCAAAGAAAATGAAAATATTAACTCAAAGAGATATAAGCATCTTTCTGTTTACTGCAACATTATTTACAGTGGCCAAGATATGGAAGCAACATAAGTGTTGCTCAGTGGACAAATGGATAAAGATGTGGTACACATATACAAAAACAGAAATATAACTCTGCCATAGAAAGGAGAAGATCTTACCATTTGCAACAACAAGGATAGACCTAGACGATATTATGCTAAGTGAAATAAGTCAGAGAAAGGCAAATATTATGCAATTTCACCCATATGCAGAATCTAAATAACAGACAAAAAGCAGAAACAGACTCCTAAATACAGAGAACAAACTGATGGTTGCCAGAGGGAAGGAGGTGTCAGGATGGGCAAAATGGGTAAAGGCAAGTGGGATGTTACAGGCATCCAGTTATGGAACAAATAGGTGAAAGGGAAAAGTACAGCAAAGGGAATATAGTCAATGGTATCGTTAATAGTGTTGTATGGTGACAGATGGGAGCTACACTTGTGGTGAGCACAGCATAATGTATATAGATTTGTTGAATCACTAGGTTGTACACCTGATACTAACATAATGTGTGTCAACAATAGTTTGATTAAAAAATAATAATAAAACAAAGCATTGGCAAAGCATTGAGAAAACACGTGAAATAAAACAAAGATCATAACAGCTATGAAGATTTGTGGGAAAGCCGTGCTCCATACTGTACACATAATGGCCATTAGACAAAAGGCACACGCAGTCATGTTTTGTTCATGCACTTAATTCTAACTGGGTAGCTAATGCTAGAAATTGGTCAAAGAAAGCCATTTGGATATAGAAATCAATTCTCGAGGTTTTACCCTAGTTAAAATTTTCGTAAAATAAATCATTATTCTAGTACCTTTGTTTCTAATACTACTACTAAAGAAAATCCTAGGAGGCCATCTTATGTGGTAGTGAAACTCTGGAGACAAAAGACCTGGCTCTACCAGGTACTTGATGCACAAACCTAGCTTTACTACATATTTGGATGCACAAACTTGAGGAAATAATTTGATTACTATTCCTCATTATCCTCTTTTTAAAGTGGGAATGTGACTCTCCTCTGAGCCAAGCAGTCCTTGGCTTATAAGTATATTGTGAAGATTGAATATGAATATAAAGCATTTAACTTGGTGAAGAGTTAATACTTGATCAATGTTTATCAGGTGCCTTTAAGACTAACACAAAGACATGAATATTTTAAAAGAATAGCTTAAAATTATTCCACTATCACTTTAAAATATACCAATTTGTTTAAAAGTTACAATGAAAGAAATCATTGTAAATAGCAGAGCTACTATAATTCTAGCCACAATCAAAATAATACATGGAAATTATTCAAGGTCTTTCAACAAGGAGCTCAGAACACTTTGGAGACATTATCCTATTCTGGAGCCTGCCAACAATTTTATACACCTCCAGTGCTGACACCATCGACTCCACCCATCCTGTTCCACTTGGCAATGTCAACCTCAGTTTGAACCTTTGAGAGGCAACAGAAGGGCACTCAATTAAGAGGGTAAATAAGAGCTCATATTCAAAGTCTGGCTGAAGAATGCCATAAATGAACATAGGAGTCACAGTTACTTACTTGTTGGAAATGTTCTCCTGGAAAAAAAATATGAATTTAAAAAGCAAATTAAATAATTAATAATTCTGATTGGCATCATATGCTCAAGGCAAGAGTAACAAAAAAAAAAAGGCCCATAATCCTCTCCACAAGCTAGATTTTAATTTTTTTCTTCCTTTCAATATCAAAGGAAGGTATGGAGGATCTAAATTTTTTTTAAAAAAAGAAGAATGACAACAACAAGAAGAACAATGTAGATCTTTTTGTATAATGCAGCATCAGATGCATTGAGTCACTGGGTCAGAATGAAGCTGACCCATACTCTTGAGCATAGGCTCATAATACTTTCAAGCAACCCAGTTACTCATTTTGTCATCACTCTCAGAGTACACTGATTGTTATAACTGCCACTATAGGAAATGGAATACAAAAGCTTCCTGACTGCAAAATTTATCAGAATTTTCAGAAATCTCATCATTTGCGATATTCAAAATATATAGAGAATAAAATATACTGAAACACTCAAAACAGTGGAAGGAGGCTTAGAAAATTTCGAAAAAGTTAAACCAATGCACGTGACCCTTTGAGGCATGGAGTCCAGAGCAGGACCCTAAGGGTGGTTATGTCTAAAACTGAGACTTCTTTGTTCCTCTACAATCTGTCCTCCTAAAGGCTTCCACATCTCAGTAAATGACATATTTTTCTTTTTAAACTGCTTCTGTAAGACTGAACATGTGTGCCCTCACAAATTCTCAATGTGATTGTTGAAACCCAATCCTCAATGTGATAATACTTGGAGGCAGGGCTTCTGGGAGATGATTATGTCATAACAGTGGAGACCTCATGAATGAGATTAGTGCCCTTATAAAAGAGACCCTGAAGAGTTCCCACTATACTTCCACCATGTGAGGACACAAGAAGGAAGTAAATTCTCGCCAGACACTGAATCAGCCAGTCCCCTAATGTTGGGAACTCTCATTATCAAGAACTGAGAAATAAATTAGTTATGTATAAGCCTCCCAGTTTATAGTATTCTATTATAGTGACCCCAATAGATTAAGGTAACAGCTAAAGCCTACACGTGGACTCATCTTTGATTCCTCTCTTCTTCGTGTGCCCTCTATCAGGTCCGTCAGCAAACCATATTCTATCTTTGAAATAATCATCTCTCACCTGGATTACTGGAAGAGCACAGTAGACTGCCTCTTCACATCTACTCTTGCCACCCCCTCTGGAAGACAGCAACCTTACTAACTCGTTTAAAACATAAAACCAATCACATAATTCCTCTGGTTCAATAACCTCCATGATTTCCCATTTCCCTTAGAGAAAAATTCAAAGTTTTTACCATGGCTTTTGAGGCCTCCAAGATGTTGTACCTTATTACTTTCCTGAGCTCCTCTACCATTCCCCCTTCACTCCTGTTCCAACCACAATGAATTCCTTGCAATCTCTTGAACACTTCCCCTGCTGGACTGCTCTTCCCCCCATGTAGCTCTGTGACTCACTTCCTCTTTTTTTCATGTCTCTATTCTTTATAAAGCCAATATGGGAAAACAACAACAACAACTAAAGTCTTCTTCACCATCTTATTGCCCTTAATCTTTATTATTCTTCTGGTATTCATCACCACCTAGCATATTGTGTGTATATCTATTTAATTATCTATTGTCTGTCTCTTCCCATTAGACTAAGAGTCCCTTGAGCGTATGGACTCATTTAAGTTCACTGCTGTATCCCAGCTCTCTGAACTGAGTCTGGCACATGGAACATGCTCAGTAAACACTTATGGAATAAATAAATGGATAGGATTTATTAAATCAGAGTTTATACAAGTTAGTCATATAATAAAGGGTGTTCACACTCATTATGGCTTAGAAAACCAACAAAAATTCACTATATGTAGTCCTTTCTTCTAGTCTTTGGATGACAACTGGAATCATTATTTGCACATGAACTGTCTAAGGAAAGCTTTCAAAAACACAATAGAAGTTGCATGTGGTAAAGAAGCTTCAACTAAACGAAGTTAGGTCACACATCTGGACCACTGCTATTCTTAGAATGTCCTGTGGTCTAAAGGAATATACATGTTTCTGTTGTACAGATTCTCTTGAGCAGGGTGGGATAGAGTTGAAATTTTCTACTGGTATTAGTGGCTATGATAGAGACCAAGATATATCCAGTCTTGACCCTGAGGGTCTAAACACTTACCAGTATGCAGGTATGCAGAATCTTTGGGGGGAGGGGCCCCTATATTAAAGTAGAAGAATTGTGATCATTGCTATCAGCATCAATTACCAAGGGCTCTATAGGATTCTGTGACTAGTAAGCTGGACTTTCTTTTATCCATTCATTGGATAAAGCATGGCATACATACTGCAGTGAACACAAGAGGCAAAAGACTCCTTCATGGAGTTTGCAGAAAACAGCAAAAAATAAAATAAAATAAAATAAATATGAGTGTTACAAAGAAATCAATGAGGGAAATGGAAGAGGAATTTGGAGGATAGGAGACATGTTGCAAGTTTACATAAGAAGGTGTACTTTGAGAAAAGAATAGAAGGAGGTGATGGGACTGAAAGCCAAGTTATACAGAGGTCTTGTGAAAGGGCCTTCTAACAGCTTGTGCCACATTCTCCGAGTTGACTGGGGGGAAATGTATCCGGTGTGTTAACTGTTATAGGAAGAGCTAGAAGGACTGTGTTAAGTGGAGAAGAATGAGCAAAAAGTAAAAACAAGTAATAAAGGAAAATAAAGGGTTTGACAGTATAGAGGGCGCCTAGGTAAAGACTTATTCCCAGTCTTTCAAAATCTGCTTCCTCATTTAACTCCTTCCCACCCTCACTGTGAACTCCAGTGCTGCCCTGTCTGGAGCTTCAAACCTCAAGCCAGGCTGGAGCAGAACTCCATTAGGTTGCCTGGCTGTACCTCCTGCTTCCTGAGGACACTTGTCCACAGCAACCCCAGCCCTGCATTCAGTAATTTCTAGACTGCTTCTCTCTCTCTTCTCACCTGTCTCTGCTTTCTAACATACTGACTTTTCCTGGCCCTAATTCTAATTAAAACTTATGTTTTGTTTCCTTGGGGCTCTGAATGCAACTGATGAGGTTTGCTACCGGCTTTATTACACTTTCCTTTCCAGGTGGCCAATTTCATTTTAGAGACACTCTATCTTAAACCCCAGAGGTGTCTCTAATGTTGGAAATGTGAGCCGGCTAGTGAGGGGTGGTCTGTGGCGGCTGAATTTCTGATCCTTCTTAAATCACATCATGTGTGCATTTGTTCATTCCATGTACGCCGAAATCTACCCCTGCTTAAATGTTCTCCATATATTGGGAAGTAGGGGGAATACTCAATAAATTATGTTGCCTAAATAGAGTACAGCTGGTAAGCACACAGTACTTAAATGTGCTCCATGTACTTAAGACTACGCCTAATTCATTCCACAGAGTCCTACTCTCAAGCTGAACAAGTGAGCAACAGGATACTTAGACAAAAGTTTAACCTGCTGGGGTCAATCTAAAACACCCTGCCTTTCCAGAATTCAGGTAGAACCTACCCAGAAAACTCAGTTCTGTTTCAGACTTCATTTAAACAGACAAAAAAAAAAAAAAAGTAAAAAGGGTCAATTTTACAATGTAATAGGTAGAGGATGACCTTACAAAGAACAGGGTTTCTGTAATTTTTATTTAACACAAGAATTAACAGAAATAGGTGGAATATGAGGATGAAATTTTCTTAAAGTCAGGACTGTTAAAAAGCTTGAAGGGTTATTGATGGATGACTACAATAAGACACTCTGAAATATAAGGTAGCCATTATATTCCTTTTTGTTTGAAGTGGTCCTGGTTTATACCTGTTGTCCTAGGGTAATTAAAATTACTCTCTTTTACTCTCATTGTACTCAACTATGGATCATAAGTTACATGATCATCTCACTTAAATTTCCTACATTAATTTACTTTGAAGGAATACAGACTTAATTTCACTATATATCCCTTCTACCCCTATCATAATAAAGTTTTCATAGTGACAGGTAAGATCCCTGTCTCTGCCCCTATCACTTTCAGTCTATGTTACTATGATAACCAAGAATAATCACAAATAAGCAAAGCCATTCCATCAAGAATGCTTTAATCCCAATACCTGGACTGTCCTAGAAAGTGAGCCTTTTCCAGTGCCTATGTTTCTATAAACAGAACTGGCAACGAAAAAAAGACTTGTCCTCAACACTACTTCCTCCAAACCTGCTTCTTGATTTTTTTAAAAATTTTCTATCTTGCAATGGATCCACCATCCTAGAACTATCACAACATTCAAAATCTCACTAAAAGTGAGATTCCTGACCATGGAATCTGTCAGGACTATGATCTTGGTTATCAATGTTCCATCTTTACCCTGAGATAACCCAGAATAAATTTTGGGTAGGCAAATACTCCCAGACCTTTCACCTAGTAATGGAACCAACCCTATTCAGAAATGGACTCGATTTTTGTTTTTAATGATAAATATGAGCCTTTTGTGGAAAAATAAACCATCCCCTACCATCGGCAGGGGTTCAGAACAAGCTTCCCCAAAATGCAGCATACAGATTATTTTGAGCTGAAGACAATCAAGGCCCTTAAAGACAGAGCTTTTTACCTCCCTGTTAACTGCTTCTAAGAATTTACACAGAGGTCCTGGTCTAGAAGGAAGCTATTATCAGAGATTAACTATGAAGAGTATAAGCTAGGAATGGTAAACTGAAGAGAGCTTGACAGGACCTGTTCATTCAAATATCTATATCCTACTATCTCTGCATGTCATGACAAACATTTGTTCACCAACCTTTTGTTACTCCCAGCTTCCTGTGAATTATCTTTCTTCCCTTTGAAACTTCAGACCCCTACCCTCTTCTGTTGGTCTCAGGATGACATATAAACCTAATTGCCTGTCTCTGAGCGTCTTGTGTCTTTGAAATTAAATTTAATTTTTCTCCTATTAATCTGTCTCTGGTCAGTTTAATTAATACACCAGTCCTATCCTTCCTAAATACCCCCCCCCCAAAAAAAAAACCTAGAAAGAGAATGAAAATTTTTCTGTGCCTACAAGTGACCTTCAGCAGGCTAGACACTGTTCACTCTGGGACTTTTGTAGCTGAGAGATCCTAGGACTTCTGACAAACACCAGCAGAGGTAAGAATTCTTCCCATGTCAGTCTCCCCAATCTCTACCTGCAGGGTCTAATGGGAACAAGAGTAGTAAGAGTCCTTTTTCCTTTTTTAAATTTGGATTACCAGGAAAAAATACTGTTTAAACTAGTTTCTTAGGTATAATAACTCTGTCAAAATTTAGTATGAGTATTCTTATTTTCTATTGATTCCTTTCTCCCAGAGATAGTCATTTTGTTTTATGTCCTGAGAGCTTGGCTTTAAAACCAGATATTCTCTGGTTTTTTATTCTTGCTAGTCTCCACCAACCAAAAGATATATGTATCAGTGTGAATCCAGAAGAGCCAAATAGGATGTGGATCTGATAAGAAAAACAAGATTTAGTCCAACTTGAGCTGGACTGGGTCCAAGGTGAGGTGGCATTCCTTTGTCCAATTGTGCCAGCTCTCAGGGGGAGTTTGTCATAAAATATCTCAGTCCATAAAGGATCTTGGTCATCTCAATCTTCAGTGTGTTGTTACTGCTGGCAAAGTCCTATTCCAGAAGCACCTGCCCAGGGTCACAGATTAGCAAGACTATGACTGGAGGCAACTCACATTCTTATGAGACACTATAGACCACTTGCACTATACCTTTCTAACCAGTGTGACAACAAAGGTTTTTTGCCTTCTTAGACTAACCCTGGAAGTGAACTTTCTGGATTTTTGTGAGGGCTACATCTTTTGTACTCTCATTTCGGATGGCTTTTGCAGAAAAGCTTATTGTTTTGAGTCACTATTAAGAATATAAGATCCAGTTCGATCGGTAGCGGGAGCGGAGAGCGGACCCCAGAGAGCCCTGAGCAGCCCCACCGCCGCCGCCGGCCTAGTTACCATCACACCCCGGGAGGAGCCGCAGCTGCCGCAGCCGGCCCCAGTCACCATCACCGCAACCATGAGCAGCGAGGCCGAGACCCAGCAGCCGCCCGCCGCCCCCCCCCCCGCCGCCCCCGCCCTCAGCGCCGCCGACACCAAGCCCGGCACCACGGGCAGCGGCGCAGGGAGCGGCGGCCCGGGCGGCCTCACATCGGCGGCGCCTGCCGGCGGGGACAAGAAGGTCATCGCAACGAAGGTTTTGGGAACAGTTAAATGGTTCAATGTAAGAAACGGATATGGTTTCATCAACAGGAATGACACCAAGGAAGATGTATTTGTACACCAGACTGCCATAAAGAAGAATAACCCCAGGAAGTGCCTTCGCAGTGTAGGAGATGGAGACACTGTGGAGTTTGATGTTGTTGAAGGAGAAGAGGGTGCGGAGGCAGCAAATGTTACAGGCCCTGGTGGAGCTCCAGTGCAAGGCAGTAAATATGCAGCAGACCGTAACCATTATAGACGCTATCCACGTCGCAGGGGTCCTCCACGCAATTACCAGCAGAATTACCAGAATAGTGAGAGTGGGGAAAAGAACCAGGGATCGGAAAGTGCTCCCGAAGGCCAGGCCCAGCAGCGCCGGCCCTACCGCAGGCGGCGGTTCCCACCTTACTACATGCGGAGACCCTACGGGCGTCGACCACAATATTCCAACCCTCCCGTGCAGGGAGAAGTGATGGAAGGTGCTGACAACCAGGGTGCAGGAGAACAAGGTAGACCAGTGAGACAGAATATGTATCGAGGTTATAGACCACGATTCCGTAGGGGTCCTCCTCGCCAAAGACAGCCTAGAGAGGATGGCAATGAGGAAGATAAGGAAAATCAAGGAGATGAGACCCAAGGTCAGCAGCCACCTCAACGTCGGTACCGCCGCAACTTCAATTACCGACGCAGACGCCCAGAAAACCCTAAACCACAAGATGGCAAAGAGACAAAAGCAGCCGATCCACCAGCTGAGAATTCGTCCGCTCCCGAGGCTGAGCAGGGCGGGGCTGAGTAAATGCCGGCTACCATCTCTACCATCATCCGGTTTAGTCATCCAACATGAAGAAATGAAGATGAAATTCCAGCAATAAGAAATGAACAAAAGATTGGAGCTGAAGACCTTAAGTGCTTGCTTTTTGCCCATTGACCAGATAAATAGAACTATCTGCATTATCTATGCAGCATGGGGTTTTTATTATTTTTACCTAAAGACGTCTCTTTTTGGTAATGATAAACGTGTTTTTTTTTAAAAAAAAAAAAAAGCCTGGTTTTTCTCAATACACCTTTAAAGGTTTTTAAATTGTTTCATATCTGGTCAAGTTGAGATTTTTAAGAACCTCATTTTTAATTTGTAATAAAAGTTTACAACTTGATTTTTTCAAAAAAGTCAACAAACGGCAAGCACCCGTTAATAAAGGTATTAAATAAAAAAAAAAAAAAAAAAAAAAAGAATATAAGATCCTACTCCTCAATGGCCACATGATGGATCCTTTGAATTTGCTATATTTGAAAGAAAAACATTTTAAGAGTACTCATCCTAAGTAATTGTCTTATTGATACCTATGGAAAGGTATGGAAAGACCAAATTAAAAAGAGGACACAGAGGATTATAATGGCTAATCTTAGGGATGCTCTTAAGAACAGAAATTAGACTTATAATAAAAATGAGGGTCCACATTAACCCGATGTTAATTTCCCTTCTTTAAAAACTACCCCATCTCCTCAGCAAATTCCCAGACCCTCCTGCAAATAAGGAAATGTATCAGCTAGAAGTGAATGGACAAAGGTTAATAGAAGCAGTACTGGAAGTTTTCACCCTACAGTGAATGGGTCTAAGGCTGAATTGTGAATTCAGAAAGGAGAGTTGTTGAATGTTTTATACAGACTTTCCTAACCTCCTGGGGTTGACGAGACTCTGAGGAATTTTCTGGTAAATTGCTAACTTAAATAGCTAAGGGAAATTAAAATTAATGAAAAATCTTGCCAAATTCTGGCAGATATTGGAATCTGCTGAGGGGACCTTAGGAAAACTGGCAGAAGCCAGCTACAAGCAAAGATTCTTGCCAGATTCAGCTCTTTTGCATCTCTGTCTATAGGGCCCAGAGCCAAGAGAGGAAAATAAAATAGGACATCTCTTCCTTTCCAAATCCAGACCTATTGGTTATTGATCCTTTCTGTCTCAGAGGTAGTATTGCCTTCTTGTTTGTCCCATTTTGTGCCCTGAGAATCTGGGTTGGCTTTCCATCTGCCTGGACTATGCAGGTTGTCAGTTCTTTCTTTTGGTTATCCTTATGAATGATTCCAGATCTTGTGATGATATCTTCTGCACCTTCCTTAAGGACACCTTTAGGTCCACAGAGTTGTTTAGTACTACCAGAAATATTTACCATTTGTCCCAGCTGAAATATGACAAGATATTTGAAAGGACTTAATAACTCTGATTAGAAATCTTGGCCACATTGGAAGCTGATATTCATAGCCTAGTATTCTTTTTAGACCTTCTGCTCTAAGCTTAATGTGTCCAGAGGAAAAGGAAAACATTCCAGTGTAGGTTGATGGATAGGTCAAATCTTTATTATCCAGAATATTCCCCAGTTCTTTGAGGAATTAAAAGCAACTGTCCTTATCTAAAAAATCTTTGAAAAACCAGAAATGCAGCTCCAGGCACAACATACAGGCCACTTATCATTTTTTCACTAATCCCAAAACCTCTCCTATATATCTCAAAAGACTTCTAAGTATTGTAAAAATTCTGGCCTTAGGGGAGTAAGAGTCCTTCTAAGAGGAACATGCATTCTTTCACTGTGCCTTTGAAATGTAAATGTTTTACCTCACCTTCCCTGGGAATTCTTTTTTTTTTTTTTTTTTTTAATTTTTTTTTTTTTTTATTTATTTATGATAGTCACAGAGAGAGAGAGAGAGGCAGAGACACAGGCAGAGGAAGAAGCAGGCTCCACGCACCAGGAGCCCGACGTGGGACTCGATCCCGGGTCTCCAGGATCGCGCCCTGGGCCAAAGGCAGGCGCCAAACCACTGCGCCACCCAGGGATCCCCCTGGGAATTCTTAATTAGGTTATTACTTTAAAATGCCAACTTCAGAAAGGTATTTTTTTTAATCAAAAGAAAGAGAAAAGTTTATTTGAACCTTAGAAAAATTAAAAAAGAAAAAGTCGCCTCATGTGCCTTCTGCACAAATATCTATTTCATGGTTAAAATTTTAGAATGGAAACTATGAGGTCTGTGCTTGTCTTTATGATCATGACTGTCTATATATGTGTATTGTTGATGTGTGGTATCTTCTAACTCTGGATGGTACTGCCAAAATTAATTTTAAAAAGGATTTAAATTTTACCTATGTAATCAAGCCACTAAAATTGAATTCTTACTATAAGTACTTTTAAAATAAGCTTTATTATCAACAGTATACTTATGTAAAACTGGAATTTAATTTTCTTTCATCTACTAAGAAGACAGTTTTCTTGAACTACTGTCCTGACCTTGAGAAGACAGTGTAAAAGGATCTTCTTTTACCTTTAATATACATAGAAAACAAAAATTTTGACAATTTGTCTTATAAAAATAGCTTTCTGTTATCAAGTCTTTGATTACTCAAGAAAACTGAGTTTTCTCTATTAAAAAAACAAAGTTTTGTGGATTTTGTTTTAGGTTTTTTTTTTAAACAACTATTTTATGTATTTGCCTTTGAAGTCTTTGTCACTATGGCTAAATAGATAACTAAGTATGGTTTCACAGTGACCTCTGTATGATCCCCTTTGACTGTTTTAAAATCTTTTGAAACTTTTGACAAATTTCCCCAAAATCAAGTTCTAAACGATATCTTTGACCTTGAACCAACTTTGAGATTTTTCAGAGGGTCCCTGGAATGTCTCGAAAGAGTTGTTCCTGCTCCTTAAAGAAAAAAAAAAGATGTTAAACTAATTAAGCTTCATATATTAAATTACATGGGAACCATTGTCAAAATAATACTAATAGTAAGCTGCCTTTTTAGGTTGTCTTTGTAGGTATTTTTAAGTATTCCAGAAATTGTAAAACATTCCTAGAAATTTGGTGTATCCTCATTACAATGTTATCATTTGTAATCTGATTATCTTAAAATATTGTGTGTGTCACAGAAATAACCAAATTCCTTGTCAACTGCATTATAATGAACTCTCATCTGACCTTTAGCCATTGCCATTTTTAAGCCTTTGTTACTTAAGGTTATTGTTTTTATGTTGTTGCAGAAGTATTTCTCCAAAAGTGTTTCAGCTTCAAAGAAATTTATGAAAGGATTCTGATAAGTACTCTAAAATACAGTTTTGTTAAATTTCAAATCATACCACTGAAGTAAGCAATTACAGAACTCCATGGGGGGAAAACTGATGGCTTCATAACACTGCTAACAAAAGATCAAAATCAACACAAATTGATTACATGGGCTTGAGGAAATGATGAGGAGGATTTTAATTTTTATGACTTTTTGTTTAAAATATTACCAATTCTTTAATCACATTTTCCAAACATAAGAAAATCTGTTCTCTTAAGCTGTGACTTAGAACAATTTAGCAGAATATATCTTAATAAGCAAAGATAAAACATCTATCTTTTTCTCCTTGCCTGATCCCTCCAGAATTTGAAAACCCTCTGGGAGTATTCTTATTTTCATGGCAATATAGTTATTTGCCTAAGTTCAGTAAGAATCTCTTCATCTTATAACAGGACACAATCTGAAACATAGGTTATGTCACCAAAGCTTTGATTGGAATATCATATTTGGAGAATGATGTGCACAAACTCAGATATGACCAGATAGCTTTAAGGAACTAAGATTGACTCTATGAAGCTAATAAAAACCCCTTGGAAAAATCAGCCTGGCACCTTGCTCATAGGGTTCCCATCAGCCTTGCCAGGTGAATGAGGTTACTTTCTGGCAGGTATAGAAACCTCAGTATATTTGGTAGACCTTAAGAAGAGAAAAATTAACCTGAAACTATAGGTATTGCTGGTGACGTCTAATGGCAAGTCATTGGCTTGACATCCTCATGTAAAGAGGCTTTTAGAGTTCAATCTGAGATTGTTTTATAAAAAGTTCCAGCAAAATTGGGAGGTGCCTAGGCAGCCCAGTCAGTTGAGTAACCAACTCTTGATTTGGGCTCAGGCCATGATATCAGGGTCATGAGACTGTGCCCCACCTTGGGCTCTGCCCTGAGTGTGTATCCTGCTTAAGATTCTCTCTCCTTATCCCACTCCCAGCATTCATGTGCTCTCTCTCAAAGAAAAAAATTCCAGAAAAGCAGATTTAAAAGAGCCTATATGATCAATCACTACTTTGCTATAATTATGTAAATAATTAGGTTAAATTTATTGACACTAGATTTTATCTGTGAATAAATTAGTCTGTTTACCTTATTACTTTGATTAAAATAGGGATTATAGAGAACATTATGTTTTAATAATATAAACCTTTGTGAATATCAAATTCTAGTGCTGTTAATTGTCCAAGGTTTTGTTTTCTATCTATAAATTGGACTAGAATCCTAAATTCTTCCAGTTTTTCTTTTCAGTATGCGGCTAAAATTCTCCAAACTTAAAATTGTCCTGACTTGGAATCATTAACAACTAAAATTGTCCTTTTCCCTAAGCCATACAAGCTAGAGTTGGACAATTTGCTATGAACTTCAGAGAAAACACAACAGTTCACGTATAGACAATAATCATACCAGTTGCTGGGTGACCACCTAGAAAGATCACCAAGACATTCAAACTACAAACCAGGAATGTCTATCAGAGTGCTTCTCCCTGCCCTCACTCCATCTGAGGATGCTTCAAGCCAGACATCTAGAAATTTTCTTGACAAGCTGCCTTCAGAGCTCAGAAACTGGGATTATAGTCTAATCATTAACCATTTTTTTCTTTTGTTTCCATAGGAATGTCTCTTATTAAAAATCTAACAGGGGCACCTGGGTAGCTCAATAGTTGAATGTCTGCCTTTAGCTCAGGTTGTAATCCCAGGGTCCTGGATCAAGTTCAGCATCAGGGATGCAAGGAGCCTGCTTCTCCCTCTGCCTTTGTCTCTGCCCCTCTGTGTCTCTCATGAATATATAAAATCTTTAAAATGAATAAATAAATTAATGAATGAATGAATGAATGAAAAAAATCTGATTGCACCATAAACTTAACTTTGGAAGTCCATCTGCATCACCACCTCCTGAAATGAGACACAATTATCTAACTGAATACAACTATTCTCAGGAGTAAGAGACTAGTTTAGGGAAATGGAATAATCTACCAACTCAAATTCTGGACTGTCAAACTTCTTAGCAAAATTTTATAGGTGAGACTGAAGGGGGTTCAGAATGAGTCTCCCCAAAATTTGTCACTTTGGCATATAGATTATTTTGAGCTGAAGACAATCAAGACCCAAAAGACTCAAAGAGCTTTTTTACTTCCCCATTATCTGCCTTTAAGAATTTAGATTCAGACCTGGTCCAGGAAGAGACCTATCACCAGAGATAACTGTAAGAATTATAGGCTAGGTTGGTAAGCTAGGGGGAGCTCTGCAGAGCCTGTTTGTCCAAATACCTGTGTCCCACTGTTTCTGTGTAGCACGACATTTACCAAACTTTTGCTCTTCCCATCTTTCTAATAATTGTCTTTCCCTTCTTTGAAGCTCCAGATCCCTATTCCCTTTCTCCTTGGTTTGGGATGTTGTATAAGCCTCGACTGCTGGACTATCCTTGAGCTACTTATGTTTTTGTGGGACTCCTTTAATGAAATTATTTTCTTTCATTTAACTAATAGACCAGCCCAAAGAACCGGGGTCGGGGGGGGGGGGGGGTCTGGATTTTTCCTACCTCTATACATCTAAACATAGAGATTTTATATTCCTTCCTTCCTTTATTCAACAATTCATTCATTCATTCATTCATTCACAGTTTAGAGTGGAAAATAGTCACTAAGAGAAAAGGAATGGAAGATCTGATCATTTACGAAAAGAGCAAAAAATTTCTGTAGAAAGCAATTTAAAGCAAAACTGTCATTATGTATTATGAACAAGGTGGTATCAAACTGCTAAAGCACAACCACTTACTTGATCAAAGCCTTGGATTTCTATTTACAAAATCCAGAGCTCTCTTAGGACTTTAAAGTAGGGCCAATGTAATCAGAGTAAGACTCTAAAGGTATAATGCAGGATGTCTTTCCAACTCTAAGAAATGATTTCCAGTGGCTCTGAATAACTAGACATCATCACTGTCCTTTACTATTTCAAAAAAATATGTTTGAGTATGTTCTGTATTATGTGAATCTCACGTTCTGTTTCATGTGATACCTATAAGCTAGTCTGTTCAAATTCCAATTCCAGTTTTTTATAAGTTCAGCTGTGATCTATGGTTCATTCTGTTAAGTCTTCTCCATAATCCCTCCGTTCCATATTATATATACACCTTCAGTGCTTCCTTCCCTCCCTCACATCCTAACACCTTCATTTAATCACTTCTTAATCATTTGCCTGAAAAGTAAACCCTGCAGTCACTTATTGTTTCCTTCCAGATGCTGCTGTGGAATGACTCCCCATGGGCTTCACCTAACATTCCATCCATGTTCATCTGGCTGTGCAGACTGTGATTCCAGCACTCTAAAGCTTTTAAGCTCTTTCTTTCCAAGAAAACTCATAGCTAACACCATTATTTCCTCACAAAAACAGCTAACATCTGCAGACTAAAACATCAAAACAAAGAAAAAACTTTGTGCACAGCTCTACTAAAGTTGGATGCAAACTTTATCAGCCATTTTAGGCAGTAAATCAATGTTCTTTTTTTCAATTTCCATTAAAAAAATAAACCATAAAGGCTGATTTTCAATTTCCCCTCAGAGGAACAGTTAACAAACAGGTTACATGTAATGACTAATTAGTCTTTATTCCTTCCAGCTAAGCAAACTAAGCTTCTATTTGGAAACTCAATCTCTAACAAAATTTATCAGGTTGCTCAATAAAGTTTAATTTTATTCTACACATAACTAGTTTATTTCAGCAGCATTATTTATTCAATTTATTCAGGGAACAAGTATGCCAACAAACCACTTATTGTAAACTAAAAGTATTCAGTGTTTATTAAAATTATTGTTTGGACTCTCATATTAATAACTTTGAATATAATTAAACTGTATTCTTATAAAATCATTTTTAAAACTTTGATCATATTTGTTTTACAACCTCAGTTAATGGAGATTCTTTTTGGAAGTAAGGTCCTTATAATACAAGACTAAGACAAAGCTCAAGCCTCATCATTCCAGCTGTTTCCTGTATAGATCATAATGGCCTTTAGTCATGGGCAATTCCTTTAGATCAGTATTTCTCAAATTTTAATGTGCATACGAATCCCCTGTAGAGCTTATTAAAACACAGTTTCTTGGGCCCATCTCCAGAGATCATTATTCATTAGGTCAAGCTGGGTCCATGAATTTGCATTTCTAACCAGCTCACAGATAATGGTGATACTATTGATCCAAGGACCACAATTTGAGAACCAGGAGTCTTGTTTAAGCCAACTTAAAAGAAAAGCTATACGATTACATTTAAGAGCCTATCACTATCAACTACAAATTCAATAAAATCCCTCTGCCAATATAATGTAAAAATAAAAATTAAAATCACAATCTTTATATTGATCTCCATTCTAATTTCATAGCATGAATAGCACTTCCTAACTTCTTCTTTTCAAATACCATTATTTCATGTCTAAATGAAAATGATTTATCTTTCCTCATCGGGACCATTTCAAACTAGTCTTCCAGCATATGCTAGAGTAATTAACAGATGAAATTTTAAACCATAAAAGCAGAATCTCAAACAATTCCACAAACTCTCTTTATAAAGTTTTCAAGTCATTTGAACATTTTTCTACCTCCCATTAAATTTTTGGTGGTATTTAGAAATACCAATATTTGTAACATCTATGTATATTAGAGCACACGAGAAGAAACATATATGTAGTCATTATGTTAATGTTGAACAGCTTGAGAGAATGGGAGATGGTTGCTCAGGAAAGGCCTCAGGATCTGCTGCCCCCACCACCAGGCCATCTGGCTTCTAGGGCCTCTTTACAGTCCTTGAGGAAGGAAAAAGTTGGAACATCAATGGTTGACTTACACAGGTTTGGTGTGGCAAGAATAGATCCTACTGTCCAAAGTGACCTAATACCAGATGTAATAACTCATAGTGGTTCAAGTTTGAAATAATATAGTGAAATCTCAAGGACACTAGAAGATGTCAGAATAACTCAAGCAATCAACTATAAGGCAGGGGGGAAAAATGTGAGGCACTGTGGAAGATTCTATATAAATCGATTTCTTGGGGATCCCTGGGTGGCTCAGCGGTTTAGCGCCGCCTTCGCCCCGGGGCATGATCCTGGAGTCCCGGGATAAAGTCCCACGTCAGGCTCCCTGCATGGAGCCTGCTTCTCCCTCTGCCTGTGTCTCTGCCTCTCTCTCTCTCTCTCTCTCTCTCTCTCTGTCTCTCAAGAATACATAAATAAAATCTTTAAAAAAATAAAAAATAAAAAATAATCGATTTCTTCTTTTAGATGCCCATTTTTCAGTAGTCTCTCCCAGTTTTTCTTCTATCAATCTCAGACACAACATCTCAATTGCTCCAGCTCCTAATTTCTCTTTGCCCAGCTCATCATTTCCCCTGAGTGTTCTGACTCAAAAAAAAACCATGCTTTGATATACTATCATTTACCCAACAGTAATATGAATAAATATGAACTTACATATATTCATAGACCTAAACCTACATACATGAAGATGGACATTCATACTCTTAAACACATTTGGACATGGATGGGGTGACTTTCAGTGAGTAGGTATATATGCCTTCACATGATGATAAACATAATCATGGGAACAAGATTATGAGCTATAAATGTTTGTCCAGATGAAAATTAGAGCACCTAAAATGTGTCAGCATTTGGAAAGTATCCAATGTTTAATTATAAAGTATCAACTAGGGTTGATAAAGTGTTAATATGTGCTTATAGGGATGTTAAGGCCAAAACGTGAAAAATAAAACACATACCCTACAATCCAAATATAATTATACTCTGCCACAATAGTAATACAAATAACAAAAGTATGTAAGAATATGCTTTGTTTTTCTGGTTTTCAACTCCTGTGGTCTTTATCACCTATGAGAATTGTATATGTTACTAATGATTAGGCACAAATTTAATTTTTCACACACAGGATTTCTTCCTAGAAATTAATGATGTATCTATTGTCTAGCATGTCTCAGCCCATTTTTATTATTCTTGGCATTTACTTCCTCCCATTCCTATTAGTTAATGGATAAGTTCTCCAACTACTTTAGGAATATGAAAACAGAAGAAAGTTAGTACATGGAGTTTGAGTAATTAATTAATCTGATACCAAGTTTTGCCTGTGGTTTCATCAAAACTAGTTATCAGGAGTTCATACAAAATTCATAACAAGAATCATTTTTATTTCCCTTTACCAACAGTTTAAAAAGAAGCTGCTACTCCTCTCTTGCTTTTGCTTTCATTAGTAAAAGGGCACCTGGGTGGTTCTGTGGTTGAGCATCTGCCTTTGGCTCAGGTTGAGTCTGGGATCAAGTCCTGTATCAGGCCCTGCAAGGAGCCTGCTTCTTCCTCTGCGTATAGCTCCGCCTCCCTCTGTGTCTCTCTCATGAATAAATAAATAAAATCTTTTAAAAAAGGAAAAGTCAAGAGGCTTGAGGCTTCCTCTGGGGTGGATCGGGCAGCCATACAGCTTGATCCTCCCAAAGAACAAAGCCCCAGTGGCAAGAAAAAAGGAGGAACTACAGCAAGAGGCCACCTCAACTTTCCCTACTTCAGCATTGTTTCTTAGAACTGCTAAGCAGAAATGGGAAAACAGCAAAGCAACATGAAAGTGCATCTGTGATGGTGTAAATTCAACTCAAATGTTCAGTCATAATGTGACTGGTTTCTCATTTATTTCTCAAATGGAAACATCTTGAAGATTTTCTCTTAGGTATACCTTGTAGGGCTAGAACAACTGCCTTGTGGTTATGTGATTATTTTTTCTTTCTCACCCATTACCTTTTTTTTTTTTTAAGATTTTTATTTATTTACTCATGAGGGACACAGAGAGAGAGAGAGGCAGAGACACAGGCAGAGGGAGAAGCAGGCTCTATGCAGGGAGCCTGATGCGGGACCCAATCCCAGGACTCCAGGACCACGCCCTAGGCCAAAGGCAGGCACCAAACCACTGAGCCACCCAGGGATCCCCACCCATCACCTTTTTTTATTCAATGATTAATTATATACAATTTGTTTCATTATCTTTACTTTTTGACCTTCTGTACCAAACAGAAAATTCTTGCTTTCTATGCTTCAAACAGCTCAGGTCTTACTAATAAGGAGTTTTTTATTATCCTCACAATAGAACATCAGCACATTTTATGTGACCAAGTTTTTTGTTTTTTTTTTGTTCCATTTATTTTATTATAGTGTGGTTTTCCTCTACACACTACAGTTTTGGATGACCACTTAGAAAAAAGAATAAAGACGCAGTAGTTGAAAGAAATAGATTTTTCCAACAGAACTTAGCCAGGAACTTTCAGGTGTGTGAAGTCTACATACATAATATTTGGTATGGATATGATGCATTTTATATAAATCAGACCTTTTGGGTATGACTTTAAGTCAATTGTACTTGCCCTAAGTTTTTTTTTTTTTTAATACTTTTAAATTTATTTATTCATGAGAGACACAGAAAGACAGGGAGCGACATAGGCCGAAGAAGAAGCAGACTCCATGAAGGGAGCCTGATGCGGGACTCAATCCCAAGACTCTGGGATCACAACCTGAGCCAAAGGCAGGTGCTCAACCACTAAGCCACCCAACCACTAAGCCGCCCAGGTGCCCTGTACTTGCCCCAAGTTTAATCTAGCTATTGAAAAACTAAGAAGGGATAGATTTCTCAGAAATATCCTATAAAACCAGCAGTAAATGAAGGGCTGCTGTTAGGTACAGAGCAAAAGGGGAAGGCTGTGAAAGATTTACCAAGAACAATGGCATCATTTTAAAGAATCTGAATAACTTCTCTCTGAAATAAGAATGATTCATTCAGCTTCATCCACCTCGGTTTTTAAATACTGGATCTCAAAACAAACTAATGAGGGAAGATGAGCTATAATCATCCCAAGTCATTTGTAACCAACTGCAGTTTCCTTCCTTAAAGTGATAGATTAATCTAGAACCTTACTGATTATGTTAAATGAAAAGAAGTTATAGTAAATGAGTACAAACAATTTTCTTATAATTGAAGTTTGTACTGGTCAATAGACTGACAGGATATAGCATGAGAAATATTGGCTTTGGGACCTGTATGGATTCAAGTCCATTGTCTCTCCGAGTTATGTGGCCTGCAGAGATTTTTATTAACTCTGAGCCTCCCTCAACTCCTATTAAAAGTGAACATAATGGGATCTTTTTCACACAAATCTAAGAGTTCAGAAGTTAAATAATGCCCTTAGCAAAGTCACTGGAATAAGTTGGCCATCTAGTAAAGAGTGGCTGCTGATACTGATGCTGTGTGAGGGGTACTTGGGTGGCTCAGTTGGTTAAGCATCTGCCTTTAGCTCAGGTCATGATCCAGGGGTCCTGGGATGGAGCCCCATGTCAGGCTCCCTGCTGAGCCTGCTACTCCCTCTTCCGCTCCCATTGCTTGTGCTCTTTCTCTGTGTCAAATAAATAAGTATTAAAAAAAAAATCAGTGCTGTGTTAATTCCCAAGTTCTTGTTAACAATACTCTATTAACAGTTGATGTAGCATTTTGTATCTCTTTTATTCTCTCATTTGTCCTATTTGGTAAATCAGTTGCAAATCGAGAGCAGGAAGGCTAAAATAATACTATTGCCCCTAAATAATTTTTGATTAAGACAAATTATATACATTCTATTTAACAAGTTATCACTATTCCTTTCTCATCAAAAGGTCAGTATCTGTGTACATTCTTTAAAGGCAAATAGATATTTAAGAGATCTACCTCTCTAGAGATGAGTATTTACAGAGGCTTATGTTCCATCTCCCTTAGCTCAAGTTCTTTCTTTCAATATTTTCTAGAGCATACATTTAGCAGAATTATATTAAATATTAAAATCATGTCATAAGGGAATGGGGACTAAGTGATAGCAGACATTCATGAGTCAAACTCTGAATAACTACATCTGTTACTCCACAGGTCTTTTAAACACAGCCCTAAAAGCTAGGAAAACAGAACTCCAAATTGCCCTCAACTTTTATGTTTGACCAGGTCCACAGATTTCTATAAAATGCAAGATTTGAATGGTGCCACAGCATTTTTAAAAATCTGAGAATTCTCAGTCCTTAAATCAAAATTCTCAGAAAGTAGAAATTGTGCCTAAGTAAAATAAGATTCATATTTTGACTTCAACATCAACCTATGTGATCAGCTTCTATTTCACAGTGAAATAAATACAGATTGAGGAAAGAATTTAAAAAGTGAATGCCAGACTCTGTACACTCAGTGGGTTACAGATGTATGAGAGTGGTGGCAGAGAGCCACTCCACTTCCTTCAAGATCCAAAAACATTTGGAAGCAAGCCCCAGAAGGAAAGACGTCTGACAGACATGTTCTCTTTGGGGTTTCCTGCCTCCTTGTTTGCCAAGCTTCCTAGATCCCATTGCTTGTTAATAAAGTTCACCAAAAAGACTTTATGAAATGCTGATTTCATAGAGTGAAACTTATATTGAAGGCGTTTTTATGTAGTCGAAGTTTCCTGACATCTGCATTTCCCTACTTCACAAATCCAAGGAAGCGTGACTTGGAAAGTTAACGAGCATAAGGTGACATTTGATGCGCTTACTATCAGTGGGATATTCAGCCCAAACACTGAATCCAAAACCAGAGACCATGGCTTAGACACTGCAATAGAGAAGCTGCTTCACCCTGAGGGTATTATTATTATACCCCTCAATGTTTCTACTACTTCTTCCATAAAACAGAGTCCTGAGAAGATGCATATTGTACACCGTGTGAATTAACTCAGTAAAAACAGAGATATGGGAAGTGACTGAAAAGCTAGATTCTACCTTCATAGCCTGGAAATAAAAAAAAAAAAAAATTAGCACCTGGATTTAAAAATTGACTTAGAGTCCAATATGAAAAATAATACAGTACAGCTAAAACTAACTCTAGTTTACAAAAATAATATTTTTGATACTGCTTTTGCCAATCATAAAGTCCGTTAATTTGGCTGAAAGCACCTGAAGTTTGTACTGTGGATGCTTGCTGTATTTAACACATAGAAACAATTTAGCTCTATAAATATTTTTAAAAGACCTGAGTATGTAGGTCTCCTGGATAACAGAAAGGTAAATAAAATATAGTTTCGTCTCCTGAGAAGATCTCAATCTAGCACTAAAAATATCATGAATTAAATATAGAGATACTTCAATCTTTTTAAACATATTTGGTAGGACACTACTTCAATGCGGAAGATGGAACTTCCAAGCACTATACAGGGAATGGGGCTGGCAGTGGGGGTGGGTGGGAGGGGTAGATAAGCGAAATACTCATGAGATTCACCACTTGCAAAACATAAGCATCCATCTTCAAATCAAACATAAAAAAAAACTAAAAAGGCAATTTTTAAGATTAGGGCCTTTAAATTCTTTTTCCATGTAAGAGACAAGAGACCAAATAGAAGATACAGATGTAGGTTGACATGTGTATACTCAGACACAGAAATATTCACAACTAAATGAATAACTGTCCATGATTTTATTAATTCTGCCCATAAATCTTCAATCATCTTATTCTGACCAGAAATCTATCCAAATCCCATTTGACCTCAAATCTACCTCCAACACAAAGACTATTATCATC
The DNA here is from genome assembly GCF_048418805.1 of Vulpes vulpes. NCBI lineage: Eukaryota > Metazoa > Chordata > Mammalia > Carnivora > Canidae > Vulpes > Vulpes vulpes. The sequence goes on from NC_132780.1 coordinate 151,723,522, forward strand.
CTCACAGACTCCCCCAGCACTGCATTAAAATGTATTTACAGGTTTATGTTTTTAACCAAGTCACAAAGAAGGAATGCAGTAAAAAGCAGGATTCAAATAAAAAGCAGGATAAAGAAATGAGCTTTCAGGAGACAGCAATGAAAAATGAAAATATGGCTGAATAGTGCCATTGGGACAGAAGCTCTAGTGGTTCTATCTCCCCTTCTTGCCCACCATGCTCCTTAGCACCTTGCCAGCAACAGAGAGCCAGAGCACAGCCCTTCCTCTCTCTAAACCAAGGAAGGAAATATCATTTCCTCTTATCAAAATCCTGCTGGGAACAACTCTGGTCCCTTCATCACTATGTAGAAATAACAGTTTTTGTTTACATTTTGTATTTTTCAGAGAGCCTTCCCACTACTTGGCCTTCCTTTACATTATTGCTAGGCCTTCATATAAAGAAGAAAATCTAAAAATATAAACATCTATAAACTTGAATAATGTTCTCAATTATCTTCACATAAAAGTCTTTATATAAATTCTGATTTTAGAATGAATGTTTCGGGAGCAAGATCTGCCAACCAAAATTATTTTCTGAAGAACAGAACATAAAATTTGGCCCCAAATTGGTCAGATGTAGAAGAAATGAAACAACACCTGAGTGTTCATTTAGGAATGAATTCTGATCACTCAGAAAAGGAAGATCATCCAAAGGGGAAGATGGCAAACTTCTGGTAATTTAAACATAACTCTTGCCTGCTGAGTATTATGAATAGGGTATACATTGTTGAAAATATGCCAATGTTGAAAAATGTCCTCGGTCCCTTTAAAGCATCCCCACATAATTGTCCATGAAGAGTAACAAAAATCAAATATCCACTGGCACAGGAGGATAATCTGGGTGCCAGAGGCAGCTAAGTATACAATAAAAGAGTCCAAGTCCTGCATTTCTATGTACTTATCTTTTAAGTATAGTCTTGACCAAAGAAAACATTTCCAGAGGTTAAATTCTGTTCACCTGTGTAACAGCTGATTTGCATCATCCACTTAAACCAACAAGAGAGACCGGCAGGAGAACCCTGGGATTCTATATGTTGCTTTTATTATTAGGGCTTCAAGCAGACTGGACAATCACTTTCAAATCAGAATTTCTCTTAATAACAATATTCCCCAAATATATGATTCTGCTTTCTCTCTCTTACTATGATCTGTTCCATGACAGTGACCCATAAAGTCATGGTTCTGTCTAACCCCTTAGTTGATGAGGAAAAATAAAAAACAAAAATAAAAGCTAAACTTGGAAAGGGATAGGCAAGGAGAGAAGAAAGGGTCAGGGAAAGTTACAGCACAGAGTGAATAAGCATAAAGAAGGCCAAAAGACTTGGAGGAGCTCACAGCTAATGAAAAAAACAAGAACACAGAGTGGGGGAGGGAAGGATGTGAAAGCCAGCTGGAATAAGAGAAAGCAAGAAATACAGGAGCCAACAGAAATCCAAGGACAGAAAGTATTGGAGATTGAAGGGAACAGGAAATTTATTGGAAACCAAGTTGTTTTTCCTTTTGTATCCAATGCAATTCTATTCCAGGCAGAACTCTAGTCTCAACCTCAAAGAGGACAGAAGGGAAGTTGAAACTCATAGGAGTCTTTCCTGGACAGCAGCCAGGAGCTCTGGAAAGATAGACTAGAGAAAACATGATATGACAGCAGACCCTCTGAAAGCAGATACAAGGATAGAGGGGTGGCAGTCTCAGCACTAGATTTTCAAAAACAAAGCAAAAAAAAAATGTAAAAAAAGTGATAGTTTTGCTCCATCTCAGAGCTACTGAATCAGAATTTCTGGTACATTTAATAAACACCTCAAATGATTCTTATCACCAGAAAAGTTGAAGAAACACTGATATAGTAGTAAAAATTGGGGGCTCTGAAACTAGAAGCTGCCTGAATTTATTTCCGAGCTCTGCTATTCATTATCTGTGGACCATGAACAAATTATTTTACCTTTCTGCATCCCCATTATTCAGTTTATAAAGTGGGTTGTTGGGAGGATTAAATGAGTTACTATACATAAAACAGTTAGGCAGTGTCTAGTACATATTGAACTCTCCACAGTGATAGCTACCGAACCATAAAAGTAATCTGAATAGAGAACTCATACAAAATAATGTATCTTAATTGGTTTAAAAAATAGGAAAAAAGTTATAAAAAGTCTGCATCTTAGATGCAGTATGCATAGGATGAAGTACATGGGAGCGTTCTTCCAAATGGTACAGAGACCAAGCCACAACCATCAGGGTTTCTGCTCTTGGTCTCCGCATTCACATCTCTGGCATTTCTCTTTGGAAATCAACATATGAACAACCTTGACAAAAAGCTTTCTCTCTTTTTTTCTTTTTTCAAAAGCACATATAAGTCAATTCAAATTAAAGGAGACTCCAATATATGGAGTCTACATGCTCAAGAGAGAAGGATGCTCTTGAAATGCAGTAAATCTAAGACTTAGCTGATACAGAGATACCCAAAGAGAACCACATCCATCACAAGACTGTTGAGGATCAAACACTAGGTAACCCACCTTACTTCACAATCCTGTTTTCTTTAGTCATTTCCCTATATATTATGCCCAACAACATCTATTTCCTCTATAGAACCTCATGTAGTTCTCTGCCTTTCTAGTTATATAAAGATTCAAGTTCTTTATTTTTCCATTTGGAAACTCAACCTGTAGTCACAAGCTCCACGACATTCACAACCCTTTTCCTGAACATTCCCATCATCTTCTGGCCTTAAATCAAGCCTTGATCACCCTTATGGAAAGCACTGGACTGGTAACTCTCTCATGTAGAGGTTGCTCAGTTTTCTATAACCTTGCTTAATGACCAGAAGTACAGATGGCATCTGCAGTTTCTATTACTTCCTGAAAACTGTCACTCTTTATTTGTACAATAATTCTTGCTCCTCTGAGATCCATGTGATTTGGCCATATAGTCCTTTAGCCCTTTCTGAGGACTTCTATCCCTTATACATCAAAGCCATTAGAACTTAGTTTGCCATTGTTTTCTTAACCCGAAATTTTGACATTACTCTGCAGTGTACTTAATGTCATGGTGAACCTTCTATTCAATATTCAACTTCCACTGAAATTTACTGAATCTTACTTTAGCTGAGCCATTAATTCACATGGTTATACAAAGGGCTTATTATTGCTTGTGACTGCTCACTGTTTAAGATTCTGACCACAAATATTTTCAACTTTCTAACTTTGTTGTGCCCATGACTATAATCTCTAGCTTCATCAGTACTACAAGTCTCTGGAATTCTACTTCCACCTACCTGTCAGATATTTTTTGTTAACAAAGAGAGTCTTGAGAGTGGCAATATACCTAGTAACATGTGGAGGACCCATGGTGTAATAATAATGAAACAGACTTTCTTCAAGATGAATGAGTTCACTCTGTGAAATACATCGTTTGTTCCAAAAAGCATATCAATTTAAATATAAAAAAATACCAAGAAGTACAAATAGCCTCAAAAATAAGTATAAAATGGTGAGTGAGGCTATTAGATATGGCAGAAAATAAACATACCAATAGTTATAAATAATCACACATAAAGGTAAATCCACCTAATTAAGGATAGACACAATCATATAAACATATTAGTTCACATATGTGAACTGTCTTAAAGCACTTATTTTTTTTAAAAAAGACTAAAATAATATGAGCTAAATGTTCAAATTAAGAAAATTAAAATATAAATTCAGAAAACAGGAAGATACGATTTTTTTTTCAAAAAATAGAAATCAGTTGCTAGTATGTCATACATATGTACAAAGATACAAACATACACATATAGACAAGAGGATCAAGAAACCTACAAAATCCTTTTCAAATAAACTGATAAAATATGTAGACTTCTATAAAGGCTTACAAATCAACAAAAAAAGAAAGAATGAACCAGTAATGAAATAAGGCAATGTAAAATATTAAAAAGAAAAAGTTAATGACAATAATAAAATTTGTTCACCAACTTCATGTCCGGAAAAAAAAAAAAAAAGAACTGAGATAAACTTCTATCAATAAAGACAAATTATGAAGGGACTATGCATTTAATCATTGGTTCATTCAACAAATTTTACTCAACTATGTTACACAGGAGTAGTTATACTGCCTCTCTAAAGCCAGATATTGAAGTTGAACATAATTTTTCTTATTTTTAAAATATTTTTTTCTCTTTCATAATTTTTATTTATAGTGAAAACCATTGGGATAGTCTGTTTTTCCATGAAGTATCACTTTCTCATGAAGCAGCTAATCTTTTAATTCTGTATTTGAGTTTTAAATTATTACTCCATGCAAACTTTCCATTATAAGATAAATAAGTTCTAAAAATCTAATGTATAGCAAAGTGATGATTAATACTATATTATATACTTGAAATTTGCTATAAATGTAGATCATAGATATTCTCACCACACCAAAAAAATCATAATTTTGTGATGTGATTCAAGTGTTAGCTAAAGCTAACACGATATTCACTGTGCAATAATTAAGTGTATCAAATCTGTATACCATAAAATTATACATTATATGTTAATTATATCTTGTAAAGCTGGGAAAATAAATAGTTCCTCTAAACAGTTTACATATTATCTAGAATGTAACTGTCTCAAAATGCTTGTAATATGCTAAATTAATATTTTAACTAGTTTGTTCAGTGAATTTCTGAGAACAACCAGAAAATCTGGACAAAACATTAATGAAAACTTTTGTTTGACAGCCTTAGAGAGTGGCCAAGGTCCTGAGTACTTAAGCAGCCAATAAGCCATGCATAAGAAAAGCAAAATGGTAAGACCCATCCTGCCATGACTTCTTAAAACATCTGCCAATTCTACATCAACAGTTGAGAAGATCATCAGAGCTTCTAGAACTTCTAGAATTCTTAGGGGCTGTGGAGAAAATACTTTGATTTTTAGGCCCACCTAGGAGGAAACACTCTGGTAAATACCCTAGGCTTTTTAGTTAGAACCCCTGAATAGTGACAAAATAGAAGTAAGGATGAAGAAAAAAAGACAAATCCTTACAAATAAAGTAGGCCCTGACTCAAATCAGCTAAACATCTGATTGGCTTAAGGTAAGATATGCTTATACTTGCTAAAAGCTAAAGATAACCCTTTCTGCATTTCATACCTGTTAGAATGGTTACTTTCAAAAATCTAAGAAGTGTTAAAAAGGATGGTGTGGGGGGTGGATAACCCACCTGTACTATTGGTGGGAATGTAAATCGGTGCAGCCCCTTGGAACAGTATGAAGGGTCCTCTAAAAATTAAAAATAGATACAGCAATTCTACCTCTAAGTATCCAAAGGAAAGGGAATCACTATATTGAAAAGGTACCTGCAGCTCCATGTTCACTGCAGCATCATTTACAATAGCCAACTTAAGTGTCCATCAATAGATGAATAATAAGATGTAGTATATATACGCAGGCTTATTTTTCAGCCATAAAAAAAAAATCCTGCAATTTGTGAAAAGGTGTATAGATATTGAGGGCATTATCCTAAGTGAAATAAGCCAGGCAGAGAAAGACAAATACAGTAAAGTATCATTTATACATGGAATAAAAAAAAAATACTCATAGATACAGAGAACAGATTGTTTGTTGCCAGAAGTAGGCAGAGGAGCAAACAAGGGGAAATGAGTAAATAGGGGGAAAAAGAATCCTTTATGGAGAAGGCTATTTTGAGGACTTTCAAATTATGTCTATAATTTTCATTTCAGGTGTTGAACAGACATTCAAAAATCAATAAGCATTCCAAGACAAAAAATATATAAATCAGACCAACTAGAGATACAAACATTGGAGTTATCAGACATGGAACTTAAAATAACTCTAATATTCAAGAATTCATGACAAGATGAAAAATCATGGCAAAGAACAAAAAAAATGGCTTTAAAAATTACATAGAAATGCATTAACTCAAAAATATAAAATGAAACACAATAAATTAGATTAACAGCAATTTACAACTGAAGAGAGAATTAGTGAAATGGAATACAAGTGAGAAGAAAATATTCAGACTGATGGAGAAAAAATATGAAAAACACAAAAATGAGTGTAAGAAATAGATGGAGCATAGGGAAAGTTCTAAGATTTTTCAAATTATAAATTCAAATGGAGAGATTAAGAGAGAAAGAAGCAATACTTATGGAGAAATGATTGAAATTTTTCCAAAACCTATGAAAACCAATAAAGCATCAAGCCATAGATCCGAAAATGCTACAAACTATTGGCAAATGCAAAGAAAGTTAAATGCTACAAACTATTGGCAAATGCAAAGAAAGTTAAATCTAGATACATCATAGTCATACTCCTGGAAACCAAAGACAAAGAGGAGACTCATTACCATTAAAGAGGCAAAAATAAGACCAGTGCTTTATTGTCTCTTGCTTCCATTGTATCTATTGAGAAATCTATATTTTGTGCTGTTGTCATGCGTTTTAATTCCTTATATGGAAGGTATATCTATGGTCAATATTAACTTATATTTATGTTTATTATATGTATATATGTATCAAAATCAATGTAATTTCAAAAAAACTGAAAAATCATCAGATTTTCCCTAAAGAATATAGTAAAAGAACTACTAGCTGAAGGACAAGAATTTCAGATGAAAAAATGGAGATAAAGGAATGAAGAGCAAAGAAATATATTCTAAACATAAAAAGTATATTAACTGTATACATACATATTACAAATATAACAAAATTAACATATACAATATAAAAAGTAGAAGTCAGTAATGAGGCTAAAATACTATATTTGTATGTTTAATAAGTTGCAAAAGTACCAATTTACATATTTTAATAAGTCCAGGTCATATGTTGACATCTTAGAGATAACAACCAAGAGTGCTGTAAAAATGGTATGTAATTAACAAGCTATGGCAGGGGGGAAGTGAATAATAAAAATATGCCATTACAAAAGAAGCTATAAAAGGAGTAAAAGTGGAGGAGAATAGAGAAAAAAAATACACTTGAGATAAATTAAAAAAAAAAAGTGAGATGGTACCTTGGTTCTTTTCTAAAAAATTCCTCCCCAGTCATCCTATTTAGTAAATGTACTAACAACTGCATAACTGCAAACTAAAAAGTATATAGTCACATTATCCTCTTATTAAATTTATGCAGAAATATATTTAGGTTAGATTCCTGAGAAATTTTAACATCAAATACTTTTTTTGAATAGTATTTTTTCTGAGGGCAAATATAACTTAAAGGATTCAGGATATAGTGTACTATAATTTTAATGTCCATTTATAATTTTGCTTTTATACATCACTGCATTTAAAATATTATTTGATTTAGAATTTAGACCCTGGAGAATTTTATTGTCACAACAGGGTATTAATATATGAAAAAAATTAGCTATTGCCTAAACAGCACTTGGAAATCAAAAAGAGATTGCTTTACCAGTCACCTTACATTTAATCAAAATCTTAAACATACCAATTTAACCAGCTTCTTCATATGCACTTTAAAAGAGACAAATGGAAAGTAAAATAGGCTTAAGTGATAGCTTGAACTATAGGATGATCATCAATTTTAACCTCCTGCAAAAAAAAAAAAAAAATGAAATCTTCTGCAAAATCAGTGTTATTAGCAAAAAATTAGAGACTCAAAGAATTTAATCAGTGGAGCTGTAGTACTGTACACCTTGTATTCATACTGATCCATTGTGTATTGCATAATAAATTGTTAAACTTCAAATATATGAATATTTACATATACACATGCCCAGTATTTATTTTCAACCTAATCATTTATCAGGGATACATTATTACCTCACCTGTAGACTAAAATTTTAAGATATAGCCAGGATATTGCCTACACAAACTCACACAATGAAGTGGTAGCAGAAAAAGATCTAAGTTTCCAATCTTCCATTATCTAGCACAGGATTCTTTCAAAATGTAATATTCTATCTTCCCCAATGGTTACCAAATTGTTTCAAATCCCAGGGGTCCTTCTCATGATTCTCTCTGCCAGATTTTACAGTAATTGGTTAAGCACCATGCTATCTCATCACCCCCCCCAAAAAACTATTTTTAGCTCTTCTTCCCATCAAAGCCTGACTAGCTCCTGTGAGATGAAAAGGTAAGAGAGTTAACAATATCCATCTTCTATCACTAAGACCAAACTGTATTGATTTCAAGCATTCATTCTCATCACATTAGGATTCATTTAACTACTATTTATTATTGTACCACAATGTACCAATCACTAATTTGGCAAATGCTACAAAGAATTTCATGGTCCCATAAACAGCAGATAAACATTAGTTAATTTGTTCATTCAGGAAGTATTTACTGGCCATGAAAAACCAGACATTCTGTTAGTTGCTAAGAATGGTAGATCTTTCCCTTACTTTTATGATGCTTAGATTCTGGTAGAGAACTACACAACAAATCACAAATATAAATATATAATTCATATTATATATAATGAATTGTTCATTGAGCCATTTAGGATAACAGTAGTTGCTTGCCTTAAGAGTCTAGGAAAGATTTTTATGAGAAAGTAACATTTGTGTTGAGATCCACAGGGTGAACAGAAGTTAATTCGTTAAAAAATAATCTTCCCAGCAGAGGGGAAAACAAAGAGAAAGAAGAAACATTACAAAGAATTCAAAGAGGGCCACTATGGCAAGAATAAGAAAATATCTTAAGATGATGTTGCAGAGAAATGCAGTAAATACACCCTTTGAAGCTTCAGAGACACATTGAAACCTTTGGTATTCATTCTTGAAAGTAATGGAAATGAGTACAAAGCTGTAAAGTGAGGGGGAGAGGGGGAACACGCAGGGATCCATTAAAAATACAGACTATCTCCCAACTAATTATATAACCCTGGGTTGAAGGACTCCAATTGTTTAGTAGTCCACAAGAGACAGTACCATTTAAAAATTGGTAGTAGCAATAAAGTTGGAGAAATTGATGGATTTGAGAGAAATTCAAGAGGTAAAATTGCAGAACTTAGTGACACTTTGGATGAAATTAAATGAAAATAGGAAATGAAGATCTGCTGCCTCCTGAGGAGCTCCTGCCTTGTGGCATATAGAACTAAACAGATTGTGATGGTATTCCTGTGACAAGAAATACTGGAGAAGGTCTGGAGTTGAAGGAAGGAGAAAGCGAATCCAATTTTGGAAATGTTGAGTTTGAATTGCTTTTGAAATATCCAAAGTGATAATGTCCAGTGAGCAGCTGAATGATAAAACTGGAGCCTAAGAGGGAGATAGGAATATAAACCCAGAGAACGCATATATATAAATAGCAACTGAAACCCTGAGTGTGGATAGGAAGTCACAAGGAACCTGGTCATTAACCAGACAGGGATAGGCCACTGAGTCAGTCTGGTTCCAGACCAAGGAGCCAGAGAGGTACGGCTTAAAGCAGTTACAGGTGTTGTTTAATGGAAGCCAAGGAAGACCAATTTCAATGAGTCAATGTCAGAAGTCAATGATACAGAGTTCAAATAAGACAAGATATAAAAAATTACCATTCAACAAGATTGGGACTGAGACAGAATTATGCATAAAATGCCATGGAAGCACAGAAATGTGGGCATTAACTCTGGGTAGGGCAGAGTTGGTAAAAAGAAGTGACATTTAAGCCGTGTTTGAAAAATGAGTAAGAGTTTCCCAGGCAAAGAAGTCAGGGGATAAAATGGCAATATTTAGTGAAGGAATAGCTATTTCTCACACTCCTAGTCATTTTTTATTACTTTGCTTCCACATCTTAACAGGGCAAAGTAGACATCCTCACATAGCAGCCTAGCTTCCATCAATGCCCTCACAGTCCAAAAATCAGAATACGAGAGAGAGAAAAACAATGTTAATACAGCAACATCATGGAGTCTCAGAGTTAGGGAATAAAAAGAGGATTCCTGATTCTATAACAAACTATGAAAAAAAAGTTGTAAGAGCAAAAAGTAAAATTAGAATGTAGAAAAATTAAATAGACATGTGAACATATGAGAAGAACTTTCCCTCTCATGCGTTCTCAGCAACAGGCTTTGAGCCAGATGACCGTGGCTATCTTTTAAGTAATGAGAAACAATGTATTTTTAAGATTTTATTTGTTTACTCATGAGAGCCATAGAGATAAAGAGGCAGAGACATAGGCACAGGGAGAAGCAGGCTCCCTGTGGGGAGCCCCATGAGGAACTCCATCCCAGGACCACAGGATCACCCCCTGAGCCAAAGGAGAGGCTCAAACCACTGAGCCACCCACGCGTCCTGCAATGTATCTTCTGACTGATTTTGAAAGAATCCACAAATGCTGAATTCTGATTTGCAGAACAAAGATCACAATTTCACACGTTCATAAACTGAGAATACACTAAATGTAAAACTGCAGGAAAATGGATACCTAGTATTAAAAGAGTTGACTTAAAGCCATGTAGTCAAATTATGTTTACCCACTGAAACAGTATAATTAACACAAGTCATTATTCTGTTCACGAGATGAATCACGGATAAACATTTTGCATCCAGCAAAAATAAAAAGAGTCAAACCCTTAGACTGCCCCTTCCTTTTTCCATGCTTTAATGTTCACATAACAATAACCACTGTTCCTAATTGGCGAAATTTTTAATTCTGAGCTCTTTTAAAGGAAAAGCAAATTTCTTTTTTCATTTACCTGCCATTGGTTTGAGATGCATTAAGCTGCAAACACGTAGACAATTAAGTTGCCTATTGTCTTAAAATGGGCATTCAGGAATCACACGGGAATAAATTTTGGTTCGAGATTGCTGTTCCTTACAATTCCACCCCCCCCCCCCCCAAAGCTTGTTCAAGTGCGTCGAAGCATAAATACATTAGGAATAATTAAGGATATGCTAGATAATTTCACCCTACGGTGTTTTCCTAGCCTTATACATTGGCGTCACGCCTTTTCCTGCCACCCATTGTCCTCTTTGTTACGCGGTCCAGGGAGGATAAAATAAAGATAATAAAGGCACTATCCCTGGAGGAATGCCCACAGTTAGGCATAGAGTATAATGCAGCCCCTCCAAGAGAAAAGCAGAAGAAATCGTTTCCTCTAGGCGTCCTGCAAAAGGCTGTCCCAGGTAGAGATTCTGCTGGGTCTGAGCTATTGAGGCGGGTCTACGTGTTCACAGCACAGAGATGATGGGGCACCTTCTAAGAGGTGAGGCCTAGCCAGACAGAAGTGCTGCAGGCAGGGCCCGGGGCGCGGTGGATGACACAACCGGGAGGGAGAGCAGCCGGCGGTGCGCAAAGGACGGGACGCCCTGGGCCGCGAGGTGGTACCTGCGCAGTGTCGAGCGCCCCAGCCACCGAATCCCCGATCCAGAGATGCTCCCGGAGAAGCTGCTGGTAGCTGAGGCAGTGCTTCACCGCAGATGGCACATTCCCCATGGCGCGGCCCGCGACGGGGCGCCGGGAGCCGGGCGCCGGGAGGAGAGGGACGCGGAGCGAGCTGCGCCGGCCCGGAGCGCGCCCCTCCGGGCGCAGGCGGCGAGCACCAGCCCCGCTCCGCGCACTGCGTCGGCGCCGACAGGGTGGGGAGCGGGCGGCGGCGGCGGCGGCGGCGGCGGCGGCCGCGCCCGGGCAGGGAGCGCGGGGAGCACCTGCGGCGCCCGGAGCGCGGAGAAGCGGAGTGGAGCCCGCGGATGCTCAGGTGTGGCGCCTCTTCCTCGCTGCGCTGGGCGTGCGGGGCTATCCGCACTCGCCCCACTGACCGACTTCTCACCTGGGTCAGAGCCTAAGCGAAAAAGAGGGTGCAAATAAAAGGAAGGGCGCATGCGTTTTTGTGCCGGTGAGTTTGCTCCTTTCCAGCTGCAGGATTTCGTGCTTAGTGTAGGGTTTGTCCAGCGTTGGACTCACTCGCGTAGGTGATTGACGACGATCAGCTCGATTTTAAACCATCTTGAGCCCGTCTGCAAGGGTCAAATACAGCTCTAACAAAGAGGAAAATAAATATAGAGAGTGCTGCAATGGGAGAGATGTCACAGATAACTTGGTAAGCCAGTAAATTGTCAGTAAGTCGGTACTACAGGTTAAGCACAGAACTGGAACTGAGTTGCTTAAGAGATGCCCGACTCAAAATTGTTGAAGCCCTAAAAAAGGCTAAATTCATTGGAACTAAAAGTGCTACATAAATCCTTAGGGCATTAGAATAGGAGTAATCTTTGGTGTGGAGGGGATTGGGAAGATGGCCCTGGAACAGACCTTTTCCCTACCTCCTCTCCTTCACAGGCATATTTGCATCACCTGGACCCACTCTAAAACTTCTCAGAGTGGGTGCAGCAGCTTGCAACTGAATAGATATTCATCAAGAAGAGTCTTGAGCAGCCAAGCATGCATGGCCAGGCATACCAGTCAGCTCTACTGGTCCCTGCAGCAAATAGAAATCAGAAGCTGGCTGATGTTGCACAACCAGATGAAAGGATCCAAAGATTATCTTGTAAAACATAGTACAAACATACTTAGAAGTAATTTAACACTCAGATTAAGGAAGCAATCATTACTACTTGGGAGACTGGTGAGACTTCCATTTGCCATAGAAACAAAGCAGTTAAGGACAGAAAAAGGCAAAGAAGGAGGGAGATATCATATAGATAGATCCTTAGTGGAACAGCACTGGAAAGGACAAAGAGGATAAGGGGATCATAGATCTCACAGCTTTGACCAAGGAGCGTTAACTTGGAGAACGTGTCCTGAGCCCTACCAAAGTGAAGTCATGCAATTATTGGATGTCTTTAAAACTCCTAAAGCACACACACAAAATCCCATTTATGATTTACCTGAAAGTGACTATTTTAGAGGTGTGTATTCCTAGGGTTAAATCCACTCTGTTTTGTTTTTAGCAGAGCTCGACTGTTAATTATTTTTCCTCCACAACTGTAATGCATTCAGGTAGCACCAATGCCTATTACTTTTTTTCCCCCTCCCTGCTGTAATACTCTAAAAGAGAACAGAGTTTTTGAAAGAATTTAAAAGGACCAATTTGAACGACAGTAAACAAGGTAATCTTCAGAATGGAGTCAGTCCTTCAAAACTTGAAATAGTTTTGACAATTAATAGTGAAGCCTAAACTTTTGAAGAATATGACTTCTAAGCCAGATACTGTATGTTCCTTTGCTATGAAAAACACCTAGCAGTGAACTTTACTGCTTCATAGTTTGCTAAATAGGAAAGTTCTTCAGAAAATGTCATTTCCCAATTAGTTCACCATAGTAATATAGTGTTTTGTTTTTTCAGAAAAGCCTTATAAAAAGGAAAGTATTTGTTGACACAGGCTTACTTAATGCCTTTCATATGGAAAAAGCTGTATCAAAAATTTAAACTATAATTCCTGTAACTACCAAAGTCATTAGCACTAATAAGGACTAAATATCTTAAGAATGTTTAATCTTCAAATGAAAGGGAGGGAAAATAGATGGGCTTTTGCTAGAAGGTAAGGTTTGATGTTAAAGTTAATTATAAGTGCTGAAAATTTAATGTTAAGTTAGCGTGCATTTTTCTTTTCTTGATCAGAATGAAATTTCAATATGTATTCCTGTTAATGCAAATTAAGAAAGCTCTAAATGAAATGAGAATAGATACAACACATCTCTGTGGTGGCAATGTAGCTCTTTTTACCCCTGTATGCAAGCTAAGAAACTTGGCTTCATCAGAGCAGCATAGGAAATACTTGTTAAAAATCACCGTGTGTGTGGCATATTATGATCTGCACTCTATTCTATCATTATGCATCACGACTAAGCTATTTCTCTTTCATTGCATTTCAATCATTCAAATATAAGAAGATACAAAAAATCATTGCAAATTAAAAGGAATTAAATTTCCTGTTGTCTTCAGTGAATATAAGTAACTTTTCATTCAAAACCTTCACATGGTCTTAAAAAAAAGAAAAGAAAAGAGAAGAAAAGAAAGGACACCTGGGTGGCTCAGCGGTTGAGGGTCTGCATTCGGCTCAGGGCATGATCCCCGTCCTGGGATTGAGTCCCTCATCAGGCTCAATCTGAGCCTGCTTCTCCCTCTGCCTATGTCTCTGCATCTCTCTCTGTGAATCTCATGAATAAATAAATAAAATCTTAAAAAAAAAAAAAAGAAAGAAAGAAAGAATAGAAAACCTTCACATGGAACGCCTGGGTGGTTCAACTGTTGAGTATCTGCCTTCAGCTCAGGGTGTGATCCCAGGGTTCAGGATCGAGTCCTACATCAGGCTCCATGCAGGTCCCTGCTTCTCCCTCTGCCTATGTCTCTGCCTCTCTCTCTGTATCTCTCATGAATAAATAAATAAAATCTTAAAAAAAAAAAAAACCTTCACATGTACCTGTCTTTCCTGAATTGTTCTTGACTCCCTTCCCTCCTTAAGCTCCTACCAAAATTCCATTCTCCCAAAAAGAGAAGTTAACTGCCATCTTGGACCTATTCTCTCTCTCTGCTCTCCTATTGACTTCTCTCTGCCACATTTCTCTTTGAAAGGCACCACCGTAGCACAGTGAGGGAGACCCCAAGAGCTGGTTTTAGATTACCTGAGATGGTAGCCTGGTTCCACCAGTTGCAAACTGAATGGTGTTCAGCAAGCTCTTTAGCCTCTGTTTCTTTATGTGTAGGGGGATTATGATAAAGTTTCCTAGCTGACAGAGCCATTGTAAAGATTAAATGAGCTAGAATATAAAAAGTGATCAACACTTGGTTTCTAGCACATAGTAGGCACCCAATAAAATTTAGCTATTACTACCACAGTGCCCTTGTTTTGTTTTATTTTGTATTCAAAAATCACACTGTACAGCCTGAGCAATTTTTGAAAATATGTACCTGATCAATATTTCTAAGCTTAAAATTCTTAGAGATTTCTTATAACCTTTGCAGAGAAGTTTATTAAAATGAGACACTCAGTTTTTCTTGAAGATAGTTATTCCAATCTCATCTCCTGCTGGTTTTCCAAACTTCTTCTTAACTCCACAGATATCAAAGTATTTGCAGTTCTTAAAATTTCAGGGCTCTCCCATGCTGTACTATCATTTGAATCTTGTTCCATAATACACACACTTTGGGAAATACAAAAGATACATGAAGATATCAATGAAATCATCCATCAGTCTAATGCAAGAAATATTTTAACATTTTCTCTCAAAGAGAAAATAAATTTTTCCTACCTTGGCTTCTTATTCTGCCCTTTTCATATAGCATTGAATTAAATTCTTTCAAACTATGATGTTTGGCTATGTGATATTCATATATGCATATATATGATCAAAATAATTTTAATAATCTTCTAAAGTCATATTTATTTTTGAAAGGGAACTAGCTAGAATATGATATGAATGTTTGTGTAAATAATTGTCTAATTAATCTTCCAAAAACAGTGCAGCAATAGAAATCTATGATGCTGTATTTCTGTCAATTTCTTTTTTTAATATTTTATTTATTTATTCATGAGAGACACAGAGAGAGAGAGAGAGAGAGACACAGGCAGAGGGAGAAGCGGGCTCCATGCACGGAACCCCTTGTGGGACTCAATCCCAGGGCTCCAGGATCGTGCCCTGGATTGTAGGCACACGCTCAACCACTAAGCCACCCAGGCATCCCTAATTTCTATTTATGTTTTTAAACAAAATTGGTTTCATGTATACAGTGTTTACTCATATGGTTAGTAATTTACTATTATAAGTTTATCCTTGGTGAAGTCTTTTTTTTTTTTCTTTTTAAGATTTCATTTATTTAGGAGAGAGAGCACAAGCAGGGGGAGTGGCAGAGAGAGAGGGGGTGGGGAAGCAGGCTCTCTGCTGAGCTGGGAGCCCAACGTGGGGCTCATGGGGCTTGATACCAAGACCCTGGGATTATGATCTAACCTACAGCAGATACTTAACCAACTGAGCCACCCAGGCATCCCAAGCCTTTTTTTGCTCCCTATGGGAATCCTTTATATGCTATTCGTACATCCCAAAAGGATGGCTATACTTTGGCTTGGTTGGGGTTTCCAATAAGTTTGGTGTACAGCTCTAGGATTTATTTTTTCTTTGTTTGTTAGTATCTTAGCTTAATATCCACAAGGATATTATGAACCTGGAACTTAAAAGCATGCACAATGGAATTTGGCTTCAGTTTTCATGCAGGGATTTCATTTCCCACTCACATAGTCAGGTGAGCCTTTTCCATCTTGTATACATGGAACTGCCTTTGGAGACCAAATGACTCATGACATTGGTTCCATTAGCTCCCTTTCTCAGATGGTCACTGGATATCCCATTCCCATGTGATAAGAGCCCCAGCCTCTGGCTATAAAGATCTGTACACTCTTGTGAGCTTCTTGGCAATATTTTTTAGACCCTGGGTACATGCTTGATATCAGTGTCTGAGGGGAGGGACAGTCATCTCTCACATCAGCTTTGTCCTCCATATTAAATAGAATTCTAACTTGAAACTTTTTTAATGATTACTGTGTTTGTACATACTTTTCAGTCCCCAAAGTTCCTACCACCTCTTGGAAAGTAAAATTAGAATCTGGGAGATGGCGGACTGAACTGAACACTAAGTTTTACTTGGAGAGACTGAGAAACTTACTGTAGAGTTCTGATATTTTGACTAATCTACAAGAAAGAAAGCTAGGCTTAAGTCATATGTTATCTATACCCACTCCCATCCTGCTCCCTATATCTTCTCCATATAAAATGACAATAATAAATTACATAGTTGTGCATTGTCTGTATCTTAAACAAAGCCTCTCAAAAACAAAATGAGAATGAGTTTGTGTTCCAGAGACCAGTCAACCCAAAACTAAGTAGACTGACCATTATCAATCCTCTCAAGTGGTAAGTTCTTGGGGAAGAAAAGTCCAGTTAAAACAGGTTATTTTGTGAGTTCCTTTTGCCCCAAAGATGGCTATTTAAGGCTTTGTATGATGACAGCATGGATAAAATCAGAAGCACGTAAAAAAATCAAAATAGTAATAGTAATAAGTGCCAAACTGGAATGTAGCCAAGGTACCTACTGGGCAGGGATCAAAGACACATATGGTGAGTCTCAAACAATGATGCTGTAGAACTTTGGCAAGTATCACAAGACTAATGTGCTCCAGCCTTAAACAATAAAAAAGAAAGAATGAAAACAACTTGGTTACCAATACTGGATGATACCTAAGGGGAAGCAAAGCTTTCATCATCTCGGTTTTATTGCTGAAAAATTTAGATAACTTCTCACATATGTTTTGTCTGGCTGATCTAAATTGATGGGAAGGATAACAGTGTGTTTAAAAACATTCTTGGCATTTGGTCCCTAAAATCAAAGTTCCATTAACAATAGCATTGTTCTGAAATAGAGCATTTTTTTGAGAGTAAGTAATGAGATCTGTTTTACCAAAATAATACCCCACCCAGGTGATGGATACCTGGCACTAGATACAAAAATCAGAACAAAGCTGCAAACTACATTTATCCAGATGTAGGAGTCTACTTCTTCTTTCACTAATTCAGAAGGATCCAAAAGCATTAGCATTGCAAGCTATATTGTAAAATAAAAGGTACAGACATTGACTGTTCATTATTATCAGTTCATTAGATGGCTGCAGTGCACATAATTTTTGTCAATAGATATAAAAGTATTTTTCCATTCCATTAACTACAAACTCAGACTCTATTTGGAAAACGTTTTTATCAATCAGTTGACATATTTTGATGGTTTATAGTAAATGTGACCTTAATAGGTGAACTATATTAACTCTTACCCATGAACACTTATCATCCTTTGAATCTATATCAAGCACTATTGAATGAGAAAGCAAATTGATATCAATTACAAGTACAAAGCACTTGGTATTTTGCTTTACACATAGTAGGTGTTCAATAATCTTTAGTTTCTACCTTTTCTCCTCTTTTAAAATCAAATCAAATTCATTGTTAAGAATGTATATATGTGATATTGCTCCAGTTGGAGGGAATCTATAAACCTAAATTTAATGACTTCTATAGAACATTAGTTTAATTCACTAAAAAGATTTTTTTGATGCCCATTCAATGGGAAAATAAATATGAACAAACATGTAAGACATACCCTTATGACTTTAAGGGTCTCCCATTCTAGTGGTGACATTCAAAGAAAAAAATTAAAATTATACATATATAATATCTAAGATATTGGTAACAGATGCATTTTAATTACATGAATGTAAGACACTAAATGCCACAGTTATAGACTCTAGATTAAAAAACATTATAGCATAATTTCCATGTTCATTAAATGTGCATTGAGTATTTAATGTATAATAAGTATAGGGCACTATACTACTGTGTGGGGGAGTAATGATCAACAGTCTTTAAAACAAAGAGACTTCAGGATGCCTGGGTGGCTCAGCAGTTGAGCATCTGCCTTTGGCTCAGGGTATGATACCAGGATCCGGGATCGAGTCCCACATCAGGCTCCTTGTATGGAGCCTGTTTCTCCCTCTGCCTCTCTCTCTCTCTCTCTCTCTCTCTCTGTCTCATGAATAAATAAAATCTTCTTTTAAAAAAAAGTTAGAGGGCAGCCCTGGTGGTGCAGCGGTTTAGCGCCACCTGCAGCCTGGGGTGTGATCCTGGAGACCCAGGATTGAGTCCCACGTCAGGCTCCCTGCATGAAGCCTATTTCTCCCTCTGCCTGTGTCTCTGCCCCTCTCTCTCTGAATAAATAAATTTAAAAAAATAAATAAAAATAAAAAAGTTAGTATCTTTTAAAAAAATAAAAAATAAAATAAAAATAAAAGAGACTTCTAATTTTCTAGTGAAATATGTCACTAAATATCTATAATAAGTGCCAAGTGATAATATAAGTTGAGAACCATAGGAGCAGAGCACACTCCATTTTCAGTTAGGAACATAAGAAAAGGCACCAGGCATATTTGAGAGGATTAGACAGACCAAGCCCACCATGATGAAGAGAAGCAGCAGGATGGGAAGAGAAAGATCAACTGATAATGGACTACATTACTACCAAGAACTATCAAGACATGGAAATAACCTCAAATTAAAAAGTTCATAAAAGCACCTGATCTAATGATATTTTTATGTTCATGATTATTTCACTGTGGAAATTACAAATATAATGATCCTTTTCAGTTTTGACAGAGATGAACATAAACACATAAATCCACTGGAGGTGCTAAAGAGACTAAAGTATTTATTTTGCGAATCAGACTTTTATATATAACTTTAGATTTTGTAAGTGTGTCATACCTGTTCTTATGAGCAGGGGGGAGGAAAGGTTGTATTTATTAAGTGACAAGACCTATTAAGCACTCCACTGGTTATTTTAACTATGTGTATGAATGCTCATCTCCATTTAGCAGCTGCAGTAACTGAGGCTCAGAGATCTTGAGCAACTATAGCAAATTCAAAAGGAAATGTGAGAGATTCAAAATTGTGTCTCTTAAACCCTTTGTGTTAGCATTTTCATTTCATGGTTTTCAAGAATAAATGATGGACAGACGTTATTCATACACACAGCCATTTGTTCCTCATAACACTTTGTAGGAAAGGAAAGCTTTGCTCAGAGAGGTTATAATGTTTGCTTTAGAGCTCAGTCTTCTGATTCTGCATTCTATGAGATTTCCACAATACATGGAGAATACATGGAACATTGTATTGTTCCAAATACAATCCAATTTTGTCTTAAGTAGGACATTTGAGGACCTTTCAGGCTTAATGACATTAAAAATACTTTCCGTGAGGTTAACATAAGATTAAAGAACTCTCTTTATAACTCCAGCATCTATATGTTCTCTGTCTTATTTGAGGATTTAAGACGAAGCTCTAAGTACTCAAGAAAATTTGTAGATGGATACTTCATCTTGATGATCCCATGTGGTGGTGGTGATATTTCTCTTTTTAGAAGTTATTTAAGCCATAAACTTATGTCTATGCTATAAGTTTATCAAAATATCTATATAATAAGAATTATAATTTTTAAATTCTTGATGATTTTTTTACTTTTCATTTTTTCCTTCTCTGTCACCTGCAATACTCATTAGTCTATTTCTTCAAATATCATATGGTATTTTTTTTCCTGAACTAATGAAGTTCTACTCTACCACTTAAGGAAGTTTTTTCCATCATGGAAAAGTAGTTGTCATGCCAACAGTTTCCCAGTGTTCTCCTGGAAGTATAATTCTCTAAAGAGTTCATCACTAATTGAATAATGGATTCCCTTTCTAACTAGAATGCCATCACTCCAAGAACATTTTAGTTAAAAATTATAAGGGTAAAAAATCATAACAGTGTAAAATAATAAGTGGCATTATTCAATGCTTTGCATTTTTCCAGCCTCAAATCTCCACTAAACTCACAAATGTAAATGCTTCAATATGGAATATTATATGAATTTTGAAGGCAATAATCTATGACTATCCTATAATGCAATATTATTTTTTGCAACTTTCAAAACTGATTCATAATGTTTGGATAACTTTTCATTAACTCTTTTAAAGTTTGAAATTAACTAAAACAGTTATAGACCCATGAGAGCCCCAGATGGGAGTGAGAAAGAGAACAGGATCCCTAAAATCAAGTTCTTGAGATTCCCTTCGTCCTGCTCAGTCCCTGCTCCCATTAGTTTTCCTCCAGCATCTTCTGTTTCACCTTCTTACTCTATGTTGTAGGAACACACTTGTCACCTTATATATTTTATTATTTCCTCAGAAACTTTTGCCACTCCATAGAGATTTCTGATTCTTGATAACTCACAGTTTGCTTAACAGAAACTTGGAAAAACAGAGTTAATGTTAGGATTAATCAGCATTATTTGCAACATTTTAAAAATGTTTGCCTTTAAACTTCGTTTCCAGCAACAGAATAGCTTAAATTGGTGTTTCTCAACCTCAGCACTACTGATACTTTGGGCCTGCTAATTCTTTGTGTGGGGGCTGTCCTGTGCATTGTAGGAATTTTAGCAGAATCCTGTGCTCTAACCCAAAAGATGTCAGTAGCCTCCCCTAAGTCATGACAACCAAAATTATCTCCAGGTACCACTGAAGTCCTTTGGGAGGCAAAACCCACCAGTGGTTGAGATTCACTGGTATAAATGATGATGATGGCAGTGAGTTAATCATGTGACAAGAACTATCCTAAGTACTTTAAGTACACATTATGTAGTTAATGAGAAAGGTTCTGTAATTCTTACTTGACAGATAAGCCAATGTGAACACAGAGAAATTAACTAAGTCACATGATATCACATGGCTAGTCAGTAAGACAGCTGGAATTCAGACCCAAGCAGTCTGATTTCAAAGCACACATTTTGTATCATCAGGCTATAACTGCATTGCTGAAATCACACTAAGCAAGAATGGAATCTGTCAAAATCATGGATCATTTCTGGTTTATATTTTTTTCCCATGATTTCAAACTTTTAACCCATGTAAAATAGACTTCCTACGAATGTAAAACCTCTCCCAATAAGTAGGTTCCCTCATCCCCTTAGTCCTGTTCATTGAGTTGTTGAAATTCCATCAAAGACCAGATTTCCCAGGCAGGGATTTAAAGCTCAGTCCAAGGAATTAGATTCCTGGGATCATATCCTGACAGAACCATTATTAGGAGTATGAGACCCATAAATATCCTAAAGCTGTCTACATGTTTTCTTACTTTATAATCATTCAAATATTAAGAGGATCTACATATTTGTATTATCACTAGTTCAAAACAAAATCATTAAAATTAGTTTAGAAATCCTATATCTCTTAGCATTCAAATATTATCTTCTTACAAATAAGAGCCTGAAAAACTTAGATTTCTTTTGCCACTTCTCTATCTTAACATGTGTGGCAGAACTGATATTTTCACACAAAATAAAAACTATCATACAGCATACTTTTTAAAGATTTTTGCCTTTGTAAGTATGGTCTTCAAAAAGTAAGATTTCCTTCTTGATCTAAGACCTTATTTTGTTTCATGCTGACTATAAAATGTTATAAGGAATATAGTTTAATAATCAGTTTTATATCTAATAAAGCATGGTTAATATATATAATATTAAATACATGATATGTATTATCTCCTTTCAAGATTCTAGGAAAGTTGTTTGCAATAATAACAACCTATACTTGCATTTACTAATTGATCTCTATGTGCCACACACTATATTAACAGTTCTTCATATATCAACTCATTCAATCCTCATAACAACCCCTTTAAGTAGGTATCTTTAATATCCCCATGTGGAAGCAAAGAATTAGAACCATAGAGAACTTGACCAAGTTAAAGAACTTGACCAAAGTTCACATAGATAAGAAATGACTTAGTTGTTTTATAAACCCTAACAGTTTGGCACCAAAGCTTTAGTGGAATCACTTATGTATACTGTCTTCCTAAACTGGGAGAATTATCACTACATATTGTATTAATCATCATTTTAGTAGATAAAGTAATTAAATTAGAATATCTATCTCACACACAGTAGGAAAAATGTACTTGGTCTCTTAAAAATTGTACCATCTATAAAAAATTTCTTGGCAGCAGAGGGTAAGAATTTTATTTTATGAAGAAATTAATTAATAATTATAAAAATAGTTTTGAATTAAATAATTCTAAATTATTACTTAGTTAATTTTTTTCTTTATTCCCATCTCATTAGCTCAAATATCTGGGTCCTCTCTATCTATCACATGACCTGTCAGAGTCATGTGACAGGTCAAATAACCAGTCAAATAAACAGTGAGACAGGTTTTTCAGTTTTCAGGGTCAGTCCCAGATTATACTAGTCCTGGTATCCTTGCTATTTAGGATTTCCTGAATTTCTCATTTTTAATTAAGAGTTGTTCTTTTTTTAAAGATTTTATTTATTTATCCATGAGAGAGAGAGAGAGAGAGAGAGAGAGAGAGAGAGAGGCAGAGACACAAGCAGAGGGAGAAGCAGGCTCCATGCAGGGATCCTGATGTGGGACTTGATCCTGGGACTGCAGGATCACGTTCTGGGCGGAAGGCAGGCGCTAAACCAATGAGCCACCCAGGGAATCCCTTAATTAAGAGTTTTATTTAATAATTGCATTAGAATTAGCCAAGATGAGTTATGTAGTCCTTAAGCTTCTGCCACAATCTCATCTTGCAGAGTGTGAGAGACATTTGTTCTGAGAATGGAGTTCTCACTTTAACACGTGGTTAAATCTCTGAGAGGACCAGCAACAAGACTGTTCCTTTATTTGATCTTTTCCAGATGCAACATATAACTACTATCTCCTTTTCAAGGGCAATATGCAGGGTGCCAGCTGATCAAATAAAATGTGTTTTGTGAGAAGCAGCTAGGGACAGCTCATTCCCTGTGATCTTGGGTGATGATAGTCAGAAAAGAAATCTACCCCTCAGCCCCTCTTGTCCATTGGTCTTACCAGCTGGTTAGGTGTTCCGTGCCCCCTTCCTAGTGTTGTGAGATATCTGAGGCTGACATAATACTGATCCTCTGGGCCAGAGGGAAATATTGGGAATCATAAGCTAAACATACATGAATAGAAACTGAGCAGTCCTGCCACAGAGTACAGAGTGTAGCGAATGCTCTGGATATTGTGGAGTTTTGTTTTGTTTTTTTTTTTTAATTTATTTATGATAGTCACACACACACACACACACACACACACACACACACACACACAGGCAGAGACATAGGCAGAGGGAGAAGCAGGCTCCATGCACCGGAGCCTGACGTGGGATTCGATCCCGGGTCTCCAGGATCGCGCCCTGGGCCAAAGGCAGGCGCTAAACCGCTGTGCCACCCAGGGATCTCTATTGTGGAGTTTTTAAAGATTTTACTATACAAAATAAATCCACAATGGTTTGTTGGATTTTTACTTATACTAGTACTTTTTTATTTTGTAATAAAATCTTTTGATAGCAATCTCATGAGAAAACAGAAATGTGCATTTAGAGTAATAAGTTCCGAACTTCCATTTCTCAAGAAAGTTGATGATGCGCTTGTAATTTAAACAAAATGTGTTTCAGTATTTACCATCTACCCTGGGAATTGTACTGATCACATTAAAATCAAAAGACAAATCTACAACAGAAGCATCAGCATTTTAAGAAGACTATACCCAAAGACAACCTCTAACCACATGTACATGCAGAGGTGAGATATATATTTATAAAACATGGCTTTTCATTTGGTTAGATAACTATTCTAACGTAATCTTCCTATTTACTTTCTAAGATTTTGGTGTTTTTGTTTTTGTGTATTTGTGTGTGTGCACATGCATGTGCACATGTGAATTGTAAAGATAGGGCTGCTAATATATTTTATAAGAAAGAGAACTTCTAAGTAATACTTGCTTATTACATTGTGTTCAGAGATTTCAGTAGACAAGCACCTTAGCTAATTACCAGAAAGGTTTTGTTTGGGGAATCAAAGTAAAGCTGTTGAATTGTATTCCGCCAAGGTAAAAGATTGGACTTGACTGTGAATGCTACTGTAAGTTCAAAGCTCAAAATTAAAGGTAATTTTTTGTCATTATTGTTATAATACAAATGCAAACTTTGGTGTAACATGCCAACGTAATAAGAGCAATGATCCTACTAAAAAAAAACTATAAAGAAAAAAAATGTACTTGGGATTGGCTGTGATGCAAAAATAATTCATGAATGTAACCAACTGGGGAAATATTCTGCTGATTTAATCAAAATAGAAGATCTGGATGCCAAAATTTACACATATCAGGGAATAATATTTCATTGAACTACAATCTTTTGTGATGAACTGATGTTGAAAAAAATACTATAGCTTAATGGTATAATATTCCTTCTTCACCGATTATCCTTGATCCTATTTAAGAATATTAGGGCCATTGTGAACAACTTTGTAAATGAATCTGAGTTTCTAATATGTACTAAATGTTTTCTTGTATAAGATTCCTCTAAATTGTGATGGCATTTTATTCAAAAAGAGTTAGAAATCTTTAATATATATGTGCAATTAATAGAATGCCCAATACTTCAATTTTTGAAAATTTTAGCGAATTGTAATTATAGAAAACAAGGTTTTCAAAGAGAAGTCTTTAATATTTATCTTTACTACTTCAAACTAAATGGCGAAATTAAATTATACATAAGATTTAAGTCTGAATTATATAATCGAGTTTTGTGATATCTTGAATTTGGAGAAGAATCTTTTAATAAAAATCTTATGTGTTCTTGGATAAATTCATATTCTGTATGGGAATGAAATTAAATAAGAAGGTTTATACTTTCACAATGTCTTATTTGAAAAATATTCAACAAAATAGGTATTAAATAGGATACTGATATTTATATTGAAATAAATATTGAATTTGAATAGAAGAGCAAATATTCATAGAGACCATTTGCTTGATGAATTTTATCTTACAAATGTTTTTGTCAAAGCAGAAATTTCTAAATACAATTTAAAAGACAGTGTTGCTACTTGGGTTAAAATATTGAATGAAATATAGGAATTGAGGGGCATCTGGGTGGCTCAGCCGGTTAAGCATCTGACTCTTGATTTTGGCTCAGTTGGTGATCTCAGCACATGAGATCAAGCTCTGCATTGGGCTCTACTGGGAGCATGGAGCCTACGTAAGATTCTCTCTCTCTCTCTCTCTCTCTCTACCCCTCTACTCCTACTTGTATGAATGCTCTCTCTCAAAAAAAAAAAAAAAAAAAAGAAAAGAAAAGAAAAAGAAAAAGAAATATACACGCACATACACATATATGAGTAGAGGTATCTTCTATTTAGAATTTTTTTTTTTCTCAGCTTACCAGGAAACTCAGCAATTATATAAAAATATTTTCTCAATTAAAAACACCCATAGGAAAGAGTCCAATACAGCTATAAAATTTCAGTTTTATTAAATAAAGTATATAACTTCAGGAGAGAAAATAGAAATATTATGGAAAATTTTTATGTTAAGTCTACATTGAAAAAGCATATTCCCACACAAATTTTAGAATATATCAGTGATCTGCTATTAGAGAAAGATATGACTAACAAATGGATTAAGTTCATGAATAAATGTAATGCTTTTTTTAATGTTCAGATAATTACTGCAATAAGTCTATTATTATATAGGTATATATTTTTATTTTTTAAAGAAAGAAAACTAAAAATATTGTTTAAGAGAGCTATTTTATAGGTACACCAATATATTGTCAATAAATAAATATTTTAGAATTTGCATAATTTCAATTACTTTAGTGCACTTTCAAATTCAAGAGTCTCAGTTTGGACAATAAAATCATGTGGTCACTCTATATGATTAAAACCACGGCACATGTGGGAACCTACAATAAGATTGTATTGGGTTTTGTCACTGTGTAACAAATTCCCACAAACTAAGCAGCTTAAAGCAACACACATTTATTATCTCATAGCTCCATATGAAAAAAAGCTGGGCATAACTTAACAGAGTCCTCTCTCCTCAGGGCTTCACAAGGCTGTAATCAAAAGAAATGGACAATATTCTCAACAAAAGGCTCAGCAGGGGAAGAATTCACTCCCAAGTTCACCTGAGTTGTTGGTGGAATCCATCTCTCTGTGGCCATATGATTGTAAATCCTGACTTTTTGCTGGCTACAAGCTGGAGTCCGCTTTCAGGTCCTAGAGACCACCCATAGCTCTTTGCCATGTGGGTACTTCTCTAGCATAGCTACATTCTTTGTTGAACCCACAGGAGAATCTCTAGCTCCAGTCGGCTAAAATAGCAGCTCATATGATATAATTGCAAGAATGACATTCCGTCACCTTATTTTATCAGTTAAAAGCAAGTTCACAATCTGTCCACATTCACAAAAAAGAATATTACTCAGAGATGTAAACCCCAGGAGGTGGGAATTATTGGATGTCAATGATTAGGATTTGTTTGTGACAAAGATAATATTAGATATTTCAAAATTTTTTAAAAAAATGAACATGTTGCTGTAGCATCCCATATTGCTCAAACTGTACAGTGGTTTTAAGATCCACTGTCCATGAGTTCTTTAATAACCCAACCTTGAGAGGTAGTGTCTATGTCATCTCACCTTCACTGAGAGCCAGTATTACTGGCTATTACTTAACTATTTTTTTAACCAGAAAACCCAATGAAAGTGAAATGTTTTGACTTCTGAGACTAGGTCAGAAAAGGCCACACAGTTTTCATTCTTTCACTCATTTGTTTCTATCACTCAGTCTTTGGAGGCCTCTCTTGGGACACATCCTTTCAGAACCCAGCCACCATGCTCCAAGGAATCCGTATCACAAGGAGAGGTCATGTGTAGGTGATCCAGTCAACAGATCCAGTGCAGATGCACTGCAGCTCCAGTTACTCAAGGCCACAGACATTGCTGAGTCTTCTCAGCTAAGGCTCCAGACATGGTAGAGCAGGGAATATTTGTCCTCTGTGCCATTGTGACATTTCCTAATTGCTGGCCCATAGAATCAGTGACTAATAGTTGTTGCTCATAACTCTAAGTTCAAGGTGGTTTGTTACACATCAATAGCTAGTAGAATACATAGTGAGAACTTTTTTTTTATTGAGAACTTATGTGCAATTTTGGTTTAAAACCACGATTAAAGAAAACTCAGATATAACTCAAAGTCTCTAATAAAAGTACGAATAAAAAACTAAGTTTACGAATTTCATAGGTTTGCATTTTAAAATCTCAAATACTTTCACTATATATTTAAATTACATACATACTTAATTTTTTCTTTCAAATATGTTATTAGCAATTAGATCATGAAGTTTATATCACCAGATGCTGAATTTTAAATTACTGTCTGCCAAGTTAAGCATTTAACACAGCTATGACAATTCTATTTACTATGTAGATATTGAAAATCAATGACAAATACTAAAATACACTTAGCTTGTAACTAAAGCCAGTTGTTGGCTTATCAACATGGAAAAATATTTTAATTATATACTATCAGCTAAATGAAAAACATATCATATGTAAAAAAGTAAAATGTTATGTGTGAAATACAATGATTCTTGATCAGCAACAAAATGTGGGTATCATTTGCTTTTCCACATTTCATTTGAATTTTATCTCAAGATCAAGGTGCAGCACTTAGATGTTATGAATAAAGTAAGATCTTCTTTGGACCCTAACATGAACGTTGTGACTTTTGGCTTTCATTACAAACATCATGTCAATAAAGTTAATAATACTTTAATAAAGAAATTCTTTTAAAAAACTTGTAATTATACATACTTTTACAAACTTCAAAATATAATGCCTCTATAAGACTTTCCCTTTCATCACAAGAGTACTAATGGCATAGTAAAATAAATGTTTAAATATGATTTACAGCCTCCTTCTATCTATGAAGACTTAGTTTCTTCCATAACAAAACAGTACTTATGTAAGAATTAATCCCAGATTTTCAAAACTGCCATTGAAAAGGATACAGAAGTTGTTAAGAGGGAACTGAAATACAAGATATATTAAGAAATTGTAAAAGGAAGAAGTTTTAAGAGCTCAGGGCTCATGGCCCAGATAATTACATGTCTGGAGTCTATGGAATTTAAAAATAATAATAACAAATAATAATAAAAACTCTCTGCATTTATTCCTTTATCTTTGAGAAATGGAATAAAGGAACTACCAATGACAATGGTGAAATGAAGTAATTATTTTCAAAATAAAGAGCTTAAAATATTCTGGGTGAGATCCTAGCTGAAATTATAAATAGGACAATTTGTAAGTAAAGAAAATAGAAATGTTAATTGTTATGGCCAGCACAACTTCATAAAAATCACTTTTAAACTTTTTTTTTTTTTTTTGAGACTTAGCTTTGGAAGACAAAGAAATGGAGCTTAGTATCTGAGTATTTCACCTTAATAAGACTAAACTCAGAAAGGGGCATGATGACTAAAAGAAAATGTTTGAGGAAATCCATTCTGGAAGAAGGATTAGACTGGTTCTGCATGATTACAAAGATTAGGATTTGGATCAGTGAGTGAAAACAAAGGTTCAGTGTACTGAAGGGTAGGTTTCCCACAAAAAAGAGCATGGTCAGCCAATCTGCACATATTCAGCACATGTAAGGTCCTCATCACTGGATGTGTTCAAATTAAGGGCTAAAGACAAATAAATAAACACTATCCCAAAACAAAAACAAAACCCCACTTTTGCAGTAGAAGAGTCTCTTATCTACTGTCATTATGGTTGCCAAGTGTCCTATATACATCGAACATGTCCTGTGTTTAATGATTTTGCTCCGTGTCCTGCAGTCACTTTGATAGGATACTTTACTATTTTTCTTTAAAGATTTTATTTCTTCATGAGAGACACACAGAGAGAGGCAGAGACATAGGCAGAGGGAGAAGCAGGCTCCCTACCAGAGATCCCGATGAGGGAACTGATCCCAGGACCCCGGGATCATGGCCTGAGCCAAAGGCAGATGCTCAACCACTAAGCCACCCAGGCGTCCTGATAGGATACTTTTTTTTTTTTCTTTTTTTGATGATAGTCACAGAGAGATAGAGAGAGAGGCAGAGACACAGCAGAGGGAGAAGCAGGCTCCATGCACCGGGAGCCCGACGTGGGATTCGATCCCGGGTCTCCAGGATCGGGCCCTGGGCCAAAGGCAGGCGCCAAACAGCTGCGCCACCCAGGGATCCCCTGATAGGATACTTTAAATGTCCTTTAGCCTGAGTGAAATAAGTCAATCGGAGAAGGACATACATTATATGTTCTCATTCATTTGGGGAATATAAATAATAGTGAAAGGGAATAGAAGGGAAGGGAGAAGAAATGGGTAGGAAATATCAGAAAGGGAGACAGAACATAAAGACTCCTAACTCTGGGAAACGAACTAGGGGTGGTGGAAGGGGAGGAGGGCGGGGGGTGGGGGTGAATGGGTGATGGGCACCGAGGGGGGCACTTGGCGGGGTGAGCACTGGGTGTTATTCTGTATGTTGGCAAATTGAACACCAATAAAAACTAAATTTATTATTAAAAAAATTAAAAAATAAATGTCCTTTAGCTTTCATCAAAAAACGACAAAAATATGTCAGACCTATTTTTCTGCTACAGTAACTGGTGCTTAAATAAATTAAGGCCCAACATTAGCTGAAGCCATACCTTCCCTCATGGTTTTTGCTTCAGTTTTGACTAAGGGAAATTGAACAGGAAGAGCTGAGAATTAAAAGTACTTATTTTTTTATTTCATAGAAGAGAAAGAAAAAGACTGTTTTGGCCAGAGTTCTAAATTGTGATAAGTAACCACCATTATTAAGTGGAGATAATTTCAAATCCATACACATGCTCTGAAATCAGCTCATCAACAACAGTCTCACTTTGGAAAATTAGCAAATGAATGAAGACCTTACACTTTTGAAAGTCAGCAGCTTCATCAGCGACCAGTCTAGACAGCAGTCAATCAGCCAGTGCCTCATTGTGGTGAATTTGGAAGTCAGCCAGTCAACAGCAGCCTTACTTCTAAGACCCACACTAACATACCTGAAAGTCTGTTGGAAAACAGATCTGCTTCTGGAAGTTCATTAGTTCTTGAACTCCAGGCTTTCCTAAACCTCATGGAAGGTTAACTCTAGCGTTGTATTCATATCTTAAAATACAGCTCTCTTTTGCAGGCAAATGGGAAGTTAACCATTTTTTCACCAGATATCAAAGTCACTTATTGCTAGTTTGCAACTCTTCCAATGATTCAAACTCTGATTATTTAGTTATGAGTTTGTACTTGTGAAATAACAGACCCACTGGTGTGCTTATGAGATTATCAAATGGAATCTTTTAGATTCTTGCAGTGGTTTCTATTATCTATCTTGTTTTCTTCAGCTAAGATAGCAGAAGAGAAGATGTATGATACATCTGTTACAGTCAGCCACAAATGAAAACAGAATTAATCCCAAAAGTCACAAGTCCAGGGCAAAGGACCAAAAGGGACTATTTTGGTATGAGCAAAGTATATCTCAAAGGTGGTCCTTGCAATCCATTGACACAAGTTCTAGAAAGTAGGCATGTTCTGGAGAGTCATCCCTGGCCTCCAGGTTTCCATAGTGCTGCTTTGCTTCTATGGCTTCCCTAGGTACACAAGTTAGCAGTTTATTTGGAACTCAGCCTCATTTATTTTTTGCTTCAGCCTGCACATCCACTTCTTCCTCCACTTGGCTTTCCTGGTGCCGAGGTTTCTAGGAAGATGGCACTAAGGCCAAGACCTCAGTTATTTATTTTTTATTTGTATATATTTGTACCCCAAAATAAAAGAGTAAATTTTGTGATACATTTTCTGAATAGTGGACACTTATTAAACAAAGAAAAAGAACTCTTGAAGTTCTTTGAGCAATATTAATTTGTTAATTCAATATTGACAATGATGGAAAATCAGATACAAAACAAAATTTTCCAGCTAAAATCTTTAACTAGGACCAAAAGATAAATAACAAATATCATATGAAGAGAAATTTAGATAAAGAAAACACACTGAATACTTTCATTAGTCTTTTTCAGCTCAAAGGACTGAACATACTCCTATCGGAAGTATTTTCTGATTCCAAAATTGCAGGCCAATTTTCAAGTGCCAGAACAAAATCTACTGCAGTAATTTTTAAAAGTACTAACTCCATTTACTACTACAGAGATTATAAAAATATAAATGTCTCACTTTTTAGACCATAACTTGCATAAACCACAGATAAGCAATCACAATGCTGAAAAAAATTTCCCCTTTTCCCATTCAATATTATTTTGGTAAAAATGTCTTGCTTATAAAATGGAACTTGAGAAATAATAGAAAATTTTGCAAATCCTCTTATTTAGTAGTTAATGGAGAAAAAAGTACTCTTCTAATGGAGGCCGTGCAAATATAAATTTGGTAAATGTTTGCATAAAGGTGAAGAAGACAGTGTTTACTTAAAGTTGAAACAAAGCATGAGGGATCCCTGGGTGGCGCAGCGATTTGGCGCCTGCCTTTGGCCCAGGGCGCGATCCTGGAGATCTGGGATCGAATCCCACGTCGGGCTCCCGGTGCATGGAGCCTGCTTCTCCCTCTGCCTATGTCTCTGCCTCTCTCTCTCTCTCTCTCTCTCTGTGTGACTATCATAAATAAATAAAAATTAAAAAAAAAAAAGAAACAAAGCATGAATGGTATTATGGAAGGTATTGGCTGTCTTGCCCATATTCTGATAATGCTCCTCAAGCATCATTGGATGTCCATTCTATTGGAGTAAATGTTATAAAATTATTCTTTTATTTCATTTGTCCTATTCATACTGAAAGATTAAAGAATTTTTGTGATTATTTTGACATTCAGTATTAATTTCCTTCACATTCAAAACCCAAGTGGATGGGCAG
Organism: Vulpes vulpes; assembly: GCF_048418805.1. Lineage (NCBI taxonomy): Eukaryota > Metazoa > Chordata > Mammalia > Carnivora > Canidae > Vulpes > Vulpes vulpes. Next base: position 151,755,805 of record NC_132780.1, read on the forward strand.
CCTCAGTGGCTCAGCAGTTTAGCGCTGCCTTCAGCCCAGGGCGTGATCCTGGAGAACTGGGACCGAATCTCACATCAGGCTCCATGCATGGAGCCTGCTTCTCCCTCTGCCTGTGTCTGTGCCTCTCTTTCTGTGTTTTTCATGAATAAATAAAATCTTTAAAAATAAAACAAAACAAAACAAAAACCAAGTGGCTCTCTTTAACAAATACAGTTGAGAGAATCCTCAATTTAGTTGAAGCTCTGAAATCTGTTTTAATTCTAAAGAAAAAGACCCCCCCAATTCTTGTTGACATTAAATGAAGCCTATACTTTCTCTTTAACTGTAGGATTATGCAAATTGAAAGAGTTAACAGTGTTCTTGAAATACTCCCTCCCTTCAAGGAACTTTTCAAATGCATTAAAGAAAGAATCAGTGAAAAATGTATCCTGTTGGGATCAAGGCTCTTCTTAAAAGAGACATCACTTATAAATCGGAAAATAAATTCTGATTTGAAGTGTATAATGGTTAAGGTACTTGTTGTGACTATTTTTAAAAATAGACTTCACCCCTTAAAGAATTTGATTCTTCTATATGGATGTTAGTAAATGTTTTTCCAGGATGAGAATAGGAAATCATGTGTAGTGTTGAAGAAGAGTGGAATAAAAGTTGATAACAATGTTCTCTTTTTTTGTTAATAGACAACATTTAAAAAAGTTACTGATCAAGAGATGCAACACAATCCTGAAAAAGGCAAAAGCAAGTTATGCTATTAAAATAGTACTGGGTGTCATAAAGTATCTACAATTGTGGTGAGCATTGCATAATGTATAAACTGGTTGAATCCTTATGTATACTTGAAGCTAATGTAACATTGTGTGTCAACTGTATTTCACTAAAAAAAATAGTATGTGCTTCAACAAATCAAACTGAAAATCAATTCTGAGTTAACTTTATGCTAGCAAGTGTTCGGTATACCAGTATATAATGCTAATGCTCAGTGTATTTTCCTGTTAATGAGCATTCAATGGACCAAAGAACAAAGAAGTGGGCTACAATGATTGTAGAAGCTGTGTTTCAATGGAATCTGATAAGCAAATTATGCAAAACAAGAAACTGTTAAATAAAGCCAACTCATCAGGGAAACATAGTTGAAGAAAGTAGTGTGTAATTCAAATACTTAAAATTTATTACAGATAAATAAGAAATAATTTTAGTATAGATATGCCTCATGCAAATTTTCTTTTATCTCAATGCAATATACAAAGCTAATTAGAAAAAAATTCAATATTTAAGTGAGCATCTTGTATTTTTATTAGCTAAATCTGGCAACACAAATGGCCACAAATAGCAAAACCTCAGTGCCATGTGTTTGTGAGTGTGAATTGTGTTGTGACTTGTGAGTTTGTAGGTCAGTTGGATGGTGCTATTGATCTTGGCCAGATTTGGCTAATCTAAGGTGGGCTTTCTCCAGTATCTATATGCAGTTGATGGGAAGGCTAAGGCCTGGCTATTAGAGGATGGCCTCACTCATTTGTCTAGTTAGTGGTTTACTAACTGTTGACTGAAGCTATTGGGGTGGCTGGCATACATGACTCTCCTCATTCTGTAGCACAGCCTTGATTTGTACTCAGTAGCTGCAAAGGTTTCAAAGAGAAACAGTGGAAACTCAAGATCTCTTAACTGACACATTATGAATTTTACTGCATTGTATTGGCCAAACCAAGTCCTAAGTTTGATACAAGCTCAAAGAGTAAGGATATAGACTTTACTCCTTGAACATACTAAATTACATTGTAAAACAGGATAAATATATGAATAAATGGAGATTCATGGCCATTTTTGCAATAAATCTACCACACAGGAATTCAAGCAATGCAGCTCTAAACTTTTTTCTTTTCTTAGCAAGTCAGCACATTTGTTCATTGTAACATGTCCTTGATTAAAAGATGAATTGGATATAAATTAATGTTTTTTTTCTAAGATTTTACTTATTGATTCATGAGAGACACAGAGAGGCAGGCAGAGACATAGGCAGAGGGAGAAGCAGGCTCCATGCTGGGAGCCCGATGCAGAACTTGATCCCAGGACCCTGGGATCATGCCCTAAGTCAAAGGCAAATGTTTAACCACTGAGCCACCCAGGTGCCCTACATTAACGTTTAAGAAAATCAAGTTGGCTATAAATCACTGATTTTGACCAAATTTCTTAATTTTTTATTATTAATTTCTTGTGTTAGATAAAGACTAAATAATGTAGATATTTAAATCATAAGTAATATGGGGCACCTGGGTGGCTCAAACAGTAAGTGTCTGACTCTTGATTTCAGCTCAAGTCATGAGCTCAGGGTCCTGGGATTGAGTGCCTTGTTGGTTCCGTGTCCATGCTCTCCTCTCAGCAGGAATCTGTTTGTCTCCCTCTCCCTCTGCCCCTCCCCCAGCTCACATATGCATTCGCATGTGTTCTCTAAAATAAATAAATAATTCTTAAACCATAAGTAATATGATGTAAGCTTATTATATTTATCATTCATTTAGTAATTATTTTCCCACATATATTGTTCAAACTAGATTAACCCAGTTCTAATCTTTTCCCTTTATAGATCTTTCCTTATACCTTCCATGAAAGGTTCTCCATTTTAAAGGACTAGTTGGGTGGCTCAGTGGTTGAGCATCTGCTTTTGGCTCAGGGCATGATCATGGTGGGGGATGGAATCCCGCATCTAGCTCCCTGCAAAGAGCCTGCTTCTCCCACTGTCTATGTTTCTGCCTCTCTCTGTGTCTCTCATGAATAAATAAAATCTTTTTTTTTTTAAAGAAAGGTTCTCCATTTTAAGATAGGATAAATATAAATAATATTTTATTAATAAAATATCTACATCATCTCTGGAGAAACATTTCATTTGTCTCTAGATATGTTGGCTTGCTAAATAAAATACACAAAAATTACCTGGAAGGGTGTCCTTTATTAAATAATGAAATCAGCAAAAAGTAAGTCTGCAGAGCATGGAATAGTATAGAATGGCCTTTTGTATTTGACTCTCTGATACCAAAAGAAGTTTCATAGATCTTAGTTTGAGATCATGTATCACATTTGTTCACATGCATATGAAAATCAGTAACTAAAATTTTAAGGAAAATAAGATTTTTCTATATATGTTATGAGTATTTCCATTCCCAAAAAGCCAAAATAATTTTACACAACCTCAAATTATATTTCTTTTAAATCATAATCTTTGATGAACATTTCTGGCATTTTGTGCATTGTCTTAACTTGTTTGTATTTTCTTCCATGATTAAATGCAAAATCAATAAGATTAAGCCCCATCAGCATCCAAGAGAGACTAAAAATCTGTCATTTCTGGTGCACTTAATCTCAGTTTTATTTCACTTACATAAAATTATGAGAATTCTGTTTCAATAAGTAGTATCGGTACTTTGGTGTTTACATTTTGCACTCTTTCTATATAAAAGCAAGTTAAAAAAAATTCAACAATTGACCGAACAAGCAAATACTTATATTTGGTTTAGGAAATGATCCTGAAGAATTGAACTATTGGCATTACCACATGATGAAATCAGTTGGGAAGGAGTCAGCTAATATCTAAAATACATTTGATCTGAAATACAAACATGAAAAATTAAGCCATGCAAATAATTTAGTAGAATGACATTCTTTAAAAAGGTATTTAATTTCCTCTAAAACAATGGTTCCCAATCTTTAGCCTGAATCAGAAGCACATAGAGGACCTGCTAAAGCACAGATTGATGGGTCCCATCCCAAGTTTTTAAGTCTGGGGTGCACTTGAGAATTTGCATTTTTAACAAATTTCCAAGTAATGGTGATACTGCTGGTCTAAAAACCAAACTGAAAATTACTGACTTCAGAGGAACTGAAGAAATAGTATAAGAATTAATGACTCTCCACTCTAATACTTCTTTGGATAACTGTTTTCTTTCTAGGCACCTGGATAAAACTGGTTCTCAACCCGTGCTAATCTTAAGACGAATCCTAAAAATAAAAACAAAAACCAAAAAACAAACAAACAAACAAAAAACAAATCCCGAAGACAAGGATTATATAACTAAGAAAAGTTTTATACTTTCCCTATATAGAGTGTTGAAATCATGTCCCTAACTCATTCCTAGTTGCCAGTTTCACATACTTGGACTGTCCTTTGAACTGCTTTACTTAAAGTTTATTTAAGTTATAATTTATTTTAGGTTTATTTCTAGTTAATAAACTCTATTTTTATATATAGTATAAAGAAGGACTCCTGGGTGGCTCAGTCAGTCGAGCGGCCAACTCTGGATTTTGACTCAGGTCATGATCTCAGGGTCCTGGGGTGGAGCCTAGAGTCAGGCGCCATGCTAAGCAAGGAGTCTGCTTCTCCCTCTCCCTCTGCCCTTCCTCTTTTTCTCTCTCTCTCTACCAATAAATAAGTAAATCTTCAATCAATCAATCAATCAGTCCAGTATAAAGAGATAATTGTGAGTGCTCATGCTACCCATGCATATCTGTTCATATCAGGGATTCTCATTGCTCAATTTGGGAGAAGTATGATAGTTGGATATTTTAGCTGATATAATATCTCAGTTTTACTCAACACAGCAATGCACAGTTTCTGAATTATAGACTCTCCTCAGTCGCTCAGTATTTTCTTTATTCACTTCATGATTTAGGGGACAGAAAATGCCCATGCCACCAAGTTTATTCAGATTTGTGTCACCACAAAAGATCTTTTTGCAGAAAAACTGTTAGTATCCTTCCTATGGCCCATTATTAACTTTAGTCTTTTGTTACATCTCACTAGTCTGAAAGTTATTAGGACACGAGCTTGCTTAACTTAAAAAAATCAAAAGTTATATAGCATGTTTATGTGTCTCTGAAATTTATTTTTAAAAATCAGTAATTGCTTTTGTAATTTATGATTCCTCCAACAAGAATGTCCTACTTTTCCCTGATGGGGTAAACTAAAGAGCTGAAGCATAAGAAGCTTCCTGCTCCTATTACATATCAGGGTCAGATTATTTTCTCAGTGAAAACATTCAATAAAAAAAAGTAAGTTGATTTTGTTCCATAAGTGCATACAAAAGTTATATTGATTTGATATCTATTCCCACAGAGAAGTAGTTTGTTGAGTGTCTAGAGAATTTGGTGAGGAGAAAGGTCATTCATAAAATTGTCTCATCCAACATTTTCCTTCCTCCTATTTTTTTTTAAAGGAGAAGAAAAGTTGAGGGTAGCAGAGAGTTGGCCCAGTTGCTGCAGGCTCCTCCACCCGTGAATGTTTGATCTGCAGGGCTCTTTGCCAAGTTTTCTACTGACAGAGAAGCCCTGAAATAGGAACCTTTAAGTCAATTCATCAGAAAACAAATATTACATTTAAATTAGTTGGAGGAAAAGAATATCATACACATTCTTTAACTTCTTTAGTTATTTTGAAACAAAACAAACCCCTCCTACCTCTGCCAAAGGATGTGGCAAACACATGTAACTAGCTACATTTTAAGCCTTAAAATGGAGTTTATATTTCTAGATTAGTTTCAATTAACTTCTGTGTTGCTCAGGTTTTCTAGGTTTATATTTTATAATTTTAAAATTCCATTTTCAAAGATCATGCAATTAGTTTCCTATAGCTTTTGATTAAGACAAAGGAACTTTAAAAATATTAGTGGAGAAATAGTGATACTTATATGAGAGGGACATATTGAAAACATGATGAAAAACCAATGAAGCTTCCAAGGGCTACTGGCATCTAAAGCTTGCAGTTTTAAGGGTTTTTCTTTTTTTCAGTTTTTGAATTAATGATAAATGAAATATTTTCCTTGAAAACATTCCAATCGGTAGAAAACCTAAATGTACAGAACAATTATTAGGAAGCTATGAAGATTTTATCCTCTCCAAATGCAGGGGTTTATATTACTGTTTTATGATCATGAATATTCATGCAGTGGGCACTACAGTAGCACTGAATATTCTCAGCCTTTTACATGTATTAGTTTTCAACAATCCTAGTTTAGACGTGACCATTTTAAAAAATGAAGAAACTAAAGGTCATGGAGATCAATAGGCCAAAGATCATGTACTGTGGCTTATATTATTTAGTGTGTTGACATTTAAACTCATAAAGTGCTATGTTATGAGGTAGACAAGGAGATCTGCCATCCAAAGTCTACCAATGAAGAGTTTATAGCTTCTGCTGCTAGAAATGCTGTTGGCAAAAAGCCTTCAGCTGGCAGTGCTTTCAAAGACTGCCTTAGCTGCAGAGAGCTGACCCCCACTTCCTCTGGGCAGCTTACATGGAGTGGCCAATGGGGATGGAGTTAAAAGATTTGGCCATCTCATCCAAGATGGGTCATATCTAGCTGGCCATATTAGCTCCAGAAGCTATCGTCAGGCTTATATTGCACCTTGACCACCCCCTCTACCCAATCTTGCTTCTTTTCCTTTCCTTCCACAGATATTGGTCGCAAGGGCACTTACTAATAGACGTTGTATGTACCAAACTTAATCTCAGGATCCACTTCTCAGAGAACTTAACAGGGAACACTGTATCTGCATAATTATAAAATACATTTGTGTCTGCGCTATATGTGTCTAATTATTCAATATAATAGTTCAATAAACATCCTTGTACATTTTTTATTGGTATTGGCAAAAATTCATATTGAAATGGATAGGCTTATTTTTATTTGATCATTAATTTTGCTTTAGTTTCATATTCTATCCTTTTTTTAAAATTTTTATTTATTTATTTATTTATGATAGTCACACACACACACAGAAAGAGAGAGAGAGAGAGAGAGGCAGAGACATAGGCAGAGAGAGAAGCAGGCTCCATGCACTGGGAGCCCGATGTGGGATTCAATCCCGGGTCTCCAGGATCGCGCCCTGGGCCAAAGGCAGGCGCCAAACTGCTGTGCCACCCAGGGATCCCTCATATTCTATCCTAAAGACTTATTATCCTATCTTGATTTAGAAAAGTCACAATCACTCTTTAATTGTAAATCTTCCCATCAACTGTAACAGTAAATCTTTTAAGATAAATGATCTCCTTATCAATTCTCTACAGTGCCAGTTTCTACAGTAATGAGTGATCCAGGTTACCACTGAAGTAATCCTCTGAATCACTTCCCCAAGCCCCTGACTTAAAAAATCCATTCCAAATGTTGTACTATTGTTTTTTTTTTCATAAATCATTCCTATTATATAAACCTTAGGATTATGTTTTCATCAATATCATATGTACTTTGCAATTTTCCTCTAGCAAAATAACAAGGCAGCTCCACTTTTACTGTTTACTTTTTTGAAATAGATGAAATGATATGAAGTCTTCATTTTATAATTTTCTTGTTAGGGAGATTGAAAAGGTACAGGTTATTGAAGGGCTAGTCATCTAGGACAAAAATCATCTTTCCATGTACTTCTATTGCTGCTTTTTTTGAATATTTCACTGCTCTGTAAAGCCCAGGTTTAATGGTAAGCTAAGAGAGGAGTAGGGGAAATAAGAAACTAGAATTCAAGCTACTGAATGAAGTTTATTTCTCCAATTAAAGCTTTGTTTGGAGGATTGTTTTTCAAAGATTTTAGTCATTTATTCATTAGAGACACACAGAGAAAGGCAGAGACATAAGCAGAGGGAGAAGCAGGCTCCCTACCGGGAGCCTGATGCAGGACTCAATCCCAGGACCTGGGATCAAGACCTGAGCCAAAGGCAGATGCTCAACCACTGAGCTGCCCAGGTGTCTCATGGCTGAAGGATATTACAAATAGAACAAAATAGAGATATCTAGGTGGGTTTTTTTCATACATGTAATGTATCTCCATTATTGGAACAAATAATCCATTAAAATTATGTAGAAAAATTATTTTTATATTTTATGTCTCTAATGGACCACCTCACATTTAGAAAAAGAAACTTAACACAAATTTTTCTAATTTTTTAACCAGCGTCCTAAAAAAGAATGATCTATTTTTCTATGTCAAATAACTGAATATAAAGGCCTAGCATCTCAGCCCATTTGGGGAGAGTGTCAAAGGTCATTCTAGCACCAGAACTCCCTGTGCGATCAGCTGTGACTGTCACTACATCTGACTTTTTCCTCTACTTCTGTTTGCTTTCTTTCCCTTTCTCATGGCATATCCTGCATGCCAAACTCTACCTCAAAAATCTGCTTTTTTTCAGTACCTAACCTGCAGAGATAAGATTCTTTGAAATCTATTTCTACTTCTGCCATTAAATATTTGGGAGATGAAGAGAAAGTAAACCTTCCTGCCCCTCTAATTCAGACTTCTACTCTCGTATGAAATACGACATTTAGAAAGTACTTGCTTTTTAAAATCCAGCTAATACTAGTCCCTCTTCCTGCTAGACCAAGACCATTTTCTATCTTCACAGTACACATTAATTTACTTTATTTTAGTAAACATATGAGGATATGAGTCTTGGCATTCTCCCCAGTTTTCTCAATTACTACACTGAATTTGTCCCATTCTACACCATTTCCTGGGTCAACGAGAATCTACTGCTACTACTTAACTTCTGATCTTCCTTCAAAAGACTTATTATATAGCATATCTTGTAATATTTCCTTCACGGGATACCATTACATGTACAGTTACATATATCATCTTTGAAAAAAGTCAACACCCTGCACTTGTCTCTCTGTCAGAGATAGATTCTAAGTCTACTGATGAATAAGTCAGGGGCTCCAGAGAAGCTTGTGAATATTTAGTTTCTCCCTTGTCCCATTCCAGACTGACAGGAAACCCTAATGACACTTAGGCATTTCTACTACAGAGTCAAACATTCTTTAGATAAAGGCACTAAAAATGAAAAAGCATTTAAAAGAGGACAGCAAGCTATCTCAGATGGAAGAAAGCTTATTTTAGGACACTGAGGAAGACCAGTCAAAGTAATAGCACTGAAATAAAGAAAAAAAAAATTCATTGTGGTAAGATAAATCCTCTTTTACTATTTTTAAAAAATTCAATGCCTGTGTATAAACTAAAGAAAAATAACTGTCTCCTTTACAGTCTCACCTAAAATCATTCTAAAACTCATACTCTGGGAAACCCCAGAGTATTATATATAAATCTGCTTCTTAAAGTTGTATTTAAGCATGGCAAAAAGTACTAAGGTTTCTATTTTAGTGAACAGAAAGATATTATATTCTGACAAATAGCAAGTATTGATAAATACTGACTTTAGCAAGTCAGAGTTTTTCAAATATCCACAATCCTCTATGCTATTTTTTAAAATTATATATGTGATATAATTAGTGCCCTTATAAGAATAGACAAGATATTTTCTCCCCTCTATCTCTTTCTCTCTCCCTCTTTCTGATATATACCTAGTATCTGTCAAGAAGGCAGCTGTCAGGGATCCCTGGGTGGTGCAGCGGTTTGGCACCTTCCTTTGGCCCAGGGCACGATCCTGGAGACCCGGGATCGAATCCCACGTCGGCTCCCGGTGCATGGAGCCTGCTTCTCCTCCCTCTGCCTGTGTCTCTGCCTCTCTCGCTCTCTCTCTCTCTGTGACTATCATAAATAAATTAAAATAAAATAAAATTCTTAAAAAAAAAAAAAGGCAGCTGTCAGCAAACCAGAAAAATGGCCTTCACCAGACAGCAAAATTGCTGGCACCTTGATCTTGGATGTACCAGCTTTAAGAACTATGAAAAATAAGTGTCGTCTTTTTTTTTTTTTTTAAGATTTTATTTATTTATTCATGAGAGACAGAGAGAGAGAGAGAGAGAGAGAGAGAGACAGGTAGAGACACAGGCAGAGGAAGAAGCAGGCTCCATGCAGGGAGCCCAATGTGGGACTTGATCCCAGGTCTCCCAGGATCACATCCTGGGCTGAAGGTGGCACTAAACCACTGAGCCACCCAGACAGCCCTAAATGTCTGTTCTTAAGCCACCCCATCTATGTTATTTTGTTATAGCAGCCCAAGTTGGCTAAGACACCATGATTTTTAAAAAATATTTTATTTATTTATTCATGAGAGAGAGAGGGAGGGAGGGAGAGAGAGACAGAGTGAGGAAGAGAGAGAGACACACAGACAAAGGGAGAAGCAGGCTTCCTGCAAGGAGCCCAATGTGGGACTTGATCTTGGAACTCCAGGATCATGCCCTGAGCCAAAGACAGATGCTCAATCACTGAGTCACACAGGCATCCCTAAGACACCATAATTTAAAAATATTTTATAAATGAACTAACTCTAATCACGTGCAATCTAATAATATTTCTAGTTTGTTAAAGTTCTTTCTTCTGATTGATTTGAGATTGGGAGATATCTATGGATTTTATATTTTTGTTGTTGTTGTTAAACCATCTTGGTCTAAAGAAAGTTTGGATTTTTACTATTTTCCAATTCTATAGATTACTAAGACTATAACTTTCTAACACTTAATCTTAAAATTAAAACTATAAATCTTAAAGAATATGTATAATTAGAAAAACAATATCCTTCAATCTAAGCAACAGCAACAAATATCCCCACACATCTATGCCACATTCTAATGAATAAACTTACTAATATAAATAATAATTGTGAATGATATTTCCTTGCTATTTACCAAGACTACATTTCATATTGGATTGGCTTTTGGAGTAAACAGATGGTGGTTTTCTAACAGCAGGTTTTATGTAAATGTTTGGTTATTGCATAATTGTAAAAGAAAAAAAAAAACATGTCTATCTCCTCCACTCCCTCCTAAAAAACTACAAAATAGTTAAACCCACAAAAACAAGAAAGAAGATGATAACAACAAAGTTTTGAAATCTGTAAAGCATACAGATGAGGGATTACTGCCTCACCATACCAGTGAAAAGTAAATCCAAAGCCAACATTTGGAGCAGAACTGCAAAAACTAATAAAGCATCTGGTACCTCTGGAAACTTTGCATACTTTGCATACAAGTAGAGAGGGAACATTTGGAAGAAATCTTAAAAACATTTTAGGGGCTCCTGGGTGGCTCAAATGGTTAAGCGTCCGACTCTTGATTTCAGCTCAGGTCATGCTCTCAGGGTTGGGAGAGTGAGCACCATGTCAGGCTCCATAATGGGTGTGAGGCCTGCTTAAGATTCTCTCCCTCTTCCTCTGTACCTCCCCACCTAAAAAGAAGAAAAGAAGAAGAAGAAGAAGAAGAAGAAGAAGAAGAAGAAAGAGGAAGAAGAAGGAAGAAGAAAGAAAAGAAAAAAGACTTCCCAACTCAATTACCCGATCTACTGTACTAATGATGGCAAGACTTGTGGAATGTCTTATATTTAACACATATTAACATTAATGTTTGGTTAATGGACTGTACAAAATTTGAAATTTGTATATCAGGGAAGGATTTATCCATAGACTATTTCCAAATAATAGTACCAGGCAAGTCCTGCTTAAAAGGCACTTCATTGCTGGCCTTAACTACTGCAACATAGATATATTTTTTTCTCCAGTTAAGTATTTGTCTATCGACTATACCAGCAGACAACTCCTTAACCACCACACTGACAAAAGAGTGAAAGCTTACTCTCTGAGAAGGCTAAACCAGAGAATTTCTTGATTCGGTATCAGTAGGCAAAAATGAGTGACAGGTATCAAAATGACAGGAAATTTAAGAAAAAACTAGCATAGTAACTGCTAAGAACCTTTCAGCCCATCCTCCTACTTGAAACAACAGCAGTTAGACTTATATTCCCTTGAAAATGTATTTCTGGGTAAAATTTTAAAAGAAAAGATTTATAGAATTTGAGATTTGAAAATACCCAACAAAACAGCTGAGGACCATTCTGTTATAGACTATAAAAGTAGCCATTTATTCTTTTTATTTTTACATTGATCATGCTCTCTTGGTATACTGAGAATCCTGAGACCTCCTGTGAACCAGTTCATTCTAGTCTGCTAGAAGATGAGAGGAAGAGAACAGACATAACCCAGCCAACATCCCACCAACCACCGCAAATGAGATCCTAGGTCATTCATGAGCCAGTCAACATAGAACTTAGTCAAAAAAGCATGAGCTTGGGGACCTGGGTGGCTCGGTGGTTGAGCATCTGCCTTTGGCTTAGGTCATGATCCCAAGGTCCTGGGATCAAGTCCTACATCAGGCTACCTGTAGAGAGCCTGCTTCTCTGTCTGCCTATGTCTCTGCCGGTCTCTCTGTGTCTCTCAAAAATAAATAAATAAAATCTTTAAAGAAAAAAAAGCATGTGCTTGCCCAGAGAGATCAGCTGGGCCAGTTTAGACTCCACCTAAACCACAGACTCATGAGTTAAATAGTTAAATAAATGATTATTAGTTTAAGTTACACATTTTGAGGTTGATTAGTTTCACAGCAAAACTAACTGGTACACTAGCTGACCAAGCTATTATAACACCTACTATGGAATAAGACCCACTTTTGAACCTGAAACTTCCTACCAGCTTTTTTTTTTTTTTAATTTTTTTTTTTCCTACCAGCTTTAAGATAAATTCTTAACTAGTAAAAGGAAAGTCAAGTACAGTCCTAACCCACACATGAAGAAAACACTTGATTAGAAAACTGAGACCAAAACAGATACTTTTTTTTTCAAAAGAAAAAAGAAAACAAAACCAGTGAAGATAAAAGAATAAAGCATCATGAAAGCTTATTTAATGTCTTTGGAGAGATGGAAGATGGTATCTCACCATACAACAAGAAGGTAAGTTTATAAAAACAGAATCTTTAAGAACAAAATGGTGCTATTGGAAATATAAAATATGAGAGCAAAAACAGAGAACTGAGTAGAAACACTGGATGAAAAATTGAGAAAATCTGCCAGAATAAAAAATAATGAGGCAAATAAAGAAAATAGGAGGAAAAGGATAACAAAATATGAATCAGTTTAGGAATTTGAATATGAGTAATACACATTTAAGTAAAGGAAACAAAGAATAAATTATAAAAGAAATGATTTAAGTTTTGTTTTTATAAATTAAGCACATTAATATTCCAGATTACTGTACAATAATTTTGAAAAGACAGACATAGGGCATATAATTTGAAATCTTACAATTCTAGAAATAAAGACTGTGTAGAAATACAGAGAAGAAAGGAGAAAAATTCATATGCAAAGTATCTGGAGTAAGAATGTGATAGAACTGCTAAATCAGTAGTTTTTTAGCTATCTTTTTTGTAATTTTAGAAAAGTAGTTTTTCTAATTTACTGGAGATTAAAAAGCTAAAGATCATTGAAAATTAAAAAGCACCAAAGGCTAAACCCCTTTAAAATGCTAAAGGCACATAATTCTAAACTAGAATGATACACCCAGTGAATTTATGTCAAGTGTGAGAAGCTAATGACATCAGGCATGCAAACTTTTAAAGGTTGCCCATGCAACCTTTCTCAGGAAATTGTGAGACGAGGTGTTTCCTCCAAAGAGAAGATAAAGCAAAAAAGGGGAAAATACAGGTTCTAGGAAGTGGTGGAAAACAGTGGGTTCCAGGATGAGGGAGACCATCAGCAGGCTCCAGAGCAAGCTGACAAAAATGTGATAGGAGGATGGAGGATGTGAAGAGGAATGTGGCAAGAAGATGAAATTGGCAGAATATTGGGTGCATTTAGAACATGTAGAGCGGCATAATAACTTTCATGCTCACTTCTGTATTCATGTAGTATGAGGTTGAATACACATAGCTTTCATACTGAAAAATATTTTAGTATAAAAGGATTGTGCTCAAATGCATTAAAATGCACACTTCCTATAAAATGGTATCTCCAAAAAAATGATTTTATATCTGACACAATATGTCAATTCTACCTCTGAGGAGCTAATCAGGCTACTGATTCTAATATCTTTTCACATATTTCAAATTCAAAACAAAATTGAAAGAGTGGGAGTTTCTGTAAGCTATCTGTGTTTAAATTTGGCCAATTACATGCATTTGATTCCTCCTCAAATCCTAGAGTTAATAGATACTTTATAATGAATTATTCATACCATTGTAACCATGAGCATTTTTCCCAGGAAAAAAAAAATAATACTATAAGGGCACAAAGATCATGGTTGTCTGACAAAAGCCAAGATATTGGGGGATGCTTGGGTGGCTCAGTTGAGAGCCTGACTTTTGGTTTTGCTGGGGTCATGATCTCAGGGTCATAAAATGCAGCCCCGCCTTAGGATCTGTGCTGGGCTGGGCGTAGTCAGCTTGGGATTCTTTCACTCTTCCCCACCCCCCACTTGTGTGTGCTTACACTCTCTCTCTCTCTTTCAAATAAATAAATAAATAAATAAATAAATAAATAAATAAATTTTAAAAATCTTTAAAAAAAAAAAGCCAAAAAGGCTGTTAGGACAGCCTTTCAGAAGCGATGCTGTTGCAGGGACCCTTGAACCTACTTGGCGCCCACTCCTCCTCAACTCCTCATCACCATGCACTACCTATTAAATCCCCAATAACAGAACAGTTATTTTAGGTGTGCCTGCATGGCTCGGTCAGTTCAGTGTCCAACTCTTGATTTGGGCTGAAGTCATGATCTCAGGGTTGTGGGATTGAGCCTGGCACCCAGTTTCATGCTGATTAGAGAGGAGAGTCTGCTTGAGATTCTCTCTCCCCTCTTCCTTTGTCCCTCTCCCTGCACAGGTGAGTACTCTCTCAAATAAAAAACTAAAATCAATCAATCTTAAAAAGATTCTTTTTCTGCCCCTTCTCATTCATGAATGTTCTCTCTCTCCTTCAAAAAAATTGTTTTATTAATTTAAAAATGCACCAATTTATTGATCTCCTCTGTACCATTACTGGGCACCACCTCACAATTCACTTTGGGATTGATTCATGTACTCTAAATACAGCATGACAAATAAATGAACACATTTTAAAATATATATAAATTAAGTTTGGTATAATGATGTTTACAGACCACACCCTTCTATGTCAGGTCTGATGCTGACTGTGTAGTTTGGAAGCTCTGAAGAGCATAAAGGAAAAAAGCAGAACACTTTAAGGAAATGTATTCTATTAGCCTTACCTATTTTTACATACTCCTGGCAGGTGCACTGAGATTAGCCTCTATGAACTCTTGTGTTTCCAAAACACTGAGGTTTTATTTGTTTTTAAAATTTTTAACTGAAGCCACAAGTAAAACAAATCAATACCTTGCAGAGGCCCCCAGATAAAACAAAACAAAACAATGAAAGCCTAACAACCTTTGAGCCAAGATGAAGATTAAAGGATGTACTTAAAATAAAATATTTTTTAAAAAAGCCTAGAGGACCATTTCTACTTAGTTCACATATCACATCAGTAGAAGCATACAATTGCAATTCAAAATGAACTAAAGTTTTAGTCAGTTATTTTTAAGAATTCTGATGAGAGAAAATGGAGAATGGTATAACTAATCAAAATAAGGTAAAATAATCTATGCATGGTATGGCATTTTTATTAACTGAATGAACACATTTTAATATGTTTTTGTTATAGTTGATTGTTAATGAATAATAATTATATTTACATTTTATATGAAGTTATGTGTCATATAATTTATTTATAGTTCAAAATTTGTTATTCTTTTATATAAAAATATCAAAACTGAGCATGCCTAGCATTTTGATTTGACCTACTGAATTTCTTGGTTTTTAGACTTTTATAATCAAATTCATATTGTTCAACTTTTTTGGAAGTACTCATCTTCTTAAGGAACTTATCCTCACATCATTTGAGAGACAATGACTTTTATACACATTTATATTATAGCATATTTCATATTCTAATGGAGAGTGAGCTCCTGAGAGGTAGTAAAAATTCACGGTAACAGGATGCTTGATAGACCATCATATACCTTGATTGAGTAAAGGCATAAACATACTCTTCTTTGGGCTCTGCTAGAAAATTTTTAGAATAGAGAATCTCATAGTTCTGTGAATTTTACTGACTAGCTGGGAAGACCACATAGCAATACATGAAGCAATGAGGAAACCACATAGGCTCTTGATATCTCTGAGAGTCATCTAGCATCCTGTTTGGCTTGCCATAATGGCAAGGATGTGTATTTGTGGTAGATGTTATTTTTCACATGCAAATAAATTGTAGAACTTTACAAAAGACTGCAAATGTGAATGCAAAGCAGGGGACTACAGTGCTGGCTAATTTGCTCACTAGCAAGTGACTCATTAGCCTAAACTAGCCTCAAGGCATGTGTGATTCAAATTTATGCCTCACCAAATTACATAGATAAATTACATGGATTTTTGTGATCTTGCAAAGGTCAAAACCACAAATATAAACTTGAAAATGCCTATGGTCTAATGTATGGTCAATTGTGTCCTTGAGTTACAGGAATAAAAAAAAAAAAGGCGTAAGCCAATATTTATTGGTCTAGTCATTAATAGCTCATGGAAGAAAAAAAAAATAGCTCATGGAAGAGCTATTATATATGTTCAGTAGCCTCAAAAGAAGGGTGTGCTTGAATAGGCAAAGAGACTATTTCAAGTAAATAAAGTACCATAATTCAGGAATAAAGATTGAGATGAGAATGCTGTATTCATGGAACAATGGAGAAAACAAATTAATGCCAGTAGAAAGTAGATGTATGAAAAAATAGAAAATAAGGTCAGAAAAACCTTAGTTCCTCAGATATAGGGGAATTATAGCATGCAAAACCAAAACCAAACCAAACAAAACCCCAAAACATACAAGCAAACACATTAAAGTTAATGTGAGAAATTCAACCTTGATACAGTAGGCATCAGGGAACAATGGTTGGTTTTCCAGCAAGATAAAGTGAATTAAGCAAATAATGTTTTAGAAAGTCAATGTTGGTGAGCAGAAGAGACTAAAAAGATTAAAAATGTATGCCAACAAAAATCTTCAGAAAGCTCAAAAATGAATAAACAGTGGACAGTAAGAAGTGAAGAAGACTGTACAAATCTAAAAGACATTGAAGTTATGTTCGTGCCAAAACTTGGTGATGATATTGAGGAGAGGTAAAAATGCCAAAAAAAAAAAAAAAGTTTTCTGTTAGAGCTAATTTCCTCAGGTGATGGCAATAGTTTCTGAATAAATTTGTACTTATCAACACATCTCATTTTAAGAACTGCTTCAGCCTTTTAGCAAATATTCCACTCAAATCAATGATATATTCTCATATCTTATTATTGTCAATGCTTTCACACTTTTTAAACAATCATATTTGAACATATCTGATCATACTTTTACCCTCTTTATTAGCTGAAATGTGAAATTGTAAAAATAACACCAAAGCGCCATCTCAAGGATAGAAAGCAAAGTAAATGTGTCAAGAATAGAAGTGATTCCAAATGGTGCCCTTGATTCAAAGTGTCATCTAGCAGTTGAGAGTAGGAAGACAGATATTAACAAAAATTGATAGATTTAGACCTTTGCTGAAAATGTGCTTGTGTGTATGCATATACATATGTGTATAATGTTTGCTTGTAAAACATCTGCTTAGCGACCTCTAACAAGGGTTGCAGAAATAATGAAAAGGAAAGAGACACAAAAGGGAAAATTTGTGTCTGAAACCTCAGAATGTTTGAGTAAGCTTTTGCTACTTGACTTTAGCACTCTGCCTTTAAGATTACTACTCTGAACCCAGCAGGAATTGAAGACAAAGAGAAATTGGAGAAATGATTTGGAACATCTTAATCCATAGAGCCAGAAGTAATAAATGACATTTCTAAAATGACCAAAATGCTTCTTCCCAACATTCCTGCAGTTGAATGCCCCTGATGATGGATGTAAACATGTCACATATCTTTTCCAAGTAGATCAATCTGTTGATACCATTCCCAAATTCTAAAACCTTATTTGGTTGAAATAATGAAAAGCCTCATGGCACACTGAATAAATTACTCATCCATATGTGGTACATTATTCATATCCTGGAAAGGGAAGAGTCCTTAGAGGAGAATTTTAGTCCCTGGAATATGTTTTACTTCTCTTGCTCACCACCTAATTGGGTCTTTTGTGAATAAAATCAAACACTACTTAATGTGAAGGTGGAAAGATTCATTCTACATAGGCAAATTGAAGATGAGGATTTCTAAATATTCTAAAAATAACCGAGACAGTTTATTATCTTTTAAGGCATATACATTCTGAGTCTCCAAGTTATTCCACCTCTGAATATAAAAACTCAAAACTTCCCTGAGAGAGAGTTGGATGTACCTACAAACTGGAAATAAAGTGACCTAGACAAAACACTTAAAACTATATTGTCTGGATAGACAATATTAATCCTATTCTAATAGATGTGTTTCCATGTCATTCTCAAGACCTATGAGTGATTTACAGAAAAAAATTATATGCCCATGACAACAAAAATAGAAAAATGGAAATATACACAGAACTTTTTTCTAGTAAAGTTTATCTCTCTGTCCATGTCTAATAGTAAAGTAAACAGACAACTGAGACCCAGCTTTGAATCATACATAATTATATAACTAAGGGAAATGTTGACGAGGTAGAGCCAACCAATTAGTCTGAAACATCACAGAGCGAGAGACTGTCAAGTTAGAGATGCAGACCTGAGGCCCAGCCAAGAGTACTGGGTGAGAAAAAGATCTCTTCATTTTAGTGGAATATACAGCTGAAAACAAAGAACTAAATTTCATATATTGTATTATATTCAGTTCTCTGTGGTTGAATTGATTACTGTATCAAGTTACTATGACTATATACTTCTTTCCCAAAATGCATGCTGGTTGTCACTTAGATGTCATCCCTACAGAGAGTCAGTTTTCACTTTTACTTAAGTTTATGGAGAAGGCACATCATGTTGATTTTTTTTTCTAGGCATCTACGGCAGGATTTCTTCTTTACTATATCACTAGAGGAAGGGGGCAGGGGAAGAGTAAAGAGAGTTCAAGAGCTAGGACAGAAACTGATAAAAACCCAACTCTTTGTCCTAGCTTTATTGATCTTGGCCATTGCTGAACACAAGAAATGGTGATATTTAATTAAAACAAACTAACAAAATCAGAGAAGTAGAGTTCTGGAGAATTGCTGGCAGTCAAGAGAACTGATTACAGAAGCTACAGTGGGAACCCAGCTTGTTTGCTACCGTTGCCTACAACTGCTCAAACAGGGGTCTATAAGAGGTGATCAGAAGTCCTTTAACAGTGTATTGCACCCCTGGATAGAACAATGACTCCACTCTGAAGCACTGAGAATGCAGATCTTATGGTCAAGTACAGCACTGGCCTTTAGGATACTTATTTCATTTTCACAACACATCAGTAATGTGATTCAGAACATCACACAGAACCCACTCACACTCTGGTAAGACCTAGGATATCTCAAGGGGACTATAAGTGGAGAGTGATCAAAAACATATTAAATTAAAAAATAAACATGTTTAAGCATTTTTAAAAGTTGATGTGTCAAAAAAATTATGTAAATCTTATGCACTGGATTTACATAAACATCCAGATAGAAATCGTGAACTTAGAACTTTGTGGAATTTTAAAGGATAATAAAAATAATGAGAAAAATGTACAGTAACATGTTCTCACTAAGAACAAAGGGTCTCAGTTTCCTGGCTGTGCCAGTAGTAGCTCATTCATATTTCCATATGTCCCTATTACTATAAATGCTTTGTTTCCAGTGTTACAGCTGTACTCACAACCTAAATCTTTTAAATTCAATTGCTGGTAAGCTAAATAGCTTATGGCTTCGTGTAAGGATTCATATTTCTTAACTTTAAGCAATGAGTTGTTGCCTGTAGGGATGTGTTAAACTAACATATGAGTAATATGTGTCTAGAGAGTTCAAACAAAGGAGGTGCCTTGCATTCACACCAGGTCCCCCATGTATTTTTCTCATTATGTTTACAGACAGAATAGTGTCATTTTTAAAATCTGGACAATAATAAGAAAAAAAGTTTAAAGACCAAAGTAATGAGAATTTAACAAATGTAATAAAAGGAAACCAGCTTTGTAAAAGAAGTGGCCTAAAAAGTGTCCCCCATAACATTATTTACTTTTGACAGACCCATGTTGGGTGAAGGATGATATACGGAGTTTCCTGCAGTGATACAAACTTTAAAACCCTGATTCAATTGTTCCTTGAAAGTTGAAGTGTGACAATGAAGTTATTTCTGAAAATTGCCCTTTAAAAGTCAATTAAAAAATAAAACTAGATAATTATCTTTTCAAAGTATACATAACAGAAATTTCTTCTATTTTGTTAGTATTAATTTAGATGTTTCAACCAAAGAACTAGTGTACAACCCCTGAAGAGAGACCACATCTGGTCATATAGCCTCCCATATTCATATTAGAATAATGAATTCTCAGAAAGAATATCAAAAAGATACGTATGTCCCTTTGTCTTTCTTCTGTGATTTGATGTATGTGTATGATGTGCACACACACACAAACATATCTATAAGGCATAATTGACATAAACGTCTAGTAGAGAATTGGGACTAAATCATTTGTCATGATAGTGACTATGAATGCAAGAAAAAGGACAGTGAAAAGGCATATAGGGAAGAGTGTACAGTGGTTTAAGTATGCAAAGCATAATTTGTTTTATCCATACTACTGCCAAATGCTAAGACTATAAAGCTTACTTTAAACACCCTCTATATAACTTTGACCCTAGAACTCAATGCTTAAAACTGATAGAATTATGTCACTACTGCATTCTTGATAATTTACCACATTATTGCTAGGACTACAGACAAAAACATCAGAGTAGGGCAAAGTGATATTAGAAATTAGAAACAGGGATCCCTGGGTGGCGCAGCGGGTTTAGCGCCTGCCTTTGGCCCAGGGCGCGATCCTGGAGACCCGGGATCGAATCCCACATCAGGCTCCTGGTGCATGGAGCCTGCTTCTCCCTCTGCCTGTGTCTCTGCCTCTCTCTCTCTCTCTCACTGTGTGCCTATTATAAATAAATAAAAATTAAAAAAAAATTAAAAAAAAAAGAAATTAGAAACAAAAAGTAATTTAGAGGGACTCCTGCATGGCTCAGTAGTTGAACATCTGCCTTTGGCTCTGGTTGTGATCACGGAGTCCTGGGATCGAGTGCTGAATCAGGCTACCTGTAGGATTTTTCATTTTCATTTCGTTTTTCATTTTCACTCTTTATTATCTTGTGAAAGTCACACTAACTTCTTGAAAACTCAATTTCTTCATTTGTAAAATGTAGATGATAAGCCTGCCTAACCTGCTGGAATCTGGTGCAAATAACAGGAAACAGAACAAGAGAAAAATTTATTTTGATATGTCTTTGACTTTGTTTCATTTTGGGTAGCTTGGTAGCTTTCAAATATATATATAATGAAAGAGATAAGTTAAATAGCTGAGGAAATTAGGATAAATGGAAAGTAGGAACAGGGGAACAAAGCCAGGAGCATAATCAACATTAAATTTATACCATATGGTCCTAAATATTGTTAAGGTAAACTACGATGTTAAATCTATTTTCTAGCAATCCAATGAAAGGCCGGAGAATGACAATATATACACCTGAAAGACCAGTTTTGTTTTTTGTTTTTTAAGATTTTATTTATTTATTTGAATGAGAGAGAGAGAAAATGCAAGTGGACACAGAGGGAGACAGAAAGAATCTGAAGCAGACTCCATACTGAGCATGGAGCCTAATGCTGGGCTTGATCTCATGACTCTGAGACCATGACCTGAGCTAAAATCAAGAGTCAGACAGTGAGCCAACCACACCACCAATGTGCTGGATAGATCAGTTTTTTCAGTTAATATGTAATCACTCTATAAATTCTAATTAATAGTACTTATTTAACCTTTCTTTGCTTCAATTTTCTTATTCCTGAAAAGAAAATTATACTTAGTGCAAAAATTGTTCAGTGATCAAATTAAATAATTCAAATAGCACAATTTCAGTAACTGTTAGGTACTATTATTACTAATAGCAACATCGCTTTCATTAACATCAGCACTACCACCAGCACTACTTTTACTGATGATATTTTTACTACTACCACTACTACTGCTACCACCAGCAGGACGATGACTTACCAGCAAACATTTAATATGCATTTACTCTGTGCCAGGCACCTTGTTTAGATCTTTCCAGTTGCTATATCGTTTAATTATTTAATTCATTCTGTAAATATTTTTTGAATATCTACAACATGAAAACACTATTCTAGACACCAAAGATATAGTGGTGAACCAATACTCATATTTCTGGTTTATTTCTTTGTTGTTTTGTGGAGCTAATGTTCTACTGGAGGAGACAGGCACAATTACATTTTCCTAATTTACTGATAGGCTAATGGAGATCAATAACCCCTTGCAAGAACACACAGCAAAGACTGGCAGAGCAGGAGTCAAACTCAGCTCTACTGCTTTCCACACATAAGCCCATAGAATCCAAACTCGTTTTTGTTGTTGTTGTTGTTGTTGTTTTATTCAGACTCATTTTTAAGAATGGTTTAAATGTTTTAATATTAAGACATCAAAGGAATTGTGAAGGCACAAATTCAGAGCAGCTGAAGATTATCATGAAATCTTTCCTGCTCTCTGTTTTCTTCTAGTATTCCTTCACCAGGTGTCTAAGCCAGGTTAAAGGGAAACAATGACAACAGTCATGATGGAGAAAGAAGAAGAGAAATCACACAGTATTTCACAAAGCTGAAGATGCTCACATCATACAGTCAGGCAACTTCACTGTTTGGTACATATAAATAGTAAAGAATACAAATTTGCATCAACAGGAGAGTGAGTCGACTTATCATACATTATTGCTCAATGAAACACTATGCCCCATACCAAAAACTAATAAACTACAGATTTGCCTATCAACATGAATTGTATAAATGTAATGTGTAACAAAAAAGCAAGGCATGGAAGAGTACATAGAGCATGATTCTTGTATATGAAACTTGTTCTATTTAAAGATATATAAATTAATAAAAATGAAAAACTTTGCAGTCAAGATTATATCTATCACTGGCACTATAAGGAGGTGGAAGAAAGAAAGGCATAAACTGCAATTGGGACTCAAAAGAATTTTCTAATGCTTTGGTGATTTGTATCACCAGGGTAGGCACATGCTACTCTTCAAGCCTTTATCACATCGTATGTGTAAATTATGTATATATTATGCATTATCTATTTCACAATGTTATATATCATGTCACATAATTTACATTTTCTATTGCATACATTATTGAATGAGATACTTTAAAAATTTACTTCCATGAAATGAACTTTGTTTACCTTTTGTAACCTTTTGTATAATGGGAATTATAATGCAAAGTTATGATTACATGAACAAGATTTTTTTTTATTTTTTTATTTTTATTTTTTTTAAAGATTTATTTATTTATGATAGACATAGATAGAGGGGCAGAGACAGGAGGAGGGAGAAGCAGGCTCCATGCTGGGAGCCCGACGTGGGATTAGATCCCGGGACTCCAGGATCGCGCCCTGGGCCAAAGGCAGGCGCTAAACCGCTGAGCCACCCAGGTATCCCAACAAGATTTTTTTTTAAACAAGCACAGTTAAGTAATGTTAAAGAAGGCCATTATATCATTGTTTATAAAGCAAGACTTTTTAAAAAATATATTTAATTTATTTATTCATGAGAGACACAGAGAGAAAGAGGCAGAACATAGGCAGAGGGAGAAGCAGGCTCCATGCAGGAAGCCTGATGTGGTACTTGGTCCTGGGACTCTGGAATCATACCCTGAGGTAAAGGCAGATGCTCAACCGCTGAGCTACCCATGTGTCTCTAAAGCAAGATTTAAGAATAAATGAATTCTTATTCGTGGAGGAATGGTTGAAAGAATTAAAGAATATCTACATCATGAAATATCACAAAGCCATTAAAAATAAATTAGAGGGCACCTGGGTGTCTCAGTCGGCTAAGCATTTGCCTTTGGCTCAGGTCATGATCCATGGGTCCTGGGAATGAGTCCCACGTTGGGCTCCCTGCTCAGTTGGGAGTCTGCTTCTCCCTCTGCCCTTGCCCACTGCTGCTGATATCTCTCTCTCACTCTTTCTCTTTCTCTCAAATAAATAAATAAAATATTTTAAAACAATAAAAATAAGGGACACCTGGGTGGCTCAGTGGTTGAGCGTCTGCCTTTGACTCAGAACGTGATCCTGGTCCATGGATTGAATTCCACATTGGACTCCCTGCATGGAGCCTGCTTTTCCCTCTGTTTGTCTCTGCTTCTCTCTGTGTCTCTCAGGAATAAATAAATAAAATCTTTTAAAAATTAAAAAATAAAAATAAATTAAAATAAAAATAAACGAGCTATACCAATTTATTTAGAGATTCATATTCATAAGATATAATTGAGTAGAAAAAAAAGAAGAGAAAGAAAAAGAAAACATGAGAAGTTTTGGGTTAACAAACAGCAAAAAATCTATAAATTCATAGTGGTATACATTTTAAGTTATTGAGAAAAATAGGAAGGAAAGGGGAATCAAAGAATAAAGAGAAAGACTAAATATGTTTTTAAAGCTGGCACATGTGGTATAAACCCTTATGTATAATTACTTTTTTATGCCTATATGCATTAATAAATTAGAATACCAAAACAATAAAGTTAGAACTATTGATATACAGGAAGGATCAATATATTGAGTGAAAAGCAAGTGGCAGAGAAATATATATGCTAAAGGTAATACCTATAAATAATAATAAATGATGAAATGTTTCATATACCTGTGTATAATATATACTATTTGCACACTCATAAAGCATATGATTTTCCGATCAAGGAGAATGAAATAATAGATATAACCTCTGTGTTTAATATTGGTTACTTAAGAAAAATAGAACTGGGGTAGAGATTAGAGAGGAAGGGGAGAGATGGCTAAATGTATGTTTGTACAACTTTGTATAACTTAACCTATTATAATAAATATGGACAAGTTCTAAAAAACTATCAAATGGTAAATATGATTTTTCTAAAAAGAAAAAAAGAATTTGTTTCACTTGCAATTACATTTCTATCATGATGACTAAAGTAATCCTTTGTAATTGTACAAAAAAATAAATTGCTTTCACATTCCACTATCATTTTCTTAAGAAAAGAAAACTATCAGAACAAGGAAAATATATAGCTTTCTTAATTAATTGGTTAATGATAGGTTATATAAAACTATGGGTCAATCTGCATAAATTTTTGATCAGTCAGGTTTCTGGTGCTTCTAACAGAACATTCACTATGTGTGACTTTCTTCTTTTTCTTATGAAATCTCATTTAGAGAAGAAGTCTTCCATGTTGTCATAACAATATTAGGACATCATTGTCAAAATTCAGGGGAGACCATGTGCTTGCTATGGTAGCACATATACTAAAACTCAGTGGAGACCTGGTAGGCATTTGAAGGTAAATAAATAAATAAATAAATAACTGACTTTGAATCTATAATGACTTGACATTGAATATGAGTGAATAGCAAGTGTTACAAAATTACAGAAAATTTAGACATTGCAGTCCATTACACAGAAAAAAAAAATCAAGAAAAGGTAATTTAAGTGAATAAGCTGTTGTAAGAATAAAAAATATGATGTTCTTCACCAAATAGAAAACAGGTATTAAGTGTGTGAGGGATTCTTGAATGTGGTTCAGCAGGTGTGTCTGCAATTAGGTTTGTCAAAGACAACCATGGTCTGCAGTTTGTCATTGCTTCTGTCTTAACAGAACTCAAACTCACAAGATGATCATTAGGAGAGTCTCATGGCCTTTAGAAATCATATTCAAATCAGTCATTTCTGAAAACTCTGCTTATTTGGGGGAGCAGAAAATATCTTGTCTTTCTTTCTAAACATTCTATAACTATCCTGAAAGCAAGGAAATGCCCCATGAGCACATGGCTATGGGGACAAAAATTAAAAGTAGATCTTGGATTGTAACATTCCAGGACATATTTTACACGTATATTCTTAAGTAGCTTTTTCCATTTATTTGCATGCAAATTTATTATTTTGTTTATCTAATAAAACAACTAGCACATTCCTATTTTTTTTTTGCTTACTTTAAGTATCTGTGGCATTTTTCTGAAATCTCCATTTTTTCAACAAGTCTTTTGTAAAGGAAAATTCATGATTCTAGGGGAAAGAATGACATCCATATCCAACTTGATTTTTGAAGTTCCTTCTATACCATCACTTTCCCATCCCTGTGTGAAAGAAAGAAGAAAGAAAGAAAGAAAGAAAGAAAGAAAGAAAGAAAGAAAGAAAAGAAAGAAAAAAAAAGAAAAGAAAGAAAAGAAAAGAAAAGAAAGAAAAGAAAAGAAAAGAAAAGAAAGAGAGAGAGAAAGGAAGAGAGAAAGAAAGGGAGGGGAGGAGAGGGGAAGGGAAAGGTAGGGATGGGAAGAAATTATATCTAGTGATGTTCTATCACCACTAGGTAATTTCAATGTCAATGAAGATGATACGCCCAACAGCAGAGCTTCCTAGTTCTCTGACTTTCACATTGCCAAAAATCTTGACCATACCCAGGACAGCTCCATCTCTGAAATATTAAATTTAAACACATAATTTGAACATCACAACTTCCCATCCTCTGGCTTGCTCATATAATTTTGTTTGAAAATTCTTTATGATGTCAAATATTTTAATATATCAAATTTCTTCCTCTCTGTCAACTCAGCTCAGGAGCTTCCTACAATAACAACTTCAGACTCTATGGTTAATTACAGCAACTCTTCTTGTCCTCATAAATCAGGCATCTTATGACCTCGCAATTTGTCCCATATACAAATCCCAACCTTGAATCAAATGGTTCTTTTTTGCACCTGCACACAACCGCTGAGCAGTTTTTAGAGAAATTTTCAAAACCACATAGATTAAGTGTATCATAAATTTAAATTCTCCAGCCTAAATTGAGTTATCAATTGTGCTAAATGATATTTCTATATTTCTCTAATCTATCTTTTCAATTCTTATGACATATTTTCAACATATGATACTTTTATCAATGTACTTTTACTTTCCATGTATTTCATTATGTTATTATACTTTTCTCCTACTTATCAGAAAAAATTAATTTACTAATCATAAGTTGAAACAATTTGCCCACAAAACCTGTACATTTACTTTAATGAGTATGCATTTCTTCACCTTGTTCCAGTTATGATTAGAGAAAATTTCTCATTCTAAGCTAAATCGCTTCACCCATGTTTTTTCTCCTTTACAGTCTATTTCTACTAGCTTCTTCCCACCAACATTAACATAAACTGCAGTATTTTTACACCAACATAGATTAATGATCCCTATGTTGATAGACTGATAATTTCTTTCCTAGACTTCAAGTTTCCTTACAAGTATCACTCTAGTTTCCTTATAAGTATCACTCTAACATATTGAAAGAAATATTTCATGATACTTTTTCCACTCACCTCAATTTCTTCTTCAATTCACTGAAATCTGCTACTTGAAGAATTACTAATACTTATCCACAATATGCTCTTAACAAAGTTATCAACAACCTATTTTGCTACATTATTGAATTGCTCTTCATTGTTATTTTAGGTGACCTCTCAACTACATTTGAAATTTTAACAGTTTCCTCTTTTCAGAACAATCTGTTCCTATAATATCAACCTCTCCTGGTTTAACTTCTGTTACCCTCTTTAAAATTTGCTGTGACTTAGTTCAGTTCTAGACATCATTTCTTCTTAATCTTCTTAATCTGATATACACTCTTGATTTCAATTCCTATTCACATACTTATAAATCCCAAGTAAGTGAATATCCACATGCAGAAGAATGAAATTGGATCCTTATCTCACATCATTTACAAAAACTAATTCAAAATGGATTAAAGACTTAAATACAGGACCTGAAACTATAAAATCACTACAGGAAAATATAGGGGAAAAGTTCCTTGACATTTCTCTGGGCAATGATTTTTTGGAAATGACCCCTAAAGCACAGACAACAAAAAGAAAAATAGACAAATGGAATTGCACCAACTAAAACTGCTGCACAGCAAAGGAAACAATTAACAGATTTAAGAGACAACCCAGAGAATGGGAGAAAATATTTGCAAATCATGTATCTGACAAGAGTTTAATTTCCAAAATATACAAAGAAGTTAAATAGCTCAATAGTAATAAAACAACCTGACTTAAAAATGGGCAAAGGACTTGAATAGACATTTCTCAAACAAACAAGACACACAGAAGGCCAACAGGTATATGATAAGTTATACAGTGTCACTAATGATCAGAGAAATGCAAATCAAACCACAATGAGACAATACCTCACATCTGTTGGAATGACTATTACTCAAAAGAAAAATGATAAGCTTTGATGAGGATGTGGTAAAAAGGGAAACCACTGTACACTGCTGGTGGAATTATAAATTGGTACAGCCATTATGGAGAAAAGTATATATTTGTGTTAAAAAATTAAAAGTTGAACTACCATATGATTCAGCAATCTCACTTATGGGTATACACACAAAAGAATAAATCAGAATTTTGAAGAGATATTTGTATTCCCATATTCATTGCAGAATTATTCACGATAACCCAGCTATAGAATATGAATATATGCAATGGAACGAGAGAAGTTAATGGGAGTTTGATCTTTAGTGATGCCAGGAGAAATGAAGAGAAGTGGACAAATGCAAAGGATATTTGGAAGAAATCATCAATCACACATGGGTGTATATAGGTTGTGTGAGAGAGAGACAGATCAAAGTTTTATTCTAGATTTCTGGCTTATTTAATTGAGTGGATAGGGATGTCATTCCTTGAGAGAGAAGATATAGGATAAAAAGGCAAGGAAGCACAAATGATTATTTGTTAAATGAATAATATAATAGAAGTATATGACATAGCCCCTAACTTAAACAGTTTATCTCTTCATTGGATATTGCTTCAACTATAGCCTCTATGACTCTCAGGATCATTATTTCCTCTCTTTCTCTCCTTCCGTTCCTTCCTTTCCCTTCTCTCTCTTTACCCATTTCTCCCCTTTCCTTCCCCTTTCCTCCCATCCTTCCTCTTCCCTTCACCCCATCTTCAACCCTGCTGCATGCATCTTCCTTCTTCTTCTCCCTCCCTCCACCCCATGGCAATCTACTCTACAGAGATAGAATCAGAAACATATGTCTTAGATGTCAAAATGAATGCTGAAGAAAATAGCTAGCATAATTGCTTAATTGGTAGTTGTCTAGTAATTGAAGAGGAAGGAAATGCAATTAGAAATAGGTGATTTTTCCAGACCTTTTAAATATCTATCATATTCTTCCTTTTTCTGTTCAAGAGGTGTACACGAAGTATAATTTTTCACTGACTAGTTTACTTGCATATTTAAATTCTTCACATTTTCTGAGATGTTAATTTCCTTGTATAACAGTGAATTATCTTGAAGTTCCACAGACATATTTTTTCTTCATTTAATGATAGATTGTTCCTTCTTCAATATAGCTGGGAAGTAAATTACCCTACAGTATTCTCTAAACATAAAGTTACCAAAGCATTTCTGCCTAGATGTGGCAGTTTATATGTAACTACAAGATCAAATAGTCACTAATCTCCTTTACATTTTAGAAATATCACTCTCTGATGACATGCCAGAGGGATGCAGAATTAGTAATTCCTTTAATTCACTACTTTCATAGGGTATTGTAGTGCCCAATGGCACAGAGGGGCAATTTTACTTCAAATATAAATGTACCCATTAGTATTTTCATACAGGGTAGATCCTCCCCCAGTTTAGAAAGGTGTCAACTGAAAAATTACTTCCTGAATTGAATTGTCTCATTAATGCACCTGACATTTCTGTATTACTAACAAATATTTAGTAAGTAACAAGTATTTAGTAAGTAGTTATGTAAGTCTTACATAGTTAACAAGCCATTCAGGACTGCACAGTTTCAGAAAGTCAGGGACAAAGCTGACTCTATTTAATGCACTCTCCTTTAGCTTTTTATTTTTTTTCTATAGTTTAATGTGCTGTCAGTCGTCTTCCTTCCTCCTCCCTCTCTACTGAACATTTAAATATTTGTAATGGTTGTATTTCTTAAAATTACACACAAACTATAGCACCTGCAAGAAGTCTTTCCTAAGGTTTTACACAATGATATTACCGAAGGAAAGCAAGCAATCCTTACTCATTGGAATATCCCTTTTGCAGATACTTAATAAATGTTAACTGATCTAAGCACAGCTTATAAACACTAACTCATCTAAGCACAGCTTAATTTCCATTAACCAATTTTTGATGACTGATCTATTTCCCTCAATATCTATATGCCCATAAAATGTAAAAATGGATGACCAACCTGGGTAAAAATTTTGAACATATATAATAGACAAAATGTTAATTTCCTTATCTGTGAAATGCTTCTATAAATCACAAAGAAAAAGATCAGTGATCCAATAAAGCAAAATAAGTAAACAGTATGTATACACAGTTCATAGGAAAGGACATACAGATGGCTTTTAAATATCCTTTAAATGAGGTTGATTATCGCTCCTAAGTAACATCAGACCTAAGAAATATCAAGTCCAGAATGAGCTATTTATTTGTTAGACTATGAGATTAACAAAGATAATAAAAGTTTGAAAACCATGTTAATAAAATTGTGGGGAAGTGAACATTGTCTTAAATTGTTCTGGTATTGTAAATTGAAACAAAGTTAAAGAAAACTGGACAATATCTAAATTAAAAATTCCAAAAAGAATATTTGTTAAAGCACTTCCATTAAAAGTTATCCTGTAGGCATATATATATATATATATATATGTGTGTATATATATATATATATAAGAATATATGAATATATATATATAAGAATATATATATATGTGTGTGTATATATATATATATATATATATATAAGAATATTTGTTAAAGCACTTCCATTAAAAGTTATCCTGTAGGCATATATATATATATATGTGTGTGTGTATATATATATACACACACACATATATATATACACACACACACATATATAAGATGTTCGTTTTAGCATGTTTGTGATGGCAAAATACTATAAATCAAATGTTTATCAATTGAGAATTGATGGATAATTATAGCTATGGCTTATAGCCATTAAAACAACAAGGTACCTAATAACTTGATTCAAAAACATGTCAGTAAGTTAAAAAACACCATGTATAATAGTTACGTGGATGGCTACTACATATTTTTTAAAGATGTTTAATCCTACCTACTTGTATAGGTATTGACTGTCTCTAGGTAGATACATGAAACAGTAACAGCGGTTACCTCTGTGAAAGGAGACAGTAGAATGGGGAGCATGAATGAGAGAGAAAGTTATTTTTCAAATATACACAGGGATAAATAAGTTATCTAATTACATATAATTATGTATATACATATTAGTGAATATATGATTAAAATTATGTCTATAAAGTAAAGTATTCTCTTTTCAAACAACCAACTTAAGTATTTTGGTACATTACCATGTAAGAAATAACCTTAAAACTTAGGACCTTAAAACGATAACCATTTATTTAATAATTTCTGTGGGTCAGGAATCTAGACGAGGTTTACCTAAGTACCTCTGGATCAAGGCTTTTTATGATTTGTGTTCAAACTGTAACCAGCCTGAAGTCATCCCACAACCTCTTTAGGGTGAAAGGATCCCCAAGCTCCCTCATAATTTTTGGCAGCTCTCAGTCCTTTGCTATATTGGCCTCTCCACACACACGGCAACTCCTCACTGAGTAGGTGATCAGAGGTAGGGCAAGAGTGAGAGAGAGAGAGAGAGAGAGAGAGGGAGTAAGGAAGGGAAGGAGAGAGAGCGAGAGAGATAGCAAAAACAAAAACAATAACAAAAACAAAAACAAAAACCACGGTCTTTTTATTTTATTTTTTAAAAGATTTTATTTATTTATTCATGAGAGACACAGAGAGAAAGAGAGAGGCAGAGACACAAGCAGAGGGAGAAGCAGGCTCCAGGCAGGGAGCCTGACGTGGGACTCAATCCCGGGTCTCCAGGATCACACTCTGGGATGAAGGCGGCGCTTAGCCACCTTAGCTGAGCCTGCTGAGCCACCTGGGCTGCCCACCATGGTCTTTTTAAATGATAAACTAGGAAGTGATATCTATCACTTCTACCATATACAATTCTCTAGAAGTGAATTAATAGGTTCAGATCATATACAAGGGGCCAGGGGCAGGGTGTCTATGAGTGTGAATACAAAGAAATGGGAATTATCAGGAGCCTCGTAGAAGCTACCTGCTATATATTTTTAAATGTTTATTTTTTTAAGATTTATTTATTTATTTGAGAGAGAGAGAGCACATACAGAGGAAGAGGGGCAGAGGGAAGGGGAGAGAGTGGAGCCTGAGGAGAAATCAATCCCAGGACCCTGAGATCAGGACCTCAGCAAAACCAAAAGTCAGATGTTTAACTGACTATGCCAGACAGGCATTCCTGAATGTTTATGATAGACATGCACTTCAATTATACAGGAAAATTTTAATTCTGCCCTCGTGGGCAATTTTTTTTGAAGTTTTTTTTGTTTGATACTTGAAAGCAGACAAGTATCATTTTAAGTAGAAGCTGAAGAATATGGTGTATAATTGAATTAAGTAATGTGATTTATTATAAATAAGGGTGTGACTGTAAAGTAAGAAAACACACCCTTTTTGAGTCATTTATAAGTTTTCATTCATCAGAGTAGCCACATTTTTAAGTACTCACATTTTCTTAATTAGATTGTTCCTTTATATTTGGACAGGGAAATTTTATATTAGAGTTGACTGGGGAATATAAGATTTAGAAGTTTCCAACATTAAAACAAGTGGTGCCCCCTCTCTTGATAATTTCTCTAGCACATTATCTGCTTCCTTCCCCCACGCGACAACTTTACAGCTGTGGAAGTTGCTTCCTCATCCAAGGCCAGCTCGGAACCTTTCCTTTTATTCTGGTTGGGAAATCCTCTTGGGCTTTTAACTGGAATTAAAACATTATTGAAAAGTCATCTGTCTCAAATCTCAGCTGCGGTGCAAAAGATCTTCATGTTAACGGAACTAGCTACATGAGGAAATTATTTAAATCACTGTTAAAAAAATTCTCCTTGTAGCCTATTCTAAAATTTCTCAAGGTAAATAGATGCATTTCATCAAAATGTTTCTTTTCTGAGCTGTAAATTATATTTTCTTATTTAGAGAAAATAATACAATATACTTATTATAAAATTTGACAAATTGGTAAATTATTAGTTATATGATTGAAACCTACGGGAAGGGCCTCATTTTGCTTCACAATAACCATTTAAGAAACTACTGCTCCCTCGACTAGAACATAAGCTTCTGAGAATAAAGTTAACATAAAGAGGCAGAGGGAAAAAGTCCCTATGCTCATAACTTTTCAGCTCACAAGCTTTCCCCCTATAGGAATGCACTTTTATAAACCCTCTGTTTTGGTTCTGAATCAAGCGTAGACTCTGTAGTCCCAATTGTATGCTAAAAAGTAATGGAACCAACATGACCTAGCCATGCAAATAACTTTTTGCAAATAAGGCCTAAAAACAGCATTAACTGGAAAAGTACAATACACCAGAAATAGGATCCCCTTTCAAGAATTAACCCACAGGGTACTCAGTAATAAGTTAACTCTCCTCATAGAAAACCACATTTTTATCCACTCAAAGTATCAGCAATCAGTTATTGTACTTTGTGAAGTGCCTGAGTCACCCAGGGCAGGCACTTTTTCTAAGATTTCAAGCAAAAGCAGCTACATTCTCTTTTCTCACTCGCCATGTGAAAGAAAGAAGTAGAAGAAAAAAAAAACCCTACATATTATTATATCTAATATTACATGTTAAAGCCTTGTAAAGATTCACCTTTTTATTTTTTTTTATTTGGGAAACCAGGCCACAAATTATCATAGATGCATAGCAGGGCTCATTCATTTTACTTTAATATTTTCTAACTAACAGAGCATGAAGGACTCACACAGATATTTTTTCCAAAGCAATAAAACGCAAATTATTTTCTCTGAGCTATCATCTTAAATGTTTGATTTATACCAAAAGGAAACAAATCCTACTGCATGGGTAGCAGCCAATTGAAAAAGCTGCACCAGTTGAACACTTCAAAATTTTTGGATACATCATCTGCCAAAACTACACAGAGCACCCACCCCTTAAACAGACAAGGAGGACAGTACCAAAAGACATTGCAATGGAGTGTCTTTTATAACATGATACACAGAAGCCAAGAAACATTCACAATT
Organism: Vulpes vulpes; assembly: GCF_048418805.1. Classification (NCBI taxonomy): domain Eukaryota; kingdom Metazoa; phylum Chordata; class Mammalia; order Carnivora; family Canidae; genus Vulpes; species Vulpes vulpes. The sequence goes on from NC_132780.1 coordinate 151,789,930, forward strand.
TTTCTTCCAAAGGTTTGGACTTCTGTATATCATATGCTTACACAGACTAGATTATAAAAATCATGAGCTGGATTTCCATTGACCTTTACCCTGTCTTCTTAAGTTTGAAGAGCATTGTGACTTGCATTTGAAGATACCCGTAAGTGAGCTTCCAGTAGAGATACTCCAGTTTTTAGTTACCTGCCAAGACCACCACATATAAGAAGGTGGGCATGTTAATATTGAGAAGCCTTGAAATTTACTAATCACTTACCACAGTGCATCATAAATAAGAAAATATTCCCTAGCTGTAAACAGGTAATTTTTATTTTGGTCAACATTGAAGATATCTTTGAGTGTTTTATAATATAATATGGAACAAATTTTATTACCATAGCAAAGAAAGATCAATAATATTAAGCATAACCCAAATTTACTGAGCATTTACTATGTACCAGGCTTTAATATTTACCTTGTACAATCCTCTCAGTAATTCTTTGAGCTTGAAACCCATGTTATCACTCTCATGTTAGAGATAGGAAGCCTGAATGTAGAGTAGCCAAGTCACTTGCCCAAGGCTACCCACTCTTAAGTGACCAAAAAGGTATAGAAAAGCCTTTCTTACTTCCAAGTTTATGTTCTTAACCACTCTATGTTAAGACATAAATATTTCAGAGGGCAAGAATTCAGTTTGTGTTTTGTTCTTATAACTGGTTAGTATGTTTATAGCACAAAATCCTAAAAAAGAACACATGTATGGTATACTAAGAGCAAGTACAGATACCAGTATCAATATACTTTCCTTATCCACCTTTGCTCAATGCTGCAACAGAAACACTTATAAATAGGAGTTGATTTCATTAAACCTCCTAGGTTTATAAAACAAACTAGTATGTTTACTAGCATAATTGACTATACATTATTAGTAAATAAAGCAAGACCAAAATTTATTTTGTCTTCAACAATATACTCTAAGCCCAAAAAACATTGCCACATTTCCTGGCTGCCTGGCACATTTTGAATATGCTTGGGAATCTTCCCTCAATGAGGTACAACCCATACAACTCACTTCGATGGCCTTTCAGTGTTAAAAATACAGGCCTGCGACTTGATTTGAATAAATTAGATTCACCTGTGAGAGACAAATTGAATGTATGTAAGTAACTTGAGCAAGAAAGCACTTGGTGCTAAGATGAATACTGGTTGGTTAGAGTTCGGGTTTGGAGATGGACTGCCTCCTGACAGCAGTAGTAGTCATGGAATATTTGAGTTTCAGGGTAAGTGCTAACTCTTGTGGTTATGGCAGCTATTCCCTGATCAAGCAGGCTCTGTGGCAGGATTAACTGCATTGTTCCTGAAACATGGCCTCCATCCTGATTCAACATTATCAACAAATTCTATAACTTATCCACTAACTTTTAAGAACAAAAACAAAAACTGTTTTTCTTCTTTGTCAGCCAGAGTCAGTTTCTATTGCTTGTGTTTAAGAACTCCAAATGAGTTTTAAACTCCTAAATGGGGGTTCCGGTTCTGGAGTAAATACATACCACACAGTCTTTTTCACTGCCCCAAATTATAAATCTGGACAGACTGAATATGACACATTTGAGGATTCTGAAAAGTAGATAGCAACACGTGGGTAGAGGAAATACAGGAAAATTTCAAATATCACCAAACCTGTGGTGAATTACAACTGTAATCTTCTGAATGCAGTAGGGTCCTTCTAGACTCCTGGCCTATGGAACTGTGAGGTAACAAATGGAAATTGATTGAAGCTACTAAGTTTGCAGTAATTTGTTGTGCATCAGTAGACAACTAGTACAAATACAGAACAAAAGAGCTTTGGGATAAAGCAAAAATGGATAGAACTGAAAGAATTAGAGACTTTAATCTCTAATTGAAAGTTGAAAATTTCAACACTCCTCTCTTAGTAATAGATACAACGAGTAGACAGAAAACCAGTAAAGAGATCCAAGCACTTGACCTGGAAAATTTTCATTTATTCATATTTAAATGGGGGAGGCTTCCATCTTGAGCCTTTGAGGAAGGACTATATGGAGTCTGGTACCCAGATAACAAACAATGGACACAGAGCATGAGTGAAAAATAAACTTTTGTTACATAAGCAGGTGTGATCTCAGATTGTTGTTTGCTGCTATTACTGTAGCAATAACTAGCTTCTTCTGGCCAGTATAGTCCATCAACAGGGTATAGTAATTACAACACATTCACATAATAAAATTCCACAGAACACTACATAAATGAGAAAGCTTTCTACATATGATATGGAATGATCTCTAAGATATATTGTTAGTTTAAAAAGATACGGTGCAGAAGAAAGTGAAATGTATGAATTTTGTGTGGATGTGTACTTGTGTGTATATGCTCTTGATTAGCTCAGGAGGGTGCAAAAACTGACAATACGGATTTCTTGGGAGGATAGAATTGGGTGCTAGGAAATAGAGTTGAGAGGGAGATTTTCAGTGTATACCCTTTTGTTTTTGTTTTTGTTTTTTTCATTTCAAACCTAAAGAATTCACTACCCTTTTAAATATCAATAATTAATCTTAAATTTTAAAAAATCTATATGATCCCAGTCATATTTTAAAATATGCTTATAGAAAAGCGTAAAGAGGAATAAACTCATATACTACCTTTTAAATTTTCTGATTCCTTAAAATTTAGTCTGCATACTTTTATTTGCCTTTCATGGTTTTTAGAATAAATATAAATTGAATTTATGAATTTGTTTTTATAGAATAAACTTACTTATTATGCTCAAATTCTTACCCTAAAGAATAAACTTTAGTGCCTTATTTTGGCATTCCAGAACCCCCATCATTTATATTTAAACTACCTTGTTAACCTATACTACCTCCCCCCTTCATAAGTCTAATTAACAAATTGAACAACTTTCTTTCCCTGAACACATTTTGCATTTTATTACCAAAGGGCTCAAATGCAATACTCATGAAGAACCGTTTCACTCAGAGTTCAAAGGTTTGTAGTTTTAAAAAAAAAGAACAACAAAGCCAAGTTGAGATGTAGACACTTCACAATTAATTTTTAGCTAAGTGTCTTCTCACTGAACATCAACCTTGAGTACTATTGAAATATGTGAATACCTCACTCAAATTACTATTATATGTAATTGCATAGTACTATAACAGTCTGTAAAACCTACTCTTTATAGGAATTAATATCAATTTTCCATTTTGTGTTAATAATTACTATTTTGCTTATTATAAGTAAAATAATTGACTTATCTATAAGAACTATTTGATCACAAATACGTATAACACATTAGCATGGAACAGTTTCAGGTACACTAACATTGGAATTAAAAAAATTTTCTGTAGGACTAATATTTCCAATTTTCCCAACTGAAAATCATTATTGACTACTTAGTTTATCTACTAGATGATCCTACCAGTTCTTCTTTGGGAGATCTAGAAAAAAGGTGGCTTAGCAGGGTGGGCTTCAAGGTCTCCAGCTGATATAAATGCTAATATGCAAATTTCCTAAGGAGTCACTGTCCAAACATAAAGTAATTCTCATGCCAGCAAGACCTTAAAGTTAGGGGCACCTGGGTGGCTCAGTAGTTGAGCAACTGCCTTTGGCTTAGGCCATGATCCCAGGGTCCTGGGATGGAGTCCCACATCAGGGTCCCTGCAGGGAGCCTGCCTATGTCTCTGGCTCTCCTTCCGTGTCTCTCATGAATAAATAAATAAAATCTTTATTTAAAAAAAAAGACCTTAAAATCAATTTAAGAGTCCAGCATTTTCCAATTCAGTTGGGTAAAGATCTGCTCCTCACAGCCCCAGTATAAATATCACAGGAGGCAGGAAACTGGGTCCCTCTCTTAGTGGGGATTCCAGCTCTATGCAGCCCAAGTGTATGTATCATTTAGAAGCAAAGTAGACATTTTGTGGAGAGCTCTGAGCATCCTGCCAGCCTCTGTCTGTGAGCTTCATTGAGTCTGTATTATGTGTTTTATATGGTGATTATCCTCTCTCTATGTTCCACAATTATAAAACCTAAAGGAAAAAAAAAGAAGGAAACAAAGCCAAAAACGATCCACATAAAGATAAATGATGCAGTGTGACACAAAAATGTTCACTCAAGCTAGAAATAAGGTTCAAACCTGCACAAGTACAAATAAATAGCTTCTGGGAAGACAATAAACAACCATTAACAGTATTAAACAAGCAAATAAACAACAGCAACAAGTTAGGATTGGAAATCAATACTTTTAAAATATTCCTCAGGTTAATGATATGCTACAAATTAGAGATGAGTAATGTGTATCAGAGAACTCTATTTTGGTGGTGATATTACTTAAGAGATGATGAAAATAATAAAAATAATATAATTTCAGTGCTAGCAATAATATTTATTGCAAGCTCCTTGTGGATCACCCAATTTACAAATTATTTCAAATGTTTCATCTTGTTTAATTCTCACAATCACCCTGGGATGATGTGGTCAGGTTTTTTTTTGGTTTTGTTTTGTTTTTTAGTTTCAGGTTTTTATTTAAATTCCAGTTAGTTAACATATAGTGTAATATTGGTTCCCTAAGTAGAATATAGTGATTCATCACTTACATATAATACCCACTACTCATCACAGCAAGTGCCCTCCTTAATTCCCTTCACCCTGTTACCCCATCCTCCTCCCCTCCTCCCCTCTAACAACACTCATTTTCTTCTCTATAGTTAAGAGAGTCTTAATGATTTGTTTCCCTCTCTCTTTTTTTCCTCCTCCCATATGTTCATCTGTTTTGTTAAATTCCACATTTGAGTGAAATCATATGGGATTTGTCTTCCTCTGACAGACTTGTTTCACTTAGTATAATATACTTTAGCTCCATCCATGTTGTTGCAAATGGCAAGATTTCATTCTTTTTAGGGCTGAATAATATTCCATTTCTCTATATAGATGTGGTCAGTTTTGACTTGCCATTTTAGATGAAGAAACTGGAATTTAAAAAGTATTTAGAACTTCCACATGTATCAGAGAGGGAATAAATGCCAAAGGTAAAACTCAAAACCCATGCTCTTAATGACTATACTATATATATCTATCTATTTACATCTGTAAATATAAACAGCCTAAGAGTGAAATTCTGAAGTTTGGAAGTAAGGATGGAACAAGAGATTGCTTCAGAAGTTACTAGCATTCCATAATGTTTGTAGATGAAAATGTTGTAGCTACATGTCACCATTATCAAATAATTCTCTAAAGGCCATTTTTATATATCCTGACTCCTACCAGGAATTTAATTAATCAATAAGGAATGTTGTCATGTTATATAAAGGAAAAGCAAGATAGTTCTATGACTAATTCTGATCTCTACTTACAAAAGAGATACCTAATCTAAAATAGGATCACTGCTTTGAAAAATATGTAAGCTAATTTAGGAAAGAATAACTGTTTTAACAATATGCAATACAAAATTATGAAATCATGAAAAAGAATGATCACATGGCATCTATAAGGTTATTTTTACTCCATGTTATTATCATAATTAACTAAAATGTTATGCAGATGAGCTAGGCAACCATAGCTCTGCAATAGAGTATGGTCTTTCTGAGACTCTTCTTCACAACTTGGAGCTCCACATATGTGGGGCATTGGTAATGTGACTATAGGATCACATCCAACAATTTTAGCAAGGATAATAGGACCTATGAGGAAAAATTCAGAGCTTAGGGTTTTAGAATGAACTGAGAAAGAGAAAGCTAAGGAGGGACTTATTATAAGGGAGTGACATTCAACAGCTGTTCTCTTTTTCTAGTCATTCAAGTGGAAGAGGAGACAGGCTTCAATTGTGGCAAGAGAAATTTAGATTTGACATCTGCTGAGTTGACATAATGACCCCTTTTTTGGAAAATGGAAAAAAAAAGACGACATCTATGAGTTGGTGTTTGAAAGTATTATTAAAACAATTATATAAATGCCAAAAATCCAGTCACGGATTACACAAAATACATTCTGCAAGAAGGAAACAAAAACATTTGCTTGTGCCTAACAAGTATTTTTTGTTACATCATCTGATAATACACTAAATAAGTATTTTTGATCGAAGTATTAAAATCAAAAGTTCTTTGTAAACATAGGCATAAGATAGAACTTAATCACCAGAATTAATACAAGATGTACCGAATCTTATTAGAGAAAGATTCAAGAATAGGTTTTAGGCTTATAAACAGGCAGAAAAAAATCTATTTTATCTGGCCTATTCTTATCTTTTCTGAGTATGCTAACAATATCTGTAACAATAAAATGTTTTCCATTCTTAGAATACATTATGAATCTTCTCAGGTATCAACTATGTTTAAATTGACATTGAAATATCAATGACCACTTATTTTCTAAGGGCTGTAATGACTAGCTATCTTATCTCAGAGTCCTAGGCTGCTAAGGGATTTGAAAGAGCAATGATATGAAATAATAAGTAGTAAATGAATTTAGGTAGGAAACATAATATTAATGGTCATTGGCTCTTTCTTAGTCGTGAATCACTCTTTTTGAAACTTTTAAGACTTTTTAATTGATATAATTTATGTCATTCTTGTGCATGTGTGTCCTCATTTTTATTATATCTGACTACAAAATAAAATGTTTTATTTTATTGGTCATTTTAGAATCGTTAATAATACAGACATTCAATTTACATATCAAAGTCTCCAACTCCTGAACTGCAATCCTTGGAATCAAGGACTGGATGCTTATGCCCCCTACAGCCAATTTTGCCTAAAGGTTGGTCTTCTGTGTTTGATTACTTCTACATATTTAAGGCATATGCGTTTTGAGAAGGCACACTACATATTTTTAGAATTTCATCACTCAAGGCCACAGCTGGTTAATACCAAACACCACTCATTTCCAAACTTTTAATGACCATCAAAGTACAATTCTGCACATCACAGAAACAGATATTCTTATGCTCAGTTAATGTACAACAGGCAAAGATAAACTGGCATCAACAGTAATAAAAACAGGCAAAGATAAACAAAAAATAGGATGCTATGTCTCAACTACCGTAAAGTACTAGCAATAGAGGTACAGCAAATATTCCTTCAGTTCTCTTCTTCCTCCCCTTTTGTGAGAAACCGCACAGCAAAACTGTGTGAATCTCCAAACATATGCCTTCCAAAATTTCAACACTGCTAAAAATCTGTGGAGGCTAAGTTCACAGTGCAAGGCTGTTTTTCTAAACGATATAAAATTAGCCTTGCACTGAGGAAGTGCTGAGAGCCACAGAGTAGCCTAAATTCCATCCTTTTCCTCACCCCTTCTCCAAGGCGTGTTTCCCCTACTAGTGTACATTTGCCTCAACCTAATAATGTCAGTGCAGGAACAGCATGGGAACTAATGTTGAGACTAATCTTTATAGCACTTGAAATAACCAAAGGAGTAATAATCCCAATAGACTTTCTTTCAAAAATGCTTGGAACAAACACTGTGTCCTAAAACTCTCCAGTTGGCAAATGCCTTAGTTGTCCACGGTTTTCATACAAGAACCAAAAGCAAAGGCTTGGTTTTGAGAATAAAAAAAATAGTTTCTTAACAAAGGAACTATAAAAGCAGTTCAAACTGCCTATCTTGGTCGAAGTTAAGTTTGTAAGAGATGGTTCCCATATGCAAGGGAAAATGCTCTGCCTGCTTTTGCATTTGCTTGGCACTTGGGGCCTATTTATTACTTCATATACTTAAACACAACGGCAGTTAGCACATAGTTACAACGGTGGAGAGAGGTGGTACTGTGGTGGAGAGAATCTGAGTGTTAGCAAATGTCATATAATTGTTATTTTCTAGGATTTATCAAGCCAGATAACAGGAAAATTAAAGGATATGACTTCACAAAATATGTCTCATATAATACTCTTTACAGCCTGAGGTATATTGTCAGGAAAATTTATTCCACTAAAATTCACACTTCTAACACCAAGACTGTTTTTCTTATAATACTGAAAGTTGCTTTATACATATGGGCTCCTATTTTAGAGTAAAAGGAGCTTTTGAAATTTCTCTGGTTGGGGATTCCACTACAGTCATTCTTCGAATAATGTATGCCTTAAATGTGTCACAGAATGCTATAATTCCTACTTTAGACTCTATCTGCTATCAAATGATGGCATAGAGACAAATTAATCACATCTACGTACAGCTCAATCTTATAGTCCATTGAGAGTGTGAAGTAAAACAACCTTCAAATGATAATACCACAGTGGCATATGTTCTCTTTTGAAAGACCATTCACATTTATCTCATTTCATTTTCACATCTATTCAGCGAGGTAACTATTTTTATGGCATCATATTTTATGTATTTTGGCTGACTCATGCCATCTGTCATATGTAAAAACTTAATGTTAGTGTCTGACAATGATGGTTATATTGATGTCGATGGTGACTTACCCTAGGCATGCATTAAGACTATGTCCTTGTATGAACTAGATTCATAGACATACTCTGGCCTTCAGACTTTTCCCATAACACTACATTGACTACACCTACACAGTATGTTAATAACAGGAAAGCTACCGTGAGAGAATTATTATCCAATCTGGGTCAGGGTATTGGCTCATGGATGACTGGTATTTTGAGAAACCAGAGCTATGGCTGAGGTAATATCAAGTAGGTATTTAAACACCTGACATGTCCAAAATGATAAAAGATTATTCCAAGTCTATCTTTGCCTTTTTCTTCCAAATTCTTTATCATTACTCCTTATTTGAATTAAAAATGGAGATACAGAGGGGCACTTGGGTGGCTCAGTCAGTTAGGCATCAAACTCTTGGTTTTGGCTCAAGTCGTGTTCTCAGAGTCCTGAGATGGAGCCCTGCATCAGGCTCCATGCTCAGCAGGAAGTCTGCTTGAAGATTCTCTCCACTACCCCTCCCCCTGCACACTTACTCGCTTTTTCTCTCTCTCTCAAATAAATAAATCTTTTTTTTAAAAATGGAGATATAGCTGCAAAGACTTTGAATTTACTAGGGACAGGGAAATGTCAATAGCACAAACTTTAGAGTCTCAGTGCATTGTATTCTACAACCAAAATAACCAGGAAATGGAATAAAAGGAAATAGGGAGAATAAATAAAAAATAAATTACTAATAAATCTGATTTATGATCTTAAGGGGACCAACCTATGTGTAATGACTAGAAGGGATGTAATAGTAAAATGGCACCTAGGTTGTCAGATACAGTGCCCATGAAATCTGATACTCTAGTGATATCAAGAAAGAAGAAATGCCATGAAGAGAAGGTGGCTGTTTCTATTCTATGCTGTCTCATTAACTCAGTGGCTTTGCTTGTAAAGGAAAAAACTAATTTTATATCATTTAGAAAAACAGTAATCTTATTGACATTCCAATTTGTTAACTGTCATTAGACATAGCCTGAGAAAAGAAACAAGATTTTAACAGAATTATCTTTATTAACTAGCTAAAAAACAAGTAGGAGTAAGGAGAAAGGAGAAAACAGAGTACAGACAGATCCCCCCATAAACATTGTTCAGTATTTATTGGTATTTCCTACAAATAAGCTGAGTGTGGTTTCTCCTATTAATACTGATACGCAAAAAAATAAATAAATAAATACTGATACGCTCAGTGTGTGTCCATGATTCCTACTCCCTGGATGCAGGTGTGCATGTGTTCTTTAGAACAGTATTTATCAGATTGTCATAGGCTCATGATCACTTGGGCATCACTTTAACATGCAGGCTCTGATGCAGGAGGTGTGGGCCACCAGGAGATGCCTATGCTGCTGATCTAGAGACCTTGCTGAGTACTCCTGTTTCAGGCAATCCCCATTAACTTTACTGAAATTTTACTAGGACCTTTCTTCCCTTCTCATAATTGATCATAATGAAGAGGTTAAATATTTTCCTTAATTAAACTTCTAAGGAGGACTTACATTCTCAAAGAATAAGATCCCCAATCTAAGCAGATAATATTAAAATGACATAAGGAAACCTTGCTATAACAAACTGTGTCCCTGCAGTACATTCAAGGTAGACATTAAGCAGAATGAAAGGCTATTTCATAACGGACTCTTTTAACAAAAGTGATGAAATCATGCAATTGAAGGTTTTCTCCCTGCACATGGCAGGTCCACAGAAGTGCAATATTTTCAAATGAGGTTTAGCAGTAGTTTGCAAGCAAAACCTCTTATCCCTCTCTATAGTTAATATCCAAATACATGAAACAATTATGTGGGAAAGAGAATCCCTTTCCTCAAACATACTGCATTTGTAATAATGCTAGGAACCCTAGAAGTGCCTCTGGGAAAGCCCTCTGGGAAGAAAACTTTTCGTGGCGAAATGTCCTGTCGTCTTAAGCCAAATCTGAGACTAAGCTTCACACATAAAGCAAACCACAAAATGAGCCTTTGTTCATCAATACTGGTTTTCAGCTCAATTAACTCTGTTCCTTCTAACCTACTGACCACATTGCCAACAGTGATTTAACTTAAATATCATATTTCTGATGTTACCCTCCTGCCCAATAAAACCTTAAGTGCTTTCTACTGCTTTAGAAAACAGCATTTTTATTAACACAGCATTCAAGATTTGAATCTAAGATTTGAAGTTAAGCACATATTCTAATTTGCTCTTTGCTTCTCCAAGTACCAAATATGGGCCTACAATTAGGTTGAAAGAAGTTTAGAAGAAACTATTTAAATAAGATAAGGTCTTTGCTTTGTCAAAATAATTATTTGACAAGACACTAATCTTAAGTCACTTTTTTTTTTCTCATATAGTAGTGACTTCGAACCATCACTGAGAAGTTTTACAATCTCTGTTGCATTTTCAGTTCGGATTTTTTTTTAATGGATTTTATATTTGCTTGATTTTTTTCAATTTAATTTTTATTTAAATATTGCTTTCCTTATTTATTCATTTATTTATTTTTAAAAGATTTTATGTATTTATTCATGAGAGATACAGAGAGGCAGAGACATAAGCAGAGGGAGAAACAGACTCCCCATGGGGAGCCTGATGTGGGACTTGATCCCAGAACCCCAGGATCACGACCTGAGATGAAGGCAGGCGCTCAACCAGTGAGCCACCCAGGTGCCCCTCTTTATTCATTTATATTAGTCATGTTGTTAATTTATAAATCATTATTTTGTTATGTGTAAGAGTTATAAAAAACTCATTAATAGTAATAAAGTAAAACAAAAACTTACAAATCTAAAGAATATTAACACATTATTGGAGCATGCACAATAGATTGAAAAAAAAGTTGTGGAAGATGGAGGGAAGCATTCTGTAAGACAGTCCTGCAAATAACAGACCCTTTTCTCTAATCTTATTTTTTATTATTTGGTTTATTGATTTCATTCAATTACTGCTATCATTGCAATTGCACAAATGTAAAATATCATGGTTCTATTGTGAGAAAATTGGCCAATATAAGAAATGGTTATAAAACTGTCCATACAGCCAATCATAATCTACACCTACTTATGTTATATACTTCCAAATATATTTCTATGCATACACATGTGGATTTATAAAATGGCGAGTTGTTTTGTTTCAGGCAGTGTGACGAATACTCATATTAAGTATAGGATTAATACTATTATATAAATCCTCACAATAACTTGAATAGGTAGGTATTATCTCCATTTTTCAGATGAAACAACTGAGGTTTAAAAAAGCTGCAAATTATCCCACTGCATTTTGTCATAATTTATATAGCTAATTTTCTATTTTGGGAAATTCATATTTAAAAAAAATTCATGGCTACAAACAGCTCAGAGTAAACATTGTTGTCCCCAAAATAAATTTAAATAAAAAATTAATGAGAACAAAAAAAATCTTATTATTATAGTTTTCCAGTTCTTAGATCAGTGCTCACATTTATACTTTTTTTAGATTCATTTCATCCAGCACAATATTGTAGATGTAATATTATAGCTAAACACTCTGTTTTCTGCTTTAGTTGCCACAATTCTGTAAAGCAGATATCCCCATTTTACAGAGGAGAAAACTATGGGCCAGTGAGGTCAAGTAACATGTTCAAGGTATAGCGCCAGTATCAAGTGCACTCAGAATACAAACCCAGGTCTGTCTTCCTGCACAGCTGTCAGCTAGCATGGAAAACTGCCTCACACTCTACTGGAGATTTTAAATAACAGAAGCAGTAAACATCAGCAAAGTGACACTCTGCCTCCCTCATTTTGAACTCCAATTCCTTTAACGCTCCTACCAAGATAAAGTCTTATATCCTCTATACATTGAAGGAAACCTATCACCTATAACTATTATTGGAACTTAGTTATTAATTTTAACTTTTCTATCATCCATAGGGTCAATAATTATTCAAGTAGCCATGAAGATGAAGAAATTAATGAAATTCACTATTACTCTTAGATTATTTTGATCATAAAAATGCAGATTCATGCCCTTAAGAATTTCATTTTCTTTTAAGTATAAACACTGCTATGATATAATTTCATTAATAAAATTTATTTTTCTATTGAATTTTATGTTATTTGTTAAGTAGCACCTACCTTTATGTCTGTTTTAAAAAGTCTTTTTCTCAAAAATTAATTTTGCCACAGCCTTTGGTTGGTATTTTTTTCTTACTCGTTACTTACAAAAACCTATAAAGTGCCTTCTGAAGATGCTTCTGTAAAAAAAAAAATATATATATATATATGTTTTTATTTTATTATATATATATAGCAAGAATTTTACATGAGCCTATTTATTATTTATGTTTTTGAATTTAAAAAATTCCTGGCAAGATATTATAACAGGAAATTTTATATTCTCCTATTTTTTTGTTTTGGGAAATTTCAATCACATACAAAAATAAGGATAATAATATAATTTAACTAACCTTTCTTTACACTGAGTTTTAACTAGTATCAAAAATAGATTAGGGAGGAGTTGAGATGGTGGAGTAAGGGACCCTAATTTCATCTGTTCTCTGGAATTCAGCTAGTTAGTTATCAAATCATTCTGAGCACCTGCAAAATCAATCAGATCTGAAAAAAGAATTGCTGCAATTCTACAAATAGAAAAGTGACTACTTTTTGAAAGGCTGGAGATGTGAAGCTAGGGCTATATAAAAGAAGATAAACTATGGAAGGGAGAGATTTGGCTTAAGGAGGTTGCTTGACAGTATTATAAGCAGTGGAGCACAAAATTCTAACTTTTAGAAATCTGCTACAGTTGAGGATGTCCCAGCCTTAGAGGCACTCAGGTGACAAAGCAGGGAAGAATCCCAGGTGGGACAGCATGGTCTCAGGAGCCCCAGGGTCACAAAAAGAACAGGAGTGCCTGAGTGTGGCAGAGTTACCGGGCATCAGTTTGGGGAAGCCAGTTGCAATCAGTGAGCCTCGGAATAGGCTCTCAGCTCAGGGTTGCCATAAACCATGAACTGCTGCACAATCAGGTCACTGCTGTCTGAGCAGAGGCCCAGCAAGCAGCAGAACCATGGTGAGACCTCCCTTCCTCCCCAGGGAGGAGTGGTGTGGGTGCCTGCCCCTGGAGTCTGTAGAGACTCCAACCAGGGTAGGGTGCCTGAGATAGACATGCTCTGTCACAGGCTGAGTGAGAAGAGTGTGGATGGAGACCAGGGAGACAGGAGTGATTGCTTTTCCCTGAGGACACTTGAAGAGTGGGCCTGAGCTTTTGCTCTGGGGCTGTAGATTGGGAGGCCACCATTTTCACCCTCATCATCCAAAGCTGAGTGGAAAGCCTTCAGAAAACAAAAGCCACCCAGAGCAATCTGGAGCAGATTAATTAGCCTGGCCCCCTGCAAAGGGGGTGCAATTCCACCAGGGGCAAAGACACCAGAGGATCAATGCCACAGGCCCCTCTCCTAGAACATCCAGAACATCTGGCTAATACCATGTTTAGTAATCACACAAAACTGCAAAACTTCAGCTCTTGGGGAAAACAGTAGATAGCATTTTGGGGTTTTTATTATTTAGTCTTTCAGTTTAATTTTTTCAGCTATTTTCTTATTTTAGCAATTCTTTTTTAAATTTTTAAAATTTTTATTTTTTATACATGATATATATATTTAATTTTGTTTCTTTTTATTGTATTTTATTTTTGTATATACACAAGTTTTTCTCTCTTTCTTATTTTAGGATCTAGTATCTTTTAACAAACAGACCAAAATTCACCCAGGATCTAGTTTATTGTTTTGTTCTTTTACTTCTTGTTTGAGTCTTTCTTATTTTGTTTTGTTTCTGTTTTTTTCTGGTTTGTGTTCTTTGTATATTTCTGGTGTTGTTGTTATTTTTCTCTTTTCTCTCTCTTTCATCTATTTTCTGGGCATAATGACAAGATGGAGAAACTCACCCCAAAAGAAGAACAGGAGGCAGAACTCACTGCCTGGGATTTAATGAATATGAGGTAAGATGTCAAAACTAGAATTCAAAACAATGATTATAAAGATACTAGCTTGGGTTGAATAAAGCATAGAAGAGAGTAGAGAATCCCTTCATGTGGAAATAAAAGAACTGAAATATTATCAGGCTGAAATTAAAAATGCTATAACTGAGATGCAGTTAAAAAAAAATGGAGGCTTGGGCAGCCCTGGTGGCTCAGCAATTTAGCGCTGCCTTCAACCCAGGGTGTGATCCTGGAGACCCAGGATCGAGTCCCACGTCGGGCTCCCTGCAGGGAGCCTGCTTCTCCCTCTGCCTGTGTCTCTGCCTCTCTCTCTCTCTCTCTCTCTCTCTCTCTCTCTCTCTCTCCCTGTCTCTGTCTCTCATGAATAAATAAATAAAATCTTAAAAAAAAATGGAGGATCTAACTGCTAGGATAAATAAGGCAGAAGAGAGTCAGTGATCTAGAAGACAAAATGATGGAGAATAAGGAAGTTGAGAAAAAAGAGAAAAAAACAAGTAATGGATCATGAAAGCAGGCTTCTAGGAATCAATGTTACCGTAAAGCAAAATAATATTCAAATAACAGATGACCCAGAAAAGGAAGAGAGGCAGAGAGGGACAGAGCTTCATTTGAACAAATTATAGCTGAGAGCTTCCCTAAAGAATGAATGGGTTAGCCAGAATATTAAAGAAGAATTTTTTAAAAATACATGGAAACAAATGAAAATGAAAACACAACAGTTCAGAACCTTTGGGATGCAGCAAAGGCAGTCCTAAGAGTGAAGTATATAGCAATACAAGCCTTTCTCAAGAAACAAGAAAAGTCTCAAACACACAACCTAACCTTCCACATAAAGAAGCTGAAAAGAAACAGTCAGTAAAGGCTAAGTCCAGCAGGAGAAGAGAAATAATAAAGATTAGAGCATAAATCAATGATATAGAAATCAAATGAACAGATTAACAAAACTAGGGTCTGGTTACTTGAAAGAATTATTAAGATCGCCAAACCCCTAGCCAGACTTATCAAAAAGAAAAGAGTAAGGACCAAAAAAAATAAAATTTCAAATAAAAGAGGAGAGGTTAGAACCAACACTGAAGAAATACAAACAATTATGAGAATGTTATGAACAATTATATGCCAACAAATTAGGCAATCTGGAAGAAATGGATGCATTCCTAGAAATATATAAACTACCAAAACTGAAACAGGAAGAAATAAAAAATTGGAACAGATCCATAACCAGCAAGCAAATTGATGCAGTCATCAAAAATCTCCCAACAAACAAGAGTCCAGGGCCTCCCAGCAGACTTCTACTAAACCTTTAAAGAATTAATAGCTATTATTCTGAAGCTGTTTCAAAAAAAAAATAGAAATGGAAGTAAAACTTCCAAACTCATTCTATGAGGCCAACATACCTTGATTCCAAAACCAGACAAGACCCCACCAAAAAGAAGAATTACAGACTGATATTCCTGATGAAGATGGATGCAAACTTCTCATCAAGATACTAGATAACAAGATCCAACAGTACATTAGAAGGATTATTCACCACAACCAAGTGGGATTTATTCCAGTGCTGCAAGGGTGGTTCAACATTCACAAATCAATCAATGTGATAGAGCACATTAATAAAAGAAAGAATAAGAACCATATGATCCTCTCAATAGATGCAGAAAAAGCATTTGACAAAATACAGCATCCTTTCTTGATAGAACTCTCTGTAGTATAGGGATAGAGGGAACATATCATAATATCATAAGAGCCATATAGGAAAACCCACACCAAATATAATCCTCAACACAGAAAAACTGAGAGCTTTTCCCCTAAGGTCAGGAACATGACAGGGATGTCCACTCTCACCACTGTTGTTCAATATAGTACTAAGCCTCAGCAATCAGACAACAAAAATAAATGAAAGACATCCAAATAGGCAAAGAAGTCAAACTTTCATTCTTCACAAATGACATAATACTCTATGTTGAAAACCCAAAAGACTACAACTAAAAATTGCTAGAATCCATACAGGAATTCAGCAAAGTGGCAGGCTATAAAATCAATACACAAAAATCAGATGCAATTCTATACACTACAATGAAGCAGAAGAAAGAGAAATCAAGGAATCGATCCCATTTACAATTGCATCAAAAACAAAAAATGCCTAGGAATAAACCTAACCAAAGAAATAAAAGATCATCTGTATGCTGAAAACTATGGAATGTTTATGAAAGAAATTGAAGATCACACAAAGAAATGAAAAACTATTCCATGCTTATGGACTAGAAGAACAAACATTGTTAAAATGTCTATACTGCCCAAATCAATCCACACACTAAATGCAATCCCTATCAAAGTACCACCAGCACTTTTCACATAGGTAGGACAAACAATCCTAAAATTCATATGGAACCAGTAAAGACCCCAAATAGCCAGAGTAACCCTGATAAAGAAAAGCAAAGTTGGAGGCTTTGTGATTCTGGACTTCAGGCTGTATTACAAAGATGTAATCATCAAGACAGTGTGGTACTGGCACAAAAATAGACATACTCAATGGAACAGAATAGAGAACCCACAAATGGACCCTCAACTCTATGGTTAACTAATTTTCAACAAAGCAGAAAAAAATATCCACTGGAAAAGACAGTCTCTTCAACAAATGATGTTGGGGAAAATGGACAACTACATGCAGAAGAATGAAACTGGACCATTTTCTTACACCATACACACAAATACACTCATAATGGATGAAAACCTAAATGTAAGACAAGAATTCATCAAAATCCTAGAGAAGAACACAGGCAGCAACCTCTGTGACCTCGGCCACAGCAACTTCTTGCTAGACACGTCTCCAAAGGCAAGGGAGACAAAGGCAAAAATGAACTGCTGGGACTTCATCAAGATAAAAGTCTTTTGCACAGTAAAGGAAACAGTCGACAAAACTAAAAGACAGCCTACAGAATAGGAGAAGATATTTGCAACTGTCTTATCATGCAAAAGGTTGGTATCCAAAATCTATAAAGAATTTATCAAACTCAATGCCCAAAGAACAAATAATCCAATCAAGAAATGGGCAGAAAACATGAAAAGAAATTTCTCCAAAGAAGACATACATGAAACAAAGAAGACACATGAAACAAATGCTCAACACCACTCAGCATCAGGGAAATACAAATCAAAGCCACAATGAGATATCAACTCACATCAGTCAGAGTGACTAAAATTAACAACAAAGAAAACAACAGAGGTTGGTGAGAATGTGGAGAAAGGGGAACCCTATTACATTGTTGGTGGGAATGCAAGCTGATAGAACCATTCTGGAAAACAGTATGGAGTTTCCCTAAAAAAGTTAAAAATAGAGCTACCCTATGACCCAGCAATTGCACTACTAGGTATTTATTCAAAAGACAAAAACGGTGATATTTTAACAGATACCTATGATCTGTTTACAATTTTTGCAATTGATAATATTACATATGCCTGTTTTCTTCCTATTTTTCCCTTTCCTACTTTTTATTGCTCCCAAAATGTACAATTTCAAAACAATTAACAAGGCCTAAAACTAAGCAATATCTTTATCCTGCTACTGAGTACAAGGGCCTTTAAAAGACAGATCTTATACCCTAGCCCAGATACTATTATTGTCTAGTACTTTATTTTCACTTTGTTCCATATCTCAGACAATTATTATTCGTAATGTACAGAGTCGATGTTTATTTTACATTGATAGCTTATTGCTTCTTGCTTTTATTTATTCCTTCCCTCTGGTACAATTCCTCACTTGAAAGTAATGCTCTATTCATGTTCTCAATCATGATCTGGGAGTGATAACTTCTTGCATTTTTACTTTATCTGAAAACCCTTCTACTTCACACTCTTAAATGATATCTTAACTAGGTATATACTTCTATGTTTCCAGTTTTGATGCCTTTCTAAACTACGAAGATAAAATAAGACTGTGCTCTGGACTATGAAAGTATCACTACCGAATCACCAGAGGCTTGCTTTTACCAAAAGCCTCAAGGATTTCCGTGGTGCAGAAAGATTTTATAGCAAATTCTTATAGTTTTGATCCCATGTAGTTGAACAATGTCAGACTCTACAGTTTAATATAACACAAGCCTGTAATTTTGATTTCTTACAGATGACACTTCCACTACCAATGTTCCAATATGCTTTCCTGCATTCTTTAGTGGGTGGTCAAAATTTCTCATGACAGAAAGGCCCAGAATGAGTCTCCTATACTGGAATGGCTATCAAAACCTATATACCAATGGCCTTATCTGATTTGAAACCACGAGGGGCTTTTGCATTCTGACAAGTTTCCCTAAACACTCTAGCCTTAAATCTCTGGTGTGCAGAGATTTACCTCCCTTCCTTAGTCATTTAGCTATATGTTTTTGAACAGCTTTATTGAGAGAGAACTGAAATACTACATACTGCACATATTCGAAGGATACAATTTGATACATACATACGTCTGTGCATGTGTCCCTACATATTTGGATGTGTGCATAGTAGTATCTCGTTGTGGGATTTTTTAGTTTTGTTTAATAGCTTTAGATATGATTGACATATAGTAAACTGAACATATTTAGAGGATACAATTAAAAAGTCTTTATATGTGCATATACCCATAAAAACATCATCACCATAAAAATAATTAACATATCCATCATCCCCCAAATTTCTTCTCCCCCTTTGTAACCAGTCCCACCAGGGCTCTGACCAGCCCCTAAACAATCATTCATCTGTTTTACATTAGTTTAGGTTAGTTTGAATGTTGTAGAATTTGAAATTAACTTAGTGATATACTGTGAATTCCTTTCTGTCTGGATTCTTTCATTCAGCATAATTATTTTGAGATTCATTCTTATTATTGCCTGAATAATTCAGCAGTTTATTACTTTTTATTGCTTAGTAGTATTATATTATATGGTACACCACAATTTATTTATCCAGTCACCTGCTGATGGATGTTTGAGTTGTTTCCAATTTTTTGCCTATCACCAATAAAGCTGCTATGAATACCCCTGTTTAGGTCTTTGCATGCTTTCTTTATTCTTAGGTAGATATCTAGGAGTGGAATGACTATGACTATATGCTAGAGTATTTGCATATTTGTAAGTATCTGTGTAACTTTTTAAAAAATTGTCAAATTGTTTCCCAAAGCACATATATCCTTTTTATATTGCCACCAGCATTATTTGAAAGATTCAGTAGCTCCATATCATTGCCTACAGGAGGTATGGTCAATTTTTAAATTTTAGTCATTCTAACAGGGATATAGTAGTAACTCATTTTGGTTTTAACCATTTGCATCTACCGAATGGTTAATCATACTGGCTATCTTTTCATATGCGTAGTTCCCATTCCTATGTCTTCTTTGGTGAAGTCACTTTGGATCTTTTGCCCATTTCTTTATTGGTATTTGTATTTTTATTATTAATCTTATATATCTGGACCTGAGTCTTTTATCAGATATTTTCTCTCAGTTCACAAGTCTTTTTATTCTTTGGAACAGTGCCTTTGGAAGAACAAAAGTTTTTAATTTTGATAAAGTACAATTTTGTCAATTTCTATTACAAAGACTGCAAAGATTTGAAAAGGGCTTGTATTCAATCTATATGTTAGTTTGGGAAAAATAATATTTTAACAATATCAAGTCTTCCAAACCATGAACAAGGTATATCTTTCCAATGTTAAATTTCTCTCTACAATGTTCTGTAGTTTTTGGTTTACAGATCTTGCTTTAACTATTTTTTGTTTTGTTTTGATATTAGGCTGGCCTTATATTTTTTAAGATTTTATTTATTTACTTGGCAGAGAGAGAGAGAGCGTGAGACAGAGAGCAGGAGCAGGGTAAGGGGCAGAGGAAGAAGCAGACTCTTCACTAAGCAGGGAGCCCCAATGTGGGGCTCAATCCTGGGACTCCAGGATTATGGCTTGAACTGAAGGCAGATGCTTAACCAACTAGAGCTTCCCATGCATCCCTAATGCTGGACTTATTGAATGAATTAGGGATCTTGAAAATTCTGTGTAGAATTGGTATTATTTTATTCTTAAATATTTGGTAGAATTCTCCTCTAAAGCCACATTGGCTTGAAACTTTCCTGTGGAAATTAATATCTTTAATAGACATAGTACTATTCAAGTCATCTATTTTTTCTTAACATTTATATTTTGTGTTATCTAAACAACTGTCTATTTCATCTGATTAGACAAATCCACTGGCATCAAGTCATTCATAATATTCCCTTATTGTTCCTTCAATATCTGTAGAATCTCTAGTGTGCAACCTCTCCATTCCAGATATTGATAATTTGTGTTCTGTCTCTTCTGATTAGTCTGGATAGAAGTTTAACAATTTTAATGATATTATCAAATATTTGATATTCTTAAAGAAGTTTATGATTTCACTGATTTGCACTATTGTTTTTGTTTTTTATTATACTAACGTTGCCTGCAGTATTTATTTCCTATCTTTTATTTGTTTGTATTTTAAGGTGGGAACAGAGGTCATTAATTTGAGAACTTTAGTGCCCAAAATTTCCTTTTTGTATTGCTTTCCATTTTGTAGCAGTATTCTATAAATGTTTACATCTTATGTTTTCAGTTTTCATAGTTAAAAATAATTTCTAGGCATGCCTGGGTAGCAGTCAGGTAGCATCTAACTCTTTGTTTCAGCTCAGGTCGAGATCTCAGGGTGATGATATTGACCCCCTCTGTTGGGCTCTGCTCTCAGCATGGAGTCTGCTTGAGATTCTTTCTCCCTCTCCCTGTAGCCCTGCTGCTCATTCTCTCTTTCTCTCTCTCTCAAATAAATAAAGAAATCTTAAAACAAAATTTATAGGGATGCCTGACAGCTATGTGTCTGATTCTTGGTTTTGGCTCAGGTTATGGCTCAGGTCATCATCTCAGGGTCATGAGATTGAGTCCCTCATTGGGCTCTGTGCTCAACATGGAGTCTGCTTGAGATTTTCTGTCTCGCTCTTCTTCTCCCCCTCTTCCCACTCACGCTCTATCTCTTTCAAATAAATAAGCAAATAAATCTTTAAAAATATTTCTGATCAGCTTGCTTTCATTTTTTAGTTAAAAATAATTTCTAATTTTTGTTTCCACTTTTTGACAATCAGTTACTTAGAAGTATGCTATTTAATTTCCTCATATTTGGGAATTTTCCAGTTGTGTTTCCAATTTATTTTATTCTAATTTATTTCTAATTTAATTCCACCATGGTCAGAGAACATACTTTGTATCACCTTAATACTTTTGTATTTATTGAGAATTATTCTATATACCAGATATGGTCTATCTTGGTAAGTATCCCATGTTCACAGAAAATGTATATTTTGTTGTTACCAGGTAACACGTTTTATAAAAAGCAATTAAATTAAGTTAGTTGATGGTGTTATTCAAGGTTTCTATATCATTATTTCCTATTTGTTCTATCAACTATTCAGGAGGGATATTAAAATATCCAACAATTATTGTGGATTTGTCTTTTATTTGTTCCAGTTCTATTAGTTGTTGCTTCATGTATTTTGAAGCTCTGTTTTAGGAGCATAAACTTTAGGAATATGTTGTGTCTTCTTCATGAATTGACCACTTTATCTTTATAAGATGACTTCTTTTACCCCAGCAGTAGTCTCTGCTCTAAAATCTTTTACTTAATATTAAATATGGATTCCAGCTTCATTTTTACTGGTGTTAATACTAAACAATTTCTACCCATTCTTTTACTCTACTCATTTGTTTCTTTATGCTAACAGGTTGTTTTTTGTAGCAGCATGTAGCTGAACCTTGCTTTTTTTTCCCAATCTGACAGTCTATCATTTAATTAGGGTGTTTCAATCATTACTAATATGGTTAGTTTAACTATTTGTTTCCTGTTTATTGCATTCATTCTTTTTCCTCTTTTCTGCCTTTTTTTTTTTTGGATTAGCTGGACTATTTTTATAATTTAAATCTATCTCTTTTATTGACTTATTGGTTAAACTGTATTATTTTAGTGGTTGCTTGAGAATTTATAGAATTTATTATAGCCTGCATTTATGTGATTTTATACTTCTCATACACTATAAAAACCTTACAATGGCAAACTTCTTTTTCTTTCCTCCCACAGTATGTTGTTTCACATATATTTTTATATGCCATAACTTCATATTTAATGTTGTTATTTTTGTCTAAACAGTCAATATATCCTTAAAGAAACTTTTTTCAGTCTTATAAATTTACCCATGTAGTTTCCATATCTGATAATTTTCATTTCTTTGTGCACATCTGTATTTTCATCTGGGGTAATTTTCTTTCTGTCTGGAGAATTTCTTTGAACATTTCTATATCTCAGCAATCACCCTCCTTCTTTGACTGATGTCTTTAAAAAGTTTCTTTTTTCTTTTCACTTTTGGCTATTTTCGGTTAGAGCATAAATTGAGTTTTTGTTATTCTATCTTAGCTGTGAGGGAAAATTTCAGCAATGTATTTTTTCTACTTATTTATTTATTAGAGAGAAAGAGCATTAGCAGGGCCAGGGAATGGGACAAGCAGACTCTGCACCAAGTATGTTGATCTCAAGACCCAAGATCATGATCTGAACTGAAATCAAGAGTTGGATGCTTACTTGATATAACCACCCAGGTGCTCCAGCTATGTATTCCTAGTAACTTTATTTTATTCCACATCTCTTGTATTTGTAGAAGTGGGGAAGATACCTGAGTCAGTCATTTTACTATTTTCCCAAAATCCAATTAGGTTTCTTGTATAGCTCTGTATAGCAAAAGTAAACTCACATAAAGACATAATTTCAAGATTCAGAAAACTAGAGGAGAATAATAAATTCTCTTTAGGGTCAAATGTCATTCACATTTTTTTCTTTTAATAGTCCCACTTAAAAATACCCCTTACACGGGGTACCTGTGGCTTAGTTGGTTAAGCATTTGCCTTTGGCTCAGAGAATGATCTCAGGGTCCTGGGATGGAGTTCCGCAATGAACTGCCTGTTCAGTGGGGAGTCTGCTTCTCAGTCTCCCACTGCCTCTCCCCCTAACTTGTGACCTTTCTCCCTCTCTCTCAATTAAATAAAATATTTTTTAAAATAACCCTTACAAGTTGAGAGCTATTGTGAAAAAGAGAGACAGAGAAAAAAAAAATAAGAAAACCACTTAGTGTTTCAAAATGTTATTCAGACTGAAAACTTTAAATATAATTCTTAATCAAAGGAAATGTAGAACCTCTTGAAAAATAAATGTAATTGTTAAAAAGGCATTCTATATGATGACTATAAAGAATAACACATTTTTAAACTATATAAAATTCTTTTTTAATTACTCCATTACTAGTAACATTCAAAATGGGGTATCTTTGGAAAAAATATCACTAATAATTTTTAAGACATGCTTTCAAGTATTATATTTATTATATCATTTTCCTATTAGCACACCTATGCTTATTTAGGCCACAAGTGACATTATTTAAAAACAAGATCCACTAAGTTTAAATGCTACAAAAATGCCTTCTTCTATCACCTACGGATACTCCATCTGTGATTATTGGTTTGTGTTTAGATAACTATTAGCAATTTATAGGGCCCCAAAGTAGTGATATCTTTCCTTTGTGAATTATTTGCCACATCTTAAATAATTTTGGTTCAATTTAAACAACTGTACCTCAAACCCACACAGATATATGCAAAATGCTTCAGGTATTTAATTAATGAAACACACTTGATTTCAACATATAAGCACAGAATTAATTATAAATTTCTTCTTTTAATATGACAACTATTTCTGGAATAAAAACAACAAAGATACATTTTAAGCATAATACCAATACTTCTGCTAGTGCTTGGTGTAAGCAGTTTCTTCAATTTCTCATGGGCAATGCACCAAATCTACCTACATGCATCCTAGCAAAAGAGAGTTTTACTGCTCTTAAAATACTTTAAAATCAACTATTGGACAAGTTCCTTCAATAATATCCTTCTCTTTGTGTTCTTAACATATTCTAGATTGCAGTAGTATGAATCATTCCCTTCACTTCTGTTGATGCCTATAATTTCTCTTCAAGTATAAAGTTTCTTAGGTTTATAGATTTAATACCATCTCAGTCTTTGCAGCCTAGTCTTTACACACTGACTATTGACAAAAAAGTTGAAGAAACAAAATTGAAACAGTCTGTGGGTATTAATAATATTAAGATTTATATTTTTGGTCTAACTCATACTATTTGCCAATTAAAATGAGGAGCATTATCTTCATGAAAGAACAAACGATCTGTTAATGATTTTAGGCAAGAAGAGATTTATTTTATCTTAATCCAGAATTTCCTTTTCTTTTATGTGGCCTGAATTAAGTAAAAACATCATACTGCAAGGAGAGAAACCAGGGAACAAGCCCCTCGCTATTGTGTGCTGATGTTAATATAGAAGAGGGACTTCATGACTGGAAGGCATCCATGATGTTAAACAGGCCATGGGGCTGTGAAGTGCTGAGAGTGGTCATGCAGAGCAACAGGCCACAGGAATGCAAATCATCCACAAAGCCAAGAGTGGAGCTAGCAGGTGGCCTTGCCCATTCATCTGATGTCAACACACTGTTCAGTTCAGGCCCCTTTAACATCTGGGAAGGCCCTCTATGGCTTTTAATTAAGTAGAATCCAGGCCATACAATGTTCCTTAATAGAAGCAAGCCACAATTTAAAAAAAAAAAGAGGCATCTTCTATACACTGAAGGGCATGCTCATTATAAAAATAAATATGGGCATTTACCTTAGATTGTGTGGTGGTTTTAGTTTCACATATTTTCCAGACATTATTTCAGCATTTTACAGAGTGTATTTTTGGTTTCCTTCATGACCCACCAAAATTTTCATAAGAAAGAAATGTGTGCTTAGATTTCTCTTATTATTATTAACATTTTATGCTTTTGAAACATTTCTACTTTAAGGAGTTTTAGAATAACCATAACACACCTTTTCAAAGTGAGTTTACAAAAGATTAACCTATAACAGTGGAAAGTATCTGGGTATGGAATTGACTGAATCTGAAGCTAAAACCATTTGTAACTATACTTCTGCCTAAAAGTGTATACATACACATATGCATATAGCCACCCACATACCGAATATATCAAGTTATGCAGAACAAGTCACTGTCAAAAACTACTTTAACCACCACTCTTTGAGAGCCTACTAAGAATGAAATTTCATAAGGGTAGTCATCATGTATAGTAAATATTTAAATTAGAAAGACCAACCAGTATGATGAGATATTACTTCACACTGGTCAGAATGGCTAAAATTAACAACACAGAAAACAATAGGTATTGGTGAAATGTGGAGAAAGGGGAACCCTCTTATACTGTTGGTGGGAATGCAAACTGGTGCAGCCACTCTGGAAAAAAGTATGAGGTTTCTTGAAAAGTTAAAAATAGAACTGCCTTATGATTTAACAATTGTACTCCTAGGCATTTCCTCAAAGGATACAAAAACACTGATTCAAAGGGACACATGCACCTCAATGTTTACAATAGCATTATCATCAATAGCCAAGCTATTGTACATCAACTGATGAATAGATAAAGAAGATGTGTATATATAAACAATGGAATTACTCAGCCATCAAAAAGAGTGAAATCTTACCATTTGTAATAATGTGGATGGAGCTATAGAATATTATGCTAAGCAAAATAAGTCAGGGAAAGACAAATACCATATGATTTCACCCATATGTAGAATTCAATAAATGAAACAGATGAATATGGGGAAAACAAGAAGAGGTAAACCATAATACAGATTCTTAATGATAGAGAACAAACTGAGATTTGCTGCAGAGGAGGTAGGTAAAGGGATGGGGTTAAATGGGTGATGGGTATTAAGGAGTATGCTTGTTGTGATAAGCACCAAGTGTTGTATATCAGTAATGAATCACAAAATTCTACTACTGCAACTAATATTACAGTATATTTTAACTAACTGGAATTTTTTTTAATAAATTAATTTTTATTGGTGTTCAATTTACCAACATACAGAATAACACCCAGTGCTCATCCCGTAAAGTGTCCCCCTCAGTGCCCATCACCCATTCACCCGCAACCTCCGCCCTCCTCCCCTTCCACCACCCCTAGTTCGTTTCCCAGAGTTAGGAGTCTTTATGTTCTGTCTCCCTTCCTGATATTTCCCACACATTTCTTCTCCCTTCCCTTATATTCCCTTTCACTATTATTTATATTCCCCAAATGAATGAGAAGATACACTGTTTGCCCTTCTCCGATTGACTTACTTCACTCAGCATAATAACCTCCAGTTCCATCCACGTTGAAGCAAATGGTGGGTATTTGTCGTTTCTAATGGCTGAGTAATATTCCATTGTATACATAGACCACATCTTTTTTATGAATTTGTCTTTCGATGGACACTGAAGCTCCTTCCACAGTTTGGCTATTGTGGACATTGCTGCTAGAAACATCTGGGTACAGGTGTCCTGGGGTTTCATTGCATCTGAATCTTTGGGGTAAATCCCCAGCAGTGCAATTGCTGGGTCGTAGGGCAGGTCTATTTTTAACTCTTTGAGGAACCTCCACACAGTTTTCCAGAGTGGCTGCACCACTTCACATTCCCACCAACAGTGTAAGAGGGTTCCCTTTTTCTGCATCCTCTCCAACATTTGTGGTTTCCTGCCTTGTTAATTTTCCCCATTCTCACTGGTGTGTGGTGGTATCTCATTGTGGTTTTGATTTG
The DNA here is from genome assembly GCF_048418805.1 of Vulpes vulpes. Classification (NCBI taxonomy): domain Eukaryota; kingdom Metazoa; phylum Chordata; class Mammalia; order Carnivora; family Canidae; genus Vulpes; species Vulpes vulpes. The sequence goes on from NC_132780.1 coordinate 151,817,010, forward strand.
TATTTCCCGGATGGCAAGTGATGCGGAGCATTTTCTTATGTGCATGTTGGCCATGTCTATGTCTTCCTCTGTGAGATTTCTCTTCATGTCTTTTGCCCATTTCATGATTGGATTGTTTGTTTCTTTGGTGTTGAGTTTAATAAGTTCTTTATAGATTTTGGAAACTAGCCCTTTATCTGATATGTCATTTGCAAATATCTTCTCCCATTCTGTAGGTTGTCTTTTAGGTTTGTTGACTGTATCCTTTGCTGTGCAAAAGCTTCTTATCTTGACGAAGTCCCAGTATTTCATTTTTGCTTTTGTTTCTTTTGCCTTTGTGGATGTATCTTGCAAGAAGTTACTGTGGCCAGTTCAAAAAGGGTGTTGCCTGTGTTCTCCTCTAGGATTTTGATGGAATCTTGTCTCACATTTAGATCTCTCATCCATTTTGAGTTTATCTTTGTGTATGGTGAAAGAGAGTGGTCTAGTTTCATTCTTCTGCATGTGGATGTCCAATTTTCCCAGCACCATCTATTGAAGAGACTGTCTTTCTTCCAACGGATAAGTCTTTCCTCCTTTATTGAATATTAGTTGACCATAAAGTTCAGGGTCCACTTCTGGGTTCTCTATTCTGTTCCATTGATCTATGTGTCTGTTTTTGTGCCAGTACCACACTGTCTTGATGACCACAGCTTTGTAGTACAACCTGAGATCTGGCATTGTGATGCCCCCAGCTATGGTTTTCTTTTTTAAAATTCCCCTGGCTCTTCGGGGTCTTTTCTGATTCCACACAAATCTTAAAATAATTTGTTCCAACTCTCTGAAGAAAGTCCATGGTATTTTGATAGGGATTGCATTAAACGTGTACATTGCCCTGGGTAACATTGACATTTTCACAATATTAATTCTGCCAATCCATGAGCATGGAATATTTTTCCATCTCTTTGTGTCTTCCTCAATTTTTTTCAGAAGTGTTCTATAGTTTTTAGGGTATAGATCCTTTACCTCTTTGGTTAGGTTTATTCCTAGGTATCTTATGCTTTGGGTGCAATTGTAAATGGGATTGACTCCTTAACTTCTCTTTCTTCAGTCTCATTTTTAGTGTATAGAAATTCCATTGATTTCTGAGCATTGATTTTGTATCCTGCCACGCTACCAAATTGCTGTATGAGTTCTAGCAATCTTGGGGTGGAGGCTTTTGGGTTTTCTATGTAGAGTATCATGTCATCAGCGAAGAGGGAGAGTTTGACTTCTTCTTTGCCAATTTGAATGCCTTTAATGTCTTTTTGTTGTCTGATTGCTGAGGCGAGGACTTCCAGTACTATGTTGAAGAGCAGTGGTGAGAGTGGACATCCCTGTCTTGTTCCTGATCTTAGGGGAAAGGCTCCCAGTGCTTCCCCATTGAGAATGATATTTGCTGTGGGCTTTTCGTAAATGGCTTTTAAGATGTCGAGAAAGTTCCCTCTATCCCAACACTGAAGTGTTGTGATCAGGAATGGATGCTGTATTTTGTCAAATGCTTTCTCTGCATCTAATGAGAGGATCATATGGTTCTTGGTTTTTCTCTTGCTGATATGATGAATCACATTGATTGTTTTACGAGTGTTGAACCAGCCTTGTGTCCCGGGGATAAATCCTACTTGGTCATGGTGAATAATTTTCTTAATGTGTTGTTGGATCCTATTGGCTAGTATCTTGTTGAGAATTTTTGCATCCATGTTCATCAGGGATATTGGTCTGTAATTCTCCTTTTTGGTGGGGTCTTTGTCTGGTTTCAGAATTAAGGTGATGCTGGCCTCATAGAACGAATTTGGAAGTACTCCATCTCTTTCTATCTTTCCAAACAGCTTTAGTAGAATAGGTATGATTTCTTCTTTAAACGTTTGATAGAATTCCCCTGGGAAGCCATCTGGCCCTGGACTCTTGTGTCTTGGGAGGTTTTTGATGACTGCTTCAATTTCCTCCCTGGTTATTGGCCTGTTCAGGTTTTCTATTTCTTCCTGCTCCAGTTTTGGTAGTTTGTGGCTTTCCAGGAATGCATCCATTTCTTCTAGATTGCCTAATTTATTGGCGTATAGCTGTTCATAATATGTTTTTAAAATCGTTTGTATTTCCTTGGTGTTGGTAGTGATCTCTCCTTTCTCATTCATGATTTTATTAATTTGAGTCTTCTCTCTCTTCCTTTTAATAAGGTTTGCTAATGGTTTATCTATCTTATTAATTCTTTCAAAGAACCAACTCCTGGTTTTGTTGATCTGTTCCACAGTTCTTTTGGTCTCGATTTCATTGAGTGCTGCTCGAATTTTAATTAACTCTCTTCTTCTGCTGGCCGTGGGGTCCATTTGCTGTTTTTCTCTAGCTCCTTTATGTGTAAGGTGAGCTTTTGTATTAGAGTTCTTTCCAGTTTTTGAATGGATGCTTGTATTGCGATGTATTTCCCCCTCAGGACTGCTTTTGCTGCATCCCAAAGATTTTGAACGGTTGTATCTTCATTCTCATTAGTTTCCATGAGTCTTTTTAATTCTCCCTTAATTTCCTGATTGACCCTTTCATCTTTTAGCAGGATGGTCCTTAACCTCCACGTGTTTGAGGTCCTTCCAAACTTCTTGTTGTGATTTAGTTCTAATTTCAAGGCATTATGGTCTGAGAATATACAGGGGACTATCCCAATCTTTTGGTATCAGTTCAGACCCGATTTGTGACCCAGTATGTGGTCTATTCTGGAGAAAGTTCCATGTGCACTTGAGAAGAATGTGTATTCAGTTGAGTTTGGATGTAAAGTTCTGTAGATATCTGTGAAATCCATCTGGTCCAGTGTATCATTTAAAGCTCTCGTTTCTTTGGAGATGTTGTGCTTAGAAGACCTATCGAGGGTAGAAAGAGCTAGATTGAAGTCCCCAAGTATAAGTGTATTATTATCTAAGTATTTCTTCACTTTGATTATTAATTGGTTTAAATATTTGGCAGCTCCCACATTCGGGGCATATATATTGAGGATTGTTAAGTCCTCTTGTTGGATAGATCCTTTAAGTATGAGATAGTGTCCTTCTTCATCTCTCACTACAGTCTTCGGGGTAAATTTTAGTTTATCTGATATAAGGATGGCTACCCCTGCTTTCTTTTGAGGACCATTTGAATGGTAAATGGTTCTCCAACCTTTTATTTTCATGTTCTAGGTGTCCTTCTGTCTAAAATGAGTCTCTTGTAGACAGCAAATAGATGGGTCCTGCTTTTTTATCCAGTCTGAAACCCTGCGCCTTTTGATGGGGTCATTAAGCCCGTTCAGGTTCAGAGTTACTATTGAAAGATACGAGTTTAGTGTCATCATGATATCTATTCAGTCCTTGTTTTTGCGGATTGTTCCACTGAACTTCTTCTTAAAGGAAAATTTTAAGAGTTCCCCTTAAAATTTCTTGCAGAGCTGGTTTGGAGGTCACATATTCTTTCAGTTCCTGCCTGTCTTGGAAGCTCTTTATCTCTCCTTCCATTTTGAATGAGAGCCTTGGTGGATAAAGTATTCTTGGTTGCATGTTCTTCTCATTTAGGACCCTGAATGTATCCTGCCAGCCCTTTCTGGCCTGCCAGGTCTCTGTGGGGAGGTCTGCTGTTACCCTATTATTCCTCCCCATAAAAGTCAGGGATTTTTTTGTCTCTTGCTGCTTTAAGGATCTTTTCTTTATCTTTAGATTTTGCAAGCTTCACTATTAAATGTCGAGATGTTGAACGGTTTTTATTGATTTTGGGGGGGGGGGGATCTCTCTATTTCCTGAATCTGAATGCCTGTTTCCCTTCCCAGATTAGGAAAGTTTTCAGCTAGGATTTGTTCAAATACATATTCTGGCCCTCTGGCCCTTTCGGCGCCCTCGGGAACCCCAATTAAATGTAGGTTTTTCTTCCTCAGGCTGTTGTTTATTTCCCTTAATCTGTCTTCATGGTCTTTTAATTGTCTGTCTCTTTTTTCCTCAGTTTCCCTCTTTGCCATCAACTTGTCTTCTGTGTCACTCACTCCTTCTTCCACCTCATTAACCCTCGTCGTTAGGACTTACAGTTTGGATTGCATCTCATTCAATTGATTTTTAATTTCTGCCTGATTGGATCTAAATTCTGCAGTCATGAAGTCTCTTGAGTCCTTTATGCTTTTTTCTAGAGCCACCAGTAGCTGTATAATAGTGCTTCTGAATTGGCTTTCTGACATTGAATTGTAATCCAGATTTTGTAACTCTGTGGGAGAGAGGACTGTTTCTGATTCTTTTTTTTTGAGGTGAGGTTTTCCTTCTAGTCATTTTGCTCAGTGCAGAGTGGCCAAAAATAAGTTGTATTGGGGAAAGGAGAAAAAGAGAGAGAGAGAAGGAAAGAAAAGAGAAAAAGAAAAAAAGAAAAAGGAAGAAAAAAAGGATAAAAGAGAAGAAAAAGAGAAAGAAAAAGAAAGAAAGGTGAAAAAAAAGAGGGTGGGGGAAGCAATCAGAAATCAAAAAGAGAAAAAAAAAAACACGGGGGAGTATCTTCCGATTCTGTGTACTTTAAGTCCCTTGACTTCCCCCGGAACTGCTCCGTCTCGCTGGTCTTGCTCCCCCTCTGGGGGAGGGGCCTGCTGTGCTGATTCTCAGGTGTTAGCACTTGGGGGAGCTGCTCTGCCCCTGCCTGGTGCAGGGCTCAGTGGGGGTTGTTCACCCCGTGAGGCCCCGGGAGGAAGCCACAGTGGCGGGGGCAGCTCTGGGACCCCGGAGTCAGCCCCCGCAGTAGCTCCGGGGCTCTCCGTCTGCAGGGCCTGGGGGCTCCCGGGCGGGGCCGCTGATCTGCTCAGCTCCAGGCAGGAGCGTCCTCGCTGTCCTGGGCCCTCCCGGCCTCTGCCTGTCCCGGGGGAGGCCGGATCCTGGGCTGTGTCCCGGCGCCCTGTGCTCCGGGGCCTGCGCTGTTGGATTCGCGCTCCCGCCCCGCAGCCCCCTCCGCAGAGCCGCCGCCCGAGCCCCTCCGAGCTGCTCCGGGTCCCGCCGAGCGCTGCAGCCCTTAGGAGCTCAGCGCACTCTCCCGGGGCGCAGGTGCCTGTTAGTGTCCCCGGGAGCCCGAGGGCATCCCCGCCCTCCTGGGTCCTGCTCCACCTCCCTGCGGGCCCCTTTCCGCCCGGGAAGGTCGGTGCAGCTCCTGCTCCTCCGGGACGGGGCTCTCCTGTCCTGGGGACACTCGCCCCGGCCTCAGCCCGGCTCCTCGCGGGGCCCCTCCCCCTTGGAGGCCTTTTGTTTCTTTATTTCTTTTTCCCCGTTTTCCTACCTTGATAGAAGCGCGAACTCTTCTCACTGTAGCATTTCAGCTGGTCTCTCTTTAAATCTCAGGCCGAATTCGTAGATTTTCAGGATGATTTGTAGGTTATCTAGGTACTTTGGTGGGGACAGGTGATTTGGGGACCCTACTCTTCCGCCGTCTTGCCCCTCCCTCCAACTAACTGGAATTTAAATAAAAATTTTAAAAAGAAAAAAAAAAAGAAAAAGGCCAAAAATTAGTAAGGATTTCAGAAGGTTCATTTAGATTTCTATTACAATGATTTTCTAATTAGATTAGTACTTTTCCTTCTTTTAAATATCTTTGAAAGGCAGAATTTTGCTTTCATAGGTAAAGGTGTCCAATGTCTTTGTGGAAAAATATTGTTTTCTTATTGGAAATTGACTAAGCTTCCCTCCACAAGTAAATGGTTGATATAAATTCTAAATTGTTAAGTAATGGTAAAATTTTTACCAAAAGTGTAGTTAAGTATTAAGAGGATCATACTAAGTAAGAACTTCTTGTAATTAGGGATCATATCTTTTATATCCATATCCATACATCTGTGTCTAACACACAAATGGTGTTCAATATCTGACTGATAAATAAATGAATGGAAGAAGGATGTAGGTAACTTTTGATAAATGCTAAACATGAAAAACACATCAAATACAAAAATGGTATACACCCATATAATAAGATATAATGTAATACATAGAGAAAGATGAAATTCCCTCCATCCAAAGTTCAAACTTCTTAGTAAGTTGTTCAACATCCTTCAAAATCCAGTTCTATCTAAATTTGGGCTAAATTCCCATTATTCTTTCCTGCTAATTTACCCCTCTATCTTTATGTTTTTCATCTTTTTGAGTGCATATCAGGTACACCTGCAAAACTTTTACACAATCCACATAATAGTGCCCCATTCCCGACCTACTGAATCAGACTATCTCAGTTAGGTGTCTGAGTATTATATTTGTACCTGATATGAAAATACTATAGGTAGTTCTCATGCTTCACAAATATTGGTAAGCATTTACCAAACTGTTTTTTTTCCAAAACATGTTCTTACCTCTACATAGTTGTTTATGCTCTTCTTTCTTCTTCAAATGCTCTTTTCTGCCTCTATTTCTAATCAAAGTTAAAAGATTTATTCTAAGCTTTATATCCCTCCATCCAACACTAAAGTCCCTGGGGAAAAAAATCCATTGTTCTCTGATCTCTCCTAAATCAATGCATGACTAGTTAATGAACTTGTGTTATTCCAGACACTTCACAGCACATTAAATTTAGTTCCATCACCAGGAGATCTCAATGTAAACCATTACTAGAGTAATGTTGAGGTTATTGAGGGCTTATAGGGACTTAAACTGGGCAGAGAAGGGTCATCTTGTCTTACATTGAGAATATTCACGTCCTCAGGATCACTCTTTCAATACATGTGAATCAAAGTTATTATATATCAAAAACATCACAAAATTATAATGCAAGGGACACATTGACAAATGTGTTTGCAACATATATGACAAAAGGTTAATAAATGAACCAAATAAATATCTCTTTTAAATCAATAAGGAAAAGAAAAGCATCTCAATAAAAATTGGCAAACACAGTCTCAAGACAATTCTCAAAATAAGATGTGCAAATAAATAATAAATACATAAAGAATTATTCAAGCAAAGTAAAGCACTTGTCCAATTTGCAAAAATATTTGCAAACTAGGACATCCAGTGTCAGCAGATTTATAGTATAAAATACAAATATATACAGATGATGCTAAATCTTAAATCAGAAAAAAATTCTCAAGGTGACTTTTAAAATCTCAAAAAGGTACATATCCTTCACTTCACTAACTCTGTGTCTAGGAATTTATTCTAGGGCAGAAACAAAAATACATGTTTCTGATTATTTTTATTTGGGGATTTACTTACATCACATTTGTGAAAATTGGAAATCATCTTAAATGATAGAAATACCTTGCAGGAAATGGTTATATAAAGATAGAATGAAATACTGGGTAATCTTTTAACATCATTTTCAAATAAAATTAGTAACAAGTAAATCCTTATTAAAGAGTACAAAGTAAAAAACAAACAAACAAACAAACAAAAATGTGCTAAATAACCAAAGCATGCTATAAAACTATACATATACAGTTTGCTCCCCAAATAATTATGTATGCTTGTGTGTGTTTTCAGTGGTGTTATGTGTGTATACAATTACATACATAAAATACAGAAGGAAAATTTTTGGTAGTGCTAATCTTTGGATTCTGGATGACTTAAAAATACTTTTTTTTTTTAAATACTTTTTAACAGTATTCATGCTCTACCTGATAGAGAATGCTCAGCTACAATTTGAAAGAAGTCAACATAAAACAAGCAAGGATGAGATATAAATATAGAACAAGGGAGTCTTGACATAATATGGGTTCTCAATGCACTCATATGCAAATCCAATTACCAGATGTTATTCCCACAATTTTGTTGAATATACAAATATACTTGTACTCTGTCTTTTGCTTGTTTTGTTTTCTTTTGTTTTTCCTTATGTAGATTTAACTAGGTTTTTATCATTTGAATTAGAATAGTAGAAAGAGATTAATATAATTGATTTTGTGAATTAAATAGTAATGAATTCTCAGTACATAATCTTTGTCCTAATTCCTATTGCCTGATAATAGATTCCTAGAAGAGACTGAATGCATCAAAACCATACTGCTGTTATCACAATTAAAAGAACTATAGCATAAAGATGTTATCCAGGGAAACCAGACAGTCATATGGGCAGGGTTTCAAAGGGTGATCCTATGTGGATGTGTTCACTATTTCTAAGTTCTGGTCCCCAGGTTCGAAAGTCAAGAAACTGGACTTTTGTTAGTAAATAAGAGGTTCAGAGAGATTATCAACTCTAGTAGGAATGACAATTTATGCAACCAGAACTATTATCTTTATGCTAAATGAAATATTGATGTCATTGACCAGTGAACTCTTTCTACAGTGGGGGCCAAGTTCTTCCACTCCAGCCCCTGGCCATATGGCAATGTCTGAAGACATTTTTGGTTACCACAATGAAGAGTACTCCTTGCATCCAGGCAGTAGAGACCAGGGATGGAGATAACCATCCTATATTGTACAAGACATAGACCCCCATGACAAAGAACTATTCAGCCCCAAATGTCCATAGAGCCAAGATTGAAAAACCCTGCAACAGAAGCATATACTAGCCAAGGATTCAGACAATTTATCCCAACTGACCTTCTATCATCTTTCATAGTAAGCAATAGACTTACATTATTTTTTTTAAACCTCTGTATTCTCTATTCCTAGCCTCCATGCTGACAATTTACTGTCCCCTAGTCAGAAGCCTCCAAACAGCCTACAACACAATTAGAGTTCAACTTTCTTGGTTTCAAACACGTTCCGTTCCTGTCTTCCTAGGATTATAACCAAGTCAGATTAATTGGAGCTTTAAGGTATGGCCACATTGTTTCATCTGCATAGACAAACTGAATCATAGATATTCATACAGCTTTACTAGATATTGTCAAATTGGTTGTATCAATTTATACTATCTCAACGGAGTTTTACTCCATATCCTAATCAATGCTTGGCATTTCCAGACTTTAAATAGTCTGGAAGGTCTAGTAGGAAACTTTCCCTATAGGAAATGCCAGTCTTGATATAAAGTGGTATTTCAAGTGGCATTTGATTACTATTTTAAGAATGATTTTTCTGAATTCTATAGCAGTGAGAATCTATTGACACTTTATTAGCTATTTTCATTTCTTCTACAATTTCCCTATGATATTTATTCATTTGTTCTTTGTCTTTTATTTTTTTTAGTGTTTCTTATTGACTTACAAAAATCTTTGAATTTCCTAGAATCTGTTCTTTGTCTTACATTTTGTAATACCATTCAGTAACATTTATTTATGATAGCAATTCTTATAATCGAAGACATTTCAGATCATTTTTAATCTAAAATATGTGTGCTTGTTTGTTCCAAAAAATGGTACCCCCAATAACTTATAAATTTCATATAAGCAAATCTAATTCCGTTGTCTTATGTTTGAAAATATTTTTGGCTTTTAATAAATATGAACTTATAATTCCATTTCTTGTTTTATAACACTTTTATTATAAATATAAATTATAATATTATAATACCATTTCTAGCTCTACATATATATTTCAAGGTACCTTAATTTATTATTTGGCCTTTGAATTTCCTTCAAAATATAGACATCTACAATAAGGCACTGATTATTACTTATATTTATGCCATTTAAGGTAGTCATAAATGTTTTACCTAATGATTTTAAAATAGACTATGATGTAACTTGCTGGTGTTTCTTTTTACTATGAGAAAACTACAGCAGAGATTTATTTTACTTTATACAGAGCTGAATGGCATTTCTCTTGTTTGCTTATTCAACAAATATTTACTGTATTCCCAGTGGGTGAGAAGTGCTGTTTTAAGCACACAGAATACAGTAGGATACAAAATAAACTTAGGGGCGCCTGGGTGGCTCAGTCAGTTAGGTATCTGACTTTGGCTCAAGTCATGACCTCAAGGTCCTGGGATTGAGCCCCATATGGGGCTCCCTGCTGAGGGAAGAGTCTGCTTCTCTCTCCCTCTCTCTGTTGCTTCTCTTGCTCTCTCTCTCTCTCTCTCTCTCTCTCTCGAATAAACAAAACCTTTAAAAAATAAATAAACTTAATTCCTGCCCTTATGAAGTTAACACCACGGAGAGGACAAAGAATAGCCTAAATAAATAAGTAAAATATGTCAGCTAGTGATAAGCACCTAGGATAAATTTAAGTTTGAAAAGTGTATATCTGTGTGCAGGTTATGGAGAGGAGCATGATTTGCCATAACCCCCCATAAAAGGCCTCACTAATATGATGATATTTAGGGAAAGTTGGAAATATGTGGATATATGAAAAAAGAGCATTTCAACTAAAAGAACAAGAACATAGTTGCTAAAGCATGAGACTTCAGACATGAAGTATGGAGACCTACCGGTAAAGGAACCAGGGAGAAAGGAATAGGAGATAAGGTCCGAAAGCTAATGGAGGAGCCAGATAAGGATTTCAGCTCTTATTTCCAGTAAGATGGGAAAGTCTGTAAGCAGAGAGTAACCACATCTAACTTCAGTTTTAAAATCATGCTAATTTTCATTTTGAGGAAGCTCTGCCAGGAGACGCGGAGACACCAACGTAAACAAAATCAGTTAAAAGGTGGAGTTGTCTACACTTGTCTCTCCTCCAATTCCTTTTTAAATCCACTTCAATCAAGGGTTTTTGCCTCTTTCCTATTAAGAGTAATATGACCTCCACATAGGTAAATCCAATGGTCAGTGCTAGGTCCTCATCTTAATTGACCACTCAGGACCACTTGGTTTCCCTAATACATTTTTTTCACTTGACTTCCAAGATAGCACAATCTCTTTGTTTACCTCCTAATTTACAGGCTCTTCCTTTTCAGCTTCCTTTGCTGGTTTCACCTCATATCCCCAGACACTTAATACAGAATCCCAGGGCTCATTCTTCCTTTTCTCTTCTCCATCTTCACTGCTGTCCTTGCTGATCTCAGCCAGTCTCCTAGCTATAAATACCACTTAAATGCTGACAGCTCCCCATTGCTGTTTCTACTGAGACTTCGCCATTAAATTCAACCTCATATATTTAATTATCTGTGACGTTCATTCTCAGAACTGCTCCATCTGCAGCCTTCTTCATCTCAGTGATCACAATTCCATTATTCCAGTTGCTTAGGCTTAACACATTGGAATCTGAAAGGAGGGCTAGAAAGCTAGGCTAGAGATATAAATGTTAGGGTTATCAGCACATAGATGATTTTCAATGAATTTCCCTACAAATTATTTTGCTTTGTCTTTAACAGGATAGTTAGAGGATCCCTGGGTGGCTCAGAAGTTTAGCACCTGCCTTTGGCCCACAGTGTGATCCTGGAGTCCCAGGATCGAATTCCACATCGGGCTCTTTGCATGGAGCCTGCTTCTCCCTCTGCTTCTCTCTCTCTCTGTGTCTCTCATTAATAAATAAATAAAATCTTTTTTAAAAAAACAACAGGATAGTTATACAAGGGATCCCTTTTGTTTGTAAAAGGCACTCATTAGAATGAAAGCATTTTTTACCTACATCATAACTACAACCTATAATATTCAGTTAAGGAAGTAAATAATAATAATTACAAACAATAATATTAATCAGTAATTAATAAGAGACTTTACTAAACAATTTATGCTGATTACCAAATAATTACCCTGTTAAACATGGATTTTCTGAAGTGCTTTGACTTGCTGTCAGATTTTGAAGATAACCAAACTAACCATATTTGTTTTATTTTTCCCCACTTTTCTTCCAGGCCATGTAATCAATCCCTTGAAAATCTCTGTTAAAAGGTAATTTTCCAAAAAGAAGTAAAATCAAGACACTCAAAAAGATATATAATGAACATCTATGATATATTTTTAACTCTATGATATATATATTTTAACTCCGGTAAGTGGGTAATGTTAAACTTATTCAGAGAAGCCAAAGAATATATACACTTATGTATTAAGAATACCAAAATGATTTTGTGAATAGATGCATTACCTACAAACAGTGCAAGGCACAGAGCACCTACAGAAGTAGAATCAGATAACCTAAAATAGGATGCTGTGCTATGAACAACGGTAGATTTATCATAAAAAATTTCCAGTAATATTTTTGTTTATTCTAAATTTCCTTACTAATCTAAATATTTATATTTACTACCTGTCACATAAAAGAAGAACTGAAAAACTGGAGAGTAATAAGTAACATGGAAAGAAGAAATTACTTTTTTCACTACCTCAGACATATTTAGATTTCTATATTTTCTGTAAAGAAATGATAAGTACAACAAACATGTTCAAGTGACAGCCATTCTTCAATTATTTTTGCTATATGACATAAAATTATGTTTCTAGTTCTTAAGGTTATATTCAAATTTTCTATTTTATTATCATGATAACTCAATTATAATAATTCTAGAAAACCCACTAGAAAAAAAGCTATTCTTTCTTGGTAACAACTTAGTACTTGAGAAAAAAAAATTGTCTTGAAGAGAATCAGTCAAGTGACTTTCAACCAAACTTATATACGTATGGTTTAATAAAGAATTTCTAGTCTTTGTCCTTTGTTCCTTTGAATACAGTTTTATAAATACCTGGAATTTCCTGGGTAAAAATTTCTGGAGTAGGGATATCTTTGTCATGTTAATTAGGTGATTCCAGGTGGGCCCCTTGATAGCTTCAGCATGGGGACTGGCCTCCAGAATGACCAACCACATGATTAGAGCACTTGAACTTTGGGTTAGCCTAAACTCTGGCAAGGGAAAGGGAGCTGGAATTTGAGTTCATCACCTGGTAAAGGATTTAATCACTCATGCTTACATAATAAAACCTCAATAAAAACTCTGGGCAGTGACCTCAGTGAAACTTTTAGCTTGGTGAACCCACCAATGTGCTGTGATATGCCTATAGGTGGTGATAGGTGATATACCTATATTCTAAAAAGAGAGGGCTTGGAGGCTCTGCATCCCCCACTCTATATCCTAGACCTTGCATGTGTTTCTCTTCCACTTAGCTGTTCCTGATCTGTATACTTTATAATAAAATCATAAGCATACATACAGTGCTTTGCATAAGTTCCATTACTTGTTTCAGCAAATCACCTAACCTGACTGAGGGTCCTCTGACATTTTGTTGTTTGGTCAGAACTACTGGTGGCTCTGAGTCTAACAGATAGCATCTGGCATGGGGGAAGTCTTGTGAAGGATTATATCCTTCCCTGTGGGATTTGTACCAACTGTGGATAGTCAGGCTCAGAGTTAAACTGAATTGAGGACATCTACTTGTCAGAGAGCAGAATATGTAAATACTAATCAGTGTAGAATAATATGCGTCTGCAATAATGATGAAAATACGCTTAAATGAAACACCTAAGGGGTGACCAAATTTGTTACTGGTTTCTCCATGTGATATTTAGTTATCAACTCAATTCAGCTTAAAATCAATTTATAAAACAAATTAACTTTTTCTATGAGTATTAGATTTTTCTATTTATGAATATTGAGAAATCATAATAACTTTTACTAAAGTAAGTTTTCCAGAGGATTTCCTTTCCTACCCACATGAATATATAAAGAGGAAATTTCTGGGCCAGTTCCTCCTACTGCAAAGTAGAAACATGGCAGATATCCAATGTATGTGAACAGTGTAAGTGGTAAGTCTGGATGATGTAGAAACAAAACCTACTTTTTAAGTCATCATATTTCATTGCTTATACATCTTTTTGGCATCAGTGCATCTTGATTTCATTTAACCAATTTTTTCAGCCACTTACAAAATAAAAACGCAAGGCTTTTACCAAAAATATTGGGAAAAATAAATCCAGATATAAACATTACGTCTACAGGATTGTTATAGCAGCTTCAATTACAATGAAAGCAATGTTTTTAAGTTTTCTTGCATTATGAGCATAATGCTCCCAGTATTTCAGAAGCCAGGGGTCTATTTATAATGGTTTTGGCCTCACTGTGCCAAATGCTTAGCGTACGAACTGAAGCCAGAAAATCAAGGATCCAAATTACACCATGTAGAATGCCAAAGAAATTTTTTTTCCTATTTCTCAAAGTATAATAAGACCAAGGATTTAGAAAGTCCAGCTAAAAATACGCTTACTCTTGAATCTTCAAATGTGTGAAGTAAAAAAACAAACACTTGACCCCTATTTCTTGATTCAAATCCACATATAAGCAGCATTGAAATTATTTGTAACTGATTTTTAGGGCCATGAGAAAGCATCACAAAAAATTTAAACTATACAAAGAAATTAAGTAAACATAAAGACCTCATCTCTTTCTTGCAAGATACAATAAGAGAAAGTTTACTGGTTTCAAAAGAAGATGCTGCTATTATGTTAAAAGATCTAGGGATAAAACTGCCAGAAAACAAAGTACTGTGATTATGCCTTCTATCTGTAAATCTCAGATAGTGAAGGAAATAAAGGATACATGGTAGAAGATAATCACTGGAAAATTGTGCTCTGTTATTGAGTAAAATTAGTTCACTAAGAACCTACATTTCTACACAAGTCATTTTGAGAGTACTGGTTTTTCTGCCTCCATGGTATTAGGCCATTGCACAAACTGAAACACCCAAGCTCTGGAACTTGAGTTATTTTTATTCTGTTTTCCATTTCAACTATTGAGGTAGTACCGAACCATCACAACTTCTATTTATTATTACCCAAGTTAAGAGCTAGGAAGCTCCGAACATTTCCATTATAAAAATATCTTTCTTGCTAACAGTGCTAAAACTTTCCCTTGGCCTGGATATTTCCAAAGCATGTTCTAATCCAAAAAATGAATTCTGAACTCTTGAATTCCATATTTTCAATTTGGAAACAATAAATTAATAAACATTCTGTTTAGCAGACATTGGCTTGTTAAAATTATAATTCAAGGGAGATGTTAATGTACCACCTTCTCCTACTCAGAAGGCAAAGCAATTATAAAGTATAATACTCATTCAGGCTCAGGACCAGTTCCAGATTTTCCATACTACAAGCAGCGGGAACCCTAGTCAAAACTTCAAAGCAAATAAAATGCCTCCTTGAAACTTCCATGGTCCCTTGACTTCACCACTTCACAATCCTTTGTGTTGAGTCAGGAACCCTTCCTTACCAAGGACTTGGCAGGATAAAATATGACATAAAGGACAGTGCCTAAAGAGGTACTAACAAAAAGATGTATATTATATTAATGGATTTCAAGTATTTCACATTGTTCAGTTTTCACATTAGGCTCTTCTTGCTATATGCAATGATGGACATTATGCATTTCCTCTATGACCATGAAACTAATCTGATTTAAAAATGCTTAAGTTTGGTCACTGAATCCAGAAATATTTAAATGATATGGAAATGCTATCTTTTGGTGAATGGCATTTATTCTTTATGAAGGTCTTTTTTGTCAGGCTAGAACATTTAAATTATTTCCTTCTTCAAATTGCCTCTTATCTATCTCCCCTTACCCTCTCTGCAATTCCATCCTGATACTAATACTTAACCAAAATCTCTACTTCTTAAAGTTATTTTTGTAGTTTTCATAGATCTAAAAATCTTTATGAAATTGTATGAGAAGACAATTGGTATTCTTGTTCATAAAATGAACGCTTCAAAATTACTTATTTTAGAAGCCATAATAAATGGTACATCCAAATTCTTGGTCTTTTCTTAGTATAGCACATGACTTGGTTTAGTTTCAATAAATTCAGAAGACTCAAAGTGATCTAATATGTTCTATCCATTTGAGTAGCATTTTGCTCCTGAGTACCAAAGGAGGGGTTTTTTTTTAATCTATTAAAGAAATAATCTGTTATCTTTTAAATTTTACCATTCTTTATTTTTGTAGTGTACTTCCATGTAATTAACTTCCTCATAAAGTTCATTTTAACAGAGCATTATTTTATTTTTATCATTTGAAATATTTATAATGTGTTTAAGATCAGGAATGCAGCTTAGATTTCAAAAATAAAGAAAAAGGAAAAATAAAAAGAGCACTTGTATAATAGCCTTAAAATATTGAAGTAGTTACTTGAGCAAGAAGGTGATAAAAAACTCCTGAAACAGGGAAAAGGTTTTTCATGTTATAAAAGTAGCAATATAAAGATATTTTCTCCACTTTTTTTTCCATTTTTAAAGGTCTATTTACTGTGCTTTATGTAGAATTTATAAAGCACCACCATAAAATGAATAGGAAAAGTCACTTACTACCATATTCAAAGGAGTTGGAAAACATAATATGTGTGAATTAACCATCTTCTCTTTAGAAAGAGAAAACATACATGGATTCTTTTGAAAAGTGTCACACTTAAAGTGCCTGCAGCAAGACCTTTCTAAAATCTCCTTCCATTGGATCATTCCATAACCTTACAGAGCTGCTTCAAGTCAAACCTCATACACTACCATTCTGTTCAACACCTATGATACAACCAAGCTCAAGCTTCTTATTTGGAAAGTTCTGTGCTTTTCAGGAATTTGATAAATGCCTCCTATCCATTAAGTCAGCAGGAATTATCTTACTAAAGTTAATTAAAGAAATGAGATAAAGATAGAAATGGAGGGTTCAGGACTTGGGAGGAGGTGGGAGATATGCAAATGGGAGAAAAGAGTGCAAAAAATGTTCCCACAGCAACTCAGAGAAGTGCATACACTGCTAGGCTCAGGTTAGCTAAAAAAAGGAGTGAAGAGGTAAACATGGACCCTTAAGCTTCTAATTCACAAAATCTCAAAGGTGGTTGTCAAGCTGACTTCATAATTACACACACACACAATTATCATATGATTTTAATTCACTTACATGCTGATTGGTAAGATTTAAGGATGATTTTAGTCTCCTTTGAACTTATTTTTTTTAAGATTTTATTTATTCATGAGAAATACTCAGAGAGAGTCAGAGACATGGGCAGAGAGAGATTCAGGATCCCTCTGGGGAGCCTGATGCAGGACTCAATCTCAGGACCCTGGGATCATGACCTGAACCAAAAGCAGACACTCAACCACAGAGCCACCCAGAGGTCTCTTGAAATCAGTTTAAATTGATGCTAAGTTATACAACACTTTGTTTTTATGGCCACATCTTAGTGTGTTCTGCTCGGTTGAATTTTATGTTGTATCCCAGGTATAAATGCATTTCTCTAAGTAGTGTTTAACTTAAACTCATAAGTGCACATAAGCCTCAATCAAGATACTTTTTTGTAAGTAGAGTGGTTTGTAACTGGGCCTTTTTTTAAATTAAAAAATGAGATAGTATTTTTCAGGTTCAGTGATAATTAGGGAACTGTGCATATTTTACAAATATATGGTAAACATTGGTCCAGGAGGAATTTTAAATAAATTCCATAGTATGAAGTTTGGGGATAAGAGTGTACTACCCATTTGAAAAGTACTTAGCATATTTCTAGAAGGAAATGCTGACAATTACTTGAGAGCATTCTTCAAATTTGCCTGGAACTATCATCAATCTCATACTGATGACTCTTGGATCCAGAAACCAATGACAATAAAAACTTTCAATTTTATCTACCTTTATATGTATATATTTTTTAAAAACTAGATAGTGAAAAAATATATCAAGTAACATTTTTGTCTAATACCTTAAAAGATACAATGTGACCAATTTTTGTTTTGTCTTATCTTCTTTTGCTTTTTTCCTAGAGGGATGCAGTGTATAGGAGACTTTGGCATTCCCAGTAAAGAAAGGAAAGGTTGGATCAAGATTAAATTTCACAATGTATAGAATATGCAAAATGTCTATTAGAGCACTCTGCATGTCATAGGCTCTCAAGAAATGAGAATGGTTTCAAACGCTTAGTTCCTATTCCATGCCTATCTACGCATTTTCTTTTATAATCCTCATTCTATGAGGTAAATGGGGATTTCCTTATTTCTGTTTTGCAGAAACTGAAGCACAGAGAAACTAGGCACCTTGCCCAGGGATACACAAGCTGATAGACTAACGGAGGCTTTGAACCTAGCAATTTGTTGGAATGATAAATACAGTGGATTGAAAGAGCATATATGCCAACTGCAGAACACATGGTACCAGATAAGGCTAGAGAGGCAGGAAGGAAGATCACAGAGACTTGTCAGCCATCTAAGCGAGTTTCCTCTTTATCCTAAGAACATGGATAAAGTCATGGAAAGGTCTCTAAGCAAGAAAGTACATGAACAGATATGCCAGATTATTACTTGACTGCAGTGGAAAATAGCTGTCAAGAGACAAAAGTAGATCTCAAACAAACAGGTAGAGTGCTATTACAATATGTAGGCAGTAGAGTATTACCCAAACCCTCCAGTTATCACCTCTCATAGCATCTTAAAAATAGTATATCTTAATAATCTTGTACCACTCTGTCTCTTCTGTGGAACCACAAGCTCTTTGAGAGCTGTGTACCATTCTCTGTGGAATCTCTGTGGATTTGGCACAGAACCCATCAGTAGTTACTCAATAAATGTTCAGTGAATTTTGAATGGAAAAAGAGAGGAGAGCACGGCTGCTTCCCACAAGAGTACTTAATTAGCACAAGTAAATTTGTATCTGGGAAAATCTGTGGTATATGTGCATTTTGATGAAGAGATTCTTGGTGTGTATGGATGTATATATGTGTATGACGGGAGGTGGGAAGATAAGATGCCTTACTTCTTTAGGAAGCCACTTCATACCACTTACTTAGTAAGTCATTACACAGGGCAATGATTTCTATGATAAAGCATTGTTTTGTTTTGTTTTGTTTCTCATGCAGCCTCACTTGCACCTAAATCAACCTATTTTTACCAATCTTACAAACCCTTTTCTCAAAAAATATATGTCCACACTTTCACAAAAGATTCCGTATTTCATTGGACTTAAAAAATTCAAAGAAACCCACATGGAGAGAGTCCTTGGAAGAACAACTTAAAATTATGAAATATAGAATAAAAATAGAATCCTGTGTCCATATATACTCATTCTATGTAAACAATTAGAAATATTTCAGGGGCACTTGGGTGGCTCAGTCAGTTAAGCATCTGCCTTCTGCTCTTCTCATGATCCTAGGACCCTGGAACGGAGCCTGACAGCAGCTCCCCGCTCAGCAGGGATTTTGCTTCTCCCTCTCCCTCTGCCTCTCCCCATCCCCCCTTTGGTTGTGCTCTCTCTCCCTCTCTCTCAAATAAATAAATAAAATCTTAAAAAAATATATTTTGTGAAAAAATCAACTACTTGACTGGTTTATAAAGTCAACTGGAATTAGTTGTTATATAAACATTTCTGGAGTTTATTGAGTGCCTATTATATTTCTGTGACACTATGAAAGCTATAAAAATAAATACATAAATATATACATATATATTCAAAATAAAATAATGCCCCCCAAGAAGATTAAATTCATGTGTAAGCTTATATAAATCAACTCCATATTCTAATGATATGAAGAAAAATATCATCACACATGCAAGTCATATACTTCAAGGAAAGTTCCCAATCACAAAGCAGTAATTACATCAAAACAAACAAACAAAAAAACTAAAGGTTCACTGAACAGTAGATTAGATTTTAGTAGATTAGGTTAATTCAGTGTAACTATAGAATTAAGTACTGAAATTATCATTTAACTTTGCTAGAAATCGTATTATATAGTTTATAAAGGACTTATTTTGAATCGTAGCTGATGTAAACTCTAATCCATCCTTTACCTATCATTCAGGATCTCAATTTACTTATCTATAAATAAGGACAACAACGCCCACCCTTAATGGTAGGAACTGAAAGAAACATTGTATATTAAATGTCTAGTATGGTGCCTAACACAGTAACAATTAACCATAATTAACAGACCAATAGGCAGATCCAAAACTAAATCTGTATTTGAGACTTCAGCTATAGATCCTTCAGAGTAAAATGTCACACATTAATTGGATGCAGGATTTCAGGGAAATATGTCAGAAATGGTAGAGAAATAAGAGTGGGGTTGGGAATGGGCTGCATTTTTATGAGTGTGGTTTCCCGCCTGAGATTTCTTTCTTGGGTGGAAGAAGGAATGAAGGAGAAGATGATATCCTCCGTGAACTCCGAAAGATTAAGTGTACCTGTTAGACCTTATCAAATACATATAAGGGCTGAATATGAATAGACAGACTATTTCATAGGCCAACTGATACTGATTCGCTCCATGATACATGGAATCAATTATAGGCATTTTGGGAAAAGGCTGGCCCTATGCAGCCATGATCAGTGGCTGGTTTCCTCAGGTATGCGCTGATTCATGTAACACCCTGCAAATATAACAGAGCCTTGTGAGCTGCATTACTTCTCTCTGTGTCCCTTACCTCTCCCTTTTAGCAGGAAAAGAGAATAGTCTCCTTCATTTGTCATCATGAGTGTCTACTTGATAACATTTATGATAATATGTCTGAGAGGCTAATAAATCCCTGGAAGTGGAAAATAACCGATGGTGAGAATATAGAGTAAGAAACCCAACAAATGAAGAGCAGCAGTAGTCAAGACATTTCCCCTCTTAAATAAAATCAACTGAGATTTTAAAAAGAAACTTATTTTTTTTAGCATAATGTGATGATTGGGGGTTCAAAAAGTATGTTTATGAACCAAATTCTGGATTGCTGAATATATGTTACATTTACTACTAAGTTTCTCTGTCTGAAGAGGACCAGTATATTTCAGATCCTCCATCGCAAATCACACCAACGGTAATGATGAAGGGAGACTGGCCATCTAGATATATTTGTGACTGTCCATTCAAGGAGGAGATTTCAATGACTGCATGCTAATATTTATGTAAATGCTATCCATTAAAGTTTAAATCACTGATTATAAATCTGAGATCTTTAATAATTTTACTGCCAATCAGTAAAATGAGAAGGAGATCATGGGAAATGCCAAGCTTTCACAACAATTGAAAGTCCATAATTTGAGTAAGTATTTAAGTAATTCTCAATATCTTCAGATTAAAAAAAAAACTTAAGAAAAATAAATGCCAAATATATCTAAATGTCATTAGTTCTTAAAAAATAAATGTTTAACTGTCCATTTACTTGGAGCATTTTGCTAAATAAGAGCCCCAAATACCAAAATGCCTGAAAGTAGATAGAAATCCTTATGACACTATAAATCTCTGGTTTTCTTGGGGAAAATACGGCTGAAATGGTGAACCGAGATAGAGAAATAACTGTCTGGCCATCTTACTTTTCTCTTACCCATTTCATCAACAAATGACTTTTAAGTTTGAATAAAGCTAGCAAGGTTGATAAATTGTCAATAGAGAGAAGACAACTTTTAGACCAGTTTTGTAATTCTAGTAATATTAATAATATGAGAAATGCCCAATCTAGGGTCATTACATTGAACAAATTACACATACCATGATGGTTCAGAGTGCTTTTTTCAAAGAATAATAAGAGTTAGAGCTTTTATGAGACATGAATACTACTAACATTATTTCTAGGGTGGTTAAATACAGATATTTTAAATACATACATAAGAGTACATTCACTATTGTGTAACAGGAATTGTTAAATAATATGCAATCCATAGTTGGGGAAAATAGATTGTCAAATTAAAATACAAATGTATTAATGTAATTTATCCAAGTGAAAATAAATCCTATTAAGTTTGGCAAGTGGCCATAATTCTCTGTCCTCTTCATAGTTTACTTAGGCTCTGACACTCCCCATGAATTTAACAGGAGTTTGCTGTGCACATATGAAGTATACACTCTTAAGATTTAGATACTTTTGTTCTTAGCTATAAAATTATTTTCCTGTTGTATATAAAATGACAATGTTAAAGTAATTTTGAAAAGGCATATGTGTATCTTTAAAATATGCATGTTACAGTAGATGTATATATTTACAAATGTGTTCCAAATACAGCAGACCCTTGATAAATATTTTATTATCTTTCACTTAGGTATTCCCTTTCATGACCGTCTGGTTTGGCATCAGGGAACATCTAGAAAATATACAGTACATTCAAACTGACTGCAAAGAATAATACACTCTGTGATGAAAAAAATAATATTGAAAACTTAATATTTTTAATACTTCTCATGAATTTACCAGGAAAATTAGACTATGTTCACTTGTGGAAGTTATTTAAAGTAAGGATTTTCTGTATAAAAGGTTTTAATGAGCACAACTTCAAAGAAAGTTTGAATAGTAGCAAGGATTCATAGAGTTACATGCTTTCTTTCAAAAGTGTGCCGTAGCTGCTGTTGATTTTCCTAACATTTGGAGTCGGAATACGAGGCCAGGCCAAGGGCAAAGATGATTCAAAAACCAGTAGATTAATTTACTTTTAGCCAATTATAATTAATATCACATCAAAGCTGTTTACATTGCTGCTGTCACCCATATGCATTAGCCCCAGGTTAATGTGGGAGCCATGAACCAAATGCTAGCTTGCATAAATCTCCACTGTTGTTAGATAGTAAAGTCCATTGCCCTATCCTTACTTCCTGGGAATAACCTTTGATCTTCAGATCAACAGTAAAAATAATTACTGACTTTGGCCAAACTGGGATTAGTCATTTCAGTTCTAAGTAGCTGCACAGCTGGAGACAGATGTGCAGGTCTCCTGCATAGATCCTAAAGAACCTTCCCCAAGCGTTTATATCGTGCTTGTCATTCGTTTATCAGAGGCCAAATGTTTCTCTTTTGTAAACGTGTGTAAAACATTCTCAGAATTTCAAACAATAACAAATCACGGTTGGCTGTGGCCAAAATGCAAAAAGGAAATCTCCCATCTGTCCAAATCAGACAGTTATATTATCAGAAAATGAGTGCTGAAAACAACATACACACACACACACACACTTATTAATATACAGTTTTAATAATTTGTCCAAGGAGAGAATAATAATCAGAGAAAATGTCAAAAATTTAAACAAGGAAGAATTACTATAGAATATATTTTTAATTATGAAAATATTTTAATGTGTTAACTATTGAAGTTAATTTTTATTGTTAAATGTGTTTTCTCTTCTTTCCTTTTTTGTGCATTGATATTATAATTAATATATTTGGAAAAATAATCTACATTAATACAATATTCCATATGAATTTTTATATTTGTTCTTGGTGCTTTTACACGTCACTTGTTCAGAGAAGATTATTCATTCATTTATTCAATAAATATTATTTAGAGTCTTTTAAGTGCTAGATACAGTTCTAGGCATTGGGGATAGAAACTGGTAAGACAAAATGTGAATCTATAGATTCAGACAGAATATAAATTCTACTGAGAAGAGACAAACAGTAAATGAGTGAATAGATGACTTTCAGGTACTGAATGGTGGTAAGATCAGAATTCAACAAAACAGAACATAATGACTGAAAATAGCCGAGGTGGGTACATGGCCTGCTTTAAATGAGGTAGTTAGGGAGGGCCTCCCTGAAATTTGTATCTCCTGGTACAAAGCTTAATGATGATAAAGAGTCAATCATAGAAAAATCTGGGATTAAAAACTGTCTGGGCAGAATGAGCAACAAATGCAAGGGTCCTGGGAGGGATTGAACTTCATGTATTCAAGGAGTGCAGAGAAAGCCAGCATAACCAGAGCACAGGAGGAGCTTGAGGAATGGGGCAGGCTCTAATGCCCACTTGGCTTGAGGCTGTGATAAGGAGATCTGATTTTATTTTACATGTATTTTTGTTTTTTCCTAGACATATTTTGAATCTTTTCCCCTAAAGAGCATTGATAACATGGAAAAGCTAGAACTTTCTCTTTCTAAAATAATGAATAAGAAAGAAAAACAGGTACAATGGGGCCTGTTCTAACATTTAAAAAGAATCACTTAACAGACAACTCTTATTTTGTAAAGGATATATATAATCCAGCCAAATTGTGTTTTTGCCTATCTCTTCAGGCTATTGTCAAAGACAAGGCGATAAGGGAAATTTCAAGGTAGATTTCACAACTGTCAAAAACCTCTTGGGGCTGATTTTTACATTTTACTGAGTTTGGCTTCTGGATTGCCTGAATTGACAGAAATGACTTTACTCGGGTATCATACAGACACAGACTAATAAATAAGCAGTATTTCAGGAAGTCTATTGTTTTTATTTCAAGTGTTTACTAGAGCTAGACTCCTTCTTGTTCACTTTAGAAATGACTATCCAGAGGTCACACCACATTTGAAACCAGCTCAGGATTTATATCTCTTTTATACCTAAGCAATAAGCTCCCAAAGAAATTAATAACATTTTACTAAAGAATTCATTAAGTAGATATTATTTTAATTCAGCTTCCCAAAGTCAATAATTTTATTTCATTTAAAATCTAATACATAACTTGTAAAGACAATTAGAAAAATACAAAGAAAACCTTACAGGTAATTCCATCATTAAGAGATAGCCCTAGTTAATATTTCAGTTTCCACTTTTCAGTTATTGGGAGTCTTGAAATCTACTTACTCTCTTATTTCCTGTTTGTTTTTTAATTTAATTTATCGGGTTTCATATTTTTCTAAGATGAATTCTGGTGATAATTGATAAACTGTAACTATGTAGCCAATATTTACTATCAGGCCTTAAAATGATTCTAAATGTTCCTTTTATAACAGAGGGAAAAAAATTTTCTGAAATCATAAAACTCCTAGAAGAAAACATATGTGGTAAACTCTTTGACATTGGTCTTTCTGGGTTTGACACAAAAAGCAAAGGCAATAAAAGCAAAATTAAACAATGGAGACTACATCAAACTAAAAAGCTTCTGCACAACAAAGGAAACCAATAAAATGAAAAGACAACCTATGAAATGGAAGATAATATTTATAGATCACATATCTGATAGAGTATTAATATCTAATTATATATAATGTACACAATTTAATAGTCACTAATCCATCTAAAAAAAATAGGCAGATATCCTAAATAGACATTTTTCAAAAGGCATAGAGAAAGCCAACAGGCATATGAAAATGTGTTCAATATCATTCATTATCAGAGAAGAGCAAATCATACACACAATGAGATATTACCTCATACCTGTCAGAATAGGTATTATTAAAGAGAAGAAATAACAAGTGTTGGCAAGGATGTGGAGAAAAGGTGGACCTTGTGCACCATTGTGGGGAGTAAATTGGTGGAGCCATTATAGAAAACAGTATGAAAATTCCTCAAAAACCTAAAAAAAGAAATACTATATGATCCAGTAATTCTACTTCTAGGTATTTATTCAAAGGTAATGAAAACACTAACACAAAAAAATATTTACACACCCCTGTCTATGTTTACTGCAGCATTATTTATAGTAGCCAAGACATGGAAGTAACCTAAGTGTTCATCTATGGATGAATGGACAAAGAAAATGTGTTTTATTGATTGATTGATTGAAGAGAATATATTAAGAGAATATATTAAAAGTTCTATTTTCAAGGAAAAAAACTATAACTGTGTGTGGTGATAAATGTTAACTAGGCATATTATGGTGACCATTTCACAATATACACAATTGAATCATTTTATTATATGCCTGAAAATAATATAACAGTATATATCAATTATATCTCAATTAAAAAAAGAAAGATTGTCAGGTCCAAAAAATTGATAGTTCTGAGGCTGAGAAATCCTAGTTTAAGGTAAGAAATGCATGATCTTTGTAATTGGAATGAGATCTGTGTTCTTTATGAACTAGAGGGAAGGGTAGTTAGTCAAAAGAGAAAGAGAAGGGAAAAAAGCTTCCCAAGAGAAGTAAAACTGAGATAGGAAAACTGAGATATTCTTTGTTCTGAGGCCCGTATCTTGATGAACTGGTTACATTCCTGCCTTTGGTTCCATGAGGTATTGCACAGTATCCTTATATCATTATACCCTTATATTTTTATTTCTTTTTTCTTTTTATTTTTTTCCTTATATCAATTTTTACTTAAACTAGCTACAGTTGGTTTCTGCTACTTGGTCTTGCTTTGAACCTGTGCTTTAATTCCAAGAAAATTTACTTTTTGTGAAGAAAACAAATAAAGGATTATAGATTAATGCACAAGTAAAAGAAAGAAAGAAAGAAAGAAGAAAGAAAGAAAGAAAGAAAGAAAGAAAGAAAGAAAAAAAGAAAAGATGCAAGCAGTAAAACTTACCCCAAGATCAAAATAATCTATATTGTGAAGTGGGAGAAACAAATTATCAATGAATAGTAAATATGAAAAAAAGTATTTACAATTATTTAAATTTGTAAGAGTGTAAGAGGTAAGTTTAAATGAAGTCAAAAGAGCCCTTGTGCACTGTTGGTGGTGATGTAAGTTGGTGCAACCATGTGGAAAACAGGATGGACGTTTTCATTTTAATAAAATTAAAAATAAAATACCATATGATCCAGTAATTATTTACCCAAAGAAAATGAGAACATTAATTCAAAGATATACACACCCCTGTGATTATTTCTGCATTATTTCTAATAGCCAAGAAATGGAAGAAACCTAAGTGTTCACCGACACATGAATGGATAAAGAACATATGGCATATACCTACCCACCCACCCACCCACATATCACAAAATATGCCTCAGCCATAAAAAGAACAAAATCCTGACATTTGCAACAACATGGATGGGCCCAGAGGGCATTATACTAAATGAAATTAGTTAGAAAAAGATAAATGCCATATGATTTCACTTATATGTGTAATCTAAAAAACAAAACAAATGAAAAAAGAAACAAACAAATGAAAAGCAGAAATAGACCCATAAATATGAGAACAAACTGATGGTTGATGGAGGGGGGAATGGGCAAAAATGAGTGAAGAAGTGTAGGAGCACAGGCTTTCAGGTATGCAATCAATAAGTCAGGGGAATAAAAGGTGGAACAGAGGGAATATAGTCTTTGGTACTGCAAGAGCTTTGTATGGTGACAGATGGGACCCAAGCTTGTGGTGAGAATAGCACAAAGTATACAGACTTACAGAATCACTATGTTGTAGTCCTGAAACTAATGTAATGTTGTGTCAACTATACTTCAATTACAAAATAAACTTGATGCAATGTAAAAATAAATAAATACATAAAGTGCATAATTCACAAGGTTGTGCAACCATCACCACCATCTAATTCCAGAACATTTTTATCACTCCAAAAAGGAACCCCATTCCTACCAGCAGTCACTTTTCATTCTCCCTTTCCCCAGCCCTAGTCATCCATTAATCTCTGTCTCTATGTATTTGCCTATCCTGGGTATTTTATATTAACAGAATCACAAATGTGACTTTTTGTGTCTGGCCTCTTTAACTTAGCATGTTTTCAAGGTTCATCCATGTTATAGCACATATCACAACTTTTTTTTCTTTTACCATCATTGTTTCATGCTTCATTTTTCTGATTCTATCTGGACTAAAAGTCTCACCGCTGTGACATGGAGGGAAATGGTTGTGAACAAGTCCGGGCCTAAACTTCTCACAAATTCACATCTCCTACCTTGCAAAAAGTGGTCACTTTTCTGTTTGTAGAATTGCAGCAATTCTTTCCTCAGATCGCTGATTGACTTCACAGGTGTTCAAAATGATTTGATAACTAGCTGATTTCCAGGACCCAGAAGAAATCAGGGTCTCCTACTCCACCATCTTAACACCTCCCTAATCCATTGTTGATTCTAGTGAAGACTCCATGTTAGTGAAGATTAATTAAATTATATTATTATCCTTATTTTTGTATGTGGTTGAAATTTCCCAAAACAAAATGTAAAAGAATTAAAAATGTCCCGTTATAATAAAAATAATTATATTTTTAGTTACTAACCCTCATGTACAAATGTCCCCTAATTTGGTATCTAAAGGGAGGCTTTAGACCTTTAAAGCAATGTGTCTCATTGTTAATGTATAGAAATGTAACTGATTTCTTTTTTTTAGATTTATTTATTTATTCATTCATTCATTCATTCATTCATTCATTCATGATAGACATAGAGAGAGAGAGAAAGAGGCAGAGATACAGGCAGAGGGAGAAGCAGGCACCATGCAGGGAGCCTGATGTGGGACTCTATCCCAGGACTCCAGGATTGCGCCCTGGGCCAAAGACAGGCACCAAACCACTGAGCCACCCAGGGATCCCCTGTAACTGATTTCTGTGCATTGATTTTATACCCTGCCACTACGCTGAATTCCTGTATAAGTTCTAGCAATTGTGGGAGTGGAGTCTTGTGGGTTTTCCATATCATGTCATCTGCAAAGAGTGAGAGTTTGACTTCTTCCTTGCCTATTGAAATGCCTTTTATTTCTTTTTGTTGTCTGATTGCTGAGGCTAGGACTTCTAGTACTATGTTGAATAGGAGCGGTGATAGTGGACATCCTTGCTGAGTTCTTGAGCTTAGGAAAAAAGCTCACAGTTTTTTCCCATTGAGAAGAGAAATTAAGTAGTCAATCCCATTTAAAATTGCACCCAAAACCATAAGATACCTAATAAACCTAACCAAAGAGGCAAAAGATCTCTACTCAGAAAACTATAGAACACTCATGAAAGAAATTAAGGAAGACACAAAGAAATGGAAAAATGTTTCATGCTCATGGATTAGAAGTACAAATATTGTTAAAATGCCTATGCTACCCAGGGTACTCTATACATTCAATGCAATCCCTATCAAAATAGCATCAACTTATTTCACAGAGGTGGAACAAATAATTCTAATATTTTTATAGAGCCAGAAAAGATGTCAAAGAGCCTAAGGATTGTTGAAAAAGAAAACCAAAGCTGGTGGCATCACAATTCCACATCTCAAGCCCTATTACAAAGCTGTGATCATCAAGACTGTGGTACTGGCACAAAACAGACACATAGTCAATGGAACAGAATAGAGAACCTGCAAATGGACTCTCAACTCTATGGTTAACTAATCTTCAACAAAGCAGGAAAGAATATCCACTGGAAAAAAGACAGTCTCTTCAACAAATGATGTTGGGGAAAATGGACAACTACATGCAGAAGAATGAAACCGAACCATTTTCTTATACCATACACACAAACTCACAATGGGTGACAAACCTAAATTTAAGACAAGAATCCATCAAAATCCTAGAGAACACAAGCAGCAACCTCTGTGACCTCGGCCACAGCAACTTCTTGCTAGACACGTCTCCAAAGGCAAGGGAGACAAAGGCAAAAATGAACTATTGGGGCTTCATCAAGATAAAAGGCTTTGCACAGTAAAGGAAATAGTCAACAAAACTAAAAGACAGCCTACAGAATAGGAGAAGATATTTGCAACCATCTTATCACACAAAGGGTTGGTACCCAAAATCTAAAAATAATTTATCAAACTCAATGCCCAAAGAACAAATAATCTAATCAAGAAATGGGCAGAAGATGTGAACAGACATTTCTCCAAAGATGACATGCTAATGGCCAACAGACACAGGAAAAAATGCTCAACATCACTTGGTCTCAGGGAAATCCAAATCAAAACCACAATGAGGGGATCCCTGGGTGACTCAATGGTTTAGCGCCTGCCTTTGGCTCAGGGTGTGATCCTGGAGTCCTGGGATCGAGTCACACATCAGGTTCCCTGCATGGAGCCTGCTTCTCCCTCTGCCTATATCTCTGCCTCTCTCTCTCTCTCTCTCTGTCTCTCATGAATGAATGAATGAATGAATGAATGAATGAATAAACAAATAAATAACAAACCACAATGAGATACCACCTCACACTAGTCAGAATGGCTAAAATTAACAAGTCAGGAAATGACAGAGGTTGGTGAGAATGTGGAGAAAGGGGAATCTTCTTACACTGTTGGTGGGAATGCAAGCTAATACACCCACTCTGGAAAACAATATGAGGTTCACAGATGTCCATATGCAATGGAATATATAGAAATAAGTTAATCAGGGAAAGACAATTATACAATCTCACTCATATGTGGAATTTAAGAAACAAAATAGAGGACCATGGGGAAGAGAGGAAAAAATAAAGAGAGGGAGACAAACCATAAGAGACTCTGAATCCTAGAAAACAAAATGAAGGTTGCTGGTAGGGGAACGGGGTAACTGTGTGATGGACATTACAGTGGGCACATGATGTAATGTACACTGGGTGTTGTAATGCTGATGAATCACTGACTTCTACCTCTGAAACTAATAATACATTAAACATTAATTAATTGGATTTGAATAAAATTCTTTTAAAAAGCAATGTGCCATTGTAAGATCTAGGATATATAAGAGGGCTATCTTTTTTTTACAATGTGGGTCAAGGGCATATGTGAATGGGATGCATAAATCATCCACATGAACCAAGATGCACAAATAAAATAGCATTATATTTATATTTTGATCTAAAATAGAAAGGAAATACACTTTTTAATAATATTCAATGTATATACTAAAACATACCTGTATTATCTGGTATTACAGTTTATCTGAGGGAAGAGTGCCACAAAGCTGAACCGTTAAGAGTTAGGTATTCACTGGATCATTTGGTTTTGGCATATTTGCAACAGACTAATCACTTATTTCGTTTATATCAATGTTTGGCTTCTTTTACTACAAAGAATATAATCTTTACAACTTTGATATAAAACAGAGGGTGATCATGAAAGATCATGTGTATTCTACATAGATTCATCAGTTATTACACAGCAAAATATTTAAAAGCGTTGTTGAATATAAATTTGAAACCCCCTCCATTTAAAAGGTAAGAAAAAAGCATGAAGAAAAGACTAATTTGTTTTACTATGCTAAGAATTTATACCTCTCCAGACCGTAAAAAAAGAGTGAAAAAGCAAGCAACAATTTAGAAAAAGACATTTGCAACTCATAAAACTAAGGATTAGTATTCTGAATGTATATTTAGAATTCTTGTAAAGCAGTATGAAAAGCATAAAACACCCCTACCAACCATACAGAAATTAATAGGAATTTCACAGTATCGGATGCAAATAGGAATCTAAAGTTATAAGATGTCCAATCTCATTAGTAATCAGGAAAATTAAAATTAAAACCACAAGGAAATACCATTTCAACCCCACCATCTGTCAATACTAATGCCCGTGAGAATGTAAAATTAAATCATCTGTGAGGGAAGCAAGTGAATTCAGCATGATGGTTAACTGGTGGGAGTGAGGAATGAAATTGAATGAGGGATAGTAAAGAGTAGATAAGGAGCTTCTAGTGGCCATATGGATCTATACATTTTATTGTTTTAAAATTATACATGTACATTTCATTTACTTGTTTAAATGATATATTTAATTATTTAAAAGTTATTCATTCCCAACAAATAAGATGGAGGTGGTAATAGACAGAATATGAGAATTAATTTGTTTTTGGTCTTGATTTTTTGTTTGCTTTTGTTTTTACAAAAAACAGAGTGTTCAGTGAAAAAATTCCTGACTTTTCCTATAATGGTAACTAGCCAACATTTATATGTTGTCAAGACTATGTGGAGTGGGTACTGGGGAACACATTTTATGTGACTATCAAGATAATGTTTATAACAAGAACATAAGAGAGAAATTTAAAAATTCATTTTAGAAAATGTTTTGTCATTCCAATTTGTGGTAAAATATAATGTATAATACCTATAAAAATTGTGGAGGCCGAGAAAATTAAGGCATTCCACTTTAAGTTCAGTGTTAGCACAAGTACAGCCATCCCAGGCCCCTGTGAATAAGAGCTGAAATTTACATTACTTCAGTTACAGGAAAAAGCTTACAGCTTAACATCCTAGAAAGCCCCATATTAGAATGAGAACAGAGCCCAAGCTAGGGACAGGAGGCCCCATATTAGAATGAGAACAGAGCTCAATGCCCTTGAAAGCCCCATATCAGAATGCAAACAGAACTTGAAAAATTCCTCCACCCCTTCTGGAGGTCCCCTAGACCAGCCCTT
This sequence comes from Vulpes vulpes, assembly GCF_048418805.1. Taxonomy (NCBI): domain Eukaryota; kingdom Metazoa; phylum Chordata; class Mammalia; order Carnivora; family Canidae; genus Vulpes; species Vulpes vulpes. The sequence continues at coordinate 151,848,660 of NC_132780.1, forward strand.
AAAACTAAGCTGAAACCCACCCTGGGATCAAGTCCCTGCTGTGTTGGGTATACTTGGACCCAAGCTTGAGCTTGTAAATAACTTGTGTGTTTGCATCGGTGTGTCGGCTTCTTGGTGGTTTCTCGGATTCGCAATCTTGGGCACAACAAAAATTACATAAGTACATATATAAACTTGTGAAAAAGGTATTTTATTAACTTTTTAAAACATTCCAAATGAAGAATATCAGTGGTTAACCTATTTGTTAAAATTGTTAAGATAGTAACTCCAAAATAGTTTGCAAGATAAACTTACACCAAGAAAGATGGAAATTTTATAGTCAAGTTACAGCAAGAATTCTGATTCTATATATCATTGTGAGTTATTTTTTCAAGCTGACAGCTTCAAAGTCAAGCTTGAAAAAACCCTTGAAATCAAAAGGGTTTGCTGTATTACACATTACTAAACAAAGATTCTAAGAATGACAAAACATTTTCAATTACATTATGCTCACTGCAATAGTGTTACTGAATAAAATAGTTGCCAGCATTACTAGATAAAATAAAGATTTATTATTTACTTCAAATGTATTTATTCCAAATTTATCCATTTATTTCAAAATCCTATCAATTAAACATATCAGTTATCTCATTTTAAATGCATATTTTGTGTACTAATAATGTTTATTGTCTAGTATTTCAGTGGTTTATATGCATCACATACATATAAATATACATATATTGCATGTGCATGCAACATATATGATTTTTTTTTAAAGTATAGAGACCAATAATCTACATAGCTTCCTATCATCACATGAAATTTTAAATTTGGATTGTTTTCCCTTCACCATAAACATGTAGTGAGCGGACCAATATCAGCCATCACGTTAATTACACAAGTGTTAAAGTTCTGTGTCTTGTTATACAAATCTGTGTTCTTACATCAGTTTTGTGAGGCCATTGTTTTGAATGTTCGTATGATTTGGTTCTTTCTCTAAGCTGAGTTTCTAATTACTTTCTGCTTTTTCAACATTCAACACACCAGTTATTAGTACTTATGTTACACATACTATATGAATAGTTGAATTTCTAAACAGAAGGGAAATGAATTTAGAGAGATGAATACTTTCTAAAGACATAAACTATAACTAGGAAATGAAGCTCTTTGTCATTCTGAGTGCTGCAAAAATACTTTTTTATTCAGCTGCATGAAACATCTCTTTTTTTCTGGCAAATGCTTTGAGAGTCAAAAGAGGCACCAACCATTTGATGAAATTTCCCATCTTCCTCAGCAAGACTCAGGCATTCTTTCTTTTGGACTTTTTCTTCTTGTATATGTTTCATTAGATTTTTAGGTATTATTATTATCACAACGATTTTAAGTGTTTGCATCTATCTCAATCAGTAAATTCTAAATCATTGAGGAAAAGATGATTGAAGAATTATTTTTGAATGAATAAATTAGTCATATACTCCTTATTCCTTACATCAGTGTTTCACAAAAGTCTTTTTTAAAAAGTACTACCTTTGAAAATCTTTAGGTTAAAGAGTTCCATTGCTAAATATTATTGTGCAATGCATACACTACATTTCCCTACTAGAAATCCAAAATGTACATCAGTCCGTTAAAAGGTTCTGAGAATTCCTATAGTAAATAAACCTATTTGAATTTTCTTAACTCAGTATTTCCCAAATATATGAGTCAAACCTTTTCTTTTTATCCTCTGGAACATGTAGTAGTAATGTCCTGTGGAAGTGAATGTCCACGCAATAATACTTTACAAATGCCATGTTATAACATTTCTGCTGTTAAATGTGCATGGAGAGAAAGCAATCAAGGGGAAGAGCAATAATTATACCTATGTAAGTCAGTGGTCTGTTTGCATCTAAAGTAAAGGAAATGAATTCTAAATAGTTAAATTATTTACCCATGTAGGACTATGTCATTTGTTTATATTAAAAACATATGTTCTAAATTGAGAGGTAAATTCTATTCCATATACATTTTTAGAGGAGAAAAAAATTGTGGTTTGAATGCCTAAAAATTACTATAACATAAAAACTAAAAAGTGTTGCTTTAAATTAAGCCCACAGAAGTTATAAGTCCAATACAATAAATGTTTGTTGCCTTCTCTAGTGTTAGCCTTGAGAATCTCTATATTTAAAACCATGTTATTAAATATCTCTAGGGATAGTTCACTAATCACAAAATAAAATTATTCTCATCTTTTAATTTTTTACCTGAAACAGCATTATGAAATGATCACCAATTTTATTCTTCAAGTTGGGATTTCAACTTTGTCTATTATTCTAAAATACTCTATTAAAGGGTATAAGTTTTTTATTGCTAAAGTTACTCAAAAGGAATTCATTGGGTAAATAAAAGTAAATTTTATTTTTTTAAAGATTTTATTTTATTATTTATTCATGAGAGACACAGAGAGAGAGAGGCAGAGACACAGGCAGAGGGAGAAGCAGGTTCCATTCAAGGAGCCCGAAGTGGGACTTGATCCCCGGACTCCAGGATCACACCCTGGGCCAAAGTCAGGCGCTAAATCACTGAGTTACCCAGGGACCCCCTAAAAGTAAATTTTAATTGATAACATTTATTCTGAAATACACTTTGACGTTCAAAAATCAGTTTCATCCCTTTATATAGGTGTCATGGTAGAGACACCTCTATATGAATTTACTAATGAATATGTTGATTATTTGCGATATTTCTAAGATCACAGTTCATCAACTCAAAGAGATTTTTTTAAAGATACCTTTTAGGTGAATAAAATACTGGAGTAAATTGCAAATAATAAGTCATCTTTATTCCTTCAAAGGTATCAGTTAGTTATGAAACTAACCAGACGGAATGTCAGTGAAAGATGAATTCTTATAGCATATGCGTGAATAGCAAGACAGCTTAAAGTTCGACTTTTTTTTAGAACCAGAAAATATTTGATGGATGTTTCTTCACATGGAAAACGAGCTATTTCATTCAATCTCAACCATTTGACTTAATGGAGGTGAAAGGGACAGAAACACAAAAATCATAAGAATTAGACCTGTAATGTTTTAGAATCTTATGCTCCTGATGGGACTGAGTTCAAATGCATTAACATAAATTCTGCAAACCCTTAACCCCCATTCAAAATTATGATGGGAGGAAGTAATTTTTAATTTTCTATATATCTTATTTTGTTCTTTGAGAGATCAAAGAAAGAAGTCTACTTCCATTCAAATAAGCATCAAAATCAAGTGAATATCTCTAATAATGAGAAAACAATTATATTTTCCATCCCTTCCATGTGATTAAATTACATGGAATCAATACAGGTGTGACATATGAATAACTATGAAATCACTAAGAGTGAGGAGGAAGTACCAAGCACTCTTTAACTTTTGAACTATCTTTACAGAACTCTGTAATACAAAAAAAAAAAAAAAAAAAAAAGGAAGAGGGCAAAAAGAGGAGATGGGACAAGAAAGAGCAAAATAACTCTGATTGTCCACTTTTTACCATACACTTTTGTTTTTGTAAACTGCTTCCCAGGTGACTGGGTGATGGGCACTGGAGGGGACACTTGACAGGATGAGCACTGGGTGTTATACTATATGTTGGCAAATCAAACTCCAATAAAAAACATACAAAAGAAAAAGAAAACAGCATTCCACACAGCCTTCTTTCCTGTGCATGTGCTATTAATACATTTGTATTATTAATATAATATATACTAAGACTAGAGTAAGATATTTAACAAAGTGAAGCTATGAGTGAAGAAAGGAAATGAGAGTTATTTCTAAAAACTGGGATATGCAATATTCTTTTCAAACACAGAGGAGTCCCACATTTATTTTAATCTTTAGTTTGTTCACTTTTAAAAATTATTTATTAATGGTATTTACTCTAGTTTTTAATAAAATCCATAACTATTTCGATACACAGCATCATTGTGAAAATTTCAACAATTTATAGATTTTGGCTCAAGTCAAACAGGTTTTACATTTTTAAATTTAGAAGACTGATATCTTGAAATCACACCATCCACTCATTGCTACACATTTATACATGTACTCACAATACTAAAATGTAGACATACTACACGTTTGCCAAAATAGAATGCCCTGGAGCATATACTGCAGTGTCTGTGATCTATATAGTGTGACCTATTTTTAAAATGCCAGTTGCACAAAGGAAAACATAACCTGTCTGAGAAATATTCTATTGACTTAAAGTCTCATTCTATAATCTTGCCTTTCCTGATTTTTAAGAACATTGGCCAATCATAAAAGTGAAATTTTCATCAAACTTGGTGCAATGATCAAATATTAACACTTAGAAGGGGAGTGGGATAGTTTATTGGATCCCAGAGGACAGGCAGAGAGAGCAAGTGTTTACCAAAAGTTGGGGATATTGATATAAGAGAAGCTTATGGAGTCAAGAATTGAGCTGGAAGTGGAGTTTTGTTATCTTTAGAAGTAAATCAACATCAGGCGATTAGAGGACACATTAATACGTAGAAAACCAGAGCGGGGAGAGTAGAAGCAAGGCAGAGAGGGGTTGTGAATGGTCATCTAATGTACATATTATTGTCCAAAGCTGGCTTTAAGGAACTTATTGAGGGGTAACCTAGAGAAAGTCTGGCATCTAAAGGACTGTTGGTTTCAACTACCTTATTAATTGACACTTTTTTTCAGATCTGCTGGTAGTTTCCTTCCTGAATCATAAACAATTTGAGTGACAAGACTGTTCTAATGTTTGTCCATTTCAAGGAGAACATGAGGTGGCAGAAGAATGTGGCTCCAGTTTTAGTTTTTTATTCCATTTCTATTATTGCCAGAACAAACTACCACAAAGTTAGCAGCTTAAAACAATACACATTTATGATCTCCAAGTTCTGTAAGTCAGAAGTCTCAATTTACTCAACTGGTTTCTCTGATTTTCCCAGGCTGTTCTTGAATGTGGTAGGACTGATTTCCTTGCTGGCTGTCAGCTCAGCCTCTAGAGGCCGCCCACAATCTCTGCCTTATGCCTGCCTTCCTCCATCTTCAAAGTCAGCAACAGTGGGCACAGCCTTTACTTTACTTCCCCTCCTGCCACATCACTCCATCTACCCCTTTGTGCTACATCCACCCTCTGGTTATTCTCTTCCTTTTCTGCTTTTGAGGATTTCTGGGATTAGATGGGGCCCACCGAAATGGTCCAGGATGATCTCCCTATTTTAAGTTGATCTGACAGGAAACTTTCATTCCATCTGCAAGATCCCTTAACAGTAGTGCCTGGATTAGGATTTGATGAAATAACCCAGGGAAAAAAAGCTGGAGTGCACATCTTTATAATTCTACCTATAACAGTTTTACTACAAAAAAATTGTAATTCCTGGACAAGATAAGCATCTTCCCTTAGATGTGGGTTTCCATTATAAAAATTCAGAAATCAGGCCTAATAAATGTTAGCTTTCATTTCAGCTCTCTTTGTCAATACCTAGAATCTCCTGATCTTAGCACATGTTAAGCCATTACTGTCCAATGAATATTTCTTGTTAGAGATGAAATAAATGGCCACAATTGCTGAATATTGACCTTATCTCAGTTTTCTTGTTTCATTTTATAAAACTGCTATGTTTAATGAAAGTTTATATAATTTATTATATTCTATTATATACCTAAATTAAAATTTACATAATTTAAAAATTAAAAATATTTTTTATTTTGTAAATAAATAATACTATACTATTGGCAGCTTTTTAAAAAAATCCTATGCACCTTTCCCTACTCCCAGATGCTCTCCCAGAACTGGCAAATCCTGCTGTTTTCACCATCCTGCTACAGTTACAATTTTAAATAATATATTATTTGGATGTGAAATATAACTATTATAACTAATATAACTATTGCTTAGCCACTATAAAAGGTGAAGAATTTACCAAAATTCCACCTACATTACCCTCTTCCATTTACATCCCAAAGGCATTGGGAATCATGGCAGATTATGTTTTCCAAGGTAAAATCTCCCACTCCTCATTTTACAATGTGATGTTGATTCCCCCATCATCAAGAGGTGGGATATTTGTTCTCTCCTCTTGAAACTGACATGCTTGGGAAAACAGCAGAAACAATGTTACTTGACTTCCAAGGGTAGATCACAAAAGACAAGAAGACAATAGAGCTTTTATCATTGTTCTCTTGGTATATTCATTCTTGGAAACTAGCCACCATTCTCTGAAGAAATCCAGATTGCCAGGAGAGGCTGTGTGTAGGTGTTTCAACCAATAGGGCCAGCTAAGGTCCTAGCTGGCAGTCAGGATCAACCACCAGACATGGGAGGAAGTCTTGGAGATGACTCTAGTCCCAGCCACCATCTGACTGTAGTCACAAAGTGGGTACAGTCTGTCCTCCAAATCATTAAGAAATAACATAATTTTTTTAAGCTGCTATATTTTAAGTTAGCAATAGGTAACTGGAACAGTCACATCTATACGGCTGGTCAACGGCTCATAGTTTTGTTTGATTTGATAAATGGCTCATTTTAATAACAAAGAATAAAAACATTTAGTGTAATGTGATGATACAAATGTAACTTAATGCAGAATTAAGAAATAAGATTAAACTCCTAGAGAAGAATATGTATTCCTACCTTACTAAGTCCTGTGGTGCAATACATTTTCTACTAAGGTTTTCAGCTTTCTTTTTGTTTTTCCTAGTCATAATCAGCTCTCATGCTTTATTTAAAGATATCCTTTTCACATAGTTCTCTTATTCATTTTCTTTTTTTTTTTTAAGATTTTATTTATTTATTCATGAGAGACACACACAGAGAGAGAAGAGGCGGGCAAAGGGAGAAGCAGGCTCCATGCAAGGAGCCTGATGTGGGACTCGATCCCGGGTCTGCAGGATCACACCCTGGGCTGAACTGCTGAGACACCCAGGCTGCCCCTCTTATTCATTTTCTTGAGTAATTTTATCTTCATTAGGGACACATGAGCAGGAAATATTCTGAGTTATTAGCATTTTTAAATGTATTTTGCTCTTTTACTTTCTTTATAATGTGGCTTGATTTAGAATTCTAAATTAAAAATATTTTTGAAAAAAATTGAAGGCATTGCTGTATCATTTTCTAGTGTCCAATGTTATCTTTGAGTCACTGAAACATTTTTAACTCATTGTATTGTAATCTGTTTTTTGTGTTTCATCTATTTATCTAAAAGATTTCAGAATTTTTTTACCTCTTCATTCATATTTTGATCTTTCATCAGGAGACATTCATATGTAGGCCTTTCTTAGTTTGTCCCTTTTGGCCACTATAGGTCCTTTCAGTTTGAAGAACTGTCTTGTTATAGTTTGGGGAAATTTTAATATTTTAAAATTTTATTTTAATATTTCTTTGATTAATTTCTTCCATCTTTCATTCTTTTCCTTCTCTTCTGAACATGTTTTTAAGGATCTTCTAGATCTACCTTCCATGACTCATGCTGTTTTCCCATTTGTCTTTAGCTCTGCACTATGGAAGAGCTCCTTGTTTTTATATGATAAATCTCCAGTTTTCTTTTTTTTTTTCCTTGAACCATTTTATTCTTTGGCCCGTTCATTTGATTGGTTCAATTTTTGAAAAAAAATTACTTGTTTATTATAATTTGTCTTGATTTCTAATTGTTCATTCTTTAGTAACAATCTAGTCTTTATTTATATAATAGTCTCTCACATCTCTCTGAATAAACCTAGTATTACTCAAGTGAATTAGTCTCTAAGAGGACATTTGGCAACATCTGGAGATACTTTTGTTCATCACAGTTATGGCGGTTTCTACTGATACCTAGTGAGTGTGGTCAGGGATGTTACTAAATATCCTACAATTTACAGGAAAACACCCTAGAAGAATTATCTGGTTCAAAATGTCAGTAGTACCAAACTTGAGAGACCTGAGAATATACCTATTAGAAATTGTTAAATTCCCTTGGTTCCATATATCACTTTTGATTCCTCTGGAGTTTGTGGATATGTTTTCTTCTATTTATGGTGTGTGTCTGTGTTCCAAATATGTAATGATCTTAGTTCCTAATTCACATTCATACAAAAAGTACAAAGTTGATTCATGGATTTTTCTCTTTGGTGATGTCTATTTTTTTTAAGAGTTTCACCTTTGAATGAGAGAGCCAATGATTGGGGTCCATTAGAGGGTGGAGTCATGTCAACAGCTCAATAGCACTGTAGAGTGCTTGAAAATAGAGCAGGTAGGCTAGAGATTCCCATAATTATCAAATTAAAGACACTTTTACTCTGGGGATAAAGTCATTTACTTTATCATTAGTCATTTACTAATTCACTACCAGATGAAAATTGCTTTTTCTTTTTTTTCTTTCTCTCATTTAAGATTTTATCCGTGTCTGATGTAAAAGTCTGAAGCTATTTCAAATCCTTCTCTACTTCTCTCACAGACCCAAACTCATTCTAGAATACCTCCCCAGACAGGTGTTAGGTTCTAGCCTGGAGGCAAATACTATTGCTGTCAGTCATATCATCTGTGTATATGGCAGAGGAGGAGGGAGTGGGATAGTTCTCCAGGCCTAGCTATTACTAAAGCATTTATTTAATTAATTAATTTCCCTGATGATTCCCCAAACCATCTCCTAGTCTTTGTATTGTCACTGATCTTAGAGTTTCTCATGGGCTCCATTAGGATTGATTGCTCTCACTTCTGGAATCTTGGCTTGGATTCTTCTGCTCTGTTTTCTACATTAATTCCATCCCACCTGTTTTTTAGCTTCCAGGGTTTGTTTAAACTTTCTGGTCTGCTGGTAGCTCTATTTCCTGTTTTCTAACACTATTATGTTTTGATTCTTTATTTAAAATGTTGGTCCCAATCATTTCAATAGAACCATGGGTGGAAAAGGAGGTAAACATGTAAACCAGAAGCTTTCCTGAATCAATTACAGACCTTAGTTTTAATAGATTTTTGTCATTTTTAAAAATTGTCTAATGCTCTGTATTTGGTCATGTTTCCCAGAAACATATCCTTAGACAAGGATTCCTGTGTAAGTGATTTATTGAGGAAATGATGCTAGGGGAAACTATTATATTGGGGAGGGGGAAGCTAGGGAGGATGCTAAGTGTGATAGGCAGAATAATGCCCCTCATAGTAAAAAAACAAAAACAAAAACAAAAACAAACCCAAATATGTCACATTCTAAACTCTGGAACCTATGTATTTGTTATCTTTATGGCAGAAGGAACCTTACTGTTGTAACTATGTTAAGGATCTTGAGATAGATTATCCTGGATTATCCAGGTAGGCCCAATGTAATCACAAGAACCCTTGAAAGTGAAAGAGGGAGGTAGCAGTGTCAGAGACTGAGATTTGAAAATGCTACCTCACTGGTAAAAGATGAAAGAAGAGCCCTCAAGTTAAGACAGCTTTTAGAATCTAGAAAAGACAAAGAAATAATTATCCTTTAGAGCTTTCAGAAGGACTCAACACTATCAACACTTCATTAGCCCAAAGGAATCAATTTTGGACTTCTGAATTTTCAGTTTGTGTACTTTTAAAACATTGAATTTGTGTAATTTGTTTCAGCTGCAATTGTAAACTAATACATCAAGCATGAGTGAAATTTCAGGCAAAATCTATCTAAGAGCTTCTTTGGTCTGACCCCACAGGAACACCGGCAAGTGCAAGAATTGCCTCTGAGTTGCCCCACATAAGTCAAGGGGTCTGAAGCTTGGATATTACCACACTTGCCCCTGTTGATTGTTAGAGTGAAGTTCCCAGAAGTGATTCTCTGTGCCTTCAAATCTAGGGTGGTTTTTTTTTGTTTGTTTTTGCTTTTTGTTTTGGCTTTATTTATTATTTATATGTTTGTATCTAGAAAAGTCCTTCTTTGACGAAGGTACAGTCATTCTATTTCTTATAACATAAGGTTTGAACAATATAGCGAATGGGTTGCAGGAAAGAACCTTCAAAAATGTAAGGAATTTGGTTTTGGTCATCTGATTAAAATAGGGTAGAAGGCAGGGAAAGTCTCGTTAATATTCCAAGACAGGAATCAAACAGCTTTTAACGTGAAGTGCTAGCAACTGAAAAAAAGTATTATCTAAGATCATCAATAATCAAGTACCCTTTGGAGGCAAAGACCTAGGGTACTGTGAGTCTGGGGCTAAGAATAGTATAAATGGTATAAAGAAATCAAATACTCAGAGATAAATAGTTCTGAATTTAGAAAATTTATAGGGAAAAAAACATGAAAGTCTAAGTACTAAATAAGAAGTGCAAGAAATAACTCTAATAACACACATGTACCCTTGACCTGATAAGGGATAAAACCAAAAAGATATTTATTTAATTCATTCTTTCATCTACTAACTTATATTTGAGCAATGTCTATAATATATTTGCACTTGGTTAGTTACTAGAAATAACAGGGATAAGGCTCCACACATATACAAACAATTTTTGCCTTCAGGAAGCTTACAGTCTCAAACCATAGGACAGATATAGATTCCTAAATATAAGATACATATCCATTTTATAAGTATAAAATATTTAATGCATTAATATATTAAACTAGTTGACCCTCATTAGGCAAAAGCTGACAAAAAACACAATTCTGGAAATTAGGTCAGAAGGATAAACTGGCTCTAGAGATACTGTATTTGGTTAAATAATTACCTTGAAAATATGGCACAGTCAAAAATATCCAATCTAGATAAACAATTCCTTTCCACCAACACACTCTTTCTAATTCCACAAAAAAGTTTCCATCAGCTTTTGTGGAAAAAGTATATTATATATCCTCTTCACCATGTGAAAAAGTAATTGCCTATTTCATCAGATCAATGTGGTACTTAAACCTGTAAAGATTTAACCAGCTGTTTATAATTTCATCTATCTTTTATTTTACTCACATTAACTTAATATGGAATTTGGGTAATTGCATGATGGGAATTCAAAACTCTTATTATTATAGAAGATGAGATTTGAAATTGATTTTTCATATTGACTCTATACAATTTTAGAATTATTGATTCTTTTTTTTAGGTTTTATTTATTTATTCATGACAGACACAGATTGAGAGAGAGAGAGAGAGGCAGAGACACAGACAGAGGGAGAAGCAGGCTTCCATGCAAGGAGCCTGACATGGGACTCGATTCTGGGACTCCGGGATCACACCCTGGGCTGAAGGCGGTGCTAAACCACTGGGCCAATTCTGGACTGCCCAGAATTATTGATTATAAAATGAAGATCCCATTGATAAACTAAAACGATTTCTCTACCCTATAACTATATTCACCTATATTACAACTAAAAAACAACCTCAAGCTGTATCTATTTAGTGTGAGTAATTTAAAGTCACATTTCCTTGATTACAATAATATCCTTGAATATATTCAAAGCAAAACCTTCAATCCAAAGCACTTTTACTTTATTTTCCTGGAAGTGAAATTGTATCCAAAAATCTTAGGGTAAAATTGAGTTTTTATATGTTCTAACAAAATGTTTATAAATCATCTCTAGAGCTCTGGCTTGTTAATTCAGTTAGATATGCTGAAATCCAGGTGAGAGAAATTGTGATTACACTAGATTTATTCCTTTTATGAGCCAGAACTACTCAATTCAAAATTCTAAAATCTTATACATTATTTGTAAAAGATATTTATCTAAATTAAACTACTGAGATGCTTGATAAAGTAGATATATGGACTAATTATCAATATCTTACTATTCTTTTATTACTTCTAATATGCTTTAGAAATACAGTATTTTCTACTAAAAGAAAGGCTGCTAGGCATTTATTTTTATTAAACTCCCTTTTCATTAGTTTTACTTGTCATACAGAATTTTTTTTAAAGATTTTATTTACTTACTTGAGAGAGAGAGAGAGAGAGTAGGGGGAAGGGCAGGGAGAAGGAAAACTCTGTGGTGAGCATGAGCCCCCAAAGTGGGGCTAGATAGCAGAACCCTGAAATAATGATCTGAACTAAAATCAAGAGCCATCCATTTAATCAAACGAACTTCTCAGGCACTCCTGTCATATGGAATTTTTGACTAAATTTTAATAGTTTGTCATTGCTGCTGCTATTTAGGGTGGTTTGTTTTTGTTGCTGCTAATGTTGTTTCTTTTTTTTCTTTTTTTTAAGATTTTATTTATTTATTCATGAGACACAGAGAGAAAGGGAGAGGCAGAGAGAAAGGCAGAGGGACAAGCAGGCTCCCTGCATAGAGCCTGATACAGTCTCGATCCCAGGACCCTTGGGATCACAACCTGAGCTGAAAGCAGATGCTCAACCACTGAGCCACCCAGGCATTCCTAATGTTGTTTCTATCATAGAAAATGCCATTAAAAATGCCATATCACGGACTTCTATAAGGGACAATGTAGCCTGGGGTCCAAGGCCAATGTTACAGAGAATAAATTCTTGAAAGTTGAGCTCTGGACAAAGAAAGTACCGAGGTCCATCTATCTGACCAAGTTGCTTCTCTAATTCCAGATGTCCAACTACTCCCTTTCAGATTGTAACTGTAGTTCATACCTACAAATTTAATCTATTATAACTGAAATATATTACTTGAGCTAGGGTTGGACATTAATCTAGTGATACCACCATTTGACTTCCCAGACATAGATATAAGAGTATAACCAAATAAAAAGTTAATAACCAGGAGTATATGGCATTTGGTTGCTAAAGTAGAGCAGAGGAGAGACAAAGGGAGTTTTTAATATTAGTCATCCATACAGATATGTCTAAACTGAACTCGAGGTATATGAGCCTTTTAGATACCTGGGAGAAAAGTAATCAGAATTGGTATGATATTCTAAGAAGGAAATATTCAGGAAGAGGAATGGGGGCAGGTAAAGAGTAATGCAGTCTTCCTATTCTATCATATTTTTCAAGATGGACCCTTGAAGAACATAAATAGTAAATCCTTTTCTAATATAATTTATTCACCATAGTATGCTTCTTTGGAAAATTTCCAGTTATGATTTATAAAATGATTTTTTAACATATCTTTCACCCAAAAATAAATAATTAACTATTTTTTGTTAAAAAATAACCTTATGTTAATTAGAACATATAAAAAATGGTGGCCAACAGCTATATAGACATTCATAAAAAAAAATATATCAGCTGGTAGGTGACAGTATGTAAATATCAAGATCCTCCTACTGTATAATTAAACTATAAACATTCTTTTTTTAAAGGTTGTCACTAAATTATTATTCTCTTGATACAAAATAAGGGCAAAATTTTTTATTATTCTTGGAAATAACTTAACCATTAGCTTCCCAGACTGACAATCTGGGAATTTTCAACAGAAGAGCAACAGTTGTTTCCTAACTACGATGAGGACTAATGGGGGATAAAGTAGGTGATATAGTATTATATATTCACTGTCTGCAAAAGTAAAGGAAAATAAATTGTAAAATAATTCCAACTATAAGTGAGTACTATTTGTTTAAAGAATATAATTTTACCTTTGTGATTTGATAAGCGAATGGAAAATTATTTGATATGTACAGCAAAAATTAACTTTGTTTTATTTCTCTTTTATCATAATGTAAGATAGGATGTGAGGTGAAGAGTGGATCTTAAGTCTCATGGAAAAGTAATAAACAAATGACAGATATTGTACATTAATATTCATTCTACAAATAAGCTGTATAAATCAGATCAATGGACTTGTCCAGAACTAACATTTTGAGAAAACAGAGGGAGCATAATGATACCCACAATCAGGGCTCTTGTTATATAAACCAAACATCTTTCACCACCTCATTTCACAAAATGAGAAGAGAGCACTTGGAAAAAAATTCCACCTTACGTTTATAGCTATGTATCAATAAGCTAAGTCTACAATAATGCTATGCAACAACCAATCACAAAAATCTCAACTGCATACAGGAATAAGCATGTATGTACTTGCAAGTCTTCAGGTTATCTCTGGGTCAGCTAATCTAAGGGGGTAAAGCTTGGAAGCCCTATGGAGTTGACTGTGTTGTTGCATGTGTCTATGGGTCCATACATCCAAGATTTTCTCATCTTTATCCTGAAATAACAGGGTAGCCTAAACATATCCTCATGGTATGGGTAGTGATGCAATAGAAAAAGTCCAATCATGCAAATATTTCCCCCCCCCTTTTTTTTTTCATTTTATACTTGCCAATCTTCCATTAAACAAAGTAAGTTATGTTGTCAAGTTCAAAGGCAAGGAGTGGAGAAATACACTTGACCTTTTTGTGAGAGGAACTTTCAGTCTAACAACTAAGCATATGGATACAGAAAGGTTGAATAACTGAGTCTATTAATACAGTCTACCATAACCCTGTCTGTAGCACATGGGATTCAGCTTCTCCTATGGCTTCCTTCTCTCTAATTCCATGGGCTCAAGAGCTATCTACATTTGTTATTGGTAGTTTTCATTTGCTTTTTTTTAAATATTTTATGTATTTATTCATGAGAGACAGAGAGAGAGAGAGAGAGAGAGGCAGAGACACAGGCAGGAGAAGCAGGCTCCATGCAAGGAGTCCGATGTGGGACTCGGTCCTGGGACTTCAGGATCATGTCCTGAGCCAAAGGCAGATGCTTAACCACTGAGCCACCCAGGGGTCCCTTCATTTGCTTTTAAACATATATAGTAAACCTCTCTTGATCCATGAAGATACCATTCGAAAACACCTCTTCCAAACTGCCTGTTTGGGGAATCATTTAGAGGAATGTGGTATCCGAGGTTCATTCTTTACAGAAAGTTTGAAGCCAAGGCCAATACTTGAGCTCTTCTTTTAAGGAGGGGCTCTAGTAGACGCTAAAGCCCAACGGTGTAAACATGATAATCAAGTAGCAAAGGATAACAAAGAATGTGGAGAATGGACACTCTGCCTCCTGAGCTTCCTTCCTGCCTCCCATCCCTTCTCTAAATTGCAGCTAGGCCAATCTTTCTATTTAATCTTTTCTTGTTAAATTACACTTTTTATTGCATCATCCCACTTGTTTTTAATTTCTTTGTTACAAGCCATATGCATATGATATGACAGAAGGTAAACAATGAAGATGAAAATTTCTCAATAGTTTTAGCAATTACTTTTAGTTTGAAAAAATTAGATATTTATCCACAATTATCTAAATAATAAGCCCTTCTTCATGAAATTTTTTAGATTCCAATATCAGAGTTTTTATAGTCAGTTTATAACTTTTACAAGAATCCTAATAATCATGAATAAAATTATAGTATCAGGCTTTTTTGATTTCCTGCCATTACATATATGATTGTGTGCAATGTTTGGCAAAGCACACATTCTGCGTCTTTTTTTTATAAATTTATTTTTTATTGGTGTTCAATTTGCCAACATATAGAATAACACCCAGTGCTCATCTCATCAAGTGCCCCCCTCAGTGCCCGTCACCCAGTCACCCTCACCCCCTGCTCACCTCCCTTTCTACCACCCCTAGTTCGTTTCCCAGAGTTAGGAGTCTCTCATGTTCTGTCTCCCTTTCTGATATTTCTCACTCATTTTTTCTCCTTTCCCCTTTATTCCCTTTCACTATTATTTATATTCCCCAAATGAATGAGACCATATACTGTTTGTCCTTCTCTGATTGACTTATTTCACTCAGCATAATACCCTCCAGTTCCATCCAAGTCGAAGCAAATGGTGGGTATTTGTCATTTCTAATGGCTGAGTAATATTCCATTGTATACATAGACCACATCTTCTTTATCAATTCATCTTTCGATGGACACCGAGGCTCCTTCCACAGTTTGGCTATTGTGGACATTGCTGCTAGAAACATCGGGGTGCATGTGTCCTGGTGTTTCACTGTATCTGTACCTTTGGGGTAAATCCCCAGCAGTGCAATTGCTGGGTCGTAGGGCAGATCTATTTTTAACTCTTTTAGAAACCTCCACACAGTTTTCCAGAGTAGCTGCACCACATTCTGTGTCTTTAAGTAATGTTTATTTCTCAAGCATCAGGTAGGTTCATTTTAAGGAAATAAAGAACCATATTCATGTTCTTTTCACTGACCTGTTTAACATGTGTGTGGGCCATCTGGGTCTAGAGACCCAGAAAGAAAGGTCTAAGAACATGTTCAGAATACAGGAGAAAACCTTAAGAGTATAATTATATCCTGATATACCTTAGCCTGCTAGGGCTAGAACTAAGGTAGTGGCTGTGTTAATGAATTTTAGCCCCCTCCTTTCTTTTTTTTTTAAAAAAACCAACCCAAGACCTTTCCTGACAAAAAAAAAATCTTCCAGGCAGCCTTGACTAATATATGAGAAGTGACATTAATATAAAAGCCTTTTTTCCATTCTTACTTTCCAAAATTTTGTATTAACCTTCTAGAACACCAAACTTTTTTCACACTGCTGTCTGATAGCTTATACTATTTACAACAGCTAACTTCTGTAACCAAGAGAACTCAAAATAAAAATAAATTTCACCTTTCTCTGGAATCTGGTGGAAAAAGCCCACATTCCAACATTCCAGTTGAATGGTAAGGAAGAAGTCAGAGCCCAGACCAATATCCTTGATCAAATAATGAAAATTGTACTCATCAGTTCCACTCCTATTCCTTGGTGAGAACTTTGTTATGAGGCAGAACTAGTCTCAGGTTGGTCTGGGAATATGGTTTCCACTTGGACAGTTAGTTATGTGTCTATGATAAAGGGGGGTTTGGAGGAGAGACAAAATTCTTCCTCAAGGGTTTTTTTTTTTAATGTCATTACCTCAAAAAAATGTCATTACCTCAATTATTTTTTATACCCAACCTTTAAGTTCCACACCCTTCCTCCTATCATCCAAGTCCCTGTGTTACCTGATGCCTTCCTACAGGTAGGGTTTTATATTTCCAAATACTGTCATTTAAACCTATTGCTTCAATAAAAATTAAACAATAAACAAATCCCCCTTCAGCTTTTCCCTTTCTTGCTTCAAGATTATTTATTGTTAAACTACAACACATTTTCACCTCCCCAAACCCTCTCTATGCCTGCATATTTATCAAGTTTCATCAAATGCTTCCTCTTGCTATAGAGCCTGACGTGAGTGCTTAAACCACAATAACAATAACCCTTCCTCCATGAAGCATCCTGAACTCTTTACCTATCTCTCTCTAGGTGCTGGTCATATTCTTTTTGTTAATATTAAGACTTTTATGATACAATGTTGAATATATGCCAAGTAATATGAAATATAAAAATCAATGTGATAGATTGTTACAGTAATTACAGTAATAACCCCCAATTTGTTCATGCCTATCCATATTCATGTTCTTATGTATTTCCCTCCCACATGGATGCTGGGTTTGGTCACATGACTTGCTTTGGCTTATTGGATAATAGAAAATGTGACACAAGATCCTGAATGGACTTGCACATCAGACTGTGCTTTCTACCTTCTCCTAGGAACGCTGTAATGACTAGCATGGAAATAAGCCTACAGGTGACATGTGGCCAAGCCATCTCCAATTATTCCTAGCTGAAAGAGAACCAACCAACAGCCCCCACCAACTGCCAGACATGAATAATGCTGTCTAAGACCATCCAGCCTCAGCAGATGCAAAAACTGACTACAGCTTCAGGAGTGAGTCCAGCTAGGATCAGTAGAACAAGGAGAGCTGAGTCTCGTCCAAATTGCTGATCCACAGAATTGTAAGTTAGTAAATCATTGTTGTAACTCACTAAGATGTTAAGGTATTCTTTTATATGACAAAAGATAACTGAGACATAATATATGTATACATATTTTTAAAAATATTAATAAACTCAGCTTTTTGTACTACCATTCATACTAAGAAATAACATTACACATAACTCCATCCTCAGTTAAAATCATTTTCCCATCCCTTTGGGCTAACCATTATATTGACTTTTGATTTTTTTTATCATTCCCTTGCTATTCTTTAGTGTACATATGTACATATATATACATATATATATGACTACAGGTGTATTAGTTTTGCTTTATTTTGAAATTTATAAAATTACATCATACCATATATAATCTTCTACAATGTACTTAATTTTTCCATGCTTATGAGACTTATCCACAGAGTTGTGGTTTACTCATTTCACTGCTGTATTACATGACATATTTGTCCATTTTCTGTGGATGAACACTTCTGTCATGTTTGGCTTTTTATTTGCAACATACATATATCTGTTTGTTTTTTATTATTTTCCCAGATGAACATTTTTGTCATAAACCTTCTTGCATAATTTTCCAGTTCAGATCTACAGAAGTGTTGCCACTGAATATTTAGAATAGGAATCATTAGGTGGTAAAGTCTGTGAATATTCTTTACAGATTATGCTAAATTGTTTTCAAAATTATTGTACCAATTTATACTTCCATTAGGAGCATAATGATCCAAATTCTCTCCAAAAATCAATATCAAAACACTCTTCGATAAAAACTATTTGCTGGGGCACATGGGTGTGGCTCAGTGGTTGAGCATTTGCCTTCCACTCAGGTTGTGATCCCAGGGTCCTGGGATCGAGTCCTGCATTGGGCTCCTCCCAGGGAGCCTGCTTTACCCTCTTCTTATGTCTCTGTCTCTCTCTCTATGTCTCTCATGAATAAATAAAATCTTTTAAAACATGAATAAAAAAATAAAAACTATTTGCCAATCTGGTATGAAATGCTATCTCACTGTGGCCTTTATTCTACCCCCCCTCTTTTTTTTTAGGATTTCATTTCTTTATCTGGGAGAGAGAGACAGAGAGAGCAAGCATAAGCAGGGAGGAGAGGGAGAAATAGACTCCCCAGCCCAATGTGGGGCTCGATCATAGGACCCTGGGATCATGACCTGAGCAGAAGGCAGAAGCTTAACTGACTAGGCCATCCAGGCATCCCTTAATTTACCTTATATAAATAGTAGTGAGGCTGAACATTATTCACGTATTATTTAGCCATTATTTCCTTCTTTGTGAAATGCCTGCTCAAATTTTTACTCCTTTTTCTACTAAATTGTTCCTATACCTTTTCTCATTTTTTTAAAAATTTTGTGTCGTCTCATCTTAAAGCATGTCTCGAGTACATTTAGTTTACAAGTAGGGACTCAAACTCTTCACCAAGGAAAGCTAGACAACAGAGAGTTACGCATGTGTCAATTTACACAGCTCCTTCACAACAAGCATTTTTCTTTTTCACAGATATTATTATAGTAAACTGGTTTAGTACACTTATTTCAGAACAGATTAAGTGTCTGTCTTTCTGATTTGATTGTTTGGCACTCTCCACATCCTTGTGAGGAGATGCTTGAAAAGAAAAGTAAGAAAACAGACATCTTCAAAATATTCATTGTAGTTAAACGTGCAACATACTTGGCCAAGCTCTTCTAAATCAACTCACAGAACGTCATCTAGCATATAGCACTCCCTCAGAGAGCTGTTAGGAACCTTGAATAATAAAACAAATAAAATACAGAGCATACTTAAAAGACTTCAGGCTCTAGAGACAAAATTTGAGGCAGTGATATTTAAAGCTAGTAAAATTGAAATAAGAGCAAGCAGCACAGATTAAAGAAAGGTATCGGCAAAAAATTAACCATATATTTTATTTTTGTAATTAGTATGAACACATGATACATGATAATGTCTACTGGTAAGTAAAACATCTTAACCCTGTAATAATACTGTGCTCCTATAAGACAGTTACACTGATACTACACGTCTAGAAAATTTTGGACTCCTACTCACTTGGCTTCCTTGTGATATAAATTCTTCTGTATCAGTATACACAGTTCTCCTGAAAACAAACTTCCTTACTAGGTCCTAATGCAACAACAACAACAAAAAATTTCAGTTTTACAAACAGAAAATACCTCTAATTTTAGATCAAAATAAAGCTATGAACATGAAAGAAATTTTAATAATAGGCTAGGGAATTTACAATTAAGAGTTTCAAGGTCCAATTGTACCTTATCATTGCTGAGAGAGAGGGATGATCAGAAACACCTCAAGAAATCGGTTTTCAGTCTTTTTTGAAGAACCATTTTAATGTTTGGTAAAACTTTAAATTAGAAATATCTTCATTATGTCTCTCCTGAACCTTTTATGCTACCTTGAAAGCCCCCCCTTCCACTTAGTGCATGTATAGAATTGATGGAGAATAATATATTACTTTTTAGATTTGTTTTTAAGTCATATGCATATAGTATTTATGTCAAGGACATTCCCAGATAATTAGCTTCATCCTTTATTTCCTCACTACCACTTCACTTTGTCAAAACTCTTTTGACTCTTTTAAGTGCAAGCATTATTATTAAAAAATTATAGAAAGTTATTTAGTAAAAGAATCCCTAAATTTTATTTTCTACAATACCTATAGGGAGTTCCAATTGAGCTTTCTCAATAAACAGATAAACAGATTCACAAAGCCCTGTGGCTATGAGGAGCACAACTCAGTTGATTTTTCCTTCATGTCAATGCCAATGTGTGTTTCCCACAGGTAGTCCTTGGGCACGATTACGCAGTGGGTAATAAAAGCTGGAGAAGTGTTCTCACTTAACTGCTACTACTTGCAGCAGTGATCTCATCGATTGCTAGGCTTTAAGTATCACCTATATACTAATAATTTACAGATTTATATCTCTGCCCAGGACCTCTCCTGCAAAGTCAGGGTTCATATTTCTAACCACTTTTTGAACATTTCACTCAGAAGTTAACGTTCCCCGAATCAAACTCTTAACTCCTTGGGGCAAACCATCCTATCCTATGTTATGCTGGAGTTCAGTAAATGATTCTCCTTCCATTTTCTCAGCCATATTAATGGCAGTCACCTTTAACTCATGCTTCTGTCCCATTAGCAAATCCTATCTCCTCTACCTGTCACCATAGTCTCTAAGACTGGATTATTTCAAAATCCTCTAAACTGTCTTTTTGCATCTGGTTTTTCCATCTTACCCAGAGATCTCCTCACAACAGCCAACGTTCATTTTATTTTTTTTTAAGATTTTATTTATTTATTCATGAGAGACACAGAGAGAGAGACAGAGACAGAGACAGAGACACAGGCAGAGGGAGAAGCAGGCTCTGTGCAGGGAGCCCGATGTGGGACTCGATCCTGAGACTCCAGGACCACGCTCTGGGACTCCAGGACTATGCCCCTGGCCGAAGGCAGGTGCTCAACTGCTGAGCCAGCCAGGTGTCCCTCCAACGTTCATTTTAAAACACAAGTCATGACCTCTTCTACTCAAAAACTTTGAATGTTTTTTCATTTCAGAGTAAAGATTCAAAATCCTTGTGGTGGCCTTTAAGACTCTACACATGTGGCTCCCTAATATCTCCCATAATTCATGTCTTTCCTCTGGCCTGAACACTCACTCTTCTCTACCATGGCCACGCTAGCCTCCTTGCTTCTCAGAAGTGCCAAGAACACTTGTTGCTACCACGGTGTGGAATGTCCTTCCCACAGATGACTACATAAATAACTCCTTTTGTTTCTATGTTCAATTCTGTGTTACCACTACATGAACGAGGTAGCACTTTCCATCTTTCTGAAGGCCTTCCCCCACCCCTTTTATAATTTAGAAGTATTAATCATCCTGTGGGCTCCATATTGTGCTCCTTGTTTTATCCCAAGTAGAATGCCCTGGAGGTTCTAGTTCAAGATGGCAACATAGGAAGATCATAAACTTACCTTCTCCCATGAGCACATCTACAGCTATGTAAATGGAACAATTTTCTCTTTAAAAAAATCTAGAAATTGGCAGAGCAACCCCTTCATGCTGGGTAAAAAAGATGGAAATCACACTGAAGTGAGGAGGAAAGTCTGAGACACTATCTCACCCTAAACCCAACCCCCAGCATGGAGACCCACAAATAGGAGGCATCTCAAAACCTACAGCTTCTCCCTGAGGAGCAAAGGGTTTGTTCCTCACATGAGGCATGCCACTTTTTAAGACCAGCACCTGAGAAATGAGCCTACAAAATAGCAGACTTAGGGATCAGCTGTGCTTGTGCCCATGAGAGTGGGAGGACTGAGGTGAACTGAGAAACACCATTTAAGGTGCTTACTTGCAGATTCACCTGTTCCAGGGTCTGGTGCAGAAGCAGTCCTTTGAAACATACCCAGATTATTTTTAAATTTTTTTCTTTTTTTTTAAAAGATTTTATTTATTTATTCATGAGAGGCATAGAGAAAGAGAGAGAGAGAGAGAGAGAGAGAGAGAGAGGCAGAGGGAGAAGCAGGCTCCATTCAGGGAGCCTGACATGGGACTCAACCCCGGGTCTCCAGAATCACACCCCGGGCTGAAGGCGGTGCTAAACCGCTGAGCCACTGGGGCTGCCCTGAAAAGTACCCAGATTTTAAGTGAAAGAGACTCATTTGCTAATTTCGAAGCACTGGTCTGAGGGGCTGGAATATACCCCTCGTTGGAGGCTGGTGGTTGCCATCTTGTTAAAGCCTCTACCTCTGACTTGTTAAAGCTTGCTGGCACCACCATCTCCCTTTCCTTCTTTTTTCCTTTCCTTTCCTTTCCTCTCCTCTTCTCTCCTTCCCTCTCCCTCTCCCTTTCCCTCTCCCTCTCCCTTTTCCTCTCCCTGTCTCCCTCTTCCTGTCTCCCTCTCCCTGTCTCCCTCTCCCTGTCTCCCTCTCCTTGCCTCCCTCTCCCTCTCCCTGTCTCCCTTTTCCTGTCTCCCTCTCCCTGTCTCCCTCTCCCTGTCTCCCTCTCCCTGCCTCCCTCTCCCTCTTCCTGTCTCCTTCTTCCTGTCTCCCTCTCCCTGTCTTTCTCTCCCTCTCCCTCTCCCTGTCTCCCTCTCCCTCTTTCTCTCCCTTCCTTTTTCCTTTCCTTTCCTTTCTGCCCCTGCCTCTTCCCTTGCCCCTTCTCTTGCTCCCCCCTTTCCTTTCCTTATTCCTTATCCTTTTTTTCTTTTTTCTTTCTTTTTTTTTTTTTTTTTTAAGTAGGTACAATCCCTGCCTTGGTCCAGGCCAGTGGGCACCATGTTTACATTCTCCAGAGTACTAGTATCTCCTAGAGGGGAGCTTCTACATATGTCTGGTGCCTTGATTTTTCGTCTAAAGACCCAATTTTTGCAGCTGCCCCCCAGGGGACACTCCTTGTTTTCCTGACTCTGGAGGCCAGGGATACTTGTGTTCCTAGGTCCCATAGGACTGTAACAATCAGATTGTGCTTGGCAAGCTACCAGCCCCAGGGCACTGCCCAAATAAGAGACTGAAACACACCCACAGCTTTTCTGTGAAAGAGGCCTACTGCTAGCCCTGGAGCTTTGGCCTTAGAAGTAGGCTTCAGGTTTGGCACACATCTAGAAGCTACAGAGATACTCCCAGGGAGCATAGAGGGGGACACCATGTTTGCACTCTCCCTCTATCTTGCTCCAGGTCATGGATACCTCCTTAAAAGGGTTCTTATACACTCATCTAAAGTTCTGATTTTTGCTACTGCCTCTCAGAAAGGCCTCCAGATTACCTGATGATGGTGACCAGCAGAGCTTCACTTTGGTCCCAAAGAACTGTATATATTTGCATGCTTTAAAAGCTGCTGCCTGAGGGTATGGTTTCCATTCACCTTGAAACTAGAGGCTGACTGAGATTTCCCCCTGGTCAGTCAGTCACTGACTGCTCTTGGCACACCCTCAACTACTGGGAGCTATTAAAAATGGATAGGCTGTTTATCTCACAAAGATTTGAGAGACAACCAAGAGCTAGGGAAAGGTTGAATGCTCAGGTTCAGCGACTACCCTAGGCTACTTCTTCAACAGTGGGAGATGAGGCCATTTCATCTAATGCATAGAAGCCATTGCTGTGCCAAGCAAAATAAAGAAGCAGAAGAATATGTTCCAAGCAAAAGAATAAGATAAAACCACAGGAGAGAGAAAGAAAAGAAAGAAAAAAAGAAAAGGAAAGGAAAGAAAAAGGAAAGGAAAGGAAAGGAAAAAAAGAAAAAGAAAAGAAAAGAATGAAAAGAGAAAAGAAAAGAAAGAAAAGAAAAAAAGAAAAGAAAAGAAAAGAAAAGAAGAAAAAAAGAAAAGAAAAGAAAAAAAGAAAAGAAAAGAAAAGAAAAGAAAAAAAAGAAAGAAACCTTAATGAAATGCAGATTAGAGGGATGCCTGGGTGGCTCAGTGGCTGAGCATCTGCCTTTGGCTCAAGGCATGATCCTGGAGTCCCAGGATCCAGTCCACATCAGGCTCTGTACAGGGAGCCTGATCCTCCCTCTGCCTATGTCTCTGCCTCTCTCTCTCCCTGTATCACTCATGAATAAATAAATAGAACACTAAAAAAAAAAGAAATGCAGATTAGAGTGTCCTAAAAATGAAAGATATGTTGCTTGGGGACATGTTGCTTTAAAAAAAAGAATTGAGTCCCCTCACTGTCTCAGTTTTGACAGTATTCCTTTTATGTTTGCTCTTTTCCATTAAAATAATGAATGAAACCACCTTCTATTCATTTCCCAATTATTTGTAGAACATCAACTATGGGAGTATCTTTATGATAATACTTAAGGAATCAATAAATGAGTGAACATGGTAGGACTTCTTCATGTTACCATGTAGAAGAAATAGAAGATTTTCCAAATAACTCTAATAGCTGGCATAACGTGATATATGTCTGAGAAGCAGGAGTGCTACAGTGGTTTATTAGAGCGATTAGACACATCTGGTTTAGTGTATGAGGTGTTTTTGAAGGAAACAGCAAATGAGAAGTCACTCCAGGAATCAGTAGAATATCAGGAGCAGAATTAAGGAAGGGCATTTCTGGTGAATGGAAAAATGTTACCAAGGCCCAGAAGCTAGATGAGTGTACTGGGGATACAGGAACTACTTTATTTCCATTTAATAATTAACCCTAGGAGGTTGGTGTGAAAGGAGATTCATTGGACTTATTATGTTCAGTAGCTAAGATTTTTCAAATATTCTTCCTTTTCATCATAACTAATTTTTGGAGAAGTGCTTGTTCTCTCATAAAGGCATTATTTCATTTTCAAAGTGGAAACACCTTACAGAGTCTCACTGACATCAACAGGCACTGTTAAATATGATACTGTGAACTTTCATCTTAAAGACAAGTAATTTTCAAATTACCAGTCTTGGAACACTGGTGGCTTAGTCAGGTGAGCATCCAATTCCTGATTTTGGTCCTGATCATGATTTCAGGGCTGTGAGATGGAGACCCACCTTGGGCTCCATACCGGGCGTGGAGTCTGCTTAAGATTCTCTCTCCCTCTCCCTTTGCCCCTTCTCTACCCCGTCCCCCCTGTACTCACATGCACACACTGTCTCATAAATAAATAAATATGTTCAAATCACCAGAGTCTTAATAACCTTAAGAAGAGAATGACATTGTATGACAAGATAAAATCCTTTTATATTAACTTTAAACTTATAATTTTAAAAACTATTGTAGAAACAATTTTGTGGGATTTGCCAAAAGGGAACAGGCAACAGTATGTCCTTATATTCAAAACAGTAATGGCTGGTTTGTATTAAAGTGTAAATATACTTTATTAATATAATTAATCCAGTTTTCCTGTGGTGGGTATTTTCCAGGTATATATTTTACCTTCCTTTTACTTTCAACCTTCCTGTGTTTTAAAGTTTTAGGTGTTGGGCAGCCCTGGTGGCACAGCGGTTTAGCGCCGCCTGCAGCCCGAGGTGTGATCCTGGAGACCCACGATCGAGTCCCACATCGGGCTCCTTGCATGGAGCCTGCTTCTCCCTCTGCCTGTGTCTCTGCCTGTGTGTCTCTCTCTGTGTGTCTTTCATGAATAAATAAATAAAATCTTTTAAAAAAATAAAGTTTTAGGTGTGACTCTTTTGAACAGAACTTTATTGGCTGTTGAATTCATCTTATATCCAATTTGGATATAGTGATCTTTTCAGGCCATTTACATTTAACATTATATGACTGTGTATGGATTTACTTCTATCATTTTCGTATATGTAATATTTCCCCTTTGCTATATTTTTTAAAAGCCATTTCTTCTTTTTTATCTTGTTGAATTGATTATATGTTGCCATATCGCAATTATCCCTTCTACTGGTTTAGAATAGACCAGCAAAACTGCAAGCCAAACTTCACCCACCACCTGTCTTCTTAAGTAAAACCTTACTGGAATACAGCTACACATACTCACGAGCTTACTGTCTTCGGCAGCTTTCACACTACTGCAGCAGAGTTGAGTAGTTGAAACAGAAACTCCAAGTCTGGGGCACCTGGGTGGCTCAGTGGTTAAGCATCTGCCTTTGGCTCAGGTTGCAATTCTGGGGTCCTGGGATTAATTAAGTCTTTCTCACATCAGGTTCTCTGCAAGGATCCTGATTCTCCCTCTGCCTGTGTCTCTACTTCTCTCTGTGTGTCTCTCATGAATAAATAAATAAAATCTTTAAAAAACCACAAAGCTAATCCAAAACTATAATCATATCTTTCACAGAAAGATTTTGTCAATCCTGAGTTAAAATATACACACCACTTTGTGTTCTAAAATTAATGAGTTTAATTTAATCATCATTAAGTAAAATGCAAAACCTATTATCCCCAACCATTCACCTTCCATTATATGCTCTATAGTTGTACTATAGTTTCCTCTATTCAGCTTAATTTGATACTGTTTAATTCTCTTGATTTTTAAAACCACAATTATTAAACATTATTATTTATTGTAGTCTGGTCCCATGTTTACCATCTTCTTGCTTATCATTATGGTATATATTTCCTTTTGGGGTTGTCTTCCTGGGTAAAAACTTTAGCAGTGCTTTTACTGTTGATGATTAATTCTCTCTCAGTTTAACTCGCCTAAAAATGTTTCTATTTTGCCCTAATATTTGAAATAGTTTTGCTAGATATAGAATTCTACATGAAAGTTATTTTTCCTCAGTAACCTGAAGATAGCCACTACCTGTTGACCGACTTCCAAGATTAGAAGCCAACTCTGATGAAGAGGTCAGCTGTTAATCCCAAAATTATCTCCAGTCTTCTGGAACACAGATTTAATTGGACATTAGAACTCCCTTTGATCCCTTTGATACTTTTAAGTTCTTTCAAATTTCCCATTTTATATTTTTCTTTCCACAAAGTCCTAATGGTTCACTTAAAATATTTTGTATTCCTGGGCAGCCCCAGTGGCTCAGCGGTTTAGCGCCGCCTTCAGCCCAGAGCCTGATCCTGGAGACCCGGGATGGAGGCCCACATCGGGCTCCCTGCATGGAGCCTGCTTCTCCCTCTGCCTGTGTCTCTGCCTCTCTCTCTCTCTCTCTCTCTCTCTGTGTGTGTGTCTCTCATGAATAAATAAATAAAATCTTTAAAAAAATTTGTATTCCTATTTTTCTTTTTTTAAAACATAAAAATATACCTTTTTAAAGTGTGTGTGTGGGGGGGTGGTGTATGTGTATTACTGAAGAAAGTATACATAATCCAAGACATCTTATTGGCCTTGTGGCTCAACGTAAAGGATTATTTCTCTAGTTTGGGCTTTTTCTATAGGTATCTGCAGGAAAATAAACACAGTCCAGCTTTTTAGATGGGTTCTATTATATTTCACCACATAGTAGTAGCCACAATAAACTGAGGAAAAAATACTGCTCTCCTCACTAACCCCTCAGCTTAGGTTCAAACTGGCTGGGTCCAGGGACTGCTTATGCAGTATTTTGTCTCTCATCCCTCCATATATAACCTCCTGATTTTGAAGCTGTAGTGCATCTAACTACTCTCTCTCCATTGTGTATATACATTGGCCTTTGAGAAATGATGGGAGACTAGCTGCCTCTGCAAAGTTGAAACTGAGATGCAAAGGTTAAAATGCATGTTTTAAAACTTCTGAAACTTCTTTATTATTTTTAAAGGGTATATCTGATCCAGGCTCTTCTGTCTTTGAGAGGCCCATATTTCAAATAGGCTTTAACAAATATTACAACAGATGTTGTAATTTTGCAGAACCTTTGCTCTTTTTAAATTGCTAGCTTGGATATAGTGTCACTTTTCTGCCTAAATAGGAATATATACTGGCATTGATTGTTACTTGTTCTACTTTCTCCTCAATTATGATCTTAACTAAATTTTATAAAATACAGATGTGATGTATACTTAGCAATGTATATGTTTTATCAGCAAAGGAATCTTCACTTCTAACTCTAAAAAGTTACAGGCTGAAAAAATAAAATAAAATAAAATAAAATAAAATGAACTAAAATGCAAAAGAGGAAACATAGAAAAGCAGGTAATCTGATATGGAAATTGAATGATAGATTAAGTACTTGACTGAGTAGTTATGAGACGGTGACTTGTGTTTGGGAAAGAGGATTTCTTCTGTCTTAAACAGAAGTGCATCAAAAAAAATATTCATTGTAAATTTCTTGGGAGATGATATTTGCCAGACTGTAGAGTAGCCAGTAGACTCTGGCTCAGATTTGATGATAGTGATTATAAAATGACAGTTCTTGAGAAAAAAATAAATTTGGATTTTCTTTCTTGTGTTTTTATTATTTTTTAGTTCACTGTAGACGATTTATTTTTACCTTAAAGAACTTGAGTATTTGTGATTTATGCTCTTCTACTTTCAAAAAGAATTAGTCACTTTGCAAAGCAAAATAGATATAAAGCAGGAAATATAAAAACAAACAAACAAACAAAAAGCCAATACCTAACTAGCTAAAAAGACCTGAGTTGTTTGGATCCTGCTAAAATAGGCTAAATTATTCTGGTCTCTGATAGTAGCTTAAGTATTACCAAAGTAATACTACAAATTTACTATAATAGCTATTGAGAATAATTTAACTATGCATGTATATATATATATATATATTTTATATATCTAATCTGAAAAATTATGAAAATACTGATGCCAATTATTGTCTTACGTAAAAAGAACAAGTGAGGTAGTTTTCCTTCCCTGTCATTTTTGCTATTTTAAAAATTTCTTTGTTGTTTGAGCAGATTAAGAAGATATTTAATTCATGGATTACTACTTTGTCCATTTAATAGTGAATATTTATTAAAAACACAAAAACTAGTTTCAGGAATTAAAAACAACATAAGGATCATGTATTCTGCAAACATTTTACATCTGATAGTCATATAGTCTCAGTGTATGACATACTTACATTTTTGTATCCCTCTTAAATAAAGAGCCAAATCAAGAAGCACAGTAAAAACTAGCATCACAAGTTTAATATATTTTTAAAGTATAGAAATATCTTTAAACAGCACATTTAAGGAATAATATAATAGACTTCCGTTTCTTATTCTTACAATGGTACACTATTTACTTAAAAATATATTACTTAATGTACTCCCCAATATAGTTATTATCAAATTCTCTTTAAGATAAACTGTATTTTAAAACAATATTGCAATATACCTGAATTACAGATGAACCCATAATATTTTTTAAGCTATTTCTGATATAAGTTTTACTTGAAAGGTTCAAAAAGGTGATTAATAAATGATGCTTTCTGAATATTTTAGATGAACTGTAAATAAGCTTAACCATGGAGTCACCATAAATAGCAAGTAATCCATCTAAATGTCATTATTCTGAAAGTGAGTGTGTATTAAAGAAAAGCCTTAGAAGGCAAAGAAAGAAAATAAATTAATTTCAGAGGGAAGAATACACATGCACATACACACAACAGAACCTTCCCATTTGGAATTATTTGTGCTTGGAGGAAGGTTTACAAAATCCCCTTACAAAATAAGGTTTTCATTGAGCTCATTCTCAAAGATATGAAAAATGGATTTCAGCTGTTCTTTCGAAATGGCAATTCTGTCAAAGCCATTCCGGGATTTTTGGTAATTTCCTTCAGTTTAGTTTCAGTGCTTTTACCTTAAATAAAATCCCTTGCATCACATCAATCAGCAAACTCAGTTATAAAGGAGAGCTAAAGAAAATGGCCCTGTCGGCATCTCTGCTCCAGTATATTTTATGTATGCAGTGACTCTTGTCTGTGGGGAAGGAGGTGGAGTGCATGTAAATGTTTCTTGATTTTGGACTGTTTTTGAATCTGAAAAAAAATCTGCAGCAGTAGTGTTCTAGATAATAGGCAGACATGATTTATTTGAGGTAAGAAGGTTGTACTACAATTTTTTAGTGTTAACTTGGAAAGTTATGGACATAGGCTCAAGCCTGTCTCCACAGAGTTCCTGAAGTTTTGAGCGCTTTGCAAAATCTACAATCCACAAGCCAAGAAGGAACATGCTCCTCCAGTTACACCAATTCTGTTAAAGCAAACAGTTACAACAATTATGTGTAATCTTTCAGCTTCTATGTTCTGCCTACCGCTTATTTATTCAAATCCAGTTCAACATTTCACTTTATCTAATGAAGCAGAAACTCTGAAAGAAAAATTGTGTTTATTCAAGCATTTTTGTTTGGGTTGTTACTTTTTTTCTTCTATTTTAGTTTTATTTATCCTATCATAGTTTTCACTGGCACAACATAACCAAATGCATTCAATTTCCTTCATCAATGATTAACATCTAAAGGAGTTTTAGTTTCAGAAAATTATATAAAAATCATATTAGAAAAAATGCTGAAATGGAATTGATTTGGACTTAGCATATCCCACTGAAAGTTACTGGGCTATCTATTGTGTAATAGACGTATAAAATAGATTTTATTGATAAGGCATCCACAAAGGAGAATATATACCTTTAAATAAATAAAAGTGACTATATACACAATATTGTACATAGGTACAGAGATGAAATGAACCAAACTAATTTTGTGAAATTCCCTTCTTGTCTGAAAGCATACTTTTTATTATAATTGTAAACCTTAATACAGATATTTTTCTTATTACCATTATTATTTAATATTAGTGGCAGCCACATGAGCGCACTACCATATTTCTGTATTTTTTCAGAATGACATTGGAGCTGTCATCAAAGTACAGCACGGAGATGGCATTTAATTTGGTTGGAGCACAACAAGGCTTTGGTACGTGGTCAGGAAACATCAGATGTACCTGGGAAAGAAAAACATGTTTTGTTTTTTTGAGAAATAAGATAAACATTTTGTCTACAGCTTTCAAATAATATTCTCATTTTGTCACTCACAATCACTATCACTCTTCTATTTATGTTCAATGGCTGGGGTGGGGGTTGGGGACTGGTAGTGAAGGATGTATTTTTAAGCATTAACACCTAGAGTCAACTCACCAGTTCTAATTATGTGTTGGGGCCTTGAAAAATATTCTACCAAGTAAGGAAAACTCCTTCTATGGAGTATTCAGTGGAAATTTTCCTGGGGGAAAGAGCATGGCAACTAGCACTGAGTTGCTTTTGGTTAGAACAATTACTTCTATTTACTTCATGAGAAATACAGAAATTATAAATGCAAATCAGTGAAGGGACACAACTAGCTGTAGAAAGATTTGAATCTAAATTATTTTTTAAAGGACAATTAAGCAATAAATCATAAAACTTATGCCAACTCTTAATTTTCCACAGTAAAGGAAGCATAAAGATCACAGCAAAGTAAACTCCAGGTATAATCCAAAACTTATTTTAAAGCAATAATTTCAACTCTTCTCTACAGAATCTTTTACCAGACTGGCTGGAGTTTAATATCCTTTTACTTTCTTTCTCTCCTAGACAAGTGCCAAAAAGCAGGCTCAACTAAATCAGAAGCAAGGAGCCTAGATATTTTACAAATTGAATATTCCGTCTCCTCCAAAAGGCTGAAAAGGTAGCTGTACACCGACAGTGAAATGCTCAAGCAAAGGGTTTACTCTCATTTTGATCAGACTGGCAGTCTGCCTATGATTTCAATAATTGAGCAAGGAGCCAGAACATGGTTCCCCCTTTCCCACCCACCTACCCTGGCCCTTCCCCCAAAGGAGTTTATGGGAAGTCCCACTGATGAGTCCTAAGGGATCCACAAAAAGCAAATACAGCCTCTTAGAGTTTTGGCTGCACAATGTCCTGGCTGAAATGATATAGGAGCACTGCATGTGGACAGAAACAGCAGGAAAAATGAGGTGATCTGACATGAACTTGAAATTTCCTAAGACCTCACAAAACTAAAAGTTGGATAGTCTCTACAAATTTCAGATGCAGCTTGTGTCCCTCATAAGCTTTATCTTCCATAACCCACACATACATGATTGATAACCCCTTGTTTCAATGGCCTTGGCAGCTTCGTGAAGCAATTGTTCTGAAAAAAAAAAGGATTGTTCTTGAATGGTTTCTCAACCATATTAGTCAAAAATATGCTTTCTTTTAGGAACAAACATGCCTGTCTTCTTGTTTCATGTCCTTCAGAGAACAAACATACAGAGTATACAATGCCAGGAAAAAAAAATCAAACTTCCCATGTATGCTTTAAGTTTTGCAATGACTTATGTCCCATATCCCAGGACAGTGATGCAGAGCAGGATCTTGTTCCAAGTCCATGTCAGATTTTTTTAATGTTTGTGTTTTTTGACACTGCCTTCTAGACTTCAGCCCTAAAAGCTGACAATATGTGGTTATATATTTATAAGGAAAAAAAGAAAAATGAGAGGAGTATTTTGACAATTTTTTCAATAATTAAACATTGCTTAGCCTGAGGCCGCCTTTGATTCAATAGATACATATTAATGAAGCAGAAGTCTGCTTTTAAGGCATTGAGATGACAGTATAACGAGGCATTTTCTGAGAAATTAAGTGTCATTCCTCTGTAAGCTTAATAGTAGCTATTCCTTTGACCACACGGAAAGACAGTGATTATGTCTATTCTTCCAAGGCTTGAAACAAAGCATTTCTCTCTGTGTGATTGGCTTTCGGGTCATCATGAATCCTCATAGGTAAGGATAGAAGGTTAGAGAGTTCACAGAGATTCTTGGAATACAATACACCCTTTCTTGCAGAGCTCCCCATACCCCAGAAATGATATCCTGTATCAAGTACTTTTATTGATAGATAGCAAAGATGAAAGCATAACAAGTCCTAAAATTTTCCCAGGTATTTACTCTATACTTTGCCTATGGCACAGAATTAGACAATCTCATTGGTCAAGAATAAAAAGAAGAATATTTATAAATAACTGCCTTTCAAAATATGGATTTAATTCCCTGTTTCTCTTTACTCCAAAGTTATTCCCAAAGTTTTGGGCAATACCCACGCTCTAGTTGTCATAGATGTGCATCTTTGGTATCTACTCTCTAGTACCTATGATGTCCAGACCAGAAAACATCAAGTCATTCAAGGATTTAATCTGTCAATTTACATATATCATTCCTTATTCAGAAGAAATCTAGGAGAGTCTTTCCATCAGCTTTAAATGTTAAATTAATTCTGAAAAAAAATGACCTTCTAAAGAGTCAACTCACAAATTCTAATAGTTATGTTTTTTTTTTGTTGATCATAAACAAGACTCACCCACAAAGATAGACTATTTTATTCTTATGGCTACTGCTCTCCTACTGCCATCCACCAAATAGCCACTTCTGTCACTAAGTCTTGAATCTAAAACAATTAGTCCTCTTCCTTCTATCCTGATGACATATAGTTAAAATGTTCACATTAACCCAAACATTAATTCAGAACTCCATCACATAGTCTACTGCACCTTCTAGGAGACTCTTAGTCTTCCAGAGATTGTGCCTCTGCCAAATCAGTAAGTCACACACCATAAGACAGGTATGTCAGACTCTCAAGAGGTTTCATGAGCTAATTAGATATAGTACAACCATTTAGAGACCACAAAATCAACATTTCATTATTGTTTTCACAAAAATAAGCTCAGGTTACTAGAGATTAAATCACTACTAAATTCCTGAGTGAGGAAGGGAAAAAATGAAGATGAAATTCCACCTTAAAAATCATAAAAAAAAAATAAGGATCAAGAATTTAAAATTAGTCTTTTACTTATATTCTACTTGAAGAACTTTAATAATACCAAAGTATGCTGTGAAACATTCTTAAATAATCAGAGTAAAAGCCCTTAGATGAAATTCAGTAAGGCTATTATTCAATGTTTTTGCAATGATTACTAATGAATTGCTAGGTTTGAAACAGCCCCTGGGAACCTGTGTGGTTAGTCATACTGCATAGTGAAGAAATCAGTGCAGAGTGATCACTTCATGTGGTTACTTCAATTTTCCTAGCTAAATCCTTCCCATTCTGGAATCAGGACGAGTCTTTAAACTAGCCTGAATTTCCTGACTATACCCATAATCATTACTTTGGCTCTAAAAAGTACCAAAGGAGTTTTTTTTTTTTTAATAGTGCATTTATAGCACAAACGGATGCTTTCCTTTAAAATAATGTTTATATGATGCTTGCATCATAAACCATTTTAAATTCTACAAAAACAAAGCATACCAGAGTCTGAACTATGGCATGGTTGGTGGCATTCATGTGAGCATTGAGTGGAAAAGAACATTCTCCATCACAATAAAATGCAGCATATCCTTCTGGTGCTATAATCCAGTCCTAGAATGCACACACACACACACACAAAGAAAAAAAAAAGAAGAAAAATAAAGGAAATCGCAAAAATAAAAATAAATTAATTCTTCTTAAAGAATATTCATATTTAGGTCAGCCTAGGTTTCTCTTCTTCATTTAGCAATTATTCTAATAAGACAGCCACCCTCAAGCCCTTAATTTATTTTTAAGTTGAAGTTTACAGCACAACTATAAATATTTTCATAAGAAATTGTCCTCTGTAATTTCTCCCAAGAGGTTGCTATGTAGGATAGTCATAGTATGCATTAATTCGTGGATTCATGAATAAAACCATATCATTAAATAGCATTGTAAATATTGTTTAAACAGGAAATGATGAACTCTGGAAAGTTCAAGTGAACCAGAAAGGAAAAGAAGAATAAACTTAATTGAGATAATTCCTATTACTTCTTAATAACTCATTCCTGGCTTTAGAAGTCTGACAATTTCCTAAAGATTTAATATTTGCTCCTTTGCTGTTTTTCTTTCTGTTCATGTGTTAGCTTTATAGTCTCTTTAGAAGAAACGAATTGGAGCAAATTCTTGAGAACTGCACATGAAAATTTGGGGAAGCCAAAAAATTGGCATATGGAATGGTTGCCCTGATTTTTTTTCCCCAAGAAGTAAAACCTGGTCCAAATGTAAACTTACTGAATGAATCATGTTGAAGTTTTATTATAAAATTTTTAAATTCTTACGCTTTAATATTACTTTTCAATGAGATAGCCCAAATTCAATTCTACAAATCCATTGTAATGGGATAATGTAATCCAAAGATATCAATTTAAACTATCAATACATAGAGACATTAAAAACTGTTTTTGGTTAAAACTTCCTCCTTACCCTTTTTGTGAAGCATATGGAAAAGAGAACAATAAAACTCTTATTTTCAAGAAAAAAAATATTTTTCTATAGATCTACTTTATGACAGACATTGTCATTCAAGGATACTATTTCCTAGGCATAGAGTTTGAGACTGGGGGCAAATGATGCTGCTCAAATTAATCTGAAAAAGTGATATTAAAATTAAAATTTTGGTATATTAAAACAACAACACCTTTTCCCACTTTCTGATATCATAGGGCTATGTTTCTTCTTCACCATAGCTATTTTTTACTATAAACCCTAATGATGAGGTTCAATGGTGGAAAGATAATGGAGAAATAAAAATAATGTGAATAACTCATATACTGAATAGTCATAAAAAATAATTGGTTAGTCTATTGGAAAAATTACTAACAGAGATTACAAGTAACTCCAGATTTATAATAAAACAGAAAAGAAGCATCTAAGTTGACCAACCATTCTTACCTGCCATCCCAGATCCCGGAAACTCACATAGAGCTCATGCTTCTTACAGGCTTGTTTTTGTTCACTCGTATTATAATCTGAAGATAAAAATCGGATTTTTTAAAAATGGAAGCTTATCAGTTATCCTATATTTCTTTTGTGGGATAACTGATAAAATTAAAAAGAAGCTGTAAATTGTTGTAAAACGTTGTAAATTATGAGTTCGAATCTTAAAGCCAGAACCATTTAACTAGCCATGTGAATGCTATGCAAATCACTTTTCCTGAGTTTCTTCTTCTGTAAAATGGAGTCAATGCCATTTACCTTGTGAAGTTCTAACAAAATTTGATTAGATTCTCTGTTTTATGGTGCACAATCTGATGCCTGCTGTTCACTGAGTACTAACACTGAATGCTTGTTTACTAATTAATTCACACTGCAGTGGTACTTAAAATTATTATTTATATATATTAAATACTTATACAATATTTTTTAACATCTTCTATGCCATAGACACTGAGAAAGTACCAACTGGGTTCTTACTGAGTTGATTTTATTTTAATTAATATATTAAACTCAGAATACTGAAAGTTGAACCTTTCATTTTCACCCAAAAGACATGTCCAACATGTAGACCCTTCTATTTTTGACTGATGACAGCTCCCCCAGCAAAGGGAGAGAGAGAGAGTCAAAATACACTGTTTTTTCCTCTTACTCTGTCAAGAAATTCATTCTGTCATTCAATCTGTCATTCAATCTGTCAAGAAATCCAACACATTCTACCTTCTTGGTCCAAAATCCACCTACTCTTACCACCTCCATGACTAGTCCTGGTTCAAGCCACCATCATCTTTCACCTGAATTACTGCAATATTCTCATTGCTAATTCTCCTTCCTCCTGCCCTTGCTCTTCTACAGCAAAGCGGACAAGTAGACTTCTGACAAGTAACTCGAATTATATCACTCCCCAGCAAGAAGTCCCACCGGGTGACCCCATATCACTAAGAGTATCCTTTGTGGTTTACAAGGCCCTATCTGATTTGACCCCATTACCCCTCTGACTCATTTCCTACCACTCTTCCTCTCCTTCACTCCATTTTGGCCATGACACCTCCTTGCTGTTTTCCACCTAGGTCAGGTTCCTCCTATCTTAGGGACTTCACTCCCACTCTTCCCTCTTCCTAAAATGCCTTTCCCTTAGAAACATAGGTAACACCTAGAGTTTCTTGAACTTCTCACTTAGGTATCATCTTGTTAAAGAAGCCTTCGCTAACTACCATATTTAAGACTGAAACTCTCACTATGGTATTCCTGATCTCCCTCATCTTGCTCTTGTTTTTTTCCCCATTTCACTTAATTTTTAATATGCTATGCCTTTTATTCATTTATTATATGCATTGTTTCTTGTCTATTTCTTCTCCTAGAGTGTCAGCTCTACAAGTTCAAAGATCTTTGGTTCTGTTTGGTGCTCTAATATATCCCAAGTTTTAGAAACAGTCTCTGAGGGCACCCCAGGTGGCTCAGTGGTTTAGTGCCGCCCTCAGCCCAGGGCCTGATCCTGGAGACCTGGAATCAAGTCCCACGTCGGGCTCCCTGCATGGGGATGTGTCTCCCTCTGCCTCCCTCTCCCTCTCCCTCTCTCTGTCTCTCATGAATAAATAAATTAAATATAAGGATAAGAGTGCTGCATTCCATAAATTCTCTTTTCTCATTTTCCATCATTATCCACATATTTAATTTGTTTTTTTTTAAGATTTTATTTATCTTTATTTATCTTTACCAGCTGAAGTGGTGATCTCAGGATCATGAGATTGAGGCCTAAGTCAGGCTCTGTGCCTGCTGAGTGAAGTGTGCAGCCTGCTTAAGATTCTCTCTCTCTCTCCTTGTAGCCCCTCTGGCCCCCCTCTCATGCTCTCTCACTCTAAAAAAAAATTAATTAATTAAAAAATAAGGATATAAATGTAGAACTTTAATATTGCATCTGGACTAAAGGAATACCAAAGAAATACAGAGCTTTATAGAAAATCTATGTTGTCTTCTTTGGCATTTGTTCATACGTTGTACAAATAGCATTCTAAAAGCTAACCCATTTTTATTATTTCTAATATGAAATGTGAAATTGGAAAAAATATAGGGTAAGGGAGCCAGCAAAATGACTTATTTTCAAAGAAGACAGCTAATTTTTTCTCCTAGGAATAACTGCTACATTCACTCTGACAGTCATCTCTGTCAAATCAATGTAGTAGTTTACTAGGCAGAGTAGTGGGTCTTAAGATGTCACCTTCCAGTTTAATTATCCTCAATATCTAGTGAAACTGTAGGCACATCAAAAATCCATGGAGCCTGTCTTAGTGGGTCTTGTCATCCACCGTTCTCAGTTACTTCAGGTAATTCTTTTTTAATTTCTGTCTGCCTAGGAAACAAAATAATGATTAAATATTGAACTCAGACTTTTTTACTTCTTGGTCAGAGTTATTCCTGCTATGTAATTAGCTTCATTAAAACAAATTAAATAGGAGATGCCTAGGTGGCTCAGCGGTTTGGCGCCTGCCTTCGGCCCAGGGCATGATCCTGGAGTCCTGGGATTGAGTCCCTGGATTGAGTCCCGGGATCAAGTCCTGCATTGGACTACCTGCAGGAGCCTGCTTCTCCCTCTGCCTGCGTCTCTCCTTCTCTCTCTGTGTGTCTCCCATGAATAAATAAGTAAAATCTTAAGAAAAGAAACCAAATTAAATATGTAGATAATGATGGAAAATGAGAAAAGAGAATTTATGGAATGCAGCACTCTTATCCTTTGGGTAAACTTTTCCCTTGATCAGAATAGCACAAGGAGTTAATTTTGTCCAGGCAATGGACGAGCATACTGTAACACTAAGTATAATAACATGAAATGGATAAGTTCTCTATACCATTTTTATGGAAAAGAAATAATTGATTCTGGTGCTAGTTTTATTACACAAACTTTTTGAAATTTAGACTAAGAAAGTCAGCTTGCATTAGACGAGGGTTCAGAAAACTTTCTTTTTTAAAAAGATAATAAATATTTTAGTCTACGGAGTCTTCCCTTGCAATGACTCAACTTTGCCACTATAGCATGACAGCAGTCATAGACTATGTTAAATGGATGTATATGGCTCTATTCCAATAAAACTTTACTTCTGGATGCTAAAATTTGAATTTCATATGATTTCTTTGTGAAAGAAAATGTTATCCTTCTTTTGAATCATTTTCAAACATTTAAAAATGTAAAAACCATTCTTAGCAATTGGGTCTTACAAAAATAGGCCACGGGGCCTTGCTTCACCAACCCCTACATTAGACAATAATGAGAATATTTATTCATTCATCCTTGTCTTAATTAAAAACATTGAATATGAATAAAGACATTGTAGCCAATAACACAAGTATATATGAAAAGTCATAAACTATGTATATGGTTATATGAATTCCATGTTTATAGAAAAAGAAAGTAAAACTTAAAAGTCAAAATAGATCTGTTCCATCTATGAAGCTTTTCATACAGGCTAAGTGATGTATATAATGTAACATCGCATAAAGGTAACGAGCAATGAAATTTATAACAGAATCTGATTCCAAGAGTCTGATTTCATAGAGCGCTAGGACCATATGCTTATTCTGTCAGAAATAAAAATTAATGGATGACTGAAGTAAATGTTGTACCCAAACCAGCAAAGTCTGCAGTTAGGTTTACTATAAATGGTTGGCAGGATAAACTAAAGGAGGAAGGACAAGGAAATTAAATTTATATCTCTAAAAAATATTGGTTGATAGCTCTTCAAAAATTAAAATGAAATGGACATAATGCTACTCTAGATTAACCTGCGTGCAGATGAAGAACTCTGCCAGAAATTACTAAGATGTTCTGGTGCCACAAGCATACTAGAAAAGCATGCTGACATTCCTTGACTATAATGCAGACGTTCCAAATGCGGCATTTCTTTGTTTTGTCTTTTAATGGTAACAATATTGGGAAACCAGGGCCAAAATATTGAAAGTACTGCTAAATACTTTATGTAAACTTTCTTATGACCAATTTCTATAAACAGTGCAAATTTAATCTTTTTCCTAGTTAAACTTTTGAGAAGTTATTTTGTCTTAGAAAAAAATTGTGAAAAAATACATACTTAGAGATGAAAAGTTATTAAAAAAAAAAAAGAAAGAAAGAAAAACAACCCTGAACTCTATATGGGACTTCAAAGGTCTGTCCACTAGTCTCTGAAAAACAACCAACCAAACAAATAGACATGGGTTAGCTTAGCAATGAAGTGGGGATAAAAAAATTTAAATCCAGGTAAGTCCATATACTAATATGGGTTTCATTTTTCTTTCATCTAGTATTGGCTTTTTTAAAGGATAAAATATATATATATACATATATTCATATATGAATGGTGTGACACCCCACCCCAGGGGTAAAGATGCCCACCTCCATCGGCCAACAGCACAGTCATTCAGGAGCTGTTCAAGCACATCTGGGAGCAGTTCAGGGCCATGTTATGGCACAAGGCCTTCCTGTACTGGTACAGAGGCGAGGACGTGGACGAGATGGAGTTCACAGAGGCCAAGAGCAACATGAACGACCTGGTGTCCGAGTACCAGCAGTACCAAGATGCCACGGCGGAGGAGCATGGCAAGTTCAAGGAGGAGGTGGAGGAGGAAGAGGTGGAGGAGGTGGCCTAGAGCTGATAATCTAGTAAAGCACGTGGAAGCTGTGTGAACTCCTGATGTAAGCATCAGGATTTTCGCTAATTTATAGAAAATGGAAATGACAAATGAATGAAGATATAAAAGGTAAAGAGGCAGGAATAATGCTACAACAAACTATTTAATAGTTAATTTTAAAATGACCCTGGGAGTAGAGAAATTCATAATAAACCCCAAACACATAATAATCTCTTCAAAGATGAGGGATTTTAAAAATGCTACTTTTCTATATTAATCACCATCTTCCATATCCAGTAAATTCCTTGCTTGAATTTATGCACAATCCACCAGAATTACTACTATTGATTTGTATAGGGATAACTGTATTTGTTTATGAGTAGAAATGTCTGACACAGAACAGATACCACAAAATAACTATCCTGTGTGTTTGCTTAACTATGTTTAGCAAAGTGTCTACGTCGATGACCCAATTAATATCTTCACCTTTGAGCTTACTGGCATAAAAACTGTCCACAAACCTGAGTTTCCAACTGCCCACTCGACATCTCCAAATACAAGCTTCCTGGATGCCTCCAACTCACTATGTTTACTTCTGATCTTGCACTCTTAAGATGCTCACTACTTTGGTTAACAGGATCACCTGTCATTTAGTGGCCCAAGAATGAACATTTAGTAAGTTTCTTGATTTTCTTTATTTCTCCCTCATGTCCTACATTAAATGGATCCACAAAGCCCACTGACTGATCCATTTCTAGTCTAGATAACCTATTGGAAACTCTTTGTTCTCTTGGTTACCTCATACTTCCTCTTCATCCTCTTCCAGTAACTTGGTCCTAGAATAACAGTTCATCCCTACTCTCCCTCCTCCACCTCTGACTGTAAGTCTTTGTCTCTTTTATGGAATTGCTTTTTCTCCTTGCCTATACTTAAAGGACTAATCCTCCCATGGAAGGCTCCATTCCTGCTTTTCTTTTACTTTATTTTCTGTGGCACTGTCCAATCCTATGCTTCATCTAAGCTCATATCCCCATCTTTTTTCTACACCTGCCACTTATTCTTGAAACTTCCTATCCAGAGTCCTGTCTCATCACCCTCTGCTGGTGCCATTCCACATGTTTTAGTTTTCACTTCTCCGTTTCCAATTTATAATCTTCACAGCTTGTAGTGCTGGATTCGACTTCTAATTATTATCTGGGCTTTCAATTTCCTCCCTTGGCATCCTATCCTTTACTCTGATGCCAAATTTAACTTTTTAAAATGCATATCTGATTATGACACTCCTTTTTCCAATTGTCTGCCTGAAGATACTATAGTTCCTTATTATTGCATACCCTACTCTTTATAATTTGGTTCCTGCATACTTTTCAAGCTTTTCTCATACCTTTCAAATAAGAAAACTTGTGTGCCCAACTATTTAACATGGGTATATGATTCTGTAACTACACATCAGTCTGAAATGGCTTCACCCACCCTTCCATTTCCAGAAAATGTATATTCTTTCTTTCGTAAGTCTCTCATGAAGTCTTTTGAGCAATACCTAGGTGCTGCTTAGGTGCTCTATCCTTCCTACTATTTAGTACCCTATACCTACTCTAA
Source organism: Vulpes vulpes (assembly GCF_048418805.1). Lineage (NCBI taxonomy): Eukaryota > Metazoa > Chordata > Mammalia > Carnivora > Canidae > Vulpes > Vulpes vulpes. The sequence continues at coordinate 151,890,584 of NC_132780.1, forward strand.
TAGAATTGACCTGCTAATAATTACTAAGCTCATGTCTTTCCTATTGTCTGTGGGAGTTCTTAAGAAGCAAGATCGTTAGCTATCTATCTTTTATCAGTATATAGTTAATACTGTACTTATCACAAGTGGATGCTTATTTAATATTGAATAAATTTATTTTACAATAAATCATGCCCAGATATATTCTCTCTAAGGATTCTCTCTAGACAGACTTGGCAATAGATGATGCATTAATGCCTATTGACAAGTTTATTTTATATTATATAATTAATTTTCAGGTAGGTTGGCCAAATTAGCTTACATCACTAAAATTCTTCTTTTTTCTAAGTTTCAAAGGCCAAGAAATTCCAGTAAGTGACCAGGGCTATTGGTACTTCTTAGGAAGAGAACTTCTAGTTTTCTCTGATGTAAGAGTCTGAACTCTTTATGTAACAGTTTTGAAAAATAAAACCATATGAACTCATTTAAGAAGTCACAGTGATAATGGCTAACAACAAATAAGCATGCACCACTGTTCTTAGACCTTTACACATATTAATTCATTTAATCTTCACAGTTATTGTAATCTAACCCTAGGGGGCATATACATTAACATTCTCACTTTACAGATGAGGACACAGAGACAGGGAAAGGTGACATTTGGTCCAAGATTATAAAAATAGTAAGTGGTGGACCCAGGATTAAATGATAAAATGATAAATAGATGATAGATAAATAAATGTACAGATGGATAATATAGACACCGAAATTGTTGTTTTAGGAGGGATTTCCAAGATTCTGTATTATTCAGGGCACAAATAAAGTTTTCAGTATTAATTATTATAAAAATCAAGTGGATTAGAAACATTCTCAATGTGTAGCCTTCTAAAATTTTTCACTGCAGCCTTGATCTTGAGAGCCCCAATTTGAAAACAACCAAAATGTCTTTTAAGAGTGACATGGCCATATAAATTCTGATGCAAGCACTGTTGACTATATTGCAACAGTTAAAAAGAATGAGGTCACTCAATTTGAAAGATGGCTGAGGCATATTGTTTTTAAAAAATCCATAAAACCAACTCTATAACATTCTGGAATAGCCAAAACTATGAGGACAATAAAAAGATCAGTGGTTGCTAAGGGGAGGAAAGGATGAATAGAGGATAAATAGCCAGAGGAAAGAGGATTTTGAGGGCAGTGAAAGTACTCTGTATGATACCATAATGATGGATGCATGTCATTATACATTTGTCCAAACCCACAGAATGTACAACACCAAGAGTGTACCCTAATGTAAACTATAAACTTTGGACAATTATATATTCATCCTTGTGATTTATCCTTGGTAAGAAAGGCGCCATTCTGATGAGTCATGTTGATAATGGGGGAAACTAAGCAACATGGGGCAGAGGAATATGGGAAATCTTTGTACCTTCCTCTCGGTTTTGTTGTGAACCTAAAATTACTCTAAAAAATAATCCTTAAGAATACACAAGGTGTATCATTTATGTAATTAAACACACATAATAAAAATATATTCTCTAAAAGAGATGTATATATATATATATGGAGGAAAAGATTTGCATGTATAGGAACCATGGTGATATATCAGAGTAACCTATCTCAAAAGGATTTAGGTGATCAAGAGTGAATTTTAGCTTTATTAATGTTTTGATTATCTTTAAATAATGAAAATATGTATTAATTATATGACATAAAACATTCTAAAGAGATAATTGTAATTAATTGTTCTTTCTGGTTTTGATTAACATCTGTTTGTCCAAGAAGCATGAGCTTACATTGTATATATTAGGCAAAAGACACTGCCTATCAAATTTGAGAATAACTATAGAATGTTTCCATTTCAATGACTCTTTGAAAGATCTGGCCTAAGAAATCACCATGGTTTCAGGCAAGGGCCACTAAGGATTGGATTCACTTTCGACAGTCCCTAGTATCCAGCACACACTAAGCAGTCTTTTCAAGCAGTCTGCAGTGTACCAGGACTTGTCATTTGTCTTATTGATTCTCTCAGAATCTTAATACTCTATTCTTTTCAGCACTCATATAGTCCTTACAACAGCATCTTGCTCTTGGCTGATTCTTTAAGACCTTATAAACATAACACCGAAAGCCTTTTTAAGCTAACTAAAAAATTAACTATTACCTCCATTTCCTTTCCTCCACACCAACATTCAAATAAACATCCATTGTGCTGCCTCATGGTGAAAGAGGCATCTCACACAATGTGTTTGCTCAACCTCCTTGCCAAAAATCTGAAGAGGAGCAAAGAGGGACAGTTTCTGCAGAAAATCTGGACACAATGTTCCTGTGTATATTCACCTGAAAGAGGAATTTAGTTTTTTTCCATTCAGTAGATACATTAATTTATTTAACAAGTTCTTATTTTGTGCTAGACATTGTTCTAAGTTTTTCCATAGGGATATAGAAAAACAAAGGATCATTGAGAAGTTAGAAGACGAGAATCTTTGAAATAGGAAAGAAATTGGGTAAAGAAAGCAAGAATGACTTGGGTTTTCATTCTCCTAGATTAACTGAGACTTTCAACATTTGACAGTATGCTTTGCAGAAAAATATGCAATCAGGCAAACATCAAATACAATTCTTTTCCCTGCCATTGGCTTCTTTTTTAGCTGTGTAGTCTTCAAACAGTATTTTATTGTAAAGGCTTAGTACTGTTACAGCATTTATTATTTATATTTGAATAATTTTTAAATTTCACTGGCATTTCAATTTCCTAAGTATCAAATTTTGTGTTTATATTAGCATTCCCTTTCCTTAAATCCCTGTCTGTTAGGCCAAATCCTATGAGAATTTTTCCCGTCTGCTTGATTACTACCTATTGAAAGGTTACGTCTCAAAGACACAAACCAGCTACTTTCTTTCTTATTATCAAAATATGAACATGCTCCAAAACTATCTACCACATATTTCACAGAAATGGTGCCAATGACAAACTTTTTAAAAAGAAAATATTGGTCTATATTAGAATAATTTTGTACTTTAAATGGTGCTAGGAAACTGGTGAAAAGTTACATGATTTCTCTGTTCCATGTGTTTTATTCATCTCTAGTTATAGAAGTACATTTGTTACTTGTGGTCAGAAAGAGAAGATAAATAGAGCTCACCGATAGGGAAAAGGACTTTGATGTCTTCAGTCCTTAGACTGAACACCTCCGCCACAGTCCTTATGAGCTCCAATAATAAGTATGCAACTTATACTTTTCCCATTGTAATTTCCTCAAAAATTATTCACTATTCTATTCATGGTTTAACAAACCTTTTTTCTTAATGCAGTCTGCTACATCAAATTAAAAACATTTCAACCAATTTCAGAACCATTCAACATGAAAAGAAAAATATACAACTTTGACAGCCTAGTATTTACAAGGAAGAAAAGGTCTTAGAAAGTTATTTTTCTCCATCTTTCATATTAAGCAATTACAATTTTTGCCAAACTAAATATCTTGTGAAGATCTTTATAAAATAGCTTTGTAACAAGGTACTAATATCTTGTTTTACTTTCAAGTGAAAAATGTGGTTAAACTTATTTGTTGGGGAAAATTATTTTAAAACATTGCTCTCTATGTAGCACGTAATTCAGTATAATATAATTTCATATAGAAATCTTCCCCATTTCTGTTACTAAACACATCAAATAGACGTCTATCTAACATGATGTCTGGTGCTCATATTTTAGGAAGATGGTAATGAATCCCAGTTTAGTATTTTTGTTGAGAATTCTAGGTGCAAAAAAAAGAGAATTACTATGTTAACTTAATAAAAAAATTGCAGTATTATTTTTCAGTTTTAAGTGACGGGGGCAAAAATGAAGATTTCAGGAATAATGACAAATACTGTCTGAATGTGTCTTTTTGGAAGAGTAAAGCATTCTAATTTGCTTGAATACCATATGCAGAGATCGTGTCTGTTTTGTTCACCAGTTCATCCATTGGGCCTGGCAAGTACACTGCATATGGTGGCCATTAACATAGAACACATATTTTTCAAATGAACAAACATATTGTACTAAGTTGGGATGTCCTAGGATAAATTTTCCCCTTCAAACAGATTTATTTTTTTATAGATAAAGAAAATTTCTTGGAATAAAATAGCCATCATTTTCATCTAAGAACAGCTTATGAAAATCTGTTTGCAGCCTGGACTAAATACGGTACTTATTGGTATAAATAATATGATTAAATAACTTCAGATTTTGGCAGTTAGATTCATTCAGATCAACCATACTTTTATCTCCTTGTCTATCAATTGATAGATTAAATTGCAAGCATATTGGGATCATTGTGCATCTGTGATATTTTGTTACTAGATTTTATACATATGTGTGTACGTACGTACATACACTTAAAGCAGATTATCTAGATAACACCCTTCCAAATAATTACCGGAAATGTAAATATTACCTCAATTTCCATATAATCTATGCTGCTTTTATTGTCAGAGAAAATGGAAACTGCATGATTCACATGCATCATCTTAAGTACCAAAGAAATATTTTTATGTTGAATTTACCTGGTTGCCCATCCACATTTGAGAGGCCCTGGGGAATTCAACTCAGCAAGTTGTGTAGTTCAGTTTTGGCTAGACTTCATTGATGTAGCTGGTTCATAATTTTATTACTGCCAGCTTGATTTTAATTTGAACTGAATCTTTCAACATACAAAGGCAAGCCATACTTATTTTGAAATGAATTACTGAATGATTCACTGATGAAACATTCTGAGGATGTTCGTAACATTGTCGGATGATTTAATAGACCAAACAAAGGTATATCCAGAGGGTAAATTTACTGTGGCTACTTGATTTGCAACATATGACCCCATAACTCTGTGCACAACTCTTGCTCAGGTTTTATCTTACCTCCAACACTGGACATTCTGGAGGAGTCCTGATGAGAGCTGGATTTATTGCGGTTTTGATTTTTCCGTTTGTTAGCTGCTCTCACAGATCGAAGAAGTACCTCACTCGCCTTGAAGAAGGCCACCATGAATGGTTGTTTTGACTGAGGCCCATGTCTTCCCACAAGACCAGCGGATTTTACATTGATACTGCGTCCTAGAACAAAATGCACAAGTGCTTGTTTTATGAGAAAGAAAGTTTACCTGACGTGAATGAATTCTGAGGGTGCTTTGAAAAAGTAACATTATCAGAATGTTTTCTTTGCAGGGCAAAGATTTTTATAAACATTGAAAGTTTGCCATTACAGACAATTATCCATGCTTGGTTTTACATTTTGCATCATTCTTCACCACAGAACACCCTCGGGCTGCCTTCATTACATGATCCTTCTCAGACCTGGAAGTTAGCAATATTTTAAATGGAGAGGCTTGACTACCATCAGTCTGGAAATGTCCACATTAAATAAGAATTTCAAAAATATTACCTATGGGCTCTTCTGCTTGAAATGCTCTATAATTTTCCTCTAAGCGATAAAAGCTGAATGACTGTCTGGGTGTTTCTACTTTCTCCAACTTTTTCAAGCCTTTCAAGTGTTAATTAGTCCTAAGAGCCTTCCCCCTTCACCCCTGGCTTGTGCCCAGCAAACCTGACAAAGCTATGCTCTCCTTAAAGCTCTTCACAGATCATTCTAGAAGCCCCTGCTGGGGATGAAGTTCTGCTTTCAACTCTAGTTGTTCTTCAATGCAAAGTTCTAGTTGTTCTTCAAGGCAAGGTATTTTGAAGTAATCATGGAAATTTCAGAGCTCCTCCCTCTCTGAGTTTGGACACACCTGAATGTTTACTGAAAGGATTTCAAAAGTTGTTAATCAAACCTGGAGACCCTCAGAGAGAAAAGTTCCAGGTGAGTTTGGAGACTCACCTTTGTCCCTGAACCAATGGTTGTGTATCAGAGGGTGATTGCAATCACAGCCTGTACAGGAATGTGTTAGAAGTCAAAGTGTCCTAGAGACTAGAAGTAGATGTTGATAAAGAACCTCTTGGGGATCCCTGGATGGCTCAGCGGTTTAGTGCCTGCCTTCGGCCCATGGCATGGTCTTGGATCCTGGCATCTAGTCCCACATCAGACCCTGCGTGCAGCCTGCTTCTCTCTCTGCCTATGTCTCTGCCTCTCTCTCTCTCTATGTCTCTCATGAATAAATAAACAAAATCTTTAAAAAATAAAAATAAAAAATGAACCTTTCCCATAAGGTAATAATAATACTTAAAATAATGCCAAAGGCATTTGGAGCACTTACTATGTATGTGCTAGGTATTTTTCTAAGTATTTTCCATACAATATTTAATTTGATTCTACAAATACTTTAGGAGTTAGGTATTACTATTTTCCCCTTTCTACAATTCATTCTTGTTATGCTCTTCTAATTAAAAAAATCACTGAAAATTATATATTTATATCTATCTATAAAAATATATCTCATTAGGTGATATCTAGTTCCATGAAAATCACCCAAGGAAGATGAGCTATTTAACCTTAGGTTGTAAACTTAGTTAAGAATTACTAAAAACTCATGTGAAGTTTCTACTCTTGATACAGAAGTTACTGATCTTTTAAGAGTAATATATAATGTGGTTTGAAATATGTGCATGATTGACTCTGCCTTGCCCCCTGAGAGATGTGCATGTTTTCTTAAAATATTTATTCAGTAAAGACTGTGGAGTAACCTCAGTCCATTATAAGACCTGACCCACCTTAGAAGAAAGAAAAGGCAAACAAGTCCTTGAAACGGCATCAATGGCATTTTAGCAAATAAACTCTTGCTCTTAACAAAATTTATTTTGGCAGCATAAACACTTTTGTGTATACTGTATTGTGCAGAGACCTTCTACCGTCAGAAAATGAGACTGTGTCATGTGAGGCTGTGCAGCTGTTGGGAGGGACACAGAGGTCCTTTAAACGTGGAGGTATTGGTTTAAAAAAAGAGAAAAAGAAGAGTGTGTGCTAATCCAAGCAGCATCCGTGCCTTCATCAATTGTTCTACAACGTATTGGGAAAACTTGTTCAGTTCCCACAATTATTAAAACGGCTATCTGCCTCACAAACACTGCTACAGTCAAACGAAAGAAAGAACTTACAAATAATCAAGGCAGTAAACCTTAAACAAATAAGCATATAGGTTTCTCTTTTAAATGCAAACTTACAGTGGCTCTATGCCAGAGTCTATATTTCTTAGAAAAACTCTATCACTGGCATAAATGAAAGAGGCAGTTTGATTTGTGGTCAGAGCAGTTTCCATTCTACTTCCACTGTAACAAATGTATTAATTCAGCTCAGACTTCCTCCTTCTGGCAGCCCTTTTGCTGTAAAAAGAGAAATTAGAAGTTCCAGCCAAATACCATACCTTGAACTGACCCACTTCAATACATAAACACTTTTACAACATGTTTATTCAGGTGTAGCACTTGAAATTGGTTTAAGATGTTTCCAGTGACAGAGAGCTCAGCAAAAGAAAAGGAAAAAAAAAAAAAAAAGAACTGAGAAACTTAACTGTTATGGAATAGAATAACTGGTGATCTGTTCTTCAAAAACGTTTTTTTTTTTCTATCTTAAGAGTACAACATAAAATGTATTTGTTGAGCTTTTATTTTGATTTTTTAATGAAGTGTTAATTTAACAGGAACTAAATTTTTACTTGTATACATTGATGACTGCAGAAATCATTTTTAATATATGATCTCTCTAATACTAACAGAGGTTGCCACAAGATGTTCACAAATGGAATAGACGTAAAATTGGTTTTCCATTCATTCATTACGGTACACACTGCCCCTTTTAGTGTCAACTAAGCACTTAACACAAAGTGCCAAGTTTCCTTCGATTTGCAAGAGTTTCTTTTATTATCATTCTAAAGACTTTCAATATTTTAATTTTTATCTGTGGAGAAATAATACTGCTCTAAAGATTTATGTTCTGAAAACTGTAAAGATGTGTGCATGTTCCAAATACGGGTTTCTTGGGCTTTACAAAGGTGGATATTGTGTGGAAGCAAAGTAGTCTTCAAACCAATGTGAACTCCCTTTAAAATAACTTTTGATATTATTAAGTTTCCTCTTGGTTTCCTTCCTTTCATTCAGCAATGAGGTGACTTTTCACATCCCATAAGTTAATGCTTGCTCAGTTACTCTTGGTCTTGAGCTACACCAATAGAACATGAGCTATGTGACCTACTCTTTCAGATACAATATACCTGGACTGACCATGTAGGCTAAACCTTTTGAATGGCTGAGCAGTGGTTGCTAAAAGTGTTAATAGGCTCCCAGACTATATTGCATGTGTTGAAAATAGTCTTTTATAAATTGTATTTGAATATGTTGAATTTTATTATGAGATGTACAGTAGGCTTTAGCTATTGCAAATGTATCTATCAATAAAGACTTACCTAAAACATTTTGATTTAGGAAAATTATAGGTAGGTGTGTATCACCATGGTTTTATTTTTCAAAGGCGATCCTTATTTTTGATTTCCAGCTAAAACCCATAGATATCTAAGGACTAAGGATTGAATATACAGTGAAAATGGAAAGGGAATGGGGTCAAGTAATGAAAAGAATATTAAAAGGGTGGTGATGAGCTTAGACCAGGCTTCATCCTCTTAGACATGCCTAGGACTTTGCTAGGTTTAATTCACACAGCATGGAGTAAAGAACTACATCATGGGAAAGAACTCATCCTAAGAAAAAGGTGAACCCAGAAGGTATCAATTCAGAGCAATGCCCCAGGGTGTACAGGGAAAAGAAACAATTTGAGCAGCAAATATATGGGCAAATTATTCCTCAGTTTTATGAACTACAGAGTGAATAAAGATGGGCTTAGGATGATATCTTCTGAAGAAATGATTATTCTTTTCATACAAAAATCAGGAGGGAACTATGTGGGGCTGAGGCTCTAACCTGCTTAATTTCGTGATAACTGAAGTTGGAGATTGGAGACCTCCAGACCTGCTACTCTGACCCTCATGCCTTTGTATAAGCACAGGGGTCAGGATATTGTATTCACATGAGCCTCAGGGCACAACTAACTATTTCAAATTTACAGTCATTGAGAAGATAGAGTGGCAAAGAAAAGATCTATCCCAAGCTTCCTAGTTCTGTATTTCAGACAATTCTTTTTGGAAAATGTGACTTTCAAATGTTTATTTCTTTAAAAAGAGGGTTATTAAAGGAGACTCTGACATAAAACAGCTCTTTAGAGGCATGTTGATATTATAAGGATAAGTGGTTCCAAATATGACCATTTAGCTTCCCTGCAGAATACACAGTTTGAAAGACATTCATTGGAGGATTTATCAGTCTAAACGTTGATATCGCTCTAAGATGTTTGCATAAATTCCAGTTTGTTTTTTTTCTTTTATAAACCCATAGTAATTGACTGCTTAACCCAAAACACCTGGGATGTGGCTAAATTACCTTTCCTTCATTTTGAAAAAGACTTGCAGCATCCTTTATGGACTATTTCATAGAAGACAAATCAGTGCATTGTTTCTCATCCACATATCCTCTTGATCTGCATTTATTTTCAATCTGTGATTAAATTTGATTCTGGTGCTCCTAAATTATAGTTTCTGGGACTCTAAATTATACTGGAATTTTACTCTTTTTAGAAACAGACGATTTAAAATGTGCAGAATTCTCTGCCCAACATACAGACTAAATCATTTTTATATCAAATTTTAAAGAATGTGGGGAAGACAGAATTTTGTCTACTTAAATCCCATATACATTTTAGCTCAAATTAACTTAAGCATATTGTAATCTAGCTATAAATTTCAACTGTTATAATAATTTGATGACATTTGCATAGTTTCTGGTTTTATGGTAAAAACACTGGCCTATTGCCAGATATAAGCACATGGATTTGAAGCATCACAAACAAGAATTTTACATTTATGCTCAAAATTTTCTTGTTTTCAAGATGATTTACATTGCCTTATAATATCAAACAAAAACAAGGAAAAGTTGGGATTTTAAACTATTTCAGTGATACTGGAAACTCACAGTTAAGAGTCTTGAAAAGTTTCTGAACTTTAGAATGCAAGGTAGTAAGATCTTTGATTCTTCAAAGTAATTCCAGGACTCTATTTAGCAAGCTGGGCTCTTAATGCAATGCCTTTGCTAGATCCCTCCATTCTCTTCTTTATACTGACATTTAAAAGAGTTAATTAAAAATAATCCCTTTGTTTTCTATTAAATATTATGTATTTGCAAGTATATATTTGTTATGAAAACATGTTAAAAACAAAAGAAGGGACAAATGTCATAATATATGTGAATAGGTAACAGCAGCGGTATTCCATTTTCTTCTATGACTGAGGTTTGTGAAGGGTAAAGAAGTTTAAAGAAGGAAGATATGTTTTAAGAATTGAAATTGGGCAGCCCAGGTGGCTCAGCGGTTTAGCGCCGCCTTCAGCCCAGGGCTTGATCCTGGGGACCCAGGAATGGGTCTCACGACGGGTTTCCTGCATGGAGCCTGCTTCTCCCTCTGCCTGTGTCTCTGCCTCTCTCTCTCTCTCTCTCTCTCTCTCTCTGTCTTTCTCCCTCTCTCTCTCTTTCTGTCTCTCATGAATACATAAATAAAATCTTAAAAAAAAAATAAAGTAAAATAAAACTGGAATTTAAAAAAATAAATAAATAAATAAAAAAGTTGAAATTTGGGGGGTGCCTGGGTGGCTTAGCCGGTTAAGCCTCCAACTTGATTTCGGCTCTATTCATGATCTCAGAGTTATGAGATCAAGTCCCACATCGGGCTCCATGCTGGGTATAGAGCCTGCTTAAGCTTCTCTCTCTGCCCCCTCTTTCTGCCTTTCCCTTCTACTCCTCCCTCCTCTCTTCCTCTCTGAAAACAAAAATCTTATAAAGACTTGAATTTTTTTCTAAAAAATGTCCTAAAATCTCTGTAATACCCCATAGTTTGAGAAAGTGGAAGAAAAAAAAAAGAATGGTGGGTTGGAAACATTGGCAGGATGAGTCAAAGCATGATGGATGGGGTTGGGGGGAGCAAATGGTTGAGGACTGCAGCTCATGAGACTCCATGAAGGAGGGCCTGGGGAAAGAAAGGCTGAGAACTATAAAGGAGCAGGGCCAAAGGTTTGTGCCTAGTTGTGGAAGCTGTCCAGAACACTCAAGTGTTTTATTGCACCAAGGGTGGGACTGAAGTGATGGAAATGATCAGTCTCCTTCCATGGGACATCATTCTGAGATGAGGAGGCTTACTGTCTCAGGCTTGACAAGCCCAACAAATGTCTTTTACTCTGGCATGATTTTCAGCTGGTAGAAAGATGAATCCCCAACTAGGAACTGCAGTTTACCTTCACATAAGCACTTACTTTTTAATAGCTCTTTGCTTTATATATAGCGCCTTTCCCCTGAGACCCTACAAGCTTTACAGACATCATCTGTCACATGCTCCCAAAAGATTGGTTAGCAGTTGGTCTTACAGTCCTCATTTATTTTAAGAAAGCAGAAACATTCTTTTCAGAAAACCATGAAAAGAGTGAATTATTTTTAGCCTTTTTTCCAGCTATTATGTGACTTTTTAAAATAAAAAAGTACACACACACACACACACACACTTCTTTCCTTTAAAATCATAGATTTAAAGAAAACTATAACAAAGCAGAGTTTCAGCAGAAATCAACCAAAAAGTCTTTAAAACTTTTTTGATGTGTTAAGAACCCGTGAAAAAGCTCATAGTATTCAAACTAATTTTAGTTTGTTTGATAGCAGTGAAATTAATTTAATTTCACACTTCATTTTATCTTTAGGAGGTAAAAGTGGTCTTTGAAAGAACTGAATGCAGTTACTTGGGAAACTGATGTGTGTCTAAAAGAAACATTGTTTTTTTACCAGGTTATATGATAAATGATTCAAAAGAATTGTTATCATACAGAAAAGCATGGCTCACTAAATGTCTGATTTTTCCTCTCAGTTTGATAAATGAACCTGTGAAATGATCACAACCCACTTCCAGAATCTTTAGACTACTCCATGCCACCAAAATGAAAGAGAATTTTTTTTTCATCTAATAATACAAACACACGATCAGTGCCCACTTTTGCAAACAAAAAAAGAGTTAAAACATTGTGAATTTAATTCTTTCCTTCACATGTAAAGGTTGGATCACAAAACATTCTTTTGAGTGAAAAAAAAAGCAGAACTTTTCTTTACCAGTTTCTCATGTCTCTGGCTCTGGCGAGTATATAAATTGGCCTGCCTCACATAAAGAACCAGTCACAAGATGAGATCTCATACCACCATGATACCATGATGTTTCCCAGAGTAAAAGCATCATCTGAGCTGCCTGCATACAAACTAATGGCTGCGTTCCAAGAGTGGTACCTTTTTGGTCATCCTGGCTTAGCAGCAGCATCTAATTTCATAGCCTAAGTAGATCTTTCATATTTCTAGCAGCTATATTACTTCAGAGAGAAATCATGTGAATACCTCCACATATAACTGGTACCCAAAAGTAGTAATAAGCATGTACTCCCAGAGAATCAAGAAAATTGGGAATTGAGAAGCTTAGTTCAGTAAATACTTCTAATGACAAAACAGCTACCATCTCTTGAAGTAGATTTATATCCCTCATATTTACTCCTTACAATAAGACAAGGGTTAAATTTTAAAGATGAATAAAATAAGACACAGAGAAGGATCAGATTTTTAATTCAGCCCTGTGAACCCTAGAGTAGTATGTTAGTCCTTTAAGTAGTACATCGTGTTCCCCTTTGTTAAGGATTGGTTAGGGCTGATGCTTTCTCTTGGGTCTCTGCTTTCCACCTTGAAAAGACTGGAGGAAAACCATCCATCTCAGATCTGTCAATGATACACACATGGTGTCTGGATGAACAGTGTTATAGCTGCTGCTTTTGTAAAGTTCAAGGTCAGACTGTCTTTAGTAAGCAGGAAAATAAGGATTCAATACTCCTTGCCAGCCATGAAGGGGCAGGTGGTTTCCTCAGTTTCTGTTCCACTTAAATTGAAACTTGTCACACTTCAGAGAAGTTAGCATGCATTTTCCAGGAGCTGGGATATGTAATTTCCTTATCAAATTATTTTACATCTACTTTCAAATTTTGATCACCTCTTGCAACACAACTATGGGCTCTGGTTGTCATATGTTTTTGTTTCTCTTTTGGTTTACCTCTCTCCCACGTGAGCTCATACCAGGTGTGCCAAGGCGGAATCTCAGCAGCACCAAACACACTGCTCATGCCTTATAGTGACTAAAACTTCCCTTTTCTTCCCATTGTGTTCTCTGCTCACAACGCAAAACCAACCCTGCTGTTATTTTTGCATACGTCTTTAAGAAATATGGATCGGCAATACATTAAACTCACAATGGAAAGAACAATGGGAAGGACAGAGTTAACTCTAGTGCATTGCAAGAATAAGGGGAATCTCATATTCTTTATGGCCCTCAATCAATATTACCATGAAAATATTTACCCCTCAGATCATTAGTTAAACCAGAATTAGAGTCTAGAATAGGGAATATAACAAACAACAAAAACAGGCATATGTTCCTGACACTGGCATTTGTTTGGCAAGATTGGTGATCCATGGTTACTGTTCTGAATTAGGGAAAATCAAAAACAGAAATACAGATGTAGCCAAACACTTCCAAATCCCTTTTCATTAAGGGAAATCTATAAAATGGTAAAATACGTCTTTCACCAGATAATGAAGCAAGACTAACTCACTCTTGTTTGTCTCTGCTTACTTAAATCAGTGATTTCAAAAGTTTGTCACATATATATTTGAGTTATGATGCTAAAATTTGGATAAGAAAATTATGTTCACCATGTGTCTCTCATTGAAATATATACATACTGTAATTAAAACAAAGAAAACTGCCATTAAAACCTAGTTTTCAGACACTACATATATATGTATGTATATATGTGTATATATATGTATATATATAATAAACATAGTAAAATAGCACTTTCAAGTTTTTCCATATTTTCCATATTCCATAATCAACATCTATTTATAAAGAAAATTATTTTCTCTCTATGAATCATCATGCAAGACTAAATTAGGCTATGGGAGGCCAATTCAGGGTACTGATCAGAGAAAAAATATAATATAGATATGAAAAAAAGATGTAGATATTTTAAAAGAAATCAGAATCATGGTTCTTCATCTCCAGCAGAATGGAAGAATCTGTAAGTCACATTCTAATCATTTTGTTCAAAATACTAGGTTTTTAGAAAAGCAGCCATGCATCATTCATCCAATTAAGCTCTGCTTACAGGGGGGAAAAAAAACCACACAACAACAAACAAAAACCTGTTTCATTTGCAAGAGGAATTTTTTCTACTTTTTTAGGAAAAAAATTACTGCAATATGTCACTCCCAAAACACGATTCAGACAGTTTAAGATCTCTTTAGGGTTGAAACAGTACCCTCACCATCAGCTTCGATGCTGGAAGGTAGGAAGGTGAGATGGGAGAAAGTGTTGACTCACACTGACTTTTTGTAAAATAATAAATTAATAAAATTTGGAAACTGCATGCTTGATTGGCCTCAGGGTGAGTCTGCTGCATCCTGGCTTCAACTACAAACCTGAGCACCAGTTGACACTTTAAAAGGGCAGGGAGGGAGGTAGAGCTGAGGATTCCATGATGGGGAATATGGATTAAGGGAAAGAAAATGGGAGGAGAACCTATCAAAATGTATAAGTGAGAGACACAGTACACAGGGGAAAGGGATGTTCATTATTAAATTCAAAATAAAGAAATTAAATTTGACTAAATTTAATTACATATTGAAGTGAATCACTGGCAGAGGAAAAGTTACCTTCTTTTCAATTTATGAATTTATCAAATTTACTATAATCATGTAAGGGGATGAAAGAAATGCTGAAGTAGTTAGATTTAGAAAACAAAAAATATGGTTAAAATGCTGTTACCTTTTGTAGGCCAGATCACAATTCGATTCCAGACATAAAATAGAAAAACCCAAAGGTAATTCCCAACAGATCCAACATAAAGTTCAATTTTGTTCCATAACAATCATTATTAATAGCATTTTTATTTGGAAATTATAAAAATACATTTATTTTCTCAGTTTGGAATTTGTACAAAATTCATATAATTTATGAGAGTCATCATATATTAGAACTGGCTCTGAAAATAAATGTTAGATTCATGGGCAAAATTCTTAAACTTTCTAAGGCTGAGTTTCCTCATGTACAAAACAGGATAATAGTAAAGATAAAATAGACATTCCATTTAAAGAGCTAGCAAAATGCCTGGCATTCAGTAAGCTCTCAATAAATGTTAGTTGCCATTAGTTATTAATATTATTGCAATTGACCATCACAGCAAATACATGATTTTAATATTTATTTAGAATGGACTAAAGAAAAAAAGAAAAAAGAAAGAATGGACTAAAGATGTATCTAGAAAGTAATACTCAGATTGATCATAAAGAACTAAAAAATATGAGATATTTAACATGGAAGAATAATTGATGGTAAAAAATACTGCAAAAATCAGAGTATTGAAAAAGCAGATCTTTATATAGACAGAAAGTAAATTTTGATAGGTAGAGTGAATTGGAAAATATATGAAGTATAGTTTATGAAAACTGTATATGACTAATAAGAGAATTAATAAAGTCTTGGGTTAAGCAAAGTATAAATTTACCAGTGCTCCAATATTTATGTTTAGTTATTCTGGCCATGAATGGCATATTGATGATTTTGCTCATTTTTATGCAGTGGGAAAATAGCAAAAATCTAAAGCATACAGAAAAGATTTATGTTCTCTGACGTGCTTTTAAGACATTAAACAAGTTAGAACACCCATGGGTCACAGCTTACATGGCTTTAGAAAATTAACAATACTGATTTTAAACCCCAAGGGAAATTTATGTCATATTTATTTTCAACAGACATCGAGTCATTTTACCATAAAGATACAGAAATTCTTCTCAATAGAAACTTTTCTGAATCATTCGCATAAAATGACCAATTGGCTTCTTTCAGCCATTTTTTGAATATCTCTCTATGGCTAAATTCATACAAAGAATGATTTTTAGAAACTAATACATTTCCACAGATTAATTTACATTGCAATATTTTTGAAATTCTATAGAAATATGATAGAAACAGAGCCACTTTAAAGAAAATGTTCTAGAAAAATTTAGATTATATTTTGTTACAATACTGAAAATGTTACCGTGGCCCTTAAAGTAAAGGAAAGTATGATCCTTCCAAATGCTGTCACAAGAACACTCTAGATATTAATAATTATTGATTATCAACTATGAACCTATATCTAAATCCTCCCATGGCTACTTGAGAATGTGTTTATGACTGAATATTTTCCCTACACACACACATGCACACACATATACTTACCCAAAGAGAAAATTCATGAGATGTCTAACATTTCTTGCTTCTCTTACCAGTTTATCCATCTCTGATTTTATACAATATTTTGAGTTTCGGTTTGAATGTAACTACTTAATACCAAACTCCTTTAAGATGGTACATTTCTATTCACTGCACCCTCTCTAAATATATATATATATATATATATATATATATATATATATATATATATGGCTTAAAGTACAACTTTATGCTCACAAGTTACAATTACCTGATAAATTATCTCATGCAATATAATGATGCCCAGAAAAAAAAATCAAATAAATGATGAATTCTTCCAGTCACATTTAGCTCATTGTCTCACAGTACAAATAATTCTATAGCCACTAACTTTCATTTATTAGGTACTTTTTTTTTCCTTGTCCCTAAAGCTGTTCTTTTTTTTTCTTCCAACTTTGATTTAATTTCTGGACTGTGAGGCAAAAGTTCAATTTTACTTACTTAAGTATTTGAAGTTAACTATTCTTCACTATCTTCCTAACTTATTCTTAAATATTCATCTAAAAATCAAGCAAGTATGCTCTAATTATCCTTAACATTAAACAGGACATAAAGAACTACTTCATTTATACTAATATTTACCTAGAACAAATCATAGGGGTATATGTTCCTTCTTATTTTCAGAACATTTAGCAAGATATGGGATTCTTACAGTTTCTTGGATGTGGAGACTCTCATTTATTTATTTGAAGCCAATTGTCATCACCATAAATTCAGCAAAAGGGAGTCATATGGTTTTATGAACAAAAATGACTTAATTGCTTTATAAGATAAAGTTAAGATAAGGGAAGAGAATATTATCAAATCTCAGATGTTTAAAAGATCCTCTGATAAGTGGACATAATTCAACTTTTTGAACTTAGATAAATAACGGGAAACTGTAGTCAAAACAGCAGGACAAAAAGAAAAATATCACCCTTGATCTCTGAATTTCTCCTGCTACTTATTAGCACTATGTCAGCTGATATTCAGATTAACTGGCCACATAGATCATCTGACCCTTGACACAGATAAATAGTCTTCTGACAACACAGGGGCTTAATGTGGAGATTTTTCCCCTGAGGTAAAAATGGCTGTCTTAGAAACCCTAAGGGTAACATAACAAACTTATTTAACCAAATGCTTCCATTTATAAATAACAGATTCCAGGACATCAAATTTAAGGAGATATTACATTAAGAACTTTTATCTGTCTCACAAAAACATGCTCACATTCAATAAAGGTAAACAAATCTCAAGTTAGTACCTTGTACATTTGTTTAATATATAATGACACAAGGACTATAGATACTGGGATTATATTTTTCCAATTAGGAATATATATTCTGTAATTCAAAAGATGTCATAGAATTTTTGAAAAATCTGATTTTTTAACACAGCATATTTTTAAAAAATTGCAGAATACTGCAATTTTGAAGATAATTTTTTATCAGTATGTTAAATTACTCTGCACTAGTAAGGAAAATTAGCAATTAACACACACTTCGAGGCTTCAGAAAAAGTGGCTAATTCCATTTCTTATTATTAATGTAGATGGAGCAGCTATCAATCTCCAGCAGTGAACAACAATAACAACAACAACAAAAAAACCCTGGGTAATAAAAATTCAAAGATACCCACTTACAATCTAATAGTGCTGATAACTAAAGTCAACGTGTTTTTTAAATTTGCATAATAGCATTGGTGAAAATAATAGAAGATCAAATTGCTTTTAGAAAAGCTCTGATATGTGTAATTTCTAAAAATAGAATAGGGAAAACCCTTGTGTACTAACAAGCAAAAAAAAAAAAAGCTCTAATTTTACCCCTTTGCAATGTCTGGGAAATAGAGCTGTTGACCAGCATAGGTTGTAATCTGAGAAGAGGCAACAGTTACAAGGATTTGTTTCCTTGACTTTCAGGAAGGTCTTCTCTGATGTTCTTCTAATGAATTTGTAAGGTATCTTCCATCTTCCAATTATTTTATAGAAAATGGCATTTATTTGTGGGGACTTTATGCAATGTGCTATAAATATCAGCATAACATATTTAGAAAAGACTCTTTAGCAAAGGCTATCAATATTTCTTTAACTATGTGTTCTACAAACATTAAAATACTGCTTGTAATTCTGCACTCTTTGTAAGAACACATCTTGATGTTAATAGGTTTATGAAGCCAAATACTAGTAATTTATACTGAAGCATTTTGGGTTGGAAATTTTTTCTTTTCTTTTTCTTTTTCTTTTTTTTTTTTTAAGATTTATTTATCTTAGAGATAGGGAGAGAGAGACAGAGCATGCACGAGTGCACAATGACAGGGCAGAGGGAGAAGGAGGAGAATCTCAAGCATACTCAGCGTCAAGTTTAGAGCCAAAGGCAGGGCTCAATCCCAGGACCCTGAGATCATGACCTGAGCTGAAATCAAGAGTCAGACCTTCAACTGACTGAGCCACCCTGGCATCTCTAGAAATGTTTTCTGATGGTAGTAATATAGGCCAGCCTTTAATCAATCATCCCTATATGTATAAGCCTATCAAGTGACAAAAAGCTTGTTTCCCTTATTTTCATTTATGGAATTAGTTATCCCCAAAATACCTATATTTTCTAGAATAAGATGATTGGGACTCAAAAAAGCTACTATATTAAGTATTAGTAATTTGATAATCTCTGGTACTTATGAATATCTAAGCAACATAAGCAATCAATTAGTCATGATGCATATCTTTGAGTGTTCATTTCTATTGACTTCATATCCCAGATTAGAATATATTTTAAAAGTTCCCTACCAATATCACTTTATCAACCAAAGTTATTAGACATGAGCATAATAACATAGCTATCTATACACTGTGCTGCCAACTCAAAGTTTAAGAACATATATCAACAATCTTACCTTTTTCTAGTGAGCTATCATTTTCAAATTTGTCTAAAATTGTACAACCTCCTTATTAAAAAAAAAATAAAAGAAATCCTAAGTTAAATGAGTGCCACCTGGAGTAAGTGAAAGGTCTCTGTACATTCTCTCATCCTAATATTCAGCATAAAGACGTTTTATTCCTGTCTTACCATGTGCCAGGTACTATCATCTAATACAGCCTCACGCTGTCCTTGGAAATAATTACTATTACACTCATTTTATTAATTCTATGGCTGAAATATGAACTGCCTTGTCAGAGCCAAGTATTGAATCTAGTTTTTCTAATAATTTCTTCTTAGAATTAATATTTCCATATTGGAGCTATTTATTTGGTTTATTTACCCTCCTTATTTAAATTAAGTATCGAAAAATAAGAATCAAAACTTTAAATTCTAAGTTATCTGTAGCAATAACTATACATTTCTTTATCTTATATTTAAGTATCAAATGGAATTTATGAGAGCTTAATACCACTGAAATCTGTTTCTTGATTTGGCTACAAAATTAAATGAAACTTTGAAATCTCTACCAATAAATCTGAATTTTTACCTCGATACACTTGGAGATTATGCCACAACTTCATTCGAAGAAAAATGGATATTAGAGTCTGATTTAAAAAAGAACTTTATAATGTTTCTTGGACATTAAACAATACTCTGACAAAACAACATTTTGATGACTTGAATACAAATGAATCAGAAACATACGGATTGAATTTTCTTTGACGTATAAGCGGGTTTGAATAGAAAGGGAAAAAAGTCATTGGCAAAATTCATTCTGAATATTGCCAAACCTAAAACGTCTGAAAACATAGGATTTTTTAAAAGACATTCTAATGAACCCAAAAATACTCTCTTTGTTTTTCCATCTCTAAATTATTCTATAAACCCAAGTTTGAAGAAAGAATTAATTTACTTGGAAGATTTAAACTATATAAAGCATCAAACAGTGGGAAATTATAGTGTTTGGAGGGAAACTCTAAGTCTTAAAAGCTCAGAGCTTGTTAAACTGCTATCTGTGTAATAAACCATGTGTATAAAGGACAATGATGCCATAGATTTATTAACAATCTTAATATAGACCTATTAAGTCAGATAATTCGTGTATTTTTTATAATTTGGTTAGCTGAAAATCTTACCATAAATTATAAAACACACCTAAGCTTAAACACCATGAGAGAATGCTTGAGAACTTTGAAACTGATTTTGCACAAGTGGATCCAACCACGTACCTGGAATTTCTAGATTTAACCATTAAGAAGCAGCAATGTGGGGCGGCCCTGGTGGTTCAGTGCTTTAGCACTGCCTTCAGCCCAGGGTGTGATCCTGAAGCCCCGGAATTGAGTCCCACATCAGGCTCCCTGCATGGAGTCTGCTTCTCCCTCTGCCTGTGTCTCTGCTTTCTCTCTCTGTGTGTCTCTCATGAATAAATAAATAAAATCTTTAAAAAAAAAGAAGCAGCAATGTTTTGTTTTTGTTAGTCTGCTCATATGTTTGCTTTATTTTGTGGAAACAAATGTGGAGTTCGGAGAATTATTCTGTATGAAAAAAAATCAATAGAATATCCTTTAACTCTCCTACCAAATCCATAGCAGTTCATTTGTCAAATTTCTAAAAAGAATATTTCAAAAACCGACATATTTTTCACAGTTCCTCTGAGAAATCATAATGTTACTTTTGATTTCAGCAATCTTTTGATTTCCAAAATATATATTTCAGTCTCTTTCTTTCTTTTTTTTTTTTTTTGCAGGAGCAGGATAATCAAAATTTAATAATATACATCACTAATTTTCCCCTTATCTTATGACTGAAACTGTTTTAACTACTATACTGTGAGTTGGGTACAAAATTCTGCCCCTGTGTTACACCAGACTGATTTGGTTAATAATCACCCAAAAGTTACAGTTTGGAAAGTCTTCTTAAGAGTAATGTGTTTAGTGGCAGGTGGCATATACAAGTCTTTTAAATTGCAAATTCATTCGATGATCATTCAGGCCACGTTTTTAATACCTATCCACAACCTTCATTGTGCCAAGCACAGAGGGTGCAACTGTGAAGGAGAAATACACATCCTATGACCTCATGAAACTGACATTCATTCAAACATGTAATCACGATGGTGTTGCTGTGATTGATTAAAGCAGCAGGTCTGGTTCTTTTATGATGTGTGATCAAGCAACAAGAATATTATACATAAGTGAGATTTCATTTTCCTTCCATGATTTGCCTCCAAATCACTTTCCTAATAGCATCTGCAGTCATATTTTATATGAATGTTGTTGTAGCCAACTCTGAACTATTGACTTTTCCAGACTATACCAAGCCATTTTGCCATTCTATGAATTTACTCACATTGTTTCCTCATCTCAGAATGCATTCTCTCTTCCTGTTCTCTCACCACTGCTCCACATACTTCCACAGCTCCCTCTCTTCTCTTCTCCATTTCTTTAAATCTTATTCAAATGACCTGGCTGAAAAGTTACCTGAACCATGGTCCTTTTGGCTCTGTCCTATTTGGAATTGACCCTCTCTCTTTCATTTTCCTGGAGTGTCTTGATTGTACCACTATTTTTTAGCGTTTAAGGCATTTTACTTTTTCCAAAATTAGCTACCTATGTCTGTCTCCCAGATTCAACTTCCCTTTAATGTGTTGTCTTCCTTGTATAGGGACTTAGTAATTTCACACCAAACAAATGGATAAGTGGAAAATTAACACATGAATTTGGAAGCAGACTTTCCTGAGTATCATCCAGTTGTGGCTACCACTTACTTTTGCTGAGAAGTAAACATATGCAGAATCCATTATTGCAAATTAAAGATGGTTTGACTGCTGTGTTTGAAGCAATATTGCAATATCATGTTGAGAACATCAGCGGTAGTAATGAATGAAGCAATAAAAAGCTGAAGCATCTGGTTATTCATATTTATAGAGAAATGTCACGAGTAGATTCTCCATGAAGTTGCAGTTAATAAAACTAAGGTGCCAAGAGGGTCACCTGCTTTCTCAAGTTCAAATAGGCTCTAGCTCTGGTGAAAATCTGTTTTAAGTACTGCTTAAATGCACAAAGCCAGCTTGCCTAGCACATTTAAACATTTTAATATTTTCATATCAGACAATATTAAAGAGAAAAGCAACAAAGGCTTTAGATAATTTGACTCAAGTAAAGGATTGGGAAGCCTGTGGAAAAAAGTGAAATATTAATTTATTTTAGGCTCGAAAGCAAACAAAGCCCCCCATAAATAATACAACAGTAATTTAAAGTAAAATTAATATATAAGAGAAATAAATCAAGGAGAGGGGGAAACTCCAAAATATAAAATAGTCCTTGGAAAAAGATCTGAATATTTCAACTATAAATTGAAAGCAAGATGGAAGCCAAATTATATAGATAGTAATGAGAACCAATTTGGAAGACAGAGTAGAAAAACCAAAAAAGAGAAATTTCAGAATTTTTAAGTGGGTTGTGAGTGGGTAGGGAATGAAAGAGCTGATCATATTTCATAGATCTCTTGAGTTGTTTAGTTAGACATTTCAAGCATCTCCCCAAGGAGAAGACTAGGAGAAGCACATACCACTAATTTAATTTTTCTTGTTTGGGCCACATACCAGGGAAGAAACGACTGCTCACCCCCGCAGTGCTGATTTCCTAGTCACATTTCTGACCATAAGTGTACAGTAGTTTAACATTGTAAGAATTCTTGCAAGATTATTTAAATATGTGCTTTTCTCCATCTACATTTATAAAGTTTGAAGTCTGAAAATTCTTAATGGTAACCTCAAAGCCATAATTGGAAAATAGCCTATAATTCAAAATATTTAAGTTGTTTATAAAAAATTAAAATCCACCATTATAATTAAAATCTATAGAAAAGTCTAGATTTAGTGGTAAAATACTGAAACTCATCGATAACACTATGAACTCTCTTTTTCTTGATCAAGATCTGAGGCATGAAACCTTCTTCTTAGGCTGTGAATCTGGTTATATGGGTAAAACAATGTCACTGTGAAGTCCTATTGCTTATAACAATGAACCTCCTTGCCAGAGACCCAAGTCAGACCCAACTTCTACTTAACTGTATTTTTTAAGCAAGGCTTTAGTAATACAGCAAAGCGGATTGAATAAGGCACTCTAGATCTACAGTGTCTATTGCCTGAGCCTACAAAAAACTAAAGGTAGTTGAAACTTAAATAATGCACATCCTGTAATTAATCATCCCTTTATAAATTACCCTCCCCAGGTCTAGCCCTAACATTTGCAGGATGTGGGGCAAGAAGACAATGTAAGCCCTTTTGGTTGATTTCTAAATATGTAAAAAGTACTAACAAATCATTCTCTTATCATGACAAATATAATTTTAAATGACTTAAAAGTCCAGATTTGAATTTACAATTTTTGGATGCTTTGAGTGACCAAAAGACACAAGGCTCTGAATAAATCAGCCTTGGCTTCCCTGGCCTCCTGATGGAATGTGCAAAGACCCCTTTCACCACAGTCTTTGTCAATTCTGTTCCATTTGTCTAATGCCTGCCCCTGCCTTTTTTCCTAATCACATCTTCCTGATTTTTGGGACTGTGGTTCAGATTCACTCACTGTTCTATACTTAAAAATCCACTGGGCTCTTCTCATATGAAATATCACCCATTCACTAATATTACTATGTGATCACTACCTAAGCTTCACTCAACCGCAAGCCTCACAAGACCGGTTCTGCACTTGCATACCATTTTATCTCCAGCATCTAGCTAAGCACACCACACACAACTGCTCAATGAATACTTGTAAGCATAAGAGTAATTTCTGGAGTGTCTTCAAAATGAAGATTTCCTACAGACCCTCTCACCCAACAGGTGATTCTGGAGCTATTGCCTTTGACCAAATATTGGGATATGTTAAGACCTAACGATGTTATTTTCTACAGTACTTTGTGCTTCTTTCTTCTATCTCCCTCTTCCCTTCCCCCCTGTATTATTGGTAGCTCCTTTGCCTGTTTCCCTAGCACTACTGTATAAATTTATCATATATATAAAGTTATATATATCTTCATTTTTAGTCAAGTTTTTAGATATCTTTTACATATAATAATATTTCAATGTACAGTTCTATTAATTCTTACAAAATATGTAGTTGCATCACTACTATAATAATCAAGACATAGACCCATAGTACTTTGTATATAGCTTTCTTTAGTATTATTATAATAGTGATACTTGTTTGCTCATGGTTCTTCAATACTTGATTAAAAACTCCTTGAGAGCCAGAAACAATATCTAATTCTTCTTTACTCCTTCATCCTCAATACAGAGCCTAAAATAAATGTGTGTTGAGCAAATATGTTTGTAAATTGAGTAACTAGTTAATATGTTGCACTATCCTATGGCAGGTGCTACCTTGCACATTGTAAGTATAAAACATTCTATTCTATCTTGGTTAAATTGTATAGAAAGCTGTAATTCTCAATGTGTCAAAACCAGCACCACAAAAAATATTTGAAATTCATTGCTTACCATCTCCCGTTTCTGCACAGAGTTGTAAACCCAAATTATTCTGTGGATTAATTACCCAATGATTGCTGGTCACAGTGATATCAAAGACAAGCCAACCCACATCTAAAGCTTGGGCCTTCCTTGTGTCTAACAGGAACAGATCTGCATCCCTAAGGAGAAAAAGAACAACAACAAAAATTTAAAAGCGTGAACGAAGATCATCATTTCCTATACTTAAGTGAAAACATTCCAAAAGCAAATCTTTAAAATAACAAAAGTTAATTAAAGAACGAGGGGAACAAGTGACTCAAGTGATAAGTAATAAAATACAGAACCTTTTATTGTTGGGCCCCCAACCCAAATCTGGTGCACATTAGCAATATCTGAAAGTAATTTCCATTTTCCTGCTCTTCACTGGCCTTTACAAACTGACTTAGTGGTCTGGATTTGGGCTCTGAGAATCAGTGTTCCCTGAAACCCCTGTCTGTAAGGAGCCTTCACTGGCAAGTTCACTAGCAAGGGTTAAACTGGGCAGAAATGGAAGGGAAAGTAGGTACTCTAATTTGGTTGGGTTAATGTGGATTGCCAAAGGAATGGAGCACAAGCAGGAAGTGATGCAAGCATCTGCTTCAGAGTCTTTTTTCCCTTCTTTTTCATTTTTATTACACTTTTTTTTCATATTATATATATATATGTATTTTTATTTTTTACTTCATTTTCCATTTTGATTATACAATTATGGATATCAAAGGCCAAGAGGGGCTCTCAGACTGCACCACTGGATTATGGGATGAATCCCATGAATTGAGCAGCAGATGCACCCTGAATAGCTTTAACATCTTCTGCATGCATAAAACCCCTGGGGATAGTAACAGCTATGATTATGAACATGTATGTTTTAGGATAGTCTCCACAGTGTCACTGTGATTAACTCTTATTAATCTTTACTTTGGCATTAAATTTCCAAATGTATGAGCATTTGTTGAATGATAGCGAACTGCTTTATTTATTATTTCCTTACTACAGCTGCTTCTGATCTAAAAGTTACACATGTCCAACATTTAATCTTTACAATGGCTCTTCCTCAAAGTAGAATAGAAATATACCATTATGCATTTTATGACCTTTTATACTGTGCTGAATCTGTTTAAGGACATAATTTATATGAAGAAAGCTAAAGCCATATCATAATCAGCTATGTTAAATACTATTCTACTGCATTTGCGATCTATCTGCATCACACAAGTCACTTCAAATGTGGCTTACAAAATGTAAAGAGCAATTTTTGAGTAAAACCAAATTACATATGTGTATTATTTCTTAAGACAAATACTCTATTATAATTGAAAATTTAACTATTTTTAACAGGAGTGAAGATTCCCAATGTTTTAGAAACTGCATCTTCATTTCTTTGTTTCAACTTGATTTATTCATTCTTTCACTAACCTAGAGAAGTTAAAATAAAGGCATTATGATTATTTAAATCATCTAGCTATCCTAGTCCCAATGATGCAAATTTTGTTCCCCTTCACAATTTTAATAATAATGTTTAACAGAGGAGAGTTGCAGATACCTTTTCATATCTAATATAGGACTCAGTTTGAGATACCAAAGACATATGTTAAGCATATACTATCATGCAATGAAAATAGTCCATTAGTTATTACTTGAATTTTAAGGACCCATTATATTCATAGTGTGATGGGATAGCAATCAAATTCCCCCTCTTTTTCCTAACTTGGAAAACTCACCAAGTAAGTGGAATCCAAGAGAACACAAATTATCCTTAAATTCTTGAAATATTTGATATCTTTGAAACTATATTGTTGGAATAATTTAATCACATTATCAGTTTCTTAAACAGAATGAGTCACCTTGTAGCCTGGGAAATATTCAAGTGCCACCCTACTGTCAAACCTGCTTTCAATTTGAAATATTGCATAAATGTTCTACTAAGCTCTGCCGAGTTTATAATGCCACCCTTGGCACGACATAAACAAATACTTGAAAAACAAAAAGAACAAAGAGGTAACATTTGATAACAATTTCCACTAGTTAACAAATATCTTTAGGTAGTTATTCAGCTAATATTTTCTATTATTTTTAAATTATGCTATTTTTCCAGAAAAAAATCTTCAAACCATCCATATCCAAGTCCCCAAATTTCAAGCATGTGTGTGAAGAAAATGGTTTCAGTTGTAATTGATATATTTAGAAAAAGTATAAGCCAAAGAATTCAAGCAAGCCCTAAATATCTGAATTTCAGAGATGGAACTTGCAGTTTATCAGAAGGAAAATCTAGGCAGGTGATAGGGTGTGAAAAATCCATACATTTCTAGTTCCCCTCTGAAAAGTTTTGAAGTTTCTATTGCTTTCTTCAGCTCCACAGTTTCCTGTTCCTGAGCAAAGTTATTTTATTTTTGACTGATAAATTCTATTCTTTAATTTTTCCTCTATCCTTTTATAAAAGCTCTTCTGCATTACCTACAGACAATATAATATGCTTTGGAAGAATCAAGTCTATTACTAATCAACACAATGGTAGCAAGTCTGCAATTTTCACTCATGTAGTACTTTTCATAACAGTCTCTGAAAAATAAATCCCTACCCATTCTGTGGAAACTTAAATGCGATTTCTTTTGAAGTACAAAATTACTCCAGTAGAAAATGGAACTTACATCACTGGAAATAGTAGAAATACTATATCCTATGAACAGTATAAAATAAACCTGTTAAAGTTGCTTCACCTTACTATTTTTACTTGATGTTTTTATAGAAATTCTTGAAATAGCTAATAAAAGATATTTTAAAATATTAATTCACTTAAAGGGAATGAAGTAGAGAGAAAAAATATATGCAGCAAATTTATTTGTAGCAGAAATAAATCCATGATATAATTTCTGTATATTTTTTACAATCAAAATAATGAAATTAAAATTAAAATCTCCATTCTAGCAAAAACAATAAAGTCCATGTACATAGATGTGTAAAAGCAAATATTTCAGAATGGTGTTGTGTTAGTTTTCGAAGGCTGCCATTAAAAAGTACATAGACTGGGTGGTTTAAACAACAGAAAATTATTGTTTCACAGTTCTGGGGGCTGGAAGTCCAAATTACGGTGTTGATAAAGCTGGTTTCTTTAAAAGCTATGAGGGAAGGATCTGTTCCAGGCCCGTCTCCTTATTTTGCAGTAGGTCATCTTTTCCTTGTGTCTTCATATCATCTTCTCTGTGTGTGTGTCTCTGTGTCCAAATACCCCCCCCCCCTTTTTTAAGGTTTTTATTTATTCATAAGAGACAAAGAGAAGCAGAGACACAGGCTGAGGGATAAGTAGGCTCCCTGAGGGGGCCTGATGTGGGATTCCATCCCAAGATTATGACCTGAGCTTAAGGCAGACACTCAACCACTGAGCCACTCAGATGCCTCCAGTTTCCCCTTCTTATAAGGACACCCTAATGCCTCATTTTAATTATCTCTTTAGTTATTTCCAAATAAGGTCATATCCTGAGGTACTGGGGACTCAGACTTCAATATATAAATTGGGGAGAGAGGGGAGCACAAGTCAACCCATAACACTATTTCAAAACATATTTTTTATAGGTAGAAATTTTTCTGGATGTGAATGTTCTGTGTTTTTTTTTATGTTATAGCAATTACCATATTGAAATGTTTTCAAAAACAAATATGTGAAAGTAAATTTATACTGATTAAAATAATTCATAATCACTAAAATTTGTATTTTCTTTTTCAGAAGGAATTTGAATATTTATCTAGACTACAATATAAATTAGCATAATAATTTCTTATACAGATAAATGAAGTCATCATTCGGTTATTAAACACAGAGTTATATCTAACAGATAAAGTATTTATAGCATGTATATAGACTTCTAGCTTGTGAAATATATAAATATATTAAAAACAGTTACTTAAGGTGAATAATATGTATGTATGTAGATATATTTATAGTTTGGTACAAATATATTTTGAGCAGATCTTACTTTAATCATGACCAGAGTCTTAAACGTGTCTAGTCATGGGGAATTGGTGGACTGTAAATACTGATTTATAATTTTACCACTTTTCAATTTACTGAGGAAAGAGTTTTGCATATGTGCCTTAGGAGTCTCAAAATACCAGAAGGGTAGGAAGGGTAGTACTTCACTAAGGATGGAACAGCAGGAGCCAAAATTCAGTGAACTTTGAATTGTCATCATTCTTATGACTCATCTGAAAATAAAGATGAATGGAATGAGAAAATTTTGACCTATGAAATTTGGGAAAGTATTATTTGGGGAGACACATTACCATCAAATGACATGAGTCGATGCTATTTGGGATGCTTATAGATGTTAGTAATAGAATTGGTTACAAGTAACCAAGGAGAAAGGAGGAAGAACAACTATAAGGGAAGGAGCAGAATGAGGGTGAGAGCAAGGGAGAGAGGATAAGGAGGAGGCAGAGAAAAAGAAGACACAAGGAAAATCAGTAACTCTTCCTGGGTGTGTGATGTTGAAAATCCAATAACTGGCTGTCTTTGTAAGTCATTGTCTTAAAAATCACTTATATAAGCATAGAGTCAGAAATTGCACTGTGGATACAACATTTATCCATCTAGAAAAGCCTAAAAATAAACAGCAATAACAAAAAAATGTGTACGTACTAGTCCTTTTGATAATATAGTTCTAATGACAGCATCATAACAGATCGAAAAGTAATTTGTGATATATGACTTAAAATATGGTTTCAGTGATAGACATGATGTCAAACATGCTTGAAAGTTTTCACATGTATATTTTGAGAGTAAAAAAAGAATATGAGTGTATTAATATTTTATGACATGATTAAAATATATGTGCATAATTATGAGTAATTTTTGTATTATTAATTGTATTCATTATATATCTATGTTTATAAACAAGTCCATTATGTAAATAGTCAATTTCTTCTTCTAATTTTTTTATCTTTTACTTGGGTAAAGCAGATACCATTTTTATATAATCATATCATGTTTATGTGTTCTCCATATAGTCAAGTATATACAGTATGCAAACATACCCAGTAGCACACTATACATTCAGTTTTGAATATTGGAAATGTTAACTTTCTCTACTGTCTGAATACCTGAATAAAGGGAGTATTCTCATTGTAAAACTAAAATAAAAACAATGACTAAGAATGTCTGATGTAAAATCAGCTAGTCTGGGATTCTACCTCTGAAGGTGACTAAAATTGATCAAAGAATACTAAAACTAAATGGGATATAAATTACTGAGCCAAACTGTTATTTTATTGTTGAAAAATTTTAAAGAAAAATCAAATGATTTCTTATGGTTACTGCATCATTTGGGAGACCAAATCCTTGTTCTCCATATTTCATTTTCAGAACACTTTCTCTTATATCATGGCAGCTCCCTTTAGTCCCAAACTATATTTTGATTGCTCTCCTTATACCAAAGATCACTGGTTTTTAGATTGGAATATCAAAAGTTTAGGCTGAGTCACCAGCTTCAAACAGATGGTAGAACCGGAGTCAAGGAGTGACCTGAGAAATCTTGGAAATCCATCCATCTATCCATTCATTTATTCAGTCATTCACTTTAACATTTATTGACTCAATTTAACTAAACTCTAACTACCTCATAAGATTCTAGAGTAGGGTTGGCCACAAAAGAAATTTGGGTAAGTGAAAGTGAAGCAGTAGCCATATTTGTACTTGGAATACTTCCATATGATCAAGTATTATTACAGCTTAGGCATACTGTCAAGATCTACTGGTTCACCTTTTGGGTGTGAGGCAATAGCTAAGCCTGTAGCTCCTTCAGATACCACTAAATCTCCTGGTTCAGTTTCTCTGAATGCAGGGTCAGGTGTGTGGATACATCTATGAGGAAATACGTGGTAGGTAGGAAATCTTCTGTATCACTGAAAGTGGAGGTTTGAAGATAGGTTCCAATTTGTCCTCATAGCTTCCAGATCATTCTCACAGGTTCTATTTTGTCCTTCTTTCCCCAACTCACCCATCTTTTCTTCCAGTCTTCTCTAAAGACCTTAAGCCCAGTATTAAATGCAGAGAAACAGCCTTACATAGACTATTTAACTACCTTCCACAATTGCATAAGGTCAGATCCTTACAATAAATTCTCACAGTATAATTCCCCAGAGGGATTAGACAGCTACCTTGTATTTGATCAATTATATTGAACCACTTACATCATGGAAGGGCAGTACTTGTTCTCATTAGAATAGGCACTCTGGATATGAATTTTCCTTCTCTGCCCATAAGATTTCTGCCAAAATCACTATTTATGAACTTAGAGAATGCCTTATTTACTGCCATGGAATTTTAATGCTGCTGATGATGATCAAAAAGTTCATTTAACAGCAAATGAAGTGCAGATAGACTCATGTTCATGGAATTCTCTTGCCTCACCATACTACCCATCACCTTAGAGCAGATGGCCTGATAGGACAGAGAAATGGCCTCTTTAAAGATTCAGTTATGGGCAGCCCGGGTGGCTCAGCTGTTTAGCGCTGCCTTAGCCCAGGGCCTGATTCTGGAGTCCCGGGATCAAGTCCCACATAAGGCTCACTCCAGGGAGCCTGCTTCTCCCTCTGCCTGTGTCTCTGCCTCTCTCTCTCTCTCTCTCTCTCTCTCTCTTTCTCTCTCTCTTTGTGTGTCTCTCATGAATAAATAAAAACTTAAAAAAAAAGACTCAGTTATGCCACCAGTTGGTTGTCAGTATCTTATTAAAATGGACAAATATCCTGAGGAAGTCTTATATGCTCTATATCAGCAACCAGTATAGGACTATTTCTCTCATAGTCCTCCCTCATGAGTCTAGAAATCAAGGGGTGGAAACAGGAGTAGCTCCTCTTACTCACTCTTCCTGATCCAACTAGCAATATTTTTGCTGTATGGCCCCAAAACGTTGGGCTCTGTTGATCCAGAGCTCTTAGTTCCCAATGGTGGAATAGTATCATTAGTAGCCTTAGCAGTGGTTCCATTAAGTTAGAAATTGAGACATCCACATGGTCACTTTGGGGTCCTCATGCCAGTGAATCAACAAGCTGGTAAAGGGCTGCTAGAATGTGTGGGTTGATCAATCCTACTTATCAAAAGGAAACTAGGTTGGTTCTACCACAGATATGAGAAAAGAGCATATCTGAAATAAGACATCACCAGGAATACTCCTTAGGATTTCCATGTCCTATGATAAAAGTCAATAGAAAACTACAGCTCAGTGTAGGCATTACTGCTAATGGTCCAGACACTTCAAGAATGAATAACTAATTTACCTCACTAGGTAAGGAACAGTGACTGGCAGTAGTGCTTAGTGAAAATAAAAAGGATATGGAATTCATATCAGAAGAAGGAAGTTATAAATACCAGCTACAACTATGTGACCAGTTACAGAAGTGAGGTAATAGTTATATTATTTTCTTATTTTGATATTAATGTATCAGTACTCATATGAACCAATTTTTTCCCTTCTCCATCTGCCTACCACCTAGTATAAGTAGTTATGATAGTAGCTAACCTCATATTTATATTGAAGTGACAGGATATCAAAGGGGTAATATGACCCAGGTAGGAGAGGAATGAACAACATCCAAAGACAGATAAAAAAGCAGAGAATGATTTTACTACTATATTTTTTGGAAAGTATGAATGGTTTTAAAATGTATCTGTTGGTGTCAGTTTGACAAAGATGGACTGTGGTGGCTTTATACTTTGTCAAATCAGCTAAAAGGAAATGGAAACTCAGAATTCTCTTCCCTGTTTGGTTCTGTATTAAGGTTAGCCATACAAGAAATTTGTGCAGGAGTTGAAGTGAAGCATCCGACAAGTTTATGCTTGGAAGATTGGTAAAGTGCCAGGTTTTCTTTCTGCACACATGCATAGTCACTGATCTGCTGGCTCATCCTACTGTGAGGAACAACTGGATCTGCTGCCCTTCCATCTTCTACTGGATGTTCGTAACATCAGTTTCTCCAAATCCTGGCCCACAATTCCTCCTGCCACAATTCATCCCCTTCGGCTTCCCCACATCCTAAGCAAGGGGTATGTGGAGCTTGTGGTGAAGTTTACCAGCTTACCCTTCAGGTCACTCGCATCGTTGAAGCTGGGACTTTCTGAGAAGTAGAATGGTTTCCAATATGTCCTTGGAGTTCCAGATTATTCTCCCAAGTTTTAATTCTCCTCATGCTCTCTACTTCACCTCCATTTCCCTTCCCAGTTGCCTGTCCTACAAACTTCAGACCTATCACCAGATGCAGAGGCAACAGCGTCAAATGAACTATTTAACTAGGTCCCACAATTACAGAAAGACAAATTACTGTAATAAGTCCTTTATTCTTTATCAGTCACATGATTCTATTTCTCTTATCCAATACTGACTCACATACTCTGGCATGCATTGAATTGTGTCCTCCAAAACGATATGTTGAGGTCCTAACCCTGGCACCTGTAAATGTGATTATTTGAAAATAGGGTCTTTACTTTATAATCAAGTTGAGATGAGATCGTTAGGGTGGGGCTAATCCAGTATGGCTGCTCTCCTTATAAGAAAAAGAGATATAAATAGACACATTCAGAGGGAAGATAACTATATGAAGACAAAAGCAGAGATAAGAATTATTCTGACATAAGCCAAAGAACATCTGAGGCTACCAGAAATTGCAAGAGGCAGGAATCCTCTCGTAGACGTTTTGGAGGAATGTGGCCCTACTTGACTTTGGACCTCCGGCCTCCAGAACTGTTAGAAAACAAATTTCTGTTATATTAAGCCATCCACATTTTTGGCAAGTTGTTATAGCAGCTCTCACAAACTAACACACTTCCCTAGTTGGGATATTTCAAATATTAAACAGGAAGTGGTAGGCAGGATCAAAGAATGAAAAAGTAATCCGTAAGATTTGGTAACAAGGAGGCTGTTGGTGGATGATCAGTTGAGTGGAATTATGGGAATCAAATTGCAGGAATTGAGAAGTGAATAAATATAAGAAAGCAAAGAGATGTACTTATTTTTTATTTTTTAAAAAGATTTTATTTATTTATTCATGAGAGACACAGAAAGAGAGAGAAAGAGAGGCAGAGACATAGGCAGAGGAAGAAGCAGGCTCTCTGCAGGAAGCCCAATGTGGGACTCAATCCCGAGACTCCGGGATCACGCCATGTGCCAAAGGCAGACGCTCAACTGCTGAGCCACCCAGGCATCCCAGCAAAGAGATTTAAAGCAAAGTTTTATATTAGTGAGTTTGGCTAAGATAAGGAAAAGGAAAATAGAATAGGATTTGGGGCAATAGGGGCAGACAGAATCAAGTAAAGGAATTTTTAGTTAATGCAAGAAACATGAGGATATTTATATGACCCACTTAAATTCATATTTGAAGATAAAATATCTCACACTATTTTCAACACAAGAAGAGATGTGAATATACTGAAAATCTCCCAAAATAAGCATATGTTTGGTTATCTCTCTATAACACTATCCTTGGGTTCACATGTTAAAATTGTTTATAAAAGAAATTACTTCTTAGCAAAGGAAATTGGAAAAACTAACATGTATTGTATGAGTCTTTGGAAGGAACTCACATTCATTTTTTGCTGGGATCTGTTTTATCAAGGGTACTGTTTCACAGACTTATTAGCAAATCAATTCTCTTCCTTGTTTCTAAATATGACAAACATTTCTCATTGGTATCTTATTACTTGAGCATAAGGTATAGAACTCGTGGATCCTCTTAGAAGCCTCATTATAAGTGTACCTTTATAAAGCAAAGAATCAGAGTTGTAGGTGGAGTTGGTATCTGCTTCATTTCAACAATAATTTGCTATATGTGGGCTTTGCTTAGAATAATTATGCCCTTTAAATTACCTGTCTGGGACAGCCCGGGTGGCTCAGTGGTTTAGCACTGCCTTCAACGCAGGGCCTGATCCTGGAGACCTGGGATCAAGTCCCACGTCAGGCTCCTTGCATGGATCCTGCTTCTCCCCCTGCCTGTGTCTCTGCCTCTCTCTCTCTCTCTCTGCGTGTCTCTCATGAATAAATAAATAAAATCTTTTAAAAAAATAAAAATAAAAAATAAATTACCTGTCTGAACTTGTTTTTTTTCTTCTTTAAGTAAAGATTAAAATAATATCTATCTCAAAAATATATTGCAAGGATGAAAGGATACATAAATAAAAAATGCTATGCAAATTACTACGGTTGCTATTTTTTTAACCAATACAAATCACACTTAAGTATGCATTTAATAAGTTGTATGTATTATGCTTGGTGGCATAATTAGGATCAGAAGTGATTTACACAATTATTACTACAAAAGTTCTTTAATAACCTATACTTGTAAATTTTGGATATAGGTACACATTTATTCTCTTTAACTTTAGTAACATTTATTAATGCATGTAATCCGTAATAAACCATCATCTGTCCCTAAATCAATTAGAGGAAAAAAATTAAGTTGAGAACACATCAAAAGGAAGTAAAATTATTTGTATAATCAATAATAAGAGATAATTAAAGAGAAATATTCTTCAGATTGTTATGATTTCAATTACTTCTATTTATACATGTGTATTTGTGTATACACATACATTGTATATAATATAATAGAAAGAAGAAACAGTTAACCAAGAGTATAATCATTCTACAATCTAACCCCAAGCAC
The DNA here is from genome assembly GCF_048418805.1 of Vulpes vulpes. Taxonomy (NCBI): domain Eukaryota; kingdom Metazoa; phylum Chordata; class Mammalia; order Carnivora; family Canidae; genus Vulpes; species Vulpes vulpes. Next base: position 151,926,018 of record NC_132780.1, read on the forward strand.
TAAACCTGATCAAGAAAAGCTTTCAGAAATGTCTGGAAGATACAGAGATAAATTTTGGAGGAAAGGTTGCATTATTCTACTTCCATAAGACATCTCTAGTTTTTCCAAAATTTCTACTGTTAAAAGTATTTCACCTCCTTCCATCACCCTTTGCCTTTGAATAGCTTATCAAGCCCAGTAAAAATATAAAAATGGCCACCCAAGGAGAAAGCATATATCTTTCTCTGGGCATTTGACATAAATACCACAACACTATTTAAGGAACCCAATGTACAACTCTAGTATGGAACAAATTAACAAAGGACAACAAATTAATAAATTATATTCTCTGGAATTTATGTCAAGTTTCTCTCACAAGCAGCTTTAGCTTAAAAGTATTAGAATTTGACTCTTAGCTGATTATTTGCAACTGATTTTTCCTACCAAAATAAATGTGAAATAATAAAGTTCTATAAGTCTCATAGAGCATCAATTTTCAGAATATCTGATTCAGTGCTGTATTAACATTTCAAGGGTACAGATGCAAATTGGTAAAATAGCAATATTAGATGAAATTGAACCACAGGCATGACAAAAATAGAAAAACAAGTTGAATTCCCACTATGAAAATTCAATTTTCTCTCTGCAGAATTTTTTTTTAATTGCCAAGATATTGTTAATGTTTAACAGGTTTCCTGGCATTACACATCCCATATTTTCCCTTTCAGAGAATCTAAACATGTGCTACTGGATATATATACACACAGGAAGCTCCCTCATTTAACAAGAAACAAAGAAGTAAGACTATTACACAGATAATCCAACCACTTTTAATTCTTCCTAATCAATGAGCCACGTGTCCAAAGCGCCATGCCCCCAGAACTCTTAGAACTCGAAAAGCTCTTCCATGCTATGACACTTAGGATTCCAAATATGAAATTTGTCAAAGGAAAATGGACTTATCGGCACTTTATTCCCATTTTTAAACTTACAACTTACACTTTAAATAGAGCAGGATTTCTCAGTCTCACCATTATGGACATAAAGATCATTCTTTATTGTGTGGAAGAGCTACCCTGTCCATTGTAGAAGGTTTAATCATGTCTCCCACTACCTCAGCATTTCTACCCACTGGATTCCATTAGCTCTCCATCCTCTCACCCTCACCAATTGTGACAGTCAAAAATGTCTCGCAACATTGCTAAATGTTCCCTGGGGCCCAAATTGCCCTAGTTGAGAACCACTGAAAGAGCACAAATCCCTGCAAGCTATGCTTGTATGCTATCCTGTATACTTAGAGAAAACGGCATCAAGCATCCAGCATCTTGCTCTGCTATACTGCTCTCAAGAGCCCATGAAATCTTCCCGAGTGGAAATTGTCAATGTACATTCTGAAGTATGTCCACAGAAGAATCACAAATCTTAGAGAAGCAGGATGGGGGAGATGATGTAAATTTGAAGCTGACTGTGAACTGGAATGATGACAGCTTAACTAAATATATCCAAGTAGTGAAGGTGGCTAATGACATCGAGCAGGCTAGCTTAAAATGTTTTTACAATGGACTACAAAAATTCATATTCAGAGTAGAACATGAGGAAAAGGTTGAATTATACATAGCACATTTATACATATATACACATATGTGTGCCTCTATATGTGAAAAAAAATAATTCAAGGACAGCACTTACACAGTGCCAGACACATGGTGAGTGCCCATTAAATGGATAACTTTTGGCTGCTGTTCTTAGTAGTAGTAATACTGGCATTGATAGCTTTGTCTTTTCTAATTCTTTATACATTTAAACATTTTACTACTCAGGAATAGTTCTTCTAGGACACACCCCTCTCTCTGTGTCTCTCTCTGGCCCTCTTTCTCTCCTTCCCGCTCCTCTCCCTTTGGCTATAGAAAATGTCCACTCATCTTGAAAGGCCCAGCTCAAGGGTGCACTCCTCTCAGTGGCTTCCCTGAAGGTCCCTCACCTTCCCACATGAAGAATTAATTTCCCCTTCGTTTGTGTTTCCACCACACTTCGTGCATACTTACATCATAGTGCTTAGCACGTTGTATTCCAGTTATTAAAGTCTGTGTGCGGTGGGCCCACCACAGCCCCTGGCCCTCAGGCTATGAGCTTTTGAGATTTTATTTACTCGGCCTCACGTCCCTTGTGCTTGCTACATGGTAGGCGCTCAGCGAAAGCATGCCGACCTTAGCCGAATTATCTGGAAAATTCAATCATGTGGAAACCTCATTTCCCAATCATGCCAGATATATGAGGTGTGACTGAAGAGCAATGCCTTCTATATAGGATTGGGGGCTGTCAGCCTTATATGAGAAGATTAAATAAGTGGAATGATGCAAAGTGTGTTAACTTTGTACCAAGAAAAATAGAAATCTGGATAAATATCAGAACACTCCTCTAAATTGCACACATTTAAATATGAGTAGGAATAAATGGGGGAGGGGGGCAATGGTAGAACTGGAATATATTATTTTAAGACTTTTAAGTCTCACTAAGATAAATACATGTGAAAGAGATGACATAATGGGTCTTTTAAAAATTGTTTATTGCCTAACACTGTCAAGAAATTCATATACTTGGGACACCTGGGTGGCTCAGTGGTTGAGCATCTGCGTTCAGCTCAGGTTGTGATCCTGGGGTTCTGGGATCGAATCCCATGTACGGCTCCCCACAGAGAGCCTGCTTCTCCCTCTGCCTGTGTCTCTGCCTCTCTCTCTGTGTATCTCATGAATAAATTAAAATCTTTTTTAAAAAAGAAATTCATATACTAGATGGTTTTTAGATCAGACAATGTCTTGAATATAAAACATATCTATAAAACATCAGTCTAGTTACCTTAAGAATCCCCACCATAACACTCCTTGATAATACATTAGGGAAAGTGAGCTTTATGTTTGTTTAATATATATACATACACACACACACACACACACACACATATATATGCATTGTTGAATGCACTGTATTAAAGAATGTAGTCTGCACTGACATTTTGATTGTTTCTGAATTTAATTCAAAACACTAAGTAAATAAAACCCACAAGTCTGAAGACAGAAGTTTTACATAGAAATTTTAAGAGGTGGTCCTAGCTTTGAAAATGGCCAGAAGTATTAGTTTCTTTTCCAACTTCCATTTTAGATCTTGATTTAAGAAATATATGAAGCCATAGATAAACAATACTAAGCAAAATATAATAATAATTGGATTTCAAAAGTACTTTTTTTAGTTTTTATTTAAATTCTAGCTAGTTAACATATAGTATAATATTGGTTTCAGGAGTAGAATCTATTGATTCATCATTTACAGATAACACCCAGTTCAAAAGCACTTTTTAAAATCGAAATTCTATTTTAATTGTGATCACATGATATATAAATGAAGTATTTTTAATCTGTTCCTCCCCACTTTCAGAGAATTAAAATCAAGGCTTCTAGTTGGCCGAAAAACTTCCCATAGTATAAAGGAAAGAAAAGATATATATTTATTTATCTACTTCATTTTCTATGGGAAGAAAAAGACTTCCATGGCTTAATTAAAAATAAGAGCCACTTATTGTTAAATGCTAATGTTTTGTTTACTTTCATTTTGGTTTGGTTATTGCCTGCCTCTACCTCAAGGAGTTGGAAAGGCTATTTTATAAAGAAATGTGTAGCATGAAGTTGTTTCATTATTGTCTCTCTCTCTAAACTAGAATTATGCTTGTTTCTGATTATAGAAATAATGTTGGTTATAAAATTTAGAGTGTACACAAAGGGGTAGGAATTAAAATTTCAAATCCACAAGCCTCCAATAAACACTGAGTGCTTCCTTTCAATCTGTTTTCCACGTGAATTTATTTAAAATAAGCATAATTTTAAAAAATAAAATAAGCATAATTAGTCTCATACTTTAGTCAATTAATGTTATAGTCTGAGAACCTTCTACTGTTATCAAATATCCTTAAAACACAATTTCTACTTGCTATATAAAGTATACATCTCTATTTTCCAAAAAAATGAAGTGTGACTTTTTACCTTCTATTTAACACTAAAATCTCCTCAGTTTATATGCTTGAAACAAAAATACTGTAATAAACTTATATACGTGACTTATATAATAAACTTTTATATGTGACTCTTTGTCCAACTTGTCTACATCTCTGATATTTCTGTAAAATTTATAAATAAGTAGACTCCTATCTCTATCAAATTTCAAAGAAGAATTTAATTATTTATTTAACATTTGCTGTCAGGGACAAGTTCACAGATAGCTTCCATTGTGTTACTGTTAAGTTGGGTGATATTCATTAACTTAAACTGATTCATTAACTTAAACTGGGTGATATTCATTAAACTTAAAAATGTACCAATTCCTTCATTGAATCAAAGATCAGGTGATTTTTTTATTAAGTAAAGGCACCTGGCATCATATTACTTACTTTATCATCACATAAAAGCTGGTGTCAGTAAATGGGAACTATTAGTACTATAATAACCACCTATTTTTGTTTACCTGATGTATACAATCCTCTAAACTCAAATAAAACAGATGCTCCTATTGAGCTATGCGAATATATATTGACCAATATATTTATAAAGTATCAACTATGGTCTTTGTACTGTGATAATCACTAGTTCTTCCCAAATCACCTGAAATATTTTTATTGTTTTGAAATACTTATTATTGCTTTTATTCTTTTCATATTTGTAAACTGAAACCCTAAGGTATACACCAATTTCCCCATGGAGAATTCCAAAGTCCATGCTGTTATTGCTATACATTACTCTTTTCTATGGTGGCTAAAATCCTACATAGAAACCTGAAATATAAAAAAAAAAGAAAAGAAAAGAAACCTGAAATATTCTAAGAGGCACATTTACTGTTTCTATGTCATGCACCCTTTAAATATATTTATATATTTCTTTGGAACAAAAAGTGGTAGTGCAAAAAGTGAATCCTGGATGTATAGACAAAGACAGGGCACAGGACTGAATTTTTGTACGCTGCTGATTAAAGAAACTCCATTAATGGATAAATGCCTATTTCAAAGACAAGGAAAGCATTTTGCCAAAGATTCTCTCAGCAGATCAACACTATATAAAAATTGAGATACATGCATGATTCTCTCAGCTGATCAATAGTACATAAAATTGAAATACATGCATGAGTTTGTATGTTTCAGAGATTGAAAAAGATAATTGGTAGAAATTCTAAACACATTAGCAAAGACAAAACTCACAGAAACTAGTAAGTATAGCATAAACCTACAGGATGGTTCAGCAACAATACATGATAGTAGATTTCCAGAAAGTCAAATTAAGAGGATTGAATTAATATGGAATTCAATTTACTGAATTGAACTTTTACAAATGCTATTTAGTAAGGTGGATAGCAACCTATACAATTTATACCATCCTAGAGTTTAGAACGGCAAGCCAAGAGAGTATCAATTGAAGACATACATGCACTTTAGATGTTAGAAATTGTTTCTCAAAGACTTAGGGAAAATATTAAGGATATTAGGAAATCTTGGATCTAGAATAGATTTAAACACATGTTAAAATAAGTAAAGACTTAGCCAAATTACACTCAAGAGTACTGAAAAAGCATGCAGATGTAGGTGTAGAAACACTGAGAGTAGTATTTTTCAAATCAGGTATAGAAAAATAGCAAGGTTTCAAAATAAATGTCCCATTTTTTTTAAGTTGAAATTCTCAAAACTGTGAAGTCTGATAAGCTAACTATCAGCATCCAAAAATATTCCTAAATGTATTGTTCATAAAAATCAGCAAGGGTTCATCAGGAAGGAGTCTCTAAATTATTATCTATAATCTCTTCTGGTAGTCCTTTATTTCTATTATGCTTATTATGTCTTAAGTCATGTAATTCACATACTTAAAGAAAAGAGGTGAAAGAAAGCAAAATGGATGGCTAGTTCAGTGGATAACATTCAAAAATATCCTACACATATACAATGATAGACCTAAGTAAAAGTCAGGACTTTAAATTGTGATCATTGTAAGGTCTGTATCTATATTAAAACAATCAGTAAGTATACTCCAGAGGATACAGACTGGTGCACTGGTAAAAAAAAAAAAAAAAAAAAAAAAAACACTTGGGATATGAAATAACCAAGTACAAATTCTTTATGCATAAATATTGTGAATGACCAAAAATGGAGATAATTCAAGTATTTTAAGATATGTTGAGTATTATCCCAATCCTGGGTAATAATAATTTCAAAATTTTAATTCCTAACAAGCAAATTAGTGCTGAGGATTAAAAAAAAAAAAACTTACTTAAGACATTATCCTTTCTTTAAAGAGCTCACAGTCCAAGGGTGGAAACAAATAGAAAAAGAAAATTATAAATAAAATATTTGTTACCATGGCAATATAATTAAATAATATTTGAAGTATAACTTTTAATTCTCCTCACTTAATTTCATTTTCTTGGATTTTATATTTAATAGAGCAGACTCCCTACTTCTATACAGGACTCGATCCCAGGACCCTAGGATCATGACTCTAGCTGAAGGCAGATGCTCAACAGACTGAGACACCCAGGCGCCCCTCTGATCACTTAATTTTAAAAGACATCATCATTATTTAGTATTTTAAAAATAATGTACTATGCCAGGCTCTGTCTCTGACAAAAACAAACAAACCAAAAAACTTGGTATTGGGACGCCTGAGTGGCTCAGTGGTTAAGCGTCTGCCTTTGGGTCAGGGCATGAACCTGGAGTACTGGGATGGAGTTCCACTTCTGGCTCCCTGCATGGGAGAGAACTCTGCCTATGTCTCTGCCTCTCTCTCTCTCTCTCTCTCTCTCTCTCTGTGTGTGTGTGTGTGTGTGTGTGTGTGTGTCTCATGAATAAATAAATAATCTTAAAAAAAACTTGGTATATTCATTTTATAAATGAAACCACTGGATTGAGATTTAAACAAACAAAAATCCACCAATAGACAAATAGCTAGTAAGTGTTCAAGCTGAGAAAGGAACACAGATTTTTCTGCCTTCGAATTACTGCTCTTAAAATAAGATCAGCACTTATTAAGGTATGTCCAGCTGAAACAGTGTTTCATGGGTATTAAACATTATGCACCCCAAGGAAAAGATTCCATAGTCAAATAATTTTGAGGAAGATTAGGTTACTTTACTATAAAGCATCTCCAAGACTTTAATATTCTGATGTGCATTGTGAATCTCCTAGAGAATGGTCTAACAGGTAGGGTTTTCAAATGCATTTGACCTCAGAAGCTTTTTATTCTTTTTTCTTCATTGAGCATTGCAAAGGGCTATTGTCCCATTGAGCACCCATTGGGAACTCTGGCACTCTCAAAGACCAGGAAAAATCTAAATATCAGGGACTAGAAATATTCAACAAGGAGAGGGAGCAGCCTTGGAGGAGACAAGATAGTTGTCTTTAAATATCTGTCTCATCAAAGAAAGATATACTATTTCACCAAAGTGAAGATCTAGATCTAATTATTGGAAGTTACTAGAGACAGATTATCACCTCAATATGATATACCAATAAGAGCTAAAAAAAAAAAACAACGGAAAAGCTGTCCAACAAAGGTGGCTAATTACCTATAAAGGTGTTGCCCAAGAGATTTCTTCACCAAGTGAAAGGTCAAAGAACTCCACTATGCTTTCTTTTCAACTCTTCTATTTGATGATTCATTTGTGGTAATTATCAACTGAAGTTTTCATATATGTAGTATTTCTGTCACTGTCCATTTTTGCACCATTTTGAATTAACCATTTTATAAACAGAAGACATACAGGTTAATGCTCAGAAACTATTGCAAATGTAATGCCTTCATCAAAATACACATAACAACACAGATGTAATTTATACTTATGCCAGAAAGAAATAAAGCTGCTCTTCTCTAACTTACAAAATACCAAGTTATTTAAATCATTTTAATTATCAATTTTATGTGTGCAGACTAAAATGAAAATTTTCTCATTTACAAAAAGAGACAAGGGCCTGCAAAGCAAATATGGGGAAACATAAGACCATCTAGTACTCAGATTTGTGCCAGGAGGAAGGAAAAGCTAGGGAATGTAGAAAGCACTTTTCACATCAATTACGCTTACTTTCAATGGGTCTATACCTGGTTTTCAATATCACTACATCCAAAGAAGACATAATTTGATAGATCATATAGGTTATCAATGGATTTTTACTACAATTAACCTTTGTTTGCATAGTAAGTTAGATATAAAGTCATTACCTATTTGTGTATTCCTTGATGATCTGATATATGCTAATCTTAATCGTTTCATTTTCAAATCGACTATTGCTCTGGTCCTTGTATATCCGGAATTCAGCAGCTGTCACTGCTTCCCCGTGAGGAATTTGAGTCAGATCAAATCGGAATTCTTTGTAATGCCTTCGCTGGTGAGAAAAATCCTTGTCTCTTTCAACTGGAGAAAAAAAAAAAGGAAAGAAAAAAATTAGTCCTTTATAAAATATGGAAATTAATGGTAAATTCTCCAGCTTTGAAATTGAAAACAAACAAGTAGGATATTATAAAACTGGGAAAACACTAGAACCACAGACTCATACATGTCTCCAGTTGAAGGAAATTCCACAAACCAAAAACCTTTAGTTCAAAAGCAATATAACCTCTGTGGTTTCATACAAATTCCTGGATCTGAAATAGAAAGGCTATCCAAAATTTTTTTAAAAAGCAAAGGTTGTAAAATGATTACTAGAATATATCAGGTACTAGAACACAGAAAGGTTCATACAGGAATTAGGAATACGTTATAGAAATCCCCAGAGTTCCAGGTGAAGTCAGTGATGAGATTTAGCACAGCTAAGGGAGGAAAATAGGAAGGACTGAGAAATTGCAGGCACATAAGAACTATGTTTATGACATTATAAAGGTCAAGTAAATAAAACAAATTCATGTTCATGAGAAAGATTACTTCTAACATGTCTTCCCCAGAAGAATTTTTTTTTCTCCTGTTAGCAAATGAAATGTTTTTCTTTTATTTAAAAAAAAATAGCACTTTTTTTACTTCTTATAGATTGTTTAGTACAATCTCCTTACCCATGATGCAGCAGAAAGCCTTCCACAGACCTCTGTCTGTTCTTACTCAAAATAGGGAGGGGAACATATTTTCTCCCTTCAGCAACCTTCCTACTAAATGAAGTCAGAGACCTATTCCTCTTGGGAACATTATGGAATGTTGAAAATTCAGGACAGTAAGTGTCAGGCATATTATTATATAACCTGGCTTTGTAAAATTATTTCATATAGCCCATATCCACTGAGCATCAAAAACCTTCTTAAGGAATTATCTATTCAAAGAACTCGTTTTTAGTAATGCACTATCATTTGATGGAGTTAGTTTCTCAGTATTGGTAGTTTTCTCAAAAATCTCAGTTATCTAGGATACTAGAGGACAGGATCACAAAAATCTCACTGCAAAGCACTGTGCACAGGTGTCTCACAATTATAACCTATCATAACACTTATATTATGTTCCCTGTGATATGCTTCATTGCTAAAATTTTGTTATAAGAAGATAAAAATGCATAAATTGTATAAATGAACTCACAAGTTTCAAAAGTTGCCGGAAGATATGAAATATCTTCAAGTAGTTCATTGAAATCATGTCAACACTGATATAAATATATGAAACATGGGGTCCTAAACTAGAGAAGGGATTAAGGAAGTGAAAAGAGGGTCGTGACCATCCAGGAATGACTATGGAAGCCAAGGCTGCTAGAACTCTGTGTTCCAGGGCTAGATGGGTTCCACGTCTGAGGAAGCTCATGACAAAAGAATGCATGATTCCTTGCCTTTCTCCTTCAAAACAATCTTTGGTTTATTTTCCCCCGGAGTAGGAGGTAGTTTAGGAGAGTGAGGAGCTCATCTCTACCTCACCTCCCATACCTAAGCCAGTAAAGAAAAATATAAGCTACGCCTGGGGGCATTTTGTCCTGTGGAGCTTGGCAAGGATGGTGCTCTTGGGCTGTCTGGCTCATGCTGACACCACTTCATATGACTCATGTTTTGTTTTTTTAAATATCACTATCTTGATCCTAAGAGAGATCCACTCCCAGGGAGATCATTCATCAACTTTTCCCTCAATAAGGAAGGTAATCTCATTTTTAGGATGCTATTTTGGTCATAACTTAAACCTCTTTTCTATCTAAACTTCTACTGGCAATAGCATAGACTGATATGAACATATCTCCCTCAGCTCTGTTTGTCCATTCTCCCGACTCAGCCATGTGAGAGGGAAAACATAAGGGTAGAAAATGCCTGCAGACTGGATCAGTGCCTTAAAACTTGGGATGTTAAAACTTGCCACAACTTTTGTTTATACAGAGAACAGAATTTAATTCACTGAAAACTTGTTCTTTTCTGATCCTAATTTAAATGAAGTAGATATTATAAAACAGGATTTACATAGCAGTCATTATATTCAGGTGCTGTTTTAAGCATTGTATTAATATAAACATATTGTACTTTATAAAAACCAGTGAGGTAAGTTCTACAATTATCTTCACATTGAAGATGAAGTAACTGAGGAAGCAGAGGGAATAAACACCCAAGAATATGAACCAAGCATCTGAGGCCACAAAGCTATGAAATCTGAAATCTCAGATACACAAGTCCAAAATTCAAAAAGCTCTGAAAACTGAATGTTTGGCTTCAAGTTAATTTGGCAGAAGAACTGGAAATTAGCTGATTTGAGGCAATTTAAAGTCTCTATTTATTCCACTTTATATAAATATTTATTGCTTTGCTGCAGAAATGTTCATGTGTTTGACTAGGTTGCACTGTTCCAGACTCTGCTTGAGGAGTTCCATATTTTATGATAAATGCTCCAACCAATCATTCAAAAATATATTTTTCTACTCTGAAAGTCAATATTTAAAATTCTAAATAACAATCATCATGCAATTTTTTCATTAACAATTAATTTTATATTTGAAATTTAGATGAAAAAAAAAACTGATAGTCCTCAAAAAAAGACCTGAGACATGAGTTTGTTAGGATCCAATCTAAAGCATGCACCTGCATAATGGAGATAAGTATTGAATTCATATTATGTAAAGTCATCTACTGGTCTGGAATCCCCTGTGAGATATTAGTATAATAAAGTGGAAAGCTAGAATTTCAGCTGTTATTATAAAATTTCAGTTTTCTAATCCAGGCTATTTAACCTAACCCCTTAAGGGGGCAAATTTTCAAAGAGTTTAATAAAATTTTATATTAAATATACCACACAAAATAAAGCTGCAGTGCAGATCTGTCCATTGACTCAAATTCCTATACCCTATTGCTTTGAATTATAATTACACTAGTAAATTCCATGGGACATGTTGGAGTGAATAATGGAATAAAACTTATATTTATATAGCCTTGCACTCCTAATGATGCTCACAAATATTCACAAGGTAATCTCAGTTACCTCAAAGAGCAATCCTAGGGAGGTGTCAAATATTAATACCCCTAATTTAAGAATAAGAAATTGGGTGATGACAGCTAGGTGGTAACAGATCTCTGTCTCCTAAAGCTCATTATAAATCTTTGCTCAATGTCCATACCACCTATGTAATGACATCCTACGGTTCTGTACTTAGAGACTAGTTCATAGCTAGTATATTTATACAGTGTTTCTCAGCAGTATCCAAAAGGGTGGAGAATAGGCTGGAGAATTAAGGGTTTGATCAGCAATGGTTAATTAGCATCTAACACAAACAGTGCTTGACCCAAAGAAGTCTTCTAAGAAATACTGAATGAAAGACTGTATGAATGGATCAAAATCTAACTCTATCTCTTCACTAAGTATCATCTTGCTGAATTACCTGTTGATGAAAGGCATGATAATTTCTTTAACTCTCATTGGTTTGACACATACTTCATTTAACCCCATACCTTACTTATGTCTCTAAGTTTCTATAACTTGTCCAAAAGCCCACTATAAATAATTGGGAGAGAACAAATTTCAATCCATAGTCAAGAATTCAATTCCCAAGCCCTCAACAACACAACACCATTTTTATTTTTTTTTTCCTGGATGTGTTTTTTTTCTGTTTTATTTTATTATTACTCAGCAAAGTTGACCTTTCAATACTCTCATTCTCCTCTATGATGCTCCTAGTATAGAGGATACTACACTTTCTGGACTCTGCTCATTCTTCTAGAACTCAGTCCTCCAATGTTTATCTTAGTAAATGTTATGTTATATTCACTTATTTAATATTGATTCCATTTCTTATCTAAGGAAATTTTTATGAATAAACAGGTGATTGTATTCATAATTTGAATTAATATTATATAACATCTGTATTAGCATGCAAGGTCATCCTTTTATTACAACCATATTTTAAAATAATTGTAACTGATCAGCTGGATCATTCCATATTCCAACCTTTTCTCCACCGGATCTACTACCAAAACTGCCCTCCCAAAACAGATGAAAAGGAATATACAGACATGTTTCATATTCCTTAAGTATAAGCTTTTTATAGGAGATATCACTGCCTTGTTTATATTTGATGATTTGGGACTTATTAAGCATTGTTTCACCATATATTACAGTGTACTATAACCCACTGCAGTTATAAATGGCTTAGAAGAAAAACAAATAAAGGGGCAAATAATCAGAAAAATATATACAATTTTAGTTTTTTAAAACTCATATTAATATTTGGTCCTTTCAATTTACTCTTTATTTTTTTTTTAATTTATTTATGATAGTCACAGAGAGAGAGAGAGAGGCAGAGACACAGGCAGAGGGAGAAGCAGGCTCCATGCACCGGGAGCCCGACGTGGGATTCGATCCCGGGTCTCCAGGATCACGCCCTGGGCCAAAGGCAGCCGCCAAACCGCTGCGCCACCCAGGGATCCCTCAATTTACTCTTTAATTTGAATGTTATACCAACTAAATACCATGAGATTCATCAATCATCTTTATTATCATTTCTAACAAAATCTGTATTGCCAGGTTAAAATATATGACTCCATAAAAATAATTACATTCTTATTTGGTGGTAGAAAAGACTCTCTTAATCACTGGATAAACAAAAAACAAAAAAAAAACAAAAGCGAAGGAAGGAAGGTTAGCTCATTGAAAGCAGATCCAGATTTGTCAAACTGGATAGAATGATACATGTTAAAACATGCTGAGGTCAGAAAGTTGACACTTTTCTCTAGTGAAGACTATTCCTTTATCCTAAACCACAGACACTATTTCTCTCCTGTGAAGTGGAAAAGAGAGTTTGGGAACAAACATAAGTAAATTGAAAATATACATCTGTACAATTCACCTATGAAATTCACCTATGAAACAATTCACCTATGAAAATTGCATTTAAAAAGAGAACACAGGGAACCCTGGGTGGCGCAGCGGTTTGGCGCCTGCCTTTGGCCCAGGGCGCGATCCTGGAGACCTGGGATCGAATCCCACGTCGGGCTTCTGGTGCATGGAGCCTGTTTCTCCCTCTGCCTGTGTCTCTGCCTCTCTCTCTCTCTGTGTGACTATCATAAATAAATAAAAATTTTAAAAAAAATAAAAATAAAAAATAAAAAAAAATAAAAAGAGAACACAATGACCGGCCAGACTATTTTCATATCCGCTTACATATCTAACAAGGTCCATAGGCTATATTTTGCCAATTGCCATACATACAGTACACTAATGCCACATACCCTTCTCCCATTGCCATTTATGATACATGCTTGTTTCGAAAATTGCTAAGTGAAAGCCAATGAATAGCATCATAAAGGTTAAATAAGTGCGTCAACATAGGAGTGCTTATTTATTTAAGATGATGGTTGCCGACAGTTTATTCTACAAAAATTAAAAAGAGTTGCTTTAGCACATGTATATACATTCAAACCCAGAGAAAACAAACCACCAAAAATCCAGCAAAATTTATACAGTTTACCACTCAAAACACAATTGTAATGTTGGTGGTGAATATTGTTTCTAGAAAGCAGGGTTTTGTATTTTCCAAACACATCCATCGATGTGAACTACCTAGAGCAACTGGAAGCTCACCCACACTGAAAGAACAAGAGAATTAATTAATTATTATTATTTGGTTTAAAAAAGTGACAATATGAAAGTATACAAGAGGTAAAATATGAATCAAAAGATTCACGTTCCATGATGAGTGGGCTGACAGTAAAAAGAAACAGAAGCACCAAACTACATTCTGAATGCTCTAAATTGCCAACATTTACAAAGATTAAGCTTCTTGTGTTTAAAGACAGATCCTGGAACCTTTTATTGCTGACGTATAACTTAACAGAAGTTAATAACTGATTGCCATCCGTCTTTTTCCCAGACACCTCTCTGAATGTCTTTATCATTAATAGAAATTGGAGAGAAATTTCCTGATTAAAGATTTTCATGTCTACCATATCTGAAGAGTAGAATTAATTAATGGAGGATTGCAGTTTTATCTGTAGAGTGATTTATCTGCCGTCTTCAGGAGATGCATTCATGAGCAATCAGTCTTAATCTCCCACACAAGGGCTATAACTCGGAAGACACAAATAGAATCAGTAGCTGCAAGGCAAAGATAGCATTCTCCCAGGAGCCTAGCCAGCTGTTGAAAGAGTACAGATCATTGTTTGCTGCTGAGTGCAAAAAATCATTAAGAGATTACTCATAGAATTATTACTTATCTGTATTGCGTTTTAAAGGAAAAGAAAAAAAAGGCAAAGATAATGTGACTACCAAGATGTATCACTTCACAAGACATCCTTCATGGACTAGTCCATTGAGAAACATAAACTGGTCCTATAAAGGCCTATTCATTGATCAGTGAGTGCATATATACATGCTCCTTTGAATGGATAACCATTCCAGAGAGTGTGGTAAACTCCAGATTCCAGAAACCCTAAGAGCCTCTTAACACCACAGTAATGTTTGACCTAAAGGAGGGAAAACTGTCCCCCTGAATGTATTGTTTCAGAGAACAATGTCAATTGACTTTTCAAATGTTCTGTAGTTAAAATGCCCTTACTCATACTCATAAATGCTCCATGAATACAGCTTTATAGAGAAGGAAATCTCAAAAGAAAGCTGAGATGGTTTAATATTTTAAATATTTATTTATTTATTTATTTATTTATTTATTTATTTATTTATTTAATTTATTTATTTATAGTAGAAGATAGCTGAGAAAAGAAGGCACCAGAATAGGAAGAGCCAAATGTGCCTCTGAAATCTGTGTTCAGATTTTTTTTAAGATTTATTCATTCATTCATTCATTCATTCATTCATTCACAGAGAGAGAGAGAGAGAGGCAGAGACACAGGCAGAGGGAGAAGCAGGCTCCATTCAGGGAGTCATTCGTGGGACTCCATCCCAGGCCTCCAGGATCACACCTCTGGCTGTAGGTGGCGCTAAACTGCTGCCACCAGGGCTGCCCTAATACTTTAAATATTTTAATGAAATACCTAAACAAATTGATTTCCTGAATCAACTTTGAATATATGTAATTTTGAAATTTAAAAAATTTAATTCATCGTCCAATATCTAAATGTTATTTTGCTTTAAAAAATATAAGCAACTTGGGAACACAAAGAATTCAATCTTGTACAAAGAGAGCTTGGAACTGGGATGAAGATGATGCCATGTTCTGCATACTCTCAGACTGGATGAACCTAGCAGTCAGCCGTTGGGAGTTGTCTAGAATATTATAATGATAACAACTTTACAGATCAAGCATGGCATGAAAATGGACATATTTCATAACAATAAATAAACAACAGTAAAACTAAAGTCATTTTTTATTTGATAAAATTAATATATTTCAAATTTTTCTTCCTTCTCCTTTATTGGATATAGTCCATTTCCCGGCTGTCAGAGGGTTGCTTTTCTTTTTCTCATCTTCTACATACACTCATCTTGATTATCCTAAAAATAGCTACTGTGCTACTCCTCCATTTATTCAATCCCAAAATGTCTATTGGATAACTGCTCTGGGCCAAATCCTAAAAGCTAAGGAGAAAAAGAAGAAAAGAGATAGGATAGGAGCTCAGAAAGAGAAAGACATGAAAAAGTACAGTTGTGATACAATTGTGTTGAGGTTACCAGGGATATGTGTGATATAAGACAGAATTTTTTTTATAGATTTTATTTATTTATTCATGAGAGAGAGAGAGAGAGAGGCAGAGACACAGGCAGAGGGAGAAGCAGGCTCCACCACACAGGGAGCCTGACGTGGGACTCGATCCTGTGTCTCCAGAATCACGCCCTGGGCTGAAGGTGGCGCTAAACCACTGAGCCAACACGGCTGCCCAAGGCAGAATTTTTTTTAAAAAGGAACAACACATTATATATAGGAGGCTTCAGGAAGAGGTATTTTGAACTTGATCTTAAAGAAGTTTCACTGGGGTGAGGGGGAGGAGTCTGAGTGGCAATGGGTTAAGCATCCACCTTCAGCTCAGGTCATGATCCCAGGTTCTTGGGATCAAGCCCCATAATCTGGCTCCCTGCTCCTTGGGGAGCCTGCTTCTCCCTCCTTCTGCCTGCCTCTCCCCCTGCTTGTTTTCTCTCTCTGTCAAAAAAACAAATAAATCTTAAAAAAAAAAAAAAAAGTTTTACCAGGTAAAGGGTTCATATCAATGGAAAGAGATTTGAAGGCTATGACCAAAGAAGTAAATAATAAATAGTTCATTGTCATTGTGCAATATGGAGTCTAGGAGGTCAGCAGTGAAATCTGAGGAATAGTAAGAGTTCACTGGGAATGGATCAATGTTTTCCATTTTTCCCATCCCACTGGTGCATTCTGTATTCTAATAATTAAAGACAAGAACTTATTTTTTTGTAATCCATATCACAGGCAAGTATATAGTCAATGCTAAATTTTGAAAGAAAGTTGGATGAATTAATGATTCCTCACTAATCCTCTCCCTTTACTGACTTGGAGGTTTTCCTCACCCTTTCCTCTAAGATGCTTTCCCCATTTTCAGAGCTCCAAATCCTACCTCTACCTAACATCTCCAGGTCCAATGCCATAAATACCATTTTGGAAATTCCTGTCCACATTAATTTCTCTTGCTGGGGAACCCATACCACTTTTTCTGTACCTCCCGTTTGATAATGGACATGACATAATGCCTTACTTAAGAGTACTGGATTTGAAGAAAAACTTGAATTCAATCTTATTTAAACTTATTAAAGAGTGTGGTATTAGAAAAGCTATTCAACATCCCTATGCCTTTATTTACCCATCTTTAAAATGGAGGTAGATAATTAAAGGCCCACTGCAAAGTGTGTTGTAAAGGTTAAATTATATTGGAGAGACTCTTCGTGTAAGTGCCGGGAACATAACAACTTCTCAAAAAGCAGTAGCTATCCTATTAATCACTTTCCACTTGCATTGTAATTATTATGTCATCCCATAAGTAGGACACTTTAGAGAAATAACCCATGTCTTCTTATTATTTAGTTTATCTTTATATTCCTGCATAAACCCCAAACAAGACTTTTTATATAGCAAATAGTCGGTAAAAATTTAATTACAGAAAATTGCTACCTGTCTTAAAACATAGTCATTTTGATCATCAAAATGTCAGTTTGTTTATTTGTCATATATGTGTATTAATAAGGGGGATTAATATTGTTGGGTTTTTTTTTTTCATTTGTTATAGTGGAGTTTACAAACAGCTAGATTTTTACAAGAGTCGATTAGAAAATCGTTGTATTTACTTGATAGCTTGCTTGGGTATTTCACATCTGCAAGATAGAGAACACAGTGGCATATATTTTGACGTCCACATATTGAGCATCAATCTAATCAAACTTACTGGTTCTGACACATCTCCTCTTTAAGGGAGTCTGGGAGTCACTTAGTTATTTTTACTCCTGAGGACAACAAGGCATGATAAAGCATAGAAAATATTTTATAATTGTTTTTATATGTATTTTATATAAGAAATTATGAGTTGGAATTTAAAACAAACGTTCATCTTTTGTGGGTCCAATATTAATATTAAACTTAAAAAATTAGTTTAGGGTAAATACAGAATACCAGACTAATCCACTCTGTGTAATAAAAAATGAATATTTAATGATGAGTGAATATATTCAGTATATAAATAATGGATTTCAATCACACTGTGTACAAATATTTGAGAAAAGTTTGTGTTTGCCTATAAGAAGTCAACGTAAAAGCACAGCTGTCTGATAATCACCTCTCAGTAAATATTTAGTTCTCATGTTTTCTTTAGTAGAAAAATCTGTGGGTTTTATAGATTGCCTGGCAACTAGAGGTCAACCATTCTAATCTCACCAGGTTTCACTGAATGACCTCGTGAATTCTTCTGTTCCATCAGTAAAATAAAACAGTCCATTTTTAACCACCTGAAGGTGATAGAGGTTACAGTAAGTCGGTATACAGCAAAGAACCTTCCTTTACATCTTGAATACAATGAAATGATAGTTTATCTACAGTGAATACTTGTGGTTATCTGACAAAAACAGGTCAAAGGTTTTGTGAGTTTTCTTCTGAAATTGCTCAGTGCCTTCTCTAATGACTGATAATTGAAAACAGAGGCTGGAACTATACAATGTGGTGGGTGACAGATAAGCAGTAGATTAATGCCAATACTTGGTTAGGAGACACTAAAAGGTCAGGAGTCACGGGAATTAGCTATTGTGCTACTGTGACAAAACAAACATCAAAAGTCTATTATCCCTTCAAGAGCCCTTCCCCAAACCTGAAACCTATTTCACTTCCTTTGGTTATAATTAAGAGATAATTTTGATGTCATTGTACACATGATGTCAAACTGAAGCTGCTCACCCTAAGTGTACCAATAGTTAGGGCATGCATACTTTCACTTCTATAACAAAATCTTTTTCATAGCACATTTTTAGTGTATTCAGTGCTTGTTTTGGAGAATTTTAGAAACATTGTATCCAGCAAAAAATAATTATATTTAATGGGAAGAAAGAGAAATTAGAATAAATTTGTTTGGAATTTCTCTGTGGGGATAAAATGAAGAAGGTTAAAGCAGAGTGCATAGTATGAAGGATATGAGAATTTTTGTAGCTGAACATATAAATGTCTTTCTTAAATTAAGTGCTTTAAATTCTAAATAGGTACAGAGTTCATTCAAGTTCAATCTGCAGTTCAGGCTGTCATTTGGAAACGAAAGCAAACTATGAAATGGGTTGCATCAGTGAAGTTTGGTAGATGAAAGGAGGTCACGGAGAAATGTGATTGTATTTAATGACAATGTAAAGTTATTAGAGGCATAATTACATGGCTTTATGGGTTTTTAAGAAGAGGAATAGAATGATATGTAGGACTATGTTACACATATACTCTGTAACTAATATAAGGGTAACTATATGCTTAGGCAAGGACTGTAAGTAGCCATTAGTGGCCCCGTTTGTTTCCAACAAAAAAAAAAAAGTGTTTATTTGCTGTCTGTCTCCTCCACTAGATTTTAGGCTCGACAACAGAAACATTTTTGCTTGGCTCATTGCTGTACACTCAACTCCCACCTCAATCTCTGACATACGGTACGTATTCAATATACATGTGGGAGGAAGGAATATAGGAATATATGTCAGGTTCTGGTTCTTTTTTTGGTTGATTGGTTGTTTTAGGAGGGAGAGTATATAGACCCGTTAATCCAACTTAGGCCAAAGTGGAATCCCTCAACCATTTATTCTCAAATGAGCCCTACCCATATTATAATACAGTGTTATTCTAATGATATATTCCTTTTTTCCTTTCCTTTTTGAAAGGAATTCCAAAAAAAATAACTTAGAATCCTAATGTCATATACTTACTTTCAGTTTATACTAACTATATTAAAATGTAAAACACAGGCTAGACTAATAGAATCCCTAAGATTCTTAAATGGACATATTACTCTTGGGGAAGGAGAAAAATGTAATAGAAAAATTAAATAATATTGCTCTTATTTTATGGTTATTAATAAAATCAAATTTAAAATAATTTCTAGAATTAATCATAAGTTGTAGAAAGTAACATTTATGTAGTTTTTTAATATAATTCATATATTCTCACTGATTTTTCTCTATTTATATAAAAACACTTAAGAATTTCATTCTTCCACTTTATATACATGTAATATATATACTATATATAAATATATAACCAAGTCTTTGGTAACATGTTCATAATTTATCTTTTTCCTTAAATTATTGAAAGTAGTTTCTCCCTTTAAAAAATATGTTTTGTTAGTTACTTTTCTGTTCCAAAAAGAATATTATAACTGCTTTTATTTGGTATATTTTTCTAACATCATCCTTGAAGCTAGTAATAGTTCATTCCATCAGCCTATATATTTATAGATAGTACATAACTTGCTTAACCTTTCTTTATAGCACTTTTTTTAAAATGGTGAGTTCGATGAATCTATATATTGTATTAAAAGATGTTTTCTATAATTGGAGACCTACTTCAGAACATGTGTTAGATTTAATAAAGATGAAACAGGTGCCAAAATCAATAAAGAAATCATACGATCGTCCCACATTTATTGAATGAGACCACATTGTAATTAGAGTCAAGGGATCCCTAGCAGTCTCAGGTCACAGAGCATTCCTATGAACAGTCTAATATTTTGGTTGATCTGGTTTCACACTCCTGGGCTTTTCCTTTGTATTGGGATTTCGGGTCAACCACAAAACACAGAGCAAAATTCATCACTGAGCAGTATCTGGTTTTGAGTTCAAACTATACAAATCCTCCAAGTTTCTTAAGATGCACACCTGGAAGAAACAATAAGTCTTCTGAGATCCAAGTCAGACTGTCTCATTTTAGATTCCAATTTAACAACATCCTGAGTCTCCAATCCAATTTTATATCAATTATCAGATGGCCTGTTTCCTAATATTTTTGTTGCTAAAAGTTTGACGTGTTCTTCATATTATTTAATAATCCACCCAACTAACCCATATATACTGTTACACAAAGAACCAAATTCAGCAATAGGAAAAACTAAGGACCAATCTTATTTAAACTACACATTCCTCAAAATGGTCAGGAACTGATAATATCTAGTACCTCCAGAATTGAGTGTGATGAGTGTGGGGTTAAAAGAAGGATCCCTGAGGACTAGATGTTTAAGAAAGAGGTGGATTCTTAGATCACTCTCCACATCTGTGCTTGTTCGGTGACTGCTCTTCCCCACTGAGTCTCAGTTTGGAAGTTTTATGGAAAGGGGAAATGGTGGCACCAGCAGATACAGTGAGAGTGTGGTGGTATACTGAAAACAGAAGAACTAGACAAAGTTCTGCATACTGAATGCTGAGTTCCCAGTCTCTTTCCCCATTTGGTTCCCATAATGTTTGACAGTCAGGCTTGTACCTTGCAGACAAGAGAATGAAAGAATCCTCTCATTGAAACCTGACCATTCCAGAAGAAGGACTAAGTCTCTATAAAATGGCAAAGCAAGAATATCTTAAAAAGAAAATGATACTGACAAGTTCCACCCATATATGACAAGCTTCTAATCAACTTTATAATCTCTCACTATTAACTAACAAAAAGATCACTAGATACCTGAGAAAATTCTCTACCTTCAAATATAGAGACAAAGTAGCTTCTAAAAAGAGGAATTTGAAGGTACTTAAAAAAAGACAAACTACTAAAAAAACTACCATAATATCCTTTGAGAGCTCAAAGAAGATATTGCATTCATGAAATAAGAGAGAAGATGCTTCAAACAAACAAACAAAAAGACTCCAAAAAAAAAAAAAAATCCCACATTCATTGTTAAAACCTCTCTTGGAAGTAAAGCTAAAATCAATCTCAGTTTGACATATTCAGTTGAAAAATTCTTTAAAAAGGAGAACAATTAGTCAAAATCAAAGAGTGGAAAACAGAACAGGAGAGAAAGACTAAACAAAGAAAGAAAAAAAGAAGAAAGAAAAGAATTAGTGTAGAATTGGCCCTAATAGTCATCATTCCATAGAGATGATGGCGGGGGGGAATTATCAAATAATTAATTCAGTTCACTGATCAAAAGTGCAACAGTTGCAGGACTGAAAATGTCTGCTATGTGGACAAAGATTCTCCAAGCTTCTAGAGACAAAATACAAATCACATACATAGGAACCCAGGAATCAAAATGGACGCCAACTGCTCAAAAACAACACTGCCATCTAGAAGACAAAGGGACAAATGCCTTCAAAATAATGATGAAAAATTACTTCCACCCTAGAATTCCATACTCAACTAAATTAGCCATCAAATATGAAGGTATAATAAGAACACTTCCAGACATGGAAAATATAAAAAATCTAATTCCCAAAAGCATTTCTTAGGAATTTCCTACACAAGTTATACCACCAAAATCAAGAAGTAATCCAGAAAGAAAATGAAAGCATTGGCCACAGGAAAAGGGGGGTTTAACATAAGAGAAACAAAGATAATTCCCAGAATGCTTTTGAAGGGAGATCTCAGGATAAGAGTTATGCTCGACGCACCAGGCAAACAGCCCATCTTGAGTGTGACTCAACAGAAAGATACATGAAGGTTAACATCACAAAGATGGCATTTCCCATCTATATCATTCTTTGAACTGGACAAAGTCTAGGTGAGCCCAAACCAGACTGGTACCTATAAGTAGCTTTCCTGACATATATTTATAAAATTCCTGCTCTCTCCTCAAAGTCCCACTGGCTGGGTCCTCTGAAAATAGTCACTTCCTCCCATAGAAAAAATTTTGTTTTCTTTTTTGACATATTTCTTAGAGCTGGTTGTTGACCATGGTGGGCCTAGAAGCTGAGACTCCAGAAAAGATCAGACCTTCTCACTGTGTTTTAGTTGACCTGGCCTTGCCACACTCCACACTCCCAACCCAAACTCCCAAGGCACTATCTCCTCAGCAAGGGAGATAAACCTGTCAAGCAAACTAAACTACAATTTCATTCAGAGGCTATGTTTAGCTCATCTTTTGGAAACATTTACCTAAACACTTTGACTTAAAAATCTAGCTTGGTTTTTGTATTATGTTTAAGAGTGATTGGCTTTATATTTACTTATATGTGAACTATATCTGATAAAACATCAAATATGTTAAAAGAAAATAATAATGTATCCAAGTGCATGTATACAATAATCCATGGAGCACAGTTTCAAATCGAGATCTGCCCCCATCAGTGCCTCTTAGGAAACATTTCAAGAAGCTATGAAGTTTCTTTTGGAACTTTTATATTTATGCTCTGCCTCAGTGTTTATCCTAATTCCAAAAATCTATTGTCTCTCACTTTTCCCATGGATGTGTTTCCTTTACAAATAAGTCACAGAGTGATTTGGAATATTTAACACTAGGGAGCATTTTCAGTGATCCTCATGGCATTGATTACAGTACAGGATATTTAGACTCTGCAAAAAGTGGTGTTATTTCTACAATCATATCAAAGTACACCACAAATTGCTCTTGTACAGGAACAGAAAATACACTTAGAGTTCTATTTTATTTTCTTATCCCTTGATGTGTGATCACAAGGGCAAGCCAGGCATAACCCTGAAAGCATATAAACATTACTAAGCAGTCTATTCTACATTGCTCTTAACACAGAGTGACAATAAAAGCCATCTCATTGCAATGTTTCACATATTCCCACTTATAACGAGCTTTCTTCTTTTTTGCTTTTGAAGGAAACCTGCTAAAGGTGAAAATAGTGTTATGAATACTCATTAAACAGAAGAGAGTTAACAATGATAATGGAAATGGTAAAGGGGCCTCATTTGAAATAGATACTGAATGCATTTGAGAGCATAAGGGATTAGCAAACTCATTAATATTCATTTCCTAATAAATTCAAGTAAGGGATGTCACAGAATATGTAGGCAGAATAACAATCTCAGAAGAATAAAGCGAAGTCTGTGGCATTATTTATATTGATGATGGTGCAGAAATTTGAAGCTATAGTGTCTCCTTTCTTCTTACTCAAAGTCATACAGGGTATTCTATATTTAGTCATAAAATCCTAGTGAATTTATGAAGCTTAGATAGATATTTAATAGCTTTATAATGTACAGAGAATCAATGATAATCACGCTTATAAGAATTTTAATAACTAACATTTATGAGACATTATGTGACATTATGCTAAGAGTATATCGTCTTATTCAATATAATACATATTTTGTGAAAGAAGAAAAGAAATTCAGCTAGCATTTACTGGATGTTTATTATCCAGCCACCACTTTAGGTAGAGAATACTGGGGGGGAACAGAGGTGAGAGAGGGGACGTAGAGAAAGTTATCTTCCTACAGGCAACTGGCTAAGTGCTCTCTGATGTGATCTGATTCTAGAAAGAAGTAAAGATCACAGGAAGTAACATGAAATTAGAGTTAATTAGACAATTTTTTTCATCTATGGTTAATGTCTTGCTTGTTAAAATATGAAACTCTCTGTTCTCTTAAAGCCACTTTAGGTTACATTTCAAGAACAGGCACTTCCTTTCCTCTGTCCTTGAATCCTACCTTTCATTCACTCCTAGTTATATTCTGAGAAAAGAATTAAATAAAATTAAATGTTATCTACATTAGCTTGATAAGTAAAATAATATACTCAGATGTTTAACATTACTTGCCTTTTGTCTCTAACATAAAAGACTGTATTATTATTATTATTTAGATTCTGAATTGTCTCAAAGGAAAATATGTACTCAGCTAGTCCATGTATTTCTTTTTCTCAGGTCTATATTTCATTTGCTGAGATTACAGCTATAAAAATTCAATCAACTATCACTTTGTTAAACCCTTGCATGTGGGCAGATACCATACTATGTGTTATGGGGAATACAACTCTCCTAAAAAGTGAAATTCATAATTTATATACCCTCATTGATATATTTATTTTTTAAAAAAATAAATGAACACGTTGAAATTAACAGCACAGATGAGATTTCAGGAACAGATTCTTTATGTACTCGAAATTGCCAAATGAATGGTACAAAAATTGAGATGCAGTTAGTTCGAGGTAACTTTTTTGTGAATAGAAGTCTCTGTTTAGTTTTTTTTGACACGATTCCATTTGCAGGAAATCATTTACTTTATACTTAATATACCATCTAAAAAACTATTGCGTGAGAAACAAGCCTCTGTCCTCAAATCCACCCCACCCCCCCAAACACCACCACCAAATATCCAACAGGGAAAGGATAAGAAAATTCAGGATTTTATCAAAACCTTACAAAAGCAAGTAACATGGATGGGACAAAACTTCCTAACTCAGGGATCATCTTTTTTATTTAAAATGCACATTTACAGGAAAACATTAACTTGGTTAAGCAATGCTGTTTTAACCTTTGCACAGCATACTATCTTCCAAATAAATTCAAATTGCAAATCCAAGTCCCTTCATATTTAGTGGCACCTATTTTGTACAAGATGGCCAGCTTGAAATTGTGAAGGTGGAACAGAATACATATTATGGACCCTATTTTTGTGCTTAAGACTAAACTACATTGTTCTGGGCTCACAGTTACATAGTTCTATTTTTCTTTCTCTCTGTCTGAGGCTTGGATTCTGTCCAACTTCCAGTAACCCATTTTTTCCTTTCTAGAATGCCAACTATAGCCTTCATTGTGTTTAAGAGGAAAGGCAACAGATAGAGCAGATTTGCAACACTTGAAAAACACTTCAGTGGCAAGGGACTAAGAAAGGAATTTTCTGTCAGAAACTATTTGGGGGAAAGTGTTACAAACAGTTTCAATTTAAATTTAAAACCAAAGTGAGAGATAAATTTAAAGTTAAACAGCACATGTTTAGAACTAAAGAATAGGCATATAATCTACACCACTGTGGGTATGTTTTTAATATATTTTGATTTAATACAATTAAATACTTGTTCTTTCTTTCTTAAATATTAAATAGAATCATAAGACCATTTCATTACCTATTGAAGCATAGGATACATGGCTCAATTTCAAAACAAAACAAAATAAAATTAATACATGGGTGAACTTGATCAAGATTCTGAAAACACTTATAAAAATAGCAGAGAATAAACAATTATTAAATAAATAATTATAGGTGGTATTTATGGAGCTTTTAAGGTTTGCCATGCAATGAATTACCCAATAGTATATAAAGTCTGTAACTGAAAATTCAAAATAATCTTAAAAGTGATTGTTACTGAATTTTTGCAACAAAATTATTAACATTAAGAATGAGTAAATATTAACCAAATCCTGGAATAAGTACACACAGAGAATTATTTTGCAAAGAATAGAGAGCCTATTTCAAAAACAAAACCTTTCCTCCATCACTCTAGATATAGGTCTAGAAATAACAGTTTCATTGTCTGGTCTAAAAATCTGACTTGATAAATCTTGGTGAACCAGTCTTGTAATGAATCAGTAGTAGGAACGCGAGAGTTTTGTTTATTGAGTTTGTAAACTCCCAGCTGATAAGCTGTAGGCTATAGAGACCTTAACCCCACTTCACACACACACACACCTAAGTAGGTATCACCGGGAGACCTCCCAGATTATCAAGTTTCCCCTCCCACCCCCAGACTGGTGCCAACTAACACATTCCAGAGAGTGCTGACAATTCTGGACTCACCCAACTGTAGTTTTGTCATTTCTTGATCCAGTGTGGAACATCAATGTTAGGAAGTTCATAGATCTCTCTTAAATACCTACTCACACTACAGTTTAAATACATTTCTTATATTGAACTTCAAATCAGAAGAAATATTGTGGAAGACTGAAATTAACTAATTATAAACAAAGTTTTTCACATTTCTAATGTGTAATTCTATCCGATGTGGTTTTTTTTTTTTTTTTTTTTGGTATTGAAAATATGGGAAGAACCCCTGAAATTTATGTAACTACAAGTGTTAAAATAATTCTTTGTTATCTTACAAAATATAACTAATATATAAAATATAACTAATTTAGATAGATGATGGATGGATGGATGGATGGATAACATAATAATATTTTTTTTAATGACTCTTGAGGTAGATGATAGATATTCAATTTGGGCTAAATCATTCTAGTCTTTTTAAGTTATGTCATTAAATGCTACTTTATAAACTTCTGTGGGTGTTCTCCAGATCTAGGCCATCTCTAAGTTATTTATACCTTTTAAAAAATATTTTCTGTCCTATTATTACCCCACAGACTCTGTATAAAATCATATATTTTCATGGTATTTTTGTTGTTAAACCTCTGTCAAACTTTATAAGTTATGAATATATACATATTCATCTTAATCCTTTTTCCTTCAAATTGTATTTTGGAATTTCACATAACTCAAAATAAGCTTTAACAAACAAGTATATAGAAACCACAGAATGGGCAAATATTAGAATGCTATTACACTGAACTATTTTGAAAAAAAATACTCTAATAGATGAAGTGTTAGGAATCCTTCTAGTAGTAGATCTAAGTAGTAGATCTTACTAATATCATGCTATTTGTGGCGATAAAATTTGAATTTTCCCAGTATAATCATTCACCAGAAATACTTTAATAATTATTATTTCATCTGATTTTTAAACTCATTCTCTAAATTATACTGTTTTAAATATTTTCTAAAGCAAATAATATGGAAAATGTTAAACCATGGAGAGGAGTATATTTGTTTTCATACTTAATCACTGATACATGTTCAATTTTCTGTCTAACTCCTAGATGACTTTTAGGACACATTCAATTTCACACATTGTGTAGGGGTTTCTTCAGTTTTTAAATTTCTTGTGGCAGTTTTCTAAGCATCTTCCTAACACTTCATAATCAAGTGAAATGTTGGCAGGGGCCAAGAAAAGGAGAGAGAATTAGGAGTGATATTGGGGAAAGTTTCCTAATATTCCAGCAAACTCAGAACATAGTAAAATGACAACCTCCTAAAGGCTACCATAGGCCATCCACACCCCAAAAATACTGCCACCCTTCCTCACCCTCCCTTCCCCCACACACAGAACAGGCTCACTATCTATGATACCATGTTACATGAAATTTGTATATATTGGAATATGTCCTTACTTTGTCCTAATTTGCCATGGTCTCAGATGTCACCTAAGAATACAGTTGATATACACAAGTTTCAGTTAACACAGCACTGTGCAAAAACAAGGATCATCTGTATGTATTTGTGTGTGTATATACATGCACACATATATACTGTACACACATACACTCACAAGCGTTCATATAATACACAAGCATAAAGTATACTGTCATACATTGCCTATACCAAAGCATTTTACAATTAGAAGGTTATTTTCACATTGATGTAAAAAATATAGTCAATTGCCTAAATTCATATATTTAAGTTTTTTTGATGGAGCTTTTTTTAAAGATTTATTTATTTATTTATTTATTTATTTATTTATTTATTTATTCATGAGAGACACACACACACACAGAGAGAGAGAGAGAGAGAGAGAGAGAGGCAGAGACAGACAGAGGGGAAAGCAGGCTCCATGCAAAGAGCCAGATGCGGGACTCAATCCAGGGACTCCAGGATCACGCCCTGGACCGAAGGCCGGTGCTAAGCCACTGAGCCACCCAGAGATCCCCTGGAGTTTATTTTTTTTGAAAGAGAAAGAGTGCATGTGCACACATGAGAGGGGCAGAGGAAAAGAATCCCAAGCAGACTCTGTACTGAGCACAGAGCTCCACACAGGGCTCAATCTCATAACCCTGAGGTCATAACCTACACTGAAATCAAGAGCCAGATTCTGACCTGAGTCACCCAGGCGCCCCAGTGGAACTGTTTCTTAAATGATATACAATTGCTATACAGTGAGATGCACAGAACTTGGGTGCCCAGTTGCGCAATTTGATGAATTTGGACAAATGAATACATTCATATAGCTAACATTCCAATCAAGATATAATTTATATTACTTCAGACAGTACCCTCATGTCCCTTTTCGGTCAATCCCAATCACCATAGATAATTTTTTATTTTCATCTTAAAATTATCTCTAATTTTGCTTATTCTTGAATTTCTGGCTTCTCTCACTCAACAAAATGTTTTGGAGATTCATTCATGTTTTTGTATATATTCATGTTTGTATCTGTTCATTCTCTAAGTATATTAAGTATTATTCAATTTTATAAATATATCAATCTACTGATTGACAGATATTTGGGTCATTTCAAATTCAAGGATATTATGAATGAAGCTCCTATATATGTTCTAGTAAAAGTCTTTTTGTGAACATAGATTTTTTTTAATGACTCTTGAGTAAATATCTAGAAGCATAGTTGCTGGATCTTACATGTATGATTAGTTTTCTGATAAACTGCCAGAAAGTGATCCAAAGTGGTTGTACCATTTTGTACTCCCACTAGCAAATCATAAATGCTCTAGCTCAACATCAGGTGTCATCTTTTTAAAATTTTGCTATTTTAGTCAGTGTAGTTTTTGTTTACATTTTCTTAATAACAAGTGATATATGTTTTCATTATGTTTTTGCCATGTATATACATTTTCATAAACCTTTTTAAATATTCATAAACATTCATTTTTTTGCCACTCATTGTTGGTGAAGTGCATATTCAGTCATCTTGTTGATATAGTATTAGATAGTTTAGCTTATTAATTGTTTGTAGGAATATAATATTCATTTTAGATGCAAGTCCTTGGCTGGATGTGTATATTGATAATGTTTTCTCTGGGGTATGACTTTACTTCCCATTTTCTTAATGCTGTGTTATAAACAGAACTTTCTCATGTTGATGAAGTTCAATATCTAGACACAGAGAGAGAAAGGAAGGGCAAGAGAGTTAAAAGTTATTTAGTTCTTTCAAGGTCATGAAGATATTGTTCTATTTTTGTGTAAAAGCATTATAATTTTTTCGTTTAATTCTATGGATTCTATGAATTCATATATGCTATGAATCCATTCAACAATTCACCGGTTACATGTAGAGTATGAGGTAGGAGGTATGGTTCATTTTTTTCAGTACGTTTATCCAGTTTTTTCAGCACCAATGATGGAAAGACTTTCCTTTTCCATTGAATTTCCTTTCCTCCTTGGCACTTTCTTTGAATGTAATTCTGCAGGTTTATATCAGCATTCTCTATACTTTCCCATTGCTCTCTGCCTCTTCTTACTCAAATGCCACACTGTCTTAATCACTGTAACCTTGTACTAAATCCTGAAATTAGATAGTACAAGACTTCTATCTTTCCTCCTCTTTTTTCCAAGATTATTTTGGCTATTCCAAGTCTTTTCATTTCCACATGCATTTTAAAGGCAGTTTGTCAATTTAGATCTTTTTTTAAAGATGGTTGGTATTTCAATTTTCATAACATTAAATGTATAAATCAAGTTGGGGAAGATTGTCATCTTAACCATACTGAGCTTTCCAAACCATGATGTCAATCTATCCCTCCATTTGTTTAAATCACTTTAATTTATTCCAGCTATGTCTTATAGTTTTCAGTACAAAGGTCTTGAATATATTTTGTTAAACTTACTTTTGATGCTATAGTAAATAGTGTTTTAATTTTTATTTTCTGATTGTTTGATGCCAGGATAGAAAAATGCAGTTGTTATTTTATATTGATCTTATATGCTGTGACTTTGCTAAATTCACTAATTTTTGGGATTATGAATTTTTAAAAGAATTTTTAAAAGAATTTTGTACATGTATGTATTGTCTGAAAATAGTGTTTTACTTCTCCTTTTAAAATCTGTGTATCTTTTATTTCTCCTGACATATTTTACTGGCTAAGAACTCTACTACAATGCTGAATAGACACAGTAAGCACATGTCTTACTATGCTTACTACATCTTACCTTATTCTTTTATTCTTTTTAAAGATTTTAATTTTAAGTAATCTCTACACCCAATGTGGGGCTTAAACCCACAACATGGAGATTAAGAGTTGCATGCTCTACCAACTGAAGCAGCCAGGTGCCTCCACCTTATTCTCTGTCTTAGAGTGGAACCACTCAATATTTTATCTTCTAGTGTATTGACTGAAGATTTTATGTAGATGTCCTTTTTAATATGGATACCATTCTTCTAGAATTTCTTAGAATACAAATTGCCATACTTTGAAATATCTCCACTCATTCATCTCAAATACATCATTATTTTATTATGAATTATGAGTGATACATTATAGAGTTCATACATTTTCATTCTTTAAAATCTGTTGAGTATTGTTTTGAAAGACATTTATGATTAATCCTTTTAATCCCTCATTAATTTAATCAGCCTTCATTAATATAAACTTATGGTTTCTTAAAATATTTTTTTTATTTATTTATTTGAGGAAAGAGAGAGAGAGTGAGACAGAGTGGGGGGGGGCAGAGAGAGAGAGAGAGAGAGAGAGAGAGAGAGAAGCAGACTCCTTACTTAGCAGAAGCCCCATTCAGGACTCTATCCTAGAACCCTGGGATTATGACCTGAGCTGAAGGCAGATGCTTAACCAAGTGAGCCACCCAGGCACCCTTAAAATTACTATTTTTTTTAGAGTAGATCTGTTTTAGTTTATCTTTACTTCTAGGGTATAAGTCCTATCCTAGGTATCCTTGCTCCTTAGGTATGGCCTCTCTGAGGTTCCAGCTGCCTGTCCAAAGAGTAGTTTCTCCACACTCTGATTGGGCTAGAGTTGAGTGGGTTGGTCTTTTGTGTGACCCAGACTTAGCCACCTTTTGGACAATGATGCCTGTAGCCACCGCTCTCTGCTAGGCCTCACAGAGTCTCTGTCTACATGTGCAGAGCCCAACCCTTGACCATGTTCATGAGAGCAGTTCAGTGCCTCCAGATAGTTCCTTCATCTTTAGTACCTTTTCCTGAAAATTCCAACTGCCTCAGAAGCCCCAGACCCAATCAGCTACCTCCTCAGCTTAGTGGCTGCTGCTCTTAGCTTATGCTCCATCTTCTTGTATATGGCCCTCCAAAATGCTTCTACACAGAAAACCTGAGCCAGTATATTCTCACCTCATGTAGACTCATTCCACTGAAAATTATAAGCCTCTACTGCTGGCTGTTCAGTGCCTAGAAAAACTGCCTCATTTATCTTTTTTCCCAGATTCATAGGTTACTTTGCTTGATTGTATTGTTTTTTAACATTGAAGATTCCAGTCTATGTCCATTAGTGTGTGGTAGTCAGAAGAAAAAATATCACTTATGGTAGTTTTTGCTTGAGCCAAAATTATATGTATCAACTTTAAATAATTCTTTTTCCTCACACATCTAATTTTTGCTGTGAGACTAAAAAGAAATGAATTGCTTGCAGCAGCAGAGTCTCCTAAGAATTGACATCATGAATGTATTTCCTGACTATTGATATTGATTCTTATGAAAACTTTAAAGCCAAAAATAAAATAAAAATAAAAATAAAGACTTGTCCAAATCTTCTTTTTTTCATAGGCTTATCATATAAAAAACACATAATGTGCATTGCTGCATTCCAACATGTAAAAACACTTTATTTTCTTTCTATCCCCAGTTAGGATAAATGATTTTTACCCTTACTGATAAATGATTAGCTTTTAAAGCAGACTGGTTGGTTCATTGGATTGCTTGATACAAGTATAAAATTAAAAAATTTTAAAAAAAATCCACTAAATATGTAAGTATTTTATAAACTATATAAATCAAAACATTTCTGAAGTCAATTAGACATAGTCCACTAAAGCATAAGTGTACATCTGTATTACAATATTGGGAGCAAAAACTTGCATACTGTCTTATCTCTTTGATAATGTTTGATTTAATATTTTTTTCTCCAAATTCAGTTACATTTTTTTGTATACTACTCTAACATACAGACCCTTGGATTTCACACTGATTAGGCTGCCTTTATCCCTCTATGTTGAAAAAAAAATATTTTCTTTATTTATTTGAGAGGGAAAGAGAGAGAAAGCATGAGCTGGGGGAGGGGCAGAGGGAGAGACTTGGACTCCCCACTGAGCATGGAGCAAGACCCAGAGCTCTTGCAGCTCCTGGAGGGAGGCATATGAAGGGGCTCCCTGAGGGCAGGGCAGTTCCCTGGGGTGTTTGACCTCAGGACCCTGAGCTCCTGACCCCAAGGAAGCCAGACTTAACCAGCTGAGTCACCCAGGGGCCCCTGCTTTTATCTCTTTAAAGGACTAGATGGCTCTTCTGAAAGCAAGATCATTTAGGAATAGTGAAAGCCAAATAAGCTGTAAATGTGTTTAGATAAAAGGATCTGAATAAATTAAGTTACTACCTAAAGGTAATCTGAGCACATGGATGAATTTGTTATATTTTTGTGGGTTTTATTTCAACTTTAATAACTGAAAAACTGAAATAAATAGTAGACTAGTTTCTACATTTATGGAATTTTTTTCTTCTAATAATAAGAAAAATTAGGTATCAGTTTTGAAGTGAAGCTTTATATAATTATTTTATGTAATAAAATGGAGGAATTATTACACTGTACAGTTGAGTCGTCTGATATTCTGAAAAAAATAACTAATCTGAAACAGCAGAAACGATTTATCTGGCATACTATCGTATCAAATGCAATCTCTGGCACATGGTATTCACTTAATAAATGGATGTTGAATGAATTAACCAGGCTTTCCACTACAGTCTGAGCCAAGATTCAAATCCAGTTTTGCTTCTCTCCAGAATTGGTACTCTTAATATCCTGTCCTGAATAATATCCTGAATATCCTGAAAAGAAACTTGAATTCTCTGAATAATTTTAAAATTCAGATTATGGCACTTTTGTTTAACTATAAAGGAAATGTCTTTAAATTTTAAGTAAGTATCAGTCACCAGGTTTCTCATAACAAGTCAAGCTGGACCATAAATTCCTCCTTTCACATCTCTACCAACACATATGCTGAGGATAAGGCACTAAAGGAGAAGCCTACAGTCAATCAGTTTTGATGCAATGGGATGAGTTGCTTTAGTTTAATGAAGCTTTGACCCATACTTTGGATAAAGCATCATATTATTTATCGGAACAAGCCAGGAGGTTAGCAGTTGACTGTTCCATCCTCTCCATTAAGCCATTGCCCCCAGACAGATTTTGCAGTTAGAAGAGGAAAAGCAGGCAGAATTTGGAGATGGTCCACTGATACTTTATCAATTATTTTAACTGTGCTGCTGTCATCATGCCTCATTAATCAAATTTTGATTTGGAGAATTGAATTAAAACATTGCCAAGTTTTCTTTCCTCTAATATCAATCTAAAGACAGCAATTTTTTTTCAATTAAAAATAAAAACTATCAGCAGAGGGAAGATAGAGGATCATAAAGCTATACAATGTTATAGCTATAACAGATAATACGTATTTGTGAACTCACTTTTAATGTTATGTATTTAAACTAGAGGTAATGTCCTTTTTATAATAAACTTTTTCCTTCAGAGTAATTTTGTGTGATCTATATATTAGCAGATTACACTGTTTTCCCCAAACTTCAAACTCTAAAATAGGCCACAGCAGATTGCTAAAATTCAATGTATATTCAATAAATAAAATACCAATGTTTTTCTTAACAATTTTATAAATTACATAATCTACTGAAAATCTGTTTTCTTGTCCTTTAAAATTTAGTACAGTTTGACTCTTGCTATATGTAATTTTGAAATTTTACAGAAAAGTAATTGACAACTTCATACCAAATGAAATACTCAAGACATAAAATTTACGTAAGAAAAAAGTAACAATGGTGTTTAACACCTACCAAAATATTTTCTAAAAGACTTAGATGTTTAGCTAAAAATGTATACTTTG
The DNA here is from genome assembly GCF_048418805.1 of Vulpes vulpes. Lineage (NCBI taxonomy): Eukaryota > Metazoa > Chordata > Mammalia > Carnivora > Canidae > Vulpes > Vulpes vulpes. Next base: position 151,960,685 of record NC_132780.1, read on the forward strand.
TAATATTGATTTTGACACATTAAATTCATTTTAAGTTCATTTAAAAAGCAAAAAAATGACACCCTGTATATACCATATAACTTCAGTTTAATTCACTATGTACATGACTGTCAGTTGTATTTATTATTTCCTATACACATGAAAAGCCATAAACAAATGCTATTCTGCAAGTTATTTAAAACATACTAAAATTTGAAATCCCCTAGAGGACATTCACCAAATTTTATGGCTAATATCTTTACACTGCACATGCACATAATAAGAAACAGAGCTGTCATATTTACTTCAATGGATATGTATAATGAGATTTATATTTTTGCCAAGAAACTTGAGTTTCACAACAAATAAGATATGCTGAGACAATAAAAAATAAACATGGAAATTTATGAATTATTCCAAGTTATGATTTTACCATACAAATTACTTGACATCTGCAAGTAACTAAATCACTCTGTAGCAAATTCACCTTAAACCTAAAATGGGTCTGTGGAGCAACTCTTGAAATGAAATTATGGCCTGAAAGCTTTGATATAGAGATATAATCAAAAGGTGGTGAGATTTCCATGGAATGTGTGAATATGCAACACTTCATCTACTGTAAAGATGAGTGTCTCCTACTAGCTTTAAGATGTTTTTTATTTACTAGGCAGATCTATGGGTGATACTAATAGCGTACTTTAAAATTACTTAAATAGCCAATACATTTACCTGGATTAAAATATGAAGTTGAACTATCAAAAGACCACAGCAAAAAGATTTTCAGAAGAAAACACAGGGAAGCGAGAACTGGTTTTCTGTCATTCAGAGAGTGAGGCGTGCTGCTTCTATCCCTCCCTGACTTGGAAGAGAAGCTATGAACCCTTTAGGCTCAGTTTATCAAACTTCCCCGTGTCAGTATTCTTAAAAGGAAAAACATATATCATACCATTAAGCAGCTATTTTAATTCCTCATGCCCTTACTTTTATAGAATAAATTTGGGGAGGAACCAAATCCACTCCTCCCTGACCTCATCTCTCACCCCCAATGTACTAAGGTACAGAAAATCTCAGGGGAAACAATTCTGTCCCTAGAGAGAGTTTGAAAAATTTGCAGAGCTTCAATATTTAGCAGAAAGAGCAACCCAAGAGTTTCTCACAGGGAAGGATTTTCTCAGATACCCCCAAGAGTTTCTCACAGGGAAGAATTTTCTCAGATTACCCCCATTACCTTTGAATAGCCACCAAACTAAACCTTCATAAATATAAACTGGTCATTCTTTAGTACATAATACTAAAAGTTTTCTCAAGAACTTACATGAAAATATCAGTAATTCAACAAAAGTTCAAAATAGAGAGGGAAGCATAAGTGGAATAAAGGTGCTTACCTGAAATTACTGAATTCTTTACTTGATACTCTATACTGTAGCCAATGTATAATTTAAATGAGATATGTCCATAGTAAATAAAATGGGAAGGGGAATACCAGTACTGATTAGATAATGTTCATCTTGTTAATATTTTACTGAACGTTACTACAGACACGTGATAGTTGTTTGGGATGGTCTTCATTATATTATTAGAGAAAAATACTACCCAGAGTAGATTAGAAAAGATGGAAACCTGAAAGGCTCATGATAGCATTATTATACTTTCACTTATTACTCTTGGTACTTACCCTAACACAAGTTTATATGCTCAGAATCCCATGAATAACTGCTCTCTCACTTCAATATGTTTTTTGAATGCAGTGGCTTCTGAAATTACATCATCAGGCATGCCACAGCCTCAAATGTAGTTGGACTGCCATTAAGCCTAGCATTTATCAAAATGGAACATAGTGCTTCTTAAAATCCCCAACAAAAAACAGCAAGTTCAATCATCCTTTGATATAAAAAATAAATACATTAATGGAAAAACTGTTCTATGTAAAAATGTAAAATTATTTTGTATTTTGATGTTCATGGGTGTAGAATCTAGGTTTTAGTTTTTACCTACAGGACACATCCAATAGGGGACTAGAAATTTGTGTAAGAAGCAGAAAAGTTTTTATTGTATGAAATGTTTATTATTATTGAGTGTCTCACACTCCACTTACAAAATATCAGTGATATATCTCAATATCATGAAAGTAAAGCTTGCACTCCAAAATTTGAAAAGGACTCTCAGGGCAAATCACATCAGTCCCATGGTTTGTTCATAGAGATCATTAATATTCCCAGTGAAGAGTGCTTTTAATTATATTCCAGTTAAATTTTTTTATAAGGATAAATGATTCTAATATATCCAGTTTGACTCCTAAGCCATTATTTTTAAAACAACTTTCTAAAGACTCCTATTTACTTTCTTAGTCAAGACTAAGACATCACTAAGGCCAAAAGTTTCTGCTTTAAACCAGAATGCTTCCTTGTATATATTTCTATAACACTGCTTGTAAAACGTTCTGTTTGTTGTTCTGTTTCCTGGAAGACCACCCTAATGTATGAATAAATATCCTGCAAAAATTCGGCTGACTCCTGGTTTCTGGTTGACCAACAGCTGTCACTTTGGTATAATCATTCAAAGGCCAAAAGAATGTGAATTTGTAAACAGGGAAAGCCCTACATCCCAGTCACTACATTTTATCCTCTATCTTTGTCATTTAGTAATACACAAAGTTTAGCTGATTGGCAAACTACTCATAATCCAATATATTCATACTATTCATATACTCAATACATACTCACACATATTTATACACATATACATAAGTGTAGCCACCAGATGATGGATGGCATCACAATGAGAAGAAAGTCCTTGTTTATCTCATTTCCTGCTATAACCCCAGGGTTGAAAACAGTGCCTGGTATGTAGTTGGAGCTTAATAAATATTTTGCTGATGACTGAGGAGCTACAACTTTATGCTGTGGTCTGTGGATGACCACAGAGGGCTTGTTGCTGGGGGATAATATCATTTCCCAGTTTTCAACTTCATTTTCTATACAATCTCTAGTGTCTGTCAGCCTGAAAATGTTATGATTCTAAATATGGGCCACACATCAAGTGGGACAAAAGATGCTGCAGGAGAGTCATTTTTCTCTTCTTTCTGATCAGAAAAGAATGCAGAGTTAAATCTGTTCTTTTTTTTGTTTGTTTGTTTATGATAGTCACAGAGAGAGAGAGAGAGAGGCAGAGGCACAGGCGGAGGGAGAAGCAGGCTCCATGCACCGGGAGCCCGATGTGGGATTCGATCCCGGGTCTCCAGGATCGCGCCCTGGGCCAAAGGCAGGCGCCAAACCGCTGCGCCACCCAGGGATCCCTTAAACCTGTTCTTAAAGTTCATCTAGTCTGTGCATGATCTCCTCTAGAAATTATGTAGACTCTGCTTGAGTACCTTTGGTAACAGGGAATGAAAACTACCCATAAGAGCCTACTTTATTTTTGCACAGTTGGGGTGGTTACGAACTGCTTCCTCATGTTAAACTCAAATGTGATAACCAATAATTCAGGGCTACTGCAGATTATGTCTAACCACACTTCTATGCAAACTCAATTCAAATATCTGATGATAATAATTAGCCTCACTGCATTTTTCCCTCTCCAGGCTAAATGGTCATCATTTATTCCCTCAATAAATATTTATTGTGAGCCTACTTTGTGCCAGACACAGTTCTGAGGATTGGGTGTATGGCAATGAACAAAAATGAACAAAACTGACAAAGTTCCTGTCCTTATGGAGTTCATTTTCTAGTGGTGAAAACTGTAATAACAATGACTAAGGGGCAGCCAGGGTGGCTCAGTGGTTTAGCGCCACCTTCAGCGTAGGGTGTGATCCTGGAGACCCAGGATTGAGTCCCACATCTGGCTCCCTGCATGGAGCCTGCTTCTCCCTCTGCCTCTCTCTCTCTCTGTTATCACTCATGAATAAATAAAATCTTAAAGAAAAAAAAAAACAGTGACTAAGAAGTGATGGATGAATAAATAATGTCAGGTAGTATAAGTACCATGTTATATATGTACATGTTACATATACACATGCATGCATACATTCATATCAGCATAAGAGGAAAGAGTAGTATGGATGCTATTTGGATAATACGGTTGTGGAAGGGCTTTCTTAGCAGAAAATTTAAAAAGTGAGAGTAAGTCACATACATACATTGGGGAAGCATATTTAGGCAGTGTGGGTGGCAGGTGCAAAGGCCCTGAGACAGGATGGAACTGGCTTAAAGACAAGCAAGGTGAGCTGACCAGAGTCACTGAAATGCAGGAAGAGCTTTGAAAAAAAATTGTAGGAAATCTAGCTAGAAACTAGATTACCTGGAACCTTGTAGGACAGAGTAAGGAGTTCAGATTTAATTCTGTGAGATGGAAACCTTATAGATTTCCTTCAAGTGCTCCTGAACTATTTGAACAACCTACATTCACCTCACCTGACCTAACTGAATTTTTTCTACATGTCTTTTAAATCATGGGAACTAGAAGTTAATGAAAACAATCCTAGATAGATCTAATAAATGATAAGAATAGAATTATTTCCACCCTACTTAAAAAAAAATTATTTTAGAGAAAGAGTGAGCAGGGGGAGGTGTAGAGAGAATCTCAAGCAGAGTCCCCACTGAGCTAGGAGCCTCAAGCAGGAGTGGATTCCAGGACCCTGAGATCACGACCTGAGTTGAAATTAAGAGCCTGCCACTTAACCAAGTAAGCCACCCAGGTTGTCCCTGCTCTACTTGTGATAGTCTTTTAATAAACTCTAAACTTGTAATATATTTTTTGGTGGGCCAATCAACTTGTTTCCTCCAGAACTTAGGGTCAAAGAACATTTTGGAGTCTTTCACAGTACACATGCTAATTGTCAAAATCTGCTGATGCTCTATTTTTCTTCTAGTTTTTGACCTAGGGCAAAACTTCAAGTTTATCTCCAATACATCACCATGTTTTGGATGACCTGGATCCAAGTCCCATCTGCTCTCTACGAGTTGTACAATCTTGATCAATTGTAGTACTTATATCACAAGTATTTTTTGTTGATTTAATAAGATAATAATAGTCATAAATAGCTTAGAACATGCCTGATGAATGGCAAGCAGTATGTAAGTTAATTATTTTCACTTTACATGAAGCATATATATATACACATATACATATATACATTCATGCATATGTATATTCATTTATAGATTATACATTATTGACTTTAGATATGCATATTCAACATTCTTCCTCATAATTCCCTAACCAGAAGCACTGGACCCCAGTAATACATGCATACTCCTATATCCCCACATTACTCAAGCCATTATACTATCCCACAGAGATCTGCAGTCCCAAATTCTACCCAAGGTAAACCTTATCCAAGGTAAGCCTCATTCTGTGCACATGTTTTCCACCACCTCTTCTCTCTCTGCTCACCATGATCATGCTCTTTTCCAACAAAAGCCCTCACCACAATAGTTTATTTCTTGATAGCAGCACTGCCATATAAGCTATATATCTTTTATCATAAATTCCTTCATTAAATATTTATTTAGCTATATATCTTTTATCATAAATTCCTTCATTAAATATTTATTTAGTACTAAATGTTTATCTGAAAGTTGTCTGACATGATGGTTGGTAGAATAAGTTCCAACCTCATCTTCTTAACTTACTAGTTGTGTGACTTTGCGCATATATTTAGCCTCTCCCAGCCCCAACTTTCTCTTCTGTAGATGGAGAATAATAAACAGGACTCACCTTATAGGGTGTACAGTGGTTTAAATGATAAAATGTATATACAGCACCTGGCATTTTGTGGAGTGAGAAGCAGGTACGTGGTAATAGGTGGTTATTACCAAAATTATTGTTTTAATTTTTCTAACAAACTATAAATTTAAAGAGGTTTGTGTCCCATGCTTCTGTATATTCCATAAAGTGCATAGTGGCATGAACTATTAGTGTTGTGGTTTGTTGCATCTTTGGCTGTTTATTTAATAGTAGTAGTAGGGAAAAAGAAAGCTGTTTATAATTTTCTTCTCTTAATTTTCCTTCCCTCTTTTCAAATAGCCAAATAGGTCTTTGTGCTATCTTCTCTTTCAAGGGATGGTTATGGTCAGTGGTAGAAAACAGAGGTGGCCTGCAATCAACTTCCCTTCCTGGCCTTTTTTTTTTTCTTTTTTCTTTTTTTTATGCCTATGACTTAATGTCATTGAGGGGATTATGCTAAATACGTCAAAGATGAAGGGAGAAGCTAACCCTTTGGAAGGGAAATTGGTAGGAGAAGCAAGACAGAACAGAAAGATTCCCCAAGACTAAGGAAGGGGTCCAAAACCAGTTCCTTCTTGGAGATAGGGGGTGGTAATATTTCTGGAAGGGGTATGGAAAGCAGGCTTCCAACTCCAGGCAATATTACTGGAATATTTCTGGAGAGGAATATGGGTAGCAGACTCACTAAACTTTAAATGAATCTGTGGGCTTGGAAAATAGAAAGTACTTCTTATTTTTCTTAACAAATCTTTATGTCATGATTTTTAAAATATGCATGTATAATCTTGATAAAAATAAAAATCAACCTAACAGGATAAAGTATTACAAAAAGCAATTATTAATTTTAAACACTAGTCATGGCTATTCTTACTCTGATCAGATGCCATAGAAAACCTCTGAAAAGAAGAATTCTACCTTTTTCCTCTAGTAAAATCACAGGAAATATGCCTTAAAAAGGATGAAAAAAACTTTTCTATTTAAGTTTGGGCTATATCAGATTTTTAAGAAGTATACTTTATTGCAAAAATATCTTGAGACTATGTCTACAAGAGTTGATGATTCTATTAATTTTCCAGAAAATTCAGAAAAAAAAGGCATTAATTCAGATTTTCATACCTCCTATTAGTAAAAATAAATTTTAAGGATAAACTTTTTTAATGTACCAAGTACTTCTTAATAAGAAAATTCAGAAAAATTTTCTGTTTATATATTTATCTACCCCCACAATATTGAAAGTGATCCAATTCAGGAAGCATGCTATATAAAAATCTTGATTTGTAGATAAATAATACGTGCTTAACAAGAAAGAGTGGAAGGCATACAGAAAATTCTGGAACTTATATGAAAGACAGAAAGTGAAGAAATTTTGGTGTAGGTATTTTAATAAGACATTTATTTCTGGTGATAAAATGCATAATCATTATGTACCATTTTGAAAAATAGTAACAAATATAAAGAAGAAAATTAGAAAATCACTACAAATTTAATTCCCAGAGATTAAGCTCTCCAGAGGAAGCTGGTCATTTCCTCTCAGGCGTTTTGTGATAGATTCTTAAAACACATGCATAAGTAGCTATATATTCCATAACAGTAGTTTGCTTCATATCTCTGATATATTCTCTGTCCTTTTATTTGAGTCCTGTGCTTCTGCTAATTTATATAAGCTCATTTTACATTTAGTTTTTAACATTTATATTTTATTTGTTTATAGTTTGTTACAAATTTTTTACCAATTGATATTGATCTTCTAATTTTATTCTCCTTTTCTTGGGTGGAAAAATGTTCATTTGTGATATAGTGAAAACTATTCTTTTCTAAGATATTTTTCCATTTCCACTCATGGTAGAACTTTTTCCCGAGTGAATGCTCTGAAATAAACATTAACCTAAACCACACAATGACTACAGTTACAAAACTGTATTGTATACTTCAAACTTGCTTAGAGAGTAGATCTTAAAAACTCTCATAACACACAAAAAATGTATAATTATGTGGTGACAGAGGCTAAGTGTACTGTGACAATCATTTCACAATATTTACATATATGAAAATCATGCTATAAAACTAAAATGAATACAATGTCATATGTCAAATTACAATTAATTTAATTAATTAACTAAAATGTTAATGCAATTTTTATTTGTAAGTATGCATTTATTATATCCTAAATTATTGTTCATGGTACTGTTTCTTTCTTAGCTATTCTGTTTCGTGGGTTATACCTCATTATACATAAATACATTATTTCTACTAATACTTCATTATAATATGTTATAATATTTGATAAGGCTTTACAATGTATATTAAAATTTCATAGGGAGATTCCTAAACTTCCTGTTCAACTAGATCTTAGCTAATTTTCGTTTCAAAATGAATTTGAGTATATTTTGTCAAGATCTAAGAAAGATTCAGTTAAGAGTTTTAATTTACTATTAACTGGAATAATAGTAAATCCATACTCATTTACAAAGACAAAATTTTCCCCTCTTTTCTCATTTGGGAAATGATTTGCCTCTGAATTTATTTATAACTTTATTATTTATAAAAATTTTAGTCATAAAGGTTGTACATGTTCTTGCTAAGGGTTCCAATTAAACTTTTTTATGTCTTTATGTTAGTGTTTGATTTTACTTTTCTAATGTCAGTGGGATGTAATTTTCTCATCAGAGTTTTTAACTGGTTGTTCATATTCAAGAAATCTGTGTTTTTAGTACTAGTTTTACGTATGCTCATTTAGCCAAACTGATCTCTTTTAGTACATTTTCAGTTGACTCCTGAAGTATCATAACATATCATAACATAAGGTTACTGTATATAATTGGACTTATAGCATTTTTCAGAATTTCCAGGCCTGTTAAGTATTGATGGTGATGCTGTTGTTTTGTTGTTTAGTTTGTATTTTTTTAATAGATAGGGCTTTAGTGTTAAAATGTTTATCAATTTGTGATAGATTTTGTCATGTGAGGGAAATATCTTTCCATTCGTAGTTTTCTCTCTCCAACAAGATCAAAGATTGACTTCTTATTGTGTGCCATTAACTTTCTATGAAGATCATTGGTGTACCAAGAGTAGGCGGTTGGAGCAATCCACACCAGGGCCAGGAAAGAAAGGGATTCACTAAAGACAATAATACAACCAACTCTAAGTCACTCTGCTTTTTATTAACACCAGAACTCAACAATTCTAAACAGCATTACTGATAAAATATTCCTCCCAGAAATAATTTGGGTTGATCAAAGTTCAAAAAAATTGCTATTGTTACTGTTGTATTTTGATGATATATACATAAGCTTCAAATTAGCACGTTTTTATTATTTATCCCTTCATAAACACTGTATCATGTGGGAATTAATATGGAGAACTGTCAGTAGATAGTCAACCCCTATGCACATGGGTAAGAATTTAAGTTCAGTTATATTTTTCCTTTATAATCACTGGGCTTTTATTATTTATACCTAATCTGCTTAAATGCAGAAATATGTAGTGCCCCATGACTTGGTGACACATATAGCACCCAGAGTGTACTCAAATAATTCTGAACCATTATCAACTTCAGAAGTTTTTACCAAATACAACATAATTTTACTATGAATTTTCTGGTGAAAATATTTAAGCAGAAAAATTTCAAACATGACAGCATTTGAAAGCCACTAAAAGTAAACCAGGGAGACACAGGTAGATAGAATTGCAATTTCTATAAAAGTAAAATGGGATTTTTGTTACTCTCAAATAGATTTAACCTTGTGGTTAAGACTTTCCTTAACTATCTAAAAAAGAAAAAGACTTTCCTTAACTCTCTGCATATCTGTTGCTATACAAAATAGAAACTTCTCAAAATTAAAATTTATAAAAATTATTCTTTGATCAAGTTGGAGTGAAAACAAATGGACAAAAGTGACTATACTGCTTCTAAATGTATAGTTTTCAACAAACTCATTTGCAAGAGGCTTGAAAACAGAAATATCTTTAATGTTGTTTCTTATATCTTTGACCAATATGTTGATATTGGTCAGTACTTTTATTTTCATTTCAAAAAATGCATTAACATAATTTACAAATGTTAATTTAGTACCTTTTCTCATACTGTAATTTTAAAATTATTTTATTGGCAAACATACATATATATGAATATGTGTATAAATATGTCATTCAATAAAAAATGTCTTACTGTATTTTTATGGTCTTATTTTACTAGACTCATTTCATGATTATTATTGAAAATCATTTGTCATATAGAGAAGCAGTATGTTAAAATGATCTATTTTGAGTGTCTAATATTCTAGATATGCCATCAGCTAAGACTATATAATTTATTTATTTCAGATTCCCTGATACTAAATCATCCTTTCATTTCTATGCTAAAACTAATGTGGTAAAGATAAATCAGTATTTGAAGTTACACTTAATTTCATGTTGCAAGTATTGTAATTAAGATTTCACCACAGGATTTTTTATTTTGATTTGCAAGTAATTTTAATTAAGATTTCTGCCATACAATAAATGATCTCTCTCTTTTTCCTATTTTCTTATCCAAGTTTGCCAATTTATTAAAATTTTCTATGTAGCCATGTTTTTAGCATTCTGGGCCAGTCAATGCAGCATTCACTCTGTTTCTTCATTTTTTTTTTTCAGCCCTGCACAAGTAATAAAACTTCTAATCTTAAAAAAAATAATGTTTTGATCAAACTTTTAATAACCACCAATGATGTTTACTTACTCATGTTTCTTGTTGAGATATTTCATTAAGATCTTCACCTTATTAGCATAGAGTTAATGTAGTAATCTATAAAGTGTTAAATCAATATTTTTTCAATATTTACAATTACATATTATTTCTCTTTTTTAATATTGTTGTTTCCTTACTACTTTTAAAATATTTGCCATAGGGATCCCTGGGTGGCGCAGCGGTTTGGCGCCTGCCTTTGGCCCAGGGCGCGATCCTGGAAACCCGGGATCGAATCACACGTCGGGCTCCCGGTGCATGGAGCCTGCTTCTCCCTCTGCCTGTGTCTCTGCCTCTCTCTCTCTCTCTCTCTCTGTATAACTATCATAAATAAATAATAAAATAAAATAAATTGTTAAAATATTTGCCATAAGTTTGATGATTACTTGGTCTTCTGAATCAACAGCTCTTAGATTATTTACTTCTACAGTTTTTCTCATTCAGTACATTTTGTTTTTATTTCTGTATGTCACCCTTTTAGGATTTATGCAGTATATTGAATTGAATGCTTAATAATTTTTTTTAGATTTTATTTATTTATTTGAGAATGAGTGAATGAGTGAGAGAGGGGTAGGGAGAGAAGGAGAAGCAGACTCCCTGCTGAAACGCCAAAGTGGGGCTCAATCCCAGGACCCTGGGATCATGACCTGAGCCAAAGGCAGATGCTTAGCTGACAGAGCCACCCAGGTGGCTAAGAATGCACTCTAGAATGCCTAATTTATTAATCTATATTTATTTCCATTCTTTCTTTTAGTACACAAACTTTAAATGCATGAATTTATCATAGAGTTTAGCTTTGGTAGTCACTGTTAGGTTTTGATAAATTTTCATGTGTCATGGTATTTTCTAAATCCTATTCCTTAAACATTTACTTCTCTTTTAATTTAGCCAAAATATTTATTTTTTAAAAAAAGTTATTCTATATCTTATGAATATTAAATTGTAAATATGACATATGAAATCCCTATCTCTCTGTAATTGTTTTTTTAATAAGCCCTACATCCAATGTGGGGCTTAAACTTAGGCCTCCAAGATCAAAAGTTTCATGCTCTGCAGACCAGGCCAGGCAGGCGCCCCCTATGATTTACTTTTACAAATGAAAACATGCTATTAGGTCCATGGCTTTTTGCAAATGCGGAGTTCTGTGACTGCCATCACAATCAAGATACAGAATCATTCCATCACTGCCTTGCAACTCCATTAGTAGTTAATTCCTTGCCTACCTTTAATTCATGGCAAATACTCATCTGTTCCCCATCTCTAGAGTTATGTTTCATCCAGAATTTCATATAAGGATATCATATAATATGTAGCCTTTTGGGTCTGATATATCTCACTTAGCAAAATGTATTTTAGATATATCTGTTTCAGCACGTATCAATAGTTTTCTCCTTTCTATTGTTGAGAATTTTGTTGAATGGATGTACCCCTATTTGTTTCGCCATACAGCTATTGAAGGACATTTAATTCTTTCTACCTTTGGGTAATTATGAATAGAGTGTCTATAAACATTTATGTACAGGTTTTTGTGTGACCTAAGATTTCATTGCTCTAGGACAAATATCTAGAAGTGAGATTTCTGGGTCACAATAGCAGGTATATGTGTAATATAAAAGAAACTGTCAAGATTTTTTAAGTGGCTGTATCATTTTTGCATTCCTACCGACAATTTATGAGAGCTCTATATCCTTTCCAGCTCTGGATGGCTTTTTGAGGTTTTGTTTTGTTTTGTTTTTTTTTCCTTTTTCCATCTTAGCTATTTCTATGACATGTAGTGGCATCTTATTGTAGTTTTAATTAGCATTTTCCTAATGACTGATGATGCTGAACATGGTTTATGTGCTTCTTGGCTATCTATAACTTCTATAATATTTTAAATTTTATATATCATCTGATTAGTGATTTATCTAAACATTCCATGGAATCTCAAAAACAGTGTATCTTTATACTTATACTTCAAAATACAATCTTTCAAAATGTGTCAATTAATTTAACTTTATTAATTTCATTATTAAGTACATCATTACATTTGTGCGTGTGCTTTACTATGCAGTTTTAAATGTGTGGTAAGATTTCATATTACAATTTTGTTTCTACCAATTTTTATTCATATTTTCAGAATTTGATGTTTTATGCTATTTGATTTCTCACTTTCCATATAAAGAACGGTCCTGAAGCATTGTTGAGTTTTATATGGTTTGTGATCATAGTGACTGGTTCTGTTCCATGTCATTCATTTTCCTTTGAATTCTAGACATGCTATCATAAAATTCTGACCCCTGCTTTCTTCCACTTACACAGCCCTCAAACACTTTATTTCTGATTCAGAATTTATCTAATTATTTAATTGGCACTTCAATTGAGTTACTATTGCAGTTAGCCACTATCATATCTAAATTTGGGGTTCTGTTTTTTACATATCTTTTAAAAACTATACCATAATACAGTATTGAAATTCAAAAAGTTATTATGTATGATTGGAAACTTTTCAAAGCTAAGAGAGATTGATAAAATGATGAACACATATAATGAAGAAACATAATTTAGAGACCAGATTTAGCTATAACAAATATACAGATGTACCCTGGCACTTTTCCTTATCCTCAGATGTCTCTCTCAACCTCAAAGGTGTGAAAGAGGTCAAGGTGATAAAAGTGGGTTGTGAATATTTCACATTACTGAGATCATTTAAGTAACTGCAGATGACAAAAAAAAAAAAAAAGTGATTCTGAAATATCCCGGCATTCTTCTAAGCAAAGAAGGCTTAGAGTCAAAAATCAAACTTGGATACTGAACCAGACAGGATGTAATTTGCAGTCAAAAGTTGGCAATTGCTGGTGCATTAAAAAATAATATGTGCAGGTTCTTAGTATTCCTTCCCTTCAATCTCAAAATGTGCCTTTAAAGTAGTATAATCAATGAGATACTTATGACACTTCGGTGTTCCAATTGTTCTTAGTTCATATGAGTCTGCATGTTTATCATTAAATTATAGACCATTTGGGCATAAGTTCATTCAGATCAAATCCATTTGCTCAGCTGATTTAATTCTCAAACTGTGTCTCCTCAGAGACCATGAATTCCTCATTCTTCTTAATTTCTATTTCAGCAATCTGCCACAGCATGCCTTTGAGCAATTCTTTCAAAAATGGAAAGTGGGAGATATATTCTACAAACGCTTAGGTATTTGAAAATATTTTTATGTGACTGCTATATGCCAATGACATGTTAGGGGAAAAGTAAGAAATCAAGCATAAAAAAAATGAAAAAAGTGAATAATCATTAAATATCTGGTCACAGGAGGGATTTTCAAGCATAAACAACAATGAAATAAGGCAAATTAAAAAATGAACAAAAATAGCATAAAACTTCGCAAAGAGAATAGAAGTGGCTAGTAGACATATAAAAAAATCAACCTCTGAAGGAATACTAATTTTAAAAAAGATAAGTTTTAGATTATTAAGAGTGTAAATATATCATATTTAAGTTAGGTTTCAGCCTGATAAAATACCATTAGCATTTACTTGTTGAAGCACATATAAAAGAAATAAATTTACTAAAACACAATTTAGTGATATATTTCAAGAGATTTAAAAAACAATAAAACCTTCGTTCCAATAATTCACTTTTTAAAAACATATTTTAAAGAAATGATCAGAAAGTGTCAGCAATGTTTATAAAACTTATATACACAGATAAACATTGCAACAGAATATATGATAGTAAAAACTGGAAATACTATATACTATAGTATACTATACTATATACATATACTATATACATATACTATATACTATACTATACTATATACTATACTATATACTATACTATATACATATACTATAATAAAAGAATGTTTATGTAAATGGTGAATTATTCAAGTGAAATAATATTTGTCATTAAGAATGTGCTCACAAAGAGCAAATTAACAAATGAGAAATATCATATGCTAAAAAATAAAAAATAAATTAAGGGTCCACAAATAAATCCATGCTTATTTGGTCAATTAATCTATGACGAAGGAGGAAAGAATATGCAATGTCAAAAAGACAGTCCATTCAATAAATGGCTCTGGGAAAACTGGACAGCTACATGCAAAAGAATGAAACTGGACTGCTTTCTTATACCATCCAAAAAAATAAACTCAAAGTGAATTAAAGACCTAAAATGTGAGACCTGAAACCATATAACTCTTAAAAGAAAACATACGCAGTAGTTTCTTGGACATCAGCCTTAGCAACATGATTATGAATATGTTTCCTCAGGCAAAGGAAACAATCCCAAAAATAAACTGTTGAGACTTCACCAAAATTAAAAGGTTTTACATAGCTAAGGAAACTATCCAGAAAACAAAGAGGCAACCTGCTAAATGGAAGAAGAGATTTGCAAACGATTTATCCAATAAGAGGTTAACATCTAAAATATGAAAAGAGCTTACACAACTCAACACCAATGTATCTCAAGCAATCCAATTAAAAATGGGCAGATGATCTGCACAACCATTTTTCCAAAGAAGAGTTATGGATGGCCAAAAGACACATGAAAAGATGCTCAACATCACTTATCATCCAGGGAGATAAAAATCAAAACCACAATGAGGTATCACCTCACACCAGTCAGAATGACTAGTATTAAAAAGACAAGGAATAACATTTGTTGGTAAGGATGTGGAGAAAAGAGAACATTGGTGCTTTGTTGGTGGGAATGTAAATTGGTGTAACTACTGTGGAAAACAGTATGGAGCCCCCTCAAGAAATTAAAAATAGAAACACCATATGATCCAGTAATTCCATACTGGGTATTTATCCAAAGAAAAGGCAAACACTAATTCAAAAACACATATGCACCCCTATGTTCATTGAAGCATTATTTACAATAGCCAAGATCTGGAAGCAGCCTAAGTGTCCACCCATAGATGAATGGATAAAAAAGATGTGGTATATTACTCAGCTGTACAAAAGAATGAATCTTGCTATTTATGATAACCTGGCTAGGCCTAGAGGGTATTATGCTAAGTAAAATAAGACAGCAAGATGGATACCATATGATTTCCCTTATATGTGGAATCTAAAAAACAAAACAAACAGATTCAGAAATAAAGAGAACAAACTGGTGGTTGCTAAAAGGAAGGATGTGGGGGGATAGGTTTAATAGGTGAAGGGAATTAAGAGGTACAAACTATCAGTTATAAAATAAGTAAGTAAAGGGAGATGAAAAATGTAGCATAGGGAACACAGTCAATAACATTGTAATAACTTTGTATGTTGACATAAAGTAACTGTGCTTACTGTAGTGAGCATTGCATAATATAGATTTGTCAACTACCATATTGTATACCTAAAACTAGTAACATTGTATATTAGTGATACTTAAATAGTAAAAAAAAAAAAAAAGACTTTTTAAAGAATAAAGTGTACAACACATAATATATACATTGTTCACCTGATGAAAAAGGTGTCTGTTTAAAGGATAGAAAGAAATACATTGAAGTATGAACAATGGTTGGTTCTAGACAGTGAAATTAAAATGTTTTTCCTGCTTCTTTTCAATTTGGGTATAAAGTATCCACAATATCAACAAATTATATGATCTTAATGCTCTGCTTACATATTGCCAAAATGGCTTTTATAGAATAGTATTTCCACATGGAAGAGATATTTCTCAGAGTGAGTTCCCTGTAACACTAGGCACCCATGATGCCTAGGTGAGTCTCAGAGTGCAACATGCTTGTGAAACCATATACTCATGTCCTCCTTGCAGAGATTCACAATGCTTATCAGCATAATCAAGATTCTGAGAAATCTCCTCTTGGAGATACCAAACCAATTTAATTACTGTTTCTCAGCATAACCCAAGCTTACCTGACTATAACATTTCAAATAACATCTCTTAAGAAAACATGGAAATACTTTCAATGAAATACACTTTAGGAGGGCTACCTGGGTGGCTCAGTCAGTTAAGCAATGGACTCTTGATTTCTTGATTTGGTCTCAGGTCAAGATCCCATGGGTTGTGAGATCCTCCCCGTGAGTGGTCCTGTGCACAGTGGGGAATCTGCTTGAGGATCCTCTCCCTCTGCCCCCCCCTCCCTTGACTCCTGCACGCACACTCTCATTCTCGCTCTCAAATAAATAAATCTTTTAAAAAAAGAAATATAGTTTGGGAAATAGTGATAAAAATTCTGATTATGATTGTAGTGCCCAAGAGATTTAAATAATTATGAGTTACCATGTGTTAGCTATTATGTGTCAATGAAGATAGTTGAATCACAATATGACTTTCGACCGATTCATAAGCACTAATTTTATCATATGTCTTCCTAAGTACATCTCAGTCTAAATCATTAAAAATCAAATACTGAGACCACTGATGCTTCTTATAATCGGTAGATTGTGTAGGTGTGGTTAGGTAAAGGCAAATACAAAAAGAGATAAAGAAAACAGAATTATTACAGAGTAGCATGTGACATCCTAAATGTTCATCTTTACTCTGAAGCTACCCCTTGGCTTGCTCTGCAAAGCAGAGATTAGTGCTCAAGAGTTTAGGTACAGTTTGGTATATTAGCTTTGATGTCTGCTTTTCATAATTCCTCTTGACTTTCTTTGCTTGGATTGAGAGCTGAAGAGAGCTGAAAATTAATTGTCTTCATGAACCTTATCATTTTGTTTTGAGAAATACTGTCAACCCAAAAATACTTTCTTTTGGAAAAAAAATTATTTCAAGGCTTTAGTCTTTAATTTATAATATACATGAGAAGCAGAATTTTTTTTCTTTTGGAAAAAAATTATTTCAAGGCTTTAGTCTTTAATTTATAATATACATGAGAAGCAGAAATTTAGCTCTCATGTGGTATGGGGGAAATGAGTGAGCTATGTGCAAGGAGTTCACTTATACATGCAAGAGGTAGAGTCATAGCTGCTACAGATCAAGAGATATCCATTAAATGTGGAAAGTTGTATAGAACACAGAGGAGATTTCAACAATAACCAGCAGGATGAAGCAAGAGGCTATGTGCCAAAGTTTCCACCTATGGCAAGAGAAATTTCCTAATTTGTAGGTTGTAGGGGGTCCTGCAGCCCAACATTTTAAGTCAGCAGGCTTCTCATGAGATTCTCTGGCCAATGCAGGCTTAGGTCAGAAAAAGTGGACCAAGGACACTCATTGCAGGCTGCAGGACAGTGTGTTTGTGTGGCCTCGATACTGGCCAGCAGGCTGGTAGTTGTCTGGCATCCAAATTGACCCATTCTTTGTTTGTGCCAGCCTCCAACCTCAGCTTTTGAGGTCTTTTTCTGTTTGTAACTTTGATATCCTGCCTCTCTTCCATTTGGCTAAACGTTACTCCTGTTCATGCCAAGTCTATCTTTTGAAGTTGGGAATCAACACCAATCACTTTTCCCTTCCTCTGTTGGTTGCAGGGCACCAGGGTCAGTACCTTTGGTGCCTGCAAAGTGCTTCCTGCCCCCCTACCTTCCTGCCTCCCTGCCTTCCTGCCTCCGATATAGTGAATACTTGCCTCCTTCAAAAGGCCACAGCATGCCAGTTCAGAAGAAGGCCTGTTCGAGCCTGTTTTCAGGGCTCCAACTCCAAGATTCTTGGTAAATTCACTGTTGAGCAATTTTTCCCTAAAATATAAAGCATTACTAATAAAGTTTAAATATCCCAATACATGAAATGATGGAGAAATATAGAGACCTTTACAAAGAGTTTAAACAATGTCCCAAGGACAGCCTTCCCAATCTCAGCCACAAAGGCAACACAGCATAGCAGTAAAGAGATTGGACTCTGAATCCAGTTCCTCCTCTTACAAGATGTAGGACTTGGGACAAATGACTTAACATCAGCGGGTCTCACTTTCCTCATCTCTGAATAGGGTCATTTTGTGAAAATTAAATAACCAAACATTTAAGATGCTGTTAGTGCCCTGTCCTATATGTCACAAGCACTGGATACCTGCTACCTATGACAATGAATTTCAAGGAGAGCAGAAATCATTACACATCTGGAGTTCTTCTCTTCTCAGAATCTCACTTTGAGAATCCAGTGTTCTGTTGATATGGATTTTTTTAAAACTTTATTTTTTTTTAATTTTTATTTATTTGTGATAGTCATACAGAGAGAGAGAGAGGGGCAGAGACATAGGCAGAGGGAGAAGCAGGCTCCATGCACCGGGAGCCCGACGTAGGATTCGATCCCAGGTCTCCAGGATCACGCCCTGGGCCAAAGGCAGGCGCTAAACCGCTGTGCCACCCAGGGACCCCTGTTGATATGGATTGATAGGTAAACACCAATAACCGTGATGGAGTGCCACCAGACTTGGATCTGGGTTTGGCTGCAGTATTTAGTCCACAGGCAGAGCAAATTGATGGTAAAGAGTAACCCCATGGCAAATATTAGTCCATTTTTCCCCATAATCATTTCAAACATCAAGTAATAATTGCCTAATACCTAATATCCTGAGTAAATTCAAAGCAATGTAATCAAAGAGGTCTTTATACCAATTCTTGGAACTCTCTACCAGTTTCTACTTTACAAAATATGTCTCCAGTGACTATGAGTATCACTGAATCCACATCGTGTTCAGTGTGTACAGTAACAAAGTAAACACTGCACACAACCTTGTAAGCACACAAATGAAGAAGGAAGGTAAGGTCAGGGGTCAAGAATTAGGCAAGATCAAACAACTTCATTTTGAAAATTATATGACATCTTACCCTTCTTTGCTCAGTACGACACAAATAAACAATGAGTGTTTAAGCCAAACTTATGCTCTGGAATGTGCAGTAAGCAAAGACTGCTTTTGGTTACTACCTTTAAAATCATTGGAACCTCCCTATTAATAAAGCTCCACAGCTACAAACACAGGGTTCTGAAAGAGCCCCCAAGCTTTGCTGAAGCTTGGTTCTACCTTTGTTCTATGCCTTTTTGGACTAAAAGTCTTCCTAAGGTTCTGTTTGCTGGTAACAGGCTTTTATTTATGTATTTTAAATGCATTTAAAGGGATTGAGATTTGAAAAATATTTTCACTATACACAGAAGGTTAATTCTACCCGGTTATTTAAATAACAAAACACATTCTTTCAGATAATGCTTTTAATTTTACTTGGTGCTGGAATCTTCTGTGTGGATTTTTTCAAAGTATGTGACATTGAGCAAAAAAATCCTGGCACAAGAACCAGGGATTCTGGGCCTAGACCTCGTTCCTCTTGCCTTGTGATGTTGGCAGTAAAACAGGCACAGTCTTTCGCACAGTGCCTTACCCCATAGTAGGTAATCAACTTATATTTGTCAAATGACTGAATGAATGACCTTTCAGAACTCTAGTTCCAAAGCTGTATACTTGGAATCATATCTACTTCCGTGAGCGCTACACACTGCAGCGATGCAGATAAAACCACGTAATGTACATGAGGATACTTTCCAGAAGTATAAACCATTATTGTCATTGTGATTAAAAATGACACATTTTTCAAAAGTGGGTTACCAAACTAAAGAGTAGTAGTCAGACAGATCATGGCTCCAGTACTGATTCTGTCATTTACCAGTTGGGTGACCTTTGTGAGTTACTGAATCTCTGATCATGTCTCAATTTTCACATGGACAAACTAGGAAAAAAGAAATATTTACACATACAACTGAGATGCAAATTAATTGACATAATGTGTGCAAGTTGCTCAGTCCAGTTTCTGGCATAGGAATTATATTTATTGTTATTTTTGTCCCTTTAATTACTACTGCTACAACTACACTATAATTTAAAACTATATCACATTTGACAATATTATATACTTTAAACTTATCACACGCACACACACTAGAATGACAATGGTTTGCTTAATTTGGATAAATTCTTCCTCAAAGTAATTGATAACTGTAGATGTTAGTTGTTTTCACATGGCAATATGGAAGAGAAAAATCTTACATGTTGATTTGAATAGGTCTATATATATATACATATATATATATATAGTTGGAATCCATATTTTATTTTAAGAATTTTAGCATAACAATTAAATATTTAGCAAAGATCAACTTTCAGCATGTTATCGAGGAATGAAAAAAAAACAATAAATTTATATCTTCCCACTCAATGTATTATAAAATATCAGAAGCAAATGTGATGAATTTACAATATGGATATTGTAAAAATATAACCTTTGGTTCAACTTTTCAGATCAAACTCATAAGGTCCCATCCTGCTCCAAAATATTATAATGGAAAGCAATTCAAGAAATGTAATAAAAGCATGTGACTGTCATCTGAAAAAACAAAAACAAAAAACCAGCCCAAACAGTCTAGTAAAGTCAAAATACTTAAGGCTAAATAGTATTAAATAGGAATGAAATTATAATAATAATTTACTAATAATACAATAATATATATTATTATATATTATAATGTAATATAATATATAATAATATATTATTATTATAATAATAATACAAGAAATAATAATTGCCACAAATTAGAAAAACATAAATTCAAACACAATTTGAGTTATATACAATACAAAAATTTTCTGGATTGAGTGGTCATTTGAACTGAGCAGCTTTTCTATTTAGAGTTCAGGAATTTATACACCAAGATTTTCATCATAAATCAGCTTTTTTAAAAATTAAAACTAAAAAAAAAAAAAACAAGTTGACCCATGAAAATCATCATTAAACGTCTTCAAGATTTTTTTCCCTTCTTTCAAAGGGTTTTTTAGAAAGTGCTCATGCCTTCACAACCAAATTTTTTTCTAATTGTGTATTATGACTTTGGCCTGCAATCAGTTTCCCCTTCCCCTTAACAAACAAGTAAATAAAAGAGGTAATATCCAGAACTAAAGTCAAGCCATGGGTTCACTCTAAGATTTTGACCAAAGGTAACATGAAAAGCAACTTTCAGTAGAACATCACAGAAATTGCTGCCTTTGAGTGTTCAAAGCGAAGCCCCACAATTACCTATAGGCCCTGAATGGACTGGCCTTCTTTTCCAGGGCACCCTGAAGAGGGAATGCAGTCCATCAACAGTCCAACTGGAAGACAGAGTCAGGGAAATTCAAGGGTTCATTTTCTTTTGGATAGAGGAAAAGTCATGTGCATAATGTTCCACAATTTTAGCAAGTCATTTATTTGTCAAAATCTGGAGGACTGGGTATAAATCTCCTTGCACATCAGAACTCCACAGAATCTACTCTAATAGAAGTACTTGTAGTAGAAGCAGGGACTATTAATTGAGTCCTTTCTCACAGAGGCTCACAGTCCTGTAACATTACCTTATGAAGTACAATTCTGTATTAGTGTCTCCTCTTGACAGAGGAGGTAACAACTCCAGTAAAGTGAAATAGTTTGTTCAAGGATATCCAGCTGTATGCAAGGCTGATATTCAAAATCCCCTACATTTACACCCTACTGAGAGAGTCAAAGGACTAAATAACCCCTCTTCACTCAAAGCAAAGAAAATATCTACAAAACAGTAACCATAAAGCCTATTTAATTGAGGACCTTCCTTCTTCCCCACCAAATAGGTCTTTAGTGCCTGCCTCAAGATTCTTTGTAGAGGAGCCTATACAATTTCCAAGTTGAACCCTCTCTTCCTCTGCTTGTGATAATTACAGTTGTAAAATCGGGTTAAAATTACCACCCTTAGCTCTTTGAAGGGGAATGTAGATGATACTACTGGAAAGGAGCCCTTCTACTATGTGCTTCTGTGTGATTAGAGGGCAGGGAAATGGTTCTGGGCCTCAGTGTCTAGCAGTTGGTTATTTATGAGAAGTAAGCAGCAGCCATACCTGCTCCTCCAGTAAGTTCTGCCTCTGTGAGTCAGAAGAACACTGCCAGAGGAGAGTAAGGGTAGCAAAGAACAACAATAATCCCAATTTCCCTCATCCTAACATTATTTCTGCCTGCAACATTAACTGTGGAAGATATCATATGATTCCACTCAGAATTCAAAACGTTTTAACACACAGTCATGGGTCACTTCAGGAAGAAAGACATAGGATTGAAAACAAACAGACCTAAAGATTGAAAAAATATACTTCTCTTCCTATTTGCTCTGCCTATTTGCATGTAGTAGTCCTTTCTATACTCTACCAGCAGAGTTTTCTGGTTGGCAATTGTAGTCCAGTTTGTAGTGCGATCTGCAAGCGCCACTTCTCCCTGGATTTCTGGGGGTTTTGTTTTTAATTTTAGTTTGCTCAAAAATAGTTTTTTTAAGAGTTCATTTATTTATTTGACAGAGAGAGAGCACAAGTAGGCAGAGCAGCAGGCAGAGGGAGAGGGAAAAGCAGGCTCCCCTGCCTGAGCCTAGAGCCTGATGACAGCCAGAGGTGAGGTTCAATCCCAGGAACCCAGAATCATGACTCCCAGCCAAAGGTGGATGCTTAACCAACGGGGCCACCAAGGTGCCCTAAAATAGTGTTAATACATCACACAAAATTACTGATCCATATACAACTTAAGAATTTTTCAGCATGTCATACCTATTTTGCCACTTTGCCAACTCGTGAAGTTAATAATTCCCACACTAAATCATGATTATCTCTTGAATTTTATAATAACTTAGTAGGACAAAGGTTAACGTGTGTGTGCATATATAGACACACACACATATACATAATTAACTTGCACTGAAATTGAAGTGGCTCTAGAACTTCCATTGACTAAGCACCTAATTAATATTCATTTACCCATTTGTGCCAAATATCTTCAGTTTGTGCCTCAAGCAAGATTCACACTCCACATTTCTCTCCTCTGCTCTCTGCACCAGGAAGCTGACTTACATGAGCTCCACCAGCAGGCTCCATGGCCCTGTGGCTCTTGGTGCTGATGGGAACATGGCAGAAAAAGTATGGGCTGAGTATTTAGTCCTGCTGAGTATTTAGGGGTTGGCTGCTCTCTTTCACAAAGGCCACAGTTCCTGTCAGGATACCTTCCCCATGCAACTCTCTTCTCAGTTTTCTGGTAACTATTTCTGCTCTCCCCCCCACCCCAGAACTCCTGAAAAAAAGGCTCCTCTGCTGTTCCAGGTGCTGCATTATCTCCTGTTTTGCCAGAAAGCTCTGCCTACAACATGATAAACATTACAACATTGGGTAAACCCTCCTCAGATGATTCAGTTTGTCCATGCTGTCTCTTTCCTTCTGGGATGCTGATATACCCCTAAGGATAAAAAATGTTAAGTAGGATATGGTTCCTACCATCTCAACATGTGATCAAATATGCAGGGCTGGCTTCTCTGGCATGTGACCTGTGCAGTTGCACAGGCCCCACGCTCATAAGGACCGTATACTTCAGCTTATATTCTGCTTCTGCTATGTTGGAATTCTTGCTAATTGCTGAACAAGAGGCCCCATATTTGTATTTTACATTGGGCTCCACAAACTATTTAGCCATTCTAGCAGAGCTATTGGATACACACAGCTCTAGTAACAATAATAGCTATTTACTGAGGGTTCACTATGTTCCAACTACTCTTCTTAAAATTATACCTATATTCACTCGTCTTTTTTTTTTTTTCTGTACAAACTGTTTTTAGAAAATGAGGTCTCCTTGCTACAAAAAACACAACCATTCTGAACAGTTAACACTGTAAAAAGGTATAAAAATACAAGGACTCTGGACTCTGAGGAATTTCCTGACACTCGTCTCTTCCTCTCCACACCCAATGAGGAAGGTGTTCTTATTACTGGCATTTTTTTAGATAAGGAACCAGGGTCACAGAGAGAAATTAAGTAACTTGCCCAAGATCACACTGTAGAAAGTGTAGAGTATGGGATTCCAATCCAGTCTTCTGGCTTCTCCTACGCTACTCTACTTCTGTGATAGAAACACAGAAAGGAGCACAATAAGATTTAATCAATAACTAAAACTTAAATCCATGTGAGCAGTAATATGCCATGGACTTAAGACTGGCAATAACAGTGTCTCCTACATGGGAAGGCTAATCACAAAGTTACAATAGGAGAGAAAACCTGTGCAGAGCAAATAAAATTGAATTTCTCATATCATAGCATAAGAATAGTTGAAGGGATTTGTAAAGGTTAATAAACCTTTTGATTTTGACCTGTCTTTTAGTTTTACATCTGTTTATGATGTAATGAATTTACATCCATTTATCTTGACTTTCTTAAACTATCTTCTTTATTCCTAACAATTCCAGGAAAGCTGGTAAACAGAAAGAATAATAAATATTATTTACTTTCAGAGACAAGTTGAATAAACACAATATCTAAGATATAATTTCATTAGATTCATTTATTTCTAAAACAGAGACTTGTTCTTCTAATGCAAGCACCAATACTTGGCTGCTTATGAAAAGAAAAATGAAAGACCACATCATCATGAAGTCAGGGATCTTTACTCTCTTAGAAATTATAAAATAGCACATACTCTAGTTTAGTCTCTATGCCAATCAATTTATTTCAAATTATACAAGATTTTGGTTTTTAAGTTTTATATAATGTTTACATAACTCACTGCCTTCCTGTCTTTGGTTATGTAAGGTTGTTGTTATTTTCCTTTCTCCTAAAACCACTAGACATCCTTCTGACTAATCAGAGATGTTTTTTTCCTTCATTTTAGAAATTGCACATTTTAATAGATTTCTGTTTCCACTTTCTTAAATTACAGTTTTACCACAATCATCTAGACAAGACTTGTATAAATCAGGGCTTACTACCTGATTACATGGACTCATATAGACCTCTGCGAGAAAGGCAGGTAAATACTCCACAGTTATTATAATCTCACTGTCCTAACTTTAAGATTGAATCTCACACATCCCAATCTGACATCAAAAATCACAACAGTTCTCCTCTTCCCCAAATAAATGAACCATTTGTCGGGGCTGACTGGTGGATATTAGAGGCTATCTCAGCCAAGGGTATTATTTTAAGAGATGAGCAAATGGGGAAACCCCACAGCCTGGCCAATAAAATATGAACTTAAGGTGCAAAGAAGCACTCATAAATATGACTTAGAACAAGGGATTCATTGTTTGGCTCCAACCCTTCCAGTGGCTCCTCTGATCTCAGCCCCTCTCTGTGCGTCAGGGAAGCCTCTTCCTTTAACCTGTGGTTTTTTCAAGCTGAGCCACTACATTATTTATGACTGTAAATGTGAGTAGCCTGTCTGTACGCTCCTTGTACACACACTCAGAGAGCCCCCCTTCCTTTTCCCCACTTTGGTATTTTAGCATGGAAGGATGAAAGGGTTTTCCCCTGGAGCTGATGTGGTTGGGATGTTGAATTAGCTGCTGTGTCAGTATGAGGTAGACTGAGGATTTCCCAACACATCCTCCACCTGCACAACCCAAAGAACAGCCTCTGATGACTCATTTCATTCATTTTCTTTCTTCCAAAAGCTTTTTAAAAAATATATGTTTTATTTCTTTCTCTGTCTCATCCTCATTGTCCTCTGCCCTTGATCTTTTTATCCTCCCTCATCCCCACTTCTCAACTTAAAAAAAGGAAATAATCTCTTCACAGATGTGACATGAGGGTTAAATAGAAATAATATAAGCTAATGCATTTTATAAACTGAGAATTGCATTTTTTTCTTACTGTTACTTTTGTTCAATGTTGCATTTTCTTTCTTTTTTTTTTCTTACTTTCCCTTAAGTTTCCCTTTTTAAATTTTAATTATGTTATAAAATAGGGAAGGCAAAAACAATTAAATCCTGTCAATGGGATCCTCAGGGAGAGGTGAGGAGGCAAAGAAGAATGGGATATTGGAGAAACAATTCCAGGGGATGGCAAGAGCCAGAGAAGTTCTGATGCCCTGGGGAGCTTTTCTCCTGATGGGTGGAGGCTGCAATTGGCACATCATAACCTTTTCCTTCTCAATTCCAGAGAAACAGGAGACTGTACCTAAATGATCAAGCTGTAACTAATTGATTTTCAGCTAATCTCAGCCTCCAGCTATGAAGAAACAAGGACCAAAGGCGGACCCCAGGAAGGGGTGGGGGCAGTAAGAGGAGGGGTGCCAAGAAAGCCTGGAGGTAGAAAGACCATCAACTAAAGAGGAAAGGCCAAATAATGTGAGGGAAGTGGGGGTGGGAGACGGAGACGATATTGAATAAATGGAAGAATGAAAGGACGATATTGAATAAATGGAAGAATGAAAGGAGGGAACGAGTTGGTGGGTCAGGCAGTCCCAAGCCCTCTGAGTTTATGTTATCATACCTTCATAGTTCCAGCTGTTAACTTCTGATTAAACTTTTACAACTGGCTATTTGTGAGTGACCACTGAGATGAGCAAAAAGGTTTTAATTAAACTATGTAATTATACCTATCTCCACAGCCATGCCCATCATTTGACAATAATGTGGCTTTAAAGAACAAGAATCCCTTGGGTTCACATTCATGAATGCCAAGGGCTGTTGAAGAAGAAAGTAAAAAGATTTCCACTCTCAGCAACTTCTTTTCTCTTCAAAAGTTAAAGTTGTTAAAGAATTATTGTTTTGCCCGATAGTAGCATTTGTTATTCCATGCCTATCCATGAATAGGTACTATAAGGGTTTTAGGCCATCTTGTCTCCCTTCCCATCACCACCTCCCCCAAAAATCTTACAAGTGTTTATAGGTATGTTTATGTTACGCAAGTGTTAATAACCCTGTTGGAAAGACTACATAGATAGGCATCTTTAGGTAGATCTGTGTATAAATTCCTCTCCACTGGGCACTTGAGTCAGCCAAAAGCAACAATAAATATCAATGATGTCTTTCAAACCTGTCAACCAAGAACATAAGCAATTTTTTCTTCCAGTACCAGGAGAGTTTAATGATTTGGGGAAGTGAGGGGAGAGAGTTTAATTTAAAGTTTTCAAAGATTTTTTCTCTATTTCATATTTTAACATGCTAAATATGTTGTTATAAAATATGAAAAAATATAAGCATCACATTCATGTACTTTCATGTTTTAGAATTAATACATGTTCTTGAAATATATCTAAGAAGTTTTTGACTTCAAGCGAACTGATCAGAAACCATTAAAAAAAAGCAAAATTCTTCTTTATCAGAGAAATACATGTAGCCATGGAATACTATGAAAATCAATTTCCTGCATTCACTGTTTTTTGTAATTTCCTCTAAAACATCTACAATATTGTATCATTTTAATTGTACTATCACCAAGCAATCAAATAAAATTGCCTTCTAGCAAAAACATCTTCGGAAATACACTACATGTTAATCTTAATGTAAACAGAAGATATACTTAAAAATTGCAAGCAAGTTGCCTAATCTTCCCTTTTATTTGCATAGATATCTGATATATAAACGAACCCTTAACATTTTTTAAAAAGATGGTTAAAAAAGAAGAGATTTACCAGAAAGATATTTTTGTGTTTAACAAAATAACATGGTACTGACTAAGCAAAGATGCCTGGGACAGTCAACAGTTTTAGGGACAAAGCAGAAGAGTCAACCTGTAAAAGCTGGACACTAGACATTATGACACTGACGAAAGTTGGCCTAAAAACAATGAATCCAAGAGAGTGGAAAATTTCTCTTCACACAATAATTAATATTTGTCTCTTCAAAATGAAGAAATCACTAAAACAACGTAAAGGTCAAAATAAGGTGCTTGTTTTCATATCTAATCGTTTACATTGGCCTTAAGGCAATTTATTCACTTTTTTTTTTCTTTTAGGAAATTCTCATCTATTTTCTTTTATGAACAAAAAATTAATCTCATCTGAAATTTTAAAAAATAGATATTTTGTTAAATGCTTCAGTTTAAATTAACTTAATGGATTTTGATGAGCAAAACTAATGTCAGAAAAAAATGTCTTTCTGAATGACAGTAATTGTAGAAAATCCATTATCTGACATGAAAATGACACAAAGAAGCATTAATATAAAGGATGCTATTACATCCTTTTAATGTAATTCAACTTATTATGGGAACTGTCAATAGATTCTTTTCACATATTTAAATATCCAGGTGATTTCCTTAATACAAATCCCTGGCCTAGTGCTAATTTGCTCATTTGCCCTTAGTCCCCACTGTATACATATCTTTTAAGATACTAAAATAAATAAATAAATAAAATCCTCTTGAGTCTTATAAGAACATAAAAAATAATTACAGTACTATTTGTTAATGAATATTACATTAAGAACCACTGAAATTCTTAGTACAGTTAATTATGATATTCCACTTTTACCTTTTCTAAGTCTCCTTTGACCTGTTTTATTATGGAAGAAATACAGACGTTAAAGCCTGTACTAAGTAGTGATTGGTTGTAAGTTTTGGAAATATTAAAAGGCACGGTCTAAGGATAAAAGAAAATTGTGGTTCAATTTTCCTCAGAGACTCCTAGGAAAAACTTAGTATCAAAATCTATTTGTCAGTAATTTCACATGAAACATTTAGGTTGGACTTATTAAATAAAGAAAAAACAATATGATTTATTACTGAAGATAAATTGCTGTTTAGCAGTTCCAGCATGATAAAAATAAATATTTTCTGAAGCTTATATCTGATATTGTTTCTATAGCGCAAAATGAATAATTGTGTTTCATGATATAGTTAGTAAACTGCTTTGTTGTTATAATCCAAACAATACAACCAAAATTTCATTGATTTAAAAATATAGGTATTCTTTAGAGATAAAAACAGTTCTAGAAGTCACTGAATAAAACTATTTATTTATTATTGTTTTTGGCTTTCTTATTCTGTATAAATGTATAAAAAGTAATGGCACACAGATTGAAAAATCATACTTAATTCCTTTCTAAAACAAATACATTTCTTTTGTGAATGAGCAAAGTATTTGATTTCAATAAAATATATTTTTAGAACAGATTCATGACTGAGCTTTTGTTTTTTAAAATACATAACACATTCTTGTCTGTCAGATTTTAGATGACCTGAACTAATCTTTTCAGCGACTTATTTTATGCATATGTAAATCATGCTAGATTGAAATTTTTCTATTAGAATATTACAGCTTCATTAAGTTATTGAATAATGCCTTCGAAATTGCAACAAACTAAAATATGCCATAAGCCACACTGCATACCACTTATAGTAGGAAAAGGCAATCAAACTAATTTAGAATTAAGCCATATTTTAATGGCTTGAAAGTTCCAAATGAAACCTGTTAATTATATGCAGAAGTAAAGGCCTCCAGGACACCTGATTAGGGCAACCAATGATGACTTACTAAAACTTAATAATGAGAGCTTTGTCTCTAGAAACATGAAACATGATTTATTAAGCACCTTATCCTTTATGCTAGGATTGCTAAGAGCAAATGAGCAGAGCATATTAAGCAACATGTTTTATAAAAGCATTCATGTATTTGAATTTGTTGCTATCTGACTTTTCAAAGACTATTTTCTTTGAGATATTATACAAGGAAGTTTTTAATTAAGTATAATAAAACATGTCAATTTTAAGTCAAAGCAGATTGCAGTTTTCAAACAAAGTTTTGAAAGTTCTTACATTAAAATTTCTAATTCTTTCAAGTTGATTAAATTTGTTTATAAAAATTTTGCCTTCAAAATTAAGTATATATTATGTTATTTTTTGAATGTCTGAAGATAGTGAATTTTCATCTTTAGCCTCTACTAAAACTTTTTTTAAAATACCATCCTTGTAAAATCATTGTAAATGGCAATTCCTTAATATTTTTTGAGAGATGAAATATTGGGCACTAATTTGCCATTTGATATTGTCAATATTTAAAAATTACCATGAAAGTACCAGCATTGAGTAACACACAATTTAAGAAAATTATTCTCTAATAATGCTGCTAATTAAAGAACTTTTCAATTCATTTTTTTATCTTAAAGGAAAAGGAAAATTTTGCATAGGTAAACACCATCACAGCATGTTTTATATTTCTTGCTTCTGGAAACAATCAAATGGGTATGATACCATTTCATCATTAAGAAGTTAAGAAATGTTAGTTTGAAGATTCCTTTCCAAAATATTTTTCACAGAGTTTCAGAATCTCTCCCTGAAAATCTTGGATAGTAATCTTTTATAGTATTATTTGATCTTAGTTCATTGGATATTCATATTTTCACAGTAGCTGACCCCCCCAAATGAGAGTTTTTAGGTGGCATATAAATGTAATCTTACATGTTTGTTAAATTGCTAACAAAAAAATGTTTCAGAATGTCACTTTACTTTTCAATCTGCAAAAGCTTGCTTCTTTTTTATTTGTATTATTATTTTTTTACCCATAGTACAGCTATCCTCATAAATTCTCCTTTTTTGTAGACTATTGCCTATTTATTCATACATTAAAGTTAAAGCAAGATTGAAATTTTAACAAGACCTAAAAGGACCCAAATCTATCCAATCATGTTTAATTTTAGCTTTTCATATTTAAAAAATTAAATATATGTAGTATGTATGTGTGTATGACTTTGTTGCCTAAAGCAAAATCTTACATGGTATCAGTGAAAGGAAGGAAACAGAAGCTGGAGAAGAGAGTTATAGAAAATGACTTTGTATAAACACGACCACCTACCAAGCAGCTACTTTACTATTAAAAAAACTTCCACTTAGTAATAATATAGTTTAACAAATAAAAGAACAACATACCTAAATTGACAAAGCTCATGACCATGTCAGCATCATTCAGAAAGTTGGTATCATGTAGGCTGGCTAGAGGTGGGCTCTGGGTGGTCAGAGGAGTCGTTCGAGATAACTGTATGCGACGAGGGTACCCATTGGGAGAGGCTGGATATCCTTTTCTTGTTCCTCTGGTCTCTCCTGCCAGGGATGCCCTCACTGAGTATTCCGACTCTTCGGGATTTTCTTCATTGGCCATAGCATTGTATAGGTCCAGCATAAAGAGAGGTGCAGAGGAAGCTTGTTTTCCAGGTGAAAATGGTCTGGGTCTATGAGGCAAACCCAAGATAGAGAGAATTTCTCTCTGTATTTCCCGTCTTTCATGGTTCCGTAGTCTTCTATAAATAAAACTGGAGTGAACATGATTGTCTCCCAAACCTCCTTTTGCATAACCCACTAGAACCCAGCAGCTCCAGAGGAAACCCACAATACTCCTAAGTAGAAATACAGTCAGATGCATTTTTGTCCAAAAGCAAAAGTTGATATTTTTAGTCCTTCTTGTCCTCTTTAAAAAAAAAAAAAAAAAAAATCTAAGTTCCTAGGAGGTACGCTTTCCCAGGAGCTGAAAAAACAAATTTACCTATTCTTCATGACAGTGACATTTCTGAACATAACATTCTCACTGATTTTCCTGTCCTATTTTAAATATTTTGGAATATGTCAAGAGTAGTTATTTCAAAGAAAGCTGAAACTTGGATTTCCAATTATCCACAGTTGTTAAGAGTTTTTGCTGCATTGATGTAGCAGAAGACGGCTAATATTATTTGATCAGATGACCTATGCATTCCTATATGGATTTATGATAATCAGGCCTTTGGTATTTGAATCAACGAAAGTTGATCTTCTGATAAACTGTAGTTCCCAGAGTTATCTTCACTTGCTCTTGAGTTCTTCTCAACCCTTGAGCTCTTTCCAAGACAAATCCTGATTTCTGAATCACAGATCTATGCTGGTCTGCACCTTGGTGTTGGAATATATATTTGTCCGGCAGCTTGGTGATAACTTTACCATCTTTTGTGTCGTCTTAGTGTAAAATAAGACTCAAGGTTGTACTATTCAAGTAAATGTGTTTCCCTGAATTTACTTGAAAACCTTCCTGTAAGTCCATTCAATCCCTTTCTCCTTCTAACTGTTAATTCCACCTCCAGCAGGCACAAATATACCAGCCCTCTTCAAGGGAGATCTAAAGAGTAATGTAAGCACGACCCTGCTGGGAAAGAAGAGGCTTCTCATTGTAATTTGAAACTGGTAAAGCAAAAAGAACTTAACCCTTTTGCTACCAGGAAAGCCTTCATTTTCACAATTTCATAGCCACGCATCTAACAGAGCACAGTGCTACATGGAGCACAGAAGTCCTGAAGGGGAGAAAAGCCAGTTTTCAAGCAGCAGACTGAAAATTTTGCCACCACTTTTATCTAGTACTCTTTCAGATCTTTCTTTTCATAGTACACATTTAATATACTTCTATATTAAGTCTCAGGTTGTGAGTAAATTAACATACATCTCAGTTCTGTATTTGAGGTTATTTCTAGCTTTTATGAGTTATTAAAATTTACTTCATAAAAAATAAAAGGACAAGTTGTAAATTGAGGTTAATTTGTTGTTTCTTAATGACAGCCAGATCTTTTTAGAATAAAATACAGTAGAGAAGTAATCACCAGTAAATATATACTAGCTCCCAAACCAGTAGTTATAGTAATTTAATAATGGTGATGAGATAGCCCGGCTTTAATGATCTTTAAAATTCTAAACAGGAAAATGCATTTATAGTTCTATTAAGTCAGTTACAGTTAAAAGACAAATACCCTAACACTGTCATGATTCTGAACTTTTAAGTCATTTCAGTTGAAATGTAAACAGACTTACTAATTAGATTTTTCCCATAAGTTATACTCTGTCCTTTGGTTCGTTTTAACCCATGCAAATAAACACAAGTCAAATATTCTTTATGACTACATGCAGACTGAAATTTGCGTTTTCAAAATTTGATGGGTATAATGGGGAAAGTGCACACCTTTCTAAAATACCGTACTTAATCCAAGGAAATGAGCAAAGTATGTGTTTATCCTTAATGT
The DNA here is from genome assembly GCF_048418805.1 of Vulpes vulpes. NCBI lineage: Eukaryota > Metazoa > Chordata > Mammalia > Carnivora > Canidae > Vulpes > Vulpes vulpes. Next base: position 151,993,761 of record NC_132780.1, read on the forward strand.
TTAATGCCTTTAAAATTTGGAAGTCTACAATGTTTTTGTGCAGTTATAATTTTCCTTACAAGCTCTCACTTAACCTTAGGGCTCACAGTACTTTCATTGTCTGGGATATTATTCTGATACCAGTGTAGATTTATCGAGCGAATTCTAAAACTATTATGAAATTTTAATGTTTTTCTTTTATCCTACCTAGAGGTGCCTGGTTTCTTGTTTAATTTCTTTTTAAATATTTCCTCTGAGTGTCTAAAGGAAAGCCATATTTTTTACAAATCTTCAATCTATTGGTGAAGGCAAGATACTGAAAGGGCTTGCAGAATCTTATTGTGTACCTCATTTTTCTTATACAAACGCACTGCACTAAAACTTGATAATGCTGTTTAATATTTTGCCCTATCAAAGATTCATGATTAACAGCCATGTAGCATACATGGAAGCAGACCCAAGTACTGACATACATGGAACACCTCTATAAAATAGATATCACGTGAATAGCAACAATGCACGTTGTAAGTACATGAAGGAATATCATTTCAGTAAGAAATTATTTAAGCCACTAAATAATTATTGAAATTGTTTATTTCATGTCCAAACCAAACTAAGAATTTATTCATCATTGCTGTGGATTCAAATCAAGCCATTTGAGACAAAAGAAAAACAAAAACAAAAAACAAAAAACAAAACGAAATAAAACAGAACAAAACAAAAACCAAAACAAAAACAAAAAAAAAAACACACCTTTTTCTCTGCATTTATAAAACCAATCCCTGCTAAAACCTACTATAGTGTTCTCTACATTTTTAAATAAATTATCAAGGTTATGAATATGTTTCATGTTTCTAGAGTACAGCATAAAGTTACAAGTAAAAATTGGCCACACTAGAGGAAGAAACAACATTTATTATCTTCTACATGCACTGATTTGTTTCCCTAAGAAATAAGTGAAAAATGAAAATGAGTCTAGGTGTCACAAGTCTCAAAAACTCATTTTCCCAAAGCATGATTTATAATATCAATCAGTGTAATTGCAATTTAACTGCTTAACCAGACATATAGCCTACCACTATGTTGGAAATCAGTTGCCAATATTTCTGGTCAGAATTTTTAGTATCCATCCTCCCCCTACCTTCCCTTCCAACTCAGACTAGATTTGGCAAACATTCATTTTTCAAAAGAATCAACATGTGCAATGAGAGAAAAAAATAAAGAAGAAAAAAACTTGCCAGGAATAAGGGGAAATGCTAACCACCAAATGAAAAGTCAGATTCATTTTCAATTAAATGTATTTTACTACATAATTTGGATTCCCAGGTAGATTTTTATTTTATATACATGAGAGCAATTTGAAAGATAAAGTATCTGCAACTGCAAAGAATAAACATTCCAAAGTTCAGAGCATGTATTTAAAAGTTGTATAAGTCATTGAACATAGTGAATAAATACATCCTGAGAAAGAAGCTGGGACTGGAGAAACACCCAGAGCATCTCAAGAATTGTTCCTAAAGATAATTACATTTCAAGAAGAGGAGCCTGCATAAAAACCTACCTCTCATAATGGAATATTTGCCTGGGGTATATACTAAAGGAAACAACCCTCTAGTGGGGTACAGAGACAATTGAATCCACATAAGAAGTATTTCTTCACTGTCATTCTTTCTGTTCATTTTCTCTTCCTTTACTAAAATTTGACACATTTAGCCCATGAATATGTAAACCAACTATGTCCAATAGACAGTCTTTCAAATGAAACTTGCTCAAAAGAAAGTTGAAGCATTTGTAAATCTGTTTTGTCTGGAAGGGTTTTGCTATATTTCACTTCTGGTTGGCTTTGTTGTTGGTTTCTCCTTGAAACAAAAATTCCTCAGTGAAAGACATGACCACAGTGAAAGACAGATACTTAATATACATGGTAATCTACATTCCTAAATTATCTCTCAAGTTTGGAAAATAGTCCAAAATAATGTTAACGCGATTATAAAATTCTTAAGCAGAAGCCATCTTACACCGTGTTGGAGGGAGTGAGGGAAAAGAGTGGAAAGGTGATCACTTAGGAGATTGGAAAGGCTGGCAGCGATGGAAGAATTGAGGGAAAACATCCCCTTTTAGAATCCCTCTTGGTGAATACACATGTGAGTACAGAACAGAGCAGCTTCTAGATATTAAATTACCTTCGGCTCACTTTCTTTGAGCCCAAAACATTGCACATGTAAGAGAGAGAATATGGAGTGCATAGCAGGGGTCCAAAGGAAGACTGAGTGGTGCTCCATCATCATCGGCCTTAGATTTGCCTGCAGTAACCTGAAAGGGATTGTAATCACGGACAGCCTATACTTTTTTTATCTATCTAATTAATATTTGCTAAGGAAAACTTGGAAATTAATAAAAAAATACAGTCACCAAAATCTTTTAACGTTTGGTATTATTTTTAATGAATGGTGGCATTAGTGAATATTTTTAAGAGAAAAGAGGACTTTTCAATATGCTTTGTATTATTATACATTCCTAAGGTTGTTTTGTGTCGTTTCATGAGTGTAGGTTTTCTAATAATTACTTAAGGGAAAACAAACCAACATTTAGTCATTATAAATCAAACACTACTGATGAAATGTCTGTCTAAGAATTGTATCTGACACATAGACCCCAACTGACCGACTTGAGAACAACTGGTCAAATTATTAGGTAAGATGTTTTATCCATCATCCAAACGACAGAATATTTTAAATAGTTAGGTAGGTTGACCATTAAGCAGTTATGTAGTTAACCACAAAAGAATGTCTTCATTGGTAGAGCAGTTTATAATTTTGAAAGCTCATTCGCAATAATCCACCATTTGGAATTATTTATTCATTTAAAAAATATTTATTAAATGCCTAACATGTGACTACTATGTGCTATAAACTGTAGAAGCAACAAAAGTTTCAAACAAGGTTCTTGTCCCCACAGAGTTTATAATAATATATTATCACTTCCATTGATTTAATAGCATAAGACTATTTAAATATAGTTATTAAGCAAAGTTATTCCTACTTTGTTTTGAGAGATTAGCTGGAATGAAAGCTCCATAAAAGTGGGGGCTTAGCTTATTTTGTTCACCAGTATCAAACAACACACATTAGCAGCCCAATCAATACTGGTCATACAACATATTTTTGAACAAAGATGAATAGTGTTCCAGAGATTTTTTTTTTTTTTAAGTCTCTCTGGAAACATAGGGATACGGATTCATTAGGCACATTAGTTGACCAATCACTGCATGTCTTAGTACATAGGCTCATCCAACATACTAAAGGTTACTACTTGTATGAAGAAATTTGCTTAGTACATGCCTCATCCCAGTTATAATCTTTTTTTTTAAATCTTATTTATTTATGATAGTCACAGAGAGAGAGAGAGGCAGAGACATAGGCAGAGGGAGAAACAGGCTCCATGCACTGGGGGCCCGATGTGGGATTCCATCCCGGGTCTCCAGGATCGCGCCCTGGGCCAAAGGCAGGCGCCAAACTGCTGCGCCACCCAGGGATCCTCTCATCCCAGTTATAAATTGAAGTACAAACTTCTGTCAATACTAGACAATCATAATAACTTAGAGGGAAAAGCATCATGCAATGAATTATATTAGTAATTGTGAAATACCTTGGTCTATCATTACAGGGAGACCTAGTTAGGTTATGCCTATTGAATTAATGTGGTCCTTGACCTAAAAGAGCAACTTCCATCCCTGTCAATTAAGATCTCATGGTTTTGAATTGTAATGGCTTAGTTGTTTTGTTTTGTTTTGTTTTGTTTTTGTTTTTATTTTTTGGTGCTGCTTTTATGGTCCATATTACAATATAAGGACCCCTGTAAGTGACCACTCTCTGCTTAACAATAACAATACTCTCCCTCTAAGGTCCAACAAGTAGGGATATACAAAGTTGAGATACCCAGAAGACATTGGGATGAGGTGAGATCTGAAAATGCCTGGACCACGGGAAAAGGTACTGGATAAGACAAGCTGGAGAGCACTAAAGTAAAAATTTTAAATTTGTACTTTCTATAGCTAATACTTCTGAAGATAAAAAACTTTACCAACATAGTAACCAATGCAAAATCTGTAGGAATATTACAATTCAAGGAAAAGCACAACTGCCAATTTACCCCAAATTAACCCTCAGCCCCAAATTAACCCTCAGTGGAAAATAAAACATATAAAGGACACTAGTCATGATTTGTTCAAATAAGATAATCTGAAGGATATTTAAAAATTACCTAATGCAAAATTGCCTCGGTAGCGTATTTACTATTATCTGTAATGCTTTTAAATAAATGTCTCTACTTTTCTATAACATCTTTTTCTCCAGGAAACACAATATTTCACAGAATCCTCATCAAAAGGCTTAGGATAGGAATACCTGGGTGGCTCAGTCGTTGAGCATCTGCCTTCAGCTCAAGGTAGGATTCCTGGGGCGGTGGGATCAAGTCTCACATCAGGCTCCCCACAGGGAACCCGCATCTCCTTCTGCCTATGTTTCTGCCTCTCTCTGTGTGTCTCTCATGAATAAGTAAATAAAATCTTAAAAAAAAAAAAAAGACTTAGGATAAATTTAGAGCCTAATAAGTTTACCCCAACTATATCACAAAAATTGTCCATTAGCAACAGAAGAAAACTGTCTGCACATGTCACCGAAACCCATTAATATTTTGCAACATGAGAGGATATGAAGTCTTTTTCCTAAGATATAACATGCTAAGGAAATATACCTAATAATGTGGATGATAGACAACCATTAGTGATATTCAAGTTATAAGCATATAAAATTCCTCTAACACAAAGGTTCTCAAATCAAGTTGCACATTACAATCACAAACGGGGAGCAGGGAGTATTTTTAAGAAATACTAATGCCTGAGCCACACCAAAAACTAATTAAATCATAATTCCTAAGGATACAGATGCTCGGTTTTTTTCAGTGCTGATTAATATGTAGCCAAAGACCCACTAACAAATAGTCTTAGAGACATCTAAACCATTACATACATAATAAGAGTATGTTTCAGTGTCATAATAATGTTTCCAAATTACAAGACTTTCGATTTTTCCTTGATTGCTGCTAAGATTCCACAGTATATAATAAGTTCCTTAAACAAATACACAACACTTACATCCACAAAAACGTTTACATCGGTTATAAACCAAATACAATATGTTCAATACCTACTACACCAATAATAAAACATCATCCCTGCTCTTCTCAAATTTAGAGTCCGTTGTTCCTAGAAAAATTTCCTCAGGAATTTGTCTTTTTTGAACACTGAGCTTAAAATTCGATATACAAGATGCTATTGGTTTACAGAATGAATAAGAATATATTCTTCAAGGTGACATCTGTGAGCACAGTCAACTTTGCTCTTCTATGCAGCTCTTTCTCGGATTATGCCATAATGTGAACAACAACATAACTCTTTAAATTCAATTAAAATAATCATTTGAACTCATATAACACGTGCCCTTCATGCTTACATTGGATACGTTCAATTCTGAAATCTTCCTACCTATGTGCTTTTTAGAGGCGAATGTCTTTGTGTGCAAGCGCGTGTACACGTGTGCATGCACATATGCGCACATGTGCCTCAGATGTGCATGTGTGTCTCTGTCATTCTGTCTTGGATTGGATCTCTTGTGCATCTTCCTTCCCCAGTTACTTTCTGCATTTAAAAGCTATTGATTTTCACTTCTTAAATCTTGCATTCTCTTGATATCTTTGTTTTACAATAAACTCTTTATCTGTCTCCATTTTTAAAAGCCACTCTTCCTAGTTCTCTTATCTAGAATTCTCTTCAAGTATGTAACTGTTTTCTTTATCTCTCACCTTTCATCACCTCTCTCTCTTCCTTCAGGGTAATTCCACCTCCCCCCCCCGCCCCCCCCCCCCCCCCCCCCCCCCCGGGCTCCACTTCTTTCTCTCTCCTGGAACAGTTGTATTTTCTATAACTGCATGTTTATTATCAAGGCAATGATGGCATCAAATTGCAGTGAAATAATACTTTTCCCATCTGATAAATGCATTTTATGCTTACACTGCTTCTGTTGAAATGGATGCAAATATTGCAGCTTACCAACTGAACACCAGATTGGTGTTTTCAGGTGCAGATATAAGTCCTTTGGAAAAATTTACTACTTTTTAATATTAGTGGCCAAAAAGATAACAATAATAATAACTCTGAGTTTTAATGAGATGTGCAGCCTTATACTGAAAGTACAAGAAAATAACCTAACCTATAACTGGAATTATATCCAGATGCTCATCTACACCTAGCATAATGGATAACTACTTTGAATCCAAAGTATGAACAATTTTGCTCTCAATATTTTTATATTCTGAACATGAGACACAGTTCTCAAAGTAAGAGGCTCTAATTCAATAGGCACTACCACTCAGTACTATCTTCTAAAATGTCCTAAGGCTTCTAGAAAATTCTCTAGAAATAATGCTTATCAATTGTGTTTTATCTTCCCACCATTTTTAAGTAAATAAAGTTAAGCCACATCATCAATAATTTCTAATGTAATCCAGGAATTCCTCATATATAGATATGCTACTCATTTACATATATTTTTAAACATGTTTCTTAAATCAGGGAGAAAACTTCATTGGACAAAGACCAATCTGATAACACCCCTTAGAGAGAATGGTACAAATGTCAACATTCACAACTGGTCAAGTTGTCAAATACTCTCTAGGTGCTAAAACTTACTTACCTGGAACTCTGGAGCAATTCAGTTATTCTGAGCTTTTTCTGTTCTAAATCTACAGATATTAATGGGTGTTTGATTCTACAACTATAAGCCCAAAAATACACTGGTGTGATTCCTTTACCAAATGTAAAATTGAATCATCTATATATACTGAATCAGAATCACGTAGAGGGATAAAATCAGTAAAATCATGAGGCATCAGCTTAAAATTCATTGCCCTATAATATACGTATACTATTTTCTTTGCAAGTATCCCTTTGTCATTTGGATGCTTGAATCTTCTAGTAGGTACTCACTACATCTTATCCCTTAACGTGTACTCAGAGAATGTCAACCAGGAAACTAGATTTATATTTTGGTTTTGCCACTTACTGTCTGAATGACCTTGGAAAAGTCACTTTAGTATACTACAACTAGAGAGTAACAGGAAGGAGATACTTTACTTTTCTGAATCTAAGTTGCATCATCTGGGATCCCTGGGTGGCGCAGTGGTTTGGCGCCTGCCTTTGGCCCAGGGCGCGATCCTGGAGACCCGGGATCGAATCCCACATCAGGCTCCCAGTGCATGGAGCCTGCTTCTCCCTCTGCCTGTGTCTCTGCCTCTCTCTCTTTCTCTCTGTATGACTATCATAAATAAAAAAAATAAATAAATAAATAAATAAGTTGCATCATCTGTGAAATGGGGGGAAAAATACCTCACCATAGGGTTGTTGAACCTATTAAAATGAGAGACTATATGAGAAACTGCTTCATAAAAATGAGCTTGTTTCATAACTTATTATCATAAGCATATGACACAGTAGAATTTAGCTTCTCCATTGGTTGGTCCACACTGATAAACTCAGCTTCAGTGCTTATGTTCCTGTTTAGTCCCTTGGTGGGGAAAAAAAAACACTTAAAATTATCATGAAATGATTATTTCTCAAAATATGGTTGTTATGTCTACAGATAGGCAAAGTTAGACAAAGCCAGGAGTTTCATGCTGTTATCTTTCTGCACAATCTACTAACATCTTAAAAAACATAAAGCATGTCTCTCTCTAGCCATATTTCCTCCTTATCAATTCATCTCAAATCTGTTCCTACGTTATCCCACTGTAGTGGCAGAAAAATAAGTCTGATTAACTAACTGTCCCTCCACTGTACAAGGAAGAACATTTTATTTATTTATTTATTTACTTATTTATTTATTTACTTATTTATTTATTTATTTATTTATTTATTTATTTATTTATTTACTTTTAAGGAAAAACATTTTAAAGGCACATTTAACCTGAGGTTTTCCATTAAGCAAGTAATCCATATGTGAACTTGGTGAGTGAAAAGAAAGACCTAGCTTGCTTAGTTTTGACTCAAGTAACTAACATATGACCAAAGGCTGGGAAAAAGGATGGTCCAAAGTATATGGTCACACCTATAAAAAATGTGTTCCACAATGGAGACATTCACTCCTCACAATATAATTAGGTTTTGCATCAGAGTGGTTTCAAGTAGCAATTCTGGTTCTGCCTATGTTGTTACATGTGAGAAAGGATACTCAACACCCCCACCTCGGTTTCTTCATCTTAAAAAAAGTGGGATAGGGTGCTTGGGTGGCTCAGTCAATTGAGCATCTGCCTTCTGCTCAGGTCATGATATTGGGATCCTGGGATTGAGCCGCCTTTCAGGCTCCCTACTCAGGGGAGAACCCACTTCCCCCTCTGCCTCTGCCACTCCCTCTGCTTATGCTCTCTCTCTCTCTCAAATAAATAAATAAAATCTTTTTTTTATAAAGTGGGATATTGGGGTGCCTGGATGGCTAAGTCGGTTAAGTGTCCAACTCTTGATTTAGGCTCAAGTCATGATCTCAGGGTCATGTGCTGGACATGGAGCCTGCTTAAGATTCTCTCTCCCTCTTCTTCTGCCTCTCTCCCCCTCTTAAAAAACCCTGGGATGATAATAATATGTGTTCTAGAATATTGTTATGATTCCTAAATGACACAGTATATGAATATTCTTTCATAAGTGCAAAGCAATTGTTATGATAAGATTTATTATTCAGAACACTGCCATTGAGGGGTATATTGAACAATTTTTATACCTTTACAGAGAGACTGTTCAAAGGATTTAGTGCACTAGTATACATTTAGAATAACTAAAGATATTTTAATGGTAGTGGTGGTAGCATGCAGTATTTTCCAAACAATCTTACCATGGAGTCATTTACTTAAGGGGGTGATTGCTGTTTTGTAAAACACATCCTAGAACTGATCTTCAACTAGCACATTTTGGGACAGAATTAACCTGGTGTTGTAATTGGATAAAATAGAGGCAAGATAAAACAGAAGCTGAGGAAAAGTCTTGTTCCTATGCTCAGGAACCAAACTGAATGTAAATGCTCGGTTCACTATTTTGTAGGTGTGTAACCACATTCTACCTCAGTTTTCTGATCTTTAAAATGGGGACTACAACAGTTCCTAACCACACACAGTTTTATAAAGTTAAATGAGTTAATCAATGTAGGAAGACTTATTATAGAGCTTGGTACACAATAGATGTCAGATACCATCAGATTTCACTACTTAGTGACTAATTCCTAGAGGATGGAACTCTCTTTTTATGTATCCTTATATCCCCCTGCCTAGTATAGTGTTTGGCAGGTAGAGGCTGAATAAGGTGAAAGGTCATTCATTTGTTTAAAACATAGCTACTAAGCATTTACCTGTAGCTAAACAACACTCACTTTTAAACAAACATTAGTAAGTATTCACATATCTTATTATTTTACCAATATAGTATTAAAGTCTAAGAAATGTAGTCATGATTGCTATTGATCCATACAACCTGTTATTACATTGATAACACAACTTAACAAAATGCATCCTGCAATGTAATACACAAAAAGGTCAAAATGCTTTTCTCCCGAAGGACATTTTCTTATGCTGATGTGACCTATAACAACACTAGCCAAATGCACGACATGAACTATAATAAATATGAATCTAGAGATACATGCTAGAAAACTACTGTTTTTCGTTTTCTTAAATCGAAAGATAGTTTTACTTTTTCAATTTATACAGATGCCTTGAGACTACTATGCAGAAGTAAACAACCGTAACATGAGTCTAAGATATAACAATCAGTTCATGACTCTTTCTCTTCTTCTCACTGACCAACTGGAGACAGTTTAACTGTCATTTGCATTCTTTCCATTGGATGGCAAGGCAGTAGAAAAGATTAAAACAAGCCAAACCTGTTCTGTTCTGGACATTTTTCTTAGGCTAGGTGGTAAAGGAGATTTAAAGGAATGAATAAGCCTCTTTAAAAAGACCCTTGCTGCTAACACAGATAACTGAAAAATAAATTTTTATTCATTTTGATAGAATTAGTCGTAAAAACAAATTTTGGTTCACCATCTAAAAATAGCTATCATTCGAACACATAAAGGCTTTCTGTAAAAGTTGTTTTAAAATTAAAAGTGCCATGAATGGCTCACTAATTTGTATTTAGTGTTATTTGCCAAATACAGCCAATTCTAACTTTTATATATAGTAGGTAGACGGAGATAAAATCCCCAAGTCCAAAAATGTAACCATAATAAATGAAAGAGTTTACTTTTTCCCACATTTATGAGAGTAGAAATGAAAGTCTTTTGGTGTTCAGACCAAACTCAAAACAAAATCCCTCAACTTCTGTTTTAGGATTTTGATGCCAATCTTTAGCTAATGAAGTAACAATCCACAGTACTGTTGCAAAGCAAAAAAAAAAAATGGAGTTTTATACAAACACTGACAGGCCCTGACCATCAGTGGCACTAGAAGGCGCCACCATAATTGCAGTCTCCTCAAGACATAACTTCTTTCAGGCTAAGAAGGCGAGCCAATATTTTGTATTTTAATTAAGAAACCTGGACTTTGTTTATAATAATTGACTGTTAGGTCAGTTCTTGCCAGGATATACTTGTAAAAGAATTTTTGCCTCAAGTAAGCATTTAAGATTTTGGAACAGATTTAAAATTGGGGATTGAAATCTTTTTCAGTCATTTATTTTAGCTTTCATTGTAATACTAACAGTTTAAGAATATACTTGTGTAGATTTCCAACGTACTCATCAATGGCCATAAATATTTATTTGCTCCCTGAAGAAAATTTTTAGTCATTCTGATGAAAATATATTGTCTGCTATGGACACAAAACCCACATTGTTTCCCTCATTAACTAGTTAGACCTGAAAATAATTCAATGCTTGCATAGTGTTGTGAAACATATCAATCAGTAGTCAAGACAGAGTAGAACATTTAGGAGATAATCTAGCAACAGATAAAATATCTTAGATGTGAAACACCCTTTTACTAATTTTGAAAATGTCTCTACAGTCGTTCAAATTAAAGTGCTCTATACAATAAATCCTTTAAAGCTCCTATTGTCAAAAAAAAAACTGTATTCTCCCAATCATTATTTTTTGGCACATGTGATGATAGCAATATTACTTAATATTGTTTTAAAAGCAAATTAAAGGCAGGATGCATGTCTAAGTTGTACCTCTAGCAAATGAGGTTCCAAAGGAAACCAAATAGAACACTGCCACCTTTTGGTTACATAAATTGTAAAGTTGCAGATGTTTTCTGCAGGGTTTTTCGATGAAAATATTTAGAGATACTTGCAGCTTTTAGAAGTACTAATCCTATGTCTGTTGCTATGAAAGTAACCAACTTTAAATTTTTGTCTCTCATCTGTAGTCCTTTAAGTATTTCAGTTTTCATTTTGCAAGTTTGTCCCCAAACTCTTGAACTTTAGTACCTGGAAACAATTCTTCCTGTTTATTTTGTAAAGAAGTGCAAGTAATGAACTCATAATGAAAAACACAAAGGGACTTTTATATCCGAGGGCTCTCTCCATGAACATTTCTATTACTTCTCTTTATACTAAACCACAACCACTGCCCTACAGAACAGGATTTTGCAATGATACATTCAAATTCTCCAAAGCACTAATTGCATTTCTTTCAGCTAGAAGGATTTATGCCTTCTCACCCCAGAAGTGTTTTATGTATACAGTTTTAAATTATAGGGTAAAAAAATGATACAGTAGGTGCCCAGATACATAGAGGGAGTAATTGGTGGGTGAGAAGAAATGAAGGCCATATATAGACATAGATTTCATTTAGAGCAAGATCTGAACTTATGATATCTAAGTGTGGGGACAAAACAAAATGAGGAAAATTAAGAGTGGAAGAATAGACATCCTTAATAAATAAAGTAAATAAAGGAACTAGCTGGCCAGCAAATTATACATTTTTTTTTCAGTCCAATTCCAACAACCTGGTTGATGTTACTGATGAACAGCCCCTCAGGCTATAAAAGTAGAATAATTGTAAATAACATATAGTCAAAATAATAAGAAAAAAATATATAGATACATGAATTTAAAGAAAAAAATAGAAAATCTTAGGTGCCAGCAACAAAGAAGAAAAGTAAAATTGGAGATTTGTAAAGTGACACAATAGATTTTCAAGGGGCTACCAGGTTCTAGCAAATTCTCGTTTCTAGGGGCTGCTGATTAAATGGCCATTTGGGATATGAACATTACCTTGGAACTTACATGAGGTTAGATATGGAAACTAAGATCCCTTTAAAAAGCTAAAAGAATGAAAAAGTCCCTCCTGAATGGTAGAGGGGAGTAACAGTAAAAGAAAGTCTGGAGAAGTAGTAAAGACATTTAATTTAGCCTGAGGATCTAAGTGGAAAAAATAAAATTCTCCTTTAAAGATGAAAACCAAAGACTTCATGGTAGTCTTTCAGGATGGTAGTAGAATCCTCAAGTCTAGAAATTAAAAACTAATCCTAAACCAATGGAACAAACATAAGTACATGCTATGAGTACATAGCATCCCTTCAACAACCTACAGTTCACAGTATTCCAACAGGAGGATTTTAGGATTTGAGAAGTTCAGGGCAGCCTAGGTGGCTCAGCAGTTTAGTGCCACCTCCAGCCCAGGGTCTGATGCTGGAGACCCAGGATCAATTCGCATGTCAGGCTCCCTGCATGGAGCCTGCTTCTCCCTCTGCCTAGGTCTCTGCCTCTCTCTCTCTCTCTCTCTCTCTCTCTCTCTTCTCTCTCTTTCTCTTTTTCTCTCTGTCTCTCATGAATAAATAAATAAAATCTTTAAAAAAAAAGAAAAGAAAAGTTCGAAACAAAAACTACAAATCATATAAAGAAATAATCTAACATAAGCAGGAGTCATCACATAAAACAGCAGGTGGTATAACACATCCCAAAATTGGAGGCAATGAAATCATCTGAAGTAAATTATTTTAAAATCTATGCTTAAAATTGTTAAAGAGACAAAAAAAGAAATAGACACCATAATTTAAAAGAAACATCGAAAAAAAGGAAGATTTTAAAAATAAATTAGTAGAAATAAAAAACATAATCACCAAAATTATAAAAAATCGATGAATGATTTAAACACCACTGGACACAGCTGAAAGAAAAATTAATGAGCTAGAAGATCTAGGAAGCTTACCCACATATACTACAAGAAAATAAAGAGGAAGATATATGCAATGAAGTATTGGATATCTCTGTAAAACATTACTGCAGGTTTCTCTTCAACAAACTTAGGGTATTTGTCTCAGTGTAATATTTATAAACTGATTTTAAGACCAACTACCCTCCTATCCAACCACTACTGTATGCTCAAATATTGCTTGAAATAGCCACAGAAAAAATAATATGTGCCAGTTGCCAAATAGTAAGTGTGGCTTTCAAACTACTCAAGTTAAGAATTTTCACACATTCTACAATGCAGAATTTGAATCACTCATGAAAATTCTAGCTTCTACTTTAGGTCCTCATGAATATGGTAGGCAATCTCAGAAATACCTTCCTGGTATTCATGCCCTTGAATAATCATCACCTTCACTGTGGGTTGAACTTATGGATTTGCTTCTAATGAGTATAATACAGAAGTAATAGGATCTTCCTTCCAATATTAGGTTAAAAAAGATTGGAACTTCCATGTGGGGTGCTCTCTCTTTCTGAATCTCTGGCTCTTTTGAAACACCAGACATCCTGTTGTAAGAACATTCAGACAGCTTTGAAGTGAGAAATTGAGGCCTACTAGCCACCACATGAGTGAACTTGGAAGTAGATATTCTAAGGCCTATAGAGCCACATGAATGATTTTGGAAGCAAATCTTGCCCCTCTCCCATCCATCCCCATTGAACCATTGGATGATACCACAGGTACCACCAATAGTTTAACTGTAGCCTCATGATAGACCTTGAGCTACAGGAATCTACTTATGCTGGGGTCACATTCCATGACACATAGAAAGTGCAAAATAATAAATGTTTGCTGTCTCAAGCTTCTACATTTGGGGTTATTATGTAGCAATAGAGAGTTTCTTTTTTTTTAATTTCTTATTTGACTACAGTTAATGCATTAATTTTATATAGTAGATAATATATTAGTTTAAATACATTAATTAATACATTACATACATACAATGTTATATTAGTTTCAGGTGTACAACATAGTGATTCAACTTCTTTATATGTTATGTTCACCACAAGTGTACCTCCCATCTGTCACCATACAATGCTATAACAATGCCATTGACTATATTCCCTATGCTGTACCACTTATTTCTGTGACTTATTCGTTCCACAACTCAAATCCTAAATGTCTCACTCCCTTTCATCCATTTTTCCATCCCCCATCTCTCTGGCAACTCTTAGTTTGTTCTCTGTTCTCTAATTCTGCTTGTTTGTTTTTTCATTTGGATTTTTTTAGATTCTACATATGCATGAAATTATATGATATTTGTCTTTCTTAGTTTGACTTATTTCACCTAGTATTATACTCTCTAGGTCCATACATACACACAAACACACAAACATCATATCTTCTTTATCCATTCATCTATCAATAGACACGTGGGCTGTCTCCTTATATTGGCTGTTATATATAATGCTACAATATCATAGGGGCCCATATATCTTTTTGAATTAATGTTTTCATTTTCTTTAGGCAATAGCCAGTAGTAGAATTATGGGATTATATCATATCTTTATTTTTAATTTTTTTGAGGAACCTCCATACTATTTTCCACAGTGGCTGTACCAACTTACATTCCCACTAACAAAGCACAAGCGTTCCTTTTTTTTTTTTTTTCACATCCTCACTAGCACTTGTTATTTATTGCTTTTGATTTTAGCCTTTCTGAGAGTTGTGAAGTGTTATCTCACTATGGTTTTAATTTTCATTTCCCTGATGATAAATGATGTTGAGAATATTTTCATGTGCCTATTGGCCATCTCTGTGTCTTCTTTGGAAAAATGCCTATTTAGGTCCCCTGCTCATTTTTATATCAGATTGTTTATTTGGTGTTGAGTTATATAAGTTCTTTATATATTCTAAGTATTAACCTCTTACTGGCTTCATCATTTGCAAATATATTCTCCAATTCAATAGGTTTCCTTTTTGTTTTGTTGATTGTTCTCTTTACTGTGTAAATGCTCCTTATTTTTATATATTCCCAATAGTTTCTTTTTGCTTTTGTTTTCCTTGCTTTAGCAGACATATCCAGAAATGTTATGATGACCAATGTCAGAGAAATTACTGCCTGTGCTCTCCTCTAGGATTTTTGTTTCACATTTAGATCTTTAATTTTGAGTTTATTTTTGCGTATGGTATAAGAAAGTGATCCAATTTCACTCTTTTTCATGTAGCTCTCCAGTTTTCCCAAAGCCATATATTAAAGAGATTGTTTTGCCCCATTGTGTATTCTTGCATCCTTTGTCATAAATTGACCATATAAGCATAGGTTTATTTCTGAACTCTCTATTCTGTTCCACTGATCTATGTGCCTATTTTTGTGGCACTTACCATACTGTTTTGATTACTATGGCTTTGTAGTATATCTTGAAATCTGAAAATGTGATACTTCTAGCTTTATTTTTCTTTCTCAAAGTTACTTTAGCCATTTAGGGTCTTTTGTGGTTCCATACACATTTTCATTTTATTTGTTCTAGTTCTGTGAAAAATGTTCTTGGTATTTTGATATAGATTGCACTCAAATCGATTCTCACATGAGTAATATTTCCTTTAATTTAGGAAAATTATGGTATCAGTATTTCAACATTTATATTGGAATATTATATAATATCACTTGATAGTCCAGTTTTTAAAGTTCTGCAATCAATCAACTCTAGAGATATTATTATTATTTTCCATTGAGGCATTTTATTTGCATATATGTATTACATCCCTATAGAAAGAATCCCAGGATTTCCCCTCCTGTATCTGTTTTGCTTCTTCATGGTCCAAGATGTCAGTGAGGTTGTCAGTACAATGAAACCAAACTGGCAGGACAGGCAGATTATTCTGCCATTTTTCTAAATCTTTGAGATATACATCAAATCTGGGACTGATCACTCCATACTTGTTTACCCTGTCCATAAGGTTCACAACAATTTTCCCAGCTAGTGATCATTGATGACTTCAAATTCGCCAATGTAAACAAGTCTCATCATCACAGTTAGGAATTGGACCATGGCCTAATAAGAACCTGGTGTTTGCCTCTCCTTCTGGCATTGTTAATACTCTGGAGAGCATCTGCCAGGATATTTATGCACACTAGTATGGTGTCATAGTAAGATGATGGAAAGAGCTAGAGATACCAACATTTTTTATTCATCAAAGAAATTAGTACCAAAATCTATTTTCTGTTTTTAAAAAATGGCTAAGAAATAAGATATTTTAAAAAGATAATCTAAGGGGCATACCATCCATATAGTCCTTGAGAAAATTTAATCTAAGGATATAGTATAAAGTAAGCTTAGAATGTTAGCTTAGAACTTCTATAATACTAATGTTCAAAACACCCCATCTCTAAATATGTCCCCATTTAAAACATCACATAACATTTCTATTTTAAAATTTAGTACCAGAGGGGCACCTGGGTGGCTCAGTCAGTTAAGCATGATCTCACGGGTCATGGGAACAAGCCCCAGGACAGGCTCTGTGTTCAGCAGGGAGTCTGAAGATTCTCTCCCTCTGTCCTTTCCCCTATCACACACACTCTCTCTTCCTCTCTCTCTAAAATAAATAAATCTTAAAAAAATAATTAAATTTTAGTACCAAGGAAACATGTTTATTCTAAAATTGCATTTATTCATTCATATAATAAACAGTTTATTTATTGTCTTACCCTAAGTAGGTCTTTAGGTTGGTGCTGAGAACACATTTGTTAGAAAAACTATCTGCTCTCACAGAAGTAGCTATCTAAGGAACAAACAAACATTAAATACCCATCAAAAGGAAAACGATGTTAAGGTGGAAGTTTTAACCAACACCTTAAAATGGCAGATACCAGACATCAACAAGAAGTACTAAACAAATATAAAAAATTTCAAGGGAGGTTTATAAAAACAAATTAAACATTCCATAAGTCCTTCACTTCAGGAATAGACAAGGATCGAAGATGGAAAAAACTTCTGGCATGTTGTGAGTTCCTCCTCCTTTTCCGGGGAAAGAATTGGGGATGGTGTCTACCTCTAACATCAAACTTAATTACAAGGATTTCAGTGAGTCCCCTCAGAGAACGTGGTCATGTATGCCTCAGGGTTGGGAGTTGCAGTGGCTGGTGCTCTACTATGACCTAGAAAATGTTAAAGCAAGAAACCACTGGCTAATTGCTAATGATGGGCCAAAGCGAGGTGGCTGAGTTGAGATGGGCCTATTTTCCCAGAATCTGATAAGGCAAAATATATTTTGCAGTTTTCCCATAGACCAAATCTGGGCCACGGATAGCGAAGAGTCCGAGTACTGAGCTGTGTTAAAGCCCAGCCTACAAAGGCTACCTGAGGAGTGACCTGGCTATAGTCAGTAGATATTAAAGGCCACCCCTGGCTTCTTTGAGCCTACAAAAGAAAGAAACCACTAGTGAATGCATCACCCACAGCAAGATAGTGAGACGTCCCTAGGGATGGGGAGTAGCAGCAGGTCTACAAAATCCACAGATGTACTTTACCAAAGAAAAGGGTCCATGTTGAACATCTGCAGGCCCAGAGAGTAGGAAGCAAGCACACAGCAACTTGCAACCTGTTGCTCTTCCTTCCCCACATTAGTTATCTAAGGCTACTGCAACACATTTCCTCAAATTGGGTGGCTTATAACAATGCATACAACACAGTCCTGAAGGCTAGAGGTCTAAAATCAAGGTTTGTCTGGGCCATTCCTCTCTCCAAAATCTGTAGGGGAAGATTCTTCTTTGCCTCTTCCAACTTCTCCTGGTTGTCAGTAATCCTCAGTGTTCCTCAGTTTATGGATATATCCCTCCAATATCTCCCTCATGTGTCCATCTCTCTTCTTCTAAATAAGGATACTAGTCAGACTAGATTTAAAGACCATTCTAATCCACTATGAGTTCATTACAACTAATTGCAAGGACCCTATTTCCAACTAAAGAGGTATTCTGAGGTTCTGAGTGGACATGAATTTTTGAGGACACTATTGAACCCCATACAATCCTCTATCTCCCACCATTCAAATTTCCAGGATTGGAAAAGGTAGATAGTGGTGCAGGAGATGAGCAGTCAATGAGAAGAAAACATTCTGACCATTTCATCTTAATCCCCTTCCCACTCCTCACTCTCTTTTCTGGCTTGGTTCTACATTTTCATCTTATGCCAGCCTCTGCCTTTAGGTCATGTTCTCATGCTCTTAGTTCCTCAAACTTGCCATACTCTCTCTTGCCATAGGTCATTTACACTGTTGATCCTTCTACTTGGAATGCTCTTATGAATACCTCTGCACTGAAATTACACCCATTCCTTCAGAATTCATATGAAATATCATTTTTTCAGGACCCAAGTACTTGTACCAGTCCATGGCAAGGTTTTTATGACAAAATAAATAAAACATTAGCTCTCATAATGATGATACAACAATAAAGACAGATCAATAAATTGATAGATGATTAGATAGATGCATATGCGTGTGTATATAAATTTAAGCACAGGTATTAATATAATTTCAGGATGTGCTTCCTTGATAAAGACTACTTTTATTTTTTTATTTTAGAGATTTTGCCTTTCTTGCTTTTTTAATATTAAAGTATACTTTATATTAGCACATTATAGTGTTAGCAGATGGCAGGGATTTTTTTAATTGCCCTTAATGGTCAAAAATACATAAAAATCTTTGAAGCTGGCAACTTTTCAGTAAAATTAGAAACTTTATTAGCTTATGAAATCAAAAAGTCTAGGAATCACACATAATCTAATGATAAGACTTCCATACAGGCCACTAGGGCAGCAAAAACATGGAAAAATATTCATTAAATACTCATTAAATAACAAAAGTACTCTCCTCTCATTACTATTGCCTATTACCCTCCTCCCCTGTTACCCTCATGGCTACTAAACTATTTTTCCTATATTCGCCTTGGATCCCTACACTGTATTTTTCAATCCATTCACTTACTGTTTTCTTACTCATCATAGTATGATCACAACCATCCTTTGTAAAGTCTCTTAACTCCTCATCTTCTTAAACTCTTAATGTTTCCACATCACAAATCTATTTTTGGGCGGCCCTTCCAAGTGAGTGCACTCTCTGCTTCTATTCACAGAGTCATGCCATATCAGGCCTTCCTTACTACACTACAAGGCATTTATTACTATTACCAGATTGTTGACAGAAATATCTTTACAGTGGCTTCTCCAGGCTAACCTAGAAACCTCAACCTCCCATCACAATTCAATATCCTTTTCAGCAGATGTCATAATTTATTGAGAACTCACAAACCTGAAATTATCTATCTTAAAATGATTCTATATCCCCATCTATTTTCTTTCTTTCCTGTGTCATGCAAAAAGTTGCCTTGAACCCCTTCCATCTCCTACACTTGCAATGATTCCATACTGTTTCCTACTTTGCCTAAGATCATCTTCTTCCACCATCTGCCTTTGTCAGCCATAAGATAAACATTCCTTTCAAAAATACATTGGTCACAATATAATACAAACTCTTGTGTTCATCTACCAATCACTCAAATCATCACTCAATCTCTCTCTTATCCAAATTTCCACTTTGTTATCATTTTGCATTCTGCCAAGTACTGGTATTAATTTTTTTTCCCACCACTTAAAGCTGAAACTGTTTCCTTACATATCAAATCTAATATTCTACTTATATATAAAATGGATTTCCTCCATTCTTGACTTTTCTGATATAGCCCAACAGCATTTGACACTGTAATTGCAATATTTAATGTCAATCCATTATTTCACCATGACACTTTTTCATCTGTTTAATTATATGCTGCTGATTCTCCTTCCCTTTGTATATTTGGGAAAGCTTCTGATGTGTCTTTTTCATTATTTTTTCATCTTCTATTCCCCCACTAAATATATATGTATATACATGTAATTACTTATTATTTTTATAATATATGTATAAATAATACATGTATCTATATTCCTCATACTCCTGTGATTTGTCCTCTTTTAAACTCACTTTTCCTAAATAGATAATGCCTATTTTTTTAATGGCTTCAACTAATACCATTCTGAAGATTATTATCAAATTAACATTTTTAGTTCGGACTTCTCAGTTCAAGACCCACACTTCTAATTGCTTGTTTGTTTTAAGATTTTATTTATTTATTCATGAGAGACACAGAGAGAGAGAGGCAGAGACATAAGCGGAGGGAGAAGCAGGCTCCCCATGGGAAGCCCAATGCAGGACTGAATCCCAGGACCCCGGGATAAAGCCCTGAGCTAAAGGCAGATGCTCAACCACTGAGCCACCCAGGTGTCCTCTGGTTGCTTGTTGAGTACCTAAAACTGAATAAAATAATGGCATCTTGGTCCCGATATGTGCAAAATGAAATTTATTTGTTTTTCAAAACCCAAGTCCCCTTTATTCCATAAACAGTCACAAAGTGTTAAGTGTTTGATATTACAGTCATCTGCTAAGGGTTCTCTACTCTGATACTATAGAAGACCTTCATAATACTGAGATATAAGATATGATTTCTACCTCTAGCAAATATAATAGTTTCTACCCTTAGGTCTAGTAGAGAAGATAGACATACACAATTTGGTGTATTTTGATACAGCTTAGCTCAGATTGCTATGGGTGCCTATCTCAGATTCCAGATGATCCTAGAAGAATTTCTGAAAGGATGGTCTCTAAGCTGCTGTGTTCTAAACAAAATGTAAATTACTAAAAGAGCTCCTGTTTATTTTTTCTTTGAGATTATTTAGCATTAGTTCTTGATCTTGTATGTACATTACTAAGACCTCTAGAACTGTTTTTCAAAGTCAAAATGTCTGGACCCCAACTGAAGATCCTGATTCAGCAGGGTCAGTGGATCTAAAACCATTTTATCTTTCCAAATTTCTCCACTTTAAAGCTTCATACTCATTTAGAATTTCCTTCATTGGAAAGAACCAGGATTAACTATAGAGAGAAAGATTTTTTTTTTTTTATCAATTCCTGATCATTAAAAGTCAGAAGAATTTCTTTCATATGCATATGCTCACTTATTAGAAAAAGCCTTCTAATACCTTTCGCTCAATTCCAGAGATACCACCTGTGATATATTTCTATCAATGTCCTCACTATCAATACACTTATCTCTTAGACCTGCCTTCTTCAATAGATAAGGAGCTCCTTGAAAGTAGGGATCTTTGCTTTTTCATTTTGGGGATTTCGATGCTAGATAATGCTAGCTGATCAAAGATAGTTGTAGCCAGGGATAAGGCCAGAGAAGTAAGTATGACCCAGATTTGTAAATGGTCTTGGATTTCATGCCATAGTTTTGAACCTTTATCTTAAAGGTTATGAGGAGCCTCTGAAAAAAAATATAAAGAAGTATACTGTAATTGAACAAAGTGAAGTTATAATGTTAAGCCATATAGTCAGGTGGGAAAAACTTTAATGTTCATTTTCTATAATTCACTTCAGTCCCAATTTTTACTTTCTATTATCATACCTTAGTCAATACTATGGAAACATGGTTATTTCTAATTTAAATGCTTTCTACTCAAAATTTTCCTTCCTTCTACTCCCGCAGTGGGTATTTAATTCTATGTCATGAAAGAAAGGCATCGGTCTCTGGCCTTTGATTTCTATCCATACTATCATCTCCTGAAATGAGTCAGGCATGGTTCCCAGGATCCTAATTGGGTTAACTGGATGGATGATATCACCATTCACCAAGAAAAAAGATAGAGGAGTAAGAGTACGTCTGTGGAAGGATCAGAGCAGAGAACACTATCTTTGCAGAGCCTGGGAAACAATCAAAAGATTAACTCAAGCAGGCAGACAGGCATCTGGGATCTGGAGCTCAGGAGAAAGGGCTGAGCTACAGATGGTGATGTGGATTTAGGATTCATCAACAGAATGCCTGGCAAAGATAGGTGCTCAATAAATTCTCATCTAAAAAACATTAGAAATGATGAGTGAAACCATGGGAATGCAAGTGTAGAGCAATAAGATATAAGGTCTAAAAATAGAAGGTTAGAAGCATCAAGGTTTATGAAACAGGTTGAGGAAGCTCTTTAAAGAGCCACATATGTGGGAAAAGAAACAAAGAGATAATGGTGTCACAGAACCCAAGATACCAGAGAGTTCAAAAGCATGGATTAATTACCATTCTCAAATAGCTCAGTGAGGTCAAGTAAGATAAGGAATAGAAATTGCCGGTTGTATTAAGCCACAGATTGATCTTCAAAGACCTTTACCTAAAAAATTTGGTGGGGTGGCTTTGATGGAAAACAGATTTCAAAGTGTATGGAAAATGAAATAGTGAGTGAAGACAACTATTTTACAAAAAAAAAAAAATCTGGAGTGTAAAAGAAGAGGAGAGATAGGTTGGCTACTGAAGGAAAAGTTAGGATAAAAAAGAGTTGGGGTGTTGGTTGCATTTAGAATTGCAAAACATAATTTTTTCCACTAGTCAGCATACTAGTCTCAGATTTCTGGTTATAATCCCTTCATTCTCTACCTCACTCATATCACTATCCTCTGGTAAATTATGCCAATTCTTTCTGGGAAGCAGCTTTCACATGACTTATGTCAGTGTCCTATTAACACTCTTCTGAAGTGTAATACCTTCTTAACCTTCCTTAAGTCACTTTATACAACACGTTTACATTATCTTACTAAAGTACTGCTTTGATCACATCACGCATCTTCACATTTTTTTTCCAGTGCTTTCCTACTGCCTATCATATAAACAAACACAACTTTTACTTATGGAGAAAAAAAAAAACCCTCAAAATTGTTGCTCAGCTCGTACAGTGAAACTTCATTTTTCCAAGATTCTACCATTGGTCATGCCATTCCCTCTACCTAGAGATAATATCCTCCTCACTTTTCCAAATTCCACTCACCATCTAAGACTCAGTCCAGATATCATCTCAACAATGATATTTGTTTTTGATCTTCTCGAGCAGAAGAGATCCCTCTTTCCCAGACAATTTGACAGTCTTGAATTCTGACAGCTCCTATCATACTTTTCACACACTGTGTGTGCTAGTTATTGGTGTGTTTAACTCTCGTGACATAGTAAACAGCTTAAAGATAGAGAATATGGCTTGTGTATCTCTCAGCCCTCACAGAACTTTCTTTATATAGTATATGTTCAATAACACCAATAAATGCACGAACCAATTTGTTGGCAGTATGAGTGCAAGAAGAGTCAAGGAAAAAAAGCAGTTGCCAAAAAATAAAATTATTTTACTATCTATTCAGTAACTGAGACATTCAAATGACTCTATTATTATTATTATCATTATTATTATTATCTGAATTTCATAGGTCATATCTATAAAGGCCTTAATTAGAACCATAAAAATCAGTTTAAAAAATGAATTCAATATACATGAATAATAATAATACTAACAGTAGAGTCTCCAACATACATTAAGAACACCACAGACCCATGTACTGTGAAGGGATTCTATGCCTCCTGGGAAATGCTGGGGACCTAAAGAAAGCATCCTTGCTTATGTTCCTGAGAAGCACAGTAGTGAATGAGAAGATTAAGAATAATGATCTCATGGAAAGTTTTTGAACTAAGAAATAATTTGACTTTGATTCAGCAAATAAGTTTGGAGTGTATTTTGTGTCTACACAGTGCAGAACACACGGCAAGATATAAGACCTCTTTAAAAAATCATATAGCCTAATGAGACAGAAAGTTATTAATAGCAGGACATTATTGCTGAAGCCTCAAAGGCCCAGCACCAACTTAAGATGTGCATGTGCATGGCAGTCAGCAGAGATGACTGTCTGTGGTCCCCAACTGGCTGCAATCTGAGGCATCTGCAATCTAATACCACCTCAGCCTCTGTGGATGGGAAGCAGAAATCCCCCATTGGACAACCCCTGTGTCTCTAACTCTGTCTTCTCATTGTAGAGCTGGGGCCCCCCAGGTATGATGGCTGCTGCCTAGTACAGAGGGAGAGCTGGGCTCTTCCTCCATCCTGCCAGCATTTCTGTAATCTCCACCCCTCCCATCTTTCAATTTGGATTTACCCAAACCAGAGCTGTCCACGAGGAATATAATACAATTTAGTGACTTGCATACATAATTTCAATTCTAATAGCTACAATATTAAAAGATACAATGAAACTAGTAAAATTAATTGTAATAATATATCCAACATGTCAGCATTTCATGTTATCAAAAAATTACTAGTAAGGTATTTTGCATTTTTTCATTGTTTTTGAAATATAGCATTTTATTTTACACTTACAGTGCATTACAGTGCAGACTAGCAACATTTCAATCGTTGAACCACCCCATGCACATGTTAGCTGCCATAGTATACAGCACAACACTAGACATTTGATATCCATAGGGGAACTGAAGTAAGAAGAGATACTCAATACAACCCAGTTGGTCTCGTCTGGTTTGCCTCCCTAGAACACCTCAGTTACTAAATCCTGACAGAAACATGTGGTCATCTAAGTAGGAATTATCATGTATAATTATATTTACAACCTAGAGATCCTACATAATTTTTTAATATAAACAGTCACACTGTGGCAAGTTCACTAATAGACTTTCTAATGTCAAGGCAAATTGAATTTCCAGAACACAAGAATTTCATTATACTTTTTATGTATCATCTGAATTCAGTTTGCCGATATTCTGATTAGGATTTTTTGCATATATTTTCAGGAGTAGATTGGTCTACAATTAATTTTTCTCTATTGCCTATGAAGGTTATTTATACCATGAGTAGGGGAGTATTTCCTGGTTTTCCTTTGTCTGAAAACTTTATATGACTGAAATGATCCATTCCTTTAAAAGTTTATAGAACTCACTCATAAAATTGCCTAGATCTGATACTGTATTTGTGTAGGGATTAACTAATGATTTCATTTCTTTCATTGTCATAAACCACTCAGATTTTTTATTTTTAAAAAATCATGAGAGACTTACATAAATGCAATGCTAGAGATACTGACAAAACTATGGAAACATGAAGATCAAGATTGCTAAGGAGAAATGGAAAAGCAGAGGTTGCAACCTTAAGATTTGAAATATGAGTGAAATATTGATAGAGGACTACTGGGGTAGAGTAAGAGAAGACATGGCAATCTTAATCCAATGCATCACATTAGCAAAGTTTCAAAAGCATCAACTTGTGTAATATTTCCTGGAGGAGCAAGTGGTCCAACCTGTGTGTGCTGTATGGAAAAATACAGAAAAATATGAAAACAGGCTGGATATTTGAACTCAGTGCTAAGGATTTGGAGCTAATCTTAATAATTACATGTAGGAGGCAGCCCGGGGGTCTCAGCTGTTTAGCCCCTCCTTCAGTCCAGGACATGATCCTGGAGACCCGGGAACAAGTCCCACGTCGGGCTCCCTGCATGGAGCCTGCTTTTCCCTCTGCCTCTCTATCTCTCTCTCTATCTGTGTCTCTCATGAATAAATAAATAAAATCTTTAAAAAAATTACATGTAGGATGTCAAAAATAATAGAACTGCTTCCTTATCTTTGTTCTTTGGCAGATTAGGGCTGCCTGATATCATTGGAAATCAGCATGCACTGTACTCTCTTAAGCTACTTTTCTCAAAATTTTCTAAGTTTATAATGCCCTTTATTGTGTTCTGGAAATGTAAGCACTATGAGGGATGAGCCAATAGCTATACCACATCTTGAATCCCTTTGCCTTTTAAATTTTACCTCAAAGGAGAGATTAAGTGGTTAACCATGGTTAACCACTTATTTTATCAGATGAAATAATGATTTTATCTGAAAAATAAAAAATAAAATGGAAAAGTATAAAAATTTAGACATTGCTTTTTTTTTTTAAGCTTTTATTTATTTGGCACAGAGAGAAAGAGAGAAAGAGAGAGCACATGTGCACACAAGCACAAGCAGGGGGAGCAGCAGAGGGAGATGTAGAAGCAGGCTTTCCACTGAGCAGAGAGCCTGATGCGGGGCTTGATTCCAAGACCCTAGGATCATGACTTGAGCCAAAGGCAGACAATTAACCAACTGAGCCACCCAGGCACCCCTAAACATTGCTTTAAGACAGACTGATATATATATATATATATATATATATATATATATATATATATGAATTATTTTTTTCATTTTAACTTTACTTTTTTTCCCCCTAGGCAGTTTAATGCTAGAATATTTTATAAAATACTGTGAAACACAAAGAGTGAGATTCTGGCAGATTTCTGACCTCAGGAATTTAGCAGATTGACAACTGCTGGGGCAGGGGGAGGTAGCTACAGTTTACATACTACTGCTATGTTCCAAGCACTAACCTACGTGTTTTGCATACACAATCTTGTTTACTTTCCACAGTATCTCTATGAATTAGATATTATCATTTATTTGGATTAATGATGTAGCTTAAGTTCTGAAACTTATACATTCAACAAATAACTTGAATTTTAAGTTAATTTAAAAATAAATAATGGCATGTATATCTTCAAAAATACTGGTTGGGTAGAGCAATGTTAAATAGCTCATGCAAGGTCACACACGTATTACTTGGCAAACACAGAATTGAACCCAGGTCTCAGATCCAAGGGCCTCCATCCTAAGCATATTTTATTGACTGTCTGCTGCACGATTCATAAAACACAATATTGTCTAAATGAAGAGGTGATTATTATTTGACAAATCCAGATTTCTTATACAACTACTCTGTAAATGACTTAACTCAGCTCTAGGCACATAAACAATCGTTGATAGTGATCATTGTTACTAATGTAATTAACAATTTTGATCGATAAGATAAGCCCAGTCAAAATATTAAGCAGTAAAATTTCTATTTAAAAATTGAATTATTATGTTGGAATTCACCAGATGACTATAAATTCTTCACTTTACTTTGGAATAAAAGAGCTCTGGGGAGAAGGATCTGTGTGAAATGGATATGGAGGCTTTGTGTCTGCTGCAGAGGCGCAGAAAGGGTAAGAGCCAAGGCATTCTTAGGAAAAGTTCAGCGTATTTGTTTTTCTTTTCCCCAGGCTCAGATTTCCAGAGGCCCCAAACATAAGCAGAAAAAGAAGAAGGGAGGAAAAAGAGCTGAAAGGTAAGGTTTAGATAAACGTGACTCATTTGTTCACAGAAAGAGGTTGAATTCCAAAGAGATAACGGAAAGGGGGAAAGGAGCACCCCTGAGGAGGAGGACAGTAAGAGATGGGGCTCAGGCTGGGTCAGGTTTTTCAGGAACCATGACAACTAGTGCCTATTAGATTAGAAAAGCCAAAAAGAGATTCTGATGGCAGAGAGAGCTTATAAACCAAGGAATAATTCAGAACTGGTCAGGAAGCTCATGACAGCAGAGAATGATCCAGTCTCATTTCCTAACCAGATAACAGCCAACTTTAGCATACAGTGTTCTGTCAAAGGATATCAAGACAGAGGTTTTAAAAGTACCCAAACTGAAATAAACAGTATTTAAGATAAAAATCCTTATAGTCTCATGAGGTGATATAGGGTTTCTTTGTTTTTTTATTTGTTTGTTTGTTTTGTTTTGTTTAGAAAAGGAACACCAACATCACAATCTCTATCTGGGAACTACTCTTCAAGTGTCTATCTGCAGAAATGAGAGGCACAAAAGAAACCATAATTAATGAAGATGGGATGATTCCAACACCTCAGACTTTAAGTTACATTAATGCCTAACTCAAATGGTATCGTGATAAATACAAACAATGAAAACATTTTACCCAGAAGAAAATTATTACTGTTAAAAGCATTTATTAGTAAGAGATGATTCTATAATAAAGTATCCAAAGAGAATTAAGTTTTAGAAGCAATGTATTAAGAGACCCAAGGAAGAGCAACTCTTTTTTAATTCATCTTGCTCCCACTGAAATTTGAAACAGAGTATTTCCCACAGATTTAGAAATAATCTATTTAAAATTAAGCATCTTACAAATGCAAAACATCTATTCATTTCTTTTTCCCCCACTTAGAAAACTCCCAGGCATTGGGCTTGATTAGTCTCCATGGGCTAATGAAGGGCAATGACCCTGGGTGCAACCCAAGACTGCAAGGTCATAGCCAAGATGAGGAAGTGGATGCATTTAAACTTTTCTCTAGATGCTCAAATTTTTCCATTCTGTTTTTTTTTTTTTTTTTTTTTAGAGGGGTGTGGAGTTGAATTTGGAGAGGAACACTTTTTGAGTAGTATTTTATGCATGTGTTAACTTAATATAGCCAATACCACACTAATAACTTTTGGAACTCAAATGTATCATTAAGAATTTTTCCTAGTCTCAGAATGTCAGAGAATAAAAAGAGAGGTAGGTGCTATTTCCTGTTTCCTGACTTAAAATCTTCCTCTTTGCCTCCTCCAGGGACTCAAAAGTTTCTTTCTTTACTAATTTACACTTTAAAAATTATTTCATTTGTTTGAATAATTACTAAAATGCACAGGATTCTTCTCCAGACCAAGTAGGGATAGAAAGTGTAGCCAGTACAATTAAATAACGTTACGTATCCATCATGGGTGTTGATGTGATTGGGAGGAAAATACATGGGTAAAAACGGAAATATACATGGCCAAGGGATGAAAGAGTGAACTTATGATGATTTCAGTGATATTTGATCCTCAAGGAAGACTTTATTCTTTATTACAGAATGGTCTTCCTTTAGCTGAAATGGTCACTCATTTCAACCTTGTGCTTCAGCTAGAATTTGGAGGAGAATCAGGAAATCTACTTAGCCATGAGATAAATGAAAGCCACAACAGACTTTGCAGACTAGGTTTCCTGCCTATCAATAAGAATTTGAGAAAGTTAACCGGGTGTGGGGAAGAAATTTCTGACACTTGCCCAATAAGCAGAAAGCAAGAGAATTCACTTGGTACCCCCAGGAACTTTGAGCCTCTAAATTGTACGACATGTTTAAAGCATACAAGGAAATGAAGTCAGGATGGGGACTTCCTAGGATGGGGCTGTAGATGATCTTGCTTTACACACAAGAATGTTTAGTCTTTCAGGAGTTGAAGGATGAAGATTTTTTTTAGCTGAGACTATCAACTACCTGTAGTGGTCATGTGAACCAGACTGAAATAAGGAGACACTGAGAGGAGGAAGACCAGGTGAGGCAATAATTTAGGGGGGAAAAGTTAGTGCTTGAACTAGTGTTTAAGGATTTCTTTTCCTTTAATGCAGTTGGCTCTGGGTCACGCCTCTTGGAAGAATGTGGAGTAGAGCAGAGGAAGAGTGGTGGGCAGCAAAGCAAAGTTTATTGAGCCATAGTACAAAGTGAAGGAGGAGAGAAGGGACCCTAGGGGATTGCCCTCAGAGATTCTAAGCCTAGGGGTTTTGATGGGCTAGTTGATGGGATCTCTTCTTGTGCCTATCACCCAATCAGGTTTTTGGGCATGCGCATATGGGGGAAGGGTAAGAGGCTCCTTTCAGAGTGGTGTAGAATAAGAGATGTGGTCTTTTCCCTTTAAAGGGTAGTTTCCCCTTAGGTTGGAGGCCCCTTGCCTCTGCTTGCCTTTCTCCCGACTATTCTCCATTACTAGTAGGAGAATGGAGAATATTGGATGCTTTTTAACTACACTGCAGAGATTAATTCTAATAGTTTTAGAAATACACATTTATCTATCTGCCTATCTATCATCTATCATCTGTTTATTTATTTATTTACTTATTTAGAGAGGAAGAGGGGCACAGTATTGATCAAATATAGGGCTCGATATCATGACCTTGAGATCATGGCCTGAGCTGGAACCAAGAGTTGGATACTTAACTGCCGGAGCCACCCGGCACATTTCTAGGTACCCCTAGAAATACACATTTATTTTTTATCTCACTTTTGGTTGATTTAGATTTGTGAACAATATCCTACCTGTGAAATTGAAACACCTCAGTTAATAGGATTTACTATATTCTTACAGGATCCATGAATACATTGAATTGAATACATTAGGTAAATCCCCATATTATTTTGAGAAATGAAAGATCTTTTGTTCTTTAAAGAAAGAAACAAACAAGCAAATGTTGGGAGTTTTAAAAAATGTGAACTTCAAATTGGGAAAAATAATGATCAAAGAATTTATTATTCAATGTTTGCCTTGAAAAGTGATATGCTAGGAAAATGTTAGTGACAGGATTTTTATTGAACTGTAGAATTAAAGCACCTTTTTAAGTGCCTTGTTCATAGATACTGACCAATAGAATCATTACTTAATTACACAACACATATTTTAAAAATATATAGCCTACCCAATCTATGTAGTATTTCTAATATCTGATAAATGTGTAATTATATATAATAGTATGAAGGGTGAGGAAGAATAAGTTAAACTCCATAAAGAAAAGAGGCTGAAAAATACTCCCAAAATTGGGGTTTATTTCTTCTTTTAACTAAGCATTTAAAATTTAGTACAAAATTCCGAGAAACATGTGTTTTTGTTTTTGTTTTTAATATTGGAAAAGATTCTGTCATCAGCCACTTAATCTTAAGTTCTTTAAAATTCTGTCATCAGTCATTTTATTTTAAATTCTCTATAGTCAGACTGTTTCAAACTGAGATTCAGATATATCCAATTGAATTTTCAACCACTTTGATTCACACAGAATCTAAGTTCATCACAATTCCCACTAAACCAGTAGCCCATACTAGAATCTTTGAAGTACCTATTAATGGTATTAACATTTTTCCAAAACATAATAATCTATGTTCATTCATTCTCAAAATATAAGGCAATAGAAAAAATATGCTGATATAAGTATTGTTAAATTACCTATTTTCAAATATGTTCTATATATACATATTTTTAATGGTATAATATTTACCAATATTATTCTGTGACCTACTTTGTTATTTAGATTATGAATTTTTCCATGTTCAAACATGTAGACTTATATCTTCATTTTTGGTGGTTCCATTTGATTTTACTGAATAAATGTATAGATTTGTTCTAATTTGCTACCTCAGAAACAAAGCTATAGTAAAAGCTTTTGTTCATATACTTTTACATGCTTCTCTAAATAGGTCCTTAGTTTTTACTAAAGCTGGAATTGCTGGAGAAAGGCATACTGATGTACTTTTGTTTTTATAGTTCCTGGTATATATTACCATATTCCCTCCCTAGAGAATTGGCTGATTTATATTTCCATCAACAATGAAAGAAAGTGCCTCTTTACAAAGATGTGGGTTTTGACCCAAAGGTATTTTTTATTATTTTTATTTCTACTTATACTGATGTTAACTATAAATACATATCATCTCTGAGTCATTGTATCCTTTCTCAGCACCACCATTATTGTATGGGTCTATTCTACACCTCACCAGTATGATTGTAGTTAACATCCTAACTGATCCCCAACGTCAAATTTATCTAAATTGTTCTGTCTTTCTCTGTCTCTCTTTTTAACATCAGAAACATGTTATTCTCGCATTTAAACTTCTCCATGTCTCCTTTTGTTTAGCAAATTAAGTACAAATTCTACTGTATCACACCAGTTCTAAGAAATGAATTTAACATAGCTAAATTGTTAAAACACAGAGACACATGGCAGGGGGAAAAAATCAATTCTCACTAGCAAAGGACAACCTCAACCAATATCTCATTCCCCTTTTGCCTCTACCTTACCCCCTTTAAACACGTATGTGAAGAAACCATGAAAGAGAATCTGCAAAAGGAAAAAATAAATAAAAGTAGATTTGAACTCACATTTCAAATATTGAAGTTCTGATAAATATTAATATTTTCAATTTTTAAATAAATAAAAAGAATAAATTAAAAAGATAAATTAAATCTACCAAAAATGGATCAGGTATATTTAGAAAGAACTGACCATTTTGTCTGGAAATATAAAAACACATAGTTATTAAAACTACAAACTCTGTGCATGGGAGAAATATATTTGTAACTTGTATTACTGACAAAGATAATCTATCTGAAATCTATGAATATCTCTTCAAATCAATAGGAAAAAGGCCAACAACTCAATAGAAAGATAATCAAGAGAGTTCAACAGATACTTTGATAAAAGTGACATTCAAATGGCAAGTGAACACATGAAAGTCATGTGGAACGAAAATTATGACTTGAATGCTATTTCACTCCCTACCTACTATAATGACTAGT
Source organism: Vulpes vulpes (assembly GCF_048418805.1). Taxonomy (NCBI): domain Eukaryota; kingdom Metazoa; phylum Chordata; class Mammalia; order Carnivora; family Canidae; genus Vulpes; species Vulpes vulpes. The sequence continues at coordinate 152,026,089 of NC_132780.1, forward strand.
GTTGACTATGGAGACTCTCATTCCACCAATTGTAGAAGTGATGTTGATAAAATACTTTAGAAAAGAATTTGGCATTATCTACTAAAATTGAAGAGGCTTATGATCTATGGGCTCTACAACTAGGTATGAACTAAAAAGAAACACACACTGAGAGCCACAATGGAAATGTTGATAGCAGCATTATTTGTAATATTTTTAAAGTAAAAATGAGTCCAATTTAGGTCAGTGGAAGAATTGGTTTGTTCATATGATATTATGCCATACAGAAAATTAACTAATTATAGCTATATGCACCAATACAGGTGAATCTCATCAAAATAATGTCCAGTGAGAGAAGCCAAAAACAAAAGAATATACACTGTATCATTCCATTTACATGAAGTCAAGACAAATTTAGAGTAATGGTTACCTTAGGGAGGCTATGCCTTTGAAGAGGGTAGAGATTGGAGAGAGGTAGACTTACAGTGAAACTGTAGATGAGTAAATTCTGTACTCCTCACTTGTGTAAGCCCATTTCAGGGTCCCAATGAAATCTAATTAATGTGTTCACATGATCATATGTTTTTGTAAAATGTTCAAAAGAAAAACATTTCCTGCAACTGTTTCAGACTGATGGCTCATTCTTGTCCAAATTCCCTTCTCTCACACTCTTTTATTGGTTGCCTTTAAGAGACGTAATAGGCATTCAAGGGATCTCTCTAAATGAAGTTGAGTTAGTTATTCATTTAGTTTGACTCTAGTGGGATATATTTATTTGGCTAACAATAACTCTTGTGTATAGTTAAGTTATTGCTACCATTCCAGAATAGGACTGGCTTCTAGGAATAATTTTACCACTCACTGTTTTGATTCCTTAGCTTCATGACATAAAGGTATACAGCCAGAGGACACATGGCAATATATGTGTATCCTATAGTGGTAGGCACTGGAAATATTTGGGTAATAGTAAAGAAACAAGGTAAAATGGACAAAGACAGAACCTGTCCATGGAAATTCTTTACATCGTGATGCATAAAATTATAGGTAGAGAATTTATTTCTCAGTGGTATATAGTCAAAACGGAAGTAGTCTTGTGATAGGAATACACTAGATAATGCAACATATACACCCATAAATACACCATAAATATATATATTTTTCTTTTTCTGCTGGGAATTAAGAGAAATAGAATTTATCAAAATTCTCAGATTTGAGAGACTGACTACATATTAAGCAAAATTAAAAAAAAAAAAACAAAGAAAATCCACCATTAGAAATATTGTAGAAAAAAATAAAGAGAAATTAATAGCAGAAAAAAATGAAAGATTACCTACAAAGGAACACTAACTAAACTCGGCTGAAATGCTCAAGAGCAGCATAAGAAATAAGATAGTGAATATCTTCAAGTTCAAACAGAAATGTCCCTCAGTATCTTAGAAAAAAAAATTCCAACACTATCTTTCAAGAACAATGAAATAAAGGCTTGCATATAGAAACAGTTTCATGAAAAAAAATTCTTAAGCATGATTTAAGAGGGAAGGAAAAAGATTCTAAAAGGAAGGCTTGAGATACCAGGAGGATCGAGCAGAGAAACTGGTATCTAAAAAACTTTGCCTATAGTATTAAGAATATAGTAAGATTTCACTAACACTAGATAAGAAATGCCTGTGAGCCAGAAATAGGCTCAAGGCAGTGAAAGCAGTCTCAGAAGAGCAAAGATGTTGATTTACTTTAGAATTCATTAAATTTGCATTGTATGTTATAATTTCTAGAATACTAATTAAAAGAATATAGAGCAAATAAATCACCTTTTAAACAGAAAGAGAAGAGTGAAATAAGGGGGAAATTTTTAATCTTAAAAAAACAGAAAAAGAAATGGAAAAAATACAAAACAATAGAAATAAATTCAAGTATATCAATAATTGCAATACATTTAAATGGACTTTCATAAATAAAAATCAAGAAAAAAAAAATACCATGTTGATTAGATTAAAATCAAGCTATATACTATTTATAGGAGATACTCTGAAATTTAATGAGCTAGAAGGATTGAGAATAAAAGAATAAAATGAGGGCAGCCCAGGTGGCTCAGTGGTTTAGCACTGCCCTCAGCCCAGGGTGTGATCCTGGAGTCTCAGGATTGAGTCCCACGTCAGGCTCACAGCACGGAGCCTGCTTCTCCCTCTGCCTGTGTCTCTGCCTGCCTCTCTCTCTCTCTCTCTCTTTCTCTCTGTGTGTGTCTCTCATGAATAAATAAATAAAATCTTTTAAAAAAGAATAAAATGAGATAAGTTATGCAAATATTTGCCAAAAGAAAACTGCTGATGTTTATTAGTAATAAAGTTTAGAGCTAAAAATATGATGAGACATAAATAGATTTACTGTGTAATAAATATTTTAATTAATAAGGAAGTTAAAGTAGTTCTATAATAAAGTCACAAAGTAGCTAAGATAAAAAAAAAAAAAAAAATGAGAGCACCAGAAAGAGAAATGGAAAAATAACCAATGTAGTGGGAGCTTTTAATATATATCCCTTAGTAAATGATGGATCAATCAAACCAGAAAAAAAAAATGGAACATTTGAACAACACAATTAACAAGCTTAATCTAATGAGATTACATACAACTTTAAAACAGAAATTAAGAAATATACATTCTATGAAATTAAACACAGAAAATAGATCATGTAATAAATCAATTACATGATCAATTTTCAGTAAATTTCAAAGAATTAGTTTAGTGCAGAACTTATCCTCAGATCAGAATGTAATTAAGTTAGAAATCATTGTTGATAAAATAAAATGTTTTACTATTTTGTTTAAGAATTTTGAAAACACATCTTAATCCATGACCAATGAAGAAATTATAATGAAAATAATCATATGTCTAAAACTGACATATAATGCAAATCCAACATGTAAAATTTGTTAAGTACAAGTAAAGAGAATTCAGAGGAAAATGTACAGCCTAAATATTTGTTATAAAAGAAGAAAGGCTGATAATTAATGCATTAATTATACAATGTAAAGAATTAGATAAAACAACAGAACAAAACTAAAGAAAACAACAAAAAGGAAATGAAAATAGGGTCAGAAATAAATGAACTATAAAACTAAGAGAAGAGAGATGTTACAAAGCCAGTATGAAAGTTAAAATAGTTATGCCCCTTGATGGAGAGAGAGGGAGAGAGAAAAGGAAGGAAGGAAGGAAGGAAAATTGAGTTGTTCAAGGATGGGGGGGGCGTATAAGTTACAGAGGAGATATGCTGGATTTTAGAAATCCCTTCAGATTGAAATTTAGAGACAAAAATATTTCAACTGGCAGATACCAAGTATTGGCTTCACAATGAGGCAAAGCTACCTGTGTGGAGGATGTCACCATAAAACTGGTCAGGAAAAAAAAAAGTGTTTGTAAAAAATTCTTTGAGTCTTCTCTGCTACCAGTTCACATTCCAGTCTCCTGCTTACTGATAGTGCTCTCCAGGACTGACCTCAGAGTCATCCTGGGGTCACAGTTTTTTAACATTCTTGGAACATTCTCATAGTCCCCTCAGAGTCAGCCATTGATGATACTTGCTATCCAACAATTTCTCAGATCATACATTGAACCTATCGACCACCACAGTAACTCTACAAACATCAGTTTTCACTGATCCCAGTCTTAGCATTATATGAGATCTGATGTCAAAATAAAAAGATATTTTAAAAAATGGGAGGCAATTTCTTGAAATAGTTTAAGGGAAAACATACCTTTTCATAAAGATCCAAATTAGAGGAGGAAACGAAGCAAAAAGTGTTATTTTCTTCTCTTCTTTTCTCATCTTCTGTGTTAAAAGAAAGAAAGATGAAAGATAAGTATTTTTTTATTTACGATATGGGGTCAAATTTCTGAGCTTTCCAAATATACTGGAAAACATAACATAGACAAATGATCAAATATCACACTGTTTTATAAATCTGCATATATAAATATATATGAATATATACATACATACACCTCAATGAAAAACATATAAGCGATATAAGTAATTTGTAATAGAATCACAATGGGCCCTAAACATGAAATATCCTATTTTTAATAGTAACTGAAGAAATGCACACTAAGATAGAATATTATTCTCAAGGATCACATTTGATTAATAGAAACATCCAATATTGGGCAGCGTTGGTGGCTCAGCGGTTTAGCACCACCTTCAGCCCAGGTGTGATCCTGGAGACCGGGGGGTCGAGTCCCACATCGGATTCCCAGCATGGAGCCTGCTTCTCCCTCTGCCTGTGTCTCTGCCTCTCTCTCTCTCTCTCTCTCTCTCTCTCTCTCTCTCTCTGTGTCTGTCATGAATAAATAAATAAAATCTTAAAAAAAAAAGAAAAGAAACATCCAATATTTACAGACACTATTTCTGATAGTTGCAGTTTGCCATAGAGTATTTGTTAATTTTTTATTTCAATTAAATTTAATTAATATATGTTATATTATTAGTTTCAAAGGTAGAATTCAGTGTTTCATCAGTGGCATACACAGAGTATTTTTTAAAGTTTACATGATTAAAATAAATCATACAATTGAATTACATGATTTAACACTTTCAGTTTATCAAAGCACTTTGAAACTAGGCTCATATCCAAGGGCTTACTCAACACCTGAAACTCAACATGTCCAAAACTAAATTCATCTTTCCACCAAACCTCCTCCACCCAACCACTTTCCCCATCTGTGATAGATACACTATCCTCCCAGTTGCTCAGGTCAAAAAACCTTGGCATCATTCTTTATTTCACTCCCATATCTAATATGAAAATTCATTTGCTGGCTCTACCTTCAAAATCTATCTGGAGCCTGACAATTTTTCATCACCCACACTGCTGGTGGAGGGTTTCAAGCCATTGTTGTTTTTTGTTAGAGTTATTGCTTTAGCATCTTACCTGATCTCTGTTTCTACTTTCGCATCTCTACAGGGTACTACTAACAGAGTAGTCAGAGAGAAACTCTTAGAATGTAAGATTGCATCACTCCTCTACTCAAAACACTCTCTTCCCATTTCACTCAAATGAAAAGGCAAAGTCCTTATAATTGCTTCTGCATCTGTCAGTATAAATAATAGTAGTTTCCTGCTAAAACAAAAGAAGCAACAACAACAAAAGAACCTTGATGACTCAACATAATGTCACAGGTTGAATGGTCCTAAGTATCTCCCCACCCAAGGGAGTCTCGGGAATCTATAAACTCCCTAGATTTCTTTCACTATGCTCTGCTGTTCCCTAAGACCATCTTAGACTGCTCTGATTTCCTCCATGCAAATGGCCAACAGTGAGAGAGAGAGAGAGAGAGAAGACAAAGAGACAGACAAAGAGAAAAAGAAAGTGAGTGAGCTAGCCAAAAATAGGACTGTAGGTTTTAGAGGCCACCTTTACCAGAGGTATAAATCACTTCTACCCACATTCTACTGGCAGGAATTCATCTTACATCCCCTCCCAGACTATAGAAAAGAACAATCTAGCTGTGTATCCAGGAGGAAATGATGTGGCACTAGCTTTTTCCCCTGCCTGGATCATTCTTAAAATATCAGTGATGAAATTTTTCATCTTCTTCAAGTGTTTATCCAAATACCACTTCCCTAACTGAGAGCTTTCAGATTGAACTATCCAACTGATAGTTGCATTCCATAATTCCAATCACTATTCCCCTATTTTACCTTTAATATTTTCCTGAGTATATTATCATTTCTGAATATAATTTACTTATTTATTATGGCTATGGCTTATTATCTCTCCCCCTACTGTGAGATGTAGGATGTTGATATACCTTTTATTTCTAGAACAGTATTTAGCATAAACTAGTTAGCAATAAAAATTATGAAATAGTTGTGATCCTATGGCTATCATCTTTGATTTTAATTTTAAGCTCCTTATGTCAGTTCTCAGAGGTATAATCTTTCAAAATTGGTTAAAATTTTATGTATTTGTTCATATGGCAAATAATTTCTTTCATCTATAATTTTCTCATTCTTATGATTTCTGGTTACTCATTTCTGATTCTATGCTTATTAAAACTGCCATCATATTTTGTTATTTTAAATTTTTTCTAAATTTTGGGATGCCTGGGTGGCTCTGCAGTTGAGTGTCTGTCTTTGGCTCAGGTCAGGGAGCCTGCTTTTCCCTCTGTCTATGTATCTGCCTTTGTCTCTGTGCCTCTCATGAATAAATAAATAAAATCTAAAAAAAAAAATTTTTTTCCTAAATCTTGACTTCAATATTTAATTAGTGGTCATTTATTTTCATGCTTGTATAATTCTTTCATGTATTACTTATTCTAAATCCCTGTTATGCTATCAATAATATCATCTGACCTTTTAGATTTAGTTAATTATTGTTATCTTTCAGTGTTTTTCATATTTCTTAGTATCCTCATGACATTGGTATTCTTTACATGTTTATAGTTATTTAAACTTCATTTTACTTTTTTGTTTCAATTTTCACTAACTTTTTTAATAAAAAGATATATTTATTCATGCAAATGAATGCCAAGTTAGCTGATAGAGAAATTCCAGATCACAAATTTTCCTTTAAAAATACAAATGTTTCTCCACTATCCCCTTGTATTTAATGTGTTAAGTTTGGAGCTTCTGCTGGTTTCACTTTCTTGAAAGCTGATAGTTTATTTTCTGACCAAATGCTGTAAGATTGTTTCTCTTATTTCCAAATTCAAATATTTCACTAGATTTTGTCTTGATATTAGTCTCTTTTCATTAATATTTTCCTTGTTTTAGGGGAGACCTGTCAAATGTGTAGATTCAAGTCCATCTTTGGCCAAGAAAGTGTTCTAATCTCCAACTACCAGACTTTCCATGGAACTTTAAATTGCCTTCATTAGGCTGACCTCAGACTATAATCCTTGTGCTTATCATGCAAATTTTAATTCTCCTATTGCAAACTCAACTTTTCACAGCTCACACAATTAATTCCCTTCGTATTTCTACCTGTTTCTAGGCTGGTTCTCCTTTCGTCTCGATTTATTTTATTAGCTTTTTGTCTTGCACTACTTTTCAAATTATCTTATTAGCATAAAGCTATCAAACAAAGTTCCCATCTGACTCTTGGGTCTGTAGTTAGCTGGGGCTCATAGGTCCTTGGATGCAGGTCTTTTTAAATGCCTTTCATTTCAGAGGTGAAAGTAAGTCCAGGTGGAATGTTTCTTCCTCTCCCAAGGGTGCTCTCAGAATTTTCCAGAATTCTCAATGCTAACCTACATCACCAAAAGGGAAAATTTTGAATTTGGCTTTTAGAGATCCCATCTTCTATAACATATCAAGCATGAACACCTAAAATTTTATGGCAAATGTACAGCAGTTTTTCCTAATTGTCAGCATTAGTTCTGGGTTTCTTTATCTTTTTGCCATTGCCACCAGAGGTGAAACTAGGAGTTTTTTTGTTTTTGTTTTTTAATGATTAAGAGCTTTATTTTCAGTTTTGAACACAGAAAAAAAAAAAGCCTGTAAAATCCTGAGAATTTGATTCAACATTCAATCTTCAAGTCACTAATTCTAATTTTAAATATAAGTGCTTCAATTTTATATTCACAAGACTAATTAAAATATACTATAATGAATTTTGTTAGGATTTTTCTGTGTGTATCACAGAGTATAAATCTCCCTCTGATTCTTCTGTCCAACAGAAACTCTACTTTTAGATGACCATTAAACTGTAGTGGTCTTTTCCATCAAACATAATAGGCTTGTATCCCTGTGGTGCACATGGATGGCAATGATTTCAGGGAAGTTAACAATTGCTCATGTATTCCATACCCTTTGGCAACAAATATGTTAAACAACAAATATGTTAAAGTGCTTGACAGACAGACCCTGAATCTATCTGAAAGGCCTTCAAATAGATTTTCAATTAAATGTTTTAAAAAGCAGGGAAAAGTAAAGTTAACTTTACAGGGATTTCATGTCACTGACATTGGTCCATTTTTCTTATTATTGTAACTCTAGCTTCAAAAAAGGCCAATGTCACCAAGGATTTGTTATTTTTAGGGGTATCAGCCCTCTCTTGGCAAAAGTTCTCACTCAGAAAATTTGGGAAATCAGCCCATCTAAACAAGCTCAGTTTCTCCCATTTGTCATGATAACAATAAATATTTGCTTGGCTCATTCTTAATAGTTGACAAGCAAGTCTCCTTACTTTCACTGGTAACTCAAAGGAAAGCACAATTGTTGCCTGCTGAATCTTCTCTCATAGGCTCACTTACTTCTGTTATACACTTTGTAGAGGTAAGTCCCTTCTTCCAGCATCTGTTTACCCCTCTGCATCCCACAGGGAGACTACACACAGGCTGCTGTCACTCCTGTCTTGTAGGCTGACCCTACTACTGACATCCATAGCTCACTCCTAGAGTTTTAAGATCATTTTAAATCTTTACTTGATTAATTAGCTGCTTTTCCTCTTATTCAAACATTAACCAACATCATCCATAGGAGCTGCTCCTGCCTGAGGGAAATCCAGATTTCAAGCGTCAATCATCTTCAGAGCCAAAGGATACAAAAGGGTGTCTGTAAATTCCTCACAATGAGGTGCCTTTTTCATCTAGTGTAGCTCCAAATCTAGTATAATGTCAGATTCTTTTCAAGTGCTCAATAAATATCTAGAGTCCACATAACCATACTTGCTTCTTATCACCAACTCTGTGTAAGGCATAGCTAATTCCATTCTTTTTTAAAGTTCTACCCTTTTAGGGATCTTAAATCTTAAATACTGTTTGAGAGAGGGTAGAATGTCTTCCCATATAAGATCTAACCTTAATTCTACAAAAACCAAGCCATTTTGATTTTTCTTCAGTTTATACCCATATGGCACTTAGCAACATATTGAAATTTAATAGGAAAAAAAAGGGTAACTTTGGCTTGAATCAAAACAAATCTAATTATTATTGATTATTTTAAAAAGATCAAGAGCTTATTAAAATCCTTCCTACCAGCCTATATACAACTTTTTTAAAAGATTAATATTAGAATAATTTTCATTGTGATATAAACAGAAAATATTTATACTCATGTAAATAACCTGCCTCAAGCTACAAAAGGTATTTTCTTTGCCACTAAAGATATTTTTAATTCCAATTGAATACTATAATATTTATGATGTTTGGAAGGTAGAAAAAAAGTCATTTGATCATATTAAAGCTACATAGTATCTTTATTTTTAGACAGCTTCAAATGTAAAATTGGGTCAGAATGGAGACAATAGGTTATTAATAAATGTGGCATTCATGAATAGGAACACATAAATAGGTTTACTGATATAAGTAGGCTCCTAGTACCAGCTGTAACTTTAATTTTTCACATTAGTTCCTTAATATATCATGCCATAATGAGGTTATAAAGTCCCGTGTTTTCTCTTTTAAGAATATTTAACAAAAAAATAACTAAAGGAATAGCGTTGTATCTGTCAGCATCAAATCTTTCATGAAAATTTTAATCTTATAATCTTAAAAAATTCTTACCTTATTTTACACTTTCATTTACCTATTATATATCTTGTGCAAGATATGAAAGATACTGTAGGCTGAGTCAATGTGTCAGGGATGTTCTAATAAATGTTTAAAAAGCCAGGGTTCTGGGGGAAGAGGGACGGGAAGCTCTCATGTGTACTGTTTGCCACTGTTTGTGATGGAATTATGCCTTGATCTATCTTTCAGCTAGGGTTCTGGATGCAAATTAGATGTCACCAAAAGAAGTACTTGCACAAATTTTAGAATGAGAAAAGTGAGCCAAAGTCAACTTCCTGTACCGAAAAGCAAAGTCGTAAGGATATTAGATGTTCTTGTAAATCAGCACCCTGTCCCATCTCCAGGTTGCTCAGTGCCCGAGTCCACTGTGGCAGCAGCAAGGGCAGCTCTCTCCTTCAGGGATGCTAGCTCCCTGGGGGTGTTCTTAAATATACCAGTGCCCAGAACAATCTTAGAGAAAGTATGAGAAGATTCTGATGAGCCAATTTTGTGATGCTCTGGAAGTTTGTCTAGAACTTAGGGCTTGTTTAGGGCCCGCTCCTTCAGCCCTGCTGTACATTGTATGAATCTTTAATTCCCAATACCAAGTCCTTAATGCTTAAAATTTGCCACACACCCTGGATTTTCTTGTTGGTTCCCATTTACAACTTGAAATTTCTTAACTCTGCATATCTGGCCATATCCCCTCAATTTTTCAGATAATCAGCTCAAATATTAATTTATGAAATGTTCTTAGACAAAGGTTTTCATCCTTTTCTCAGAAGTCCTATAACTCCTGGTGTCTTCATTCTTATGCCACAGGATCCTGGCTAGAATTGTTCTTGTTTTAGAATTTAGACAAGGTGGATTCAGAATAGGTAATATGGGCACAAATCATATATCTGTGTGAAGATAATTAACTGTGGGAAAGACATTAAGGGAATTAAAGGTAGGCACGCAAAATTGAGCCAATAACACCCTCCCTAGTAGAGTATCTGAGTGATTTTGATACACCTTTCTTCTCTATTTCCTAAGGACTTTTGTCTCAATCCCAGAGAGAGTGAGAGCAACAGCAAGTAAAAATTTTAAAAACAAAGACTTCTAAAATTCTTAACATTATTGGTATATACACCATAAACGTAGAAAGAAAGAATTTTCTATAGTTTAGTTTATATACCATAATTATAGAGCCTGAGGAAAATCAGCTCTCCTGGCATGTGAAGGCTGCTCACAAAAGAGTTTCAGCTGTGACATTTTGGGGGCACCAAATTTTCAATAAGTGGTTAAACACATATATGACAGACCCAAGAAAACCCTGTGGTATTAACAGCTTTGCTACTTACAGTTTGGAAGGTAGAAATCAGAATAAAGTCATCTCAGTGCAAAAAATTAGTTTGGTATCTTTGATTATGAAAAGAGGAAACAAAGTGTACATACACACAAATGAAGCTTTTTGATGGCATTCAGTAACTCAGGTACATTGTCTACCAGCTTTTTTTGAACATGTATAACCAAATCAGAAGAAAAAGAATAAATAGAAAAAGAAAAAAATGGTAGGTGGTTATTAAAGCTAGAATTATTAAAGCTAGCATGCTCTACTCTAAAACCATATAAGCACCATCTAAGAAACCCTAGAAACATCCAAGGAAAATAATTTTAATGATGGAGAATAAAGTCAAAGGAATAATGTTTATTATTAAAGACATGATACTACATTTATTTGCAGGCTTATGTGGCCTGGAATTAAGATCATACAACTAGGGACGCTTGGGTGGCTCAGTTGGTTGAGTACCCGACCCTTGATTTCAGCTTAGGTGGTAATCTCAGTGTTGTCATATTGAGCCCCATCTTGGGCTCCATGTGAAGCTTACTCAAGATTTTCTCTCTCCCTCTCCAAACCCTCCCCTGTGCCCCCACTCACGCACTCACCCTCTCCTCCCAAAAAAGACTATTTAAGTAATGGGTGGCATGCAGTGATATGTATGTATGTTATCTTCCCATCTGATCTAGCTTATAAACTTCCTAAACATCAGTTATGAACTCCATGCAATCCCCAGCATAGTGCCTTATACATAACAAGTGAGCAAAATACGTGTTTAATGAATGAACGTCTTTCTTCTACACATTTTCTTCTCTACCAAACACGCCACACATATGCATACTCTGCCAATACTATAAACTACATTAATCCAAATTCTACTAATGTAGAAATTGCAATAATAGGTTCTCATAAAACTTTGTCCTGAAAAAAAACTAAAGCACTTTCAAATTTATATTCTTATTTCTAAATTGCAATATTTCTCTCAGGTACAGAAGTAGCACTAGTTAATTATATATTACAAATGATAATTTGGTATCAATTATTTAAATTATTTTTGTGTCAATTTATAGTTATTTCCCTCCTGGAATTGATGTAGAGAAAAAAATTACATAACAGTAATTTTTATGCTAATTTCTCTAAAAAATGCTGTATTCTTGAATGTCCAAAATAACTTTGATTATATTTTATTTTCTTCATAAGATTTTTTTTTTTATTTTGGGGGCACCTGGATGGCTCAGTTTGTTGAGCTTCTGACTCTTGGTTTTAGGTCACCATCTCAGGTCATGAGATCAAGCCCTGTTTTGTTATTTAAAAATTTGTGGACAAAGTTTGGGACTCCATGCTCAGCAAGGAGTCTGCTTGGGATTCTCTCTCTCTCCCTCTCCCTCTGTCCTTCCCCCACTTACTCTTTCTTTCTTTCTTTCTTTCTTTCTTTCTTTCTTTCTTTCTGTCTCTCTCAAATAAATATTTTATTTTTTAAAAAAAATTTTAAGTAATCTCTACATCCAATGTGCAGCTCAAACTCACAACCCTGAGATCAAGAGTTATATGCTCCATAGACTGAGTCAGCCAGGTGCCCCGATTATATTTTCTTTTGAAAAATATTTAGACAGATCAAAATGATTTTAAAATATTTTTATATGGATGTAGCAGAAGGTCTTTTTTTTTTTCCCCCTTTGGTAGGGTAATTAGAGCTCCCTTTTGGAAAATTAAAAAAAAGCAAGTAAATACATCAGCAATTCCAATGAATGTCTTTAAATATTACCTCTGCTGATTTCCAAAGAAGCCAGTTGGTGCCATATTATACCTTAGTCTCAGAAAATAGAGCAATCTTCAATAAGACATGTCTACCTTGAAGACTACCTAATGTTTTACAAGTACAATAAAAAAAAGACAAAAATATGGCCTAAGGCAGTACCTAATGAACAAATGATTTAAGCCACAAAGAAAACCCTATACTTGACCAAATTTGCATGCTTTTTATATTTGCCTTTATATTTGCCTTTTTATATTTGCCAGTAACCATTTAATACTCTGGGAAAATGCATATGCATATACCAACAAATTTCTCCATAAAATCATATCCTGAGAAGTTCTTAAAAATAATATTCTCTGAAGAGGGAGTTCTGATGAAGGTTGAGTCAGAGTGACAGAAAAATCTGCTAATCTCCTATCAAGCAGAGAGCTAAATAACAGTGCTATTAGAGACTTTGATGATTTTGGAGGCAAATTTAATAATGATATAAATCAAATGTTAAAATAATCCTCTAAGGAAACTTACTTCATTTGGGAGAAAAATAAAGTTTCACCAGTAACCATAGTGAGTTGATATTATTGCAGTTGTTTTCATAAGTTGTTGCCATGACTTTTTTGACTTTTGGGCTAGATTTTACTTCAAATACAACAGATGGCAACGATTACACTTCTGTAACTTTTTTTTCTTGAATAACTAAACAGAGCACAATAAAATAAACAGGCTTATACACTAGAGAGTTTTGTCTTGTTTCACATTTTATTAAAACTAAAAGTGAACAAAGTAACTCAAACCAAATATAAAATGAGACCTCCACGTATCCCAAACTTTGCCCACAAATTTTTAAATAATAAAATATTCCATTTTCTACCTTACTCGCGGTTTCAAGAGGACTAAAATAAAATAGAACAAAAATAATGTAAGGAAGAAAGTCTGCAACAGTGACAGCTCAAATCGCAAGCAAATGTTGAAAGCTTAGAAGAAAGTTCTTCCGTATCTGTCTCACTTGCTACAAAATTTGAAAAACCAGACTTAAATGGAATTGATATTATCTGGAGGGAAAAATATCTTCTAACAGAATTTTTATTCAAACATTTTTAAATTTATTTCTTAGTATCATATGCTATTTCTCCATGCTCTGACTTTCTCTTCTCATGACCTCTCCAAAAAAGGATTTGGGTAATTTTCAAAACTCAAACTAAAGTATATGAATAAAGCCAAATTATGATTACTGGTCACAGAGCACATTTTAAGTAAATTAACCCTTAAGGATTATTTAATGAAAATGGCACAAATGGTGGGAAATATGGTCTAATGAATAGAACACTTAATTAGATGTCAGGGACCAGAGTTCCATTTCCAGATATTTAAAATGATGATGTATGTCCTTGGGTATGTCATTTAACTTTCTTTATTTTTCTCATTCTGGTAAATGAAGACAATAAATTCTCTGACAAGATAGAATTTATAAATCATGTTCAAATGTTGACATATTACAATTAGTCAGGAACTTTAATGCATCATAATAATATCAATTTTAGAACTATTAGTCATCATGATTTCATTGGCATAGATAAGAGTCTTTCTTAAATAGTGTGTGGAATGGCTTCTAAAGTGCCAAATTGCCTTTTTAATGATCTCATCGTGATTTCATTCTTTGGTTAACAGCTTGAGAATTTGATGGAATAAAGTGTTCTGATTGAGCAATACCCAAAGTATTTGCCTATAAAATTTTTATTTTAAAAACAAATCCTGCAAAACTTCAGCAAAATGACTAGTTAAAGACCAGCCAAACAAATCTTTGTAGTGGTTGAAGATGTAATCCTTCTAATTATTGCTGATACTACAAAATCAATTCATTACTAGATATTGCAGATTGGAGGCCACCAATCTTAGTAGAAACTGAAGTATTTGTATTCACATGTTTCCTGACTATAAGAACAGCACTTGATTATTTTTTAAAATCAGAAAAGCAGGAAGAGTAAAACAAAGTAAGCAATAAGCATATAGAATGCTGAGAAACAAACATATTTTCACTATACAACTTCTCTGGGTTTGTCTGTTGGTTTGTTTCTTCCCTCTATGCATGTTCAGAAAGTCCTCTACTTAAGTTTGCTTTCCTGGGAGTGCATTTAAGTTAGCAGCCTCAAATAATCAAATTTTAAATTCTGCATGCAAATAGATCAGGTTATATTCACAAAGAATTAAATTCATACATGCACACATGCACACCACACAATTACAATGTCTACTTATTACAGTTAAGTGGGCTCAGGCTTCTCTGCCTAGGAGATGAGAACAATACAGGCACAAAGACCTCCAACAAGAAAACCCTACTGGCCACACCTTCGCGCCCAGAGCTGATTTCATCCTTCTCTCAATTCTTCTGCATGGTACAGAAGCAGAAGCGCCTCAGCCCCTCCCAAGCCTGGATAAGCCGAGTGCCTGTTTGATGCTATGGAGAAGGAACTGTTCTTCCCTTGCCCACACTCTGACTTAATGGGTCTCAGGCATTCCTGTTAACTATGACCACCAATCAGAGGGGCCCAACCTGATTGCCTGTACACACACGCACACACACACACACACACACAATGCCACCTGCCCCTCAGCTTACCCCCCCCATTTGCCCTGTATCTGCCATGCAGGAGCTGAGTACAATAGAAGCAAAGCTTGAGTTATCTCTAAATAGTCATGGTGCCTAAGAGTCACAGGATTCATGGAGATCCCTCCACAAACTGGACAGGAGCATTGCAAGAGCAGGGCACCTAAGGAGGCTGGGTAGGGGCTTTGCCTATCAGGCATGGGGCCAGTAACACTACGATGTGTTGTAACACACTGTCAAGTCTATGGCCACCTGCCCTTTCTGGTGCCCTAACTTATGAGGTCACAAAAGCATTCTGCAAAAGATTGACTCTATACTAAACAATACATGTACTTTAATCATAGAAATTTGTAAGCTGTAGAAATTCCATACAATAAATAGATCTATATATTGATATAGGTTATGTATGCACATCTATATACATATGTGTGTGTGTGTGTGTATATATATGCCTATGTTTGATTGTAACTTTGGACTGTGTGATCTTATTTGTTAATACTTGTTACCCCATTTTGCTTGTTGCATTGTTTTAAGTTACTCTTACTTCTATTCATAATTTTTGAAAATTCTTTCAAGTATCATAGTATTCAAGATAAATTTTATTCCTACAGGTGATAATAAACAGCACAATTAAAAAAGAGAAAGCTGGGCAGTCTGGGTGGCTCAGCAGTTTAGCCCCTGCCTTCAGCTCAGCGTGTGATCCTGGAGACCCGGGATCGAGTTCCACATCGGGCTTCCAGCATGGAGCCTGCTTCTCCCTCTGCCTGTGTCTCTGCCTCTCTCTCTCTGTTTCTCTTGAATAAATAAATAAAATATTTCTAAAAAGAGAGAGAGCTGGGGTACCTGGGTGGCTCAATGGTTGAGTATCTGCTTTCAGCTCAGGTCATGGTCCCAGGATCCTGGGATCAAGTCTTACATCAGGCTGCCCACCAGGACCCTGCCTCTCCCTCTGCATCTCAAATAAATAAATAAATAATATTTTTTTAAAAAAAGAGAAAGAGCTATCAAAGCAGGATGAAAGTATCTACTTAAATATCCCTCGTTACATCCTATATGCTATGGGGTGGAATGGTTCTAAAACTATTTTAGGGACTGCAGAGGAATACTTGGCTGGGATTTGGAGTAAGGACCTCTACAGTGAGTTCAGGATCATGCTAGCTCTTATTCACCAAGAGATCCTGGAAATGACACTTAGCTTCTCCTTTCCTCAGTTTTCCTAGGATTTGTTCATGGATTAAATCAATCTTTAATCCATTCCTTCCTCAATACATTTAACACACAAGTGGGAATAGAAATCATAGATGTAGACAAAATAGGCCAGAGAAGAAATGAGAGAACGATGGAGGAAAAGAAGCCCACAAATGATTTCTGAGATGCAGGAAGCATCTCTGATGTGGAGGAAGAAAAAAGTTTCAGGAAGAGAGAGATAATCAAATGTTAAACATCTCAGAGAAGTCAAGAAAGAGAAGTATACAGAAAATTGTTGTCATTTTGGTTCAGTGAAGAGAGTAGACGCCTGACTGTAGTAGATGTGCTACTGCAGTCTTCTCTTCAGAGTCTTGATAGTAAAGGAAAGAGGGGGTATGGCATCTATTAGGCAACTGACATCCATACTTCTCTCACAAATATTGGAAGAAGATCTGGGATCTTTAATTAATTCATTTGTAATTTCCTCCTTATTCAAAGTGCCCCTAACAGAATTCATAAAACCTACTCCTACCTCTGTGTAGCACCACTGGAAGCAATTGTGCAAATCCCACCCAGAGCTCTAAGTGCATAAAAGGACAAGAGTAGACTCCTCAAAGGTATGTGACTGATTTGTCTCCATAACCCTGTAAACTGCTTTTGTGCCAGATTCTGGGTATTTGATAAATATTTAGAGCTCAACATGACCATAGATGCTCTATGTCAGTAACTGTGCTAAGAAAAGCTCAAGGACAGATTTGGGTCTTTCCATGGTGGCAGTGGGGCGGGCTGGGGAGTTGTTGGCTTTGTTTTTATTTTAGGCAGATAGAAGTTTAACTTACATACAGAGCCAAATAAAGCAACAGAGAGAAACATACAGGAAAAAATGGAGATTAGCGATGGACTAAAGATTACCAAGGAGGTGACAGGGGAGGGGATGTGGGATACAGATGGAAGGACAGTCCTTTCCATTGAACTGAAGGGAGTATGATGGAGATAAGGATACATGCAGATGCAGATAAATGTCTGTGAGACTGGGAATGGAAAGAGTGGAGGAATGAGATAGGATGGGATTTGAAAGAGTTTAAGTCTATGAAGCAAGAAGGTTATCTGCTGAGTGTGAGGAGAGGAAATGGCAGAGTCTGGTTTGAGTAGAGCTGTGATGGTTTGGAGTAGCTGTTGGGGGCGACAGGCTGTCTGAGATAAGTGTATGAAAGCACTTGCTCCATTATGAGGCCTGTCACAGAACTTAAGTGTGTAATGCTACACACACAAATATGGTCATTTGATGGCATGTACATGCAAGCATGATGAGAAGCCAAGTTTATTAATTTAAATATATGAAGACGTCTAAATTCCCTAAGTAAGAAAAAAGCTAAAATAATAAATTGGTAAAATCTGTGAGCATACAAATCACCAAAGGGAAAATAAAAAGGAAACAAACTGGGGGAAATTCTTCAAATACATCAGCCATCAAGTAAGTTAACAAAGTCAGAAGTTCTGCCTCTCAAATCAGCAAGTTGTGTTCTATAAAAATTACCACATGCAGGCAGCCCCGGTGGCACAGCGATTTAGCGCCGCCTGCAGCCCAGGGCGTGATCCTGGAGACGCTGGATCGAGTCCCACGTCAGGCTCCCTGCATGGAGCCTGCTTCTCCCTCTGCCTGTGTCTCTGCCTCTCTCTCTCTCTCTGCATCTCTATGAATAAATAAAATCTTTTTTTTTTAAATTGCCACATGCTTAATACAAGTTCATCTAAAAAAAGAAAGATTAAAAATTAAAATGCCCCATAGGAAAAAGGTGATGTAAACTCACTTGAAATTCAAACATGCAGAGATATTCACCATTTAAATTTTGCCTTATCTGCTTTCAGATTTTTTCCTATGCACATACATGTATAAAAGTGAGAATTACATTGAGATTTAGAAATACATAGAAGTATCACTTGCTTCTTTCACTGAATAGACCATGAATATCTTTTCATGCTGATAAATATCCACACAATTATTGTTAAGGGCTATCTGCTGTCCCAATGTAACAACAAAATGCATTTAAGGAAATCTCTTTTGGATATTTTCACTGTTTATAATTGTTACAGTTTGTTCCTATTACAAAGAATTCTTCAAGGAATAGCTTTTTACATAACATCTTGGTACATCTGTCTAATTCAGAAAAAAAAATTTAAGTGAAATTTCTGAATCAAAGTCAGCCAATTAAACCCTTTGAAACAAGTGCCCTCCAGAAAAGATAAGCCAAGTTTTGCTTCGAAGAGCAGTGTGGTGGAGTTTGTCTCCCAAATCCATGCCAACGTTTGGTATCACCCTTTAATCCCTGCCAACCAATACACAAAATATGCTTTGACTTATCTCCATTTTTTAAAATACAAGTGAGAAGGTAATTTTTTAAAAATCCTCTTTAATGGTCATATATATTTCTTATATTTAAACACCTTATGAATATGATGTCTATAAATATTTTCAATAGTAATATTTAATGCTAGCATCATCTATTGGTAAAGCTTCAAGTTCATTGATTCTTTCCTTAGCTCTGTTTCATGTGCTGTTTCACCCATTCATCAAATTTTTTATTCTAAATGTTCTCTGATTCTTTTAAATTTCTACTGGTTATTTAATATTTTTTTCATGGTTTTCTATTGTATCTTTTATTTCTTCAAATATTTCATAAAGTCATTTTAGATGATTAGGCCCTTGAGAATCTAACTGCTATTTTTGCTTACTTTCAGTGTGGGTAGTTTATTTTATCTTATATTTGGTAATATTTAAATATAAGCGTCCCTTGATTAGAGAAACTACAGAGTCATTGCAAAGAGCTTGGATTCAGGGAAGAGAGAGAGAGATAAACGATCACTTTGTGATATACCCTAAGAATATTATCACTGTCTTTTGTTAGAGATTTTCTTAGGCACAAAAATCCTATTTGAGAAGATGCTCTCGGCTCTACCTTTGTTTCAAATGAAGAATCACCTTCAATAGATATGTGAACTATTGATCTTGTGCCCCAAAAGACAATGAGATTTTTGTACTGTTGCCATGTGTTTCTCAAGACACTGCCTTCCCTCCACTCTTAAATTATATAATTTTGCCTCTTTTGAATATAAATTTCTCCATCATGTTTTCTCTGCACAAAGGCAGTGCCAGCATTTGACCTCTAATAATATCATTAGTAGATTTCTTGCATCTTGTGAACAAGCCATACAAATACAGGTTTCATGCCTCCAAGTTTTCCCCGACTCTTAATTGAGCCTGGAAAGGTGGGAAAATCATCTGATTGGGGACTTCAAATAGCAAGAGATAAAACTGAAAAAAAGCTTTGAGAAAAAAAAATCATAATTAATCTCTCAGTCTGTGGCAACAATCCTATTACAAGTAACTTCCCTATCCAAATACAATGTTTGAGAACATCTCAAGCATGCATCCATTAAGTTGGGAGACAGAGGGGTAAGGAAACAGAGAAATAAGCCACCTGAAAATCATAGAAAGAACTTCAAGTGTATGATGATTGCCAAATGGAAATGGCTGGAAGCAAAGAGTTCAGAAGCCCTCTAAAGTTTTTAGAAAAATGTATTATCTAAACAATCGAGAGTCCACATGTTAAAAACAATAATAACAACTTGACTGATCCAGACTTAAAAGTTCCCACAGGCCCTACACATTCTCTAGTAAGAGGCAGATTTTAAAGGGATATAGCCACCAACAGCCAGTTCAGATATGGCCAAGTAGAAAATGGATAAGGAAAACCCTCTCAGAGGACAAAGTAAAGAGGCTCAAGTGACACCAGATAAGAGATTACTTCTTGGAGACAAAACATGAGGCCAACCAAGAGCTTTCCCCACCAACCCAAATAGCCTTTATAGTGCTTATTGCCGAGGATCCCAGCATGACCACAGACCCGTGACTTCTAAAGGTCCTCTTCCTTCCCTTTTCCAGTAAGAGTGTTACTGAGTTAATCCTATCCTGACCACTACTGTGTATAACAGATGAGGGTTGAGGGGAGGGAGGGATAATTCCTTACTTTAGTTTGTTGATTAAAGGACCAAGAGGAGGGGTGCCTGGGTGGTCATGACCTTAGGGTTATCAGGTAGATCCCCATGACAGGCTCGGTGCTCAGCAGGGAGTCTGCTTAAGATTCTCTCTCTGCCCCTCCCCCCACTCATACACGCTCTTGTGCATGCACACGCTCTTTCTCAAGTAAATAAATAATTAAATCATTAAAAGAAAAAAGTAAAGGACCAAGAGGAGGTGTATTTGGGCTTGATGATGAGGACAACAGAGCCCTGAGGTCCTGAGCTCTGAGGCGGGTGCAGTTCCTGCTTGAGTTTCCTGTTGTCTCCCTTGAGAATGGTACATATGCAGAGGTAGAAGCCACCTGATCTTCTATGTCCAGAAGACAGACAATGGCAAGCAGGTGTATACCTAGCCACACATGTTATAAATTTTCCAGCCCCTTTTCAGACATGAACTTTATTTAAAAAGTTATATCACCTCTTGAGAGGGAAAATAAGTCTGTGTACATGTAGATGGAATTGATGTATGCTACTTATATATATATTAAGATTTTATTTATTTGAGGGAGAGTGAGTGGGAGGGAGAGGGAGAGAGAATCTGAAACAGACTCTGCACTGAGCACAGAGCCCAATGCCAGGCTCTATCCCACAACCACGAGATAATGACCTGAGCTGAAACCAAGAGCCAGATGCTCAAATGACTGAGCCACCCAGGAAACCAATGTATGCTGCTTCTAGACCTAACTCCCAAAACGTCTCTTGAATATTCTTTCCTTATCTAAATGACTAGGACCAAAGAATTCTGAGACGGTAGTCACACTAATGGAAGGAAGTGAAATTCTTGAGTGACCACTTTTAAGAGAATCATTAAACCAGCTTCAGACTACAATGTAAAACAAGCCACAAAGATTTTCTCTAGGTATACAATCTCCTTTCTGTTATTCAGAGTAAATACCATTAATTTTGAGAGGGAAGTTAGGTCCATGTATGATATACTGATACTAGTTGGGACAGGCTCAAGATACGTAGGAGGCCACCTCAAGATCCTGGACTGCTGAGCTGGGACAGACACTAGAGAATCACAGCAACCAAGGCAAATTCTAGAAACTAAAGGATTTACAAAGATGCATTAGAGGTGCCCAGGGAGGAATTCAAACCGTAATTTGACCATATGATAATGGGAATAGAAATTTTCAAAGACATAAAAATAAAGAAGAGTTGTTGAAATTTCATAAGTGTTCTCTTTTGAGGATTGTTTGTGGTTTAAGAGCTACAAATTCATCAGTTTGGGCTCAAGGCAGCTTGTATGCCTTACGATAAGTCTTTTACTGTGTACTATGCCAAATAAACTAATATGGCAAGACTCGAAATTTATATATCTGTAACTCAGATATACAAAAAAATGCTCTTTTAAAATCCAAAGATGATGTCATCTGTCTCATGTTTCCATTTCTACTCAGTAGATAAAAAATCTTTTAAATACTTTCAAGGGAGCCTGTCCTTTCAGGTTCAATAGTTTCTTTTGGGTATTAGTAACTCAGATTTGTCATATATAAACTGACTAAATTTTTTATAATTCCCTTTCTCATTCTTCTGCTTCCTTCCCAAGGGAACCTATAGTCTCAGGGATTTAAGCTACCTTCTCCTGCAATCAAGTTTAACTGAATTAGTCACTGAAAATTCACTGCCCAGATCTGCTGAGATGCACTTGGCCTCATATGGCCCATATTTGGTCTCTGTGCTAGCATTAGCTACTGAGATCCACCATCCCTCCACTGCACCAAGGCACACTCTATAGCCTCCTCATACAGTCTGGTTCTTTTAAGCACTTCTAGGTCAACCAACAGTGCACAGGAAACTTCTGGGTTGCTTAGACACCAAATTGAGTCTACTATCTCAATCCCACTTACCTAAACATTTGCCTCAACCAATTCTAATTTATTAATCTGCCTTATCATCCTCAAACCACTCAAGCCACACTGAGTATAGTGCTTGGAATTTCCCATGGTACATCCAGAGATGAACAGCAAACTTGCTTTTTCAAGGTTCACCTGTAACATGTCTCCTCCTCCCAGGGAAACCTCAGTTCTTATCCCTGACTCTTCTTTTCTCTAGCTTCACCTCCTAGCAGGAAAAGGAATTTCCATTTTTCCATGCCAGGAAGATAAGAATTTCCCTGATGCATACATTCTTCTTAGATGAAAGTGAGCCTCAGTCTCAGAATATCTTGAGGGGCTACAGAAGTAATTAGGAAATGAACAATGAGGGCTTACTCTCCCTGTATGAAGTAGTCCCATAGTGAATTCTCCATGGTCCATAGTGATTTGAGGGACAATCTGAACACTGGTAGTATCTTTCCATAATAAATAAATAAATACCTATTTTCCAAGAAAAATAGATACCTCCCACCCTCAATCAGGTAGAGTGAAAAATTTGAAAAGTCTCAGTGCTGAGATGCTACTCTGAACAAACTCATAAGCAAAAAATATAGTAATGGGGTCAGAGAGCTATCACAGAATTAAGATAAATTAAAGTAGAACATATGGAAGAAACACCTAACAAAACTCTCACAGAAATCATTTTCTTATACATCATATCTAAGGGTAATAAATCCTTTCTAAGGAAGAAAACCCACTACGTACCCTTTTATAACTTTGAAGGACTTAACATTATCTATATAAATCTGTTTATAGGGTATAGGTTAAGTCACTGCCAAAATATCTAGAAGTCTTTGAAATATTTTTATAGATAAAGACTTGAATTGGGTGAATATTTATGACAATTAGAATCAAGCTTCTGGTGGCCAGCAACAGAAAAATTAGGTAAATAATCCCCCTTCCCAATGTTGTCTTCACCTGTAGTCCTTTTGAATCATTTTGATCTTACTAGTTTTTCATGGAGACACCTCTCTCAGGGCCTTTGCACATGCTGCTCCCTCTGCCAGAAATGCCCGACACCCTGTATGTCACAAAATTCACACTCTCTATTCACTCAGGTTTATTCTCAAATATTAGCTCACCAGAAAAGTATTTCTTAACCACATTTTATAAAATAGAATATCCCTTCACTCTGTATCCTCTGGGATCCTTTATTTTTCTTCGTAGCACCAATCATTACCTAACATAATAAATCCTACATATTAACTTAATATTAACAAAATAAATAGATATGCATACTATTTTACCTACTTGAACATAAGTTCCAAAAGGCAGAAACATAGTCTTTCTTCTGCATTCTTAGCAGACAAGATATATTTATTGAATTTATGAACTAGACTATATCTTCCTACATATGCTACATATTACAAACATATGATTAAAAATTTGGAAAGCTTAAAGTATATGGGACTAATTGCAATGTAGTAATATTATAGTTGGGTTCTTCCTCTTTTTTTAAACTAAGACTTCAAATTATTAATGATAATTACATGCATATCATAAATTAGGACTAATAGTTTTTTTCCAGCCTTCAAAAGTGTCTTTGTGAGCATCAAATTAGGTAACAAATATAAAATTGTTATGAAAGTGACAAAAATCTTGATTAATGGAGGATATTGCATAAATGTAAGATGTTAAAGACATATGGTAAAAGTGAATTATGAAGATAATTAACAGCTAAAAATGATATAGAATATTAGCTAATTCAGGGGCTTCTGAACAGCCCATATTATCTTCCTAAATTTATTAGATTATCTATTTTTTAAATTAGGATATAACCTTAATTAGTATCTTCCAGTGTCTTCTGTTTCTCAATATGTCAGATAGACTTTTATACTGCTTCCCAGATTACATATTCTCCAAACTGCTTCCATAAAAATATATCTCATATATAAAGACAAACCAGAAAAATATTTTACTAAATATGACCTCTAAGTTTATTTAAATCATATTGGAGAAGGAGGAAATCCTTTTAAAGGACATATGTAAGAGAAGAAAGCCCTACCTTTGTAACTAAAGACAAAATAATAACAATGATATTGACTTATAGAGCACTGAAAAAATAAAAAAAAAGACAAGACTAAAATATCAGGTATGACATTGTATTACAGTGACAGAACACTTTCCCCATATATGACTACCCAGGGTATAAGCAATCCCTAAAGACTGAATAGCTTTTCTACAATCTTCTGCAGCTTCACATCACCTTAACACTTCTTATTTTACATTTAGGTAAATATTTTTCCTTCTCCAGTTTCCCTATCTTTTGAACACACTCGCCTTTTCCAAGAATACTTAACTGACACCTGTAGAATTCATTAAAGTATCATTTATGGCTCTCAGTGCAAGCCTATAAAGCCCAAAAACCTAAAAGTAGACCCTTATTTCTCAGAATACAGGCTTACTTGTACAAAAAAGGTAGGATGAGTAGCACAATCTTGGAGGCAAATAATATATGCCAATGATCTAAATTAACAACAGTGACTATTTTGTCCCAGCCTTGTTGTTATAACAAGTACCTGGTATTCTAGTTAAGGACTATTGGACCAATCAACAAGGTGTTTAATGGGCTTAGTGAAGTGCCAATTATGTGATAAAATGCACCTGGTGGAAAAGCATGCTCCAGACCCTCCTTCCTCTAAGGCAGACAAACCTTGATCTCATGTATTTAGATCTAATATTATTTACTGAATGATTGATTTACCTTTTGTTTATTTTTTCTCTTTATGAAGTCATCACATGCTTATTTAGAAAATACAAACAGCACAAAAAGTATTGAGTATCAATACATACAAAAAAGATGAGCCTCGGTGTCCATCGAAAGATGAATGGATAAAGAAGATGTGGTTTATGTATACAATGGAATATTACTCAGCAATTAGAAACGACAAATACCCACCATTTGCTTCAACGTGGATGGAACTGGAGGGTATTATGCTGAGTGAAATAAGTCAATCGGAGAAGGACAAACAGTGTATGTTCTCATTCATTTGGGGAATATAAATAATAGTGAAAGGGAATATAAAGGAAGGGAGAAGAAATGTTGGGAAATATCAGGAAGGGAGACAGAACATAAAGACTCCTAACTCGGGGAAACGAACTAGGGGTGGTGGAAGGGGAGGAGGGCGGGTGTTGGAGGGGAATGGGTGACGGGCACTGAGGTGGACACTTGACGGGATGAGCACTGGGTGTTTTTCTGTATGTTGGTAAATTGAACACCAATAAAAATTAATTAAAAAAAAAAAGATGAGCATCTTCATCTCTAAAATAAGAGTTACCATAATTCCTCCTTCATGTGGTAGCTCAGAGCATTCAGTGAGGTAAGACGTGTACCCAGTTTTTAGTAATTGTTCAGTAAATGCTAATTTTAATAAATATTGTCAATATTATTGTGATTATCTTCACATCTAGAGTATATAGGACATTTTCTCAACTAAATAGAAACTTAAATATCTAGTGAATTAAGGGTTGAATGATAAGATGGGTTTGTCATGAGTCATTTTCTTGTCATTAATGACAATTCCTGAGAGTGTCAGGATGGCTGCATAAATAGTTGATGATGAAGGGCAGAAGAGAGGAAAATTGAGGGACAGAGCAGGGGAAGCTGGTTTTCTGGAGCAACTGGGATCTACAGATATTCCCCCAAAGGTCCCTGCAAACATATCAGATCTGTACAGGTTCTCGTCAAGATCATCATGAAAGATCAAGAGCACCATATATATTAGACCACAAACAAAAAAGTCTGCTTGGATGGCTAATTATAGGTACTTTATATGGCAAACAATGCTAGCTATCATTTTAACCAGGCTCACAACAGGATAAATATTACTATAAGTTCCTTATGTGTATTTATTGATTCAATTCTTACAAACATCCAAGGCCACAATTTTGCAGAGAAAACTGAGGCAAGGAGCAATGATATAACCTGCTCAAGATTACACTGGCAGGGCAAAGTTTGAACCCAGGGAGCCTGACTTAGAGCCTGTGCTCCAATCCATATGCAGCATGAATTTGAACTGCATCTGTTCATGTTGAGTCACTATCCATTACTGAATTACACAAATCTTTATGGAAATTCTTCTAATTTCACATTTGTTTTATAAGATGGGCCAAACAAAAATAATCAAACAAAAAAAAAATCCCCACAAACTACACACAAACACATACATACACATACACACACACACGATCAGGAAACAGTTTGGAACTGCAATGGTGGGGAAGTGGTTTTTCATATTTAGACCAGCCAGGAGTTAAAGCAAGCAGTGCGTGAGAAGCATAGATCAAGTATTCAAGTGGCAGTTGGGGTTAGGACTGTATGTTTCCTACCAGGTAACATACTATACTGAGTTTATGTTATTATTTAGGGCTATCTAAGTACTGCTTAAATGAATGCTTACCCATTTCCTGCTTACGAGCCAAGGTATAAGAAATCATTACTCTTAGAAATCCAACAAATGTAGTTAGTCTTTCTAAGCAGCTAGTCCAACTTCTAAGATTCTACATTAATTTTTCTTTAATTCAAGTATCTTTCCGTGCTGCTCCAAATGATTAAGAGGTGCTATTTCAATGAAATGGTATTTGACCTATTTTTTCCCTCTCAATATAAGACTCATCTAGTTTTCTCCAGACCCATATTTAAAGGCTAATTAAATGAAAAAAAAATAAATAAAGGCTAATTAAATGGAAGATGCTCCACTTTTACAACAGATTTGTAAAATGTGTATTGCATAGATAGTCCTTCTATAGTTCATGGAAAATGCTACATTTCTCAAATGCTTGTTGATGTACTAGAGTTTTGGAGGCAAAACTACTAAAGATTTCAGTGATTATAAAGCACTTATAATTTCCAAGGGTCATTTTACACAGCCTAGCAGCTCACTCAGTATATAAACTCTACCAATCGCCTGACCTATTAATGATTTTAGTAGTAAAGTACATGGTGTGTTGCATTTGAATAATTTTTGAGAAAACATTGGAAAGCCAAAAACAAGTCTTTGAAAATAAATACTTAAACATTAGATACACGAACACATGAACAACAAAACTGATTTTACCTAGAAAACGTCTATCATATGGGAAGTATTAAGTGATTTTGTCAGCCTTCTCTTCAGAAAAAAAAAAAAAAAAAAAATCTCAATTACCCTTTGGTTTTCCAAAGATTTGGACTTCTCTCTCACTGCATGCACTCTTGTTAGGATCCTGTGGAGACTCATAAAAACATTTTCTTGTATCCCAGATGGCCCTCTTCTTTTGTGTTTCATTTTTTAGAGGCAGCACTACTTAACAGCTGATGGTTAGCAGTCCCTCTACCGAGTGGGCTGTTTTTGGTGTTTAACAGAGAATATAATTCTCTAAGGACCCATGCTTAAAGAGAAACACAATAGCTACCTACATGTATTTTAGTGGTAAATTCATTCCCTGTAAAGCTAAAGTCTGAAGAGTACTTAGCAATGAACATCCAAGAAATATTTAATTTAGAAAGTGATACACATTTTAATCCATGACATTAATTAGGTTTGTCAATAAATTTTTACCCATGAAGGGATTAAGAAAGATTTTTACACTGTGATTTAAAACAGAGCCAGATCTCAGACAAACCAATATCCCCAAACAGCTTCTAAGCCTGAGTCCAGGCCTGGGCACCCACAGGTCTAGCTGTCTGCCTCTCTTAACATAGCAGCAGAAAAGGTCTGGTTCACAGGATTCGTATCATAGGGCACATCATGTGACATGTATCATTAGCCTGTTTTCTTTAATCACCTACCTGCTAATCATTTGTAGATGGCAATAAAGTTAAGTGCCAGTTATGAAATGAATGAAGTCCTAACCCTCTAAATCTCAAAAGTGACTGGATTGGAAAGTAATTAAAGTGAGATCTTATGGGTGAGCCCTAATCTGATATGGCTGGTATTCTTATCAGAAAAGGAGATTAGGATACAGATACCAGATAGGCACCAGGTGAAGACCAAGTGAAGACACAGGAGGAGATAGCCATCTGTAAGCCAGAGAGAAAGGCCTCAGAGGAAACCAGCCCTCCCAACATCATGATCTTGGATATCTGGCCTCCAGAACTGTGAAAAAAGTAAATTTCTGTTGTCTAATCCACCCAGTGGGGATACTTTGTTATAGTAGTCCAAGCAGACTACTATAGATATAGACTTGCTTTACCAATACCTACACCAGGGCACATTCCCTGACTAGTCTCTTTCTTTCTTTCTTTAAGATTTTTATTTATTTGACAGAGAGAGCAAGAGAGCACAAGCAGCGGGAGTAGCAGACAGAGAGGGAGGAGCAGACTCCCCACTGAGCAAGAAGCCTGATACAGGCTCTATCCCAGGACCCTGAGATCATGACTTGAGCCAAAGGCAGACGCATTACTGACTGAGACACCTAGATGCCCCAATTTATTTTCTTTAATCATCTACCAGCTAATAATCTATACAGGGCAATAAAGATGAACTGGCCCTGAGCCCATAGCATATATTCGGCTTCAGACAACAAGAACTGAATAAGATAAATCAGCAAAATACTTTTGAAAATCTAGAGTTAAGCTGTCTCTTCAATGGTTAAGAATTTCATACAAAAGAGGGGGAAAAGGGAAAATAATTCATCCTATATCCAGTGAGATATTGCCAACAGGAAAACGCAACATTTTTATTTTCATCTATGTTTTCTATTTCTTACAGATTACATGTCCTCCAGTCCTGATATATATGTAAGTACCTTCTGTGGGAAAGTGCCTTCTAGCACCCCAAGAGATACAGCAATCCCATAATCTGAGATTAAAACAATTGTTCAGATGATAATTCCACATTTGAAATGAAAACTTCAACTCTTGAATTACTAAGAAAATGTTTTCAGATTAGAAGGGGATTGTAAAAGCTCTTTTCGCAATATAAAGTCAGATCTGTCTTATTTACTTGAATACAAATGCATAGTATAACCCATTTTCAAGATCATGAAAAGGTAGGGTGTAAATCCATTAACACATGATGCTTTGGTAAGTCATTGTGAAGATGGGTTCAGTGAATCATGAGAGACCCCTATCGACCTTTTTAGGTATTATGAGAAATCCATCACTACTTAAGACAGTAGTGCATTCTCCTGTGCTTATGGGCATTTGTGTAAATCGTGGGCACTTGAGATCAATGGCCATGTCTCATTTATCTTTGTTTCCCAGCACCTACTGGGAGCCCAGTAACTATTAGCAGCTCAATAATATCCATTTAGTAATATTGAATTGTACTGGCTACAGGTAAATTGCCTATAAGTAAGAAGTTCCCCACTGAGAGTAGATTAAATGCAAGAGAATTGGTAGAAAGGATAACTGGAACCTCTCACCATTCTAAAGTCAGACTAGAATCGGATCTTAGATACACCTAGGACCTGGTACCTGAATGCAGTCAGGCTCTTTGTCCATTTTCTTCCCCAGGTCCTCTCTGAACATCGCTTTATTTTCTTCCTCTCTGTCCATTTTTCTAGTACATACAAAAGTACACAGGGATACTAACAGAAACAATTCTAAATGCTGCAGTTTTTCATTAGATGTAGCAAACCAGCCTGAGTTGGTTCCTTTCCAGATTCTTTAATAGAATTTGAGCAGGGGAGGCAGCAAGTTTTAGAGTAAACAACGAGCAGACATTCCCATTGGAGTCCAGTCTGAGAAAGAAGAAAAGAAAGAAAGAAAGAAAGAAAGAAAGAAAGAAAGAAAGAAAGAAAGAAAGAAAGAAAGAAAAGAGAAGAAAAGAAAGAAAAGAAAAGAAAAGAAAAGAAAAGAAAAGAAAGAAAAGAAAAGAAAAGAAAAGAAAAGAAAAGAAAAGAAAAGAAAAGAAAAAAAAGAAAAGAAAAGAAAAAAGAGAAAGAGAAAGAAAGAGAAAGAAAAAAGAAAGAAAGAATAGTTGTTCATACTGTCTGGCACCAGGATATTAAAATAGCTTGAGAAACCAAGAACATATAAAGGACCAATTTACACATTACCATACTGATTCTCTATATCAGGTGGCTGTGAAAAGTTAATATATTCAATTAATTTGGCAAATAATAATAATATCAATGTAGTGGGAAAAGTTGTTAGTAATGGAAAAGGCCAAAAATATTAAATCAACTAAAATCCCTCTAATTCATAAACACCAATATTTGGTGAAGTAGAATTTTATAAAAATTCTTCAAGTGTGAACATTCTCAAACAGGCTGACATATTTTTTTTTTTAAATGTGGACTGGTTAGAATATTGGAATATTAGATAAGAGCAAAGCCCTCTTTTTGTTGGAAATTTGGTAAGTTCACTCTAATTTCAGATGCATTATCACTATTTTTACTCCAGAACAGAATTGGCCAGATTGGGTGTGGGTTTAACGATTTTTGCACAAAATTCTCCCTGCTGTTTCAAATCTCTGAGGTATCACTAGAGGTTTTCTGAAGAATTAAAACATTTCAGCACCATCCAATAGCCTACCTCTTGTCAGTTTCCCTGTAACTATTTGCTGAAGAAATGAATCTCCTGTGCTTACTTTCTCAGTCCAATGGCAGCAATTTCAGCCCAATTTTCTTTCTTCTTTTTTTTTTTAGCCCAATTTTCTGGACAGTTTCCAAAGTGGAAAAAGGGGATGATCAATGAAATGTAAAGAGCAGAAAATGAGAGGAGGTATATGATTTCAAAATCAGAGAATTCTATGTTAAAATTCTAAATGGTTATGTGGTAGATGTTTGATCTGCACTTTAGTTCAAGTCAGGTGCTCAGGGAAGGGTTGACTTCACCAAACTGAGACCTCCCAGGCTTGAAGACTCTAAAGCAACTGAATGATTTCCTAGTGTCCTGCACATCACCTAGAACTAGCAAGTGTTCAAACCACAGAATTGTGTTAGCAGGAAATCAATCTGAAAATTGCAGAAAATAGTTCAGTTCTTTGGGGCACCTGGGTGGCTTGGTTGAGCATCCCACTCCTGGTTTCAGCAGAAGTCATGATCACAGGGTGGTGGAATCAAACTCCGCATTGGGCTCCTCACTCAGCAAGATGTCAGCTTGAGATTTTTCCCTCTGCCCCTCCCCCTCTTGCATGTGCACATGTGTGTTCTCTCCAAAATAAATACATCTTTAAAAGCTCAGTTGTTTAAAACCTCCAATGGCTTAATAATTTCCAAGAATTTCTAGAAAATTATATATGGTATATGTAATATACACACACTATATTTTTATAAAACAACCACTAGAAAACATCCTAAGATCAACATGCCAACTCATCATCATCCTAATGAAAGTTGGTGAGATGCTTGCAAGATTGACAAGAAAAGTACCATTGCTGGGTCCATGTTCCTCATTTTTCCTATGTATTTCCAGTATTAAATGTGATAAGGTAAAAACAATCTCCTTCTACTCTTGAAGAGTTCTTGTTCAGAATTTCCATTTCTCTTCCTCATCTTACACACAATGATCCCTTTAACCAAATAATATCTTATTTAGCCAAGTAAAATCCTGGATTACAATTTGCATTTTCTTTTGATTTTACTGAGTAATAGGATTGAGGTATTATAAATCCTACTAGTTTATCCTGTATAGCTGAAGCATTATTAATAAGGGGCATGATTTGTTTATGTAGAGATAGATTTCACTCTATTTCCTTTCTCTATTTCATCTGGAAACTGGGAGTTAAATCACTCTTTTGGACTAAAATTTACATGGTTCTACCAACACAATTCAAAGCAGGAATTAGGTTTAAAGATCCTATATAATAAATTTTAGTTCTCAGTTTCCAAATCCCATGAACCATCCAAATAAACTTTAGATGATTTGTTTAAATGTTCTTTTTCAGAGTATTTATTTAAAATACACAAGAAGTAATGTGCTGTGTTATACTTGATTAATGTCCAATTAAATGTTGTAAATTATAAACCTGACATATTTACCCAGGAGTTAATTTTCCTTATAAAGTAAGATATATATTCTTTATTTTATTCGACACTTTTCATAGATTTTATATTTGAATATTATCAAATTGCACATTACTGAGAATGCCACTGAACTGTTAAATTTCCATCATGCAATTAAAGATGAAGTTACTGTTGACAGTCAGCTTAAACCCTGCGCTTCAAGAGAAATTACTAATTACTCATTTTAAGTTTGCATTCTCCCAGTATGTTGCTGATTTATCCTTCTTCAATGGGGATTTTAAACTATTTCAATCCACTCACCATATACATTTAATATCCACAATATTGTAGTGATAATTTAA
Organism: Vulpes vulpes; assembly: GCF_048418805.1. Classification (NCBI taxonomy): domain Eukaryota; kingdom Metazoa; phylum Chordata; class Mammalia; order Carnivora; family Canidae; genus Vulpes; species Vulpes vulpes. The sequence goes on from NC_132780.1 coordinate 152,058,607, forward strand.
TAGGCCAAAAGATTGTCTTTACTTGCTTTGTTCTACTATGTAAACATAAGAATTCAGTACATGTTAATTCAATTGATAATATATTTTGGTACTTTAATAATTTTAGATTCTGATTTTTCACTTCATTTAGATCTACTCTCAAGTAAATTAACATTCATGCTACATATTAGGACTCCAGAAAGGTTTTATTTAAGGAAACTAGCACTATCTTTTATCATGATAACAACAACAACAACAGAAAGGCAAATGATATTCTCAAATGATGCAATGTAACTTTTTGAATTTAGGCTTAAATTAAAATTTTCTAGGATGGGTCACCTGGGTGGCTCAGTTGTTTAAGCGTCTGACTCTTAAATTCAGCTCAGGTCTTGATCTCAGGGTCATGAGTTCAAGTCCCAAGTTTGACTCCATGTTGGGTGTGGAGCCTACTTAAATAAATTTTTTTAAATTTTTTCCTAGGATGCTTTGGGTTATTCATTACTGGTTTTAGATTTCTTCTAAATATTAAAATTAAAGCTAAACTCCCTAGTTTACAAAGCTCACTAATTTATAAAGTCGTGCAATTTAATTACTCAGAAGCTTTAATACATACCATTTCTTACAAAAGTGTCTTCTAAATATTTTTTAACTGTAGATTCTTTAAAAACTCATTTATAAATGTTTAAAAAAAACTTACCTGTTTAATAAACATATGTTGTGAATTGGCTTCTGAGGTAGTTTTCGTAATTTAAATCTAGCCTGTTTTAGTTTTCTACAGTCCACTTACATGTTTTAATAAAATAAACAATCTCCCCAGAGGGGTCTACAAGAAAAAGGTCACGGGCAAATCCATTTTTTAGATGCAGTTGGAAACAAAGGAAAGAAAATGGGACTAATTGTCTTACCCCCTAATATTTCATTTCTAGACACAAGAGAAGAAATTCCCTAAATATTTGTACTGCTTCTCAGATTAGATATGGCTGACCTACTCTGGACTAGGTAGGACTTTCCCAGTACACTGAGATTCACAGGAGTCACAGGACAATCATTAGACATTTGATGGTATGAAGGCTGGGGACTTGGACTAATTTTATTTATATTTACAAAAACAGATCTTCCTACATGGAAATTGAAAAAAAAAAAAAAACAGAAATGAAATAACAACTTCTATTAAGCAACACTTGGGTGGAAATAATGATGACAATGACAACACTATATGTCATAGTCTATGGGACACATTTAAAGCAGTGATCAGAGGAAAATATATAGTACTCTACACTTTTATTAGTAAAAATGAAATAATAAATATAGATGAATTTATTTCCCATTTCTAAAAACTAAAAAAAGACAGAACATAAAGACTCCTAACTCTGGGAAACGAACTAGGGGTGATGGAAGGGGAGGAGGATGGGAGGTGGGGGTGAATGGGTGACGGGCACTGAGGGGGGCACTTGACGGGATGAGCACTGGGTGTTATTCTGTATGTTGGTAAATTGAACACCAATAAAAAATAAATTTATTATTTAAAAAAAAAAAGATATTTCCTGGGTGGCTCAGTAGTTGAGTGTCTGCCTTGGGCTCAGGTCGTGATCCAGGTCCTAGGATCGAATCCTGCATAGGCCTTCCCACAGGGACCCTGCTTCTCCCTCTATCTATGTCTCTTCCTCTCTCTGTGTCTCCTATGAATAAATAAACGAAATCTTAAGAAAAAATTTAAAAAGCTAGAAAAAGAACAGAACAAAGTCAGCCAAAGGGAAATACAAAAAGGAAATACTTTTCAAAAGCAAACACTCAGGCCCAATATAGAAAATAGTATAACTGATTTGTAAGTCAAAATCCTTTTTTTTTTTTTTTTTTTTTTTGAAGACATTAAAAATGTAGGGGCAGCCTGGGTCTGGGTGGCTCAGTAGTTCAGCGCCTGCCTTCGGCCCAGGGCGTAATCCTGGGGACCCGGGATCGAGTCCCACGTTGGGCTCCCTGTGTGGAGCCTGCTTCTTCCTCTGCCTGTGTCTCTGCCTCTCTCTCTCCCTCTGTCTCTCATGAATAAATAAGTAAAATGTTTTTTAAAAATGTAACTATCACTAGCAGAGTTGATGAACAACAAAAGAAGTATAAATACAAAAATAATAAATGTCACGAGAAAAATATTAAGACAGAAGAAACAAATTATAGGAGAATAATTTACAGATATCTATGTAAATGTATTTAAAAACTTAGATAAAATGAATTCCTCTCCTAGGAAAACACAGACTACCAAATCTGACTCAGCCTTAGAATGCTTTAAAAGACCATCTCCATAAAATAATAAAGTTATTAAGGAACTGTATTAGTTTTCTAGGGTTGCTGTAACAAATTATCACAAACTTGGTTTAAAATGAGAGAAATTTATTCCTACATAGTTCTGAAGACCACAAATCTGAAATCAAAGTGTTATCAGTGCCATGTTCCCTGTGAAGTTTCTGGTAGAGAACCTATTTTTGCCTTTTGCAGCTTCTGTTAGCTCCGGGTATTCCTTAGCTTACGGCAGTATAACTCCAGTCTCTATTGTCTTCACATGGCCTTCTCTGTGGCTGTGTGCCTTCTCCTTTCCTATCTCTTATAAGGACACTTACCATTGGATTTAGAATGCATCCTAATATGAGAATATCTCATCTTGAGATCTTTAACTTTATCTGCAAAGACCCAAAGACTTTTTCCAAAGACTAGTCCAAGATTAGGACTAAAACATAATATCTGGGGGGCCATTATTTAACCAACCCACTACAATAACTACTCAAAAAAATAATAATAATACAAACCTCAAGTGATTTCGCAAGAGAATCCTGCCAAACTTCAAAGACCAAATAGACACAATCCTCTATAAATTATTCCAAGGAAAAGGAAGGAAACATCCAAATTCCTTTTATGAAACAAATACTACACTGATATCTAAACCTGATGACAGTAAAAATATAGAATTACATATCATTATCATCAGTGTACATACATGCAAAAACATTAAATAAAATACTAGCAAACAGTATTCAGCACCAAAATAAGAAGATAATACGCGATGACTGGATTTATTTTAAAAACGCAAGTTGGTTCAATATTAGGAAATCCATTAATATCATATACCACATTAATAAGACTAAGGGGGAAAAATCAGGATTGTTGCCATTGATACTTGGAAAGCCTTTGATAAAATTGAAATCCACTCATGATTTTAAAAAACACTAAAAAATGAGAAATGAGGGATATTTTCTTAACATTGTAAAATATGTGTATCTTAGTCTTAAAGCTAGTGTCTAATTTAGTGAAGAAACATTGGAGACATTTCTCTAAGAACATGAATAACACAAGTATGCCCATTATCTCTACAACTCTTCTACATTGTACTAGAAGTATTAGGTAATATAAACAAAATAAATTAAAAGCATAAGAATGGCTTGAAATAACAAGTAGACTATTTCTATTTACAGATGACAATGATATATCCAGAAAATCATAGAATCAATCATAAAACTAACTCAAAAATAATTCTATAAGATAGCAGGATATAAAATTGACATAAAAATTATCTTTAAATATATAAATAAAAAACAAGTAGAACTATATGATAGAGAAAACTTCATCCATGATAGCAGAAGAGAAAATTAAATACTTAGGAATAAACTTTAAAAAAGAATTATGTCCAACCTATGTGATTTTATGACAAAATTTTTTTAGAATCAGTGCTAAACCACTGGGCCACCTAGGTATCCCTTGTTTTCAAATTTTTAAAAGATTTTTAGAGCCCAAGGCAGACACTCAACTACTGAGCCACCCAGGAAATCTCTTTTTTTAGTTTTTAAAAATGGGAAATAAATTCATCTATATTTGTTATTTCATTTTTACTAATAAAAGTGTAAAATGCTATATATTTTATATATTTATATAAAATTTTAAAAAAATGTTTCATGTCCTAAAGGACACGAAAGTAAAATTTGAACAAATGGGAAAGCATCACTTGTTCTTATATAGGATAATGCAGCATTATAAAGATGTCAGTGCTCCCTAAGTTAATTTATAAATGTAATACAATCCCAATAAAAATACTAACAAGTGTTTTTTCAATGAAAATAGAAATTTTGATATTAAAATTCATATTAAAAATGCAAAAACAGGGGCGCCTGGGTAGCTTGGTAGTTGAGTATCTGCCTTTGGCTCAGGTGGTGATCCTGGAATCCTGGGATTGAGTCCCACATCAGGTTCCCTGCAGGGAGCCTGCTTCTCCCTCTGACTATGTCTCTGTCTCTCTCTCCATCTTTTTCATGAATAAATAAATAAAAGCTTTTAAAAAAAATAAAAATGCAAAAATATTCAGGGCAACACTGAAAAAAATACTATGAGTGAGAATTAGCTCAATCAGATATTTAAACATAATAGAGAATGTCTATAATTACAACAGTTTGGTACTGGCTCATGAGGACACATGTACCAGTGAAATAAAGAAAACCAAGAAATAGATCCAAGTACATATATAAACAGACACCTGTATGCACAGAAATTTAGCATATGATAAAGGTGGCATTTTAAGTCATCAGGGAAAGAATATATATTTTAATAAGTTTTGCAAGGACAACTCGGTAGTCATTTGGGAAAAGAGAAAATCACATGCATATTTTGCACTATACACAAACATAAACAACAAATGGTTAGAGATCTAAATGCAAAATTTTTTAAAAGATTTTATTCATTCATTCATTCATTCATTCATGAGAGAATACTTCCATGTTTTCCTCTAGTACTTGTATGGTTTCAAATTTTGCATTGAGAGATGTCTGGGTAGCTCAGTGGTTGAGCATCTTCCTTTGATTCAGGTCATGACGCCAGGGTATTGGGATCCAGTCCCACATCAGGTTCTCCACAGGGAGCCTGCTTCTCCCTCTGCCTATGTCTCTCTCTCTCTCTCTCTGTGACTATCAAAAATAAATAAATAAAAATTTAAAAGAAAAAAAAACACTATTTAAAAAAAATAACACTGACATATTTCAGAATGGCAAAATCTTGAAACTATGCAAACACAATGTATAAGCAAGGCTGGGTAAACAGGCACACTCATACATTGCTGTTGGTAATACATTTCTGTACTATTTTGCAAATTTTTCGTAAGTCTAAAAATATTTTAAATCAAATTTGAAAACAAGGGATACCTAGGTGGCACAGTGGTTTAGCACTTGCCTTCAGCCCAGGGAATGATTCTGGAGTCCAGGGATTGAGTCCAAGTTTTGAGTCCCACATCGGGCTCCCTGCATGGAGCCTGCTTCTCCCTCTGCCTATGTCTCTGCCTCTCTCTCTCTCTCTCTCTCTCTGTCTCTTTCTCATGAGTAAATAAATAAAATCTTAAAAAAAAAAATTTAAAAACAAGACAACCAAAAAAAAAAAAAAATCCAAGAACTACAGGGTTATCTAAGCTCATGTCTAAGATGGAAATAATTATTTGTTTTATAAAGCTCAGAAGAGGTAATGAATATGAAACAACACTAAAAAAAATCATTAAGTGTTACATAAATTTGAAGTATTTTTGCAGAAATTCTGAGGCAAGAACTTTTTAAAGGGGACATAAATTTTGTCAATTGTATTTCAGATCTACAAATTCAACTTTGGGAAGGACAGGAAATCTTTAATACATCCCACTTTGGAGGTAGTTAATTGTCTTTCAGAGACCAGCCGAACCTTCTGTAGACTCCCCTGCAATGGTGGAGATAAAATTCTTCAAACTACAGTTCCCAGGTTCCCTTGCCAGTTGGCTTCCTGTTAAGATCTGTCAATGGAGGAAATGTGCAAGAGAAGAAAAATGGAGGAAAATCTTCAGTGGAGGAGAACTACAAGCAAGAAGAAGAAAAAGAGATTGCTTTCCAGTTCTCTATCTCCTCTGGGCACTGCCCCTGTAGCTGCAGACTGTTGACCCATCCTCCCTTCCTTCAACACTCTTAGCCCAACTTCTCCAAGTGCCCTCAAGGCAACAACAGTAGCCAGTAGCACTACCTTGGTCATTGGACCAAGCTGCGTGCTCACCAACTGGGCCATGATCTGGGACAATTCAATACCTACCTGACATTTCCATGTCAGCAATCCCTCAAGTTTCAAACCACCAGCCCCACTGAGTCCTTCCATTAGACTCCTAGGTACCATAACCCTAGTCTTTCCTGGTACTTCTCTAACATCCTGCAATTATTAAACTTAGATACCTTAGTATCCCCTTCTCACTCAATGAGTCTTCCTACACCTATGTCACCAATTCCCTAATCCACTCAGTTTGAAGTACCCAGTGAGGTTTCTATGTTCCACCCTTGATAGACTGTTTTAGAAGAAATTTCTAGCTGTGTCTATAGGGGGAATAGACTTTGTTTATAGTTCATTTATTCCTTAATTTAATACTTATTAAGCAAATACTTGGTCACTGTGACAGACAATAAATGCATGAAGATAAAAACAACATAGCTCCTGCCTTTAAGTGTTCACAATAAATGGATGAAGTAAATATGTGAATTAGTGATCACCAAGTAAATAATCTGTGTAATACAGGAATACTCTAAGTGCTAGGAGAGCCTGTGAAGAGGCACAAGGTTTCAGGCTAGGGCTCTCTAGAAGGGTGAGATAGGCATCCTGTTAGTAGAAAGAATATCTGTGAGAACATAACAGATTCAAAAATCTGACTAAAGATTGACTAAATCAATCCTAAATCCTGTGACCAGAGGATAGAAGAGGCACACAAAGTGAAGCCAAACAGGGAGATCATTTGTGATCATGAAAGTTCTCGAATGACACAATTAATTTCAAGTTCACCCAAAAGCAATGAAGAACAACTAAAAGATTTTTTTAGAGATATTTCCTAAGAAACAAACAAACAAACAAACAAACAAACACACACACACACACACATCCCTTGCCCTTAGGCCATTTTCCAAAAATGTTTCTTACATAGGCAGCCCAGGGGGCTCAGCGGTTTAGTGCCTCCTTCAGCCCAAGGTGTGATCCTGGAGACTCGGGATCAAGTCCTGTATCGGATTTCCTGCATGGGGCCTGCTTTTCCCTCTGCCTGTGTCTCTGCCTCTCTCTCTGTGTGTCCTCATGAATAAATAAATAAAATCTTTTAAAAAAATGTTTCTTACATATTCTTCTGGGAAGAAGTTGACTAATGCATAAATCCACAGTGAACACTAAATAGAGATCTTATTATATATCAGATACCATTCAAAGTAGTTATATCTAGGGGCATCTGGGTGGCTCAGCAGTTGAGCATTTGTCTTTGGCTCAGGTCATGATCCTAGGGCCCTGGGATCAAGTCCTGCATTGGGCTCCCCGTGGGGAGTCTTCTCCCTCTATGTCTCTGTCTCTCTCTCTCTCTGTATCTCTCATGAATAAATTTTAAAAATCTTTACAAAGAAAAAAAGTAAAGTAGTTATATCTATTAATCCACTCAATTCTCACAACAGTGTTATTAGGTAGCTACTATTATCCTTTCCACTTTACAAAAAGGAAACTGAGGCTCAGAAAGACTCATCAGCTTGCTAAGGTCATAGAACTTGTAAGTGGCAGAGTTAGACTTTAAACTCAATAGCTATGGCTCTGTGATCTATGCTGTTTGCCACTATGCTCTGGTGCTGCACATACTTACATGGGTTTTCACGCTATGTGGAAAAAACATGAAGTAAACGTTTAACCACAAGTGACTCATAGTCTACATTTTACTCTGCACCTTGTTCTTTCAAGTAGTAATTTACCTTAAAGATAGCTCCTTATCAACACATTTTGATCCACTTTATTCTGACTACACAGTATTTCATTTCATAAACATTCCAAACTAAAACATTTCTTTATTAATATTAAGGTCCATGACAGGCTTGGATCTTAGATATAATGCTGCAACAAAATTTATAGCAGAGGAAATGTTCAAAGGAAATATTTTTAATATTAAAAATATTGCATAATGGCCTATCACAAATAGAGATGTGAGATGTTGGGTGGCCCTCTCATCAGTATAGGAGAATGTCTATTGCTGCCAATGGGAGTTTTCATCAAATTTTGTTTTTTAATTTTTTGCCTATCTGATAGATAGTGATTCCCACAATATTTTTTTTTTAGATTTATTTATTTATTTGCAAGAGAGTGAGAATGAGGGGAGGGCAGAGGCAAAGGGAGACAATCTCCAGCAGACTCCCACTGAGTGCAGAGCCCATCAGGTTGGGGACTCAACCTCACAACCCTCTGAAATCATGACCTAAGCTGAAATCAAGAGTCAGATGCTTTCCAACTGAGTCACCCAGGTGCCCCAGGCTATAGTATTTTAAAAATAGCCTGACACCATGAGATGTGTGTTTTGGAAAGATCATGCTGAGGCAGTATGGAGGTTAGCCTGATTACACCAAAACTCAAGCAGAAAGGACAAGTAGAAAGCAGTTAACAGCAGACTCTAAAAAATGAGGATAGCCTAATCAGAGCCGTGCCTTGAATGCATTAGAAGGAAAAACAAAGTGGGGGTGGGGGGACAAATCACAAAGGCCAGCTGTTGACCTTTGTTCATGATATTTAATATTGTGTTAAAGGTGGGCGAGAGAGAGAAAGGATTCAAAAATATTCCCTAGGTTTATGAGTTAGGAAACCAGGAGAATTATAATGAAAATAACTGTCCCAGGAAACACTGAAGAAGGCACAGGTCTGGGGGCATGCCAGAGGAAACAAGGATGATAAAAAGTTCCCTACAAATCTATGACTCTATTATTTATTTATGGAAACTACCTTCATTGGTGGCAAGGGATATTTCGGAATATTCATATATATTTAATGTCACTGAAGAATGAGTCATTGATTTTTGCAGTGACACAGAGGCCCTTAAATCAAATTACCCAGCACATTTATGAAACCAGCCGCACTGGGCCATAGTATTCTTTTAGTACTCTGCCATCTAGTGAATAACAATTATTTGTGCAATTTGGCCTATAAATTGGTTCTTCAGAACAAAGAAACACGAATTTTTTGCCTTCTCATCATATATGTTTTCAGAGCTTCCAACTGATAGAAAGCTAATCTGGAAATGCCTCACATTTTTGGCAAAATCTAAGCTCATAATTATAAATTTTTTAACATAGAAGAAAGAATGAAAGCATAGATTCTATTAGCTGAATCCCAAAATTTGCCCTTGGGCTTATCTTGAAAATTAATGTAACCAAAGTCACAAGGAAAGCTATTGTTTCCTTTATGTCATGTCACTCCCTTCCATCATTAAAAACCACAACAACAAAAAACACAACACAAACTCTTTACTCATTTCTCCTTTGTAATAAAATAAGTAAATAGTCTTTGTCCATTCAATGAGCTGTGCTTAATAATATTATCAAGACTTTATCATCTGAAAAATAATCTTACATGACACATTAGAGGTTGTATTCAAATGTTGTGAAAGTATATCATAAAAAATGTGTTTTCTCTATATTTCTATGAACCCTTCATTGATTCCTCCCGAGTTGATTACTTGTTATGTGCAACTAATGAACTATGGTACTTTTGTGTTGCTAATACATGGTATTACATTTCATACTTTATAAATACATGGATTTTAATTATTAGTTTGCAAGCCTGTCTCCTCAAAGGACCTATGAATTTCCTGATTGAAGACAGACAATGTCATATTCGGTTTTATAACTCCTGTAACTCATGATGTACAGTACCTCTCTGTTTTCAATAAATGTTAATGAGTAAATGATTAAAATGATTGGATTGAATTAATGGCAAATATTTGTAATTTCATTAATTCTAATTAAAATCAAATTAACATATAATTTAAAATAAGCAATCACTGCACCCATATTCCTTTATTAAGCTTAGAAGAGACAAGACTGAACATATTGCCCGAGTACCCACAGGGCCCTAAAATATAGATGTATGCTCATTAGAATTATCGGAGATAGGTAGGCAAAAATCCTCCTTTGAAATTTGTCCTTATAGGTAATGGCAATATTCCCAGCCTCGTCAACCTCTTTCCTTTGGCAGATCTATGTAGTCCATCTGTTGAACTTGAATGCTGAAATGATCTCAAAGTGAGCATGCCTTATGGATATCTTTATCCCACATGACTATATGCCAGCAGAAATCATAAACTCGAGCTATTTCAGATTGTCGAATGAAATTGGTCCCAAGAGAGTATTTCATTGCCTTATAGATAATGATTATGAATAAAATCTCAAAAATCATAAAATTTGCCCTAAGGGTTCAATTGATTAGTACTATACAATAGTTGTAGAGCCTCTTACTCTATCTACCTGTCTAACCTCTATAATTTTACTGTATCCAAGCTCATGCAAATGGGTTCAAATAACCTCATCGATTTTGTGAGTTTTTGAAAGTATTCTTACCAAATTATATTCCTTTGTGCATCTGTTTTTATTCTTATCTTAGCATCTCTGCTTTAAAAAAAAAGATTTTATTTATTTAAAGAAAAAGAGAACGCACACGTGAGTTGGGGAAGGGGAAGAGGGAGAGGAGAGAGAGAATCTGCCCTGAGCACAGAGCCTGACGCAGGGGTCCATCCCATGACCTGAGCAGAAATAAAAAATCATGGACCCTTAAGCCACCCAGGTGCCTCAGCACTTCTGCTGTTAAAAAACAAAACTGAGTACTTTTTTGGATCGTTAATCATATTTGTATATTTCACAGAGCATTATCCCCATCTGTCTTGTGATAGTGAAGATGCAAGAAGAGGGGAAAAAAGTATTATTTCTCTTAAGAAATGTAATTTTACTATTTATGTCTGACCTCTATGATATGCATTTCTTATACCTACTGTCTCTGACAGCTATGTACCTCAGAAAATTTAGATGATAGAAGTAATCTCCCTGTTCAGATAGAATCTCATCAAATTATCTTGATTGGGGAACTCAGGAAAAGGAATTAAACATCTTCTACTCCCCACCCCCACCCACATCGCATCCAGGGCCTTCCTCTATGTCTTTTTCTCTTTCATAATCGCTTTTCCTCAAAAAACACATTTTCTGTTCCATCAGGCTGTGAGTTTATAGGGGCACACTCTGTCATCAAAGCTGGAGTGGGTGGGAATGGAGCTGTAGTCATCCAATTTTGGATTTTAGTAATTTAAATTTAGAATGAAATTAGAAAAATCCATTTGGCCTCAAATCCCAACCGGAGTTCCTATTAAACCTTATCTGTAATACTGATAATAGTGATATGCATCTGCCAATGTTTGTGTCTTAGTTCTCAATAAATTCTGAAATTTGGAGGTAAAAAAATAGTGCAATTTAGTATTAGCTTCCTCAGATACCATCATATATTATTAATAATGATTTCTTTTTTTCTAACTATTGATACAGACATGACTTTATTTTCAAAATTATCATGAGATACACGATCTGTGAAAAACACTGCTGTTATAATCGTCAATGGATAAAGTCTAAAAAATTGCAAACAGAACAAATCAGCATATGATAGAAAAATAAGAAGACTCATAGTCTTAAAAAGAAAACCTTAAATAATTATAAAAAAATAATCAAAAATCAATTGAAAGAATATTTGTACTTAATACTTAGGTAAAGTAATAATGTGAGAGTGAACACATTTTAAGAAAAAGAAAATCTAGCATAAAAGAACTCTCCCAGGAGGACCCCAAGAACATGGGAGAATTCACAGATTTAAGGAATCATCCTGTTCCAAGGACATGAAAGTATAGCTGACAATCCAGACTCCCAGGAGCACTGGGAAGGCACTGCCTCAAAGCCCCTGGATGAAAACAGGCTCATAGAATAGTACAGCCATTACCTGCAGTGTCCCGTTTCTCCGGAGAGAAGACATCTGCAATGCCGTGGAGTCACCCTTCATACTGATTCGGTAGGTGAGCCCACACAAGATCTTTTTCTCTCTCAAGCCACATGTTGTGGAATTAATAGAGAAAATGCTAACATCCAGAGTGGCTGGAAATCAAAACCTGAGAATTAAGAAGCTCATCTGTAAGTCCACTAAAGAGGCCCCTCTTTGGATGTTGTTTAAACCCTGACCTATTTTGGTAATTACCTTAATTCTTCCCTGGAAGGAGGTATTTCATTGGCCACAGCTGAGCCTGTGGAAGAAGACTGTGTGACACTCAGGTAAGACTATAAAGCCAACACATAGGATGTCAGGAAAGCAAACCAGGAGCATAGAGAAGGTGAAAGTGGTTTTCCACTAGGCCTACAGGATAAATACAGAAGTGGGCTTTTGAATGAAAATGCCTAAAGACAACAATGACAAGCTCAAAAAATGCTGGTCATTTAACTGTATAAGATCAAAGACATCAGTGCCTAGTAATCCAAGAAGTCACCCAGGAACTGAGTATTAAAGAAGGTTTGGTCCTAAATAGACTTATAAACAAAAATACCCCTACAGACTCAGAGCTATAGTTACAAACAGGATCCTTCCATCGTGTGGTTCTTTTGAACATCATTGGCTGCCCTGACAAATCAACGCCAGCCTGATCTGATTTTCCCAAAGAATCCAGAGATTGCTCTGGGAAAAGGAATTGGGAGATACAAGGAAGGTCAGTAACATATTTATCTCAGTGTCATAATGAGCTTTTAGATATAGTTTTCTATATAAAACATCAGATTTTAAAATTTAGGAAATAGAAAGTGATGATAAAATTCTAAAATTAAGTGAAAAAATACAGGGTTTTTTTTGTTTATTTTGTTTTGTTTTGTTTTGTTTACAAAATCCTTACACATAAAAAAAATCCTTACACATAGATCCATGTAGCTTCAGCAACTATCAGAAATGCAAATTCTTCTGCTCCACCCCAGATTTATTGAATTAATATCTCTTGGGTGGGGCCAGCAGTCTGTCAGGTAATAAGCCCTCCAGCTGATTCTGATAAACACTGAAGCTTAAAAACCACTGGTGAAGACTATAAAAAAAAAAAAGAAATAAACGTAGAAATTTAAAGTAAAAGAAGTAAAACCCTTACATTGTCACATGGTTATGCTGATACATTTGATATTAATTACAGGTGGGAGTTGAAAAGCGAATTTACAACTGACATTATCAGAGATTTCAATGAAGCTGGACTTTTTAAAAAAATATTTTAAGTGTGTTCTAACTAGGAAATCATAGGACCAGGATCATATTGTGCTCTACTATAGTATATTATTTATTATATCTGTTTATCTATTCTTGTAAGAAAGTCAGTAAATTTTTCAAAAGTAGCAAGTTCCACTTAAGGAACTAAACTGTATGAAGAGAAAATCAAATACAAACACTGTGCTTGACAAGAAAATATGGGGCTTAGGAAGAGCACAGAACAGGAAGCAGACAGCTGGACTGAGCAACATACTGAGTTCAGTGAACAAAACAAATTAAATCAGAAGTCTCAGACATCCAACCTCTAGCTTACAAAATGAATGAAATTAAAGTGTGAATAATTGCATGTTACTGATGACAGGGTTTGCTACTGACTCTGAATCTAAGGGCATATCTAATAAGAAAGGAAACGGCTAGGGATGGAATAAATTCTGCCAACTAGCAGACCACTGGTGTGAGAAAATTGAAAATGATGGATGTCTCACAGATAGAAACTAGAATAACATGAATGGAAAGTAGAAGTTGTGGACAACCCAGGCTGAATCATGAGCTGTCATTTAGGGATGAACTGAAAAACAAAAAAAAATCATTTGGCAAATGATAATTTTCCCCTTTTGATGAAAAAATAAATGCAAAACCTCGCCCTAACAAGTGGAAGTCCTTCAGGAAATCCGTGAGCAAACAAGCATGACTGAAATAAACTGAATCAAGAAGAACATATGCTGGAACAGGAGGTGGGGAGGTTGTAAGACATAGAGTCAAGCAGAGGTAAAGACAGAGAATATGTAAAATGGAGGGTGATTGCAGAAGACAGATTCTACTGAAACTATATTGCTCGTCCTCTGTGGACAGTCCATGCCAGAGGCTCACTGCTTCTTATATTTTGAGAACTGTGTAGCATAGAAAATTGGGCTCTCTTCATTCCAGCTCATATAACCTGGATAATTGACAAATGATATAAAACCAAGTACCATAAAAATAAAACACTTTTCAATAATTTTTTTCTTTTTTTCAAAGATTTTATTTATTTATTCATGAGAGACACACACACACACACACACACACAGAGGCAGAGACATAGGCAGAGGGAGAAGCAGGCTTTCTGCAGGGAGCCTGGTGCAGGACTTGATCCCACGACCCTGGGATCACAACCTGTGCTGGAGGTAGACACTCAACCACAGATCCACCCAGGTGCCCTTGATAAACTTTAAACAAAAAGGAAAGAACCGGGCAGGCTGGGTGGCTCAGCGGTTCAGCACTGCCTTCAGCCCAGGGCCTGATCCTGGAGACCCAGGATCAAGTCCCACATTGGGCTCCCTGCATGCAGCCTGTGTCTCTGCCCCTCTCTCTCTCTCTGTCTGTGTCTCTCATGAATAAATAAATAAAATCTTTAATAAAGAAAAGAACTATCCCTATACATCTTTCACGTACATGTTATTAGCCTATTACTAAGGACACCAATTTAGGGGGAGAGCCTGTGGATAAATTTGATATATTTTAAAATAAATGTTTGATGATAATATAGAAAAGTCCCCAAAGGAAGAAAGGGTGTAAATAAAAGGCAGAAAAGGAGAGAGGCCAACATATTTAGACTTAGCGAAAGGAAGAAAATGTCTGTAAAAGAACAACAGGAGGTCTGGTAGTAGCTCTTCCTTTTATCAACAGATCTAAGGGACTCAGACCAGGACCTGACAACCAGATCTTCCCCTCCTTCCAATGGGGACAGTGAGACACATATCAATATTTGAACAGAGACTTGGAAAATTTCTTACAAAATTTGAAAAAGAACCAAAGGGTTAATAAGGAACTATAAAAAAAATTAGATCACATATAGCCCTATTCTGCTAGCAACCACTTTTTTGCATTTTGCCATCTTTCCTTTCCAGTACTTTTCTAAGCATAACCACAGTTGGGACCATGCTGTGCTTTCTTGTATGTGGTAGCAGTGACATACATGGGAAATTCTCCTAGATGGTGGTGGGTGGTTTCTTCTTGACCAGCTCTTTTTTTTTTTTTTTTTTTTTTTTTTTTTTTCGGCTGACCTGGAACCAGCTTGTTTTGCTGCAATGAGGATGGGAAGTAATGTCAAGAGAATGACAGAATCTTTTTTGATTCTTTTCATTAATTCACCTCATCTGGAAACAAATAATCATGAATAATTTGTGAATGTTTTGTTCATTTCCCTTTGCCCATCTTTTATTCAGATTCCAGTAAAACACAGTTTTAGCTTCTGCAGAATTATAAAATATTTTAACAACTATTGGGGACTCATGTACTTTTATTATCTATTCTCTTAGAAATTGCCCTGTGTATTTTCACAAGTTCACTTATTTTCAAATAAATTTTTAGTATCACTTCCTCTCCAAATACAAATAATCCCTTTTCAGTTTATTTGTCACAGAATTATGGAGATTTATTAAGAGAACTATAAATACTAAATATTCTTATCTAGGAACAAAGCATATTTTTGTCTTTGCTTTCATCTGAATCTCTTTTATTCTCTTTATTGGAGTCTTACAGTTATTTTTATCCTGGTAGTGCACAATTCCTGCTAAATGTATTTGTAGATAAGTTATTTTTGTTTTTATTATGACGATCTTTTATTCTATTTGTTTTCCTTCCAGTTACTATTCACATAAAGAATGCTATGGGATGGGGGTAACGGTGGCACCTGGGTGGCTCAGTCTATCAAGTATCTGACTTCACCTCCTGTCATGATACAAGGTCCTGGGATTGAGCCCCATATCAGGCTCCCAGCTCAGCAGAGAGTCTGCTTGTCTCCCTCTCCCTCTACTTTTCCCCTGACTCATGTTCCTTCTTCTCTCTCTCAAGTAAATAAATCTTTTTTAAAAGAACTCTACTTTTTGCTATTATTTCCTAAATAACTTCTCAATTCTGTAATCCTTTTAACATTTCTATAGTTCAAAAAACATGCTTTCACATTTTTCAGGTGTGCTATGGTAATATCTACAAAAGCTGATGGTTTGCATTCGTGCCTTGTGTTTTGTGCACCTTTCTAAATCCATGAGCAAACACTTCTGCAACAGCCCCAACTAATAATGGTGGTAACAGCAGCTCTCCATTCAGTAAAACTGAAGGCAATCATGCTGACTGACCTTTCATTTGAACATACATTTTAGTACCACATTTAAAGTGACTACCCAGGGTAGCCCTGGTGGCTCAGTGGTTTATCGCCGCCTTCAGTCTGGAGTGTGATCCTGGAGACCTGGGATTGAGTCTCACGTCACGCTCCCTGCATGGAAGCCTGCTTCTCTCTCTGTGTCTCTGCTTCTCTCTCTGTGTCTCTCATGAATAAATAAATAAAATCTTAAAAAAAAATAAAGTGACTACCCATTCCTATGTTGTGAAGATCATTGGATTTTATTAAGAATCCCATATGGTTTTTCTCCTTTGTGGTTCTCAAGAGTCTCACCAAAATGAGGTTGCAGACTTCAAGTTATGAACTATTTGATGCCAGATGCAGACTAGTTCATGCCCGTTGTTCTTCCTCCAGTTCTGAATCAAAACTGCAGTACACCACACATAAAACCTTCCTGATTTCTCTAAGTTCCACTGTGCCAAAAAAGAGTCAACTTTGCATCCTTAATGGGAAGGGAGCAGAGCTCTGAAGTAACCAAGCAATGTCTTTTTCACAGGTAGATTGCAAGGAATCTGCAGTTTGGCCCGTGTAATGATGGATATATATTTGTTAACAAAATGACTTGATTTATAGATAAATGACATGACTCTCACCAAGCACATTAATCACACCTGATCTGCACCCAGAAGTAATAGGCCTCAAAGTTTTACCAGTGACAGGGCAACAAAAGCACAACCAGTCAGAAGACAAAAATTTGGACAAATCACATTAGAAATTGCCTTAATTTCAGTTTCACAGATTCTTCAGTCCATTTAGATTAGGAAAACAAAGATGTTTAAGGCAGAAATCTCCCACAACAGATTACTTAAACATTCCTTTTGCAAACACCAGCAAATGAAGTAAAAGTAAGTCTGACACAAGTGCCTCTTAAGACAAGGCCCTGTAAGTCTGGCTCAAAATATACACAGCAAATGCATCTCTGAGAAGAGATATCTTCATTCTGTGATGTTTTTTCAATAAGCAAAACTTGACAGCCCTATTCTAAGGCTGAGTAGTGTCAAACAAAGTAAACAGAAAGCGTTTTTTTTTTTTTTTTAAGTACATCTTATCCAAAGATTCTGCATACTGAAAGGGTTTATTAACTTTTATTATAAAGGGAGAAAAAAAGGGCCAAAAAAGTTAAGTGACTTTCTTTGTTGACTGTGCAACATAATTAATTAGAAAGTAAGTGTCAAGTCACCAATTTTAGATCTACAGCATCACTGTTAAGCCTTATTTGATGGAAGATGAGGAGAAGAAGAAAACAAAAACAGTACATATAAATTTATCATAAAACAATCAATTATTGGGGCAGCCCCGGTGGCGCAGCGGATTAGCACTGCCTGCAGCCTAGGGCATGATCCTGGAGACCCTGGATCAAGTCCCACGTCAGGCTCTCTGCATGGTGCCTGCTTCTCCCTCTGCCTGTGTCTCTGCCTCTCTCTCTCTTTCTGTGTCTCTATGAATAAATAAATAAAGAATCTTTAAAAAAAACAATCAATTATTATATAAACCAGATTTTTATCCCTTCTGCTGTAATTCATAGGTTCATAGGTTTTCTAATATAACCTCTTGCAGGTTGTCATATATCCTTTGTAGAAAGGGCTAAAAAATGTTAACACAGAATTATTTTCAACTCATTAACACTGTGAGAATGATAGAAGATAATAACTAGACTTTCATATTCAGGATATTTTGCACACTATAAATGCTATGGTTTACTTTTTAATATTTTTGTTTTTATTTTTGAAGATCATGAACCTTAATAATAATCATGAATAATAAAAATAAGCCTAGTAAAATTTGCCAATAATAGAAAAGTTTAGAATGAATAGCAAGCTATCATGTGGCAAATTAAATCAGACTTTCTAGGAAAAAGAATTGGAAGTATCACCTTTTTAGCAAGATACTAACAAGAATATATATCTTACATATATTCATCTAAGGACCTTTTCAGAATAATATTACATAATAATTAACTAGTTGCATTTAGCACTGTTTCCTTTTGAAACATCTTATTCAAATCAATATCCTTCCTTGACTATATTTAGCACAGCACCTGAGACACAGTAGGCACTTGAACTATTTTAATTAGATTCTAAAACTGGTTTTCAAATGACCTTGTTTTTTATAATTTTGTTTCATAACTGGACAGCTCAAAAGCAGACATGAACCTTCAATTAATATTTTAATTGAGTTCATTGAGTTCAAGCAACTAGCAACTTGATCATACCTGAGTAAAATGATAAAATTTAGAGTTTAAGCCATGCAGGCCTAGAAATAGATCCTATGACAATTCATCAATAGAAACTCAGACCTTGAAGTCCTGCCCCAAAGAGCAGGCTGAACATACCTATTTCATCAATAAAACAATCAAGTCCTCTATACTTTCACTGGGGGCTTTCCACATTCTTTGAAGAAGTAACCTAATTGATAGGAGCACTTTTTCATTTCCTTGCCTGCATGCCTTCCTTCCTTCCTCTTTTCTCTTTCTTTCATCTTTCTTTATTCCCTTCTTTTCTTCTTTCTCTCTGGGAAACAAAACATATTAACAAAAAGTGAAGATAACGAAGACCATGTTCTAGTACAAACAGAAAAAAATGAGCAGCAAGTAGAAAATACAAATAAAAAGAAGGCACCATAAGCCTTCTTCACTGAAACTGGTCAAAACTCCAATGGATATTTAAGGAAAACCCTCAGGTCAAAGTAGAGAGTCTTAAGGAGCTTTTTCAGTCAACCTATAATTCTGCAACAGAAATTTACTCAAGAAAATCATGACCTGGAAGGAAATAGGCAGAAGCTGATGCAGAAGTGTAGGCTAATGTAACATTCAATAAGTAAACTATAAATTCCAGAGTAGAAGGAGACTATAAGATACTAAATTAATCAGAAGGTTTATGTCAATTGGCTCAATATTTCTGCTGAAGAAAGCTTTTGACAGAATACACAAAAACTACCTTCCTGAAACAACAGAATACAATGCTTTAAAGACTAATAAACAGGGCAGCCCTAGGGGCGCAGCGGTTTGGCGCCGCCTTCAGCGCAGGGCGTGATCCTGGAGACGCTGGATCGAGTCCCACGTCAGGCTCCCTGCATGGAGCCTGCTTCTCCCTCTGCCTGTGTCTCTGCCTCTCTGTCTCTATGAGTAAATAAATAAAATCTTTAAAAAAAAAAAAAGACTAACAAACGTAAAGCTAATTCCAAAAATACCTGGTGATCAGACTCCTCCACAGAAAGATGTCCAAAAATCAGTTGCCTTAGTTGCCTGAAATTGGTATATTACCCATGCCTCATAATTAAGCCAACAACTTTCTCTTCTAAACTTTATCACAGAAAGTGCCTAAAATAAACTTGTGCCTCTAGGTAATCACCCACTTGGTTCTACAACAGCAGCTGAACTTTCTGGAAATACATCTCTTTGACCTAAGCTCCAGTATAGATTATTATTATAATGTGATCAAGATGACCCTTCTTTTTGGCTCTTTTCCTGTGAATGGTGGAACACATAATTAATTACCTCTTGATCAAAGAGATGTGGCAACAAGTTGTCTGAAGAGTTCAGACCTGCCTCCTCTGGTACTATACGACTCAGAGATAAAGAAAAGTACATGTCTCCCATCTGGATACTAGAGCTACTTCATTGATGCACAGTGGCTAAAACATTTCTTCACTCACTCTGTGTGAGTGACATATGTCTAATCCCCTATTGAAAAAGGAGAAGAGAGACCAACTGCCCGGATTTGTCCAGGACTACACAGAGTTTAGCACTGAAAGTCCCACATCTCAGGAAACTCTCAGACAAACCAATAACATGGTCATTCTCAAT
This sequence comes from Vulpes vulpes, assembly GCF_048418805.1. Lineage (NCBI taxonomy): Eukaryota > Metazoa > Chordata > Mammalia > Carnivora > Canidae > Vulpes > Vulpes vulpes. The sequence goes on from NC_132780.1 coordinate 152,078,634, forward strand.
ATTCAAGACAGCTGTTTCTTCTCTGCATGTAAAGGACATGCCTTGACACTAATATGAAACTTTAAATGGGGTTCCACATAGGTGCAGGTGAGTACCAACATGGATAGGATAAAGTCACACTTTCTGGGCACAAATCCAGAAAGGCTTTTTTATGACTTTCTCTTTCTAGAACTCCAAAAGTACAAAACTTTGCACAATGCAAGAATTAACATGCCACTTTAGTAATCCTATTTTTTCTTCTGAATCTAAAAAACCTGTGTCCTTATATTATTATGAGAATACTCCTGATATAAAGAATCCCATTATTTATTTGGACCAGCTCATACATCTTATCTGGGCCCTGACATACCTTTCTGCTGGACCCTTGGAATGAAATTTACTCAGGAATTACTTTTCCCCTGATTATTACACTTGTGCTCTTTAATAGAACTTATTTCTCACTACCCTGGCATGTGCATTCTTGAAGCAAACAATTAACCTCTGATCATATAGTTTTAACTAAAAGAAGACCACCATTTAAATAACTGCCTATGGTACTTGCAACACAAAAACGCTTTTGCTTTATCTCAATGCAGTTCAGGTAAGTGACAAATTATTTAAACGTCATTAAAACAGCTTTATTTAAAAATCTATATCATAAAAGATCTTACTTTTAACTGATTAATTTTTCATTCTTGAAATCTATAGGTTATATAAGACTCTGGATTAATATGATTCTGTAAAATATTAGGTTGCAAAAAAATTGAAGTAATGCTAATTCTAAAATGTTTTTCAATAAAAATTATAAACAAAACAAAGAATAAAAGCAGGTTTGGAGACTTTGGAAAATTCCTCTGCAAATAACTGAGAATGGGAACCTATTTTAGTTCTTTTTCATATTATTACAACGAGACAGGGTTCAGAAAGTACATTTTTACCCTGAGCTTTCCCAGCCCAAAGAAGATGGAGTTGTATGCTTGAACTGTATCTAGTTTTTAAGAACACATTTTTCTGTTTTTTTTTTTTTAATTCTATTTATTTATTCATGAGAGACACACAGAGAGAAGCAGAGACACAGGCAGAGGGAGAAGCAGGCCTCATGAGCAATCCAAAATGATGAGGCAGCAGTCTCACACTTAAATTTAGAGTTGGGGGATGGTGCATGAGCTCCCCACAACTCCCTTTGTCTTGATGGGGAGGATGTTTTTACTGCCCAGTAGGGATATTCTTTGCACACTCTCACTCTTCTTTTTTGGACTGAGAAATGGGGAAAGGAGTTTATGATACTTTGCTCAATGACTGAGCTCTTTCTCTCTATTAAAGCAGCACATCTTCCAGGAAGAGCAGCTCTCCCCATCACAAGAGAAAGCACCCTGCCCCTCCCTATCAGGGGAGCCTATGGTGGCTCAGTGGTGCCAGCCCCCAGATGGGCAAAGCCTATTTAATTAAGAAGTCAAAATTTAGAAAGCCCTTGTGGCCACACACCTACACAACTCTTTTTACCCAGTTATAATCTCTACTAAAACTTTAACTTCCTTCTGTCTGACCTGTGCCGATCTCTCAACTGGTTGCAAATTTGGAGTCAAGGATGTAGTCATGGTTAACCCCTTTTAAAACCTCACACTGCTGATTAAAAGGATGGGATTATGTAGAGATTTCATTTTTCCTTATAGTTAATGATGTAGAAACGTTCCCAAACTGTTTCTACCCTTGGATTCTTATGTGCCACACAAAATTAAGGATAAGGAATAAACTTCATAAGATAATTCCATAACCCTAGAATTTAAGCTAGTCTACAAGGAGATACAGCTGTAGTTTTGTTCTATTTATCATATGCCAATTCTCAAACCCTTATTGATACAACATAATATCTATATTGAACCACAGCTATTTTTTTTAAGTTTTATATTATTATTTTGTAGGTTGTCTAGAGACTCTTTCTTGATGGCAATGTTTGGCAAACAGAACTAACAAAAGAGCAATTTTTGTTTAGAATACAGAAGATAATAACTTTAAATATCAGTCCTAAAGTTCTGGGATACAGGAGTTCTTAAAATTATTTTCTTTTTTTTTTTAATTTTTATTTATAATAGTCACATAGAGAGAGAGAGAGAGGCAGAGACACAGGCAGAGGGAGAAGCAGGCTCCATGCACCGGGAGCCCGATGTGGGATTCGACCCCGTGTCTCCAGGATCGCACCCTGGGCCAAAGGCAGGCGCCAAACCGCTGTGTCACCCAGGGATCCCTTAAAATTATTTTCTAAAATTGATTATGGTGTTGAAATGTAGGTGTGTATAGGTTTATATTGTGCAGATAAATGACTGAAAACTGAAGAGCTATCTTTAATTAATTATCAAAACTATACTATGGTCTCTTTTTCATGGTAATGATATTTTCTAACTCAGTTTGCTAAACAAAAAATTAACGTATGTTAACGATTGCCTGGAAAAATGGATATTTATTATAGACTACTGTAAGTCATAACCTTATTATTTAAGCATAAGCCATTAGCATGGTTGATTTCCTTTTGTAGCCTTTAGATAGGTTTCCCTGAAATTCAGATAAGGATGTTGACCAGAAGAAATCCAGGCTTAAAATATGCCACTTTGATTTAAAATGAGTTCACTGAAACTTTGATAATATCCAATCTATATAAATTGCAGAACTAGTTACTACATTGGACACAAGACTGTTAAACATTACTTCGAAAATAGGAAGTGATTAAAATGAATAGCTTCCATAAGTGCTTGACCCATGTACTTATATTCAATAAAATTGTACAAATTATGGCTAAGCATATGTTATTAATAGCTTAGACGGTTTTGAATTTATCAGTATGTACATCTGTCTTTATTTTCAGTTTTCTGATGACATTTTTATTGATTAACTTTTTCCTGATTTAAATTGTGGTATTTGGGGGGGATCCGTGGGTGGCTCAGCAGTTTGGCGCCTGCCTTTGGCCCAGGGCACGATCCTGGAGTCCCGGGATTGAGTCCCACGTCGGGCTCCCGGCATGGAGCCTGCTTCTCCCTCCTCCTGTGTCTCTGCCTCTCTCTCTATCTCTCTTTCTCTCTCTCTCTCTCTCATAAATAAATAAATAAATAAATAAATAAATAAATAAATAAATATTTTTTAAAAATAAGTAAAATAAATAAATTGTGGTATTTTAAATATTTGTTGATCTAGACGAGGAAGAACAAATTGCACTCTGATCAAGTGATACCTAGCTCTTTAATAATGAAGCAGATACATAAACTAGATCATTTGGTGTCTAGCTATGAAAATGACTGATGAGCCCAGGCCTAGAAAAAGCTTTGCTAGCAGCGGAAAAGACTGTTTCAATGAAGATAGAGAAGAATGAGGGGTGAGGGATAAAGTGAATACCTTTATTCTTTACTTTTCTTGTAAAATAGTGTGATAGTAGGGGACAAGCACATGAGGAAATAGATTAGAATTCAACTTTTATTTATTTAGGACAACCAGTTGCTCACTTTTACCAGTATATTGATTTATCTAGATTTAACCTTCAAAAAAATACTTTAATTGCAGTAGGTCTTCATTTTTATTTTAGTCACTTTTTAAATTTTGTCCATTAGTTTTGGATACAGTTGATTACAATTCTGGAGCAAATAGTAAGAATAATTTTTATGTGATCCATGTCTTTCCTACTTTACTATTGTGGTAGAAAGTGTTGTTTGTAATAGCAAGACTTTCTTTATGTTATTGTGTCCTGTACACACACTTCTCCATGCACTAAACCAAAATCTGAGTTAGAACACACAAAATTTGTATGGGGCAGCAGTAAAGTGAGACATGACAAAAGGGCATAGAAAGAAAACCATCTGGGAGCTGAGACAGAATTGTGATCAAATACAGGCTCTTCCACCTGATATCCTGATTTCGAGCTGACTTTGGGCAAGGTATTTCATGTCCGTGAGCTTCACATTTCTGATCTCTAAGATGGAACAATACTTACCTAACAAGGTCGATGTAAGGGCTAAGCATTTAACATGCCTTGTGCTTACAAAGGATTTCATAAGTATTTAGAATACTCCTTGCTCCCTTTCCTTCCAAAATATTTTTTTTTATTAATTAGTGCATTTTCAGTAAGCTATTGATGTCAACAAAGACAAAAATAAAATAAGGTATAGAGGATAGTGAGAATTCTTTCTGGATAATTTAAAGTAAGAAGTAAATAGCTATTACATCCAAACCAAAGTCAGTTTTTGCTGAGTTTTTTTTTTCCCATCTGAGAAAACATATCTCATAACACTTTCCTTCATTAACCAACTTAACAGTATATAGCTTCCCTAATCCTCCTGTGAACTGTGATTATTAAAAATCTTGGCAGCTTGATGTGTTGGAGATGAGAACATATTAACTCAGTTATAGCCAGTGAGGCATGCTTTATTAGAATACTACCTTGCCTCCTCTGACTTGGGTTTAGCTTGTCAAAAGTAACAAATGAAAGACTTAACTTCCCATAACTTTTTCTTCCCACTCCATCTATTATATCTTTCAATATCCTCCAAAGTGCTTTTATACTCCAAAGAACCCTGGACTTAGATATTCTTTGAATTTGAATGTTAAAATGTCCATAACATATTAATTTTGTCAGACAAGGTTTGAGCTAAATATTTAATCTTTTGTTAGCTCTCTATCAGAGGCAAGTTCTGCTCAAGAGTTTTTAGGGCTTTTTTTTTTATATATATATAAAGATGTTATGTGAACAACATTTGAGTCTTTCTAAACAACTGAGGAGACACAAAGTCAACTCTATTGCCTAACCAACTGCCTCAGTGCTCCTTCTTCTTAAAACTTCAGGTAATAAATAGCTTCTTTGGGCCTGGTTTATCTAGAATGATTTATAACTTCCTATATAGAAGTCTAAAATTCTGTGTGTAGTGTAAGCACGTGCTAGGCATCCTCAAGAGTTTGCCCTATTAAGTACAAAATACACACAAAATAAAATCTTTTTAAAATCAAGGAGCTGAAAATCCAAGTTTCCCTTCAATCTTAGTCCTTAACTAGTAATAAGTGGGTTCACTTGCTCAAAGAAATGAAGTAAGTGAATTCCCATTGGGATTTTTAGTTTAATATGTACAGTATGTACCAGGAACTAGGATTGTAAGACAAACAGAATATCATGGTCTCTTTCGTATCCGAATTTAAAGTCTAGAGTGGCTGTCTTCATCTTTTCAGGCTGCTATAACAGTACACCACAGTCAGAGTAGTTTATAAATGCCAGACTTGTATTGCTTACCATTATGGGGGCCATGGTGCCAGCATCGTCAGGGGAGAACCTCTTCTGGGCTGCCATTTTCTCATTGTATCCTCACTTGATGATGAGTTGGAGGAGAATTGTATGGGGTCTCTTTTACAAGAACGCCAGTCTCATTCACCAGGGCTCCACTCTCATGATCTAATCTCCTTACAAAGACCCCAGCTCTTAATACTATCACATTGGGAATTAGGGTTTCAATTTATGCATTTTGGAGGGAAACAATAATTTGTTCATAGTAGACACAGGCAGATGATTAAAGACAGCATATGGGCTTTAATGGGGCAAGTGTTTAAATGTTTCCAGCTTCTGGCTTAAACAACTAAATGGATGCTAACTACTGTCAGTCTTTAGAGAGAGCACACTGTACTTCCTGAGATTAGAAGAAACATAGTTATTTCAGTTTGATAGTCTGTGATACTCAGTTGAGTTTTAAATGTGTTTCCCAGAAAAAGCTCTCAAAAGTATATACTCTTTCCCCAACTCTAATGCTGCCGCTAAACCAAAATCATTTCACCTAGAAGTAAAAACAAGTGGAACTTCCTATGAGCATTACTTTCAAATTCCAATAAACCTTCAGCTTTATAAGGAAGATGGTGGCCATGTTCTACTGCTAGCCAAAATACTTGCTAGTATTTTTTTGAAGGTTAAATCTAGAAAGAAAAGCCCCAGCAGTCAAGTTCTTTTTTGATAAGACATGGAATGTAATTATAACTACAAAGATGATGTGGGGGCTTGAGACATATATTTCACTCTTTTAAAGAGCAAAGTTTATTTTTTATTTAAGTAATCTCTATACCCAACCTGGGGCTCGAACCCACAACCATGAGATCAAGAGTTGCATGCTCTTTAGACTGAGCCAGTCAACCACCCCTAGTCACAGAACTTTTAAGTTCAGTGTTGTATGGACTTGTCTCTTCATTTCTTCTTTAGTCTTATGGTCTGAAATATTTAGGTCAGAGGCTGTAATGTAGATATTCAGCAATGCTGGGAGAGCAAATTAAAGAACTATTATAATTATAATTATATTATTACGTTAGAAATAGAGTTCTCAAAAGGAGGGTAAAAAATAGAGATTGCTGAGTGAAAGGAGCCCAAACTCAGAGAAGAGATTTTGGGGATGGCCTAAAATTCAAGTTGAGGGGCACTTGGGTGGCTCAGTCAGTTAAGCATCTGCCTTCAGCTCAGGTCATGATCTCAGGCACCTGGGATAGAGCCCCGTGTTAGGCTCCCTGCTCAGTGGGGAGCCTGGTTCTCCCCGGCCCTCTGCCCCAATCCCCCTGCTCATTCTTCACCCACTCTCTCTCTCAAATAAATAAATAAAATCTCTTAAAAATTTTTAAAATTGAAGTTGAATTAACACAGTAAAAGTTAAGGATACTGTATTTCATTGATCCTAAGTTCAAATTCTTTCACAACAAAATGGCAAACGATCTCTGAAATTAGGGTACAGATTTCAATCATTTTAAAGTTGCCATCATTCTGGTGCCACCAGCAATGTAACTTATGCCTAAGCAGAAGGTACCTATTTATGATATCATAATTTTAATAATTCTGTATAGTTTGAGTATGCATGTTGCATTTAGCTGCAACAGAATGCCTTTAAAAAGGTTATGTTATGATTCAGCACTAAATAAAAAGTTGCCATATATCCGGAAAAGCATGAAAACAGAGCAATGTTTTATAATATAAACATCTGTATCTAATAATTACAAAAGACCTTTTTCAATGATTATAAAGTAAAAATAATTATTTTGGGGTGAGAGATTTAAGTTCTACTCTCAGGAAATTTCAATTATGTAATGTCATACTATCAGCTATAGTCACCATGTTATATATTAGATCCAAACAAAAAATAATAATAAAATGGATTTGGTAATTATATGGGAAGGGGGAAACTCCTTTCACGATGTATATATACATCAAATCGTTATAATGTACTCCTTAGATATCTTTCCATTTTCTCTGTCAACTACACCTCAATAAAGCTGAAAACTATTCTAAATGATAAGAAAGCATTATATTATTGTTTAATTGGCAATATCTTTTCCTTCTTAGAAGTATGTAGAAGAATGGTGCCAGTTAAAATCAAAGGCATCTTAAACTCAATAAAATGTGGTAAATGAGCAAATCCCAAAGTTTTCCGTTGTCTTTTTATATATCTTTAATTAGACATCTGTTTAGTGTTATTTAAGCTTAGTTGATAATTTTAAGTTATTTTGAAAACTAGAGTCTGGACCTCAAAGAAATTTTTTTTTCTTTTTTAAGGTATTATATCTGTTAGTGCTACCTGATGGCAGGAAATCCTAATTATTGGGAAAGTATTTAAAAAGGAAAACAATTTCTAAAGTGCTGAAACTTTACATTTTAAAGTAATACATTCTGGCAAATGTCCCAGACACTTTTATGGACCTGGAAAAATAGTTGCACTGGACTGTATAAAGGAAGTGACATGGTAGATTTAGATTCTGATTAACTTTTCCCAGGGATTTCAGAGAAACATTCTCCAAGTCAAAGTCTTGGGGGGGGGGGGCGGATGTAAATTTCAGAAGTTTGAGTTTCCTGGATTGGTAGCAGATCATTTATGCATGCCATAAATGTTGAGCACCTGTTTGTATAAGGAGCTACACAGGAGTCTATGGTGAATGCAAGAATAAATAGGCAGAGTCTCTGTCATCAAGAACCCTATAGTCTGAACAAGAACCTAAAATACGTATACAAATACTGATAGCTCAGAATGATGAAGAGCCTCCAGGGAGATGTGAGCTCAGGACCCTGGCAATGAGAAGTTCACAAACCTGTATTTTGAGTGAAAGTGGGAGGGGATATGGAGATCCAACAATTAATAGAGCTGTGTGACATCAGCTGCTTTGGGGAGCTACCCTTGAAAGTTGCATATAATATTCTTCTTCAAAGCCAGCTTAAGTATTTGTTCACTTTAAGATGGTTGTTTTAAATTCTGGGGGAATAAAGGAGCAAATAAAAAGTATTAGCATTACTTTTCCTGATGATACCATAGTACTGGATTTTAAAAATATCTTTTGAGTTTGTGTCCTTTTTAATGAGATGTCTTTTTAAAACATAGCATTTCAAGATCCAATTAGAAGTAGTTGACAGTTTTATAATTTTTTATTACTGATTTCAAGGCCCTTGTTGCAATTTTAAAAACAACTTTGTATTAGTGGGTTAATTAAATTACTTAGTGCCTTCTTTTTGTATGTACCTCAATTGAACACATTTTTTCTCCAGATATTTTTTTGCTATTACTTTTGTGGAGACTTCTTTATTTCACTTTCTACCATAACCAATTATTTATAAGATTGTCTTTTTTAGAGAGACCATGAGTATTTGAAGGCAAAGTCTATATCCTACTCACTTTCCCTCCCACATCACCTAGTAGAGTACTGGGAAATTAATAACTCAATAAGTATCATAAATGAATATATGCATGAAAAATTTCTATAATAATGAAAATAAATTTTAAAATAGAAAGAAAGCATATTAAAAATATCTTGGTTCTCATGCTATATGTGTTGCATTTCAATTCCAGAGACTAATTTATTTCAAATATTTTTAATTTTGGATAATACCATTACCTCTCCAAATGTAAGAGCTTGTTGATATATAGAAAACCACTAAGCAGATAGGATGGTATATGCATTACATTTGACTTTTGAGCAACATGGGTTTGAACTACTCAGCTCCAGTTACACACAATTTTTTTTTTGATACAGTACTGCAGATGTACTTTCTCTTCCTTATTATTTTCTTAATAACATTTTCTTTCCTCTAGCATACTTTATGGTAGGAGTACAGTATATAATACATACAACTTAACAAAAGTTGTGTTAGTCGGCTGTTTATGTCATCAGTAAGGCTTCCTGTCAACAATAGGCTGTTAGTAGTTAAGTCTTGGGAGAGTCAAAAGTTATATGAGGATTTTTGACTGCACGAGGGTCAGTGCTCCTAACCTCCTAGATCCCCTTGTTCAAGGGCCAACCGTATTTGCAATTCCTCTGACTGAAGCAAACTCAGAACTACAAACTATAATATTTCATTATTTCACCCATGACCTCTGAAAAGAAGTTGTGAATAATAATACCTAAGTACTCTTCAATGTGCTCACTGCAAATTAAACTTAAATAAAGTTCATTATTTTCTATTACTTCAGAACCATTGCTGCTGCTATCAGAAAACAATTATTGGGGCTCCTGGGTGGCTCAGTGGTTGAGTGTCTGCCTTTGGCTCAAGTCATGATCCCAGAGTCCCAGGATCAAGTCCCTTATAGGCTCCCGGCAGGGAGCCTGCTTCTCTCTGCCTAGGTCTCTGCCTCTATCTTTGTGTCTCTCGTGAATAAAAATTTTTAAAAAGCTTTAAAAAAGTATTGGTTGGTTATACAAATAAATACCCAGATAAATAACTATTATTCAGATAAATAACTCATAATTCATCCTAAAAATTGTGAGGCACCTGGAATGTTAAAGGAATAGGGAGTACTTATAGTAAAGGGATCGAGAGGTAATTTCAGTATGCCAGTTTTGTTTGGTATAACCACAAGAAACACCAAAAAAACCATTTTAGTTGTTAATCTCATGTAAAAAAGAAAATGGATTTAAGGTTTATTTAATATCATAAAGAAAAATTATTTTAAATTGTGATACGCAAAAAAGATACCACTTTCCTTCTTGCTACCAAACAACATTAATGACCAGAAATAGTGGTGTTTTTTTTTAAAAAGGAAAAATGTTTAGATTGTCAATATGTGTTTGTTTTTACAGTTCTACATGAACTAGATGTGGGTCTTTTTTTTTTTAAGATTTTATTTATTCATTCATGAGAGACGCAGAGAAAGAGGCAGAGAAATAGGCAGAGGGAGAAGCAAACTCCACTCAGGGAACCCAATGTAGGACTCAATCCCAGGTTCTGGGATCATGCCCTGAGCCAAAGGCAGATGCTCAACCACTGATCCACCCAGGCATCCCAGATGTAAGTCTTTAAAATCATGGACTATATTGTTCATCTCCAGGACCTCTTCTGTATGTTATTTAATTGTTGAATGAACAGATCAACTACTAACAAGAGCTGCAATCATGATGCACTACAGTAATTCTTTCTTCTTTTTCTTTCTCTTTTTCTTAAAATGGACACATTTGTATTTTAAAAACTAAATAAATTTGTGTATTACAGCTTATTTAAATGAATCAGAACCAAATAAAGTGAAATATAAATCTTACCTCCCAATCTTTCTTCCTCCCTCCCTAGAGGAAAACCATCAACAATTTATTGAATATGTGTGACCCCATATTTTTCTATGCTTATTTAAATATATATGCATACATTTAAATAAAATAAAGATATATACGCTCTTAAGCAAAACTCGAATCCTACTATACATAATGTTTTCTAACAATTTTATTGGGAGAAAATTTACATGCCATAACACAATACGTGGTCTTCTGTGATTGACTTCTTTCACTCAGAATAATGTTGTGGAAGTTTACCCACATTATTACATTTGATCCCTTTTTGTTGACCAATAGTATTCCACTGTATGGATTTAACATATTTTGTTAATCCATTCATCAGTGGATGGACATTTGGGTTGTTTCCACTTTTTGGCCTTCATGAATAATGTTACCATAAACATTTATGTACAAGTCTTTAGTAGATTTGTTTTCATTTTTCTTGGGTAGATACCTAGAAGCAGAACTGCTGGGCCCTGTTGTAATTCTGCATTTAATTTTGATACACTACGTATTTTTCAAAGTGACTGTACCCTTTTACATTCCCACAAGCAATATATGAGGGTTCTAATAATTCCCTATTGTCATCAATATTTGATATTGCCTTTTTGACTATAGCCTTTCTAGTAATTTGAAGCAGTATGTCATTGTGGTTTTGATGTACACAGCTCTTGATGTGCATACATCCCTGTGCATGTTGATCATTCTTATATCATCTTTGGGGAAATTTCTATTCAAATCCTTTGACAATTTTTAATTGGGTTGGTTTCTTGTTATAAGAATTCTCCATGTATTCTAGTTACAAGTCTCTTATTCGATATATGATTTGCAAATATTTTCTCCCCATCTGTAGGTCTTCATTTCACTTTGTAGAGGATGCTATTTGAAGCAAAAGTTTTTAATTATGATGAAGTCCAACTTATTGTTTTTCTTTTATGACTTTTGCTTTTGGTTTCATATCTAAGACATCATTCACTAACCCAAGAGCATAAAGATTTGCTCTTGTATTTTCCTCTAAGAGTTGCATGTTTTTGTAAAAAAAAAAAAAAAAAAGAGTTGCATGTTTTAGCTCTTTGCACTTTGTTTATTGATTCATCTTGACCTTAAATTTTGCATTTGGTGATAATAGGATCCAAATTAATTCTTGTGAATGTGAATATCTAGTTGTCCAGCACCATTTGTGGAAAAATGGTATTGTCCCTCATTGGTATCTTGTTGAAAGTCAATTGACTATTAACGTAAATGTTTATTCCTGGGCTCTCAATTATGTTCTATTAATCTAGATATGTATATTACAGTACTATACTGTCTTGAGTCTTGCATCTCTGTAGTAAGATTTGAAATCAGAAAGTGTAAGTTCTCCAACTTTCCTTGCTTTGTCAAGATTTTTTGGTTATCCTGGGTTCCTTCTATTTCTACATGAATTTTAGGACCCATTTACTAATTTCTGAAAAAAAAAAAAAAACAGACACTAACTGGGATTTTGATAGGAATTGTATTGAATCTGTATATCAATTTGAGAAATATTGCTATTCTAGCAATTGTGAGTCTTCCAATCTATGAAAACGGATGCTTTTCCATTTATATAGGTATTCTTTAACTTTTTTTCAGCTACATTTTGCATTTTTTAGGTTATTAGACTTGAAGTTTTTTTTTTTTTTTTTTTTGGTAAATTTATTCCCAAGTATTTTTATTCTTTTTTATTCTATTGTAGTAGAATCAATTGCTTTCTTAGTTTCATTTTCAGATTGTTCATCGATAATGTACGAAATGCAATTGATTTTTGTATACTGATCTTGTATCCTGCAATCTTGCTGAACTGATTTATTTGGTCTACTAGTTTTTTATTGGATACATATTATATTTAAAATCCCTCTTTTCAGGGACCCCTGGGTGGCTCAGCGGTTTAGCGCCTGCCTTATGGGCAGGGCGTGGTCTTGGAGACCTGGGATGGAGTGCCGCATCAGGCTCCCTGCATGGAGCCTGCTTCTCCCTCTGTCTGTGTCTCTGCCCCACTGTCTCTCTTTCTCTCTCTCTCTCTCTCTCTCTCTCTCTCTCTCTGTGTCTCTCATGAATAAATAAATAAAATCTTAAAAAAATAAAATAAAATCCCTCTTTTCTTTTTTCTTATTTATTTATTTATTTATTTATTTATTTTAAATCCCCCTTTTCACTTCACAACTTTTGATTATGAATAACTTTTCAAGTCCGTATATATACCTCTTTAATTCCTGTTTTAAGAGTGCATGGAATTCCACATTATGATATAACAAAATATGTTTATCCATCCCCCTCTTGATAGGCATTTATATTGATTTCTCTTTTTATTTTGCTATCACAAAAACACTAAATGAAAATCCTTGATCATGTCTAACTACTCACACATGTTTATATTTTTACAGGTCAGAATCCTAAAAACAGAATTGACCAATCATAATGTATATTTATCTAAAATTGAAAAAATATTGAAAAATTTTCCCTCAAAGGGGCTCCAAATGTTTCCATCATTCAAGGAAAAGATAGATTTATTAAGGATAACTATCAAAGCAACTAACAGTTCCTGATAGTAGTCCTTTAACTTTGGTAGAAAGAATTCCTCGTCAGTAAAGCAGCAGATTCTTCCTGTGACAGTCCATTTTAACCATAAATAATGGAGAGGAACTAAAAGGATTTACTGTAGTTCAATAGATCAATCATAGATGCTGTGAAGCTTTCTGACATTTTTGCTTACTGATTCCCAATGGAATGTGGTTCACTAGGTCTCGAATAGGAAGCACATGTTCAGAATCCGGAAGCACATGTTCCAAATGCAGAAACACATGCAGACTGGGTGTAGCTATATATTCAACAAGCACTTCTCTAAATAAATGATTACTTAGTTTGTATACATCTATACATTGCTACATAAATATATACATACTATCCATATGCATTTGGCAAGAAACCCCCTTGTTGCTGCGTGAGGGGTATATTATAATCATATTCCAAAGGAAGTGTGACGTCACTCCCTACCAGGAGATCCATCCCAACTTTCAAAGAGGGTTTTTAAGTACTCCTCCATTGCCTTTGAATGCAGGGGCCATTGCCTATAAATGAAAAGATAAAGACCAGAGGCCAAATGCCCATCCCTTGGAGCATCACAACTTTATTCTTTTTATATTGTAAAACTATCAACAAACATTGTGCAGAGAAAACAGAATGGAAGCAAAATCTTCAACAGAAATGGTTTCACAAGAACAATTCTCTAAATAAGTATATTGGCAAATAATAAAATCTTTATGCCTCACTAACATGTTCTCAGAAGCAAAAAGTTGATTGAAAATGTTAGCCCTACGTAAGATGACCAACAATCTGGAAAATGAAAAATGTAGACTATCCCAGACTATAAATTATAAACTTAGCCACAAGATTAATGCTTATTAATGTGTTTCTGTTTTTGTTTTTGTTTTTGTTTTTACAGAGAGAGGGCTAATTGACAGCAGAATCCAGGATATAGGAGTTCTAGTTGATAGGTGCTTGGAGCTAAGTTAACACCAGAGTAAAATCTGAGTTACTTACTATTTGTCAAGATTCTCTTTTTCTTAAAATAAAAATGTTCTAGTTCAATTTTTGTCTCACCCGCAAAGCACATAAGCACATATCTACTAAGAGATTCCTATGTGAAAACTCTGGGTAAAGTAATGACAATGGTTAAAGCCTTAAAGGGGAGAACTAGGCATCCATATACATAATCATAACACAAAATCCTATAAAAGTTTACCGATCATGGTTTACAGGGACTTTTCATGCTTTATAATAGAGCCAATGTTCTACAAACAACATAAAGTAATTAACCCTTTACAGCTATTTGCCAAAGTAAGTTTAAGTAATTATACTACTTTATTTCAATTTTTAAAGTGATAAAGGAGATTTTTACCTCCAAAAGGCAGGGGCTGTGTCTTTCTTGTTCCATGTATCCCCAGCATTTATCACAATACTTAACATATAGTAGACACTAAATAAAGATAAGTTGAAATATAAAGGAATTCAGGCTAATACAGAAACACATTAAAAAAGAAAAACACAATTTGGACAAATGTATGAATTCCATAGAAATATATATTTTTGTTCAGTTTTGTGACTGTCTTCTTAGAAAATTGCTCTAATTGGAATTGTGTTTAAAGTATGTGCACATTTTACATTGTAATGTACAATGACTTACTATCCTCCACAAAGTTTACATCATTTTATACTTTATCACTAGTATATAAAGTTCCCATTTCTCAAACATGCCTCAGCACTTTGTCAATTCCTCCTTCTTGGTCAGTTGAGTATGTGGCAAATAATCTTGCAGTGCTATTTTCATTGGTATTCTTTTAATTACAAAATAGAAAGAAAATTTTTTTCTGTTCATATACCTTTAATTGTTCTTTATTAATTGGCTTTGTTTCCTTCTCCAACTTTTTATGAATGTGGAAGTTCTTTGTATAGCACTGTTATATAGTACCTTTTTCTCCCATATATTGCCTTTTTTTTCCCTATTTTTATGTTTGGTTGTTAATGCCATCTATTCTGTAACCAAACCTACAAAAATTTTATTTTTGATTTCTGACTTTGGTGTCACACCAAAAGCCATTTGCAAACCTAAAATCATATAATAATTTATCCATATTTTATAGTTGCATTTTTTCATTTAAATTTCAATACATCAAGAAAGTGTTTTCATTTAAGCTGTGATGTATAAATTTAAATTTTTTTCCAATGAGCTAGCTAATCTAATATCATTTAATATGTAGACCAATAGCCTTGAGATGCTATATTTCTAATACAAAAAAAAATTATGATTATCCCTAGATTTTTGGTTATGTGTCATTTATCTTTCTGTTTTAATGGTAAGATCACCTTTTTAGAATTACAGTATCTTTACAATTCCTTTTGTGTCATAATACTTTTTGTATTTATATCTCATCAAGAAGTTCTGCTTTTCTAAGTAGAACATTCTAGTTTCTAGACCAAAATTTTCTGATAAATTTTAAAATCCTTTAGTCAGATTTTTCTCCCAAAATCTCATTGGAATTAGTTCTGGAATTCTCCAAATGTTGTTTAAAACTCTCCACAAGGTAGTTATTTTGTATAATTTTCACATGATTTCAAAACTAATGAAGTTTTTCAAGAAAAAATAATAAATAAAAAATAAAACTTATGGTTACCAGAATGGAAGTGAGTAGGGGGATGGGTTAAATAGGTGATGGGGATGAAGGAGTGCATTTGTGATGAGCACTGGATTTTGTGTGGCAGTATTGAATCAATATATTGTACACCTGAAACTAATATTACACTGTATGTTAACTGGAATTTAAATAAAAACTTAAACAAATAAATTGAAAAAATAAATCTTAATTAGAAAATTAAGAATGTCAAAAATCTCATCATAAAGAAAAGTCGCATGGGTCTTTCCAGGGAACCTAAGGTAAACGGGGGAAAAAAACCCATACCAAACCAAAACAAAAAACTGTGTTTTAACCACCAGAGGGCAGTGCACTCTAAATAATGGACCTCAGTTGGTCTTAAAAGGAAGCCCAGTCTAACTTGAAAATCAAATTTATCAAAAAAAAAAAAAAAAAAGAAAGAAAATCAAATTTATCTAAAAATAATAGACTATAAATGTACTTTAGACTCTATAATAATTACAAAATTTTATCCTGGTATTAGCAATATAATATTTATTTAGAATACTCACAGAAATATAGACACTAAATTATCCATATTAAAATGTCAGCTGCTGCCTGCACAGCCCCATTGTGGAAGACCTACATGAAAACAGATAATGCCCTGTATGAATGAAAACTCTCTGAAGACAGGAACTGTGTCTTGTTCACCACTTGTTTCTTCAGCATGTATATAGGATCCAGTTTATAGTAACAAGTCAAATATTTCATGAAGAAAAATAATTAAATGATCTGTAGTTTTAGCCCTGACCAATTTCTGAATTAATTCACATGAAACTTGGTACTACCATAGGAACTAGTACTGCCCTTAAGCAAGAGATTCTCCTGTCCTGGGCCCTGCACTTCTGTGGGCCCTGCTTGCCCTCCTCTAGCTGCACCCTGTCTTTATCAAGTTAGATCTCTCCTCTTTTTCTTCCATGGTCAGCACAATATGGCCACCTAAAATCTATGATCACCTGTTTACATCATGCTCTGGTATCTCAGACACAGAATTAACTAGAATACACATTCAGAAACTATCTTGTCTTCTTCTCTGAGCCCATCTTACCTGAGTTGATCATGCTGTGAGTTGTGGGTACCCCTAGCCTCAAAGGCTAGCCAATAGGAAGATATTTCTTTGGAATGTAGACAGAGTTTTATTATGCAGGCTGGGATTTATGGACAAGAGAAATGGAAGGGGGGATTTTATCTTTTTATTCCTTATATTTCCAAATTATATAATTTTAAATAATTATAATGTATTAATTGATAATTTTTTAAATACAGAGGAAAAGATACAGAAAGTAGAATCAACACAATATGGTGACAGATTGGATGTAGAAGGTAAAAGGGAATGAGTGATCTGTGTCTATCTTTTGGGCTTGGGGACTGCTTGAATAACAGTATCAGCAAATGAAATTAGGAATTCAAAAAGGAGAATAGGTTTGAGGATATGGTATAAGGATGATAAATTCTATGAAGAACTGGTTATATTGACAAGCCATGTAATAGCCATGTACAAGTATCTCAAAGGCAGTCAGAAATGCCAGTGGAGAGCTCAGTTGTAAGGTTCAGACTAGACCATACGTTTAGAAGCATCTATGTACAACTGACAATATAAGCAAAGAGGTCATCCAGGAAAAGTATATAGAATACAAAGAGAATAAGGCCAAAGTCATTACCTTGGGAAACAGTATTTTAGCATAAGAGGAAAGAAGGTGACTGAGCAAGAGTGATCAGACAGGCAGGAGAACAATACAGAGAGTGGAAACCAGGGAAGACTTTGACTATGTACAGAGCTCTTAGATTATCAAATGGAGTTGAAAAGTTTTATGCAATACATTCTTAAAAGCACTGTCTGGATTTGATCTTCAGAAGGTCATGTGTGACCTCAGAGACAGTTCTGTCCATCAGTGGTCAGGGCAATGGCAGAATGGTACAGGTTGAACAATGAATGAGAGGTTGGGGAGTAGAGTTAGTGATAGTCTACATGTACACACTTCTTTGAAGAAGATAAGGAAAAAAAGAAAGCAAATACTTTGGGGCTTGATGGGAGAGGGTAATCCCAAGAAAAGTTGTGGGTTAATAATAAGAAAAATCTGAAGATATATCATCTGGAAAACTACCACCAATGGAAACCCAAACATGACCACTAGCTCTGATCTTTTCCTGTTCCTTCTTGACTCCCAACTGACAATACCCATCTTTGATTGGTGCTAATTAGAAGACAAACACTAAACAAATGGACAATTTTCTGCCCATTACTATAGGTTCTCTTCTACGAAGATTAATGTTAAGATACTGCTTTTATTCATCATCACTGATCATTTTCTTAGAATGTATATTAAGTAAATAAAGTCTCAATTTAGACAACTTCAAGTTCTAAGTAGTAAGTAGTACATTGATACACAAATTTGATAATGCAGAGTTAAAAGCTAAGAAGCAAAAAAAAAAAAAAAATGTAGGCTACCCAAAGTTTCTTAGTTTCATTTGGTGTGCTCATCTTGCCTTTAATTTCTATTCTTATGATTAAAATTGTAAAAAATAAAGGTTTAGTATTGATTTATGCCAATTTGGACTTTAATGGATTCGTTATTGGTCTAATTCAAACATTGCTTCCCACCTCTTTACAGAGTTACCCTTCCATGAGCACCTACTGCAAATTCCCCCTGCCCTGCTCCTCTTCGTTCTCTTCTTTCTCACCCATCTCAAGCAATGAGCCATTGTTAGCTGAGCAGTTCACATCCAGTCACACCCCAAAGTCCCATGAGGTTGCCTGCTATCTTTATGTGGGCTCCAGAAGAAACAAGATGGTGAACTACATTCACTTTTATAGTCCAAGGGGAGAATTATAAAAAAAAATAAGCCCTATGCTTTCCTCATTTTTTTTATACACACTCCAAAATAATTCCCTCTTAGCTCCCCTGTTAGACTCTCCATTCTATTTTTCAAAACACCCCACTTTTTATTCACAATATCTTACCATTCTCCCTACCCATTCCCAACCTAGTAGCACAGGGCCCTAAATCTGATTCATTCTATCTGCACAACACTCAAGGAAGGGCAGGAATATAGTTGGTGAGAAGCATGGCCCTTCTTTCCCAAACATGGCCCTTGTATGAGTTGGGGACAAAGGCCGATGCCCCAAGTCCCAGGGCCCTTATGACCCAGGCAGACTGCTGAACAAAGGACACTCCTCTCCAGGGCAAAGACAAATTATCAAAGTTTTTTCAGATAGCTGGAATTCATAAAGTAGCACAAAAGTTTCCCAACTACCTCCTAGCTGCTTTATAATTTGGGTGGTACTTCTGCCTTCTCTGATAAAGTGAGTCACATTATTAGAGCAGTAACTGTACTTCTCAAGGGTGGATGTCTTAGAAAAAAAGAAGTTTGGAGATATTTATCCAAGTCCACAATAAACTTCTTTGCCAAATATCCTCGTTCTCAATTTCCATCCAGGGGAGAGGGAGAGGATTGTTTATTCCCTGGTTACTTCTGCTTATTTCATTTTGAAAGAAGACTAAAATCCATCGTGATACCAACTCCAGGATACCAACTGAGCCATTCAATAGCCTCACAGAGCTATCTATTTTTATATCCAAAATTGTCTCATCACAGCATCTCAAAGTGAACAAGAGGTAAGTTTTTAGAAGTTACTCCTATATATTTCTGTAACACTATGATTCAAGGTTTCTTAAAAGAATTAGCAACATTTGTTCAGGTATTCATTCAGCAAAGCTATTCTAGAGTGTCTTGTGGCAGGTGCAGGCATTGTGATAGACAATGGGAATAGAAACATGAGTAAGTAAGATATGAGCCTCTGTGCATAAGGAGCTTACAGACAATAAATCGTTATCCCCAGTACAATGTGACCAGTGCTGTGATCCATGAGGCACAAGTGGCCATGAGGGAATAGGGAACCCACTCCAGTCTGAGGAAATCAGAGATGACTTCCTGGAGGAAGTATCACAAAAGCTGAGCCTTAAAGAATGAGTGGGAGTTATTATGGCCCAGAGAAGACAAAAATGTATTCAGGTAGAGCAAAGATCTGAGGAGAATAAAAGTCTAAGAGAGCCTGGCACAGTAAGAGAACTGACAATGGTTTACCATCACTATGCTAGGTTTAAAGTAAGAAATTTTACTTTAATAAATCAAAATGTGCAGCAAAGATGTTTGTTCACAACTTCACATTAATATAATACATCTGTTATAACTAATGAACCAATATTGATATGTTATTATTAACCAATGTCTATACTTTATTCAGATTTCCTTAGTTTTTACCTAATGTCCTCCTCCTGTTCCAGGATCCCATCCAGGATATCCTTTTACATTTATCTGCTATATCCCCTTAAGGCTCCCCTTGGCTCTGACAGTTTCTCAGACTTCCTTTGTTTTCAATGACCTGTGAGAAGTGCGGTTGTGATGGGTCACAGTTGTGAGTAGTATTTGTTATTTTTAGAATGTCATTCAGTTTGTTTTTTTGTCTGATTTTTTTTTCATGATTAAGACAGGTTATGTGTCTGGGGAGGATGTATAGAATATTTAATAAAAAATCTAGTGGACATAATGGCAAGGCTGACCTCAAATAAAATTGAAAAGTGTTGACCCATTTCCCCACTACATGCACATACATTTCCACCTCCACCTTCCTGGGTTGAGCACTCAGTGGGATCTCTCAACCATTTCTCTGAGCCTCTTAGTTTCTTCCTGAAAGCAAGCTCCCTTTTCCTCTCTCTCCCTGTCTGCTCACTTTGCCATCCTACCCCATGCTTCCCTCACTCCCCAAACATCTTGCACATACTATTCTCTGCCCCCAAATTTCTCCACAGTTCCCACAGGCCTTGATGCCCACCTCACCCCATTCCACACTCCATTTACCGAATACCTCCCATCGGCTCCTCTGGGGCAACTTCCTCAGCAAATCATCTGCCAAACTTGGCCATACCCCACCTCTTAAAAAGTTAAATTCTTTCACTCTGAGAGCAGTTCAAGCTGTTCCCTCAAAGCAGGTGTCTCTGATTGTGTCCAGGTGTTCATCTGCTTCTGTGATAAATACTCACTTCTTCCTATATTTTGTAAGCTACATGAAGGCAGAAAATAATTGTTTTCTTACCCAATACTGTCGGTGCCTGGAACAAGGACTCATGGCCAGTAGTTTCAGAAGAAGTCTCCACACCAACATCGTCTCCATATCTTAAGCTATCCAAACAGTTAGTAACCTAACAGGGTTCATGGAAACAAAAATATATCAAAGATGCCTACTGTGATAATAACATTTTTTTGATTATCAGAAGCCATTAGATAAAACTCTCAACTCTGCCTATAACCCATAACTCCCAAACTGGCTTTCCACTAGAAATCATAAACTTGCCCTCATACACACATAGGCATGTGTAGGAGTGGGTATGGAGGATATTTTTGAGAAAGATGATAGCAGTGGGAACCAGTATTAAATCCTCTTTTAAGGGCCACCTGGATGGCTCAGTGGTTGAGCATCTGCCTTCTGCTCAGAGCATGACCCCAGAATCCTGGGATCAAGTTTCACATAGTAGGCACTGGAATTCAGTTTCGATATTAAAATGTTAACAACCAATAGAATATAAACAAGATTTCCCAGGAAAGAAATGAATATCATCCAAATGAAGAGTATATTTTAGGTGAAACACTACAACCATATATTCCTTTATGGCTGTTCTCTAGAATATGTGCTAATGCAAAGACTGCATCATTCTGTTTATATTTTTATATTTTTGAGCAAAATACCTGAGATGACCAACAACTCACAGCCTCAAAAGCATGCACTTTTCTCCTTACACTTTTTTCCTCCCTAATTGCTGATTAACAAAGAGTGTTTTCTGGACCTGAATCACTTAGCAATTGCTTGTTTGATACGAACTTGGAAAATGTGACTATCCCCACAGAAGGGAACTCATTAATGAGCCATAAAGGAGAAACTTAGGTCATTTCAAGTATGTCATGAAAAATCTATTAGGCAAGTATTTTATATGTATTTTTTAAAAGTCTTATTTTCTCTCCCTTTTTTCCTCTCAACTTCAGCAGAATAGTTCTCAACTAGGTAAACCGACATCATTTTATCCTTCATTTCTGTCAGCAAACATTTGTCAAAAGCTTGTGAGGTCCTGCTCACTGTAGTAGCACCAAAGAGACACCTACATAAAGACACAATTCCTGCTCTCATGGAGCTTCTACTTTAAAGGCAGAAGATGGACAAAGAGAAAATAAATATGCAAATATACATCATTAAAATTTCAAATTGGAAGGGCCTCTTAAGCTAGAAGTGATCTTCAATAATATGAAAAATGCAGCCTTGATATAGCCTAAGAGAAACATATTCCAGGGAAGAGAATAGCAAGGATGTGAGGCCTGAAGGCTGCACCACGTGAAACTTATTCAAGACATGAACCAAAAGCCAATGTAGCTGGAGCATCCTGAGTGGAGGGAAAAATAATAGGAGATAAAGTCAGGAGAAAGTCAGGACCCAGATCTTGCAGTGTTTTTCAGGCAGCAAAAAGGAAATCAGATTTTATTCTAAGCAAAGTGCAAAACTATTGGAAATGTTTAAGCAAAAAAGTGGAACCAAGCTATGATTTGCATTTTTTAAATATTCTAGTCCAGTGTGGTGAATGAATTATAAAAGTAAAATGAGAATCAGAGAGGATAATTAGGAAGCTGTTGCAGTAATCCAGAAAAGAGGTAAGGATCACATGAACTGGATTCTAATAGTGAAAGCAAAGAGAAATTGATTAATTTGAGGTATCATTGATTGGGAATGTCAGCTGGGCGGACATGGGGTGGCACAGATATGGAAGATGAGGAAAACAAGAACGAGTACATGACACCTATTGGGCTTCCAGAGGATTAAAGGTGACACTGTTCACTAACAAGAGACAACAACTGGGAGCAAAGGGAAGAGAAGGGAGGAGTCGAATGTTCCTAGTTAAGCATGTTAAGTTTGGAATGCCTAATCAAGTGCTAGGTTACAGATGGGGAACCCAAAGCCAATGTTTAAGTAACTTGCCCAGGATCATCTACAGCTGGTACACGTCCTAGTATTTGAAGTTCTGTTCTTATTCCAAAGAGAGTGCAAATTTGGAGGGGACCTCCAAAATTGTATTACTCATCTTGTACCCACAACACTGAATCAGCCTACTGACAAGCCAAATACAGACTCAATCTTCTCTGTGTCATTCCAGATACTTGCTGAGTGGTGTTACAGACAGTAAAAACAAAAATAATGAAAGCATTACCACAGGAAGTTCTTTCTCAAATCTGCTTAATATTAAAAATCACTTAGCACTTTGCATGTTCATGGCTGACTGAGGCACGTGAAATTCGATTGCAAGAATTTGAAGATCTTCAGAGAGAAATTCACTAACAAGGATAAGTGTTCTAAATATAACTTTGATTGGATCCTGGAACAGAAAAACAGCATTAATGGAAAAACTGTTGAAACCCAAAAAGAGTCTGTAATTTAGTTAATAGTACTGTACCAATGTTTATTTCTTAGTTCTCAAAATGCAGCATAGTTTTGTGAGATGTTGATGTGAGGGAAAGAAGGCTGAAAGGCATATTGCAAGAAGTCATTGCAATATCTTTGCAACTTTTGTGAAAATCTAAAGTTATTCCAATGTAAAAGATTAAGACAAATAGACAAAAGGAGACCGATGTCTCATGGAACCTAAGTGTTTGGAATGCCACACAGGGAACTAGAACTGTAAAAGAATTCAATAGTGCCCATGGGTATAAGCAAAATGTTCAACTTCACCAGCAGTTGAAGAAACACAAATAAACATGAGATATAATGTGCTTCCATTGAAATCAGCCAATTTATCATGACAACCATTGTTGAGTGGATTCAAGGGAAATTATCCCTTTATATACTGTGAGGAATATTCATTGCATCAGGATCTTTCTATTACAGCCAATAGAAAACTTACCTCATACTGAGATAGGAGAGAATTTGTCAGTTCAGGTAGCTGGAAAGTTTCTACGTAGGCCACGTTTTAAGTGAGAACTAGACCCAGCTTGCCAAAATCCAGATTCTTTCTGCCTCGTCTTTGCTTTCTGTGGTGTTAGCTTTACTCTAAAGTTGACTCTCCTTACACAACAATCCCCATAGCTGTATTCTTCCTCCTTTCCATAAAGGAAATGATTTTTCCAATAGTTCTGAAAATGTAAGTACTTCTCAACTCCATGGCCTGTATTATGTGTCCATTCCTGAGTCCTTCACTCTGGCCCAGAAGGAGTGCTTCATAAACTGGGGTCAATCCCTCCAATATCCTCTGGATGAGAATATCAGAGGGAAGATCCATCAAAGGAAACAGAAAATACTATTTCCATGAAAGAGTGGTATGAGTCAATTTTTATATAAGACTTTTTAAAATAAAGAATTTCAAATAAATTCCAGTTTTTTAATTTATTTCAAATTAAAGTTTTACAAGAAAAGAAGTCATGAACAAAAGGCATTCTGATCATTTTATACATCAAATATTTGAAAAAATCTAAATTCCTGGCAATAGTATGGTTGCTACTTAAGTTACAATTCACTGTCATGCAGCCATTAAATATGATCTTTTCAAAGAATAGTTACTGACACATGACTAAGAATCATACCGTACCACTGTACTGATGAGTTCAACAAATAATTATTGATGGTTACTATGTGTCAGGCACTGGGATATGTCAGTGAGCAATACAGACAAAAATATCTGAAATCCTGAAATTAAGTGAAAAAATAATATGGCAAAAAGAATATGAATCAATTCTTTTAAACAGCAACATTCTCAAATGCATGCACATGCAAGTATCTGCAAAGTACCAATCTTTTCATATGCTCACACACACAAATGTCTGCAAAGTGAAACATCAATACATTAAAAGAAGTTTTCTTTGGCTGGTGATTTAAATGGGATATTTTTATATCCTGTAGTTGTCTACCATAAACATATTGTATATCATAAATATGTGCTTCCTGTTAAACCAGAAAATAAGTCACAAATTTGCTATTTTTCAAAAGAGTAGATACTGGCTTCTGTTGATATTTTGGCATTTGCAAAACACTGGCTAAATGTTTAAGTCATTTCCTTTCACTCTTACGTAATTGGGGGTTGGGTAATGAGAAATGAAGAAAAAGGAGAATGTTGAATTTATTTTTTTCCACTGAGATCTAATTCCATCTAATTTACTTATATCAAACCCTTCTTGTATCAAATCTCATTCATTGTAGTAAATGTTGATGCTGAATTTGTATTTCTCAAGATAGAATTGCTATTTTTAGATTTGTGAAAAATCAAGATTGGATACAAGGAATGGACATTACCTATTTTTACTATCTAAGATATGATTGCAGAGAGAATTATTATTTCACATTTCAGAATTCCCACAGCATGACTTCTGTCATGTGTTAAAAATAACTTTAATACTGTCCAAGACATTCTGTATTAAACTTGGTGTGTGAATTCCAAAACCATTCCCAGAGCAGAAATGTTTTTAAAGAAATTTCCCATGAGAAAATACAGCATCTGACTTTGGTGATATGAAAAAAAAAAAAAAAAAAAGTCTACTCAACCAACTTTCCTGTTTTAATTACCTACTACCATACCATCAGTGGTAACAACCTCCTTGGCATTATGGGCTAAATGTAAGTGCTTTGAGGAATTATGTTCTATAGAATTAATTCCTATACAGGGTTCCTATGACATATGAAGCAGGAACATGGTCAACCTTGACCTTTCAGGGTTGAAAAGTTTTTCAAACAAGACTATAAAGCTTCCTTGGAATTTGGTGAGTGATGGGTGGATTCAAATAGATTCTCAGGAGTGTTATAATTAAGTTACTATTTGTTACATATTAAACAAAAATCTCTGAAGTCCCTGCATAATCAGGAAAGTTCAAAGAGGTCTCATGCATGTGAGGTGTTCTCTGACAAAGCTGACATCCTCATCTGAGAAAGAAATGATTCCTTCCTAATTCCTAGAAAAGTCTTTGCATAACTGACCTAAGATTTACCCCAGAAGGAAACAAGAACAATTTGCTCATTAGATCTTTGACACTTGTCCCTTCATTATTTTTTGAACACAATTTAAAGATTCTTGATTCATCAGAAATACTATATCAGGTACATCAATTATTTTTATGAATAGGACCCCCAGTGAAGTAATACAAGTATCAGATACTTCTCAATTCAAATGTCTTTCTAGACCTTTGGTAATAACAGATGTTTTAATACATAACATATCCATAATCATTTAGTATGTGTGACTGCTCAAATACATGTACTGAACCCATCATTTTATAGAAGGTTGAAGCATTCGTTTATAACAAATCAAGGAAGTATGATTTTTCCATATTAGAAGAAACTTCTTTAGGAGCAAGGAATTGGCAGAGGTCAATGACAGGCTAATATCTGTTTGATAGCTGATATTTTCTGGAAAGAAAAGAAATAGAATAAAACAGAAAGAGAAAGGAAGGAAGGAGGGAAGGAAGGAAGGAAGGAAGGAAGGAAGGAAGGAAGGAAGGAAGGAAGGAAAAGAAATTAGAAATAATATCAGGTATTTGTCGCACGCGCTGGGGGTGACAACCGTCCAGGGCTGAGGGTAAGGGAATGAGGAAAAGAAAGGAGACATAAACAGAGTGGGAGCAGGAGGGACATATGGCCAGATTCAGCCACAATGCCAACTTTATTTGTATTATTCACTCTTTTATAAAGCAGGGTTGTTTAACAAGCAGGATATTTTGAGCTTAGTTCTCCAGACATGTCCTTTCACAGTAGACAGCAACAGTATGCGCCTTTGAATAGATAGCAATAGTATGCATCCTTGAGCCACAAGCCTTCAACAACAAGGGTGAGACAGGTGGGCCGTGGTTGGAAGAGTCAACAGAGAGCCTTTGCTCGATCCATTAACCCCTTCCTGGCACGCGGCTCCCAACAGGTATTAACAAATTAAAATTATTCCTAGCCAAATAAATATTTTATAAATTTTATTAGTATACTTTGTGACTTTCTCAGACTTTAAACTTCTAATGAGCTATAATCTCAAATGAGATTTGGAGAAGAAATTTAAGGATTCTTGAGCACTTTCCAAAATCAAAGTTCGTTAGAACAATAGCAGTAAAAAGGTCTTAAATTTAGCTTTTAAATTCTTCCACACAATATTCTAACAATACTGCTGAACTGTTTCATGTACAGGTAAACATAGAAATATACAGCTGACATTCATGGCTCAGTGTTAATATAATTCATTCAGCAGAAAACCATGAAGAGCTTCTAGTGCCTAATACAAATAAAAATACATGAATGGGAATCAAAACTGGAAAAAAAATCTATTCTGGCAGTAAAAAATCACAAATTTTCCTTTTACTTCTATAACAGAATGTGCTATTTGACAACAAAATGTACAAGTATTTGACTTTAAGATCAAGAAATAGAATAAACTGATTAAAATAATAATATTAGGTAAGTAATTGCTAAGTATCCACCAGAATGTGTACTGTTCCTATCACATGAAGGACAAATTAAACCATCCTGGCCTTTATCTTCAGAAAATCACACTCTGGGGCCATTTAAATTAATCTGGATTTTGCACCTGGACTTATCAAATTGTTATTTATAAAGTCTTCTACCCCAAAATATATTTACTATAACACTAGTAAATCTTGTGCATGGGCCTCTTTTAAGTCCTTGCAGGGACTCTAGAAACGTATTTACATGGTATATGCTTTTGATAATTTAACTGCGACCAGATAAGACTCCTATTTCATTCCACACACACTCCCCTCCATCATATTTCTCTTCACAGTAGGTAGTGTCGGCTTGGCCGTGGGAATTTTGAGGATCTGGCTAGAAGGATTTGCCCTTGGGAATCCCTTTAGTGTTGGTCTGGTGGGCTATATTCATGCAGTTTGCAGTTGCCCTCATGTATAGTTAAATACTTGTTAACTATCTCAGTGTAAAAATAATGTGTTTAGGAACTAATCTGCTCCAACTCACCTGTCATGGAGGCACAAAAATGCAAGGCACAAAAGTAAGTAATGATACAAAATGTCCTATGGCATCTGACACTAGAAATATGTGAGCAATGAAGAGAAACAGAATTATTCAGTTTTCCTGTGACCTGATAAATGGATTTCAGATAAATTCATTCACATTATCTAATCTAATGAAATACTCACTTGGTCTTAAATTATTCCTGCAAAAGTCTTCAAAAGATACAACCTTAAAAATGCAAGCCCAGGAGAACAAAAGGAAAGCTTACCATTCTTGTTCCTAGTATGAACTTATAGTCAGCCACAGTAAAAGGTAAAATAACGATGATCTAATGGTATGTACCAAGAAGCTATCTATTGTAACTTATTTTTTACTACACAAGAGGATATTGAAATATGGGTTTACAAACTTGTCCTTAATACTACTAAGGAGACATTCTTCACAACAAGCAAAATATTTAAAAGCAAACATGGAGAATAAGAAGATAAAATTCTACTTCTAAGAGCACGAATGTTTTGTGACATTAGTACATTTTAAAATATTTAGATATCCGGTCTTAATATATTACATTACATGTTTATAAAGCATATAGTATGTTAATATTTGTAGCTAATATTTACATTATACTAGGCACTGCTCTAAGCACTTAATACATATGAATTCTCAAAGCAAACCTATGGAGTAGTAGTAGTATCTCATTTTACAAAAGAGGAAACTGGAGCTGGGGAAAGATGGTGGAAGAGTAGGGTCCCCAAGTCACCTGTCCCCACCAAAGTACCTAGATAACCTTCAAATCACCCTGAAAACCTACGAATTCGGCTTGAGATTTAAAGAGAGACCAGCTGGAACGCTACAGTGAGAAGAGTTCGCGCTTCTATCGAGGTAGGAAGACGGGGAAAAAGAAATAAAGACACAAAAGGCCTCCGAGGGGGAGGGGCCCCGCGAGGAGCCGGGCTGAGGCCGGGGCGAGTGTCCCCAGGACAGGAGAGCCCCGTCCCGGAGAAGCAGGAGCTGCACCAACCTTCCCCGCGGAAAGGGGCCCGCAGGGAGTTAGAGCAGGACCCAGGAGGGCGGGGATGCCCTCGGGCTCCCAGGGACACTAACAGACACCCGCGCCCCGGGGAGAGCTCCCTAAAGGGCTGCAGCGTGCACGGCTGGACCCAGGAGCAGCTCGGAGGGGCTCGGGTGGCGGCTCCGCGGAGGGGGCTGCGGGGCGGGAGCGCGATTCCAACAGCGCAGGCCCCGGAGCACAGGGCGCCGGGACACAGCCCAGGATCCGGCCTCCCCCGGGACAGGCAGAGGCCGGGAGGTCACAGGACAGCAAGGACGCTCCTGCCGCCAGGCTGCCCCGAGCTGAGCAGATCAGTGGCCCCGGCCCCCGGAGCATCCAGGCCCCTGCGGCCAGAGAGCTGTGGTAGTTACTACAGGAGCTCACTCTAGGGCTGGAGAGCTGGCTGCTGCTACTGTTGTTCCTCCTGGGGCCTCACAGGATAAACAACCCCCACTGAGCCTCACAGTGGCCTCACAGGATAAAAAGGATAAACAACTTTCACTGTGCCCTGCACCAGGCTGGGGCTGAGCAGCTCCCCCAAGTTCTCACACCTGAGAACCGGCACAACAGGCCCCTTCCCCAGAAGACCCCCCTAGAGGGACAGGGGGAAAACAAATTATTGACCAAGCAGCACTGAAAAGTTCCAGGGGAAGTCGAGGGATTTACAGTATACAGAATCAGAGGATACTCCCCCTTGTTTTTTTGTTTACTGTTTGCTCCCCCCCCCCCTTTTTTTTCTTTTCTTTTCTTCTCTTCTCTTTTTTTTCCTTGTTTTTTTTTTTTTTTTCTTTTTCTTTTCTTCTTCCTCTTCTCTCTTTT
The DNA here is from genome assembly GCF_048418805.1 of Vulpes vulpes. NCBI lineage: Eukaryota > Metazoa > Chordata > Mammalia > Carnivora > Canidae > Vulpes > Vulpes vulpes. Next base: position 152,108,203 of record NC_132780.1, read on the forward strand.
TCTCCTTTTCCCAATACAACTTGTTTTTGGCCACTCTGCACTGAGCAAAATGACTAGAAGGAAAACTCACCTCAAAAGAAAGAATCAGAAACAATCTCTCTCCCACAGAGTTACAGAATTTGGATTACAATTCAATGTCAGAAAGCCAATTCAGAAGCACAATTATAAACCTACTGTTGGCTCTAGAAAAAAAGCATAAAGGACTCAAGAGACTTCATGACTGCAGAATTTAGATCTAATCAGGCAGAAATTAAAAATCAATTAAATGAGATGCAATCCAAACTGGAGGTCCCAACGACGAGGGTTAACGAGGTGGAAGAACGAGTGAGTGACATAGAAGACAAGTTGATGGCAAAGAGGGAAACTGAGGAAAAAATAGAAAAACAATTAAAAGATCATGAGGATAGATTAAGGGAAATAAATGACAGCCTGAGGAAGAAAAATCTATGTTTAATTGGGGTTCCCGAGGGCGCCAAAAGGGACAGAGGGCCAGAATATGTAATGAACAAATCCTAGCTGAAAACTTTCCTAATCAGGGAAGGGAAAGAGGCATTCAGATCCAGGAAATAGAGAGATCCCTCCCTAAAATCAATAAAAACTGCTCAACACCTCAACATTTAATAGTGAAGCTTGCAAATTCCAAAGATAAAGAGAAGATCCTTAAAGCAGCAAGAGACAAGAAATCTCTACCTCTTATGGGGAGAAATATTAAATTAATAGCAGACCTCTCCACAGAAACCTGGCAGGCCAGAAAAGGCTGGCAGGATGTATTCAGGGTCCTAAATGAGAAGAACATGCAGTCAAGAATACTTTATCCAGCAAGGCTCTCATTCAGAATAGACGGAGAGATAGCTTCCAAGATAGGCAGAAACTGAAAGAATATGTGACCACCAAACCGGCTCTGCAAGAAATATTAAAGGGGACCCTGTAAAAGAAAGAGGAAGTCCAAGGAAACAATCCACAAAAACAGGGACTGAAAAAAAAATAAATAAATAAATAATAAAAAAAAAAAAAAACAGGGACTGAATAGGTATCATGATGACACTAAACTCATATCTTTCAATAGTAACTCTGAATGTGAATGGGCTTAATGACCCCATCAAAAGGTGCAGGGTTTCAGACTGGATAAAACAGCAGGACCCATCTATTTGCTGTCTACAAGAGACTCATTTTACACATAAGGACACCTACAGACTGAAAATAAAAGGTTGGAGAACCATGTACCATTAAAATGGTCCTCAAAAGAAAGCAGGGGTAGCCATCCCAATATCAGATAAACTAAAGTTTATCCCGAAGACTGTAGTGAGAGATGAAGAGGGACACTATATCATACTTAAAGGATCTATCCAACAAGAGGACTTAACAATAATCAATATATATGCCCTGAATGTGGGAGCTGCCAAGTATATCGATCAATTAATAACCAAAGTTAAGACATACTTAGATAATAATACACTTATACTTGGTGACTTCAGTGTAGCTCTTTCTACAATCGATAGGTCTTCTAACCACAACATCTCCAAGGAAACAAGAGCTTTAAATGATACACTGGACCAGATGGATTTCACAGATATCTACAGAACTTTATATCCAAAAGAAGCTGAATACACATTCTTCTCAAGTGCACATGGAACTTTCTCCAGAATAGACCACATACTGGGTCACAAATCAGGTCTTAACCGATATCAAAAGATTGGGATCGTCCCTTGCATATTTTCAGACCGTAATGCTTTGAAATTTAGAACTAAATCACAAGAAGAAGTTTGGAAGGACTTCAAACACGTGGAGGTTAAAGACCATCCTGCTAAAAGATGAAAGGGTCAACCAAGAAATTAAAGAAGAATAAAAAAGATTCATGGAAACTAATGAGAATGAAGATACAACCATTCAAAATCTTTGGGATACAGCAAAAGCAGTCCTAAGGGGGAAATACATTGCAATACAAGCAGCCATCCAAAAACTGGAAAGAACTCAAATACAAAAGCTAACCTTGCACCTAAAGGTGATGGAGGAAAAAAAAAAAAACAGCAAATAGATCCTACACCCAGCAGAAGAAGAGAGTTAATAAAGATTCGAGCAGAACTCAATGAAATAGAGACCAGAAGAACTGTGGAACAGACCAACAAAACCAGGAGTTGGTTCTTTGAAAGAATTTATAAGATAGATAAACCATTAGCCAGCCTTATTAAAAAGAAGAGAGAAAAGACTCAAATTAATAAAATCTGAATGAGAAAGGAGGCATCACCACCAACATCAAGGAAATACAAACGATTTTAAAAACATATTATGAGCAGCTATACGCCAATAAATTAGGCAATCTAGAAGAAATGGACGCATTTCTGGAAAACCACAAACTACCAAAACTGGAACAGGAATAAATAGAAAACCTGAACAGCCAATAACCAGGGAGGAAATTGAAGCAGTCATCAAAAACATCCCAAGATACAAGAGTCCAGGGCCAGATGGCTTCTCTGGGGAATTCTATCAAATATTTAAAGAAGAAACTGTACCTATTCTACTAAAGCTGTTCGGAAAGATAAAAACAGATGGAGTACTTCCAAACTTGTTCTATGAGGCCAGCATCACCTTAATTCCAAAACCAAAGATCCCATCAAAAAGAAGAATTATAGGCCAATATCCCTGATGAACATGGATGCAAAAATTCTCAACAAGATACTAGCCAATAGGATACAACAATACATTAAGAAGATTATTCACCATGACCAAGTGGGAATTATCCCCGGGATGCAAGGCTGGTTCAACACTCATAAAACAATCAATGTGATTCATCATATCAGCAAGAGAAAAAACAAGAACCATATGATCCTCTCAATAGATGCAGAGAAAGCATTTGAAAAAAATACAGCATCCATTCCTGATCCAAACTCTTCAGAGTGTAGGGATAGAGGGAACATTCCTCAACATCTTAAAAGCCATCTACGAAAAGCCCACGGCAAATATCATTCTCAATGGGGAAACACTGGGAGCCTTTCCCCTAAGATCAGGAACAAGACAGGGATGTCCACTCTCACCACTGCTATTCAACATAGTACTAGAATCCTAACCTCAGCAATCAGACAACAAAAAGAAATAAAAGGCATTCAAATTGGCAAAGAAGAAGTCAAACTCTCCCTCTCTGCAGATGACATGATACTCTACATAGAAAACCCAAAAGACTCCATCCCAAGATTGCTAGGACTCATACAGCAATTTGGCAGTGTGGCAGGATACAAAAATCAATGCCCAGAAGTCAGTGGCATTTCTATACACTAACAATGAGACTGAAGAAAGAGAAATCAAGGAGTCAATCCCATTTACAGTTGCACCCAAAAGCATAAGTTACCTAGGAATAAACCTAACCAAAGAGGTAAAGGATCTATACCCTAAAAACTACAAAACACTTCTGAAAGAAATTGAGGAAGACACAAAGAGATGGAAAAATATTCCATGCTCATAGATTGGCAGAATTAATATTGTGAAAATGTCAATGTTACCCAGGGCATTTTACACGTTTAATGCAATCCCTATCAAAATACCATGAACTTTCTTCAGAGAGTTGGAACAAATTATTTTAAGATTTGTATGGAATCAGAAAAGACCCCGAATAGCCAGGGAAATATTAATAAAGAAAACCATAGCTGGGGGCATAACAATGCCAGATTTCAAGTTGTACTACAAAGCTGTGGTCATCAAGATAGTGTGGTACTGGCACAAAAAGAGACACATAGATCAATGGAACAGCATAGAGAATCCAGAAGTGGACCCTCAACTTTATGGTCAACTGATATTCGACGAAGGAGGAAAGACTATCCATTGGAAGAAAGACAGTCTCTTCAATAAATGGTGCTGGGAAAATTGGACATCCACATGCAGAAGAATGAAACTAGACCACTCTCTTTCACCATACACGAAGATAAACTCAAAATGGATGAAAGATCTAAATGTGAGACAAGATTCCATCAAAATCCTAGAGGAGAACACAGGCAACACCCTTTTTGAACTTGGCCACAGCAACTTCTTGCAAGATACATCCATGAAGGCAAAAGAAACAAAAGCAAAAATGAACTATTAGGACTTCATCAAGATAAGAAGCTTTTGCACAGCAAAAGAAACAGTCAACAAAACTACAAGACAACCTACAGAATGGGAGAAGATATTTGCAAATGATATATCAGATAAAGGGCTAGTATCCAAGATCTATAAAGAACTTATTAAACTCAACAGCAAAGAAACAAACAGTCCAATCATGAAATGGGCAAAAGACATGAACAGAAATCTCACAGAGGGAGACATGGACATGGCCAACAGGCACATGAGAAAATGCTCTGCATCACTTGCCATCAGGGAAATACAAATCAAAACCACAATGAGATACCACCTCACACCAGTGAGAATGGGGAAAATTAACAAGGCAGGAAACCACAAATGTTGGAGAGGATGTGGAGAAAAGGGAACCCTCTTACACTGTTGGTGGGAATGGGAACTGGTGCAGCCACTCTGGAAAACTGTGTGGAGGTGCCTCAAAGAGTTAAAAACAGACCTGCCCTACGACCCAGCAATTGCACTGTTGCACCCAAAGATTCAGATGCAATGAAACGCGGGGACACCTGCACCCCAATGTTTATAGCAGCAATGTCCACTATAGCCAAACTGTGGAAGGAGCCTCGGTGTCCATAGAAAGATGAATGGATAAAGAAGATGTGGTTTATGTATACAATGGAATATTACTCAGCCATTAGAAACGACAAATACCCACCATTTGCTTCAACATGGATGGAACTGGAGGGTATTATGCTGAGTGAAGTAAGTCAATCGGAGAAGGACAAACATTGTATGTTCTCATTCATTTGGGGAATATAAATAATAGTGAAAGGGAATATAGGAGAAGGGAGAAGAAATGTGTGGGAAATATCGGAAAGGGAGACAGAACATGAAGACTCCTAACTCTGGGTAACGAACTAGGGGTGATGGAAGGGGAGGAGGGCGGGGAGTGGGGGTGAATGGGTGACAGGTGCTGAAGGGGGCACTTGACAGGATGAGCACTGGGTGTTATTCTGTATGTTGGTAAATTGAACACCATAAAAAAATATTTATTATTAAAAAAAAAGAACCCCAGTCTGGAAGTATTAAATTTTAGTTCCTAATTATTCTTCCTTTCCACAGCAAAAGTGTCATGATTTAATATTAGGATGAAATGTGAGTTTCCAAATGCAATGCTCATAGTAACAAGAAATGAGCTGGTATTTGTAAGCCAACTAATGTGGAAGTTCTTTTAGAAGAGTTTCATATGAGAATCCTCAAGGATCACTCACACTCAGAAGCTGTTTAATTGTTATCTGAATGTAATTTTTTCTACAGTTCAACAAACTACATATTGTTTGGCTACAGAATGGATGGCTTCTGCTGTTTTATCATTAAATCAACTTATGTTTAAATCACTTTCTGGTTGTTATTGATGAGGCTAGCCAAGAAATGAAAATGCCTTCAATATTAAAGAAAAAATGTTTGGGGTTTTAAATTCATTATTTCAAGGGCTAAACTAATTTGCAGCTTCAAATATTAGTTTAATAAGTCAGTTGAAGGATTTTTGTCAGATAAGATGCACCTCATCTGTTCCCTACTTCTCTGGATCATTGTCTTTTGTTGCCTCGTATCTACAATCTTGAAAACCTTTGTTTCATATATTTTATCTGTATTTTTCTTGTTGCTTTGGAGCGGGGGGTGGGTGGTATATATGGTCCCTATTAGGTCTTCTAGACTGGAAGCAAAGTGTTTGAACTGATTTTAACAAGAAAAGATTCATGAAAAGTTTTTGGAAGAGGGAAAGCTCTGTTGAAGCAATCGAAGATGATGACATACCAGTGTGGAACAGCGTGGAAAATAATGAATAAAAATTTAATCGATTAACTGTTTAACCCAAGTGCAGGGAAATTAATTTAATCTACTCTAGAAAATATTGAAAATTGACCATCTTATTTTCAGTCAAATAAGTTAATTTTTCTTGCAGAAACAAACAAACCCCTCAAAATTTTAGGTTATACTCCATCACAGGACCCAAGCTGGTAGAGCGGCCTGCATCTGAGCTTTCTAGTTTGATGGTAGAGGTTAACTCAGGAAGTGCTGAAACTTCAAAATGTTTTATAGCTCCTGCTCAGATATGGCACACATCACATTTGGCCATATTTTGGGGGGTCACATGCTTATTCTTGTCTGGATATAGGTCCCTATAAGAAGGGCCCTACATGTAAGGTTCCTGAATATTTTCAACAATAGTAAAATCTACAATGCTCAATAAAATTTTAAAGATCAGTGGTTCTTAACCTTTTGAATTCTTAAGAAGTTCTCCCAGAAAAATACAAATATATAACAAATATGGATATTTTTCATACAGTAATATCCTAGGCCTTGTAAACTCCTGTAGTTTACCCAAGGACCAGAGGCTATAGACTCTACGTTAAAAATCTCTGATTATATAACTTTGATATCCTAAATCTCTGGGGCCAGGAGAAATCTAGGTTATTATAAATTTTATAGAGTGGGAAGGTAATATTTTGGGAGAACCAGAATGTCCTCCAATTTTATTGATTATAAATTCTAATCTGTTTGTAAACATATCAAGATATTCAATAGAATAAAATATAAATGAATATATTCGGTATTTGTTATATATGATAATTAGAAAGTCATTTAATATCCCAGGACTTAACACATTATTTTCAGAAGTATTGGTTGAACCATCTTAACAAAAATATTCTTTAGAGTGAAAAAAAGTTTGCTAAACTTCATTTGAACTTTTAACTCTCTCATGTGATTGGGCCTGTGAGAGTAACAAAACACCTGTCGGTCAAGGAGCGTTACTTCTGTTTAAGAAATCTTGCCAGATTTGTCAGGCTGTGAGACTACACATGCTCCATTAAAAGTCAGAGAATACCATCATAACATTGAAATAAGAAATAAAAGAAGTATTGTTTCATTTCTGTTTTGAAGAACGGAAAAGAAAATAAATCTAGAACAAGATACCCCAAAAAGGCCAAAGAGTAAAATATTTCTGTTTGGGGTACACTTTTATCCATCTTATTTTATATGGAAGATCTGCATTGTTGTTTATACTGTCATCATTATAAAATATATGAAAATAGGTCAGAAAATATATATTGGTTTAAGAAAAGCATATTATTTTTACATTTGTTATAGCTATTTAAATTCTAATTATTTGAAAATTTTAATTGTGTATCTGAAAACAATAAATATATGCCACAAATTGTCTTAGGATTTTTTTAAGAACAAGTCAGGAAGCAAACTAGTAAATAAAACATAATAGGATGACTGAACACTGTAATAATCAGAGTCCTGGTACCTAAGTAGAAAAATTCCAGGTGCTTTTATTTATGAGCAAAGTATTTTCAAAAGTATAGGCAGAGTGCTAGATAAACCACAGGAACACTGCAGTGCTTAGAGTTAGGAACATTGAAGCCTTACCATGTGGAAGCTCAAAAGACAGAGATGAGAGCAGGTGATAGAACCCAGAATCAGTCTTGCAGAGAAATCCACCTAGAGAAGAGCTATGATTTTTGGTGGAAGGGCACCATCATCCCAAAATGGTCACCCAGAGTAGAAGGAATCAATACTCTGACCTTACGTTCCTGCCTTCTCCTGATCTGCTGGGGCTTACCTTTGGTAAAATCCACCTGGAAAGTTTAGAAATCAAAGAAACCATTTGATGCTGGCAGTAGGTCTTGAAGGGCAAATGGAAGGACCCTGGCCCAAATATGTAAGTACAGATTTGGATGATTTTGAGAAAATTAAATAATATGATTCTAAGTGGATTATACTCCAGATATATCTTTCAATTGCAAAAACAGCATTAAATTTTGCTTCATCATTATTTTCTTCTTCTGCTCCCATAGGGCAGAGAGAGGGATGAAGAGACAGAACAAGGCTCATGAGAGACTTCTTGTCTCAATGTCTATAATTCCTCACAATGGGATGCTACACATAAATCTTTTTATCCTAAATGCCTAGCACATATTTAGCACACAATAAATATTTATTGAATTAATGTAATTGATAACTGAACAAATCATGTTTAAATGGAAAGGAACTGATGTAAATAAATCCCAGCGGTTAAAATGGAAATCTATATAACACAGATTGTTAATCTGAAATGTAACTACAACTGTAGTTTCTCATAAATCTATGTGAAACCCAGATATTTTAATTCTCTAACACCCTGGCCTAGATTTCAAAATTATTCCTTTAGGTACTCTCATACAAGTCTTTGTATCTAAACATACAACAGGCCCTATGTTTTCAATTTATTTTATGGTGTGATGGCTCTTGAAATATATATCATTACTAATTCCTCCAGTTTTCTTTGGGTGTTATATTGTAAAATATTAATCTCTAAATGAAAACAGGATGATTTGTTGGAATGAATCAGTACTCACTTAAGCCACCCAGAGAAATAAATCTCAACACTTTCAGGAGAGGCAGGGGAGCCTTGTTCATTTGGCCTCAACTTGGCTCACCCAGAGAGAGATCATCTTTAAATAGCCTAAGTAAAAATCAAAATCCCTTAGAGACCTAAAATGTGTAGCTAAATCTATTTCCAAGTCAGTTTTCACTTGACTGAAAACACTACCCCTATGTAATTCACACTCAGAAAGCCTATATTCTCAAGCTAATTATGAAGTCATTCTATCCTGCCCTTTACTTCTCCTCTCTTTTCTTCTTCTATACCAGGTATAAAACATTCTCAAGTGACATAAACAATTATATGGAAAAAGAAGGAAGGCCAAAGTATATGCATAATTTGCCAACTTCTTTACAGACTTTATGATAAAACCTGATGAGGTTTTTTTGTTCAAATTTTACGCATTCTACCTTGAACATATATGACAAAAAAAATTTCTCCTGTATAATAGAAAGTCTAGGAAAAAACTGAAGAAAAGGAAAAAGGGAAAGGGAAGGAGAAAGAGAATTTTCTTCTACTTATCCATTTGTAATTCTTGAATCTGATGCTTCAAACAAAGTAACAGAGAAAAAAATGGAAAAAATATGTAAGAGAAACAATACATGTCACTTTAAGTCTTCCAGAACCTTAAATAGATCATAGTCTATGGTCTACAGTTTGATGGACTGTGAACTAGAAATAAAAAGGAGCATTTATAATGCGGATCTTACTGAATCAGGTGAACTTGAAGATAAAGACAAGGAATTTAGGGGAGAAGATGTAAACTCCATTTAAAGAAAGACTATGGGCTTTTGAGTCAGAATATGCTGGTTTCAGTGTGGCTACGGATTTCAAATTTGTCTTTTGACAAAGCAAAACAGGATTCTTATCAGTAAGTTGCCATAAGATGAGCTAAAAAAAATTGCTAAGAAGCTTCTCTTGAAACCGAGAGAAAAAAAAAAAAAAGAGAGAGAGAAAAAAAAAAAAAGAAACCGAGAGAACTTCTGTGGTTGCTTGGTAAGAAGACATTATGTGATACAGGAAAGACAAACACTGAACAATATATAAATGAAATTAGTATGCATAACCTATAAGGATCCTTCCAACTCTTCCACAGTGAGTGTCCCCAGGACTCTGAGATCTAGTTAAGTTAGATCTAGTTAAGTTACTTCTTTAAATCAAAACATTCATCTATGGAAAGCTGCATTCAGCAATCAACCAGTGTACAGCTAACAGTCTCATAAAGCAATTCAGTGCAGTTCATTATCAAAGGGTACATTTTGACAACTAGTTTATCTTAGTGGTCACAATATGAAATTATACTGTTTAAAGTTAGACATTCTTTGTATGATTGAGGTTTTAATGGTGGGAATTTAATGACATAATATTTTTTTAAGTTTTTAAAGAATGTTTTCAAACATACACATGTCCTAGGATTTGTCAGACACTAATGTGGGTAGAACATAGTGAAAAAGTGGAAGACACAAGTCAAAGTGCTGAGAACTAGATAAAATAGGCCATAATGAGATTTGATAAGAAATTATATTTTAGTCTCAGAGCAACATAAAGCAATTTAAAAGGTTTAAGAGGAGGAATATACAGTATAAACTATTTATATTGTTTTGAGTCTATTGACTAATGTGGTAGACTAGATTTTATAAAGGCAATGGCAAGAATCTTGTCTTTTTTTTTTTTAAATCCCCAATCAACACAGTGCCTTAATGTTAGAGATATGATACTTGCTGATCTAACTAAAATGTCTTTATGGTTGATTAACAGAACTTATGGTAGGCACCACTCTCAAGGATCCCTCCTTATATGATCCTCTTCCTTTGAATGTAGACAGAACCTGCAACTTGTATCTAACCAACAAAATACTCCAGATGTGATGGAATATCATTTCCACAATTAGGTTAGATAAGATTATAACTTTCATCTTGTTAAAAAAAAAAAAAGAAAGAAACTTTCACCTTGTTAACAGACTCTCTATATCGCCCTCTTGGCTTGTACACTGTGATGAAGCAAGATACCATGTTGGAGGGATCCACATGGCAAGTTATAGTTAACAGCCAGCTAGGAACTGAGACTTTCAATCTAACAGCTCGTTTAGAAAATAAGTCGTGTCAGTTTTTCCATCTGGATATAAGTCCTCCCTCAGTCAAGCTTTCAGATGAGACCCCAGCCCTGACCAACAACTTGATTGCAGCTTCATGAGAGAGCCTAAAGCAGAGAAGCCAGAGAAGCTATGCCCAGACTCTTCAGTCAAAGAAACTGTTTAAGCCACTACATTTGTAGCAACTTATTACATAGCAAAAGATATAATAAATAGTATTATGAGGAAATAATCAATTCACACTAACTCATTCTTTTCTGAGAAGACTTTTGCATACAAGTGTAGGTGCTTGGGCCAAGAGATCAGTCACTATGGCCACTAGGTAATTTCCTATCCTGAACTAGGTCATTTGGAATCTGTCTCCCAAGAATTAAACACTTGGAGAAGAGAGATTAATGGGGTGGAGGTCAATCATATTACTAATGCCACTCTAGAGAAAAGGTTGAAGGCATAATTCAAAAAGCCATATTTATGCCAATGGCAAAATAAGTAGATTTCAAAGAATCTCCTGTAGAATTAGATTTTTAAAAAACTAGAATTTTTCTACACAACCTTTTAAGATCATAATGCAGGTGTGAGAAAATAAGTTCAACAATTTATAGTCCTATTGCCATAGCCCTTCATTTTATATTATGGGAAGAATTGAGTTCAATTTGTGAATAATAATTTCTTTTGCCTGTCAACAATTTTCATTGTGGACAATGAAATTCGGGATACAAGATGTACATCCCTAATCATGGCACTGTGGTTAAAAAAGTAATCAGTGATAAGAGTTTGAGCTGAAAGTGGAGAATGGTTGAAATTGTTTATAATTCTGAAAGGATAATATGCAAATTCAGAAGTATCTTTTTTCTTTCAGGATATGGAAAATAAGGGAGGGATAAGATGCGATAAAAAAAAACCACCACTCTATTCATAAAGTATATACATTGTACAGAATGTATCATAACCTCCCTTAAAGTTATAAATTTTTATAAACCTATGAAGAACTCTATATAAGACGGGGGAAAGGGGAGACAATTCCCGTATCTATACTGCTGCCATTCCAACCTCTTCCAGAAGAGGGCAGCGCTAAGGAAGAGATGGAAGACACAACACAGTAAGCCTTTAAGCTATTGGGTCACAGTTACATTGAATATCAAAAAAAAAAAACCAAGTTAAAAGAAAGATATGCTTTGATGCAAGAAAAACTCAGATAAAACATTTATAAATCTGGGGGCGGGGAGTGGTGGCATAACACAAAGGTATAAGCTTTAATTATTATTTACTACAATTGCTAATCCTACATCATCAACGCAATTACTAATACACAAATATCTCCAACAATCTAATGGGGACTTAAATTAATATCAGTTTCCTTTATAAAAGAAGCAATATTCTTCCTTCATAGGTAAAAAATGAGAACTCAGAATGTCAATGTTAATTCAAGGCATCAAGAGGCAGCAGTCACTCTGAATCTAGAAACTATAATCCAATTAGTATGTCATTCCTCATTGGGTGGTGAGTGCATGGAAATTTGAATAGCTACTTTCCTTGTCTTAAATGTGTATACATGATCACAAGAGATGGAGAAACTGACTTGTAAAGTTTGAATAAGATGCAAGATTGTTTTTCTGTGTGGTCTTTCATCCTGAAGTCTAATTTAAACTATTTACAAAGTCTACCAAAACATAGCAAAGGACAATGGTGGAACTCTGTCTTATTCCAAACCCCTTCTTTTTTCACCCCTCAGGCTGTACACAGACATAACCACTGAGATCTAAATTGTGCCCTTAACTGCAGAGAGGATGCCTTACACAAAGTCTCACGTGTGGATTCATGATAGAATTTGCCCCAATATCCTATGTTATGCAGATCGTTTTGTCACACTCATTTGGTTCAATAGCCATTACTCTAACTGTTATTTGTTAGTGTGTCTATTAGTATGTTCTGAAAAAGACTACAATTATGTAAAGCATTTTGAAATAGGAGATATTAAGAATCTATTCAGTTTGGGGACATTTTTCTATTGTGTACGGGTATATGCATATTTTAACCATCAATATCTCATGTTATAGAAATACATTTTACCTGTAGTAAAATGTTTCAGGATATCCACTTATTTAAAGGATAAATAAATAAATATTGCTAAATAACCCAAGAAGAGAAAAATAGTTGAAGAACAAAATAATTCGGGTGCAATATAATTGAAGTAATAAAAAGTATGAAGCAGAATTCTGAACTTTATGATTACTACTAAAAGAAAAAATGAAAAATTTTACCAGTGAAATAACTGTGCTTTGGAAAAGTATGAAATGTAGGCTAAATGGATATAACAAAAGCAGTTTAATTTCATATAAAAATTCATTTGGTATGCTCTAAAATAAAATATCTAAATCACTGGCATAACAGTGAAAATTGCAGCGTAGTAAATATAAAGATACTAGACTAGAATTCAAGAGAAAAGAATTAGACTAGGGCTGGCAAATAATTTCAACTCAAACTTGGTTGGTACCAATTCCAAATTATGGCACTTGCTTAAAACATTTCGTTGAGGGTGAGTTATGGACCACAGCTGGATTCAGCAGGAAAAATGCTGATTAGTTTTTAGTACAGGTAGGTACGGAAGGAAGCATGTTCGGGGGTGGAGAGAATGGCGAACTGTGGAATCCCTGTCCTCAGAAATATTGCTGAAATTATGACTCCAATTTAAGCCCCAACCTATTCCTAGAATGGGGCTGAGGGGACGGGTGTGCCTCTATCACTTTGATCTTTTTTTTTTTCTCCTAGTTCTTTTATCTCTAGTACTTTTATCTCTAAAAAGAGAAGAGTATGTGGAAATGCCACATTTTTCTACTTAAAAACTCTTATTCAAAAATGGTTTTAATATTCAGAGAGATGACCACAAATATTGAAAGAGAAAATCTGTGCAGCACAAACTAATTTGTAGAACAGCTGGAATTCTGCTTCAGCGAACCATTGCCTTTATTTAAGCATGGACAGGAATCAGGATTAGTTAGTGTAGAGAATAATTTAGACCCACTGTTGCTATGGTAACCTTTCCTTACTTTGGAGAAGATCTTCACAAGTTCTAACAAATACAAAGGAAATCATTTTCTTCTCAATCTTTGTTATGAAAAGACAAGCGAGAACATGTAATTGAAAGGTGAATTCAAAACCAAGCCAAGCAAACAAAATACAAAACAAAACCAAGCCAAGCAGAGCAGAGAAGGCACTTGTGCAGCAGACTGCAAAGTTTCCTCCTGGAGAGGTTTGGTCAATGATGGCAAGAGATCCAATGAAGAGACTTATGAAAGCTCTTAATCCTTTTCCTTTTAAGTTGACTGTTACTCACATGAAGTCCTTAAGCTCACTAAGAACCAGACATGGCATATTCTTTGGAGTTGTTCTCAGATGCAGAAAAATCCCTCTGAGGTAAGATTAAATGGTAACCGATAATATTTGTAGATTTGTGACAGGAGAGAAAACTGCACATAGGCCTTATTAAATTGTATTTTTTGTTCCCAGTTTTCCTAAAGGCCCTCTCGAAGAGCCTGCTAGTTTTCATCAAAATACATTCATCCTTTCCTTCACAGCAAGAAAGTTGCAGCTGGGCACATCATTTGGCTGGGAAGTGCCTGCAGCCTGGTCCGACCAGAGATCTCAGTTCTCTCTACCACAAAGTTGGTAGAGGTGATGTGAGCCACCTCCTGGTCTTGGCCTTATTTTAATCTGGAACATTTGTGATCTTTGCTCCCTTCCTATGAGCTGGCACACACACACACCTGTGACCCAGTTTTTACCATGAAAATGAGGATAATGCTCTAGGGAAAAGATGGAGTAATAGGGCAGAAGGAATTTGAGTCACTGAATGACAATGTGGAGCAGAGCTACTCTCAAAACTTGGATTGTTTCTCTAAAGATTCCTATATGAGAGAGAAATAAATCAGTATTTTTTCTTGGAGCTAGACTATTTGGGAAGCTCTGTTGTAGCAGGTTAAGTGAGCACTAAAAGATTTTCTGTAGGGTGATGCCTGGGTGGCTCAGTGGTTGAGCATTGGCCTTTGGCTCAGGTCATGATCCCAGGCTCCCAGGATCAAGTCCCACATTGGGATTCCCACAGGGAGTCTGCTATTCCCTCTGTCTATATCTCTGCTTCTCTCTGTGTCTCTCACGAGTAAATTCATGAATAAATAAATAAAATCTTAAAGAAAAGATTTTCTGTAGGTATTTTTACACTTATGCAATGTCATATATATATGTACATATGTATATGTATATACACATATATACATAATAAAACATTGACTATACCTCTCAGTCATGACAAATAAAACATTGTCAGTATGGCTATCATCCTGTGTGCTCCTTACCAATCAAAATTCTTCCTCTCCCCAACCTCTGAAGCAAATACTAGGTAATCTTGAATTTGATGTTTTTTATTCCTCAACCTGTTTTTATATTTTACTAAATATGTATATGTTTCCTTAAATATATAGTTTTATCTGCATGTTTTATGACATTATATAAATTTGATCTTTAGTGGCTGGGAATCTTAGTTGCAGATACAAAAGAATCTACTTTGGTTAGTTTAAACCAAAAAGGATTTTGTTATAGAATATTAAACAGTTCATAGAATCTCCAGGATTTTCAAAAAGGCAGTCTGAAGCTACATAGTCCAACTACATCAAAGAAGTTTCTCTAATGAAAACACCAAGGCTTCTAATCAGCAATTGTGATGCTGTGGGATGTAGAGAAAATAGTTTTGTGTTTCTGTACTGTCTGGGCTTTCTAGATGAATTTTTTGCTGAAAACTTAGGATCCTGGGATAAGATGCTTAGAGAATTCCAGAGAGATTTACCTAATTCTAAAGGTATGTGTTTATATTTCAAAAGAAAATGAAGCCCAGGCCTTCGGAGACATCTGTAGGTCCTAAAAAGCCAGAGAGCTACAGGAGGCTTATATGGCTCCTGGAGACATGGATGTATATTCCAAAAGGCTCACGCCAGAACCCAGGATCCTTTTCATCCCATCCCCACAGAGCAGAGGTTTTTCTTCTTCCTTTCAGAGGAGGAGAAGGAAGGCAGCTATCCTGTGGATAAAGAGAGAATCCATTTCCTCCTTGTCCCCTGTCCCACATCAGTGCAATGTCCCGCTATGTATGTAGGAGCTTTCTCTACCTGGCTTTCTTTACCTCACCTCACTGGTAAGAACTCAGGTGAGAGGGAATCACATGCTTATTAATTATAAAGTAATAAATATATCTGATCCAGATCACCTCACATTCACATTAAGAATAAAATTAATAAAGATGAATATTAAATCCCAACCAGTACCTGGGATTAGAGGTCAGAAATTCTAACACACTGCTTCCCCCCCAAAACACTGCACAACACTACTGTACTAACTAGAGGCCTTGGTCAGGGTGTTGGGGAAACGCTCTGAGGCAGAGATTTCTGTGCAGTATATTTATTGGGAGTAGTCTTAGGAAAAATGCCTTTAAAAATCAGTGAGGGAAGTAACAAGAGGTAGAGGGAGAAATTGAACTATAATAAAATTGTAACAAGTCTTCAGTCAATGTGAAGACTAAATTTAGATCAAGAGTTTAGACCTCTAGAACTGACCAGTCATTGCATAAGAGCTCTCTCTGGGGGAAGGGTTACCCTTCAAGAGCAATTCCTGAAAACAGATTCAGCTGACAGCTATCGGTAGCCACATCCTGGCAACTTCAAGATGATTCCTTTAACCTTAAAGGGAAGATCTGAGCAGGGCACTATGACACTAGATCACTTCTTCTTTATTTATTTATTTATTTATTTATTTTTAATTAATTTTATTGGTGTTCAATTTACCAACATACAGAAAAACACCCAGTGCTCATCCCTTCAAGTGTCCACCTCAGTGCCCGTCACCCATTCCCCTCCAACACCCGCCCTCCTCCCCTTCCACCACCCCTACTTCGTTTCCCCGAGTTAGGAGTCTTTATCTGAATATAACCATCTCTTCATGGTGCTCACTTCTGGATTCAAGGCTTGCATGGATGTATCTGATGGGAGAAAATGTTCAGAGGTATGGTGGTCAGGAAAGACATATCTACATCCAAGTGTGTATCCCATTAAGGACAAAGAGCTTCCCTGTCCATGATAGAAGGTGTCCATTACACTCAACATGACATCAGTTGGCTGCCAGTTCTTTATGGTATGCAATTGCATTTTCACAGGGCAGAGGTGGGGGAGTAAGGGGTGGGGGCAGTTATGTCAGGGTTGGGTGTTGCTGGTAGAAACCTAACACTTAGCAGTAGCAATAGCCTGGTCAGCTTTCATGAAGGGACATACATGTTAAGCTATGAAACCACCATATTAGCAATTATCAATAGTCATTTCAGACAGAAGCAGACACAAGCACGGCATAGATGTATAAAACAAACATCAAAATAAGGATTACTTATCTTATTCACTTATCTTACTATTGAAAGAAGTTAGTGCAATCAGAAGGTAGCATTCAGAATATTGAAAAGATTAGCAACATTATCCTTTAACAGATTTTCATGAGTTTTCATGTTCTCCTGAAAAAAGGAACAATTGCAGGGGAAAATCTTATTGAAAGTTATATCAGGGATGCTTGAGTGACTCAATGGTTGAGTGTCTGCCTTCGGCTCTTGTCGTGATCCCCAGGTCCTGGGATGGAGTACTGCATCAGGCTCCCCACAGGGAGCCTCCTTCTCCCTCTGCCTGTGTCTCTGCCTTTCTTCCGGTCTCTCATAAATAAATAAATAAATATTTAAAACAAAAAAAAGAAGAAAGTTTATCAAACTTTCTGGAAGCTCAAATGCTCCCCACACCTTACCACCCAATATAATATATTTAAACCTGGAAAAGTTCTTCAGACAGGCTCATCTGGCCTGTGCCAGAGGCAGCATCATATAAGGTAGGCTGACTTCATCAATCTAGGTGCTATACAGTATAAAATATAACAATACAGTTCAAACACAGGATCCATCATTAAGAGTTCATTTATTACCCCTGGCCCCCCTGGTCTAAGTGCTCCCCTGAAATGAGGGCTAAGAAACTGGAGCAATGATTATATTTGGAAGTCTTGCTAACAGATCCTCCTCCTGTTGACCCTGAACGTGTACTGCCATCCCTACATGGCAAACCCAACTCCTTAAGATCCAGTTATTGAAATGAAGGGGAGGGAGACATATTTTCCAGATCAATAGCTTTGGATCAGGTACCAGAGACTGTATTGATTTGCTCTAGTAAAAAAAATACCCTACATTTTCAACAGTCATCACTTTATTAAGCTGACATTCATAATCCTTATTCTCCAAAGCCCTGTACAACAGTTATTGTAAGTGAACCTATATACAGATAACCACATCTGTGTCTTTCAAGTTTTGATTTCTTAGGGATATAGTATTTATTTGGCAGGGAACTAGTATTCCAATATCTACCATTTAACTCTTCTTCCATGAAGAGTTCCATGAAGAGTCTTCATACCATTCTGGAAATTGCTGAGTATGTCTAATCCAATAATATACTTAGAAAATAGGAAAATAATAGGAAAGCTGTGTGTTCACATCTAATAGGCCCACTGGGACAAGGTCTTGAGGCAAAATTCCATGTATCACCTGACTTCAACTCTCCTCAAGCCCACCATAACTAGTGAGCCACAAAAATGTTCTAGGTGGCAGCATCAGTTTTTTCTTATGATGTAACAAAATGCCACATATTTAGAGGTTTAAAACAATGCCATTTATTATCTCATGATCAGTAGGTTAGAATTCTAAAGGTCTCACCAGGCTAAAATCAAGATGTTGCCTCAAGGATCAATCCAGTCGTTGACAGATTTTAGTTCCATATGTTTGTGGACTGAGGTCCCCATTTCTTCACTGGCTTTCATTCAGGGGCCATTCCTAGCTTCTAGTGGCCACCTGTGTGCTTTGGCTCATGACCTCCTTTATCTTCAAACCCAGCAATGGTTGATCATCTCCTTATGCTTTGAATCTCTCTGACTTCCCCTTTGGATACATCTCTGTCTTCCTTTTTTGATGGCACTGCAGTGTACTTTCTCAAGGATTCCTCACGTTTTTTCATTCAAGATGCTCTGAGTTTGTAATCTATGGGTGAGGAAATTGATAAGATGCCTTATGGGGACAAAAAGAAGCAAGACTATAATAAAGTGGCTTGAAATAAACTTGGTTAAAACGAATCTCTAATCCTAATGAAGTTTTCAAACACCAGTTTTCTGTAATAAAACAATATATCAAATAATGTCTATAATTTGTAGTAATTTAAGTGCACTTCAATTGTCTTAAATGGGTTTGTATGGCATTAAGTAGAGATAAGACTATTTTGTGCATGTGTATATGAAGTGTGTTAATATATAAATACAAGCTATAGGTATGACAATGGACACAGAAAATGTGTTTAGTATCATGCAAAATAAATAATGACCTATATTTGCAATATGCACATGGATTATTATACTTCATATAGAAAATATGGTTCACATAAAACAATAATTAGTATTATTTGTATATTGACAACCAAATACTTTGTTACTTAATTTGATGTTTATTAGATAGAATATAGATTTAGTAGTATATATCAGATTTTTAAACTAAGCTAGAAATTTCTCTTCATAACAGTCTAGTCATGAATGGTCTAGGGCTACTATGGAGAACCTGCTCCACCCAGTCATCTTATCTGAACTCCCTAGGAATCTACCCTTCTCTACATGGTCTGAGAGGACTTGCTACTGTGACCACATTCCAAGAGGCAGGAGAGAGGAAACAAGGGAGTACAGTTTCCCTCCTTTTATAGCACAAACCATAAATAGCCCACATCATTCTGACCACATCCCATAGGGCTGAACTGAGTCACAGGACCACACAGAGCTGCAAGACAGATGTGAAATATAATCAACAGTGAGATATATTACATTTATTAAGCACCTACTTAGTTACCATACTAAGCCCTTGATGCAGAGTTTTGTTTATTCTCAATCTTCACAACTAACATAAGGCCTATATTATATTATAACTGACTTGTCTGAAGTTACAAACTTGGAAAATTAGGACCAGAACTCAAGTTTCACAATCCCTAGTTCTTTTCTCTTTTCACTCCATCATGCATTAGTGACAGCCTGCTGACTTTTGCAGCCTAGGGCAGAAGGGCCATATATATGTAATATGATGTAGTCTTAAGTACCAGGAAAGCCAAAAAGAAATCATGTCTTTTTCACCAAGGCTTTAGGCAGAACATCATGTTAGATGTTTTTAGACTCTTGGAGAAATTAAAATGGGAGGACTTTTTTTTTTTAAATGTTTCCCACAGAGGTGTAGGTTAACAGTTCTGATACCACTGCACACATTTTTTTAAAAGATTTTATTTATTTATTTATTTATTTATTTATTTATTCATTCATTCATTCATTCATAGAGATGCAGAGAGAGAGAGAGAGAGAGAGAGAGAGAGAGAGGCAGAGACACAGGCGGAGGGAGAAGCAGGCTCTATGCAGAGAGCCTGACATGGGACTCATCCAGGGTCTCCAGGATCACGCCCTGGGCTGCAGGCGGCGCTAAACTGCTGCGCCACTGGGACTGCCCAAAATGGGAGGACTTTTGATGGGAGGACATCTATAAAAGATTCTCAGTCTGAAAATTTTTGCAACTAAATCCTACCCAGGAGAATGAGCATCTCTAAATTTAATGACCTGATGTAGACATGACGCCAACTGTAATTGTTACTTTTCAGGCTCTGGGGCTTCCTATCCAGCACAAATCCCTGTGGCAAAACAGGTACCATTTACTCCAACAATTTCCCCCTTAGTGTAAAACAAACTCCACTTAATTAATCAGCTCATTTCAGTGGCTGGTTAGTGAAATATTTAACAACAATAAAATACAGGTATATCATAATATAGAAAGAACTGTAGTACAGAAAGATACATAGTTTATGGGAAGAACAGTATAGTTGAGGAGTTAAAATAGAGATGACAGTTTATAAAAATGATCATAGATTTTAAGTAGAACAAAAATACTGAGTGCTTCAGTGGCTTAGTTGGTTAAGCGTCAGACTCTTGATCTCAGCTCAGGTCTTGATCTTATGGTCATGGGTTCAAGCCCTATGTTGGGCTCCAGGCTGGGCATGAGTCTGCCTTAAAATTTTTTTTAAAAAAACAAACAAAAACACACCTCGAGCAGCAGCAGTTTACCAAGTTTGTTTCTTTTATGATAGGAACAGAAAGTATATCTAAACATCAAAAGCTCACCTAGTAAAATGGAAATGGAAAACTCATGGCTCTGTGTAGGGAGCTAATGTTAGAATTATATTAAAAAGCAAAGCCTCTTGCTAACGGAGCTCTATCATCTCAGATGCCTTTAGCTATAGAAATGATTCCACATTTCTGAGTGGTCCCTTCTCCACTTTTAAAAAGAGAAGACAGAAAGGAATAGCAGACTGCTATGCAAGCTGGGACAAATTATTTTCTGTTGCCACATGACATATCATTGTACTTTGGTGGCTCTCAACTCTCATGGCAGAAGGAAACATAACTAGAAGCAAAGGCAAAATCTCTCCTAACTCCATTTCATGGGAGCAGTTCCTTCTTTTACGACACCTTACCCTCATGTAGTAATTATCAAAAGTGGTGAATGGGGTTAAAAATTCATCCAGGGACACAAAAGTCTTCTAGAATGAAATAGAAGATGGAACATTTCTTGCGCCTGGCTTCTCAGAGTTTATTGGCTTCTTGTGTTAGACGCAGAAACAGACCAAAGAGATTTTGTGGTCTCTAAAACAAGGTCCAAAAGTGTTTTTAAGAGAGAAAAAGAAAAATGGATGATTCTGTCATGAGTAGAACATGCTGGAAATCTTAACATACACAAAAGGCTACTCAAAATCTTGCGTATTCTGGTTTTACATTCTGAATTAAAATGTAAGCTCAGAATTCATCTTCAGAGGACTGACATGGTCTTCATCCCCTATATCTTTCCATGCCAAAGGCTCTTTAATGGAGAGCAGCTGTATGAACAAATGGTAAAGTGGTAGAAGCCAAGATGCTGTGGCATTATCATTATCTCTAGTGACTCCTTCTAAGAAAATAGATCCTGTTTTCTCCATGAACCATCTCCCCTCTAGAGCAAACACAGAAGAGGGAGAACGGAAATAGGAATGGGGCTTGAGGAGACAGAGTGAGTGCCCAGGGGAACACATCAGTGTAGTCTCTGCAGTTTTGCCCAGGTGGGGACAGAGCTGGGCAATGGGCAGCTAGGGCCAGCCAGCCCCTCCTCTTGGTTTGAAGCCACTCCTGGCAGCCTTATAAATTCTTGATTATTTTGGAGGTAATGCCTATGAAGTTTGTAGTGATGGAAATACTCACTTGAACTGAACTGGGTTGAGAGAACTCCATGGTAATTTGCACCTCTGTCTCTCACCGCTGAGGTCATCTCAGGCCTGCCAGCCACACCTGTTCTTGTTTCAGCTCATGCAGGCCAATCTCCTGCATCATCTCCTTGAATCCCATGATATAGTGATCACCATATTCCATGTAGGGTGTAGTGAGCAGAGCTAGCCTCTGCAAATCCATCCATCCACCCATCCATTCATCTTTCTAACTTCTTCCTTCCTTGCCCCCTGCCTTTCATTACTGTCTTGGCTGCCCACCACATGAGGTTGGAGCATCTCCAATTAATCTATGCTTTCAGGATCATTTAGATTCATTCCTTCTGGCAAGCCTGAAACACATATTTCTGTATTTAAACTTGAAGCTGCGGTTGTTGAAGCAGCGCCCGAAGGCCCCTTGTTGGCCATTGTTGTTGCCAGAGAGAGAGAGGTGGGGGTCACACACAGGGTAAATCCCACTGGTCATGCACCTATCCCAGCTGCCAAGCATGGACAAAATTTCCTTTGGAAATTCCCACGTGGAAGTTGCTTCCATATGGGCCTCTATCACTGCTGCTGATACTAGAGGTAGAGGATGAGGTATTAGGGCCACTCTAGGGACTGCAGCACCTCACAGTTTCTCTGTGGGGACCACAGCCCAGGCCTCTGTACCACATGGGGTTGGCTTGGGTTCCTGATGCAGGGGTCTGGGCCTGTAGGACTGTGGTAAAGCAGAAGCCCTGGAAACTTCTGACCCTGGCACAGTTAGGTTCTCTTGCTGAGATTGAGGATAAGAAACTTCTTGAGGTTTTAAGACTCTATGGATATATAAAATGGAAATGGTATTTTCTGTTCACTACTGGCTCTTGCAGCTTCTGCCAATTCCGTCCATCAAAATGCAGAAAACAGCTAACCAGTGTGTATACGGTAACTCCCAAGCAACACATAATTACCAGGGGTGCATCCTACATTTAGCCCTGGAAGAGTTCTGGAGAAGCATATGAGGACTGCCACGGAAAGGGTTCGGCTTCCTGCCAAATTTCTTGCTGCAGACTAAGTCTGCAATCTTGACATTCATGTCAGCATCCAAGAGCAGGTTTTCTGTCTCTAAGTCTTTATGGACAATAAACTTCCGGTGACAGTACTGCATAGTTAGATGCTAACTGGTGGCATTTGGCTCAGGCTTCTTTCTTTCCTACTCCCTGGGCTACCAGGTACTCAGATACCTCTCATCCACTAGTCCACCCCATGAGAAGATAGGGTATTTCCTCAGTCTCTATCCCTTCAAAAAAATTCACTACATTGGGTTGATTCAAAGCCTTTGTGATTCCAACTTCATTAAACCATTTCTAGAAGCTGAGTTCTGTTGAGTTTTGTCAGTGATCTTCACAGCTATCTCTTTCTGAGTCAGAATGTTCTGGGTCAGTTTTTCACCTTGGTGAAGTTATCCTTGGTGAGGTAGCCCTTGGTGATGTTCTTGAGAGACCAGGAGCTGCCAACACAGGCCACCTGCTCAGCAGAGGTAACTGAGAGGCACTGCAGTGTGTTGGACTTACTATTGGGGTTGGAGTCAAGGTGTCCGAAGGGCAGCTTAAAATTTGGAAAAGCTGGTGAGAAACTTGGTCAAAATCACTTTAAAAGAAAATCATTTCCAAAGCATATCTGATAGCTGATCTTTATAATTAAATCAAAATATAATTGCTAGACCAAAACAAAAATAAACAAAAAAACCCTAACAAGATAAATTTTAAAAATTAAAAAAAAATGAAAAGATAAAGGAAAATTGGGAAAAATAACAAAATGAGAAAAAATTAAAGAGTAAAGAAAAACAAAAATATAATAAATAAAATAGACAAAGGATTCATAATGCCAAAGAGCAATCTATCTTTAATCAAGATCTCTCAGGTTTCTGAAAACCAGCTTCCTGAGCTAGAAGGACCACAGGCCCAGGCCTAACCAAGGACTTAAATGCAGGCTTGGAATTTCAGAACAATGACATAACAATGAGCAAGGAATGGGGATAATTCATAGTGGTTTTCATATTTCCTCTTTTAAAAAATTAGGAAGGCCCTATGGGGCTCCTGACTGGTTCAGTCAATAGAGCATGTGACTCTTGATCTGAGGGTGGTGAGTTCAAGCCCCACATTAGGCCTAGAGCTTACTTTAAAAAAACAATCAAAAAATTATCAAGGACCCCAAAGAGTTTTCTGTTTATGCAGATTATAGCTACCAGTATTTACTTAACTGAGAATTAAAATTTGTAAAATGCTTCAGTGGATTTCCATTTCTAATTCAAAAAGCTGTAATAATTTTTGGCTTTCGAAGAGCCCGTAATGTCTACATTTAAATATTCTTTTTCTGTAAACTCTAATTGGTATTAAAATGATGCCAATACTTGGCATCATGATGCTATATAAAATGTTCTGTTGCATAACACAAAATAAGGAACATTATTACCATCCATAAAGCTGACAAGAAAATATGTCTCATCATATTTTCATTTTTTATTTACAGTTCGGCCCACTTGCTTTGGAACAGATGTCTCCTTTCCAAGAGCAAGAGAACTCACTATGTATGTATGTTTCAGTATCTTTAACTCTAGAGGTTACAGCTGTGGGTTGGGAAAGCAAGTCTTCCACTTTATTTTTTTTTTTTAAACCAACAATCCATCATGTCCTATGTCCCTTTTATTCAGCATGGGTAGTGGAGTCCAAGTACTGGATGTGGCAAGATACTCCTACATGATTAAATTGTTTATTGATGCAAGGGATGCCTGGGTGGCTCAGCGGTTAAGTGTCTGCCTTTGGCTCAGGCCGTGATCCCGGAGTTGGGATCGAGTCCCACATCGGGCTCCCTGCATGGAGCCTGCTTCTCCCTCTGCCTGTGTCTCTGCCTCTCTGTGTGTGTGTCTCTCATGAATACATAAATAAAATCTTTAAAAATAAATAAATAAATAGTTTATTGATGCATTGTCTGGAAGCAGAAAGGTGCATAAATCATCAGTGTACAGGTTGGTGGCTATTCAGAAACTGAACTCCCTGTTAAACTAACATCCAGACCAAGAAACAGAACATTACCAGCTCCCCAAAATCCACCATTCTCCTTTCCAGGAACTTTTTCCCTAAGAGTAGGCACTGTTCTAACAATATAGATTACTATTTGTGTGAACCTTACATAAATAGAATCACACAACATTAAGTCTTTTGTGTCTGCATCCTTTGTTCAATATTTTTGTGACATTTATCTATACTGTTTACTTTGTCATTCTAAATGCCATTCAGTATATTTTGTGAATATAAAACTGTTTATCTATTTAACTGTGGCTGGGCATTTGGGTAGTTCTGTTCTGGGATATTAAGAACAGTGCTGCGGTAAACATTCTTGTTCAGCTCTTTCAGTGAGCACACATATGCTTTTATTGCTGGAGATATACCTAGAATTGCTAGTCTATAAGGTATACATATTTTCAATTTTAATAGATATTGCAGTTTATACCAACTTAGACACTCAACACCAGCATATGAGTTTTATATCCTCTGTTCTAACACTAATGTATGAGAACGCTCTTTCCTCTCTACTACCTAGTATTCCCTACCTTTTACATTTTAGCCTTTCTGTGAGTATGTAGTGGTGTAGCATTGTGGTTTTAATTTGCATTTCTCTGATGCCTAATGAAGTAGAGCACCTTTTCATATTCTTACAGTTCACTTCCTTTCTCTAAAGTGCCTGTTCTAGTCTTTTGTATATATATATTTTTTATTGAATTGTCTTTTTTTTATTGGATTGAAGGTATTCTTTATATATTTTGGATATGAACTCTTTGTTGGATACTGTCCCGCATACCTCCCACCTATTAACTGACACTGACACCTACTATTAGGTGACTAACTGTTAACTGACACCACCTCCTACTATTTTACCCATTACTCATTCCTTTTCAGCCGCTGGATTTCTTGTTCCTCATATTCAAATCTTTGCTCTACTGTCACCCACTTAGTAAGGCCTCCCTGGTCTCCCTAATTGTCTTGGAACACCTCCTACAAATCGTATCTATTACCTTCATTTATTGGTTCCTATTTTTAAAAAAAGCTTTGCATTATGGAAATTTTAAATCTACACAAAATTAGAATAGTATAAAGACTCTCCCTCACATATCTAATATCTACCATCAATAATTATCAGCATTGTTATAATCCATTTTATCCATAAATATGTCAGTCTGCATCTTTAAGTAAGTACTATCTTAAAAACACAGATGTCGCACTGTCATCAAAATTAACAAATTAACAATATCATACAGTACCAATCCATATTCAAATTTCCCAGTTGCCCAAAAGATATTTTGTTTGAGCCCATATGTCTGAACAAAGGTCCAAACAAGTTTTGAAAAAGTAATAGATTATTAGTGTTTTACCTTTTATTCTACCCTTTAAGCTCTACTCATAGTATCTTTTTATTTTAAAAACCTAATGAATTATGAGAATTTCAGAGAAATTATGAATGCATGTTCTATGGAAGCAGAAGCTGAAGTAAAATTAGTTCCAAATATGATCTTCTTTCAGTATCACGATTATTCAGACTATTTATTGGAATACAGAAATACAGATGATGTGCCAAGATTCTCATATCTTGAAAATCCAAGTAAAAAAAAATACTTGTAATCCCCAGACTGGAGAGCTTCACAGTTTACACAAATGTGCTACATTATCAAAAATATGTCAATAAAAGATAATCAAATATGTTCTAATTCTCATTTTAAAAAAATAACATAATGAAGTTCACAATTGAGAAACATGATTATTTCAACAAACCAATTCACATAACAATCCATTAAAATAAATGATTACATTCTTACTTTTCAAATCCAGTGTCTCCAATATGTGCTGCAGGTATTCAAAGGCTATTAAAACAACCATGTTTCTTGATACTACTTCAGCCTCCAACATCTATAAAGATTTAAGCAGGATTTGTTGGTATGGTGCATGAGTACAGAGTGAGGCAGGAAAGTTGAGAAGAAAATATAATGCCTGAGGAATTAAGAGAGAAATGTTCTGGTGTATTTTCTGTTTTTAACTAGATTCTTGATATTAGGGAAGCCAGTAATTATTTGCCTCCATATTTTTCTCTAAAATGGAACAAAACTACTTGTTCTACTTATTCTATTTAGTTCTTGTGAGCTGTCTTTGTAAAGTGAGACTTTTCTAAAGATACCAATAATATTTTCCTCCCAAATATACCATCTTTTTTACAGGCTGCTTTTAAACAAATAGAAGTGTCTTATAACTTAACTCCCTTCCTTTCTTTAGTAAAAATTACAAGCAGACACATTTAATTTTGAACTTAAAATAAAACAGTTGTATTCTGAAGCTCATATGGTCGAATTTTTAATACATAATGAGTTTGGTGGCTATAAACATTGAGGGAACCGTGGCCTTCTACAATGGACTAAGGTCATTCTTTCCAGTCACAGCCACATCCAAGTGGATTTCACCACTCTCTCCACACACTGATTGAAATACAGTGGTGCAGCGCTTGCAGCAAATTTAGAGACACCCACTGTCCTTGTTTCAAAGTTCAGCCAACTTCTCTGTTCCTTACCGAAGTCCACAAATAGGACGGTACTTAACTTGACTTTTGAAAGTACTTACACATAAATGTTACTCTCTTCCCTTTTACAGTCACCTTTCTTTCCTCTCTTCTCTTCTCCTCTCCCTTCCTCTCCCCTCCCGTCCTCTCCCTCCTCTCCACTTATCTCAAAATATCTTTTAAAAAACGAAACAGCTGCTTCTTCTACAACTAACTCTCTTAGAAGTTGCCCAGAAGGACACTACAGGATGAGATGACAGTATCTGACACTTTCAGTGTCCCTTTACAAATCAAAGTTTCTCTGAAATTTTATTTTAATCATGCACCTTCATCTAGGATAATAACTTTTGTACGTTTATAACCTGTTAGACAATGTGGTATTGCATTTGCCTTCATTCAGTTAGAAACCATCTCTTTTCAACATGACCAGATGAGATTTGCCGGAAGTAAATACAAAGGCTATCAGAATATAGCAAGGCTTTAATTTGGGGAAGCTGAACCAGATGCTGGGCTAGAATAAGATGCATATTCAAGGGAAGGAAGGCAATTAAAAATTCAGCTTCCACAGCTGGCTAATTTGGCGTGAGGCTATAACTTGCTCATACACAGATCCAGGGATTCTTTCAAAAGAAAATCTGAGGGGTGCCTGGGTGGCTCAGTCAGTTAGGCATCTGCTTTCAGCTCAGGAAGGACCCTGGGATTAAGACCTCCATTGGGGGCTCCCTGTTTAGCACAGAGCCTGCTTCTCTCTCTCCCTCTGCTGCTCTCCTGGCTTGTGCTCTTTCTCCCTCTCTGTCAAATGAATAAATAAAATCTTTCAAAGAAAAATTTAAAAAAAGAACATCTGAGAGCTTTCTTCATATTGTTCAAATGAACATATTGTTCAAAATGTCATACACAAAGACTCAACTGAATCTCTCTGCTAGTTTCTTTTTATTCCTGACTTCCAATTTTACAAATGTGATCACGAGTCTTACTGGGTTTGGTATCATAGTTCTCATTTTGATATGTACAGGTAAAGTTTTCATGAGACTTATGAGATCTATAATTAAATAAGAGAATCTTCTTCCTCATTTCATTAATTTAGGATTGCAACAGCCTTATATTTTGTGGGATCCTCTAGCTCTTACTAATATAATCTATTAGTCATTTAAAGATTTTTTAAATTGCTTTTTCATTGTTGCTTTGTTATGTATAAGATTTTGAGATCAATTATATTTGCTAGGGGATCCCTGGGTAGCTCAGTGGTTTGGCACCTGCCTTTGGCCCAGGGCGCAATCCTGGAGCCTCGGGATGGAGTCCTGCGTCGGGCTCCCGGCATGGAGCTTGCTTCTCCCTCTGCCTGCTTCTCCCTCGGCCTCTCTCTCTATGTTCTGTCATGAATAAATAAATAAATCTTTAAAATATATATATTTGCTAAATATCCAATACCATATTTTCAAATATTCTGTAAGTTTGCTGTAGGTTGGGCTTTTTTCCAAATAATTACTTTTTAAGTTTTCTAAAATCAAATAACTATAAAATGAATTTGGCATTTTTTCTTACTTTAAATAAGCCAAGAATATCAATTTTTTAAAAGAGGTAATGCATATGCAGAACAAATATATTCTTTATGAAGTACAGATGATAAAGAATGTAGGCTTTTCTTTGGCATAACAAAAGAGAAATATAGATAAGTACATGTTGTAAAACCTAGAGATACTACTACAATAATAAAAAACATAAGTATTGCCAGTAACTCAATATTGGGGATAATATAGAACATCAAAATATACTACATCCATTAGAAGAATAAAGAAAAATGTAGGGCAGCCCAGGTGGCTCAGTGGTTTAGCACCACCTTTATCAACCCAGGGCGTGATCCTGGAGACCCAGGATGGAGTCCCACGTTCAGCTCCCTGCATGGAGCCTGCTTCTCCCTCTGCCTGTGTCTCTGCCTCTCTCTCTGTGTGTCTCTCATGAATAAATAAATAAAATCTTAAAAAAAAAAAAGGAAAAAGAAAAATGTAATGAAGAATAGATGGAACAGGCTGAAAACAAATAGAAAGATGGTAACTATACACCCAACCAGATTAATAATTACTTTAAATTGAAATGGTCAAAAACAGGGGTCAGCAAACTAGGGCCTATGTACTAAAATCAGTCTGCTACCCGTTTTTGTAAAAAAGTTTTATTGGAACACAGTGATCCTCATTTATGTATATATTGTCTATGTATTCTTTTGCACTGGAATGATAAAGCTGAGTAGACGTAAGGAGAGACTGTATGACCTGAAAAACTTAAAATATTTACTACCTGGCTCTTTATAAATAAGGTTTGCTGAAGGTGGCTTAGCACCTCAACCTGGGTGGCTCAGTTGGTTAAGCTTTTAGCTTAACTTTGGCTCAGGTCAGGATCTCAGGGTCCGGTACCCAGCCCTGAGTGTCTCAGGCTCCTGACTCATCAGGGAGTCTGCTTTTCCCTCTCCCTCTGCTCATGCTCTCTCTGTCTCTCTTGAATGAATGAGTGAATGAATGAATGAATGAATGTTTGCTGACCTCTGACCTAAACAATCTAACTGAAAACAGACCAGTACAAAGTAAGACCAACTATAACTGCCTACAAGAAATCTTTACACTTTTGATGTAAAGATGTAGATAAAAGTCAAAAGATGGAAAAAATATTATGTAAATTATTTTCCAAAGAACGCTGAGTGTCTATATTAACATCAAAGCATAGTTCATAACAAGGACTACTACCATGAATAAAGAGGAGAATTTATAACCAAAAAAGAATCAATTCATCAAGAAAACATAACATTCCTAAATGTGTATGCACTATGTAAGAGAGCTACAAAATACATAAGGAAAAAACTAACAGAACGAGAAGGAAAAAAATTCCACAACTGTGTTGGAAATTTCTTTTTTTTTTTTAATTAATTTTTATTGGTGTTCAATTTACCAACATACAGAAAAACACCCAGTGGTCATCCCGTCAAGTGTCCGCCTCAGGGACCGTCACCCATTCCCCTCCAACACCCGCCCTCCTCCCCTTCCACCACCCCTAGTTCGTTTCCCCGAGTTAGGAGTCTTTATGTTCTGTCTCCCTTCCTGATATTTCCCAACATTTCTTTTCCCTTCCTTTATATTCCCTTTCACTATTATTTATATTCCTCAAATGAATGAGAACATACACTGTTTGTCTTCCGATTGACTTACTTCACTCAGCATAATACCCTCCAGTTCCATCCACATTGAAGCAAATGGTGGGTATTTGTCGTTTCTAATGGCTGAGGAATATTCCATTGCATACATAAACCACATCTTCTTTATCCATTCATCTTTTGATGGACACCGAGGCTCCTTCCACAGTTTGGCTATTGTGGCCATTGCTGCTAGAAACATCGGGGCGCAGGTGTCCCGACGTTTCATTGCTTCTGAATCTTTGGGGTAAATCCCCAACAGTGCAATTGCTGGGTCGTAGGGCAGGTCTATTTTTAACTCTTTGAGGAACCTCCACACAGTTTTCCAGAGTGGCTGCACCAGTTCACATTTGTGTTGGAAATTTCTATACTCCTCTTTTAGCATTGGGAGAACAAGTATACAGAAAATCATTAAGAATAGAGAAAACTTCAACAATGCTATTACCCAATATGATTTAATTTATGGACTATTCCATAAATGGAGTATAGATAGTATATTTCCAGAAGAGACCATACTTTGATAAGACCATAAAATAAGTCTTATTAAATTTATAAGAATTGATACTTTTTTCTGACAATGAAATTCAACTAGAAATCAGTAACAGAAAGAAATCTGAAAAATACCCACATATGTGGAAACTAAATAACACAATTTTAAATACTCTACATATCAAAAAAGGAATCACAAGGGGAATTAGAAAATGTTTTGAACTTAATGAAAATGAAAAACAGCAAATCAAAATTTTAGGATGAAGTTAAAGCAATGCTTAGAAGGAAACTGATAGCTTTTAATGCTTATGGTAGAAAATAAGAAAGGTCTAATATTGATTGTCTACTTTAAGAAACTAGAAAACAAAAAGCAAAATTAGTTCAAAGTAAGTCAGGGCAAGAAACAAAGAGCAGAAATTAATGAAGTATAAAAAGGGGAAAAATACAAAAATTTATGTAACCTACATCTGTTTTTTTTTTAATTCTAACAAATCTACAAAAAAGCTACTTGAACTAATAATAACAGGTGCATTTAGTAAGGTCCCAGGGTAAAAGGTCAATATAAAAAAAAAAATCAACAGTATTTCTACAAACTGTATCAGGAAGAAACAAAGAAAATTGAAGTTTAAAACAATCCAGTTACAAAAGCATTCAAAAACATGAATTACTTAAGGATAAATTTTGCTAAATAACGTATAATGAAAACTACAAAAAAGTACTGAGAGACATAAAATGAAGAAATATACCATGCTCAGGGATGGGAAGATGAACTATTTTTAAATGTCAGTTTTCCCCAAAATAGCCAATAGATTCATTGCAATCCCAATCAAATTCCAGCAGTCTGTTTTTGTATAAGTTAAGAAGTTGTTTCAAAAATCTTAATGGAAATGCAAAGCACTTAAAATAGCTAAAACAACTTTGGAAAAGAAAAATAAAGCTAGCTCATACTACCTGATCTCAAGTCTCTCTCAGGAGTAATAAAGGTAGTGTGGTATTGGCCTAAGGATAAACATACATCAATAGAATAGAAACATACCCTATAGCTACAATCAATTGATTTTTGACAAAAATGCCAAAGTTATTCATTGGGAAAATGACAGTCTTTCAACAGTGCTTATAGCCTTTTTGGTGAAAAATATATCTTGAACCTTACTTTCCAATTTATACAAAACTTAACTCTAAATAGATTATAGACCTGCCTGAACACAAAAGCTTTTAAAAATATAAAAATTTCTAGACCTATGTTGGCCAATACAGTAGCCATTAGATACATGTGGCTATTCAAATTTAAGTAAATTCAAATTAAATTGAAAATTCAATTCCTCAGTTGCACTAGGCATGTTTTCAATGCTCAGTTGCCATGTGTGGTTAGTGGCCACAGTACAGATATGAAAGTTTTCCATCATTGCAGAATATCTATCAGACAGTGCTATTCTAGCTTGAAAACAAAGAAAAAAGTCTTCATGATCTCAGGATACACAAAGATTTCTTAGATGAAGCACAAAAATTGCAAACTATAAAAGAAAAAATTTACATCATAAAATTTTAAAGTACTTTTTGAAGGATATGTTAAAATAAAAATGCAAGCCATAGACTTGAAGAAAATATGTGCACTAGAGAACAAAGGATTCTATCCAGAAAATACAGTTGCTTACAAAGAATACACTTACAATTCAGTAATGCTATGCCTAACACTCAAGAAAAATGAAAGTGTATCTCCACATAGACTTGCAAATGGGTGTCCATTGCACTGTAATTCACAGTTGTCTCACACCAGAAATAACTCAACTTTCCATAAACAGATGAATGAATAATTAAAATGAAATACAGTCATATAAAGAAATACTATTCAGCAACAAAAAAAGTATGAACTATTGACAGACGTAGAAAAGCACAGATGAATCTCAAAGACATGCTGAATGAAAGAAGCCAGAAACCAAGGATTATATAATGTATGATTCTATTTATACAGATCTCTAGAAAAGAAAATTTTAATCTTATAGTGACAGAAAGCAAATCAAGGACTTCCTAGGACTGGAAGAGAAGTAAATTGTTGGGGGAAAAAACACAAGAAAACTATTCAGGGATGATAGAAATGTTCTATATTTTAACTGTAGTGATAGTTTCATGAGCATATTCATTTGTCAAAATGTATCAAAATATACACTTAAAAATAGTTGCATTATATGATATACAATTTACATTTCCGTAGTGTTTTTTAAAAACCTATTATATTTACTTAATATACATATTAAAAATAAAATTTTAGATTATATTTTGGGCTTTATCTAAGCAAAAAGGAACAAAAGGAGAAAAAAAGAAAGGCAGAAGATAGAAAAATAAAATACAGATCAATTTTAGGCAATTTCAAAATTGTAAAAAGAGAAGATGGTAATGGTTACTTGATTTATTTATTTTCATTTGAACTATCTTTTATGTAATTAGCAAACAAAACCATTGCTATTATTTTTGCCCTCAGAATATTCTTTCCCCTGAGTAACATTATGTACAAATTTCATTTCATAGGCGTTTATACAGATTTTCATATAAATAACATTGGGAAAGAATGTTTCCTTGCCAATTTCCAATGCAAAAATTAGATAATTCTAGGCATAAAAAGTTATGTGGTTGAATATTTTTCTTTAATTTCCACCCCAACAGACCATGATCTCTAATATTCAACAAGCTCTTCTAATTTCATCGGCAGTTAGCCCTGTGGAATGTAGAATTTGGCACCAAAAAAACAAATTATTCCACTGACAATTGGATAATGTGGTCATGTCCTTAGAAAGCACCAATATTAAATTAGTGCAACATTAGAAAAAAATGAAACTGTGAATTATGATTTTCCTTAGCAACATATGTATTTTTTTCCTATTGTCTCTTCTCCCACTTTCCCCCAAACTAATTTTCTATCTAGTGTTCAATAATTTCAAAGCATTAAATTAGACTGAATGCTTAAAATTCTTCAAAGCCTCATTTTCTTATTGCCATAAAACAACAAGGGATTTGGGGATGTTAAAAAAGACAACACAGTGCTTGTTTTCCACATACTTTAAATGGAATGTTTGAGTACATTTTTTGTTATGTAGATACAGTAAAATTCGCTCAAGTAATAGTCAGTTTTGCCAGAATCACAGAAGAAAGTAAGTATGTTCATTTACTTCAAAGGAGTTATTTAATGAGTGAATAGATGAAATAGGAGCAATAATTTACAACATATACCTAAAAAGGTCCTGAAAATTCACAATTAGTTGCAATTCTCAGCAACGATGAGATCTGATTCCACAGTATCTTCGTCAGGTCAGATGGATTTTTTCAGGGAAATAATGTCATCACATTTCAGGAAGCAGAGGAACTGTGTGCCACTGCCTTTTAGCACTGTCAGTACCAACCAGAGGGGCTGCAATCTGGATGGCAGCCTACCTGTTTAGTTACTGCAAAAAGAGCAGTTCTCTAGCTGAGCTAGAGTTAACAGTGTTACTACCAATGACGATGGAGGGATTAAGCCAGCAAAGGTGAAAAAATGAATTCTGTTTTACACACTCACAGTTAAGTGATAGTAGGATATTCCAATGAAGGGGCTTCACTAATTCTATTAAATAGGAGATTAGAGAAAGAGTTAGGATCAAAGTTTGAGGTGAGATCTGGTAACTAATTGCATGGGCCAAATTTGTTAGTACATTTTACTGATTAGCCACACACAACAAGGTGGTACCTAGCCTGAGAAAACCAGCCCCACTAGGAATCATTAGTAACAGCTCTCCTCCATTGGGTGCCTACTATGTGTCAGGTACTTGTTCTGCATTTTAAAATTAATTATCACATTTAAAAACACACCTCTGAGATGTCATTGCCCTTCTCTTTTCAAAGATGAGAATGCTGGTGCTTATCATAACTAGATTCAAGGCCACACAGCTAGGAAATGACAGCTCTGTCCAAAACCTATGCTGCTCAAAAACTTCCTGATTCCCCTGTGTTCTTGTCATCATTGCAGAGGTTTAAAAGAATATGCCAATCACCAGAAAGTTGTTATGATAGCCAGTAGTTATCAAGTACTCTGTCCCAGGTGTTCTTCTGAGAATTTTACTCAACTCACCAACATCCTAGGCTTAGATACCACCATTATCCTCCCTTATATGATCTTTAAAAAAAAAAAAAAAAGATTTTATTTATTTATTTATTCATTCATTCATTCATTCATGAGAGGCAGAAACATAGGCAGAGGGAGAAGTCGGTTCCCTGCGAGAGCCTGATGCAGGACTGCATCCCAAGACTCCATCCCAGGGCCGTGACCTGAGCCAAAGGCAGTCAGTCACTCAACCACAGAGAGCCATCCAGGCATCCCTGTATGATCTTGATACTATCAAATATGGTTGAAAAAGAATTTTAAGTCTTGGCAAGAGGTGTACTTGAAAACATATTTTGAAATAATGTAGGAAACTTGCCTTTAACAAGCTCACAGACTCATTTCACAGGAGGAGAGTGAAAAAGAAATAATGTAGGAAACTTGCCTTTAACAAGCTCACAGACTCCTTTCACAGGAGGAGAGTGAAAAAGAAAAATAGAAACAAGGTTAAAAACAAAAATGCCGTCATGAACAAATGCACAGAAAATTAGTAGAACACTTGAGAGAGGTTCCAAAATTGATGTAGGAGAGTCACTCTGAAAGAAACCTGCAAACAACAATCCCAAGGACAGAACAAAAGCAGTGCAACATCTTCCAATTGAACTGGGTAAATTGGAAGGCAGTGAAAAACTGTGCCAGACACAGTCATAGAACAATTAGATGGCCTATAGTTGCCAATGAAACACTGTATTGCCACATGGACTATATAGAGAACTCATTTTAGTTGTACTTACACTGAAAACATGAGCTTTGGAGCCTGGCAGATCTGGATTGAATCTTGGATTCAACACTATCTAGTCATATAAAGCTCAGCGTTTTCATTTATAAAATGAAAATCATATTACCTAGTCCTAAGGAAGCTATAAATACTAAAGGAGGGATTTTTTGAAGTCAATTAATCAATAGTAGCTGTTGTTATTAATGTCTCTCTTTTGGCGTTCTAATGTAACTGTCCTTGACAGAACCCAAGAACTCAACAGATCCGTGTTTCTTCCCCCTTTGGCTTCCAAAACTCTAAAACCTGCCTGGGGCCATTAACATTTCATAGAGACAGACAACACCATTCATCTTTTACTCTCTGGGTGTTATTAGAGACAGTGATCATTTCTTATGTGAGCTAATACCTCTAGAATTTTAACTAGTTTGCCTTAAAAATGAACAATGGAATTATGGTATGATGTGACATAAAACTAATCAGAGCCAACTGTCTTTTTCCCCTCTTTTTTCTTACATGGGTACAAGTTATTCCTATGAAGGCTTAAAAAGATCTACCCCACTTTCCATTTCTTGGTAAGGTGTGGAGTGTCTGTCAGTTAAATGAAAGCCAGGACAGCTGCTGATACTTAAATTTAGAGAAGCTAAAAAGGAAAATTTTTCTTAAATGTAGTTAAATATATTATTATCAAAGAGATCCATGGGCAGATAAAGAATCTGAGATCTAGTTTCTGAAATTTTAAAGAAGATAAATTCAGAAAATGTCTGCTTGCTTCTTAACATTCTTTCCTTTTATCCTCACAGACACCATCTTTAACCATAGACTTTTTCTTCCACGTTCGTTTGCTTAAACAAAATGCTAATTAGCATTAACATTTTGCATCTAAATATGGTAAGTTAACTCACAAGGTCTATGATCAAAGCAATCCTCCAACATTATACTCTGTTCTTTGCCCTTCTCTATTCACCCTTTTTTTTTTTTTTTTAACTAGGCCTTTTATTTCCCTGGACCCATACAGAAGGGGGAATATTAACTATCTTTCAATCTTTTCACTTAATGTGGCATAAAGGGGAATGAATACATGTGCACCCACTGCTTTGATGAAAACTTAGTCTCCATGGCAAGGCTATCTCAGCCTGAATCACTAACATTCTGCATCCTCACAGTTCCTTTCTGAATAATATTTGAAGTGTATGTTTCCTGATTATGGTTGATCCTTGCCCAAGTAACCCAGGAGGATATGCTCTTTCCACTGAGCTACTTCCTATCCTTTCCATATTGCTCTCAGTTGTATGAGTACCAATCCTTTTTTTTCCAAAGCCCTAAGCAATCCTCAAAGGCTCAACTGTCCAATAAATCCTTTCTAGTACAAAACTTAATGAGTCTTGAGAAAAGAAAATACATCTGTGACAGCATTTTTGAATTACATCTAATACTCCTGATTTTCTTAGTTTCTATCACTTCTTCATTTGTAATTTAAAATGAGTTATTAAATTCATTTATTAATCTCTGGATCTGGAAATATTTGTTTGGTTAAATCACCAGAGAAAGAAGTTCCCACTAGGAGCCTTATAGGGTAACTACTGTTAAATTAATTAAACAAAGAGACCATTAGATTGAGGTGGCTCTAATGCCTTCATAGCCTGCATAAGGAAACCAAAACCTAAAAGTGAAATGCCTTAAGATTAAGAAATTGAAACCAATCATAAATAGCCAATCACAAACAGCCAACTAACCTTTCCCAAATAAGGTATCTGCGTAAGCTATAGCAAATCAAATACTTTTCTTGCTTTGCTTCCACCTCTGTCTGTAAGTCTTCCCCCAGCTCCTATCCAGTGGAACAACTTCCAGTTGGGCTCTACTTGATTACAGTCTTTTTTTTTTTAAGATTTTATTCATTTATTCATGAGAGACGCACACAGAGACAGAGACAGAAAGAGGCAGAGACACAGGCAGAGGGAGAAGCAAGCTCCATGCAAGGAGCCCAATGTAGGACTCGATCCCAGGACTCCAGGATCATGCCCTGGGCCGAAGACAGGTGCCAAACTGCTGAGCCACCCAGGGATCCCCTGATCACAATCTATTTTTATGCAAGTCTTATACTTTTTATAATGCCTCAGTTTACCTTTTAATATACCAAAACTGGCATGAATTAGGCACCATTTCTCAAGCTCCTCCCTTTTTAATAATTCTTAAGGAAATATAGAGATTTAAGATTTCTGTTACCGCTAAATTCATCATGAGGAGAAATAGGGAAAATCAGTTAAAATTAACAATAAAGTAAAACACATAATTTATGTAGTTTTTAATTCTCACAGGAGT
Source organism: Vulpes vulpes (assembly GCF_048418805.1). Classification (NCBI taxonomy): domain Eukaryota; kingdom Metazoa; phylum Chordata; class Mammalia; order Carnivora; family Canidae; genus Vulpes; species Vulpes vulpes. The sequence continues at coordinate 152,146,556 of NC_132780.1, forward strand.
GAGCAATATGCTGGAGTATGGCCTCGTCTCTGGGGACAGAAGGATTTAGGTTTGAATCCTTACTGTTCTCCTCAATTCTATGTAACTGTGAAAAATCTGCACCTGAGTTTAATATGTAAAATGTATAAAATTCATAGTTCATACAGTTAATTCCAAGATTAGTAAAGGTATTATTCAAGTTTACAGAATTCAAGTTTGTTTCTGGAAAGTCCCTAAGAGAGGTCAGAGATGGAAAAAACAAAAACCAACACGGTTTCAAATTGATTTCCCTCTAAATCCAACCCACATGCTCAGATACTCCTTTTGGTCTCCCCAGCTCCCTTAACCTCACCACTTAAGCCCAAGGCAAGGAAAATCACAGCTAAATTAGATTTTGCTTTCCTCCAGGCAATCATTAATGATTGCTGGGATTTGGCTCTAAAAACTTCTATTTCCCATTTCTGGTTTCAGGGCTTTTTCTTCTGCAAGGTGTTTTCCTCCTAGAATTTAGGCTGACTGCAGATGACCTGGGGAGACTGGAGTGCATCCTTTCATCTACTCAGCTAGGTTGATTTATGGAGCTTTTCCAGACAAGATGACACCCATTTCATAGACTTTCAGCTCCTCATCAAACAGTCTGCTTGACCTTAGCATCCACATGTTTTGCTTTGGGGTGGCAAATTAAATGCTCAGAGACTGAGTTCATCTTAGCCAGTGATTTATTTAGTACAAGTTCACTGCAGGAATTTCACAACCCAGGGCATATAGGGTAATATCTCTTCAAAAGCCAGTGAAGAAATAACCTACTTCAAACGAATGATAATCACACAGTTGTTCCAGGCAAGGGGAGGTGAAAAGAATAAAGCCCACATTTAGTTGAGGTGTACTCTTATACGAGTTGTACTTGAGTGAGTTGGCTTAGCCAACTGATAGTTTATGTCCGGCTGCCAGTCCAACAATTGCTAGAGCACATTGCTAAGGAAGGAGGGCACCACTGTTGATGGGCAAAATAAGTGCTGCATGGTTTTCTGCACCCCTGTTAAGAGAGTTGTGTTTACTGCAGCAATAGCTAATTGCCCCAAGGTCTTGGGAGAGCTATTTAGATCAGCAGTCACCTTGTCTGGACCAAATACTCTCAGATAGTCCTTACAAACACTCACGTTCTATAATCTACATGTCATTTTGCACCAGTGCATCTTCATGGGTTTCTATTGGTAAGCCACAGCAGGGTCCTTCAGCAGCTGCGCTCCTGAATGTTTATCAATGACAAAGATGAGATGAGACACTATGGAAAAGCTTACTTCATCAAAACTTTACTTCTAAAATCAATGTTTTTTGGTCTTTGTCATAAACGAGTGGATGTGAAATTATTTCAAACCAATATACACGATGTTATAAAAATAAAAAAGCTTACCCATCATCTACTTACACTTGTGCAGATGACCAATGCCACAGCATTTATATCAATAGATGTTCCTAAAGGGTCACAACATGAGTACAATCACCTTCTCTTAAATCCTGAGGCATCAGACAAACGAAAAAGATACATTTTACTGTTATCAGTGAAAGGCTGGTGTGAATAAGACCTTAAGCGTGGAGACTTGTCCCAATCAGAGCCAGCATCAGAGACAGGCTGGCATGTTTTGCCCCAGCAGAAGCCTGAAGTGAATACCTTTCCATTCACATCCCAGATCACAGTTCAGTTGATGACCCTGCCAACATTTTCAAGACAGGTCCCTAGAAGATGCAGCCCTGAGCTTTGCAAACATGCGTGTTCTATGTCAACTGCCAGGTGGAAGTCTAAAATGTTTGGTTCATACCCTAACTCGTGCTATACCAGCAAGCCTTCTCCTTCCTGGTGTCACTAGGGTACATTCTGGAAGTTCTCCACAATTTCAGGAGAATAAATATATGGCCTTTTATTTTCCCATTCCCTCTGCTTCTATCTTATCCTTTTATCTTCTCCTTTATCTTCAGTGCCTTGGCGTTAGCATTTAATTAACTTCTCCACTTCTAATCCTGCCTGGTTTCATCTACTCCCACAGCAGCTAGAGTCATCTATTTGCAATGCAAATCTCTTCCAGCTAGTTCCTTCTTAAAACCCTGCAAGATTCTTTCACATCTTCTCCTTCCCTCCGCCTACCTTTTCCCACTCCCAGTATCTCCACCCCCATCTTTTGCTATCCCCTACCATCAGCTTCCTGAAATCTACAAATACAGAATTCTGCTTCAATTGAGCTGTATTCTCTGGCCCAAAGCCTTTGTACAGAGACTACCTCTGCATGGAAAGCAAACCAATTACACCAGAATCTCTTGGTAGAGCCCAAGAGAGGGAATTTCTTTTAAAGCTCCCTTGGGGGCAGCCCGCGTGGCTCAGCGATTTAGCGCCGCCTTCAGCCCAGGGCATGATCCTGGAGACCCGGGATCGAGTCCCACGTCAGGCTCTCTGCATGGAGCCTGCTTCTCCCTCTGCCTGTGTCTCTGCGTCTCTGTCTCTCTCATGAATAAATAAAATCTTTAAAAAAATAAAGCTCCGTTGGTGATTGTAATGTACAGCCTAAGTTGAAAAAACACAGTAATTTAAACCCTTTGTTTCGGAGATATGAAAACAAATTCAGGGAAATTATCAGTTTCATCCAATATCACACCACAGGACTCTTTTGTCCTTTTTGTTATCAAAATAATTTATTTCAAAATTTCACTTTGAATTTCACTCTGTAAGAGCCATAGACACTTTTACATTTTTTTTAAATATGATTTCAGAATGGCAACTGAATTGAGGAGATGATGGAAAAGCACTGTCACTGTGTTTCAGTTCTCCGTTATGCATAATGATACTCCAGTCAGGGATTTCAAATGGTCATTTTCATCTAGAATGTCAATCTGGGACTTTTAAAATCTATTATCCAAAGTTCCTCTGTGAAAACCGCCTTTTAGAAAGGCAGAATCTAGAAATAATTTAGTTAGAAACAGCAATGCTCTTTATTTCAAATACATTATTTGGAGCAAGATAGAATTTTTCTACATACCTTTTAAGATAAAATTTTGTTAGGACAGTCTGGAGAAACATTCACAGTTCAATTTAACTAAATTGTGGGATTATTTTTGGTCTTTTCCCTTAAAATTATGGGCAGACATTTAATTGGAGTTTCCCTCTGTGCTCCCCATCATACCCCACACTCCTTGGGGACTACTCCCATAGGCTCTTAATGCTTTACCCACAGAACCGCTAACCTCTTGTGCTGACATTTTAAACAATCCACTGTGCCAGGATTATAGGATATCTGATTTACTCACTTGTAAACTCTAGATAGTGATAAGGGCAGCTTTCTGCCTGCCCTGGGCATAACAAAGCTAAAAAAAAAACAGCCAACTGGCCAGATCTGTAACTGAGGAATACCAGGTCTGAGCTTCAAGCCTCTCCGTTGACAACAGAGTTATCAATCTGAAGATATAATCAAAGCTCCTAGCCAGAGCACTTTAATTAGATGAATGAATCATACAAAGATAAAATAGCCAAGACATCAAAATATAAACAGCTTCATTAACTGTGGTTTAGGTGTCCGACTTACAAAAATGTTACGATTTCTTTTCTTCTTTGGAATAACATTTTAAGGATATAAATCTAACCATGCTTGAAAACTGAGAAAATTTTTGCGTTAAATATGAATAGTGATAGTTTATATGATTACTATAAGGAGAAAAAGATTATCATAGCTTGGTTCTATGTGAGTGGATATATGTATTTTGCTGCCCTCTACTGGGGATCAAAGAGTGATTTTTCAGTTAATCTCAAATTTGTCCAAGGTACAAATAGATTAGGACATAACATATGCCATGATAAATTACAGAAATATTTCACCTTGAGATACCAATTTTAAAAGTAGGGATACTAAAAGTAATATGGTTTATATTCCACAGGTTTTATTCTCAGAGTTCTCCATGCTTTTTCTAGTCCCCCAGGCTTTGCTCATTTTCATTATCTTGACGACTTGGTTATGCTAATGCCTCCTACTCTTTCAAATATGTTTATAATCTTTGCTTTAGATAAGTTTTCCCTATCGTCACATCTGTTCTATAAGCTTGGGCAGCAAATAACGAAACACCACTTTGGCAGTATACACTTATGTGTATACTTACAAAATACACTTATGGCAGTATAAGACTGGTGGGCTTAAACAACAGAAATTAGTTTTCGCACAATTCCAGAGGCTAGGCGTTCAAGATCAAGGTAGTCTACCTTCCTGACTTGTTGATAAAGCCCTGTGTGATCACAGGACCTTTCCTCCATGCATGTAGAACGATTTCTCTCTTCCTTTTTTTCACAAGGTCATCAGTCCTATAGGATTTGTTCCCTATCCTTATGGTCTCATTTAACCTACATTACCACCCATATGCCCTGTCTCAAAATATGGTCACATGGGGGTTAGGGCTTCCACATATGACTTTGGGAGGGACACAATTTAGTCCATAGCATTTCCCCCTTTCTTAGAATGAATGTATTGGAATCACCTGTTTACTTACCTGCACCTCATTACATATACACCTCTATGTTTATTGCAGCATTATTTACAACCATCAAATTATGGAAGTAACTCAAGCATCCACTGATAAACAAGATGTGATGTACATATATACAATGGACTATTACCCAGCCATAAAAAAGAATGAAATCTTGTCATTTGCAACAACAATGGATAGACCTAGAGAATATTATGCTAAGTCAGAGAAAGAAAAATACTGTATGATTTCATATATATGTGGAATCTAAAGAAACAAAATGAACAAACAGAAAGCAGAAACATACCCAGATAGAACAAACAGATAGTTGCCATAGGGGAGATGAATGGTAAGATAGGAAAAATGGGTTAAGGGAAGTAGGAGATACAGGTTTCCAGTTACAGAGTGAGTAAATCACAGGGATAAAAGGCACAGCATAAGGAATATAGTCAATGGTATTTTTGTATTTAAATATTTTATTATTATTATTTTTGTTTATTTATTCATAGAGACAGAGACAGAGACAGAGAGGCAGAGACACAGGCAGAGGGAGAAGCAGGCACCATGCAGAGAGCCTGGGACTCGACTCAGGGTCTCCAGGATCACGCCCTAGGCTGCAGGCGGCGCTAAACGGCTGCACCACCGGGGCTACCCAGTCAATGGTATTTTAATAGCATTGTATGTGACAGATAGGAGCTACACTTGTGGTGAGCACAGTATAATATATAGATCCGCTCAAACACTATGCTGTACACCTGAAACTAATATAACACTGTGTGCCAACTACACTTCAATTAAAAAAAGCAAAAACAATAAAAAACAAGCGTTGGGCTGACTCTGCTCTGCTACTGAATGACTTCAGTCTCCTCTAGGGTCCACATCAAAGTTGTAGAATGACATGTCAATTAAGCTAGAAATTGATCAATAGCTACTCCTGGGCCAGGAAGCAGGTGCTGCACCTATTTATGTGAGTAGCATACTACTGGAATTTCTAAGTTTTTATTTCAGATGGACATGTTTTTAAAGAATAGGGTAAATAATTTAATAAAGTATACCCATTTTATAAATGACCATGTGTTGTGGATATAGTACTCAACAGTTAATATTATGTATACAAAAGAAACCACTGCAAACAAGCCTGTTGTACAAAACTTTATTGAACTTTGAATAACAAGCATGTAACAAAATTTAGAGCATGATTAGGATGAAATATCTCAAATATGTTCCTTACAAAAGCAGTAAGTACAGTACACAAAGACTGTTCATAATATTTTAAAGTATCTAAAGTGCTAAAAATTATCAAGACATACTAGGATCTGTGGAGTTACCTTTCCTTTCAACTAGAGCATTTATTCCCATAAGCTTTGCTACAATAAAAGTTAACATATAGGAACATACACATATAATAAGTGAAATGGAAAATGAAGGCATACAACAAACATTTCAATTACAAAGCAAATGTGAAGAATGGAGTCTTTTTAGTATTCCTGAACCTGCATTTCCTTTGAACATATTGATGGGGTACAATGAAACATTTTTCTAACATGTTTTTAATGTTACACAATTATGACCACTCCCAATGTAATCAATACTTTCTTAGCATAATCATTAACCGAATTTGAGAATTTGCTAATGTACTTTAAGAAACACATTCATCTCATTCAGAGGTGATATTCAAAACACTGAACGACCAGCAGTCCACTGTCCCTACCCAATAAGCAGACAATGGAGTAAATGACTGGTATGACAACACTGTCTGTCCCAGCTGAGTATCAACCCTGATGTTATTTCCAACAACACCAGACACATGTTTTGGCTAATGTACAAGCATGTGCTATGAAATATGAAACATGAAATTCACAAAGACATGAAATTGAACTCAAATACTCTGCTGCATGGAGGCTGAATGTGAAATATTTCACAGTGACTGAAATTGACTGGCTAACAGGCAATGGTGGGGGTTTTTTTATATTCAACTTTGATTTAAATAAATGGACTTAGAAGAAACCCTTGAGATTTAGTTAATGGTACTAATCTAAAGGCTCTGAATTACTGCAGAGCCTTTAAAATCAGTATATGTGACCTTGTATATATTTTTCCTTAAGAAAAAATAATAATAAAAACACCGAGGTACTTTAGTTTCTTTTCAAGGGATTACTGTTGTTATCTTCCTGAGATGCAAAAGACCATAAAAGAAAAGCACCATGCCTAGATTGCTGAATGAGGCATCAGACACTAATAGTTTGGTCCTTTTCTAAATGGATCTCTTCCAACAATTACACTAAAACATAGCGAAGGATCACAGATGCCAGGGGGTCCTGGTTGCCCTTGGATTCCGGGTTTTCCATGATCTCCATCTTTGCCTGGGAGACCTGGATCTCCTGGAGGACCTTCTTTGCTTATTCCAGGAGGGCCCTCTGGACCTAAAATGGGACATGAGCAATATATGAACAGAGGAGTTTGGTTTTTGATGATATAGCTGATTCTGTAAGAAACTTAAACTGAAAAAAAAATTTTTAACATATTTGCACAAATGTGAAAAGAGGAGAGAATCTCTTGCTAATTCTATATACCTTCCACTTGGAAAAAAAACTATACAAAAATAATCCGTAATTTTCATAAAGCTGGGCTAAGCTATATCAATACAGCAATCACCATGCTGATTAAGACACTGAGCTAGCATCCTAATATTTTAATTGGTATTGCCTAAATTTCCAGCATATCTTCTGCCAATATTTTTATAAATTAGCAAGTGAATAGATCAGTAAGCTAAAACTCAACTAACATCACTGTTGTGCCATATTTACAGTAAGATGACTATTTTTATTATACACATTTTTAAAGTTTCCACATTTAAATAGTCATTACCATGATATAATTGTGATCAATATATACACACAGGTGTTATAGAACTAATTTGTGAACCATTGACTAATTAGTCTAATTAGTTCAATTAGTATGCTCAAAGGAAGGACAGTTAACTTAGGATACTGGTCTTTTAAAGTTGATTAAACAAAATAACAAAATATTCAGGTTTTGAAATGGAGCAGAGCAGTCTGAGGCACTTTCTACTACTAATTATTCCGGTTACTACTACTCAGAAACATTTATTTAACGCTTAACTACAACTGTAGATATTGTCTCAAGTATTTTTAATAAAAACTGTTGAATTATTTGATCTACCCAAAAGCTTCATGAGGTAATAACATCTAAAATAATAACAGGAAGTGCCTGAGTGGCTCAGTCAGTTGAGTGTCTCACTTTGGCTCAGGTCATGATCTCAGGGTCCTGGGATAGAGCCAAAATGGGGCTTCCTGCTTAGTGGGAAGTCTGCTTGTCCCTTTGCCCCCTCCCCTCATGCTTTCTCTACCCCTCTCACATGCTCTCTCTCTCTCCCTCAAATTAAATATTTAAAATAAATAAATAATAAATAAAATAATAATAGTACACATTTATTGAAAACATGATTGTTATTTATTCACTGTTCCAAAAGCACTATATATTAAGTCATATTATTTTCTAATAATGTCATGATCCAGGTAATATCTCATCACCATTTCATAACAAAAATGCTGGCATAACCAAGTTAAATAATACAGCTAGCAGGGGTGACTTAAGAGTCCACCATTACAGTTATTCTGCTTCCTTGAGAATCATAAGACTGAACAGTGATATACGCTAGATAAGCACGGGTGACTAAAACCATTCAATAACTAGTCTAGAGTAGTCTTCTAAACCATCTAAATGATAAACAAGAGAAAATCTTGAGTGATTCATGAATATGATAGAGGAAGAAAATTCTAGGAGTTAGAGCTTAATGTGTTGAATGCAACTCATTCAAAAAAGTAAACAAATGTCTTGATTTCAAATTTCTTGACATAGATTTGTGATGATTTTCTTAAAGCCAAATGTGCAGCAACATTTACAAGCATATAGCAAGTCTTACCTGGGGGACCAGGGGGACCCTGTTCTCCGGGGTACCCAAACCCTTGGCTTCCCTTTGCCCCATTTCTTCCTGGTAGGCCTACAGAGTGTCAAAGATGAGAGTAAGCTTACTTTTCCTATAAAATCACTTCCTCCTAGATTGTTTCTTTCAAAGCTGTTAATACACACATTGAAAGAAAAAAATAAATCTTTTCTTTTAAAAATAGCTTGCCATTTATTATTATAATTTTTGAAGCAAAAATTACCAAAATTATCAGTGATCTGGAAATATGTAACAAGATCTAATATTAAAAAGGAAAATGGTTTGGGATTATTAGCCCTTTCTGTTTATTACTTTGAACATCTAAACTGCTCACATAATAGTAAATAAAAAGGAAAGAATTATCAACTGACATTTCACATAAACATTCTAAGAGAAGTAAGTTGTGGGCTATTAGGAAGTTTGGTTGCAAAACATGATTTTTCCTGTAAGAGAAAAAATCTTTCTGATAACGCAACACAAGTTACTAAAGTCAAAATAAAGGAAATAGCGTCTGGACTTTCTATTTAAAGACCTTCTTATTAAAGACTCAGGCAAAATCTCCAAGTGCATACTCAAAATTTCTAATTTATAATTTCACAAGCTTCAAACTTTAACCTTTCTCTACTTTAGAATATTGCTTTAAGAAAATAAAACAATTGCTTTTTAACTAGTTGACAAATTTTAAAGACTTTGGAAGACAAAAGCTTTTTTTGTCATCATAAAAACAAAGATGAGCTCTTGCCTAATTAAATCAGTTTAGAGTGTAGGTACAAAAAACTACCCTTTCTTGTTCATTTGCTTATGTATATGAAGTTAAGTACCTTTTAATCCTCTGGCACCTGGACGTCCAGGAGCACCAACTAATCCAGGAACACCATCTCTTCCTGGTAAACCAGGAAATCCTCGAGGACCTTCTGGGCCTATGGGACCAGGTGGCCCAGGTATACCAGGGGACCCATGTTGGGACTGGCAATGATCACAACTTTGAATTCTTCCACTCTGAAGTAAGACTGGTAGCTGAGCTTAAAAACAAATAAGTCCCACCCCTTACGTTTAAATGGTGAATGGGCATTACTAACATTTCTAATCATTTTTCACAATTTACAGAGGCTTATCTGTTGACCAATAATTTCACTCCTAGGAATTTAACTCTGGAAATACTCATTGTTCTGTGTAATCATTTTATTGTAGCAATTGCTTAAAATGGGAGGGAGAGTAAAAGCACCCCCCAAAAAGAAATTGGCAAATTATAGACATCCATATTTATGAATTTAATGACCAGAACTATGTCAGAGAAGAAAATTTAATTCCATGGTGAAATAACGATAAATTGTTTTATTGAAAAGATTATAAAAGAGACATATCATTTCCATCTTCATAAACTACCCATCTAGAGAAAAAACAGATTATAAATGTCCTTTATGTTCTTATCTTAATTATATATTTTATAATTTCTACCAAGAATCTGTATGATTTTAGTAATTTTAAAAAGTTATAAAATCTGTTTGAGACTTACCTCTTAATACATCGGTGCAAACTTGTCGAATATACTGTTCCGAAAATTCTCTCCCCTGCATCAAATTATTAGGGGTTATAACATGTACATACTAAGTAAAAAGCAATGAAAACATAAGAACTGAGAAAGAAGCAGAATACGTACGGGCTTCCCATCTAGTCCTGGAGGTCCCTGCGGACCTGCTTCCCCAGGCTGCCCCTGGGGGCCCACAGGCCCCATCAGGCCGTCCACCCCAGACTCTCCTTTTGGTCCAGTGGCACCTCTGACACCAGGCTCCCCCTTCTCACCTCTCTAAAATCAGAATAAATCTTGAAAAGTTCTATTTAAATATTTCAGAAGGTATAATTGCATTGCAAAATTCCTTAAGGATATGAGCATATGAATATATACATGTATATATATAATGTACATTATCCAGGGAACAGCTGCGAAATGCTACTATTGATCAGAAGGGAAATCTCACATCATATTAAACTGTCATTTATCCACCCATCCGCCCAACTCCACAAATATCCTCTATTTATCTTCTATTTATTGTGTAGGCAATACATTTAATGTGACACAAGCCTGTTCCCAAAGAGCTTAAATTCTAGAGAGACAAATACAGAAACACGATATTCTCTGATGAAATATATGCAGGAAAAAAAGGAAAAAACTTAGCTCCTAATCTAGAAGAAGAACCATTAATATTCACAGATATGTAGCATTTCATAACTAATTGAATGAATCTACATATTAAGAAAATCACTAAGAAATGAACTTGAAAGGCATTTTCTGTTTGTGATGTCAATAGCTAGATTTATACAGTGTTGAAAATGCAAGCAATAAGGACTGAAATAGAGCACAAGACACAAAGAAACATACCTCTCCTTTCATACCATGATGGCCTTGAATTCCCTTAGAAAATTAATAGGAAAAAAAACTATAATCAATGTGCGAGGTACAGTACTAGAAACATGGCATGCACCTTTACCTGACATTTTATCAAACTTTAGTTTTCAATTTGAAAAGTACTGATAGAATTAGTGAAAGAATTACATGTGATACTGTTTTTGCCTTTTTAAAGGAAACTAATGACAAAGCAATATGCTAACTGGATAATATAAAAATGTTCATTTACATAACTTTCATTCTTGAGTACTACTTATAAAAGATGAGTTAAAGCAAAGATGCCATCAAAAGTGATTAATAGGGAAGAAAATACCTATGTGTCCTATGCCTAAACCACTCATTGCTGATAATTCAGAGGTTAGAAAAGCAGTGTGAGATATGCTCTGGAATTCTTCCCATGTAATATAGACACTGATGAGCCCACAAAGGAAACTCACTCACTGTTACAAGCACTGAATGCATCTGGATGGCTCTATTAAATTATTTCCTACTCATCTCTCACATATTCATGACAATAACAAATTACAGAGATAAGGAAGGCATTAAAATTTCAGGAAAGGCATTAAAATTTCTCATTTTTGAAATTCATTCACTCAGGCTATAAAGTTACCCAGTATCAGTTGAGGGACAAGGGTAGAGCTTGCACATTCACAGATAGGATTTCATTTTTCAACTTTATAATTAAAAATTGGTGTTCCACAATTCAATATAAAATTTAGTGTATAACATTTCACACAATGAATTTTGAGTTTGAATATTTAATTTGCTGCATCTCTAGGTTCCTTGAACATGGATACCGTGATGAGACCAAAGAGAAGACAAATTAGGTCTGGCAACAGACAGAGGCAGATTCTCAAATTAAAATGAGAGCAAGGGCAGCCCAGGTGGCTCAGCGGTTTAGCACAACCTTCAGCCCAGGGAGTGATCCTGGAGACCTGGGGTCGAGTCCCACGTGGGACTCAGCATGGAGCCTGCTTCTCCCTCTGCCTGTGTCTCTGCCTCTCTCTCTCTCTCTCTCTCTCTCTCTGTCTCTCATGAGTAAATAAATAAAATCTTTAAAAAGTAAAAATAAAATAAAATGAAAGCAAGAAAACCCCACTAAGTTTTCATATAAAAATAGTGAGTAAAACCCTGCAAGACTATTCTTTAAATATCGAGGTTTCTGAAAAAAACACAGGGGTTTTCCCTACCAGATGTAACCTTAGAACTGGAGCTCATGTAAGAGAAAAGACAGAAGAGATGAGTTCTCAGGACTAGAAATGAATTAGAGTCATCTGAGAATTCACTAGGATGATTTCATGAGCGAAAAACAAAACAGAGGCCAAGAAAGCACACACTGGCAGCACTTGGTAGTAGGACAGGTAACTAGTACTGATTATTTAAAGAGCCTGGGCCAACTATTCACTTGCTGAAAAGCAATAGTTGCTTTGACTCCCAGGTACTCCAGCAGGGCTCAGAGTTCCTGGTGGTGAGAAATGCACCATCCAACAAATTTAGGGCAGAAGCTTTCAGGGGAACTTGATTCCTGCCGAGGGATCAGACCGCTATTTTTCTTGAAAAGTGAGAGAAAAAAAAAAAAAAACATGTTAAGGAAACTGTGGAGAGAGTGTCATCTGAAAGCCAGGGACCTAGCTAAGTTGTGAGCTCAGACTCCACAGGAAATAGCCTTCTTTTCAGACAGTTATTTTAAGAATTTTTGATGAAAGGCCTGGGTTACAGAGGTTGAATGGAAGAAGAGGTGAAGAATCTCCTTTGAGAACAGCTGTTTATACATATTGTGTGATTAACTTAGGGCAACCAAGGGGATCAGCCTGCATTGCCAATGAGGGGAATGGGGACGTAGATGGTTGTGTCATCAAGAGGATCTGAGTCAAGTGGAGGAGCACTAAAATTAAAAGACACATTTTACTGAACATAGTTTCATGCAGGCAAACTTAGTCCATTTCTCCATTTCTCCTCTTAGTTATTTTTGCTCTTGTTAGTTTCTCAATTCTCAACTCTTCTGATTATTAGCACTCACCTTCCATCCTATATTGCAGACAACCTTGTGACCATATGCTTTCAGACCTCTCCCCCATGGTTTCTCAAATTTCTCCAGGTGAGGGACACAGAGACCCCTGTCTTTGAAGACATTACTCAGTTTTATCCTCCTATCTCCAGAACCAGATTAATTAGTGAATCTTTCTGTAATGTCACATTTGAAAGAGGTCTATCCCATGAGGGGACTCATATGTGCAGTTTTTCCCTTCCAAGTGTGGCCCAAGTTGGATCTGAACTAAACTACTGGCAGTTCGGCAGCACACAAGCAACATGAAGTACAAATCACTTTTATGTGTCTTTTGGTGCAATTTAAATTGCACTGACTGAACTTGCAGGCCATATGGCAATCTCCCTGAAGCACTACTTAATGAGGAGAGTTTAGTCAGGGAAGAAGCAAGACAATCTTACTATGTATCTATTCTATAACACAGTCCCTCAAGATAGCATTTTAATACATCTCTAGTGTAGTAAATTATATCTCTGAGCACACAAGCAGGAAACAAGTACATTTCTCCACTACTTATAGGCTTCAACTACTCACATTGCAAGAAAGAAAATCAAGACTGAACAGTAGCTATACGGAGATACTGCCACTGTATGGCTGCCTTTGGCCAATAACTATTCAAAGACACAGGTGGAACTGCCTACCGTTAGCCATTCACTTGACCAGACAAAAGCATGGAAAAGCAAGTTTCACAGTTACCAATCAGTACAGAAAAATGAAAATATAAAACAAATGATTAAAGCAAACCATTATCACCACCACCACCTGACACTTCCTTCCTCATGTGCTAAGAACACATGCTACACGTACCCTTCTTCTCACTTGTTTCCATTTGCAAGTAACCCTCTCCCAACACCATCCAGTTATGTGATGTCATTTCATTGTCTATCAGAGAAAACAAAAAATACCTGTTGCCCTGGAATTCCCTGTCTTCCATTTTCTCCCTTTTGGCCCTTTAAAATGTAATAAAAATTATTTATTAGCTTGCACACATACAAGGCAATAACATATAAGACACAGCTATGTATTAAACTGTAGTCAAGAAGAAAGGTCACAAAAGCAGTGATACAAATATGTAAGATGACGTAAGAGACAGAGGTTAGTCTCTCAGAGGAAGGAAAAAGAGTCAAACTTAACATTAACAACATGAAAATAATTTAAAAATCCAATGGCTGTGGACATTTGATTAATTTCTATGACATAATTATATTCAGTGTTGACTATACACATGCAAAGACAAGAAGACATCCTTAAAATAATTTTTAAAAATTAAAAATACACTACAAGAGTGGACTACTACTCATACATTTTAAAAAATGGAATCTTGCCATTTGTGACAACATAGATGAAACTTGAGGGAATAATGCTAAGTGAAATAAGTCAGACAGAGAAAGACATTGTATGATTTCACTTATATGTCAAATCTAACAAAATAAAACAACCAAACCAAACCAAATCACCCAACCTCATAGATACAGAGAACAGAATAATGATTGCCAGAAGGAAGGGGGGAGGTGAAATAGGTGAAGAGGGTGAAAAGATACAAAGTTCCTGTTATAAAACAAAGATGTCCCGGGGATGGGTGTGTAGCATGGTTACTACAGTTAATACCACCAAATTGTATATTTGAAAGTTGCTAAAAGAATAATTCTTAAGAATTCTCATCAAAAGAAAAAAAATTTCTAATTCTGTATGCCAATAGATGGTAACTCGACTTACTGTGATGATGTTTCACAGTGTATCCACATTTTGAATCATTATGTTGTACATCTGCAATATAACTGACCCTTGAACAATGCAGAGGTTGAGGACACCAACCTCCCTCAAAGTTAAAAATTTGTGTATAACTTTTGACTCTCCCTAGATTTAACTACTAATAGTCCACAATTGATGAGAACCCTAACAATAGAATCCAATTAACACATATTTTGTATATGTATTATATTCTATATTCTTATAATTAAGTTAGAGAAAAGCAAATGTTAAGAAAATTATAAGAGAAATACATTTACGATACTGTATTTATTGAAAAAAACCTGCATATGAGTGGAAATGGGGATTCAAACCGACATTGTTCAAGGGTCAACTATATACTGTTAAAAGTCATACTTCAACAGAAAAAGTATGTAAAAAAACATTTTGAATAAAGGTCTTTAAATCAGGACAAATAAGAAAAGAGGAAAATTAATAGAAACATAAACACACTTGTCCATTTAATAAATACTTTTGGATATCCATTATATACAATGCAGGGTCCTAGCCCATAAAGTACTACATCATCCTTATGTTAGACAAGATAATCAGCAAGTTCTAGGAAAACAAATACCAAGATAATATCCATCAATGATCTAGTGATTTCAATTTAAAACACTCTTGCATCATGATTTATTCATTTATTTACTTAAGTGAATTCCCAATATTTATCGAATGACACCAATTTGCTGGCCCACAGGGACACCAAAACAAAGATACTATTACCTTCAAGATGCTTACTGTGATGGGAAAGATAAGCCAATATTTCAAGAATGATAAAAAGGCATACTTAAACACGTGGGTTGGATACTCCTGGAACACAGAAGGGCCATCTGACAGAAGGGGCTTTCTACAGGGTAGGGGAAACAACTCAACCCTAAGCGGCCAAAAAGAGTTATTAGTCAAGGAGGTAGCACCTTATGGGACAGACTTTATCCTGAAATGTGTGAGGCACCACAGAAGGATTCCTGAGCAGTGGATGTGTAGCTTAGTTACACATGCTGGTCGGAGCATGGGAGGAAGGAAGGCAACTGCACTCCAGGGGACCAGGGAGGAGGACATCCCACTTAGATGACAGCAGTCATCTACGACCCATGACAAAGGATTAGGACAGTGTGGATGGGGAGAAGGGGCTGAGTTCCAAGTAGATTTAGATGTGAAACTGCAGGTGAAGAGAGAGGAGTCTGAGTTTTAAAATAACTTTTAAGATTTCTTCCTTCAGACCATTACCTAGTGCTTCCAATTACCAAGACAAAATACAGAGTAAGAGATGGTTTATGGGGAAAGGTGACAGGTTCTGTTTTGGACATAGTCACGTGCTTGTGAGACATCCAAACTCAGTGTCAACAGGGAAAATTGGAATGTGTGTCTAGAGCTCACAGACACTTCCTTAAAATTCACCTAACTCCTAATTTCAAAAGTAACGTAAAGAAATCATAGTACTTGAATATCTCCAGTTAAAGATACTGAATCAACAGTTGAAAAACAATTGTTGAAACTGTGTACGTAGTAGATTCTAACTCTACTATTACTTTAATTTGTAACTTCCCTTTATGCCTCCAGAAATTCTAGAGACACCCAAATGAAAAGTCCTTCTAAATCACTAGATCTCCCCAGCCTGATTTAATTTTTTCATATGATTCTCCTTCCATCTGTTAGTTTGAACTAATTTATTTGTGCCATAAGCCATTTCAAATCATTTCTGAAAACATACATACTTTCCGTAAATAAAGATATTAGAAATATGGAATAAAATCTGTATCTGTTCCATTGAATCATTTGGCTCCCAAGTTTTCTTCAACAGTGAAGTGGAGATGAATAGTAAAATGAAATTTGATGTTGTCAAGTTTAGAATACAAGCAGAAAGCTGGGACTGAATGCTGAGATGCTGATGGTGAAACAGGAAGGAGCTGGAAAAGCTACATAAGAACTAAAAAAACAAAGTCCTGCTTTTATTGCCAAGCAAAAATAAAGTCAGCAACATACCTGAATGCCTTTTTCACCTTGACTTCCTTTGTCCCCCTGCAAAAAGGCAGTTTAATGTCTATCATAATCTAGGATTTTCAGCATCCTTTCAAGTAAACATATTTTTTCCACAGGAAAGAAAAATATGTGGCTTAACACAAATTCTGAAAGTGCCTTATATGCAGAAGCTGATTCCAAAACAGTATTTGGGAAGAGAGTAAAATCCCATTATGTCAAAATGATGCTCTAAATAAACACTGGCTTGTGCTCTTACATTTGTAAAGAAAATTTACTACAATTTCTATTTTAACAGGTATAAGACAACTTTTCTATGTTGATCACCATCTGAGGTTAAACAAACATAAGACAATTCATTTTGACTATTGTTGTTTTATGAAATCAAATGAAAATCTTCATTAGGCCAGTCATAGCCACACATTATAGGACACAATGAAGTAACACATAATGCTGAAATGGTATTTTAGAAAACATAAGCTTCAAAAATGAATTTTGGGGGGAAAATCCATATTCCAGATTTTTTCAGCTAGAGGAGGCATTTGAGACCAGTTAGTTCATTGTCCATGTTCTTACAAGGACATGAACAGGAATGTAATGAATCCACATATCAAGAAAGATAAACACTTGCCCTAAGATGTACTTGGGCACTGTTTCCAAATTTCTACCTTACCATGCTTTCTAAACAGAGAGTTTTGTGTTTATAGCAAACAAAGTATAGGCAATCTTTTAAAACATAAGTTTTGAACAAGAAATTTCTCTAAACATATATTCATAGTAGGTTTACTTAATATTCACTAAGTTTCTAACATTTAATCACTGTCAGGAGGGTCATCCCTGTCTCCGCAAGTATTGCCAGCTGCTCAGTGGAACAAAAAGTCAAGGATCATACTGGTTCTAATAACCTAGGGGCCAAGTATATAATACATGAGAAACAGAAAAAATGAAATGGAGAAAAACTAAAACAGGAAGGGATATAAAGATGAAGACATAAGTTTGTATCCTTTCCAAAATAAAAGCCAATATATTTACTTTAAGCCTGAAACATCTACATTCGCAGTGGCATTGACTTTTTGACAAATGGGCAGTCAGTGGTGACTTAAAACTCCCAAATGTTATGTATACAGATACAGCTTCAGGGTTCCTTTACTTGAGGAGAAAGAGAGAGAGAGAATATGAATCTAAAGTGTTGCTCTCTTATCTCACCAAAACATTTTCTATCAGCATACATGATTTGTAGTTTAAACTCCTTAAATTCATTTTAAGTGAAATTCTATGTAGTGTAATCATTCATAAATAGGAACTTCATGGTCAAACATTCGGGCTGTAATTTTTATCTTTGTAGACTTTGCCCCAGTTTTTTGGTAAGAGTAATATTCACATTTTGGTAAGAGCCCCTGACATGGAATACTTGTCCTATAAAATTCTTGACTCACCCGGACAGACTGCAAAACCACCTAAGTTTATAGGATATTACTTAAGGATATGTTTACATTTTCTGAGCTATGTGCTGCATCCAAAGCCTTCGTCTAACAGACAACACCTTTGTAGAGACATGAAAGATGCCCCACCTATGGGCATAGGGTGGATTATATCATACGTATACCAAATATAAAGGTCAGCATATCATTAAAAGTATGATCACAAAAGGAAGACTTCTATGTTAAAAGGTGATTAAAAGTTAATTATATCTCCTAAACAACACATACCTTTTTTCCTTGAATTCCAGGTAAACCCAGGTATCCTGGTTCTCCTGGGGGACCTACTGCTCCTTGTTCTCCCTAGGTAACAGAAATTACATAAAGATTGCAGACCTACTGCTTATGAAAAACACTATTGTTTTTATCTCTACATATATCTCAAATTTATAATTGATTGTTACAATTTAGATTTATTTACTACATTTAGAGTTATTACTACAGACAGTAAAGAATGAAAAGTTTTTTTTTTTTAAAGACTTATTTATTCATAAGAGACACAGGGAGAGACAGAAACACAGGGAGAGGGAGAAGCAGGCTTCCTGCAGGGAGCCCGATGTGGGACTTGATCCCAGGATCACGCTGTGAACCAAAGGCAGATGCTCAACCACTGAGCCACCCAGGCGTCTCTGCCACTGTTTTTAAAATGTAATTTTATTTTTTTTTTTTTTTTTATTTTTTTTGGAGAGAAATGGGTAGGAAATATCAGAAAGAGAGACAGAACATAAAGACTCCTAACTCTGGGAAACAAACTAGGGATGGTGGAAGGGGAGGAGGGTTGGGGGGTGGGGGTGAATGGGTGACAGGCACTGAGGGGGGCCCTTGACGGGATGAGCACTGGGTGTTATTCTGTATGTTGGCAAATTGAATACCGATAAAAAAATAATTATTAAAAAATAAAATAAAATAAAACGTAATTTTAAATTCTAGAATAGTACTTACTGTATTGATTTACCATATTTGTTTAATAAAATGCTAATCATTAAACATTAGTTTTTACAATTTTTATTTTCATAAACAATATTGATGTGAACATCTTTGTAGCTAAATTGTATATATACTTGTTTTTATTTATACATATGGAATATTATTTTCTTAGAAGTAAATTCTTGAGCTGTTTCTAGTGTAGATAATGTTCCACAACTTAATTCCTCCATTCTTCATCATCTCATAGGGATTATTTCCTTTATGAAATAAAGATTTCTTAAAAGTCTTACATAAGGAAATTTTCTGAAAGTTAGAATAATGATGCATCAGTGACATTTAGGTAATATCTGTAAGATATGGGATGGATCCTGTACTGGCTTCATGGTTTTTTGGTTTGAGTTTTACCAATAGATTTACCAATAATTCTACCATATTGACAAAGCCTACTCTCTCTTTTGTAGAAACAGTTTTGCCATCTTTACTTACTATGCCCATTCCTGAGCTGCTGAATATTACTGTAGATTGTTTAAGGCTTGAAGAGAATTGAAAATCCTATTGAAATAAACATTAACCATTTGGTTTGGAGGAAACTGGTATAAAGCGAGAGGAGTCCTCACTCTAAAGTCCCATCAATCAGCAAACAAAGGAATAGCACCACTTGTGGGAGCCAGACACACTTTCTTTCAGTTGTAGATGACAGTAATATTCTCTGGACCAAAGAAGAAGTTCACATTAGTATATGGCCTTTACCGTTTCTAGAAAAATGAAGCCAAAGGGTATCTTATGTCTTTATTACCCAAATCATGACAAAGTATCCAAAAGACAAATGAAACCTCACATTGGCCATTTTCTTTCACATCTGTTAATTCTGTAATATAGATAATCCTTCATATAGTGTAACTTTTCTTAAGGGATACAAAATGGTAATCTCATCAAATAATGAAGGGGATTTATAATTCTTTGAATATATTTCCAAAAGCATCAAATGATAATTACCTTTAGTCCAGAAGCCCCAGGCATCCCCTGAAGTCCAGGTTCACCTTTATTTCCCTGTCAATGCATCAAACCATTTGAATTTTTTTTAAATGTAGTCACAATATACCTGATATAGACACTTAAGGGAATATACTTAAAATAATTTTTACATTTTCAATTCTCTAACTGTTTGAAACATAGACTATGTTAAGCCTACTTATTAAGAAAATTTATTTTAGGCAAGGAATGAGTCCCCATATTTATAAAGCTTCTAAAAGCAGGTTTTAAAGCTAGCAGCTCCAAGTAGTGGACGAGAGTCAAATCCTTAGTGACCAGTGCTAATTAGCTGGATCTCCATACTCCAGAAGCCAGAGCCATGTATTTTAATAACATCCTATACATTGAGAATCTTCATCTTTGCCCTGTTTCAATTTCTCAGGATGATTCACCTTTCTGTATGCAACTGACAGAAAGAATATTAGCTTCCACTGTACAGTGGCTTTTTTGAAAAAATATGAACCAGAAAACATTTGCTTTGGGCTCTTTTTCAGGATTTGAGTGTAGTCCTTTCTAACAGAAGCTCAGAAGGCAAGACCAACTTGACAAGGCAGTGAATATAAAAGTATTTAAAAAGAGGCTGGATATATATATATAGAGAGAGAGAGAGAACATGTCTGCTGGTTAAGAAGGAGAGACTGTCAAAGATAGTGCTGGTTTTCAAAAATACTTTGAAAGCTAAAATCTCCACCTTGTCAATGTCTGGCAAAAGCAAAAGCCAAACAGTATACTAATAAGTAAAGGTAACCAACTTCATTTTCAGCTTTTGAAAAGTTTCCCAGGTTCCTCAGGTTGAGAAACATATAAACACAATATTTGACTTAATTAAATACATTAATTAAGCCATAGAACATTTCTACCTAAACAACACACAACAGCATTAATTAAGCCATAGAACATTTCTACCTAAACAAGTGATTAAGTGGAAATTCACAGAGGTGACAAGACTTGCTGCAAGTTACAGGGTTTGATTGTTAGCATATCCTAATGTCATTTAGATACTAATTTTCAAAACTAGAATATAGTATGGTTTAATGGCTTTTAAAAAATAAGATATTATAAACCAAATGAGTTTTCTAAATTTCTACCACAGAGTTTCAGCCTCATCCTTGCCCCATTTAATACAGCTTTTTTGGTGCCACTTTAAAATTCATTCTAATTGACACTGAAGGCATAGTCCACAAACATGTTAGTTGACAAAACAGACAGAAATAAACTAACGCAGAGGTAAGTCAACTATGGTCCATAGGCTAAATGCAGCCCAGTGCATGGTTTTGTAAATCAAGGTTTGCCAGAACACATAGTAAGCCATGGCTGCTTTTGCAATACAATAGCAGAGCTGAGTAGCTGTAACAGAAGCTATAAGGCCCTGAAAGACTAAAATATTTACCATCTTGCTATTTTCGGAACACCTGAGCTAATATACTACACGAAAAATAGCTGAAGTATCTCACTGAAAAGATTACATTTAAGAAGTATAATTTTAAGACTCTGAATCTCTTTTTAACAAAATAATTGCATAAGTACAAGATGAGAGAGAAAAGACTTTACAGTAATTCATATAAAAATAAACAAACTGATCCTGGAAAGAGCCACCTGCTTTCCCAGCCTTATCAGCAGAATCTACTCAAGTGGTGGATGCCATAGAGTATTGTTCTAAAATCTTTTATTGAAATTCCAGCAGATTTGTTATCCAGCTCAGTGTGTATTAACAATGTGAAGTGGCTGATAAAAATAAGCTGATGAAATCCTAGGCTGATTTCTTAAGAATTAGAGCATCCAGAATACCCTGGGGAGTCCACTGTACCCCAGTTACTGAAGAGTATATAACTATTCTGTATCTTCTGAGAAAATGACTTTGAGAAATTATGGATAATCTTCACTTGGCAAGGTTTTTATACCAATTCTGTGCACACTACTGCTAGGACACACAATACTCCAAGGATTCATGAGGGTCCACCACTGGTGAAAGGGCAGCTACTTTCCCCTGATCATTGGGCTCCTATGATATTTTATCCTATTGTATTCTCTAAATAGTTTTAAAATTAAAAGTAGACAATTTAGCTCATCTACTCATCTTGTTTTATATGCCAGGGTCTATTCCTCGGGAAAATGTCTAGTTAAAGGTTTAATTCTTCCAAAAAGCAATTCCATCATTTCTTTTTGGAAGGCTGTCCTACGTTCTACTCACTGAATAGTTGAGAATAGTCTGAGTCTAGCCAAATGTACTTGACTTGACCCTTTAATAAACCAAGGGGAAAAAAAAAGCTCTCTTAGCATAGGATTCCATACACCTAGAAAATGGTCAAACCATGGTATTCAGTTTCAGTTCTATTTCGAGAATAAACCTAACATCCTAAACATATTTGTCAGGTGTGCCTGACATTTTTTATAAAGATGAAAAATAAAGATAATATACTACCCTACACATGGTCCTGAAGGAGAGAATGCCTAATAAAACGCACAAGTCATTTTACAATACAAATTCCATAAACATTCTACTAAATATAAATATCAAGAAGACAACCTAGAAACTGGTAAAAGGCTATCCTCAATCATAACTTCTAATCGTCTGCATTGGTAGGGTTTGGCACCAAATTCCCTGGAACTCCATCTACATAATCCTCACCACCCTTGGGATGACAATAAGAAGGGGAGGAGGTCAAATGGTGAGAGATTCTGGGCTCTTTCCAGCTTAAACCAGACCTGTTTTACATTAACCTGTTTTAATATGCTTAGTTTTTGTCTAAGATTTCATTTTTACAAATGACTGTTCTAGAATTAAAACCACATTTAAAATAAAATCAGTAAAATTACAAGTTTTAGTGAGTACATAAATGGTCATTTTCCACTAAGTTTTCTGTCTTATTTAGTTTTATTTTATTTACCTTAGATCCTGGTGTTCCAGGCTGACCTGGTGAGCCATCACGTCCCATTAAACCCTATATTTTTAAGTGGAAGATTTGAGAGTAATTTAGGAAACAATATTAAAAAATATTAAATCCATTTCCAAGGTGCACATTCTCATCATATTTAATCTGTTACAATATAATACAATATGGGGAAAATTTCCCCACATATATCCAAGTGAAGGATAATAAAAAATCTATACAAGCTAGCATGGAGGCCAGCAAAGCCCTCCTACAGTGGTTGCTCAAATAACCTACAAATAGCAAAAATTCCTGGAAAGCTAGTAAAAAAACAAATGTTTATTTTTTTTCCTACATTCTCACTTTCTTCCTTTTGTCAAGATGGCTAATAATTAGGTTTCTTCATAGATTCATCCTGGTCAATTTTACATTCAATTTCTATTTTCATAAACAATATATTGAGTTACCATCCAATAAATTCTCTGAATATAACAATCTCTCTTCAAGTTACAAAATGGTCATATTTTAACTAACTATATGATTCAAAATATGACAACAATAATCACTCTAGCAACAAGGAACTAATTTAATTTAGATTCTACTCAAATACCACTACATACATTAAAAATATTTGCTTTCTCTTAAACATAGCCAAGGAAATGTGATGAGCAAAAAACATGCAATTAGTATCATCAGAAAACATAATCTCAATATGATCAAATTGAAAATACCATGTCATCACTACTATGCTTTGCCATCAATTTAGGATATTATTACAACTATAAAATGTAAAATATACTGGTTCATAGCATCGTGTATAAAACATTAGATATGTTATAGATACATATTCTCAAAGTTCAGTGAGGTTCTAGCCAATACCTTCACTTTCTGGAAGCTAACTTAGAGACTGGTAAATAACCAAGTTTATTATTTTGATGAACAAATGACTAGGTAGTGACGGTGAAGATAGAGAATTACATTCTAAAGGGAAGAATCTTCTTTTAAACCTCCTCAAAGTTGAATTCACATCTAACACACAGTATTTTTCTTATTTACTCTTATATGCAAAATTCACCAAAGCAATGGACAAAATATCTGTGTTTTTAACTTACATAAAGTCATAAACTGTTAAACACAGAAGAGATCTGTCTTACTTAAACAAAAAGCTATTATAGGCAATTTAATTCATAGGTTAAAATCAACATCGCTTCTAGTAATTTTTATGCAATCCTGCACACGTACAATAGGATTTTCATAATTTCTAATATCAAATGCATATTGTCCTTTCCACTCTCAAAACTGCCAAAATTATTTATTTACTAACTTATGATATTCCTGTTACCTCTTCTGAACATATTCTCCCTCATTAGTTTAATAAATGTGTAATTTAAAAAAAAAAATGAAAAGAGAACACTTATTAAGTTTTAGAATTTTCATGGTCTTTTAATGAATAGATAGAATATTTCTGGCTTATCTATATTAAGAGTTCTTGATCTTTATTTGGGGGACAAAATTTGAGAATCTGAGAATTTCTAGAAAAATGGACATAATCATTTTCATACAAAGGGATTTGTGGACTCCTCTAAAATGTCATTGTTACCCCCCACCCAGCCCCCAGTTTTACAAACTCCAAAAAAATAACTCCTGATACATAGTAACTGTATTTCAAACACCCTGATCACAATGACATTAACATACAGGAATCCCCGGAGCTCCTTTTTTTCCTAGTGGTCCTGGAGGCCCAATTTCTCCCTAAAATCAAATACAGATCAAATTTAAAATTGTAAATTATCAAATCATTTCCAGGAATTTCCTACCAAATCATTATGGAATGAAAGTTCAATACCAATCACCCCAATCAGTCTGCTTCCCCTTTCTCTACTGTAAAACAGAAGCTTACATAGGGTAGAAAAATCAGGAACATAACACCTTAAAGATTTGGGCCTAAGGTCTGTGGAATCACGAAGTCAAATATTTTTATGAGAAAATCAGGAGGGATGATGTCATTGTCTCAAAGGAAGACCTGAAAGTTCAACAAATAGTTGGTGAGGTAAGATAACGGGAAAAAAAGCATGTGAAAAACTATCTTTTCTGTTACAGATTAAGAAACATGATACAAATATAAATTAAGAAAATATAGGATACAGAACAATAGCATTTATACTTTAGTTTCTTGGGTTGTGGCTAACTAGATACTCCAAGGGAGTCTTCAAATCATGAACAAGAATAACAACAAAAACCTGGAAAGAACATCCTTTGTGAGAGAGTAGGAATCTTTTAAGAAGTTGGAGAGGTCTTCAAAGATACCTTATTTTAATAAAATATATTCTGGGTTGAGACTATGATAATGAGGATTTGGAACTATGCAGAAATCTTGCCAGAGGTGGAGATGCAAAAGTCAAGAGGGCCGGAGGTGTCTAGAGCACATGGGAAACTGAATGGTGGGCTACACCTTGGGAAGAGGGCAGGAATCTTTAATACCTAAGACCACTCAGGACTCTTAAAGGGGGCTGATGTGATATCCATGACTAGCAGCAGGAGGCAGCTCTCCATGCCCCAGTTAAGCTAAAATAGCTCGCATCAATTAACATGAAGCAATGAGCTCATATTCATCAAGAAAGAAAGAGGCGGCAGCAAGCCACAAGACTGAGGGTTAACAGAAATAAAAAAAACTGCAGATACTGGAATTGTTAGAAACAGAATTTAAAACAATATATTAGATCTTTACAAAATAAAGAATGGAATCATAAAAGACTATTAGGACTATAGATGGACTATGAGGCTATCAAGAATAAAAAGATGTTATTACAAAGTTGTACTTCTGGAAATGAAAAGTATGATTGTTTTGTTTTAAATCATTGATGGTTTAAACAGCAGAGTAGACACAGTAAAGCAAGAATAAGTACAGTAGGAAATATATCCAATAAAATTAATCAAAATACAAGAATCAAGGGTATGAAAATAAGAAGCTCTTCAGAAAGATGGAGGATGAAATTAGAAGGAATAAAATTCATGTAACTGTAATTCCAAAAAGAGGGAACAAAGATTGGAAGAGATGTCATTTGGAGATCTAATGAGTGATGTCTTCCACAGAGCCAGGAAGCAAACTGAATTATCCCTTGGGATGAATAAAAAGAAATGCATATCTAGATAGATTGTAATGAGTTTTAGACCATGAAAGACAAATAAAATATCCTAAATGAATCCCAAAGAAAGAGATCACTTACAAAAGAACAATAATTAGAATGAAAGTAGATGTTTCATAGTTAATAAATGGAAGCCTGGAGACAACAGAAGAAAATTCTCAATGTGTTAATGCAAAATAACTGTCAAACTTGAGTCGTATACCCTACAAAATTATTCTTCAAAGCCAGGAGTAAAATAAATATACCTAGATAAAATCTGAAAGCTGGTTCCCAAATATCTGTACTAAAAGAACTGCTAAAGGTATGGTTCAGGAAGTAGTAAAATTATCCTAAAAGGATGGTCTAAGAGCATAAGATGTGAAAGTAACCAAAGTAAAATAGATAGCACGTGTATAAATCCAAATTAATATTATCTGTATAAAACAAAAAAGTAGTTATAAAGACAAAATAGTTTCTGAAATTATATTATATTTGAACAATTAACTGCTGCCATGATGGTGGTAAGAATGTATTCTATGTGAAGACATCGCCACTTTACCCTTTTAATAAACAGATCCAGCCCCAAATCGTTCAACTTCCATTAATGCTCACCTTTTGTCCCATTAATCCTTGGTTTCCAGGAAATCCTGGTATTCCCTAAAAAGTAATAAAGTAGAATTTTATTTTAAAAATGTATAGATTATATCATTAAAGTTGAGTAAGTCCTAGTTGGATTTTTAATTTGTAAATAATGCATAATTTTAAACTTATATCATCCACTCACATACAGTATAACACTGTTATTAATAAAAATCCAATTTTGGAAAAGAGAACATTTATGAGAGTCACTATTTTATGAACATCTACTGATATTTAAAGTTTTAAATAAAGGTTTTCAAAAAGAAAAGCTTAAGAGAATATTAATCTTGGCTCTTCTTTTAGATCAACATAAGTGATAAAGAAAGATACTTCATTTGAACATATTTCTATATTATTTAAAATGAATAATGCAAGAAAAACCATCCAGTCATAGGAGTTCAGATTCAGTAACAACAGTTCTAAAGGCCCCCACTGCCTCACAACCATAATTAAAAACTAGCAAGACTAACCAATATCCTCCAAACTGAGCCATTAAACACCCAGGAACTTAATTCCTTGTATAGAATACACCAATCTTTCTCCTAATGATTCTCTTATTGATAAAATCATGAAGAATATGCAGATCACAGTTTGAGAGACAGAAAGAAACAGAGAACCTAGATGCAAAAGTTCTCCAACAAGATTCAGAGAATATTAATGTTTATTGTATAAATTTGAGAATAACATTAGCACATTCATTAATGGGAAAGCCAGTTCTCATGGTCATTCAATGTAGCTACCAAAATAATTTTTCACTATCTAAAGGAAACAATAGTATTAATCAATTTTTATTTTTTATTCATTTTTCTTAGCTCCTTTCACAATGACACTTCAGTTAAAATAGGTAACATCTGAAATAAGTAACATAGAGGGTAGAAAAAGGAATTTGAAAGACAAAGAAATTGGGTACCATCAGTATTTCTTTGAAAGCCCTCTGCATTATCCGGGCTTTCAAAAAAAAAAGAAAAAAGGTAAAAAAAAAAAAAAAAGTAGTACACCTCCTCAGTAAACCAAGGGAGATGGTAGAGAGGCCATTGCCAATGAGATCAAGTTATCTTCTATTACAGAGAGAGAATCAACCATTTTTTTGATTTTCACATCTTGACTTTATTAACACAATATTGGTCAATGTATTAGCCACAATTATAATGCAAGACACATGCATATAGTTCTGGTTTTAAAATCTGAACTTGAATCATAAATTGGAATCCATGTTGATTTTATTTGGCTCCATTCATTTTGCCAGGGCACTACACCCTTTGCAGAAAACACAAGTTGTATGTGAGCAATGACTATAAACAAAGGGCTTGTAGTCTACTTGAAAACACAACCTTTTATAAACATACTAACTAGAAAATAACATAAAGCCATATAAATTTTATAGTAACATTATAAAACATAAGCATACTCTAAAACATAAAGCAAAATGAAAATAACTTAGTTCTATGTAGAAAGAACATAGAATAATATTAATTATATTCTTCCAAAGCAGAAAATGCATATTTTAAATGCAATCAATTAAGATCCTATTGTTCCAAATAAAGGCTTCCATTTCAATAGACCACAGTTTGACATGAAACCATCTGTAATCAACTCCCATTCCAATACACATATGTACAAATTCACTATAGGTTTAGATTAAGTTCTGAATTTAAATAAAACCTATCTGTAAAATCTTATCAGATACAAGACGGCCATATATTATTCTATGCTGAAGCTGTACAGCTGTGGCCATGCAGTGTCCTTTGGCCCCAAGAATCTCTAACAGGGTCATACAATTGCCCATGATACTATCAGACCTGAGAAGCTGAATTTCTTGCTGCACACTGTCCTTTATGGCTTAGAGTTTCATCACTATTCAAGTCTCTATGCCCTCAAACAATCTATGATATTAGTACAAATCAGTTACAGATATGCTGTCTCTACTCCTATTTCTGAAGCCAATTCCAGTGCCAGAAAAGCTACATCCTCACTGTGTGGGCAAACGGAGTTATGTCCAGGCACAGGCACCCAAATCTCCACTTACCAGAAGCCCTTAGGAGAGCCCTCCTCCCCCACCCCAGTTCATTCCCTGGATCTGATCTGACATTCTATTGCCTAAATAATACTGATACTGAGCTTGGTCTCTATTAGGACATAGCCCCAAATCTTGTTATTTCAGCATATCACATAAAGTATTTGGGGGAAGATTCTAGATTTGGGGAAAAAAATCCTTTCCTATTGCCTTAACATGTTAGTAAAACATTAAAATATATTTCAGATTTATGAAGTCATATATTCTATGTCTAATTATGCCAAAAACTATTGCTTATTTTAAAAATGTCAACCACAAACACATAAAACTACATAATATAAAAAAATAATGCAAAGCTGATTTATAAAAGTAAATCTCGGCAAAACTAATATAATACCATGGGCATGCATGGAAAAAAAGACTGTTGATAAAGAAATTAACCAGAACTGAAATCACTAAGAGCTATATTAATTAATAAAATTCTCCTAGATTTTATTTTCCTGGGCTCCCATTTATGAAAGTTTTCATAAACTTTGCCAATTTTACTCTAGCAGAAGTATTATTCGAAACCATTTGAAATTTACCAGTTTGTCAATCCGAAGCATTTAGTGACAATTACTTCATACGGCAAATGTTTTCCAAGCAAACTATTTTATATTTCACTTTTGGTCTGTGTGGTTTTGGGTTCAGGCAACTGTGAAAATGTATAAATAAAGACAGTAACAAGCCTTTTATTGGTAAGAGTAAAGGGGTATATTTCCCTCGCTTCTGTGATTTCAGTTTGGATTTGAGAAAGAGCAGAAAGTCAACTGGAAAATCCTGCATAATATTGTGGTGAAAAAAACGTTGACATAAAAAATGTTCTATAATCTTCTCTGTAACCATTAACCATTGATGTGTAACAAAAAGTCATTAAGAATAGAAATACATAATTTAGACTAAAGGGTTTGGCCCCTATTTCCTAAAGACCACGTTGTAATGAAGGAAATGTGTCCAAAGATAAAAAATATCACTTGAAAAAAAAATATCACTTGATACTTTCTCACATCCAATGAATTCAGTTATCTCACCCCTGAAATCAGAGCAACTTTGATCCAATCCGCTTGTAAGTAATGCAATATTTTCGACATTCTAAAGACAAATCTAACCCATTAATAGTATTTTTATATCAAAATTTTTAACATTTCCATACAGTGGTAGAGATATTTAATATGCAGTTATCAAAATATCAGATATCAAATATCAGAAGGTTATGTTTTCTATCATATCAGGAAGTGGTTTGTTTGTTCCTAAAGATTCATGAAGAAAAAGCACTGATATGTTGATAGCACTGTTCTTATTAGCTACAAAAATTACAACTATTATTATAATGATCATTAATAAAAAGCCCAGTGGAAGCAGTTACAAATTTAGACACTGAAGTCATCACAATTCTTTAAGAAAAATATAACCCAAAGTTTCAAATATATTTTCAGTTGAACCCAATGTTTTCAATCCTTTTTAAAAATTCCACACTAAACTGACAGATCATTATGAATGATGTGTAAAAGATTACTGTGGTAAGAGAACACTAAAGAGAAGTAACTCACAACCATAGCTGCCAAACCTAAAACAAACTAATATATAAGTACTTGCAATAAACCCATAATATGGAAATCACCAGCTTTACTATTCTTTTTAATACTTTAACACAGTTTTACTACTCTCTTTAATCTTTAAGAGGGAAAAAGTAATCTGAGTAACATTGGATGAATTTATTTTCTCTAGCCTACATATCAGTATCCACATGGGACTGGACCCAAACAAAGTACCAAAAGGTAAGTAATTTCAATAGAAAATGCTTTGGTAAATATTTCTGGACTACTCATGTTTGTACACAACATAAAATATTATGTCGGACATCAGAAATTACAGAAAGAGACCAGGAGTATCATCAGAAGGAAAAGCTGTCTTGAAGCCCTTACAAATTTGCTTCATGTTACTGGCATTTATCTTCAGCATCTAAAAGCATTTCAACATTTTTAAAGGCCAAAAGATATTCTAAACAATTTTATCATAGTAAAAGTATTATTTTTCAAGACAAAACAAAAAAAGACAAATATTTAGCAAATTAAAATAACATACCTGAAAACCCAAAAGAGGAGAGGGGAGGACAAAGTTTAGTGACCCAGGGATGGTCTCTGCACTACCACATGATGGGAAAGTCATGGAATTACCCTGAACCCAGGAATCCAGACAATAATCTGCCCCTTTCCGTTGGCAAATGACATCATGCTTGTAAAATATATTAGGGAGTTAAAAGGAATGTATGCATATAGTCACATGTAAAACTGAAAACCAACTCCATCTGAAAGAAGTCCTAAAATGACAACCCTAGGGCTACTCTAAAATGAGTTCTGATCCTCTGAGAACCTAAAAAATACAGACTATACTTTTTGGTGCATAGAATGTCACTGTATAACTCAAAATAAGCTGTGAATTTCTCATGAAAGAGAAAAATGAAAATGAATTTTTCCAAAGACCTTTACAATCAACTGAGTTGATGAGTATAATTTATACACCATTTTCCAGAGAAATCTGAATTACTTTTTAAAAAAATTTTATCTATGATAGAAGTCACCAAAAATTTTTTTAAAACACCAAATCAAAGGTGAAACCAGTCTGATGAAGAAAACAATGAATTTCTAACCTTAATTACACTGAAAACTAAACTGATTATTTGAAAATATCTAATTTGTTATCTATGTGTCTTTTATTTATAACCTATTTTTAAACACGTATATACTGTTATATCTAAATCATATTTATTGTGCAACTCAGCCCATTGTGAATTTTTGTTTATATAACGTATATCCCCCTTTTCCTATTGAAAACTGATATGATATACTAATAAGCATTCACTAAAAGAAAAAAACCTAAAACCTATGGGGAGCCTGGATGGCTCAGCTGGGTAGGCATCTCTTAATTTTGTCTCAGGTCATGATCTCAGGGTCCTGAGACTGAGCTCCACATCAGGCTCCCCCACTCAGTAAGAGGTATGCTTGAGATTCTCTCACTCTGCTCCTACCCCCATTCTCACACACTTGCTCTCTAAAATAAATTTTAAAATCTTTATAAAAATACAAAAAAAACTAAAACAAAAAGAAGTATACTGCAACCTCACAGCTATGACCTCAAAGGGTAACACATTTGCTTAATTTTCATGCCTTGTAGGTTAATCTCACAGATAGTTTTTCACACATTGTTAAAGATACCCTGTTAGATGAAGGCATCAAGTCGTCCCGTTAGGGATGAACAATACTGTGTTTAAGAAGCAACTTCTTTGATAAGAAAAAGCACAGGTAGGGGCACGTGAGTGGCTCAGTAGTTGATCAAAATAGAATATGAAGGTAGTAGACAAAAGTTACCTACTTGAAAACAATTGATTTTAGTGACATTGATAAATGAAAATGGAATTATTATCTTAATAGCTACCTTATTATTCTTTAAGGCTATATGTGCTTTAATATCTTTCTCTGGCTAAATCAACTAACTTCAATATTGCCACGAGTGATAATAAAAGTTATATTTCCAATTAGATTCAATGTTCTTGGTGTTTTAAAATATTTTATTATTTTTTGACAAATTCGGAAGCAAATCTATCCTGGAAAACTAAAGTACATCTACAAACATTTGAACAAGTTGTTTATATGAAGATTGGTAAGTCCTCACTAACATAGGAATTTGAGCTTAAACTTGTTTTGTTACATCTAAAATGAAATTTTTAGGTTATTGATTTTCCTAGAAATGTCTTTGAAAATGTATGTATATAGTGTTTTAAAAAACAATTTTTAGATGTGATGTATTACTGTTTTTATTTTAGAAAACTTATCTTCTATTACTTCCGTTAAGGAAATGGTAAGGTTAATCTCATCAAATGCCAAATTCCTGGAATTTTTTTTAAGATTTTATTTATTGATTCATGACAGACAGAGGGACAGAGACATAGGCAGACGGAGAAGCGGTCTCCCTGCAAGGAGCCCGATGCAGTACTTGGTACCAGGTCCTCAGGATCATGCCCTGAGCCAAAGGCAGATAGATGCTCAACCATTGAGCCATCCAGGCATCCCAGGAAACCGAATTTTAATAATCATCTCTGGTGATTATGGTTAAGGTACTCTGGATCAGAGCTGAAGAAATACTGCTCTCTATATAGTAAAAACAAAAATTCTTGAACATTACTTATACTGGGGTGCAAAGCTACGAAAGTCATCAAGAAGCTTTTTATTTATGATTATCTACCAATTAAATTTTCATATAATCCATTTTATGTCTCTTTGCTCAAAAACAACTATACATTATTTCCCCCCCCCCCCAATTTTTAACCCTTCATCAAAAGTCTTAATACTCAGGATTTTATGATTAACTTCACTTTAATGGCATTTGAGAGTCTTGATCTACCACAGGTTTTTTTTATATAAACCTTTGTGGAGTATGTTTATTGAGTAAATTTTCTATTTCTCCTACCTACAGAGAAACTATTGTATATAAAACCACCTGGTACAATATTGTACCTTCTATGATTGCTCAGCAAATATTAGCACCTAAATCCACATCGCAAAAAGAATCTGCAACAATCCTAGAGCTCTCTAATGGTGGTTTCCCTTTTGTGTGATTAGTCATTCCATCATAAAATACATTGTTCCAAAGTTCTTCATATTTCACCAAACTCCATCAATTAAGTGTACTCTTTTTATGTAGAATGCAGAAGGAAGAAAATTCTACCACAACAAATAAATTATTCATGGTTTTTATAACCAAATCATCATAAAACTCCTTTGCCCTGATTTAATTTTATTATTAGTTCATCAAATTACTTTTTATACTTCACTTGCAAGAAAGAGACTGAAAATGCCTAGTCCCTATGTTCTAATAAAACTATTAAAGTAAATTTATATTCCAATCTTATTCGATCATTTCCAGTGGATTGAATTCATCATGAACCATTAGAATTACACATGACTTCTAGAATGTATTCATAAATACTAGTCTCTCGATTCATACTCTCTTTCGTTAAAACATACTTGAGTTTTTTTTCCCCTATGAGCAAGAAATGTGTATCTATGCCAAAAGATTTTCAAAGCCAGAATCTTTTAAAGAACCAAAATTAAAACAGCAAAGCAGCTATGACTTAACTAAGCATATCTGTTTGAAACAATAGAACACTTCAGTATTCAAAATTATGAAAATCATTTTTATAAACCATCTGAAAATACTGGCAATCAATTACCTACTTATTAGATGTTTAACTGATTATCAAAAATAAAAATGCACATTGGAATAAACAAATATTTTTGAGCACTCTTTCTCAGATATTTCCCATATGTATTTTTAACAACACCCTAACATATTAAGAACATAAACAGTTTTCTGATGTTCTCAGAGGCATGAAACATTTGTCTAGTGTTCAGTGTGGTAACCACACTCAAGTATTTTTAAAATATTTCTCAAAAATATTAAAAAAATAAGAGCTCATTAGAATGAAATAATCTAGTTACTAAAGTGTGCTTTTCCAGATCACATAAAAAAATATATTAGTTTCCACACTTGTGAAAATAGAACAAATGGAAAACGTTCTCATTTCATCTGCTAAAAAAATAGCATTTATATGGTTCATGAATCCAGTATTAAAATAAATATGCCTTGTCTTGAATAACACTGTTAATTCTGTATTTTCATGCTTTGCAAATGGAGAATGTATTTGGACTAATTCAAAAGTATCATCTGATACCTTACAACAATGATAAAAAGTACACAAAACAACCCCAGTCCTGTATGACTAAAGAACATAATTTTAAAGTCAAAGTCTTGGAAGCTTTGAAATCTAGACTAAATATCCTGTATAGATGGTGATGTAAGTTTCCTTTCACCCATTCTCTTCAAAAGAAAGGTACATGTAATCAATCCCCATGTCAGTGAGAATACTGAGCCTATGTAAGCAACATGAGATTCTATTTACCCACAGATTATGTTACCCATTCTGAGAACTAACCATGCATCATTTCATATGTTCAATTACATTCATCGCTCTTGTCATTTCAGAGTTCAGTAAAGCCCTTTTTTGAGTTATAAGGACATGAATAAATGAGAAAGACTGAAATAAATGCATTTTAATGCTTATCAATAATTTTACAATGAATATATTTAAGAGATTTCTTCAAAACAACCAGAAAAAATGATCAGTACCATAGACACAGAGCCTCCAAATATAAAATCTGCAATGTTGTTTTATGAAGTTTTTTGATGGTGGTCTCGTTCACTCTGCCAATGAAATCATTTGTAAGGAAAGAATTAAATGGATCCTTTGATAAATCTGGTGGGATTTTATTAACTAACTTATACAGATAATGGGCCAACATTTGCCTTTTATGTTTAAACAAAAAGATATAATAGTTTCATAGTCATTACAAGGCCAAAAGTCATATTTTGGGAAATCAAAATGTTGCAGATATTGCTTACAAATTCAATCATTTCTGCAGATAAATCAGATATGTATATGATTTAATTTAGATAAAACCTATTTCAAAATGCATCCTAAGAGTTACTCTCAATCAAGTTTTAAAACATAACCCTGGAGTTAGCAGGGAATTATTAAAATAATAAATACAACTGAATTTTTCAAACATTCTAAGTTGTTTTATGTGAGCTGCCTTCACACTAAGAAATGCCAAGTGAAATTCTTAGGAGACATCAGGTTAAGGTTGTTTCACTCAACACATACCAAGGGTGTGCCACTCCTTGTGCCTGAAAGAAGAGTGGGGGGGAAAAATGTCACAAATCTGTAGAAAAGATCTCAAAAAGTTTGCCACTCAATTGCAAATCAAAGAGGAACAATGACAGAATTTGTTTTTTTCCCCCTTACTTCTCAATGTAAGTAAAAAGTACAGTCAGGTAGGTAAATAAGGTTACTTCCCCATTACTAGTAAAATAAAGTGAATTATTCCACATGGGAAACCACCATAGTCTTTCAACATTAGCTTTCCTCAAGAATTTCATGGATATCTTTGGCATATAAGCATAAAAATGACATGTCAAATAATGACACCAGAGAGATTGATTAAACAATAGACCTACTTGTCTCTTAAGTACATGATGACTTGGACCAGTTCAGCAGCTAACATTACACCATAGACAAAAGCAAAACATGTGGTTTAGCAAGAATTTGAAAGACATGAGGAAAGGAAACAAAAGCCTCTATAAGCCAATGTTCTCAAATATAGTACAGTGATCCCCACATCTTCATTCCTACAAAAACGATACCTCAAACATTTCCAGAATACAAAGGCTTAACACATCCTTATTTAAAAACATGTGCTCACCTCCATAGGTCCAGAAAATGTATCATCCTTTCTCTCATCCTCATGGAGCTTCAGGGATCTTGGCTCAAAGAATGGAATCCAGACTCTGCCTACACTATCTTCACCATGAGCCACCTGGGGCTGGCTGATCAGGAGAGAACTAGCAACCAAGTGGCTCAGACTGAGCAAAAATGTTATGCTAAATACAGCATGTCACCAGGATTGAGCACCAGGACAAGAATAGCTATGAAGAAGAAGCAGTGGAAACACTGATACTGCAGATAATTTGGCCAGCAATAACTGGCTATGGCAAAGTAGCTGGTCAACATGGTAATCTGACCTAAAAGCTCACTTGATCAAATATGCATATTTCCAGTTTTTATCTTTCAACAACTGGTGAATTTTGGTGTGCTACTGCCCTGTCACCTATCCACCTAACTGCTCAAGACAACATCAGTTATGAGACGTTAGAAAAACATATTTCCAACAACTGAAGATTCCTTGAAGTAATCTGATTGTTCTTTATTCCTTGGCACAAAAACAAAAATATAGTCTGACAAGCTCAAGATCTTTTTTAAAAAAGAAACACTATAAAACAGTCAAATCCACCCCTATTTTTTTTAATGTGTTACAAAAACAATGGCATGCTCAGGGGAGAAAATAAAATACAGATAAGCAAAAATAGAACATAACAGACATCAGAAACCAACCTGGGGATAAAATAAGCAAAGTAACCAAAAGATGATTAAACCATATGTTTACCATGTAGATTATTCCTTTAGATATACACATCCATAAAGTATCACATTTTAAAACAATGTTTAAATATGTACACATTTTATACAGTTTGTATACATAATACATTTAGTACAGACATTAAAATTGTTTCAAATTTGCATGATGATGAAGAGTACAGAGAAGGCATATGGGCTAGAAGTTACTAAACAGAATGACCCAAAAATGCAGAAAAATGAGAAGTGGAAGAAGTGAGTTTTTAAATACACATGAGAGGATAACAAAATTTATGAATCAGAAAATGGTGGTGGCAGAGGAGCTTGCTTTTAGCCAAATCATCATTTAAACTTATTTACGTGCTTTAATCCCACATGTTTTTGATCAATACGGGTGCTGTCAAGTGTTTGCTAGGTATCAGTATGTGCTCACATGCCTTTTTACATGGGTCCATTTCACAAATGATTGTTAAAGGTTATACCAGATGAAAACCCCAGTGTACTAGTTTCCTGTGGCTTCTGTAAAAAATCACCACAAACTTGGTTATTTAAAACACCACCATTTTATTATCTCGCGGTTCTGGAGGCCAGAAGTCTGAAGTCTGGATCTTGATAGGGTTGCACTCCCCCATAGAGGCTCTAAGGGAGAATCCATTCCTTGTCTCTTCCAACTCGTAGCTGCTAGCACTCCTTCACTCGGGGCTGCATCGCTCCAATATTGGCCACCATGTTCTCACCACTACCTCTGAGTAACTTCAGATCTGTTCTTAGGGCCACCCCTCCGATAACCCAGGATAATTTCCTCAATAAAATACCCTAATTTAATCACATCTGCAAAGACCCTTTATTAAAATAGGATAACATTTATAGGTTTCAGGCATTAGAGTCTGATGATCTTTAATTGGGGGGAGTATTTTTCAACCTACTAGCCCTAATATTCACAAAATTCTCTTAAAATTTCCTTGAATCTGACCCACTATTTCTTATGAGAATTTTATTAGTCTCCATTTTTATGTGTCTATTCTTCACTAATAACCCAAAGCATAGGCTACCTATATAAATGCCTTTGTTATTAGCTAGTTATGTTCCATTTGAAAATATCTTAGGATCACCCCACCCCCACCCTAAAGTGATTCTTCTTGCTCTCTGTCTGGCTTATTGCATGGTTTTCCTGTGTAATCATTCACACAATAGGTCTTTGAAAATCAACTTCTTTCATCTTAAGTGCCACATCCAATTAATCCTCAAGCTCTGCTGGTCCCCCTTCAGTTCATTTCAAATCAGTCCTACTCACCCCCCCCCCCCCCCCCCCAACTAATGCTCCTGGCCTCATTGTAACTGCAGGGGATAGAGTTCAGCTAGATGCTGCCAGGCTCTATTCTCTACCTTGGGCTCACCCTTATCCAATCTCTATTCTGCAGTCACAGTGATCTTTGTAAAACTTTCTGAATCTGATCAACTCACTCACCTACTTGAAACCTTTGTAAAGGTCCATTATTCTCAGATTTAAATTTCAGTGGCCCAGACAGGTGAGGCCCTTTTGAACGTGGTGCTACCTACGCCCACAACCTCATCTTATATTTCTATTCCATTGTTTCCGTGTCTCCTAGGCAGCCTGAACTTGTGTCAGCTTTTTCTAAAGTATCATGATTTCTTTTAATTCTACATTTTGGAACATACTACAGGTTTCTGCCTTGCCAGGCCAAACAACCAGCCAATTCCTATTGATATTCCAGAATTTAGCTAAGAGGGCACCTTGTTTAGGAATGTATCCTTACACACTTTAAACAAGTGAACTGTGCAGTATGTGTACTATATCTCAATAATGCTATCATTAAAAAGTAAAGAAGAGGGATGCCAGGGTGGCTCAGCAGTTGAGCGTCTGCCTTGGGTTCAGGGCATGATCCCAGGTCAGGAGATCGAGTCCCACATCAGGCTCCCCACAGGGAGCCTGTTTCTCTTTCTGCCTATGTCTCTGCCTGTGTGTGTGTGTGTGTGTGTGTGTGTGTGTCTTGAATGCATGAATGAATGAATGAATGAATGAAATCTTAAAAAAAAAAAAGAAAAGAATGAATGGGGCTCAGTGATGGTCCCAAACTCATTTAGTATTATACACATATTCTACAACTTCACCAGATCCCCTGTGCCCACCTCCCTAATACTTCTACTACACAGTAATGTCCTGGCTCATGTGACTGACTGACTGAAGGCAAGACGATGACAAATTCACCTTCACATTCTCCTTGAGTAGTATCATGTCTGGTGCAGTGCAGATACTCAGTCAAGGTTTGTTGAGTGAATGACAAGATTACATAATCCTTCAACACAGTATTACATGGTTGAAAGCAATTATAATAAGTCCAGCAAGTATGGGTTTAAAGTCACCTGGATTGAAGTTAGGTATATATAATTTGAGGCTTAGAAAGTAAATTACTTTTGGGACTAAATTACTATTGGATTGACCAATACTTGCCTTTAAAATTCAAAGTATAGGCACTGGAATACAATTGCACTTTAGACAATATAATCATTTCCCAATGAAATACAGTGTTTGTCCTCAATTTGAGTTCCAGCAGTTTGTGTTCATATTTATCAATCTGCTTACAGGGATGAATCATCATCCAGCTGTTATAAGCTGTGTTTAGTTAGCTTTAAAGCATTTTTCTAAGAGCTTCTGTCCTTCTAATTTAAGCTCCATTAATTTTTTTTGGCTGCCACATTATAGAACAAATAAAGTAAACATGTCCTTTTTAGTGGGGCCAACTCATTCATTATAAATGCTTATAAACAGCATCCACATGCAATGGAAGAGTATTCATTTCTTTGTGTCACTAAATACATAGACTTTCTCTTCTTTTCCTGTTTTCAAAGCTCTTCCACAAATAGTAAAGATCAATCTTCACAGGATGTTACTTCTGACAACCAAGTTTTCATTAATGGCCGAAAGAAGAGAATAATTTGTAATTCTGTTCCTTATTGTAAAAGAATACAGATCAGAAGAACTCTATCCAGATAATGTGGGCCAATTTTAGATGCTCAATCTGTTAAATGCTTTCCTAAGAGAGTATGTCTTCTGGCAGAGGAAACCTGGCTTCCCCTCCAGCGGTTGGCAGGAAAGGGAAACAGGGAGAGAAGAGGCAAGGGTCCCATTCTTGCCTTCCTTGATCTAGTGGGATGGAGTAGGAAAGAGTCTGAAGAGTTTCTCTTGGTAACTCCCAGTTTACTACCTGACTGGTTCAAAAGAGATTATATTCTAAATACCTCCACCATCCCACTACAGTTCTTTTCCCAAGTACCTTGCTTGCATTTTTTAGAACTCTTGTGATTTAGCTTTTGTTTCTTTATCCTTTTACTGTCTCTCTCCCCGGCGAGGGTTATAAGCCTCCATGGGCAGTCCCTGGTGTTTCTCTCTCATCAAGCCCAAAGACTTACACATTCTGGGAATGCAGTGAATGTTGGAAGGGAGCAAAGACAGAAAAGGTTGAAACTGGAAGGGTCACACTGCCTGAGATGGAAATTTATGCTAGAACAAAAGCTCTAGATAGGTCAATCTTGAGTAAAGTGGGAGCAGGAAGAATAGGAGAAAACACAAATCAGCCTCTGCTTCTAGCTGTGGTAAGGAATAGGCAGCCTTGGGAGAGCTAAACAGACCCTGAAGTGCTCCTAATTCACTACTTATTCTATTTGGTTTAATTAACAGAATTGCAAAAATATTATTTTTAAAGTAAATATATGCTGCTCATGTTGCATTATGATGGTTCATGTAGACTTGCTGGTCAGTCTGCCCTTTCTAACATTCTTTCTGTGAGAGAATGAGTCACAAACTCCAAATAACTGATTCACCAAGATTTAGAACATAATCAACTCAAATTATAACCTGGTTTTCATTTCAATTGCCTCTTATTTCCCTCTTCTTTACCTTTTCAACTTCCTCGTTCTCTCACTTCTCCATCTTCCCTCCCTGTCCCTGTGTTCATGTACGTGCACACACATGTGCTTGCATGCACACACACACACACCTTATATTCTCTCTGAAGAACATAAACAAACATACCCAGTCTCATATCTAACCAAGTCTTATAATTCTTCCTTAATAATAAAATTTGTGATTCAGATATACTGAGTTCACACTCCAGTCCAATTCACATCTGAGCTGAGGCCTGATTTGCCCCGTCTGTCAAAATAGCCAGCTCATTAGTGTCCTGATTCCAGTCTCTTCTCCTTTCAATCCATCCTGCATATACCAGAAGTTCAAAACTGCCTCTAAGGCACTACTCAGCATCATGTTAATC
Organism: Vulpes vulpes; assembly: GCF_048418805.1. Taxonomy (NCBI): domain Eukaryota; kingdom Metazoa; phylum Chordata; class Mammalia; order Carnivora; family Canidae; genus Vulpes; species Vulpes vulpes. The sequence continues at coordinate 152,187,630 of NC_132780.1, forward strand.
GTTTTTTTTTCTCATATCACTTCCATGGCAAGTGAATAAAGTAATTTCTTTTTTTAATTTTTATTTATTTATGATAGTCACACAGAGAGAGAACGAGAGAGAGGCAGAGACACAGGCAGAGGGAGGCAGGCTCCATGCAGCGGGAGCCCGACGTGGGATTCGATCCTGGGTCTCCAGGATCGCGCCCTGGGCCAAAGGCAGGCACCAAACCGCTGCGCCACCCAGGGATCCCCGAATAAAGTAATTTCTGAAAAAATTCCTGAATTCACAGTCCAGGATCTCCATCTTCCCAACATCACTTCCTATCACTGCAGACTCAGGGCCGCATTCTAATCATTTCAATATTTCTTAGGCACACACTTAACCATCTGAACCTGTGTATCTTCACTCATATTCCTTTTCCATCTAGTCTTCCTTTCTTTCCCAGTCACTTTTATGATCAAATCTAGCCCCAAGTCCTTGGTAAAAATTTCTCCATCACCTCATGATACAAGATTCCCTTTCTATATTCCTTCAGTACTTAGGATACCTCCATGCATTTGTGCAATGTTTTAACAATTGTTTTTCATATATTTCCTATGTAAGCCTCATAACAACATAGTGAAATGGGTATTATAAGTATGTATACTTTAGAGACCAGGAAAAGGTTTCCAGAGATGTAAATACCCCATTTGGCATTTACCATAAATTGGCTCAGGTTAGTAATTATTTCCATCATTTTTCTGCTGTCTTCCAAACTAGATTATAAACTCCGGGAAGGCATTGGCTATGTAGAGAACTTGCCCCAGTGCATTATAATACACAAGATGAGAACTCAATAAACATTTGATTGAATGATTCTAACAGTAGTTCAAGCTATGCACCCCATTTAAGAAGCTTCAGTGCTTTCTCTCTTCCTCTTCTGTCCAGTATTTAGATTCTGAATACATACCTGAACACTCTGTGATAAGATGCAATATATCCTGGCTATTTTTAAATTTCTTAACCTAGTCATCCCCCAAACTGCAAATTCCCCTAAAAATAAGTTACTTTGATGACTAAAATGGGACTAGCTGGTATTTCAATGTTGACTAATGTTGGCCAACGTTAGCCAATGTTAGCCATGAGTGGTAGGAATAAAGGTGGAGAACTCTGTAAGTGAAGTTGAGTCATCTGGCACACTTGTTAAAAACACTTATATCCAGGATTCAGATCCAGTGCTTTCTCAATCATGTTTTCTTACTCAAATTTTTATTGAACACATGACCTCAGAGAGCATACTACAAAACAATGAACCAGTGACAAAGTGACACTGACTATAGGCTCAGCAACTGACCATACTGTCCATATTAACCATTTGTTTGTGTAGCCATGAGTACTCGTGATTGTAATCCATACTGTATATGACTTTTCCTGCTAGTGACATTCTTCTTGCTTTGTCAACAAAAGGATTAAATAAATATCTCATCGTTTTACAATGTTCCATAAAGAACTGCTACAACATCTAAGTCTGGAAGTCACTGAACAAGAACAGGGCACCTGACAGGAGTATTTAAATAGAGGATTCCAACACAGGAAAAGAACGTCATATTTTAGAACTGAATTCAGAAGGTACTCACAGGCTCTCCCCGTGATCCATCCTGACCTGGAGCACCTGGAGGTCCTGCTTCTCCCTTTTAAAGGTTAAAAAAGGGGGGTGGGGAGAGAAAGAGTTCCATTTTCAGGCATGCTTATAAAATAATAACATATAACATTAAATACTAAAGCACATTAGATATAAAAATTATTTCTAGATTATTAGTAATGATGTTAAACAGTTATAGGTGGAAACTGTACTTGTGAGTACAGCATAACATACAGAGTTGTTGAATCACTATGCTGTACACCTGAAATCATCTATAACACTTCAATAAAAAAATATAACATGGTATGCCAACTATACTTTAATAAAAAATAAATATTAAGTAAATTATAGAAAATAAAATTTTGAGTATCTATGAAAAATTCTAACAAGAGCACAGGATTTTTTTAGGTACAATTATAGATTTCTATTAACCAGTTAGGTTAAAGGCCTAAATAAAAGGAGAGCTATATCCTGTTTATGGATAGAAAAACTCAATCATAGTCTTGTAGCTATAAAGTCTTCATAGCACAAAGATGTTAGATGTCACCAAGGTAATCAAAGTTTCAAAAGAAATCCCAAGATGATTTTTGTTGTAGGATTTAAGTAGAAAAACAAATTACCCAATAGCCAAGATGATCTAAGAGAAAGCCAGGAGGGTGAAATCAATTTGTTCCTAAACACATATGCCTCTGTGAGAGTGAAAAGTGTACACCACCAACCCCAGGGAGAGAGAAAAGATCAGTGGAATATAAAAGGGAACCCAGGGATCCCTGGGTGGCGCAGCGGTTCGGCGCCTGCCTTTGGCCCAGGGCGCGATCCTGGAGACCCGGGATCGAATCCCACATCGGGCTCCCGGTGCATGGAGTCTGCTTCTCCCTCTGCCTGTGTCTCTGCCTCTCTCTCTCTCTCTGTGACTATCATAAATAAATAAAAAAATTAAAAAAAAACAAAAAAATTTTAAAAGGGAACCCAAAATTGCCTTCAATATATTCAGTATCTGGAAATGAGCTGTAACTGCAGCAAATGGTACTTGGACAATTAAATGTCATTAAAAAAAAAAAACTAATAATCACACACATGCATGCATAGAGGAAATGAAGACCAAGGCATGAAAAAGAAAACTTGAAATATTTTAGAGGAAGATATACAAACCATATTTATAATCTGGGAGCAGAGAAAAAATTTTAAAATAAAATGTAATAAAACAAACCATATTTTGGTTATCTGATTACACTAAAAATATAGTGCTTATCAAAAAATACTTTAAAAGTCTAAAGCAGACTGCAGGTTAGAATAATAAACTTGCAGGTGATAACAAAGGGTTAACAAAGTAGTATTTAGAATTTAAAAGCCTTCTAATATTCATAAAAGAAATAAAATATAAAAACAGAAAACATAAAATATATACGAAATTTAAAAATTCCTTCTGGATTATTGATTTTAACCCTTCCTGACATCAAGTAACTTATTATAAAATTCATAAAGTGACTATATCAATATCAAATCTATATATGGCAGCAGATAACTGAGTTAATTTATAAAGTAACTCTGGTACTATGCACTCACTCTTATGAGAGTAAGACATTACTTATCAAAAAAGTAAATAAATAAAATCTTAAAAAAAAAAAACTTCCTGGAGAAATTGTGGACTCCACTCCAGAGTTTCTGATTCAACAGGTGTGGGGCAGATGCCAGGAAGAATTGTGCTAAACAGAATGTAAAACTATATATAAGGGTATACGTCCCCTTCTTTATAAACACTAAAGCATATCAAAGGAGGAGGAACGTGATGTTTATTGTTTAATGCTGAATATCAAGGGGATAAAGGAAATGGGGGAAAATATTTATACAGCATTTGCTGTTGTAAAATCATGCATACCAGTTATCACAAGATAGAGGTGAATAATTTCTACCGAGAAAGTCTCCTCTTGACTGACTGAATGATGTTTCACTGGGAGATGAAGGATGATTTCTTTGGGGCTATTTACTAAAAAATAATTAAATGCAAAATACAAATAACCTGTGCAATTCATTATTGTGACCAGAACCTAAAATGATCATTTTATTGCTTTCATAACGTGGAGAACCTGGTACATGTCGATTTGTTTAGCTGGTGGAAAAAGGCATATAGCATGCCCCTAACTCTAATTTACCATTGTTGTAATTTATCCTATTATTAATTTCTTTCTTGATATAAAGGAATTGAAAAAATGTCATGCTAAAACATTATTTCTAAATCCAGTTTCTACAGCTAATGTCAAAGATGATTTATTCCACAAAAAGCAGCTATTTTTAAGAAGGAAATTTAACCAAAAACAGACGTGTAAAACTTGCATTGCATGTGTATTTCCTTTCATGCTATGGTCTCTAGTACTCACCCACAAAAAATTAAAAGAATGGAAAGTAATTTAGGTTGAGGTCATAGCAACCCTCAAAATCAGGTGGCTGACCATTAAAATATAACTTAATTTTGAGGAGGTTCCTTACTTTGTCGTTTAATACTTTATTTTGACTTTGAACTTACTACACAGTTTATTCTTAGTTCTTAAACAAATCTCTAGCATGCCAAAGGATATAAAGAAAAATGTAAGACTTAGGGAAGCTTCTGCCAGCTTACCAAATAAACAGACAAGAAGTTTGGGAGGAATCATACAGAGAGTGGAATCATACAAACTAGGCCTGGAATTCTAGCTCTGCCATGTAACTGACTGCATTTCTGGGTAAATTAGTTCACCTGTCTTAATGTGACCTCACTGTCTAAGTGACATTAATAGTCCCAACATGACAGATTTTTTTTAAGAAAATCAACTAAGAGGCTTTGTGAAAATGCCTTGCCATCTCTCTAGGCACAGAAGGGATGATTCATAAAAGTTAACTGCTCCACTGACACCAAATTTTGGAGTCTAGGGGCACCTGGGTGGCTGAGCCTCTGCCTTCAGCTCAGGGTGTGATCCCAGGGTCCTAGGATGGAGTCCTGAATTGGGCTCCCTGCAGGGAGCCTGCTTCTCCCTTTGCCTATGCCTTTGCCTCTGTGTGTGTCTCTCTCTCTGTGTCTCTCATGAATAAATAAATAAAATCTTCAAAAAAAAGTTTAGGTCTTAACAATCCTATGTCTTATGATTTGTTTTAGCCTGCATGATTTTCAAATAATATGGTATTTTTATATATCTACTGCTAGGGCTTAGCATTATTATTTTTAAAAATGAGTATCAAAATGTTACTAAACCTATCAATGAATAAAAATAGACTCAATCTTTTAAAAGAGAAAAATTTCAGATTTCTTTTAAAAGCAAAGACTAACTCTATGTCTGAGATAAGAGAAACAGCTAAAAATTACTGAAAAAGCAAAAGCAAACAATAGAAGAATGTGCAAAAGTTTAGCAAGCAAGTAAGAATAATCAAAAAGAAAAAAATGCAATTCTGATACATAAAAAGTAGATTTCCAGCTAAAATTATTAGGGGAGACAAAAAAGTGATAGTTGATAATGTCAAAAGCCACAATCCAAAATTAAGATGTAACATTACAAATATCTATGCAACAAATAAAGACTACATTCATGAAACAGAAGAATAGATGAAAATGACTAGAGGAAACAAATACCTCACTTTCTGTCCCAAAAAGGTAAAACAAAACAAAAATTAAGTATGCAGAATATTTAAAGAAGATATTCAATAAAGAAAATTTTACAAAAGAATATTGAGTTTCACATTCTCAAAATAGAGATTTACCTTCGTATATGACAGGAAACATCTGACAATTGACCATTTATAATAAATCCAAGAAAAATTGTAACAAATCCAATTAAGAAGAAATTAAACATAACACTGATATAGTACAGTAAAACCAGAAATTGACAACAGAATCAAAATAAAAGGATTTTAAACCTAAATTTTTTTAGACTTTCAAACAATTTCTAAGAGAAAATCAATATTATAGAATTTCTAAAAAATAATGTTAATGAAAACATAGCACATTAAAATAAAGGGAATAGGGATCCCTGGGTGGCTCAGTGGTTTAGCGCCTGCCTTTGGCCCAGGGCCTGATCCTAGAGACCCGGGATCGAGTCCCGCCTCGGGTTCCCAGCAGGAGCCTGCTTCTTCCTCTGCCTGTGTCTCTGTCTCTCTATGTCTATCATGAATGAATGAATGAATGAATGAATGAATGAATGAATGAATAAATAAATACATCTTTAAAAAAATAAAAAATAAAGGGACTACAATTGAAGCAATAATCAAAAAATATGTATAATTTAAATACTAAAAGCAAAAATTAGGCAAGAAAATAAATGAATTCAATAATCAATTGTAAAATCTAGAAAAAAACATGAGAAAAAAGTAGCATAGACAAAAATAAACACACCAAAAGTGGAAAATTAATGATTAAATTACAGTGTTGGATCTTTAAAAAAATAAATAAATAATAGAGAAGCCAAAATTTCATTTATAATCAAGCAAAAAACAAAAACAAAAAAAAAACTAGAACGCAAAAGCATAAATATCCTAAGAAACAACAAAGGGGGATTACTGAAACCAAGAAAACTTCTTAAAAACCATGAAAGGAATTTGCATAATTCTGTACAAGTCATTTGAAAAATCTAGATGAAATGGCTAATTTCCTAAGAGAATGAAATTTACTATTATGAGAAATAGAGTACTTAAGCCAATCAATTTCCACATAAGAAATAAGAGAAAGTTATCAAGAAACTATTCAACACAAAGAGCATAAGGCCCAGATGACAACAGAGAAGATGACGGAAAACTCTGCAGTGCAATGAATTCAATCATAACCACCAGTAATACATGATTATTACAAAATATATAATATCAAGAGTGAAAGAACATTAAAAATTCTACATTAACAGGACAAGAATATGGCACAAAAATAGGCAAATAGATCAATGTAACAGAACAGAAAGCCCAGAAATAAACCCATGTATATAGGGTCAATTAATCTTTGACAAGGCAGGAAAGAATATCCAATGGGAAAAAGACAGTCTCTTCAACAAATGGTGTTGGGAAAACTGGACAGCTACTAGCAAAGAATGAAACTAGACTGCTGACTTATACCAAACACAAAGATAAATTCAAAATGTGGTATTTGAAACTATAAAAATCCTAGAAAAGAGCACAGGCAGTAATTCCTCCAACATCAGCCATAAAAACTTTTTTCTAGATATGCCTCTTGAAGCAAGGGAAACAAAAGTAAGATAAACTATTGGGACTACATCAAAGTAAAAGGCTTCTGCACAACAAAAGAAACAATCAACAAAACTAAAAGACAACCTCCAAAATGGGAGAATATATTTGCAAGTAACGTTTCTAACAAAGGGTTAGTATCCAAAAAATGTAAAGAATGTATACAACTCCACAACCAAAAAAAAAGTAATCCAATTTAAAAATGGGCAGAAGACATGAACAGACATTTTCCCAGGAAGACTTATAGACAGCCAACAGATCCATGAAAAATGCTCATCATCACTTATCATCAGGGAATGCAAATCAAAACTACAATTAGATATCTTCTCATACCTGTCAGAATGGCTAAAATATAAAACACAAGAAACAAGTGTTGGAGAGGATGTGGATAAAAAGGAATCCTTATGCACTTTTGGTGGGAGCACAAACTGGTGCAGCCACGGTGGAAAACAGTATGGAGGTTCCTCAAAAGTTTAAAAATGGAACTATCCTATGATTCATAATTGCATTACTCAGTATTTACCCCAAGAATACAAAAATACTAATTAAAAGAGATACATGCACCCCTGTTTATTGTAACATTATTTACAATAGCCAAATTAAGAAAGTAGCCCAAGTATCCAACAATAGATGAATGGATAAAGATGTGATATACATACACCCCCTACTCACAAAAAATGTTATTCAGCCATAAAAAAGAATTAAATGTTGCCATTTTCAACAACATGGATGGAGCTACAAAGTACAATGCTAAGTGAAATAGACAAATACCATGTGATTTTACTCATATGTGTAATTTAACAAAGCAAATGAGCAAAGAGAAATAAAAGGGAGAGACAAACCAAGAAAAAAGACTCTTAACTATAGAGAACAAACTTATGGTTACCAGAGGGGAGGCCCATGGGGGGATGGATGAAATAGGTGATGAGGATTAAAGAGTACACTTTTCATAATGAACACTGAGTAAAGATAGAATTGTTGAATCACTATACTGTACACCTGAAACTAATGTAACACTGTATGATAACTACACTGGAATTAAAAATTTGAACATAACAAAATAAATAATTTTAAAAGGACAAGAATATAGCAGTGTTATACATAAAATATGCAAACAAACTGAAAATGAAATGAAATTAACAAATTCCTTGAAAGGTACAAATTACCAAAACTTACTCAAGAAGAGAAACTTAAAAGGCCCAATATTTAGTAAAGGGATTTCATCAGTAATTAGAATCTTCTTTACCCTTACAAAGCTCAAATCCAGATGGTTTCATTGGGAAATTCTACCAAACAAGGAAACGATGATACCATTTCTACACAAACTCTTTCAGAAAGAAAAGCTAGTATTACCCTGATACCAAAGCCATACAAAAAAATCACAAGAAAACTACTGACCACTATTTCATGAACACAGACATAAAAGTCCATAATAAAGTATTTCCTAATTGAATCCAGTAGTATATAATAATATAAAATAGCCAATTGGCATTTATCCCACTAATGCAAGATTAGTATAACAAACAAAAATCAATGTTATACATATTAATGAAAAAAGGGAGAAAAATAATACAAATCAATAAATGTAGAAAAATGTTTTTGACAAAATTCAACACCTAATTATAACTAAAGAGAAAAACTCTTAAAAGACTACAAATAAAAAGGAACTTCCTCAAGCTGGTGAAGGGTTTCTACATAAAACCAACTACTGACAGATACTGGTAAAAGACTACCTAACGTCAGAAAAAGGCAAAAATGTCCACGCTCAGTCCTTCAATACTGTATTGGAGGGCCTGTATAGTGAAATAAAATTACTAAAATAATTTTAAGTCATATAGATTAGAAGAAGAAAACTGTTTTTATTTCTAAACAATATGATCATTTATCTATGTAAAAAAAAATCTAAGGAATTTACAAAATAAGTTGCAGGAATCAATGAGTTTAGCAATATATTGTAAGATATATGATCAACATACCCAACTAATTCTATTTTCATATGCTGGCAACAAAAAATAAATAAATCTTGAAAAATCTATTCACAAGAGTATTTTTAAAATAAAATATTGGGGTACAAATTTAAAAGATACTTAAGATCTGTACACTGAAAACTACAAAACATTGCTGAGATAAATTAAAGAAAAATTATAATTGTAATGACATACTAGTTCATGGATTGGAAGACTTACTGTTACAACCATAACTCTCCTCAAATAAGTGTAAAGATATGTATATACTCTCCCTTCTAAGAGTTAAAACTTAATCACAGCCTTGCTGCCCCATCTTGAGTAGGAGCTGGACTTGGTAACCCAATTCCAAAAAATTAATGTGGAAGGGAAAAAGCAGTAACTTCATAGTGAAGAAACATGACAAATACTACCATAGCCAAATGATCAAAGTTAATATAATCAATGATTAATCATGTGGATAACAATACCCTCTCATATGAAATGGGCACTTAACCTTTGTGTTATCCCTCTCTCCCCACCAAAACAAAATAAAACAAAAACAAAAACCTGTAATTCCAGCCTAACATGAGGAAAACATCTGAAATACCCACATTGAGTAACATTGTACAAAATACCTAACCAAAGCTCTTCAAAACTGTCAAAGTCATGAAAAACACAAAACTGAAATTATCATAGATTGGAAGAGACTAAAGAGGCATAACAAAATAATGCTTTATGGTATATCCTCAATTAGATCATGCAGCAGACATTAGTGAAAAACTAATAAAATTGAAATAAAGTATGGAGTTCAATTTACAGCAATGTGTTGATACTGATTTCTTGGTTTTAACAAATGTGCCATAGTAATGTAAGGTGTTAACATCAGGAGAAACTGGGTAAACTATGTACGGGAACTCTGTGTACTCTATCTACAACTTTCCTGTAAATCTAAAATTATTTCAAACAAAAAAAAAAGTATACTTCATAAAACTCAGAAGACTTTTCTGTAAAATTTTTCAGGCTGACACTTCGGCTTATGTGGAATTTACATACACCTAGTATATTCATTACAATTTTAAAAAGAAAAACAAATTTAGATACCTACACTGTCAGATTTCAAGACTTTAAAGCTATGATAATCAAGACAGTGTGTTGTTGACAAAAGAACAGAAGTACAGATTAGTGGAGAGTCCAAAAAATAGTTTCACATGCATCAATCAAATCTTATTTGGCAAAAATGCTCATGTAATTCAATGGGAAATGATAGTCTTTTTAACAAATGATCCTGAAAGAAGTGGGTCTACTAATGAAAAAAAAAATCAATCTTGACTTTTTCCTCATGTTATACATAGAAATTAAAATCATCAAAATGAATCCTAGGCCTAAATTTAAAGCCTAAGATGATAAAATTTTAGAAAATATAATTTTCTAAGTTTAAGTGTTCAGAAAAATCCAATTCTTTTTCTTTTAGAAGAGAAAATCTTGTAACTTTAGGTTACGTAAATATTCTTAAATATTACACAAAAGGCATGAACCACAAAAAAACAAGAAATTGGACTTCATCCAGATTAAAAACTTTTCCCTATCAAAAGACACAACTAAGAAAGTGAAAAAACAATCTAAAAATGTCAAGGAAGTATTTTCAAATATATATCTGATAAAGGAGTTATATCCAAAATACATAAGGAAGTCTTACAACTCATTAATAAGAAGATAAAACCCCAAGTTTTAATAAATGGTCAAATGTTTATTGAATAGACATCTCACAAAATAAGATCAGACCAACGGGCCAACCAGCCCATAAAAAGATTGCCAGTCATCATGAAAATGTCAACTAAAACTCCATATTCAGAATGGGCAAGTCCACAGATAGAAAGTAGCCAGAATTGATGTTTCAAAAAGATCTAAAATATAGACAAATCCTTAGTTAACTAGACTAAGAAAAAAGAGAGAAGACATTATAATTGATGCCACAGAAATAAAAAAGATCACATGGGGCTGTTATGAATAACTACATGCCAACAAATTAGACAATCTAGAAGAAATGGATTAATTCCTAGAAACCTAAAACCTAACAATACTGAATTAAGAAGAAAGACAAAGCCTGAACAGACCAATAACTAAGAAGGAGATTCAATCAGTAATCAAAAATCTCCTAATAAAGAAAGTCCTCGGATAGACAGACTTTGCAGGTAAATTCTACTCATCATTTAAAGAAGAATTAATATGAGCTCTTCTTAAAATCTTCCAAAAAATAAAAGAGAGAACATTCCCCAAATCATTTTATGAGGCTAGTATCAGCCTGATACTAAAGCCAAACAAAACGCCACAAGGAAAGAAAACTGCAGGCCAATATCCTCAGTAAACATAAATGCAGAAGTCCTGAACAAATAGTACCAAACTGAATTCAACAACATATTGAAAGGATCGTACACCATAATCAAGTGGGATGTATCCCTGGGATGCAAAGATGGAAATATATGCAAATCAATGTGATATACCAGATTTATAGAAAAAAGATAAAAATCGCATGAACATCTCAGGAAATAAAGAAAAAAGATTTGACAAAACTCAACACCATTTCATGATTAAAACTCCAAAAAAAATATAGGTAGAGAAGGAATTTAACTCAACACAAGGATCACATAGATATGAAAAACCCACAGGGCACATCATATTTAGTAATGAAAAATTGAAAGCTCTTCCTTTAAGATCAAGAAAAAGACAAAGATGCTTTCTCTTGCCACTTCTTTCAACACAGTACTGGAAGTACTAGCCACAGAAATTAGACAAGAAAAAGAAACAAATAACATTCAAATTGTAAAGGAAGAAGTAAAACTGCTTGTAGATGTCATGAACTCATGTATGGAAAAACTTAAAGACTATCAAACCTAATAAATTCAGCAAAATTGCAGGATACAAAATCAACATACAAAAAATCAGTTGCATTTTTATACACTAACAGGAAACATAACAAAAAGGGAATTAAGAAAGCAACCATATTTATAATAGCATCAAAAATAACAAAAAATCTTGAAATAAACTAAACCAAGAAGGAGATTTATACACTAAAAACTACAAAACACTGATGAAAGAAATTGAAGACAACACAAATAAATGAAAAGCCATCCCAAATCCCTAGTTCATGGATTGGAACAATTTTTTGTTGTTAAAATGTCCACAATACCACAAATGACATACAGATTCAATGCAATTCCCATCAAATTCCCAATGGCATTTTTATATAAACAGAAAAAAAGAATCCCAAAATTCCTATGTTCAGTTCAGGAACCAAAAGCATAGGCAGCAAAAGCAAAAAACAACCAAGTGGGATTACCTCAAACCAAAAAGCTTCTGCACAAAAAAGAAAACCATCAACAAAATGAAAAGGCAACCCACAGGTTGGAAGAACAACATTTGCAAGCCATATATCTGATATAGGGTTAATTTCCAAAATACATAAGGAACTTCTACAATTCAACAGCAATTATAATAACAACCCAATTTTAAAACGGGCAAAGGAATTGAATAGTCATTTTTTGGAAAAAAAAAACATAAATGACCAACAAGTATATGAAAAGGTGCTCAAAATCACTAATCAACAAGGAAATGCAAATCAAAACCACAATGAAATATCACCTCAAATCTGTTAGGGGCTATCAGAAAAAAATAACCAACCTTGGCAAGAATGTGGACAAACTGGAAGCCCTATACACTGTTGCTGGAAACACAAATTGATATAGTCATTATGGAAAACAATTACAGAGGTTTCCCAAAAAATGAAAGAGATAATTACTATATGTTATAGCAATCTTGTTTCTGGGTATATATCCAAAGGAGTGGAAATCAGGATCTTGAAGACATATCCATAGCACCATGTTCACTGCAGCATTATTCACAATAGTCAAAACATAAAAGCAACTTAAATGTCCACTGACAGTTGAATGAATAAAGAAAATGTGGTATCTAGATAGATACAGATAAGACATATAGACACACACACACACACACACACACACACACACACAGAAATATGGTTCATCCTCAAAAAAATAAAGGAGGGAAATCTTGCCATTTGTTACACCATGGATGAGCCTATAAAACATAAGCTAAGTGAAATAAGTCAGAGATAGAATGACAAAAACTATGTGATCCCACTTATCTGTGGAATCTAAAACAGTCAAACTCCCAGAAGCAGACCATAGAATGGTGGTTGCCAGGGGCTGGGGAGAGGGAGAAACAAGGAAGTATTGGTCAAAGGGTACAAAGTTTCAATTATGTAAAATGAGTAAGTCCTAGAAATCTACTGTACAGCTTAGTGCCCAGTTAACAATGCTGTATTGCAAACTTTAACATTATCTAAGAAGGCAGACCTTAAAGTAAGTGCCATCATCACAAAAATAATAATTATAATAGAGAAGAAACTTTTGAAGTCTACAGATACATTTATTGCATTGATAATGTGATAGTTTCATGAAAATATACTTATGTACAAACTCACCAAGTTGTATACATGAAATATGTAATTTTTTTACGTCAATCATACCCGGTAAAGTGAATTTTTTTAAAAAAAAAAGCTCAAAAAGGGATCTTAAAGCAATGCTTCAATCAAAAAAATGGGCAAAGAAATTAATTCCTTATTGAATATATTCTCTGACAAGTACTATGCTAGGTGCTCTATCATTCTCAGTCCCTACCACCCCATTCTATAGGTAATGTTAACTCCATTTTTTAAATGGAGAAAACTGGAAGGTCAAAGAATTTGCCAAAATACAAATGCTTGGTTAGAATAAGTCATAGAGTGGTAGAAATCCAACTCAGTTCTATTCTCTCAACTTTACTACCCCCAAAACTACAATCTCATTTCTTAGGGCACATGGGCTTGTGATAATAGAAGATGACAAAGAAAAATTAAAATAGATGAATTTTTACCTACCAAATTTGTAGGTAAGGAGAAGAACTGTGTTCTTTAATAAAGAGAGACTAGATTATAAACTACATAAAAATTAAGGCTCTGATAGTTTTGTTCCCTTCTCTATGCCTAGTACCCAATGAATATCAATAAAGATCTGTTTAATTAACAAATGGGAAATAAAATACACAATCAGTGAAATATAATTAATAACACATGACTGTAAAATTACTTTCAGGAAGCACTATCTATAATCCTTAAAGAATCATAGATATTTGGGGAACTTTCATAATACTTAAGCAAATAAATGAACAGTTTGTCCAAAGGAAAAGAAATTAGTAGCAGACCAAGAAAATCCAGCCTGGGTTTCTGAGAAAATTTGGCCTGATGATTAGGAAACATGAAGGCATCTTTAAATCCAATGCTTGACCAAGTGTCCTCACTGTGTTTGATGGATTACACAAAGCCTCTCCTTAGGTATTTAAAAAAATTAAAGCAGAACAATGAAAGCCCATTTCTATTTTGATAATTAACCAAAAAAAAAAGTTTCTTTATGTAAGAATATGATGGTGCTAACCCATCATCATAAGGACATGAACCTTTGAGTTTTTCAAAGGGTGGTGAATGACAGGTACTTTGCAGTTCCTCTTCCTCTAATTCTCTCATATTCATACCATACAATTGATAAAGAAGTTGTTGTTAAATGATGAAGTCTCTCTACCTCCCACCACGTACCTCTCTTATTGGGAGATAAAAGCTTGGTACCTCTGCCTCTAACCAACCAACCAAACCCACTTGAATGGCTTATCAAAGAAGTTCAACCTTCTAATATCCAGGGATTTTGTTTTTTCAGAGATTTTATTTTTAACGCATAAAAATTCACAATAAACTCAAAAGAAATTTACTATCATTTTTAAATTACAGTAAAACAACTTTCCATTTATTATTTTATACCAATGTCATAATTTTTAAAAATGTCAAAGATCAGCACATTTTTCCAACATTCACTTACAAGTACAGAAATCTTTCGGTTTTTTTATGTAAATACCTTATAACCAGGGCTACCCATTAATCCATCCTTTCCATGTCTTCCTGGTTCTCCCTAAAAAATAAACACATGAATTTTAATACATTTTTGCACTAATTTTTCTTTCTAAAGGAAGACAGTATAAGGCAATTTTTATTTAAAGTAAAATATTCAAGAACTTTTTCTATCGAACTCACAGCACGTCCAGGGAGGCCAGGAAAACCAGAATTCCCCTTTTCACCTTTTGCACCCTGTATTAAAAACACACACTTAGAAACCAAAAATTTTACGTTTAATTTTTGTTTTTATTACTCAGAGAAGCTTCATTTTTTGTTTGTTTAGCTGACTTTGTGCTTATGCCTTCAACACTTCGCACAATGATTTTCTGCTCTTCAATAAAGAAGGCATGTTTGACCTTGGCCTGGCCACATGTAGCACATATGGAACCACCATAGCCCTGCTGACATGTTTTTTCATTTTAGGCAAATTCCTAAGACTTTAGGTCTCACAGCACAAATTCTTTGAAGTTGGCTTGGGCATACATATGCGGATCTTGGTGGTTTCTCAACTTTCTTTGTATAAAGGTAAACAACTCTTTTACCAAGAGTTCTGGACAGCCTAGATTTGCTTGAGACTTACTGTAGGTTAGCCTGGGATGGTAGCTGAACTATTCGGAATGCCTCTAGACACCATTTCCCCAGAGGAGGAACAACAGGATTCAAAAAATCCAATACAGGAAAAATGAGAGAGGAAGGCAAACCATGAGAGACTCCTGACTTTGGGAAACAAAGGGCTGCAGAAGGGAAGGTGGGTGGGGGGATGGAGTAATTGGGTGACAGGCATTAAGGAGGGCACCTGACGTGATGAGCACTGGGTATTATGCTATATGTTGGCAAATTGAATTTAAATTTTTAAAAAATTTAAAAATAAAAACATAAAAATTCCAACTCAAACTTAAGTTAAAAGTAAGTTGACCTCTTTATGTAATGACAGAATTCATAAACTACAGCTTGTGTTAGCTCTACAACTTCTGGCAAAGCATTATTTTACCAGGCCAGTGGACACAACAACATTAAAAACATTGGTGAATTAAAAAATATATATATTGGTGAATGCAGGATTATTACAAGCATCTAAACATAGAAACCACATCTTGGCAAAATTAAAAACCAGTGAGTATTTTAAATATAATATACAGAAAATATAATATTCTTTTAATGTGAAGAAATCAGAAGTCCCTAACAGTGATTCTCCATGGACGTGCTGTTAAGCAGCTACCATTTACTTCCTCCTAAGGAATCTCTCTCCATAAATTCTTAAAAAACTCAGAATGATCAATAACACAACATAGTCTTATAAAATACCATACACCAGGTATTTTTCTATTTTTTCATTATTTCCAATAAATTTCCTGAGAAAGGTGAACAAAGCTAATTGCTATAATGGTGAGCTGAGACAGGAATACAAGTTTTCTACTTCCATGACATTCCAAAGTTCATTACAGATTCTTTATGTTATAATCCATACTTTCCTTTTTGCCATAAAATCCAGTTGATCCTTTATCTCCTTTGGGGCCCATTTCACCCTAAAAAATAAAATATATACTGAATTTTATTTTTATTTAAGTTTTTTATTTTAATTCCAATATTTGTTATGTCTCTCTTTATGTGATTTAACCAGGGGATTTGTGTGTACTTGAAGAAAATGTGTATTCTATTACTTGTTCTATATATATGTTTTCAAACGATGTATTTTGAAGTATGCTTCAAGTAAAAAATGTTCTTACTTAAAAAAGAAAGTAACTTTAAGGGTACTCGTTTAAAATAAACATATCAGAGGAGAGGTCGAGGGTGGGAAAATAGGTGGAGGGGATTAAGAGTAATTAAGAGTAAACTTATGAAGAGCACTGAATAATAAGGTATACAGTTGTTGGATCACTCTTATCACACACATGAAAGTAAGATAACACTGTATGTTTACTAACTGGAATTAAAATACTGAATTTTAGAGAAATATGAAAATGTCTCTTAAAGGATAAAGAAAAAACATCAATTATAAACAAGGTTTAATATGCCAACATAAAATAAAATAGAAATAAAATAATTTAAGTTTTGTTTACAAAAGCCCTATTTTTGAGGCTTTCCGAAGAAAAACAAGGAACAATAAGGATGGTTGGTGCCATAACAGGGCCTGAAGTACAGGGCTTATAGTTTTTTTTTTCAGGGCTTATAGTTAAAAGAATTTCCATATATTAAAACTTACTCATCAATGTCTAAATACCGTAAACTTTATGACCAGAAATTTTAAAGAAAATTTGTAGAAAGCTTTATGTAAACTATGATAGTAATCCAATCATTTACTTTAATACACTTTATATTTGAGCATTTATCCATAGCACATTTGTAACATAAAAAAACTTTTAATTTGAAATAAAATGCAATATTGTAGAATATTAAAAGACTAGATTTTTTTCAACCTTTAATCCTGGCATTCCATGAAGCCCTGGAAAACCAGGAAGTCCACGGTCACCCTGAAAATAAAACTAAAATTAATCAAAGAAAATACATTTCAGCCTAAAAAATATCATATACACAACTTCACCCTTGTCAAAACCCACTGGAAAAAAATCTTTGAACAGTTAAACATGTATCTACATTAAAACCCTATCTCTATGAAAAATCAATCCTCATTGATCAGAGTTTCCTTTATAATTAGAAAAGGAAAGTATTTTGAGACTTAGGCAAACTTGTTCCAGTTCTGTGAAAAATGCTGTTGTTATATATATATAAATATATATATATTTATATATATAATATATAAACAATGCTGTTTATATGTAATATATATAAAACATATATATTTTGTGGGAATGCGAGCTGGGGGGGAGGGGCTAAAGGAGGGCTGGGAGAGAGAGAGTCAGAGACAGAGAGAGAGAAAGAATCTTAAGCAGGCTCTATGATCAGCCCAATGCAGGGCTCCATCTCATGAGCCTGAGCTGAGCCAAAATCAAGAGTTAGTTACTTAACCAGTTGAGACACCCAGGCATCCCAAATGGTGTTGGTATTTTTATAGGGATTGCACTGAATCTGTAGACTGTTTCAGGTAGTGCGGACATCTTAATTCTTCTAATCCCTGGGTATGTATAAATATCTTTCCATTCTGTCATTTTAAATTTCTTTCATTAGTGTTTTAGTTTTCAGAATAAAGGTCTTTTACCTCCTTGGTTAAATCAAAAAACATGGAGACAAATGAAAATGAAAACACAATGATCCAAAATTTTGGAGATGTAGCAAAAAAACAAAAACAAAAACAAAAAACTGTTAGTAGTACATGAACTCTGTGAAGTTGAAGGATACAAAATTAATACCCAGAAATGAGTAGCATTTCTATGCACTAATAATGAAACAGCAGAAAGAAAAAAATAAGGAAAGAATCACATTCACAATTGCATCAAAAAAGAATGAAATACCTAGGGATAAACTTAACCAAGGAAGTAAAAGAAACCTATACTTTGAAAACTAAAATTCAATATAATCCCTATCAAAGCACCATCAGTATTTTTTTCAGAACTAGATCAAATAATGCTAAAATTTGTATGGAACCACAAAAAATCTCAAGTAGTCAAAGGAATCTTGAGAAAGAAGAAAAAAGCTGGAGGTATCATATTTCCAGACTTCAAGATACAAAGCCATAGTAATCGAAACTGTATGGTATTTCACAAAGATAAACACAAAGATCAACAAAATAAAATAGAAACCCAGAAATAAACCCATGCTTATATGTTCAATTAATCTATAACAGAAAACAAGGACATACAATGGGGAAAAGACAGTTTCTTCAATAAATGGTGCTGGAGAAACTGGACGACTATATGCAAAAAAAATGAAATGAACACTTCCTAATACCACACACAAAAATAAGCTCAAGGGGATTAAAGACCTAACTAAGACCTGAAGCCAGAAAAATTCTAGAAGGGAGCACAGGCAAAAATTCTCTGACACTGGCTGTCAAAACATTTTTCTGGATATGTCTGCTAAAGCAAAGGAAACAAAAGCAAAAATAAATTCTTGGGACTGCATACAAATAAAAAGGTTTTGAACAACAAAGGAATTATCAATAAAACAAAAAGGCAACCTACTGAAGGGGAGAAGATATTTGCAAATGATATATCCAATAAAAGGTTAATATTTTTAAAATATGAATAACTTATACAACCCAATATTTTAAAATATGATTTCAAAATGAGTAGAGGATGTGAACATACATTTTTCCAAAGACATACTGATAGCCAACATACAATGAAAAGATGCTCAACATCACTCATCATCAGGGAAATTCAAATCAAAACCACAATGAGGTATCACCTCACGCCTGTCAAAATGGCTAAAATCAAAAAGATAAGAAATAACAAGTATTGGCAAGGATATGAAGAAAAAGGAAACTGGTACAGCCACCAGGAAAAACAGTATGGGGTTTCCTCAAAAAATTAAAAATAGAAATATCATATGTTCCAAAATTCCATTACTAGGTATTTGCACAAAGAAAATAAAAATGTTAATTTAAAAAGATATATGAACCCCTACATTTACTGCAGCATTATTTATAATAGCCAAGATAGGGAAACACCCCAAATGTCCATTAATTGATGAAGAGATAAAAGAAAATGTGATATGTATACATGTATATATATGATGGAATATTATGCAGCCATTAAAAGAGTATCTTGCCATTACAATAATATGGATAGACCTAGATAGCATTATACTAACTGAAATAAGTCAGACTGAGAAAAACAAATGCCATATGATTTCATTCTTGTGTGGAATCTAAAAACAAAACAAACCAAAAGGAGAAGCAGACCTATAAATTACAGAGAAAAAACTGAATGCTGCCAGAAAGAAGAGGAGTGGAAGGATGATCGAAGTGGGTGAAGGGCAGTAGGAGATACAGGCTTCCAGTTATGGAATGAATAAGTCAAAGGAATAAAAGGCACAGCATAGGGAATATAATCAATGATATTGTAGTAACACTATATGGTGACAGATGGGAGCTACACTTGTGGTGATATATAACATAATGCATAGAGACACTAAGTCACTATATTGTACACCTGAAGTTAAAGTAGCATTATGTCAGCTACACTTAAGAAAAATTTTAAACTTAAATCCCTTTTGTTTTTTTAAAGATTTATTTATTTATTTATTCATGAGCGACAGACAGAGAGAGGCAGAGACATAGACAGAAAAGCAGGCTCCTCCCAGGAGCCTGATATGGGACTCAATTCCCCAGACCTGAGATCATGCCCTGAGCCAAAGGCAGATGCTCAACCACAGAGCCACCCAGGCATCCCACACTTAAATCTTAATTTTTAAAAAAATTATTCACATAAAGAGTGACATAGTTATTGAAGGGATAAAATTCTCCAAAAGCAGCTTTTTTCATTTTAAGCTTCCATATCTCTATCAGCTCAAATCACCAGACCACACGGTTACATTGCTACTGCATTTTCAGTTTCCAGCATTGTCTACTGACCTCCGACTATGAAAGAAGAGGATCAACCTCTGAAACCACCTAACAACCCTCTTGCCATCTCCACCTCTAGTAAGCACAAATCCCCTTAGCTTTCTATCACAACTTTGGTCATCATTTCTGATATTAAGATTCACAACTAAGCCATAAATATGCTGATTGCTTGTCTCTTCTTGCCCTACAGTTAAAAATTGCCTATTTTGGTACAGGGCAGGGGTCTGGCTACTTAGTTTCCTAATTAACTTATTACAGAATTGAACTCCAACCTCCAATTGTCAAAACCATTTTAAAATATACTCGTATACATTGAAACTTTGATATCCTTTGTCTTTTCTAGAGCCTCTCACTTATTTCAGTATATATTTGTTCTCTTCTTTATCTCTGTTTATTCCCTTGTTAGGGGAATATATCATCCCATAGTTTCCTGAAGAAGAATTCATGAGAGACAAATTTCTGAAAATAACTTTATTCTATTCATTTACATAATTAATAATTTACATATAGAGATATAATAGTTTAGAATTTTTTTTCTTTCAGAACTTTGAACTCTCTGCTCCATTCTCTTCTTGACTTCAGTGTCACTAGTGAGGTGTTTGAAGCGTTTTTGATTCTGATCATTTCTATATGACATATATTTTTTGGTAGTTGCAGGGTTTGTCCCTCTCGGAAAGCTTGTAGGAACTTCTATTTGCTTATAGTGTCTTACAATGTAAAATTGTACAATAGGCATGGATATGGTCTATAATCATCCATTATGCTAAGCGCTATGGGAGACTTTTCATCTATAATGACCCCATGCTTACTCATGTGCTCTGAGACCACACATCCAAACTCCATCCACATTTCACATAATCAACTTTCCCTTGGCTACATCTAAGCATACTGTATTAGAAGGCACCTAGCAGGACAGAGACAGGAAATAGGCCTGCAGATCCTGGGAATGGAACTGGGGTGTTATATGAAAGGAATGTCAGGATCCAGGATCTGGAATGTGTTCTAAAAGGGAGTCATGTGTTACAAGAGTGCCTTTACACTGGCCCTGAAGACCCATCACTTCCTACCAAGGAACACAGCTGAAGCAGGATCTATCAGGGGTGCTCCCTCCCTAAGGGCACTAATGACAGTTTTTCAAATCTTTTTCTTAGGTCTTTTATCAGTTCTTCTAAGATTTTTTTGCTGATCTTTAATTTTCCTAAGATATTCTCTAGTTCCTAATGGTCAGCTTACATGTAAATCGATGATAATCTCTCAGTGAGTACTGTCCATTGACTGAGAATTTCCATCTATGGTGTAGTTGGGACATTTCACTAAACAGCTCTGGCTATCAGTGGATTCCCCACAGAAGAATCTTTGCCAACTCCACCTTTTCTTTCCAGTATAGAGATCTTCAGTTTTGTTTCCAGATAATAATATATATCCTGCCAGGGTAGAAGAAGGGAGATTCACTTAACTATACAGAGGTTAGGAAAGGAAAGCAGGATCTCCCTGTTCTTAAAGGAATATTCACACTTCCATTTTTATCTCTACTTTCAATTCACCTACATTTTCAGAAATACTTTGTATTATCATTTCCTAAGCTTTTGGGGTATCTGCATGCATGCATACATGTGCACACACACACACACACGTGCACAAAAGCGATTTTCTCTCATATGACTATTACTTTTTAATCTTAAGATTGAGCTTCCTTGGGTCTTTTCAGATTCCAAAAATGTAGAGCTATTATCTTCTTTTTTCTGTGTGTCATATTAGATTTTATTACCATAATTATTATTCCAAGGTTGTTGTTTTATGGGAGTTTAGATCTACCCGTATTATGTTTGGTTACTTTATCTATAAGTGTATCTTATATAAAAAGAATGCTAGGCTCATGGTTATAAACAAAAATCTATTCACCTTTTACTACCACAGAGAAGATTTTTATCTGGGCACACAGCTTCCTAAGTAGAGACTATATTTCCTAGGCTCTTTTGCAGTTAAGCATGGCCACT
Source organism: Vulpes vulpes (assembly GCF_048418805.1). Taxonomy (NCBI): domain Eukaryota; kingdom Metazoa; phylum Chordata; class Mammalia; order Carnivora; family Canidae; genus Vulpes; species Vulpes vulpes. The sequence continues at coordinate 152,209,834 of NC_132780.1, forward strand.
AACAAAGTTCTTCCTATCAGAATGTGTAAAGGACTATGGCCCACAACTTCCACAGAATTTATTAAAAGGGGAGTTACTGATATGCTTCTCTTTCCCCTTTCCCATCAGATTAGAATGCAGGTAAGTCAGTGAATAATGATGTAGCCTAGTCTATGTAGAGGAGAACAACACTCTTAGGGAGACTAGACCAACAAGAAGGAAAAACATGAGTCTTTGTAGAATATATAATCAGCTGTCTACATGAGAAAAATAAAAATCTTTCTCAATTACACCACTGTATTTTGGGGTTTGTTTCTGGTCTAAAGAGGAATAGTATTTTTTGGCTTGTAAAGGACGTCCTTCTTGTGAGTAATAGCTTTCCCTTGACTGTCTTAATTTTCCACTAAAGATTAAAAACAATCTGTGTATGAGAGAGAAAGAGAGTGAGAAAGAGAGGAAGACAGAAGATCCAGTAAAAGCCCACACATTCTAGAGCTTATTAATCCTAAAATACAACAATTTAATCAAAGAATAAAAGAAAAAGCTAGGATTTAGGGGGAGACCAAGAGCACAACAAGAAAATTAGATGATATTCTTTCCCCTCCATGCAGACTCCTAATGGGAGAACCAAAACTACTTTCTGAATTTTTTTTCCTTTTTGCTTGGGGCAGGAAGGAGTGGTAACAATTTCTACAAGAGAAAAGATTAAATTAAGAAGTATACCTGTGCTAACTCTTCAGAAGCTGCATTGAAGTAACCTGTTGATGGCCAGACTAGACTAAGATACACTCTTGATAAAACGGAATTTAGCTGGACAATAAATACTTGATAAAAATACAGAAGAAAGAGGACAAGCCAGGATTCACGATTCAGGCTGAACAAAGTCCCAACTAAGACTTCTGCTCTCTGACTACAGGTTATAGAAGACATAATCTTCATATTTTTATTTACCAGAGGTAACAAACAAATCTCAGATGAAGTGCAGAGACTAGGAGCATTCACCCACATTGAAACAGAAAAATAAAAATCTGTACAAAGTTACCGTCAGGTGCATAAGCAAGATTTGTAAGTAGAATAAAAAGCCATAGCATACATGTTAACATAAAGCAGTTAAGCAGGGCAAGGCAAGGAGAGAGAGGAGAGAAATTTAGTGAGCAAATTGTTGAGGAATATTGAAACAATATCTACAAAATACAGAATACAAGAAACTGTTACCCAAACATATTACAGTAAGCCTTTGAACAATGCAGGGATTGGGGGGCTGACCCCCATACAGTTGAAAATCCACATATAACTTCTGACTCTTCAAAAACTTAGCTATAGTCTAATAGTCTACTGTTAATTAGAAAACAAAATGTTGGTATCCATAAATTGATTGGTATTGGCTGTTTACAAAAGGCACCGTAAAAGAAAGAAGCTCAGAAAAGGATCAGCTGACTTGCAAGAAGTAATTAAAAGGAATAGACCAAGTCCAAAAATACTGGAATTGGAAGATACAACTTGTTTCTTATCTCTAACAGGTAAATGATGAAACTGGAGAAGACCTTTAAAAGAATTTCAATTAAAGCAGTCTCTGGGAAGAAGCAAACCAAGGATGTAACCATAAAAATTATTCTTAAATCCTCTGAATCAATGAAGATGGGTCCAATAAATCCTTTCAAGGTGGACAGAATGGCTCAAGAAAAACAACAAGTGTAATGGATGTCTGATAAATTTAAGTCACTTATCATTGATTCTTAGTAGTTAATAAATTAATGTAGAGGGCCATGATTAAAGGACTGTAGTTGCTGCCATTGGCTGAAATCAAAAGACAAAGATACAAAATCACAAATATGCATCTGCTGTTAAAAGATTTGTACTATCAAAGAAGCCACAAACAAGAACTAAAAGAAACTAAGTTTGAAACTTAAAAGTCACCCAACATCACCACTATTTTTAATGTTTTTCTAGTCAGTCTTGACTAGCCAATAAATTTAGACAAAATAGAAAAATAAGAGGTTAAAAAGCTAGAAGGAAGCAAATTACTTTATGTATGATCATACATCTAATATATCAATATACCTAATACCCTAAATAACTGAATATGCAGTTAATTCCTACTTTAAAAAGGTAATATATGGAGCACCTGGGTGGCTCAGTGGTTGAATGTCTACTCTTGGCTTAGGTCATGATCTCGGGGTCCTGGGATCAAGTCCTGCATCAGGCTCCCCATAGGGAGCCTGCTTCTCCCTCTGTCTATGTCTCTGCCTCCCTGTGTTTCTCATGTATAAATAAAAACTTTTTAAAAAATAAAAAGATAATATGCAAGAAGTTTTTATATATAAAAAATAAGCAATATGAAAATATATTAAAGGTTCCATTTATAATAGAAACAAAGGAGATAAAAATGCCAAGATATAGTCTTCAATAATGTTGGAGACCAATATGAAAAAAATTTCAGGGTTATCTCACTGAGTTTCAAGACTAAAATAAAAAGGTAAATAAATCATAATCTTAAATGAGAAAACTCAGTATTCAAATTATGTCAATGATTCTATAATTAATATATAAATTCAAAGGAATCCTGGTTAAAATAAGAATAGGAATTTCTAAGAAATTGAAGAAAAGATACTGAGCTTATCTGGAAAAATAAGCACACAAGAATAGCCAGGAAAATTTTGATTATAAAGAATAATGAGGAAGTACTAGTCCTGCCAAGATTAAATCATATTATGAAGTGACAACAATTAAGAACAATTTGGTGTTGGAGAGAATGTAGACAGATAAATGGAACAGAATGGAAAGCCAAAAGCACAGACCCATATGAAAATGGAAATTTAGCAATAGTGAGTAGTTTTCAAATAAATGGAGAAAAAAGTGATATTCCATAAATATTATTGTGGCAACTGGCTATCCATTTAGGAAAAAAGAGGGAAAAATATGAATGTTCACCTAACTATAAATACCAAAACTACAAAGATTAAAATATAAAATAACAAAAGTCTAAAGATAATGAGTTCTTATCATCACAATGTTGGAATGTGGAATCCTTCTATATAGATACAAATGAGAAAAAAATAAAAAAATCTACATATATATAAAAATTTAAATTTATGTATGATTAAAATTCCAAAAGCCAAGTCAAAATACACAATATAAACTGGGAAAAATGTTTTCATACAATCTATGGAATTTCTATAAAAATCAATTTTCAGGGACACCTGTGGCTCAGAGGTTGGGCACCTGCCTTTGGCTCAGGGCATGATCCTGGAGTCCCGGGATCCAGTCCCGCATCGGGCTCCCTGTGAGGAGCCTGCTTTTCCCTTTATGTCTCTGCCTCTCTCTCTGTGTCTCTCATGAATAAATAAATCTTCAAAAAAATCAATTTTCAAAAAGACCAGCAGCCCAATACAAAGCAAAAAATATAAATATATATGATTAAAAAGCAAATGAAAGAGAATTAACAAAATGCCCAAAAATCATATGACCAGGTACTTTACTTTACTAAGAAATGCAAATCAAACCAATACCACTTTTAACTTGCACTAGTGAAAATTAGAAACTTTAATGAAACTCAGTGCTGATAAGAGTGTGAGGAAAGATATTTTTGCACAGTTGCTGGGTGAGTACAAGCTTATTGAAAGTTACATAGGCAATTTGCATCACAGTTTAATTATGCATTGAACTATTTGGCCCTGTAATCAGTTCTAATTCCAGGAAATTTTCCTATGGATATACTCAAAAATTTACTGAGAAATACATACACACACAGTGCAAAGCATTAAGAACTACAGCATCCCTAATTTAAAGATTTCTTAAATTGGATAGGGACAGCCCATATAGTATATAGCTGTGATTAACCTGTTTACAGTTTCTATCATGAAGTCTCTTTGAATTTTCCACTTTCCTATACCGCTTAGAGAATTTTATTCAACTCTCTTTCTTGGCACTTAACAACTGACTTTCTTGACACTTTGTGTTATGTGCTTTATTAGATCCCAACCTCTTGGAGGAAAAACCCATCTGATTCATTCCAATTTTTCTTTAGTAAATATGACCACCATTTATCAATATCCAGATTCTTGCCACTTGTAAGCATAAGGGAGAATCATACTTTCCTGACTCTTGGAGCTTGGTGTGGTTTTCAAAATTTGCTCTGAATAATTAAAGATGAACAGAAGTAGAAGTAGTTTAAGAGTCACTCTGATTCTCCACATATCTGCTGCTATAAGTAATTATAATCTAGATAGTGAAACTCCTATCAGCCTAAGTCTCCATGTGAGGGAAAGAGGGACCCCTCACTGCTGCTAATAAATGTGTAGTCTGATGAGCAATAAACTTTTTTAAGCCATTGGCATTTGGGATTTATTTGCTACTGCAGCATATATACTACTCTATCCTCAGCTGGTTACTTACTTGTGATTCATGATAATTTGCTGAATATGCAAAATATCTTCATTTTCTAAAATACAGTAAATGCTTTTGAGTCTTACAAAATATTCCAACAGAACAAGTATTTTGAAGAGTCACACTCTTGGTTCCATCTGAGCTTACAAGAGATTAGAACCAAAGAGAATCCAAGATTTAGAGTGAGATGGTTCCATTTCCACAGGATGCCTCCAAAGCTTTCATGATTGATGAGCTTATCCATCCCATTATTTGGTCTAGAATCATAGTCTCTAAAGTAAGGTCAAGCTGGGACACCTGGGTGGCTCAGTTTGTTAAGAGACTGACTCTTGGTTTCAGCGCAGGTCATGTTCTCACAGTCATGAGATTGAGCCCCAAGTTGGGCTCCCCACTAAGAAGGGAGTCTGCTTGAAATTCCCTTTCTCCCCCTCCCTTTGCCTCTGGCTGCAACTTACACATGTACTCTCTCTCTCTCTCTCTCGTTAAATCTTTTAAGAAAGAAAAGGGTCAACATTATATATGTGCACAGTAAGAGAATATGAAAACTATTTAAAAAATCTCATTCTTTAAAAATTTCTCAGTGTATGCATGTTTTAAATGCATAAAATGTGTTGTTCAGTAGCACAGGCATATAATTCATACATAAATATGGGACTACATACCTAAAAGTCTTTTACTACAAGATTTTACAATTTAAATTCACCAAACACATCTTGATTGTTCTTTCTCCTCTCAAATAGCAACAAATGTTAAGTCTTTGAGGCTCAGGCAATAATGATTTACTAGGAATTTTTTTAAATCTACTAAAACGTTTCCTCTCTTTAACACCATGATGGGCAATCTCCTTGGGTTTGGAGATCATTGCTGAACTAGTCAGGCCTAGAAAATGCAGATTCCTGAGCTTCCATGACAAGGTTACTCCCATAGATTCTTAATGATCATAGAGAGAGTAACTGAAAGTGAAGATGAGAAATGGGGTTTAGAACCAGTGAAATATGAAGCACTCTGTAAAAATTCAATGAAAGTTTTAAGTTTCTCAGTGATGCCAATAGAGAAAAAGAAAACAGGACAGGAAAAGGTATAACAGCCAACAAATGAGGCAGGACATGGAATAAATGATTCTTTATAATAAACTGAGATGCTAAATCCATCACAAAGCCTTAAAAGAATTTGAAAGATCAGAAAATGATTAAGATATTGTAAAAGTATTCACAGAAGTAATAAACACTTGGGCACACATAGGTCAGCACCCGATGTACAGAAGGGACACTTAACAATACCTGACTTTAGAGACTATATGTGACTATTTAGGCACATATAGTGCTGCTATGGAAAAAGAGCCTCTGGGAAAAGGATATGGGAAAGAAGGAAAATGTGGCCACACCCCATCCATAAAAAGTAGAAAGTTCTGAAAATTTCTGGTTTTAACAATTCCGCAGTTTCTTCAGATTCAGATGAAGCAAGACATTTCATTAGAAAATAGAATGTATATATGTGTATGTATATATTTAATATTTTTATTTTATTAACTATAAATATGATATCAACATATTAATATTTTTAAAGATTTATCTATTTATTTGAGAGAGAGAGCATGTGTGTGTGCACAAGTATGTGCACAAGCCAGCATAAGGGGAGGGAGGGGCAGAGAGAGAGGATCCCAAGCAGACTCCACGCTGAGCATGAGCCTGACAAGGAGCTAGAAGCAGGGCTCTATCTCAAGACTCTGAGATCATGACCTGAGCTGAAATCAAGAGTCTGATGCTTCACTGACTGAGTCACCCAGGCACTCCTCAATATATTAATACTGATAGTCTTATCAACGATATGTATATTTATATATTCAACATATAAACTTATATTCATTTAAGTTTATATTTTATGATATTTTAATAAAGAGACTCTATTGAGGAAGGAAAAGAAGGGCATACAACTAAACCCTGGACCACTCTGACATTTAGAGAATAGAGAAGATAAGTAAATGGTGAATTCAGAGCCCAGCCAATAACATGTAACTTCATTAAGCCTCCTGCCTTGTCCCCCTTAAACCCCAAGCACACCCACACCGGCGTTTGGGCCTTTCAGCTGTGGTGTTTTCAAAAACTATACAGGTAGATTACCCTCCCTTTTTGAGAATGAAGAAAAAAGTAATCACTTTACTAAGTCAATTGTAACTATTTCTCCTCATGTCATTCTGGGTTTTAATTTTTTTAAACTTTTTTTTTATCTTAAAACACTGCAAGAAGTAAAACCACTAACATACTAAGTTTTAGCATATTCCCTAATAACCTTTTTAGCTTGGTCCTTTATTACTGTTCTCTCAACATATACACTGGAGTTCTCTAATTGTAACTCACTACATAAATCACTGTAATACCACTTAATTTTTTTACTTTGGAAGTAAAATTATGAAAGTAAGGGATTTATTTAAGCAAGGAAACCTCATTCATCACACCTTACTCTTGTATGGATACTAAGGACAATGGGAAACTGAGGTCTTAAAGGGACAATTTAAATGTTAAATGATCTAATGAGGAAATTAAACAAAATGTATAATTTGCTCCATAATGAGACCTTAGATAATATTTAATATATTTTACTTCTTAACCCCAGAAAAACCAAGTGATGAATTTGTACGAAGTCTGGATAGGTTAAAAAAATAAATTACTGCCTCCATGTGTTCAAAATTGAATTTGCTATAAAAAAAAGTTTCATGGGCAGCCACCTTCAGTCCAGGGCTTGATACTGGAGACCTGGGATCAAGTCCCATGTCGGGCTCCCTGCATGGAGCCTGCTTCTCCCTCTGCCTGTGTCTCTGCCTCTCTCCCTCTCTCTGTGTCTCTCATGAATAAATAAATAAAATATTTAAAAAGAAAGTTTCATAATCAACTCAAAAACCCATAAATACATACCAGTTAATCAACAGAAACTACCCTGTTTTAACAAAATATATTTCTCTCAATGATTTAAATACGAGTTTCCTTAAAGTTGAAGAAATGTTTGAAGTACTTTTTCTTAAAATCCCAATAGCTTTAAAGCATATTATAAAATGAATTACCAGTTGAAGACCATTTGGTGAATAAGTGCTCCTTTTAATTCTGTAGATTGAGGGAGTGTGGGAAAGAACCCTGCAAAATCTATACACATTTTATTGCCTGATATGTAGGAACAAATGTTGAAGTCAGCAAGAAAGTGCATGTAGTTTTAATTATCTTAAGTGGAAACTCCTACAATGGGAGTTTTCAGAAGAAATCCACAAAATGGAAATGATTCTGGGAAAATATCCTAATGGGAGAACAGTGTTGTGTGGAACAATCTCTGAGAGGCCACTGTGTGATGCCTGGAAAAAATGTCCTGCACAGCCACAAGTCAAAGTCATCTCTGGGGTCTATTTTTCAACCTTCCCATTTCTGAAAATTAAGGAAATATATTCTAGAGGAAGAATTGAGGAGAAGTCTCTTATTCAATTATTGCGAATCTAGATAAGGAACGCTCTAAAGACACATAGGATATGAGGAGGAAATTTAGATGGCACAGCACAGGGTGATTTCAGGCTCACAGTCACTGTCAAATCAGACTTTATGCCAGACAACAGATTTCAGAAAACAAGCAACTCTGAGTGAAATTATTTCTGGACTGAAAACAGAGACCTTCACATAAACATACATCTTATTTTATTGAGCAAAATGTATGACTTTGTAAATGCATTTCTATTTTGAAGAGAGTAAAATGTCCCCAAACAACAGGGCAGTTAAGGATGTGAGTCATCGAGTTATTGATATTCCTTTATTTTCAAATAGGCACTTTACTCCAATTCTTTTTAAGTGAATAAAAACCCTCCATCTCTTTTTACATCTGGTCTCTAAAACCCATGTAAAAGGGGAAAATAAATTTATTCATTTATCCATTCATAGATACATCCATTCTTATATGCATACTTTTATTAAATCCCTGCCATCCCAAAATCAGGCTGATTGTGAGAAAGTTAAAGAAACAGCACTGATTCTGTAGACTAGTATGTAGGTGAGGCGTCTGGCACATGGTCTCCTCAGAACAAATATCTGAACAGATATCCTCATGCTCCCAGTGAAATCCCCAGTTCACCTGGCAGAGGGCAGGCAATCTCTCTCAATGTCCCCACAGCATGAAAATATAAGACCTCTGCCATTTCCTACAAGTATAGCATGCTCCCCATTACCTCTTAAGATATATCTCCATCATTTAAAATAGCCAGAGATTTCTCCATGGCTAAAAAGACCCATTACACAGTAGACAAGAGGAGCTTATGCTATTCTTCAAGAATTATATCGACTGGTGCTATTGCTCTACATCCTTTAACTATCCCCCAGGTTATAAAGCTGCCCTGATTCAGTCATATTTTCTGCCTCTTTTCTGATCACTAAATTTCCGATTTGCTCTGGGGACTGCTTTGACCCATGTCATGCCCATGATATATGCCAGCCCATCCCATGCTATATCCCAACTGCAGCCACGATACTTGACCAAACAATCACTACTTATTTAAGAGAGATTCTGTACCAGGAACCATACTAAATATTTTTCGTGTATTATTTCATTTAATCCTCACAGTAAACTTATGAAGGAATCACCATTGTGTCAATGAAAAAAAAATAAGACTCAAAGACATTAAGTAAAATGCCCAAGATCAAATAGTTTGAGTGGCAGAAGCATCATTAGATCTGCCAGAGATCCATCCAGAGATGGTACTTTACCAGCTACAATTTTCTGCAACCAACATGAGCAACTATGAAAACATAAAATGGATACAGGTTAGGATCACAATTTCTCTGATGTGAATGCAGCACACATTTTAAAAAGGTAATATTTTGCAAGGATTGTAGTTAGAAAACTAGTAGAGGCTTTTATTAGAAGCAAACACCAGAATGCCTTCACAGACCTTAAAATACAACCGTGCTTTTAGCTAACAAATCAACATGGGACCTGAGCAAACACAAATGGGCTTCTTGGACATGGACCAGCTACCAGAGCCAGTAGGCCTTGACGGATTCAGATCCATGGGGAGGTACTAACATAGAGAACATACTTAAAGAACAGGTACTTCAATAGGAAGCTTACCAAATCTCAGAGTTGTAAAAAAAAAAAAAAGAGAGAGAGAGTCAGCAGTACAAATGTACTCACTGAAGCCCTAAGGCAGAAGTCCATTAAGACTAAGCCAACAGACCACCTGCCAGATGGGTATCCATTATGGAGAGGGACACGTGAGTATGGGGCTACCTGTGGCTAACATCCATTCCATCCACATAGCTCTCTCCCCTCTAAGAAGATACCCCCCCCCCATTGCGTAACCACAGGGAGAGAACACAGCATCAGAGCAATGCCAATACCTGTTCCATCTGACAGTGATCATCCAGGGACAACCAATTTTATCTAGTGATAAAAGCACCTTCCATGAACTTTATTAGCCAATGACCACTGACAAATTTCTGAGCCCACAAATCTTGGAATTCACCAAGGTGAACACTATTGAATAAGAGGCATCATAGGTAACATCCTTGGTCTTTGAATGACTAAAGTAACTGGACACATTTTTGTTTATGTGCATTTACCTTTTCACCATCTCTCCCTGGTTCTCCTTTGTAACCTGGTAGTCCTTGAACTCCCTAAACGAAGCACAGAATAAAATTCTGTTAATCATGTTTTTTGATTCACTAGAAATGGTAATTCTACAATGTGTATTTATAAATCACATACTTGTATTCCCGGGGATCCTGGGACACCTGGTGATCCTGCAATTCCCTGATATCCCTAAAGAAAAATAAACACAAAATAATTAGCATTTCATCATACTCAAAAAGAACAGTCCTCCATTTCAGGATTCACTTTTTGAGTGTCTCACACCTAAGACTTCACTTGGTTACTGTTTAAGAAACAAAAATAACAAAGCTTCAAATGCTGAATATGGAATTAATATCCTTCAGTCTTTAGGGAAAAGGTCTTAAATATCTCTAGATTCATAAGAATATCCAGATATTTCAATTAAAAGGGAGGCAATGTTAACAGCTCCTAAAAAAATGTTTTGCACAAAGAAACATATCCAATATATTCAAGAGAAAAACACCTAAGACTTGGGGATTACACAAATGTAATACATTTTTAAACAACCTGATTAATGGCCATTTGAGTTAATCTCTGGAATAAATTAAAACTTGATAAATGCTCTTCTTCAGAGTAAGTCTGAACAGCCTTTGTTTTGCCCATTTTAGAAAGCTGCTGATGTTAACCCCATGACCATGGCTGTGACATGACTCCCCCACCTCCCAAGGCTGAGCTGTCTGCAGAGGAGAGCGTCTCTTTCATGTCCACGGCTTCTTACACATCCTTCCAGATACTGGACCTTTGGTAAAACAGCCCAACTTCTACAGACAAGGCAAACTATTCTTCACAGAGCATATGGCAGTTAAACTCCAAAACAAGCTTGCAGGCCCTGAACTTTTGTCTAGGTTTCTCTAGATCAATGTCAAGTTGACTCGGATACCTGGCACCTGAAAATGCATTTCTCCCTCTTATTTAGATTCCATCTCTCTCGTGATCTTACTGTTTGGATACAGCTTTCTGTTTTCAACAGTATTAAAACAGATCTCATTAGTGTTTCCAATTACATCTTCATTGTTAAATCCAAAAGCTTCATTTCCATGTGGCTATTTATGGCTGGTTTTTGTATTCACCACTTACTTGTCAGCACATTTTAGCTGTAATTTTAGAGAGAGCATAACTCCCTGCTTTCCCACTCCCATTTTCAAATATTCCTTTTACTATTCTTTGCTAGCTCTAATAATACCAACAATAATAATGGTTGTCTCAGCAACATCACTCCTAGATTATTGTTTTTCCCCTTTTATACGCACTTGTATTTCTTATTCTATAAAATGCTCTGTTAGTCTCCAAATGATAGACTATGTAATTTCTATCACCAACCACGATCATTTCCTTCATACCCCATTCAGCTCTTAAGAGTGTATCACTCCTCCAGGATATCCCACACAAATTCTGCTACTGAGTTCCTGTTGCCCAATCCTTAAACATTTTGCTTCACAGTGAATGAGTATCATAATGAATTGCTCCACAATCCATACACAACAACCTGTTTCTGGGCAGCCAGTTTCTATGTCCTGGGATGATGTGCCTCCTTGATATGAGAAACCCAGTCCAATCCATTTCTGTATTCCAGCATTGAACAGAGCATTCAGCAATTTTTTGTTAACTAAACTTTGGAGAAATTAACCTTCAAGTCATCACACCACACAAAGTGTGAAAAATCTCTTTCCCTAAGGAACATTGTTATGCTTGTGCTGCTACCAGTAGCAAACTGAAGCTTTTAGTAATGCCATGTGGCTCCTGTTCTTAAGACCAGTCAGAAGACAGAGGAAAGTCAATCTACACAGTCTGCTAAGTCTTGTATCTCTACTACTCTAATTATCCCTGAATCTCTTTCCTTCAACCACTTTGCAGTCAGATAGGTCTGGAATTAAATTTCAACTCTGTTACCACCGCACATGCCCAAATGGAGTTAAGTTACTTATAACTGCCACCACTTAGTATGCCTCCAGGTCCTTCAAAACCCTGTAAGCACTCTCTGGATGGTCTGAAAGGATATACAAAAAGGCTATTGTAATTGGGAGAAATAGTAACAGCAATGATTTATACAGTATTTTTCACATTCCAGACTGAGTGCTTCATATATATTAATTCACTTTACCCTCACAACCACCCTTTAACATAGGTTCTACATTATCCCTATCTGCAGATGAGGAAACCAAGACACATAACATTAAGTAACTATATATATATATATATATATATATATATAGAGAGAGAGAGAGAGAGAGAGAGAGAGAGAGAGCTAGTAAGTTGATAAAGCCAGTGGAAATACCCTCTATCAGAAAATGCTTTATGGTAGAGCAGATCTTATGATTCTAGAATAATTAATCAGATTCAAAAAAGCACATTTTGCCAGGCTACTTTTAAATTGTTTAGAATTCGGAGTGCCCAAAGAAAAGGAATGTTCATATAATTCCTCAAAAGAAAGTTACCATGGAGATTGGCTATTTATCAAAATGGACGGACATCTACAAAGTTTACTATAATGAATTTTTCACATTTTTTCAAAAGTTAAGCGAAATGTTGTATCTGCTTTACTATTTTTTTCACAAAATGAATATTTTATAGAGCATCAAAAGCTGTTCTCCTCTTCGAAGAAGTTAATATGATCCATTTGTTAGAGGACACATTGCATTTTAATGGATTAAAGCAATGTGGAGATGCCCCAGACTGTGTTCCCAGCTCACCTCTGACTCATAATGTGACCTCAGGCAGCGTGATCAAATCACCAAATCCTGGGAGGCAATTCAATAAAGTGGAAAGACAATGAATTTTGAAATTGGAAGACCTTGGGCTGAATTTTGCTCCTCCTTTTACTTTCTACAGAATTTTAGCTAAGTAATTCTGCTTAGCTAAGCCTCAGTTTCTTATCATAAACCAGGATAACAGTGCCCACTTCACTTCTGAAAAGAAATAAATGGAGTCCTAGGTCAAAATGCCTGGCAGATGGTAGGAACTCAATGTGAGTTTCTTTTTTTTTTTTCTTTTCAGATTCAGTGACTTCTGTACAGAACCATGGAAACACTTCTGTAAAATGTTATTCTGTAGCCTTAATGGGCACCATTAGCACATGAAGAATGGCAGATCCAGTCATCATCATTTCGATTTAACCCTTTTTCAACATTCATATAGATCTAATGGTAAACATATGAACAAGGTCTCAGTGTATTTTACAATGGCCATGTTTGTTTTGTCTTTGGAGAACTGCTATACAGAAATAATAAACATTTACCATAATATGAGAACAAGTTTGATGTGTTTTTTTTTAACTTACAATGAGATGCATTCTTGAAAACTTAGTTTCATCAAGAAATTCAAAGATGATTTTAGAAGCTAGTAATTAACAACAAAATAAATAAATACCAAAACCACATCCAAGCTGGGGGATCCCAGGGCAAATCACCAGGAGAAATTGGATGAAATTCAGAAAAATTTTGAACTAAAGATCAGGAAAATAAAGGTTAATAGGGAGGAATATTACAACACAGAACAACTTCCAAGAGGTACAAAAACTAAACACTAGTTGACTCATAGCAGGATACACTTAAACAAAAAAAAAAAATGCACTGAAACTGTTAAAATGATAAGCTTTCCATATAGCTGAGTTTTTATTTTTCTGAATACACAAGCTTTATTATTCTGAATACACAAGCTGGTAGGAGTGTCATTTTCATATGATCTTTGACCAATACTGACATTAATTTTGCCATTTTGCAATTATTAGCAGGTCCAAATACCCACCCTACCACCAAGTGCAAGATTTCTGACAGTAAAGTCTTTTCCATGTTCACAGAAAGTCTCTTTGTAAATGAGTCACTTTTTAGGAAAAAAATATTCTCACTGCCAAATTGTAGGGTTGAAGAATACAGAATCAATTTAATTTTCTTCCATGATTCATAGTTATAATGCTCCAGGAAAGATGTATAGCACTGAAATGGAAATTAAGGAAATAAAATCATCAAATGCACAAGGGCCACAATCTCTTCTGAGCCCAATTCTAATCAGACCACAAATTATCCTGCCAATCTCAATATGCAGTGCTTAAGCAGTGAGGAGGATAAAATAATAGATTTCCTTTATGTACTCTAAACTCTAAAAATGAGAATAAAAACCAGAGAAATCATTTTAGATATCACTCTTCTTTTTGAAATGTAAGATTCTGATTCAAAGTTTATTCTATTACATAATTTTCTTCAAAGTTTTCCAAAATCCCCACAGATACCCTTCAGTACACAGCCAGGGTAACTAAGTAACCAAAATCAAATGTATATTTTTAATGTCCACTGGGGATTCTTCTTGCCATCACCACATTATATAGCTCCATACAATTAAATCCCCAAAATATTCATAAATCTCTGTCTTTTCATGTATAGCTAATGTAGAAATCAGTTTGTTTGCCACCTAATTCAACTGCTAGTCAAGTAGTTTACATGCCTGAACTGACTACTCAAATTACTTGACTAACAGATCCCATTAATATATGTAAAATTACACCTGAGCTAAGTTCCAAGAACGGGGATCCTATGGGAGGTAAAATGTAGACAATCAGGGAAGCTTTCTGAAGCAATAAGCTCCAGGGAACACTAAAGGAAGCATAGTGCAGAAGAGGAAGCCCTTCACTGTGCCATGAAGCATAACAGAATGAGCCACATCCACGGAGACAAAAAAAAAAAAAAAAAGAGACAGCACAAGGGAAAGCATGCCATTAAACAAGACTGGAATGGAAGACAACTGGAGACTGTGTGCACAGTTCGTGGGTCTTGTGAAGGATTTTGATCTTTATCCAAACTACTACTACATCAGAGGGCCGCACAAGTGACTTGAGAAGCTCACTTGCTACACTGTGGAGATAAATTAGAAGGGGGCAAGAAGAAGCAGGAAGACCACGTGGGAGTTTCCTGCAAAGGATAGATAACGGTAGGTAGAACCCAAATCTGTTCAAGGTGTATTAAATCCAACCTGATGAGTCACAGGATGTGAGGAATCTGAGATAGTAGAACATGCCTGGGTTTCTAGTTGGCAGGTGGTGGCTAACAGATCACTGACAGAGAGGGACTCTAGAAGACAATATTGTGTATTTGATTGCAAAATATGTATAGCACAAAATTTTTTAATGTATTTTTATGGACTAAGATAAACAATTTACATTTGACAATGGGAAGCTATATGCTTCTGCAGGGGGATAAACAGAATTCCTACTCAAATTAAAGCCAACTACATTTAATACAAATGAAATTTAATCTAGATCTAATTCTCCCTCCCTTAAGTAAAAGTGGACCAATATCATCTGCTTTCCTATGATAATTCACCTTGAGCCAAGCACATGAAAGAAAACTACTGCTTACCTCTGACAAGCAATCTCTACAGATATAGCTTGGTTCTCAGACTCACAGAATTAAATTAAATTTAGGTAAATTATTTCATTCCCTGAGTAAGGCTGCACTTAAAGTTATACTAAGCTTATTTCAAAAGGAGAATGTACAACTTTTTAAGGTAACCAATAGCATTTTTAATAATTCTTACTTTCCAACTTAAATCTCTAGTCATTATGTTTTCTGTTCAATGGGAAGTGACCAATACCAGCAAATCTCAATCCCTATAACTCACTGTTCTGCTATATTTTTTTTTCCACAGTACTTTCATAATCTATTATTATTGTCTCTCCCTAGTGGAGTGAGACCTTCAAAATGGCAGTTTTTGTCTCTTTTACTTATTGCTATATTTCCTTAACCTAGAACAGTGGCAGAACATGATAAATACCCAATCAATACCCGGTATACAAATGTATGAAATAATGAATAAATCAGCAAACAAACATTTAAATGTTTATGGAGTTGAACCAATCACCACTACTAAGGGCTCTAAAAACTACAGTAGAAACCGCCCTATATTCACTCAGATTACAATCAAAACAAGATACAATATAAGCATAAACTTATCTTTAAAATCACACATACTAGATGTGTCACCAATTTCTTGAAGAATTTAATGTACAAATAATATTACTCTATGTCTACACACTTATGATTGTATATACTACCCATAAGATATAAAAGTAAGTAATCTATTTAAGAGGCCCATGAGGAAAACAGGGAGAGATCCATACATGAGATTTACAAAAAGGGAGCACTGGAGAAACATGAATTAGCTAGCTGACTGAGCTTTGTCTAAGAAAGCATTACAGAAAACTTTTAAATCACAGTTTGTTAGAGAAAAGGAAGATAAACTGGCCAAGTAGAAGATGATTCATCTGAGGCAAATGGTCCATATTTTAGTCTACTGGTGAGACTCTCATGAGGGATGCATGTGTGCATTTGTGTGTGTTTTATGGTACTGGGAGACAGACAATAAACGTTTTTGCTAAAGAAATCCAAACTGAGGTGAAGTGAGAGCTCAGGTAGAAGCTGTTTTCTCTAGACAAATGTTTCATACACTTCATCATTAAGCCATCTCTTATAATTCTCTTTTCCAAGCTAAATAACAGCCATTCCTTTGGCTTATAACCTCATGTACCCCATTTTCCAGGTCTTAATCTTCATGGCACTCAGCCCCGAATTCCCCACAGCTCTTAAACTGTTGAGTCCACAACCAGCACCATATCCAGTTCAGAGTCTGAAGGAGGAAAACATAAAAACTTGTCTCATGGGTCCTATTGCTCTACCATTAATTATTCACCTCCTGTCAAGCTGACTCTGCAAGCCTGCTAGATTTCTTCCCTTTCTTCCTATTCTCCACCATCATTCTCAACCATTTTATAACAGCATCTCTTGTTCAGGATTACACCTGAGGTTCAATCAGTTCTCCCCCACAGACCTTCTTATGAGTTCTTACTCTCTCCCCCATTTCTCTCTTCTAAATGAAATCCAAATCCTACAAATCCCTAAAGTATAGTATGCTAAACCAAATCTAACACTTCAGAAGTGGGACTGTCATCTTTCTTAATATAATTGTTATATATTTACTAACAATGCCAAAAATTGCATCAGCCTTTCAGACAGCCCCATTTACAAATGCTGGTCCCTTTTCACCAAGGTTAAATTTAAATAACATGTCCCAGACAACTATGAGCCATACACTTTGTTGGATTGAATTTCACTATTTTAGGATAGCCATTCTCCAAGTTCACTAAATCTTTTTGGATCTCCATGTACCCCAAGTGCCAAAATAAATTCCAACAGTGAAATCAAGAATTAAAAATTCTTAAAAATTATAATAAAGTAAATGAACAGAGTAATACTAAAAAAATAGAACACTGAAAGAAATAACAAAACATTTAATTGTGAAAAATTTTACATTGCTAAAAATTAAAAACAAAACTATACACCAAATAAATAACTAGAAGAAACATTTGCAACATATATGTCAAAAGATTAATTCTCTTAATGCATAGGAAGCTCTTACTAATCATCAACCTGCAAAATACTACCACTCCTAGAGAAAATGTGTAAAGGAAAAGAAAGGACACTTTACAAAAAGGGAACTCACTCTGGATGTCGGATTTCTATATTCAACTATCACTTAAACTTTCTACTTGAACAGGGGCCCCTGACTGGCTCAGTCAGTGAAGTATGTGACCCTTGATCTTGAGGTTGTGGATTCAAGCCCCATATAGGGTGCAGAGACTACTTAAAAATAAAAAAAATCTTTAAAAAAATTCTACTTTTCATCTGAGAAAAATTTAACATATATCCTAAAACAAACTCTTGACTTCCCTTGCCCAAGTTTTTCTTTACATCCTTCCACATCTCACTAGAGTCTCCTTTGACTTCTCTCCTACAAACTCATGTAGTATATATCATCAAATCCTGTCAGCAATAATTTCAAGATACCCCCCCACCCCGAAAGTCAGTAAGCTCTCCTCACCTCACTACTTACCATCCTGATATTAGCTGCCATCATTTTGCTCCTAGATTATTATTCCAAGAGCCTCCAGACTGATCTCCTTGGTTTTTGCCCTCACTGACCTAAACTCTATTCTAAACTCAGAAGTTAAAAATTTTTAATTTTTTAAAAAATAAGTTATATCACATTAATCCTCTACTCAAGACCCCTCAGTGGCTCCTGAGTTCACTCCAACTAAAAGCCAAAGTCATCACAATGGCCTAAAGAACTCTACTCAATCTCCCCTCTTTTCTCCCTCCTATCTACACAGCTTCGTCTCCTACTAACATGCTCCACCCCTCTCTGTTTGTGGTTTGATAAAATCATGTAACTTTGAAATTCCCCATCTGTGCTATCACTTCTGTAAGATTTAACCCTCCTAAGAAGTCTAGGCATGTTCTGGAATCTCTAGACTAGACAGGGGTACACTGAGGACGGCAGGGACAAAGAGGAGTACTGCATCATGGACTACGGCCCATTGACCAATCTACTCTTCTCTCTATGGGTAGCAGTGTGGTATCAGTCTTCCTAGGTCAACTAAGGCCAGTGATACAGAAAACCACCTCCAAAATCTGACAGGTTTAATCTAGCCTATCTTTCTCTTTTAGTAAATACAATAGCTTTCATGGAATCTTAGAAAATTAGCACTGGAGAGAATGTGGGCCTCATCTGGCACCATCTCTCATTTTCCAGACAAAGAAACTGAGACCCACAAAAGCAAAACAACTTTTAAAAGCAATGCTCTGCATGGGCAGAACAACCCCAGTTCTGACAACCAGCTAGGGTTTTGGTTCCAGTAAAGTACTTTAGTTCATAAAGAGTAATTAAATAGGGGATCCCTGGGTGGCGCAGCGGTTTGGCGCAGCAGTTTGGCGCCTGCCTTTGGCCCAGGGCGCGATCCTGGAGACCGTGGATCGAATCCCACGTCGGGCTCCCGGTGCATGGAGCCTGCTTCTCCCTCTGCCTGTGTCTCTGCCTCTCTATCTCTCTGTGACTATCATAAATAAATAAAAATTTTAAAAAAAGAGTAATTAAATAATGACAGAAAACAGAAACAAGCACTACAAAAATATAAACTTCTACAAAATCATAAAATAGTCTATTATATGTTTTCATATATGGCCTTCATTTTTAAAAAAATCAATGTTATAGAGTATGATGCCTTTATTAATAATACTTTTCCAAATTACCTAGTGGGATATATAAATATTTCCCCTGCTTCTCTTTCTATAATGATAGAATAGTGAAACAGTAATACGCTCAGACAGTGCTGATAGAAATCATTTAGCTGATAGACAAATGAGAAAGGAGAGGAAGAATTTGAAAATAGCTCTTTAATTTTGTTTGAAGGCATTTTCCTTATGAAAATTAGTATTTCTCCAGAGTGGAATAATTTCCTATTTAAAGCTTCAGTTGACTTGGCCTGGTTATAATGTGAAAGAGATTCAAACTGCTTATTGAAGGGGATTGCACAGAACCAAATCCAAACAAAGCAGAATTCCCTTCGAATTGTTCCATCCAAGTTTCCTTGGTCCAGATGGCTTCAATCGCCAGCCAGAGACTCCACCCACACCTTCCCACTCCCGCTGTGCACTGGCCCTGGACACACGCTAATGACCCTCAGCTGTTCTGGCTCCTAGACTCACTTTCTCTTCCTGCCTGGCCACCCAACCTCCTATCTCCTACAGAGAGAAAGAAACAGAGGGAAAGGGAGACATTTAGGAAAAGAGTCATACCTTTGGGTAAATAGGATTTGCATTAGTGAATCAGTTTCTTATTGCTGCTGTAACAAATTATCCCAAACATAATGGCTTACAACAATATATACTTATATTCTGGAGGTCAGAAATCCAACCTGCTTTTAGGGACCTAAATTCATGATGTCAGTGGGGCTACATTCGTTCTAAAGGTTCTAGAGGAAGATGTGTTCCTTCCCCTTCCACCAGCTTCTGGATGCTGATGATATGCCTTGGCTCATGGCCACCTCATCCTGATCTCTGCTTCTGTCATCACACCTCCTCCTCTGACTTGGACACTCCTGCCTCCCTGCTGTAAGGATCCTTGTGATTATGCTGGGCCACTCAGATAAATTTCTGCCTGCATCTCAAGATTCTTGATTTAATCATATACACAAAGTTCCTAATCTAACATATTCACAGGTCTTAAGATTAGGATGTGGACATTATGATGTTTGTTCTTTCTCTCACATCAGATAGTACCCAATATCATCTAACATCTAATATCAGGTACTACATAGCTACTCCTATGTCTATACATAAAATCACACACACAAACACATATACATGTACGGAATAGGATGAGATAACAAGTCCATTATAGCTGAAATAAGAGTCATAGAGTAATATCCATGATTACTGCATCAGGCTTATTACAACTAATTTATAGTACTTTGTTATGGCAAAATATTTAAAAAGAAGGAAAAAAAAAGCAAACTAGAAATGATGGCCTATGAAGGGCTTGCTCACCACTCACCTCCATATACTGCCCAGGACTTTTCACCACAGAAAAAAACAAAAGCCTAATTTAGTAGTACCATCAGAGGAGCTCTATGTCCTTATGAGGTGCCAGCAGATGACATTTCAGTATATCAAGTGTATCTGCTTTGGAGTAGGACAGTCCCCTAGCTGCCAATAACAGACAAAGCAGGTCTCAGGACAGAAGTCTTCAGGAAGAGGAGGGGACATGTTTATAAAACTCCTCCCACCCACTGTGATCAGGAGAAAACTTACACAGGGCCTGGGGTAGTGTTCAGTAGGAGGAAGGAGGTGCAGTGAGGGAATGCGACCAAGTCACAAGGCACTTTAAAGTAAGAAAAGGATGGGATATAAGGAACCACAAGGAAAATGTTGGCATGTAACAGGAGTTAAGGATAATAGCAAAGGTGTTAGGTTTAGAACCTCTTTGTTTCATTCAATTCAAATAGAAGCAGTCTGATAAATTTTTCATCTTTTCTCCCACAAATCACTACCTGGCCACTTCTGTATTTATCAGCTTGGCCTACTCCACATAAAGGTTCAACTGTCCATACTGTACCAATGTCCTCCCACCTACCTAAGGATTTTCTTCCTGCAAATATCCCTTATCTCCCAAATCAGTGATTTTTTTCTCCTTCTGCCTCATTTTCATCATCATAAAAACATGTTGTAACATATCCAATCTTTTAAAAGACCTTTTTATTCCACATCCTAAATATGCAACTGCTCCACTTATCTGATCCTCATTCTACCCTTCTGAAAAAGCTTCTATATTCAGTCATCATTTTATCTCACACTCTCTCTTGAGCCCATTTCAATTCAGCTTTTGTACCCACCCTCCCTAATCCCCATTTATCAAGAGCCTCCCTACCTCCATATAGCAAATCCAATGTTCTAGGCATAGAGCTCACTTTTCTCAACATCTTAGCAACAATGACACAATTGAGCACTCCCTTCTTGAAATGCTTTCTTCACCTCGCTTTCAGGATGCCACTCTCTCCTGGTTTTCCTCCCACTTCACCAGTCTTTCTTTCCCAATTTCCTTGGCTGCACCATTGCCCTTTTTTCCCTCTAAAGACAGCCCAAGGTTTGGTCTACTGCCCCCTTCCTTTCTCCATTTGTCTGTGGTCCACTCTCTAAATGATCTCATCCACTCTGGTGGCTTCGGAAAGATAAATCTACATTGCTAACAAGTCCCAACTGTGTATTTTCATTCTCAAACACATCCCTGAACTCAAGATTCCTCTCTCCAGCATCCTAGGAAACAACAAGACATACTCCCCCCACTGCTGTCCGGCTCAGTGTGCTGTTCACACAAAGATCCTCCAAGTCTTCCCTGATTCATGCCTCACATCTAATTTGACACCAATTCTGACCAGCTTTACATTAAAAAAATAATCCAGAATATGACCACATATCTTCCCTTTTACCATATAGCTCTAGTCCAAGCCATGTTTATTTCTTCTTTAGAACCCTGAAATAGGGATGCCAGGTGGCTCAGTGGTTGAGCATCTGCCTTTGGCTCAGGTCGTGATCCTGGGGTCCTGGGATTGAGTCCCACAATGGATTCCCCTCTGCCTGCTTCTCCCTCTACGTCTCTCATAAATAAAATCTTTAAAAAAAAACCTGAAATAACCTCCCACATGATCTCCTGCTTCCACTCTTGCCCTACTCGAATGGAATAGAAATTTCTCAAATCGAATCGAAAATACTCGAATCAAATCAAAAAAACTTGATTCGAATCGAAAATACTCAAATGGAATAGAAAATCCTCAAATCCATTCCAAAATACTCGAATCGAATCGAAAATACCCAAATCCAATAGAAAATAATCTACTCTCCACTTGGTATTTGTCTTTATCTTTCTAAAATATAATCCAAGTCAAGTCACTTCCTATCTCAAAATTCCCAAATGCATTGCCATGTAGAATGTACATGGAGAATGCAGTCAGGTGGGTCAGTTGAGCAGCACTGCCCCAATCACCCAGCAGCTCCTTAGCTCTCTACAGCTTTGTTTGGTCATCATCTTGAAACCTCTGCAGGCTCCCTTCTTTGACAGTCTCTCTCTAGAGAGGTTCATCTGTATATTTAACGCTTTTCCCACACAACACTAGTATAAAAGGCCGCAGCACATCACTACTTCTTCAAAAGTTGGCTGTATTTTCAAATTAAATTTGTCAGCAAACCTCTCTCAGAGACTAACAAGCTCTTGTATCGTGATGGTTGGGGTACTGATGGTTTAACATTGGGCTGTGTTTCCCTTATTCTTTAAACATTACTGGCTCACAATACAAACCTTCCCATCCTTCATGGCAAGAGATTAATGTCTCATGATAAAGAAAATCTCTTAGAGGCACCTGGGTGATTCAGTCAGTTAAGTATCCAACTCTTGATTTCAGCTCAGATCATGATCCCAGGATTGTGAGATCAAGCCCTGTGTCCGGCTCCATGCTGGGTATGGAGCTTGCTTAAGATTCTCTCCCTCCGTCAGCACCCCTTCACTTTCACTCTTAAAAAATGAGTCTCTTAGAAAATACTTTTTTGGTGACAATTATTTAACATTTAAAGTCAAATTCCTAATGTTTACTTTTATGAACATGTTGAGAACTGAACTACCTGAAAATATCTGCCTAGAATGCTTTAAGTGCCTTTGCTTTAAGTTTTCTTAATTCAAAAATGTTCTTAAATTTCTCTTGAAACTTAGAGTATATTATTTTTTTCAGATTATAAGTATATTCTAGCGCATATATATCCTTAAGAAATATCTCTTTTAAAAAGATTTTTAACTTGAAAACTTCCACAATGTGAAGGGAAAAGATTTCTGAACCTAGCTATTCATTGGTACTTACTGGACAACTTTTTAAATGTAACAAAGATGCATGCAATTTTCAAGTATTTCACCTATGAAGTGACTAGAATGCTGATTCTGTTGACCAAGCCAGGCTTAACGTTCCTCTCCTCTTAACTAAACTTCAGGCAGGATTCTTCCTGATTCTCAGCCCCTGTCTCCCTTTTCTTATTTACTCTAGATAATTTGTAATTATAAATTCTTTCTCTGACCCTTTGAGTGGCAAACCTTTTTAAAAGCTTCTTATCAGTTTTACAACTAGCATAGAATGTGTTTCTCAAGGACCTAGGAGCCATCTCTTTGAAATATAACCATCTAGAAAGTCAAGTACCCAGATCTTCCAGTCTCTGTGGGATGGCAGTACCCTAACTTTGATGATTGCCAACTAGCAAATACAGATGGCCTAATCACAGAGCAAAACATCTGCCAAAGTCAGGGTAACTCAATTTGCTCTATACCATTTATCAACTGGCTAAAGTCCTCCAGTACTTTTCCACTAGCTCATCCCAACACTCAAGGGCTCTCCCTTTTCTTTGTTACAGTGAGTAGAGTTCAATTTCTCTCCCTATTACAGTAGTCTTAAGTAAAGTCTTCCTTGCCTATTTAACTTTGCCCAGTGCAATTTCTACTTTGACACCATAATCCCAGTACTGGAGATGACTAAGCTTTCAGTACTCACAGGCTTACCATCTTGACCAGATTGTCCAGGGTAGCCAGGGTTCCCAGGCTGTCCAGGTTCACCCTAGAAAGGAAAAGAACTTCTCAATACAAAACCAACCACACTGCGGTTGTCAGAGCCCTTTTAAGTTTCAAGCCAATTCCATTATTTGTAGCTCTTTGTATTTTTAAAAAACAAAACAAAACAAAACAAAAAACAGACATCCCAAAATAGGGTTAGAAAAATAATGGCATATTTTAAATGCCCACATTACCAAATAAAGACTTTTTCTTACGTAAAATTTTCAATGATTTATCTCTGTGAGCATACCAGGTATAACAACTACTTTTCACCAATAAAAATGTCAGTACTTATGGCAGGATACATTTTTAGAATTCTGAACAAACTGAAGTGTTACAGCAAATACGGTCTCAGTGATAGCCATCTTTCCTTCATAATTCTATTCTATTTAGATTTAATTCTACTTTAAATGTTAAACTACCAATATCAATGACCTATGATATAATAATTCAATTTTCAATTATCTCTTTTTTTAAAAAAAAAGTCCACAGGCTATACGATCTTACACATAGGACTCAAGTTTAAACCTGCATAATGGTCATTTCTTTTAGTCTAATGTGTCTCTTTGACTATATTTATAACCTTATTTTAATGTTAAAATTTTTAAATCTAAATATTTATATGAGAGAGAGGCCCAAACCAAACAACTTTGCCCAACTTCCATAGTCCTTGAACACATGTAATACCTAAAGAAATGAATAAATGACCTTTGTTTCCACAAACCAAGGATATCCAAAGAACGTTATTCCATGACATGACAATGAGCCCAGGCACAATCTATGGAATTCTAGTATGTTGCCCAATGGCCAGTACTGACCATTTGGATGGTTACCACCCATGAAAAAAGCAATGAAAGCAACATTATTTGTGAGGTGAGGGTTTTGTATAATTTAATTATAAAACTACTTCACAATTAATATCATATTAATCTATTGCTGAGTCCACGAGAGCCACATGGGACATCTTGCTTAAAAACATGAAGTCTCAGTGATCAGTATCAGTAAACTTCTGCACAGAGACCAGGCAACTTATTTCAGCTCAATAATTCATTATTTATATCAAGAAATTATTCACACAGGACCCCAAAAATTGTAAGTTAACTGAACACCAATACTAAGTGTACTTTCACAGAGCCAAATTTGCAGGTCTGAAATACTACCTCAGGTGACTGGCTAGAGAGATTAGTTCCTGAAACATAAAATGGTAAATAGAAAGAACTATGTGAACTCCATTAAGTGGCCAATGAAGGAGGGATGGGCTTTTTACTTAGGAGCTGCCCAAGAGACATAGCATGAGGAAAGGCTGAGAAGAATGGAAATGTCATTTTTAAAAGAGATGAAGAATAACTGTAAATCCAGGGAGAAAAATAATGCTGAAACATGTCATGTCTCACTGAAGATACAGAATTTATAATCTTAACCTAAGAACTTCCACTGTTAGCCTGGCATTAATGAGTAACATTCTGGTTCTCAAGGCAGTTAGAGTTTTTTTGAGAGGATCACCTTAATCTCTAGCCTCTCTGCCATCCTTTATCCATGTTCAAATTAGACTTGCTATCTTTCAACAAATTCTATCACTTTTTTTCCTCCTGGTGAGAAGTTTTTCTTCCTTTTCCAATAAAGAATCAATTACTCCTTTTTTCCTGGATGCCTTTTTCTCTTGAAACGCTAGAGCAGCTCCTATCACCGATCTTTTATTAAGTAGAGTTTTCTCAGTTTTCCCTTGATTTATCTTCATTTATCATTTGGACTGAAATTTCCTGAAAACAGGGTCTTTATATTCTCTTTTTTAGGGGATGAGGAAGGCTGACAATGCTGGGTACAAGCAGGGATTCAATAAATATTTGCCGACTGATTTATTTTAAATCAAATTTCCTGCTAGTGACCCCCTTTACTTGCAAAGTATTAATTATCAGCAAAACCTAGGATATCAAAAGGATCTGAGAGGGTTTATCCTCTATTATGATATTATGATTATGAGACGGTTTATCCTCTATTATGCTGGAATTACACCTTTGGTACAAGATACAAGGTTTGTGTTTTAACACTGCATAAAAGTAGGAAATGTTGGGCCAGCGGGATCAGGGGGGATCAGGAGGCACCAACAAAATGGTGGTGGATCCTCCACCTTGTTACCCCCACCTCAGAACTTTCCCACCACCAGCAGACCACCCAAGGACACATCATCAGGGGGAGACAGGACCTATGCAGGAAACCTGAACCACACCTTACCCAGATCCCATATAAGGGCATAAGCAGTTATCACCCCTTACAGACACAACCCCTTACCCCTCCCCATTTAAAAAGCTCACAGGTACTCCCTTTGGGGCGATTTCTCTGCCCAACTTCCCGCTTTCTCCCTCCTCTGCAGGCCATAGAACCTCGCCTGAGAGTGAGGGTGCATCCCATTAAAAGCTTGCCTCCACCAATTTTTGCCTGGCCTATTTCATTTCACTACCAATCAGATTAAACCTGATAGAAAACATATTAACAACATTTTAAATAAATAAAAACTAAGTTTCCAAGACAGAAAAAATCATACACAAGATAAATCCAATGTGACTTCAAAAGGATCATAACACTGGTGAACAGGCTCAAGAGGGAAAATAATCTCGTTTGCAGGTTCTATTATTGCTGGTAGATGTTACTGGTTATTTTGACTATTGTCCTACTAATTAGCAAAAACTCAGGAAGGTTTGATGTTGTTTCCATACAATTGGGAAAATAAAGTAAGACACTAATTTTGGAGAGAAGACCAATCAAAATAAAAATTCAATTTGTATTACTGTGATAAAAGCTAATGCTCATGTCCACAATAGCCAAACTGTGGAAGGAGCCTCGGTGTCCATCGAAAGATGAATGGATAAAGAAGCTGTGGTCTGTGTATACAATGGAGTATTACTCACCCATTAGAAATGACAAATACCCACCATTTGCTTCAACGTGGATGGAACGGGAGGGTATTATGCTGAGTGAAGTCAGTCAGTTGGAGAAGAACAAACATTATATGGTCTCATTCGTTTGGGGAATATAAAAAATAGTGAAAGGGAATAAAGGGGAAAGGAGAAAAAATGAGTGGGAAATATCCGAGAGGGCGACAAAACATGAGAGACTCCTAACTCTGGGAAACGAACCAGGGGTGGTGGAAGGGGAGGTGGGCGGGGGGATGGGGTGACTGGGTGACAGGCACTGAGAAGGGCACTTGACGGGATGAGCACTGGGTGTTATATGTTGGCAAATCGAACTCCAATAAAAAATATACAAAAAAATTTAAAAAAGCTAATGCTCAATCTTTATCGTTTATTGTATGCTAAGCACTGCCATAAAAGATCTACATATGCTAAATTACATAATTCTCATAATAATCCCAGGCAGCAAGTGATTTTATTATTCCCATTTTTTTATATAGGAAAAATGAGGCCCCTATATAGGAAAACCGAGGCCCAGAAGGTTAGGTCACTTGCTCAAGGTCCCACAGCAGTAGTGGAGATGGCACTTGAACTCAGCCAATTCAGTTCCAGAGTCCACACTCCTGCACACTACAACCCTGCCCACATTAAAATGCATATACTGATTAGAACCAGACCTGGGGACTGTTAGCAAATTTAACAGAGAAAACAATTTCCAAATACATTAAATGAGACATAGGCCCTATTATTGTACAACTGTGACTAAATTCCCAATCCACTTTCTGCTAATTTAGTTGAAACATTTCCACATTTTGAATTTTAAAAAAACTATGTGTTCAGCCGAAAAGCAATACTTACTTATGTTGAATTGAACTCATGCCACAGGATTTTTGAGTTGTTGACAGGAGTGGAAATGTCATGGACTAAGCTAAAACATCTCTGAATATGGCCTCTCAAGTAGTGTAAATATGAATAATCAGAGTAAGAAACATTTGTGCTTGCAAGAGCAAGCTAATATCTGCAATTGCTCATCTGAAACAAATGTCTTTGGAACTCTCCAGCTAAGCCCAATTCCCAAGTGTTCAAGCCCTCTTCTCAAAACTCCTTGTGCTTCATGCTACCCTCTGCAGGAGTAACTGACCTAAGACCTATTCTTAGGTCTTGCCTAAACACAACCTCTTCCCTCCCTCAAAATTCAAACACCCACTCTCTCAGGCTAGAAGGAATCCACTTAGTCTGGGAAAATTAACATAAAAATGTGAATGCCCTGAAATTTTCCAAAGGCTTTTGTATTTAACCAGAGGTTACTTTGATAGCCTGAATGAATCTCTAATGGTAGTATCTTGAGGGTGAAGCAAAGGACATCAACAGAGATACAGTTGCAGAGAGAGTGGCATTTCAGAGAAAAGGATTAGTGAGAAATTGTTCCTTCTGGGACACCTGTGTGGCTCAGCGGTTAAGCATCTGCCTTCAGCTCAAGACATGATCCTGGAGTCCCAGAATCGAGTCCCATATCAGGCTCCCTGCATGAAGCCTGCTTCTCCCTCTGCCTATGTATCTGCCTCTCTCTCTCATTGTCTCTCATGAATAAATCAATAAAATCTTTAAAAAAAAATAGAAATTGTTCCTTCCTAAAAAAAGAAAAATGCCTTCTTTCCACTTCTGAAATAAAAGATCTAACACCAAGGTTAGAACAAATGTGAGTAGCTTGTTTCCACAAATGTTCCTAGGATGGCTAAAGTGGGGGAAGAAGCTGCCATTTGCCAGCAAAGGTCTTTTGAAAGGGGAGTTGGTAAATCCAGGGGATTGCCTGGATCTTGCATGTCACAACAAAGGCATCCCATATAGGTTAACCGGAAAGAGAGGTGAATCATTTTTTCTATGATTTCATGATTCATTAAATAAAAAAACCATTACCATTAAGCACTGTGTCAGACACTGGAAACCCAAAGGAGAACTTAATTTGTATTAACCTTCATTGTGAAGTGCGTGCATATAAAATTATTCCAACAGATTTATTAATTTGATCACTCCCTCTGTTTGACATTAGGGATACAAAATGAATTAACTATTCTTCAAGGAACTTATAATCCAGGAATGAATATATTTTTTTTTCTATGCTTATTGTAGAGTTACAATGCCATGTTAAGTCTATGTATAGGATACCATCATTAACTTGACCTCGTTTTCCCATAGGGTTGTCACATCTTTTGGAAACAGAGAATTTTAAACCAATGATTTTATTTTTGAATAAGCTCTGACCCAACCATCCATAGGAATTTCTCCTGTTTCAGTCTGAGGACTTGACTCTCAGCTCCCAGATCTCTATTTCTGGCTAATAGGAAGACTAGATCTATTCTTCCCAGGTAACGCTTTTTGATGGACATCCGCAAAACTTTCCAGAGAACGTCTAATAAAAATGGCCAATAAATCTCAGTTGGATCTATAGGAAAATTGCTTCATCTGTTTTAGTTTCAGTTCTGTTAATCTAATTAAAACCCTGTTAATTCCCCAAGCCAGAGATTCTCTAAAGGAAATAAAACTCAGAGGGTTGCTAGGGATTCTGTTTTTCACATAAAGGTCCCTGATGTGGGTAAGGAACCACCTCCAGGGGAAAGAGCACTAAAAAGATGGAAGAGTGTGTGTGTGTTCCTGTCCTCTGGCCAGATTTTCTGAAGAAAATGGAAAGCAGATCAAGAAGGCACGCCAATTTGAAGATTGGTGGAAAACTGCAATTTCACTTAAAGTGGTAGGTGGCAATAGCATGAGATTATGACTAAGAAAAGAAAATGAGGAACACATTAAACTTGGAAATACTGGGTATCAGAAGCCTTAATCAGATAAGACAAAGGGTGTGCTTAAAATCTGCTGTAGGAACATACATGAACATACAAGACACCTAACAGACCACTAATAAAGGTTCAGAAAACATCAGAGGTATCTGATGCCTCACAAAAGTGGACAGCCCTTTAGAGACCCTGGGGGTGGCCTGAACTTCCTTGGGAGTCAGAAAAGCACTGGGGCCTTTGAGAGATCAGACATTATGCAAATTTGATTTCTGTATTATATCTCTCACAGATTAAATCATTTTATGTATAATAGTCCAAGTTGAATAAGCTATATATATATGTGTGTGTGTGCGTGTGTGTATATGTTTTAAAAAGAAGTCTGCTGGTAGATCATACCAAGTTGTTTTACAAGGTATATTCTCCTAGGAGTATCCTATCCTAAAGGTATTTCTCCTTTATGTAAAAGCACCCAAAATAACATGTAATTACTTTATAAAGAACAAAGAACACCTGGATTAACTTTCCTAAATGCAATATAAAAATAGTTTATAAGAGTAAATTGATTATAATATACTAAAGTCAAATTCTAAGCCAAATAGATTTACTGCGAATGAAATAGTGAATGTACACTTTTATTTCTTAAATTACATTTCTTTCTTGATTTTGATGCTAAGTCTGAAACAGGCCATGAGCTATCACATAAAAATGGACAGAAGAAACATGAATGAAAGGTAGGAAGAAATAAATTATCTTAGATGAGCAGTTTAAAAGCTAAAATTTTCATAGTGACTGAAACACTAAGGAAATTCCACCTAAATGAACTTTATAATTCATATTTCAAAATTCATGTTAACAAAAATTAATAATTATTGCTTGGTCACCTCAAGCAATAAATGATTATGTAAAATACTCTTTTTGGTTAGGACATCATACCTGCTTCCAAGTTAGACATTATTTTTATTTAAGTGATATTTTAAGATAGTATTAAATGAATAAGATTTAGGGGCGCCCCAGGTGGCTTGGTCGGTTAAGTGAATGACTTGATTTTGGCTCAGGTCATGATCTCAGGGTCATGAGATCAAGTCCTATGTTGGGCTGAGTGCTCTAGCATGGAGCCTGCTTAAGATTTTCTCTCTCCCTCTCCCTTCCCCACCACTATCCTGGCTCATGCGTACTCTCTCTCTCTCTCAAATAAATAAATCAGTCTTTTTTAAAAAAAATGAACAAGATTCATGTATAGTAGACAAATCACTTAACATCTCAGTATCAGGCTGGGTCTAAGTGACTCCGCAATAAGTATCAATTTAAAAACAGTCATTCATATTTAATGGCATAGAAACATATTCAGACTATTTCATTATATACCAAGTAACTAGTTATAAAATGGTATGCACACCATGGTTCCAATCATATAAAAATGTATACACAAATATGTAAATGTTTATATACACATACCCACAAAATATATACATACAAATTAATCTATGCAACTGGAACATGTACACATATGAACATGACTAATGAACATACTCCCCAAAGTAATTATTACATGATTAAGTACAATTAAAAAATATATATGCCTCTATCTTTAGAATTAGACTTCAAAAATAACACTGAAGTCAACTTTAATATTTCTACTTTATTTTTCTATCTGAAAATCATTTTGACAAACTAAGGATTTAGAACATATCTCAACAAACACGGTTTCTTCATCTGTTACAAGGTTGTAAGGAAGTATCTTTCTGGGAATCTGGCAGCAATGTTTGGGGGGAAACAGACAAACCAGAAAAGGAACTAATAACACTCTCTCACTTTACTGTGGGCCAGGGGTGTCAGTTCTAGGTTCAAAGGCAAGTACAGAATGGAATACCCTTTAAAAAAAAATCACTAAAACTCAGCTTTTAAACTATTCTAAGGCATCACGTAGAAATTTCACAACAGGGTCAATGGCGACTAGGAATTTTGTGCATTTGCTTGGCTCTTGTGTGTTTTTTAAAAAAGAGCATTAGGCATTACTCACCTTGGGACCCTGCAGTCCTGGTTTTCCCGGAGGACAAACACAGGGAGCTGGAGTTGAGCCGACATCACTGGGACCATTAAGGCACTACAGAGAAATAATGGAAATAAACAACAAACACGGAAAGCCACACAAACATGCATGTGTACACAGGTATGTGTATGTGTCTGCACATAAACGTGAAACGATAAAGATGTCTCACATCTACTTTCCGATTTGATTTAGCACAATCCGGTAAGACATTCTGAATCACAAAAAAAGCTATGAAAACTAAATATACTCAAACTACATAAAAATGAGTTCTGTTTGTGTAATGTACTTACCAGTTAATGGAAAGAAGCTAAACAGTCCAACAAGACAAATACTACCTTAAGGAGAATAATAGTTTCCAGGCCTACCTCGCCATTCTGAAAGAAAAACAATGAATGTGTTTTAAAAGATGCTTTAAATTTCTAAATTATCTACCTAATTTATAGATATTTCATTGCCCAGGTTCTAGATACATGAACTATCAAAACCAGCAAGAGCTAACCATTTATGTGCAATTCTCCTAAAAAAAAAGACATTGATACACATTATGACGACATTTACTGTAGGATAAAGGACATGAACAATGATGAAGAGAAGAACAAGGAAATGGAAATGCCAAAGCTGCTTGGTATAATGGCCACCCAGGAGCAAAAATAACCCACGGTGAGTTTTGTGCACTCTCTTGAACTTTCTGGAAATCTTTTAAAAACCAGGAGAAAAAGCCAAAACACATCTAAGAAAGTCACAAATTTCATGCATTAAATTTTCTGCATATTACTTTAGGAGACCTCCTCACTAAACAATTTGCTTCTTACTAAATACCTGATCTTATATAGGTTAATAATCCAAACAATAACAAATTAGATCACAAAATGAGAACATGGGACTAAAGATGGAAAAGTTAACAAGCTACATGCAGTCACACCTAAGAGTAAGGAAGGAGACATAAAAACACAAAAAAAGTAATGTGAGAACTCAAACTCTACCATCTAATCCTGTTTTTAGGATGTAGGAGGGTAATGCTCACATCATAACATTGATGCAGAAATATCAATACATACATACAGCATATAAAATGGACTCTCAGAATGTAATAATGTATTAATACTTTTAGGAGTTTAGAGATCTGTATTTCAAGTTATAAGTATCTGAAATAAAAGTTCTAGTGTTTAAACAACTACCTCTCTAAAACACCAAGAATGAATCATCTCTAAAAGGTTCCATGGTTGATATTATTATAGAACCCTTAAATGCATTGCTCTACATCCTCAAGGTTTCAGTACATGTGGATTTGTAGGTTATTCAGTTTGATAGGAAAAAAGATGGTAGTATGACTTTATAAACTAAAAGAACTATGGCGTGAACTCAAATGTCACTGGGAATTCACACCGCAAAAAGTTTTACGATGTTCTACCCTTTTTGCCTTACAAAAATATACCTTTCTTTTTCTGTCCAAGGGAAAAAGGATCATGATCACACACACACACACACCCCCCACCCTGCAAGCACACATATATAATCAGACTCTAACATTTTAGCTTTTAATTTTTTCCTTCTAACATTTTAAGATTCTAACATTTTCCTTCTAACATCTCTAACACTTTAGCTTTTAATTTTATCCTTCTTTGATTAATTAATCAAAATGGCTACATAAATAGAAAGTTTCTTATATCCTAAAAATACGAGAAAATCTTCTTTAGGAAACAAGAACCAAAAGAAACCTATATATTCATAATAGTTTGAGAAAATGTGCTGGTGGACAGGAAAATGAATCATTTCCTGCTCTTTAGAATGGTGCTATGTAGGGTATTCTGTCCACATATTTAATTAAGTAAGCATAGAAATGTATTTTACACTCCAGATATTCAAACAAGAATTCTACGTTTTTCTAGAGCAGGTCCAGCCCTGCTTCATTTGAATACCAGAAACATCACACTGAGGTATGAAAACACATTTCCTTGTACTCTTCCATTCACACTTGCACACTGATAACATTATTCTTTTATTTCAATTATGAACCTCAAAATATGTCTTAATCATTGTAACTTTATTTACACTGACAATTAACAAATTAATTCTGCATATCAAATGAAGGCTCACATATTATCTTTTATTTATTGCTCCTAAAATACTGAAGCAACACTTGAGGAAAAACAATCTATGCTACTCACAAATCCAGGAATCTCGCATGCTGTCTCTCGGTTGTTCTGTTCTGGGTCACAGTAGATTCGCAACTTCTGGACATCAAACTAGGACATAAACCCCATCAAGTTAAAATTGAGGCCCAAGGTAACTGTGTATTAAGAATGACCCAACTACATCAGCAGTCATGTAAGGTTTAAATCATAGCACTTAGCTAAATATTAGCAATACTAAATTTGAATACCTAACATACAGTTTAAAGATGTGATGCATTCACATAAGGAAATATGGAAATAGGGTCATAAGGAAAACCCTAGCACCAAAAACAAACCTCTAATTTCCTTCAGGAACACATTGGAGCTTTTTTAGCATCTCTGTATCAAGCGCTAGTCTAAAGAGCATTTCCTAGGACACTTACAAGCCTTCCCAGGCTTTCTGCATGTATCCTAAATCTCTACATTTCTGATTACAAAAAAATTTAGTTGCTGGCATGGAGTGTTGTGTGATGAGTAGTCCAAGTACCTATTGCTATTTAAATATTTACTACATTCTGACATGTAACATTAAAATATAGAAACCATGTGTATAATTTGAACATGTAATCTTCCCTTGATAGAAAGTGGTAAAGCACACCTCTTCAAATAACGGATTGTTCAAGAAATGGCTTTTTATAACACATTTCCCAATCCACAGATAGATACTCCAGTTTTTAAAAATATCAAAAAAGTAACAGCTTTGTTTAAGAAGTAAATCCTGAAATTCATTAATCTGATTGTAACCTCACAGCTGCAGAGAAATTTTATAGCTCCCAACTCAAAGCTCTAATCACATTCTCTTTTTCAAGTTCATTATTTAATCTATGCTTCTCCTGGGTAATATGAAATTAATGTTTCATATGAATGTAGAATTCTACCCTGAACCCAGGGGAACATTTTTCTAAGAATTCCTACAAAATCTATTAAGTCTAATTTTGCATTTTCATACACACAAACACACAATTCCACTTATAAACTGACCATTTTTATTAACTTAAAGGAATCAATAATTCAGTTAACTACTTAATTAAATGTGATAAATACTATCACAAAAGACAGCAAAAGCTCACTTTATATAATGAAAAAAGCTAATCATTACTTATCCACCTGAACGGTTTCTTCTTTCCCAGAATACTTTCCAATTTGAGTTTGCCCACTGATGAAGATCCCTAAAACTGGATGTAAGGGCTTGTTTTCAATTTGTTGATCATCAATATACAGAGTTACATCTTGTTCTGTTACTAAGAGACGAATTTGATGCCAGCCTTCATCAAATAATGTCTATAGGAAGAAAGTAGGGAAGATTCATAAAATTCCTAACAATCTTTCATTTTCTTTGTTCCCATTCCTTTGCAGCCAACCATAAATCCACACTACACAGACTGGTTGTGTTATATACTAATTCACCTTGACCCAAGTTGGGTCTCAAATTCTAGCCACCAATTAATTTATGAAGTCTTACTTTGCATTATAGATCCATTATATGTAAGTTTATGTGTCAATTACTGAAGCAATTCTCAAGGTCACAAAAAAGTTCTTAACCTCTGAATCTAAATGGCTTCTCCCATTCCTCATCCTATTTACTCCATTGCAACTTTAGATCCTCAACTAGTCCATCTTAGTTTCCTCTTTCAACTCCATGACTCAAACCATCTTGATCATTTCTTCTTCTTCAATTGGTCATTCTCTATTTCTTTGAGGGCTCCTCTTTTTCACCTGCCTTTTTTTTTGTTTTAGATTTTTATTTATTTATTCATGAGAGACAGAGAGAGAGAGAGAGAGGCAGAGACACAGGCAGAGAGAGAAGCAGGCTCCACTCAGGGAGCCAGATGCAGGACTCAATCCCAGGACTCCAGGATCACGCCCTGGGCAAAAGGCAGGCGCTAAATTGCTGAGCCACCGAGGGATCCCCCTTCACCTGCCTTTTGATGAGGTCATAACTGACAGATCTATCATTGACCTTTTTCATTCTCCCTTTTGATTATGTCAACCATTCCTATAGGTCAATCATTACTTCTATGGAATAACTCTCATATCTACAACAGCCTGGACCTCTCTTCTACATATGGGATCTATAATTTTTAATACTGGCTAGTATAGTTTTACCAGGATATTTCACAGTTAGCCTGAGGGAGAGTATAGCAAAATGAACTTGAACTATCCCCAAAGCTTTCTTCCTCTCAGTTTCCCTGGGAAAATAATATCCTAACTTTCTAAATTGCAACAAGTGTCTTTACCTCTTGCCCTTCCCTCAGCTGAAATAATAACCAGATGCAAAGTTCTACCAAATATGTCTCTTAAATATGACTCAAATTCACTTCACTATTTCCATTCTCATTACCATAGTTTATGCTCAAGTATATCTTGCTTTATCTGAATAATTTTAAAACATATCTCTAATTCTTCCCTAAGCCATCCTTAATACCTCACTATAATTAATCTCTCTCACTACCATTCTGTCAGAGAAGATGCCACATCTTATTAATCTCTAGATTCCCAGGATCTAGCCCATTTCCAGGACAGAGATGAAGTATTTTTTATGAAATAAAAAGGAGAAGAAAAGAGAGAGCTGCTTTGACCATGACACATCTATGATTCCAAGACTTTTTGATGGAATCCTATCATCCACTGAACAAAGTCCAAAACCCTTTGTATGATTGCCAGGTTCCCACAAATTGAATTCATACTTTGTTAGCTCTTTCTTTCATGCATCTTATACTTCAAACACAGGGGATATCACTTTCTATTTTTTAAATTAAAACCCTGCATTTTACCACACAGGAGTACTCAATACTGAACCACTGACTTACATGTCCTTAGCTCTCTTCATCAAAATTCTGTATGTTCTTCAAGGTCTAGTCCAAAATGCATCTCATTATAAGACTTGCCTGCATTTTGTGTTAGAATATACTTTTCCCTTTACATTCCTCTAATATTTTGTACTTCTAGTAGATATCAGAGGTCTTCAATCTTCCATTATAAATAAGTTGGTTCCTTGAAGGTGTGAAACATGCCTTACTCATTTGTGATTTCTTATAGAACCTAGCATATTGACTTTAATAAAAATGGCAGCCAAATTTTAAAAAATTTAATTTGCTTACAATGAAGAAATTGAACAGATGGCATAATTTCATACATAACCTTGTATACTTCCTAAATTATACAATATACTGTTAGACTATCATAATTATAATGAGTACCAAAACTTAGCTATTTTTATCGTTGTATCTGTATTCTGAACACATCTGACTTGGAAAATACACCTTTTTTTTGGTTTATCAATTTTGTTAAATAGAGGTTCTTTTGGGGAAACAAAACATTTTCCTAATAAATGTGAATTCTGCACTCATTATCTACCTGTATGTAAGGTTCTAACAAATCTTTATCTCAGTACTTTGTAGGGCATGGCAGTGTAAGATGGGACCAACATGAGTCTGAGATAGATGAGACTTAACTTCAGTTTCTGATGTCACCATTTAATAGCTGTATTACTTTGAGATGGAACTTAATACCCTTGAAACTTTTTTTTTTTTTTTTGGTCTGTACAATGAGAACAGTAGCTTCTTCCTTGGGTGATTATTACAATTAAATGTTCTTGACATCCATCTAGTAGCAAGTACTCAAAAAAATGTGAGTTCCCCCACTCCTTAATTCCACCTAAGAAACAATTTTCCTTCATTTGTTGCTCTTATTCAGTAAAGCAACACTAAACTATGAAGTCAGTATCTTTTCAGCCATGTTAAAATTATGAACTCTTCCTCCAACACACAAATCTGGTGGTGATTCCCCATGAATATCATCATAATCATATCCAAGCATCTTTACCTTAACTTGAGGGTCAACGAAGGTGACCACTTGTGAGCCATTAATCATGCTGGTTGTTGTAAATAGTAAATTTTTATCCACACCATTTAAAGTAACTGCTATTTGTGGCCTTCCATCAATGGTTAAAATTCTCCATAAATCCCACATTTTCTTGACTTTAAATCTCTGAGTGGAGACAAATACATATGATGGAGGAAGACCTTCTGGGAAAACATTGCTAGAAAAAGAAGAATATGCATAAGCTTTAGGAATTCTCAGCATGTCTAGAGACATAACAACAAAAAGGTGTATCAACACATAATGTATACCTTGTGAATTCTGATAAGTCAACTTTTGATGTTACTTCATATCCTTTTATCTTTGTTGGTGAAAGCAGGATTCTTTTCTTAACCTTTTTCTTTACACCCAAGCCTAAAAGAATATCAAACCCTTTCTCATCGCGAGCTGCCACTGGAATTCGTGTTGGACAGACAGATTCTATAAATCCAGAGCAAAAGCAGTAAACATTGATTAATCATGGATTTCTTCAGTAAGAAAATGAGAAATATTAGAGAAAATAATTATAAAAAATATATATGCACACAAATGGATATAAATGCCTTTTCTGAAAAAATGTGCAGGAGTATCTCTGGCACTTAAAGTCTCAAATGTCATTTTTCCTCCTAACAGCGGATGAAGTAAAACAGAAAGAAATATATATACTTTATATATATAAACAGACTACTTTAAGAATACTATGCTAACGTCTATAAATCACTGTTTGAATGAAGGGCAACCTAATACCTGAGAGGGGATAGGAGAACACTGGAATGGCATTGACAATTCTAATCTAATAGTTGCTATTAATTAGTCACATGGCTTTGCATAACTCCTAAATTTCTTGGATCTAAGAGAAGAAATCTAAGATCTCTTTCTTGAATTCCCAGCATTTGAGGGGTAAAAAAAAAATGTCTTATTCTTGATATCCTCTCCAGTTTTAGCAGTTGAAAATTCTACAGTTCAAACATCATTGGTTCTATTTACTCTGGAAAAAACTGTAGGTCTTTTCTGTTCATGAAAGTTCTCAAAATGGGCCTATTATCTTTGATTAATTATATCATATTAATCATATTTTCATATTTATAAATAAAGACTATTTCCTTAAGAAGAATTGTTAAGATTTGTATTATACAGTCATCTATATAAATTATAAAAATATGGTATGCTTTTAACCTGCTGGGAAACTAATATCTGAAATTATGTGGAAAATTTTATATGGTTGAAATGCTATTAAGCTGTTAAACTGTAGAAATGTTGCAATATTTTCAGATTCTTCCAAGGCCCTCATATAAAATAAACATTGAGCATGACTGCTTATATTTTATAGAGCAGCTAACAAAATAAAAAAAGAACAAACTCCACTAACCTTCTTTAAGATAATCACTCTCTTATACAACATTAAGAAGGAAAAGCATCATATTTATAATTCAATAAAAAGTAATGAGATGGATTTTATTAGCCCAACATGTATAGTCATAATTTATACCACAGAATATTAGAAATAAAATAAAGGTTTGATATAATTAAAATTTTTCTTCAGGTCTTAAATTTTGAAGTGATCCAATAAATTATGTCCTTCTTCCTCTGGTAAGCTTGTTACTAAATGATGGGGAGATACAGGAATGAGGCAAGTAGATGTTGGTTAGATATGTGATTTAGGGAATTTCATGACACTGCACACCATAAAGAACCCCCTCACACCGTCCCAGCAGCAGAAAGCTGACTATTCCCTAACCCACCTTAGAAGCAGGGCCTGCCCACTAAGCTCACATATGGTCGAGATGAAACCAGAACACACTAGCTCCACAGATACACTGATCCAAGGAGAAGAAAGCTAAAGACTCTTTGATAAACATGACCAACTACTTTTTATCAAACTCATTTATTGAAAATTGATCTTCTCATTCAGTGGTAAGGAGCTATAAAAGGTTAGGAAAGAGATCAGAAGAGTTAGCCTTGCTGAAGTTTCTTCACATGAAAATAAGAGAAGCAGGGTGTAAGTGATCCTAATAGCACTATATTACAGTTTAAATCATAAAGCAATTAATAAAACTAAATCTTTTCTGTCGTGACGCAGGGTTTCTTTTTTGACAGGCAGTGAGTGGAGGTATGCAGAATATATGAAGCCTCAAATCAGATATGTTTGATTTAAAACTGCAAAAAGAAAAAAACTTAGCTGAAAACATGTTAAACTTTACATCATAAAAATATTCAGGTTTGAATTGCTGCTTTGATTTGCTTTTTAACTAAGAAGTTATAAGATGTTGGGTGAAGATCTCAGGCTTAAGAAAATTAGGTTTAGACTTAAGCCTCTCAACCTCTCCCGAAACTTTGGATTCTCATCTGTGAAGTGAGAATAATGATCTCCCCTTCACAGAGTTTGTCTGAAGATCAAATGTGATGATGTATGTGAAAGTGCTTTGTAACTGCAAAACGGCATCCAAGTGCAGGGGACAAAGCAAGTCTTGTGTTCATCCTTTTGCTATAACAGTCTTTTACACCATCTTGTAATACCCAGAATTTTATGGGGAAACAGTATGGCACCACTTGTGAAATCAAGAATGTATAAGACAGCCACATTTTCATTACTACCTAGCACATCTCATGAAGAAGTATGGATTTAAATAATTATGTTTTCTTGAAGGTAATTTTTCTTCCCAATAGCACATGGGAAGTGAAAAAAAATGTAGTTAAAATGTTCAAAAAACAGTTTTTATGTTTGTATATACCTAGTTTTAGGAAACAGGTAAAAGTAGTTTCCATACATAAAATGCTACTTTATCAACCAACAATTTCTATATAAACTTGAGGGGAAACAGAGGTAAATAGTTAATTTACCCACTGCATAGAAAAAAGAAATATATGAAATATATGTTTAAGTATACAAACCACATCCAGACAGAAGTATGGAAACTGGAAATAAAAACTGAAACTTGGAAATTATAATTTTAATACTAGGAAAATCAAATGCTAAGAGAGACTCAGTTGGGAGCTTGTTATAACACCTAAAACATATTTAGATATTTAGAATATCTAAATAAACCAATTTATTTTAAAGGCATGCATTCAGGAGGAAGGGTAAGCAAAACAGAAGACCTAAATTCACAAATGATTATTTCTACACCAACTACACAGTTTTAATTTCATTTTACTCCAGTATGGATAGAGTATTCAGGATAGGAATGCTTCCTGGGATGAGCAAAGATTACTCTATTTTAAACAAAGCCAGTAATATCTGCTTTTCAGTTTGGATGATTTATTTTTGTTTTTGTTTCCCTTGCCTTTGGAAACAGATAAGTAATATCTAGAAAAATGTCGCTATGGCTAAAATCCCACTGTCTATGTTCTCTTCTAGGATTTTTATGGTTTCAAGTTTCACACTTAGGTCTTTAATCCACTTTGAATTTATTTTAGAATTGAAAAGATATTTGCAAATGATACGAACAGTAAAAGAGCCTAATATCCAAAATATATAAAGAACTTAAAACTCAATACCAAATAAAAAAAAATCCAATTTAAAAGAAGACAGAAAACACGAATAGACATTTCTCCAAAGAAAACATAGACACATGAAAAGATGCTCAGTATCACTAATCATCAGGGAGAAACAAATCAAAACCACAATGAGATATCACCTTACACCTGTCAGAATGGCTAAAATAAAAAAGACAAGAAAAAACAAGTGTTGCCAAGGTTGTAGAGAAAAACGAACCATTGTGCACTGCCTGTATGAATGTAAATTGGTGCAGCCACTGTGGAAAACAGTATGGAGGTTCCTCAAAAAAATTAAAAATAAAAATGTTATATGATCCAATAATTGCACTACTAGCTAGTTATCCAAAAAAACCAAATACGTAATTCAAAAAAATATATACACCTCTATTTTTGTTGCAGCATCGTTTATAATAACCAGTATATGGAAGCAACCTAAATGTCCACTGACAGATAAACGGGTATACACATACATAAACGATAGAATTGTGTATGAGATTAAAAAAAAAAAAAAAAAGGATGTTATCGGGCGGCCCACGTGGCTCAGCGGTTTAGTGCCGCCTTCGGCCCAGTGCGTGATCCTGGAGCCCCGGAATCGAGTCCCATGTCGGGCTTTCTACATGGAGCCTGCTTCTCCCTCTGCCTGTGTCTTTGCCTCTCTCTCTCTCTCTCTCTCTCTCTCTCATGAATAAATAAATAAAATCTTAAAAAAAAAAAAAAAGGATGTGATCATGCCATTTGTAACAATATAGACAGACCCAAAGGGTATGTGCTAAGTAAGTGAACTAAGTCAGACATAGAAAGATAAATGCCATATTATTTCACTCACGTGTGTAATCCGAAAAAAAACGAAAAACAAATTAATAAATCTGCAAATTCAAAGGACAAATTGATGATTGCCAGAGGAGAGGGAGGTGAGGAGGTGGGCAATATAAGTTAAGGGGAGAAGAATATAAAGTTAATGATATTTTAATAGTATCATGATGGCAGATGATAAATACACTTGTGGTTAACACAGCATAACATACAAACTTGTTGAATTACTATGTTGTGCACCTGAAACTAATGTAACATTGTATGTCAACTATATTCAAGATTTTAAAAAGTTTTTGAGTCATCCATAGAAACCAGAAAAAATATTCATTTTTCTATTAAATCTCAGGGTTTAGTAATATAAGTAATCCAGTATTAGCAAGGTCATAAAAATGTGTTTAACTTAAAATTCTGCCATGGACATGGACACAAAAACTGTGTAAATCTTTAGTCTAACTAGACCAACCAAATTAGAAACTACATCTTTCCAGCTCTAAGTTAACATCACAGGAACACTAATGAACACATTATTCCAGAACACATCTACCTACTTTTTAAATGCCTATTTAATCCAATTCCACATTGCCACATTGTTCATAGGTCACTCCTCTCCAGAAGTCACATATTTTATTCACAACAAGGGAATTTTATCAAGGAGATCTGTGGTCAGAAACCAAAAGTAGTTTTATTGATCCAGACCTAATAGTCCAATAAAACAGAGTTGTGTAGAGGGTCCCTGATGCAGATCTGTGCAAGCCAACTTCCTCAGACTTTCCCTGGACTGAACTTCATTTTAATGGTAAGGCAAACACAAGTGTATGTCCAACTGATATACACCACTCAATGGTGTTCAGTGGCATTTTAATACATCTGCCTTTCTGAAGGTCTATTATATCATGTACTTTAATGTAATGTACAAGTTCATCAAAAGAAGGAACTTGTTTCAATTTAGTACCAAGGTTGTGATTACTTAGACTTCATCATAACATACTGAAAATACAATAATATAGCAAAACCAAAGTAAATTATGGAAACAGAGATCCTCTTACCAAAGATTAAATAACAAGAAGGTAGCCCCAATTTCACCCAATTTCTTTTCTCATTACAGACTGAATAAGCTCATCTTCCTTTACCAGCACTGTCTTGAAATCTAGATTGATTTAGAGTTACAGTCCTTCATCTGAGGAAGATGTCTGCCAGATGCATGGCTGACAATGGGACCCAGTAAGAGCAGATGTCAATGGGAACAAGAGACTCCTATTACTAATTAGTACAACTTGTCCACGAATCAGAAACATCACAATCTTTTGCAACATTCAGTTGCCTCACTGATCACAGAATATTTGTTTTTTTAACAATAAGAAAAAATATAAGAAATAACTATCATCTTTGGCCTAAGGAATAGTTAAGGAAAATATAATTCTAAAGGCTTATTTAATCACAAAAATGACTCATTTGGTTTTGCCATTTTTCATTTTAAAAGCATTGATTATGTAATGAATTTTTTTTTGTTATTCCTGCTCAAGTACTACAGATGGAGAAAAGGTAACATGTTTTGCCTTTATACATATGCAGATAATAGCATGTGTGTAATTCCTGTACCTCATTCTTCACCCCTTTTTACATTTTTTACTTCACAGACCTTTTGTCAGGTATTACAGTTGTGTGTCATTTTAACATACAAACTATATATTTTCTTTAACCAGATGTCCAGGCATCTTAACATGTTCCTGTCCTTGACGTTACTCCAGCACACTGATATTAACTTTCATAAAATGTGATTTATATCACCAAAGTTGGAGTCAGTCACTTAGCCCAAGATCACACTTCAAGAAAGTGATGTTGACAAAATCAAGAATCAAACCTGGATCTTGGTCTGACTCCAGAGACTGGGCTGGGCCTCCTTATCATCATGTAGCCTTGGGTTTATTAGGAAAAAGAATCAGGAGATAGTGCTTCACTTTAACAGGTCTTTGCTGAGTCTTTTAAAACATTTTTATGAAGGTACAACCTACCTTCAACAAAATGCCCTAATTTTAAGTGCACACCAACTGGCACATATTTATAGGTTTATAAGTTAGCACCCAGACAAGATAAAAAACACATCTAACACCTCAGAAAGTTACCTCATGATCCTTCCCAGACAATAACCACTACCACCAGAGGCCACCACTGTTATGATTTCTGTTATCACTGATTTGTGTATTCTTAAACTTAATATAAATGAACCATACAGTATATTCTTTTACTTGACTCTTCTTGCTTAACATAATATCTGGGGTACCATCCGTGCTGTTGTAAATAACAGTGGCTTGTTCTTTTCTGTTGCTAGGTACTATTCCACTATTCAAATTATGTTATGACGTATTTGTCCATTTTATGTGAGCAGTCATTTGAGTTGTATGCAGTTTTGACTATTTTTAATAAACTTGCCATAGACAATCTTGCATATGTCT
This sequence comes from Vulpes vulpes, assembly GCF_048418805.1. NCBI lineage: Eukaryota > Metazoa > Chordata > Mammalia > Carnivora > Canidae > Vulpes > Vulpes vulpes. The sequence goes on from NC_132780.1 coordinate 152,254,348, forward strand.
TTTGGTAAACATATGAACTTATTTCTCATGGTCAACTATCTGAGCGTAGAACTGCTGTTTCATAGGGAATCTGTATACTTTGCCCTAGTAGATAGTGCCAAAAATTTTTTCCCAAGAGGTTGTACCAATTTTCACCTCTACTATCATGTCTGTTGCCACTTGAAAAGGAGGAAGGTGTTATGAAAATATGTAATTAGGTGATAGATATTATACACAATATTTCAGAGAAAGAAAAAAAGAGGAGGGTTGGGCTATGCATACAAGCTTTAAACATTCTTAACAAAAATTATTCCAAATATTTTCTTGTTCGTTCCTTTCCTAGACGTAATTAACTCATACAACTGCATCTAGATTTAATCATAAACACTGACAGCAACGTCTATATGCTGTAATTTGTATATTTTCTAAATTATGCCATAATAATTCTATTTTCCCAAGAATACTCATACATTACTTTTCACATAAAATAAAGCATATTGTGTTTGAAGGGAACATAGCTCTAGCCTAATTAAATGGAAAATTAATATTTTTAGATATACTACAAGTCCCTGACAATATAAGTTGCCTTCAATTCAGATTAGATTCAAAACCTTTTAATCTAGGGACGCCTGGGTGGCTCAGTGGTTGAGCGTCTGCCTTTGGCTCAGGGCATGATCCCGGGATCTGGGATCTGGGATCCCACATCAGGCTCCCTGCATGGAGCCTGCTTCTCCCTCTGCCTGTGTCTCTGCCTCTCTCTCTGTGTGTGTCTCTCATGAATAAATAAATAAAAATTTTAAAAAAAACCTTTTAATCTACAAGTAGATTATAAAGTGATTGTCCTGAATGTTTGATGACATTTTATGAAATACTCTACTCAATCCAATCCTATCTACCAAACTTTACCATACTTTCATCTCTCATTTCCCTCTGCCCCACCTCAGTGGGGAAATTCATATATACGTGTACCAACAATAAAGGCAAGAATGGAAAAAATAAGCTTTATAGGAGGACAGAAAAGTTAACCACATATATGTTATGAAATCATGGAAGCTAAAACACTGGCCATCTCCAAAAACATCTCAGTTGTCCTGGCCATGATTGCTGATATGTGTACCCCTACCTTTTGTGACTTTAATGAAATACAGATAGAATTATATGAGTAGGTTAGGGTAAAGCACTGGGTCACTATTATGAAGCATAGTAAAGTTTGAATTAGATAATCAAATTATCCAGCCATCTTTAAACAAGAATAATATACAAAGTATAAGTGGTTTTTTGATGAGAAGAAATTCAGGAAAAGTCCTAAACATCATTCTAAGTTAAAGTGCATCACTGTAGAAAGCATTGAAAGGAAAAACTCAAAGTTTTATGGAATGAAAGATACCAAAGTTCCACTCAAGCAGCAGTCTGTCTGTCTGTCTGTCTCTCTCTCTCTCTCTCTCTCAAATAAGATAAGGCTGAGGATGCATAGCTAATTGCCTTGTGACCTCTAGCCTCTGGCCCCATTTGAGCAAGTCAACATCATATACTATTTTAAAAAACAGACAAATCTCCTGCTTCATCCAGAAGTCAAGATGGTAGAAAACAGTAAAAATATACAGGCAGTTTTCCAGAGCCTGCTCTTTACCTGCACCTATGCATAAGCAAGCTCAACATACCTGAATTAAAATATGGGTCCTAAAACCCAGTAATTCAAGCCACAGGCTGCTGGAAGCCCTTAAAGACACCTAAGGATGGTAACTTCTAGGGCACAGAGGGAAATTTCTTTCTCTTCCTTTCTCTCCTCTTTGTTGCATCAAGCCCATTCCTGATTTACTCAAAAAAGAAACAGAAGAATAATATCAGCAAGATGGCGGAATAGAAGTCATAGCCCACATTCTCCCACCAAAACACTGATTTAACAATAACATATGGATCAAAATACATTTATGGAAATTCCAGATTTAGGTTAGGAAGTTGAAGTACCCAAGGTGAGCACAAAGCCAAGAATAGCATCACTGAAACAAGTAATATTAATAATTTCATTTTACTCACATCATTCCCTCCCCCATGCCTGTAAAGTGCCAAGAGAGAACACCCTAGCTTGTGATAGAGAATGCACTTGAGTAGAAAAAAGAAGAGTGGAGCATGTAACCACAGGGCTGTTCAAGAGACTGGTTTCAGTCTCACCTCATTTAGAGCACTGAAAGAACAGCAATCATTTGGATTCCTAGGAACTGCTGAGAATAAAGAGAGTCATGGGGTTAAGGGGAAGGAGCTTGTTGTGGCTCAGCCTGATAAAGAGAAGACACACAACTTGGGCCTTCTCCCTCTGGAAGAAGAGAAAAGAGTGTAGCTTTTATTCTGCATTCTAGCTTTCCCAAGGGCTGAGAGAATAATATTGATCCTGCCTAAGGATACTAACAGGGAACCAGAATACTTTGGATGCCTAATGCCCACTGAGAACAAGGTGGGGAAGCTTATAGCTAAAAAACTAGAGACCTTAAGAAGCTACAGACAGATACTAAAGGAAATAAAATATTATGAGCTCCTGGGGTTGGGGGGGAGGTGGGGAGGGGAAGCAAACCTCTCTAATTAAGAAATTGCTCACTCAGATCCAGAGAAATTATATCCTTCCATAAAAAGGCTTCAAAGCCCCCAAGAATCACTAGATGAACTAGTTAATAAGGGATTTCCCTGTATAAAGCCAGTTGGTAAAGAAGGAGAGAGGTAAATTTTTCAAACATGTGGCTCCCAAAACAAAGCTGTAAAATACACAAAGAAACACGGAAACATGATCCAAAGAACAGAATAACTCTCCAGATACTAACCCTGAGGAAAGGTTTATTATTTGAAAAAGAATTCAAAACAACCATAATAAAGATGCCCTATGAGCTTAAGAAACAATGGTATAAACAATATGAGGATACCAATAAAATAGAAAGGAGAACCAAAAAGAAATTTTGGAGCTGAAGAACACAATAACTGAACTGGAAAAAAAAAAAAAAAAGGACTGATGGGGTTACAAATTAGACTCAATCAAGCACAATAAAGAATCAGCAAACTTAAAGGTTATTTGAAAATATCTAGGCAGATAAATAAAAATTTAAAAGATGAGAAAGATTTGAATAAAACCTAAATGACTTATGAGACAACCATGAAGTATACCAATATGCATATCATGGGAGTTTCAGGAGAGAAAAAGACAGAGTTTAAAATAATAACTAAAAACTTCTCAAGTCCAGGAAAGGAAATGCACAACCAGATTAAATAACCAAAAGAAATCCACATCAAGAGATTATAATCAAATTGTCAAAAAAAAAAAAAAAAAGAATTTTGAAAGCAGCAAGAGAAAAGCAACTCATTATTTACTACTGGCACCCACCATATGATTATTGGCAGATTTCTCAGTAGAAACCTTGCAGGCCACAAGAAAATGGGATGATCTACTCAAAGTGCTAGCTGAGAGAAAAAACTGCCATTGATTGGGCCACCAGGGTGGCTCAGTTGGTTAAGTGTCTGCCTTAGGCTCAGATCATGATCCCAGGGTCCTGGGATCAAGCTCCACATCAAGCTCCTTCTTCAATAGAGAACCTACTTCTTTTGCTCCCTCTGCTTGCTGCTCCCCCTGCTTGTGCTCTCTCAATCAAATAAATAAATAAGATGTTTTGAAAAAAATTTTAAAAACTATAACTGGCAGAAATATTCCTCAAAAATGAAAGAGTAAAAAACAAAAAAAAAAAAAAAACCACTTTCCCAGATTAAAAAAAGGCTGAGGGAGTTCATCATCCTGCCTTATAAGAAATACAGAGGAAGTCCATTAAGTTGAAATTAAAGAACATTAAACAACAACACAAAAGCATTGCAAACTATAAGACACTGTGGTTAGGGACACTTGGGGGGGGGGTGACGCAGTCAGTTAGGCATCTGACTTCTGATTTCAACTCAGGTCATGAACTAAGGCGTTTTGAGATGGAGCACTACCTTGGGCTCCATATTAGACATGGAGTCTGCTTAAGATTCTCTCTCCCTCTCCCTCTGCCCCCGCCCCCTGTGTGTGCCTACTCTCTCACACTCTTAATCTAAGATAAAAAACAAATCTTAAAAAAAAAAAAAAAAAACCTCACTGGTTAAACATACAAATTCAGAATACTATACTATTGTAACAGTGGTGTATAAATCACTTTTAATTCTGATATAGAAGTTAAAAAACATATAAACAGTAACTATAACTGTAAAAATATGCCAATGAATATAGAACATAAGATGATGTAATTTGTAACATCACTAGTAAAGTGTGAGGGCAGGGAGAAGCAAAAATATAGAGTATTTGTATCTGATGAAAATAAGTTATCAGCTTAAAATAGACTGATATAACTATATGATGCTTTATGAAACCTTTATAGTCACCACAAAGGAAATACCTATACAAAATACACAAAATAAAATGAGAAAAATATCAGAACATGTCACTACAAAAAAAAAAGTGAATGAAGCACAAAGGAAGACAGCAAGAGGGAGTAAAAAAGGCATAAGGCAGGCTGAAAACAAGGAACAAAACAGTGATATTAAAGTCTTCCCTATCACTATTTAAGATGTAAATGGATTAAACTCCCAAATAAAAAGACACAGAGTGGTTAAATAGACAAAAAAAAAAAAAAAAGATCCAACTATATACTGTCTATAAGGCATATACTTTAGGATTACAGACACACATAGGCTAAAAGTAAGGAGATAGAAAAAGACACTGTGCAAATGGTAACCAAAACAGAGCAAAGGTGGCAATACTTAGACAAAACAGACTAAGTCAAAAACTCAACTATGACAAAGAAGGACATAATATGATGGTAAAGGGGTCAATTCACCAGCAAGACATAATTTTAAATATACATGAACCCAACATCATGGCACTCAAAAACATGAAGCAAACACTGACAGAAGTGAAAGGAGAAATAGCAGACACAAAAACAGAAGATACAATAATAAGAGACTTCAATATTCTATTTCCAATAATGAATAGAACATCCAGACAGAAGACCAAAAAGGGAACACAGAACTTGAACAACAGTATGGACCAAATGGAGCTAACAGACAATGCAGAACATTCTACAACACAGCAGAATACACATTCTTCTTAAGTGCAAATGAAACATTCACTAGGATAGATCACATGCTACTTCAAAAAATACATCTTAACAAAGTTAAAAAGACTGAAGTCATACCAAATATATCTTCAAACCATGACATAATGAAACTAGAAATTAAGGGTAGGAGGAAAAGTGGAAAATTCACAACTATGTGGAAATTAAACAATGTGCTCTTGAACAACCACTGACTCAAAAAAGAAATCAAAAGAGAAATTAGAAAATATCTTGAGACAAAAACTAAAACACAGCATTCCAAAATTTATGGAATGTGGCAAAAACAGTACTAAGAAGAAAATTTACAGTGATACAAATCTACATTAAAAAGGAATAAAGATCTCAAATAAACAATCTAACATTATTCATTAAAAAAAAAACTAGAAAAAAAAAGGAACACCTGGGTGACTCAATGGGTTAAGCAATTGCCTTCAGCTCAGGTCATGATCTCAGGGTCCTAGGATGGAGCCCCATATTGGGCTCCCTGCTCAGCAGGAAGTCTACTTCTCCCTCTCTCTCTGCTGTTCCCCTGTCTTGTGCTCTCACTCTCTCTCAAATGAATAAATCTTTTTAAAAATTGGAAAAGAGGGGATCCCTGGATGGTGCAGCAGTTTAGCGCCTGCCTTTGGCCCAGGGCACGATCCTGGAGACCCCGGATCGAATCCCACGTCGGGCTCCCGGTGCATGGAGCCTGCTTCTCCCTCTGCCTGTGTCTCTGCCTCTCTCTCTCTCTCTCTCACTGTGTGCCTATCATAAATAAATTTTAAAAAAAATTTTTTTAAAAAATTGGAAAAGAGGGGATCCCTGGGTGGCACAGCGGTTTAGCACCTGCCTTTGGCCCAGGGCGCGGTCCTGGAGACCCGGGATCGAGTCCCACGTCGGGCTCCCGGTGCATGGAGCCTGCTTCTCCCTCTGCCTGTGTTTCTGCCTCTCTCTCTCTGTGCGACTATCATAAATAAATAAATAAATAAATAAATAAATAAATAAATAAATAAAATTTTAAAAATTGGAAAAGAATTGAGCCCAAAATTAACAAGAGCAAGAAAAAAATTGAAATTGTAATCATCTTTAAGATATTTAAGATTAGAACAGAAATAAATGAAAGAAAACAAAAAATCAAAGAAAGAGCTGATTTTTTTGAAAGATCAACAAAACTGACATAACTTTAGCTAGATTAACTAAGAAAAAAAGGATTCAAATAAATAAAACTAGGAATGAAAGAGGAGACATTACAACTAATATCACAGAAATAAAAGGATCTTAAGAGACTATAATATTTATGTAATGACAATTTTCAGAACTTAGAAGAAATGCATAAATTTCTAAACTCTACAACCTACTAAAACTGAATCATGAAGAAATAGAAAATCTAAACAGATGTGTAACTGATAAGGATACTGAATCAGTAATTAAAAACTTCCCAAAAAAGAAAAACCCAGGACCAGGTGTATTCACTGGCAAATTCTACCAAACACTTAAGGAATTAATGTCAATCCTTCTCAAACTGTTACATAAAACTGAAGAGGAGGGAATACTTCCAAATTCTTTTGATAAGGCCAACACTTCCTTAACAAAAGCCAGAAAAAACACTACAGGAAAAGAAAACTAAAAATCCATATTCCTGATAAATATAGATGCAAAGGAAAGCCTGGGTGGCTCAGCAGTTGAGTGTCTGCCTTTGGCTCAGGGTGTGATCCCAGTCCGGGGATCTAGCCCCACAACAGGCTCCCTGTGAGGAGCCTGCTTCTCCTTCTGCCTGTGTTTCTGCCTCTCTCTCTGTGTCTCTCATGAATAAAAAAAATATTTTTTAAAAAATATAGATGCAAAACTCCTCCACAAAATACTAACAAATTGAATTCAACAGCAATATAAAAAGGATCCAAAAAAAGCATGCATCAGGGCGAAGTGGGATTTATCCATGAGATGCAAAGACAGTTTAACCTATAAAATTAATCAATGTGATACATCACATTAACAGAATAAAGGATAAAAGTCACAGGATCATCTCAATATATGCAGAGAAAAATTTTGACAAAATTTAACATTCTTTCATGATAAAAACACCAAATTAAGAAAAGAAGGAATTTGCCTCAACATAATTAAAGGTTATATATGAATAGCCCACGGTTAACCTCACAATCAATAATGAAAAACCAAAAGCTCTTCCTTTAAGATCAGGAACAAGATAAGGATGCCCACTCTTGCCACTTCTATTCAAGATAATATTGGAAGTACTAGCCAGAGCATCAAAAGTAATAAAATACTAAGGAATAAACCAGGGAGGTAAGACTTGAACGCTGAAAACTACAAAAGATTGCTAAAAGAAACTAAAGAAATCACCAAGAAGTAGAAACATCTCATGTTCATGGACTGAAAAACTTAATAATACAAAAATTTGCCTACCACCAAAGTGATTCAATGCAATCTCTATCAAAATCCCAATGGTCAGTCTAAGGACAAATACTGCATGATTCCACCCTTATGAAATACCTAAAGTAGTCAAAATTCATAGCAACATAAAGTAGAATGGTGACTGCCAGAATGGAAGGGAGAAGGAAATGGGAAGTAGCTAGTCAATGGGCACAAAGTTTCTGTCATGCAACATGAAGAAGTTCTAGATATCTCCAGTACAACACTGTGCTTGTAGTTAGTTAGCAATGCTGTACTATACACTTAAAATTTTTAGGAAGTTAAATTTCATATGTTCTTTACATTTAAAAAAGAATAGAAAAAAATTAAACTCTCAAAGACATTATTTATCAGATAAAGAAATAATTGTCCATTACAAAAAGATCGTTCTAAAGTAAGGAACTTGTTGAAGAATACACCTTTAAGGAAATGATAGATCTATGAAGATGAAATAATCCATGTGAGACCAAAGAAGTAAATAATATTTTGTTCACTGTGGATCATTCACAGCAAGAGTATAAAAGTGAACAGTATTAGGAAATGGTAATCCTATATAATAAGCACCTCAAGGTAGAACTTAACCATTTGTCAAAAAAAAAAAAAAAGAAATTCGTCAAAAGTGCAGAAACAAATTACGTGATTTGACGCTTCTGCCATACAATAATGCATTAATCATAATCTAATAGTTTTTAAAAAGTTGAGGGAAAAAAGCCCTTATATTCCAAGAACAATTTCAAAAACTATGTTTTAAAAGATGGCTATTGTACAGCATGTTTGTGAACTGAGTAGACACAGACATTACTTACATTCTTTCTTTGAGTGTGCATGAAGAAATATTTGGCAAGATTACAAATTTAATTTTTCTCTTACAGACTGGACATTTTTGCTAAAAGAATATTTTACTCATTTTAAGCACAGCTACTCTTTCATGTGTAATTAGAATTTTTTTAAATAGAATGCATTTATCAAAATACATATCTACAGAATGTCTCTACAGCAAGTACTGCCCAGACACACTTAATCAAATTTATATTTTAGGATTTAAAAGAATGGTAAGTAAATATCACCATGAAAAGTCTGCTTTAATAATGAAATATACCTAGCTTCAAACCCAAGAATTTTAACGACGAAACCAAAGAATTCTTACAACATATTTAAAAATCTATGTATGTCAATTATTTCTCAATAAAACTGGGAAACAAATATAAATTCCTCTGTTCTGTTCAAATGACAAAGGTCAACACAGTCTTACTGTTAGAGCCATAAAAACATAACTGTGATGACTATTTCTACTTGCTATAGTACCTTTTTAAAAGTTTGATTAAAGAAAATGCTTAATTTCTATCACCTTTTTAAAAATTTTTTTAATTTCTATCACCTCTTAAATAACCAAAATAATCTTAAATGCTTTTCTGTAGTATAGCCCAAAACAAAGATAAAGAAAATAGAGAAATAAATTTGTTTTCTAGACCACAATCACTTAGAAATGTTTCTATCAAACATGAATCAACTTATTTTTGAAGCTTTTGGAAAAAAACTTTTTTCCATTTTACATGAATATTATTTTTTAGGTATATATTAAATGCCTATAATATTACAAACAAATTACACTCCTCCAAAATAACATGAACATAAGCATATCCATCTGCTAACAGGATCAGTATACACCAAAAACTGGAGCTTCTCCATACCATGACTTATAAACACAAAGTTAGATTTCATGGAATGATATAAAAATAATTGACTAGTAAGTATTAGATTTTTGAATGGTCTCTTACTGATGGTAGTAACTTAATCTCTCTCAAGTGCAATTTTTTTTAAATTTTTTTAAATTTTTATTTATTTATGATAGTCACAGAGAGAGAAAGAGAGAGGCAGAGACATAGGCAGAGGGAGAAGCAGGCTCCATGCACCGGGAGCCTGATGTGGGATTCGATCCCAGGTCTCCAAGATCGCGCCCTGGGCCAAAGGCAGGCGCCAAACCGCTGCGTCACCCAGGGATCCCTCAAGTGCAATTTTTAACAGTTTTCCAGAGCTTTAACAATGTTAGTAATTTGATCTTTCTTTTTGAAGGAAATGAGATATTCCCATTCAGAATTCTATATATGAATATTTACTATTATTTATAGTAGAAAAACTTAGAAATGAACTAAACACTTCCACTGATGAATGGATAAAAGAAGATGTGGGATGTATTATGTACATATATACATATTTATTATTCAGTCATCAAAAAGAATGAAATCTTGCCATTTGCAATAGCATGGATGGAGCTATAATGTATTATGCTAAGTGAAATAAGTTAGAGAAAGACAAATACCATAGGATTTCACTCAAATGTGGAATTTAAGAAACAAAACAGATGAACATAGGGAAAAAAAGAGGCAACCCTTAAAACAGACTCAACTATAGAGATCAAATTGAGGGTTGATGGAGGGTGGTGGATGGGCTAAATGGGTGATGGATATTAAGAAAGTGCTTGTGATGAGCACTAGATGATATGTGTAAGTGATGAATCACTAAATTCTACTCCTGAAACCAATACTACACTATGTTATCTAACTAGAATTTAGGTGAAAATATTTTATAAAAAGAAGAGCATACCAAAAAAAGGAAATTATTAAACAAATTATAGTAGGAGATTGAAGTTGTCTGCTATCACGTTAATAGAGGATGAAATTTTACATAAAAATAATAGAATATACAATAGTATGAAATTATTTATATAATGTTATCCTTATTTAAGCACAGGAATAAGCTCTCAGATACACAGAAATTCAAAAAAGACTGGGATGAAGAAGAAAAACTCATTAACAAGAATAATGATCATATGTGACTTAGATATATTATTTTTTGTGTGCATTTTCTTTTATCTCCACAATTAGACATGCTGTAAATGAAAAGAAAAAGCAACAGTAAAAGTATGGTACTTTCCAACCATAGATTTTTTCAGCCATTATTTCTAAAAGCAAAATTTATCCAGAATAAATTAAACACAAAAATACATGTCCACCTCAATTCTAACATAATAATTTGACATGAAATATAAATGCACTGGTATAATTAAGCAGGTTATAACAATATGTTAGAAAATTTAATTATTAATTTCCAAATTCTACTAAAGCTTACCTTCACAAAGTTTCTGCTTCATCACCTCCCTTATTTTGGATATTGCAATATAGTCTTCCACATAAAACACGTAAGTAGATGAAGGCTTATTGGCAATAGCTCTAAGTTCTGCATCTTCTGTTTCTGAACCAACGCCAATAGCAAATAATGTTATTTTACTATCTCTTGCTGCTTCTGCTGCATCTTTAACTTCATCTTGGGATTTACCATCTGTAAGTACTACTGCTATCTTAGTCAGAAACCGTGAGGACTTGGCAAAAAGGTAATCAAGTGCAAACTGGATGGCTTTTCCAGTCCTTGTGTTTCCGCCCAGGTAATGTATGGATTCCATTGCTGCCACCAAATTCTCTCCTGAATCATGGCTTCCAAGAGGAATCTCCAATACAGGGTAGTCACTATACTGGACCACTCCAACCTGAATAAACTTCGGTCCTATGTCAAAGTTTTTTGTGATATTGACAAGCCACTTTTTCACTATTTCAAAGTTTTCTGGACCAACACTGTAAGAGCCATCTAGGATGAAAACTAAATCTGTTGGAGCAGTACGACAACCTAAGTGAAAAAGAAAACCATCAGAGCATATTTGTGGTATAAAAAGCAAACATGGGAGGCTTTTAACTGCATGAACTCTAAGTAACCTGATGTGGGGGGATCCTTTCACAACATACATGTGTATCAAATCACCATGAGGTACACATTAAATATAATACAATTTTATATGTCCATTATACCTCAATAAAGCTGAAATTTTAAAAAGAAAAAATAACCGATTCATAGGAGCTTTGTGAAGATTAAATAAAATATACGGCCTAGCTCAAAAAAACTCTAAATGAGAGCTATTATTTGTGTCGACATTTTTAAATCTTTTGTCTTTAAATTTAAAGATTAATGATTCAGCTTTAAAAGTAGGGGGAAAAAACACACACTGTATATAACAGACAGATCTTTGTAGGGGCAGATATTACCATAAAGCAACATTTAATTCCATCTCTCCATTGAATAAATGAAAACACAAAAATAAATAAGTATATGATTTTCAGCTATACACTAACAGTATTCTTTTAAGTTATCAAGGAAATATGGTTAGTTTAATGCAAAGCTGAGGTATTTACAAAAATATAAAACTAGTGATGGGAGGAAGAAATTTAAAAACAAAAATTTTTTTTGCCAACATCTGGATTCAATTAGCCAGTAAAGATCCATATTCTTTGATATAGTTGATAAAAGTTTAGTGATCCAAGGTCACCAATGTAATCTACTCTTGCAATACATGCAAGATGAGTGTTTAAAAATCTGATCTCTCATCTTTAGCCAATAATCTTGTGTGAAGTGAATCTTTGTTATGAGTACAAAGCTATTTCTTTCTCCACACATATATAGATTGTTGTTTCAAGATACCAGGAAACACATGTGATCAGCACACCTTAGAGTTCTACTGGAGAACAAAAAAACTATCTTTGGTGTAAGTTACACCTAGACAAGTTCTAAGCATCTGTGGAAAGAAAAAAAAAATCTTAACTTCCTTTTCCACAGTATTCAGCATGCCTTCAACCCTATTTCATTATATATATAAAATATATATATATGTATATATATATAAAGTATATATATATATATATATATATATATATATATATATATACGCTTTAGTGATCAGATGCCCAATATAATGATTTATTTTCTGTAGACATCACAAATAAGATATCGTAATTGCAAAGGAAAGCCCCGGGGAAAAAACAATGTTCAGGGACAACTAGTATTTGTATTTCATTGTATTTCTCCATTTACTTAGAAGTAAAATCAATCTCTCTCTTTTTCTTTCCCTCTCCTTTCCATCTTTTCCTCATATTTGTCTACTTCCATATCTGAGATGACAACAAGGCTCACATGAAGATGCCTCAATTTTAAACTTAACTCACCTATTACAGTAACCAGCCAAAATAAAACACTATTGTTGGATGAACATGTAGTCCAGAGATTACCAAGAAAAATTTTAACTGCCAAAATATAGGTTTATCTCAAAAATGTAATCATGATTATGATGCCACCCTTAGGATAGTGGTGCAATCCAAAAAAAGCATGAGGGACATTATTCCAACATCCTCTGCCATAGTGAACACTGTCAGAGTTCAGGCCAGGGACAGCAGAAATGGAATTCTGCCCCAGAGGAAAGTTTTCTAACCCAAGGGAATGCAGTTCTTCTGGGGTTTTTTGGAAGCTGGATTGGGATTACAGACACATGCTTTTGTTGGGCTTTTGTGGGAGAGACAAAAGGACAGGCAAGTGATGTTTGCAGAGTTCTTCAGGGTTGTTCTTCCTCAATACTGAGACTCATTGTCTAGACCTGCCAGTGTTTGTATGTCACTTGATTCAGTGTTTATAAACTAGTACAGGGTTATTCTTGGCCCTCCCTATCCCTTTCTAGAGCCATGGACCATATATTTCATAACAGCAAAGTTAGCCAAGAGCATGGGTACAAAAGCAAGCACTTCCATTTATACAGATTAGACTCCACTGAAATACCACTCCAAAAGACCTCCTCCTTAGAGAGATGAATCATCAGTGTCAGAAAAAAAATAGACTGAAGATCAAAAGCATAGTTCAAATACTAGTTACAGCTCTAACCATCTGTATGGTATTAGGTAGGTTCCTTGAATTTTGTGAATCTCTTTCCCTATTCTAAAAACAGAGAAAAGAATATATACTTGGTTCTGGGTGCATGCTGATCATGTTTTACAAGGTATTAATTTCCACCATTGTAGAATACAAATCAAAACCACAATGAGATACCACCTCACACCAGTGAGAATGGTGAAAATTAACAAGACAGGAAACAACAAACGTTGGAGAGGATGTGGAGAAAGGGGAACCTTCTTACACTGTTGGTGGGAATATGAACTGGTACAGCCACTCTGGAATACTGCGTGGAGGTTCCTCGAAGAGTTAAAAATAGAGCCACCCTATGACCCAGCAATTGCACTACTGGGTATTTACCCCAAAGATACAGATGCAGTGAAAAGCCAAGACACCTGCACCCCAATGTTTATAGCAGCAATGTCCACAATAGCCAAACTGTGGAAGGAGCCTTGGTGTCCATCAAAAGATGAATGGATAAAGAAGATGTGATATGTGTGTATGTGTATATATATACACATATATATGTGTGTGTGTGTGATATATGTGTGTGTATACACACATATATCACACACACACAATGGATTATTACTCAGCCATTAGAAACGATGAATTTGCTTCGACATAGATGGAACTGGAGGGTATTATGCTGAGCGAAGTAAGTCAATCGGAGAAGGACAATCATTATATGGTTTCACTCATATGGGGATTATAAAAAATAGTGAAAGGGATTAAAGGGGAAAGGAGAGAAAATGAGTGGGAAATATCAGAGAGGGTGACAAAACATGAGAGACTCCTAACTCTGGGAAACAAACAAGGGGTAGTGGAAGGGGAGGTGGGCAGGGGATGGGGTGACTGGGTGATGGGCACTGAGGGGGACACTTACGGGATGAGCACTGGTTGTTATACTATCCATTGGCAAATTGAACTTCAATAAAAAAATACAAAAAAATAAAAGAATATCTACTTTGTATAGGCCTTGAGTGGATTAAACTGGGTTATACAAACATTAAATTTCTTATTAATAAATTTTATGCAAGTTGAATCAAGTTGTTAAACCATATATTTTAAGTGCTATAGAACCCATCATTAATTTATAGTAGAATGTTTATGAATTTTAAAATATGATTATAAGCAAACTTGTTTAAAAGAGGCATGATATCTATAAATAATGGCCTGGGTAGCAGAACTGCAATCAATATAACTCTCCTTCTCTAATGTAAGCTCTTCTATAGGCAATTAGAATAACAGTCACCATCTACTGAGATGTCACTGTGCTAAGCCATTAACATACATTATCCTGTTTACATGGATTATCTCATTATCTCTATGAGAGAAGCTCATAGGATGGTCCTAATAAGCCTATGAAGTAGGTACTTTATCTCTATATCACTAAGCCCTAAATGGCTGAGCATAAACTCAATACCAGATCATTTATTCCAAAGCCTGATGGGTAAAAGAGAACAATTACCACAGAATTTTCTCAAAATTACCTCTGATAAAAGCTTTTATTCTCAGTTAATACATAACATAGCAATTCATTTCATTTTAGGGAACTATAGCATTAAAGACAATAAGAGTAAGGTCCTTAAAAGAATTGCTTGAGATTCCCTAATTTGATTTCCACGATCAATTTGCTGATAACAAAAATGCTGATAGTTCTTACTTGATCTTATTTCCCCATCTTCAGCTAATACAGAATTCTGAAGAAGCAGGACCAAAACTATCCAAAGAAATGTAATATGGTGAGCCATGTTTCTGTTTTCGTTCTAATATTTTGGTTTTAGGATTCCTAAAGAGAAAAAAAGAAAAGAAGTGAAGTTAAATACATTAGAAAAATAAAAACATATACCTACCCATTATAAGTTTAAATTTTTTCATTGTAATACCCAGTTGGAGTAGTTTTTACTAGCCTTACAATAATTTCTATTGAAAATAGCCATATTTTTAAAAAGAAAGAACAAAAATAGCCATATGATCCTCTCAACTGATGCAGAAAAAGCATTTGACAAAATATATCATCCTTTCTTGATTAAAACTCTCCACTATGTCGGGATAGAGGGAATATACCTCAATATCCTAAAAGCCATATACAAAAAGCCTACAATGAATATCATTCTCAATGCAGAAAAGCTGAGAGCTTTTCCCCTAACATCAGGAACAAGACAGGGATATCCACTCTCACCAGGGCTGTTCAACATAGTACTACAAGTCCTACCCTCAGCAATCAGACAACAAAAAAATAATAAAAGACATCCAAATTGGCAAAGGAGGAGTCAAACTCTCTCTCTCTTCGCAGAAGACAATATTTTATGTGGAAAACCCAAAAGACTCCACCCAAAAATTGCTAGATCTCATACAGGAATTCAGCAGTGTGGCAGGATATAAAATCAATGCAAAGAAATCAGCTGCATTTCTATACAATAACACTGAGACAGAAGAAGGAGAAACTAAGGAGTCAATCCTATTTACAAATGCCCCAAAAACTGTTCCAAAAACTATGGAACACTCATGAAACAAAGAAATGGAAAAACATTCCACACTCATGGATTAGAAGAACGAATATTAATAAAATGTTTCTGCTACCCAGAGCAATCTACATTCAATGCAATCCCTAGCAAAATACCATCAAAATTTTTCACAGAGCTGCAACACATAATCCTAAAATTTGTATGGAACCAGAAAAGACCCCAAGTAACCAGAAGAATGTTGAAAAAGAAAACGAAAGCTGGTGGCATCACAATTCCAGACTTCAAGCTCTATTACAAAGCTGTAATCATTAAAACAGTAAGGTACTGGCACAAAAACAGATAGGTCAATGGCTCAGAAGAGAGAACCCAGAAAATGATCCTCATATGGTCAACTAATCTTCAACAAAGCAAGAAAGAATAACCAATGGAAAAAAAGAGAGTCTCTTCAACAAATGCGGTTGGGAAAATTGGATAACCACATGCAGAAGAATGAAACTGGACCACTTTCTTACACCATACACAAAGATAAACTCAAAATGAATGAAAGACCTAAAAGTAAGACAGGAATCCATCAAAATCCTAGAGAAGAACACAGGCAGCAACCTATTCTACCTTGGCTTCAGCAACTTCTTTCTAGACACGTCTCCAAAGGCAAGGAAAACAAAAGCAAAAATGAGCTATTGGGACATGAGGATAAAAAGCTTCTCACAGCAAAGGAAACTATCAACAAAATTAAAAGGCTACCTATGGAATAGGAGAAGATTTTTGCAAATGACATATCGGATAAAAGGCTAGTATCCAAAATCTATAATGAACCTATCAAACTCAACACCCAAAAAACAAATAACCCAGTCAAGAAATGGGCAGAAGACATGAACAGACATTTCTCCAAAGACAACATACAAATGGCCAGCAGACACATTAAAAAAAAAAATGCCCCACGTCACTTGGCCTCAGGGAAATACAAATCAAAACCACAACAAGATACCATCTCACATTAGTCAGAATGACTATAATTAACAAGTCAGGAAATGACAGATGTTGTGAGGATGCAGAGAAAGAAGAACCTTCTTACACTATTGGCGGGAATGCAAGCTGATACACCTACCCTAGAAAACAATATGAAGTTCCTCAAAAAGTTAAAAATAGAGCTACCCTATGACCCAGCAATTGCACCACTAGGTATCTACCCCAAAGAAACAAATGTAGTGATCCAAAGGGGCACTTGCATCGCAATGTTTATAGTAGCAATATCCACAATAGCCGAACTATAGAAAGAACCCAGATGTCCATTAACAGAGAAATGGATAAACAAAATGTGAGATTATACCACACACAATGCAATATTACTCAGCCATCAGAAAAAATGAAATCTTATAGATTTACATTGCTGTGGATGGAACTGGAAAGTATTATGCTGAGCAAAATAAGTCAATCAGAGAAAGACAATTATGCAGTTTCACTCATATGTGGAATTTAAGAAAACAGGATCAATGGGGAAGGGAGGGAAAAATAAAATCAGAGAGGGAGACAAACTGTAAGAGACTCTTAACTATATGAAACAGACTGAGGGTTGCTGAGGAGAAGGGGTGGGGGTAACTGGGTGATGGGCATTAAAGAGAGCACATGATGTAATGAACACTAGATGTTACATGCAACTGATGAATTACTGAACTCTACATCTGACACTGTATGTTACCTTAATTTAAATAAAACAAATTTTTAAAAAATTAAAATTATCCTTTATAAGAGAGAAGAGGTTCTGGGATGATTTCATCTGTGGCAGAAAGGGAATCCTCCACAAGAAGAGTAGGAATCTGCCACAGCATGGGAGAAACCAGCCAAAGTTGGTGTGCAGACTGGAGTCCTGCAGGGTCCCTGCCACAGAGTGAGTATGCTCCCACCCAGTAATTCTTCCCCATGAGCCTTAACAGAGTACACAGAACACACAAGTAATACAAAGAAAGTTGAGAGCAAAACAGAACAGCAAGAGAGAGCTTCCACTTTCCTCCACCTGTTGAGGTACCCAGGGAATTACACAATACAAATCTTTGGCTTGCTAAAGGCTGGGGGAGAAGCAACAGAACTGAGAGAAAGTCCTTCCAAGGCCCTCTAGTCCTTCACTACAGTGGAGAGAGAGAGATCTCAAAAAGCAGAAAGCCAAAGGAAGTACAAGAGAGAAAAATAAAATTTGGAAATACAAAAAGGTGGAAAACATACTGTCAAGATAAAAGAAATCTCCCAAGGGTCTCCTAAGATATGAGAAGAAGCAAGAGAAATCTGATGTCTCATCAGGATTAAAATATTCAGTATAAGCAGATCTAGAGATGACCTAAATATGAGAAATATCAAATAGGAACTGTAAAATTGTTATAAATATATTAAAGAATCTAATGGACAACAATGAGCAAATGAGAAATTTCAGATGAGAGATGGAAACCTTAAAAAATGACACAAGCTGAAACGCTTGCCATGAAAAACATATCAAAAAATAACTCATACAATGGGCTTACCTACATATATCTTTGGAAAAAATTAGTAAACTTGAAGAGGTCAACAGAAATTATCCAAAATGAAACCCAAAAGGGGGCTAGGAGAGAATGATAAAAGGAATGAGCATCTGAAATCTATAGAACAATATCAAGTGGTCTTGATTTAGCATACAAGCAATCAGCTTTTCAGATGGAAAGGAGAAAGTGAGTGTTTGAAATATTTGAGAATACAATAGCCAAAAGTTTTCTAAATTGACAAAGGTATCAACAATC
Organism: Vulpes vulpes; assembly: GCF_048418805.1. Classification (NCBI taxonomy): domain Eukaryota; kingdom Metazoa; phylum Chordata; class Mammalia; order Carnivora; family Canidae; genus Vulpes; species Vulpes vulpes. Next base: position 152,272,858 of record NC_132780.1, read on the forward strand.
AGAGAAAAAAAGTTAAACCCCAAGCAAGATAAAAAGTGAGTCACACCTAGGCACGTCACACTCAATTAGTACCAAAATAAAAGAGAAAATTCTGAAAACCAGCCAGAGGAAAAAGGACATTGCATGCAGAGGGACAACAGTTTGAATTTTAGATGGAAATTTCATAGTCACAGAATGGGCAGATCAGAAAGACATAAAAATTCTAAATGTGTAGATATCTAACAATAAAGCTTCAAAATACATGGAGCAAAAAAATGGGGAAAAAAAACAAAAAATTTCAAATCAAAATGTTTCATTTTAACACTCACTTTTCAATAAGATTGAATTAGACAAAAAATTTCTAATGGCATAGGTTTAAAAAACATCAATCAACTTCACCTCATTGACATTTACAGAACATTTCACCTAACAGTAGCCAGAATATATATTCTTTTGTAATGGAAAATGCAATAGTCATATATAGGCTATATGCTGGAGAAAAAAAATAAGCCTCAAATTCCAAACAAATTAAATTACATCAATTATATTTCTTTGACCAAATGGTATTAAATTAAAAAAGGAAAATAAAAGGAAAAAGAAGAAAATCCCAAAAGCCTTCGAAATTTAGCAACATATTTCTGTTTAATTCATAAGTAAAAGAGATCAGAAGGGAAATTTTAAAATATTTCAAATCAATTAATAACTTTTTTAAAAAATCAAAATTTTTTGATGCAGCTAAAGCACTGCTTAGGGGGAAAGTTTAGCTTAAAAGGTATATATTAGAAAAGAAGAATAATTCAAAATATTTAAACTTCCATTTTAAGAGGCTGGGGAATGTAGGGGCTCCTGGCTGGCTCAGTCAGAGGAGGATGCTTAATCTCGGGGTTGTGAGTTCAAGTCCCACACGGAATGTAGAGATTACTTAAAAATAAATAAAAACTTAAAAATATATATTTTAAAGAATTTAGAGAAAAAACAAATTAAAGCCAAAAGTAAAAGAACTGATGAAATAGAAAATTGAAAAATAAAATTATTTGAACAAATGAAAATTCTTGGAAATCCTAGCAAGGATAACCAAGATATAAAACAGAAAACATAAATTACATGAGTCAATATTGAAATAGGGGATGCCACTACAGAGCCTACAAACATAAAAAAATTGACAGATAAATTAAACAAAATTCCAGAACACACTACCTATAAAAGGTATTCTAAATTGAAATTCTCTATTAGAGAAATTGAATGTTAAAAATGTTAAAACAGAAATTTTCCCAACAACACAAAAAAGCAAAACAAAATAAAAAACTCTCCAGATCTAGTTTCACCAGTAATTTCTACAAACGTTTAAGAAAAAAATAGTAATAAAATTATTTTATGAAATGAAATGGAAATAGAGGCAAAATTAACTCTCCCCAACTTTTTGTATCAGACCAACATAACCCTAATAGAAAATTAGACAAAGATATTACAAGTTATGAAAGCTATAATCCATTATCCCTCATGAACAAGGATGTAAAAAATCCATAAAATATTAGCATATCAAATCTAGCAATATATAAAAAAAGATCATGACCAAGTAAAGGTTATCCCAGATATGCAAGATTGGTTTAAGTTTCAAAATTCAACTGATGTGATTTAAGAGACTAAAAAAGAAAATCACATGAACATCTCAATTTATACAGTAAAGGCATTTAACAAAATTAACACCCATTCATGATAAAATTCTCAGCCAACTAAAAATAGAAGGGAACTTCAACATGATAAATTCCATGTATGAAAAATCATCAGCTAACATCATAATCAAATGGCGAAAGCTGAACAAATTCTCCCCCAAATCAGTAAGAAGTTAGACATATTCTCACATCACTTCTACTCAAAGATGTACAGAGTCTCAGCCAATGCCATATTCAAAATGAAAAATAAAAGATATAAAGCCTATAAAGAAATAAAATTACAATTCTTTATAGACAACATGATTTTCTACATAGAAAACTTTTGACATCTACCAAAATGTTAGTAAAACTAATATATCAATTTAGCAAGGTCACAAGACACAAGGATAATAGGGTTTTATTTTTTAAAGCATATCTACAGGGATCCCTGGGTGGCGCAGAGGTTTGGCGCCTGCCTTTGGCCCAGGGCGCGATCCTGGAGACCCGGGATCGAATCCCACGTCAGGCTCCCGGCATGGAGCCTGCTTCTCCCTCTGCCTGTGTCTCTGCCTCTCTCTCTCTCTCTCTCTCTGTGTGACTATCATAAAAAAATAAAAAAATTAAAAAAAATAAAGCATATCTACATACTAGCAACAAAACTGGGCAGTGAGGGAGAATGTAATACTATATTTAATACTATCAAAAGCATCATAAACCTAATGAAAAATGTGCAAGACCTCTCTACTAAAACATATAATACATTGTTGAGAGCAATTAAAGAAAGCACTAAATAAAGATCTACATTAATAAATTAAAAGACTCAGTAGGGGCACCTGGATAGCTCATTTAAGCAACTAAATCTTAAGTTCAGCTCCAGCCATGATCTCAGGGTCATGAGATCAAGCCCCAGATCAGGCTCTGCACTCACCATTGAATCTACTTGGGAGTCTCTCTCTCCACCGCCACCCCCACCCAGACCCTCCCCCAGCTTGTGCTCTCTAAATAAATAAATAACCTTAAAAATAAAAAGACTCTGTATTGGTTACATGTCCACTTTTCTTAAATTGATATATAAATTCAACACAACCCAATCAAAATCCTAGCATATTTTAAAAAGAAAGTGATGAACTTATTCTAAAATTATATAAAATGCAAATGATTTTCAATTAGAAAAGCAATCTTAAATGAAAAACAATCTTCAATAATGAACAATCTTGATTAAGAAAAACTAAACTGGAGAATTTACACTACCTGATTCTGGCTTATTATAAAGCTCTAATAATCAAGAAACTATGTCATTGGTATAGGGATAAACACAGAATGGAACACAAAAGAGTTCAGAAATTGACCCACACTTACACAGTCAATAGATTTTCAATACAAGTGTCAAGGTAACTGAACAGGAAAGTCTTTCTAATAATGGTGCTGGACCAACTAGATAAACACAATAAAATGATCCTTGACACCCCATCTCATTCCACATACAAAAAATAGATAAAGCATAGATACAAATGTAAAAGCTAAAACTATAAAGTTTCTAAAAGAAAATTTAGGACAGTATCTTCATGGCCCTGGGATTAAGCAAATTTTCTTAGGACACAAAAACTACTAGCAATTTTAAACATGGATACATTAGATTTCACCAAAATTAAACATTTGTTCCTCAAAAAAACCATTAAGAATATAAGCCAATATTCACAATACTTACAAAAAAATGACCCATTCCTAGAATATATACATTTTTTAAAGTTTTACAATATTACTCAGCCATAAAAAGTAAAATAAAATCTTGCCATTTGTAATGACATGGATGGACCTAGAGGGTTGATAATTGTATAATTTGTTGTATATAATTCAGACCTCAATGAAAAACAGTCAATGCAGTACCATCACAGTCATTTTCCAATTAGGCTATCCCCTCTAGACACAGAGCTATAAAAAGCAAAAATGTCAATGAGAGGCATTTTTGGTGAGTCATTACCAGGATGTGCTGTTTTATGACAACAATATGTGCTAATAAATATTGAGTAACTTCCTCCCCAAAAGCCTCAAAGTTGAGTTATTCTGCTCCTCTACCAAAATCATCTTCATTATTTCTATGTAGTATCTAATTCCTTCAGAATTCTTGGGATAAAGTTAATTGTCTGATTTTATTAAATTCTAGACTGACGACCATTAAAGTAGATGATATGAAAAGAGCATTAAATTAAATATATGTTACTGTCATGTCATTTAACCTTGGAAACATAACTGGTATGTTTTATAAATATATTTTATAACTAGTTCATTTTACATATGCTTAAGGGCAATGTATATAAACTGAAGCATATGAAATTTTAACTCTTACTTCAATCACCTAGGGAGTTTGTTAAACATATGGATGCCATAGCCCTGACCAGTAGCTTCAGATTGTAGAGGAAGGGACCAAACATTTAAAAATAAAAATAAAAAGCTTCTCATATCCATATGTTAATGTATACCAAAGTTCTAGAAATTTGGTATAAGGTAATCCAAAAATGATAATAAGGAGAAAAGTTTTACAACTCCTATGGTTCCTATTCTTCTGGGTACAGAAATAAGTTAGCAACCCCAAATAGGAAAGCATTACTCAGAGACTCTCTACAAGCAAAAATGTGTAAAGATTTGCTACTCAAAGAGTGGCTCACATGTCATCTTTAATTAAGATGTTTAATTAAAAGCATATAAATAGCAATAATGCTATATAAATAATTCTTAATGGATAATGAGAAAAGAGGGAATTACTTTTAACAGAATGTTGGAATTTAAACTGTGCTCCTGGGACGCCTGGGTGTCTCAGTGGTTGAGTGTCTGCCTTCAGCCCAGGGTGTGATCCCAGAGTTCCGGGACCGACACCCACATGGGGCTCCCTGCATGGAGCTTGCTTCTCCCTCTACCTATGTCTCTACCTCTGTGTGTATGTGTCTCATGAATAAATAAAATCTTTTTTTTAGATTTTATTTATTTATTTATTCATGAGAGACACAGAGAAAGAGAAAGAGAGAGAGGCAGAGGGAGAAGCAGGCTCCATGCAGGGAGCCCGATGTGGGACTCGATCCCGGGATTCCGGGATCAGGCAGGCCCTGGGCTGAAGGCAGATGCTCAACCGCTGAGCCACCCAGGCATCCCTAAATAAAATCTTTAAAAAAAAATAAACTATACTCCTCTGTTCATATAGATACAGCTAAATGCACACCAAGCAATCCAGCTTATAGATTTAACACTATAACTTAGTATCTATTGTCTAATGTTCTCCCCCAAAAACTGAAACTGATGATCTATAATCCTCCTTTCAACTTAGAAATAATGACCCATATTCTCTGACCTCACATTATTGTGATAACGAAAATACAGAGTTGACAATGCTTGAGACAACACTTTGTTTAATCTTGGGAAGTGTTGAAGAAAACAAGGCTTGCTTAGGTAACATGGCTTGCCTGTCACATGTGCTCCGATAAGCAGCAAACCCAAAGGTTCTGGGAATTCAGAAGTAACCAAAATAGATAAGGAATCTGCTTTCATGTAGTTCCTGTTCCAGAGACTAAATGAGTAAGATAATTTCATATAATGTTAAGTACTATGAAGAAATACAAACAGTAATGTATGACTTGGGGCCAGGAGAGGAATGGCTCCTTTAGATTTAGGAGTCAACCTATTCCTCTAAAATGATATATTTGAGCTGACAGTTCAGTAATGTGAAGAAGCCATCCTTGCTCAGAAGTAAAGACAAACTTTCCCTTCTGTGGATGGAGTAAGTTTGGCTAGTTCTATGAACAGAAGAAAGGTCAGTGAAGTATAAGAGCAAGAGAAAAAAATGGCAGGAGCTAAAATGAAGTACCAAGAACTACATGTAGTATGTCAACTTTCGAACTGTCTTCCCTAAATGCAAAGTGAATCCAATAGAGGGTTTTAAGCATCATGTTCAGACTTTTCACATTTAGTATATCATCCCACTCCCCAAATCAAAGAGCTCTACAAATTTTAATAGTTGATTCTTCAGAGAAAACAAGAGAGAAATCAATTCTTCATTTATTATCCTTTTTTACTTTTCATAACTCTTCCATTTCTTCATCCTTTGTGTTGTGATACAGTCTCTGATACTTTATTAAAATCAAAATAACTAGCAGAATGCCTGGGTGGCTCAGTTGATTAAGCATCTGATTCTCAGTTTTGGCTCAGGTCATGATCTCTGGGCATGAGACTGAGGCCATGTTGGGCACCACACTAGGTGTGGGGCCACCTGAAGATTCTCTCTCTCCCTCTCACCCTCCCCCCCTAAAAATAAAAAAAAATAAATCAAAATAACTACTTGTAGTGAATTTCTGAGAGCAGTAGATACAAATGAAAGCAAATTCCTTGTCTCCCGTCTCCTTGCAATTAATGTCTTTTGCAGTGGGTCAGTGGTTAAGGCATGGGAATCAGCATGAAGAGCCATCAGGAATGTAATAGGACTTTCAAAATAAGGGACTGTCAGGAAAGATGCCATCTCATAATTTGGTTGCTATGCTTGGCTATAAAACCTTCAAATAAAATTAAAAACTAAAAATAGTGCCCTCCTGAGACACTAACACTCATGCTTATTTATAGGCTCTTTTAACTAAATTGTAAGACAGGAAAAGGTGGAGAAACAAACTCTGGTCCTTGCACTTTCATGCGCACAAACAAACACACATCTATTATGTTCTGTATTTCTGACATTATGATAGAAGGAAGCATTAAATGAGACACAAAATTTAGAAGGGCAAAATGCTGGCAAACCAGAAAAAGAATTAAGAAATAATTCCCGTATATGTGTATTAATGTACAGTTGAGTTTAAGTTAACATTACAACAACAGAACTAGTTATAACTTTTGGAATTTCACAGGTCCATTCAAGCCCCTCAAAATATATAATTAATCATTGCCACCTTGATTGTGTGTAACAATTTGTGGATATCTAAACAACTGACATTTATTTATTTCTAGAGAAATTTATTATATTTCTCTAAACAACAACCTGGTGTGGTAGGGCAGACAGGTAATTATAAATCCCATCTTATAGACAGGCTAACAGATTCAAAGATGCTTTTATTTTATACATTATAAAGTTTATTTTCACACTGCAGAGAGGGTGATTTCTTTCTTGATTCACCTGTAGAGGACATCACAGAGTATTCATTACAGCCTCACAAGACAAAGTGAAGGGCAGTAACTTGGTTGTCAGTAGTTTGGTGGAGTGGTTTAAAACCCCATCAGGGGCAGCCCTGGTGGCTCAGCGGTTTAGCACCACCTTCAGCCCAGGGCATGCATGATCCTGGAGACCTGGAATTAAGTTCTGCATCAGGTTCCCTGCACAGAGCCTGCTTCTCCCTCTGCCTGTGTCTCTGCCTCTCTCTCTCTCTCTCTCTCGCTCTCTCTAAGAATAAATTAAAAAAAAAAAACATCTGGCCATAGCAACTTTGTGAATACACAAGCAACAAAGTATATTGGTTTGTGTAATCATCCAAAATGAGATCAGTAAAAGATAGCCAAGGAACATGGAGGACAGTGCATTTTATTTGCCTATGGCAGCAAACCCACTGAAATCAGGCTATGAGATTCTGTCAGTAATTTAAGCTGTGCTTAGAAATGTAGCCCTTTGTATTTACCCTTAAATTCCTCTTATATTAACATATATTAGCCTAATTTTCACTTTTTCTTAATTCACCTCTAATTTTTAAAACAAAGTATTAGGAAAGTAAAAACACCAACTCCCAAAGATATAGCTAATATTTTAACATCTAACTCAGGTCAAATTGTTCTCCAGCCACTTGATCTTCCTATTCAACCATAATACACCCAAAAGAGTGGTATATAACAATTCATGAGGTGTGAGTTCCAGTCCTGGATGTCCCATTTGCCTACATAGAAAATAAAACATGAGCACATGCAAAGTTAAATAGCCATACAGGGTAATAAATACAAAATAAATGGCATAGACAAAAGAGGAGCCAGGGTATAGGAAATGGATAGAAATGAGAATTTTATGTTCATCCCAATTGTGGTTTCCAAATACCATTTTGCACTAAAAGAAACCAGGGTTCTTGGAAATACAGCTGATTCCAAATCTGGCATATCTGAAACTTGAGACAGAAATCTTGTCATTTAATACAAGGAAGAGTCTCAAAAACTACTAGGATTAGATCAAAAGGACAGGAGAGCTAAACTGAGGGATTCTCTTTGGGTAACAATGAAACCATATGATCACTAAAAATAATAATAACTACAATGGACTGAACAATTTGCTAAACCAAGGAATTCATAACGATATATACAAAAAACACCATGGGTCACCTTTGGAGGTGGCTAGTATGCAAATGAATCAGGTATTTTCTTACTTTTCCTACATGTATGATATTTCATGGTAATACAACAGTTGATAAAGCAACATTAATAAATGCCAGAAGAATAACAGAATTAGAAAATCACATTTTGCAACTCCTATTGAAATTATGGATCTAGGCAAGGATCACCAGGGCTGCTTTTATTATTAGGTGAAAGGTCAGAGAGGAAATTAGGACAGAAGCATGAGGCTTGACTATACCTGAACCCACTCATCCACCTTGGCATCATTACAGAATAAGACATGTTCCTTCCAACATAACAGGAGAAGTACATTTTCATTTGTAAATTATTTGTTGGCCAATAAAAAGTAAAAACTGAATCTACTCAACTCTATATACCTACTCAATTCTAAGAAATATGGGAATATGTTAAATGACATCAACAGGATGGAATCAGCTGTACAATTAAGAAATAAATGATATGAAAATAAAAGTAAGGGGACTTAACAAATACATCAATTAAATGCAGTTGCGGAATTTGCTGGAATCCTGATACAAACAACAAACTGTATATAGATATTTTTGATACAGAAAAAATTGAACATGAACTGAATATTAGATGATATTCACCATTTTTAAAAATTCATTGGGTGTGATATTAGCATAGTGGTTACATTTGCTTTATCTTCTAAAATATTCAAAGAAAAAGTATATGCAAAAATAATAAAAGTACAAGCCATGCAGTTGGAAAAAATATTTTTAACACATATAATCAACAAAGAATTTGTATCCAGAACACACATTAAACTATTTTAAAGCTGCCTAGTTAATAAAATACTTCAATCCATGCTTTTATCAAAACCTAATGAAATATTTATGCCTACATCAGCAATTCCAAGTATGATGTTATGAATAGTTTTATGATTTTTCTAACCAAGTTTGAAGTGTTTCAAAGATGACGAAACTGTCAATTGAGCACTGTAAAAAAAAAATGGCACCAATTCAAATTTCCTGGAGAATTTAAGAGACTTGGTCAAACCTGAATAATTACTCCTAAATCAGTATCGATCCTAAGAGAGCAAATAAAATTAGCACTAAGCCTTTAATTAACATTTCCTTCATTCAAACTATAGCTATGATATACTAGAGGGTTTCTTAGAAATGCTTTATGATACCATGGAGCCTCATATAATTGATACGTACTGTATACTTAGGTTCATTTCTAAATGTCTGGATCATTACTTTTTTATTTTGAATTATCACTGAAATAATTATCTCTGATTGCTGTTGAGAGGTAACCACTGATACATTATCTAATGTTAATTGCTAGTCAGGAATACAGTCCCTCCCCAAATAATATTATTCCTACAGTTAATATGAACTTAAGTGATTTTAGCATAGTTTTGCTACAAATAACTGTTCCTGCTCCAAGACATTTTAGGTTTATAGATAAAATTCTAGATTTATTAGACTAATGACACATTGATAAAGACAATATTTAAGTGGAAGAATGATAATCATCTTTCTGAAAGTGTAACTTCTCCCTTTCAAGGAGAACTAATCACACAAAATAAAACTGCATGGTGCTTACATGGAACCCAAGGGAAAACCTAGAGAAAAAGTAAAATTTGGAGTCATTGACAAAAAAAAAACCAAAATATCATCAAGGAAAAGGCACCAAAAAACAGGCAAAGGATAGATGCAAAACATCATCAGATGATAACTGAAGATGATACTTAAAGTTCTCATTGATCTCTAAGAATATTTTGTGCAAAGATGTGAAATGCCTGATTTCCACAGTAAGATGTTTCTGTAATAGCTTAGTGAAGCATTAAAAAATTACATATATTCAAAACTATTAGAATTATTTTTATCCATTAATGATGTGTACCTATCTGCTAAAAATCAATGAGTGCAAGAATTATGTGGCTTAGAAAATATTAGACTGGGTTTTGCAAGATTGTATGTCGCCTGATTCTGCTATCATATGAAATTTAACCAAAGAGAAAGAAACAAACAGCTGGGACTCCTCCGTAGGACTTAGTTTTCTTTTCCATAAAAAGAAAAGGATTGACCAGTCAGCCAGTCTGTGAATCTATGATAATCAGCAAAGTCAATTTACATGGTCTTCTTTTAAAAAAAAAAAAAAAATATATATATATATATATATATAATTTACACCTTTGTGTAGCCTGTTTAAAAAAAAAAACAAATCATAGACATTTAAGAAACAAATAACCAAGATATTTTATTTCACTGGATAAAAAAACAAACGTGTAGGGATGACTGGATAGCTCAGCGTTTGAGTGTCTGCCTTCGACTCAGAGCATAATCCCAAGATTCCGGGATCAACTATAAAAGTGCCTGCTTCTCCCTCTCCCTATGTCTCTGCCTTTCTCTGTGTGTCTCTCATGAATAAATAAATCTTTTAAAAAAAAGATATAGTGTTGGTTAGATTTACTGTATAGCATTCATCATGTAGTAAATGGCACTTTCATTTACATTATTGCTCTCATCCACATAATTTGTCTGAACTCAAAACCAAAAACATCTACTTCACTACTATTTACGTATAGAAGAATTGTCTTCCCAACTATTGAGTGTACTTGTCCACGCAGGACCTGTATTCAAACCTTGATCACCTATCGTTAGCCTGGGCAAATTCTCAAACATTGCTGAGCCATAGTTTTTTTTGTTTTTTGTTTTTTGTTTTTTAAGTTTTTTTTATTATTATTTATTTATGATAGTCACAGAGAGAGAGAGAGAGAGGCAGAGACACAGGCAGAGGGAAAAGCAGGCTCCATGCACCGGGAGCCCGATGTGGGATTCGATCCCGGGTCTCCAGGATCGCGCCCTGGGCCAAAGGCACGTGCCGATCCGCTGCACCACCCAGGGATCCCCCGAGCCATAGTTTTTTAAGTGAAAAATCAGTATAGTACCACAGCCCTTCTAGGACTATTATGAAGATTAAACAAGAGAGTAAAAGTCTGGCTTATGTGAGATTAAGTAGCAGCAAGCACTTACATTTCACCCTTTACCCCTGCTAGATCCCAAATCACAAACAGGAAAGTAACATGTCTTTTGCATTCCACAGACACTTAATGATGCTAAACCCACAGAAGGCAATGCAATACCTGTGCTATCACTGACTCAATAAACATTTATCAAGACCAGTTTGTATCACACTTTGAGGCAGGGATAGGGAGAAAATAAAAATGAAGAATATCACAGCTCTTTCACTGGAGATTTCTAAATCAGCTTGACATTCAATAATAAGGATGAAGTAATTTTAACATAACTTAGAATAATTGTGACTGGAGGTTGACCAAAGTATTTAAAAATACAAAACAAATAATAAAAATGCATAGTCATTGTCATTGTCTAAACAAGACTTTAGTCTATGGACATTATTTATCTCCCTAACTGAAAATGTCCCTTGAGGTTAAACTTTAATGTGCAAATATGAATATTTGTCTAATTGGAAACCTGTTTTCTTTTTCTTGGAGCAGGAATCACAGGAAAAACATTGCAGAGATTCAAGTTCCATGATAAAGAAGAAAAAACAAAAATGGGTTTTCATAGATGGGATGAAATCATGTTTCCATGGAAACCGTGAACTGGTTTGTTGCAACCCAACTTAAGTTGGCAACTTTGGCTAATTTCAACTATAAAAATAAATCTGGCAACTTGAAAATTTTACCCATACTATCATAAAGTGATTTTCAAATGATAGCTAAATACATGGAAAGTATCTCACTGGATTAAAGGCGTATTTTTTAATTTGTTTAATCATTACCAACTTCACCTGGCAAAGATATCATTTAAAATGGAAATAAGTCCAATGAACTAAGTTGTGCCAGAATAAACAGAATCTAGAATATGGTTGTCTTTTGATTCTAATGCTGGAGCAAGAACAGGGACAAGTACTTCCTCTATTACAGACTAGCAGAGTCTGTGGGTTTAATAGATTTTACTGAATCATGATAACCAAAATAGACCCAACATCCGATCCCAAACAGGCAAGGCTACTTTTTCTGCATTTAGATTATCTTTTTTTCCAAATTAGAGATCCAGTTGATCATTGGCACATGTTGTCAGGCCAGATAAAACATCAAAGTGCTTTTATTTTATCATCATAATCTTTAAAATATTTTTGTACTATGCGTTACATTTAATAAAAATTTCATCCTTTTTTAAAGACCTCATTGTTATATGAGGATTAGCTCCAGCCTTTGAATTTGTTTCATATGAATTTCTTTTGCATGATCCTGAGCCTTTGGACACAACAATAAAAGCCAAAAGGCAGGCAAACATAGACCTGATCAACTCTGAATTAGAACTGTCCTTTCGTAAAAGCTTGATCTCTGCTTCTCCATATCCAGTAACTATCTCTCAATCAAATATAACTAAAGTTTAACCTCCTTTGCCTCATCCATATGACAATTCCAACACTGGGAAACTTACAACTAATTCTTAATGGATCATTCGTCTCTTGATTCATCTACTTGCATGTTCTTTTTTCTTCTTCCTGTCATTGCCAAGCTTCATGAGAGAGAGATTTCATTTTTTCCCCTCCAATCTCTCACTTCCTGCTGAAGCTTCCTCCCACTGTAATTCTATGTCTGACTTGCAGTCCTGTTAAAGGCACCAGTGATTTCCTAATTGCCAAATTAATTCTTTTTATTTTATTTTTAAGATTTTATTTATTTATTCGTGAAAGACACAGAGAGAGAAAGGCAGAGACATAGGCAGAGGGAGAAGCAGGCTCCAGGCAGAGAGTCCAATGTGGGACTAGATCCTGAGACCAGGGATCACACCTGGGCCAGGGGCAGGTGCTCAACCGCTGAGCCATCCAGGCATCCCTCAACTCTTTTTAATCATCTTGCTTAACCTCCATGCATTTGGCTCATATACACAGCTTTTTTTTTTTCATTATAACTTTTTCCCTAAGTCTTCCTTGACATCCCAGGAGTGATTTATTTTCAGACTTTTCCTAGAGTCCCTCCTATACTATCCTTTATGTGTTTAGGTTCCTGGGATTTAAAAAGAGCCTATACTTTGCTAATTCTTCAAACTCTCACTTCATCCTCCCTTACAGCTTTAACTACCATTTTGATATCATTGAATCACAAATTTTTATCTCCAGGGCATACTTAACTTTTGCATTCAAGAGTCCATTTTTAAATAATTATATTCAAAAGTCTGCTGAACATCCACTTTAAGCAACCAAAATACATCATTTCAACAAATCTTGAAGTAAGCTCAAAACCTACTCCTAAAAAATTGCTAGTCTCTTTCTAGTCCCTAATTCAAGTAATGATTCTACCACTTACCCAGATATTCTAAATCATCATTATGGGTGTTTTTCAAAAGCTATTTTCTGTTGATCCTCTCTCATAACTAACAAGAAAATCCTCAAGATTCTATTTGCTCTATATTCACTGCCATCGTCAAAAGCTGGGGCTTTATAATTTCACATCCATCCATCCATACTATTGAGATACATGCAGAAGAAACATTTGATAATCTCAACATTCATTCATTATTTTGAAATACACAACAACCAGGCAGCCCGGTGGCTCAGCAGTTTAGCGCTGCCTTCAGCTCAGGTCATGATCCTGGAGACCTGGGATGGAGTCCCACATCGGGCTCCCTGCATGGAGCCTGCTTCTCCCTCTGCCTGTGTCTCTGCCCCTCTGTCTCTCATGCATAAATAAATGATATCTTTTAAAAAAAGAAAAAAAAAAACAGGTGCTTTGTATTTGAGTTTAGCTATAGAACTTGACAAGCTGATAAAAACTCAAATGAAACAGGTGAAAATTAGCCAATTTGAGAAAGAAAAATGAAGAGGAGTAGATTTGTACTACCAAATATCAAATCTCATTTTTCAACTACAGTAGTATTAGGAGCACCTGGATGGTTCAGTTAGGCATCCAACTCTTGATTGCAGCTCAGGTCATGAGATCAAGCCCCACATCAGGCTCCATACTCAGCGGGGAGTCTGCTTGAGTTTCTCTCTTTCCCTCTCCCTCTGCTCCTCCCTGCTGCACTCCCCCCCTTCTCTTTCTGTCTCTCTCAAATAAATAAATCTTTAAAACTATGGTAATTATAAAGATTCAGTATTAACAAAGGTTTAATCTGGAACAGTGGGTCTCAATAAATAGGCAATAAATAGTCCTAGAAACAAATCCACCTACATAAGTGGAAATTGTCATCAGGAGTGGCATTACAAATGGGTTTTGAAGAGATGGCTATTGAATAAATGTCCTATGATAACTGGTAATCATAGAGGGAGGAGAATTATAGATATATCTTTATTCACACCATATACCAGAGCCAAGTGCTGATGGATTAAAGACTTAAGTGTATAAGGCCAAACTTCAAGACTCTTAGGAGAATATAAAAGATATCTTTTTAACAATGGATAAGGAAGAAATTTATATTTTCATAACAAAAGACATCATAAATTTAAAAAGACAAACCTAACCTGGAATAAAATATCTGCCATGAGCATTTCTAATAAAGTCTGATGTCTTAGATATACAAAGAAGGCCTACATTTGGCAAGAAAAATAGAAATAATACATTTAGACAATAGGTAAAGGTTATGAGAAGAAATTCAAATAAGAGGAATCTTAGAGGCCCATTTTGGAAATATAAGCAATCTTCATAATAGGAAAAAAACTAGACCAAAATACTATTGACACCCACGAAAATATATTAACAACAAAAGTTAAAGACGATTTAGGAAAACAGGAATTTATGCTCCTAAAAATGAGAATACACTGATATAGCACTTTGAAGAGCAATTTACAATGTTTAGTAAAGTTGAAAAAAGCATATGCTATAATCTCATGATTCTATTTCAAGGAGTACCCCCTGAAAAATATACCTTTGTACAAAAGGAGACATCAAGGAGATATATCTATCCCTGTAGCATTATATATAACCAGAAAAAAAGGGAAGCAGCCTAACTGTCCATCAATAAGAAGGTGAATACTATTTCAAGACAGTAAAAATGGATGTTCTAGAGTTATGTGAACCAAGCAGAAGTCAAAACAATAAGTTCCACAAGGAACTACAATATAATGCCATATACATAAATTCTAAAAGTTACAAAACAATCATATGTTGTTTGGGGGTACATATGCATATAGTAAAAATACAAATGTTTACATTGGAAGAACACACAGCAAACTTCAAACAGCAATTATTTCTGGGTTTAAATGGATCAAAGGCATGAAGACATCTCTAGCTATTTACCTGCAATTTTGTTACTTGAAAAAAGACAGAACTACCTGAAATAAAGATGGGTGATGAGTTCATTGGTGTTTTGACATTTTTTTTTTAAGATTTATTTATGATAGACACAGAGAGAAAGGCAGAGACACAGGAGGAGAGAGAAGCAGGCTCCATGCTGGGAGCCCTACACGGGACTCGATCCCGGGACTCCAGAATAGCGCCCTGGGCCAAAGGCAGGCGCCAAACCGCCAAGCCACCCAGGGATCCCTCATTGGTGTTTTGTATTATTTTTCTACGTTTAAAATATTCTCTAATTTCTATTAATTAAAATCCTTTCATGGCTTCTATTGCTTTCAAGATACAGCTCTAGCCCTCTTCAAACAAGCCCTCTTAGGATGTGGTCTCCACCTAACATTCAAGAATTATTCACTCCTGCTAGACATCACAATCCGCATGGTACCTTCCACGGTGGTATCTTTCCCACACTCAGACTTAGGATTTTGTCTCACACTGACACTTCAGAGAAACTTTGATGTAACAACAGCTTGTATACATTCCCATCTTCCTCCACCAAAACATAAATTACTTGAGGACAAGGATATCTGAACTTTCTCTCCCTCTTCTGTGTTTCATAGTGCATTCATATACTAGAAACTCAATAAATGGGAGATGGATAGATTTATATACATAGACATCCATTAGGTCAGCCTTGTTTCCTACCAGCTCTCAGTTCTTAGATGTTCCCTGCCAGTAAAGAACTGGGCATAAACACTTGTCCAACATTAAGTGACTCTAAGAGTCTGGGTGGCCTCTAACTCTGCCTACATGCTCACTTATCCCAGGATTTGTAGTTTTCTGTCCTCTCTTTGGTTCCCCCATTCCTGACCCACACTCTCTAGCTGCAGAAGTGTCCACCATCCTTACCTGGCAGTGCAATTACTTACAGATCAAGATGGTATTGCTTTTGAAAATTTGCCCATATCTAGGCACTTCTGTATTTTCCTTCCCATACCGCACAGGGCATAGTTCAAAGACCAGAGGCTTTCAATTAAAACATATTTAAATCCTTAAACTATGACTTACTTATGCCCACTGTGTGACTTAATCTCCCTGAATCTTACTTTCCTCTTCTTTAAAAAGAGGAACAAGCTTCTCCTATCTAACTTGAAGCATTACTGTGAATGTTAAGGAAATGGCATAAAAGCACCTTGTAAAGTCTCTCAGCCATTATAAGAACTCGATAATTTTTTTCATTCTTTCTCCTTAAATTTTTTAACACCACGATTTGAAGAAAATATATATATATATATATATATATATATATATATATATATATATATATGAGTGGAAAAACAACTGATTGCACTAGTTGAAGAATTCTCCCTCCTTTCCTGAACACTATAGTGTACTATATGCAAATTTTAAGCAGATATCCATCACTTTCCATAAGATGATACACAATCATGTGCATGTCTCCTAGTTGTCTGACTACTGAGTTCCCAGAAGGCAGAGTTTAAAACCACTAATGCTTTCCACATTACAGGCAATCAGTTAGCTATTTTAATGGCTCACCTACCACTGGTAAGATATTTAGTTTTACTTTTTCACAATGGTGATAGGTTTATGCTACTTCATCTTCATTTTCTGGGATAACTTCTTTTTTTGGGGGGGTCACACATAGGTGGAATGACTGGCTAGGACAAAGCGTATAAAAGGCTGCTGTGGAACACTGCAATTCAAGTGGCACACAGGACCTACTGCTGCACTAGTGGCTGTGTTCCAACCAACCAACTAAGCAAACCAGTTCAGCTACCATCCAACCCCACACAGAAGACCAATATTATTATTTTTGGAGAAGTGTTTATTTGTAGAAAATTCATATTTTAGCTTTCAAATTGTGAACCAAGTAGAGCCAAAAGACAATACAACCAAATATAAAAACAACAAAAACATATCCATCATTCCCTATTCACACACACATGAATTTCTTTTTGGCTGAGGATGTCTCTTAAAGCCCAGTCCACACAAGGATGACTCAAAGACATGCTGAGAACCCCATCCTCTTACATTCTATTTTGTTATCCAAATAATACCCATTGGAATCATCAACAGACCTCTTGACTACAGTCAACCTCACAGATGTGAGAGGCTCTGTAGTTGTATCTAGCCAATGCTATGTCACCATTATTCAATGCCTCTGGCTCTGGGAAGATTCAAGTTGAATTCCTGTCCCTAACCACCTGTAGAGTCTTAGAGTTATATTTTCTTAACATGTGATGTGTCTTTTTATCCAGGCTAAAATTTAACATGAGGGCTCAGCTGCATTTTTCTGCACGTTTACATTTTTTAAAAAGTAAAAAATTTGAGGTCCTCTACCTCAACATCTTTCCTATTTTTTTTAAGATTTTATTTATTTATTCATGAGGCAAATAGGGAGAGAGAGAGGCAGAGACATAGTCAGAGGGAGAAGCAGCCCCCATGCAGGGAGCCCAATATGGGACTCTATCCTGAGACCGTGGGATCATGCTGTGAGCCAAAGGCAGACGCCCAACTGCCAAGCCACCCAGGCGTCCCAACATCTTTCCTATTTTTAAAGTGACAAGATAATTCGTCATTTCTTTCTGAAAATTAAGTACATGAGAAAATAGATTTGTATACTTAGAAACTGAGTCCTAATTACATTTTTCAAAGCAACTTACAAGTATTTCCTGTATTAAACGTATCAAAGTCACTGATACACATATTCTTCAAATGTGTGAGTTCTTACAAAATGACCAGTTCTTATTTTTAAGACACTTTTGAAGGTGTAGAGTTTAGTGCTAATTATAAAATGTATTAAGTTTCAAAATATGAAATAGCGTTTGAGAGTAATACTCTCAAAAGTGATGGAAGTATGATGTTAGCTTTTCAATCAAAATAAGATTTTTATGAAAGCACATTTTATGAGTTTCGCTGAATGGTGTCCTCTGTCTGAATAATTGAGCCAGTATATGGAGAGGATTTCATTTGGTAGATTCCTACTGCTGGGTCATCTAAAGCTAAAATAATATCAGTTAAGTCAAGGATTTTTCTCAGTTAATTCAATCACCAGATTAGAACAAAAATCCAGCCCAACTGTGGGCTGCACAGCAGTGACAACTAAGGATTGACTTTTCTCTGAGACTCAAAATAGCGTGCATTAAATACATTTAATGAAAATGAAATTCCCAGTAAGAGACTAATAAATGGAATGGCCCTTAAGAGAAATAAACCAAATGATTGAAAGATACCAGAAAATCCTTCCAACCCAGTTTCATTGTTCAGCAGATAAGAAGCTGGAGCTCAATGAGGCTAAATATTCTAACCAACATCAAATGCAGTAACAGCACCAATATCAGAACCAAGGTCCGTTGTTTCCCAAAACAGTGTTCCCCCAATCTACCATACTGCCTCCCTTACCTGGGAAAAGGTTTAATGTTACTGGTCTAAGAAGTAATCTGCAGATGTCAGCCCATGGCTTAAATACAAAGAAGGCTTTATCCACAGGCAGCATCCCAGGAACCTCAAAACAACTCCACCTGCTCTTCAGCACTTAGCAAAACAATATTCCTCCAGTCCAAGCTCTGCAAAACAAATGCATGATTCTCCTTGTCACTGGGCCCCTCTGAGAGCTAGAGGCTGCAATATGTACACAGATGAGAAGCCAATTCTATTCCATCTCACTGTCAGGAGAACTAAATATGATAAGGAAAGCTCAAGAATTTCACAAACTGTGACATACAATACAAAGTATTAAAAATTCTATGTTCTCCCCGCAAAATATTCTATGTCCCCAAATAAGAAGCTAACCTATTCCCTGACCTTTACTACAGAACTATCTGAATACAATTTACTACTTATTTCTTTAAAGAGGAATGCATTAAAAATATTTATACAACACTAGCTTGATAAAAAATATTAGGAAAATACTCAAATTTTTCTAAGGTATCTTTGCTTTCAAAGTAGAGAAAACATACTTGATGAATATGAATATTCAGTAGTCTTATATTCCTATCTGTTCCCTAATATTACTTAGGCATAAAGGAGTTCACATTGTAAGAAGAAACTAAGAAAAACATCATGAGTAACTTTATGAAAGTTGTTAATTATACCATTATTTTGTCTTCAGTATATTTCCCAACACTTCTTAAAATCAAAGGTTTTTCCTTTACTTTGTAATAAAATCACCACATGGGTTGTCATTGCAGTAGATCTACAGGCAACAGCTCCCTCTTAGATGGAAATAAAACACATCCTTCATTCATCTCAATGATGAGACAATAGCTACACTACTGTATAGTTCCCATCACATGAGCACCACTTTAAAATAGTACCTGTTTTCTTTGTGCATGATGAGGGCTGTTGCACAACTTCTTGAAATGTCTTTTAATTCCTGAAGTTTTAGGTCTCCTCTCTTTATATTGAATATATTATAAAATACTGAATACATCTGTTTGAGGTTTTTTTGTTTAAAGATTTTTATTTATTCATTCATGAGAGACACAGATAGAAACAGGCAGAGACACAGGCAGAGGGAGAAGCAGGATCCATGCAGGGAGCCCGATGTGGGACTCCGGGATCACATCCTGGGCCGAAGGGAGGCGCTCAACCACTGAGCCATCCGGACATCCCTGTTTGAGGTTTTTTGAACTAGTCTTTATTATTTCACATTTTTATATCTTAGGATCATTTTATGTTCAGGAGTAAAATTAAAGGGTGCTATCTCTGTCTCAGATGTAATTTTAGTATTTCTACCTGCCCACAGAAAGCAGGAAGAAAAAAAATTAAACTGGTTAGTATCTATTTTAAGTACTCCAAGTGCCTAAATCAGCTATTAGGTTAATGCCAGGAACAAAAAACTGACACTTGTGGAGAAAAATTATTGTAGAGGAAGGAGGTTGTCTCCATTATAATTCTGCATTGAAAAGCCAATTTACATGGGGTGAGTAAAGCAAACCCAAAGTACTGAAATCTATTACAAATTCAAATTATTTAAAATAAATAAACCTGATTTGGTTTACAGAAATGTAATTAGCAAAAATTACATCTCTTATAGCTATTCCTTTAGTGAAGTATACCTAAATTTTTGGTATCATCAAGATAAATTCCATTTCATTACGTAGTTATGATAGCATTTTGTCACACATCTGACTTCTGCTACAATGAATATTTTGCTGCTCTATCCACTGAATGTGATCCACTAAAATACTGTCTTCTTAAGCAAACATTTATTAAGACCTTGATTTATTGGATACCTAATATTTATTCAATGTCTGATAAGCACTGTGGTATTATGAAGATGTAGTAATCATCAAAGCACTTAAGTGTGTAGAAGCAGTTTATTATAAATGCATCTTGTTTCTTCAACAAAACTAAGAGCTTTTACAGGGTAGGTAATTATTGTATTTTTAATAATAACAATATAACTACATAATACATAGTAGAATTAATTAATATTGCTTTTACGGTTAATATATTTGTTCATTTATTCATTCAATGAATATTACCTACCTGTCAAATGACATAATACATGCACAGTATACTGCATGGCACCTGGCATACAGGAGGTGCTTAATAAATATCATGTTAGATGGAGAGATAAACAGCTAGCCAGCCATGACTTATATCAGGTAATGGCCACACAACAGACAAAGAATTTTGATGCTACAGAAATCCAGAAAATAGCTTAGGGGAATCCAAGCAATTAGCTAATACTGGTTAGCTGAGAGAACTAAAGGAATGTAATGTGAAAAGAAAAGAAAAAAGAAAAGAAAAGAAAGAAAAGAAAAGAAAAGAGAAAAGAGAAAAGAGAAAAGGAAAAGGAAAAGGAAAAGGAAAAGGAAAAGGAAAAGGAAAAGAAAAAGAAAAAGAAAAAGAAAAAGAAAAAGAAAAAGAAAAAGAAAAAGAAAAAGAAAAAGCAATGTCTCGGGGATCCCTGGGTGGCTAAGCGGTTTGGCGCCTGCCTTTGGCCCAGGGCGCGATCCTGGAGTCCCGGGATCAAGTCCCACGTCGGGCTCCTGGCGTGGAGCCTGCTTCTCTCTCCTCCTGTGTCTCTGCCTCTCTCTCTTTCTCTCTCTCTCTCTCTCTCTATGTCTATCATAAACAAATAAATAAATCTTTTTTTAAAAAAAGAAAGCAATGTCTCAATATCAAAATTACAAAGAAAGTTTAATATCACTGAAAGATATCAGCACTACCCATCTTTACCTGATGTCAGGCTTATCTAAAATTTCTTAAGTCACTAAAGACTCAAGGAAAACCATCAGTCATTTTATGTTTTATTTAGGAATTTTTTTTTTTATAACTAAGGATGATAGAACACCATTTAAACACTTATTATAGAGTCAGAAGAAAACCAAGATGTCCACACTCTGCTTGAACTCATCAAAGAAAAGGAAATTTGCTACCTAAACACTAGAAGGTTCATGCTGATAATACTCTGAATAACAGCTAATTTTTATTGAGATCTTGTATGAATTAGGCAATGGATTAAACAATTACATAACATTATTTCATGTAAGCCTGTGAGCCCTTAAAGTAGCAACTTTACAATTAATTCTACTTTATAATAGCATGGTGAGGTTCAGAGAGATTTAAAGGAAGTTAGTCACACAAAGACAGAGCCAGAAATCTTTATGAAGTCCCTCTGAGGCCATGTGACCTCTGACTTCTACTACAATTCAATGCTAGTCTTGAGGCAAAAATCTATCTCTTATTAAAATTCTGTAGTTCTAGTTCTTTTGCATTAAACAAAAAACTAAATACTACTGTGTATTAAGTGCAGTTTCTCAACTTAGGTTGACATTTGAGACCAGATAAGTCTTTATCTTGGGGTCTATTCTGTGCATTTTAGGATGTTTGCAGCATCCCTGACCCCTATACCACTAGATGTCATTAGTACCCCCTTCCAGCTGTAACAATCAAAAATGTTCCCAGACTTGACTGGGAAACCAAATCGACCCCACTGAAAATCACCCAGTTAGTCAATGAAAGCTTGCCTCAAGGACTAGCAATTAGAAGACTTACTAAAACTGTATTTGAACTTTGTTAAGTCTTAGGTTTCTTTTCTTTTTTTAACATTTTTAATTTATTTATCCACGAGAGACACAGAGAGAGAGAGAGAGAGAGAGAGAGGCAGAGACACAGGCAGAGGGAGAAGCAGGCTCCATGCTGGGAGCCCGACGTGGGACTCGATCCGGGGCCTCCAGGGCCTCCAGGATCAGGACCTGGGTTGAAGGCAGCGCTAAACCGCTCAGCCACCCAGGCTGCCCTAAGTCTTAGGTTTCATAGTAGAAATCAACCATCATGTTTATAGTCCTTCACCCAAAGAATAAGGCATTATAGTAAAAAAGTATCGGTTTGTTCAAAATATTAAAAAGACTTGAATTTGTTGGTTGGCCTTTCTGTGCTGGACCTAACATAAGCTCTATTCTCTTACTATCAGTGTTTCTGTGATTTTGCTTCTATTTCAGAATCAAATATTCTTATAATAGAAGATCAGATATTTCCTCAAAAAAAATTTCAGGCAAATAAAGAAACTTACCACACACAATTCATACTTTGCATTTTCTTTTTACTTTTTTTTAAGTAACCTCTACCCTCAACATGGGGAGCAAACTCAGACTCTCACGACAGAGTTGCAGGCTCTACCAACTGAGCCAGCCAGGTGCCCCTGCTTCTTACTTTGGCCATGAATAAAATCCTTTAAAACTGGAAGTGTTTTTTTCTATTTCATTCTGGGTTCACAGACAACTAATTGTAAAATACTATAATAAAGATTCTCATGGGCAACATTATTAAACTCTACTCACATGATATAGCAGTTATATTTTTTCATGTTTTTCAATCCATACAACTGCAAAGCTCTAAAATTTCATATCTATAATGAAACTGTTATATAATCCGAGTCTTCAATGCATTCAAAGAATATAATACAAAAGAAATACCACTTCTCTAGGGAGTAAAGTTTAAGGCATGTAATCCATCTCTATGATGAAATGCAGATTTCCTACTAGAAGACAAATCATTCATTTAAACCAGTTGAATAGAATAGTACAAAAAGAAAATTCATCTGGTTACATTTAAGGATCAGAAAAAAAAAAAACATGTACAAAAAGATTCTTTGGCTTTCAGCCTAGTGGATTTTCATGTGATTGTCAATTGGATATATTTTCATTCAGTTTAAGCTCATATTCCTCAAAAACAGGGACTCCCCAGGAGGTGTTAAGAGAATTTCAAAGTAGATCACACAGATCAGAACTCCCAGATTCTAAAAAACTATGCCTCCTTGATGACCTTGGCAAAGTTAGGCAAGTGGGCCAATTCTATGTGCTTTATTTTTCCCATCCTTTACATTCTTGCTCACACCAAAGAAATTTCACGAGTGGTTCACATATTTATTATTAAATGCTGAGAAGGTACATTTTGGGAAAAGGCAAAAAAAAACCTTGGTCTATTGATAATTTTAAAAATTGCAATCCTTGGCTAAACTAAATCACTGGCCTCTCACTTCTGAGATAAAAGGTCGTCCTCCCAATATTACTTTCCATGATCATCAGGCCGTGAATTAGTTGAGTTCATTTGAAGAAAGGCTATAGTAACTGATAGTAGTATCAGTCAAATAGAGTACAGGAATATGTTTTTCCCTATATTTTTTGCTTAATTATTGTCTAGATTTTATCTTCTCATTTTCACTGAATAGTAAAAGTGTCCTTCACTTTTAGACCTTTTAGAAAAGGTCTGTACTCTCTTATCTCACATTTCTAGTCATGCTTCAAATTTATTTGCTTTTCCAGATAACTAAATCATGAAATTTTAAAAGTAAAAAATATATGAAATTCTTCTAAAAATGTAGCTACTAGGTTTATGTCATTTTCCATATATGGTGAAAAAATACACTAAAATTTCCTGGAGGCCAGTAGTAAATAAATGGTTTCTGATAAGTAAAGTTATTACATTGGTCTTTCACAGTGAAGGAATAATTCTAAGTTCAAAAACTATATAAAAATTCTAATCGGTGTAAAACTATATTTGCACAATGCATTCATGGTAAACTACCCTTAAATCAAAGATGGTCAGGAATGTGGTATCATTAGCTATTGCTGGAGTATCAAAATACACCATAGGTCCTCTTAACAATCACCAAAAACATTTCCACCCGATAAGAACTAAATTAACTGATACGCAAAAAAATATTAAAATTTTGCATTTTAATTGATTTTTTCCATTGTAAAGTGCTGGAAGACAATTCTGCATGGTATTTCTCCACCTCTTGAATCATCTTTTGTTACGGACTATTTCCAAGGATGGTGAGAGAGATCCCAAACAGCCTTGGGAGAGAGAGTGATAGTGTCTCCATCCTGGGATGAGGCCAGAATTGGTTTCCTGCCTAGTATAATAAGAATTATTTCCCCTCCAGTACAAATGTTGGACAATTTTGCTAGAGCCCTTTTTATAACAGGGATTTCTTAAGCTCAGAATTCCTCTGCTGTGACATAAACCACTGTGCCTGCTAGTAACCACCTGAGTCCCCTCCACCCTGCTCTTGTGGGACTTGAGGGGCAAGACGAACCAATGAAGATATGAAGCCCATGCTGTCTGCTGTGTTGTAAGTAATAAAGTCCTTTATCTGAACCAAGAGTCTCCTCTCTGTCAGCTTAAAACTGTGGCCAACTAAATTGTTAAGACTGTAATTACAGTAAAATGTCAGGCCCTTCACAGTTCTTGACATAAACATAGTAGATGCACAATAATTGTAAATGTTGAATGAAGAGGCCAAATCACGATGTTTAACTGTACTCCATAATTTAGTATGTAGATTTAAAATTTTCTTCAGCAAAAGTGTATATTGCAGTCTATACTCTTCTGTGTTAGACACAATTAATACTGATTATTTTAATATTTCCCATTCTGATACCTATACCTCATTTTAATAGATGACTGCTTCTTAACAAGTCCCAACCTCTTTGGGACATGGTGGACATAAACAAACAAATCATATTTATATATCAAAAAATAGGATTGTTTCCAAGAATCAACAGATTTGACCAAATCGGAATACAAAAACAATGACACTACAGGGCTCTTGTTTTCCTGACATTTTATCCCGACTGGAAAAAACACATCAATATGAGCCATTTGATGAAAATAATGACAGATTTCATTTGGACAGCCAGGCTGAAATATTATGGTTGGAGAGTAGCCCATTTTATGTTACTCCATTATATAAATGTATTTAACCAAAAGTACTGCTTTAACTATCACAACCAGTGAACCAAATCATACCAACCACTTTTCCTGCCTTTCTCAAAACTGATGATGATGAAGAACAGCGAGGCTCTTGAGTAAGATACCCATGCAAAGTAAATTGCAACATAAAAACACACTTAAGACAATAAGCAGGGAAAGAAATTCCAACCCTCCAGGAAAAAAAACAGGAAGAGATTTCCCTTTTCTAAAATTCTAAAAATAAAGTCACTCTAACCACTAAATTAGTCTAAACACCACTGACTCCTTCAAAGCCACAATTTAAATTTCCCCCCATAAAACCCTTAAAATATTCCATTTTCCTTTAACATTATGCAAGTTACAAAAAGGCTTCTATTAAAGCAAACAACTTCCTTTGTATAAAGTGGCCATTTCTTTAAATCTTTAAATTTTGAGACCCTGAGCTCCTGGCAAAACTAAGCACTAGACCAACTGATCATCATTGGTTCAGAACACCTGCTGTGTGAGGCAATGGCTCAACACGTCTAAAACACTTTACAGACTTCACTTAGTGGTTGCCACTGGTTCATAGTAAGGAAC
Organism: Vulpes vulpes; assembly: GCF_048418805.1. Classification (NCBI taxonomy): domain Eukaryota; kingdom Metazoa; phylum Chordata; class Mammalia; order Carnivora; family Canidae; genus Vulpes; species Vulpes vulpes. The sequence continues at coordinate 152,298,874 of NC_132780.1, forward strand.
CTTGAACATTTTAAGTAGCTAAGTTCTCTGCTCAAGTAAGAGGGAAGCTACAATAATTGGTGCAATGACAGCAACCAAAATCTACCCTGACTGCAGTAACCTGGCATTTGGCTGCCTAAAAGTTGCCACTTGAGTGAATTTTCAGCTTGTTCTTGGCCAAAGGAAGTGGCGTTTTTAGAGATGCAATTAAAAGAAACTATATCATAAAAGAATCTGGTCAGGACCTTGACCCTTGACACAAAAAGATCATTTCAAAGAAAAGGACTCAAAAAAAAAAAAAAAAGAAAGAACGAAAAGGACTTCAAACGGCAAGGATGTGTCACTGATAATGAATCACAGGGAAAATTTTGAAGTTTCTAAATATATTATGATCTCTACTTTTTCAATTTAATCATTAATAGAGGATTTTATCTTTTTTCATTTTAAATCTCTAAAACATATTTCTAGAAGTTATATTAAGTATTATGCCTATTTTGTGATCTTTTTTCAGCTTATTTTAAAGAGTTTTCCCAAGAATCAACAAAGCACAAATACCAAACAGAACTGTTTATAGAATACAAATACTAAATGGAATTGTTTAAAGAATCATAGGTCTTGAATTTTACCTTTCAAACCCTCCATCAGAAATGTTACCAATGGTTAATTAATTCATGAAACTATCAGGCATAGGGGATACCCTAACCTAGTAGCTTTTGTAGTCAAGAATGTGCCAAGATAAGTCACTTTGATTTCCTCAGTTAGAATAACAGGAATTTAATATTTCTTTCTAGGAAATAGTAAAAGGTAACTTTTTACCAAATTCCCCCTTATATAGTTTTTCAATTATATTAATATTTTCAAGCTTTTCAAAACAGAATTAATTCAGGATGTTGACCATATAAATACACCAAAATGTCAGACTTTCTGTCTAACTAGCAAACTTGCTAACTAGCTGGTCTGGTTTGAGTCACATTATATTCAGGAAACCCCATTTTCCTAACTTAATTTAACTTGAATTGTTTTTGTGATGGTGTTGTTTGGTTTGCTTTGCTTTTATGGGACTATGTACGCTTAGTAACTGCAGTATTGCAGTTTATATGAAAATCAGATGTTCTTCACTTCCATAAAGAACAGAACAAGGTGGCAAAACTAAATTAGGCAAGATTTAAATTAGTTTGAGAATGAAACTTTTGATGAGACTTATCAGGCATGAAAATAGGTCACTGAGAAAAAATGGGGAATGCTTTGTGTAGAGATTTCTTTTTTTTAAGTACACAAGATTCTCAACCCTGTGGGATGACTTCTGTAGGGGGAGCCCACCAACAGCTGAATGGACTTGGAATCACCCAAGTGCTTTTCCAAGCTTTTAGTAGTGACATGGAGGGTCTTCAAACAAACTAAGAGAGTAACTCTTTCTCAATAATTAAAAGCAGAATGCAGTTCCAGACCACCAAAACTCTGCAATGCTGGTTTGTGACCTTGACTCAGAGTCACTCGGATGCACTAGGAAACCACAATCCTTGGCAGATGCACATTTTATGTGCAAAGGCTTACCAGATGTGAAGTTTGTATGATCTGTGCTGTGCAATAGAAACAAAAATGAATTTGCTATGTAATCTGGCATGCCAATTCATTCTGTGAACCAGCAGGTAACAGGCCTGGTCTCTTGTTTAAGCAGAGCCTATGGAGTTCGAATTTAAGCAGAGAAAACTTTTTAAGCCCTGCACCCTCCACCACCACCCCTCCAATTAAAACCAATCCCATATGCTTGTTAAACCTGAAATCCCACCAAAATTCTTCTTTAGATTAAGAATTCCATCCCTCTTAAAAGGGAAATTCCCTAGGGAGACATAAACTGTTATTATTTATACTTCAGTGTAAATGAATTTCAAATCCTATCTTGACAGCTGGTTTTGATAAAAAGATCCATGAAGTTTGGTTGTTTAGACTGTCAGATTCTGGTGAGATCTTGTTCTATAGGTGGGCACCATCTTGCTGGCTATATCTTCACTAGGCCTCTTCTTTGGGGGGGGGCGGTGAGTTCTCTGGGGTCTCTTCTTATAAGAACACTAGTCCTATCATATCAGGTCCACCCTTAAGACACAATTCAGTCCATAGCAGTAGGAGAGGGAATAAATGACCATGATGGGGAGGGTATTCAGGAAACAAATCGTAAAGGGCCTTTTATATCAAGTAAAGAAAGATCAGTTTTGTCTGTAAAGCTCATTCTAGGATTCCCAAGGGATTTTAAGCAGGAAGTGACATATTCCGGTTCACATTTTAGAAAGCTCACTATGGCAGCAAAAGGGAGAATTATGCATTGGAAATCAGAAGGGCCACAGAGTGGCAGTAAGGGCCTAATGCACAACAGAAGGAGAGAGAATAGAGGTGAGAGATATCCAGGCATAAAAATAGTCCAAGTTTGATTGATTATATCAGTGTGGAGAGGATAAATTAGAATGATCCCAGTCTCTAGTTTATGCATCTAGTAGATTGCAATGTTCTTTCCTGAAAGAACTCAAGAGGAAAACCAAATTTGTTTGCTGGGGGATATAGAGAAATTTTAAAACTTCTTAGTTTGTTAAAAAATTAAGTATAAGCTTCATACATGGTATGTACATATGGAATTGTTAACTTGGCAGCTGAGTACATGAACTCACCATGTCTCAGAACTTTAGTAATAGAAGATACAACTAATGCTAGGGACGCCTGGGTGGCTCAGGGGTTGAGCGACTGCCTTTTGCTCAGGGCATGATCCCAGAGTTGGGGATCAAGTCCTGCATCGGGCTCCTTGCAGGGAGCCAGCTTATCCCTCTGCCTATGTCTCTGCCTCTGTGTGTATGTGTGTCTCTCATAAATAAATAAAATCTAAAAAAAAAAAGGAGATACAACTGATGCTAAGCAGAGTGAATGGATATGGACCCACTTCAGCTGACTATTTGCTTATAAGTGCAAAGGGCTGAGATCTTTGTCCATTAAAACTCTTTGTGTTGAACAAAACTTAAACATGTAACAGTGCAAGAGTAACTTTAAAAAATATTGGCTCATCTGTATGACAGAGGCATGAAATTCATTTGTTCCAAGAATTTTGAATGACATAAAAAAGAGAAAAAGCAAAATATAAAACTATATATAGTAAGCTGTATAAAACTACTTTTTACATAGAAATGTCAAAAATTGATACCTCCAGATAGTGGCATTACAAATATGTGATTTTTTCATTGTTTCCCAATTTTTCTAAAAAGAACATATGTTTTAAAATCAGAAACAACTCATTTTTAACTTGTAGTGTTTTTAGCTAAAGCTAATATTTTTTAAAAGAGGCTCTCTGCCACCACCAGCAGACACATACCAGACACATACCTCCTACCAAGCAGGAGAAGTTAAGCTATGCTAAATAGCAAATATTTCCAAAACACTGTAATGCCTTGTAACAATGAAGGTTTATTTTTTGCTCAATATATATGTCCTATGACATATGGGCTGGCTAGGGGCTCTGCTCCACATTCCTCATTTTAGGATCTATTCTGAGCAACATGGTCACTTGCCATGGCAGAGGTAAAGAGCCCTAGAATGTCTCAAACCAGCAATTATATGTCCAGTCCAGAAACACAGGTCATTCCACAGAACTCATTTGCCAGAATGAACATGGGGTCAGGAGATATAAACCTACCATGCACTTGAAATATGTTTGGCAAACAGAGCTAATAATGATCACATATAATCATAAATTCATCAGCCCCCCCACCCAGAAAAAATTGTGGAGTGATTTTTAAAGTAGTATTGTTCAAAACTGCAAATCATGACACCTCCCCCAAGTAGATTGTGAAAACAATTTAGTAGTCATGAGCAGTTTTTTTTAATAGAATGGAATTTATGTGGAAATGTCAGAATATAATGCATGTAGAAAGGGTATTGACCATGAAACAATATTTTATACACATCTATCAAATAAATACAGATGTGCCACAATATAAAGTATCTTCCTGTTGGTTTTGTGAAAAAAAAAAAATTGAAAATCATCATTCTGTGGGTGCCCCCAACTCAGCCAGATAGAGATAAACATAATAATTTCCATGCTGGGTGAAAGACTAGGAAAGTCTGTTCTTCCGCCATGGCATTGGTCTCAAAGAACTAAGTCTAATAATGTTCCCTCAGTAATAAATCAATCAGGAATTATCATAAAGTAACATATTGCTAGCACCTTCTGAGTATTAGTTTCATTATTTTTTTATTTCTTCTAAAATAAAAAATTTCAAGCTTGAAAACATTTCCCTTAACTATACAGATCCTCACTTTATTGGTTAGGAATACACACAATTTTTATATCAATTTATATCGCATGGCATCCTTGACCAAGATGAATAGTAATAATAATAAAAAAAAATAAAAAATAAATAAAAAATAAATAAAAAAAATTAAAAAAAAGATGAATAGTAATAAAAATGTTTTTACTTGGTATTGCTATTAACTTATAAAACATTGTCATGAATGATTTTATCAGGTCTACTTATAAGAATGCACATTTCAAAACTACAAAATACCTATTGTATCTAACTCTTGTCAGATTTAATACTCCCAATTTTCAATATCCCACTTTTTATCTTCAACTAGAAAACACAAATTCAAAATATGCATGCACACTCTATATCTCTATATTTTTATGGGTAAAGTGCAATGTTTACCAATTTAATTTCATAGTTCTCATTTGCAAAATGAATTGTTCTCTTTCTGTCATCCATGTGAAATGTTTATAAGTGCTTACTTAAATCCAAGAGTTTCAACCATTTTCAGTATTTTCAACCTTTCCCACCAAATACCCTCCCATACTTTTTCCTATCTACCCTTCATAGCATTGTGATTTCAAAAGCCAGCCTTTGTTTCTACAGGGAAAATACTTATTAAACTGCCAAGAATAACACAATGCCTCATGTGGTACAATCTTCTTTTACCTCCCAGATGGCTCCACTGCCACTTACTAGATATGCCAGAGAGATTTCCTGAGGAAAAAAGGAGTCAATGTGAACTAATACGATCTACCATCCTGACATTCAAGAGTACCAAATAAAACATGACTAAGTGCATTTAAAAGAATGGAAAATGAAAAGACTGTCCTCAAAAATAAACTAGTGTGCAATTTTTTAGCATATAAAAGGAAGTTCTGGTATGGAAAAATGATGAACATCCTGCATTTGTGAATTAAGGAAGCATCATATTCAGTTTAGTAACAGTAACTAGTTTAAAAGTGATGAATCACAATATTCTGTTCCTTCCTGGCCTTATTCAGCTAGGTATGGGGAAAAGAGGACTGTACTGGTAGCTGGACCACGTGTATCCCAACAAGACCTCTAAGACACTGCAAGAATCGGAAAAAGAAAACAAGAATTTCAGTATCTCCTCTAAAACGAGGGGTGAGGAGAGGAGTGAGTTGGAGGATTTCTTCGATTTCAAATTTGCTGCAGTTCCATTTTCTTAAATAATTTACCTGATTATTTATTCCATTAAATACAATGTTAACAATTAGCTTCTCTAAACAAACCAAAAAAAAAAAAGATAATTTCTTTTCATTATTCTAAACTGGATCTACTATTATGGATGTTCTATAAATCAACATCTTGTGAACAAAATTATCACACCTATAGCATTTCTGTTACATTCAAAGAGCTCCAAAGTATCATTCTGGTCATTCTCTATTCATGGGAGTTTCTCTTTTTATTGCTATCAGACAATAACAATTTCTTCAAATCTTCCTCCTTGGGATGCCTGGGTGGCTCAGTGGTGGAGCGTCTACCTTCAGCTCAGGGCGTGTTCCTGGGATCCAGGACTGAGTCCCACATCGGGCTCCTTGCATGGAGCCTGCTTCTCTCTCCGCCTGTGTCTCTGCCCCCACCCCTCTTTCTCTGTCTCTCATGAATAAATAAATCTTTTTTAAAAAATCTTCCTCCTTTAAACAAATGAAAAGCACTATATAAAACTAACTAAATGCTGATGGTATGGTTTTGAGTCCTAAAATGTGGAATTTATTAAACTATTTTACATTATTCCCCTCAATACACACACACACACACACAGTCAGCAAAAAAAATATCAGCCAAATTTGGATTATCTGCCAACTAGATGGCCAGAAATAACTAGCATGGATATTCTTAAATGGTGGAGAGTTGGGGAAAATATACAGTTGGGCACTGGAATGTGTTTTATTCTTCTACTTGAATAAAACAATGCCTGGCATTCTGGAAATTGGCAATAATATACTTCAAACTGAGTAAATAATGAAACTTTCCTAGGGAAAAAAATCAACTCAAGAGAACTAGAAAACATTTCAGTTTATAAATATTTTGGTTCATACCTTGGCAAATGAGAACAGCATGCTTTGTTTAAAACATTATTTTTAAATCCCTGCTATATAAGACTAGTGTGAAAAAGAGAATTAATTATAGGAGGTGACAATGTCATTAAATATTTATAAAAATTCTTACAGAAAAGAGCCCCCAAAAGAATCACAATACACAAACTCAAGATTGTATTATTATTACTAAATTTGCCATCTACAATGCAAGAAATTCACGAGGTAGGAAACTCTCATAACTCACTGCTCATTCCAAAATTCATTGATTCCATTCTCTTATAGAGATTTTCAAATTCAATGGTCTAAAGCAGAAACAGCTGCACTGGACTTAGTTCATGCTGGAAAACTGACATCTCTCTAGCAAGTGCCAACTGTAGTCTCAGAATTACAATATGTCAGACTTTATCCAAAAGGAGATGCTCTTATTTTCCTACATCATCCAAATGCTGCTCAGAAGAAATTGCAAACAAGATCCCTAAAGCCATATTACCCAGTGACCCAAAGGAACAATTATGGCTTGGTCCAAAATGTTCATTTCATAGCAGAATAAAGCAAGCACCAAAATGATTTCTGCTCCTTTCAACAATTACAGGTGTTTTAGAATATTGTCAGATTAACACTCAACATGATGCCTTCACAAGTCCATGCCCTCTATTTCTGGGAAGGTCAGATAAACCATAATGCTCAGAGCTAGAAGAAAAAGTATTCTCAGAGCATGAGTAGGAAAAGCTTTCAGGCAGTGGTAAAGTCAGAAGTGGTCTACACAAATAAGGAAGAACAAATGGCCTCTTGGACATAATGCAACTCTTTTCCGTTTGCATCTACAGGAAGCCATGAGTATGGGCTCTTAGACTGGATTGGCAAAGCAGGTTTCAGGCAGGTTTGCCACTAGTAAAACCCAAGAGAAACAGGAAATATCCATGTCCAGAAGACATTAGTACATTGCCCAACTCCATAATCATAACGGGCAAGTTATGGGAAACAGGAAAAAAAAATCCATTTGGCAGTAAGCATGAAATTGCAAAAAAGGTGTGAATATTCAATAACAACTATCATCATAGAGGAAGACACAAAAATAGCAAATAAGTAGCATCCATAGAAACAGAGTTAATACAGTAAAAAGATATCAAGCTTAAATGTACTTAATATATTCAGAGATATACGTGAGGATATTTGAGTATGTATGTTAACATATTGAGAGATATGTGAGAATAATTGAAGAGGGAAGTAGTGAGATGGAAAATCAGGTTGAAGAGTTCTACCAGATTACAATGCAAAAGGACACCTATTTTACAAAATATTTTTTAAAATTTCAAAAGGAAAACAACTTAAGACATATGAAGAAATAATGGAAGAAAACCTTTCAGACCTTAATAAAGATTTTTTTAAAGATTTTTATCTATTTATTTATTCATGAGAAACGTGGGGGGTGGGGCAGAGACACAGACAGAGGGTCTCCAGGATCACGCCCTGGGCTTAAGGTGGTGCTAAACCTCTGAGCCACAGGGGCTGCCCCTTAATAAAGATCTTAATCTTTAGACTGAAAATGTCTCATATGTTACAAACTGCTTGAATGTGGGGGGAAAGAAAGACCCCTTTTAGACACATATTGGCAAAAAATCATAATTAAAAGGATAATTTAAAAATCCTAAGTGTTTCATGGGGTAGGGAGAAAGATAAAATAGAAAGGATACCAATTTACTCCATCCAAAAAGAATTACTGTAAGATTAACAAAACCAAGAGCTAGTTGTGGCATAGAGTTTTTTTTTTAATTAACAAAATCTTCCACCTATCCCTAACATTCCTCCAACATAAGCTTTTGTCTAAAATTGTTACTGGAGGGTAGCCCAGGTGGCTCCGCGGTTTAGTGCCACCTTCAGCCCACAGTGTGATCCTGGAGACCCAGGATGGAGTCCCATGTCAGGCTCCCTGCATGGAGCCTGCTTCTCTCTCTGCCTGTGTCTCTGCCTCTCTCTCTGTCTCTCATGAATAAGTAAATAAAATCTTTAAAAAAATAAAATAAAATTGTTACTGGAAAAAAATAACATCTAGAAAGAAAATAGAAGCTCTCAGGGATCCCTGGGTGGCTCAGCAGTCTAGCGTCTGCCTTTGGCCCAGGGCATGATCCTGGAGTCCCGGGATCGAGTCCCGCCTCAGGCTCCCGGCATGGGCCTGCTTCTCCCTCCTCCTGTGTCTCTGCCTCTCTCTCTGTGTGTGTCTATCGTAAATAAATAAATCTTAAAAAAAAAAAAAAAGAAAAAGAAAATAGAAGCTCTCAAACTGGTAGCTGATGGGGAGTGAGAGATGAAGGGTGGTAAGGGTGACGAAATTCAACTAAATAGGACAAATTATCTTGGGAAGGGTAATAGATACCAACTCTAGCTATTAGTAGGAAACTAGGTTTTTAATTTATATATAGAAATATGATGATTATTATTATATAAACAGGAATATAATTTCCAGGGATCAGGGATAACTGGGAAGAGGAAAAAAAGGAAACAAACTTAATACCAAACAAATAGAAAAATGAATATTAATAATTATAATGAAAAAGAAAGCATGGTAAGAAACAAAGTAAAATGCAAAGAGTCCAAATATATTAGCAATCATAATAAAGTTTAATGGGTTAAATTTGGTATTTAGAATTCAGAAATTGCAAATTTCAAAATAAAGATTATTTATTATTTATTTATTTATTTAGAATGTGTGTGTGCAAGCAGCGGGAGGTGCAGAGAGAGAGGGAATCTCAAGCAGACTCCAAGCTGAGTGGAGAGCCTGAAGTGGGGCTTGATCCCATGACCCCAAGACCATGACCTGAGAAGAAACCAAGAGTCTCATACTCAACTGACTGAGCCACCCAGGTGCCCCAGCGTGTAATTTTTTTTTTTCAGTCCACCTGTATGCTGCTTACATGAAACCTACCTAAAACACTTGTTAAGTACCAAGGATAAATCATGTCAAAATGACCTGGACTTCTCTGATGGGAGTATTAAGGTGACATCAGATGAATACTCTGCTCAAGAGACTTCAAATGAGAACCGACAAAATGTAACCTTAATATAAAACTAAATGGCTCCCCAATAGAGAGTAACACCTGAGGCCAACATAGTAGGAAGGGTCTAGTGATGGTTTCTTAGATTTCTGCCACTTGCCCTGTCCAGTTAATTGGTTACTTATAATTTGCATAAGGGCAATGATGACCTGCAAATTATAACTCCACACAAAGCAAAGCTAAGAATGATCTCTAACTGAATGAAAGACTTTATTAAAAGATCACCTGGATAAATTATGGGCCAATTGCCACAAGCCAAAATTCAAAAGAAACGCACAAATGGGGGCTGCCCCGATGGCTCAGCGGTTTAGCACCACCTTCAGCCCAGGTTGTGATCCTGGAGACCTGGGATCGAGTCCCACGTCAGGCTCCCTGCATGGAGCCTGCTTCTCCGTCTGCCTGTGTCTCTGCCTCTCTCCCTCTCTCTCTTTCTCTGTGTCTCTCACGAATAAATAAATAAAATCTTAAAAAAAAAGAAGAAAGAAACACACAAATGTCCTGGGAGCCAAAATCTGGGTTGTAGAATGCTCAATACAAATCTGTTGGCTTCACAGCTGGTCTGAACAGACTAAAAGGTCTTAGCTAATGGTAAACTGAAGTCATTATTGTAAACTGGCTGCCAACAATTAGTTCACTCTTGGGCTACACCCTCTCTATTCAGCAACCAATGATCAGAAAGAATCGAACCTCAATGGGTCTAGAGAAGGTTATCAGACTGGAGATGTAACTGGAAACCATTGCAAAAAAGAAGTTTTAGAATATGATGTTCCACTTGTCTTCAAATACTGGCAAGACTGCCACATGGAAGAGAAATTAAACTTCTCCCTGTCACTCCCAGAGTACAAAACTCCAGGAAGGAAGTTTTAATTTTAAAAAGCTTTTAATAAATGGGCATGTCCCTCAAACTGAAAGGTTCCCAACACAGGAGGTGTCTGGAATAGGACAGTATGCTATAGGGATAAGCATTATTGATACCAATAATATTTATACTGTAAACAACTATTTCTAATATAATTTCCAGCCCTATGATTTATGTTGACTAGAGTGTGTGTCTAAACCAATCATTTGTCCAAACTGAATCATGCTTCAAGAAGCAGGATTAAGCTCCACCTTCTCTACAAAGCACATCATGACAAAAACAGACCACACCTTCCACAGTGCCTACTTTCAGTATTAGACCATTTAGAGCTCCATGACAGTCTTATTTTGTCTTTTAAAAATAATATTTAAAATAGTCAATCTCTCAACAGTATCATAAACAACCTGGGGTCATGACCAACATTAATCTATCAAGCATCTTGGTAGGCACTGAAATTAAACTTGCTAACTCCATTTCTCATTTTTGTTTTTTTCATATAGCACATAGTCAATGTTTTTATAATCACCAACATCTCCTTGTTGTAAATATAATACAAAGCAATGCCTTCCTTGAGAGTTTCTATATCCCACATTCTGCTTGATATACCAAAATTCCTGCATTTTTTCCATCTAAAACTTGCCAACTCCCTAGAGAGAATGTTAGACTGAAACATATTTTTGCAGATTTCAAAGATAATAAAATATGCCTTCATCCTTTCCCCTTTTACCTTATAATATATCAATAGATGGCTCTGAGAAAACAGAAATCTCAGGAGAAAATTTTGAATAAAAAAAGTCAAAATATGAAATTCTGTAAAGTAATAAAGATTAGAAAAGTCTTACTACTCTAGAAAAGCGAGGCTGCATACATGTCCTCTTTACTGCAGCTTTGAAATACTGTAGCTCTGTATAAGTGGATTCCTTGAGGATACTGGTTTGGGTGAAATAGACTAGCCTTGTCTAAGGACTGGCAATAATAAGACAAGGATTGGCAATAATAAGACAATGAAAGAAAGGAATAGGAAAAAATTTCTTCTGCAGGTCACTTTATGATATATGCTCATCTTTGAGGTTAATCCGGAAGAGAGGATAAAGTAGAACAGATACATTTATTTTTAAATTTAAGTTAGTATTTAAGTTTGAAAATGTGACATTATTGCTTCTCTAGCCTTACTTATGCTGCTTTAGGCTTAAAGTTCAAAAAGATGGCAGGTTACTAAAAGGGAAATTTCAAATTCAACTTGGCAGCCATATTCAAGATGATGTAGAAACATTTAAAATGCACAAACTCATTGCATTACTCAAACTTAGCATTTAATAATGTTATAAGCCTGGCCAAAAATTGTCCAATATGAAATTACACTACCCATCTAGAAATTAAAAATATTTAGAGGCATAGTTAAGGAAACACAGATGCACGAATGGCTCTAACTATCCTATATCGGTAATTGGCCATTCATTTAATTTAGAATGAATCAGAGATCAAAAACATTCACATTTTTTACCAGGATCTGACATGTGTAGTCTAAAAGTAATAGATTCTGATTTCAGTGCCTCCAAATTTTTCCTCTGTCAAGCCTCAGTCAGTTGAATTCAATTTATATGGTTTTTTTTGTTTGGTTTTAGTCTTTTATTTGATAGACTATGTACTAAATCTGAATACTCTGTAGAAACTTACTTATGTACATTATATAAGTGGAAATTACCAGTTTTGAGAAAACAGATCCAACCACAGATGCTAATAATAAACTCTCAGATAATGAATGTGAGGCAATTAACACGATTACAAACAACAACCTCTTTAAAGCATCCTACCATAAGCAGCATAAAACCATCTTAGGAGCTTTGTGGTATGACAACTAACCCTGACATCTAGAGCATCCATGCAGAAGTTTGCTAAGAGATTATGAGTCCTTGAGGACAGGGCTTATATCTTATTTATCGTTGCATTGCCAGGATCTAGTTTAAATTATAAAGAATGAAAAAAATATTTGCTGAATGGATAGACAAATGTATGTCCTATACAAATGCACCAAAGTCTGGGCTGCAACAGCACAAGGAAACCTAGCTGACAAAGCAAATGAATACTGAAACCCCAGACTGCATCTGCCTATTGACATGGCTATCTTCTAATTTTCACAAAGCTGTGATAATGGGCTATCTGTGTCCCTGACCAAAGAGATCTCTGCAATTGCTAAATCCAGGAACTGGTGATATACCACCTATAGTTGCAAACAAGACTTGAAGATACCTTCAGTCCCAACAAACCACCACAGTGACCTTCTGGGACTGTGCCAAATGGCAAAGGATGACAGTCTTGCAGACTCCAGATCAACACAAGTATTCCTTGCAAAGGCCACTGTTACTGCCACCTAGTGTACTGTCAGCTTCAGGAGACACCATCCCCTGCGTCCATACTTTCCTCTCCTTCAGCCCAATGTAGACAATGGCAAAATTCTGGATATGCCTCTTCAAGACCCAATATACAGAGGATATTCACATCCAAAGTAATAACACAGGGCACCTGGGTGACTCGGTCAGGTAAGCATCTGACTCTTGATTTCGGCTCAGGTCATGATCTCAGGGTTTTAAGATGATGCCCCACGTGGGGTTCTACACTCTGCACAGAATCTGCTTAAGACTCTCTCGCTCCTCCCTCTGCCCCATCCCTGCTCAAACATGTGCACTCTCTCTCTCCCTCTACACAAAATAAATCTAAAAAATAAAGTAGTAATGCATTTTCCAAAAGATGGATATCCCAATCTCAAGTGTGAAAAAGCTTAAAAGTAGGTAGAATATTATACTTATGATAATAACAAATTTGAGCACTTTTTATCTGCCAGGCACTATGCTGAGATGTTTATTTGAATTATTACAATTAACCTTCCTAACCATACAAGAAGTTGGTCCTATGGTCCTCACTTGACAGATGGACAAATTAAGCTTTAAAAAGTTAAATAAGGGCAGCCTGGTGGCTCAGAGGTTTAGCGCTGCCTTTGGCCCAGGGTGTGATCCTGGAGACCCGGGATCGAGTCCCAAGTTGGGCTTCCTCCATGGAGCCTGTTTCTCCCTCTGCCTGTGTCTCTGCCTTCTCTCTCTCTCTCTCTCATGAATAAATAATAAAATATTTTTTTAAAAAGTTAAATAATATGCACAAATTCACACAGGTGCTAAGTGTCAAGCCCATGCTATACAACACCCATGATCTGAGCTATTATCCTACATGGCCTCAATGTCTTAAGAGTACAGAATATTCTTTTGGCATTCACAAGGAGTAATAAACTGATTTTCTGCTTTTACAAAAATATTTGTGTCACTTTAGCTGTATTTTACTATCTGTAATTAGTATCTAGTATTTAAAAGCACATCTGGCACAACATGTACTTTATGAATTACAAGAACATAAATTAATCACACTATAACATCATTTTCTCTCATTTGTATGAGAATTCAAAATTATAATTTCAAAGGTTTCCATCTACATAGCATCTAGTTAGGCATTCATTTTTGCATTATAAAAGTAATACATGTATATTTTAAAACAGACAAAAGGAAAGCAGAAAGAAAATATCTATCATTCTACAAACCAAAGACAACTGTTAACATTTTAAGAAACATGCAATTCAGAGCTCAAAAATATAATTTGATTACTCATATAAACCTGATTTCCCCCACAAAACCCATAACTCAGAAATTTTTTTTCAAGCGTTGAAAAGAACAATGATCATTTTTTATATAATTCCCCACATGGAGGCCGAGAAAATTTTGTTTAGCCATCATGATAAGATATGTACGATTTTCTTGAAATAAAAAGATGTTCTTTCATTATTCTGCATTCACTATTATCTATCTTTTCAAAAAGCATGTTAATAGGAGTGTGTTCTACATTTCTCAGTAGGGTAATTTCCTAAAGTATTCTACTCCACATTGACTTAAACTCTGTATATAGATGCTCTGGGCCGCAATTCTTTACATGTCCCATGATGGCTTCAAACAGTGCTTGCAACCAAGGAAAAGAAAAACAATAGCTAAATGAAAGAAGACCTTCCAATCACACCTGCCTGGCTGTCCCTTCCTGCAGGATTTTCAAAGCTACTAGTTTTCAGTAAATTGGCGGCAGCTGAGGTTAGAATCCAAGTTTCTCATTTCGTGGTTCAGAGCCTTCTTGGAAACAATGAAAGCGTCTATTTATTAAGTATATTACATATAAATATTATTATTACTATTGAAGTGGTATACAGAAATGACATGTAGACAGTAGGTACCTACTTGGTCACACCACATACTTTAGTGGCTTGCTGTCCCTAAATATATACAGAGCTTGAATCAGGCTCCATGTACCTCCACTTCCTGGCAAGAGTATGAACCCTTCTTTTTTCATTCCCACCCCCCTCCTCATTCCAAAGGAACCCAAGTGAGAACTCCACTTAACCCATTCTAGTGAAGACACTTACCATGTCATTCCTGCTCCCCACAGTTTTTATTTCTCTCATTTCAAACCTTAGTCTGGAGGTGCTAGCTCACATTCGAACAAGAAGAGAAGTGTAAAAGGAGCTGTAAAATGATGAACAGGCAGACTGCCCAAAGCAAATGAAGTTTCTCCAGGGAAGTGCCTGGATAGTTGCCTATCTTGGGCGTTTACCTTCTCCACAGTGCTTCTCTCTGGGATAAACTCTCCATTTCTCACCAAGATATGCCTTCAAATCATGCTCAACCCATTCTAAAAACTGATCCATGGTAGTATGTCAAATGAGAGTCAAAAATGGATGGAGAAGGGGCACCTGGGTGGCTCAGTGGTTGAGCGTCTGCCTTTGGCTCAGGTTGTGATCCCGCATCAGGCTTCCCGCAAGGAGCCTGCTTCTCCCTCTGCCTATGTCTCTGCCCCTCTCTCTCATAAATAAATAAATAAAATCTTTTTTAAAAAATGGATGGAGAAGAAACTAAGTGACATATCAGGCTTTGTTGATTTTTCTAAATTTAAATCAGAACAATTTTTGCCTTATACATTTTTTTAACTTAAAGATATTTACATAATGTTATTTTCACATAATAAATTGAAGGGTGTTTTCCATTTAAAAAAAGAAAAAGGAAAGAAAACTGCCAAATGGCTATTAATAGACTTACTAAACTGAATTTAGCAACTTCTTTGAATCCCCCTAGGACAGCCAAGCACGTGGTAGGCACTAAACACTATTTAATGAATGGCTGAACATTACAAAGAATATTCTTGTCTTATCTTTAATACTCTACCTAATTCTGGGTACTATTGGAAAACACAGGCCTAGACTCATTCTGTAAGGTACAAATTCTCTCTCCCTAATAAAGCAGCAAAATACATATATAGCAAGGTTTAGAATTTTTGAAAATATGTATTTCAAAAAGTTGTTTCAACCACTGAATCACCTATGGATTTGAAAATAACCATAAACATGCAATACCTATGTTCTGAGTGTCGCTATAACATTTTAAAACTAAATTTCCAAAGAATATTTTTAAAAGAACAAAATTTCTATAAATCTCAAACTTCATTACAATTTCTTTTTCCTCTGAATGTTAAAAGAAAATTTTGTTGAGCGTTTCTCTTTTCTTCTTGATATCATTAATTGTAAAAACAAATAGTTAACAAATAGCATAACATTGTTAACAAATAGCATAACATTGCTATCATGGCTAAATTGACCTAGATCAAAACAACACAACTCAAAATAAAAACTAAACACTGAATAGAACACAAGCAACTGGCAGGCTTCCCAGAAGGTCACTAAACTTGGACATGAAAAAACTGTCAACGTTTCCTGAAATTTTCAAAGATATCTCTAAGTTTTTTCATTAGTAAAAACCAAAATGCCAAAGAAACAGCAAAGCAAAAAACTAAACTGAATCCTTATAAAAGGCAAACCTAATAGAAAAAAATATCCCTTTTACAACTGACAGCTATAAATTTATTTTTTTGGCATGATGGGCATGTTGTTTTCAGTGGTTTTTCATTAAGGAAGTCTTCTGAACAGGTAACTCTGAAAGCAAACTGGGTTGAGTGGGCAGATCTGTAGCATCCCAATAACACTCTATCTTGGATTATGTTCCTCTGTCACATTATCTGATTTTTCAGAAGGTAAAGTAGTTGAAAGAAAAATGTACTGAGTAGAACACAGGAACCCTGATTTGTTACCCAGTGCTACAACTAGCTCTCCATTAAGCCTTTAGTCAAGAATGATGCCTCTGAGCTTCTGTCTCCTCATTTATACTAAATCAATCATAATATTCCTTAGCACTGAATACATGGAATCCCACAGATACCAATGTATAATGTTACAGGGCCTCTCTTTATAAAGAACATGATTACCTTACTGCTTTTCACAACAAATTAACCAAACTGGTTAATTTTTCCATCAGCTTGAGTATTAACAGTCTAAAGAACTGTGCTCAGGTGATGGTGATGTTCAGTCAACTTTGGCAACCAGTGGGTTAAAGCAGTGATTCTCAAAGTGTGATCTCTGGCCAGCAGCAGCATCTGGGAACTTTTAGAAAAGTTATTCAAAATGTTGTATTATTTTCTGAGAAACTTGAAGTACTTCACTTATTCTGATACAAATTCTCTCACTATCTAAAACAGAAAAACCAACAAATGAACATAACCTACTTTTTTTTTTTTTTAGGATTCAATTTTGAGAGGTGAAAACAGAAAAGAGAGCTTCACCTTAAACCATTAAGTCCAAGGTAAAGTAACAGCAAATTCTTACTAAGCATTTACTCTGAGTCAGGCACTGTTAAAAGAACCTTATGGATGTTAACGAATTTACTTCATACAACCACAACCACCCTGCTGAGGTAGGTTCTGTTACTCCAATTTTACTACTGAGCAAACAAACAAAAAACATGTGCGACTTGCCCAAGTTCAAACAACTAATAAGTGGCAGAGTCAAATACAAGGCTAGGCAGGCTGGCTGAAGAGTGTCCTCAACCGTAAGAGGGTGAAGAAAGTTAGGGAACTTGGTCTCCATGACTGTTTTGGCGTGAGACTGGACTAAATGCCAAGAATAAACATTTCTACTTTGTTTTTCATAAGAATGATAATGAATCTAGCTAAAGAATTACTATTTCATGCTAAGAAATATGATCCAAAGACAATAAATACAAAATAAAAACATGTATCCGTTTCCACTGATGTGTTTTACTTACAGGACTTCCAAAGATTGGCCTTAATGGTAAAACCATCCACAATGGAACAAAATAGGCGCTCAAAATGAACTAAGTAAATGCCAGGTAACTCTCATCAAAACCTTTCTAAGTCAGCCGGGTTATGTAAATCAAGTGCAATTAAGCTAGCTTCTCTAAAACCATCTCTGCTCCAGTTCTTATGCGTACAAGTGGAGAATCATAAAATCACTGTGGGGCATTGCAGTATTGATCATTCCTAATTGACCACTCACTGCAAGCAGTGGTGCCACATCCTTTCACTGCAAATTGCAACATCGCAGACTCTCTTAGCTCTTCAGATAAATTATCCAGAACATATACTTTGATTACTGAGGGTTTGCTTCCACATGCCTTCATTTTTCCCATCAAGATATGTATCTCTAATCTTTCCTTTTCACCCCCCACAGCTACTCATTTCATACCTAGTGACTTAAGCAGAAAACCCATTAAATTGTAATGACAATTTAATAACATTAAATTTTAATTATATTCAATTTAACATTCAATTGTAATGTCAAAAGTATCCTAATAAAGACCTGATTGCCTGAAAGAGTTACTAAGATGCTTATATGCTGGAACCTGTATTACCTTTAGTATCCAGGAAGTAACAGAAGATTAATAATAGGCTAGCATAACCTCTCGAATTCAAAGATGCAAGATGAGTTACAAAAAGATGCTATAAGTTATAAATCTAATATTCAACTTATCACTAAAATCAAAGGATAATTAAGACTAATTTCAAAGTGCAGAATAATTTGGCATCCTTTTTGGAATTGATACCATATTTTTTCACCAGAATATTTGGTCCTAAGAGGATCATTCAGATCAGTTCCAGTCCAACAATGTGCAAAGAATTGCTTTTTGTGTATGTGGTTTGAAGCATTTTGAAATTATTGCAGTTAAGGAGAAAAAGGATTCTTAAATTACCTCACCTACCCTTTTTGCCAGTTTAGGCCTGTCCTTGTTCCCGTGTCCTCATTTTGCTTTCTCTTATATTCTCTTGAACAAACCTTCATGTAACTAGATAAGGTTTCATTCTATGCTCACTCTCAAGAACCTAAGAAATACTTCTCGAGTATTCTTGGTACTTCTCAAGTGGTTCTCTTGGCTGCCACAGCATGCCACTTTTAGATGCTCTCTTACCATCTGAATTTTCTTTGATAAGGAAAGATATTGTGGAGAGCCAGATTTTTAGACTATTTAAATGTGAATGCTAATAGATTATAAAATCTACCAGGTAGTGAATGAAATCCTTCACCACAGAGAGTGAATAAAGACTAGATGATTTGAAGCTAATCAAGTTAAAAAATAAAATTCTAGAAGGTTCCATATAAAACACGCAATAAAATTATGAAGAGAATTTGAAAATATTCATATGTTCACATTCTGGCAAAAAGCAAAACTATAAATTCTAAGGGTTAGGTTGGCATTTAAATACAAAATCTGACCATGTAACCAACATATTTTTAATTTCAAGATGTTTAGGGATTAGGGTATTTTTTGTTCTTAGTATGAGAGTGGTGTATGTATATTTCACACTAGCAAATATTTAATTTACTATTTTAAACACATTGGAAACATTATTTCACTTAACTCTGACAAAAAATGTGAGAATTATGAAGGATGCATTGTACTACTACAGTCCCCATTTTATAGATGGGAAAAGTGAGGCTCAAAGAAGTTACACAACCCTCCCAGAGCACAGGAAAGCAGAAGAGCACCTTCTGAACCTGAGTCTTGAGCCTCAGACAAAGGCTCCCATTCCTAACCACTACCTGTGTTTTCCCCAATTCTCTAAACACAAGCTTAGTACCTGTCCCTTAATAACTCTGTATACCACAATCACAAATTGGCACAGAAAATACCAGCTTGGAAAATTAATGTTCTCTGTACAGAAAGTCTTGCTACGGTTTCCACTGTGTTCACCACAGCACACATGTGCTGGGACTAAAGTCATGCCTATTCTAGCTTTTTATCCAACATCAGATTTTCTAACCCATTTAAGCCTGTTTGCAAAGTCATTCTATTTCTGTACTAATGACTTAGAAACAGCTGGAATTTTTTTTTTTTAGCCAAAATTTTGAAATCTCAAATCTCTAAGAAAAAAAGAAGCCACTTTGGGTAATCCAGAGACCTGCAATGCTGAATTCCCTTTCACTATGGAGAACTGGCATGAATCCCTTAAACCTCCAACTGCTTAAAAGGGAGGGGGGGGGGCAGTCCTAGTAATGTACACTGATGACAGGGATGATCTGTAATCATCTCACTGGGATCCAAAGATTCATGTTATTACAGCTACAAGACTCCTATGTACATTTCTTCTTTGGCTTCATTTCAGCTCTAAAACAGTAAAATTTCTATTCTCTCCTAAAGTATGCAAATTCTACTATGTAATAACTGCTCAAGATGATAGCTAAGTCTCTACTCTTTACAAGATCCTCCAAAGCTCCCAGTGTGTGTGTGGTTTGTTTGTTTGTTTGTTTGTTTTTTTTAATATGTGTCAAACCCTACTGATGCATACCTAGGATTTTCTGAAAAGTGTTCCTTTTTCTCCTCCGCGCAGTGAAGGGGAATTTGCAGGTGCTTGCCTTTACCTTAACTGAGATCCAACCCAACAGTTCTCAAAGGTGAGTAAACACTAGCATCACCTGGAGGGCTCATGAAAACTCCAGCCTTCCTCCCAGAGTTTCAGCCTGGGCTCCAGATTGTCCCTACAAGTTCCCAGGTGATGCTCATGCTCCTGACCAGAGACCACACTTTGAGAACCACTGCTCTAACCCACGGGTTCCCAAACCATTCCACTTGGAAATCACCTGAGAAGAGTGGTTTTTTAATGTGCACGTCCCACTCCTACAAATTCTGATTTAATTGGCCTAGGGTGCTGCTCAAGCGCCAAGTTTTGTGAAGCTTCCCCAAGCGCCGGCACTGAGCAGCAATCTCACGGGACCCTCTGGGCGGCACACACCGCCCACTGCCCTGCGCGCCACGTGTGGACGCCGCCGCCCCTTCCAAGGGACGATGGGCTCGGGGTGTACATCACAGCACCATACCAAACACCCCGAAGCAGAAAAAAAAAACCAGCACCCCAGCGAACCTCCCAAGAGTCAGTAACACCCGGTAACTTTGCAAGACAAACCGAGCCATCCCAGCCTGCAGCCTGGGCGCGGGGATCTCTCGGTGCACTAACCGCTTCAGCGCGGGAGAGGCTGGAGCCCCAGGACAATCAGGATGTCCGACTGCAGCCCCGAGGGGGGCAGCCCTGAGCCCCGTGTCTGTCATTTCTGGCAGGGTGAAGGGAGAAGGCGCTGCCCCCTTACCTGGCGCGGCGTCCGGGGTCAGGGTGGCGGCCGCAGCCAGCTGCAGCTGCGGGATGCACCAGGGCTTCGGGGCCGTCGCAGGCAGCGGCAGCCCCAACCGGGCGGAGCGCGGGCCGAGGTGCGGCTGCTGCCCTGCGCCCCGAGCCCCGTCTCCCGCGGCTCTGGCTCTGGAGCTCGCTCTCAGCCCCCTGGAGGCGGAGCCCGGGAGATAAGGTCCGCACTCCCCACCCGCCCCCTTTCCGCTGGGCCAGGCCGGAGGGTGGGTTTTGGATCGCGATCTCCAAGGGCGAACTGCTACTTAACCCTGGTGGAGACACGCTCGGTTCGAATCCCGCCGGGACCCGAGAGGGCGCGACGCGAGGGGCGGACGGAGCAAGTACCCGGGAAGCGGGGAAGATCGAGGCACCGCGGAGGATGACAGGGCGACGCCAGGGGCGGCGAGGGCCCGGGGTGGGGGGGCGGCGAGGGCCCGGGGGGCGGGGGGCGGCGAGGGCCCGGGGGGCGGGGGGCTGCACGGATCAGAGGTGCCTTCCCGCCTCGCCCCCGGCAGCTACCCTGGGCCGCCCCGCAGCTGAGTAGTAGAACCTGCCTTTGACCTAAGGAAACAGTTGCCAGAAAACACGAGTTCACTTTCAAATAGGTAGGCAGTTACCTCTGAGGACCTATAAGTTACAGGAAGTTCTGGAACAAGGCGACTGCCTTTATGACAATAAAGGAATAATCTGTTGCTCTGCCCATTACTCGCAGAGCCCCAGAAAGTTGTGATTAGAACTCCAGTGTGTCCTGAGCCCCGTTGCCCCCTCACCTGTCACTCTCCCCACTTCTCACTCTGCTTGACCCCCACCCCCGCCGTTGTGGCCTGTTTGCTCTTCTTCATACATATCAGTGTGTTGTCTCCCTACTTTATCTACCTCCAAAGTTCTATCCCAGACCCTATCATAGTTGCCTGCTTCTAATCATTCAGGTCTTAAATGCCCCTTCCAGAGAGCCCTTCCTGCACGCTCCATCCAAATGGAACTCCCACAATGATTCACATCCCCTAATTCCACTTTATTCCACTCAACAGATTACTTATTACTCTTTGAACTTGTATTAACTGATCTTTTGCTTTGCATCCGTCTCAAGAGAAGCTCCATGAGGACAGAGAATAGGCCTTGTGCCTAGCCTTACCTTCAGCATCTAGAACAATACCTGGAACATTAGTAGGTGCTCAATAAATATGGGCTGAGTGAATATCTGAATCAATTTCTCTCCAGGGGAGAACCTTCACAAAGAAATGCCTGCCTTCCTTCCTTCCTTCCTTCCTTCCTTCCTTCCTTCCTTCAATAACTGAATCCTACTAAGTTCAGGTCAGACACAGTGATCTCGGGATGATTATCATGTTCTGAATTTCCCCATTCATTTATATATTCATGTTATAGTCCATTCGTATACAAATATATTTCTTACTAGGTCATATCAATGAAAATATGACAACTTCCCAATATGGAAACATAGATAGCAGCCCCATATATATATACAGTAATTTTCTGGGGAGAGGTTCTATGGTTTTTTAGATTCTCAATTCATGACCCTCTGCTTTTCATGTATTAAAAGGTTAAAAGCCTCTCATTTCAGGTATTCCCATGTCTACATCTCCAACCCAAGTCTCTTTCTCTGTTAGCCAGTATCCACTGGGACAGTATCTCAGTGTCCCCCAATGGGACACAGTATCCCAAGTGTCCACTGGACATCTTCACTTATATGAATAACAAGCACTCAAATAAAATGTGGTCAAGTTTATCTTTCTGTTCCCCTTTTAAAAAGCCTGCTCCTCCTCACTGTATTCCCCACCTTTTTCAGTCACCACCATTCAAGCAATTGCTCAAGATGGGACTTTGCCTCACTCTTTACTCTGAAGTAAATATGACCCTCTCCTGATTAAAACACTAACATGGTTTTCCATTGCTCTTAAAATAAGCTCTAAATTCCTTAAAACATCTCCAAGTCTGTTTTTTCTCCACCCTCAGGAATTGCTACTTCCTCTCCACCTCCTTGCCCCCTTAGTCTCTAAACACTAGCCATACCTCAAATTCTGCTGCCTCAGACCCCCACCCCCATACTCAGGCTTCCAACCTGAGCAACTGAGACATAATTTATCTGTGTCATTTTTAACCTGCTAAGTTTTGGAGATTTTGTTATGCAACAATAGAAGACTAACGCAGAGTCTGTAAGCCCAGATATTCTAGCAAAGTCTGAATTCCCTGGGCTGTTTTCTCTAATATCTTCTTAATGTCCAATTAATATTATGTAATTATTATATTCTTCAATAAATACTTTATTAATTATTTAATTTTTATTTAATATTTATTATATCTTTTATTTAAGACTTGCACATAAACCTTTAAATTTAAAAATTAGAAAAGAGAATATGCTTGCCAAGTAAAATTTCCCTACTTTTTTTTTAGAACATTATTGCATTCAAATCTCCCTCCTCGGTAACAGAAATCTAAGTCATAGACCACAAAATCAGAGCAGAAGAGACCAAAAAAATCTTTCATTTCCTTTAGAGTATCTTCTGTCTCTTCTCAGCCCCCACCCAAACCCTGGCTCTGGATATAGAAAGAGCTGTGTTAAAAAATGATTGCCTTTAATTGATACACTGCTCCCTTAGAAATGCCTTCTGCCCTGACTATTCAGGGCTCACTCCTGCTCAAGGTAATAATTCTTTCTATTCTCCAGCAGAATCAGTCTATACTATTGTTCTATTATTGCATTTTAAGTTTCAAAGTCTCAACAATGAAAGCCAATTTAATCAATCTACCACAGCCAAGCCATACAACTACAGCTGAAACTCAGTATCTTGGGAAACAAATGTCATCTCTGTATTACCCACCATTATATTCCCATGTGAACAATAAATATTTATTGAATGAACAAATTCACTAATGTGACAGACCAAGGGAGAATACCCTTAGTGTATATGTACTGAATGCACTGATGTGGTTCTGGGCATCAGGCTAGACCTTTGGGACAGAACTGTAAACAAAACAAGCCCCTTTCCACCCCATCACAAATAGCTAAAATCACTTTCAAATAATGCCCTATTCGCAAAGCAGGCAGATCTCAAATGCTTTCTCTAGGATTGCAGGCAGGATCATCCCAAGCCAATCTTATTATGCCCTCACACTTTAAATCAAGGGTGAGGATGAAGTGAGAAGTTTCAAAAGCGCAATAGGCAGCCTGGGAAAGGAAAGGGTGAATTACCTGGTGGTCTTGAGGCTGCAAATCATAGAAACCAACTCTGGATAAGTCCCATAGCAAAAGAATGTATTAGGAAGTAGTGGCAACAGAAATGATAGGAAGGCTGGAGAACCATGCTTGGACAAAGACTGGGTAGGGCCAGAGTCTGCTCAGCAATTACTGTTCAATAGTCTTGTAAAGGCAATGCAGCTTGAGAAAAACACTGTATTTTTCCTGTCCTTGCAGCACTCTGCCCAAGACCCAAAGTCCAGAGACAGAGACTCCAATTAGCCTGGCTTGGGTTACATGACTACTCCCTTAGCTAGGGGTCTGATGGACCCAAAGTCGGTGGTCAGGAACATCTAACCCTAGTACACCACCTGACAACCTGGAACTAAGTATTATCTGATCAATCTGACCATAAAATCAGCTCTGCCCCAGTAGCACTCTTTCAAATACCAAGTGGATGTAAGTAGTTCCCAAAGTCACATGGAAATTGCTTGACTAGGGAGCCAACCTTGAAGCAGTTCCCATGTGAGAAATATCCAAGGTGCTGATTGGAGAGGCTTGGATCACATGCTCGCTCCATGGAGCCAGAAGTAGAGCCCTACCCGGAGCCCACAGACTGACATTTCTTCAGATAGAATCAGGGCTCTGTTAACCAAAAAAAAGGAAACAAACCTGAGAGAAGAGAATATTAAAAAGCAACCCAAATATCCACCACATTTACACCTTTTGCTGTCCAGTCTCCAAATACAATTTTTCCCCAAGTGAAGATAGTCCAAACCTCATCATATTACTACATTCAGTGCCAAATACAAGATGTACATTTTTCTTGGTCAGATTTAGATGGTCCAGCATCCATGACTAAATGATGATCAAATTAACCAATATCATTATTGGAGAGAAAACAAGTAACTACAATAAAGAGCCCCCATTTGGTAAGGGAGAGAAAAATATATCTCATCCCACCACCATTGTCAATATATCCTGCGAAACAGCAATAGCCAAGACTGTTCCATGGAAGAGAAGTGAGTGTCCTGGTCAGCCCACTGGTAGCTGCTAATTCTGCCCTCTAGAAGGATCTCCTTTGATCACTGATCATAGGACATTTTTGTCAAAGTTGAGGTCTACCTGAGAAGACAACTTCCTTTAAACTCTAGAAGAAGCTTCTGGTCAATTCCAGAGGCTAGAAACTAAAGGTCAGTAACTTGACTAGTATATGTCCTGAATCTAAACATTTACTGAGGATTCTGGTTCCTGGGCAGTTGCTTCAGTGTTCTGATCATCTCTCTAGCCTCCACCTAAAGCAATTATAAACTGGGAAGTGGGATGGAGAGACTTACCCATTATGACCTTTGACCCCAAACTGTAGCCCAACCTCATTTTTATGGTAAATGTCATTATCACCTCTGACAATCAGACACCTCATAACAAGAAGTGCATGCAAGGATCCTCGAGAGTCAGCTTCTCATTTCCTTCTGTAGTTCCTATCTTCATCCTATTGATTATACTAACTTTATCATTAGGCAGAGAATTTGGCTTTTCCAACTATCCAAGGCTCCAGAGCACCAGGCTTTATACACCACTTCATTTTGTGGCTGCAATCAGTGTCTATAAAAGGGTTTCCACCCCCAACTTTCCCTGTTTTTAAAATGGGTTTTAGCTTAAGTGTAAATTTATTCTAGTGTACTACTAAATTGTAGCCAAAAGATGTCAATACTTTCACATTTTCCTTCTGTGTTTCTGAAAGATTCAAATGGTCTGAGTCCCAAGTTACTACAGGCTACAGCTTGACAAGCTTTCCCCCTATTGCATAATAATGGTGCCAACTTCCTAGCCCTGGATAGCATCTTTTCTGCCCTCCATCCTCCCTTGCCTACATAATTTGACATGTTAAGCTCTGTGACTTGTAGCACCCAATTTCTATATCACTTAGGACTCCCTGGCTGCAAGCACTGAAACTCTTTCCAATCTACACAGAAAAATTAATTCTTTGGAAATATATGAATAGCTCACAGAAGGACTGGAAAGCTACATTTGCAAAAAGAAGATCCAGATAAAGCTGCAGAGGTAACAGAAACTATTTGGTATTTTTAAATGGATACCACCAGTGGTAGAAATGAGCTCCAATTTTTCCTATTCATATATAAATCTATGCAATGTATAACAATAGTGAGTTTCATTAGCTTTGCTTGGGTCTTCAACCAACCCCTTAGGTTAAGGGAGAACTAGGCATCTAATTGTACTGGTCTACTAAAACACCTACCATGGGGAAGAAGAAATTCTCAAAAGAAATCAGGATGCTAGTTCCATAAAAAGACAAAATGAATGCTGGGTGGAACAAAATAAAATAGCTACTTAGGAGAAAGGGAAGTTATGCCATTTCCTTAGGACTTCTTCAGAACCCACTATTGAGGTTATTTCCTGTTCCCTTTAACACCTACACTCTTGGATTGTAGACACACTGCCAGTTTGATGGTTAGATCCAAAGGGCTAATTTACACTAACTGTTTTCTAGCTAAGAAGATATGGCATATAACAGTCCTACTGTGGGGGGAAAAAAAAAAAAGGAAAATACTTCACAGCCCAGAGGTCCATTTTTCAGTAGTGATTCTAATGGTCCCTTGTTTGGGCTCCCATAACATCACTGGACCACTCACTCCACAGAAGGAATCACCCACACGGATTGGTTTAGGGATGGACAAACGACCCAAATTGGGCAATTAGAGATCGGTCTGGAACTTTGGAAGGGAGGGGAAAAGGAGTTTTTGTTGTTGTTTTTTCTCGAATTTGAATCCTAGGAACCATGTAAGTCTAAATCTTCCTCAAAGAATCTCACTGAGAATGAAGCCAACACAGAGAATGGTAGAACTACAAAAAAACAAAAAACAAAAAAACAGAAAACAATCAACAGACAACAGATGAATATCTATATCCATATATCCAGCCATTACTGAAACTAGGCCTTTGTTTGGATGTCTTTCCCCTGAGTAAATAAATGCCTTTCTTATTTAAGCTAATTCGAATTCAGAAGCTAATTCAATAAAAAGAATCCTAAATTGAACACGCAAAAGCAATTTCAAAGACAGAAGAGTCTTAAGAAAGCATAATGTCAATATAAAATCATTTTGTGTCTTAAATCCTTCTTAAATTTATAGCTTGAAATGCTGAATAGCAAATCATTGCTTAATATCAGAGCTTTACATCAATAATGAATATTTTTTATAAGTCCCCTTAAAAGTCCAAAAGCCCAAGAAAAGGGGACTCATATTCTAATTTGGTTGGATGATCGGCAGTTCTTATTTCTGTTTTTTTATTTTTTATTTTTGACAGAGGAGGAGAGAGAAAGAGAGAGAGAGCACAAACATAGGGAGTAGGAGAGGGAGAAGCAGTCTCCCCATGGAGCAGGGAGCCCAACATGGACTCAATCCCAAGACCCCGGAATCATGACCTGAGCCAAAAGCAGCCACTTAACCAACTAAGCCACCCAGGCACCCCTGCAGGTCTTATTTCTGAAGGCATGTCTTTAGACCCAAATGTGAGACACCCAAATTAGCAGGTGAAGATGCAAGAAAATACAAATATACACCCAAAAGTGCAGTCAGAAAGAGTTTGGAGATAATTCATCCATTTCACAACTTTTCTTTTCCTCAGTATCAGAATCCAAGTTCTTCTGGCCAAGAGAATACTAATGAATTCACATTCCCCAAGGTTGGGGTCACATTTCTTACATTTTTTTCTTAGGCCTGAAAGGCAAATTCAACTTTCCTAGTTTTGAACTATAATATAGAAATGAGGAACTACCCTATTTCTAACCAGCTGTGGCAATTTCTTGTTGGACTCCTTCCTACAGAAACTCTTCAAAAGATGCTTCATTATGGTTGCTACAGTGAAGAGGGAAGAGGCAATTGGCCTTTGGGTTGAAGTCATTTCTATACAGGCATCATCAAAAGTAAAAGGAAGTTAAATTCTTTGTTAACTAATTCATTTATGATAGAAATGTTATAAATAAAGTGAAAGCACATATTCATACTCATTTCCTCTGAGTTACAGTTAAAAATTGGAAATAGAGCCCTAGCAACAAAGATTCTCCAAGTCCCTGAATTCCTTATAGACATGATTAGTAACAGGCTGGGATAGATTCAAAAAAAAAAAAAAAAAGTCCAATTCTCGTTAGCTTTGAAGTTAACATTGATATATAACAAACTAATTGCTTCAAGTTCCAACGGATATATGTGTATGCAAATGCATATGCATATGCGTGTAGGGAAAGAAGGAGAATGAGGAATATTTGAAGATATCAAAGTTATTTAATATAGTCTTCTAAAAACTATAACAATCCCAGTTCCTTAACTTTCTTTAAAAGTCATATTTCATTCCTCTGAGAGTTTTCTTAGCACTCCTCTGTGGTAAGAGCAGCATAGATCCCTGGTAATTGTTCATACAGGAAATTATCAGTGATGATTATGGAAAAGACATTCCATAGTGGGCTGCTTGTGTTAAAAAGGAAAAACAGGGACACCTGGGTGGCTCAGCAGTTAAGCACCTGCCTTCAGCTCAGCACATGATCCTGGAATTCCAGGATCAAGTCCTGGGATCAAGTCCCATATCGGGCTCCCTGCATGGAGCCTGCTTCTCCCTCTGCCTGTCTCTCATTCTCTCTCTCTCTCTCTCTCTCTCTCTCTCTCTCTCTCCCTCCCCCCCTCCCTCCCTTTCTCTGTGTCTCTCATGAATAAATAAATAAATAAAATCTTTTAAAAAAACAAAAAGGAAAGACAATCCTGTATTTTTGGCTTCCCAATTTATGTTAGTAATCCTAGGTTTTGTCTGTTATAATAAGTCATTTATTATGCAAGTTGCATGTTTTCCCCAAGTAAATGATTCAGCACTCATTCCCTTACATTGCAATTTTTATATAAATTTATTTTTATTGGTATTCAATTTGCCAACATATAGAATAACATGCAGTGCTCATCCCATCAAGTGCCCCCCTCAGTGCCCATCACCCAGTCACCCCTACCCCCTGCCCTCCTCCCCTTCCACCACCCCTAGTTCATTTCCCAGAGTTACCAGTCTCTCATGTTCTGTCTCTCTTTCCAATATTTCCCACTCATTTTTTTCTCCTTTCCCCTTTATTCCCTTTCACTATTTTTTATATTCCCCAAATGAATGAGACCATATAATGTTTGTCCTTCTCCGATTGACTTATTTCACTCAGCATAATACCCTCCAGTTCCATCCACATCGAAGCAAATGGTGGGTATTTGTCATTTCTAATGGCTGAGTTATATTCCATTGATTCCACACAAATCTTAAAATAATTTGTTCCAACTCTCTGAAGAAAGCCCATGGTATTTTGATAGGGATTGCATTAAACGTGTAAATTGCCCTGGGTAACATTGACATTTTCACAATATTAATTCTTCCAATCCATGAGCATGGAATATTTTTCCATCTCTTTGTGTCTTCCTCAATTTCTTTCAGAAGTGTTCTGTAGTTTTTAGGGTATAGATCCTTTACCTCTTTGGTTAGGTTTATTCCTAGGTATCTTATGCTTTTGGGTGCAATTGTAAATGGGATTGACTCCTTAATTTCTCTTTCTTCAGTCTCATTGTTAGTGTGTAGAAATGCCACTGACTTCTGGGCATTGATTTTGTATCCTGCCACACTGCCAAATTGCTGTATGAGTTCTAGCAATCTTGGGGTGGAGTCTTTTGGGTTTTCTATGTTAGAGTATCATGTCTCAATGTAGAGTATCATGTCTACATTGCAATTTTGTTTAATTCCCAAAACTTTGTTCTTATAAAAGTCACTTTGACCAGATTTAAGAGATATTTCTTCATATGTCATATGAAAAATTAGGATGGTGGCTAAAATAATGTCCATGAT
Source organism: Vulpes vulpes (assembly GCF_048418805.1). NCBI lineage: Eukaryota > Metazoa > Chordata > Mammalia > Carnivora > Canidae > Vulpes > Vulpes vulpes. Next base: position 152,328,741 of record NC_132780.1, read on the forward strand.
TCCTTTGCAGATCTAAAGTGTTTGAACCTCTGTGAGACAGGAAAGCCATAGTTATTATCATTATAACTTGTATTTTGTTTTCTTACTTCTTACTTTCTGTAAATCATAGCTAATTGAATAAGGTGTACTCTAGATTCTTCACCTTCTTTTTCGATTCTGGGTATAAAATCTTTATTTCCTAACATTCTAGATTGATCATTGTTCTTAAATAGGAAAGAGTGTGTGTGTACTTAGTGTTTCCTATGGATCTTCCTCTAGTCTAACTGCACAGAGCCCTGTAAAACTAACCTTTTCTTAAGGATATATGTGCCTCTTTTTATTAGATGCTATCTCTAAAGCTTGCCATTATAAATTAGGCCACCTGCCTACATGACATCTTGTTGTAAGGAAGAGAAAGAGAAATATCCCCCTCACTCTGCCAAGGTTTTTCCCTGGCCAAAAGCATACTCGGGAAGCCTCAGTGAAGCAGCAAAGGGTGGGGATGAATGCCTTGGCTGGCTGCATGCCAACCTTGCAGAGATGCCAAGTTATTCAAAAGAGCAGTCCCTCTGCTGTAGCAGAATCATCTGCTAGAATCTGTGCACAGGAGAGATGTGGCTTTCCCCTCGGCCCTTTTGGGAACTCACATTTGATAAAGCTTTCAAGCCTGAATTCAAGAACTCCACAATGTACCAGTTTTTTTAAAAAAGCATACTAACCCACCTCTCACCATAGCTAGTCTCTGAGAGGAGTACAATCACAGGAAAATCACTGCACACTTCCAAATGTGAACAGTGACAAATCTGGGAGGTCTGCTTGGCTCAGCTGAAAAATCCTCTCCCAAGGTTCTCTTCTAGTGATTGATGAATTCTAAGGATACAAGGATTATAGAGTCTCCCTATTATCTTTTCTGATTTTTTTCCTAAGGAAAAATTAAGACTCTAGAGTATTTTTAGACTTTTTCTTTTTTAATTTTATTTTTTTTAAGATTTTATTTTTATTTATTTATTCATAGAGATGCAGAGAGAGAGAGAGAGTGAGAGGCAGAGACACAGGCAGAGGGAGAAGCAGGCTCTGCAGAGAGCCCGAGTGGGACTTCATCCAGGGTCTCCAGGATCACACCCCGAGCTGCAGGTGGCGCTAAGCCGCTGTGCCACCGGGGCTGCCCTCTTTTTTAATTTTAGAGACAGAAAGAGCACAAGCAGGAGGAGGGGGTCAAAGAGAGAAAGGAACAAGCAGACTCCACACTGAGCATAGAGCCCCACATGTGGCTTGATCCCATAACCCTGAGATCAATTGTCAGAGGCTTAACTGACTGAACCACACAGGCACCCCTAGAGTATTTTTAGGAAGGACTTCAACCCATTAAATAGTTGCTGAATAAAATCATGAAGTTCTCTAGACACCTAGTAGCCTAAGACCAGGCTAAAATTAAAGCTAATTCAATGGTCTCTATCACTTTTCTGCCCCAATCACTCTTACTCTGTTCTTCTTCAGGGATCTGGAAAGCTTAGTCTAAGGACGACTTACAAGGCTTCAGATCTAGCCCCTTTATTTCTGGTGGTTATTGGAACATGGACAGAGGTGGGAAGTACTCATAAGCAACTATTGTATTTTCTCTTCAAATCCTAATAGAATGAATCTTACTTCCTGCACTTTCATGTTTAGTGTCAGTAAAAACTTTTCACTTAAAAATATATATATTTTCCCTACGGATAGAAAAAAGAAAGAAAAGATTTAGTGTCAAATTAGATCTCTGAACACTTAAAAAGCCAATAATTAGAATCAGAATCAGAACCAAGACATTGCTTTTGTGCAGTGTTAGAAGTAAAGCTTCAAACAGGAAGAGATTCAAAACTATATCCTCTATAACATAAATTAGCTTCATATTAAAGAAGAGTAAAATCTGGACTTAAGATTTTGAAACCCTAAATGCCTATTTTCCCATTCCACCACCCGAATAACATATTTTAATATTATTTTAGAGGGTTTCAAGGTCCTTTTCAAGGGCAAAGCTATATCCTTTTTACTCTGACATGGGAGTGAAACCAACAATGCTTCAGCATTCAGGAGGTAAATACATGATCAGTTGATGGAGAAATGAGTGTGAGCACGTTCAATTAGAATCAGTAATGTTAAGTCTAAAACCAGACATTCAGAATAAAAGTAAATTCATTTAGATGGGCAAAGAAGCCCCAATCTCGGATTTATACAGAATCAAGTATGAACTCTTATGAATCTTATATTTCCCATATTATAGGGAGGTATTTCTTCATTGCCTACTCCTATTTACAATGACTGAGGAGTAAGCAAGTTCTATGAGGTCCTATGAAAGGTTATATCAAGAACAGAAGCAAGGCCATATTGAAAGGAGGGGTAAAAATTATAGAGCACATGAAACTTAACTCCCCCAGCAAATCCTCAGTACTAGCAAGGCTGGACTTGATTAGCACTGTTTTATTATTAAATTTAAAATAGTTAAGGCAAGGAAGTATAGGGATTGTATTGCCGAAAAGAAAATCTCTTATATGCTTCTGGTGGAAGTGGAACTCAGTTTGAGCTTTCTGGAAAGAAATTTGGCATTATGCGTCAGAGGCCTTAAAACATTCATACCCTTTGACACCATGATTTTGTTTTTAGGAAAATACCCAAATAGAATAATCCAAAATGTAGACAAAGATTTATAACCAAAGACATCAGTTTAAACGTTATTTATAATGGGCAAAAAGTAAAAAACAGAAATGTCCCAAAATTGTGTATTGGTTAAATCAGAGGTCAGCAAACATTTTATGTAAAAACTCAAATAGTAAATATTTTAGGCTTTGTAGACCATGCTGGCTCTGTCACAACTATTAATCTGCATTGTTGATATGAAACCAGCATAGAAAATAGTAAGTGGTTGGGGCTGGGTTCCAATAAAACTTTATTAATGGACATTGAAATTTGAATTCATATAATTTTCAAATGTCATGAAATATTGTTTTGATTCTTTTCAAATATTTTAAAATGTAAAAACCACTCTTAGTTCATGAGTTTTACAAAAACAGGTGACAGATTTTTCAATCCCTGGTTTAATTATAGCATCCTCATTAAAATTTTATGTTCAGTATTTACTACCAAAATTACAAAATTTGGAAAAAAATTACACATTTTGGGGAGGGAAGAAGAGAAGAAGGAAGAAGAAAAAGAAGGGGAGACTGGAAGATAATATGCTAAAAGATTTAGAGTAGCTACTTCTAGACTGAGAGATTATGGGCAATAGGGATGATTTTTGTTTCATTATTTTGGGATTTTTTTATTTTTCACAATAAGTATATGTTATTCCAGGACTAAAATGATAATTTAAGAACAACTTTTTTTGGTGAAAAGGATTCATTTCTTTCTCATTCTTTAAACATTACTCAGAAACTTTGGACTTTCTGAAATTCTTGACAAAGCTCATACTGGCTTTCAGCAATAATATTTAAACAGCACCATTTTTGTAAACAGAAGCTCTCAATTCATGTATTAATAGCATATAGTTTTTCAGATTAAATACTTAGATCTTAGCCTGAAAGTCAGAGTCTGTCTCCCTTACTTTTTCATCCCTGTCCCATCTGCGTGCACCCTTCAGCTCCCCCTGCCCTCGCTATTTAGCAAGTGCATGCTGCCCCAGCTTCCCATACTGGTGTGGTAACACTTCCAACCACTTCCCTTCCCCTGCATCTCAAATACACCTCTTCTAACCTCAGAGGCTCACCATTCAAAGTCCACACACATGGACTCCATTCCCTCATCTCTTGCTCGCCTGCTATTGGTTCATGGTCAGCTAACAAACAACCAGTCACCTGCTATGTCAGTGCTGCAATATATATATATACTAGGTAATGGCTCACTCTGTAGGATCTCCAAAAATATCTTTATATCTATTTTTAAAAGGAGGTTAGTATCTTAATATCTCAACTCAATTGAATAATCAGCTGACGGACAAATTTCAGGCATCCCAGCCAGGATTTCCCAGGCGGATTTCACAAACACTTGCCTTTTGAGATATTGCAAGGGGAAAAATAAGATCTGTGTTTGGATCATTTTGAGAGATGCCGCTTTCCATTTATGAGACTCTCAATTCATATTAGCGTATATATAAAAGGCTTTGCGAAGTCTAAAAGTAAAGGTAACCCATTTAACTTGTTTAATTCATTGTATCCAAAATTTATCTGCAGCTTCCCTCTCTAGCACCCTCTCCCTTGTCTCTGCACTTTGTTTTAATAGAAACCTATAAATATCAAAAACATTCAGCAGAAGCAATGTTCCCAAGGAACATTTTGAGGATTCCCTGACCTGGCGGATGGAAGAGCTGATTGGAAAAGAGGGAGCAGTGAGAACAATACACTCTACAAATCATTCTGCATTGGATGCTGATGGTCTCAGATTCTGAATCTGGCCCATTCTGGCCTAGGTTCCACCATATTCTCCCAGCTGCAGTAGCACTGCTGCCACGTGCACTTCTACTCAGACTTCTGAGTACCTTCAACTCCCTCTTTCTCTACTTGCTGCTTCTCTATCAATCTCTCTGACTCCACACTACATGCTATCCCTCTGGTGCATTCCCACCATTGCTAAGTGCTCACTCACTCACTGTGTATTTAAATTTAAATTAAAAGCACTGTAGCTTTCCTTGGCTGCTGCCAAAAATTAGCATATGTTTTCAGTATCTATGAAACACACACAGCTGACATTTTTAGAAAATTACATTCCATTTGCAAAAAACATATGTATCCAACTGTGATGAGATTAGATGTTCCCACATTTATTTTTCTAAGAATTGAGCACATTCAATATACAATCTTCTCTGAATGCATCTCATTGTTTCTCTTTTGGCAATATCTTTCAAGTATCCAATCACCAGGGACAGTTATGCATTAACCTTTAATTCATTTAATAGCTTCTTAGAAAAACATGTACTTTTTCCAAAAGCAAATTTCTATAGCCAGTCTATAAAGGATATAGAATGGAATATTGCTGCTGATTAGGACAACTTCTATGAAACCTATTTTTTCAGATTGTAGGTATGTGCCCCTTATAACTAGAGCTTAAAGAAATACTTGGCCAGTTCAGCATTTATTGGTTTCCAAGCTATGTTGTGGTATTCTGGATTTGTTCTGGCCATTTTCAGATAAGTCTCTTTATCAATGACGAAAAGCATAACATTCCTTCTCATATTAACATTTGGACTGTAACCCACAGAAGGAGTAACACACTGCCACTCCACCACACACAGGCACATAGCATGTTTCAAATTCAACAACACTATGAAGACAGAACCAAATGATGAGGGGCACCTGGATGGCTCAGCAGTTGAGCAGCTGCCTTCAGCTCAGGGCATGATCCCAGAGTTCCGGGAGTGAGTCCCACAGTGGGATCTCTGCAAGGAGCCTGCTTCTCCCTCTGCCTATGTCTCTGCCTCTCTCTCTCTCTCTCTCTCTCTCTCTCTCTCTCTCTGAGTCTCTCATGAATAAACAAACAAAATCTTAAAAAAAAAATTAAGAATCAAATGAGTCAGATTTAACAGGAGAATATTATTCAGGAATCTAGGCTTAAGCTGAATTATTTTTTATCCTTCCTCAAGAAATGACTCTAAACCTAATATAGTGGTTCTTCAGTAACCATAGATTTAACTCAAAAGAAAGGCAGGGGTGGCAGGGGAGCTCCTGAGTAGCTCACTCCCTTAAAGCATCTGCCTTTGGCTCCCCACTCGGAGGGAAGTCTGCTTGTTCCTCTCCTTCTGCCCTTCCTTCTGCTTGAGCTCATTTACTCTCTCAAATAAATAAATGAAATTGGGCAGCTCCTGTGGTGCAGCGGTTTAGCACCGCCTGCAGCCCAGGGCATGATCCTGGAGACTCAGGATCGAGTCCCATGTCGGGCTCCTTGCATGGAGCCTGCTTCTCCCTCTGCCTGTGTCTCTCATGAATAAATAAATAAAATCTTTAAGAAAAGAAAATATTAAAAAAAGAAAAAAGAAAAGTACTACTCTCTGAGAAGTCCATCCCATCTCCAAAAATACTAGAAGCAGCCATTCTGTAGGCACTGGGTCTGTTGTAGTTTGTTTTGTTTTTTGTTTTGTTTTGAATAATAGCTGCAGCCTGGATTCATGCCCAAGAGAAAACATCAAGCTGTTATAAGGACTACTACAGGTAGAAAGCAAAGTAAAGACATGGGTCTGGGGTGGTCTACACCCCAAGCCAAAAACATTTGGTCCAGGTAGTTATGTTTCATTTCTAGCATTTAGTCAGAGCAATTAATGCACAGAAACATAATGATTAAACAAAATTACACAGCTAGAAAGTAATATATCCAGGATGCAAACCCAAGAAACTGACTCCAGAATATGTGGTCTCAACCACTACACTGCTACAAGAATGCAAACTCCATAAAAGCAAGAAATGCTTTATCCTCAGCACCTATCACAAATACATAATCTGACACATAATAGACACTCAATAAATATTTATTGAATGAATAAGTTTAGTTTTAAATAGTGGTATTTCAGGAAAAGCTAGTAAATCTGAAGAAAAAGAGATTATATTTTCTTGGGGTGCTGTGGAAGGTTCCATGGCAGAAGTGGCATCTGAACTAGATTTTTAAAAGATTTAGAAAAAATCTGACCCTCTAGCACAACCATATTTGGAGACTGTAGTTTTACTGAAATGGAGTGTCAAAATAAGTGAGTGGAAATAAGGCTTAGAAAGTACATTGGTACCAAATTGTGGAAGCTTCACCATATTCAATCACAAGATGCATAAATCAGAGAGAAATTGAAAACTGTACATTCCAAAAGGCATTTCCACGTGTCACAATGCCCACAGCCAAGGAAGCCAAGACCATGCCCCCAGAATATCTCCAGATCATGGTTCACTTAAGCCAGTCTTAGTCTGACTCCAAGAACCTACCATTGTTCATTCTGTTCTAGGCAAAAGTTCCATTTTGTTGTTAACCACATCTCAATGGCTAAAGATGAAGCTGTGTTCTTGTTTTCTATCATGAGAAATGGAAAACAGCTGTCTAACATTCTCTTTATAATATGCTTCAAACAATTCAGGCAGTTATTTAAACATTTTCCTGATATTCGAGCATTAACCCAGTGTATAGCATAAGAGATACTAGAAGAAACCTTAGAAGAAAGAACAGAGATAACATTGGCTATAGAAAGAGAACCACTTGTACACATACACACATACATACTTTTTAAAAACCTATAAGGAATAAAATTATATTCCTCTATGAGAAACTCTTTAGTTTGTAATGTTTTCCTTGTGATACATAAAGCATTGTCTTTATGATAAATGAAGTCTCTCTGGAACTGATTATAACACACATGGGAAGCAAATTGCTGAAATAAATTTTTATTTAGCAACATGAACATCCCAAATAAATCTACAAGAGTTTCATAATGCTTCCATTTGCATTTCCATTTGGTTAATGTCTTTACGCATCAGTAGGAGCAACATAAATAGAATAACCCACAAGTCACCCCTCTGCCACTCACTCCTTTTCTCATCACTTCCCTTTGACTTAAGCATCCTGTGCATTTTGGAAACTATGTCCTGGTTTTCCTTCTACTTCTATGGTTTCTTCTTTTCAGTCTCCTTGGAATGCTTATTCCCATCTACCCAACCATTAAACATTAGAGTTACTCAAAGAGCAACCCTAGACATTTTCTTCTTTTCATCCTCTACCATCTCCTTTGAAGATTTTATTCATAAGATTCACAAATTTATACCTGCTTCAAGATCTGTCTGCTAAAGTACAGATGACCCTTGAAACAATGTGGGGGTTTGGGATGCCAACCCCCCACACAATTGAAAATTTGTTTATAACTCTACTCCTCAGAAACTTAACTACTTATAGCCTCCTGTTGACCAGAAGCCTTGACAATAATATAGTCACTTAGCATATACCATATATATATGTATTATATACTATATGCTTACAATAAAGTAAACTAGAGGAAAGAAAATCATAAGAAAGAGAAAATACATTTACAGTACTGTATTTATTGGAAAAAAATCCACATATAAGTGGACCCACATAGTTCAAACCCATGTTGTTCAAGGGTCCACTGTACATGTAACTAATTCCCCATGTGACATTGACATCTGAACACCAGCATAGCCCTTAGAACTCATCCAAAACTGAATTTGTGATACATGAACTCCCAATCTAATCTTACTCTGTTTTCCTCTCTCATCCTCTTCTCCTTTAATCCTTATGTCTAATGGACGATAATCAAATCACTAAGTCCTGTAAGTATTTTCTCCTCAATATTTCTAATCTCTCCACTTTTATCCTTCACCATCACCATTTGCTTAGTACAAGATACTGAAACAGGATGTAGAGTTTTTGAGGGACTTTCTTGCTGCCAGGAGCCATCAGTGGTTTTTGATGGAGTCTTTTCTCTTCTCTACACACAGGGAAGGAGAGGTACCTCTCACAATCCAATGAAGGAGAAACTCTAGAAGAATTGCTCAGAGGACTGAGGTGTCTACACAAAGGGGAGGCTGGTGTCTCAGTCCATAGTGAATATCTGCTTACACAGAGGTCTTGTGGATTTACCCATTGTGCTTATTGGTGCAAGTGAAGAGCACAGTTGGAGTTAGATGTCAGGGCTGAGACAGGGCTGGCAGTGAAGCGGTCCATACACTACTTGGAAAAAACAGGAATGTGTGAGTTTGCCATGCATCACGTGGATGTCTCACAGCTCTTGATGGGGATCCCAGTCACAAAAGGCTCTGGAGGGCACTGCCAGGGCAGATGCTAAGTGGAAAGTTGAAAGAGATAATAGAATGCATGCAAGTTCTTCATGAAGAGCCAGAATCTGGATGCCTTTCTCATATGTGTCGCCAAAGGTTAGTCAGTGTTAGTCTGTCACAACAAAATAGCAGAAACTAGCAGTTCAAGGACTATAACAGAGCCAAACAAGAAAGAGACACTGTCCTTTTCCCTTCTTCCCTCCCTACCCCACCTACCAGAAGAGCCTGATCCAAGAAAAACAATTATACTCCCCACCCCCAGGGCAAAGGGAGTCTACATTCTACTTCAAAAACACTTGTTACATAAACAAATGCAGGAGGTATCAATCATCACTCCAAAGCCCTGTACTTAAAAAAGACTCTATACTCATGGTTCCCACATATGACACATTACATCTTAATTTAGTGAACGGGAGGCCTGTTTCCATCTGTATCACTTATTTGGGTCTCTTTATTGTGCTTCTCCCAGGCGCACAGTGTTGTTTATATTTGCCTTCTACTTGTTGATGACATTTTAGGAAATAATCCTCTCCTAGATAGTTTGAAAACGTTAAAGAAAGTTATGTATGCTAGTCAGGGTCTCATAGTGCAAAGTTTTTGAGGTATAAAAATTAAATTCCGTCTACCACTGTGAAGAAAAATCAAGCAAATACACAGAACTAACCTTTCATTAAAGATGAAAGCCTTATGAATTCTTTTTTAGCCATCGCTGAAGCCTTTCTCCAAGTGCTTTTAATAAAACAATTTTACTCTGGGTAGCCAATAGCTTTTATAGGCCTGCTATCTAACAAAATATGCCAACACAACTATGATTTATCACTTCATTAATGCTGATGACAAAAGACATAGTGAATTAGTCAATGCTATCTTAGGTCATGGTTATTCTTCTCATCAAAAATCAAACTGAAAGTAAAATTTCTAATTCTGTAGAGAGAAATCAGCTTTATAAATATCACAAATATCTAATATAAAATTAGAAAATGTACCCTTTTTAGAAAGTACTGAACATTCTAGACCAGGAGTCAGAAAAATAGAGGCCATGGACCAAATCCAGACTTCTGCCTATGTTTGTAAACGAAGTTTTATTGAGGACAAGGCCAATGATTTCTTTACATACTGTCAAGGGGCTTCCCCACGGAAAAAGCACAGTTGAGTAGTTGTGACAGAGACTGTATGGCATACAAAGGCTAAAATATTTACTACCTGGCATTTTACAGAAAACATTTGCTAACTCCTGCTCTAGCTGCAATGCATTATGTCTAGTTATGCTAGAATGGCTGCTCTCCTTTGAAAGAAAAGTACCTGAAAAAAAAAAGAAAGAAAGAAAAGTACCTGAGTGCTTGAACCTTATCTGGTAGAGGGAGGGAAAGAAGAAAGAAAGAAAGAAAAAGAAAGAAAGAAAGAAAGAAAGAAAGAAAGAAAGAAAGAAAGAAAGAAAGGAAGGAAAGAAAAAAAGAAAGAAAAGAAAAAGGAAAAGAAAAGAAAAGAAAAGAAAAAAGAAAAAGAAAATAAGCAATCGATAGATGGATAGGGAAGTTTCTACTTATATGTAATATTTTCATCTATAGCTTCTAAAGGAAATGAAAAAAAAAGGACATTGAAACTGCTTTATTGACCTCATTTTAGGAATCATTTTTCTTTTTAGAGAATGTTTGACAAAGATTATCTACCTCAAACTATATTAAAGAAAAAGAAATAATTTTGCCATTCTTTTCCTTTGTTCAGTTAACTATTAATAGCACTTACTCACCCAGTCACATCTATATATTTTCCAGAGCATACCGCTCAGGCTGAATGTACATAGTTACTTAAAATCCAGTTAATTTAAGCTTGACCTTAGTCTGAGGAACTGAGGATTATAAACATCTTCTTCAATTCCTCTTCTAAATAGGAGTCTAGATTACTAATCTTGAGTCTCGTACAGCACGCATTAGCAAAATAAATAAATAAATTACCTTTCTTATCACCTAAAATACAAAGGGATTATAAGAGCTGTACACTGACTTTCGATATGAGAATATTAATAGCCAATGCACATAGGGAGCTAACAATGTGCGAGTGTAGCAGAGATTGTCTAGTTCTTCATCAAACGTGCTTCCTCCTCTTCTAGGGACATGATCCGAGGTCTAACTATTGCACGATTCCTGGTCCCTAGAGTTCTTCTGTGCATGGTCCTCCATGCTCTTTCCCTTTCCATTTATTTGAAGGAGATGAGCCCAGCAATTGAAAAATGACTGTTAAAGAGGGGAGAGTCCTAAAACGGAAGAAACATAGGTCCCCAACTGTAGTTCGGAGGAAAGCCTGCTGTCAATCAAGATTCCTTGTTTTGAACTTTGTCTGAATGAGAAATTAGCCTCTATAATCTTTGCTCCGTTATACATTTGGAGACTTGTTTATTACCACAGCTAGCGTGATTCTAACAGGCATTGTCATTTAATCAAAAGGTATTTTTATTATCACTACTAGGTATGTATAACACCTACCATATGCACTGTATTTTAAGATCAGCACATTAATTCATAAAAATATGCCAAACTATGTAGATATTTTACAAATGCGTAGCAGATTCTAAAAATGTCCTGAAACGCCTTGATCTTAGAATTCCACATACAATTTCTTACCACCTTTTAGGTAAGTCATTTTCGATATTAAACATTCTTCTTAAAACCAGAGAATACTGGAGGCACCTGGGTGGTGCAGTCTGTTAAGCACCAAACTCTTGGCTTCAGCTCGGGTCATGATCTCAGGGTCATGAGATTAAGCCCTGAGCTGGGCTCAGTGCCCAGCATGGAGTCTGCTTAAGATTCTCTCTCCCCCTCTGCCCCTCTCACTCATGTGCACATGCTCTCTCTCTGTCTCTAATAAATAAATATCTAAAAAATAAATAAATGAAAACCAGAGAACACTGAATAAGTTACAGATAAGCATGTGGACTATAACAATGAAAATAATGATTTGTGAATTCAGATGAGATATGAAGTGGTTAATAAGGCACAGACTTATATTTATAGTCCTGAAAAAGAAGTAATATTTGCACTAATTATACGAAGGCAATAGACATCCTACTCAAATTATTATTTGTTAATTTCCATAAGTTTTTAAAAATTCTGGTCAAAATTAAAGACCTCTGAGCATCTTTTATTTTTTGGTGCATAAAATAATGGTAATGTTCAAAGTGGCACATCATGTCCTTCAAATCTGGACTTTATTTCAAAACAATTTTGGATATTATGCGCCACTTACATTGCAATTTTCTTTTGTATATTTTCTACTTGGCAAGCACAGAATTAAACAAGCACCAGAAACTTTCATCTTCCCTTCCCCATGAGAATTCCTACCACCACTATCCTCTCCCTTGAGCATTAGATTGGCCTTATTCAGTTTTTGTGAGCAGGCTAAAACAACGGTGGGATGTTTGATAAACTGTAAAATGACTGCCTGGGGTTTATGCTTAATGATCTCAAAAAGCATTCCTGCTGACACATCCCTACATAAAAGCCAAAAAGGAGCAGGAGGTTTGATAGCAGGGGGTTGGAGATGAAGAGGAAATGCAGCTCATTTTTATAAGAACATCATTCTTTGTCCTCTCATTCTCTCAATATGTGTTGCCTTTAGGGGAGTCCATAATCACTGCACTCCCACCATTCCCCACAATGATCCAAACTCCTGATAATGGCCTGAGAGGCTTTCCTTTCCCCATTCCCTTTTCCCCCTCCCTTCAGATATACACAATATAAACTACACATTTGTGCATGCATAAAGCATTGTATGTTTTACAAAGCCTGCTCAAATCTGTTTTAGGACTATAAGATCCTCTTTGCTGTGGCCAAATAGGCATGGTCATAATCCAAATGAAGAAACTGAGGCCCAGGAATGGCAGCAATTACATATCACAATGTATGGTGATGTGACTGGTGACTAACGGAACCTGCACTAGAACCTCCCAGACCTCCTTAAACACCTCCCTAAACACCTTCTCTGTCTTTTCTCTTTTTTTCCTCTTGAAATAGTAATAAAATATTTTAATCTCCTAGTTCTTAAATAAATGATGCTCAGGCATGAGAATGAAGTTGCCTGGCCCTGAGCTAGAAATTAGTGGCAATAGAATGAGGCTGACATGGATTCAGTAACTTGTTTGTAGCCTTGGTGGCTGCTGCCTCATTGCCTGGGCCTTGCCGCAGTTCTTGGAATCTCTGATCACTACAGTAGGGGTCAGCAGGGCCTTTCTCATGGCAATAAAACAGAGGCCAGGGGGATCCCTGGGTGGCTCAGCAGTTCAGTGCCTGCCTTCGGCCTGGGGAATGATCCTGGAGTCCCGGAATCGAGTTCCACTTCGGACTCCTTGCATGGAGCCTGCTTCTCCCTCTGCCTGTGTCTCTGCCTCTCTCTCTCTCTCTCTCTCTCATTCTGTCTACCATGAATAAATAAATAAAATTAAAAAAAAAAAAACAGAGGCCACTCCTTTCTGATGCAGCCCTCCTGAGAACCATCCTGTTTCTATTGCCAGATTTGATAACTCTAGGGTTGTGCAGGAAAAATTCTGGAAATACTTAGGGGTGATTCACACACCTCAGGTGCAAAATAAAGCTGTGTTCATTTAATCACTTAAAAAAAATCAAAGGAGGTTCTTTTATGAGTTTGTTAGCAACTAACATTGACAAAGTTAACTGTTTACAAAGTCATTTATCATTTAATGCATACATGGTAAGTACTATGGGAGTATACTAAGAAACAGGATTTTTTTATGTAAATAGTGTGGTATGAGAGTAAGAAAGCAACTTCACCCCCAACCACCACAGTCAGCATCATCAACCTAAAAAAGCACTCATTATGTGAGCTCTAGACTTCAAGAATATTTCCAGAATTTTATAAAAATAAAATGTTCTATTCTGCTAATATTCTTCTTCATCATGGGCCAAGAGAATGTTTTACCATTGCTCTATTAACTTACCTGTCTCCTTATTTATCCCTGTTAACTTCATGCTGCCAGTCTGGAGTAGCACCTCCAGGGCCTGTGAACTGACTGGTTGCCTCCAGCACACAGATTGAAAACTAAGAAATAAAAGTGATACCCAATCCCTATATTAACTGATCATGAACATGTGGGAGGCTGAGCACCAATGTGAATTAGATGGTACCTAGACCTAACAGATAAAGCCTATAATTAAATAACTCCAATACTACAAGAAAAAGTCAATTGTTACAAGAAGGATATGGTAAAAAAAAATAATAATAATAACAATCTGGAAGTTCGAAAGGGAGAAATATTGAATTCTAGAAACTCTTAGAAAATCTTTAAAACTGAATAACTTCACTGTTGTTTTGGAAGATGACGTGAGTGGTTTTTTAGAATTGCTGTTTTCTAAGTGGTAAGTTTCCATTTTAAGTATTTTCAGAGGAATTCTAAAAGCCCTGGTGCCTTCAAATTACAGTTCCAGGCGTGCCAAATAAGCAACTGTTGATTGGGGTCACACACACAAAGTCTGTGTTCCCAGATTAGAGAAGCACCTCAGAAAGCCTTAGTATTGGTTACCATCAAAACTGTATTTCAATTATAGGTATCAATGAAGATTTTGATGGAACCCTGAAGGAAAGAAAAAAAATTAGAAAATTTTAAGCTGGAAAGGGTAAACAAGCTTAGTTCCTATTGGGGGTTGGTGGTAAATTTCATTTTAAAATAAGATTTTATTGTCTCTTACACACATGGTTTTCCCATAATAAGAGAAAATAATTTTAGAGCAAATATTCCCAGAGAAAAAAAGAAAATTACAAGCAAAGGTACAAAGACTAGAGCCATATTTCTACTGTTCTACTATTATGAAACATGTGCAGAGAGAAGGGCCCTGGATTCCAGATGCATGATCTAAATGGTTCAAAGTGTGTCCAGCACAAACTTACGGTGGGAAAGATCCTCTGTGGTCAGACCAGCATGCAGAACATTGCACAGCATGAAGCCTTCTTCCAGATGCATTGATTGTGTGTTGAATTAAATAAACCAATTCCAGAGACTTGTTAACCTCACACAATTTTCAGCATAGAAGGCTTCCCAAAAAATAAATTGATTTTAATTATTGTGCAAAAGAGGTTATTGTCTGTGCACAGGTTACCGGGATGATATTGTTCCTCCAGCAAAAATGATCATTCCTTACTCAGTAAATAAGATTCCTTTGCCACCCAAAAACATGTTGCAAACCTACTCTGGGGCCACTGAGTTAATGAACTCAGGTTCTTAAAAATCATTCGTGTCAATGATCCCCTTCATTACTATAAAAAATAAGAATATGCTATATCCACTTAGCAGGCTACATAATAGCCTATTCATGTAAACGTTCTTCTCATGGCCTCCTCGGCAAAGATGTAATTATTTGGATTAATCCTTCTTATTTATAAAATTTTCCATGTAGGTCAGGAGAAACTTCTATTTCAATCAACTATAAAGTTAAATAATGCATTTTAACACTCAATGAAATGTGCTCAAAATTTTTGAAAAATAATTTAGCAATCTGCATAAAAGATCTTCAAAGATAAAAGACATGAACCCAGTAAAATCCCCCTCTTACGTATTTGTCCCAGGGAGGTCAGAATGAGCATAAAGATTTGGGGGTGAGGGTCTCAGTACTGCATTTTTTATAAAAGTGAAACAAACAAAGTCCATCAAAGGACCACAGTAAAAAGATCATTGTGAACCCATTTGTTGGAACAATACACAGTCATCAGAATGTTTTTTAACTAATATTCAATCATGAGGATAAATTCTCATAATCCAAGGTTACAAGAAAAATGATTAAGAGGGGAAATAAAAACCCACTGGCAAGCCATCCCCTAACTTCACAAATAAGTATAGGCATGAACCAAATGCATACTTGAAATATACCACGATGCTAACAGCATAAGAGTTTTATTATGAATAATTCTTGTTTTCTTCTTCAGCTTTCCTACATTGTACAAGTATTTACAATGAACACGTACCAAAGACATAGACCAAAATCATTTCTGTCATGGTTGCTCAGTGATAGAAAAACAGGCATGATTGTTGGTGATGTGTGAGGGGACCACAAATAAGGAAAGAAGGCCAGTCTCCAAAAGACGAATGAAAACCATACAGAAATGTGAGTAGCTATCTGTAGCAGGAACCAATGTTTTAAATAAAGAAGCCTTGCTGAAAAATGTGCCATAACGCAAAAATTCCAATAAAAGAGATCTAGTCTCAGGAAAACAGAGCAGGGATACACACACACAAACACACACACACTACCTCCTCAGCTAGGGGCAGAGTGAGAGAAAAAGAGAGAGAGGGCGATATCAAACAGTAAAAACAAGAGTGGCCATAATTCCTTAGCTTTCAATGGCTCATTAGTATGGCAGCCCAGGTCTTTCAGGAACTGTACTCCACCAACCTGTTTATATTCTGTCCAGCAGTTTCATCTTCTGGCTAAGATCAGAAGATGAGACTACAGTTATCCTTTTCCATAATATGCCTTGCTTTTCCAAGTTCTGGGGTCCATAGACACAATTTTCCCTCCTCCCCTTTCCCTTGCCTTCAAAGCATGTCAGACTCACTTAGAGTGGCATCTGGCTTTCAGAATTTTTTTAAGGTCCCAGGCAATCTGAATGTGCAGCCAAATGTTGAGAACCACTTATCTCATCTCTGTTCATTTCTATTTTAGTGCCTCTGCCCCTAGCACCACCCCTCACCCTCTCCAACAAATTGAATCAATAAATACCAGGGAATCATCCATTCATTCATTCCTTCATCCAATAGATATTTACTAAGTGTCTTTTTGTGCCAGGTATTATTAAC
The DNA here is from genome assembly GCF_048418805.1 of Vulpes vulpes. Lineage (NCBI taxonomy): Eukaryota > Metazoa > Chordata > Mammalia > Carnivora > Canidae > Vulpes > Vulpes vulpes. The sequence continues at coordinate 152,345,310 of NC_132780.1, forward strand.
TTTTTATCTGCCCTCCTTCATCTCCTTCTTCCTGCCCACTCAGCACCCAGCATATAGTCTGGCACAGGGTAAAAACTCAATAAAATTGTGTTCTAGTTCACTGAAATCATCACAAGGGTTTTCCAGCTCTTAATCATGATCTTAAATAGCTTCTTCTTCAAGAGTGTTAATTAACTAAGGTGTCAGGCTTTTAACCTCTTTTTAGCATTATACTAACTTTGTATATTTTCGATCTGCAAATGATCTTAAAATCCTATTGTCTTTAAGATAGAACTCTGAGGATGGAGTTTGTTCTGAACAGTCTACCTCACAACACAAGGAATACTTAGTTTTAAAATATAAGTACAATTCCTTTACAGAAGAATGTGTGTGTGTGTGTGTGTGTGTGTGTGTGTGTGTGTATTTTTTGTTAGGGCAACAAGAAGGAAACACATGCCCAGAAAATGACATCTATTAAACTAGTGTAAAACCTTCTGAAGTACTCATGTTATGTGGTATGTAACTGAAAACTCCTAAGGCTTTCTGTTCCCTATTGAGCAAATCCAAGTGCTCTTCCCACTCTCTAACCCTTCCTCCAGGGCCATGCTCCCCACTGACTCCACTCTCATTCTTAGCCCACCTTCTCCCAAAGGCACTATTTGCAATAAAGTTTGCTAATCTCTCAAACACAGTTTCCTAACTCTTTTCTTCCTTTCATACACATTATTCCCTTCTTGACTCTCACATGAAAAGAAAAGAGCAATGCTGATTTTTTTTTTTTTTTTGCCTTTCCCTAAGGCTTTTATATTGACAGTTAATTAAATCTGGATTTCCACTAGGTCAAGCTGTTTCAGGAAACAGAAAAGTCAAAAAGAGCAAAGAACTTAAAGTCTCCCTTGATAAGTCCTAATTAGCTGGCCAATCAGAAATCATCCTAGTGTTTAAGCTAATAACTAAGCCAAGGTATGATTTCATGCAAAGTTTTAACAGGACATATTCAAAATAAGACAGAGAAGAGGTTATCCATAAAGATGAATTGAGGAGAGGTCAGCTTGATTCAAAGGTGCATGCATTTGAGCACTCCACTACCACTAAAGCTCAGTTACACATACACATGCACACACACTAGCATGTGCACACACAAAAACATGTGCACACATGCATACACATGCCCAAACACCTGGAAGCACAGACACATACTTGCAAAGGCACATACACAGGTATAATACTGATATCTAACCGCACATGCCCATATAAACACAAATGACATGCACACACATGCACATGGATGCACACTTCCATCTTACCTCCCAAACAAAATTCTAAGTTTCATAAGGCTAGTACGTGGTCCTTTACTTGTGTATTTCCCCAACACTTGGCACTGGGCTAAGCCCACATTAAGTACTCAACAAATACAAGTTAACTCAAAATGTTTACATAATTTTCTACATTGGTATGTCTAAATTTACTAACCATTTGACCTTCTTTATACAATTTAATATCTTGTTTTTCCTAAATGAAAACTGAATAACCCCTACTTTTCTCATAGAGTTACAGCAGTGCTCAAAGCTGATGATCCTTGAGCTCATGCACTTTTCTAAAGGGAAATGCAAGCTTGACAAATGTTCACAACCTCATAAAATGCTATATATAGTAAGACTGGAGACAAAAAGAATGTTCATCAAGAGAGGTGGAACAATCTCTGAAGCAGGAAGTGTAGATTTTCTTTTCTGAAAAGAGTAGGTTCACTTTGTTTCTTTTTTGGCTTTTATGTGTTTAAAGATAATGCTGATTTGACTTTACTATTCCATGTTACAGTATCATACTAATTGCTCTTAAGGAAAGAATAAATAGAAAGTGGCACAGTTATTGCAGACATTTCAAACCTATGAATGGATTTCCATGTTAATAGAAAGCAAAAACAATCCTCAAATTGAGGCTTAAAGACACACGAGACATGACATTAAGCCTGATTCACTAGTACATCTAAGCACTTCAAGGCTACTTGATATATTTGAAGCAGAATGTTTTATCATAAAGCTGTATTTTTCATACTCTTATACATTGTGGCCCTGTGGTAGGAAGAATAATGCTCCCCACCAAAATGTCTACACTCTAATAATCAGACCTTGAATACAAGAGGCTAAATTCAGGACCCAAAAAAGTAACAAACAAAACATGCATCTTTATCCAACAAGCACATTATAGGACTGTCTTCTCTCTCCTAAGGTACTCTTAATATTCCCTCTGAGAACATGTGGCTCCCAATTTTTTTTGTAGTCTTCAACACTGAGATAAGCTCATAGTAGATGCTCAATAAATATATTTATTGAATGAATAAGCAAACAGATAAAGAGATGAACTGGGCTGACCTTGTCACATTTTTTAGATCATGAATTTTTTTTACCTCAGCACTATTGATATCTTGGGTTGAATAATCTTTTGTTGTAGAGGACTATCTGTGCATTATAGGATGCTTAGTAGCATCCCTGGCTTCTCCTCCCCAGATCCCAGTAGCACCCACCACCAATTGTGAAAATAAAAAATATCTCCTAATGGGGGAGGGGTGTGTGTGCAAAATCGTCTCTGGTTAAGAACCACCACTCTAGAACAAAGGTCCCCAACTCTGGTTGCACATTAGAGTAATCTAGAAAGACTTTTAAAAACTCAATAGTTAGGCCACACCTCAAGTTAACTAAGTCAGACTCACTCGGGGTGGCATCCAGTCACTGGTAGTTTCCAAAAGCTCTCAGGTGACTTGACTACGCAGCTAAATGTTGTGAATCATTTCTCTAGCTATTCACTATTAAAACTGTGGACTATGGACCAGCAAGTGGGCATTACCTTGAAGCTTATCAGAAATGCAGAATCTTAGACTCTATCCCAGACCTACAGCACTGGTCAGAGTCCATGCAGGAGACAGAAACCATATCATATATTTAAACACTGAGAATTTCATGTAAAGATTTGTTACCTAGAGATAAGATGAGGATAGCAGAGTGAGAAGATCCTCACCTCCTCCCACAAACAAACCAGAACTTCAGCTACATATAAAACAATTATCTCTGAAAATTTGAGATTAACAGAAAGGATTTCACACAACTAAAGATATAAAGAAAACACACACTGAGGACCCATACCCCTGGCATAGCAACCTACAAATGAAAGGGATATCACAATATTGTGATTGTGACAAATAAGGGGTCTGAGCCCAGCATTGGGTTCTCCAGCCCAGGGGAGCTGCACCAGGAAGATGAGACCCCATAATGTCTGTCTTTGAAAACTAGCAGGGCTTATGTCCAGGAGAGCCAGAGAACAGTCAGAAACCAAGACTCTGCTCTTCAAGGGCACATGCACAACTTCACTTACTCCAAGACCCAGTGCAGAGGCAGCAGTCTGAAAAGTACCTGGGTTACACATGAAGGAGAATCACTGACTAATTTTAGGGCACATGCCAATGGGGTAGGGATCTGTTATAACATTCTCTGGGGATGGAAGGTCTGGCAGGCACTTTTTTTACATTCCCCTTCCACCCACTTGGCCTGGCACTGGTACACTGGTAGGAGCTGTTTCTGAGACTCTCCATGTACTGTACTAGCAGCACTGGCTCAGCCCCAGAGTTCCCCAGCAGACTCACCTGCTCCAGCCCACCTGCTCCAGCCAGAGCCCTTCTCCAGTAGCTCCCTGCCCTATCACACCTAGAAGAAATAAATGAAATAAAGACTACATAAATAAATAAAAATATAAAGGAAACTAAGAGTTCATTCTTTGAAAAGATAAGCAAAATTTATAAACCTTTAGCCCGATGCATTAAGAAAAAAAAAGGGCCCAAATAAACAAAATCAGAAATGAAAGAAAAATTACAACTGATACCACAGAAATACAAAGAATCACAAGAGACCACCACATACTTACATACCAACAAATAAGGCACCCCAAAAGAAATGGAAAAATTCCCAGAAACATACAATCTGCTAAGATTGAATCAGGAATAGAAAATCTAAAAAAAAAAATTTTTTTTAAAAAGGAATAGAAAATCTAAATAGATCGATCACTATTAGTAAAATTGAATCAGTAATCAAAAACTCCCAACAAAACTGATTAGCACCAGATGGCTTCACAGGTGAATTCTATCAAATATTTAAAGAGTTAATATCTATCTTTTGCAAACCATTCCAAAAAAGTGAAAAGGAAGGAATGCTTCCAAAGTCATTCTATGAGGCCAGCATTATTCTGTTATCAAAACCAGACAAAAACACCACAAAAAAAGAAAATTACAGGCTAATATTCCTGATGAACACAGATGCGAAAATCCTCAACAAAATATTAGCAAACCAAATTCAACAATACATTAAAAGGATCATACATCACAGTAGAGAGGGGTTTATTCCAGGAACTCAAGGATGGTTCAATATCTGCAAATCAATCAACGTGATATACCATATCAACAAAAAGAAGGGTGAAAATCATAAATTACATAATCATCTCAGTAGATGCAGAAGTATTTGATAAAATTCAATATTTATGATAAGCACTCATAAATGTCATATATGACAAACCCACAGCTAACATCATACTCAACTATGAAAAGCTGAAAGCTTTTCCTCTAAAATCAGGAACAGAATAAGGATGTCCACTCTCACCACTTTTATTTAACATAATGTTGGAAGTCCAAGCCAAGGGATCCCTGGGTGGCGCAGCGGTTTGGCGCCTGCCTTTGGCCCAGGGCGTGATCCTGGAGACCCAGGATCGAATCCCACGTCGGGCTCCCGGTGCATGGAGCCTGCTTCTCCCTCTGCCTGTGTCTCTGCCTCTCTCTCTCTCTCTCTCTCTCTCTGTGACTATCATAAATAAATAAAAATTTAAAAAAAAAAAAAAGGAAGTCCAAGCCAAGCAAGTGGATAAGATGAAAAAACAGGCAACCAAATTGGAAAAAAAGAAGTAAAACTCACTGGTTGCAGATGACATGATACTGTATATAGAAAAATCCCCACCAAAAAACTACTTGAATAAATGAATTCAGTAAAATCATAGGATTATAGAAACCTCTGGCATTTCTATATACTGATAATTAACTACCAGAAAGAGAAATTAAGAAAATAATCCCATTTACAATCTATTAAAAAATAAAATATCTAAAAATAAATTTAACCAAGGAAGTGAAAGACTTATACTCTAAAAACTACAGGATATTAGTGAAAAAAAATTAAAGACAACACAAATCAATGGAAAGATACACTGTGCTCATGGTTTGGAAGAATTAATATTGTTAAAATGTCCATAAAGCAAGTTACAAAATCAATGAAACCCCTATCAAAATACCAGTGGCATGTTTGAGGGCACGCGGCACAATCAGTTAAGTGTCCAACTCTTGGTTTTGGCTCAGGTCATGATCTCAGAGTCATGAGATCAAACCCTGTGTCTGGCTCTGTGTTCAGCATGGAGTCTGCTTAAAACTCTCTCTCCCTTTTCCTCTACTCCTCCCCCCCTGCACTCCCTCTCTCTCCAAAATAAATAAATAAATCTTTAAAAAAAAATACCAGTGGTGTTTTTCACAAAACTAGACCAAATAATCTAAAAATTTGTATGGAACAAAAAAAAATTTGAATAGCCAAAACAGTCTTGAGAACGAAGAACAAAAGCTGGAGCTATCACATTCTCTGATTTTAAACTATATTACAAAGCTATAGTAATCAAAACAGTATGGTACTGACTCAAAAACAGACACATAGATCAACAGAATTGAACTGAGAGCGCAGAAAAAAACACATGCTTATATGGTCACCTAATTTTTGACAAAGGAGAGAAGAATACACAATGGGGAAAAGACAGTCTCTTTAATAAATGATGCTGGGAAATCTGGACAAATACTTGCAAAACAATGAAACTGAACCATTCTCTTACACCAAATGAATTTTGAGTTTATTTTTGTATATGATGTAAGAACAAAATGAAAACACTAATCTGAAAAAGATATTTGCACCCCTATGTTCATCACAGCATTATTTACAATAGTCAAGATATGGAAGCAACTTAAGTACCTACGATAGATGAGTGGATAAAGAAATTACAGCATATATATATATATATATATATATATGATATATACATACACACATATGTATAATGAAATATTACTCAGCCATAAAAAAAGAATAAAATCTTGCAATTTGTACCAAATGGATGGATCTAGAGGGTATTATGTTAAGTGAAATAAATTAGACAGGATAAAAATAACATTCGATTCCACTGAAATGCAGAATCTAAAAAAACAAATGAACAAACAAAGCAAAATAGAAACAGACTCATAGATACAAAGAACAATTTAGAGAAGGTAGGGGACTATGGGGATGGGCAAAATGGACAAAAAGGAGATTAAAAAGTACAAACTTCCAGTTAGAAAATAATGAAGTCACAGGGATGCAATGTACAGCAGAGGGGATATACTTAGTATTGCAGCAACTCTGTATGAGGACAGACAATAGCTAGATTTAGTGGCGCTCACTTCACAATGTATATAGATGTTGAAGCCTTATCTCGTGTACCGGAAACTAATATAATAGTGTATGTCAACTACACTTTACTTTTTAAAATATATTTTTAATTAGTAACTAAATAAAATCATTAAAGTTATCAACTAGGTAATTGAAAGAGCAGAAATAGGGCTCTAGTATATTGGGGTGATAAGGAACTGGGGAAAGCAGCTACTGCCTTTAGGGTCAGGGAAATAAAGAGGTGGAAATCCCTGATGGGGGGTGGGGGGGGCGGGTTGCTTGGACCACGCCGGGGGTCCCTCAAGGGCATAATGAAGTTCACCTCGAGAGTTGCTGCCACTGGAAGGAAGTGGTGCTGACAGATCAGATGGCATCAGCATCTCTAAGGTGATGCCCACGGGGGCAGCAAGCAGCCCATTCGTTCTCCCTCTGGCTTTGCAGTCTCCCCCTAGTGACCCAGCTGGAAAAGCCTGGCGTGGAGCCAGCTGGCAATGCACACGTGTGATCGCAGAGCCCAGGCCCTGCTATGCAAGGCGGAGCTTGAAAGTGTGGGGCTGGAGTGCAGAGACAGGACTTTACCAGCAGGCCTAGCATATCGACTTAATTCAGAATCTGCATGTTAGCAAGATTCCCAGGGGATTCCCATGCACGTTGTAGTGTAGAAGTCCTCTTCAGAGTCTGTCACTTCTTTCACTTGCTCTAGGCAAGCCACCTCAAGTCAAGTCAGGAGCTTGGCAGCAGCCCCTACTTTACCAGAATCACAATGCCACTCCCTAATGCCAATGATACTAACCATTAACTTTCCAGTGGTTTCTCATTGGATAGGTCAAGGGAGAAAGACATGAATTCAGTCTCTGGGTTCTCTTAAAAGTTAAATATTTCCTTGCCTGTTCTTCCCCTTCCATTTCAAAGCATTACAAACAAAAGCAAATTGGCATTCTTTTTGTTCCTTAATCCTTCCTTAAACGGCTATGTAAAAACCCAAAAACTTCAACTGTGCAATTAATATCAACAAAAGCAGGACCCCTCGAGGAGATTCTGGGCCCTGTCACTCACCAGGGGACCAGTAATTCTGAGAACTGAGTAATTTTTTTCGGGCACAGCCGCCCCAGCTTCTCTCCGGGAAAGCCCCAGTAGCCGGAGGCTGGAGCGTCTCCCTTGGCCCGGCATCAGGCGAACGTGCCCTGTTCACCACCAGGGATCCCAGGTGGGGGGGCGCGGCTCGGGGCGCCCGGACCAGCTGCAGTAAACAACTGGTCGGCAACTGGCCGCTGTCAGAGCATCCGCCTGTCTCCTCGCCAGCATCCCCTGGCCCAGGCCGCTCACTCCCAGGGCTGGGCGCGGGGAGGGCCTGGGGGGGGGGGGGGGGGGGGCGGGGAACGTTCCCGGTGCGCTTCTGCCCCCCAGTGGATGTCCCCAAGCCTTACGCTTAGACTAGGATTGTGAAGTCCGCCACTGTGAATTTATTCAAAGCTTAAGTATAATTATTCCTAAAAACTGCCAATTCTTTTTAATAAATGTATTAGAAACCCATTTAAAATGGAATATATTCACACATGAGTGTGAACTACATAGGTATACACATTCGATTTTACATAAATGGAAATTTGCAGTATGCTTTTATGAGACTACACCCCATATGATGGTGTGAACGAAAACAAAATGACCTTCTTTTCAAATGTGGCAAGATTCTTTACAGTTTAAAAAATGCTGAGGGGATCGCCATTCCATATATAGGTATATGTTCAGTTTTTAGTTCCAAACATTGTAAATTCTCTTTCGAGAATTTCACATGAAAAAAAAAAAATCAAGTAACACAAAAAATGCCAATTATCTTGATTTAAAGGTTCACATTTGTTACAGGATTGCCAAAACAATTTTATTTTACAAGGCTGCTTTGTTCATGTATAGGGTGATTTTTTCTCACAAGCTTTATCAACCATAGATCCTAAGATATTTTAAGTTCTTTGAAACAACCCATGACATGTCACATTTAGGAATTATTCTATTTAAGTGTGGATGAGTAAATTGATGGGTAAATATGTTGATAAAAAAATTATATGACATTCTTCAAAGAACAAAAAGGTATAATTCTTAATAATTATATATATACTATGTAGAAACTAGAAGACCAGGTGTCCTATATTAAAAGGGAAAAAATCCCAGTGTTAAATCATCTTATGAATTTATTATTTTTACAATTAATGAAATAAAACATGATATCATAAAGATTCTTCTGAAAATCTCATTTCCTTAGGCAGCTCTGACTCCATTGCTAGCAAACAAAGAAATCCTGCTCTTGATTCAAAACTATCACAGAAGTCTAAGAATCATTAAGAAAAGTTTAAGAAGACAGAGAAGACACATGAAAGCTAACTATACGGATTTTAAAATTTCATTAAAATAAATGAGGAGTTACATGACAATTCCCAAACAGTTGGCTAATTATACAAAATCATTCAGGCATTAGAAACTATTATGAAAAAAAAAAGAAACTATTATGAAAAGGTGGAAAGGTTTTCATTGTGTTACGTTTCAACTGAACTTGAATTGTAACAGCTGAGATGCACCAGCTCCTTTTGGAATTTGTCCTGGTTCATTGCAAAGTGCATATGGCAAAAACTGCATGTGGTGAGTCAAACTCAATTAAAATATGACCAGAAAATTGATTTGAAATGGCAATTTAGTTGAACCAGAACTGGACCCAAATTGCTTGGTTACTCTACCAATCAAAATCATTCCAAACTCCTATCTTCACTTTACTAAACTAAACAATTGCATTTTGATGTTGAATCATACAAAAATGCATGATTGAATTAAGTAGCAATTCTCTGCTACCTCTGTGAGTTCACTGAAATGTGTGAGGGCTTAACTTTTTTTTTTGCCATTTCAGTCAAAATGAAAAATTAATCAATAATACACAGAACAAGATTTTGTAAAGGGTCGAGAAACAATGCATATCTGATACATGGTTTGCAAATATTTCTTCCCATTCCATAGGTTCCATTTGTTTTTTTGTTTTGTTTTGTTTTGTTTTGTTTTGTTTTTGCTGTGGAGTTGTATGAATTTCTTATATATTTTGGACATTAAAAGGAATATTGTTAAAAAATAATAATAAGGGGGAATTCTTCAATGATATAAAGTGCCTACAATAGTTAACAATATGGTATTATGCACTTCAAAATGTATTAAGAAGGTAGATGTTCTTACTGTATACAAAAATTTAGGACACAAGGAAGCTTTGGGGATGTTGGATAGGTCTTTTACCTTGACTGTGGTGATGGTATCACAGGTTTTTGATATGTCCAAACTCATCGAATTATACACCTTAAGCATTGTATATCAATTGTACTTCAATAAAGTTGTTCTTTTAAAAAAATACATAATATTCAAAATTTACATAAGGCATCTTCAAATAAAAGGTAATTTCACACTCTCGCTTTTTTGGTTTATAGGAAATTGAGCAGTAAGTAGAGTCTCCCCTGTTATTAACATCTTCTATTAGTGTGCTACATTTGTTACAATTGATGTTTTATTCATACATCATTGCTAACTAAAGTCCAAAGTTTGTATTAGCATTCACTCTTTGTGTTGTATGTTCTATGGGTTTGGAAAAATGTTTAATGAATAGCATGTACCCACCAATACAGTATCATACAGATAAGTTCCACTGCCCTAAAAATCCTCTGTACTCTCCGTATTTATCCTTCCCTCCCTCTCCTTGAAACCCTAAAATAACATGATACCTGTTCTGTCTCTGAAGCTTTTCCAGAATGTCATACCTCTTCATCATATACGATGCAACATTTTTAGAATTTTTTTTCTTAGCAATATGCATTTTTGTGTCTTTTTTGTGGCTTGATAGCTCATTTCTTTCTATCACTAAATAATATTCTATTGTCTGAACATACCACAGTTTATTTATATATTCACCCACTAAAGGACATCTTAGTGCTTTTAAGTCTTGGCAACTATGTAAAAAGTTGCTATAAGTATTCATGTGCAGGGATCCCTGGGTGGCGCAGCGGTTTAGCGCCTGCCTTTGGCTCAGGGCGCAATCCTGGACACCCGGGATCGAATCCCAGGTAGGGTTCCCGGTGCATGAAGCCTGCTTCTCCCTCTGCCTATGTCTCTGCCTCTCTCTCTCTCTCTGTGACTATCATAAATAAATAAAAATTTTTTAAAAAAGTATTCATGTGCAGGTTTATATGTAGACATAAATTTTCAACTCCTTTGTGTAAATACTGAGCAGCACAATTGCTAAATTTTATGATAAGACTATGTGTAGTTTTCTAAGGAACTGCTAAACTATCTTCCAGGGAAGCTGTATCATTTTGCATTCCCATCATCCATTGCTCCACATACTCACCAGCATTTGATGTTAAGTATTTTGGGTTTTAGCCATTCTGATAGGTATATACTGGTATCTCATTGTTTTGATTTACAATTCCCTACATGACAAATGATGTCAGTCATATCTCCCTGTTTATCTCTTTGGTAATGCTAATGCAAATGGTACTGTGTTTTCAATTTCAAATTCCAATTGCTCATTGCTTGTGTATAGTAATATAGTATTTGCCTTTTGTATATTAACCTTGTATCTTGTAGCCTTGCTAAAATTGCTAATTCGTTCTGGGAATAATTTTTTTTATTGTTATCCCTTGAGATTTTCTACATAAACAATCCTGTCATCTGTCAACAAAGACAGTTTTGTTCTTCCTTCCTAAATGGTATACTTTAGATGTCCTTTTTAAATTATTTTTTTATTTTTTATTTTTCTGTTTTATTGGACTAGCAAGGACTTATAGCACAATGTTGAATAGGAGTAGTGAGAAGGACACTTCTTCCTTGCTCCTGAGCTTAGTGGGAAAGCATATAATTTCTCACCACCAAATATGATGCTAGCTGTAAATTTTTTAATCAAGTTGAAGATGTTCTCATTTAGTTCCAGTTTGCTGAGATCTTGATTTGTTTTAATGTAAATATCAGTATGCTTCAGGATTAAACTAAGTAAAATCCGTCTTAAAGCCTAGTGGGTAATATGTCATCCTTTCTTTTCTAACCTAAAACTTCTAAAATAAGAGTGTATCCAACATAATCACAGTTTTAAATGAAGAAAACAATCAATCCAAATAACTTCCAATGAATGTAGGTAAGTAGCAATGGCATTTTCCAGTCTTGAATGAAAACTATATTTAAGCAAAATAACCCATCCAATCCTCTTGGCCAAATCACTTCTTTAAACCATTATGAAAGAAAGAGAGAGAAAAAGAAAATAAACCATTATGTATAGTAATGACTTTACAATTCTGTCTATGACACTTAGCTATGTCTCCAATTACCTCAACACATATAATGATATTTTAAAACTACTATTATGTTCCCTCTAATTTTCTTGATACAATCATAGGTGCCATATGTAATAAACATCCAAAGGCAATTTTGTAATTTGCTTCATTGGCTCTCGATTGTTTACAGATACACTGTATATCATGCCAAATTTCTCCTTGAGACAGTATCTGGACTGTTTCTGTTATGGTAAACCAACATTTGGGAAAGAATATACCAACACATTGATGGCCAGATAGAAAACTTCATGTGAAATTCCCACAATACTAACCACCAAGATGAACTCTCTAAAACAATAAACTACTTTTACATTTTAACCTCACAAAAGTATTCATAAGTGTCCATAGAACACTTGAGAAATTCCTTACCGCAGGCACTAAATCTATGAAACAGATTATAGGAATGGAAATATGGCACATTTTATCAAATTGTGCCAAAATTACTATTAATAATTAGTATTACTATTACTACGAGGTTCTCGGTTACTGACATGCCTAGAAATCTGAAGAAAGCTCAGTGTAGGCTAGTACCATCCATGAGATACCTGAGACCCTTTTGACCATGTACTCACTTCTTGAATTTTCACAGTCAACAGAGCTCTTATTGCAGCTTTGTAATATAAACTACTGCTATGTTAAATTGGTAATCTCCCATAGAGATCCAATATGGAGCCCAGGTATTTTCTAATTTCTAAAAAGAAGGGGGCATTAAAAACAAGTCAAAATGATAATACACATTGATAGACAAATGACTGCATATGGATCAAGTTACAATGAACCTGTATCATGCAGAATAAATAAAACCTTGGACAAGTGAAAACTAGTTTCTATCATTCCCTTCAAAGTCATCTGAGTAAATTCCCCCCAAAACCTTCATATCTCAGAATTTCCTTCTACTTATTCATTGTTTTTGTTTATTCTCTTCAGCTTAAATCAAGTGAAACTTGAGATTACTTTTCACTGACCTTAGAAATGTGATCAGTAGCCATCTGGGCTTACAAAGATGGGCAGGGCCCTGCATGTGAGCCAACATACATATTTTTACTTTGCTTAATATTCTATCATATTGTGAAATAATTCTAATCTTGGGAAAGAATAGTTAAGATATTTACTGCACTCTTTCATTGACTGTAATTTCTTTTTATTTGACTTCACGGGCAAATGGTTGTTATAACCCCAAAGAATAACTTAGTTTTTTACTTATGGTAACCTGAAAATTAAATTCCTCAAAAAATGAACATGATTTATAATGATAATAAAATTAGATATTGGAAAGTAGGAGCAAGTTACACACAATGAAGTTATGGTTCTCAAAAGGTCACAACGCTGTAGACTGGTGGCCTCTAAATGCCATTATTATGACTCAGAATGTGTCCTTTGAACAGCTGAACATTATGTTACAGTTAGGGTTTAATACCTGAGAGCCTTCTATTATTTTACACTTGCAGAGGCCTCAATTCTGCACCACGTGTTCCTCAGATGTGCACACCTCTCCAGACCTGCAGAAGGGACAACTGGAAGTTAGTGAGACCCTAATAAGGAGCCAGAATACCTGGCTCTAATGCTCAAGAGTTGTGTTAATGTGAGCCAACCTTTCCTAAGGTTCAGTTTCTATTATGGAGGCAATATGAATGCTAAAAGAAAAAATTACCTCGCACATTGTTGTTATCAAGCACAAACAGACTGGAAGGGGCCAGGTCTAATGGTAAGGGAAGCTGTGGCCACAATTCATGAAAGAGATCATGGTGAGTAGAACTAATGCCAGTCAACAGGTTTGGAGAACAGAAAATACTAGACTGGAGATGTATTTAACCAGTAGTTATGGACAGAAATTGACTTTTAACTGGGTGAGTTATGGAGGGTCAAATGTTCCCAGGTGTCCATCTTGGGCAGTTGCAAACTTAGGGTGTCTTTTTGTGGGACAGTGAGCATGGAGCATGAAGTAGATTTGACAATGGGGTGATGGAGGGATGGGAGTTAAAAGCAGTTGGTTTTGGTATGCCTATTGAAACCCTATGTGCAATCAGGAAGAAGGAGAAGGAGAAGGAGAAATAATCTGAAAACAGTAATAAGGAGTGAGAAGGACATCACTACTCCCTCAGCCCTGAGTCTAGGGTTGGTGGGTAGGTGATATAATTCAAAGTAGAACCAAGTTTTAATCAAGGAAAGGAGGTAAAGGAAGTCTTCAGAGAAGAAGTTGTGGATGTGGGGAGGTTACTGTCATTAGAACTCTTTTGCTTCAGCACAGCTATGAATATAATGTCATCTTCACTAATAACAACAGATACAGAAGCAGTTGCCTAACTCTTTCTTCCTTGCATTTTATATTTGTTCTTTGGAAACATTTGGCATGGTTTCATAACATTAGTTTATACAAAAATATACTATTCAATTTAAAGAATGCAAACCAGGGCTGCTTCTTAGAAATTCATCATTGCAGAGCTTGAAGAAACCTCAAAAATCACATAACTCCTTGAAAAAACTTGTATTCAATGTCATATCATTAAAGTCCCAGATTTCTGAAATGCTTGGCAGCTCAGCATTTGAGCATCTGCCTTCAGTTGATACCTGAGTGGCTCAGTGGTTGAGTGTCTACCTTTTGTTCAGGGTGTGATCCCAGATCCAGGGATCAAGTCCCACATCTGCCTCCCTACAAGAAGCCTGCTTTCTCTCTCTATGTCTCTTCCTCTCTGTGTGTGTCTCTCATAAATAAATAAATAAATAAAATCCTTAAAAATAAAGTATATATTTCTATACCATCATAAGTAAAAGAATCAAATAATTTTCTTCATTTGTCACCAGAGATTAAAAAAGAAAACCTCATCTTTTGTAATATCTGTGAGGGTGCCACAAATGTGGGAGATAACAAAGTTGTTTTCTTATCTCTGTACAAGCACTTTTTTTTAAGGTAACACTTCACAAATTTGTGTCTCATCCTTGTGCAGAAGCCATGCCAGTCTCCTTGTACAGTTCCAATTTCACTATTTGTGCTGAAGTGAGTGCCGAACTGGCACATTTTAGTTGTGTGACCTTTAGCAATTCATTTGATCCACAGACCTCCAGCTCCAAATATGGAACTGAATTAAATCATTTCATAGATTCTATTCAGCTAAAAATAGAACAGGAACACTGAAACTTTCTGCTTTGGAACAGGAGAATAGGGAATTTCAACTTGATAAATTTTAGAATGGTAAATTTGGATTTGAAAAATGAGATATTGATTTTATTTATTCCTCCAAATATTTAATTGATATATTTATGAATAAAGTACTGTGACTCAGGTCCATTGAATGAATAAATTAGCTCTGGTTCTTAGTAAAGACAAAAAAAAGGCAGAAAGAAATATATAAAGATAGAAGCAACTGTTAATGACATATGACTTTAAAACAATAAAATTATCATCCTCCTCCAAGCCAACCAACACTGACAATGTGTATTTTTGTTAATAAATATAATATATTGAGGAAGGCCACTTAAAATGACTACATACAGACATATATGAAAAGATAGTATATTAGTTCCCAAAATAAACATTTCATAGTTTTATAAAACCATATTTTATATGGTTTAGTATTTTCTGATCAGACTTTTATCTTCAACAATATCTTATTTCTCAGTCTAGTTTGGGCTTCACCTAATTATTCCTATGAAAAATATTCCTTCAGAATCTTTTTCCAGAATCCTGGACACTCTCTAAGCTCCTCTCAAACCATGTTATATATGTCTTACCTTAACATCATTTAATATGTCCCTAAAATAAGAGAGGTAGAGCTTGGAGGTTTTTAACTCATATTTCCCCTGTCGTTAAGAGCTCCCCTTTATCTCTCTAAAAAAATGCAAATAGTTTTAATTTTGCTCGTAATCTTATATATTTCCACTTTGTAAGCTATTTTCTAAAATATGAATTGAAGTAATAGGAAAATTAAACAAGTCTGGCAAGCTTAGCATTTTCCATATTTAGTTGCTATATTTTGTCCTTCAGAACAAAATTCCACATAAGGTAAGGAAAAGACAGTAAATGTCAGAAAGATTATGGAGCCCCCAAAGCGTGCAGGAAGCCAACATGAATATGAGGAAATTCATTAACAAACCTGCCCAAGTGTGTTTATAAATGATTAAATTTATGGATAAAATGATATGATTCTAGAAGTTGCTTGAAAATAATCAGCGTTGAGGGTGGAGGTGAGGATAGGGAGCGGGTAATAGACTACAGATTAAAACAATACTACAGGTCAAGGGATGATGTTTAAGCTGGGTGATGGGTACATGGAGTCTGTTATATGATCCTTTCTACTTTTGTGTATGTTTAAATTTTGTAGAATAACATACTATTCTGTTGTAGTAAATGCTTAATTTAAAAATAATTAAACTGGACATTTTCTATCCTGGAATGGCTTTTAAAAAAAAAACTAGAGTACATTATTCACTCATTAGATATAAATGCTTAATAAAATAATCATAGATTTTCATATACTACTTCCTTTATCAAACAATGTCTTAGTCGTAAAATATTCCGCTAATGTTTTAGAATGCATTTACCAGACATAAGCCAATAATTGTTATTTTACCTTTTTTTTCATTATTTCCTAGAGAATCATGCAAACAGGCTTTGGCTTCCCATTGCTTTCTCATTAGCCCAAAACACATTGAGCCAAGATGAACAGACCAGGGCACAATTATCCAATCTATATTTGATTGGTGCTTGGTAAGTGCTGCTCCAAAATCTATTCAATGGATTGATGGATTAGTGATCCATGCAGATGCTCAAAATTAATTTGCTGCATTAGGACTCCCCGTGATGCTTTATTCCCTTAGTCAGCATGTATCAAGTAGTCTCCCTTCTTTTTTAACCTTAATGATTTATTCCAACAAACATATTTTGAGCACATATAGTGTGAAAGCCAGTTTTAACCTGGTGCTTAAAATTACTGAGACTCATTTGCTGCTCATTGAAAAGCACACAGGAAGCTATGACAAGGCAGAGTGAGTACAATAGTAGAATGGTGAATAATGACTCCCCCCCAAATGCTCACATCTTGATTCCCAGAACATCTTAATAAATCAACTTACACAATAAAAGGTACTTTGAAGGTGAGATTAAATTAAGGATTTTGAGATAAGGAGATTATCTGGTTCATCCAGGTTAACCCATTGTTAATATAAAAAGTTCATTATAAGTGAAAGAGTGATACAGGAACATCAGAGTCAGAGATTTGAGATGCTATGCTGCTGGCTTTAAGATGGAAAGAGCCACAAGCCAAGGAATGAAGATAACTTTTGGAAGCTGGCAAAGGCAAGAAAACAGATTCATTCCTAGAGCCTCCAGAAGGAATACAGCCTTGCCAAGGCTTTGGTTTTAGCCTGGTACAACCCATTTTGGACTCCTGACCTCCAGAAACTTGAGACCTCCAGAAATTAATTTGTGTTTGTTTAAGTCACTTTGTGTTTTAAACCACTAAGTTTGGGGTTATTTGTCACAACAGCAATAGGAAACATACAGATAGGAACAAGATTAACATCAGGAACAGTTTTCTGGGGGAGATTAATTGGAAATATGACAGAGGTCTCACTTCTGCATCCTTTTGATCTATACTGTCTAGTACAGTAACCACTAAACACATGTGACTAAACTTCAACTAGAACTAAAACCAAAATTTTATATTCAGTTTCTCATTTGCACTACCCACATGTCAAGTGCTCAATAGCCACATGTGGCTAGTGGGTACTCTCTTTGACCGGGTAGATATAGAACATTACCCTCATTACAGAGAATTCTATTAGGCAGCCTGGGTTTAGATCCTTAAGAATGGCACTAATTTCTGTCGTTCCCCTGGGGTGATATGCTTTTGATTTTTTATCTTGGCCAGGGTGGAGAACACAGGGATGGGGCAAATGTAGAGGCTCCCATCTAACCTTCAGTTGGTTATTAATCATGCTTAGTCTTTTATTATCAATCCTAGCTGCACAATGGAATGCACTGGGGAGCTTTTAAAAATACTAGTTTCCAATCTCATCCAAATCAATTGAGCTAGCATCTCTAGGAGAGTTTGAGGATCAGTACTTTTAATGTTTCCCAGATAACTCTTTAATAGAACTATTACTGAGCAATAACTTTACTTAAATGTAAGTACTGGTATTGCAAAGATCTTTCTTTTTATTCTCATATAAGTTACTTGGAGGCCATTTACAATACATAATTGCTGCCAAAATAACTTGTCTAACTAGTTAAGTAAGTCTTACAACAAAACACTTACCATCTAATGCCAAGGGGTATATCCCTGAACAAATGCAGAAATATGTATTTATTAATATATTAATATATTTAAGATTACTAATATTTATTATATTCTAGAATATTTACAATATACTATACAAACATATTTACATTATATATGCATTAATTTTGTTTCCTTTCACCAGAAATCTACTTGACTATTTGGTCCATGAGCATACTTTAGGAATAGACATTTAAAGATTTTATTTATTTGTTTGACAGAGAGAGAGAGAGCACAAGCAGGGGGAGCAGCAGGCAGATGGAGAGGGAAAAGTAGGCTCCCTCCTGAGCAAAGAGCCCAATGCATGCTCAATCCCAGGACCCAGGGATCATGTTCTGAGCTGAAGGCAGATGCTTAACCAATTGAGCCACCCAGGCACTCGAAGGAATAGACATTTAAAACATGGGTTTTAATATCTGGCACAGATGTTGCAAATTAACTGAGATTTAACTCACAAAAGCCAGGAATAATAAACAACCATCACTTATTTTTTTTAATTATAATGTCTTTTAATTCACTGATTAAAAAAAAAAAAAATACCATACTCCAAAGCAATATTAGATTAATCACACTACTGTTCCAGGCAAGAGGAGATGAAAGAAGTCAAGTCCAAATTTAGCTGTTGTGTACCTTTACTAGACTTGGTATTTAGGAGAAAGATCTTAGCCAAATGAGAACTAATGTCCCGTTGCCAGTATAAAAGTCAAAGGCTCACATTGCTAGACTATATTGCTAGAGAACAAGGGTGCTGGTGATGAACGCAAAAGGTTATTTTTCGAGCATGGCTTTAACCACCGGCCAGCCATCAGTTTTTGAAAGATACAATGTGGTTTAGCAACAACATGCCAATGCATTCTTTTATTTACTGAGATATAACTGACCATAATATTATATTAGCCTCGGGTGTACAATGTTTCAATTCAATATTTGTATACATTGTGAAATGGTCACCACAGGAAGTCTAATTACTGCCTGTTACCCCACATGCTTAATACAGAAGTGTGTCGGTGGCTCAGCCAGTTAAATGTCCGGTTCTTAATTTCAGATCAGATCATGACCTCAGGGCTGTGAGATGGAACCCAGCGTCTGGCTGCATGCTGGATGTGGAATCTGCTTAAGATTTTTCTCTCTCCCTCTGCCCCTATACCCATGTAAAAAAAAATAAAACTTAATACAATATTATTGATTATATTTCCAACCAATATATTTTAAAATTAAAAGCACCATTTCCATAAGGGGGAAATTTCCAAAACTCTTAGTGCTAGCTCATCAAACACAAGTTCTACAGAATACAATGCCTCTTTTCCTGGCCAACACAAATGTACAAAGATCCTGAGTAAAAAGAATAAAACAGAGAATACAATTCTTGGATTAGTGAGCAGAGACCAGTTCCAGGATATGAGTTGTTATATTAGAACATTTGTTTGGAAACATGTGTTCCTGGTATAATGATGGGAGCGGTCCAGATCAGAGCCCGTTGGCAGGGAATCATTTGAGCCCCTATAGTGCCACCCTATTTATTTTAATGCCTTCTCTAGTCCCTTATCAGATAAACAATGAAAAGGAGAAAGAACATTGAGAAGAATGCTGCTAGAATCCTTCATAGTCAGGGCTAAGAAAAATCCTTATTCTCATGAGAGAGAGCTCAACAAAGTAATTCTCTTTCAACTGCATCTGCAGTATAGCCCTACAAATTTATAAGAGAGTTTTACCCTACTTTTGAAGATAAAAGTTAATTAACATGGTTATAGTTCTGTAACTACACACATTATACATATATACATACATATGTATGCATATATGTATGTATTTAGTCATATTATATAATTGATAATTATAATTAAAATACTACATACATGTGTTTATATATATATGCCTGAAAAATAGTGAACCAAAACATATTGAAACTGAAGGCTCTGACTGAAAAAAAAAAAATATTGCCCTTAAAAAACTTCAGTTTAAGAAACACTTGTGAGGACTCATTAAACACCGGGCTGACTCCTGACTCCTCTCCCTCTAAGGAGCAAATAAGGAAGACAGACATGTAACTATAGTGGTAGATCCAACAGCAGAGGAATGTTAAGGACTCTATGTGAGCACAGAGAAAAATCAACTAGCCTGATGTGATATCAGGAAGGCTTCTTGGTGGGAGTGACCGCTCAACTGTGTCTTGAAACAATGAGTCATGATAGGTATTATTCTTGCTGAGTGAGGATAAGGGCTAAGAGGTGGGATGAGTAATGGGTTATGGACAGAGGAAAGAACATAATGAACCAACAGTAAAATTATGTGAAGAGGGAACTATAAAAAATTTAGCAAACCTGGAGTATGACATGTGCTGTAAAGGTGATGGCAGATGAGGCTGGAAGGAAAGGCAGCATTTAGATTATGAGGGCCATATACACCCCATTTTTGAGAAAACTTTCTCTTTTGCAACTGGCCATATTTGCATTTTAGATTATTCAGTCTCGCTGTTGTATGAAAGATTTAAGAGGGTAAATAATAGAAACAGAAAAATGAGTTATAAGGTTAATGCAAGCGAGCAATGAACCCTTATGAACTAGCATAATGGCAGTAGGGAAAGAGAGAAGACATGGAGTCCGTGATTATTTTGGTGATAAAATATAGATTTGGTGATTGAGTGGATACAGAAGGGGTAGAAGAAAGAATTCTTGCTTGGTTGACTGGGAAGATGTTGGTATTTGGTAAGGAATAACGAGTTTGAGTAAGTTTTCAATGAATGAAAACTTCTAAGTTCAGATGTATAATTTGTTGTGAAGTATCTATCAGAGATTCGGATAGGAATATCCAGCAGATACTTGATACATGGAACTGAAGTTCAGGAGAGACTTCAGGACCAAAAAGAAAGAAAGAGAAGGTTACTTGGAAGGCCAAAGAATATGAGTGATAGTAAGAAATAAAACAATACATAGGACATGAGATTGCCTCAAAAAACAGTACCATTTGGGGCACATCAATGCCACTAAGGTACATAAGGAGACGAAAGAGTGCCCTTGAAGGACAAAGAAGGAAGAGTTAGATAGGAAAAACAATAGCCAATATAAATTGGTATCAAAGAAACCAAGGGAGGAGAGGTTTACAAGGAAGATATGGTCCACAGTGGCAAAAACATCAGAGGAGTCAGTAAGGATGTTGAATTCACAGTCTCCCATACTAGGAAGACAGGCCACATGGCACATGTCTTTAACTGTCTGTGTCCTCACATGATGGAGAGACAGATCCCCCTCTCTATCTCTATGTCTCTCCCTCTCTCTCTCTCTTTCTCTGTTCATATAAGAAGAGAGTCCTATCAGATTAGAGACCCACTCTGTAATCTCACTTAACCTTGATTACCTCCTTATAGGCCCTATCTCCAAATATAGTCACATTGAAAGTTAGGTCTTCAATGTGTGAATTTGGTGGGAGACACAATTCAGTCCATAAGCATAGCCACTCAGATCACTGTCAGCCAAGACACCCACATACCCCTTCTTCAAATAAGAATGAGCACCCGAGGTCAGAAACATGGGTAGAGGCCTTCCTGTATACCCTCCCCCACTTGCCTCTGCCTTATCCAGCCTATTTTCTCTTCTCTCCTGCTTTGCCCAAAAATAGTGCTATGGAATTAGTAAAAAGAATAAAGTTTTAAAATCATATTCTTTTCCTAAAAGAGAAAGAACATATATCCCCAATTCAAATAACTCATGCATTGATTTTCCTTTTTAAGATATCACACCCTTTTGGAGGTGCCTGGATCTTGAGCACCTCTCCCCATTGAATAAATGTAACTGTCATATGTGAGTTGTCTGAAAGAAAGATTGCCTGCCTGGGAGGCAGGAAACTTGGATTCCAGGCTCAGTTCTACTGTAAATTATCAGCAGCAACTTGGCTAATATATTTAAATCTTGAAGCTGGTTTTCTTAAAAGTAAAATGACTGGGTTGTATTTAATGGTCTTAAACTTTATTCCATTCCCAACATCACACAATTCTAACAATATCAAAATGTCTCTAAGGTTCAAAACAGTCAGCTTCCATAACCCCCAACTCAAGATCTTCTATTAGAGTTTCATGACCCTAGTTTGTGATTTCCCATGGTAAGAAATAGATACTTCAATAGTATGGCTTGCACTCAATGCATTCTCTAAATGGAACAGAAGCAGAGTTTCCCTTATAACTTTAAATTAGTGCACAAGGTTACTTTCTACATATGGCAGTACAGTAACTGTAAACCCAAGAGCATTCCACTAGAGGGCAATACGGTAACATAGATTCTTTAGTACCTTGGCATTTTATTCTATAGTGGATCACCTGTAAACATGATGTAATTCAATCTCTGAGCGCTGCCAGTATTATGGAATATCACTGCAAGTACAGAATACAAACTAAAAAAAATTAAAATAAATAAATTCAATGCAACTGGGAACTATTTAATGCCAACATGATAAATGTAGACATTTTGACTGATCATAAACAAGGCAAATGCATGAAGATAAACTCAAACAATGGACTCTTTCCTTTTTTATCCAGATACCAGACTCTACAATACAGGACAACTATGTTCTGTTCCTTTTAAAGGATATTGCCTCATGAAGTGGCTGTGACCTATTCCTTGAGCGGGATGCCTGCATCCTCCACCAGTGCCAGCCCTCCCCACTCCCAGGCCTACCTTCCTCCGCTTGACTGGATCCCACAAAAGCCTGACGAGCCAACTATGAGGTAGCTTAATACAAAAAGTTCTACACAAATGTGGCCAGGGCTAACTGGTTGCACCAACAATATTCTCTCATTCTGAAATGTAACTGTACACCCATGGAGAGAATTGACTGCAGGAATGTATATGAGAAGAAACTAAAGAGAATTACCTTGGAGGCCTGCTGCTTGGGGCAGGGGTGGGGAGTGGGGAGCAGGCGGCATTGGAAAGGCCTATCTTTAAATCTTAGTCTAATCCTGAATCTTTCCAATTTCCAAACTACAGTTCCAATTTTTTAGAGACTATTCCTAATTTCTTTGAAATTTTTCTCTCCTTTTTTCTCCCTCCCTCTTCTCTCTCCCTCCCTGCTAACCAATTTCCTTTTTGCACCTGGTACTTAAAGTGTTACTATTTTGCAACTGCGTGAGCATACCCTTGAACTACAGGGGAGTCTTAAATTTGGTACTTGCTTGCTAAGAAAAACTCCAATTAAAAATACACATTTTCAAACAGATTATTCTTATTTTAAAGAAAGAATTGAAGTTTTATACAAATACTGAGAGATTGGACAGTAAAACTTTGGAGCAGCCACTGTGTTGCTGGGTATCCAAATTGAAAGCCATTGGGTATCCAAATTCTAGTCATTGAGGCACAAGATTTCTCCAGAAGGGTCATGTGGGATTTGAAGACTGCAGCCCCCTGAAGTTTCTCACTGTCATGCTAGTCCACACTCACCCTCCAGCAATTCATCAAAATTATCATCCAAGTGCTTCTACCTACCTGTTCATGGCTCTAGTGGCTTCTGTTCCAGTTAAGCCAATCTCAGCTGTGACTGTCTGAATCCACCACTCTCCACATCTCAGGGTGGCAGTTTGCCCCACAAGCCCAGTTCTCTGATGAATCAAGAAAAGTCATTGATTTTCAGTTCGTTCAGCTTTTTCTTCTTGTAAGGATGGGAATGATGACTTCCAAGCTCTTTCTACGTCAGAACTAAAACTAAAGTTCAAAGACGATTTACCAAGCTTCACCATGACCCTGACACCATGCAAACTCTTTTATAAGCATCTAATTCTCCCAATAACACTATGGCTTTCTGCTACAACTCCTACAATGCCTCCTTGTTGCAACCAGCTGCAAACCCCTGGGTGAGTCCTCCTCATTGTGTGATGATTTTAATTCCTTGTACATCCATTTCTCCTGTCATAACTTCTAGAAATTTCAAAATCCATGTAGATGACTCTTCCAATATTCCAGACTCTCAATTCCTCAAGCTCTCTTCTCTCCTTAGTTGACCATGCCCTCCATGCCATCCCAGTTCCCTATCTCTATGGTCATATCAATGGCATATTTGCCATCACAGATAGGAATCTCTCCATGACCTGAATTTCAAAGTTCCATCTTTGGACCACTATCTCTTATCTCCCCAACTCAATTGCTCTAGTTCTTCTACCCCCATAAAACACTTCAATGACAACAGATATATACTCCCTTAATTCCACTTTTCACTGTTCCTTGCTGCTTTGAACACCTACTTTCTTCTATATCCGTGGTCCATCATGATAATTACACCTTTGTGTAGAACCTCAAGTCTAATGCCCTCTTCATCATACTCTCTTTATACAACTGTCACTGTGGTTAAATCTAGCTCCGCCTAATCCTAACCCCGTACTTGTGAAGCTAAATGAGACTAAAGACAAATATTAACCACCCTGACTGGTCTTAAGTGAAATGTGTTCACAAGTACTTAATAATACCTGGAAATCCAAATATACTTTCTAGTACATTTTCCTTCCCATTCCCCTAAATGTTTGGTCCTCAGACCTTCAACATTTTCACCTGCCTCCTTATTCTCAGCTGATGACCATACTCACAATTTCTATTTCAGGGGAAAAAAGAAACTGTCAGGAGAAAAATTCCATGCTCTCTCACAACTACTGCCACCCACTTATCCTGAACCTGTGCCCACAATCTTTACCTTCATTCCTGATACAATCAATCTTGTATCAAATTAAGGCCAACCTTTCCACGTGAACACCAGATCCTTTCATTCTTTCTCGACCATTCTTTTCCTGACATCATTGATTTTTCCTTCTCTAATGGATTAGAGAAGATAAGCATAAACAAGCTGTAAATGATCCTATCTTTAAAAAGTATATATTTAGTATTGACCCCAATAGCAACTATCCCATTTCTTGGGTCTATTTTTCATTTTTTTAAAGATTTTATTTATTCATGAGAAACACAGAAAAAGAGAGAGAGGCAGAGACAGAGAGAGAAGACAGAGACAGACAGAGGCAGAGAGAGAAGTAGGCTCCCTGAGAGAAGTCTGATGTGGGACTCGATCCCAGAACCCTGGGATCACAGCCTGAGCCAAAGACAGACACTCAAATGCTGAGCCACCCAGGCATCCTTCTTGGGTCAATTTTTCAATAAAACTTCTTGAAATTGTCTGTACTTGTCTGATATTACACACACACACACACACACACACACACAACCAACTACTCTCTAACACTATTGCTGCTCCTTCCTCTCTCTCCCTCCACTCTAGCCACATGGCCTTTTGGCTATTTCTACACCTCACCAGTAAGGACCCATCTCAGGATCTTCTTTACCTGGAAATCTCTTTCCTTTAATATTCACATGTCCTATACCTTCACTCCTTCTAGACTTCTGTTCAATTGTCACTTATCAGAAAAGCCTAATAAACTTTTCTGAAATAGTAATGCACTTTCTCCCATCACTCTACCCAGGATTCTTTTTTCTTCCTTCTCTGCTTTGTTTTATTATTTTCCCAGAGTATTAGCATCTTCTGAATTTTTTTTTAAAATTCTTATTTATTTATGATAGTCACACACAGAGAGAGAGGCAGAGACACAGGCAGAGGGAGAAGCAGGCTCCATGCAGGGAGCCCAACATGGGATTCGATCCGGGGTCTCCAGGGTCATGCCCTGGGCCAAAGGCAGGCGCCAAACCACTGCGGCACCCAGGGATCCCTCTTCTGAATTTTTAAAATTATTACTCTACACCAGATAAGGTAAACTTCTTAGAAGAGGAACTTTCATCTGCTTTATTTACTGATTTCTTCCACGTATCTAGAACAGTCCCTGAACATAGGGAGCATTCAACATATTAGCTGAATGAATACTAAATTTTGCAGAAAAGGAAACCAAATTTTACAGACAGTATGTTAAATGGCTCATCCACTAGAGGTACAGAAATGATATAAATTGCAAAAATTCTAATTAAACATGATTTTCAGGGTACCTGGTTGGCTTAGTCAGTGGAGCATGCAACTCTTGATCTCAGGGTTGCGGGTTTGAGTCCCATGTTTGGTATCAAGATCACTTTTAAAACAAAATCTTAGGAAAACATACACACTCAGAGAAAAATACCATCTTCATTACATTATAGTTAGGAATCAATTCTCCATGGGTCTCTCATGTTTCTGCTCATCTTAAAAGCAATGGCACTGCCTAACTTTGCTCCAGACTATATTTTCATAGATATTTATATACTGATCAGTTCCAGAAATTAGACATGGTACCTCCCTCAAGAACAAAAGGCAGGCATGCTTGCTGCCCATTTTTCAAAAATTAGATTCCCTAAATTCAGGGTTTTTCTCCTATAATGAAACCTACCACATGTATAGGCACCACTCTGGACCCAACACATTGGCCCAGGGGAATTTGGGGCAAAGAGAATTAACACAAACATGCATTGAGTAATAAAGTCCTTTCAGTCTCTCTTACCTGTAAGTGCCTTCTGCCATCATCAAATCTGTGGCAGGCTAACTTGTGAGCTTGAAGGAGATAAGATCTCAGAGCCTTCATAGTTCTTCACATACACTCTACTACTGTTCCCAAGTGCACCAAGTGAATTCTGGTAGTATCTTTTTTTAAAAAAGATTTTATTTATTTATTCATGAGAGACACACAGAGAGAGGCAGAGACACAGGCAGAGGGAGAAGCAGGCTCTCTGCGGAGAGCCTGATGCAGGATTTGATCCCAGGGCCCTGGGATCATACCTGAGCCAAAGGCAGATGCTCAACCACTGAGCCACCCAGGTGTCCCAATTCTAGCAGTTTCTATCTCTGATTCTTAGAATCCCTAAGTTTACTGGAAATATTCTATTTAGTTATTCCTTAATCCTCTGTACAACTTAAGTAGTTGGCAACAGATGAAAGACTTAATCCTTTGCTCATGTTTATATTCAACCCAAGGTGCCAGGTAAATCTCAATGTGTTGAGGCACGGGTAAGTGCAATTCCCACTGGACAAACCAAGGCAATACTCAGGCTGCTCACTGATCTATAGTGAAGAGGATAACTAGACACTGATTTAATGCTTGTGCCTGTAGTGGCTACAGACCTCTTGTCCTCACTCTTCTCCGGTCTAGGTGGCTTCTCCCCTCTACTAGCCTGTGATCTATTTTATGAGGTCTAGGGACAGGAAAAGCTTACTTTGCCAGTTTGAAGCTGAGTCCTTCTACCATATGATGCTTAGAACTCAAGAAGTTACCACCTTTGTTTGCTGTTTTACACTTTCCTCAAACCAGTGTGGACTGAACATTAGACTGGGTTGAAGAGAAACCCTCAGAGATCAAATAATCATGGACTTAGGGCTGTCTCTGTTAGTCCCAGACAGCATCCAGTTCCTAGGGCTAACACATAACTTAGTACTCCCCTAGGAGGACAATCTCTCCATTACTGGCCCTGAACATAACATGGCCCTAGACACCTGGACAGGAAAATGACAGTAGCATGGAAGACAGATCTACCCTTATACTTGATCAGAGGAACATGAGACAGAATCAGATGTCCTACCACATCTGGACAGCCATGGAACTGTACCCCACCCACTTCTATCATATTAATATGATAATTGAGATATTCTATATGACTGTGTCATTCTCTCAACAAATATTTAATTAATATTTGTTGTGATAACTAAGAATTTTAACATGAGGCAAGGGGAAATCCGGGGAAACACATGATTATATTTTAATGTCATATTTGGTTAGATGTGTTATTTTTTATTGTCAAAGTTCTTCACACATTTTAATTAAGTGCATATATATATAAATGAAAAGATAATTAAGTTTGGAAACTCTTGGTCTTTCTGAAAGTAATCAATGGCAGTATTTTACATAACTAGTTCTTCAGATAGCTTAACCTTATTACATTAAAAATATAATTTATAATTCATATATGTTAATTCAAACCTGGGAAATTATAAAAATGTAAAGAGAAGCAACAGGATAATCATAATTCCTTATCTCAGGAAGTAGTTGTAACACGGGCTCTAGCATACCAAATGTTTTTCCCTTACATAAAAATACCTTCTTCCTCATTTCACTAGGCTCTCAAATCTTGCCAGAGGAAAGACTGTAAAAACTAATCTAAAAAAATAAATAAATAAAAAATAAAAATAAAAACTAATCTAACTATAATTTAGTGATATTAGATCACAAAGCAAAATGACAACACTGTCTTTCTATCTGGTTGACCATCTTACATTTTGATCAGTTGAAACAAGTCTTCAAAACATGAATTGATTAGCAAAGTACAATTTTGATTAAGTGAAGCAGGAAATTCTGATAAATCTTTCATAAAATAACTATTAATGTAATGCATCTGAGGCATCTGGGTGGCTTAGTAAGTTAAGCATCTGTCTTTGGCTCAGGTCATGATCTCAGAGTCTTGAGATCAAGCCCCACAGGGGCATTGGCATTGGGTTCCCCACTGAGCAGGGAGCCTGCTTTTCCTTCTCCCTCTGCTGCTCCCTCTGCTCCCTTTGTGATTTCTGTCTCTCAAATAAATAAAATCTTTTTTTAAAAATGCAACTCATCCATTCAGTTAAAAACACGTGTTTCTATCTTGACTTGATCAAGAATAGTGGTAATCAATACAGGAGTGATTTAGTTTTAACTGAGACTAGTAGACACATCTAAAACAATCCCCAAAAGTTACCTCCACTGGACACTTGGGCTTGATAGAGGAAAATCTTAACAGAAAATGGGAAAGTCCTCCATTCTAATTACATATTTAGGAAATGGTTTGTAGACACACATGTATCTTCAGAATGGACTTTTTTTTCTTTTTGTATAAACCAATATGATCAAGTTAAACATTCTAATTTGTAATAGATGCTACAAAACTTCATTACTTTGATTTTATTTTTGTGAACCTCTTAATATTACATATTTTCTTCAAAAGTTCTAAAATTCTATAAATGTTTTAAAACTCCAACAGCTTTAGATGACCTCTGGATTTCAGAAATTTGGGTGTACATATGAGGAAGAATAAAAAATTATCATCTCATTTTATTAGAAGTAGTTTAAAAAAGTAGGTAAAAATGTGAATCTCATGCAATATGCTCTGCAGTGAATTTCAACAACAGAATAAAACAGTTTGGCTTAAGAATGGAACTAAAGTAATGGATTCAAAAACAAGGAAAGCTTACCCATGGTGAGGAAAAACTATCAGGCAACAGGTCAGCAGCTAAAGCCCCCAGATACAGGAGTCCTTGGCAAGCACAAGGGTGGTCTGAGGTCAATGAGGCACTTGGAAAATAATGGTTGAGGGTGTGAACTCAACAACAGGCCCACACTCAGATCCTAGCTTCACTAGTTAGTAACTAGATACTCTTGGGCCAGTTACTGTCCTAAGAACATCAGTTTCTTCAAAATGGAAATGGAAATGATGACAGTACTTATCTCCTAGGGCCTTTGTGAGGAACAATGAGCAACCATCCACATAATACACTTAGCACAAGGTCTGGCCACCAGTCTAGCAGCTGAGTTGTGTTGAGATGAGGGAAGTTAATAATCAGGAACCAACTTGCTATCTTATGGAATATAAAGAAGACAGAGTTCAAACCCATATATGTGGGGTCAGGCTGGCTACTGAGCAGTTGGGAATTGGGTCATTTGCTACCTGCATTCAAATTAAAAAACACATTTTCCTATTTTATAGGCAAAAGTGACTTGGAAATGCAACCCAGTGGTTGTTACAATATGTAAATATGTCCAACCCATTTTCTGTTTATATTCACACCACTACTTCAATAATTCATTTTCTATGACCATCACATGGTTTCTAGAAAATGAGTGAAGAATTAATGAGTCATCTTTTCTAACAGCCCTAACTATATAACGTCTTTAAATCCTGCTTTGTCTAAGTTAAGCAGACTTGTTTTCCAAAGGTCACAACCTCTTTCTTTGCCAAAGGCCTGAATATTTTCTCATTAGATCCTTAATTCTCTGTGAACTGCCCAACATGACCACAACGTTTAGTAATTTCTCATCTAGAAAGACAGCTGAATGCCTTTCTCAACACAGATTCAGTTCAGCTGAGTATTGCACTTTGCAAAATGCTCCTCTTTATCTTCTACCAGTGAAAACTCCCCTTTACTCTCTTATCCTCCTACTTTCAACATCAATATGGAAAATAATTAATCGAGTTAATTAGCTGCAGACACTTGACATTCTGATGAGAAGTGTAGCTCATGTTTCCCCTTTAGGAATATTTTTAATGTTTGTCTTTTTAAGAGGCTCCCATTTTACTCCCTCCTCGCCCCCAGATTCTTTAATTATTTTTCAGATCTTTAATTATTTGAGTCAAAATAAATTGATAGTTATATAAACTAAGTATATAAACTAGTCTTCACAGTGACAGTTTCAAATACTTTTAAGGTCAACTATTTTTAAGATACGAGTTCTTTTCAGTTAAAAACTTTTAAATATTTTAAAATCTATCCCACTTCAAATTTGATATCATACTATGCATACTGAATTCTAGGTACAACACAGAATAATAGCTTTTGTCCTACGAAAGCCAGTATATAATTGTCTCTTCATTTGTCGTTAATTTTAAGACATTTTCCCAATCTCAAAAGTGGTAATTGCCCTGGAAAAAAAATCAAGTAGAGACTCTGCTTGTCATGTTTTCCACAAAATCCCCAAAGCTCAGGAAATGTTGTCGAATTAATAAGTCACTAGTGCAGCTGTAATGTGAGTCACAGAAAGACCAAACCTCTTTGAATTTGATGAAAGCTACACATTTGCAATGTTAAAGGCAGAAACACTTTAGATCCTATCTAAGAAAATCACCTTGCAGAACTGATAACCATAAAGGCTTAGAATTATTTCCTAAAAATTCTCTAATTCTTTTAAGAAGTTCTTTGTAATTCTTTGTAAATATTGAACTCTACCATTCTCGTAGAGTTTTTCCCACCTACTATTTTACAATATAGGGAATTGGGAATTGGGTCATTTGCTACCTGCATTCAAATTAAAAAACACATTTTCCTATTTTATAGGCAAAAGTGACTTGGAAATGCAACCCAGTGGTTGTTACAATATGTAAATATGTCCAACCCATTTTCTGTTTATATTCACACCACTACTTCAATAATTCATTTTCTATGACCATCACATGGTTTCTAGAACCATGCATGGTTTCTAGAACCATGCTGAAAAGCATACCATCAAATGGTAAGTAGAGAGAAAAGTACCAAGCAGCAAACTCTGTTAACTGAGCTCACAGTCTGCTACTCAGTGATTACCTGACCAGATGAATCCAAATCCTCCACCAGCAGCAAGACTCCTGCTTTATGGACACAGTTCTGAAAAGGAAAGGCCATTATAGTTCAGAGCCTGTGTTTAAGACCAGAATGAACCTGGGTTCAAATCCTAGCTTGGCCACCTACTAGCTATATGACCTACAGCAAGTGATGTAACCTCCCTAATCTTAGCTGTCTCATCTTTAAAATGACAAAAGCAATATCTATTTACAAATTTCTTATAATAGCATGAGACACTACTAAAGGCTCAAAAAATAGCTATTGTTATGACATTTATTACATGACATGTATCAACTGCCATTTCAAGTTTAAGGATTCTTTAACCGTACGGACTAAATTCTTAATAGAGTATATCATATACACACACACTCACACATCTGATAATTATGAGCACTATCCTTCCCAGTTCCCTGATTCTGTGAGGTCTACCGGAGTTGTAAAGCTGTAGGGGAGGAGACAGGGGAATGAAGGAAGTCAGCGTGGAGGAAGTCAGGAAATGCCCTTCACATTAGAAACTAGTCAAAAAAAAAAAAAAAAAAAAAAGAAACTAGTCAAAAGCCAAATCTGTATAACACATTGGACCATTTCCTATCTTGATTTTTATATTACTGCCTGAATAATATAGGGCAGCAGATTTTTTTTTTCTCTATCTTTACAACAGTTTAGTTCAGAGGTGAGAGGAAATGAAAAGGGTTGTTTGTCAGGAAATAAGTTCTCTTTACGCAGCTGAGAACATGAACCCACAAAAGTTGTGCCTAACTAGTTCCACAAACTTAAGTCACAGGTATAGGCAATGCTGTTATAAACTCGGAATACATGAAACACTTGAATGAATCTCAAATAGTCTCCTTCTGTCTTATCACAGATGCGGCAGGTGATACCAGAATCCTGAGCTAAGTTTAATGAAAGTTGCACATATTGGCCAGTGATTCTTTCTTTTTTTTAAGATTTTTAGTATTTATTTTGGAGAGAGAATACAAGCGAGATGAGGGTCAGAGTGGGAAGCAGATCGAGCAAAGCGAGGCTCAATCCTGGATCTCTGGGATCATGACCTGAACCAAAGGCACTTAAGCAACTGAGCCACCCAGGTGCCCCTTGCCCACTGATTCTTAGGAGAGTCAGACCATTGTCATTTCAGCATGGCATAGACACCACAAAGTTAGTTTTCTTCAAGAATAGAACCTTTAAAGATCTTATTCATGAAGCTTTTCTATAGGTCATTTGAACATCGAACACCACAGAGCAAAATAATTTCATAAAAATAAAAATTATGATCTGTCTTTTTAAGTTTTCTCTTCAATACAACCTATTATGTCTTAAAAACCAGTAGAAGTCAAGAAGGATATATGATTTGCTATATTGTAAAAAGAAAGCGAATTCTCTGAATATAAGCATATATTGATATCAAAATATACTATTCATATTTAAGAAAATATAACTCACTGATTTAAATTTAAAATGTAAACCTTAAAACTTAAAATTATTTGGAAATAGCTTGGAATTATTTGAAATTATTCCAAGTAAACTTGGAAATTATTAGGCTAGATTTTTTAATCAAATTAACTGCTACATTGTGGAAATAAAACTATTTGCAAATGGACACAGAGAAAATACAGTATTAACATTCCTAAAACACTAAAAAAGCATCAGTTAATAGTAAATATATTCTTTATCTAACTATGTAAAATCCTCAAGAAAAATAACATTTGGATAGCAATTGCTCCTTAAGTTTTAGAATACAAGCTCTTAGCTGGGAAGAGCTATCTCAGACAATCAACAATATGGTAGGATATTCAGAAGAATGTTCAAAACATCATTTAGTTATTGAACCTAGCTGTGAATTGGGTAAAATATTTTTTCTCTATTGGAATACAGGAATATCTCTATATTGGGATATATTTCTTTGGATATATTACTAGTGTGGAATTTTTAGTGCAAAAGATCGGGGCTTATAATACCTGCCACCAAACTGCCCTCCAAAGGCCTGCCTGTTTGCCCTGCCATTAGTGTGACTGTATGAGTTGTCTTTTTCTCTATCACCATTCTCATCAGTTTTTAAAAGTTTCATGTTAATTTACTATGTAGAGAGTGACATCATCACCCTGCTCAATTTTATTTTTTTTTTTTGCATTTTAAATGAGGTTGATTGAAATTTATTCACTTTTTTTTTTATTAATTTTTATTGGTGTTCAATTTACCAACATACAGAAAAACACCCAGTGCTCATCCCGTCAAGTGTCCACCTCAGTGCCCGTCACCCATTCCCCTCCAACACCCGCCCTCCTCCCCCCTTCCACCACCCCTAGTTCGTTTCCCCGAGTTAGGAGTCTTTATGTTCTGTCTCCCTTCCTGATATTTCCCAACATTTCTTCTCCCTTCCTTTATATTCCCTTTCACTATTATTTATATTCCCCAAATGAATGAGAACATACACTGCTTGTCCTTCTCCGATTGACTTATTTCACTCAGCATAATACTGGGATTAGTAAAACATTTCTAGATGTTTCTTAACCAATTGCATTTCTCCTTTTATAAATTGCTTATTCATATCCTTTGCTCATTAATTGATATTTTCTCAGTTCTTTAATATCTCTGTAAAAATTATCTATACTTTAAAAATTTTAAGAATATATGTCTGGACATATTGGCCAATATTTTAGCAATTTGTCATTTGACCTTTAATTTCTTTTCTGTCATATTTTCCTTAGTGGGTTTTTAATTTTCATGTATAGAAGCCTTTTCAACTTTTCTTCATCTTAGGGTATTTTTCTTTTTGCACTCATGTTTAAGAAGGTATTCCTGCTCTGAGATCAGAAATTGTCATTTTTTTTTCCTCTAATGGTTTCATTTTTTAAATTTTTCGAGAAAGAGTTTTATGGAGGCATAATTGACATATGATCAGCTGTATAAGTTTCAAGTGTGCAATTTAATAAGTTTTGATAAACACATAAGCCTATGAAGCCATCACCCCATCAAGATAATGAACTTATCACAGAGACA
Source organism: Vulpes vulpes (assembly GCF_048418805.1). NCBI lineage: Eukaryota > Metazoa > Chordata > Mammalia > Carnivora > Canidae > Vulpes > Vulpes vulpes. The sequence continues at coordinate 152,379,681 of NC_132780.1, forward strand.
GTGGTTGGCTGAGTTGGTTAAGCATCTCAGCTTAGGTCTTGATCTCAGGTCATGTGTTGGACTCCATGCTGGGTGTGGAGCCGACTTACAAAAAAAAAAAAAAATGGAACGTATCTATCACCCACTCTATTGTGGCATTGCAATTTGCTTGGTCTTTTACCCCATTTGGCACAGAGCTCATAAAATCCTTGGAATTTCCCAAGTGATAAGAGAGCTATAGATGTCTTTTGTTACATTAATAAGATAGCTTTTGGAAAGCACCTAAGGAGGGAACTGGTTGCCAGGAGAACCAACCACATGATTAGAGGGTTGGAACTTTCAATTCCACTCCTCTGAGTTTCAGGGAATACAAAGGGACTGGAGATTGAATCAATTGCCAATGGCCAATGATTTAATCAATCATGCCTATGTAATAAGCCCTCCATAAAAACTCAGAATGAGGATGTTTGAAGAGCTTTCAGGATGATGAACATATGGAGATTCTTGGGAGCAGTGAGTTCAGAAGGGACATGAGAGTCTGTGCTCCTTCCCCTTACCTCATCCTATGCATCTCTTCCATCTGGCTGTTCCTGAGTTACATCCTTTTCTTTAATAAACCAGTGGTCTAGTAAGTAAAATATTTCTCTGAGTTCTGTGAGCTGTTTTAGCACATAAATAGAACCCAAGGAGGGAGTCTTGATTTGTTAATATGCCAAGAGCCAACACTAACTAGGCTCCCAAGTAACTGATATAGAAGTAAATCAGTGTGTGAGTTGTAGTAAAGATTTTAAGTGCCACATGGGTTGGATCTCTAGTCAATGCAGTCAGAACTTCCTCTCCCTGTAGACTGTCCTTGTGCTATGAGAGAGTGAATGTAAAAATAGACAATAACCAGACTACATACAAAAATTGAACTTTGACCTACAACATGCAGTAATCTACCCAGGAAACGGATCTCCTTATCTGCAATAAACAACCCAGGAAGCCAGACTGCTATAAGTCAAATGTGCAGGAAGCCAGATTGCTATCTCTGGTCACAATCCAGGAAGCTGAACAATAACTATAACAATCAGCCCCAAACAATCAGGACTTGATTAATAACTAATAGCTTCAAACTTAAGACCAACCAGAGAGAGGGAGCCAAAAACGCACCCTCACCAATTACCCAGAATGCCTCACTTCTACTTCCCTTGCCTACAGCTTTCCCCCACCAAAGGCCTCCAATCAGGGCATACCTGAAGCCTTTCTTTTTTTTTCCTTTTGCCTTGGAGTCTGCCAATACACAAGTGGTGGTTGACTCACTTGCTATAACAAGGTCAGAATAAACAGACTTTGTTTTTCCCATCTGATTGATCTTGGTTTATTTCCATAGCTATATGGGTAAGCCAGGCTGAGCTTCCCACAGGGAGACCTACCATAGATACTGGTTTAGTTTCTTTCTGGGTAATTGCTCAGAAATGCTGAAAACACCTCCATTTTTGTAAATTTTATTATTTTACCTGGGAGAGTTTGGCGACTACCTTGCTCTAGACTCTATCATAGCACTATCATCTATTTGATAATAATGGTAATGATGACAATGATGGTGATGAGGACAAGAAGACAAAAGGAATAATAGCAACTAACATTTATTGAATACTTGCATTGTTCCAGGTCCTTTGATGAGCACTTTAATTACAAAATTAACTCCTGGAATACCCTCAGAGTTCTTAGAGTGCATCAGCCTTACCTGAGGACTTCTAGAACTGCAAATTCTCTGTCCCTTCCCCCACCTGCTGACTCACCCTCTGGGTGATTCTGATGCCACTAAAGTTTGAGAGCCCCTGGAATATCCATGAATTCATTTTAATTCATATCATTTTAAGATAAGAACATCGAGGCACAGGGCAGCTAAGTAGCTTGCCCAAACTCACACATCTAGAAAGCGGTAGATGTAGACATCTAGAAAGATTGGGTTCAAACCTGGGCAGTCTGATTCTCTACACTGCATAGCTAGTTATGAGGGAAGATGTGAAAAGTTTCCAGAGGAGTACCTGTGCAGTGCAGTTGGTTAAGTGAAAACCAAAACTCTTGGTTTTGGCCCAGGTCGTGCCCTCAGGGTTCTGGGATCAGGGTCCTGGGATCAAGTCTTACATTGGGCTCTGTGCTCAGCATGGAGCCTGACTGAGATACTCTTCTCCTTTTGCCCCTCCCCACCATGCTCTCTCTCTCTCTTTAAAATAAGTAAATAAAATCTTTAAAAAAAAGTTTTTTGGGATGCCTGAGTGGCTCGGTGGTTGAGCCTCTGCCTTAGGCTCAGGGCATGATCCCGGAGTCCCAGGATTGTGTCCCACATTGGGCTCCCTGCAAGGAGCCTGTTTCTCCCTCTGCCTGTGTCTCTGTGTGTGTCTCTCATGAATAAATAAAATCTTTAAAAAAAAAGTTTTCCAACTTTCATTATCTAATTAGTCTATGTGGACACTATTCCCTTTGTGAAATTTTAAGTAACTAAAATGGCACAAGGATAAACAGATGAGAAGAAAATATTCTGATATTAAAGATTTTCTCCCCCAGAGCCTGAAGAAAGGCTAGACTTAGGGACTGAATAAATTTCCAAGACCAACTATTTTTCCCAGTAACCACTTTCTCCTTAAGGCTATATAACAGTGAATTACCAAAAAAACACAAACTGAGATCAATCTCAAACAAATGAGATCACTTATGTGAAAATACTTTTTAAAGAATTATACGAATTCATTATTCTTAGCTAAAATCAATAACAGTATCTGTAAAGTGATCCCCCTGGCACCTCTCCCTGCTCTGTGATTTAAGTTGTGTCTACTTAATGCCAAAATTTTGGTCACTGTAGTGGGTGAAAGAAATCTATCAAACCAGTTATTTGGTTCTGTCTAGTCCAAAACAATGGGTAGATCATTTTCCATCCAGCTATTTTGGCAAAACCAGTACAGCCTTAGCTGCTTTGTTTTGACTAAGTAAATACTTTCTTTGCCTTTTTCCATATTTAAGTCTCCATGAATCCTCCTTTGCCACCCTTGTTTCATGGAATTGTTCTTAGCTAGACTTTAGCTTACTCTTCCAAATTATGTCTCATTTCTTTCTCTCTTTCAAACATGCTCTGCAAACTCACTTTTCCTGGATGTTTTTCTCTATCTACCAAGATAACAACCATGAGTGGACGTGACAATATTGTATGACCTGAGTTTTAAAAATTCCCTGCACAATGAACCTCTTTGTTATTTACAACAGGTTTCTCAAGGGCTACACTACATAACAATAAAAATAACAATAGCAATAACAACTACTACTTTTAATGAAGGTCTGTGATGTTCCAAGATCTTTCGGCCCTCACTTCCATCCTCACTTCAGATGAAAGGATTTTTCCTCTGATAATAAATAATTTCTGGAAGGGGTCCTGCTCATAAACAGCTCTTGGCTTATGTGAAAGTGTTACACCACACTAAACACCTTTACCTTTGTGATTCTTAATTCTTGCCTTCAACTATCAATCCAGGTTTCTGAGTAAGGCCTCAGCAGAATCACACATTCCAATCCCTACCATGTAACCTTAAGCCTCTTGGGCCTCAGTTTTAATGTCTGTGAAATGTGGTGAGGATAAATGCACATGTAACCAGCTTATTGATGTGTCTAAACTCAGTGGAATATAAACATCAAAGGGTTTTCCTTTTCTCCATGTGCTGCCTTCATAATGTGTTACAGCAAACCTCTTTAACTTCATTTTGGAGCTATCCTATTGTCCCATCTAAAAAGATATTTGCGGGCAGCCCCAGTGGCGCAGCAGTTTAGCCCCACCTGCAGCCCAGGGTGTGATCCTGGGGACCTGGGATAGAGTCCCGCATCCGGCTTCTTGCATGGAGCCTGCTTCTCCCTCTGCCTGTGTCTCTGCCTCTCTCTTTCTCTCTCTCTCTCTCTGTGTTTCTCATGAATAAATAAATAAATCTTTAAAAAAAATAAAAAAGATATTTGCAAATGACATATCCAGTAAAGGATCAGTATTCAAAATACATAAAGAACTTCTATAATTCAAAACCAAAAAACCCACAAATAATCCAATTAAAAATGGGCAGAAGACATGAACAGACATTTCTCCAAAGAAGACATATAGATGGTCAACACACATACAGAAAGATGCTTACATCACTAACAATCAGGGAGATGCAAATCAAAACCACAATGAGACATCACCTCACACTTGTCAGAATGTCTAAAATCAAAAACATAAGAAACAAGTGTTGTTCTCCACGATATGAAGAAAAAGGAACTCTCATACACAGGCTGGGGAATACAAACTGGCACAGTCACTGTGGAAAACAATATGGAGGTTCCTCAAAAAAAAAAAAAATAGAATGACCAGGATCCATGGGTGGCTCAGCAGTTTAGCGCTTGCCTTCCGCCCAGGGCATGATCCTGGGGACCCGGGATCGAGTTCCATGTCGGGCTCCCTGCATGTAGTCTGCTTCTCTCTTTGCCTGTGTCTCTGTCTCTGTGTCTCTCATGAATAAATAAATAAAATCTTAAAAAAAAAAAAATAGAATGACCATATGATTCAGTAGTTCCACTACTGAATGTTTCCTCAAATAATACAAAAATACAAATTTGAAAAGATATATGCACCCCTACATTTATTGCAGCATGATTTACAATAGCCAAATTATGGAAGCAATCTGAGTATCCACCAACAGATGAATGAATAAAGAAAATGTGGTATATATATATATATATATACACACACACAATAGAATGTTATTCTGCTATAAAAATGAATCAAACCTTGCCATTTGTAATAACATGTATGGATCCATAGGGAATAATGCTAAATAAAATAAGTAAGAGAAAGACAAATACCATATGATTTCACTCCTATGTAGAACTTAGGAACAAAAGAACAAAACAAAGAAAGAAAAAGTGACAAACAAAAGAACAGATTCTTAAGTATAGAGAACAAACTGAAGGTTACCAGAGGGGAGGAGAGCAGAGGAGATGAGTGAAATAGGTGACGGGGATTAAAAGCACACTTGTGATGAGCATTGAAATGAATAGAATTCTTGAATTACTATATCGTATGCCTGAAACTAATGTAATGCTGTATGTTAATTACACTGGAATTTTTTTAAATTCTATCTAATCCAGACTAATATAAAATTAGGGGGTGCCTAGGTGGCTCAATCAGTTAAGCATCTGTCTTCAGTTCGGGTCATGATCTGGGGATCCTGGAATCAAGCCCTGCATCAAGCTCCCTACTCACCAGAGAGCCTGCTTCTTCCTCTCCCTCTGCTACTCTCCCTAATTGCACTCTCTCTCTCTACCAAATAAATAAATCTAAATAAATAAATAAAATTAGTTTTACATTCACTTTAATGCTCATTTCTTCCCTTGAAGTGTCATTAACAGTCACTCACTTTTAAAATGGTTTTATATGGGATGCCTGGGTGGCTCAGTGTTGCGCATCTATCTTTGGCTCACATCATGATCCCAGGGTCCTGAGATTGAGTTCCGCATTAGGCTCCCTGTAGGGAGCCTGCTTCTTCCTCTGCCTATGTCTCTGCCTCTCCTCTCTCTGTGTCTCTCGTGAATAAATAAATAAAATCGTTAAAAAATAAAAAATAAAATAAAATGGTCATTTTTCCTTTCCTGTTCCAAATACTATAGGATTGAGTTCCAAACACTAAATGACTACGCATATTTAATGTTAAGGTTAGGCTGGACTCTGGTTTAGAAGTTCTGCATGTACATTGTAATCTATGGTTCTAGTTTTCGAAAATAAGGAAAGGAGTAACAGTTTTTTCTGTACCTTGGGGAAGGAGAGAATAAGTTAGGAGTGGGCAAACTTTAGGAAAAATAAATATTTGATTCCAGACATTCATATACAGAGTTTGTGTTAGAAAACTATGCCATAAACATCCTAGATTTATTATTAGGGCATAATTGAATTCCATCTAGATCACCCAAGCCTTCATTATTTTACTTCAGCTCATTCTCACATCCATATTATTTCTTCTTGCCCAAATCCTATTGACCCAGCAGGAAATTCAGTCATCCACACAATGGCTAACTCCAGCTCCACAGGAGTGAGCTACGGAATTCCCTAGGAAGAAGGCAGCTGACCTGTGCTGACCGCCTAGATGTTACATTGACAACACAAAATCAACATGTGCACCTTGCTTTATACTATGTAACATGCTGTCACATGTGGTAGAATTTTGCCATCAGACTTATACGTCATTTCTACTTCCATTTTACAGATGGGACTCAAATGTGTTCTACCCATAGTGGCTTGGCTTTGGGTACATAGTGGAACTGGAAAACAGAAATTTAAAATTAACATTTTCTCCTTTTAATGGAAAGAGAAATGAAGACACAGAAACTGTAAGACTCAAGTCACTGGGCAAATTAACAAGACTAGTAGAAGCAAAATCTGAACCTCCTTTCTTGCACATGCATACTTTTGCCAACATACCATCCTCAAGTTTTGTGCTGATGGGGTCTTCCATTTTCAGTTATCAGTGCTTTGGGGGTAGGAATCCTACAGAACGTGTCTAATCATAACTTCCCTGGAGCCCCAGTGGAAGAGACTCCCCTTTAGCTCAGCACTGTCAGACCCACAGCTAACAACCCAAAGCTGATAGAGTCAAATGAAATTTTAAGGTGGAAATTACTAACAGAGGGACTCCATTACCTGTATATGAACAGAACTTTGGGATGTTTCTCAAGATAGTCCCAGGATACTGATATTTCCAAATTCCTATGGACCCATCCATGAAACATCCCCAAAGCTGAAAGGATTTCCTTTAAAAGTAATCACCACTGGAGCCACCCGAGAAACAAGGCAGTCCTTCTGATAAGCAATTAAATGTCTGTATCTGATGTTTGAGAAGATCCACAGTATATTTTGCTTTCGGCCTTAACGAGCAGCTAGCTGCCCACCAGCCCAAGTTAAGACTTGCCACTCTAGTCTCATTTTTTCCTGAGGAGTTACCCCCCTACCATCCTAGCCTGTCATTATAATAACCTCCAGAACCTCTAAACATAATTCATGCCAAGCTTTTTAAAATGCATTTTTTCTTGCATATGGAAGTGAAAACTGTCAGCTTCTATCATGACTTAAATACTGAAACTTAACTCTACTTTTGACATGTTGTTTTCTGATTAGGGGAGCATTGTTTATCTGCTTCTGCACATAGCTCCTTACACATTTGCTGGAATGGAGGTGGGGGTTACTTCAGCCTGTCTCAGATACCTCCCTCTTTTTTAGGAGCAAAGTCACCTTCACAGTAACAACTAATAGTAAACCAGTGGAAAGTTGAGAGAACGGTGGATAATGATCTTTGACTGTTGATTTCAGCTAGTTTTTATTGTGAAGAGCAACTCTAATTTCAGAGTCAAATTTACCTTCAAAGTTCTCCTCCATTCTAGTTTTGTGGCTAGTTCTTCAAATAAAATACATTTCTCAATACCATAGAGATCCAAGGAAAAATTATTTTTCCTATGGCCATTGACAGATACGGAGCAACTGAATTCATTACCTTATGTATTTCACCAAGGACATTTTCCCAATGTGCCTGCCATCATACAATCATTTAAAATTTATTATTATAATCAAAATACAAAAACTTGATTTCCAGAATTAATGTTTCCAATAGAATACAATTTCCCTATTATTTCTCTATTTCCCTTCATGATGATATACAAATAAAAAGAAAAGAGATGTTTCAGAAGAAAATACATATAAACTAATTTTATAAAACTAAATTTTTCAGATATTTAAGTAGAAATTTAAGTAACACTCATCTAACTACAAAATGATCTTTTCTGAACATTAATGATTAATAATGTCTTATCATATATATATTTATGTAACAGACTAAGTTCCTGCACACTTGTTTATAATAAGTTGTACTAGAGATCAATTATTTTTTAAGATTTATTTATTTTAGAGAGAGAGAGCATGCAGGGGATGTGACGGACAAAAGAAGAGGGAGAGGATCTCAAGCCCCATCTGACACCCACTAAGCATGAAGCCCAACACAAGGCTCAATCTCAAGACCCTGAGATCATGACCTGAGCTGAAATTAAGAGTCCATGCTTAACCCACTGAGCTACCTAGGCGCCCTAAGAGGTCAATTATTAAACAGATTTCAAACTCATGTATTTATCCCAATATACAAAAATGTTTATTTGGGGGGCATCAATCATATGGCACTATTCTGACTCAGGATATAGCTGTGAACAAGTAGAAAAAAATTCTCCTTCAGGAAGCTTACTCCATTGGTGAGTATTTTCTAATGTTATCCTTTGCTTTTCAAATTTCTAGTCCCCTTATTCTAAGCCAAAACTCTCTCCAAAGCTGGCCTTCTAAAGGATCCTCCAGTGGGCTGCTTTGCTACATAACTCAAGAATGCACACATACTCAAATGCCAACAAAACCTCCATATCTGCTCAACATAGCAGTCCTGTGAGTGGAGTCAAATGTAGTACAACCCAGTCAAATGTTGTCCTGTAAGAAGCATATGGAATCTGGCACTAATCTCTAGTGCCACAATGTGGTTTCTACTTCCAAAGTGGCTCCAGTAATCCTCACCTCATGGTATTTGTGCCCTTGCTTCATCTGCTTTCACAGTGAATCAGGGTAGGTTTGTGTGACCAACAGAATATGACAGAAGTCGCATTGTATGACTTCCAAGGCTGAGTCACAAAGGCATTGCAAAGTTGGTCTTCTACATGGTCTCTTGAATTACACACTCCAGGTAGTCAGTGGCCATGCTGTAAGGACATTAAGCAGCCCTGAGAGAGGCCCACATGGAGAAGAACTGAAGTCTCCCACCAACATCCAGGACTAACTTGACAGCCATGAGCATCTTGAAGTAGAACCTTCAGCCCCAGTCACACCTTCAAATGACTGTAGCTCCATCTGACACCTATGTATAATTTCATGGGGAACTTCAAGTCAGAATCACTCAGCCAACCTGCTCATAAATTCTTGACTCTCATATCTGTGAAAGATAATAAATGATTTCTTGTTGTGTTAAGCCACTGAATATTGAGGAGATTTTTACACAGCAATAGATAACTGATACACAGGGTTAGTATCAGCCAAACTCTTGAAAGTGCCGAGAACTTCTCATCCCATAAAGTTCTTATTATGATATCCTCTTCCTAACCTCAGGAAATGCTCTCTGGAGTTCATAAGCAGTGGATATGATAAACTGATAGAGGTTAATGTGTAAAACAATGCAAATATGTCAATGTATATATTTTCTCTGCTAAAACTTTTATATTTTTAACATGTCCTTCAGGTCAACAAATATTAGATGTTTTCCTATATAAATAATTGTGTTGGCTCCTCTGTGATGTACACCAATGAAGAGAGAAGAGACTCTTCCTTTAAGCACCTTATAAGGTAACAAAAGAGACAACAAGCAGAATATGAATTGAGACATATAACATTTGAGTTGAAGTTAGGAAGAGGAAGAGAATTCAAAAAGAATATAAGTGTGTGAACTAAGGTCCATGACTGATGAGGATGATGTCAGGGTAGGTGACTTTTGGCAATTCTATTATAACAATAATCATGAGTACTCATTTGTTGAGAGCCTATCTTATGCCAAGCACTGATACATGATCGAATTTAATCTTCATAGCACAATCTGTGAAGGAGCTATATTTTCTCCTTTTTACAGGTGAAGAAACAAAGATTCTCAAAGATCAAGCCACTTTCCCAAGATCACCCAAATGTAAAATGAAGTTGAATGCTAACCTCACTTCTTTTTCATGTCAAAACCAACACAAAGTCTCCCCATTACACCACAATGATAACAAGCAACCTTCGTAAAGACTCAACATACGCATGCATGATTCCTGTGTCTTCCAGGACCACTTACACCACCAGTCTTCCCTCCAAAAAAATGCCATGAGGATGTGTTGACAGCTTAGTTTTGAATATAAAGAAGCCAGTGTGTCTTTAAACAAATCAATTCCAGAAGGAGAGTTTTGGAAAAATGCTGTGGTAATATAATGCATCTAAAAATTTCCAAGAGAGAGAAAGAAGCTGTCAGAGGAAGCCCAGGGGATTTTTGGTGAAAACACATTTTCCTTCTTGCTCATGTCTAAACCTTCTGTCTTCTCTCTACTCTTCTAGGAGCCTGACTGAGTCAACCTCTGGCAAATTTAAGCACCACATATATTTTTATATGGCACCATTCACTTTTCAACACTTGGCTTTGTATTCTGACAACTTAGCTCAAGTATTTGGATGAAAAATGAGTAGAACTTTTTTCTTCATTCACCCCCTACCTTTTTTAGTACTTGTTAATTTATAATTTACATACAATAAAATACACAACTCTCATGTGGACAACTCAAAGGCATTTTACATATGTATACATACATAAGTCTAACACCCAGATCAAAATGTAGAACAAACCCATCACCCCCAAAAGTTACCACATGCCCTTCAAGTCAGTAACCACTATTACCACTACTCTGACTTTTATCACCATTAATTGTGTTTCCCATTCCTCGAATTCGTATTAATGGATTGATATGTACTGTTTTGGGTCTGGCTCCTTTTGTTCACCTTTTTTGCATTTCATTCATATTGCTGCATGTATCAGCAGTTTCTTTGTTATTGCTATTCCATTATACTTTATTTGAAGTAGTGCTGAGAAATTATTAGATCTACTTGATCAATATCTGAGTTCATCCCTTATATTTTTTGTGTCATCTCAAAAATGTAGATACAACCCGGACATATAAGATACATAATGTTATTATCCATAACCATTCTTATCTTGCTCTGCCATTCCTACTTTCTCTGGTAGCAGAAGAAAGTAGGAACACACATATGATAATTAAAAATAACTTAATATCTTCTGGCTTAATACAATGTATATTGGTCTAAATTGACTTGGAGTGAATATTAATTCAACTCAAAGTTCGAACCCCCCAATGAGGTCTATTTCTGTCTTCCCAGAGTCATGGCTGGAGGAAGGGAAGATATTTCTACCTTCAGGGCAACAGGAGGTGGAGTTTCAGACAAGAACCACCCTCAAGGACTTTGCTAGTCTATTGCACACTAAGAATCTAATCCCTTGGGTATTAGGATGCCACTCAGTGTAGCACACACTGGTCCCCACCAGAACCTCTTGCAGGAAGTTCCTAAACTCAGCAATATCCCCCACCTCAATCAGTTCTGTCAACCAGTTGTCACCACATCTGCATCACCCTTTGGGTCCCCAAAATTCTCAGCTGCCTTTGCCTCAGCAAACTGGAGGACGATAGGCTCTAGAAGACTTCCTTCTGACCCACCTACTTAGATTCCTCAGATATTCCTAAAATATTACCTGAGCAGTCCCACACTCAGCACCATGATTAACACAAGACCTATCTCATGGCTTAGGATTCTCCTGTGAAACATTTGAAAAGCTATGACTAAGTCCCACACCACGCATTTCCCAACCTTTCTGTGTGTTCTTTTCTCTGCTATGCCTTACTCACCCCCATGCCAGGGTTTGTCCCTCAGAAGGAAGCCAAATCATTCCTGTCTAAACTCTTTGCCCCATTCTCCTACTCGCTCTCTTTTGTGATGGAGTCTTGTCATAGTCCTTTCATCTGCCTTCAAATACTATGGTTTACAGAAGTGTTCTCAACTAGAGCTGCACATTAGAATCACTAGGAAATATTTTTTAAAAACAGTAGTACCTGACATTATCTTAGACCAAATAATTGAATCAGAGTCCCAGGAATAGGGCTTAGGCATTAGTATTTTTTTAAGGCTCCCCAAGTGATACTGATAAGTCTCCAGAAATAGGGCTTAGGCATTAGTATTTTTAAGGCTCCCCAAGTGATACTGATTAGTATTTTTTAAGGCTCCCTAAGTGATACTGATAAGAACCCACTCATTACAATAAACCTCTGATTTGAGTCAGGCAGGCTTAACTCTTGATAGGTAAAGTTTTGGGATTTAGAAAATCTCTTTTTGATAAGACAGTGTATTGCTAAAGACTCAAGAAAGTCAGCTCTGAGAACCAAAACGAACAAATGACTTCTTGGCTCTGGATTTAGAGTACCTATTATTTCCCTTAAATAACAAAACCCGTCAATCCCATGTATGGAGAAATGAGGGATGCTATCAATTCAGGGAATTTTTTTAAATCAGCTTAATATTTTCAAAAATCACCCCCATATTCTTTTCATTTTTTTAATTTATCCATTCATTCACTTACTACGGCCCACATCAGTTCATAAAGGAGTGTTCGCGACCAGCACTGTAGCACTCTAGAGAGAAGGAATAAACAGTCACTTGCATGTCAAGACCAGAGTAGCAAGAGAGGATTCTCTTCATTTATTGAACAAATATTTACTGAGTACTTACTTGAGGTCATTAGCATATAAGAAGGGTAGATGGAGAAATCTGCTCTCTTCTTGAGTCCAGAAAAGAAGGCAGTCGTATTGAACCAGGGACCTAGGACACATAACTGTGAGGGACAAGGTGAAGAAGGACACTCTGTGAGAGTTCTAAGATGAGATGTGTGGTCCAGGTCAGGGCACACTCCACCTTCTGTCTCCCTCATTAATATTTCACTTTCCCCAATACCCCCACTCCTGCTCCCACAAACACTTTTTACATGACCACGAATGGGAGCTGTTGCCTCAGTCATGGGATATTCTTACAAAGAAAGATCCGAGGAAGAAGAAAAATGAAGATAAGGAGGGAAAGGTTAGTTTGTAGTCTGGGCAGGTGGCTGGGTGGAACCCCGGGGTGGTAAGAGAGGCCAGTAAGGAAGGACAAGTTGCTAGGAGACCAGAAAGAATTGAGCATTGAAAATGGGATGAGCATTGGGTGTTATACTATATGTTGGCAAATCAAACTCCAATAAAAGGGCAGCCCCGGTGGCGCAGCGGTTTAGCGCCGCCTGCAGCCCAGGGTGTGATCCTGGAGAACCGGGATCGAGTCCCACATCAGGCTCCCTGCATGGTGCCTGCTTCTCCCTCTGCCTGTGTCTCTGCCTCTCTCTCTCTAGCTGTGTCTCTATGAATAAATAAATAAAATATTAAAAAAAAACTCCAATAAAAAAAATACAAAAAAAAAGGCATAAAAGAAAGAAAAAACAATAGCCAAGAATCTCAGTCAGAAAAGTGAGGGAGGGGGCAACCAGTTGGCTCAGTTGGTTAAGTGTCTGCCTTCGGCTCAGGTCACAATCCTGGGCTCAAGTCCTACGGGTCCTATGATGGGCTCCCTGCTCAGTGGGGAGTCTGCTTCTCCATCTCCTTCTGCCTCTCCCCCTGCTTGTGCACTCACTCTCAATCTCTCTCTCAAATAAAATAAATATAATCTTTTTAAAAAGGGAAAGAAAGAAAGAAAGAAGAAAGAAAGAAAGAAAGAAAGCAAGAAAGAAAGAAAGAAAGAAAGAAAAAGAAAGAAGAAAGAAAGAAAGAAAGAAAGAAAGAAAGAAAGAAAGAAAGAGGCAGAGAAAACCTATTTGTTATTTTAAATTCAGATGGGGCCAGCCTACCTACACACACAGACTTTGAGATTAGAAAACAGGGAAATCGCTGTCCTTTGGGAAGATGGGGGAGTGATTCTTTACAGTCTTGTATTTTCTCCTGTTATGGATTCTTCTGTTGTTGTCGTTGTCGTTGTTGATAATGATGATGATGATGATGTGGACTTTTCTTACTAGAATTTACTACAAAAATTCTCACATCATCTATGAAATTCAGAAAGACAAAAGGGTTGGGTATTTTGATTTAACTTGCAGCAGCTAGAATAAGGTGGGGAATAAAAATTCAATGTGAAAGTTTAAACTGGTTAAGTCAGAAGGTAAAGATGATACATATGTCCCCAACTTAAAGAGGAAAGGAAAATGGACTTCCCCTTTACAGAATGTTCCCTTGGGGCGGGGGGAAATGAGAGAAAAAAGTGGAGAATCAATTCTGATAAAGAAAAATTAAAAAGCCTACTTTTAATCCTCACTAAGAGAGTGAGCCTTGAAAATAATCCACTACACTGATAATTACCAGTTAAATGAGACAGATGCTTTCTTGTCGGGCCCCTTCATTCCAAACCCCTAAGAGAGAGCTAAATGGATTGAAGTAAGAACCGAAACTCGAGTTCCTTAAATTTCACGCTACTTGCAGGCAGAGTTTGGGAATCCATGAAGGCCTCTTCCCCATCCCAAAAAAGTTAACCACACAGACTGAGGGGTTGAGTCACCATAAATCAAAATAACCTTGAGAAAACAAACTCAGCACACAAAGCCATAATTATCTCAAGTTGCATCCTTGCCAACAAGTGGTTTTTGACCAAAGAAACTGGAGATGCTAAGGCTATCACTGAAGTGATAAACTTCTAAAAATCATCAATCAGAAATAAAATAATTCAAAATTTCAGGGCACTGATTTAAACTTTTATTCTTAGACATGTGGGACAGGGAGTATAGCAATAGTTTTGAGAAGATATGAAACAATATACCCATCTTTTGAATTAACCAGCCAGAAGTATTTGCTATTTCTTCTTTTCCCTTATTGTTTGCTATTTAGCTTGGGTTTCATTTTGTTGTTCTTTTTTAAATTCTAATCAAAAAATATGTTGTTGTTAAAAGAAAACCATCCAGAAATCCACTCCAGTTGATAGTAAAAGGAGTTTTATCCTAAGAAATCTGGCATCTTCTGGAATCCAAGGGCAGAAATACAGCTGGTCTGCAGGGGAGCCAGGGATACCATTTAAAACCAAGTAGGATCCTGTCTCCATGTCTTTCAGGCACCGATATGGATTCATTGGTCAGAACCTCTCTATGCTCCCCTTTTCCTTCAATGGCGTAGATCAATATACTTCCTTACTGTTTGGTCACATGGCCCAAAAGTTTGCTCAAAATGACAGTTTCCATCTGATTCCACACCAGCACATAAGCCTAGCCAATTCAAAACTTGGTCCCAATTCAAAATTACCAGGAGAAGGAATCTAACTGGCCAGCTAAGATCAAGTATGCACTTTGGGGCTGCTCCAAACTGGGAGTGTGGAGTGTGTACTGAGGATCACATGACCTGCCACCAGCTCATCAGGGACAAGACTGCCTGAGATGAAAGCCTGGGCAGGAAGAAAGAGCAATCTGAAGGAGAGGCAGGGATGACCCAGGAAGGGTTGGCCACTTCTCAGAGCACTTGTGCTACAACCAGGGTTTAGATGTTTTATACTCCAGGAGGATGTTACCTGTTAGGGAGAGGAGACAGAGTAATGCCTTTTTAGCTTTTGATTGATTGATTGATTGATTGATTGAGATTGAGTATGAGGCAGTGGGGGGCAGAGGGAGAGGGAAGACCTTTAGCAGGCTCCACCCTAAGTCAAGCCTAAGATTGACTTTGGGCTCCATCTCAGGACCCTGAGATTACCATCTGAGCAGAAATCAAGAATCCAAGGCTGAACCAACTGAGCCACCCAGGCACCTTTTTAGGTTTTTAAATAAGTGCTTCCTTTTATCCCTCAAATGGTGTTATATGTTGTCTCTCAGAGGAGTAGTCATTAAGCAATGGATACTGAATGAATAAACAAAAGGGAAGCTAAAATACATGTCAGGGAAATATTATCCAAGAATATCAGTGATTTTTCAGTTTAGTTTTGGTTTTCCAATCTGCATCAAAGGGCTTGAGGTTCTAATAGCTCTCCTCAAGATGACTTAATTTAACTAGTAATTGAGAAGTGAAGGATCTAAATATTGCTAGGTATATACCAGAACTGTATTCTAGGACTCATGACCAGTTGGGTCTGCTTTCTACGAGTTAGTAACCTAGGGCTATAGACTAGAGAGGGACACTGCAGAGCCCAGATGGGAGTTCTTGCTGAATCCCCACACCCAGGGACCCACCCTGGCCTCAGCTCAATCTGGTCCTTTAGCAGTCTAGCCACAGAGATCCTAGCCTTCTGTCTTTGACCATAGAGACATTTTCCTAATATGATTGGCTCATTCATTATTTTAAAACTTT
Organism: Vulpes vulpes; assembly: GCF_048418805.1. NCBI lineage: Eukaryota > Metazoa > Chordata > Mammalia > Carnivora > Canidae > Vulpes > Vulpes vulpes. Next base: position 152,395,656 of record NC_132780.1, read on the forward strand.
GGAAATATAATTTTCTGTAGTCAAACTTCAAACGGTTATGATGAAGTCTGTCACAGGAACATTTAATCAGTATTTATTTAATAACTACTCTGCACCCAGCCTTGTGCCATGTGTTAAGAGACACAGTCGTGCCAGGCGTGAAGCTTACAAGCTAGCAGGAACAGGAACTATGGATTTTTACACATTAGAACCTATAATGTATGCTCTATATGACTTTGGTAGCTCTGCTAAATTCCCTTTGGGTTCTTTATTATATTCCCTGGAGGCCACTGTAGAAGAAAGTGGTAGACATAAGTATTTTTGCCACACATTGGTTGATAGTAAGAGAGATAAAGGGAAAGGGGTCCTTATTATGAAAAGAGAATGGGAGAAATGCATATTATTTTTCCCTTTCTCTTGTCTCTTGCAGGTTCTTCTGAGGGCAGACTCATTCACCTGTACCTGCACAATCCACAGGAAGCTAAAACTCAAAGGAAACCTCATCTTTCTGGACAGAGGAACCAGTAACCAAGACCTGGAGCTGGGGAGTATGGCCGAAATCTCAGAAAGGGGTCCCCTCATCCTGTATAGGAGCTGACATAGGTCCTGAGATCTCCCTCAAGCTGCACATGTATTTGTTATACCCAAAGGAGCAGAGCAAAGGCCTTGAGAACTGAGCTACGACATAGGCCATGACCCAGTCCCAGACAAACCCTGGGCGGCCAGGCAAGGACCCCACAGCATGGGAAAGCCTTCCAAGTCTGCACCACTGAAAGAAGGTGAGACAGAACTGGCAGTCTGAACCTCATGGGCTGATGCCTGGTAAAACAGAATAAAGAAGAAAACATCAACATTCTCCAGATGGTTTTAACAGGACATAAAGTCTTGCCACAGAATATTCTGAAAGGGATGAGTGGGACTAAGATGAGGCAAATGAAACATTTGCTTTGGCTCCAAAATTTAAAGGAGAGGGGGACCAAAAGACTCAGTAATCAAAATAAGTGATATTTTAACACAGTGTCTTAAAGAGTCAGAATTGATGCAAAAATTCCATGATGAACAAAATATCAAAATTATAAACTGGCTCTCCCCAGCAGGAGACCAGAGCTTCTAGAGAACTTGAATTTAAAAAAGGAGGCTAAAAAAAAAAAATAAAAAAATAAAAAAATAAAAAAATAAAAAAAAATAAAAAAGGAGGCTAAGGAAAATAATACAGTTGCTGAAGGGGAGTGTTAAATGAAAATCTGCATACTGAACCAGGGACATTCTCACCAGCAAACTGCAACCTCCTTTCTTACTGCACCCTGGTCTAAGAATAAAGACAGAGAGGCTTATCCACTACTGACGTATCTCCCATCCTTACCAGTAGACTAGATAACTCATCTTGGGAAGAAACCAAGAATCCTAAAGAAAAGACCTGCAGATATTAACTGCAGTGATTGTAAAATATGTCTACAAATTATTTAACATTTATCCCATCAAGAAGTGGAATCCAATTGCCCTCCCTGTGACTGTAGACTATCTTAGTGGCTTACTCACAGTAACTATAATGCTACAGGAGTGACACTGCATGATTTCTCAGGATAGGTCAGAAGAGGCCACTCCTACAGCTTTCATCTCACTCTATATCTTGAGATACATGCCTTTGGAACCCCAACGTGCCATGTAAAATGTCCAGCTATTGTGGTCTCGACTGGAGAGACCACAGTAAGATAGAGAAATGTCCGAAGAGCCCCAGGAGTTCCAGCCTCCAGGTGTTTGTCTTCCTGGTCCAGGAGCCAGATATGTGAGTGCAGAAGCTTCCAGATGATCCCAACTCCACAAGTGCTGCAGAAACCTTATGAAAGCCCCTGGATGAGAACCACCTATTTGAGTCCTCTCAACACCCAGAATCATGAGAGACAATATAATACATGTTGCTGTTTTTTGCCACTAAGTTTGGAATGGTTTGTTATGAAGCAATTAAGTCATCAGAACCCAGACATTTGGAGTTCTCTCAAATAAAACGTAGACTTCCATCTAGTTAACCCACATTTGATTCCAAATGGCACAGAAGCTGAAGAAGAGAAAGGGTGCATGGGGTTCTGCAAAATGGTCCATCTCCCTCCTCTCCTGACCTATTAGTACCAGGAGCCATTATCTTGAAAAAGTATGTCAGAGCCAAAGCTATTGGCAATTAAAAGTATGAGACTAAGTATTTACTAACTAAAATGTCTACAATTTTATTGTTATTATTCATATTTAGTAAGCAGTCTTTATTTTTATGTTAATAAGTAATAGACTCAGATTTATTAGGTTTCCTTTTCCAAAGTCGTGTGAATAAAAAGCAGTAGAGCACTACAGTGAACTGTGATAGTTGTATCTTTGTTTTTCTATCATGGCTTCTAGCACCTTTAAGAAACTCCTCCTTGACTCCATGTGTCTACTGGTGGGCTGTCATTCTACAAACTCAGTCTATATTATACATGTGGTCGTGAGATGCAGATTCACCAGTCAGATGTCCCCATGCACCTAACCATAAGAATTGACCGATATTGGGCCTAAACTCCAATAGAATCTTTTCAGATATTGACATATGAGAAAACTCTCTTATTCATGGCTAAACAGAGTCTAGGGCTTCCTGTGGCCCTCTTTTCCAAAATATGGAGAGAATCTACACACAGAATTAGGCTAAGCAAAGAGAGAAGATAGATTGAGATCCTGAATCTCATCATGCCTATAACTTGATCTATCCCTAGACTTCAGAGTTGCATGAGGCAAAATGTTTCTGGTATGGGTAAGCTAATGGAAGTCAGGTTTTAGGCATTTGGTACCAAAGAACACCAACTAAGCAACCATGCCACCTCTTATCAGAAATTTCATTTCCTATCAAGATTAGAGGTCCCTGGAGGTTATTCTAAGCAGATTGGTACATGTTATATTCCTCTGTGCTTTTTAATTGTCAATCACTGAACAAATAATCACTGAGTACTACCATGTTCCAGTGTAGTAGATACCTATGTTTTGTCTGCCCAACAGTCCTCCTTTTCTAGAAACTGCTCCTGCTCTTGGTTTGATCAATGATTGAATAGTTCGGGGTGGACAACTGACCCAAGGTAGCCAATGAAGGAAACCTAGAAAATTCCTCAGGTTTTTTCAACTAGGAATCCAAAAAGATAGCCCAATTCCTCTTTAAGGAAGACAGCCATAAGACTAAAAACTCAGTAACTGGGGCACCTGGGTGGCTCAGTGATTGAGCATCTGCCTTTGGCTCAGGTCATGATCTTGGGGTTCTTGGGGTCCTGGGATTGAGTCCCACATTAGGCTCCCCACACGGAGTCTGCTTCTCCCTGTGCCTATGTCTCTGCCTCTCTCTGTGTGTCTCCTCATGAATAAAAAATTTAAAAAATAAATAAAAACTAGTATCTATCCATGGCCACATTTCCCCATGTGGGGAACTAAAGGTCACATACGGAGTGGTACAGAGACCAGAGACAGGGTGAGAGCCTTGCCAACTTTTGTTGTTTCTGAACTCCACCCATGTCACTGACCTTGCTAAAGTTGGGTTTTTCAACTTTTCTTGCAGTCTTTATTTTGTGTAACATAGCTCTGATTGATATCTGTCATTCATTTGTAACAATTTAATATATTCACACATAATGCCATGGTCTAAGGACATGACATAACCAAACCACAGTCCCCACCCTCAAGGAGCTTAAAGTATAATGTGAAGACAGGTACAAAAATGTAGCTGATTTCAGAATAGAGTGATAAGCTCTGTAAAGGTAATGAGCATGGGGCACTGTGCAGCCCATGGGAGAGGCACCCAGAAAAGCTTCCCAGAAGACGTGCTACTTGTGGGAACTGAAGGACTATGAGAGGCTAGACCAGGGCATCTCAACCTCAGCACTGTTGACATTTGTGGGCTGATAATTCTTGGGGGTAGAGGGGGGTGGGGAACTGCCTTGTGACTTGTAGGATATTTAGCAGCATCCCTGGCTTCTACCCACTAGATACCATTTGCACTACCACCACCACCACCAGTCATGCAAGTCAAAAATGTCCACAGACACTGCCAATGTCCCCCAGGGGGGGCAAGAAATGATCACGTCTACCCAAAGTCTTCATAATAACAATACGGTGGTGTGCTGCCTGAAATGCAGCCAACATAAAATAATGACTGCCTTATGAAATAACAATGTGATTTCCTCATAAAAGGTATCCTTCATGGCCAAATGTTGACAGCTTGCTAGCAACTTAAATACCTCAAGCAGTGCCTGGAGTCCGCCTTGGGAGATATGTTGACACATTCTTGTTTCAGTAGGATGAATCCCTTGGCCACCAAGTCCCTCTGTGAACCACTTCCTTCTGAACAGGCTTTTGTGTCTTCACTGTAGATGATTAAAATATCTCCACGGAGGAGTCTTGCTGCCCATTTACAAAAATAATGTCAACAGCCCAATTTTCATGATCCTGAAGTAATCATGGCAGAGTTCATGATTTGGTTTGGGATATGGTGCAAAAATATTATGGAATGCCTCTTTATTTATTTCTCAGAAGTCACAAGCAAAGGCCACTTACTACAAATTCTGCAGTATGCTATGAAACCTTTTCTGGGTTCTCTGAACACACCATACATAATAAATTTGTTTCACAAATACAACACCTGAAACAATACATCTGAGACTATATAATGTATTATGTGTTGGCTAAAAAAATTTAAATTTCTAAAAATGACCCAAAAAAGAAGAAAAAAAAAAACCAATAGGATACCTGATGCCAGATAATGTGAGCTGCTATAATCACTTTTCATTTCTTCCTGTTGTTTATGAAAGGACTAACCATACTTCTTATGAAGTCCATTTTCTGTATTCTTGAATCTTTCTTCAGTGCTATAGTTCCACCAGATGATCTGTAAATCAGAGAAAACAAACCTCCCTCATCCAGTAATGATAAAGATTAAAGGGTAACATACCATACCTCTCTGATTTGAAAAAGCACGGTTCCCCCACATCTGAGCATCTGCAAAATGGGTATATATCTTGCAATCTTCGGCATCTGAACCCTCCACCAGCAAGGGATCAGTCACAGTCCTGCTGTCATCGCCTGTCCATGCACTAACCTGCTGTTGACCCTGGAGGCATGACTGGCGACTCCTCCTTAACTTTCAGTGAACAGACCATTTCAGAACATTTGAGGAAGGAGCATGGGTCTGGGCGATTGTCTAAAAGCCTTCTGCTGACACTCCAAAAGAGAAATCACCTTGCAGATTAGGTGTCAGCAATCTGGAAAGAAATCCCAAACATCACAAGGGAGCACCTTCAAAGAAATGCTGACTCACCTCTAGTCTCATAGGTAAAGAAGAAAATGTTGAGTAGAGAAACAAGAACCCCAACAACCCTGACTCAAAAAATGATTCAAAAGAGTGAATGCAAAACAAACAAAAAACGAACAACAGCAACAAAAAATCTTTCAGGAATTCCTTAGCCCATTGAATTTGCTTGTATTTCTCTTTTTCTATATGCACAAGAGTGATATATGATGAAAAAACTCAACATTTAGCTATATCCAAAACAGCCCTTTCAATAAATATACAACAAAAAAATCCTATGATTAAGTACACATTTTTTCTTCCTTAGTGATACATAAAGTGATGGCATTCATTTGTTTTAAATTTGAGGGAATATAATACAGTACAGAGAAGGCTGATACCCTGGTTCTTACCTAGCTGGTTATCAACAAACTGCAGATGTTGTTGCTAGGACCTCATAGTTGTCAAATCTGGCCCAATCAAGAGGCAATATCTGAGGAGAAACCACAAATTTATTCTGTAAAAAAAAAAAACCCAAATCAGGTGTATACAGATGATGCTATACAATAGCTTAAAAATCGAAGTCCTCTCTAAGCTATCAATTTCATTGGTAAATTTACATCCTCAAATAATAACTGCAAAGTATAATTTCAATCCTATTCTCCCTTATACTCTTTCCTTAGTTATCTTGTCTGTGTGGCAGAGAATCCCACAGCATCAGGAGGCAGGAAAACCAGAAATTAAAGCCATGCTTACCTGATGGCTTGCACCCCATAGCAATTCTGTACCTTGTTAAGCTTCTAGTTCTTTTGATTAAATTTCATGGGAATTTAAAGGAATTAAAGAAAGTAATAGCTTCTGAGTATGGAATTCCCCCAAACATGGCCCCAGGAAAGATATTCAAAGAATATAAATTAAGAAAAGATCTAAAATCTCCAAATAGTCTGGGAAAATAAGTCACATTTGTTAATATTTTTAGTTGTATGAAAATACCTGTTATGGGCAAATGGATAAACAAAGGTAGAGAGATGTATGTGGAAGCTTTGTTTTATACAAACAGTAAAATGTGAAATATTTTCCCTTCCAGATGACAAGACTTCCGTTTAATAGATGTCTACCTAAAGCAAAGCACAATTTCATTGTTAAGTTTTCTACCTATAATACACTAAATAATTTTTATTAAAGCTTTCATAGAATTTAATTAGAATTTTGATTACTGGGACACCTGAGTGGCTCAGTGGTTGAGCGTCTGCCTTCTGCTCAGGTCGTGATCCCAAGGTCCTGGGATCCAGGCCCACATCAGGTTCTCCACAGGGAGCCTGCTTCTCCCTCTGCCTATGTTTCTGCCTCTCAGTCTCTGTGTCTTTCATGAATAAATAAATAAAACCTTAAAAAAAAAGAATTTTGATGATTAATTCAAACCCAAAATGTAACTTCCCGTCAAGAGTTATAGAATATACCACCTCGTTCTGCATCAAAATTATTCTGTAGAAGAATTTTTCTGGTAATAGGTATTTTCCAAAAACTCGTTCAAATATATGAATATATATATATATATGTAAAAAATATATATGTAAAAATAATACCATGCCATTTAACAATGTGTTATTACAATATATGTATAAAAACATCCAGTAACCTTAACACAAATGCTTCTAAATGGTCGCCTGCGGGATTTTGTTCCCTGTAGTCTGGAGTACAGGAACCCACACGCTCAGTTTCCTGTCCTATAAAGCTTGCGGGTTGGCCTCTTCAAAACGAATCTTGATGGGATGAGCACTGGGTGTTGCGCTATATGTTGGCAAATTGAACTCCAAATAAAAAAAAAAAAAAAAAAAAAACTGAATCTGAGCCATGACTGCGTTGTTGAGATGGTTAACCACCAGAGGGCAGCAAAGCACCTCATAATACCTTTTTTTTTTCCAGTTTTTAGTTCACCAAGTTGGATCATGGAATTAGGGTGTTGGATTTTCTATCTTGTAAGTCTTTCATTATATTAATTAATGAAGCTACATTTTTAAAACCTGAAAGCAAGAGCTAGTAGGACATTTGTCATTGATTTTCCTAAAAGATATGTCTGGGCAGCCACCCCCAAATTTCTCCTTATGAGTAATATCCCCATTTTTTTTAGTAGTGCTTAGGATTGACATATTAATGCAAGATGAAAGATAAAGACTTCCAGTCTTAACCAAGTAGCATATTAAATTAAACTGAGTGATTTTGGCAGAAGGATTCTTTGCAAGATTGATGGTCTATTATGTGAGTCTGAAAAGCAAGACAAAGGAGAATTGCTGGCGCCTCTGAAGGCTCATCCGAGTCTTACATCAAAGGAAATGAAATGTATTCCTTAATCTAATTTGTGACTCTCTTTAAGTATAAAGTCACTGCAAACTGAGGAACAATAAAGTAGCCGAAATATGATGTGTCCGGAACGCCGCTGAATAATGATTTTATTTGCACTGCAAATAAATAACCACGAAATAAAGAATGCCTATTGATTATCCTAAAAAGAATGACAGACAGTGGTATTGTAGCACTGATTCTTTTTCATAGGGTTTTAAATCATTCTCCTGGAATTAGAAGTCCCCCTAAATACAATGGTGATGAGAAAGCAGACGGCAGAGACTAATAAAAGCGACACGGGAGAGCTGGGAAGGGTGTGTGTTACATGCACAAAAAAAGAATGAAGCCGGTTGCATTGTGCCGCAGCATCTGTTTGGGCTTCACACTGGTGTGGTGATGAGGATCACTTTGAAGGTCACAATAGCAGAATTTAAAATTGCAACGCCAGGAAGAAACAGACGCTGCAGACTAGAGATGTGCATAAGATTATAGCAAACCTGATGAAAGACAGGACAAGGTCCTTTATTTTCAAAAAAATGATAATAAATCTCTGCCACAGTAAGAGTTTGTGAACTAGTGGAGGTGATGTGGAGGCAAGAGTTCACAGAAATCGAAACTAAAATAGCAGATGAAATCACACAATAGCAACAGGTAAAGATGGCTTGGCAAAAAGTTGACAGCATGAACTTAAAAGGCATTGAAAATGTTTAAAATAGAAATGGTGTCAGTAGAAGAGAGCAAATAAACATGGTACCTTTATCAGGGCACCATTCCTGGGAGTAAATGGAAATACATTTGGATAACAAAAACATACTTCTAGAAGCTTCAGGTAGGTAGAATGCTGGAATTATTAGCAGCAACCCCCACCTTTTTCTTTGCTTATTTAATTTTTAGTTCTAAGAATATGAATTTAGGGGAGCCGGGTGGCTCAGTGGATTGAGCATCTGACTTCAGCTCAGGTCAGGATCTTAGGGTTCTGGGATTGAGCCCAGTGTCTGCTTCTCCCTCTCCCTCTGGCCCCCCAGCCCCTACTCATGGTCTCTCTCAAATAAATAAATAAAATATTTAAAAGAAAGAAACAAAGCAGCAAAGAAAATGAACTTAAATCTTAGCCAGATAAAAGATACAAGACAAGAAGGCTAAACCTGTAGTTTCTATTATTTGCCTGTCCTGTGATTGAGACAGGTAGTTTGGCTTTGCTGAATCACAGTTCCCACGGTGTTAGACTACACGTCATCCTTCAAAAACAGAAGGCGAATGTCCAGTTCATGCTCTGTCTCCTATATGAATAACCAGAGCATTGATTAGTCTTGATTCTGATTGCAGGTTGCACAATTATTTGCTCAACTTTATTTTTAATATGACAAACCTTATGTGAAAACAAGTCTAAAGTTGGAAATTAGGCTAACTGCTCCTTGATAGGATATTATTTTTCATTATTTATGATATATCCACGGACTGTGAGGTATCCATTTGGAATGATGTAGATCATCCAGCGGCTTGGGGGAAATGCTCAGACTAGTTTATCTCGGGGAGATAAAGGAAGCTGCAAAACAGACTGATCACAGTTTAAAAAAAAAAAAAGTGACACCTGAGTGTTGACAATGTTCATCTCTGACTGGCAGTATTCCTTTACATTAAGAACAGAAGGGGATCCCTGGGTGGCGCAGCGGTTTGGCGCCTGCCTTTGGCCCAGGGCGCGATCCTGGAGACCCGGGATCGAATCCCACATCAGGCTCCCGGTGCATGGAGCCTGCTTCTCCCTCTGCCTGTGTCTCTGCCTCTCTCTCTCTCTCTCTCTCTCTCTCTCTCTCTCTCTCTGTGACTATCATAAATAAATAAAAATTAAAAAAAAAAAAAAAACATTAAGAACAGAAGACTAAAATGCAAAAAAAAAAAAAAAATCTGACAGCAGTTGCAGATTTGTAGAATTGAGATTTTTATGACATGTGTGTATGTGTGTATGTTTTCTACAACAGAAACAATACAAAGATAACCGATATCTTTCTGAAGACTCCAAAAGTCCTAGTTCTACAGAAGCCCTTGCAAGGAAGCAAAGCTCAGAGCACCCTCGGGTCATTTACAAGGATATTGGGCATTGTTTTCAAGCAGACGTAACCTTTTCCTTTGGCTCACTGGCCATTTGGCCTCCCAGCAAGAACAACCACCTTCCTTGTCACTGAGAGGATGTGAATCAGGTCTCCAGGTTAATGGAATACAATGGCTCCTTGCCCCTGGAAACCCTGGCCAACCTGTCCCCCTGACCTGTCCACCACCTCACACACCACAGAGGCCCCATCTGATTTTACCAGATGAGGAAACGGGGACAAGTAGCAAATTCAGCAAAACTAGAAAAAAGCTGGTCTTACAAGTGAATAAAGTATAAAATGTGTGATCTCAGTTTTTTATTTAAAAAAAACTACAACAGTAGTAGCACATGAAGGAAATTCACCAAAATGTTAATCAGGATTATCTCTGTGTGGTAAGGCTACAAGTGTCTGAAGTTTGCTTATTTTGCTGATCACTGTTTCCTAAATATTTTATAATAAGTTAGTATTATTTTGCAATTTTAAATAAAACGATTAAGAGTTATTTTGTCAGGGCAGCCAGAGTGGCTCAATGGTTTAGCACTGCCTTCAGCCCAGGGCGTGATCCTGGAGATTGAGTCCCACATCATGCTCCCTGCATGGAGCCTGCTTCTCCCTCTGCCTGTGTCTCTGCCTGTCTCTCTGTGTCTCTCATGAATAAATAAATAAAATCTTTAAAAAAGAAAAAAGTTGTTTTGTCAATTTAATCAAGCCAATAATTTGGGATCCCACAGCTATAAATAAACCCATATCAGAAGTCATATTTATAAGTATTTATAAATAAGCATAAATTTATATTTATGAAATATAAGTAATAGTAATAGCTTTCTAAAGAATTTCAAAGGACTGAATGGTAAAAAAATATTTGGGATTTTTGCTGAATTTACTCAAGTGGCCCGGTAAGGTTTTTTCCTTTCTTTTTTAGAAAGAGCGACTGTGAGAGAGTACACTCACTAGCAGGGGTGGAAGGGGCAGAGGGAGAGAGAGACTCTCAAGCAGGTTCCACACCGACTCAGGGCTCATTCCCACAACCAGGATATCATGACCTGAGCCAAAACTGAGAGTTAGATGCTTAACCAACTGAGCCACCCAGGTACCCTCGAGTGGCCTGTGTTTAATGGTGGTCAGGTTTGGTGTTCACTCCACTGGCATCTAGGGTCTTTCCTTGAAGGAATGTTCTTCCTCCCAGCACCCGCTACCAAGACACTTTCCTCTACTTCCCATTTGGGGCCCTGCCTCTTGCATTCCTGCTGACTTTGATAAGCAAGGATGCACCCTCACCGTATCTTCTCCTCAGCTCCCCCAGCTTTCTAGCCCCTCTATGAAAGATGCAGGAGCCTTCCCTGATTTCTGTGCAAGTCTCCAGGGGTTTCTATGTTTGCACAAAGCTCCCAGATCAGTGCCTCCTTTATGATTTTTCCCCAAGACGGAATAGGCTTGAACCTCACCCTGCCCTGTATTGCCCCTTGAGTCCCAAGGGCTCATTGCAGCTATGCCTTTCTCTCAACTTCTTTGAAATGTTTCTACTCTGAATCTCTATCAAGGCCAGGGCTGGCCAAGGGCCAAATGAGACTAGGAGTGGCTCAGTAACTTCCCTGAGACATTCTTTCATGAAATATGAATGGCTGACACCTATTATACATTCCCCTGAATGGAAAAACAAATCATCATCCTTAAACCAATAAATGAGTGCATGCTTTAGGGGACCAAGGACTCCCTTTCTTGACCTTCTGGGAACAAGGCATAAGCTTCTTTTTCCTAAGTCAGTGTCCCAGACAGCAGGAGCACCAGACCACAGAGACACAATAGATACCTTGTGATCACGCACTCACCATCTATTTTAACGCTCATAGCTGTGCGATGTAGGTTTTTAGACCTACATTTTACTGATATAGAAACTGAGGCTTGCAGAAGTTAAGATATTCAGCAACAGTCACATCACTGGCAAAGGTTAGAGAGAAACTTAAATACAAGTCATTTGACTCTGTACCAGATAGTTTCTGCTGCATCACAGTTCACTATGGGGGTCACTTTGAGTTTGGTCACCTGTGGCATTACCAGCTTGTGTGTTTCGGGAGATTTGTTGCAGATGGAAATAAGTGAATCCTAGGAGAATCCAACCTGGGTCTGAGAGGTAGATATCAGGCAGTATTTCTCAATTTTTACTCACCTTGCACATTTTGGGTGAGGCAGTCCTGTATGTTTTAGAGTGTTTAGCATTCTTGATTCCTGCCCACTAAAATCTGATTGAGATGATCCAAAATGCCTCCACACATTGTCAAACACTCCTGGAGGGACTCTACCTTCCCAGGATGAGAACTATTGCAGGAGTCTGAGAACCTCTAATTTAAAAGCAGTGCCTATATTGCTAATTGATGACAACTGGGGACAATAATTACATCAAAAGGGAAATAATTACTAGACAGAACAGATAATGGGAACTTTGCTGACCTGGACTAAGTCGGAATTTGTGCTGAACATCAGATTTGATGGCTGATGTAATCAACAAGCACTTAATAGGTTGGCTGCCAAGATAAATGCATTATGAGAATAATGAGTGTTGTGTGATTTCATTAGAATGGAAAAAAAAAAACAAATATCTACATCTTTGACAGAGTACGTGTCTCTCAGTCATTCCTTGAATTGGTGATGATGAGTTCTTTAGTGTCCCAGACCCTCATTAATGTTAAATTCTTTCTAATTGGTGAAGGGAGCCATCGAGACAGTACTAATGGACCCTGGCAGAAGTAGCAGTGTCAGGTGCTGTAAATGAGAAAATCTAAGCAGCGACCTTTAAGAAAAGAGGCAGAGAAGAATTAAAAGCTTCAATGATTCCCCCACCTCCATGGAAACAAGTAGTTTCTTTTACTAATACACAATGCTTTTACACAGATACCATCTTCAAGGGCCATTTTCTCCTGGATGTTGTTAACAGATGAATGAGCCTTCCTGTTTGACTAGGAGAGGAGATTGTGTGCTAGACCCTTTGGAGAGACCCCTCCCATAAATCCAACTTATCTCCACCCATAGCGAACCATCTGAATCACACAAGCAGCTGGTGAAAAGGGCTTTGTGCTGCGCTGTTTTTCCCATCACAAGCCTTGCCTGGTTCTCAGATGGCTGAAGTAGGTGCCTTTCATTTTTTCTTGGATGGCTTTAGGGCTACAATTTGCTTTGCCCTGAGTAAAGATTACATGGCAAAAGCAGCTCTGATCTTATTCTACCCAATTTGCTAGATGCTATCTCACTCTTTAAAGAGCCCAGAAAAAAAGATTCAGAAATTCAAGCAGTCTGCTCTCTCTCACAGAGGGCACAATCATTTACCATAGCTATGACTGGGCACTTTCAGGCTTATACAGGGAGTATACAGGTTTCAAAAAAGTATTTTGGTTCAAAAAGTTTCTGAGTCACTGGAGAATTGAATTCTCTAAAAGCCCTGTGGTATTGTGTAAAATTTTTTGCCCAAGAGAGGATGCTCATATTATCTCTCTAGAACCTTGTTTAATAGGTAACGATTCCAGAAAACATATTATTGAGGTACCTAAGATAGATTCAGCTACTTCCTTTAAATCTCAGGAATCTTAAATAGTCAAGAGTCAAATTTATCAGGAAAAAAAATTACAGCTCACCAAAACCTTTCCCCAACCCTCTCAAATCTCTAATAATTATAAATAGGGATCCCTGGGTGACTCAGCGGTTTAGCACCTGCCTTCAGCCTAGGGCGTGATCCTGGTGTCCCGGGATCAAGTCCTGCATTGGGCTCCGTGCATGGAGCCTGCTTCTCCCTCTGCCTGTGTCTCTGCCTCTCTCTCATGAATAAATAAATAAAATCTTTAAAAATAATAATTATTATTATTATAAATAGCTGTCTAACCTGACCAAAATGACTCACCAGTAATAAATCATCTAATCTTCTTTATTGTTCAATGTTCCCCATATAAAAACCTACATGATAGTTTCCTTCCTGAGTTGAGGGCTAGGACTTTTTTTATCTCTTACTGGATGGTCAAGGAAGATACTGAGACCTGGTACCCCTCAACTGTCTCTTGAGTCTAAGGTCAGTGCTAACTTTTATGCTCCAAAGAATAGTTTAATATTAAAATTAAATATATTCATATTAAAACCACTCTTGCCTTTTAACTTCTTGGTTCTTGAATCTTTTTTTCCCTCTTGTTTTAATAATTTTACTAGTTTATTGCTTGAGATGTGTTTATGTAATCTGCCTCTCTGCTTTGTTTTTTGGTACAATAAATATATAATGTCTGAGATTTTCTAAAATATTCCTGATCTCATGTTTGTTCCCAATAGTCCATCTAGTTCACTGAAGCCAGAAAACCACCTGAGGTCATAAAACCATGAGTTTCAATGTGATAGTAAAATGTTCTCACAATCCTCATATGCCAAAGCCTCATAGATGGAGAGGGTAGTGAGCTGCTTAGCAAATTGAACAGTTCACTCATCTGATGAATTTGACTCTGAAATTCTACATCCTCTGGAACAATTATTTCTTTTGAGGTCTCTTTTCATTTCACTACATTTTTCTCTTAAAGTAGGAAGCCGCCCAGTACATGAGTGGATTTTAAAATTCCTAGGAAGAATTCCAGCGGCCCCTCCCAAAACAGAAAACTGGAATAGAAGAGAACTTTTCTTACTGGCTTTTATTGAAGACTGAAATGTCACAATTAGAGATGCATCCTTTGATTCAGAGATTTGTCTTACTTGAAAATTCAAGGAAAAGATGAATGCAAATGCGTTTTTATCCTTATGGCATTTACCTTTGTATATTATTGAACTTTTTGGATTCTTCTTCTGAGATCATATTTTGATAGAAGAAAAAGGATTTTTAAAAAGGGTGCAGATACAAAAGCTGCAGCAAGAGGGAACATGGACATGCAAACAAGGCTCAACGGTGAGAGATGATATGAGACAAAACCTTGGTAATGGCATAGCCTTGCCAAGGACGAGCCTGTGCAGTGCTCACACTCCTCCTGTGACATATCTCTCTGCAAATCAGGGAGACCACTGGACCTGTATGGGGGCAGGCTTTGAGCTTTGATGGCCAAATCTTACAACAGGAAAATCTTACGAGTGTCTGGTTGAGATCATGTCAAATCTCAGAAGCTGAGTATCAGGAATGGGAATGGGCTGCTCTCATTTGAAAAGAAGTATTTTATTTTTAAATGCAGCAATATCCAAATGTATAACCAAGCAGTGCCAAAAAAGCAACTAACCAGGAGGAGGATATCATGTAAAGTCATATTTCTTTATTTTCTTGCAAGCAATATATTTTGTGGAACTCTGCCCCTCTGTCAGGTTGTGGACAAAGGGAGAATTCTTTACTCCTGAGGCTGTATGGCAGGAGCAATTAGGTTGATGGGGTTTGGTTTGAACTCTAGGCCAACACCTCTCAAAAGGACAAATGCAGGTTTCTTCCAGATGAGTGTTCTCACAGTACCACAAGTGGAAAATTGTTTTATGGCGAGAAAAAGTACAGTGATTTTAGCAACTGATGAAGCAATAGCTTGTAAGAGATTCAATACCCACTGGGCCAATTTGTGTTTAGAGGAAGAACTGGTCAACCATGGAAGACAAATGGCATGTGTAAGGTTTTGAGGCATTCTTTTTCCTACTAAGAACACACCTGTATACACTACACCTTCATTTACTTGACAAAAATATAATCTCCTCAATCACATCTAGATTAGAAGTTTAAAATTTCAAGAATATACAAAAGTCTTTGTGAGATTACAAATAAATACAAAGTTTAATGGCATGTCACAAATACCTAAATTTAGTAGCTTTTCCCTTTTAGTTGAATTAATATTAAAATATTTGGAACAGATTAAAATGCCATTATTCAAAGATTATATGTATGATAGATGGGAATATCAGTTTCTATATGCCTCCTTCTCTCTTCTTGCCGATAGAATCCCAATTTTGTTTGTTTGTTCATCCCTTCCCCACATGACTTAGAGTGTAAATCTGATCAGTCTAAACTCACAATGGTCATTTCATTTCTCTTGCAGTGTTTTGTTTATGAGTAGGCATGTGGTCCAGATCTGGCCAATGAAATGTGAAGGGAAGTCTTCTGGGTACTTCTAAAAAAAGAAGTCCTCCCTCAAAAAAAAAGAAAGAAAGAAAAGAAAGAAAGAAAAAAGAAGAAAGAAGAAAGAAAGAAAGAAAGAAAGAAAGAAAGAAAGAAAGAAAGAAAGAAAGAAAAAAAGAAAGAAAGAGGGCAGCCCGGGTGGCTCAGTGGTTTGGCGCCACCTTCAGCCCAGGATGTGATCCTGGAGACCCAGGATCGAGTCTCACGTCCGGCTCCCTGCATGGAGCCTGCTTCTCCCTCTGCCTGTGTCTCTGCCTCTCTCTGTGTGTCTCTCATGAATAAATAAAAATAAAATCTTTAAAAAAGAGAGAGAGAGAGAAATTGGTCAAATTTTCCACAGGATAATTTGTGGAATTGAAATGATTCTTTGAGATAAGGAGGGGAGGCAATCACTCTCTCACAATACCCTGAGAATAATAGAGCAGAAAGAAAAAATCTAGATGATGGAACCAATGAATTAGCCTACTCTAGAGCATCTACTTCTGCACTTCCTATTATATGAAATAATAAATATTGTTTAAGCCCATTTGTCCTGCTCTCTATTACTTGGAAGTGAAATAATTTTTTAAAATTCATCATAAAGGGATCCCTGGGTGGCACAGCGGTTTGGCGCCTGCCTTTGGCCCAGGGCGCGATCCTGGAGACCCGGGATCGAATCCCACGTCGGGCTCCCGGTGCATGGAGCCTGCTTCTCCCTCTGCCTATGTCTCTGCCTCTCTCTCTCTCTATCTGTGTGTGACTATCATAAATAAATAAAAATTTAAAAAAATAAAAAATAAAAAAAATAAAATTCATCATAAATACTCATAAGTGTTTGAGTACAATTGCTTTCATTAAAAAACTATGCAATGAAATCAAGCATTTCAAATTTGTACTAATATCAACACGCTACTTAGGAATTATTCAGCAATCTCTCCTTTGACTCAATAAGGCAGGAACCAGGAATGGTATTTGCAGTGTATTTGTATTTCTATACTATACAAATGATTCTAAAAGTTAAGATAAATAAATCATTCTAGAAGAACCTTCCTTTTTCAATTATTCCCTCACTTGTTGATCTATGATCTATGATCCATGGAGTAGACAAAAATAAAATTTTAAAGCTCTCTATCTCTAGACTTTAAAGGTATATGGATTAATCATGAAGTGATAAAATGACATTTTTTTCATAGTGATTTTAGATGAATGAGGACATACACAATCTGACTCTTTGCTGTGGAAAAAAATGAAATATTGAATGGTTTGATTTCTCTGTCACTGAAAGGAAGCTTGGTGAATAATGCAAAAGTGGACAGACAGGGCAGTGAACATTTTGTGGCTTGATGCACATTCCGGTTCATCATAGTTGGAAACTGGTCCTCACTCCACACTCTCTTCTTCTCCCTCCCATTAAAATTCATTTACACTTCCCTTGTTTCAGAATTATCTGCTTTCAGCTGCCAGGGAAAGTCTGTTTATATTTCTGGGGAGTAAAGCTTCAAGGTCATTTCCTACCATTAATTCCCTGTCAGCAAGTGTCACTTGGGTCATTTCCTGTTCCTATTCTCCATAGTGCTGAGGAAGAGATATTCTCATAGTCATATAGTTTTCAAATATGTATCAGTATACCATTCATTTCATTTAACCATGGACTATTTTCGTAGAAAAATGTCAACATGATTTCTCTAGTATGAATCTAGTATGCTCCTTGTTGAAACTGTCTGTAGAATGGGCAGCATGGTATTTTCTTATATCTTTAGAAACAATCTAGGAGTACAATTGCTTAGAAGTCATTACAAATATGTACTAGGATGAATCCAGAATATGTACCTTTAGCTGAATATCAAAATATAGCTGCTCTGGTCATCTTTATTAACTAAAATCAATAGACCCTTGGTTCAACTGAAAACATTCAATTAAGTAAAAAAGCTTTTTAATCATCAATGACTTTGTAAAGAAGGAATTATCAGTTAATAGAATAATTATTTTCACTTTATGATTAGATATGCAAGATCACAAAGTAAAAACTTATTGAAATTTTTCAGTGAAGACAAACTACAGAATGCTTGGGGCACCTGGGTGGCTCAGTCAGTTGAGTGTCTTCCTTTGGCTCTGGTCATGATCCCAGAGTCTTGGGATCGAGCCCTGCGTCAGGTTCCCTGCTCAGTGGGAAGTCTGCTTTTTTCTCTCCGTCTGTCCCTCCCCACTGCTCTTTCTCTCACACAAATAAATAAATCATAAAAAAAATTATAGAATGCTTTAAGTAGCTGATCTTATTGAACATATTTGACAAAGGGAAAAATCTTTTAAAACTTCTGATTTGATATTATTCAGATGTTAAAAAATAATTCTTCTACAAGTGCTCAGAATATCTCAAAATGCATGAGTGGCCTGCTGAACAGGAAATTATCAGTCAGTGTGTTTTGTTTTCATCCAAAGTTGATTTTTTTAAACACTAAATTGATTTTTTTTCCCACAGACTACCTGTGTCAAGACTCAGATAAGGAAAATGACAAAATATCAAGGAAAAATATAAAAGGCTATTTAAGTAAATGGAGAGAAATGTTACACTCCTGAATGGGAACATTTTCCAAAGGTAATTTGACAAAATAATTCTAAGATTTATCAAAAAAAAAAAAAGTAAAAAACCTAAACTGGCACAAATAGCTAAGCAAATTCTGAAGCAATAGTGAAAAAGAAAGAAGTCTTGCCCTCACATCTGAAGTTATATGATGAAGTTACAATAGTTGAATCACTATGGTAATGGTATGAGGAGAGACCAATGAATTTAAAACAGAAAAGACAATTCAACAAATGCAAACACCATCAAAAATCATCCTGCAAAAAAAAAAGAAAGAAAGAAAAAGAAACAAAAAAACAAAACAAAAGAAACCATTCTGCACATCACACAGCAAAAGTAATTCCAGTCATAAGAGGGAGTTAAATGAAAAATTTCATCCATGAAAGAACTGGAAGGAAACATGGGTGAAAAGTATTTGATCTTGGGGCTCAGAGGCTTTTCGTATATAAATCTTTCCATTAAAAAAAAATCCGGAACAAAGTAAGAAGGCAAACAACTGAAAGCGTTTTGCAATGTTTAATACAAGGAGTTACAGGGGGTATTCCAAGATCCCCACTGGATGTCTGAATCCATGGATAGTACTAAAATGTTTACATCCTACACCTTTTCCTATACATCCATACCTGTGATAACGTTTAATTATAAATTGGAAAGAGATTAACAACAATAACTGATAATAAAAAAGAAGTATAACAATATACTGCAATAAGAGTTATGTGAATGGGGTCTCTCTCAAAATATTTTACAGAGTGGCACTCACCCCTCTTGTGATGATGTAAGAGAATAACACGCCCCCGTGGAGTGAATCACATGGGCCTTGGGATGTGGCAGGTAGCTGGAACCATGGAAAGTGAAGCTTCAGAGAAGAGGGGCAGGAAAGCACTCAAATATATATGCTTATGTGTAAATAGATGCATAGAAAATGACTTGAAGGCTCATAGGATTTTATCCGTAAGTTAAGGGGTCCTAGGTTATTTTAAATTTCTCTTTCTGCTTTTCTGTATTTGTATTTTACTTTTTACTTTAAAAAAAAAAGATTTTATTTATTTATTCATGAGAGACACAGAGAGAGGCAGAGACACAGGCAGAGGGAGAAACAGGCTCCTCACAGGGAGCCTGATGCGGGACTCGATCCCAAGACCCCGCCATCAGGACCTGAGCCGAAGGCAGACACTCAACCACTGAGCCACTCAGGCGTCCCTGTCTTTTACTTTATTAATTGAAAGCCCGAAACCACAAATGCCTCCCATTTCCCCCGTGGAGTCTGATTTCACTCCCAGGAGCGGCCACTTGAGGATACTTCTGCTCAGAACTGCCTGATTCAGACCCAGATCTGAAAAAAAAAAAAAAAAAAAAGTCTCGTTCCCAGCCTCCCTTACAGGGTTCCAGTTCCCCTGGCTTTAGGTCCCTCCCTGAGCACATACAGTGAGAACTAATCAGAGCCTTTGGGTAAGATGTGAGATTTGTCAAATCTATGAAAACTAAGCGGTGAGATTTGACACAGCAGCTAAATATAGGGAGTGCTAACATCCAGTTTAAAATAGCTTTGGTCCCTAGGACGAGGGCACTGCACATGATTAACACAGGACTTTACCCGATGGCTGATGTTATTCCTACATTTTTCAGATGCTTTTACTTGGACCTTTTCAAAATAACCCGTAGATTTGGGCTTTATGTGCTTATATGGCAAGGTCGCTCCCTGTGATACCGTCACAAGGCTCAAGCATAAAATCTAGTTAAGAGTTCTTGCCAAAACATGAATCAGTTGCAGCAGAATATTCTGAGCTCTGTCTTCTTTTTTTCCATTCTCTAATATTTCTTCACATCGTAGCCCAAACAATCGCTCATAATTAAACTGAGTGAAGGAGCAGCCCTGGCAGGAAATGTACTTGGCGAGGATCCCACAGCTCCTCATTGTCTTCCACACAGAACAATTACATCAGTTCCTTCCATTTCCAGAGGAAGAATGGATTTTGCAGAGCAATAGATGAAAATAAGAGGAAGGAGGTGGCTTATTTACATATTCCAAATCAGGTTAATGTATAATTTTTTATGGGAAAAGGAAATGCCTGAAATAATTAAATAGTAATTTTTTAAAAACCTGCTTTCACTTCCTTCGGCATCTCTATGGCCTGCTGACCACAACCTCTGCTCACCAGTTACTCATGTCTGCCGAAAACCCCCAGGTTCAAAGGGAAATCCAGCCAATAAGTATGATATATTCCAGGGCCTGGAAACTTCAAGAGAAGTTAAATGCCAACTGTGTTTGAAAAGTTAAAAATGTCTCACCATCGAGTTCTTCAGCATCTGCTATTTACTCAATAGATTCACTGTAAATCCTAATGCAGAAGGGGATTTAGAGTCCAAATGTGCACTCCAAGATGGTGTAACGTGAGGGATGTCTTAAGAGTTGTTTGGCATCAGCTCAGGTGGATGACAAGGCATTGTGGTCAACCGGCTGCCTCCTGGGGATGAATGCCTTCTCTGCTCACAGGCACATCAGGGGCCAGGCGCTCCATCCATTTAGGGAACTACGGAGTGAAGAGATCAGCTTTGACTTAGACCTACCTACCCGCCCTGATCATTCTTTCCTCTCCTACTTTTCTGCTCCTCACCCCCATCCCCACCCCTGGCAGCCTGGAATCCTTCATGGTTCACTAGGAAAGGACAGTTGGGTTGAGGGGCCAGTTCTCACAAACCCCAGAAGTGCTGGAGACACACAAAATCTACAGTTCAGCCTCCCAGTAAGGTCAGCTGAGAGAACCACACTCTCCAAAGGAATGTCCCAGCCATTTAAAAGCAATGAGCACCTTTTTGGATGCCAAGAAGACATCAAATTTCCCTTTTTTCCATTTCTTAGTTCCTGACCTCTCACTCATTTCTGCTGGGTGAAGGCCCAGAAGGCTTCAGCCCCCTGCACAATCAGAGAAGGAGAGATAGCAGGCAGGCAGGAAGGAATGTCCGGCACCCATCCCTAAGCCCCTGCTCTGTGAAACTGAGGTGAGTCCCCTCATGGTCAGGTTGAGGACACGAAATAGGAAAGCCAGAGAGTGAAGGGGGGTAAGACTACAGGTGTTCTGTTTTGAGGACTGAGGGGAGAGCCCCAGACCATTCATTCCCCTGCAGGATAAATCCTACATAGAAAACAAATTCCATGGGGCCCCAGAATTGCCAGTTTCTGGAAGGGAAAGATTCAACCCTTGATCATGTGCTTGCACATAGATCCCTATACAAAGCCACAAATCATAGAGAGCTTCAAAGTAGACACCTGGACCCTACTGTTGGACACTGGCTCTTACAGTCTTCAGTCTTTTCAGCTGCAATTATTATTATTATTATTTTTTTAGTACAGAAGACCAATGTAAAATTAGAAAAAATCTGGGGAATTAGGAAAAAAAAGATCTTATTTGTTTGAGAAAGAGAGAGAGTGTGAGTGGAGGGAGAGGCAGAGGGAGAAGCAGACTCCCCACTGAGCAGGGACCCCCCCCCCCCCCGACAGACAAAGGGCTTGATCCCACGACCCTGAGATCATGGCAGGCACTTAACGGACTGAGCCACCCATGTGTCCCTAAGCTTGGGAATTTTATCTGAGGTTGCATATAGACAGAAGAAGGCCATCTATAAGGTTGGCTGGCAGGCATGGTGGTTCTGCCTGTCCTCACCCCAGTTTGTCCATGTGCCAATGCGCCAAGAGTATTCAGAGAGTACTGGCAGAGGAAACTCAGTAAGAAAAAAAAAAGCCCCAATAAAGAAACAAGAATATGGTTTCAACATTAATAATGAAAGCAGCACCATAAAAGGCAGAAGTCTCTTGTTTACAAGTGACAGATGCTCAACTAAAAGGGAGTTTGCAACCTGAGCCAAAAAGGAGAATTTATCAGCTTACATAAATACACCAGCGTCGCTTTTTTTTTTTCCCCCTTTTAAAGGCTCAGGCACATCTACATTCAGAGGCCTCAATATTCATCTGGGTTTTGTCTGTTTCTTCATTTCTTGGCTCTTCTTCCTTCTCCACCTTGGCTTACTCCTGCAGACCTGTTCTCCCATGACTAGCAAAGGTGGTTATTGTAATGGTGTTGGTCATTCTTCTGTTCCACAGCATCTGGAACGCTTCTCCCTGTTTAGGGAACTTCCCACCTCATAAATCTTGGTGGGGCACGTGCTCTCCCACTGCGGAAGCTACAAATGTCAAATGCTTGTCTTCCCAAACTGCTTTGCAGCTGGAGTTCAGGCGTGTAACCCAGACGACAACAATCAAACACAGCTATCTTAAATTTGGAACTAGACACAGATAAAGCAAAGAAAGAGCAAAGGGAAAAAAGAAAAGGGAGAGAGAGCAAAAACTATAAGGCCTCCCTGACAATCTCGTGTTCCTGGGACAGTGGTGGCCACACTGTGGTGGTTTCCAGGGTCCTGTCCTGACAGTGTCAGCTCCAGAGCCTGGAAGGTATTGCATTCAGCTGTGATGGCAAAGCCATCCTCGCTGGACTCATCCTGAGGCATGATTTAGGGCCCTGTTTGCGGTTGTTGAACATAGTACCTGATTCTCTAGCCATCCCAAGGATTCCTTTTGCTACCCAGGACCTATATTTATTTAAATCATCCAGAATTGGTTTGGTTTGCTTGCATATAAGAACTGGACTCCAAACAGCTGCCCCAAATTCTCACCGCCTCAGTTTAACAACTTCAGTTGAAAAGGATCTTCTCTTTGTGTGTATATCAATCCAGGCAGGGATTCCTATCAATCTTTTGAGAAGCACATACCCACCTCTACCCCAATCATGTTGCTAGAGAAATGGGATTCTATGATTGGCCAAACCTGTGTCAAATGTCCATTTCTGTGGCCAAGGACTATATGGCCACATATTGAAAGACAACCTCACAAGGATCTTACAGAATGGAAAAGGTGACATTCTCCAAAGAAGGTAGATGTCCATGATAAACACTTTCCTATTATGTAGAATTTTCTCTATTTGTTCATCAGTCTTTTAAAACTCACAAATACAGGGGGGCATTTGAGTGGCTCAGTAGGTTAACCGGCAAACTTCGGTTTTGGCCCAGGTCACGATCTCAGGGTTGTGAGATGGAGCCCCACATTGGGCTCCATGCTGAGTGTGAAGCCTGCTTAAGATTCTTTCTCTCCCTCTGTTCTTCTCTCCATCTCTAAAACAAACAAACTCGAAAATTCCAAACTACAAAGAATTAAGAGAGCAATTCTGAGAATTACCTCCTCAGAAGAATAAAGTGGACTATCTTAAAGTAAAAAAGCCAAGGAATAAAATAAGTAGGAAGGATCTTGTGGTGGATTTTCTCAAGATATACTATGTTTTCTTCTCTCCAAACCTTAGAAAATTCTTAGAAAAGATTTTCAGTAACATCTAAACAATATTAGGAAATTACTTCTCCTAAACAAAATTCCCATCCCACCCTCTTTTAATTATCTACCCCATTTCTGATCACCTGGAACATGGTGAGATTCTTCAGTCTATGGGAAGATGATTTTCCTGGTGGCAGTTTACCAGGAAACCAGTCTTTGCTGAGGGGAAAAAAACAAAACAGTTTCAATCATTACATAGTGTCACTGCACCCCAGAGAGCAGGAACCCCACCACATGCTGAGTAGAATATTACATATTGCCAAAACTCTTGGGAAGTAGGGCTCAGCCGGAGGCAGAATGCCAGTGTAGAAGAAAAGTGAGAAAAAAGTAGTGCCAGAAGGAACAGGATAGAAAGAATGTTAGGGAATGAGAGGGAGAACATGTATGAAATTGCATCAAGGTCAGCAAAACCCTAGTATAAATAGTAACAGCTGTATGCTGAGTCCTTGCAGAAAGAGTCTGTGTGGGATATTTTCCATTTGGCTTTCCAGATCCACTCGCCATGCTTCTCCACTTTGCTCACTGACTGAGAAGGCTGAGCTGTGTGTAGTGTATCTATGGCTCTCTGTCTGCTTGCTTTCTATTGGGTTCAGCCAGTAGGAGGCACCAGCAGAAGATAGAAAAGTATGAAGAAAGTGAGGTCTGAAATTTTACTTTCCTGTTTCTCTCCCTGCAGGACCACAGCCTGCATCAAGCAGTCTTCTCTATATGGCCGCTCACCCCTACCCCAGGCCCTCTCAGGTATCCAGATGGGAAGCACTCTCTTCTGTTCTACCCCAGTGCACTGCTCCATCCCCTGTATCCCTTGTTGGTTTCCCTAAACCAACCCCCACATTGTAAATGGTCCCTTTACACAGTGGTTTTCACACCTCTTAGTCATATCTGATGAGTATGCCATCGGTTTCCTGATGAGACTATGCCCAATGCAAATCGAAACATTCTTTGAAAGACCACAGCAATCTGGGGTAGGTGGTAGGGAGAGAAGATAGGTAAATTCAAAGGCAGGAAGAGTACAAGAAGAATGAGGGAAGTATTGTGTTGCTTTTAGTTCAAACATGTTCCTACACTGCACCCAAGTGAAGGTGTCAAATATGTGAATAAGGGTGGAGGATTCATTTTTGGAGACCTAGGTTTAAGAATTATTCACATGTAGGTGGTTAATAAAGTTATGAAAGTGCATGAAGTGGTTCAGAAAACAACAGGGTGAGAAGAGATGATTGTCACTTTAAAAAATTAATGGAAGTCCCGAAGAGCTAAGTTTCAAATGGAGAAGTAGAAAACCCTACCTTTCCTTTATCAACTTTTATAACTGAAATACCTGTAAATATTATGTACTGTTTCTTTGAACCAAGGAAATGCTTTGTCAGACTTCTGTTCCACTTACATGTGTGTCAGCATATATTTCTACACAGATGGCATCATTGCTGACAACAAAGTGGCAAAATGGCCCACAGATAAAGGTGACCTCCGGAGGAAAAGTCTACATTCTTGACTAGAAGCAATTTCCTTTGGAAAAGAAATCATTAAGAACTCAAAACTTTGGGGCACCTGAGTGATTCAGTGCTTGAGCATCTGTCTGCCTTTGACTCAGGTCATGATCCCGGGATCCTGGGATCGAGTCCTACATCAGGCTCCCACAGGGAGCCTGCTTCTCCCTCTGCCTGTGTCTCAGGCCTCTCCCTGTGTGTCTCTCATGGATAAATAAATAAAATCCTTAAAAAAAAAAACCCTAAAAACTTTAAAAAACTCTAAATAAGTCCACTTACATATACATGTCCTTTATAAACTTTCAATCATATATTGGTTTTCTTGTAATGTATAAAGAAACGCTATATCCATGTAGCATATAAATGACAAAACATGAATAAAATTTAGGTCAAGGACATGAAACAATTAGCAGGTGACACTAAGAACAAGATTTGTTGCAAAAACATCAAAATAGGGTTTGGAAAACATGAATGAAGAAACAAAATATGATCTATCCACACAACAAAGTAGTTCACTGCAATAAAAAGAAACCAACTACTGATACACTCAAAAACATTATGAATCAAAACATTATGCTGAGTGAAAGTAACCAGAAACAAAAGAGCTCATAGTGTATGATGCTATTTATATAAAATTCTAGAAATGGCAAACTAATCTATAGTGACAAAACAAAGATTTCATTGGTTGCTGGAGTCAGGAATCAGATGAAGGAATAGACAAAAAGGGAAACTTTGGGTATGATGCAATTATTCTGCATCTGCATTGTAGTAGTGGATTCATGAGTGTATGTATTTGTCAAAATTCATTGAATTGGGTGCTTTAAGAGGACATTACTTACTGTACAAAACTTATACCTCCACAAAGATGATTAAGGGGAAAAAATGATGAGAAATGCTATGGGCAGCTGATGCATTCCCCAGCACTTAAGTGTTTAATGGATAAGAGGGAGATCGGTGATTGGACACACCGTTCCAGTCAGGAAGGGGGGATAAGCCAGCAGAGTGATGTCACTCAAGTATGGGAGTAGTGCTTTTAAGAGAAAAGAGCTGATGGGTTATCAGTGAGATTCTAAGACCTGCAGGATGATGACTGAAACACATATCCTTTGGCTGCAACATTTGAGGAGTCTGTTGTCAGCTTTGTCAGAGCGATTTCCAGAGTGGGACTGTGGACACCAGCTGCCTGGGAATCCACCGTGAAGAGGAAAAAGAGGACGTGGTGGCAGAGCATAGAGACTTGTGTTCAGGGACCTTGGATGAGAAAAGAAAGTAGAGTAAGATATGACAGTAACCAGAGAGGAAGAAGGGTGAGGGAGAATTTTTTTTTAAAATGAGAGAAACATGAGAATCTTTATCTGTAGAGGGAAATAAATCAGGAAAGAGGGAGGGTTTCACCCGACAAGGCGCCAAGGAGAGGCAGCTGAACTTGAATACGAGGGCCTTCATCTCTCATGTAGAACTAATAGGATGAGGGGATGTGTAGATAAATCCCTTAGAGAGGGAGAACAAGTTGGGACATTTTATGCTTTATGGCCTTAGTTTTCCCAATAAGTTAAAAGGCATAGAAATTTGATGTGAGACACTGAAAGAAGGTAGGGGTCTTAGGAGATTTTGCATTGTTAGAGACACAAAATGAAGGGGTCCACAGAAATGCTCTGAGGCCAGAGAGGGGATGATGTATCACCTAAATTTTTTATAATTAAAGACCTGTGGGAGGAGTGTGTGATGTCCACCAGCAGGAAGAAAACTAAATATAGATAAGATATAGATGAAGTTAGATAATATATAGATAAGTAGGCTAAGGCAAGATAATGTGTACTCATCAGTCTCCTACCTTCTCCCCACCTACTCTCCTCCCTAGAAATTTATATTCATTAGAAAACTATTAACTTTAGGGGAAGAGGGGATGGAGGCAAAAGTACTCCAGTATCCTCAAGTACCCAGATGTGATCAAATAACATTATAATATACGATGATCTTGGCTAAAATAAAATAAACTGGAAGTTAGAAGAAAGCTAAACTTTGAATGCCATTTGGATGGTAGAAACAAACACAGAGTGGTAATGTACTATATACCTTTTTAATTCAATGTATCTCAGTGAGCTGTCTCATTCTTTTTTTTTTTTTAAGATTTTATTCATTTATTCACAAGACATACACAGAGAGAGAGAGGCAGAGACACAGGCAGAGGGAGAAGCAGGCTCCTTGGGGGAGCCCAATGTGGGACTCATTCCCAGGACCTCAGAATCATCCTGAGCCAAAGGCAGACACTCAACCACTGAGCCACCCAGGTGTCCTAAGCTCATTCTTTTGTAAAGTTGTATAATATTTCATAGTCTTCATGTATCATTATTTCTTTAACCAGAGAGTTATAATGGACACTAAGCTTCTTATCAAGACTCATGCATTTATAAACAATGCTGCAGTAAACAACATTGTATGAAGGTCATTTTGCATAGAGATGAATATATCTATAGAATGAATTTCTAGAAGTGGAGTTGTTAAGTGAAAGGGCATGTGACAGTATTTAATATCATCTCATGTTACATCCCCACAGGCAAAATAAGAGTGCCTATTTCCTCAGAACCTCACCAACACAGCACTTTAACAAAATTTTCTATCTTCACTAATCTGATAGGTTTTAAAATGATATTTCAATATAATTTTTAATTAATTTGCATTTCTCTTAATATAAGAGAGACTGAGCATCTTTGTACACATTCAGGAGTCATTTTTGTTTCCTGTTCTGAGATCTATGCCTTTGAGCATTCATTTTTCAACAGGGAAGTTGTCCTTTGCCTACTGATTTTAATAAACTCTTTTTACATATATACATATATACATATTCATATACACATGAATTCCATAATTCATGAATTCCATATTTGCAAATTCACCCATTTACTAAAATTTATTTGTAATCCCCAAATCAATACTCACAGTGCTTTCATGGTCATTCACAGATAAGCAGAGAGAGGCAAAAATTTTGAGTCGTCGAACATGCATGTTGCCAGCATAGGTCAAATAAGGTCGTGCTCTGCCGCCTTCTTTCAGCTCCTATTCTGTAAACGAGTGTCTTTTTCATGATCTACTTCATGCCACATTTTTCACATTCTTGAGTTTTTATTGGTCATTTGCTTTCTTTTTTTTTTTAAGTTTTTAAAAATTTACTTAAGTGATCACTAGACCCATCATGGGGCTGGAACTCACAACCCGGAGATCACAACCTACTGAGCCAGCCAGGCACCCGTATTCGGCTACTTTAAATAACCCCCAGCTAAACTGCTACATAGTATTCCTAAGAACAAGAAGGCTGGAATGTGCTTTACTGAGAAAATTTGTGTTTGATAAGCTTTGTTCAGTCCTATTATGGTGCTGCTGGTTGTATTATGTAAGGTGTCTTTAAACAGAAACATGCATAAAATATCCTTATGAATGGATTGGTTGGAAAAATGTTGTGACCAAAGTTAAGAGGAAACTACTCCTGTATTTCCCCTAGAAGCAAGGGTTCTGTATATGCTAATGCAGTGTTCACAATGAATTTATAGAACATAACTAATGCAAATAATGACAACTGTTTGGGAAATTAACCCTGTTTGTGATGCAAGTTGCAATTATGGTGCCCAGCCTGTCACTTGTCTTTTCATTTTCATTTTTTATCAAGGATATATTATTTTTTAAATTTTTTATGTAGTCATATTTATGAAGTGATGTTTACTATACATCTCTGGTTATTGTGATTTAGTTAGAAAGGAAGGGAAAAAATGAATGGAATAAACACCTAAATCCAAGTGTTGACCTGCCATCTGGTCTGTGGAGCTCTGCTCAAGCAGAAACAAGATATCTCTCCATCCACTCAAATAATGCCTACCTGATAGGAAAAGAGAGATTATGTCTGTTCCTTCAAAGAGAAGCAATTAGATTCCCAGGGGTGCTATTTCACGGTATCCTTGAAATATTTATTTGGGGATGGCATGAGCCCATGGCTTCAGTTACAAAGAAATGCATGAGAATGGTCACTTGCATTTCTACAAAACTTGCAGTAGGAATATTATTATACTCCTGGTGTCACATTAACCTTCACCCAACGGAAGCTGTAAAAGTTGCTTTGGGCAATTATAATAAAACTTTCCCTTTTAATCAATTTTGACTGAGATAATCTCCATAAGAATCAAGACCTACCTTTTAGCAAAATGAGGAATATTTGGTCAATTATCAGCTAAGAGAGTCCTCAAGTTGTATTTAAATGGAGCTGAAAGTGACAAACTGATTCCAAATTGGAAGCCACACTTCTAGCACCTCAGCTTGTCAAATCTCAGGTGATGGCTGATTTTCAGACTCTGATAGCAACACTCTTCCACAACGGCAACATGCAAAAGCTTCTTCTTGCCTACAGCCCTCTCTGCCAATAATTTGGCTTCAGCCACAGATATGAATCTATGACCTACATGCATATTATTCCTGGTGACATGCATACAGAACTGCGAAAAGGAGACTAGCAAAGTCATCTGATTTGATAAGTGGTCAAGTTTACCATCACTAGGGCAATAAGCTGACCATACCTATCAGAGTTTGTGAGCTTTATCATGCATGACCTGCACAGTAGTACCATTGAATTTTTAACATGTTGGTGATTAATCCTGCATATGTAATTTTAGTGCCCTGGAACTGTATTGGGAATGCTCAAGTCTTCTCTTCCAATTAACCATTCTTTGTTCCAAAGTACACTTGTCTTTCATGCAAAACAAACAAAAAAACTGTATTGTCTCCACAGCCCCATAATTCTATAGAAAAATCAAGTGAATTTTGTTGTTTTCTCTTAAAGAAGACCACTTTATGAAGAAGCAGGCATCACCAGAAGTGAAGCAGAAGAGTTTTCTCTCTGCTCCCCCACCCCCTCTCTCTCTTCCTGCAATAGAATGAACTGTCTACTTTTCCTTTCCACCTGACACAAAATCCACATATTGAGGCCCTAACCCCCAGTGTGACTATATTTAGACATAAGGCTTTCAGGAGGTAATTAAGGTTAAATAAGGTCATAAGGGGTCCTAATCCAATAGGATTGGTGGCCTTATAAGAAGAGAAAAAGTTCTTTCACTTTGGCTCTCTCCACTTACATGCGCTTCAAAAAGGCCACATATTCCACATGGAGATGGTGGCCATCCACAAGCCAGGAGAAGTCTCACCAGAACCTGACCATACTGGCACCCTCATCTTGGACTTCCTTCCTCCAGAACTATGAGAATATAAATGTCTGTTGTTTAAATCTGAGATATTTTGTTATGCCAGCCCAAGCTAAGACACTCCCTGTCTTTGACTTGAGGCCTGCTGCTTCCATGTTGGTTCTGAACAGCCTGTGTACAGCTACACATTTCCCCACATTGTCCTCCATCCCCACCTAATGGCACCCACGTTCCTAACCTTTCCAGCGTTTTCCTCCTCCTCCCAGTTAAAACCTTGCCTCTGACTTATGTTCCCTTGGAACCCTGTCTTTGTAAGTAACTGGATGATCCAATAAACTATTGCATGCTATGGTGTCAATGTCCGATAATGATTTGATGTCACATTCATTTCTCCCTTAGGTTCCTAGAGGCAGAGCATGTTTGCTGAAACCTGTCCACATCTCCCTCACAGATTTTGATAAGGGTAGAACAAACTTGACAATCCTGAGCTTAACCTGGAACTGAGCAGAAGAAGGGGGCCAAAAAAGCACCCCCCCAAAGGTTAACATTGAAGGCAATCTGCCTCCTTAATAATCTCAGCCGGTACTCTCCAGAAACAGCCTCAGTCTTTGGCTTCCTTATTACAGAGTCTTTCCAACATAACCCTGTTGCTCCACCCATAACTTTGACAATAAGAATTTTTTAAAAGCTAAAATGTGATCATTACAGCCACTGAAGCAGTTTGCCAGAAGAGGTTTTAGAGCGTAAGGGAATCTTTTAGACTACTTCCCTGTAGCTTGGCACTTTATTACATTTATCCAGTTTTAAATGAGTATGAATGTAAGAAATACCCACTTTAAAATATTTTTCCTTTTATTAAACTAAATACAACACCTAGCTCCTTCCCTGCTAATCTGTGTGGCATCCATCTCTCCAAAACTCCTTCTCAGCTGCACTCACACCAGAATCCAAAAGGCTAAGTAGTGCTTGGAGATAGGAGGAAAGTTCCCTAATTGTCAGCTTCCCCTGGGGGTGCCTGGATGTCTTCAAGGTTGGGTCCACACTCTCTCCCAGAACAGGGATCTCTGCTTCTGCACCATGAGTGTGTAGTGCCACTTGTATCCCACTTCTCTTTTTTGACCTTTTGGCTTGATCTAAGAGCTAAAAAAAAAAAAAAACCTCTCCTCCTCTAATTGTCCTTAAAAGAGTTTAGCGTAAACTTGTCAGAGCTAAGGCTTTAGGAAAACAAAAGCCAGGAAGAGAACTATCTCACTGACATCGTCTGCTTCCGGCCCAGTAACAAAAACTTTCTCTAAGCCAAAAGAACATCAAAAAGCTAGGTTACACTTGCGGAAATGGGAAAGGGAAAAGAGAAAAAGTAATATTTGGCTAAATTATCCTGGTCCCCAAACAACAGGTCCTGAAATAGAAGTATCAGGTGCAATTACAGACAAGTTCTCCTTTGCTGGATATTATCAGGCAGCTCCTAACAGCACCAGCCTGGGAAAAAGACTTACTCCCTACTCTTGTTAATAATTTCCTTTAAGCCACTTCACCTCTCTGGAAATAATTTTGGGCATTTATGCATTCCACTAACTTTTATAGGCCTACTCTCTGCAGGAATTTGGGGACAGTGTGGTATAAGTCTTGGGGCTTAAAAATATGCCTTGAACTCGGGTTGCACATAGCACATAAGCCAAAAAAAAAAAAAAAAAGTAATTGCAAGGACAGGGATGTGCCCCAGATGCGAGGGGAACACCCAGAAAGGGAACCTGCCATGGCCTGGAGGGGAGCAGTCTGAGCTGAGTCCAGCAGGAGTAGATGATATGCAGGCTGAGGGTATCTAAAGGACCTCACTAAAGAGATAGGAACGAGGTGTGAGGATCATGGAAAAGTTGACAGGAATCAAATCCCAGTGCCCACTGTGGTTTGTATTGTCTCCTAATAGCCATGAAGTATCCTGGGAAGCTTTTGGGGAAGAGGTTGAATGCTAGGGTTTGGTTGTTTTTTTTTTTTAAGCAACTTAGCATAAATTTATTACCTTACAGTTCTACAGGTCAGAGACACAGGTCTTACTGGGCTAAATTCAAAGTGTGGGCAGGCATGAGTTCTCTCTGGAAGCTCTGGAGGAGAATCCATTTCCTTGCCTTCTTCTGCTTCTAGAAGCTGGAAACATTCTCTAGTTTATGACCTCCATCCTCCATCTTCAAAGCTAGCAAAAGCAAGCCAAGCCTAGCACCTGGCAACCACTCATCTACTTTCTATGTCTATAGATTTACCTATTCTGGATATTTCATACAAATGGAATTGTAAGATATGTGACCCTGTGTTCTTTCACTCAGCAGGTTTTCCAGGCAGGTTCATCCATGCTGTGGCATATATCAGTATTTATTCCTTTTTATGGTCCAATAAAATTCCATTATATGAATAAGCCACATTTCTGTCTAGCCATTCACCCTTTGGTGAACATTTGGGTGGTTGACACTTTTAGCTAATATGAATAGTTCTGCTACCAACATTTGTGTTACAGGCATTTGTTTGAGGCCTGTTTTCATTTCTTTTGCATACGTAGTTAGGAGTGGAACTGCCGGGTCACTTGGTAACCCTAGTTCTAACTTTTTAAGAAACCACCACCTGTTTTCCACAGTAGCTTCACCATGTCATTCCCACCAACAACATATGAGGGTTCCCATCTCTCCACATCCTTGCCAACGCTTGTGATTTTCTATTTCTGTTGTTTGTGTGTATTGCCCCCACACATATAGCTAACCTAGCAGGGAGGTGAGGTGGTGTTATTATGCTTTTGATTTGCATTTCCTTAATGGCTGCTAATGCTTAGTATCTTTTCAAGATTTGCTTTTCAAATAACAGAATTGGGAAGTTACATGAAAGACAGATTTAAAAGAAAGTGAAAAGAAGTTAGGAAAATCAGTTTTCCAGATTAAATCTGGTGAGGCCAGGAATTAAAAAAATAAGAGTAAGGAAGGGAAAGAAAAATAAGTTGGAGAAATATTTAGAAAGTACAATTGTCCGAGTTTAGGGACCAGTTAAGTGGAGATTCAAGGGCAGGAAGAAGTCAAAGTGCCCCATCATCCTTATCCATAAAATAAAAGGGTGGGCCATATGACCCAAGGTGCTTGCCAGCACAAGCATTCTTTCTCAGAGTGACTTTACTTTGCAAATATCAAAGAGGCTTATAAGGTAAAATTTATTCAGGGCTTCTAAAAATTGATGTTGCACACATATATCAACTGCTTATAAAAATAAGCCCTTCTCCATTGCAGGGACAGATGAGAAAGGATGAAATTTAAATGGAAACAATTTAATTATTTTAAAATCATTCATTAATTAGACTATCTAAACCAATGTAGCCTATAAATATCGGTCAATGTGTTTAACATTACATCCCACAGTGCCAAGGGCTTGTTACTCTGATTAAGGCTCTTGTCCTGTCAAAAGGGGACTATGGATTCTAATGAAAATGATTTTTTAAGATCTACACAATGGAAATAAGTCAATGCTCCAGGTCCCAATTAAAGGCATAAAAGTTTTACTTTAAAATAGAATAATTCCCTGATAAGAAGGGCAGGTTACATTATGATTAACTGATTTTATAATTTACAATTCTCTTAATTTGGGATCTGGCTTTCTCTGTTCTTACAGAAAAATACCAAAGTTGGCACATTTTAAAATTTAGACCTGATTTGAGTAGATCCAAAACAGTTTTATTAAGAAGACTTCTTCAAAGCTATGAAGAAATCAAAAGAAAATTTTTCATTATATAAGTCTTCTCTTAAAAATTTAGGAATGCATCTAATTCATAAATAAATTTAAGTGGTATAATCCCAAGAAGCAAGAATTGTATCCACTTATAAAAGATAAAAGTAATAATTTTATCACTTGTGTTAATACTAAACAAAAACAATTTGTGCTATGATGGCCACGTGAAATAACTTGCTATAACCCACCCAATCACTGTAAAACTGTCTTATTTAAAAGATGGATGAATCCTTGGCTTTTATTATCACTAGGTCATTAAAATAGCAAAAGAATGGAAGAATTTTGCCCTTCATAAGCTATATTAAAACATCTTTCATTTTCTCAAGTGCTTTTCTCCCATTTGTTCACAATTATTCATCATTTCTTTCTCTTAGCTTAGTCACCTTCGAGGCACACATTTCATTCAACCATTAAATTGAATTACCATCCTACCAAATAATTTATATTCTCTCAGTCTTACTCCTAATAGGGTATAAAATGTACATTTTTCTAGGACTCAACCTGATTGTTAAATCATTTCCACTGAGGGTTTGTAGAGAGGCCATGACCAAAGTTAAAGGCTAAACTGTGAGGTTTGTGAGGAAAGGAATTAGAAAAAATGTCTTCTTGGCCTGATCTCATCTTGCACAGCTCATATACCTGGAACTTTTTTACCCTAATGGGCCCCATTCACATTAAGACCCACCACTGCTCCCAAACCTATCCTACAGGGATAAGCAAGCATTATAACTTCTGATCTTCCTTTTCTTCCCATCCACCAGTTCCTCTTTGCAGGATATTGGGAAATTATAAAATGTCCCTCTTTAGCAATATTTTTCATCTTCAAGTTTATTTTGTCTTGTCTTAATATAGATACTCCAATTCTCTTATGGTTGCTGTTTGCATGGAATATATTTTTCCATCTGTGGTGTAATAAAATATAACTATTTCCTTTGGGCCCCAGGTCCCTGACATTGGAGCTCCTAAAACCCTTGTAATTTACTATCTTTTGTATGTTAACGAGATGATGATTCAGGTGGGAAGGGGGGCATAATAGCTTCAGAATGAGGCCTATTTGCCAGAAAAATCACCATTGATTAGAATGTTGAAACTTTCAAGCCCTAACCCCCAACTTCTGGGGAGGACAGAGGAGCTGGGAACTTGAGTTCAGTTATCTGACAATCTGATTTAATCTGATTAAGCTGATTTAATCAGCTGTGCCTATATAATGAAATCTCCATTAAAAACCCCTTAATGATGGTGTTTGGAGAGGTTCTGAGTTGGTATGGACATCCATGTGCCAGCACAGTGGCACACTCTGCCTGATGGGGGACAGAGGCTCCTGTGCTTGGGACTTTTCCAGACCCTACTACATACCTTTTCATCCAGCAGTTCACTTGTATCCTTTATAATAAACTTACCGTAAGTAGAGCTGCTTCTTGTGGGATGCCCGGATGGCTCAGCTGTTGTCTGCCTTTGGCTCAGGGCATGATCCCGGGTCCCTGCATAGAGCCTGCTTCTCCCTCTGCCTGAGTCTCTGCCTCTCTCTCTCGCTCTCTCTCTCATGAATAAAGAAGTAAAATCTTTAAAAACAAAACAAAACAAAACTCTTTCATTCTTGAGTTGTTTTAGTGAATTGGCAAAACTGAGAGTGTGCTGGTCATGGAACCCCCAAATTTGTTGTCATCTGGGAAGAAGTGTGGGTTGCCTGGAAATCCCACTTGCAGTTGGTGTAGAAGTGGAGATAGCCTTGTGGAACTAAGTCCTTTAAATCGTTAGGTCTGATGTGAACACCAGTAGATAGTGTCAGAATTGGATTGAATTATTGTACACCCAGTTGATGTGAGAGGACTGGTATGGTGTGGGAAAACAACACAGATTTTGTGTCCAAAAGATGCACACCATTTTTTTATTTCAACCTAGTTAGATCTTTGACACTAAAGTATGACTCTGGTAGATGGCAGATAGTTGAATCTTATTTTTTTTAAGATTTTATTTATTTATTCATGAGAGAGAGAGAGACACAGAGACATAGGCAGAGGGAGAAGCATTGCCCGATGTGGGACTCGATCCTAGGTCTCCAGGATCGTGCCCTGGGCCACAGGCAGACGCTAAACTGCTGAGCCACCCAGGATCCCCTTGTTCTGTATGGGTCTGACAGTCACTACCTTTTTTTTTTTAATTGGAGTTCAATTTGCCAACATATAGCATAATACCCAGTGCTTATCCTGCCAAGTGCCCCCCCTCAATGCCCATCACCCAATCACCCCAACCCCCTGCCCACCTCCCTTTCCACTACCCCTTGTTCATTTCCCAGAGTTAGGTGTCTCTCATGTTTTGTCACCCTCACTGATATTTTCACTCCTTTCCCCTTTATTCCCTTTCACTAATTTTTATATTCCCCAAATGAATGAGACCATATAATGGTTGTCCTTCTCCGATTGACTTATTTCATTCAGCATAATACCCTCCAGTTCCATCCACAGCAAAGCAAATGGTAGGTATTTGTCATTTCTAATGGCTGAGTAATATTCCATTGTATACATATACCACATCTAGTCACTTCCTTTTAATTGGATTATTTTATCCCTTCACATTTAATATTATTATTATTGATATTGTTGAATTTATGTCTCATTTTACTTTATAGTTTCTATATGTCTGTCATTTTTGGATTATTTTTGAATTATTTTATTAGTGTGTACTCTAGGGTCAGTAATAACTTATTAGAATCTGCTTCAGATTTATATAACTCAATTCCTATAAGATAAAAAAACTTTGCTTTACTATAGCCCCATTCCAATCCCCTATTTTTTGTGTTATTATAGTCAGGTATACTAAAGCTATATATTAGAAACCCAAAGAATATAGTGCTATAATTATTACTTTATATAATTTTATGTCTAAGAGATAGAAGGGGGAAAATCTATCTATAGGGTTTTTATATTAATTGTCTGTTTTACAATTTCTGATTCCTTTATGACTTCCAGGGCATTTGAGTTACCATCAGATTTCATTTTCTTACTCTAGTGCAGTGTCATTTTCCCTCATGCTCTTTTGTACTGTTCTTGTCAAATATGTTACACCTATATGTTATAGGTCCACCAGTATAATTTCATAGATATCATTCTATGTAGTTTTTAAATCAGTTAAACAATATGTAATTATACTTTCTTTTGTAGCTGCCTGCATAATTACCTTTACCAGCACACCTTGTTTTTCTATATGAATACAAATTACTTTCTGGTTTTAATTTCTTTTCAGCCTCAAGAACTTGCTTTAGTATTTCTTTTTTTTTTTTTTTTAAGATTTTATTTATTTATTAGAGAGAGAGAGAGGCAGAGACTCAGGCACAGGGAGAAGCAGGCTCCATGCAGGGAGCCTGACGTGGGACTCAATCCCAGGTCTCCAGGATCACGTCCTGGGCTGAAGGCGGCACTAAACCGCTAAGCCACTGGGGCTGCCTGCTTTAGTATTGCTTATAAGCTAAGTCTGCTAGCAATGAATTATTGCAATCTTTGTTTATCTGGAAATTCTTTATTTTGCCTTCAGTTTTTAAAGATAGTATCCCTGATTATAGGCCTCTTGACTAAAATTTTTTTTCTTTCAGTACATTAACATGTTATCCCACTGTC
Organism: Vulpes vulpes; assembly: GCF_048418805.1. Lineage (NCBI taxonomy): Eukaryota > Metazoa > Chordata > Mammalia > Carnivora > Canidae > Vulpes > Vulpes vulpes. The sequence goes on from NC_132780.1 coordinate 152,433,441, forward strand.
CTCTGGACTCCACTGTTTCTGCAAAAGATTAGCTGTTAACATTACTGGGATTCACTTGTAGATATAGCATAATTTTTCTCTTGCTGCTTTCAAAATTTTCTCTTTCTCTTTGACTATGATTTATCTGAGTGTGGTTATCTTTGCATTTAACTTTCTTGGAGTTCACTGAGCTTTTTGAATAATTAAGCTAATTCTTTGTTTTATTTTGCTTTATCAAATTTGGGACATTTCAGCCATTATTTCTTTCAATGTTTTACCTGCCTCTTCTCACTTCTTTCCTTCTAGTATCCCCATTACATTAATCCCATAATTAAGCAATTATGCAACTAATGCTATCTCACTTTTTCTGAGACTTTTCATTTTTCATCATTTCTTCCTGTTCTTCAGATTGCATAATCTCTATTGATCTAGATTCAAGTCTGCTGATTTATTCTCCTACCAGCAAAAATATACTATTGAATCCCTCTAGTGGATTTCTATAAGAATAGTTCTTAAACCAATTCCTGCTCCTGCTAGCTTCTTTTCCTAAATCCAGTAATTCAGTTCTGCCTTTCAGAGGTGACCCAAAATCTGAGTCCCAATTGCTTCATCCTGAGAGATTTCTGGACCTTGTCTCTACCAACATTCATGGAAGTTTAGTGAGCATCCTTGGATTCATGCTACAACTGTCTACTATCTGTAAGGCAAATGCCCTTATTCCTGTTTTAAATAAACAAGATAATTTAAAGCCAGAATTGAGCAGTAATTTATCTAGAAAATGAAGGACTAGAAGGCAGTTCTTCAGAATTTTAACCAAACCAGTTATTGAGTCTGTATAAGAGTCACCTAGCGTTTTTTGTTGTTGTTGTTGTTGTTTTTAATTCAGATTCCTGGCTCCAGTCATTCTGATTTGAAAAAATTGAGGTAAAACTCAAGAATTTGAATTGTTAACAGCACTTCAGATGATTCTAGTATATGGAATCTGAGAATGGTAATATAATAGACAACCAATATCATGTTCAAAAGCAGTAGGGAGAGAACAACCACCTAGTCAGGCAAATTTAAGCATGGGAAAGAGAAAGCATCCTAATTTTCTAATAGATTATCTTAGTCTGAAATTAAGAGCAATGACTCCAAGCTGGGACTTAGTGGCCAAATAGTTTTTATCCTTAATAAGAACAAGGAAGAACATTATCTTAGTAAAAACATTAATCTCAATATGACTAACTTTCCCAACTCCAAATAATTTTAAAGAATATGCTAACATTTCCAATATTTTAAGCCTTTAGAAGAAATGAGAGTTTCAAAGCAGTATCTACAGATCACATCTGGAGTTGGATGATTTCCCAGATTATTAGCTTTTTAAAATATTATACCCCATCTTATTCCAATAAGGTTTGAGATTATTTCTGTAATTTATTTTGGTACATAAATTTACTAAGTGTCTATTATAACAGGCTTTTTTATATAAGTAAATAGAACAAGGCCCTGCCCTCAATGACTCAAACAGAAAGATGAATACATTGATTCAGACATAATCTGTGGAATATTAGGCAGCCTTCGGTCTATGTCTCAGCTATTTTCCTTAATAAAGTAATTATCTGGGATCCCTGGGTGGCTCAGTGGTTTAGCACCTGCCTTTGGCCCAGGGCGTGATCCTGGAGACCCAGGATCGAGTCCCACATCGGGCTCCCTGCATGGAGCCTGCTTCTCCCTCTGCCTGTGTCTCCGCCCCTCTCTCTGTCTGTGTATCCCTCATGAATAAATAAATAAAATCTTAAAAAAAAAAAAGGTAATTATCTTGGACTGATTATTTGATTTCCTCCCTTCTCAGGTTCTTTGTATAACAGAGAAAATAACATTGTCTACTTCATTGGATTCTGTGGGAGTTAAACAGTATAATTCTCAAAACATTAAAGACATAACTATCCTCCAAACTTATAGTGAACCTGAGAGAAAGAGTTATGTAACTCATTAATGAGCAAGTCAGAACGACAAAACTGATTCAGAGGAGTATGGGAGAAGCTGGTACACATAATAAAATGGAACAAAGTTTTGGAAATAGCTTTGTTAAATTATTTATAAAACTTTTAACATCTTATAGTATCTTAAGTGATCTTTTCCATAGAAATTAATTGCGTCTCTAACATTTAAAAATTATTTGCAATGTAACAATCTGTTAGAAATTATCATCTAATTCCATCTGGGCCTGAATCAAGAGTAAACAGAAAGTCAAACAAAGATGTATTCCTAGACAATTAGATAATGCTTGAATTGTCCTGTCAAATAATATTCCAGCATGGTAAGACATGCAGTCATCATTTTGCCTTATTTCCAAGTTTTGGATAATTTTTCTTAATACACATAAAGGGTTTAGCACAGAGCCTGCTACATAATTAGTGCTGAAAATCTGATAGCATATTTATTATTTCTATCTTTATAATCCCAGCTCTGCTGTATACTAGCTGACTGATCTTGGGCAGTGTTCTCTTTCCTTTAGTTTTGTCAACAACAAAATGAGAATAATACCTCACGGACTATCACAAGGATTAAGTAAGGATTTAATAGGTGCAAAACACTTAGTGTCTGGCACATACTAATCACTAAATAAGTGAAAGTGAATGCTTTTATTCCCCAAGGCATTTGATGTCACACTATAACCAACATTTTCACAATATAAGGAAATAAAAGGGGGAAAAAACATTGCAGTGATGTCAAGAGGGTAGGCACAGCTGGTCAGAGGATGCCCAAAGACCTTTTGCAGCTTGAACTTGGACCAAAGAGTGAGCTATTTATAGCTGGCCTGGGAAACCAGCTCACCCTTACTCAAACGTTATTAAAATGAACACATTCCAGAGTTCTGAAAGCAAAGATAAGTTTTATACTCTTGTCTAGTTTTTGCTCTCATCCTGACACAGTAATAAGACACAACACACTGTCACAGGTTACTATATGAACTAACTGATGTTTAGACTAAACGTAGGCCTATGTGTCCACGGTATCTTTCCCTGGGGATGAAAATGTTAGTTATTTTTTACAAAAAGCAGCTTCTCCAACATGTTTGACAGTCGCATTTGATGTGGAAATAGAAAGCAAATGTCATCACCCATCAAACACCCATCAAACACTCACCCATCAAATCACAGCCTGAAGAACAGTTCTCTTATTTCCCCCTCTATGCAAGGAACATCTGAAATTTGTATAAGGAAGACTAATTATTATCTTCCCAGCAATCTTCTCCTGCCATTGGTACATTGAGGAACACACATTCGACCAATGATCAGCTTATGCTGGTGTAAATACGACATGAATCTGAGTTTTGTGGGCTGCTTCTCCATGAGTTGCTACATGAAGGATATACCCAGAAAACCAGAGACATTTGACCAAGAATGAAAATAGGACTGATGGTACAAATCACTGGGTAGCCACCTGGAGTTGTGTCTCTCTCGTCCCTGGTCATATTTCCTAAGTTGTGAATGCAGCATCTGTGAAGCCAAATGGCCCAGCACAGAGACTGTCACAAAAGATGTGCATTTTAATAAGCATATAACAAGAATGAGATAGGATATGAAGTGTTATCCTATAGCCAATGATTTGTGTTAAAAAAAAAAAAAAGTTGTCATGGCCTTTCCAGAAGCAATTTGTTCTTCCCTACATATTTAACTATTCATTTATTGATTAACTCTCTAATGATAGAGGTAATAACTATATTACCAATTTCAGATAATCTGCATAGTATAGGAGAGAACAAAGGAATAACCAAAAGTTCAGTATAATTTCACCACCTGAATATTATCCTACCAACATGTTTTTGGTTTATGTACCTCTGGGTATCTTTTCATGAGGGAGGGAGAGAGAAACCAAACCTGTGGATATTTGTACATCCACCTGGAACTCGGCTGGCAGATAAGGCTTTGTTCCAGTATTCTAAGTCTGCATAGCAAACCACCACTCAACTTAACGGCTATAAAAACAGCAACGTTGGGATGCTTGGGTGGCTCAGTGATTAAGCATCTGCCTTTGGCTCAGGGTGTGATCCCAGGGTCCTGGGATCGAGTCCCACATCGGGCTCCCTGCATGGAGCCTGCTTCTCTCTCTGCCTATGTATCTGCCTCTCTCTCTGTGTTTCTCATTAATAAATAAATAAAATCTTAAAAAAAAAAAAAACAGCAACGTTTATTTTGCTCACAAATCTGCCAGGTCACAATTTGTGCAGGACTCAATGGATAATTGACTTTGCTCCACTCTGCATCAGCCAGGCAGCTAGAAGGCTGGGGCTGGCATCATCCGAAGGTTCTGTTAGATGTGTGCCTGGTGCCCAGCCTGGAAGAGCTGAGCCCGACAGCTGGGTGTCCTTAGGCATCTCTTGTTTTCTATGTGTCCTGTCTGTGCGGTGTATCCATCATGGCAGCTTTGGGCAAGATGGACTTCTTACACATCAACTTAGGCTTCCCAATGCTCATGTACAGCTAGGGGTGGAGGAGAGAGGGGGAGAATATAACCTTTTACAACTCCATCTTGGAAGCATGCAGCATCACTTCCGCCACATACTATATCTTTAAAACAAGTCACTAGAGCCAGCCCATATTCATGGAGAGCACAACCTGGAATCTACCTTCTTGGAGGAAGTATCTAAGAGTTTCTGAACATGTTTTAAACCCCCTGGGAAACTTAGCACTTAAATGGATAGTTGCATAAATAAATAGGTAAGGGAGAACCACTTCTGAGAAAGGTTGTAAAAATCTTTTAACACTAATCATCTGTTTCCTCTCTGTGACATTATAGCTCATCTCATTCTCAGAATATACCAATTAAAGAAAACGCAAACTTTCTGTGGCAATAAACATTTATTGACTGAATGAATTTGTCACATCATAAGTATTTTCCTTTATCAATGAATATTTTTACAGTATAATTTTAAAGTTTGTACTGTGGGTGTATCATAATTTATGTAACCAATTTCTAGTTAATTAATAAGTATTAGACTATCTTGTTGTATAGATGGCTCTATGATTAAATCTCTACCTGGTTTTGATAACTTCATGAACATAGAATTTCTGGGTGAAGGGGATGTATATATTTAAGGTTTTGAATAGCTACTATAATATGTCCTAGGTTTTTTAAGTAGGTTTTAGAAGAGTTTTAGCTTCACAACAAAAGTTAGCAGAAGGTACAAAAATTTCCTATACAAAAATTTTCCCAGGCCCCACAGATGCATAGCCTCCACCATGATCAGCATCCCCTACAAGAGTGGTACCTTTGTTACAATCCATGTACCTATACTGACACATCATTATCAGGGTCCATAGTTTACATTAAAGTTCACTCTTGGTGTTGTAAAATCTATAGTTTGGATGAATGTATAATAATATATATCATTGTAATAACATAGAGTATTTTCAGAGTAAAATGATATATATCCACAATTATAGTATCAGGAACAATAGCTTTCCTGCCTTAAAAGTCATCTGTACTCTGCTTATTCTCCTTCCCTCCCTGGCGGTCCCTGGCAAACACTGATCTTTTTACTATCTCCATAGGTTGACTTCTTCCAGAATGTTGTATAGTTGGAATCGAACAGTATATAGCTTTTTCAGATGGGATTCTTTCAGTTAGTAATATGTATTGAAATTTCCTCCACATCTTTTTACGGCCTCATAGCTCTTTTCTTTCAAGCATTGAATAACAAACATTCCATTGTCTTGATGTACTACAGTTGATTTATCCATCACCCACTGAAGGACAGCTCTGTTGCTTCCAAGTTTTGGCAATGAATAAAGCTGCCTAAATATCTGTGTGCAGGTTTTTGTGTGAACATTAATTCTCATTTTCTTTGGCTAGACACAAAGGAGCATGACTGCTATATAAAAGGTTGATGTTTAATTTTGTAAAACAAAACAAAACAAAAAAACAAAAAAAAAAACACCAAAGTGTCTTTTAAAGTGGTTGTATTATTTTGCATTTCCACTAGCAATGAATAAGAGTTCCTGTTGCTCCACATCCTCTTAAACATTTGGTGTTGGCAGTGTCTGGATTTAGGCCATTCTAATAGGTATGTTGTGGTATCTCTGCTTTAATTTGCATATCCCTGATGATATATGATGTGGGGGGATTTTTTTTTAAAGATTTTATTTATTTATTCATGAAAGACATACACACAGAGGGGGAGAGAGAGAGAGAGAGGGAGAGAGAGGCAGAGACACAGGCAGAGGGAGAAGCAGGCTCCAAGCAGGGAGCCCGACATGGGACTTGATCCTGGGACTCCAGGATCATGCCCTGGGCCGAAGGCAGGCACTAAGCCACTGAGCCACCCAGGGATCATGGGGGGATCTTTTCATATACTTTTCTGCCTTCTGCATAAACTCCTTTGTTGAGGTCTTTGGCCCATTTTTTAATCAGTTTCTTTGGTCTTTTACCATTGGGTTTTAAGAGTTCTTTGCACATTTGGGGTTAACAATCCTTTGTCAAATACGTCTTTTGCTAATATTTTGTCCCAGTCTGTGACTTGTCTTTTCATTCATTTGACAGTGTCTTTTCCAAGTCAGAAATTTGCAATTTCAATGAAATCCAGTGTATTGGTTATTTCTTTCATGGATCACACCTAAAGAGTCTTCACCAAGATCATCCTGATTTTGTTATCTTCTAAAAGTTTTATAGTTTTGCATTTTACGTTTAGGTCTGCCACCCATTTTGAGTTAATATTGGTGAAGGATGTATCTTTGGTGTCTAGATTAATGTGACTTCCAGTTGTTTCAGCTCCGTTTTCTGAGAAGACTGTTTTTTCTCCATAATATTCCCACTGCTCCTTTGCCAAAGATCAGTTGGCTGTATTTATGCTGGTCTATTTCTGAGCTTTCTATTCTTTTTCCTATTCTTTTTTTTAAAGTGGGGATTGAACTCATGACTCTGAGATCAAGAGTAGACACTTAGCCAACTGAACCACCCAAGCACCCCACTGAGCTTTCTATTTTATTTCATTTATCTGTTTATTCTTTCACCAATACCATACTGTCTTAACTACTGTAACTTTCTACTAAATTTTGCAATCAGTAGTGTCAGTCCTCCAACTTGGTTCCTGTCCCTCAATATTGTGTTGGCTACTCTGAGTCCTTTGCCTGTCCATATGAATTTTAGAATAAATTTATTGATCTCTGCATATGAATCTATAGATCAAGTTGGAAAGAATGGACACCTTGACAATACTGAGACTTCCTATCCATGAACATGGAAAATATCTCCATTTATTTAGTTCTTCTGATTTCTTTCATCAGAGTTTTGTAGTTTTCTTCATATAAGTCATATATATTTTGATAATTTATACCGAATTATTTTATATTTTGGATTGTTAATATAAATAGTACTGTGTTTTTAATTTCAAATTTTACTTGTTCATTGCTGGTATATAGGAAAGTAATTGACTTTTGAATATTAATATTAACCTTATAAACATGCTATAATCACTTATTAGCTTCAGGATTTTTGTTGTCAATTCTTTCAGATTTTCTCCACTGTCTCCACAATGCCATCTGTAAACAGTTTCATTTCCTCTTCCTAGTCTTTAATCTCCTTTCCTTGTCTTATTGTATTAGCTAGCACTTCCAGTGTGCTATTGGAAAGGAGTGGTAAGAATGGACATCCTTAACCTTATTTCCTTTCTTTTTTTTTCTTTTTAAAGATTTTATTTATTTATTCATGAAAGACATAGAGAGAAAGGCAGAGGGAGAAGCAGGCTCCACACAGGGAGCCTGACGTGGGACTCGATCCTGAACTCCCAGGATCATGCCATGAGCCAAAGGCAGACCTTCAACCATGAGCCACCCAGGCATCCCCCTTATTTCCTTTCTTAAAGGTGAGAAACTCAAAGCTTTCTCCTAAAGTGTGACAGTAGTTATAGGTTTTTTGTAGATATTCTTTATCAAGTTGACAAAACTCCCCACTATTCCCAGTTAACTGTGTATTTTTATCAAGAATGAGTGTTGAATTTTGTCATATGCTTTTTCTAAATCTATTGACATGAGCATGTACTTTTTCTTAGCCTGTTGATGTGTTGGAATACATTAATTGTTTTTTGAATGTTGAGCCTTGCATACCTGGGATAAATCCCACTTGGTTTTGGCATACATATCTTTATATATATTGCTGTGTTTGATTTACTAATATTTTACTGAGGATATTTGCATCTATGTTCATGAGAGATATTGGTCTGTAGACTTCTTTTCTTGTAACTCCTTTGCCTGGTTTTGATATTAGAGTAATGTTGGCCTCATGGAATGAGTTAAGAAATATGCCCTCTGCTTTTTTCTTCTGAAAGAAATTGTACAGAATTGGTGTAATTTCTTCCTTCAATGTTTGGTAGAATTCACCAGCTAATCCACCTAAGACTAATGCTTTTTGCTTTAGATGATTAATTATTGATTCAATTTCTTTAGTAAATATAGGCTTATTCAAATAGTCTGAAAAAATGTGACTTTTGGCAGCTTCTGTTGTTTAAAGAATTGGTTCATTTAGGTTATCAAAAATGTGGACTTAAGAGTTATTTATAGTATTCCTTTATTATCCTTTTAATGTGCATAGGGTCTGTAGTTATGTCCCTCTTTCATTTCTGATATTAGTAATTTGTGTTGTCTGTCTCTTTTTCTTGGTTGTCTTGACTAGAGGTATATCAGTTTTACCGGTCTTCTCAAAGAACCAGCTTCTGGTTTCATTGTCACTATTATTTGGGGGAAAAAAACCTGTTATCAGGATGCCTGGGTGGCTCAGTGGTTGAGCATCTGCCTTTGGCTCAGGTCCTGATCTCAGGGTCCTGGGATCAAGTTCCGCATTGGGCCCCCTGTAGGGAGCCTACTTTTCCCTCTGCCTATGTCTTTGTCTCACTCTCTGTGTCTCTCATGAATAAATAAATAAAATCTTTTTTTAAACTGTTATCTGTTAGATCATTTCAAAAGAAAAATAAATTTTTAGTTTACATTCACTTGTTCCTTCTTTGAATCTTTTCCTTATTTTATGTAGATCCAAACTTTTGAAATATATTGTTTTTCTTCTCTCTGAAGAATTTTTAACATTTCATGCAAAGCAGGTCAATGGGCAATAAATTCCCTCAATTTTTGTTTGTCTAAGGAAGTCTTTATTTCTCTTCTGAAAGGATAATTTCACAGGGTACAGAATTCTAGGTTGGTGGGGGGGAGGTTTCTGTCAGTGATTTAAATATTTCACTCCAGTCTCTTCCTATGTGTATCATTTCTGAGAAGTCATGTAATTTTTATCTTTGCTGGTCTATAGATAAAATATACCCCCTCCCTGGCTTCTTTCAGGATTTTTCCTTAATCTTTGATTTTCTGTAATTCAAAAATAATATGTCTAGTTATGGTTGGGGGGTATTTGTTTGTGGCTTCTTGTTTGTTTGTTTTGTATTTATCCTGCTTGGTGTTCCCTAAGTTTCCTACATCTGTGGTTTGGTGTCTGACAATTCAGGCAAATTCTCAGTCATTACTGTTTCAAATATTTATTTTGTTTCTTTCTCTCTTCTTCTGGCATTACCCTTATGCACATGTTATACCTATTGTAGTTGTTCCAGAGCTCCTGGATGTGCTGTTCTCTTTTTCTGTCTTTGTTCTCTTTGCTTTTTGGTTTTTAGGATTCTATTGATATATCCTCAAGCTTCAAGATTCTTTCCTCAGCTATGCTTAGTCTAGTAATAAGCCTTTATACGTATTCTTTGTTTCTATTATAGTGTTTTTATCACTATCATTTCTTTTTGGTTCTTTCTTAGAATGTCCATATTTTGAGGTGCCTGGGTGGCTCAATTGGTTAAGTGTCTGACTCTTGATTTTAGATCAGGTCATGATCTCAGGGTCATGGGACTGAGCTCAGTATCAGACTCCATGCTCAGTACAGAGTCTGCTCGAGATTCTCTTTCACTTTCTGCCCCTCACCTTGGCTTGTGTGTGCATACACACATACTTTCTTTTTCTCTCTCTCTAATAGATAAATAAGTAAAATCTTTAATAATAAAAAAGAATTTCCATATCTATGCTCATATTGCCTCTGATCTTACATGCTCTCTACTTTACTCAGTAGAATTCTCTGCATATTAATCACAGTTTTTTAAAAATTCTCAGTGTAATTATTCCAACATCTTTGCCATATCTGAGTCTGGTTCTGATACTTGTTCTGTCTCCTTAAACTTTATTTTGCTTTTCGGTAAGTCTTAAAATATTTTCTTTTGCCATAGCATAACTTACTGGATAAAAAGAACTGTTGTAAATAGGTCTTTAGTAATGTATAGGGGAAGTGTTCTATAGTCCTACAATCAAGTCTCAGTGTTATGTTTGCTTGGATTATGATTCTAAGCTGATATCAAATGCAAAAATGAAAAAAGTAATTAAAAAATAACTTAGGAGCACAGATCCACATCAAAATAATGTTTATTGTAATAGTATTTTATATCAGTTGTACTTCTCAGGCTAGCATTCTTTCATTCCTTTCCCTATTAACTGCTTTGCTATGGACAATTTTTTAAATGTGTATAATAATTTCTCTTACTTACATTTGAGTAACTACCAAATATATAGGATTTTATCCTGTGTCTCTCAATCTGCTTCCATTCTTTGGAATGGATTCCTTCCTGTTGATCTATTTCCGATATTGTTTAAAATTATGACCTATTTTTTATAGGCAGTGTAAATGGCTTTTGTTGGAACTGGAAATTGTGCTTCCCAACCCCAGCTTTCCTCTAGCTCTGCTTTCAATTAAAGTTCAATTTCACTCCATTGTTGGCCATATTATGAGATGCATTATATAAAATCTAATTTGCATATACTGAAACATTAGAGGCACACCAGAGGCACTTTTTACTTATTTAAATTCTAAAATTATTCTTTTATCCCACATCTGGTGGAATTATGTAATGTTCACTTTTTTCTTAACCTCTGATGTTCCCCTATGAGCTGTTAGCATTAGATGAAATCATCCTCAAAGGCTTTGAAATGAACTTTTTCAAAGAGTCATACCTCTAGCATCATGCTTTCTTGTTTTATTCACACATAAAAAGTCAATATTCATGCAAACAACTTAGTTTTACCTATAAGCACAATGGCATTATATTTAAGAAAATGAGAAGAATCATAATTTCTTTTGATTCCCCTCCTTCTCTCTCTCTGTCTCTCTCTCTCTCACACACACACACACAAACACATACATACACCACATCCAAGACCTTGTAAATATTCTACTATGGTTACGATTTCTGTAGTTGTGCAAAGCAGGAAACCAACACAAGCTACTTTAAACCTAGGGGCTGGGCAGCCGAGGTGACGCAGTGGTTTAGCGCTGCCTTCAGCCCAGGGCGTGATCCTGGAGACTCGGGATCGAGTCCCGCGTTGGGCTCCCTGCATGGAGCCTGCTTCTCCCTCTGCCTGTGTCTCTACCTCTCTCTCTGTGTGTCTCTCATGAATAAATAAATTAAAAAAAAAAAACCTAGGGGCTCTAGCAATAAACAACATCATTAGTCTTCAGTCTCAGTCTCCTCTCCTTTCCTTCATTTTTGTACAGGCATCTGCTTAGATGGGGGAAGAATGACCAGTAGCACTTTTGGCCTTAAAGCCTGCCAGCTCAATGACCATAGTGAGAAAAGCCATTGCTTCCTGAAGAGTTTCAGTGAAATTTATAAATTGTACCACACTAGCCTGATTTGAATCAAGTGATCTCTCTGAACCAACCACTACGACCAGAGAGTATACCCATTGAACAAGCCAGGTTGTGTGTATCTCCCAGATCTAGGCCCAACCAAATATTTAGAGAGTTGGGGAGGGATAGTTCCCAGTGAAAAAGTCAAATCAATTGCCAGAAAGTGGTGGTGTATAATGGATAGATACACAAAATAAATACCCATTACACTCTTGAGGTAGTCTGAAGAATCAAGCATCCTCCCAAACTGGATCTGACTCTTAATCTTACTCATCTACTGTACTCAAATAAACCAAATGATTCAGTCAGCAAATCAGGTCAGTGGAAAACATTTGAAAACTTGCCTTGTATTGAAATACAGACTCCAAACATTACTTTCCAAACAGTACGCTGTCATCATTGTCATTATATATCCAAAGCAGTATCTCATTATAGTCATCAGAATGATAAGACTGGCACCAATGAAACAGAAGCGTTAATAATTCCAGTTAATAGTATTTTTATCTCATCTTCCAAAGTCTACAAAAGTTACAGTAAAAAAAACATTTTTAAGCATAAACTCACTAGTACAAAGAGAATCATAGAAGAGATGACAACAATAAGATTTGGAAGCTGGAAAGCAGACCAACAAGATTTTTGAAAGGTGAAAACTGGGTCACCAGTGGATGTGGGACCCAAAAGCAAATCAGATCAAAGTAGAATGAATGAGAGGTTAGGGGCCCCCAGTGGAGTTCAGGTGGGGTTGAAAGCAGAAGTATTTGATAAAAGTTTGGCAGAAGAGTAGATAGATGGCCAGACCTGCCTGCCAAGTCAGAGTACCCTAGAGACTAACCTTACAGGAGGACTCAGGTAGAAGACTGGAGGTATAGTCGCCAGAGAAGTGGAAGGAAGGAGACTGAATATGGGGATCCCAGGCATGGCTGAGTGTAGAGATACAGTTCTGAAAACATGGGGGCCTTAGTAGAGATCTATACTCAAAGGAGAACCCCTGGCTCCCTTTTCCCAAAGATTTCTAAATTTGATTTTTTTAAAAATTCAGATACAGTTGACATATAACATTGTGTGAGCTTAAAGTATATGAGATGTTGATTTGATACATTTATAAAATATAATATGATTACGAACATAAATTTGATCCTGGATTTCCAGGTTATTATGAAGGTCTAATTATTGAGGTAGAAAAATTGAACATATTTTTTGACATTTTGTTAGCTGTACTTATAATTTTTATGTTTGCAGAGATTTTTTAAAATATTTTATTTATTTATTCATGAAAGACACACAGAGAGAGAGAGAGGCAGAGTCATAGGTAGAGGGAGAAGCAGGCTTCCTGCAAGGAGCCCGATGTGGGACTTGATCCTGGACCCTGGGATCATGCCCTAAGCCGAGCAGGTGCTCAACTGCTGAGCCACCCGGGCACCCCAGTTTACAGAGTTATATTATGTGGGTCTCCATTTGTATTCTTGCCTCAGGTCCAACAAACAGAAGTCAAAACAAACAGGAAAAAGTAATCTTAAGGAACAGACAGTGTAGGGAACAGCTAAAAACAAACAACAAAAAGCCACACAATAAATGATATTCACTGAGGAAAAAGAGATAGGAGGAGATACTGTCTAGAGATATAACAGAGCTCTATCCCCTGCCAGTGACTCTGCCTTACTCCTGACCTACACAGCACCATTGGCTTGAGTGAACAGGGCTCCCTCACCATTTCTTGTGTTCCCTGTAAGAACATTCCCTTCTCAAGGGATCACACATGTTCCATTCCACCACTTTCCATACTGCCATAGGTGGGTTCCACAAAGTTCTATGTGTTCATAGCAGAAACTGCCCACCTCCCACATTCTACCATTAGGCCTGAGGCTGTGTGTCCCTTTGTGACTGAGAAAAACAAGACCAGAATCTTCACTCAATGGTTCTGTATTCCCTTAAACTGGTCCACCTGCACTCTCCCCAAGCCCTAAGTGTCTTCTGTGACCTCTAGAATATAGAATTAAATATATAATCAATAGCAAAACCCCTCCACTCTCAACTTCTTTTCTAAAAATTCCCATCACTTTCTGGTCTTCAAAAAGAAGTCTTCTCCTAAAACTTCCTATGTTCCCAATGCAAGTAGTGGCTGTTTGTCTCCCACACCTCACACATTAAAGAGCCTGGAGGACAAGGGTCACTCCTCTGCTTCTCATCACCATTTCCATTTCTGTTCCTCCTCCTAACACCCCTCAGTTCCTCTTCTTTTTTTTTTTAATTTTTTATTTTTTTTATTATTTATGATAGTCACAGAGAGAGAGAGAGAGAGAGAGAGAGAGGCAGAGGGAGAGGGAGAAGCAGGCTCCATGCACTGGGAGCCCAACGTGGGATTCGATCCTGGATCTCCAGGATCGCGCCCTGGGCCAAAGGCAGGCGCTAAACCACTAGCGCCACCCAGGGATCCCCCCTCAGTTCCTCTTACGCTCAGTTATACACACTCTATTATCCACCATCTTTTTTAGATTTCTCTACATCTGCAGGTCACTTCTTACTCCATGAAGATTTTGGCAGCTAGCTTGTAGTCACTTAGTCTACACTACTTCAGTTATAACACTTGGCAATATCAACATGCAGATGATCAATCCAATACCCTGGCTGCTCAGTTCCTTGAACTGCCCTGCCTCCAATGATCTTTTCTCAACCTCCCTGCTTCCAGAGTCCTTCATTACTAGTTTGCATACATGATCAGCCCTTCCATTTTGACAAACCCTCCTGGCCAAGCCTAGTACCCCACCCCCACCCCTATTCCATATACGTACCTTTGAGGTTGAACATGACTGGAAAAAAAAAATCAGGCAATCATGCTAAACTGACTTGACTTTAAATTTGTGACCAATAACCCCACATGGGCTTTTCAGTGCACCAAAACATTTTCTTCTTCCTTTTTCCTCCTACCTTCCTATATTAATATTCTATATCTTCTCCTTTCTCCTCAAACTTTCAGCATCTCCATCACCATTCTTACCCTCAGGTGATGTCCTTGCTTCTTATTTCATCAAATAAATAGACACTGTCAGAAGAGAACTTCCACATACTACTACCACTCAATCCCCTAGTCTACCCTACATCTATACCCTTATACTCTGCCTTTACTTAAATGGCAACAACATTCTTTCTGTACTTGGTCCTAACATATTGGATTCAATCTTAAACCCTCAGTTCTGAACTTTTGTTCAGAACCTGGCTACTTCTTCCTCTATTTCTGAGGTCTGAGTCACCATTACCTCTCACCTGTATTATTGCAACAGTCTTCTACCTATTCCTTCTACTATGCCCTCCTGTTGTCCATTCTCCACAAGGTAGCCAGAGTGCTATTTTAAAAGTAAGTCAGATCATAAATTCCCTCTGGTCAAAATCTTCTGCAATCTCCACCCCTGCTCTCTCTCTGACTTCATCTCTGGTCCCTCTCCCCCTTGCTCCAGACACACTAGTCTCCTTGGTGTTCCTTAAACTTTCCATATCCCTGCTTCAAGACCTTTGTTCTTTCAGTTTCCTCTGTTTAAAAAGTTCTTCCCCATGTCACGTCTTACTCTCTCACTTTTTTCTAGTCTGTTCACAAATATCACCTCATCATTAAAGCCTTTCCTGACTCCCCAACATAACACCACAGCCTCATTTCTAGGCACCCTTCCTTGCCTTTGATTTGTTTTGTTTTGTTTTTTCATGGACTCCTTGCTACCTATGTGACACATTGAATATGTTTCTGGGTGTGAGCTCCTTGAGGACAGAGATTTTATCTATTTATTCACTGTGAATTATGCAGAGTCTAGAAAAAATACCTGGTATATAATAATTAGTGCTCAATATCTGTTGAATGCATGATTGAGTGAAAATAAGTTGAAAAAGAAGAACAGAAGTCTATAAAGGAGAGGAGTTAGGAAACAACCAAAATGCTCTTGAAAATTAAAATATGACAGCTAGAATTAGAAACTTTAGACAAGTTTGAAGATAAAGTAGAAAAAATTCTCCCAGAAAATATAAAGGAAAGCCAAAGAGATAGAAAATAGGTGACAAAATATAACAAAATTTAAGAATTAGAATAAAAGGGAAAATACCCCAATTCTGGGAATTCTAGAAAGTAAGATAAGAGAAAAGAAATAATCAAAAAAGAATTCAATAAATTTTCCAGAACTAAAGAATATGTGTTTCCAGATTAATGTTTGCAAGGGAATTCAAAATTACACAATACTCATGTAAAGATATTGCGCTATATCATATGATATATATATATATATATATATATATATATATATATATATATACACACATTTATCACTAGACCAAGCAATCCCACTCTAGGACTCTATCCAAAAGAGACACTTGCAAATATGCCAAATGACATATGCACAACGATATTTATTATAGAGTTATTTGTAATTACAAAATACTGAAAACAATCCAAATGTCTACCAATATTTATTATAGAGTTATTTGTAATTACAAAATACTGAAAACAATCCAAATGTCTACCAATAAGAGAATGATTGAATAAACTATGTTATCCAGTTATAAGTAACATTTTTGAGCAATGGAAGAAATATGACTATGAATGGAAAATTAGATAATATAAGGCATCATTTATTTTTAGAGGTAATAATGACATCATAAGTATGTTTAAAAAACTTATCTTTTAGAGATGTGTATTCAAAGATTTATGGGTAAAATAATATTAGATGCCTTTTATTATCTTTAAAATATTCTAGCAACAAAATTAAAAAGGAAGAGATGGATGAAGTAAGGCTGGAAAATGTCTATAATTGTTTAATCTATATGATTAAACATGATTGTATGCAAGTATTCATTACAGTATTCTCTTTACTTTTTATTATATTTGGAAATTAACTATAATAAAATATTTATTCAAAACACAATGGACTTTTTATTACTATCATTAATGTACAATATCCAGAAATTCATATATACTACAGACAAAATGAGAGTCCTAAAAACTGAGAGAGAGAGAAGGAGAAAGAGAGAATAGGTCATATAAAAAGGACCAAGAATTCTAACGGCGCTGGAGCACTCAATAGCAAACCTGGCCTCAGACAATGAAAAAGTACCTTCAGGATTCTGTGGAAACAACTCAAAAAAATGGGAGAAAGTATCTGCAATCATATAACTAATAAGAGACTTCTTTTGAAAATATTAAATGAACTTTTACAATTCAACAATAAAAAGCTAAATGACCCGATTAAAATATCAGCCAAAAAAAGGTGAATAGGCATGTCTCAAAAAAAAAAAAAAAAAAAAAAAAAAACACAAATTGCCAATAAACTCATGCAAAGATGCCCAATATCATTTGTCACTAAGGAATACAAATCAAAACAACACTGAGATACCACTTCACATCCATCAGCATGGCTATAATAAAAAAGACAGACAAAAACAAGTGTTTGCAAGGCTGTGGAGAAGTCACAACCCTATACATCAATTGGCAGGATTGTAAAATGGTGCAGCCCCTCTGGAAAACAGTTTGGCAGTTCCTCAAACTTTTAAACAGAGTTACCATATGACCCACAATTCTACTCCTAGGTCTATACTCAAGAGAACTGAAGACATATCCACATAAAAATGTATGTGTAAAAAAAAAAAAAAAAATGTATGTGTAAATGTCCATAGCAGCATTATTTGTAATAGCTAAAAAGTGGAAATGATCCAAATGTTCATTAACTGATAAATGAATAAGCAAGCTTGTTATATCCTTATAATGTAATATTATTTAGCTATAAAAAGGAAAGAAGTATTGATACGTGTAACATGAATGAATCTTTAAAACACTATGCTTAAGTGAAAGAAGCCAGTCATTTACATGAAAAGAAGCCATTCCAT
Source organism: Vulpes vulpes (assembly GCF_048418805.1). Lineage (NCBI taxonomy): Eukaryota > Metazoa > Chordata > Mammalia > Carnivora > Canidae > Vulpes > Vulpes vulpes. Next base: position 152,450,964 of record NC_132780.1, read on the forward strand.
TTACATGAGATGCCCAGAATAGGCAAATACACACAAACATAAAGATGATTAGTTGTTGCTAAGGACTCAGAGGAATGGGAGATGACTACAATGGTTCAAGATTTCTTTTTCTTCGTTTTTTTTTTAAATGATTTTACCTATTTGGGCAGCCTGGGTGGCTCAGTGGTTTAGCACTGGCCTTCAGCTCAGGGCGTGATCCTGGAGACTCAGGATCAAGTCCCACGGCAGGCTCCCTGCATGAGCCTGCTCTCCCTCTGCCTGTGTCTCTGCCTCTCTCTCTCTCTCTCTCTCTCTCTGTCTCTCATGAATAAATAAATAAAATTTTAAAAATTTACTTATTTATTTATTTGAGAGAGACAAAGAGACAGTGCAAGTGAGGGGAGGAGCAGAGGGAGAAGGACAAGCAGACACCACATTTGCTGCAGGGCTCAATCCCATGACCCTGAGATCCTGACCCGAGCTGAAATCAAGATTCAGACACTTAACCAACTGAACTACCCAGGCATCTCCAAGGTTTCTTTTAAGGGTAATGAAAATATTCAGGAATTAGATAGTGGTCATGATTGTGCAACTCTGTGAATTTCCTAAAAACCACTTGACTGTATACTTTAAATGGATTAATTTTATGGTGTATGAATTATGCCTCAATAAAGTTGTTATTTAAAATACTGTGAAGCTGTTACCACAGAAACATGATGCTGGCTGTGGTCTGTATCTCTATCAGTTGACATCTATTCTTTGTCTTGTTTGCTGATTGACCAAATGTCATTAAAGATGTTCAAGCAGCCTGCTCAATTTACTAACCCAGAAATTTTTGGCTATTTTGTATTGGCAAATCTTCCTAATTGAATCCAGTGAAAATGCTTTCTGAGTTTATGGTAATGACAGAAAATCCACATTCATAGACAGCCTATTTTTGACTGACCTATGTAAAATTATTTTGAGTTGGAAAACAGAGAGAATTGAAAAAACTGTCCAAATTGATGCTCTAAGGGTTAAGATTAAAGATAGAGAGTCAAACTGTGATTTACAGCAGTTGTTACACCCAAGACATGGTGAGCAATCAACCAGATTTTGTTTTGGTATCTCTTACATTCATCAGTGTCCATTTGAATGATCTCTACATGATAAAAGTGGTTTGAATAAGTGGTCATACCACAGAAAACACAGTGCAATGTTGTTTTTACTCTACTTTTTGAGCATGAACTTGAATCCTTAAGCCGCTAAGTTTACAAAGATAATACACATTAAGGTGAATTATTGTACTTGTCATTGCAAAAGCTAACAATCTCACTTGGATGAAACGACAGCAAAGGAAGAAATAGAATATTGATGAAATTGAAAAATGCAACATCAAACTTTGTCACTGTTTATAAAAGTTTATAACTTCCCTGAATCAGAATCAGATGAAGTTGAAGAGTTTAAAGATCAGACTATGCTCTCTAACATCTAGGATTCCAGTTTTTGTGGGTAGGATCCATTTGATTAACGGAATCCATTCATTAATCTAATGGCAAGGCATTAGATTTCATCTCTTTCCATGGGGCTTTGTAGGCATGAAGATTCTGGAAAATGACTGGGGTTGAGGGCAGCACCATCACTCACCTATGGATCTTGAGGGGTAACCCTGGACTTCCACTATAAAAATGTTCACTTAGAAACAACAAAAAAGTGAAAAGTAAAGATGTGAATAAAGACCACACCTGGGGGCACCTTGGGTGGCTCAGTGGTTGAGCACATGCTTTCGGCTCAGGTTGTGATCCCAAAGTCCTGGGATCGAATCCCACATAAAGCTCCCAGCAGGGAGCCTGCCTCTCTCTGTGTCTCTCATGAATAAATAAATAAAATCTTTTTAAAAAATAGACTAAAATGGTGCTGAGAAGAAAAAAAAAAGACTACACCTGGCTGGAAATGCTTGTCACCTGCAAGAGATGAATACATATGAACTACATGCATGCAAGCATGGATGCAGATGCAGGACAGACATGGCAGTGGCAGCATCTGTGAGTGCATGCGTTAAGAAAACACACCAGTGCAGGAATTTGGTTGTCTGTTTTTCTGAGATTGTTGGAAGAATGCCCACTCTAACTTTTTATGGAATGTTATTTTGGTTTTATCTTTAGATGTGTCATCACTTTTCCTAAAAAGTACTTCAACATTATTTGTCATTGTTGTGGCTTTTACTTGTGCTGTGAATTGCTTATTTTCATTTTCCTTTCTTTTTAATCATGAACATTGGAATCAGTTTTCAATGACTGCTCAGCAAGTATCATTAATAATAAATTTCTTAGAGATCAACAAGCCTTATTAGTTCATCATTGATTAGGACTACTGATCTATATCAACGAAAAATTCATTTTTACCAAAGATGCTTTATAGCAGTAGGACTCCTATCAGAAATGAGGAGCTGATGGAGCCAACAATGAGTACATTACTCAGTATACAGTCCTACTTCAAGTCTCCTACTTCTTAAAAAAGAAAAATTATTTGAGAGAGAGCAAGTGAGAGAGAGAGAGAGAGATCAGGAGCGGGGGTAGGGGGAGAGAGGAGCTGACTTCCTAGTGAACAGGGAGCCCTATAGGGGACTCAGTCCTAAGGCCCTGGGATCATGACCTTAGCCAAAGGCAGACGCTTAAATGATTGAGCCACCTAGGCACTCAGGTCTCTTTCCTCTTTGATTGTATTGTATACATCTGAGCACAACACCTAAAACCAGTTTACTGCTACCATTCAATACAGATAACTTACCTATATATTTATCTCCTTGTAAGTAAAATACTGGAAAGCAGTATAGGAAATACATGGTCATACTTAAAAAGCTTTTAGGAAAAAAAAAAAAAACAAGAGACTTCCAGGGGGTAATTTTTTAAAGTCCTCTAGGTTCTGTTTTTTTTTTTTTAATTTTTTTTTATTTTTTATTTATTTATTTATTTTTATGATAGTCACAGAGAGAGAGAGAGAGAGGCAGAGACACAGGCAGAGGGAGAAGCAGGCTCCATGCAATGCACCGGGAGCCCGACGTGGGATTCAATCCCGGGTCTCCAGGATCGCGCCCTGGGCCACAGGCAGGCGCTAAACCGCTGCGCCACCCAGGGATCCCAGTCCTCTAGATTCTGATGCCAGATAACTAAAAGTTAAACTAATTGTAGTAAACTCGTAAGAAGCCACTTTTATTTGTAGTCTTCTAAAATGTTTATCCTTAGAAAGTTAATCTTGGTTATACTGTATATAGCCTGTAAGCTCCAGCTGTTGGATTTTAAGTTAGAATTCTTACCTACACAATAAGAGTAAAATTGGTTTTTTTACTAACTAAATTTGAAAATAATGTTCTCTCTTTTTAAAGGCAATTTTAAAAGCCTTAATTGGACCTGTTCAGAAGCCATTTTAAAGACCAGCTTTCAGGAGCCTAGGTGCCTCAATCAGTTAAGTGTCCACTCTTGATTTCAGCTCAGGTCATGATGTCATGGTCTATTTTACCAAGATATTACTAATTTCTACCTATAAAAATGTACAATGGAAACACTTGCTTTATACAATAATCTTATATCCATCAAACTAATCTTTTTTCAATAAGACACTATTGTTTAGATATTTGCAACAGTTCTGAAAGAAATTAATTTCCAACCTGGAATTCTATAATAAGCCAAACTATCAATCAATTATGAGGGTAGGATTAAAATGTTTTAGAACATGAAAGCTCTCAAAACTTTTATTATTCATGCAAGCTTTCTTGGGAAGTTATCAAAGAATATGATCTAAGAAAGTAAGGGAGGAAACCAAGAAAAAGGAAATCCATTAAGCAGGTGATCCAACCTGAAGAGAGATGAAAGAGTCCAAGGTGATGCTGAAAGCAAACCCAAGCGTGACAGGCCCAGAGAACAGCCACAGGGATGAAAGATTCCAGTAGCTATCCCCCAAGAAATGGTGATAGCGACAGACAGCCTGATAAGTAAGGATATTTTAAGAGATCTATGCTTCTGGAGGAGAGTCTGTGAATAAATAAGAAAAAACACAGCAAAAAAAAAAAACATTTTTGGAGTGTTTTTCAGGAACACTAGAAAAATACTCTAAATATTATTAAGTGGAATCCAAAAACAAAACAAAAAACAACCCTTAAATACAAAGAACAAACTGGTGGTTGCCAGAGGGGAGGGGCAAAATAGATAAAGTGATTAAGAAGTACAAACTTCGAGTTATAAAATAAATGAGTCACAGAAATGCACAGTACAGCCTAGGGAATATAGCTGATACTACTATAATGATGCATGGTGATAGATGGTTGGCTATACTTATTGTGGTGAGCACTTAGTAGTATACAGAAATGTTGAATCTCTATGTTGTACACCTGAAACCAATATAATACTCTATTAACGTATCATACTTCGATTTTTAAAAATTATCAGCTCCAAGAGAAACCAGTTATACAAAATAAGAATGTAATCAAGGCACATTATGTGACTTAGTTGTCAATAAATTTTACGTGAGAATAGTCATATAAGCGACAAGAACTGAACTATGATTATATAAACATATGGGAGGAATGGAGGGGAAGTTGTATGAATGCGTATATTACTTGCATGTGTAATACCTGCAATATCATAGGCCTATGTGAGAGGGAACTATGAAGGCTACATCCTCTTATGTAAACAAGAATTCAATAGCAAATAGCTAACTCTTCAAAAACCAAAACTCTCAATGTAGTTACATTCTTTAGAAATAGGGAGGCAAACTCCAAAAGAAATAGCTAAGAAAGTTGAAAATGGTCGCCTATGTGAAGCAGAAATCAGGTGAGGTGTGCTATATTTTTATAATAAATATTGTAGAACAATTTGACTCTGAAAATGTATAAAATTTAGATTAAAATATAAAAATTTTTATAAGAGAAACATGCAGGTATACACACACAGTCAGAATTCACTTAATTCTAGCTTCTATTCAGTATTCAACTCTACATAAGGAAAGAGAAATCTTAAAACACAGGCTCAAAATATCTTGAATATAAGTCTTTAAGAAGTGGAAATTAACTTTTGAGGATGATTTGTGACTCCTTTCAGAATCTAATGCAAATTAAGATCTTTCTACCAAGAAAAGCGAACTCAAAATTCCAGAGAGTTCACAGACTTCCTGAAGCTCATTCATAGATCTTCTGGATATCTACATATCACAATTTAAGAATGCTTATTTTGGAGAAAACAATAAATTTGCAGATAGAATGTCAAAGAATTGAAATGGGCCACACGAAAAGGTGTTTTTTTTTTTTTCTTAATTCATCTGAGTGGCATTCACAAAAGTGGCCATGATCACAGGCAGAGTGAAAGATTACATCTTCAATATAGGTCTACTGTTCCAAGTAGATTTCAAATAACTCCAGACTTTAAGCCTCTCAAATTATTATTTCCCTGTGGTTTTAAGACTAGAGGGCAGTGTTTCTCTCCTGTATTAAATAGATTTCTTTGTTTCAAAACTAAAAGAAAGCATACTTTGGAGATTTGATTGCACAGGATCTCCACACATTTCCTGTCTATTAGCAATGCTTTGTTTAGTTGGAAAGTGTAGGTCCACAGTTTCATCTTCTGGGCTCAATTTGGCCGTAGAAGATTAAAGAAACCAAAAACAGATTCTTTTCACATTAAAAATGATGAAGGCCCCATGGAATTTGGAAAATGAATGTTTGCACTTAGCATAGAAAGTCTTCAAAACACTACTGAGGCAAAACAGAATTGGCCATGGAAGCATATTTTCCAGATTTTGAGTCATTTGGAGGGGTCCATTTTAGGGTTTTTGAGACATTATAGAAGACATGCACACAGAAAAAAAAGAAGAAGAAAAGCCAAACATCTAAATGAAGAATCCTTAGGTTAAGTTCTAGTTTGCAATGGCTTTGAATCAGTGAGTTTTCACAAGTTGTACAATGACTATCTGTGGAGTAAGACTTAAACCAATCACTCCCTTCGTAATCTGTGATTCACATGCAGCCTGCTGCCAAATTACAAGGATGCCAAATAACATTTCTTACAAAATGCAGAAGAAAATTTAAGTTGCTTTTTTTTTCTCCATGTTGGCAGGCCTCCCTACCTGAAAGAAATTAGTAAGAGTTTGCCAGATGCTCACACAAAAGAACAGACTATTTATTTTTCAGCCTTTTTAGAACTGGTCAATTGCAAAGCTATCCTCTCTTCCCCAATTTTTTTTTTTTTAATTATAAAAAGCTACCTTGGAGAGTCCTGGTTCTCCATATTTGGGTCTTTGTTCAATTGAATTTCACCAAAGCCCTCTCAGTTTCTTTGCTCTTTCCAAACAAGGCCCTTATGAATAGGACAATTTAATACAATTATTTTTCACTATCATTTATGAGGTCTGCCTTGTATGTTTCCCACATTAAAGGAAAATACAGAATCTAAAGGAATTTTTTAATGAGAATTAATGGGGGGCACCTAGATGGCTTAGTTGGTTAAGCATCTGCCTTTGGCTCAGGTCACAAACCTGGAATCTAAGGATCAAACCCCACATGGGACTCCCCACTTAGCAGGGAGCCTGCTTCTCCTCCTGATGCTCCCCACTCTCATGCTGTCTCTCTTTCTCAAATGAAATCTTTAAAAAAATAAAACAAGAATTAAGAATAAAATTTGAAAAAGTATATATTAATCATATACAATGAATTATAGGGATATGATAACGACATATCAAGTAGTTCAGCACTTATGAGGAGATTTCTCTAATGGCAGTTTAAAGAAGGGGACTTTAAGAGGCCCCATTACCTGTAACCACCTTGACCTTCAGAATTACAGATCAGTCCCCAAACATGCCATCTCACTAGCCCACCTCACTAGCCTACTTGGCCTTAGTTGAAGGCAAACTGGAAGTGCCTTTTTTATTCTATCAGGTTTTTTTTTTTTACTGACCTACCTCACTATCTAGAACAGGACAATTTGCAAGGGGATATTTAACAATACTTTTTATTTTCTATTTATTTTATTTATTATTTATTTGTTCATGACAGACAGACAGAGAGAGGCAAAGACACAGGCAGAGGGAGAGGGAGAGGAGCAGGCTCCATGCAGGGAGCCTGACGTGGGACCTGATCCCGGATCTCCAGGATCACACCCCAGGCCAAGGGCGGTGCCAAACTGCTGGGCCACCGGGGCTGCCCTAACAATACTTTTTAAATAGTGAGGAATGGCAATTAGAAAAGTAGATGAAATGTTTCATGGACTCAGAAACTCTATTTGCACGAATGTCATTAACACTCCTGAACCACCAAAGTTTTCCCTTACTTGTCTCATTTATTAGTCCACTAACTGGAAGATGGATGGGCCGTAACTTCAGAGTTAGAAAGTTTGGATGGCATGACCAAGTATATAAATCTACTTCAGCTCTATAATCCCAGTGCCTTGGAGTCTTGCCTATTTCCTTTTCAAATATTTAGAGACTGCTTTGTGCCTTTTGGACCCATACACATACATCTAGAACGAGTTAAGAACCTTGTTTTACATTTCCTGTCTTTCAAGAGTCTTTCCTTGATTGTCCTCCAAGGGCACAGCTGAAGCTCTTGGTTGCCTACACTAAACCCTGATTATCTCTGAATAACTTGCTTCCTCCAAAAAGCCAAAGGCAGGGGCACCAAGGTGGCTCAGTCAGTTAAGCATCTGCCTTCGGCTCAGGTCATGATCTCAGGGTCTGGGGTTCAAGCCTCTTCCTCTGCTCCTCCTCCCACCCCCCACCCTGCCCATGCTCTCTCTCAAATACTTAAAAAAAAAAAGCCAAAGGCTTCACCAACCTTCTACTGCAATCAATCTCCCTTTCTATCAACTGACTTAAGACTAGTCCTATGATGCAATTCGACTCACTCACCAAGAGAAGTCCACTGGGAGTCACATGGGAAAGATGCCCTTAAAAAGACATGCAGAAAGGGAAAAAAAAAAAAAAAAGACCCATACTTTCTCTGGGAACATTGTCATGCCTGGAAGTGATATTGAGGATTGTTGTTGCTTCTCATTACCAATCTTCGGTGGGTAGCAGGGCCAAGGGGGTCACACAGAAGCAAAGACAGAGTACAACAGATTATGCCTGAAACCTGTCTTCCTTCAAGATGTCCTGTGATTAATGAAGCCCTTACTGTTCAAGAGAGATTCGAGTTTTCTGATCCTTTCAGCAGACAGCAGCCTAACATATTCAGAGGGTAAATCGGGAGGACCTTCACCCATTGAGTATTCCTTTTGGTCTTTACTCTTTTCTTTGCTAATATTCTCACAATTTCCATTCTTAGGCTATAATAGTTAAATCAAAAGTAGAAACATCCTTAGGCCAGAACACTCATAAAATTTCCCTTAATATCATCTGAAATAGGCCAGGTTTCCTGAAAAGATCTCAAGATACATCTTTAGGAAAAGTTTGGAAACTAAGTTATAATAGTGACTGATGATATAGACTAGCACCCTGATAGAGTGAACTTGTGAGCAGTAACCCAAAAATTATCTTATGTTTGGAGATTTAAAGACAAAAATGACAACTAATTCTTAAAACAAACAATGAACTATTCAGAAATTATAGAAATAAGGATAAAGTAGGGAAGTATAAATTAGGGGGAGGGGAAGCAAATGTAAAACAAGAATATAGTTCTCTTCAGCTAAGAGAATTTAATATACTTTGTTTGAAATACTTCCCTTCTAAATAAATCATATTTTAAAGTTACCAATGGACATGGGCAAAAAAAAAACTTCATCATCAGTTGTATAATATCAGCATTAAAATCTCCAATTCAAATTTGTATAAATAGGCTACTGACCACTGTAGAGGTATCTGCAGAGAGCTAGATCTCCTCAACTTACACTGATAATAAGGTTTTATTACATGAACTAGAAACAGGGAGTAGAGGCCCAACAGTCAGCAGTTAGCTAGTTGCTAGGATAACACTCAACACATCGAGTTAGGAATAGAGGGCAGTGAATCAACTAGCTCCTTGCACTACCCTGGAACATCTGGGTAAATGTCATTCAGTTTTTTGTTTTTTTTTTTTCAAACAGGCCGAATTGACTCTTCAGATGGAATTGATAGAAAGTGAAAGACTGAGTCTAATGTGGTAAGAAGCTGTTAAAAGATTAGTATTGGCTTTTGGTGGAAAAACAATTATGCTGAATTACATACACATCTGCCACACACTCAGCAAACTATCAGAGAAGCCAGATTTTCCTCACATTTTACTTCTTGGAAACTTTTCAATTTTCAAATAGAATACAGTGCTCTAGTTATTGCTTACATGCATTTTCCTTAAATAAACTTTGACCAAACTTAGAAAGCCTGATATTGTTTCCTAAAGAAACGCTTTTTCCCAACCATCACCCAGCAGCAAGTAAAAGCATACCCTCTACTTCTGAAAACTGCTTTATAGTTTTCAAAATTATTTAATGGGTATTCATTTGATAAAGAGCATTCATTCATTCATTTGCATGATTTCATTTGGTTAAAAAAAAAAGGAAGCTTCTTACAGCTTTGCTGAGCGCAAATCTTCTACAAAGATAAAAGGGTATGCATTTATGTTTGCTGTCCCATTAATTCATTTGCTTATTCATTCAATAAGTATTCATTGTCTACAATGTGCCAGGCACTGTTGTAAACACTGGGATACAGCAATGGGAAAAGAAACGGACAAAATCCCTGTGCTAGTGGTATTTACATCCTCAGAAATACTATATAGCTGTTTTACGTATTTCCATGGAGTTATGAACCTATCAATGTGAATAGCTTAGTTTTTCTGTGTTGCATTAGGGAAAGAGATTTAAATAATTATTCAAAGGAACAAGACCCCAAATCTAATACACCAAGATAGGTTACTGCTTAACAGTGTGGGGAAAGTTTATTAATTCATGAAGGAAAATAATCAGGCTCCTTTGATGTATTTCTCAAGTGAGAGAGTGGATTTTCTATTTACCATAAATCCAGCAAAGAACAATGAACATCACAGTACTTCTTATAATCATTTATCACACACAGATTCACTATGTGCAGGGCATATTCCATTTGTTTTCGCTTGAATACTTATACCAACTCTTTAAGTTATTAAAATTATCTATATTTTCCATATTAAAACACACACACACACAACTTGAAGAAATGAAGCAATGAGCCTGAAGCTAAATCTGTTGTGAGGTTTTAGTATGTGAATAGATATGACATGCTTACAACATTGCCTGACAAATAATGTCAGATAAATATTACATATTACTATTATTTCACCAGATTCAAGATGAGACAACTGAGGTTTAGAGAAGTAACTGGTCCAAGGGGCAAAGTTGGTTAGTAATCCCAACTCCCTCCCCAGAGTGACTGAAGAGGGACCTGGGCCTAATTTCCCCCACAGCGGTCTGTCATGTCCAGTCCATCCTACACACCATAACATTAGAGAGCCACCATTATTAGAGAGCCACTGTTAGAGTGCTATTTCTACCTTGTGTTAGAATGCATCTGACTTGGGTAACAAAAGTCAAGTGGGTAATCCAACACCCACTAGTCATAATCCTAACTACCTGCTACTTTAGAAATAGGCAAACAGGGGTACGTGGGCGGCTCAGCAGTTGAGCATCTGCCTTTGGCTCAGATCATGATCCCAGAGTCCTGGGATCAAGTTCTGCATCAGGCTCCCCACACAGAGCCTGCTTCTCCCCTCTGTCTGTTTCTTTGCCTCTCCCTCTCTGTCTCTCATGAATGAATAAATAAAATCTTTTTAAAAAAGAAAAAAAATGGGAAAACAGCATTCTGGACATAGGATGCTTCTTTTGGGGGGAGGGACAAGGTTGCAATGACAATAGTCCTGGCTAGAGTGAAGTTCTCCCTCTGGGGAGCCAGGACAAGGCTAAGGGCACCCAGAGGCTGGGAAACACCAAAGACAAATATGCCTGCTCTGTCATTGGCCTGGGGTTTTTGCTTCTCTTTAACTTACCACATATATTTCCTGGGCAGGAGGTAAGGACGAGAAGAAAACCTCACAGCTACATAACTCCTGATGGTTCTAGCCCCGCTTGGTGCACACATGCCTGAACCCTATATACGGAAGGATCAGTGGTGATGGGACACAGCTGAGGCAGATGGAGAAATGAAGAGAAGTGGGAGTCCTCTCTTCAGGAGAAAAACCCGCCCTTTTTTTTACTTTTTTACTTTTAAAAAAAGTAATCTGTTTTTTTAAAAAACGATTTTATTTATTTATTTATTTGAGGGACAGGATAAGGAAGCACGAGCAGTGGGAAGAGGCACCAGGAGAAGCAGACTCCCTGCTGAGCAGGGAGCCTGACAGGAGGCTCGATCTTAGGACCCCAGGATCATGACTTGAGCCCAAGACAGACGCTGAACCGATGGAGCCACCCAGGTGCCCTCAAATAAGTAATCTAAAAAACTTTACTTTAGTACTCTTCCCACCCCTTATATGTCACCACACTACAAAAGTTTTGTCTGGATTGCTGATCCTGTGTGAGTTCCATTCTCCCAGGTTCTTTTTAGTTACTAAAACATTTCCCCAGTGTGAGGAGTCATGGCTAGTTAGCATTATTCCTTCTTTGGACTGACTCTGCTAGGTAATATAAGGAGCTTTTGGGGGGAAGCATTGTAGTCTAAAAGTATCTCTTTGCAGGCTTGGTGAGATGCTTTTCACAGGATGCTCCAAGAGCAGACCATGTCTATGTTTGCAGAAGCCTCTGCTGTAAGGAGGCCTTGTAGGAGAACGCTCTTCCTTCTCTGGAGCTTTGGTAGTTACAGACGGAAATGATGGTAAACTGAATGCAGTCCTGCTCCCTCCACAGGACTGATCAAAACCTTTCTGCACCAGAGAGAACATTAGGGCTGTGGGCCTGCCTCCTGGAGGTCACTACAGATCTGTTTGTCAAAGTTCCACCTTTATATGTATCTGACCATTGTCCCTTTGCATGGTCGGTCTCTCGTCCTCACGCTGCAGATTCAGACCCTCTCCTACTTCTGGTGCCTGTGAGCCCTTTTTGATTTCCCCTACAGGCTGCATGCTAGAGAAGCTCCAGCTTTAGTTACAAACCCCAAAGGGCCCTGGAGAGCCAAGGATGTGTGTCAAACAGCTCTGACCGGCAGTATTATTCATCCCGGACCTGCTTACAACTGCAACTGCAATCCTTACAGTTTTAGAAAGGAATCTCAGTAAGAGGCCAGAGAGAATCATCTGGTGTCACATGGGAGAGATTTATTGGTTAAAAAAAAAGGCTAACGATGAGAGAATTATTAAACCTGCTTAGCCTGTTATTTATTTACTTATTTTTAAGAGATTTTATTTATTCATGAGAAACAGAGAGAGAAGCAGAGACATAGGCAGAGGGAGAAGCAGGCTCCCTGCAGGGAGCCTGATGTGGGACTTGATCCTCAGACCCAGGATCACACCCTGAGCCAAAGGCAGAAGCTCAACCGCTGAGCCACCCAGGTGCCCCTTAGCCTGTTATTTAAAAAATGCAAAAGTATTAGGTATCCTTCAAATTGCAAAAAGTGTATACAACACCCCAAAAGACTCCATTACCCTCTGCCTTGTAAATGCACCATGAGTCCAGGGAAGCTTGTGAACTCTGTGTCTGGCTAAAAATCCTCTGGGGATGTGAGGTGACAGATGCAAGGAGACCTGTTCAAGAACCATTTTCCTCCAATAGCCGGGAGTCACAGAATCACAGAGCTGTGCAAGGTGACCTTGGCAAAGATACACAAGGCATGCTGGTCGTTGAGTTCAAGAGGAGGGCAAGAGCCATGTGGCACACGCCACCCAATTATAGTCTATTTGTGGAAAGCCTAATGTGTGTTTTCGTTAAAGGATGACTATATGCTGAGGAGAATCGAGTTGGCAGTCTTGGATCCGTATCATCCACAAAGAACATGCAGAGGGAAAATGTTATGAGTATTTGACTCAAAGGGAGATGGGCTGAGATGACAGATGAAAGTGAACTCTGTGTAGCACTTACTTAGGTCTGAGTGCCTGAGGTGACAGGAAAGTCACACAGCTTCCGCAAATGGACAAGCCCTGAAAAACAAGCCCCTGTTCAAGCAATTCATTTACTTTCCAGCGGACCACAAACTTACCCAGTAAGCCATGAAATTGTGTCTGGAGGCAAACTGCAGCCAGGCCCAGGAAGACAATTTATCACTTTCTGGAAAGGCTCTGAAAAATTAAAAATAGGAAAGACACTCTGTAAAACTGGATACTTCATTGTGTGGGGATTCTCATTAGACTAAGAAAATAGCACCACTTAAGTTTCTATTTATAGGACAAGAGTGGAAATGAGGATTATCTGAAGGGACCTCCAAAAAATTAATTGCAAGATTCTTCTCCCTGATGTTTTTAGATTCCGGCTTTGTGCAGCAAGGGGCTTGTTGGTAAGTGATCAAATCACTGAGCAGTTGCCTTCTAGATGGGAATTATACCTAATCATAGGATTACCTCCACTTCCTGACAGTATATGATCCAGAATAAAACCCTGTTTCGTTGAACCCTCACCAAAATCACCTAACACAAGCCCAAATCCAGTAATAAATCCTTTCTAACACCTCCTCACTGAGATAACCCACAATTCTCTGAGGAGCGAGGTTGCCCTCACTGGAACAAACTGGAAAGCCCAAACTTTCTTCTGTTACAGGTGGATTCCTGATAGTCTCTGACAGGAAGGCATTGTCAATGAAACAGTAGACCAAAGCGCCAGTATGATCTTCTAGTTCAAACTGAGGCAGGCAGCTCCCTTGCACTGTGTACATACATCACAAAAAAAACTAGTTAATGTGGGAAATTCAAATTCCTCTCTTTTGAGATTCACTCCTACTCATTCTTTAAAACAGAATAAAAAGCCATGACTATCTCTAAGGAGGATTCTAGGCCATTCTTTTCCAATAGGAAAGATGCCGACTGGCTTGAGCTCTGGGCTGTTGATTCACAGAGAGAGCCAATAGCAATTGAAAGATTCATAGAAGGTGAAATCAACCTATGTGATAGTTAAACAGGGTAGATGAGGGAGGAAAAAGAGTTTACATCAAATGGGTTTAGAGGGGCCAATTTTGGAGATGAGTCTGGAGTAAGAAAAGAGAAGATGTTGAAGCAGCTGCAGTAGTAAAGAACTTGGATGTGAACAAGATGAAGAAAATGAAGTTTCAAGAAGTTCTCCTCTGCTTTATGAAAGTGTCCCAAATGCCTCAACTCTCATTCTCCTGTTTGCTTTCTTAAAACAAAACCAAAATGACTTAATCTTTTAGGAGAGATTGTAGGAAAGATTTCAATTTCTTTTAATTATGTGCTGTTGTTGCCAGTCTGCTTTTTAATGCCCCCCCACCCTAGTGACTGTGCCAGTGAAGCATTATACAAGTTATATTCAAAAGTCAGCTCACATCCCAGCCCTTCCCTTGCCCCACCTCTGCTACTTGTGTCTCTATCCACCATGGCATTCTCGTGGAGAGGCAGAATGGCCTATAGCATCAGAATGCCGCCATTTTTTAATCGTCTGGTCTCCCCTACTGAAATGTGGTTGCCTCAAGGACAGTGGTTGGACACTACTTACTTTATCCCTGTATGCAGGGCTGCCCAGCAGAGGGAAGTCTCTCAGCATACTTTGTTTTACCAAGTAAGTACCAAGTAAGTGTCATCCAGCCTTGTGTTCTAGCCATTACCACCTGGCTCTGTCACTGAAGAAGTTTGTGAAGAACCCATTGCAAGCCAACCAGCACTGTCTCCTCCTGCACACTTCTGGCATTTCCCTCTTCCTTTTCTTTTCCAATTCTTTCAGAACAATAGTAATTAATGCTGCTTACAGGCACTGTACTAAGCCCTTCGTATTTATTACTTACACTAATTCTCACAACAGTTCTGTGAGGTAGGCATTATTTTTCCCATTTTGAGGTTAGAATCTGAGGCTCGAAGACGTTTGTTTCATGACATGCCTACAACATAGCTAAGAAGTAATGAAAGTGGGACCTGAACCCCAGGTCCCCTTGAGTTTCCAGACTTCTCACAGTTGCGCCAACAGACTGAATCTCATACAAAGCCATTTAGGTAGGCCTTAGCCCTTGTTACCAGAATTACTTCCCACCAGCTCCCCAAACGCCAGCTTAACAACACCACCAGGAGTCCCTTCACATTCACATATCCCACAGTTTTGTCCTGCTATTGCCTCCTACTGTAGGCCCCTCTTGCTTGATACTCTTTTTGCTCATTTTTGAAGACCCAGCTCAACTGTCTCCTCTGTCATGAAGCCATCTCTTGTCTTCTCCGCCCTCCACTAGAAGTAGACTCCCTTCTCTCTCACAGTTAATTTTTTTTAAAGATGTTATTTACTTATTCATGAGAGACACAGAGAGAAAGAGAGAGAGAGAGGCAGAGACACAGGCAGAGGGAGAAGCAGGCTCCATGCAGGGAGCCTGACGTGGGACCCAATCCCAGGTTTCCAGGATCACACCCTGGGCCGAAGGCAGTGCTAATCCACTGAGCCACCTGGGCTGCCCTCTCACAGTTAGTTTGAACCTCTTTTATGGCACATATTATAATCTGTCCCAAGTTAGAGCAATTCCAATGCATGTGTTGTACTTTATACTTTTTTACCTTTCCAGTGAAGCATAATAATAGTAAACACATAAAATTTACTAGGTGTCTGGGAATAGTCTAAGCACTTCACATATATTGAGTAGCTGAACCCTCATAATAACTCTATATGGTATGCGCTATAGCACAGAGAGATCGGTAAACTTGCCTGGGGTCACAAAACCAACAAGAAGCAGTGACAGGGCTTGACACAGGCAATCCAGCACCAGAGTCCATGCCATGAACCATGGTCCGAGCTGCCCGCATACATATAGCACGATCACAGTGTCTGCTAAGTCAAAAAATGAACAAATATACAACTGCACGAATGCAAGGTAACCAATTTAGTATAAAATTAAACAAGCCAGTCACAGCATTTGACTTATTTGACATCCAGTTGCCTCAAATTCATAGCATTAAAAAGAACTTTTATGGAGGGATGCCTAGGTGGCTCAGGGGTTGAGTGTCTGCCTTTGGCTCAGGTCATAATCCCGGGGTCCTGGGATCGAGTCCCACATCGGGCTCCCTGAGGAACCCACTTCTCCCTCTGCCTGTGTCTCTGCCTCTCTCTGTGTGTCTCTCATGAATAAAAAATAAATAAAAATAAAAATCTTTTTTAAAAAAATGAACTTTTATGGAGTCATCATTGATTTTTTTCATTTATCCAGCAAAATTTTTCTATAGATTATGTGTCAGCCCCAGGGCCAGAAGCTAGAGTCTGTATCTTGAGAACTCAGAACGAGTCAGTGAGAGGAGCTTACAGGTGCCCACTGAGACATGCAATATCTGGAACTCTGTAACGAAATGTACTTGGCTTTCTTACTGTTGTAACCAGTGGACTGAAGCAGCGGTTCAGTCTAGCTGATTCTTCTCTCTCCATCTGGCACTGTCTGGAGACATTTTTGATGTCATAATTGATGTGGATGGTACCAGCATCAGGTGAGTAGAATCCAGGGATGCTCCTAAACATCCTAACATGCACAGGACAGGACAGTCCCAACAACACAGAGCTATATTGCCCAAAATGTTGGTGTACTGAGGCTAAGAAGCTCTGTATCAAAAATGTAAAGAATAACCCTGTACCAAAAACTCAAAGAGGCAACTAGCAGATAAGTCTTAGAAACCTATTTACACAGTACACTGATTATAGACAACAGAACTATACTATAAACACTTTTTATTTGACAGAAAGAGAGAGAGAGCACAAGCAGGGGGAGCAGCAGTCAGAGGGAGAGGGAGAAGCAGGCTCCCCACTGAGCAGGGAGCCTGATGTGGGGCTTGATCCCTGGACCCTGGGATCATGACCTGAGCTGAAGGCAGACACTCAACCGACTGAGCCACTCAGGTGCCCCTGTACTATAAACATTTGACTTGCTAAGAGACTAAATCTTAATTTTTCTCAACACTAGAAGAAATGATCATTACATGATGTGGTAGACATGTTAGGTAATGCTGCATTGGCAGTCATATCGCAACATAAATGTATCAGATCTACAGATCTTACACAACGTTGTATGTCAAATATAATCCAATTTTTTAAAATCAGAGATGAATACAAAGCTCTCATTTGGGGGTATCTCTCAAACTTTTTAAGGAAAAGGCCTGTGTAGAATTGGAAAAAAAGAAACCACAGCACTGATAAGAAAATAAAGTACACACACCAAAATAAAATCAAGTTTAAAATACTCCTTTAATCTGCAGTGCTGGCAAATTAATCTGATTACCAGGAATTTTGCATATGCTGTCAGTGGTGCTGGTGTGCTGGAAGGAAGAAGATTGAATTTCCAGCCTCCCCCAGAAATTCTCTTCGGAAAATTTGTTAGTTAGCCCTTCTTACATGCTACAGAGCTGAGGTTCTAGAATGAGAAACTGCTTCATCTAGGATAAAACATGACTTCTAAACCTGAGGCAGACAGGATTTGGGAATACTCATTCTATTTTAGAGATCAAATATGGACCTAGAGACCACCTCCTACAGACCAGGCTTCCAGAGGAGTGAGATGGTGACCCCTTTCCTGGCTGCCCCGCCCATGACGTGGGCTGCTATTGGGATTTTAAGGACCCGAAGAAGGGCCCATTACCCAAAATACTACTTAACCCTAAATGGGAGGAAGCATTCACTCTCCTATAGGACAAAGAGAGTAAAATACATGGAATAGCACTAGAATGCCTGTGTTCAAATGGAGCTCTCCCCTTTATTAGCTGTGTGACCTTGGATAAATTACTTAACCTCTCTGTGCCTCAGTTTTGTCACCTGTTAAATGAGGGGCAGCCTACTTCATTAGGTTCTGGGGGGAATGAACTAAATTAATTTGCAGGTAAAGCACTTAGAATAAATCCTCACACATACAAGAGCTATATAAACAAACCTTAGTTATTCTCATTAGAGTATGAGCCTACTGGAGAAAGAAGCTGCATCACATTTTTTGGATTTCCCTGGGCCTAGTATACTAGTATAGAGCCTGTATTATTCCAAGAATATGTGACAGTGATTACACCCCCAAGTGGCTTTGCTTTGGTTTGATGTCAATATTGTACTCAGGCAGCTCCCTTATCAGTGTTAATACAATTTGTGCTTTTGCTGAGTCACTAGATTATCTGAGAACTTTTTTTGAGTTTATTTAGAGTTAAAATTGAAGGGCAGTCTAACAGAAACTTAGATTTAGTACTTTAAATGCTTTTTTTCGATTAATTTTTAAGAGAGAACACGGTGTGCACACAGTCATGTGAGTGGGAAGAGGGGCAGAGGGAGAGGGAGGGGGAGGGGGAGAGCCCTTAAGCAGGATCCACACTCAGCCCAGAGCCGGAGGCCGGGCTCAAACTCATGACCCTGAGATTATGACCTGAGCTGAAATCAAGAGTGGGATGCTCAACTGACTGAGCCACCCAGGCGCACCAGTACCTTAAATACTTTTTAGAAGTGTTTTGGTCAATATGGAGAAAAGGGACTGAAAAAGGTTCACCTGGGGTTGGTGTACAGGAGTGGAAGGTAGGAAAGGAAGAACAAGTATCAGAATGTTTTCTCATTTCCATCAGGATTTCTTTTTTGATGCATTTATTAATTTTATTTCTACTTTTTCTTGTATAAAGCACCCTAATCCAAGGGTACAGCACAATGCACTTTACATATGCATAACTGTTCGTAACCACCAGATTCAGAGCTGGAAGGAAGATTTCTAGTATCCCAGAGGGTCCCCTTGCCCCCTCTAATCCCACTCTCCAATTTCCATTACTCTCAAGCAGTTTTGTGAGTTCTTGCACTTGGTAAAAAGATACCTTCCTATGGTTTTTAATTTTTTTTTCCTGAGAGCTTTATTGTTTTACTTTTCATGTTTAAGTCTATGATCCATTTCAAATACATTTGTGTGTGTGTGTATGGAATGAACTACTTTTTTTTTCTGTACATATATCCAATTGCTTCATTTCTTTTTTTTAATTTTTTAAAAAATTTCTTTATGATAGTCACACAGGGAGAGAGAGAGAGAGAGAGAGACAGAGACACAGGCAGAGGGAGAAGCAGGCTCCATGCACCGGAAGCCCGACGTGGGATTCGATCCCGGGTCTCCAGGACCGTGCCCGGGGCCAAAGGCAGGCGCCAAACCGCTGCGCCACCCAGGGATCCCCAACTGCTTCTTTTGTATTAACTGAAGAGACTGTCATTTCCCCACTGAGTTGCAGAGGTATCTTCATTATAAACCAGTTGACCTGTACATGAGGGTCTGTTTCTGGACTTTCTAATAGTCTCTCTGTGTTCCTTTGGTATATTTGATTATCCTTTGTTAGTATCATACTGAATTAATTATGATAGGTCTAATGGGCTTCATACGTTTTAAAATTCGATAGTGCAAAAGCCCTCCAATTCTGTTCTTCAAATTGTCTTAGGACTCTAGGTCTTTTGCATTTCCATATGAATTTTAAATTTAACTTGAACATTTCTACCAAAAGGAAAAAAAAAAAAAACTTTGTTGGGATTTTTAATACAATTGCACTAAATCTATAGATCTGTTGAGGAGAAGCAACATAATAGTCATGTTTACCTTGTTGTATGAACATGGTATTTCTCTCTATTTACATACCACTTTCTTTAATTTTTCTCAGTGATGTTTGGTGTGGAGATCTTGCACATCTTTCACTAGGGTTATTCCTAAGTAGTTAATGTTTTTTGATGAGACTGTAAAAGATACTTTTATTTAATATTTCGTTTTCCTTTAATTAGTTTCTACTATATAGAAATGCAAAGCAACAAACATGCTAAATTTGTTGATTAAATCTAACAATGTGTACACTCTAAATTGCTTTCCAATTTTTACCTTTTACTTCCTTATCTCATCTTTTTTCCTGTATAAAACCTAATGAAGAATGTTGAATGGCAGTGGAAATAGAGGTCATCTCTTGTGCTTAACTTCTAGAGGAAAGCATCCACTATTTCACCATTAAATAAGATAGTTGCTGTTGCGTTCTTGTAGACATATAAGTGCCAGTTTTTATTCCAGGCTTGCTAAGAATCTTTAATGCAAACAGGTATTGAATTCTATTATATGATTTTTCTACATTTATTAAGATGTTCATTCATTTTTTTCTCCTTTTAGTTGTTAATGCAGATTATATTGATTCATACTTTTTTTTTTTTTTTCTCTATGCACCTGCTCTTTATTGCTGCCAGGCCAGGTGCTGGGTCCTGCCCAGGCTGGGGAGGGGAGGTCCTGACCAGTGCCCCCCTCTCTGCAGCCAGCAAGCAAGGCCAAGCCAAGGTCTGAGGCCTGCACCTGGCCCACCCAACCCCAAGGTGCGGACCGGGGCTTGGAGCCCGCAAAGGGCAGAGGGCATAGGCGGGGTAGTTGATTCATACTTTTGAAAAGTAAAACAGCCTCTCTCTCTTCTAGAATACATATTACTTAGTCATAATGCATTATCAGGGGTTCCATTTGCTAATATTCTGTTTGATTTTTTTCTCTATGTTTCTGAACTATATGTATCTATAATTTTCTTTTATTTTATTTCTTTTGTTAGCTTTTGGTCTCATTACACTGTCCTCATATGGTAAGTTGGAAGGTGTTCCCTCTTCCTCTATTTTCTAAAAAATTATGCCTAAGATTGGTATTATTTCTTTATTAAATGTTCTTGAAGACATCATCAGCAAAACATCTAGGCCTGGAGTTTTCTTTGTGGGAATATTTTAAATTACAGATTTAACTAATATATGTAGGATTATTCAGATTGGCCATTTCTTTGGGGACAGTTTTGGTAAATTGTGTTTCCTTCCTTCCTTTCTCTTTTTTCCTTGATCAGTTATGCATTAGTGTTCATCAATGTTATCAATCTTTTCAGAGAAATAACTTTTAATTTTGTTGATTTTCTGTTTATACTTGCTTTCTATTTTACTGACTCTACTTTTATCTTTATGATTGTGTTACTTTTACTTGCTTGGGGCTTAATTTGTTGTTCTTTATCATATATTTTTTATAAACAGAAGCTTAGATTGTTCATTTTCAACCTTTCTTTTTTTCTATTATTTTATTTAAAGCTATAAATCTGGGCAGGCTGGGTGGCTCAGCAGTTTAGCACTGCCTTCGACCCAGGATGTGATCCTGGAGACCCGGGATCGAGTCCTACATCGGGTTCCCTGCATGGAGCCTGCTTCTCCCTCTGCCTGTGTCTCTGCCTCTCTCTCTGTGTCTCTCCCATGAATAAATAAATAAAATCTTAAAAAAAAAAAAACTATAAATCTAAGCACCATTTTAGCTGCAACTGGCATGTTTTGGTATGCCATATTTTTGCTATCATTCACTTCACAATATTTTCTAATTTTTACTGTGATTTCTTTTTAAATTCATGAGCTAATTAGAAATATGTTGCTTAATTCCCAACAATTATAGTTTTTCATTCTGCTGAAATCTATCTTTCTGTTTTTGAGGAAAGAATCTGTATTCCTGTTTTTGCTTTTAGTTCAATTCCACTCCTGGCAGAGAATATACTGTGTATTATTTCAATCCTTTAATTGATTGGAACTTGGTTTTTGTTCCAGCATATGTTCTATTTTGGTAACATGTAGCAGACAGTTTGGGAATACTGACTTTTTTGTCTTCTTATTTTATCAGCTACTGAGAGAGGTATTTTTATTATTATTATTATTTTAAAGATTTTATTTATTTATTCATGAGAGACAGAGAGAGAGAGAGAGAGAGAGAGAGGCAGAGACATAGGTAGAGGAAGAAGCAGACTCCATGCAGGGGGTCTGATGTGAGACTTGATCCTGGGATTCCAGGACCATGCCCTGAGCAGAAGGCAGATGCTTAACCACTCAGCCACCCAGGTGTCCCTGAGAGAGGTATTTTTAAATCTACATCTATTGTTGTGGATCTATATGTTATTTTTGCTTTATATATTTTCAGTATATATTAGAAAACATACACATTTAGAATTATGTTTTCCTGTTGAATTAACTCTTGGATGATTATGAAATATCCCTCTTCCAATCCCTAGTTCCCTTGTCTTAAATTGTACTTGGATAGCCACAGCTGTATCAGCTCCCTTTGTTATTGTTAGCATGGTGTATCATAGTAAACATCCTTTTACTTCCATTTTATCTGTGTCTTTATATTTAGTGTCAAAATTATAAACAGGAAATATTTGGGATAATTTTTAAACTCCAGTATGGCAATTTTGGTCTCTTAATCACAGGATTTAGTCCATTAATGTTTAATGTAATTACTAACATATTTGAGTATAAGTCTGTCTTTTTATTTCTATTTAATCTTCTGTGTTTTTTTTTAAGATTTTATTTATTTATTCATGGGAGAGACACAGAGAGAGAGGCAGAGACACAGGCAGAGGGAGAAGCAGGCTCCATGCAGGGAGCCCGACGTGGGATTCAATCTCGGGTCTCCAGGATGATGCCCTGGGCTGAAGGCAGCACTAAACCGCTGAGCCACCGGGGCTGCCCTTCTGGTTTTTTGTTCCTTTGTTCCTGCTTTCTAAACTTCCATTTTAAGCACTCCAGTATTTTTCAGTATTCCATTTTGTCAGCTTTTTAAAAAGATTTTATTTATTTGAGAGAGAGAGTTAGCAAGAGAGAGCTTGAATGGGGCAGAAGGAGAGCAGGCTCCCCATTGAAGCAGGCTCCCCACTGATCAGGGAGCCCAACGTAGGGCTCAATCCCAGGACTCTATCATGATCTGGCCCAAAGGCAGATGCTTAACCAACTGAGTCACCAAGGTGCCCCTCTGTCAGCTTTTAATTATTTTCATATTATTCTTTTAGTGGGTACTCTAAAGACTGTAATATGCATCTGATTATTAACTAAGTTCAACCTACCTTAAATTAGTTCTTTCACCACTTCATCAGTAATGCAAAACAGTTTAATTCCATTTACCCTCCTCATGCTTTTGTGTTATTGCTTTGGAAGATTTTTCTCTCTGAAAATGTTATAAACCCCATAAGACATTACTATCGTTGTTGCTTTAAGTTGCAAATATTTTTCCGTATTTATCCCCAGTTACCCTTCCTTGGAATCTCCTGTCTTTCCTAGAGATTCTTGAGATCATTTTCTTTTCCCTTGAAGAATTTTTAAAGGATTTCTTCTATTTAAGTTCTGCTAGTTACAATTCTGTTCAACTTTTAGTTGTCTTAAAATGCCTTTAACTTGTCCTAATTTTTGAAAGATTTTTCAGAACACAGAATTCTAGATCAGCAAGGTTCTTTTCTTCCTTCAGCATTTAAAAAATAAGTATCATTCCACTGACTCCTACTTGCATAATTTTTGTTGAAAAGTTAACTATTTGTCTTACTATTGCTCTTTGAAGAAGATCTAGTCAGAAGCATATGTTTCTTAATTGTCTATATTTTCCATATCCCTTCATCACATAGTATGATATGATGGCAAGGACCATTTCTGACTTGTTCATTCTCAGCCTCTAGAATTGCACCTGGTGGCTCTATATTTAATGCATAATTTTTAAAAGAATTTGTAAATGAATGATTGAATTACTTAACTAGGGCAATGCCAAAAAAAGTAGTGACTTAACAGAGTGAATGAATGAAGTCATTGTCTCTTGACAAAATCCATACTCTTATTTCTAAGAGCCATTCAGACTGTTTCACAGACCTCCTGCTTAAACTAAATTTCACCACTGCATAAACATTTTCTTATCTACATTAATAGCTTTGATAAATTCTACTTGCATAACATACGTCTGGATAATAACATCTGAAAATAAGATATTATATAGGAGAGATTCTTTATAGGTTATTTATTATATTTAAAGATGAGCAAAACCAAAATCTGTTCTTTTGCAATTAGTTTTTAGATAAATTGATTTCATAATGTAATTTCTAAAAGATGGAGATTTATTAGACACAAAGATAAAAAGAGGTTACAGTGATTTTAAGCAAATAACGATGATGCTCATTCTCAGCATCAGACTTACTAACCAGCAGAGCCAGATTTACAAATAGATGAAACTTCTAATCCTTAACAAGATAAAGGAAACAAATTTAAAACAAATTGGTTTTGCATATTATCTCAACTATTTTATGTAAACAAGAATATTCAGCTTTCTTGTCTGTTAACAAATGTTACAAAATCAACATAAGTTTCACTTACCTGACTGCTTAAAGACTTCTAGGTTTCCTTTATGTTGCTTTACCACACAAGAAGCATGGCTCTGTAGCTCAGATATTCATCCATCCTCTAGTTCTTTAATGGAAAGATTAAACAGGCCTTGCATTAATCAGAGCGAACAATTGCTGTGCCATATCCAGTAGCAGTATGGAAAAGAGTGGGGAAATGAAGAATTAACCATTTGTCTCTGAGCCACCCTACATGATCTTTGGATAATTTACACCAGGAACTTCTCTAACAATGGGAAGAGTTGAGACCTGGCTATCTATATTTTGAAACACTCATCTGGGACCAAGCTTTCTTGCAATCAGGAATAGCAGTGGATATGCTATTTGCTTGTTTAACAATTTTTTTTGTACACCTATTACATGCTTTGGTGAGTTGGAGTTTTTTTGTGAAAAAAAATATAGTCAAAATCATGATGGTCAAGGAACTCACGTTCAGTAGGAGAGCCTGAGAAGAGTGACAGAGGCAAGTGAGAGAGTGCTATGATCAGGAAAGAGCAGGTTGCAAGGCTGTTGAGAGTAGGATGCACAGGAGCTGGCTGGATGATGGGGCAGAGATAGTGGGGTGAAAATGAGGAACTCAGAGCATTCATAATGAGTCAAGAGATTTTCTAGAAACTAGGAACATGGAGATATCAGAACTTTCTGACCGTGAACACATTTCCCAGCGTAATGGATGCCATGTGAGGTTGACAAGCAATAAGAACTGTTCTAGCAAAGGCTTTGAGAAAATACCCCTAGGGCTACTGTGAGTGATAATTATTTCTTATTAGTACCTATTAATATGATAACAGCCGCAACTCTTTGTGGCATGCTTGCTCTATACCAGGCTTTACATTGAAGGCTGTGGAGGCTGCCTCACATTACCTTCTACTAACCTAATGGTGTGGGCACATTTTAATCCTTATAACAGACATGGCCACAAAGACTTGGAGAGGATAATTTGCTCAAGTTTGCAGAACTAACAATTTGTGCAACCACAGTATTAATGTGAGTCTGCCAGATGGCAGAACTATTGTGCTTGGTAGGGTCAGGATATGAGTATCTGACTGAGAATCCGGAATTATTTAACAAATATTTATCAAGTATCTGCCACGGGTCAGAACTGTACCAAAATTATAGAATGGAGGGGGCTTCCATATGTCTAATCCCCTCATTTCTGGCATGAGAAAACGGAGGCTTATAGCAGTTGAGGGAATTTATAATAAAGTGACATCCTATCTTTGTCACCCATGACTTGGAAACAAGAGCTGAAAACAACAGAAAGAAATGATAGCTGTATGGATTTTTAAGACATTTAGGTGGCTACATCACCATAATGGTGTAGTAGGAGACCTCAGCCTGTGGTCCCCCACAAAGACCAAACCTTACACAGCCATCCAGAAACCAGCCTCACTCAGGGGGAGCTCAAGAGTCCAGTTAAGCAACCTCAGCAACACAGTAGAACACTGAGAACAACTGCATGGAAATGGAAGGAAGACCAGCTTCATTTTGCCTCCATCATTTCACCCTGCAGACCAGCGCTGTTCGAGGCCAAGAGGGAAGGCGCCAGCTAGAGAAAGTTCTTTTGCTGAGAAAGGAAAAGCAGCTGCTCAAACAGCTTCTGAAGCCTTTCCAGATACTCGCTTCCATTTCACTCCACCTAAGGACCAGCAAAGCTGAGATGTAGAGAGATACTCAGGGACAAGGAAGAAGAGCAGGGGCTACCAGTATGAGCCATGTGGCAGGAAGCTCTCTGCAGAGGAGCCCAGAAGCTTTTGCCCCTGAAAAAAAGCAATGGCAAGCAACTCATCACATAGCCCATGCAGATTATACTGGATTTTTACCCCATGGGCATTTGCCGGCCACCTGAGTCCCTCTGGGCTCCCTAGCCTGCTCCACCCCCACCAGCGCCCAGGATCTCCTGGCAACAGGCAAGCCTCTGCAGCTGCAGAAGTACAAATGCAAGGCCATGGTCCCTGTGGTGACTCTCACTCACAAGTACATGCTTGAGGCTAGCCGCTCCAGCTGTGCACCTGCACACCCTTGCCTGACTCCCAACACCAGCCTCCATTG
This sequence comes from Vulpes vulpes, assembly GCF_048418805.1. Lineage (NCBI taxonomy): Eukaryota > Metazoa > Chordata > Mammalia > Carnivora > Canidae > Vulpes > Vulpes vulpes. The sequence continues at coordinate 152,477,197 of NC_132780.1, forward strand.
CTGTACACATGCCCATGGGGAGATCCGTAGCCACAAGGGTGCCTACAAAGAGCCAAAAGCCCCCATGGGTGCTCCTGGGACTGGATTTAGCCCTGATCTGTCACTGGCCTCCATACCGGGTCTACTTGCAACTAGCAGTGCATCTGCACTCTGCCACTCAAGTCTGGTCACCAGCCTATACTGTATCATGTACACCTGTGCCTAGAACCAGAGGCCATGGCTACAGCTTTCAGTGTGCCCGAAGCAGAATACAAAAGGAAGAAGGAAAGTTGTTTGCTGATGACATAAAAAAATACCAATAATTCCAATAAAAACTGTTAGAATAAACCAATTCAGTAAAGTTTCAGAATATAATATGAATATACAGAAGTCAGTTGCATTTCTATATACTAACAATAAACCCTCTGAAAAAGAAATAAAACAATCTCATTTATAACAACATCAAAAACAATGCAATATTTAGGAATAAGTTTAACCAAGGAATTGTGAGAACAAAACTATAAGACATTACTGAAAGAAATTAAAGGAGACACAAATAAGTGGAAAGCTATCTCTTGTTCATGGATCAGAGAATTAATATTGTTAAAACAGCCATCCTATCAAAAGTGATCTACAGATTCAATGTAATCCCTATGGAAATTCCAAAGGTAGTTTTCACAGAAATAGAATTAATGATCCTAAAGTCCATATGGAACTACCAAAGATGCCAAGTAGTCAAAGCAATCCTAAGAAAGAAGAACGAAGCTGGAGGCATCACACTTCCTGACTTCAAACTGTACTATAAAGCTATAGTAATCAAAATCATATGGTACTGGCATAAAAACAGATGGATCTCAAAAACAAAAAACAAAAAACAAAAACAAAAACCAGAACCGAGAGCCCAAAATAAACCCTTGCATATATGGTCAACTAATACTTGACAAGGGAAGCAAGACTAAATGATGGAAAAAGGCTAGTTTCTTCAGTAAATGGTGCTGGAAAAACTAGGTGTTCATATGCAAAACAATGTGAGTGCACCCCTCTCGTACACAACTCATGGAAAAGTAACTCATGGAAAGTAAACATAAGACCTTAAACTGTAGTACTTAGAAGAAAACAGGAAAAAAGCTCCCTGACATTGGTTTCAGCAATAATTATTTTGAGATGACACCAAAAGCACAAGCAATGAAAGCAAAACCAAGCTAAAAAAGTTTCCATACAGCCAAAAGAAATAATAAAATGAAAAAACAACCACAGAGGGTCAGGAAAAGGGCAGAAAACATTTGTCAATTATATATCTAATAAGGGGTTAATTTTCAAAATATATAAGGAACTCAAAAGGCTTAAAAGCAAAAAAAAAAAAAAGAAAGAAAGAAAGAAAGAAAAAGAAAAAACAATTTAAAAATGGCCAAATCCCCAGTCACAGAGCCTCAGCCCGCAGAGGACTGGGCAGGCTTCCCCTCGAGCCTCCGGCTGCCTGACGCTCCAACCCAAGGCCCACCTTCTCCCACCACCTTCCTCTGTTCCCACGGAGGAAAAGGAATCCTAGAATATGTCCCATATCCAGAAATTCCACTCTTGCGATCTCTTTGTAGATGCAAGTAAGGGTGATGCTCTGCTTCCTGCTGGCACTGAGGTTCTAGCCATGTAAGAATCCAACGGAGAAATGGCAGGAAGACCCTTTCTACTGTCTAAAAAATTGCTGATGATTACGACAAAGAGAAGCTAGTGAAGGCATTTAAGAAGAAATCTGCCTGCAATGGTGCTGTCTTCCAGAATATGGAGAATTCAGGTCCCGGGCAACCAACAGGAGAGCACGGGCCGGTTCCTCCGTCCTAGAGAATGGACTGGCGAGGGACGACCAGCTGAAGGTTCATGGGTTTGAAGCACTTTGGGCTCCCTGAAGCCTAAGTGAGGATTTCCTTCCCGTGAACAGAATTCTCCTCTGTCCTTTGTTGCAAGTTTAAAAACCTCACAGCTTGTGTAATGTAACCATTTGGGGTCTGCTTTGGACTCGGGCTCGTCTAACTCCCTCGGGCAATAAAGTGAGAAGAGCCAGGCCGCCTAGTACTGAAGTCCCTCGTTTAAACAGAGGTCACGCCCGAACCCAAGCAGTCACGAGCTGTGCGGGTCCAGCCCGGAGCCCCAAGATCACAACCAGCTGTGCCTGGTCAGAAGCCCCTCAGCTCTCGCTCTTCAGAGTTCCCTGCCCAGAGAGAATGTCGACACCTGAAGAGCCTGCGGTGAAGGGAAGGGGACCGGATGGGGTCAGACAGCACCAGCAGCCGTGCTGCCAGACCGAGTCGTTGGCAGCGAAAGAAAGATCCCTGGTGTCTCCCACCTGGCCGGATGGGCAGAGCTCAGAGCGGCCACCCTCCCCCTAGTGAGGTGTGTTGGGACATCTGTTGCCAAGGTCTTGTGGGCCTGACAAATCCCTCGCTCACCGACGTCCAAGCACCAGAATGTGAGGCCCACCTTCCATCAGAGTTAAACTTTTGACGGAGGAATAAACCTCACACTGAAGGATCAGTCGCGAAGCTGGCTGTCGAGCTTGCAACTTATTAGGAACAGCGGCCCAATGGCACGTGGAGTAACAGCCTGGTTTGGGTTTATTTTTTTTCTTTCGGTTTTAATGTTACAAAATGCCTTCGAGCCTTTATTTAAATAAAACTGGTGTTGGGGCGCCTGAGGGGCTCAGTCTGTTAAGTGCCTGCCTATGGCTCAGGGCATGATCCCAGGGCCCTGGATCGCCCCCCTTCACCGTGGGCTCCTTGCCCAGGGGGGAGTCTGCTTCTGCCGTCCCCCCTGCTTATTATATGCGTTCTCTCTCTGTGTCAAATAAATAAATGAAATCTTTTAAAAAATACAAACTTGTTTTCAGAAACAAAAATAAAAAATGGTCAGAGAAATTGGGTGTGGAGAAAGGGGAACACTGGTGTACTGTTGGTAGGAATGTAAATGGGTGCGGCCGCTATGGAAAACAGTATCAAAACACTAAAAATAGAACTACCTAATGTGATCCAGCAAACCCATTTCTAGGTATATATCCAAAGGAAATGAAACCACTATCCCAAAGAGAAATTCGCACTCCCATGTTTATTACAGCATCATTCATGGTGGCCAAGATATGGACATAATAACCTAAGTGTTGTTCATCAACTTGGATAGCTGGGTGAATCGATAAAGACTGTGTGAGATATAGATATAGATGTCTAGACATACACACAATCGCATATGATTCAGCCATGAGAAAGAAGGAAATCCTGCCATTTGTGATTACATGGATGAACCCTGAGGGCATTATGCTAAGTGACATAAGGCAGAGAAAGGCAAATACCGGACGATCCCACTTACATGAATCTAAAAACACTGAACTCATAAAACACAGTAGGATGGTAGTTGTCAAGGGCCAAGGGCTTGGGGAAATGCGGAGATATTGGCCAAAGTCAACAAATTTCTAGTTAAGACGCATAAAGTTCAGGGATCTAAGGTAGAGCATGGTCACTGCAGTTAATAATATTGTATTGTGTACTTAGAAGTTGCTATGACAGTTGAATCTCAATGTTCTCACCATAACAACAAAATGGTGATTATGTGCGGTGATAGATGTGCTAACAAAACTTACTGTGGAAAACATCTTGGAATATATGTGTTTCAAATCATTCCACTAAACACTTTAAGCGTCTGCAATTTTATATGTCAGTGAATAAATTCTGGAAATCTAATGTACAGCATGATGATTATAGTTAACCATACTGTAATTTTTACTGAAAGTTGTTAAGAGAATCTTAAATGTTCTCACCACACACACACACACACACACACACACACAGACATTATGTGAGGTGATAGAGATGTTAATGGACCCCATTGTGGCAATTATCTTGCAATATATAAGTGTATCAGATCAACCTGCTGTATACCTTAAACTTATACAATGTTATCCTGTAAATAACATCTCAATAAAGCTGGGGGACAAAACACTGAGGAGATCAGACAGGTAAACATTCCTTATAAGTTCCTGCTCTTCTGTTCAGTGAGTCACTGAGAATGATTGAATCAAGAAAAAGTTAGGGGGGGGGGGGGGGCGGCCTGGGTGGCCCAGCAATTTAGTGCTGCCTTCTGCCCAGGGCATGATCCTGGAGACCTGGGATCGAGTCCCATGTCAGGCTCCCTGCATGGAGCCTCCTTCTCCGTCTGCCTGTGTCTCTGCCTCTCTCTCCCTCTCTCTCTCTCTCTCTCTCTCTCTCATGAATAAATAAATAAGATCTTAAAAAAAAAAGAAAAAGAAAAAGTTAAGGAGCCTTACTTTTTCCTCCCCACCGAAAACTGCCTTCAGTGTGAAGGTTGTGGCTTATGTGCCTTTTTTGTCTGTGCATTTTCGCGTTATATGCTGTTAGGTACCTTTCCTGGAATTATCCTTCAATGTGTTTATAATGACTGTTCATAAACTGTTTGGAGACAGGGCTAATTAAATATGGCAACTGAAAGAAGTATGGCCTCCCCAACAAAGGACATGTGGCTTTTAACTGGAGTCAGGATGACTGTAAACGTTCTCTACTTTGGCCCACCAAAAACTTGGAATTTGCCATTACAATGGCACCACATGAGATGTAGTCACTGAATTAACATCTGGGCATGGTTATCAGTTGGTTTTCATCTGGAATATTCATTTTTAAAGTTTGGCCCATGCTGCCCATTTTTTTTTCAGAAGGTGTATTAGGTTCCAAATACTTTAAGCACCCTGTGGCAGGCGTCAACCTGGCTCAATTCTTGGAAAGAACGGACAACAGAGAAACCCCTAGGAGCTAAGTCACACTCACATAACTGGGGCAGATTGTAGTGGGGAGGGACATCAGGTTGATACTAATTACTTAGCAGGAGGTTCTTTAGAGAACCCACAAAAGAAAACTTTAATCCAGTTCCAGGAATTCTCCTTGATTCCTGTCATGTAGCCTGACTAACAAGCCCTGATTTATGGGAGGGTTGTGGCCACGATGATTATCTTCAGCCAATGAGACATGTTCGCTCTCAGGAGAATGGGGCGCCATTTTCAAAGTATATTCCGCAGAACACTGATCAGAAATCAATATGGAAAAAAATAACTTAAAAAAAAAGTCTCTCAGGCAAAGAGGTTTGGCAAATGCCAAGTGAAATTTAAGGTAAATGAGTTTGTCCATGACAATATTCTAGAATGTTCAATGGTTTAGTGTGCCTCTCCAAACTTACGTGAAGCTAGTTGTTTGTTTGTTTGTTTGTTTGTTTGTTTGTTTGGCAGAGTATCCTGGTTTCATCTTTTCGTTGCAGTGTGTCCCCTTGTTTTAGGGCCAGTCACCAGTCACAGCTTTCTAACAGCTTTCTCATTTTCAAAATAGAGTAACACCTATTTTTATGGGTTCAATACGGGGATTGAGTAAAAGTTTATATACATATGTACTGCCTTGTAAAAGATAAAGTATTCTAGTGGCTCCTTTCAGGCATGGGCATGACTGGTGATAAAGACTATACTATACATGTCTCTTCACACCTTTTGTTCTTTTGAAACACATCTGTAGCCCCCTCAACAGCTTTAAGCCTGAACATTTTCTCTTTCTTGGGCAATCTCATCTCTGGTTACGCTATTTTGACCTCTGTTTCTTGCAATTCTATCCAGGGCCTCATTATTGCATCTGTCCCACCCCATGCTAATCTAATACATACATATTCACAGCATTCTCCAAGATGTGAAATTGGGGGGAAACACAAGATTAAACAATGTTCAACAGATGTTACACATTTCACTTCAGCGGGACATCTCAGAGCCGTAGTTATGTATGGCATTATGCCCCTCCAAGAGGGAACTATAACTTAGAGCATGTTTTCCAAATTTATTTTACAATGGAACTCCACTCTTCTTGATGTGTCTATGGGTCCCAGTGGTCTACAGAACGCACATTTGGAAATGCTACCGTATAGGCTTGGTGGAAGTGAAATGGCCCCACTGCTAAAGTCAAGGAGAATCTCTGAGACTATATCTCCAGTAACCTCATGCTGTCTTGATACTGATCAAAAGTTAAGAGTGATATGTATCTATAGCACCCAGCTTAATTACATTATCATAAAAAAACATTTTGATAATGTCACAGCTAAAAAACTTCACAGACAGTAGCTTAAATTTCCCAGGGTACAAAGTACCTGAATATATTGTGTTTTCTGGTTAATTTCGGCTAAAAATATTTATAAAATCTTGAGTAGCTTAAATTTCCCAGGGTACAAAGTACCTGAATATATTGTGTTTTCTGGTTAATTTCGGCTAAAAATATTTATAAAATCGATAGGTATACTTTTTGGACTTTGTCAATCAACAAGTAAACATAATTAAACAGGTCTTGATGATTTGAGTTCTTTATTTGTGGTATTAGGAGATGGGGCCTTTGGGAGGTAATTAGGTCATGAGAGGCATGCAACCTGACTATAGAGATTAGTGCCCTTCTTAGAACAGGCATGAGAGAGGTTGCTTCTCTGCTCTCCACCAGGCAAAGACACAGGGATACTGCTGTTTGTATACTAGAAACAGGCCCTCATCAAGAACCCTTCCTGGCCTTCAGAATTGTGAGAAAGAAGCATCTGCTGTTTAAGACACCAAGTTTATGGTAACTTGGTACTGCAGCCCAAGCGGCCTATGACAAGGGTCTTACAAAGGCATGGCAGATATTGTCAATGACACAATCCTTTATCCCTTCTAGGGACAGGAAGGGCCCCAGTTAGCACATTAGTTGCATCCTATTTGATTGCAGATTTTTGCTGAACGCATTGACCTCTGACTCTTGAGAGAGGACTGGCCCAATGACTCATTGCCTGGAGGCTTGTCTATCATGACACCTTCTGTCCTCATAGGGCTCAAATGACATGAAAACAGTGCTGCTGTGGGGAATTAAAGCAAGGACAACTTCCATAAAGCAGCTCACTTGACTGCAGAGGAGAAGGCATTGAAGTAAAGGTCTTCCCCCTGACTCTTACCAATATGCAGGTGACACACACTCTAATATCAAGGAAAACTGAGTAATGTGCTTACTTCTTCATAGTAGAATACCTGGATGACTTCCAATGACACCTTGACTTTAAGGAATGAATGTTACAGCAGTCACAGATTCTAGAGGTGATACATCTTGAAAGCAATCACATGACTTGACCTAATAACAAAAAAAAAATCCTGAAGTTTCCAAAGAGAGGTAAGCTGACTTAATTTCAAAGCATTCAGATTCCCAGTCTTGTATTATTTCTACCATTTTCCTGTTAGAAGTTCCTTGCTTTTGTATCTTGTTCTTGCCTTACATATGTATCTCTACCACAGCAGATGCCAGGTAGATATAGTCAGAAATAAGTAGCTTTTAGGAGAATTCTAGAATCATAGAAATCAGGCTCCCAAGGTTTTCCAACAAGTCTTAAACCTAATACTTGCTACTGGTGTCTTCCTGTCTGTAGCAGGGGTTCCTGGGTGGGGTAGAGAAGGGAATTTCTTCTACTCTGTCCTGACAGGCTAGAGAGATACAAGAAGTTAGAAAGAGGTATACTCCTTTCACGAGTGGATTTAGGAAAGAGAGCTTGTGATTAGGTCATAGAGGAAGCCTGGGATGCAAAAGATAATTAACAGAGGATAAAACCTCAGAGAGCTAACCATGACAATTTGCTCAGGGAGAGCCTAATCCAGGATACTACCAAGAGACAGAGAGCTATTAAGCCTTATTAATAATGTTCATTAATAAGATTAATTAACTTTTTATAAAATTTAGGTCAGTGGTTCTCAACCTGGAGTCTGCACATCAGCATCCCAATACCCAGGCTGCAACTGAGCCAGTTAAGTAGAAGACTCTGGGGGTGGCAGCCAGGCATCAGTTGTTTAAAAATCTCTCCAGCTGATTCCAATGTGCTGCCAAAACTGAGAACCACTGATTCAGGCCGATCTGAGAGAGAAAGATGGAGAATATCAGCACATATTATTTCAAGCGTTATTAGGTGAGATTCCTATTTGAGAGTTGGGGAAGATGGAAATACTGATTATCTCCAAGGGAATGGGCCAGGTACAGGTGAGACCTGGCAGGCAGGAAGCAGCAGAAAAACAAGAGGTCTGGGCCTCAGGAGCAAAAAGTCTCTGCAGTCCACAGGGTTTGTTCAAACAACAGAGGTTTTCAGCAAACCCCAAATTTGTTGATTTCATCTCTCCTTCTATGGTGCTCACATCATGCAGAATCTGGAGGAGTGTGTCTAATGGAATGCAAAGAGTTAAAGCAATGAAGACACTGTGATTCAGCAGTGTCATTATAACTAGGGCAAGAACTAACCTCAGAAGCAGATGAAGATTTTTATTTATTTACTTTGAAAGAGAGAGCCCACAAGGGAGGGGGAGAAGGAGAAGCATACTCCCTATTGAGAAGGGAGCCTGATGTGTGGCTTGATCCCAGGATCCCAGGATCATGAACTGAGCTGAAAACAGATGCTTAACTGACTGAGCCACCCAGGGGCCCCCAAGATGAAGATTTTAAACATTCAGCTGAAAGGAGTAGAGAAATGAAACATTATGTGACATCCCACTACTACAGAGAAAGATGTGGCTCAGAGAAGGAGACCCCAATGTTTCTGATGCTATTAAAGCTGGTAAATATTCAAGATCTAGAATAGTCAAAAGCTGAGACAAAATGGCCAACAAGCACCTGAAAAGATGGTCACTAATCACTAGGGAAATGCAAATCAAAATTATAATGAAATACCACTTCTCACCCATTAGGATAGTTACTATCACAAACAAAAAAAAAAAAAGAAAAGTGTTGGTAAAGATGTAGAGAAATCATAACTCTTGTGCACTGTAGGCAGGAATGCAAAAGGCACAGCTGCTATGGAGAACAGTATGAAAGTCTCTCAAAAAATTAAAACTAGAACTACTGTATGATCCAGCAATTCCACTTCTGACTATATATTTTTAAAAAAATTGAAAGCAGGGTCTTGGAGAGATATTTGTACATCCATGTTCATAGCAGCATTATTTAAAACAACCCAAAGGTGGAAGCAATCTAGATATCCATTGATGGCTGAATGATAAACAAAATGTGGTCCATACATGCAGTAGAATATTGTTCAGCCATAAAAACAAAGGAAATTCTGACACAAATGACAGCATGGGTGATCCTTGAGGACCTTATGCTAGGGAAATAACCTAGTCATATAAAGATAACTCTTATATGATGCCACTTACAGGGTTAAAATGGTAAATTTTATGTTACATGTATGTTGCCACAATTAAAAACTATAGGGGCACCTGGGTGGCTCAGTGGTTGAGTGTCTGCTTTTGGCTCAGGGCGTGATCCCGGGGTCCTGGGATCGAGTCCCATATCAGGCTCTTTGCAGGGAGCCTGCTTCTCCCTCTGCCTATGTCACTGCCTCTCTCTCTGTGTTTCTCATGAATAAATGGGTAAAATCTTTTTAAAAATAAGTAAATAATAAAAATTATATATAACCAGATATTTTTAGATTAGAAAAAAACAAGGTATAGTAGAGTTTCTACAATATGCAAGTATTTTTGGCTAAGGAAGAATAAAACTTAGTATAATCTCTTATTTCTTGCTTTATTTGTGCGTACACATTTTTGTATGTGTGTATGTATGTGTGCTCATGTGTATATGTATTTTACACACACATCTATTTAGACCAAGAACCAGTAGAAGAATAAGTAGGAAACTAATAAAACATGGGGTGGAGGGAAGTGGGACCCAGACCTCTGGTGACACCTTTTTAATAGTTTTGACTTTTGAATCAAGTAAATGTATTGCCTATTAAAAATTAAATTGTTCAAGTAATAAATCTAAAGACGGACAAAGTCGAAGAGAGAAGAGGCAGCGGAGTGAGGGTTGATCCCCTGCGGGCCTCTTGGGGCCTAGTATTTAATAGACACATCAACAGTGGCTTTATTCCAAGTGTCTGCGGTACCCATTTGTCTTGGGCTAAGACAAATGTGAGATTAAAGGGAAACTCTCCTCGGAAACAGACAGCAAAAGCCTAAGAATTCCAGAGCGAGAGGCAGGGGAGTCCCACCCTGCCCGGCAATGCATGAGGCCCAGCATCTTGCTGAGGATGGGGGAATCCAGAGAATTGGGAACCTGGAAATGCTCCCAGAGAGCTGTACATTACATATGAAGGGAACCACAGTCCCAGGAAGGAGGGAAGGCCCTGTCACCCTGGAGGAATAAAGAATGTAGGGCCCAAAGGGGAAAGAGCAAAAACTACGCTCTGTATATTGAGCTGGATCCAAAGGGAAAGAATTCTGGAGTGTCTCAAATGCCACTCGTTTCGAGGGGAGTTAGTATACATTTGGGTCCTCTCTCCCCATAGAGCAAGGTAGCATCCCCAGTTAACCCCTTGGTGCATCAGCTCTCTCTGTGGTGACTCAGTTTACTAACTGTACACTCACTCTGGAGCCCAGCTCAGCTTGACCAGCATCCTGGCAGGCTTGAAACCAAGGATATCTTCTCTCTGTGTTTCCCTCCCCTCCCTCTTCCAGGCAAAGCTAATTCACCACTTGGGTCTTTGGCTGCAAAGCAAAGTAGGTTTGGTTAGTATTTTTCCTGGAAAATTTCTCATGTAGCACACATTCTTGTTGGATACATTTCCAGAACTAGTCTCGAAGTGTACGTGCATTTAAGGCTCTGATACACACTGCCAAATTGTCTCCTAAAGAGGCCATTCAATTTCTACTCTCTCGGCAGTCCACCACGTTCTCGCCAACACTGTGCACAATCAGACTTTTCTGTATTTGCCAGACTACTAGGGAGAATGTGATCTCATAACTCTTAAATTTGAGTAGAGTTGGACATTTATATTCTTCTAATGGGAATTGTATTTTCACGTCTGTTAAGAAAATTTTAGGTGCGCCTGGCTGCCTCCGTCGGTTAAGTGCCACTCTTGATTTTGGCTCAGGTCATGATCTCAGGGTCCTGGGATCAGCCCCAAGTCACGTGGGGTTCCAAGCTCAGCGGGAAGTCAGCTTGTCCCTCCGTCCCTCCCCCATTTGTGCTCTCTCTCTCTCTCTCAAATAAGTACAATCTTTAAAAAAAAAAAAAAAAGAGAGAGAGAAAAGTTTATCCTTTGCCATAATATTTTCCCCAGTTTGTCTTTTGACTTTGTGGTAGTTTTTTGATGGGTGGGCATTTATTCACCTTTCCTTTCATGACTCCTATATTTTGTGTTTTGCTTAGAAAGGCTTTCCCCACTCTGAAATTATATTTTTTTAAAAAGTTCTCTCTTGTGTTGTCAGCCTTTTTTCAGTTTTAGTTTTGGTAGGGTACCTTAACAGAAACTTATTTTGAGGTAAGGCAGGTTTCCACCAGTCAAAATAAAGACAGCATTTCATAAAACTGGGCATTTTTCTTGTATATATGTTCCCCCCAAGACATTATGGCTCTGGTTTCTGCCTCCCTAGGACTGTTTTCAAGTAGTTCTCATAATTATAACCTAAAAATACATCTATAGAAATTTTGCTACCATCGAGCAAGTTTCCGTGCCGTGGGCAGCCTGCATTCTGTTCTGGCAGCCACACAGACATTGTTTTTATAGTCTTAACAACAGTTTCCAGTAAACAGATTACACCGCGTGGGAGAACTAACTTTGAAAGGGGCCTCAGTTGAACTTTCATTATTTGTCAATTATCAGCATGAAGCTACTTATAGATTTCATGTGACCGGTTGTTAATAACATGGGCGAGAAGATGTCCAGTAAGGAAGATTCTAAAGAGTTTCATTCAAAACATCAAGAAATATTTCCAAAGCAATGGTTTCATCAACTTCAAGATAGGGTCAACTTTTAACTTATCTTCTTATGTGACTTGAAAAGTCTGCCAGCAATTATTTATTCTAATCCCCATCTCTAAGAAGAATATTCCCAGTGCTTATTCTTTGCTGGGACAAGACAACAAATATACTGGATATACTGCAGGTTGGGTGATGAAAATTCTAGAATTCTTGGTAGGAACACAACCCCCCATCTAAATATATTTCCAAGGATCTCCACCACCAATACAGTTCAAGCAATATTAATATGGAGCAAAATGTTGTTCTCTTTTGCATTCTCCATAGTCCCCTGTACCTACCATTAGCTGGATGGCAGTGAGATGATCCTTCCTGCCAAATCAATAAGAAACAGAGAAAATGGAAAGACAATAAAAAGCCATTGTTTCTAGGGGCATGTTGGCGGTGCAGTCAGTTAAGTAGTTGACTCTTGGTTTTGGCTCAGGTCTGATCTCAGGGTCATGAAAGAGAGCCCCATGCTGGTTTTCAATCTCAGCACTGAGTCTGCTTCAGATTCTCTTTCCCTCCCCCCTTCCTGCTTGTGCTAAGTAAATAAATAACCTCAAAAAAGCAAACAAAAAACAAACAAACAAAAAAAAAACAATGCTATCATCCCTCAAAGCCATGAACTGTAGAGTCCTTTGGTTCCTCCCCAGCCCCTAGCCCATGAAGGTGATGAAATCTGGATTCCACTCTGGTAATCTGGATACTCTGGTATCACCCCACCTCTGTACCTTCTGACCTTCAGGTACTCAATACCACATCTGCAATGTGATTGAAAGTGTTTTTAATCACCAGCACCTGGAAATACAAACTTTCCCAAGGAGGGAAGCCAGATTCAGCTAAGAAGAATATGGGATGCCCGGTTAAATTTGAATTTCAGATAAACAATGAATAATATTCAATAAAAGAATATCCTATGCCATGTTTGGGACTTTGACTAACAATTTTCATCATTATCTGAAATTCAAATTTAGGGGCACCTAGGTGGCTCAGTCGGTTAAGCATCTACCTTTGGCTCAAGTTATAATCCCAGGGTTCTGGGATGGAGCCTGCTTCTCCCTCTCCTTCTGCCCCTCCCCCTGCTCGTGCTCTCTCTCTCTCTCTCTCAAATAAATCTTTAAACAATAAATAAATGCAAATTTACCTGATGTCCTATATTTCACATAACAACTCTATTCTCAAGGCAGCTACCTTAGAACAGCTATAATGAATAAAAACTCTTTCTCATAATGAAATAAAAATCTGTCTCCTACCCATTGGTGGTCCTTCAGATATTTAAAGCAAGCTATAGAAGCACTAAAGTCAGACAGACTTGGGTTTAGTTTTGTTACTTTGTGCCCTTGGCAGTTTCTTTAACCTGTCTGTTTTCTCATCTCCAAAACGAGAGATTATTATCTGCCTTACAGGGAAACCATTATTATTATAGCTCTTAGAAGCCCCAAATAATGTTCAGCCTAGTTAGAGTCGTGTTTGTAATCAGCCACAATTCTAAGTAGTGTTAACAAAAATTTAGAGGTGACTGTTTTCACTAAAATTGTTGTTACCCTTTTCCTGGGAGATGAAAGGGAATATCAGTTAGAGAATGTTTAAAGTGGTCAGAGAAGGCTTGGCCCCTGATTACTGCACACATCATCTATAGCTAGTCATGAAGATGGGCTCCTGAGCCTGTTGTCTCAAAAGTCCAAAGAGCATTTCTAAGGTATTCACAGGTTTTAGTAGTTATTTCTCAACTACAGTAACTTTAATCTTGAGAGAGATTATGTTCATTATAGAGAATGTTAGTTGTTGGAAAATAATTGTTAGTCCATTTAATAGTCTAAGTGAATTTTTTCACCAAAGCTGTGATAAGGTACCTATTAACTATGATTTCACTGGTCTGTTATAATTAAAGTAAGGCGTGCTAGGGCGGCTCAGTTGGTTAAGCACCTGCCTCAGGCTCAAGTCATGATCCTGGGATAGAATCCTACATCGGGCTCCTGCTCAGTGGGGAACCTGCTTCTCCCTCTCCCTCTGCCCCTCCTCCCTCCCTGCTAGTGTTCCTCTTTCTCTCTCTCAAATAAATAAATTTAATAAAATCTTTTAAAAAATAATTAAAGTAAGCAGTATATAAACTGTGCAGATTCTCTTATGAAAATAAATTTCTTTGGAATAAAAAACTGTAGGCATTTATATTAAACATACAACATGAAATCTTGTTCTTTCATATTATTATACCCATTTCCAATATAGTTCTGAGCTGCATCTTGGCCTCTCACCTGTAGAAATCAGCCAGTGCCCTCATCTTATGATGAGGTATCACGGTGGAACAGGATTTTCTCTTCCCTTGTGCTGGGCATTGTATTTCTAGTAATAAAGCTCAAGATCCTTTGACACATCAAAACTGACTCCCACTGAGCTGTCAACTACAATCACTTTTTGTTCTTAGATATGCCGTGGATAAATTCCTTGTATTTTGCATTTGGTTTCCTCATTCCCAAATTTATAAAATTTGTTAAAATTCAGCTTTTATTTGTATATTGCAAATCTAATATACCCAGATTGTTTTTGTACTCATCTAAATCTTTACCATTTACTTATTTGTGTGTGTGTGTGTGTGTGTGTGTGTGTGTGTGTGTGTGTGTTTTTGGGGGGGGTAGTGGTCACAGGCAACATGATTTTTTTAAACCATATATTTTAAAAATATTTCTTGATTTAGAAACTCAAGATTTGAGACAGGATGACTGAAGAATCTTATGTTTAAAAACTAAAAGAGACTCCCTCTGTGTAGCATTGTATGAGAAGGAAGAGGTTTTTCTTACCATCAAGAAAATGCTTGGTAACCATTGTTCAGGTCAGTTAACATGGGTGACCAGATGGCTAATCACTCTAAAGTATCTATCTAAGAGGAAGATCATGAAAGGAAAGAAATTAACAAAAATAAAAGCAGGTCTTTGCAATATTTTGAGCTCAGCAGAAAGTAGATAAGCTTTATTTTGCTTTTTCAAACGTGTTCTAGAACCAGGTGATTAGGGCACCTGGGTGGCTGGGTTGAGCATCCAGCTCTTGATTTGGGCTCAGGTCTTGATCTCAGGGTCCTTTTGGCTCCATGAAGAGCCCACTGGAAAGAAAAGAATCAGGTGGTCATATTTCCTTTATTTTCCCACAAATCTGTTGGTAGGTACACATTGCATAATGTAGTTCTGGCATTTATAGTTCTATGTCTAGCTTTGGAACAGCCTTCTATCTGGCAGTGGGGAAGAAATGGCACTTCTCTGCAAAGGCCATCCTTGGTCTTAAGAGACATAAGCACCACATACGAGAGATAAGAAGCAACTAACTACAAGCCAAGATCACTGATTCTTGGCAAGAAAGATGGACTCCTCCTTCCAGTTGGAGCCATAAATCAGCTTAATCCTAAACAATGTTTACATATTATCCTTTAAAGCTAAGGATTTCCTTGTAAAACATCACAAACCAATTGTGCATTTTGAATATATGTCACAATGTAAAAGAATCACATTTCTGTTGCTTTCCAATTGTCATTTTAAACCCATCTGCCTATCTCTTTCTAATCTTTTCCCACACTTAGCTCTCAGGTAAGTAATGTCTGTAGAAACGAAGCGAATTCTATTTTTAAAAATATGTGCTTTATTTCACCTTTTTGTTGGCAAGAGAAGCAGGATGGAGAAGGATATTTTTTTATGTTTTTTTTTTAAGTTGCTAAAGCACTCAAATTAGGAACAGATAAGCAAGAAACTGATTAATAAAATGTGGGCCAGGACACAAAAAATAACTGAAAAATAACAGCTCACAAATAGCATAGAAAGACAATAGGCTTTGGGTTGAGCAAGAACTAGCTAGTAAATATGGGTTCCTCTACTTATTAACTAGGTGACTTTTAAGATGCAATTCTCAGAGATTCAGCTTCATCAAATACCTTACCAGCAATTTAGGATAACTATTTCTTTTTCTTTTTAAGATTTTTATTTATTTATTTATTTGCCAGAGAGAGAGCAAGAGCATGCACAAACGGGGAGCAGAGAGGGAGCTACAGAAGGAGAGGGGGAAGCAGGCTCCCCCCTGAGCAGAGAGCCTGACATAGGATTCCATCCCAAGACCCTGGGATCATGACCTGAGCCAAAATCAAGAGTTAGATGCTTACTGGAGCCACCCACGTGCCCCAGGACAATTGCAATTTCAACAGTTGGGTAAAAATTAAGAAAACATGATTCCTAGCACAGAGACCTGCAAGAATCACTCCCCATTCCTTTCATCTTATCACTGTCTGCCAACATATAATGAAGGTAGGAGTAGTCAAACCTCCAAATGGCTCAGTATTCTTTTAGCTTTTCTCTAGCAGTAATAAAAACTGGAGAACTTCCCTGTCCCCTGAAAACTGTTCTATGTATACAGTATGAAAAGTGCTATCTTGATTGTTTCTGGGTTGTTTTAACAATAACTCAGAGGCAAGCTAGCTCATGCCGACTGCAAATAAACTCTAAATAGTTTTGCTTCCTTATATATAATATTTTTTAGATAAACTTTCCTTTGAGGTTCACAAAACACCTCATGCCTGCTCATGAGGTGTTTTGTGTACTTTGGTTTTCTAGAGAATGCTATGAAGCCATTCCTTTGACTAAGAAAGTGATCTTACTGGCACCAACCAAATGTCAAACCACACTGAGAGGTGTGTACAAGGAGGGAGGGCCCATAAAAACATGTTTCATCTATTGCCAAACTTTTTTCCCCCTGCTTCACAAAAGAGTACAGGCCTTTTAAAATTCATGCACTGCTAATGTGAGATCCCTTGGGAAAAATTTTGAATGAGATACTAACTCTGACCAGCTAGGTTAATTCCTTGGAGCTCCCAGTCCAGCAGAGGAGCCTTTTAGGTGCCAGTGACAAGTACATATTCCCAGCCATGAATATTAGGTGTTCTCCAATAGAGAGCATCTAATGTTTCCATATAACAGCACCCTTGAGCTTCTAGGGTTACAGAGGAAGTGGAGTTAAGAAGAAGGAAGTTGAGGCAAGGCAATATTTAACTAAGGAGTGAGGTAGGTTCTAGTGAATTCCCAGCCTAGAGTCTTCATCTATTCAATAGTCTCATCCTATTTGAAAAATGCCCATTAACTTCCCTGTGGCTCTATTGTCCTTGTTAGGGAGCCACTGATGCTCATTGTACTGTTTTTGTTGTTGTTGCAAATGTCAGACAACACTCCTGTGGCCTGGAATAGACAGTCTTTGCTTGGTTGACTGTGTTGTTCACTTCCCAATATTACAAATAGCTTTTTAGCAAAGTGAAGTTTTGAAGAAGCATTCCCTTTCCAATCTTGATTATGCTGAACCAGTAATTGGATTTTGATGTGTCATTCCATTCATGCGTGATAAAAAGGATTTTGAGATATTTCAGAGCTTTTAAAAAACTTTCCTCATTACATAAAGAAGTTAAGGGATTAAAATATAGCTTTTATGATTTAATATTGTGGTAGGTAGCCTTCAAAGATGGCCTTCAGTGCTCTCTACCTCCTAGTGGTCATGCCCTTGAGTGTGGGCTAGACCTAGTGATTTGCTTCTAATAGAAGATGGCAAAAGTGATAGGATGTCATTTCTGTGTTTAGGTTTTGAAGACTGTGACTTCACCTTGTTGGACTGTATTGTCTTTTTTAGCTTGCGTACTTTGATGAAGCAAGCTGTTATATTGGAGGGGTCCATGTGGCAAAGAATTGAGGGTGGTCTCTAGCCAACAGCTAGCAAGGAAGTGAGGCCCTTAGTCCAAAGCCCATGAGGGATGGAATCTTGACAACCAACCAACGAGTGAACTTGAAAGCGGATCATACCCCAAACGAACTGTGACACATATTATTGAGACCTCAGTGGAAACTTTGATTGCAGTCTTGTAAGAGATCCTGAAGCAGAGGACCCCGCTAAGGCTTGCCCAAATTCTTTTCTTTTTCTTCTTCTTCTTCTTCTTTTTTTTTTTTTTTCCAAATTCTTGGTCACAGAAACTCTGAGATAAGTTGTTTGAAATCACCAAGTTTTAGGGCAACTGTTGTTCAGAAATGGAAAGCAATATAGGTATCATTCTATTCTTAGTTTTAAAGACTAAAATAACTACAGATAAACAACTTACAGTGTCTTTGGTCTTTTTTGTTTCATAACTGGGCATACCAACAAGGAAGTAAGTATAGTATGGCTTCAAAATTTAAAACAAAGTAACAATCACCCACAATATTTACCAGTGATTTATTCTAAGTAGTGGGCTGGTGAGTGATTTTATTTTCCTCTTTGTGCTTTTATGCATTTACTAAATTTTCTACAGTTACCAAGTGTAGTTTTATGATAGAAAATGATAATGAAATGTATCACTGAATGTGTAAGAATCCTACTTCCAAAATGCAGTCAATGAACTATATCAATGGACTATATTAAATAAAAGTTCTTCACTGAATTAACTACCTTTTAAACATGGTCTGACAAAAGGAGAAGATTCTGACACTGATATACTAAACTGACATTTAAAAGATTCGTTTTTCAGGGGTGCCTCAGTGGCTCAGTCGGTTAATCATTGACTCTTGGTTTCAGCTCAGGTCATGATCTCAGTGTTGTGAGATTGAGCCCCATGTAGGGCTCAGTGTGGAGTCTGCTCAGGGTTTTCTCCCTCCCTCCCCTTTTGTGCCTCTCCCTGCTTGCACTTTCTCTAAAATCAAAAAATAAAAAAATCTTAAAAAAATAAAAATAAGAAATGTTTTTTCAGAGTAGTGTGAGAGTAAGAGTGAGCAAGAGGACATGTGCATGAAAGTACGAACATGATTTGAAATATATTTGAGTGATAGAATTAGGATAAATGCCTAGGACCACCTTGTGAAGTACTACAGTCAAACTAAGGAAAAATGAAGCAGGAAAATCTGAATGTACATCATTCCTTACATATCTCTCTTAGATATTTTTTTGTTTAGGTCAAATTATATAGATCTTTATACAGATCTCTACACCCAAAAATAATTTTTGAAAAAGGCTTGATTTGAAAATATTATATACCATGACAGGTCAGTGAAGAGTTCCAACATTTATCCACACACATTGTCAATGAACTCAAGCAAAAGGCAGAATATTTAAGTTTAATTCAAGTAAGTCATTTAGGATACTTTTGGTAGCAAGAGGAATCAGGACTCTGGTAGCTAAGTGATGAGTCAACTTTACAGGGGAACTCGTTACACATCTTGTAATGGTTGGAGGGGAAAAAGATGTTAAATATTAGCTGTCTCAAATCACACCATCTTACTCAGCAAACCAATTTTAAAAGGTTGCTACTATTTTGGAACTTGATAATTTGATGAGACATGAAACAATGGAAAATTAGTCTAGTTATGGAACACAAGACATTCCCAATACTCCAATTATCTCAAGATGAAATTTGCTGCTCTGGAAAACCCAGATGTGGTGCGGCTTCCTAAGAGAGGTCAGGATCATGTCTTCCTTATGAAAGTAGCATCTTTAGAAAACAATGTGTAGGCCCTGATGTCACGGTGATGTGTAGTGGAATTACTACTGGTCTCAGCATGAAAAGATTGATCTACTCAGTCATTTTCTAGCTGTGTGAGCTTGGACAAACAACCATCCCTCTAGCTTCATTTAAATTATTCATTAAGTGAAAAAAAATTCATTAAGTGCACTATTATCCACTATTTCAGTGACTGGTTGGCAACCTCCATAAGATACACTTTTGTGTTAAAAACTTTATAAACCCAAATTGACACACAAATGTTAAGACTAAAGCATCAATATGGGTATAATTGGGTATCTAAAGAAGCAAAAGTTTTCCCAGGAGAAACAACTCCAAATTAATCCATGATCAGATGTTATATATGTTACATCTGAAGACATTGCTTAAAACCTGTTCTATTTCCCTGAATTCACTGGTCAATTCCCAAGTAGGTATACTGTGACTAACTTGTTGACCAGAACATATTTCCACAACTGCTTGTTTTTGAACAAACTTTTGTTTGCTAGTACTTAGAAACATAACCATGTTATATCTTTCTGCCCTGGTTTGTCCTCCTTTCAAAAATATAGTCTTCATGGCAACCTATTTTTAACTCTTGCCCACAGCCAGATCTAATAAGTATCTATCAACATACTATACTCCAGAGGCCTGAGACTTCTGCCTTGAAAAGCCAGAGCTAGACACACATACACACCCTAGCCTACTTGGGACTTTGAAGCACAGCCTATCCCAGCTGAAAGGCAGGAACTTCCACCCATTCCTCAAATCCAGGAGGTGACTATTATTGCTTTCTCCACGCAGATTCTGCTCCAAGCACAATAAAAATCAGTGAATACGTGGGACAGCTGAGAGTAATTAACAAAATGCTGAGACCACCAAAATTCACATTCTTGCAACCCTCAGACAATGCCCCAAATATAAGTCACTCTTGGACATACATCTGCTCCTGTGTGTTCATTCATACTTCTACTGCCCTGATCCAAACTCCACTCACAGCCTGCTTTCTTCTGGGGAGCCTAAAACCTGATTCTCAGGTAAAACCCATCCTTTGCCCTCTGCTTCCTTCCATTGCTCCAACCGTTTGCTCTTCCTGTCAAACCTGACTGGATCAATTAACTTTATGTCCCCTCTGTTCCTACATTAGGTCACACCCTGGAGATCAGGGTAACTATAAATCCATGGTCTCGCCTACTTCAAACCTTCTCTGCTCAACTCCAAAACCTTAACCTATAACCTATTCCTTAACCCCAGGCAGGACACTGTATCTTCTAA
Organism: Vulpes vulpes; assembly: GCF_048418805.1. Classification (NCBI taxonomy): domain Eukaryota; kingdom Metazoa; phylum Chordata; class Mammalia; order Carnivora; family Canidae; genus Vulpes; species Vulpes vulpes. Next base: position 152,497,750 of record NC_132780.1, read on the forward strand.
TTTGCTGAGAGGAGTGTCAATGCAGGGTAACTCCCTTAACTTCTCTTGTCCCATCTGAATCATTCTTTACCTCAGAAAGGCACGTCCTTCCCCATGAGCCCAATTCCTCTGACATGATGATGTCAGAAAACATGGGAAGTAAGGAGATAAACAGGTGGTGATTGTAGCAGGATAGGTGAGAGGTAACAAGGGCCAGAAGTCAACTGTGGTGGCTTTGGGAATATTGATATGTTCCCCCCCACACCCCAACCTTGAATTTTTGAATAGCTAACATGGGCTATAATCACTATAACCACTAGCAAAGGTGTGCAACCTTGCATAACTAGTTGCAGAGGGGAAAGGAACTTTAAAGCATCCTTCTACCCTGTGGAAAAGATGGCTGGGTAGTAGCAGAAGAAAATAGTGTAGAACAGTGATCTCCAAAGTAGAATGTATGCAAGGTGACTGCATAGGATGTGGGAAAATAAGATGTCTATTTATAATTACATTTTGTCTAAAAGAAGAAGAGGAAATTAACCTTTAAGAACATTTACTACAGACTGGCACTGGTGCCTGCCTTCCAGTGACATTCAATGTCCTCTTATGATCCCTATCTGAGGTGACCTGAGGACAGAGTGGGAGTCTCAACAGCTCCCAGACTCCTCAGTTTGCTTTCAGCATGTACAGCAGACTGTGGTTTATCTAGGTCAAGCTGGGTAAATTTACAGATTTTATGTCTTTTAATAAAATAATCTACAAAATGGATCCCTACAAGGAAACCATGAATTTAAGACACTTACCGTGCAACAAACAAGAAAGTGACAGAGATGATGCTTCCAAAACAAGCCCTTCATCAGCCACATCATGAGTTACACTAGGGAGGGTCTCCTCAGATTTGACAAAAATTTGGTCAAAAAACTGTCAAGACTAATTAAAATATGTACATATACCCACACTTATGTTGCTAAAGGTCAATCTCAAACATTATGTTGAGCCTTGAAAATTTAGCTAATGATAAAATACAAGAAAAAATACCTTAGGAGAAATTGATAGGCATACATTGAAAATATTTGCTCAAAAAACTTTTATTGGTGGAAATATACTTCTGAAGAGGTCTGGAGACCACTGGCATAGAAGTTAGACTGTAAGGCTGTGGGAAATAAATACCCTAGTCTTTGCTCTGAGGTAAAAGTAGTTATACCTTAAGATTAGTAACATTATAAAAGAATGGCTTGTTTTATCTGAGGATAACTTTTGAAAGCTTCTTAATCTCCAGTTTATTTTTTTTTAAGATTTTTAATTTATTTATTCATGAGAGACACAGAGAGAGAGGCAGAGACAGAGGCAGAGCGAGAAGCAGACTCCCTATGGGGAGCCCGATGCAGGGACTTGATCCCAGGACCCCAGGATCATGCCCTGGGCTGAAGGCAGATGCTCAACCTTTGAGCCACCCAGGCGTCCCTCCAGTTTATTCTCATATCTTATGCAGTCTTTAATTTCAAATAATGGAGTATAACAGAAGTGTGTGTAAACTAATATAAAATTCCTTTGAACATATTTTGCTTTGCATATATTCTTAGCACATTAGAGGCAGAATGAAAGATTCCGTATTTTTGTTTTCCTTCACCCAGATATGTAACATATCCATAGACTCTGAAATTATATAAAATCAACCAAAGTTGTACAATTCAGTAGGTTAAGTCAGATTTTAAATAGTCATATGAACTATTGCACAAACAAGTCACCCAGGACTCCATTCTCTTCCCAGTGGATTTTGGTAACCATCAAGTCAACCCCTATGACAACTGAAGGGAACTTAGTAAAATACCAAAAGACAAAGTATCTGTCCTTGCCTCCTTTGTGGGACCCCAAAGGCAAGTTCACAGCTAAGTGGCAGTGTTATTAGCTAGACACACACACACACACACACACACACACACACACACACGCATGCATATACTGTTGGGTGGTTATCAGATCACTTACCTGACAATAAAGCACATGAACTTCAAAGCACCTTGTCAGAAAAGGAGTAAATCACCACACCTCATTGGTTCTGCTTCTTGTAAACATTTAAAGCAAATTTTGAAATGATTGAAAAAAAAAAGGGGGGGAACAAGATCCTTTCCCAGTTTCTCATCCTTTCTTCTTTACAGGTGACTCCCTGGGGGCCATCAAGGCCCCATCCAAAGCCCTTCCACCAGCATTTCTCGCAGAAAGAACCAGATCTGAGATTTGGCCAGGCCCATGCCCTGACATCAAAGAGATGTTTCATTATTTGAAAAGAAGGTAGCAAACATTACATGACTGATAGTTTTGATTTTTAAGACAAAAAACTCTACTCCATGATTCCCTAATGCTTCAGAATTATTATATTAATTAAACAAGGAGGCCATTTGACTGAAGTGACTCTAAAGCCTTGGTGGCCTACCTTAGCAAACCAAAACCTAAGCCTGTAAATTCCTCAATGTTAAAAATCAAAATACCGAGTTCTCCCAGCGCCGGCCGCTTCCTGGTCCCCGTCGCAACCATGGCTGAAGAACAACCTCAGGTTGAACTGTTCGTGACGGCCGGCAGTGATGGGGCCAAGATTGGGAACTGCCCCTTCTCCCAGAGACTGTTCCTGGTACTGGGGCTCAAAGGAGTCACCTTCAACGTAACCACTGTTGACACCAAGAGGTGGACCGAGACAGTACAGAAGCTGTGCCCAGGAGGGCAGCTCCTATTCCTTCCGTACGGCCCTGAAGTGCACACAGACACCAACAACATTGAGGAGTTTCTGGAGGCAGTGCTGTGCCCTCCCAGGTATCCCAAGCTGGCAGCTCTGAACCCTGAATCCAACACAGCTGGGCTGGACATATTTGCCAAATTTTCTCCTTACATGAAGAATTCAAACCCGGCACTCAATGATAGTCTGGAGAAGGAGCTCCTGAAAGCCTTGAAAGTTTTAGACAATTACTTGACAGCCCCCCTCCCAGAAGAAGTGGATGAGACCAGTGCTGAGAATGAGGGCATCTCGCAGAGGAAGTTTCTGGATGGCAATGAGCTCACTCTGGCTGACTGCAACCTCTTGCCAAAACTCCACATAGTACAGGTGGTGTGTAAGAAATACAGGGGATTCTCCATCCCAGAGGTGTTCCGCGGAGTGCATCAGTACTTGCATAATGCCTATGCTCGGGAAGAGTTTGCCTCCACCTGTCCAGATGATGAGGAGATCGAGCTGGCTTATGAGCAAGTGGCCAAGGCCCTCAAGTAAGACCCTCCTGAGGCTCCGTCTCTCCTCTCCATTTTCTCCACAAAGGCACCAGCTGGTTTTCACGTGGCTACCCAAAGGACACACTTCAAAATGGCCTGTGGGCAGAGAATCCTGAAGCGCTTGTACAGGGCTGGCTGGGGGGCTGGAGGGGCTGATGGGGAATCTAGGTAAGATTTTTATTGTGGGGTGGTGCGGATAGGACAGTGTATTTCAATAATAACATACAGATTGGAAATAAAAAAAAATCAAAATACCAAGGACAACCAATCACAAATAGCCAAGTAGGCCTTAAGCAATAGCCAAACAGTAATTTTCTTACATTGCTTCTGCTTACTCTCTGAGTGTCTTCCCCTGAGCTCCTCCTGTCAGTGGAGCACATACCCAACCACTCCCGGTTTTGGTGCTGCCTGATTCCTATAGATTTTTGTTCCAATAAACTCCTAACATTTTTAATAAAAATTCGTTTATATTTTAACAGAACCAAACTTTAAGGTTTTTAGAGTTGAGATTCATTTCAAGGCCCTATTTTTTAAAGAAAAAGAAAGAAGAAAACAAAAGAAAAGGAAAAGGAAGGAGTGTGGGTTGGGGAAGAGGGTTGTCTGCTGCATGCCCTCAAGCTTATGTGGGAGGACTCTTTAGAAATCAGCCTGGGGCTCAAGGATTAGTTGGAGAGCAAACAAGTATCCGGCATCAAAGTCTGAAAAGCTCCCTGCGAGGGCAACTACTGATAACTAGGAGTAGTTCCTTAAGAATTCTCTGAAATATCTTAAATCACTGATCTTTTTCTTCAAAAGCTTATTAAACTACTAAAAAAAAAAAAAAAAAGAAAAGAAAAAAAAACCCAAGGTCTCTACTCTAACAGGGGTGGCATTCAAAGAGGCTGAGATAAAATCATTCCCTTAAATTTCTTTGAAGTGGAAATGTGATCATCTCAAAGCACCAAAGGAATAACCATTTCAACTACTTTCTCAGATGGTATGTTAATAATCAAATGCATGAATTATAACATATGATCTATTAGGTAGAATTACCCTTTCCATCAAGGGCTCTCTCACCTGAGACCCATGCTTTGAAAAAAAAAAAAAAAAAAGGAATTACTATCACTTAAAAGTGGTACCTAATTTCTGTCCATGTATGGGCAGCCCTGGTGGCTCAGCGGTTTAGCGCCGCCTTCAGCCCAAGGTGTGATTATGGAGACCTGGGATCGAATCCCACGTCAGGCTCCCTGCATGGAGCCTGCTTCTCCCTCTGCCTATGTCTCCTCTTTCTCCTTTATGTTTCTCATGAATAAATAAAATCTTTAAAATAATAATGATTTCTGTCCATGTAGTCTCCAGGCTCTTCACTATTGGCCTTCATGAAAATAGGCCAAGCAGGGAAAACATAATACTATTCCCTTGAGCCTGAACACCACCACTGCCTTTTGTTGAAACAAATTTAGTTACGGGAAAAGTCATGACCCGTCATGTCCAAAATAACAATCTGCTGTTCTTCTAATTATCTATGTATTTTAGAGGTTTATTTTAGAGAGAGAGAGTGCACATAGGTGGGGGGAAGGTAGAGGTAGAGGGAGAGAAAGAAGCTGACTCCCAACTAAGTGTGGAGCCTGACACAGGGGTTCGATCCCAGGACCCTAAAATCTGACCTGAGCCAAAATCGAGTGTTGCCCACGTAACTGAGCCACCTAGGCATCCTACATCTTTTTTTTTTTTTTAAATAAAGATTTATTTATTTATTCATGATAGATAGAAGGGAGAGAGAGAGAGAAAGAGAGAGAGAGAGAGAGGCAGAGACACAGGCAGAGGGAGAAGGAGGCTCCATGTGGGAGCCTGACGTGGGACCCGATTCCAGGACTCCAGGATTGCACTCTGGGCCAAAGGCAGGCGCTAAACTGCAGAGCCACCCAGGGATCCCCAGCGTCCCACTTCTAATTATATTTGATGCCATTTTTCTATTTAGGGAAATTTGATCATTTGATTTTTAAATGCATATAGGTCAGAAGAAGATCACTGTTATTACCTTAATAATAGAAGTAGCCACCATATCAAATATCTCCTGGTTTTAGTTCATGTTTTTTTTTTTTTTTTTTTAGTGATTTGCTCATGTGTTTATTAATTTATTAACTGTTTCCCCCTTGTATGATGGCAAGGAACCTACACCCTCTGGGTAATACACTGGCTGGTACACAGTTGTTACTAAAAATATTTGTAGAATATTAGGTATTTGTTGATGTCATTTTTATTACATATTTATGATCTATCCCTGCATTTTGATGTTTCCCAAAGTTACTGTCATGCTATTAGTAAAAATACATCAGACATACAACCTTTATTAAAAACAAATGATAGAAAAAGTTCTTTAAATAATCAGGTATTCCATATGTTCAAGTGAATATGTTTTATTAAATGCATACTAATATCTTTCTATAGTATGTGAGTATACATAATAAATTAAAATGTATATATTTATTAAATATAGATATAATACCAGAACATGATTATTTCAGATGAGAAATCAAAATAAACCCATTTTTTAAGTATCTTTTGGTCACTCCAAATTGATATTGCTCATAAAAAAATACACGGATTTTCCCTGGGGAAAAAATTAATTCCATAGCAATGTAGTTAAGGGACGTGTTTTATTTCATAGCTTTCTGCAAGCAAAATTGCTTTGATACAAAATGAGTTCAATGATACAGGTGCTACTGTCCACTCAAGCAAAAGAAAACCTCACATTTATATGAATGCACTTTATAATTATATTCTTACAGTATAATAGGTCTAATGTCCAGGATGCCTCTGGCCTCATGTGAAGCCATGGCACAGAAATGCTGCAAGGTTCTTGAATATCATGGCACTGGCAAGTGCTTAGAGTACCTTCCTGTGAGTTCTTGATCAGACACTGCGTAAAGAACTGTGTGGACGTGCAGTCTGCTGTCTTTTAGTTTACATTTAAATCACTTCAAAATATATCCCATATGTGTGTCTTTTGGCTTTTCAGAGTTTCTACAAAAGCAAGATGTCATGAGGTATCCATCACATTAGCTGCGGCTGTAGTGTGTGGCTGTCAGTGAGGAGGTGGACTTACCTGTAGGTACAGTCATGGATTTGAGTGTGTGCCCCCCACGTTACAGTGCAGAAATGTTAGTGCATGTTAAACTCTCTTCCCCTCACGTATCATGTGACTTTCACCCCAGAATATCTGACAAAAAAATTATACAGATAAAATAAAAAGACAAATACACAAATAAGGCCATCTGCAGAATTTTAAACTCACTTCTTGCAATTATTTCACAATAATTTCTACATCATATTTTACATCTTTCAAACTTAAATAATAAATGCTCAAGGAAGGGCCGTGCTGGAACCAATTGCACTATCTCTTTGAGGACTTGTCCAATTTGCTGGCCGGTGATTTCCTCTGGGGTGTGGGGATTTTGGAAGGCTTGGCTGTGGATGGCCGAGAACCTGCTCGGGGTGTAGGCCTGTGTGTCGGGGGGACAGTCTCCACGTCTGAGCACACAGACTGGATTTCTGAAATGTCAAAGTCTGATGCATCGCTGCCTCGGCGGCTGCTGGCCCTACTGCCAGCTTTGCTTCCGGCTCGGCTTCCTGGTCGGCTGGGAGTCTTCTTGGGATCTGAGGAGAGAAGACAGAGTCGAAGCGCCCTTTATTATTACCGGGTCCATTTGTGACACATTCTTGAAACCTAACGCCACCTTTAATCTCAACAATCTTTCCTGTCACCTAGTAGCACTCAGCGGACACCTGTGGATGCGTGGCCTTTCTCCATCCTGCTAGGGTAGGCAGCCTCACTCTAAGTAGATGTCATAAACAAAAAGCTAGGTTTACAAACTAAAGGTACGTTTGGACTTAGTCGCTGAAAACAGGATTCCACTGACTATAGACAGATATGAGGAATATACCTATATAAGATTATGCTTTCCAAAGTCTAACATGTGTACCCAGGGATGTGTGCGGCACCCATATGGAGACAACTCTTAGGTGATAAGTAATTCAAAGCACATAGGAATTTAAAAGTAAGACTTGAAACTTGAAAGATACTTTTCAGGCTTGCTGAGCCCAGAACCCCAGGGACTGGGTTCACTCTTCTGTGAAGAAATAGGAGAAGCACAGGTGTAAGGCCCAGGATGGTTGGGTTTTTCCAACCACCCGAGGTAGAGCCTAAGGCAAGTTCTAAGCAGGCAGGAGAGCCAAAACCTTCCAGCATGAAAGGACAGGACACTGCTGTGGTTTTTCTCATGTTCATCTTTCTTCGGTACTTTCCAGAAAGGACATTCCTGTCCCTTGTCCTCATGACTCGTTTATCCCCTACCTTAGCTGGAAGACTGGGCTAGGTGTCATTTCAAAAGAATATAGCATCATCGATTTGTTATTTCAGCCCCAATGAAGAACAGCAGGGACTTTAGCCTCCAGATCACACTGCAAAAGCCGTTAAAGAAAGACCCCATTCCACACTCACCAGCAAACTGTGTTCGGACTCTGGCGGCTGCGGTAGTTATCAAGCCACTGTCATCCCCAGAGTGGAAGCCTTTCCCTGATAAATAGCCTGGGAGTCGAAGCTTGCTTCCTTGGATTGGTGTACCCTGTATTTAATCAGTGAAAGGACACATCAAGAAATTGCTCCTGTTGGATGATCTGCCACTGACACCACATTACAGATGGGTGGAAACCCTCCACTGGCCCTCTTCAGGAGGGGGAGCAGGCGGGGGGGGGGGGTGGCTTTTTGATTAAGTGGTATGGGATCTTACTGATCGCTTTCCTCATTTCTTTTTCTTTCCCTGAATTCAAAAGGAATTCATGCTGAAGAGAACACACAAAAATAGAGATCCCCAAATGATAGCAAGAGGAGAAAAAAAAAGGCAAATTAAACCATGAGCATATTAGTATCTTCAAGGCTGTCTTCGAGTATTACAGAGATAGGACAGTACTGCCAGATAAATGGGGACTGCACGGTATAGAGAGCAGGGGACTCTGAAAAGTTGTGCTTGGATAGTCTGTTGCCTCCAAAGCTTTTAGGGAACCAGGCAGAAACGAGCAGAGAGAATTAGAACAATAAGCAAATAATGCCTAAGCAGTCATCATTAAACAAACGTAACTCCAAAAAACACATAGTGACATTTTATAACTTGGTACCATGCCACTGTACCTACTTCTGATACCTTCTGCGGTCTTTCTCTATGAGACATAGACATGTGTCTCTATGAGACATAGAGATGATGATTAGGGAAAACCCTTTAAAAATTCACATAGAAGCTCATTGAGAATGCCTAAAGTAATCACAACTATGAGATTTTATTATAAGTCTAAAATGACTACATTTTTTCCAGATCACTACAACATTCTGAAAATTCTCCCAAAGTTAAAAAAATAAGACTCCCAAGAAGTACAAGGGATATGAATTTTGCTTCAATGAACTCATAGGGAACTGTTTGGAGGAAATGAATCGGTGCACATTATGTGTGTGTGTGTGTGTGTGTGTGTGTTTTAAATTAGTTTTTTTTCTCTCGTAAGTTGTAAATGTCTAATAAAGCATACGTAAGACCTTTTTGATACATCAGAGTTGCAATTTAATATCAATGTAATGTCTGAAATTAATTTACATATGTATTCTATACATACAATTTAAGGACGGAATTTATATGTGATTTGTATAACTATAAAATTTTCACACAGGTAAGGATAATCTTTATTTTTTTTAAGATTTATGTATTCATAAGAGACACAGAGGGAGAAAGAGAGAGGCAGAGACACAGGCAGAGGGAGAAGCAGGCTCTTTGCAGGGAGCCCGACGTGGGACTTGATCCCGGGTCCCCAGGATCATGCCCTGGGCCGAAGGCGGCGCTAAACCACTGAGCCACAAGGGCTGCCCAATCTTTACACTCACCTACCTAATCACAACTTTTTTCCATATGTGAAAGATGAGGACCTGAGGAGGACAGTGAATTGCCCAAGATCTGGCTGCTCTGATTTAGTTAAATTCCTAACTTTGGAAGTATCTTAACAATTCAAGAAAACAGTGAGGACCCTCAAATTATCAAATATATCATTTAAGGTGTTAGAATTCATTGCCATGTAAGAACCAAATCATTCTTCTCATAAAGCCCTTATTGTTTTTATTTTATTGTCACAAACCCTACCTAAGTTCTCTTACAGAGCCCTCCATAGAAGTATCCTATTGTTTTCTCTGTTTGGCTCTTTTGTCTGATGAGGCTATTTGAAATAAACATAAATTTTATAGTAGTTAAAATAACATAATTTAGCTCTAATCTGGGAGGGACTATGCTTTTCAAAAATCTGAACTAACATAGCAGCATAGTCCCCAAAATTTAAAAAACACATGTTGCTTGAGGCTCCTTAAACTATTCTTGGTTTTCATTAGGGGAAGAGAAGGAAAAATAAAACAAGACAAAATCAGAGAGGGAGGCAAATCATAAAAGATGCTTAAACATAGGAAACAAACTGAGGGTCACTGGAAGGGAGGTGGGCAGGGAGATGGGGTAACAGTGACCGGTGTTAAGGAGAGCACGTGATGTGATGAGTGCTGGGTGTCGTACGCAACTAATGAATCACTGAATTCTACCTCTGAAACTAATAATACAGTATGTGTTAATTAAACTGAATTTCAATTAAAAAGTAAAAAAAAAAAAACTTCTCAGTTTTCTACAACAGATCCATCCTTAGTTGACAGATGTCTCTAGATAACCTATGATACTAGCTCCTCCCACCTGCGGGAGGGGGTGGACATGAGGGGTCAGGGAAGGAGGAAGGAGAACAACCTATGATACTAGCTCCTCCCACCTGCGGGAGGGGGTGGGCATGAGGGGTCAGGGAAGGAGGAAGGAGGAACAACTGAGGGGGTTGTTTCTGCCTTGATTCTATCACTGCCAGCAACGATATCTGCATCATTTCCATCTGAGTCATGAAAGTAATGAAACATTCTGTTTACTTCTTATTATTCATGTGAGGATTAAATAATAGATTAGAAAGTGTTTTTGAAAAGCATAAAGGGCTTTTTAAAGGTACTATAGCACTTTCATAAAAGGGTCCTGGCCTTCAACCTGAAATCCTTCATTTCAAGACAAGTTGTTTAGGGACATTTCCCCCTCCTCCTTATTGTGATTCTAATCATATGATTATTTGATACCTATGTGTGTCATTTTAGAGAACTTTCTTTCAAATATATTTGATTGACTTTCAGTTACTGTAGATGATCTGTATCTACTGTAGATGAGCTAACTTGGCAAATTTTATATGACCTAACTATCTTATCCCCATAAACTATGCCATGTTAAAAAGCTGGAGCATACTTAAATAGTAATCATTAAAATCTAATGGACACATACCTATTGAAAAAGCCAGGTAACTTTTTGCATACCTCCGCCTCCAAACCACAGCACTGATAACCAAAAGGCTTATGTCTTACCCACCCAGTGTTCTTGGGCAGAAATAAAAGTAACAAACATTCGGAAGGTCTGTGCTCATGAAGGGCACTTTATAAGCATTCTTTAGTGTAAGTGATTCTCTTGCAAATGACAGTGTCTTTCACTCTCCCTTAAATGGGGGATTGTTACATTTCTTGCTCACATTATGTCTAAAAGCATGAGCATAACCAGGAGCTTTAAAAGAAACTTTACTTAGGTCTGAATATAATCTCCTTATGTATAATTTTACTTTTCTCACAAGAGGAAAAAGTAAAATTAAGTATGAGTAAGAGAACAGAAAGAAAAATGAGATACACAGGCCCTGCAAGTGTGACTATGTTGGACTATGTTCAGCTGACACCATTCAAAGAGCTACAAACTGTCTTTTCTACACGAAGCCCTCACTCATGTCTTTCCAGAAATGCTGAGTTGATACTTATCTTACAGAAGTCTATAAAAAGACACAGTATTAATCAAAAGTATGTGTATTAAGAGAGGGGTGAAGCAATGTTAGTGCTTGAGAGTGTCAATTAAAGAAGACTGTTAGACTAGAATCTGAGGCCTTACGATACCTCTGCAGATGGCACGGAAAAGTCTGAGCACTCTGCTGGTTTACAAGGAGTTGACATTTTGCTGTTTGTCAACCATGGTTTACCATAATTGCGTGTTAAAGGATGGAGAATCTGTATGAAACAATGGCAAATCAAATGTAAAGGACAGTAGATAAAAAACAAACCACAGAAAGATATTCACAGCAAAGAGTAACATTTCACAGTAAGAATGATAATAATAAAAATAAATGGAAAGATTTGATGGCAAATCATATACACCAAAAAACAAATAAATAAAACTTTATTTAAAGAGGAAAAAAAAGACATACTCTGAAAGGTAACTAAAGTGCCTATATAGATACTCTCCATATGGGCCACAAGTCTCCACATGGGCCTCCATATATAATATGCACACACATGTATGCAAATCCTTCATTTGTCTTACTGAGAGAAGAGATACAAATGGAGACGACTGGCCCCATAATTTCTAGGGTCCTAAAACATTCAAAAGTATATTAAAGACAGTGACTGCACGGGAGAAGGACAACACTTCCTATGTGAGTCCTACCTTGGGTGTGCTGGTGGTGGGGACCTGTGGAGAGGCTGCCTGGCCAGCCTGACTGGATACAGAAGTTGATCGGTTGGGTGAAGCTCCTCGTGATGACGGCCGTGATCTTCGGCCCCGGGGTCGGAAGGCAGCCATCCCTTGACTGGCACCATCTGCTAGAATGAACTTCTCCCGGAGTTCCATATTTGTCCTTCCTTTAGCTGGATTATGTGATGCGCGCACACACAAAAGAGGAGGGGAAGAAAGAGGTGCTCTGTCATTCATAGGAAAAACCACCACCTGGCACCACAGATCATGTTGAGGATTTCAAGAACATCTTTTTGCCATGCCAACTCCAACGCAGCATAACAAAAAGTTAAATGCATTCTTTTGCAATGCATTCCTTTTGGATACAAGTGAGTTTGGGAAAGAAAAAAAAAGTGTTTATTCTAACACTAGACACCAGCAAGAATAACCACTATTAAAGAAGGAGTCAGCATGAAAATGGCAAGCTCATGCTAAAATACTGTTAATCCACCAGCTACTGATGCCCACATGGTCCATCACCCCCTCCCCACACTGAGAAGACAAGCCAGTAAGGCAGGGACTGTGGTTTTTGCATGTACTACTGAGGTAAGGAGAAGGCCAGTATTTAAACACTGGAGTTAAATAATAGGATTACACAGAACGAGAGATGGCTTGTTAATCATGATGACAACATATAAAACCCTCAGGTTTTTCACTTAAATGAGGCAACCAGTAATTTTATTTTATGCCTTGAAAAACTCGGTTTAACCAACATGCAACAACGAACACCAGACTCAAGGATATGAGCTAATCGGTGATGCGACGCTCATACGAACACATATGCACATGGAGGACGCTCCACGAGAACCCGATGAGCAACGTGTTAGCATGTGCTTGATCACTTATAGAACACCTATGTTTACGACACACCGCAAGTGTGCCAACGTTTCAGAATTTAAATTTGGAAGCACCAGCTCAGTTGGATATGAGTTAAGCCATACGCGATGGATGAAGCGTGTTATCTTAAAACAAATGATTAAAGCAAGAATGTCAAAGTAGGAAAGAGAAAAGGCAAGAGAGGAGAGGCAAAGAGAGGGGTTGCCAACCTATAGTAGGCTGAGTAGTAGTAATTGAAGAGTTTGATTCCGAACGTAACATTTTACTCCCATGATGATGAACTAGAAAAAATGACACAGGATACCAATCACATTAAAGAATACTGTTAGCAAGAGAAGAAACAAAGTACAGTAGTTGAATATGCAAGGGGTGCTCAGATCCGGCTTTTAGCACACATTTTAGAAGAAAAGTTGCATCAGGAAAAGAAGCACTCAAAGATTTGACTCAGTAAGAAAAATGTACTTGGAAGACTTGGCCACGGTCACGCTAACTTTTCTAAGCAACTCAACAGGACACTACACATTCTAATTGCTGTTTCATGAGGGGAACTACATTACTTGAGGCTGCATTATTTTCAAAATATTAATAAAGGGAGTTTTTGTGATTTTATCCCTTCCATGGATGCATCAATGACTTGCAGAGAGCAGAGCTACTGAGTAGGTCTTATGACAATCCAGGGTGCCCTTAGCAGAGTGGCCTGCTCACTGCACAGGAACTCACTCGGATGTACCTGTGCTCAGATGCCAGGACTACAGTAACAAAGAGGCCTCACAGGAGGAACCCCAGCTGCCAACTTGGTAGCCAAAAACAGTTATCAGCACAGATATTTGCTATTGTTTGTTTAAGAGGAATGAGATGAGTTCACAGGTTGAAGAAAATCACAAAAATGTTAGTTTGCTTTTTTTTTTTTTGAAGAAAAATGGGCCTATTAAAAGTAAATGGGACCTAACTAGCAACTGCAATCAAATGACCACTTGTGAGGTCAATCAGTAAAGAATTCCACAATCGACTTTAGGATCTGAAAAATGAAGATTACAAGATAATCAAGGACTCTTTGGCTGGTGGATATAAAGTGAGCTATAGTATCATATGTGTACATTTTTAATATGCTAATCTATAGCTTTGAAATAAGAGTCAAGTTAGTAGTTGATCACTTTCAAAATTTTTAGGTATTAGTTTCTGTGCTACCTCCTGCCAATTTGAAAAACTTTCACTTTTAAACTTCAACTGTCCAGCATGTTCAGTCTCCTTCACCTCACTCTCCCTTCACTGTACTTTGCTATGTAATGACAGATGAAATCCTTTCCATAGTTGGTGTAATTACTCATTCTGAAAATTGTCGATGGAAGCATTTCCTTAAAAAAAAATTGATTCTAGTATTTCCTGCCTATCAGTCTCATATTTATCTAAAAGATGTAAGGAAAAAAAATGAGAAGAACATGGTTTACATGACTGCCACAAGTTCTCTAGGAACTCCAGGCTGACAGGGACCAATGTGAAACATTCATTATTGTAGATAAATGACCAAAATTATACCCAGCATGTTTTTGATGCTGGAAAATAATACAAAATGGATATACTTTAATGGTGTTATTATCTTGACATAGCATCTCCTTACCCCTGCAAGGATCATTTTTCACTAAGAACTCATCAAGTGCCATCCATCCACCTCCAACACGAACCATTACAGTGCTTCGTAGGATCCGAACAAGTCGCAGTTGCTGAGAGTCTCCAAACTGTGAAGACGAAGGAAGAAAGAACCTCTAATCGTCAACAGCAAGTCTATGTGAAAGGGCGATGTGCAATCTGCAGTAGCTTAAGCAACCAACTTAAATTTCTTGCTTTAGTTCACAGCGATTAGTAAAATCTCAGAAAAGGGGATTTGAGATGATCTGCGTTAGACTGCTGCATGCTGATTTAGCTCAAAGGAAACAGTTTGAAAAAAGCTAACAAAGGTTATCAGGTATAATACTGAAGCTTTGTTCAAGAAATGATTTTTCTTTATGATAGAAACAACATTAGTAAGGCAGTAACTGAAAAATGTTTCTAGAAATGAAACACAGAAGTGAAAATAAGCATTGGCCCACTAGCCCAGGGCTTACACAAAATAAAATTCTAAAGAAAATTTAATAAACTCTGATTCTTCTTCATTAAAACTTCTTCTAAAAACTAAAATTGTTTTCCACTGAAATCTGTGAGAGAAATCTCCATAAATTCATTTCATTTTCTCTAAGAGCAGTTTTGACTTAAAAGAGATAAGGTAGTATGTGAACATGACCAATAAAAAATTTCACAGTCAACTAAAATTTCTGCAACACTAATGGTCTAGTAAACCAATTTGTTAAAGGCTGGATTAATGTGTCATTTAGGATTACTGTGATATTAGAACAGCTAGTGACACCTTATTAATGATACAGCTTTCAAATCTAAAAGGCTTAAAGCTGTTTGTATCATAATTACTGACACTAACAAGCTGTTTTTACTCGTTCAATGGATCTCCAAATTACTTGGATATGCTACAAATTCTCCAAGTCCTGAATAAATGTGTAGACTACATAGTTTCTAATCATAAGATTTATTTTGAAAGCCCATGAGAAATAATTTTAAACTTTTAAATCATTTCTAATAGGCTTGTGTTCAGCTTGTAAAAATCACCATACCAAATTTCATGGTTGCCAACCCAACAGATACCACAGCACAGTGAACAGTCAGGTAAACATAAATAGCTTCTTTTAAAGGCAGGTGAGATACAATTGTGACTTTGACTATTGTCTGGGTTCATCTGGATAAGCAGAAGGCTTTATTTTAAGGAGAAACAATATGCCACTTTTCAATATGCTTTAACACTGAGTTTCAGGAAAAGAACCCTAAAGCAAAGCCAACCATTCCAGACCCTGAAACTCAAAAGGACCTGGAAAGCATGTTAAATGGACCGGCGGGAACTCATGTGTTTTACAGCATCTCTTTTATATTGCTATTTCTAAGTCCATTTTCAAGCCTTGAGATTTAAACTTTCCTATGATTGACCTGGTTCCTGAAATATAAATTAAAATTTTTAAATCAAAATATATATTTATTTTGTTAGAAAAAATTTGGTGCTGCTAATAAGCAAAGGAAAAGGAGGGGATTTAAAGAAAATTACCCTTAAGAAACCAGATAATTAGACCAGATACTTGCGGTCCAAGATTATGTTTAAAGCAAAAGTTTTAAGGAAATGATGTTAGTATTTTGTAGAGATATTTCAATTCTAACAAATATGATTTAAATTTTGATTTTGAGAGGGTATTCTCTAGACAACTAACATCGCCTTAGGAATTTCCCTAGTTTTCCTAACAGCCAAATTGTGAGACAAGAAATCACAGAATCATTGATTTAGGACAAATGGACAATCCCTCTTTGGAGAGAGCACATTACTTGTGGCTGAGAGCCAGGGAGAGTTCTCACTACTCTGTCTTCCCATGTCACTGCCCAATCCTGATCCTTCTCCAGCTACTTGTAGACCCTATGATCTCAATGTTTTGTTTTGTTTTTTTTACCTAAATGGTTAAACACATCATAGAGATGTATGCAGAATCAAATCTGTGTTCCAGTAAGTATTTGCATTAAATATATGCTAACAGTATTATTACAAACTGGAACTAAAAATTGCATTTGTAACACTGTGAGCAGTCAAGCTACAATTTATTATCTGGTTTGCTTAAAAGTAATGTCCTCATCTGAGACACACGGCAAAAAGGAATCCTGGATCAAGGACCCTTACAGCGTTTACAGAAACACCACGCCAACCAACAATGTAGTAGCTAGGGCAACAGCATGGGAAAGATTGGCCATGGCAAGCTTTAATGACTATGAATTAAAGTTAAAAAAAAAAATCATTGGGAACTTGAGAATACATTCCACTGGTTTATACCTGATTTCCCAGGAAGAACTGATAAAACAAAATAAAAAATGGAAGAAAGACACAATTAGTTCAATAGGAAACTTTCTATATGACTCTAGAACACACACATACAATCTGTCACACTCTGGACTCCTGGATATAGTATCTAGGTTAGAGATGTGCAGGTACCCACCTGTCCAAACTTCAAGCCATATAATCAGAAAATTTTCCATAAAAGTTTTTTTTTTTTAAATCTTTGGGTTTCAAATTTAGGTCAGAAATTCAAATATGTTGATGAATATTTTTCAATATGGAAATAAAAAAATCAAAGTTAAAAAAATTTGACTTGTAAGTAACATACTGTATTAGGGAAACTCAGCACATTTCCTATCTAGCTACTACATGTAAGAGATATTCCAAAAAAGAGAAAAAGAAGAAGAGTGACAAAGTCCCACTGGTTGTTGAAATAACCATTTTGAAGAAGGGGAACTGAGTTTTTGAGATTTTGAATAAAAGGAAAAAACAACTGCACGAATGGAAAACACTGCCTCTTTTTTGTATTTCTAAAAATGATTCAACATTTTTAACTTCGTGCTTCTGGCTTGGAATAGCTTTTTTATCAGAAATATGAAAACTTACCTGTAATCATAATAAAATGTATTATAAGACACAGGAAGCAACCTGAGTATGTGAGATGTGCTTTTCTCCTCAAAGTAATGCACGTGTCAAAGACATGTCCTAATTTACAAAATGCAGGCTATCTCTACATAATTTAAAAAGACAAAAGTTGGAATTTCATAGAACATTCTATTGTGATGTGAGGTAAAAAATAAATAATTAGCATTCCTGGAAAGCAATGCAGATCAAATTGTATACAAATTTCCATTTTTATCCTTCAAGAGAACTCAACAGTTAATCTTGAAAACTCACCCTGTATTTGTTATCTCCAATCTGTTCAACTTGAAATCGTTTTGCACATTTACACTTCGCCACCTGCCTTGTCACCTGCCAAAAAACAATGATGAAATGTCACTTTCCTGTTAACATTACATCACTCAGTCCGTAAAAACCTGGACACAACAACTCAAAGTGGAAGTAAATAAAATGGAGCACGGTATCTTGGCAGCGCACACTGCTGCTGCTGCAGGCAGCGGGGGATAAGGAGTACCTCATCTTCGATTTTGTCCGCATCTGTGACGGGTTTATATGCATCTTTATTAGGGTGGAGGGCTGCTACAAATTCATAGTAGTCAATATATCCATCGCCGTCTCGGTCGAAGATGTCGGCAACTGCGCTCATTTCCAGGCGGCTGGTTGGAAACTCTAAAATTTTCAAAGTAATGGTTAAGTTTTCAGAATAATACTAAGTGGCATTACTTACGTATAACTGATAAATAAAACTGTCAGATGCTGAGAGGTATACATCGTGATGATCAGATCCTGGTACGTGTTGTGAAAGGAGTCCTCCCATCAAGTTAATGAGCACATCACCACCTCACATATTTATCTTTTTTTTTTTCAACATTTAAGTTCTACTCAGAAAATGTCAATTACACAATACAGTGCTATCAACTACAGCCACCATGTTATACTCTAGATCCTCAGACCTTACTCATTGTACAGCTTAAAGTTTGTACCCCTCTATGGGGCTCTCCATGTTTCCTACTTCCCAGCCCCCAGCAACCACTCTTCTACTCTCAGTAAGTCTAACTCTGTATTTAGATTCCACAAATAAATGATAATTAAGATACTATCAGCATAAGCCATATTATCTTCCCAGTGAAAGTTTTTAAGACCTGCTATTTACAATAACATTTTATAAAAAGATTTAATCTTAAAGAAAAGTAAATGGTATAATTTGCTAATTGTATGATTTTTTATCTTAAGGTAGCCAGTTAAACTATCAGGGTCATCAACTATATTAAAATCCTTTCAAGAGCTGATTTACATCATAACAAATAAAACCACATATATGGGACCTATCTTTAATTACTGCCAAGGTGGATCATTTGAAATTGTTTTTTTTTTTTTTTGGTTGAAATTGTTTAAAATTAGCAAATATCATATGGTTCAACTACCACTTTACTTAAGGAATATATGAATTTTATATATGTGAATTCATACATACATTCGTACGATTATATTAAATTTACTTTAAGACTTACTTCCAGTAACCTCTGCCAGAGAAATCCTGTCCATGTGATTAACTTGTCTAACAAGGTGACACATACCTTAAGAATTTTTATAGGGTTTTGATTTCCCACTAATGATAATGATCAGATGTTAATTAGAACAAAAAAGGAAGAGACTGACTTGAATTTATTGATTTCCCATTATATGTCAGACAAAACAATCTCAGAATCACATATTATTAACTTTATTATACTAATGAGGACGCAGCTGCAGTGTAGCAAGGAATATACTAACTGTGGCTATACAAGGACGAAGTATGCCTGACCCCAAAACCATGAATTCCACCAAGGACACACTTCATTGACGGCAGTGACGTCTTCACAGCCAAGTTTAAAGGAAATGCTTTATCAGTAACATAAGTTTAAACTGTGTTTTTCTTTAAAAATGACATCATTTGTTGTCACCTCTCCTGGGACTTACTTGAGGAAAGAATTCCATCAATAAATTCTTGTCGGGTTATTTTCCCATCCTGATCTTTATCAATTCTCCTGAAGAAGTCCATCACTCGAGATTTCTTATGATTCATCCATCTCATGTATTTTTTGCGCCAGATATCAAAATCAAAGTTAGCAAATTCCCTCAGCTGGAAAGGACAAAAGGTATTTTGGTTAATACAGTGCTCTGATGATATCTTATACTTTATACAAAAAAACGTTTTTAATGACCTTCCAGAAAATTCACAGATCTTTCCCACTTCAAAAAAAAAAGTTCTGATCTTGCAAAGGGAAACACAGTAACATTTTCCCTGTGATTTCACTACTGTTGCTGGTTTTTTTTTTTTTTCAAATAAAAGAAACAAATGAAACTCCTCAAAAAGTCAAACTGAAAATTTCTAACAGTGCCAATGTAACAAAGGTGGACTGCCCCAAAGGGACACTCCTGGTGAGTTCTATGCCCAGCAGACAGCAGGCCCAGTGGCACAGCACTTGTCTCTGCTTTCTCTCTGCTATTTGCCATTCTACCCTCTCTAGACTTCTAAAAATCTTCCAGTTTCAGAATCTGAAACTTCTAAATCTCAGTCAGATCACAGGATATATATAATGAAAATACCTGAATTATCAATGGTTCTATTTCCCAGGTCATACCAAGCAAACTCATGTCCAGCTGGATCTTTTCTTAAGGAGTCGGCTTCTGATGATGTTAAAAGTTACTATAGTTGACTCTTGAACAACATGAGTTTGGACTGTGTGAGTCTACTTACATGCAGGTTTTTTATGAAACAAAAAAAGATATATTGTCTCTTCCTGTGATTTTCTTAGTAATATTTCCTTTTCTCTAGCTTACTTTATTATAAGAATACAGTATACAACACATATACAAAATTTGTGTTAACTGCTCATTATTGGTAAGATGGTAAGGTTTCTGGCAACTGTAGGTTATTAAGTGGTTAAGTTTTGGGGGAGTCAAAAGCTATATGTGGATTTTTGGCTTTGTGGTGTGTGTGTAGTGGGAGGATGTTGGCATCCCTAACCCCCACATTGTCAAGGGGTCAACTGTAGTTTTTTCTTTATTGATTCCCTAAACCCATATCCCATATATCGAGGGTGCTGAATTTATGAGTTTTCTAACCTCTTCCAGTCTGTCCAAGGCGTCATTAAGCTTCCTCCTCCTTTCCAATGCAAGGAGCCAAACTTGCTGCCATTTGCTCACCAGTAAGTTGACCCTGGGATTCTTGGTTTCGATTTGTGTCTGTGATCCAGAGGGATATAAGCTTGATGCTGGAAAGCGTTTTCCTGTTAAAATACAACTTTAGTTAGGAGAGCAGTTTCCAGGGCTCTGAAATATGTTAAGGTTTGGCCTTTATTATTCCTAGCTAAGACTGAACCAACTTAATTATTTAGATATATCTTATTTAGCTGATACATAATGTCCAAGTCTGTTTTACCTTCCAAGCATCACATACTCTTCATATAAAATAGAGAAACATATCCTGTTGAGGCATTTAAATACTGGAAAGCTCTCTTTATAAAATTATGTTTAAAATATTTTCTAGCTTAAAATCCATGCCATTTCAATGACAATGAAGTACTTTGTAATCCTCTCTTTTGTTAAGGCATGATAAGAGAAATCTCCCCAGGCAGTGAGACTTATCTTAGTATCAGCTCCACAAACCCAACAGCCCTTCTTAGAAAAGAAGGCTGGAAGGAGGGCAGGTGAGGGCAGGACACACGGGCCATTTATTAGAGTCACAGCAAAATACTTCACAAATTCTGATTAAACACAGACGTATGTGTATGAACCCAGCTTTCATCCATTCTTCATAGATTGCATGTTTCCTGTGCATAGTATCATACCCCAATTTATTGCCTTACTAACGTTTTCTCCTTTTCTGGCTATTTTTCACAAGTTTCTATAACGTCACAGAACAATCATCTCAGTGCATTTTCCTTGTCTAAACAAATGATTAAATGAGGCCTAGAAAAACTACTGGCCTACAGTCATATAGGAAGTGAGTGTCCAAGCTGGGATTTGCCCAGAGCTCCTCACTCCTATGAGGCTTTACAAAAATACCAAGAGCTAATCTTTACTGAGCATTTACCTGCCTGCCAGGAAGTACGCTAAGCACTTCATACACATTAGCTCATTTAATCCTCAACAGAATCCAATGAAGTTATAATTATCCCCTTTACAGATGTGTAAATTGAGGCCCAGAGAGAGTTTAAGTAACTTGTCTCAGTGGTATTTCCCAGTTGGTAAGCAGTGATGATAGCCAAGAAGTCTGACTCCAGAGTTCTTAACCACTTTGTTACCTTTGCCCCCCAGTGCAATACAGCAACTACAAAAGATCTGAAATCATTTTTTTAAATCAGAAAAAAAAATTATTCAGAAATACATAAAGTACCACTATTCAGATATAAATTTTGCTTCTTTTAAGTCTTTTCCAAGCCAGCTATTATTGTTTTTAATGTCAAAAAGTCAAGGTAGCCCGAGAAGTAAATAGAGCCTGAAATTATATGAACATGGGCACAATCTATCAGAGTGCTGGTCACTAATGAACAGTTAGTTAGATCATGAACTTTAACCAGGTCATGGTCATTTCTGTTACATTCCACTGTAAGGTTATTTATATAATAGAAGCAAAAGGGAATAACAGTTTCTGTTCTTGTTGCAAATTTTTTCCAATTTCTTCTAGCTAATCTAAAAGCTACCCTTCAAGCAAATCAAATTACATAGAGAGACCTGGATATATCTTTTTCTTTATTTTTAAATAAGTTGCTACAATATTTGAGCCCATATATTCTTTCAAGGAAACCTTCTATGATAGAGAGCACTCAGAGAATCATCACTTGCACTGAAATTTCAAACAACAACCCAAAACTAACTTCCTTGATTTAATCATGTTCATTTGAAAGAAACTGGCACTGCTTACTTCCTGCTCGTCCCTTATCCAGGACCGGAATATGGGACTGTAATGAGGAAGGATCAGCTGCTCTCCTCTTATAGGTCTTGGTAACTTTGTCCACATCAGGTTGTTTTCTGGTCATTTCCTCCATGAAGGTCTGAAAGTCAATGTTAATTAAATATAAGTACACTGGAGAAAACTATCTTTAGGGATGAACTAAAAACAAAAGATAAAAGTACCATGCTATTATTTCTGAATTCATTCTGGAAAAAAGGCATAAACCAACATGTTATATCTTTATGGGGGGTGGGGGAGTAAGCAAGGCACCATAGCATAACATTTATTCACATCTGAAGAATATAAAATGTTATACCTGGTAAGTAATTAGAGACTGTAAAAGTAATTTGTTTCAGTTTGAAGACCATACATGGTATGGTATACTTATACAACAGCTGTATAAGTAATATACCTGTATGTATACTTATACAGCAGCTGTATAAGTAATATAACCTGTCAGTGTATCAACCAGGATCTTAGAAAGCCTCTAAGCTCTTCCTGAAGAATCTTAAAGTGAGCATTTATCTACAAGGCAACTAGTTAACTGGGCTGGTCCTTGAGACTTCTCTGCAGCACATTTCACTTACATATTTGAAATATTTAAGACGGCTTTCATATACAGTGACATACAGCATCCATATTAAGTGTGCATATATTTTAAATATTCCTAATGATACAAATACTATGCCAAGGAAGACAAAAGTTATTCAAGTTAAAGTTTCCATTTAAGAGGTTTGACTATCTTGACATTTCTTTTTTTTTTTTTAAGATTTTATTTTTTTATTCATGAGAGACACAGAGAGAAAGGTGGAGACATAGGCAGAGGGAGAAACAGGCTCTTTGCAGGAAGCCCGATGCAGGACTCGATCCTCATACTGGGATCACACCCTGAGCTGAAGGCAGATGCTCAACCCCTGAGCCACCTAGGTGTCCCATATCTTGCCATTCCTTAGGTTTATTACTATGGTTGACTTAGATATCCCTATATCTGGAATATGTGACAAAAACAAGGACTGTGGTGAAAAGGGATGGAGAAAAGAGGAGTGGGATAAAAGTGAAAAGTGGAGTGACACATTTCTGGAATATCTGTCACACTGGAGAACATGGTGTGAAATACTCCAGGGCTATTAGAGACATCTCCAATCTTTTGAGAAGTATGGCAGTGAAATTATAACAGTGTCTGAGAAGATAGGGGTTAGGATGATATTTATTTTACCTGGTGTTCTGCAATGAGGGCTTTCACCTCTTCAATTTCCTGGGGGATGACTTCTTTGTCCTTATCACTAAGTGTAGTTTCAGCCCACTGCAACCAAGCCAGCAAAGCTTCCAACAATTCCTGTTTCGCAATGAGCCCAGCCAGAGCACTTGCTAATCTCTGTTGATGCTGCTTCGCCCAGGCCAACACCTGTTGGGGAAACACATGTCTCTGAATTTCATACATCTTAGTTAATAATTTAAGTGATGTAAAAATATACAACATTTAAATGCAGATTCAGATCATCCTGGGCCTGGGATCATAACACTTCCAGTCTTTCTAGAACCCATCAATGGTACCAAGACCCAGCTTGCGGGGGGAAAAAGAGCCCTCTCTGAATGATTGCCTCCTTACTTAGAGATGGATGGTAAACACCCAGGCTTCCTTTAGATTGCTAAGTTGAGTTCAAATATGCATTCTCTGAAAGCTCAACGTATGATTACTCTATGTAACACTGAGTGGAAATAAAAACAGGTAAAATCTTAAAATATCAGAATTCAGTTCATGTATGCAATCCATTCCTCAAGCTTATACTCTACTCCTCTGAATTACAATTTGGGTGCTGTATCATCCAACAGAGACAATGTGGAAGTGGTACAAAAAGTCATCCAGGGAACCAAATATTTGCCTTTTCATGTTTCAGGGACATAGCTGCAAAAGTGCTTTAACTTTTTAAATAAAAGCAGGCTGTAGAGGCAGGTAATGCACACAGGATGGTATGTTAAAGAGTATTTTTCTTTGCAGAGGCCTCCTGTTCCCACGGTCATAAATGTATCTCAGTTGCTGAAGTTTCTATGCCCCCAATTCTCAAAGCTATTGCTGTTCTAATGATGACCTGAGACACACTAACCTCCTCAAACCTGGCCCGGATGATGGTTATCCAGTGCTTAATGGTGGTGATGGAGTCAGGGTGGCAGATGGCCAAGACGGCATCTCCCATACTGGTAGCTTTATTCAGCGCGGCTCGCTTTTCTTCCAGTTTCTTCATGAATTCCTACAGCAGAAACAAAGGCCTTGATTAGCTGGCAGTGGCTGAAAACAACACTTCAGTGACGTGTGCGTGACCATCAGAGTAACACAAATAAACAAGTACTTTAATCGGTTTATTCACAGTTGGAAATAATACACTAATTGGGGAATTACGAAAGGAGAAGGGACAAAAAACGGGAAATGAAGTACTTTCTAACAAGTATTTCACAGCACCAGTATCGGATAACATCTTATGCTTTACAAAACACAGTATACAAAAAACACACTTTTCTAAATCTGGATATATTACAAGTATATTAATGGAAAATTGGACCAGAGAAGGCAGAAATGATTGAAAAAAAAATCTTCTAACAAATAAGAGTAGGAGGTTGTATATGTAGCATGAACTGTGCCAGGAATGATAGGCATATGTACCCAGAAAGTGCCAAGGAAGAGAGAAGGCTTTGCAAGGAACTATACATGTTTAGGAGAAGGGAGAGAGGGTCCAAGTGTCCAGCAGGAAAGAGTCAGGGAGAGCCTGAAGGGGATGATCCTGACAGTTGGCATAAGAAGCATCTCTTCCAAGGTCAGTGGCAGCCATTCCTTGCTCTGGTGGGCTGAAGAAGTCTTAATAGGCTTCAAAATGCTTTCGAATCAACCTTTTTGCAAATGTCTCACATACGTAGCTGTACTTGGTACTATCAGAACCGCGTCCATAGATACATGAGTCCCAGAACTCTGAAAGTGTGGTTATAAATGAGGACCTCTGCCTTTAGAGGTCTCTTGCTTCCAAAACCTCATAATGAGTTTCAAGCACCCACCAGCACCCCACTCTGGACCCAGCACTAAGGGACTCCTTAGTTACATCGACAGGGCTGCAGAGGCTGCAGACAAGCTCACACTACACATTACTCATGCCATCTGATCAGGGTGATCATGTGGGACCAAAAGTGTCTCCTATTTTGTCTAGTGGCCTTTTGTTTTCTGGCTCTGTGAAGCAGCTCTGTCATATACCTCATATTCTGGCATTTTGCTATGTTAAAATAATCCGTTTACATATATCTCTACTGGACGCTTAGGTCCACAAGATCGGAAGACCATGTCTTATTCAATTTTGTGTCTTTGTCATTGAACAAATGCCTTTTAACTTTTATTTACACATTTTTACTGTTGTCACATCAAGGTTCGGTAAACAATATGTTCCACTAACGTGATCTACATTTTATTTATTTTATTTTTTATTATTTTTTTAAGATTTTATTCATTTATTCATGAGAGAGAGAGAGAGAGGCAGAGACACAGGCAGAGGGAGAAGCAGGCTCCATGCAAGGAGCCCGATGTGGGACTCGATCCCGAGACTCTAGGATCACACCCCCGGCTGAAGGCAGACGCTTCACCACTGAGCCAACTGGGTGTCCCTGATCTACATTTTAAATATCATCTACTTTTTTTTTTAAGATTTTATTTATTTATTCATGAGACACACACACACACACACACACACACAGAAGCAGAGACTCAGGCAGAGGGAGAAGCAGGCTCCCTGCAGGGAGCCCAACACGGGACTTGATCCTGGGTCTCCAGGATACGCTGAAGGTGTGGCGCTAAACCGCTGAGTGACTCGGGCTGCCCAATATCATCTACTTTTAAAAGTATTTTAATTTCCCCCAATACAGATCTGCTTAACTGGAAGGAAGAAAAAAAAAAAAGCTTTACTAGGAAGAGAAAACCAGAGATCAATAACAGCTGTGCTTTCTCCAAGGACAGGAGATCTGACCATGTACTTTTGATCATTCCTAACATAGGAGTGCCAGAGTCCTGCCCAGAATGTTGTGGACAGGGCCATCAACCCCCTGCTTGCATTCTGGGCTCTTCCAACCTTGTCTGAGTGTTAAATGGTTTGTGCTCACCTGGGGAAGCTTCCCATTTTTAGAAAGTGGACTATACTAAGAAGTCTCTGGTCCTGGGGATAAGAAATTAAACATTCTGTTTTACTTTTATTTGGTCAATGTGTGAAGGAAGTTGAGGAAATTAGAAAGAATGGATGGTGTTGCTGCAAATCATTATATGACTAAGCAGCTTTTTATAAAACTACATGTAATTTTACACTATCTAAAAATATTTAAGGATAATTTGTCGTAAAAACAAAAACAAAAACAACTCCCAAAACCTGGATACCTGCCTCCTGATGTTTCTTGGTGTTTCCTGCTCCTGCTATAAGGGGGTGATGCCACAAGTGGGCTCCTTACTGTAAGGTGTTAGATATACAGCCCAGGCTTTAAGAAGCTACTCTGAGACCCAGTATATCAGTGGAACTTGACTCTGGGCCAACTGTAATATGATCTTCAAAACATTGAACTGAATCAAACATTTACAATGAATTTGATGTGATTTTCCTACTCTTACATTCTAGCTTCAACTTTAAATGGTTTATGGAGCAGTTCATTCATCCAGATAATGTTAGACAAGCTCATACCACTTTTATTAATGACAAAGCAATATTTCATTGCTATGGATTAGGGAACCCATCATTTTTTTTAAAGATTTTATTTTATTTATTCATAGAGACAGAGAGAGGCAGAGACACAGGCAGAGGGAGAAGCAGGCACCACACAGAGAGCCTGACGTGGGACTCGATCCCGGGTCTTCAGGATCACGCCCTGGGCTGCAGGCGGCGCTAAACCACTGCGCCACCGGTGCTGCCCTAGGGAACCCATCATTGAGAGAGCACAGTAATCACAAATCAGAAGTCTCCATAGATGACGTAATCCATGCTACACGGTAACAAATGACATACTTCCAACCTGACTCTGAAACATGAGCTAATTCAGTGGAATTGAGCAGATCTTTTAAATGGAAATGTTGACATCAATACTGTATTCAGTGTTAGCATTGCAAATTTCTAATTTTTTAAAGTCAAAGGTTAAAAAAAAATGTGTTAAGAAGTAGTCAGACCACTCCATTAAGAGTAAGTGCTAGTAGTTCTATGCACTTACAAAATAGATGTTGACCTGAAAACTCAGGGGCCAGATTTTTATTTGGTTAATTATTCAACAGTATATACTTATAGAATTCATTTTTAATTTTTAATTTATACAGTGGGCTACTTCTCAAAAGAATTTTAGGTGGATCTCCATTAAAACCAAAACTGGCAGCAATTGAAAAACAAAATTTGAAGACTAGTTATTAAATTAGTTACTTGTCTTGCTTACGAAGGTCAAAATTATTAATTTACAATTCTAATGGTATAATTTTATAAATCCCAAATGCTCATTAAGGAAGTTTCATCTTTGAAATACACATGCAAGTGCAAATAAAATCGACCAGTTTTGGTCAGAAGCCAAATAATCCCCTAGAAAAATCAATGTACTTCCAAGAGATAGGGAAACAGGGACTAATTTTAGAATAACCACTTCATAAAGAAAGCGTAAAAAGATAGCTATACTTAACTAGGTGCATAGGGGCACATCTATGTAAGCAGATAAATTCTCAAATATGCCAGATCTTTAATTAATTCTCAGGAAGGGAAATATTCATTCAGTGATACCTACAATCATGAGTCTATTTGATTTTTTCATTTAGTTTTATTTAGCATTTATATAACTCACTTTATGCTGATCAATGAGAGTCCGAAGAGCATCTTCATCATCTGGGAGAGCTCCATGGAAACGAAGGGTTTGTTCCGCCTCAGCCAGCCACTCCAGGAGGGCATGCACCACAGAGTGAAATTCCTCTGCCTAACAGTTCACACACACACACACACACACACACACACACACACACATACACCAAAGAAGATCCCCAAATATGCTTGTTAGTACAGTTTCTTCCTCTCAGTGAAAAGTCTTAAATTTACATTGACTAATGATATGGATTATTCCCACTAAAAAGATAAAGATACATGGTACTACGTTTTAAAATGTAAGGCCTCTAATAGATCAAAATGGCCTATATAAAGACTAATTTGCCATTTTAACAATCTGATTTTAGATACATGGCATTTAGATGCGTTCAA
Source organism: Vulpes vulpes (assembly GCF_048418805.1). Classification (NCBI taxonomy): domain Eukaryota; kingdom Metazoa; phylum Chordata; class Mammalia; order Carnivora; family Canidae; genus Vulpes; species Vulpes vulpes. The sequence continues at coordinate 152,526,163 of NC_132780.1, forward strand.
GCTGAACAATCACTAAAGTAGCACTTTTATGTGAAGATGAGAAAATTTCCCCGTGTAAGTATTTCAGTTCTTGGGAGGAGGACTAAAGCAAGGATGCTCTAAGAACCTGCTTCTCCATCACCATCCCAGTTCTCCACAAGAGCAGTTCCTGCTGAGGCTTTGGTATCTTTCTCACTACACCCAACTGCAATTTACAGGACTTTTACCTGACGCAAGGCTGCTTCCAATCGTGTCTGCTTTGATATGGAAAGTGCACACACGGTTTCCCAGCGTGTGCTTAATTCCTGCATCTGGACCTTGACCCAGGAGGAGTCATCTCGGCTGCCCTCTATGAGCTCTCGTGCTGAGCGCTTCAGGGCCTGCACACTGCTGGTCCTCTTCCCCAATTCTTTTTGGAAAACCTAAAAAGACCATATTTTTATAAAAAATTAACTTTTAATTACAAAAGCAAATCAGTAAAGCAGAGTTCAGAATATATGTGTACATGGCCTCAAGTACCATTCTCTAAGATCTACAGTTTAATGACCCATACTTTTCACGGAATCTTCAGTGAATCTAAGTCATTGACACACTGCTCCTATCAGAGTGCTGTTAAGAACACGGTGTTGTATAAGTGTGCTCAATCTTCTAGCATTCTCCCAAGAGAACCTTAATTTTTAAATGATGCATTGCATTAAATAATAGTAGCTACTCTTCTTTATCTCGATTCCACAAAAGAAAATATCAAATTCTTTTTTTTCTATAAATCCTTAATATGGCGCCCTAATTCCTTTCAAATCTTTAGTAAGTGCCAAGAATGCGCTAGCTACCTCATTATTCTTAATAAATAAACATACCTCACAGACTAACAAATAACTAAGCAACCCTGGGGTACCACATAGGGGTATTACAGGGAATGGCAGGGAGGCTTAAAAGGAATTAGTATGTAGTGTTTTTCTCTATAACATGGTTTCAGCTTTCATAGTATCCTGAGAACTAACTTACAATGTCAAATTTTAGAGGCTTAAATCCTTATCTATCATTTTGGAGGAAAAGCTTTTTTCCCCTCCTTTTGCCTAATTCTGATAAACTTTGATGTGCCAGGAGTTAGACTGGCTTCTTTTGGCCACAGACTTAACCAAAAAAATGAGCCCAGGGTACTTCATTTCTGATCTAAGAGTCTGCATATTCAACTAGATCTTTCAAATTAATCAACCTTACATATAGAATAAAATTAGCTTATTTTTCTACTAAAAGATGATCACAAATGAATACTAATTTAATAAATAAATATTAAATTAATATTTAATTTTATTTTATTATTTTGGCTATATCCATGAGTTTCTGTTCTGATAATCAGATCGTTCATAAAAGTGAGCCCATCAAAAATAGTGCAAACATAGTGTAATGAGTTCTTTTCTTGATTTCACTCTAAAAGTGTTAAAGGAGACATGCCTGCAGACAGACAGGCACAATCAGAGACACACACACATACATAGGAATGGAAAATACAGTGTCTATATAATCTCTTTGTGATAGGACTAGCTCAATAGTTCTGAGGAGGCTTTCCAGTGAACTTAAACTTACTTCTTCCTGGACCTTCCAATTGTATTACTAATGCTGAATGATTAACTCATTCTTGATGACCTTTAATATATAAAAAACCTGGCAAGTGCAGAAGGCAGTAAATATTTAGACAGTGAGTTTATACAAATGGCATTTATGTAAAAAGTAACATTACACTATTCATTATTCATTGAATGAATGCCAAGGAGTAAAAAAGTCTGTATTAATCATGCACAAAACATTTGTTTCAATAGAGCCAAAGCAACAAAACTCAAAATTTTAAATTTTTGTAGGCCCGATCACTGTCCTTCATTTATTCTTTGGTTTTTTTGGATAATATTCAAATGTAACAAACTCTCTTTTATAGGTGTAATCAGAAAGCAGAACCAGAGAAGTGGAAACAAATATGCAAAAAGGCCAACTATTTAAAAAGGAACAGGTAAGGTCAAAATAGCATAACTAGGAACATTTTAAAATGAAATAAATTTTCTGAATTCAAAAATAACAGGAGAAATAAAATATGAATTCAAGTCCAGTGCTGTAAGATATTTTCATATAAAGACTACTCTGATACAACCACCCTCATTATTCTGTGCCTCAGGTTGTCTTCAAGGTTCTTTAAGTTATAATACCACATTTTAGGGACCTTGAGCTCAACATCAGCTAGATATCTTGAGTATTTCCTTTGATTGGCACAAAAATTTTAAATACTGCAAGGAAAACACTCTTCTTAAAGTAATAATCAAATCCCTCAAATCCTTGCTGATAATCTTATAAATTGCTATAGTTCTAGGGGCAAGGTTGAAACAGTTTTTAAAAATAGAGAAGCAGCTTTATCTTGACCCCCATAGATCATGTCACAAATCCATACACTTATGCAGTGACAAAGTTCCAGATCACTGACTGAGTAGTTTTAAATTATATTATATACTTATTTACACAAATAACAAAAGACCATAAAACATTATTCAAACATGTTTTAAAGCTCCAGCGAATGAAATCACCCTCTAAGTTCTAACAAGTTTTAGATCTGGAAATCAAAAAACAGTATCTCATTGATAACTAAAGTAATTTTCCTGTATCACTTTTAAAGCTGGCTTCCTGATTCTGCTCAAACGCACACAAATATTGATATTAAACACGGTTATGTAGTATAATACATAGCCTCTACATTTTAAAAGGCTAAGGGGTTATAGTTTCTTCTAAATTCAGCATAATCAAATGAGATCAATAAAATGTCCCAGAAAATAATACCTTGTGATTATCGATCAGGTTCATCACTAAATCAATATCTCCATGGACAGGTTGGTCTTCTGCCAGCTGAGGTTCAACTCTATACAGCCAATCAATGAGGGCCTGCAAGGCATCTGTGAATTGTCCAGAAAATAACAGGGCTTCCTCCAATTTGTTTTGTCTGGGGGGAAAAGGTGGAAAAATCAATTTGAGCAACAAAAAAGCCACCCTATATATTCCAACATCTAAAATCCACTTATGGAGCTTGAGCAGTACTCCAAGAAAAACAACAACAACAACAATATATTGGTATCCAGTGCTATTTCTTCGCTTTCCTTAGAAAATAACACAACTTTTCTCAAATTTTCTTTTTCATTCCTTAAATCACATCTGCTCTTGGAAAATTCCCTGTCATTACCTCTAGAATTCAGTGACCTTTCAATTTCTTCATAAAAAAATATGCCTTAAAATTTTTTTATATTATCATAAGTAAGCTTGACTTTTTTGAGTGTACAGTTCTATGAACTGTAACACATATATAGATTCATGTAACCTTCATCATAATCAAGAAACAGAACAGTTCCATCATCCCCCAAATCTCCCATATTTTGTTTGTAGTCACATCCTGCCCCATCTCCAACCTCTGGCATTCACGTGTCTGTTTGCCATGCAATCATTTATAGGACATTGTAAAAAGCACATAACCTTTTAAAATGGAAGGTTTTAAGGATTTTTAAAAACTAACACCAAAATTTCTATATTCTTTCTGTATATTCTATAGATAATACTCTAATTTTCTATTGATTTTATTATTAGAATAAAATATTCTATTTAATCTTAATACTGACAAAAGTAATCAGACCAAGGATCTATGAATTATTTGAAAACATTTCTAAGATATTTGAACTCTTCTACTAGGATTGTACTTTCTAAATACTTAAAGATTCTGGGGCAGCCTGGGTGGCTCAGCAGTTTAAGCGCCTGCCTTTGGCCCAGGGCGTGATCCTGCGGTCCCGGGATCAAGTCCCATGTCAGGCTCCCTGCATGGAGCCTGTTTCTCCCTGTACCTGTGTCTCTGCCTCTCTCTCTCTATCATGAATAAATGAATAAATAAATAAAATCTTTAAAAATAAATACTTAAAGATTTTGAAATTCGTTTTCGGCCTTCATGGTTCTTACAATGAGAAAGAAGACTGGAAAGGAGTGGATGGAAGTTGGAAGGGAATACCAGGCCACACTGGTAGGACCTTGCCGCACCATATCATGTTAAGGAGCCTGTGTTTTGGTTCACACTCAATATTAACTTCTTGATAGGTATGAGGCGGGGCAATGACAATATCCCATTCATATTTTAAAAAGATCGCCCTCCTGGTTATGTGGAAGTTGGATTAAGGAAGACAGGAGCAGACCTGGGGAGACCTGTCAGAAGTCAGGTATGAGATGACTGGCTTGGCGAACAATATCACTTTTGAGTGAATCAAGTAATTAAAAATAAATAATAATGAACAACAAAGACCTCTCGGCGCAGGCACTATGTAGGGAGGATATTACAGATGACCAGAAGTTCCCAGGCAAAGGAGGTATTTAAGGTTCCTAGAATGTTCCTACAAAGCATCACTACTGTACACTCAAAAGAAGCCTACAAAGTAATCAGACTGCCTTAAAGAACGTCTTACCTTTCCACAGACTTTCCACAGATAGTATCCCATTTGTCTCTGAGTTCACTCAGCATGTCATCCAGTTTCAGGTTGTCATCAGCCAGAGAGGTTTTCTCCTTCAGAGAACGTCCAGTTCTGTTGGTGGTGTCATAGACAGAATGCTTGGCTCCAAGTGATTTCTGAAACTCCTATATAATTTAACAAGAAAATAGTGTGGATTTCTACTTAGGACTAATAAACAGGTAAGAGACATTACAAGAGGCATCCCTAATAAATGGAGTCTTAATAGAGGAAGACATCAGCAAATAATCAAGTCAGATAGTGTAGTACTGTACTCTATACAGGAATGCACCAGGGTGGAAAAGAATCTATTTTTCAAACTGAGGAATTAGTTTTTCTCAGAAGCCAGGTGTCTTTGAGAGTACTTATTGTTATAAAGACAATAATTTCAAAGCAAAACAAAATCTTGAATATTTTGTAGCTATTAACCACAAAGAGTATACTAGTTATAATAAAATGAAATTGCTATTGAAAGCCCCAAGAGTTTGGAGAGGAATCTCAATGAGTAACTAAAGGTCCTAGGTGGACACAGAGTAACTCATAACCTGCAATTTACTACAATTTTGCTTATTGGCCAAACAGATCTGTTGTCACACATCTGAGATGTTCACAATGCTGTTACTATAATTTTATCTGCAAGCCAGGATGAGGGACAAAGGTGAGCCATATTTCGAGATTCCTATGTTCTGACCTATTGCTCAGTCTGTTTATACCCCTTGGCAAGCCTATCACCCTCCCCTCCTCCTCACCTCTAAGATGCCTTATAAAAGTCTCATAAGATTTGCAGATTACTTTTCAAGTATCAAACAGCCATATTGCTAATGTGACATCTATACTTTGCCATTTTTACATTGTTAATTTGCATGCTTGTGCATGTAAATTTGTATGTGTGGGAGGGCTGGATTATATTCTACCTACACAACTCAGCCACAAGCTTTTGTAGAGCAGAGACATTGTCTTTTCATGCCTCTCATGATCATCTTACATTTTGCATGTGTTTGTAAGTATGTAATAGCAAGAATGAGACAGCTGCTCCTGAATATACAATCTCAGGGATGGGAAGTAAGGAAAGTCAACCAAATGGGTATCTTACAAGCTCATAATATATGACAAAAAAACTAACACAGTGATTCTAAATCCTAGTAGCCCATTTGAATCACCCTAGACAATAAAATGCTATTCAAATATATAATTTTCCAAAATAACCTCGGTTATAATTACCTAATGAGCTCTTACTGCCTTTAAAAGCTGGATGCTTTAAGTGTCTTAATATGACTAAGATATTTATTTTGTCTTATAATAGGAAGCCACTTCATCCGGGAATTTCTTTTTTAATCTGGGAATTTTTTTAACAATAAACACCATTACAGGAGCACATGACCTCTATAGTTTGTTTTCTGTAATTATTTTTTCTTGTTATTCAATAACAGAATGTTAGTTTTACAACCATCATCTTGACAGATTTTCTTCAAAAGAGCAGATACATAAAAAATGTTATAGCTGAATACGGACAGATTAAAACCTTTTAAAAACAGAAAAATACCCAAAAGATGAACAGAAAAGACTTTTAAAATTGGCTTAATGTAACTTGCATCCTTATCTCAGACAAATGCTGACTTTGGCAACATGTCTCACTAGGAAAAATAGAGAATCTACCAGGGTTCTTCAGATATTCTTATTTCTAAGGTTCTCCAACTTAAATACACAATATACTTTCATAAGACTACATGACATGATATCTATGTTCAAGTGCAAATAAGCATTCTATTTTGAGAAGGAGGCTCTCATTTTTCCATCAGAGGTGAGGGAAGGAAGGTGCTACTCACTGTCACTGTACTGTTAGTACTGAATGTGGCAGCCCATGGGCAGAGGGTGCCAGCAGACAAGCCACTCACAAGTTTTCCTCTAGTCAAAAAAACAGGTGCACAGTGTTTCTTTTGGCCACTTGAGGATCATGACTTCCTGAGGTTAGTCTGAACTACCCATGGAAGAATCAACTTGTACGAAGATGATGGCTCGAATTTTCTGATGATGATAAACCCTACATCACTCTAATTTTTTCCAGCTTTTATAAAATTATCATGTTTCAAGCAATAATATATATATATATATATAATATATATATATATATAGATGCTTACAACAATAAAACTGTTTCTGCAGGACCTTTTACCCATATACTCACTCTGAGGGCCCATGATCACTTTATAACCAAAATGACAGACCCAAATCCAAAAGGCTGAGGAGGATGAGGGGATTGTTCTTTGAATGTCATGTGGTATGAATATAAAAGGTAAAAATTATAAAATAATATGTTTCTACACCTTCCAGTCTACACAAGGAAGCCACTATGTGTCTTTGAGGGTAAGGATGGAATTCCATATACCACACATAGACAATAAAATACCAGTTTGTGTAGAAGCAACCAATTTTCTCCACTAAACTGTTTGTATGGCAAAATTTGCATTACTTTTTGTTATAAAGTTAGCTTCTCCATAGCATTTGGCCTATGAAAGAAATTACAAGACAAGACAGTGAAAAACTGAAATGCTAACTCTGAACTCCTATAAATCTTTTATGTTATAAATTATAGAATACTTCCAGTTTTAATTTTGTATTTTTTCTTTTAACAATGAGCCCTAGAATCGTAGTGGAATGGTCAGCAGAGAGTAAAGATACTACTGCCACCAATGCAAAGGGCAATCAGTTTTAAATTTAATGGAGGTCCATTTTTTCTAGTGATGAATCAATACAGCACCAAGTAAGAATTTAAAAGTGAATTTTGAGATACAGAATGACCTATACACTTTTCTTGTTGACCCACCTTATGCTGTGCAAGTTGTGTTTTTATCTTGTCTGGATCGTTGGCGATTTCCAGTTCAGAGTCCAAAGATTTTTCTGATTCCTCTAGCCATTCCATAAGTTTACTCCAAGCTTCATGGAACTGTAAAAGAAATGCACATCTCTCTCTAGAAAATTTTCTGGTGTGTTCGCTATATTTTAAGTCTAGCATATTTTTAATAGAAATTGATGTTAATGAAAATGTTTAAAGTTATTAATTTAAATTTCTCCTAAAAAAGAAGAATGTAGTAAGTAGTAGCTCCATAGGATCACAAATGTCTTCGTAACCCCTGGCTTCTGTGGTCATGCCCCCACGGTCACTTTGTAGTTAACTAATTCAAACATATAAACTTTAACAGAAACAGAAATGAACCTAGAAGCAGGGAACACCAGAGAAAAATTCCTTCCCTTTTCTTTTGCTGAGTTACTAACATAAACTGTCAAGAGAATTTTATTTGCTGTCATTGACAGATCTGAGTTTATTTCTATAGTGTTTCATTCCCATGTTAAGGAAAAGAACAAAAAGGGAGAGATGAAGGATAAAATTTATAAACTGGTCTTAAAAAGTAACAAGAACAACAACAAAAAAAGGCCATAGCATTCCTATTTAATACAAAAGGAGTTCAATATCTTTATTGCTGCTATCAAAATCCTCAAATTAATGCCTGTGCCTCACTTACTGGTTCTATATGTAAGAGCGCCCATGGGATGTGATTTCTAACAAAGTATAATTCTCTTTGGCATCTATGACCTTATGATATTCTGGTGCTATGTATACTTGATTTCAGCCACAGTCTCTTTTCTGTTTATCACAGAGAACTAACAGGTACTATTTTTGGATACCAAATTGTGAAATTGGTTGTAAATTATTTCTCATAATAAACTTAAGTGAACAGATACATAACAAAAAACCGAAGTAATCAAAATAAAATCTGTTTTATATCAAAGCACATGAATAATGAAATAACAAAAAGACACTTAGCAGTAAGCTCAAGAGCACGGGATCACAAAGCTGGCAGGGCCCGATGAGATCATCTCATCACAAACCTGTTCTCTGGATACATCCTTCCCACAAGTCCAATTAATCTAAATATGAAAATACAGAGGCCAGAAGAGGCATAGAAACTGCCAAAGTGAGAGAACTATGATTCACATTTGAACCCTAAACTAAGATAGTACAATAAGAAATAAAGAAATAGTCACAGTGTTTGGTAGTCCTACTATAAATACTGTAGGCTATACAACAGATGGCAAGTTTAATGACACAAATCCATAGGTTCTAAGACTGGTCCTGCTTTAAAAACTATTTTTAAGTCACATAAATAAAAGAAATGCTATATTTTTGCACCACAAAGCAGTAGAAAATCCTTACATATTAAACAAAATGAAAAATAAAATACACAACATGGAGAAATACTTTTATAAATTAAATGCTCATAACCCAAGCAATGCCCACACTACAGAGGACACTGCTACATTGGTAGAGAGAAGAATGTCAGGCTTATTGTTAATATTGTCTTAAAAAAACATTAAGAGACTGATTCTATTCACACTCACTGATAACATTGAACACATCATACATCCCACTCAAAAAGAAAGAATACAGCATGTAATCCTACAACAATGCAATTTGTCATTTCTAAAGCTTTTAACAAATTTATGCTGAGAACTTTGAACAATGAAACATGTGACTCCCATGACATCTTTTAGCCTGGCTCCCCAAAAGAATGGAGTCCAAAGCCAGTTATAGAAAAATGCAAAATAGGGCAAAAAGAATCATTAGAAAATTCAGCCACAACATTGCACTGAGTTTCCAGTAAGATTCTAAGCTACATGCCAACCAAGGAGGGTGCATCTCTCTCTTCCCTGGAGTAGAGAGACACATAACTTTACTTCTTCTCTGTGTTTAGTCTAAGAATGGAACAGGAATAATAGGTGAAGAGAGTAAGGGGCGTTCCTTGTGAGATTCGTGACATTCTATAATTGAAAGGACAAGGAAAAAAACAGCCCTAAAAGGTTAAAACAATTAATTTAAAAGCAGAGTGGAGCTGTATCAAAACACTAGAGAAGAGAGCAGAGCCTGTCAACAAGTGCAGATTCAGAGAGGTGAGGAGTACCCAGCAACTCAGACACAGAATCAGCCCTTTCAAGAAGCTGCCTGGAGGGTCAAGTGTCTGCCTCTCACTCCTGAGAGTCTGTGGACCAAACCTGGCTTTGGAACTAAACACAAGATAGCGATATAATACAGAATGATGACTTACTCTGGCTATGAGAGTAGAGGTTGCAAGGGCAAAGGGAAAAATAAACAAATGTATTAACAAAAAATCTGAGTCTCTTTCTGGACCTTAATGATAACAGTTACTCCACAAAGCCAAGCTATAATCAGACTTTTCAAGATTAGTCCCCAGGACTGGAAGGTGCTGCCAGGGCAAAAAGTGAAGTCACCATAGAATCTTAGGCCACAGCCCATTTAGGAAATAAATACCTTGACCTTGTGCCATGATTGTTACAGCTAATTCAGCCTGTAATAAAAGTACTTTAACAGCATAATGTATATTGCAACACCTAGAAATGATTATTTGCCAAGTTTAGAGAGTTTTATAAAGGTTTACCTGCTTGGCTCTCTTCCTTGCATCATCCAAAGATCTTCCTCTTTCTACTAACCGTTGAACTACCTTTTCCCATCGACTCTGTACACTGATCAACAGATTCTTAATTAGGACAACATCTTGTTTCTGACTGAAATATTTCAGGTGGGTTCCAGTTTTGTCCAGCTCTATTATCTGCTCACGGTGAGAATTTACTTCATTTGCAAAGACCTTTCCCAAAGAAAAAAAAGGGGTGGGATTAGAAACAAATGAAAAACTGTTCTATCTTAAAAATGCTTCTAGTGCCATAAGCTGAAACCATTTTAAAGGACAAAACAAAGTTTTCAAACTACCAAATTCATGCTTCTGACATTAACACAGGCTGTTGTCTAAAAAGGTCTGAAATGAGAATGCTAATCCATCTGAGTTACAACATACCTTGTGTTCATCAATTTGAAACAAAACTGTGTCCAAGATAAGACTTGGCCGAGAAGCTACATTGAGGGTCTGTTCAGCCTGGGTTAACCAATTGATGAAGTCTTGGAGAGAATTGTGGAACTCCATTGCCAAGTTGAGGGCCTCTTCCAGTTTAGTCTGAGAAGACAGATTATTTAGTATCTGATGATATTTAATTTCCCTCCCTCCCTCCGTGCCTCCCACCCCAGTTTAACCACACTCTGGCAGATTTCCTTCCCATCCACACTTTATTTATACCTAATCTGTATTTCTGTATTACCTAAACAGTTAATGAATGTAATGGGCCTTCACTAAAATACTGGCAAACCAAACTTCTTTAAGTATAGTGAAAAGATCTCACTGCAGCTAAAAAGAAAAATCTAATATAAACTAAAATTGTGATTTTGGGGCATTTAATGACAGAACACAATTACTAAACAGAAATCTGTAGAAAGAACACTTGACATTCACATGATTAATTTTGGGGGTCAAAATACTATGAAATATATGTACATTATGTTCTGTCAGTGAGGGCACACAATCTAGTATTCCTAGCCTATCATTTTTCTTATAGCATTAAACAGTGATAATTTTAATTCCTTTTCATGGACTTTTGTTATGGAAGTGCTTATTATATACACAATCATCTCACTCTCTTGACCTCCTTCTTTCCCTCCCCACTACACACATAAATAACTGTGGTTAGAATTATTTAACAATCCAGAATCCGAGTGGTTCACAAATTTAAAGATATACCTAGTAACACTAGATCTATGATCTGTTTGAATAGACTGCTTTAACTCTGTTCTCCTGTGTTAAAAGAGAATACTATTTTCAACCAACCCCCTGAAATCTCCAAATGTATACAGAGAAAATTTAAACACAGATCATTAAAAGTTCCACTGATAATTCTACTCAGAGATAAAGTAAATCCCATGAAATAAAACAATGAAAGAATTCATTCTATGACATTTTAATTAAAGCATATACCTTCCTTTCATTGAGTTTGGTTTCCACCGATTCCCATTTTTCTTTCAAGTTGTTTAAGTCTTGGTCAATTGTCTCTGCAGATTTGGGGCATCTTGCAAGCATCTGCTGGCCTTTCTGCATCAGACTTTTATATATTTCTTCTTTAACATCAAAGGCAGCACAGATTTCCTAAATTGAGATACCCCCCACCCCGAGTTATATCATTTTAAATAAGAGAATAAAACCCAAGAGGTTCTTTTCCAGGTCATCAATCCCAAGCCTCTGATCCTGTATCCAACATACAGAATAGCCCTGACACATTCACATTTTTCACTCTATTGAAACAACACCTAAACCTATAGACATACTCTGTTCTGCCAGAAATTTCAGCAATGGTGCTATCATTATTAGTCCTTTCCAGCATGCTAAAGTTTGCGAAGTAATATTTTAAATGTTATCAAGAAAGTTATTCACTGTACTGTAACCAATCAGGTCTGTGACTCTGAGCAAGTAATTTAATTTCTCTGGGCCTCCGTTTCCTTCTCTGTAAAATGGGTTTTCTAAGTCTCTCCTCAAATTGTGAAACAATGGCTGTGGTAATTTTGGTATGATTCATACCTATGCTCAGAAGACAAACAATGAATAGAAACTAAAGACTAAATTGTAAGACACTTGAAGCTGATTATTCAGATTTTGGAATCACAAAAAACAAACTTGTGGGTGGTACTACAAATATTATTCTCCTTTATAACATTTTTAAAGCTTTCAATTGGAATGCAGTATGTTTCTTCTACAGAAAATATTTAAAAATTATGAAGACAAATTAAAAATTTAATATCAATTAAAAAAGGTACATTCATGCAAAAACTTAAGACCAGCTCTATTTCATTGGTTCAACTATAATGTGGGTCAAATTACAGATCCCACTGAAAATTATATTCTGTGTCTAACATCTGTAGTAACACATTTCAATAATTTTTAAAACTGAGGAATATTCATAAAGTTCACCATTTTAAAATGTACAATTTAGTGTTTTTTAGTGTATTCACAAAGATGTGCAACCATTAGTATAAACTCCAGAACACTTTATGCTCTCAAAACTTTGTAATTTCTTTAACCCTAAAAAAAAAAACCAAAAAACTTTCTAAACATTGTTATAAGATCATCCACCAAAAGCCTTTAATCCTAAAGTAAAACTTTTAAATACAGCTAAATCTTAGGAAACTGTAATATTCCAAGTTTTCTAGTTTCCTTCATTTCTAACACAACCAAATCAAAAGAGCACTACTGGGCAGCCCAGGTGGCGCAGCGGTTTGGCGCCGCCTGCAGCCTGGGGTGTGATCCTGGAGACCAGGGATGGAGTCCCACATCGGGCTCCCTGCATGGAGCCTGCTTCTCCCTCTGCCTGTGTATCTGCCTCTCTCTCTGTCTATGAATAAATAAATAAAATCTTAAAAAAAAAAAGAGTACCACTAAAATGATATTAACCAGTACCAGTAACTGTTTAGAATTCCTTAAATCACGGAATTTACAATTATATTGCGTTAAAGCAAATTCATTTTAAATACCTCACCCAAACCAAGTGGATATGTATAGCAATATTTTTCCAAAAGTAAAGTATTTCTAAGATAAGCTCTTTGCTTTCTACCTTCTTATTTTATTCTTCTAAGTCAAAATTTAAAAAATATTTGTAATAATCCCAAGCATGTTGGTGTAAGAAATCATTAAGCTTATACTTAATGGACACTGTAATAACTATGTAAGTAATTCCAGGAAAGTAAGAATTATCTGGAAGTCAGGTTTTATGGCAAAGACAAGCACTGCCAAATTATTACTTAGTCAATTATTTTTTTCAGTAAAACAAATGGGTCCCCTATGGCACCAAAAAAATGACAGTAATAACAAAACTACCACGTACACAGTAATTTTCTAAAACAATGAATATACATTAAAGGTTTCTAGGAGATTCTATACTGGATTGTTAGAATTGATTTTAATTGCTCACAGCAACTGTAAAATGAATCAGATGCTACCTCTGTTGTGTTTCTTCTCAACCCCTATAAGACACTTCCTATTCGAAGCACCAAATTTAAAATTATGTACAACTAAGTCCTGTTTCAAATAAGCTCTTACAACAACACTGGACATCTAATAAAGAAGACAGGCTTTAATGCATAATGGCCCATTTCTTTTGCCTAATCTCTAAGTACTTCTCCTTTAATTTCCCAAGTTAGTAATTATCAGTATTTGAATATTAAACATTCTTCTGATGAAAATTCACAAGTATAAAAGAGGATGTGTTTCCAAAATCTGAAACAGACTGTTTTCTCTTAGAAAACTTCTAAAGCTGAGTTACAATGTAAATGAATAGGAACTGTCAATAAGTCGAAGTCTAAATTTAATTTGTCAGTCCACATTTCTGTGAAAGAAAGCCAGAGTCTCAAGTTTCATTATATTTTTCTCCTTATGTTTAGGAGTTGACAGTGCCACAGAATCGGGATGGGAATGGCCCAAGGGCACAATACTCTCAAATGGACAATTAAACAGAAGCCTCCTCTTGTCCACAGCTGGTATAGGTGTGAAGTTTATGATACAGCCCCATCACCACTACAACAAACAAACAAGTAACTCTTGAACAGAACAAGAACATATTTTCCATCCTTCTAGGAAACTAGGTGGGAGTATCATGCTTACAGCAATAATTTTTAAGTCAATTCTGATTACTTTAGGGATTTTTCTTTTCACTCAATTGTATGACAGTTTATAATTTATACTATGTTGTATTACTATCCATATAAGCTCATCATTTTAAGGGGATAAGTTTGCTTTTAAAAATCTTTAGAAGTCTAAACTTCTAAAACCTTTTTTCAGATACTGACACACTAATCTTTGAAATAAAGAGTAGGTTCTGACTTGAAAATTTTAATCGATAAATGGCGTTTCTAGCACTTACACATAAATATTTCTACTGTAAAACTGTATATCCTTTAAACCTTCTCCCACAATTTATTTATCACCAGGGCCCACACAAAACGGTCAGTGTCTTAATCGGAGGCTAGAGCTGTTGGAAATAATATACTTACCATGTGGGCATTAAGCTGCTCCCTGGCTGTTTCCGGTAAACCTCCCAAAGGTTTGGATGCTAAGAGATGACGCTCTGTGTCAGTTAGCCACTGCTGCAAATCCTCAATCTCACCATGGAACCCTTTGGCCTGGAGTGATAGAGAGTTTTAAGTTTGGGCCATAAACACATTGTCACTTTCGAGCAGAAAACAAGGTTTAAACAATCCCCGCCTGCTAAGCTTCTCTATGCATTCTTAAGAACAGGCAGGTGCAAATGGATTTGCCTGCCTTTCCTCATCATGAGAGCTCTGGCAGATAAGACTATTACACTAAGAACCAGAGGGCTGCCTTCTCATCTGCTCTGTTCTTTATCCCACTTATTTTTACTCTCTCCTTGAGGTATAAAAATTAAATAAGGGTCTGCAAACCAATGAAAGGATTCTATGCTAATTTTTTTTAATTTACTTCTTTTAGAGAGAGAGATACAGAAAGAGAGACAGAGAGAAAGAGCACAGGGGTGTGGGAGGGGCAAAGAGAGAGGGAGAAAGAATCTCAAGCAGACACCCAACTGAATGCGGAACCTGATAACTGGCCTCAATCCGATGACCCTGAGATCATGACCTGAGCAGAAACCAAGAGTTGGGCGCTTAACCAACTGAGCCACCCAGGTACCCCAGAATTCCATGCTATTTTGGTCTTACAGGCCAACGAAAGTTTGAGAATTTATTTTCTTATTCACCTGGCGCAAGGCACCATCCAGCTGCTGCTTCCTTTGTTCTGTTTTTTCCAAAACATTTTGCCAGCGTTGATTTAAAACCTCTAGCTTGTTCTGAAGGTTGCTTGCTTCTTCTCCTGCACTTGATTCAATTAGATCATTTCCTGCTTTATTAACGGCTTCCACTGTAGACTGATGAGCTAATACATCATTTTGAAGCACCTGAAAGTATTAAGATAACACTGTGTTTACTAGCTCATAACCTGTTAACATCACTTTTAACACATCTTTTATTCGCTGAGTATAAGACTTCCTGAAGCAAAAACATCATATGCATAGAATTTTAGTACAAGAATGTGTTAAAGTGTTGGACTTCTTTTCTCTTAACTTTGCAGCTTTCCTGGATATACCTTTAGTCTACCAACAGCCCCTGAAATGATTATATAAAAACATTTTGTTAGTTCTTCACATTAGAATAATCTTGAAATTAAAGACATTAAATATCTGGGGATTATAATTAAAAGGTTCCAAAAGTTTTCATTTGATTCAAACTTATTTTAATGGAATTTAATTTTCATGTCTTCAGTAAACAATTTTTTTTTAGAAAACAATTTTTAAAAAGGAGTGATCTTTATAAAAAGCATGTACTTTGATAGGTTAACGGTGCTAATTAATCACTTTCCGAGATAAGAGTTAAATCTTCTTGTGGTCAAAATATAAAGGTAATTCTATAAAATTCATTCTTCTAAATGGTTTAAGTCCTACCACATAAGGCAGAGCCTAAGAACCAGAGGAGAAAATAGGAGAGGGATAGAAACATTCCTCCCTTCTTCCAGCAACTATGCTGGTGATTTTAAGTCCTTTAACTTCTGACCTTTAAGAAATGGAAGGAGAAGGGAGGAGGAGATTTCTAACTGCTCAAAGATACATAAACAGAAATAAAAGATCCCTAACTCATGCTCTGCCTAAATAACTGGATCAGAGTGTGTCATGTTCTCACCTTTACTGTATTCTATAAAATTCCTATCATTGACATATGTTGCTTTTAAGGATAACTGCTAAGTTTATGAAAATGTAAACACTATATAAACTTACACTACAAGAATAAATATTTTTTTTATGCAGAGTCAGTATGACTAGTCATTATTGCTCTTACAGAGGTGTAAGACAGACATTAAATAATAAAAAATACTAATGATACAAAATAAGCCCTAATTGCCTCATCAGGTATCATTAGGCAATGACTATATAGGCAGAACCAGGTAAAAAAGGGAGGGAAAAATTTTTAAAAAGACTTTTTTAATAAAGAGAGAGAGCGAGTGAGCGTGCACCCTCGTGTGAGCAGGGGGGAGGAGCAGAGTGACAAACAGACTCCCCAGAGGACCCTGAGATCATTGACCTGAGCCGAAACCAAGAGTCGACACTTAACTGGGTAAGCCCCCCCAGGCGCTCCAAGTGGGAGAGAAATTGAAAGTACAGTACAATTACTATAGGGAAAAGTATGAAAGAAGAGAAACTAAAGCAAGAATACTAAAAAACTGTTTATCATGATAGTAAAGTACCAAGAACCTACCTTTCATTTTAATATGATAATAAATATGTAAAATTATTAAACATTTTCTAGAACCTAACCTTAGATAAGATGCCGCTATTAATGTGAATGCTAAAGTTCTATGAAAGACAGTTGACTGTCAGGATAAACTCTATGAGTATAACTTATTATTCATTAACCCCATTGACTTAAGAAATAGAGAATTTTCTTTTCATTTTTTTTCTCTGTGAAAAATTTATTTATCTCATTTTTCCTGGCCAAGTCAATGGCTTCAGTCATTTGCACAAAGATTCTAACAAATGGGTTTCAGGATTTATTCTTCTAGGCAAATGAACTTTATCATAATAAGCTAGAGCTCTGCTCTCAACCCCTGTGAGGTCTGCTCTGATGACCTAGGTATCATCCAAACCCAGAAGATGCCTCCCCCTGGCAGTTTGGGGCCTGCTGTGATCAGCTCCATGCTTTCCTCCTCCCTAAACTCTTCAGGCTGTACAGAGATAGGGAATTTTCTATTAGGAACTGTCAACCAAACGTCACAAAGATGACAACAATATAAAGTTGTTTTGCATGTATCTCAGGATCAAAAATTTTCATTTTAAGCTTTAAATCAAGTGCAGGACATATTAAAACCCTTTTAAACATAGTAAATACTGTTTTGTTTTTTTTTTTTAATATTTATTTTTTTTTAAATTTTTTATTTATTTATGATAGTCACAGAGAGAGAGAGAGAGAGGCAGAGACACAGGCGGAGGGAGAAGCAGGCTCCATGCACCGGGAGCCTGATGTGGGATTCGATCCCGGGTCTCCAGGATCGTGCCCTGGGCCAAAGGCAGGCGCCAAACCACTGCGCCACCCAGGGATCCCAGTAAATACTGTTAAAGACTAACTCAGAAAGAAAAGGACTAAGAAACAGAAAGCTAGTAAGAAATAAGAGACACAGAGACTAAAGAACAAACACCCACATAGCAAGAGATATCTAGGAAAAATAAAGATGTTAGATATGCCAGACAAGCAGCAGGTGAGACACACAGAGATAAGGGTAACCAGAGAAAAAAAAACATACACACTGCCCACAGTGGAATATTTTGAGTCACTGACTTGTTGGCTTTCCCCAGCAATTTTTAAAACTAGGCTATGTTAATCCAGTGACAGGGATAATCAGGGATTTAAACCAATGTTTGCCATGCAACCTTAAAACTTAGCCAGAAGTTTCCCATCCTTGCTGTTTTTAACTGCCTTGAACAGTGAGAAAAAATTGTGATTGCAGTCGTTTAAAAAGTGTGTGTTAAGTAGTTCAGCTGTCAGTTACAAACGTGAAATGTGAACCTGTGCTAAAATCATAAACTTGAAACACACATAAAGAGGAAATGTACCAGAAAACAATCTGATGACACTAAGAATGCATAGAGAAACAGCACACAAGGAGAGCTACATACATGATGTTTGGCTAGTTCAATTTCAATGGCCTTCGGGTCTCCTCCCACAGGTTTCTGCTCACTTAGCAGGCCCTCTGTGTGTGTCAGCCACGTGAGCAGCTCATCCAGGGCATGCTGGAACTGGCCCAGTGCTAACAGAGCACCTTCCAGCTTATGCTGCAAAAAAGTGGAGAGGAAGAAAATCCATATGAAGTCAATATTATTTATAAAAAAAACAAAGGCAAAAAAAAATCAATTGTTGCATGCTGTGTAATTCCATGAGCATATCCAATAACCATACCCTACATTTTAAGTTTGAGATTCCTTGTGGTTAAAAATGGCATGTGAAAGGCAGGAAGAATTCTAATAAAATAAGAATTTAGGGGCGTCAAAAGTTTATGTACCTAATTGCCTAATTCTATCTTTTAGTGATGATTTTACCTTAATATAGGAAATTGAACTTCTCTAACTTCTTAACAAAAGTTATCAGTGTTTACCTGTCTGTTGATAATTCTTTCCTCCAGACTATCCCATATCAGTTTTAGCTCCATTAGTGGGTCTTGAACGGTGTGTTTGTCACTCTCTTCCGTCACTTTCTTCAGCAAAAGCTCTGCTTGATGGTTCAATCTCTCCATTTCTATCTGTTGTTGGTAGGCCTCTGACTTAAATTGCTTTTAGAAAAAAAGATATACAAGGAAAATTTGTTCTAAATCAAAATTTTAAAACAAAAAAATTCTATGGATTCAGTATTTATACTAATTCATACTTCTTATAGCCAGGGAGGTGAAGAGGAATAAAAATCTAACACAAAAAAATTATAAATAAAAAGAGATGAAGGAAGTCTTTTTTCTTTACTCATTGTTTTATGATGGAAAGATATTTCTATTTATAATTTTGATACTTCACCCTTTTGTTCTCTACAGTAAAAAAACTAAGAAATTTCAAGGCTAACCTTATTCCACTGTCTATATATATTCAATATGTGAGCTTTGAAATTATAGAAAATAAAATAAAAAATACACTGACATATATGAAACCCCCAAAAAATAACGTTAAGAAACTCAGATTAACGTGGCCTGCTCAAAAACATACATACATCTTGCATCCATTGAACATTTTATGTTTTCTGTAGCTGTGCTCTGTTCATTAATATTTAGTTATTCCTATGCCTCACCCATTGCTGACTCAGAATAACACTATTTTTTTCCCCAGCACTCACTAAACATGTATTTAATAATCTTGGCTTTGCCAACCAACATAGGTGAGCAAATGGTTGCTTGTAGTAGGAAACCATCCTTTCATAAAATTTAGTTTTAATCTGTAATAGTAAATCATTAAATAGTAAGTCATTAGTGGCTAAACAATCCCTTAACTTTTTTCAAACATAAAAGCAATAATTAAAAAATAATAACTAAGGTATCATGAATACTTAGTTTCCAACAAGCTTACAAAGAAAATAATTTTTTATATAATTTTATTCTCAATTTAAGCTAAGCTTATGAAAGTGAGACCAGTTAGATAACTGTCCCAAGGTTGTTTGGCTAAGAAAGTAGATGCACTGGGATATAATCTCAGACAACCTGATTTCAGAGAAAGCACTCCTAGGCACCCTGCTGTGTGAAAACTACCAAGATATATGTAAATATCCAAAACTATACACCTGTGAATGTACATAAAGTATTATCAGGTGTTTACCACAAAGCCACATAAAGTTAAGGGAAAAAAAATCGTAATCTAATGATGATAATAATTTCTCAGTGAAATATTCTAGATCATACTTAGAGATGAAGATGCTACAATCTTAAAGCCAGGTAACAACTGTATATAAAAATCTCATAGAGTTCATTGAAAACGGTGTGATGTCTCTGTGGATGGAAACTTGAAATTAGGAAGGAAACAGCTAATCCCACTTGGGATGAATCAGCAGCAGCACAGAGGAATTCAAAGAGGAAACAGTCCAGCCATTTTAACAGCTGGAGATCAAGAACCACAAAAGCAAAAATTACGGAGGAAAGCAGATGGAAAATAACAAACATTTTTACAAAACAAGCATTTTGGGAAACACTATTATACCAGGGATGTTTCTTTAGCCTGTTAGACTATGTGGATTACTCTGATCCACTGAAGAAAACAAAAATATTGCTTTATGTGTACTGAGAGCAATGAAACACTACTGAATCTGAAATTAGAAAAACCCTTTAGTATGAGCTACATATATATAAAACACATCCCCACACCCCCATAAATCTCTTCCTCTCCTCACTGTGTTCCCAACATGAGGATATCTAAAAGGCTATAAATCAAATCTTAAGAGTAGTTGCCTCTAGGTACATAACATTTTGGGCGGCTTTAAAAAAAAAGCCACCTTTTATGCGTATCGGGATTTTCTGACTTCTCTATAATGAATAGGTATTGTTAATAAGAAGAAAACTAGTATTCTTTATCATTTAATGAGCACTTACATGCTGCTCATTATGGAGAAGCATCATGTTAAACCAGTTTCATGATCAAAATGTTAATACTTCAATTATGTAAAATAAATTTGTGTAAAGAATCCCATGAATAAAAAACATAAAAATGCAGTCTTTGAAATTAATGAACCCCATGCATACCTTTAGCTCTTCAATCTGCTGCTTGACAGTTTCAAGATCTGTTCCAATTGGTGACATTGAAGCTAATTTACCACCTGCAATATCTACCCAGTCAAATATTGCCTGAAAAACACATTAGTCCGTGAGTCATTAGTACATCTGAAATCATGCTGTAACATCAAGTGTTACAGAAAAGTACAATCATAAATCTATACAGGTATTATGGAATGAGACTATTTTTCAAAGATGGTTCACCTAGATAAAAGCAACAATACTGAAAAAGTTGTCCCAAATATGCAAAGATGTAACCTCCAATTCTGCATCCAAGTTTGCAAAGGAAATTCTTTTCTGAATAGAATCTTAGAAAACTAATCAGAACTTTTAAAAATGTGCGTTTGAAAAAAAAAAAGTGTTATAATTTAATCATATGAAATATATTTCTTCATGCTTTCTTATATCTAAGAGGCAGATTATATAAATATATTGAAAGAAAAAGATTCAAATCCATCTGCTTATTCAAATAGGCAAGAAGTTTATTGTTTAGCACTTGAGCAAAATCTTTGGCCCAGCTAAAGCCTTACATATTATTTAGATAAGCATTAAAATCTTGCACCTACAAAGATTAATATTATGGCCATTATTCTGAATTACAACACAGACTACAGAATCTATTTTTCCTCCTCTTTTTAGGTAATATAAACATTTTAGAAAGGCACAATTCACATTTCTTTCCAATACCGAGTACAGAAAATTATAATGGACTTGAATGAAGTTCCCAGACTATATAGGAAAAATAATAATCTTGGAAACTATTTGGTATTTTTTGGTTATCAATAATAAACCCAAGAACTTAATTAAGCAGCAACCTGGGAAATAAAATTTATTTTACTTTACAATCAAACCCTGAAATGTCGAGAGCTTCTGGACCTTATAACATCTAGCTCTAAAAAAAGAAAAGAAAGAAAAGAAAAAAACCCCACAAAAAACAAAAAACACCACATCTAGCTCTAGCTAGCCCCAGCTATTTAATAAATGAAGTGGCCCTTCATTCCCACAGGTGATGCTACTTACCTATTAGTGGGCCTTGTTTTTCTAGCAGGGGTAAGAAGAGACCATAAGTCCTGATTGCCTAGCTAGTGACCTCTATGGCTAATGGCTCCTGAGGTCAAAAGGCTGCAAATTGTGGCAGTGCCATCTCTAGCCATGGAGAAGGCACAACTCATCACTTACCAATAGAATGGGAAAATCATGACCTGGTCTCACAAACTGGAGGCTGGAGCCCAATTACTTAATGGCCATTGAAACCTAACAAATAAATTATCTCTTTGGCTAAAAAGTAAGGGGAGGAGGAAAGTTATATAAGATATTGTTTGTAGTGAATTTTTTCATATATTTCCAAAGTTCAAAACACTTTCAGCTGGCATAAAGCCTGGCTTGTGATATTTATTTTTGCAAATATAGAAATAGAATGGCATAATAAAAAGGAAAAGATGTTCTCATCTGAGTTTTAAAAATATTCACTTGGTGTTATGGAAATACTCAGAAGGGCTTTTTCCATATGGTAGGAGGGTTGACAGAGTCAACGTTGGCCAGCCTGTTAGGAAATGGAATACTGTTGAAGAAGATAGGGAGAGAAATGTCCCTAAGCTGGCTTCCTGTGACGATTTTTCATAAAACAGGAAGAAACTTAATACACGGTTAATAAACCAAATGAGAGCCCTTAAGGGACGTGCAAAACAACTGCGAGAAGGAATTATGTATATGGAAAGGAAGAAAAGCATTTTACAAAACAGATTATGACCTAATAAAACAGAAATCTATTTTAGTTCACAGGGAATCCTGGCTTCACATCAAATCTCTTTACTTCTGACTTTCGTTAAACTCAGTGGTATTTTTAGACGGTGTTTACTCCTTTCATCTTACTCCACTCAACTCTAGAACAGAACTTCAATTCGGTTCCATCTCACTGTCTGGTGCTGAACCATTGCAATGTTTTAAACATTAGCATTTTTCTCTTCAATGTAAATTTCACTCTGTGTATCACAATGTACTTAAATGCCTTTAGAGATCTACACACATCTCAAGAAATAACCTTCTATAAGGGAAAAAGCCTACTAAAGTAGCCTAGGGAACTGCATGCGCGCTTGCAGCCCCTGGGCAATGCCCACGTGAAAGTCCATAGACCTCAGTCAGGGATTCTTCCCCCAGCAGACCAGCCATGGCCCTCTTACCTGCAGTCCATCTTGGTACTGGACAGCAGCCTGCATCGCCTCATCAAGTTTGTCCACTCGGTCTTTCCAAGCCTTATTTAGAGACTCCCATGCTGAATTTAACTATGACATAAATATTAGAACTCTTTTAGGGTTAGTTTTCAATTTCTTCTATCAAATGCACTTTAGTTATATAAGATCTCTTTACAAATGCATTCTAGGGAGAGAAGGAAATATGCTAGCTGTACCTCATCTATACTCTTCTTGACAATGGGCTTATCAGGTTCCCCACATGCAGCAATGAGTTCAGAACCCAGGTTAATAACCATATCCAGCTCTTCCTGTAGTCCATCTATTTCTTCCTTTATGGCCTACAATAAGAAATAAGAGCCTTTAAGCAAAAACACACTGGAACTAAAAAGATGCACACAAAGATATTAATTGGAGCTATTTTTAGGAGGTGGGATTATGATCAATTTACTGCTTTCTCTTTTCCAAGCTTCTGCAACAAATTTTTTCAATAAGAAGAAATATATTAAAGAAAAAACACTGTCCTTTGTAACAGACATCAAATGTTTATTATAAAAACAATATTTAAAGAATTAATTCTATGTAACAAATACCAGCACAACGTCCTTTAAATATTAATAACAATGAAAAGTGTAGAAATATATCTTGTTTTTCAAACAAAACAGTTTGGCAATATTCACTTAAAATAGAGGTTAATAAAAAAAATAATAAAATAGAGGTTAATCTAAAAAAAAAAATCTAAAAAACCCTACTCCCTCCCCACACAAGAAAACCAAGCTTACAGATACAGAGAACAGATTGGTGGTTGCCAGAGTCAGGGAGTGGGGGAAGGAGAAATGGATGAAGGGGGTCAAAAATACAAACTTACAGTTATTAAAAAAGAAGTCACGGGATTATAATGTGCAGCAAGGTGACTGTAGTTGTTAATACTACTGTATTGTATATCTGAAAGCTGCTAAGAGTAGATCTTTAAAGAATAAAATAGAACAAAATAGGCACAAGTAAAATATGAGTTTGAAAACTTCAGACAACTTAATGTACTTGTTAGTACTTGTTAGTAGATTAAGGATAATCTAGCTCTGGATTTATATTTTATGTCATTTCCCTAGGACTTGTAAACTACCAAAAAAGAAAAAATGCAGTGTTCTATTTTGCTTTCATCTTCTTCACTAAATACATTTATTTAGTAGAGAAACACCTAATACAAACCAAGCCTTGAACTAGGTGTTGGGGGTACAAATAAAAATAGGGCCATTCCACTCAAGGAAACAAATGTACACATATAACAGAGATTAGAAGGAGCACACAGCAGTGCTAGGGGAAGCCACTTTCTAATAAAGGAGTAGCAGAACAAAATGGCTTTGGAAACACAAGCTGGACTATGCTAGGATGTGAAAGGCCAGTATGCTGCTGTAGGGACTTTGGATTTTATTCAGTAGGCAGTGGATGTCTCAGAGGGGCTTTTAACCAGTTAAGAGCGGATCTAGAGAGAGGACTCATGGCAAAGCTGGAAGCCTGGCAAGGAAAGAGACTCTGCAGGTAGGGCTACCACTTTGGATGACTTCAGAAGCCAAAAACAGAGCTAACAATGTCCTGAAATAAGGCAGAAGCAGTGGGGATGAAAAGAAACTTTTAAAATCCATACTCTCTAAGTGAAATTTGTGGGTATAATCTCCTACTACATCACTAAGCATTCCACTTTGAGAGTGAGTTACAAATTTTAACAGAGCAATTCTGAATATTTATCAACCAAATATAGGTTTCATTATACTGCAACTATTTTTTTTTTAGCTTTAAAGGAGATTTTCTGCTTACCTCTGCTGCTTCTTGCTGCTGTTTTACTACTGAGGGATCAATTCCAGGATCCTCTAGATCCCGGATGAAATCTTGTGTATCTTTAGTGGTTACTACCAATGACATGTGATCACACCAGAACTTTTCGGCTAATTCCATTACATCCAGTAGTTTGGCTTCCCTTTCTTCCACCAGTGTGTGTATGTTCTCCCAAATGAAAACCATTTGGTCAAGCTTATCTTGAACAGCTATGACACAAAATAGTATCAAAAAGGCAATCTGTTAGCGCCATTTAAGCAATAAAGCAGAATGTTTTAGTTCAGACAGCAACATTTATTCAATTTGCTAAGTATCTAACACTGGATCCAATTTTGGTTGACCCCAGTCTATAGGGTATCACCAGGCCCAGCACAGCATATTCCAGAAAAATGCAAGATCTCAGGGTATCCCACCATTCTTCAGGAACCAAGGCTCTTTCTGACAAAAGTACATGCTCAAAGGCAAGTGAGCTCAGAGTAGACCTAAGCTTATCAAGTTTCAAATTCACCAAGGCTGACCTTCATTCCAAAGAAAATGAAACAACCACCTAAGCTCTCCAAATCAAGAATAACAATGTCTGTTCCGTCCTAGGAATATAACAATGTAGGATATGTATTTTGGGCTTGTTTCTAGAGTACCCTTATCATAAACTTCCACTAATCTATGTGTGTGTTTTTACTTTTGACTGCCCAGCTTCCTATCTTTAGGTCAGCTGGCTAAGGTCATGGTTGCCATTTCTGTGGCTATGGGAATACCCATTCTGTGGTACCCATTATATAAAGTAGTGTGTAATCAGTAAGAGGAAATCCCAAAACCCTAGGTTTGGTGTTATTAGCATCGTCCTTTAAACAAGTAGTTTAAAAGTCCCAGAGAACATATGGCTTTTGCATAATGGTACATTGTGTATATAACTGATTCTACAAACACAGGAAAACATTAATGAGGGATTTAAGCACACAGCCTTTCAATCTCACTGGTAACACCTTTTCTAAAATCTGGCATTTTGTTATGCAACTGGACTGTCAGTAAACAGCAGGAACGTTTAGAATTATTTTAAAAATAAAGCTCAATTGTTTCCTTATTCTGAAATTATTACCTTTGGCAGATATGTCTTTGTCAGTACCCTCAGATCTTGCAATCATTTCCTCTCCCCGCTTTTTAAGAGTTTCGTACAATGGCTGTAGCTTCTCCATGTCTACCGACACATTCTTATTCTCACTGATTTGCTCCTTAATCTTTTCCACCTCAGCTGAGATCGAAGGCGGCTGCCTCAAACGCTCCACGATGCGTTCCAGGCTCTCAAGTATTTGGTCTATCTTGTCGTGGAACTAGAAGTAAATCAAAGGGATCATTTACGGGGGAAAGACCTGTGACATCACAAGGGAAATTTAAATGAAAAAAAAAAAAAACCCGTCTATTCTCACAATTGAGAATTAAATCTTTGCTCCTTTGTTGACATATCTACTCAATTGAGTGTATTTTTTTTTATTTATTTATGATAGTCACACAGAGAGAGAGAGAGAGAGAGGCAGAGACACAGGCAGAGGGAGAAGCAGGCTCCATGCACCGGGAGCCCGACGTGGGATTCGATCCCGGGTCTCCAGGACCGCGCCCTGGGCCAAAGGCAGGCGCCAAACCGCTGCGCCACCCAGGGATCCCCTCAATTGAGTGTATTAACTGAACTACCTGATATCAGCGTCTTACCCATTGCTTCGTTTTATCATAATTCAAATGAATTTTAAAAATTAAGTCCAATAAACTATCTTTCTATCAAAACTGTTTTGTTCATTTTTACTCATTACTTTGACATCCTAAAAAGTTTTATTATTAAATGTAAGATTCATGAACATTTTTGATGAGAATAAAGGTATTTCTTAAGTTACAAATTTTCTGAATTGAAAAATATTAAAAAATGAGACAAAACAAAAGCCTCCCCTGACATTGTAAGAGAAGTTAGAATTTCATTCATGGTCAAACACATGATCAGATTCAGGAAAGCATTTTAAAGTTTTGTCTGCAAAAGTATCACAGATAATAAAGCAAAGTTTAATTTTTTTTTTTAAAGCAAAGTTTAAAAACATGCTCAGGCACAGGTCCAAAAAAATGGACCATTCTAATGTCAGTGTATCTAATGATTAAAGCCCAGCTCTGAATGTGGAAAATCTGTAGATAATTTCAAATTCAACTTCTTGAAAAAAAAGTATTTTTGAAAAATAAAAATCTCAATTTCCAACTTCATATTTTTTCTTTCTTACTCATTCTACAGTCTTTCTTCTTATTGCTTTCTTGGGAGTGTATCATTAATAACTGACAATAACACTTTCTGATATCTCTCCCAAAGGTAAATATTCCTTTCTATCTGGATGAGCACTTGCTTAAATATTTGGACATTGATGACAATTGTATGTTTCTTAAGTCACTGAAAATTATTTTGTATTGTATCTATAATGAGACAGTGAAATATAAGGATGGGACCAAGCAAATACCACCTCTGTGAGGCCAAAACATCAATACTCAGATTTAATGGAGTGAAATAATTTTGGTTGAAATTTAATCAAGAGATTCAAGAAAATGCTTTTCCATGCTCTGCTGTTCAGAAGAGCTCAATCATATTTCTAGTGTAAACGATTACCTGAGTAGATTGAGAAATAGCTTCATCCAATGCCACGGCTCGCTTTTTGACATCCTCTTTAATTTGACTGTAAAGGGTGTCAGCTGCCACGTACTTCTCTTGGATAGAAAAGCCTTCGCCTGGGCTCAATTCCAGTAACTGTGGCCCAGTTTTGTTCATCTTATCTATATGAGGCTTGTGTTCGGCTATCAACTCTCGCAGTTGCTATAACAAACCAAACAGCTTCTCAGTATCTTAGGGTCACGCCTCCATATTACAGCTGTCTACAGGCCCAATGCATCCAGCTGGCAAGAGACTCCAAACACCCTCCCCATCACAAGGCATTTAACACAGGATGGCTCATACTGCTCTTTGCCAGCAAGAGATGCCCCTGACAGAAGGAATAAACAACAGTCTGGTCATGTCAAAGTCTCTTTAAGGATAACATACAAAAATGCTGGTTGAGTGAAATAACGCATCCCAGTTAATCATGCATTTCCCATCAAGAGCAGTACACTTTAGTCATATTACATAAAAGAATTAGGAATACACTATGTCCCCTATCTATAGACCAAGTCATAACTCTTGGTGTCCCTTTCTGTACACTCATGATATATGCAAAAATTATTTAAAATGAAGGAAGGAAGAAAGAAAAGGAAGGAAAAGTAAAGAAGCTCAGCAGAGGGTAGACGTACTGCTGAGAGAAAAAAAAAACTATACATAAAGCTAAATTAAGAGGATATAAGCCCACAAGGCATTGTAGTTATATATATAATGATATTTATACTAATGAGTGTGTAAGACAGGAATCTCCCATTTCTTCTAAGGAGACCAATGAACCCTAAGTATCTATACTCCGTAGAACTTAGGGCCTCCACTGGGCAGTTTTTGATGGGCCAAATCGAAAGCCACATCCATCCTTGCTTCTAGGTTTCTCTGAGGCTAGCCCCCCTGTAGCACTCAGGAGCATCACATTAGTACTAGGTTTTTTAACCAGAAGTTCCTTGTCCTCAGCAGAAGGTATATGTCCAAACTATTTTGCAACCTGGCCCCTAACAAAAATTTCTCTGAAAAATTATATTCAGGGAAGATGGTCTAGAGAAAAGCTACCAATCTTCCCCTGCAAATGGTTTCATTTTTATCATTCATCAAGAAGAATTACCAATACGGCCACATAACTCTAGATTTTTTTTTAAAGTGCTCTAAAATCAGTGATACAAATTCTTTTGAAAACCATTAAGGAAATTGGTACATTACATTATCAACAATCCCCAATACTATTCTTGAAGTTTTTCTGAAAGTAGTTTCAAAAGTCTTGAAAAAGAGCTAACTAAGCATAAATTCAATTTAAAAAGAGAACAGGAGTGGTCCAAATCTAACCTTTGGACATAAGAACATGGGAGAGTCATGTTTGCAATCTAGCTCCTGTGTGGTCCAGGCTGAGATTTTCTTATTTTCGTTTTGTTTTATTTTATTAGATCATACGTTCATGCTGCCTTACAGAATGGAGGTAGTAATGCTGATATCAGCTAACAGACAATCTCACAAAAAAGGAATGTGTTACACATGTTCTGGTTTCAATACACTACAAGGCATGGCTATAAAATCAGCTTACACTTTGAGTTTTTAAGAGACTCTCTGGTAAGATGACAGATCTCTGCTGATATTTCCTAAGTTGCCTCGCATCTAGGTAGAGCTCATTTGTGTAGCACCACCACTGGACACCTCAGTTGGGAAGTACTGAGCCGAACCTTTTTTAGACCATTCCTTTTTTGGATGTCTAGTACTACTAGATGTCTCCTTGGGTGGATGTGTGGAGAAAAGGGCCCAACAGGAGATGTCTTTTGGCTCCTATGTAACAAAGTGATTTTTGGCAACATACTGCCAGAAGAGTCCCGTCACGCTAAAGGTACTTAGTGTGACCTCAGAATATATACCATATAGAAACTAGCTCTTGGAGTCATTTTTCATTTTTGGTTAGAATGAACTAGATATTCTCAAATAGAGTTGAAGTTAATGAAGCAGTGGAGCTGCAGAAAAAAATGCTGTTCTGGAAGGCTGTAAATATGAATAACTTAGTTGAATAATTTGAAGACTTAGCTACAAAGTTTGGTAGTTCCTTTATATATGAAACTGTAAATTTGAGAGCTGAAAGATTATGCTAAAAAGGGAAAACTAACTTAGTTTTGAAATTCAATAATCATTCAATAATAACCCTTTCATTATTTGATATTATGCAAGAAACTTAGCTACTCAAATCTCACCTCAGAATAGAAGAAATCCATAGAACATTTTATATTAGAACTTACTCAGTGGATAGCCATCAGGATTTCTGCCACAAATAAACCTTTATACTAAAATTAAATTCAATTCTGCATAATTTTTAAGTATTTCTCCTGCTGATGTAGATAGAACTCAATAAAATTTCCATTCTGCATTTAAGTGTTGACTAAAGCTCTTCTAAAGAAATACTTAGAGATATTCTTCAGTGCCAAAACATTAACAAAGTAAACAAACAAAATTAATAAGTATGTCACATTCTTCAAACAATGATGTAATATACTGTTTTCATGCATGCATACACACATGTACACACATGCACACATGAATAGCCTCCTCAGAGTACAAATTGTACAGATCTGGGAGACAGCAACTATGTTCATAAGTCCATAAATGACAAGAACTCCAGATTTTTTCTGATAGTCTTGAACCCTCTCTCAGTCGAACCATGGCAAAATTTTAAGCTATGTTGATATTTAAGTAACTACTGAAATGAGGGCTTCATAATGCCATTTTATTAATGTTTAAAATACAGTAAATTTGTAGATGTAAATATACTCTCTGGTTTACTCATACAGACTTAAAGGAGCAAACACCATCGAAAGAGGTCCAAACAATTTGTCTTTGTACTTCAGCACATGTACTAAAAACACCATAACAATCATGATTCTCTTTTAATGAGGAATACAACATTCTCGTTAACATCAATCTTACCCGATGTTCTTCCTGCTGTTGTCTTAGTGTCTCATATTCAAGGGCTGGAGCAGGAAGCTGAGAGATGACTCTCTGTGTTTCTGTCAGCCATGGCCAAAGCTCTTCATAAGTTTCCCAGAACTGGTTAACTAGGGACTGTGCCCGTTCTAGCTGTAGATACCTCTCTGAGTTTATCTGGCAGATGGCATCATAGTTCTTCAGTACCTTATCCAGTTTTTTCTAGAAAATAAGATAATGAAATGTGTTTAGCTGGCCAAGCAGGCCCAAAGAGCACATGTACCCCAGAAATGTTTTCTCTAGCACTATATGCCTGGTGCAAAGGAGGCACTCAACAAATCAGTATGTTTAATGACTAAATCATTAAAAACCCATTTAGATTGTAACTATTTCTATGTATAAAAGATCACATTAAAGATTTTATTTATGGGGATCCCTGGGTGGGGCAGCGGTTTGGCGCCTGCCTTTGGCCCAGGGCGCGATCCTGGAGACCCGGGATCGAATCCCACGTCGGGCTCCCGGTGCATGGAGCCTGCTTCTCCCTCTGCCTGTGTCTCTGCCTCTCTCTCTCTCTCTCTCTCTCTGTGACTATCATAAACAAATAAAAATTAAAAAAAAATTAAAAAAATTTTATTTATTTAAGAGACAGAGAGACAGTGAGGGACAGAGAGAGAGCATGAGCACGGGGATGGGCCGATGAAGAAGCAGACTCCCTGCTGAGCAGGGAGCCCAAGGCAGGGCTCATCCCAGGACCCCGGGATCATGACCTGGGCCGAAGGCAGATGCTTAACCAACTGCGCCATTCAGGTGCCCCTTTAATAAAATTTCATTAAAATTTAAAAAGACACTTTAAGGGGCACCTGGCTGGCTTAGTCAGCATAGTCTGTGCCTCTTGATCTCGGGGTTGCAAGTTTGAGCCCCATGTTGAGTGTGTAGATATTACTTAAAAAAAAAAATCCTTCAGGTTCATCTATTTCCTTCCTTCTTAAGGCTGGATAATATTCTGCTATATGCTAATGTTGTATTCTTACCACAATAAAAAAAAGAACATTTTCCCATATATATGTAAAAAATAGCAAAAATGTGGAAAACATCTTAAAAATACAACAATTAGAGACTAAGCTAATAAATAATGATGTAGTCACATAATGGATTTTATGCCATCATCAAAAATCACAGGATTTAATGACAATCTCTCCCCTCCAAATATTAGGTGACAAAACCCCAAATATAAACAAATAAATAAATATCCTCAAGTTTTTATGAATAAGACACTGAGCTTTCCAAATATAATAAGCAAAATTCTTCAACTACCTTTCTAGGTCTTGCAGATCTTCTAGATTTGAAAACAAGGCTCATAAGAGTCTAGCAACATTAACATTACTTTCTAGCCAAAAAGAAGGACTACCTTTCTCAAATGAAATCGTAAGAGGAACTACTAGTCAACAAAATTAATTACATATATTAGAATCAGAGTAGAACATTATACTATACACTATATTTTGGGGGCTGGACACAGTGACCTAGATTATGGTATAAATTCACATCATAAACTAACAGAAGAAGATAGAGTACAAAAGTAATCTAATAAGCCGCAGAATGACAGAGAAATTATTTTATGACGATCTGTATTTTTCATGGTAAAATGTTTGTAAAAATAATAAATGTTCAATTACAAATAAGTGAATTGCCAGAATAAATAATAAAGGAAGTATCACTATATAGTTACATTCTATTACTTTGTCTATGGTATGCCTTAAAAGCAATGCATACTCTAAAATGTGATCTTAGGCATAGACATTTGTATAACTTTTTTGCTGTGGAATATTTTCCTATCGGAAGCATCAATATACATTAATTTCTTTAGTCTGCTCAGATGTCTGAATATGAACTGAACTAAACGGTTTTACTTGTGGCTGGTTACTAGATGCTTCCTTAATTATTCAGCTCACTGTTTTTCCTATACAACTTACCAAAATGTTACACACAATGGATTTCAGCATTAGAGAGAACCACATATTTTGAAGCATGTAAACAACAGTTGACAGACACATCTAGTAACAATTTATACTGATAATAATGTCAGTTATCCAGCAAACATTAATTGAATGTTTAAAGTGTGCCAATTATTCAAGGGCACAAACCTTAATAGCTTTAGCATCTATTAAAAAAAGAAATTGTCCCCAGGGTGATTCCCTTAAGGAATATTCCTTTTACTGTCACTCTGTAAGCCTGAAAAATGCCTTATTTAAAACTAATGATTTAGCTGTCTAAATGGCAGCTGTGAATAAAGGAAATGTGCTTCTCTAGGATTGAGAGCTCAACGCAGGCCATTTATTCAAGAGTCTCACCACCAGTCACACAGACTAGATTATATACCTTCATTGATTGCTTTTCCTCTTCACTGCATGTGGCCATGATTTTATGTCCAGATTTAACAAGTTCATCAATAATATCCTTGTGTCTCAAAATCTCCATGGTGAATGTCTGTGATTTACCAAAATAAAGATTAAAAAAAGAGAGTGTATGACTAAAATGAAAACAATCAGGCAAAGTAGTTAAAGATACCAAGTTACACTAGAGGGGTCTTGCAAAATAAATCATGCACACACTGTCTAGACTTGGGGCACACTAACAAATAATTCTGATATAATTGGAAATGCACTTCTTCACCTTTTGAAGCTGTAGCTGAGCAGACGTCTGGTCTTGCTCAAGCCTGATGTCACCCAGAGACATCAATTTCTTTTCGGTTTCAGTAATCCAGGATAACTCGGCATCAGCTGCTTGGTCAAACTAAACAAAAGATAAATAATTAGGTCAGTAAGTTCCTATAACTGGTGCCAGAAAAATACCTATCTACATTAAAAAAAAAATCCGAATTATAAAAGTAGAAATTTTGAGCTTATCTCTTCATGGATCCTGAAATAGTTTATGATGATGACTAAAGTAATAAGAAAGGAGAACTTCCCACAGAGTAATTAAACACATGATCTTAAAATGCATTAAGTATATAACACAGCATAATGATTTTTGGACAGCTAACTCTGTTGTCTTCTTTTTGGTAATTATAAGAATTTTCTCCTTTAAGAGTACTATCCAAACTGCACAGCTCAAAAAGTCAATAGCTGGATACCATCTTTCAATCATTACACTCATCTCATCACTTTAATCCATATGCTATGCAGGCAGCATTCTGTTATCTACATATAAGACTCCTAGCAAAACTCATGAAATATTCACATTTATTTACCAGACTATGTGTGGATAATCGCATGTGCAAAGTATGTTTCTGTATGTAGAATATATCCCCAAGCATCTCAAGTATAATTTTTTACATCTCATTTAATAGCAAAAAACACATCCAAGAGTATTCTTAAAATATTCTAAGAGGTTTTATTTTCCTGATCTTAACAATAATTCATGGTAGAAATTCATAAAGTACAGAAAAATATACAGAAGAAAATTAAAACCTGGAGTTAATACTGTTGGTATTTTAGTGAATTTTATTCCAGAAGTTGAAAAAGGTTTATAAAAGTCTGGGATAATATTGTATAAACAGTTTCATATCCTGTTCTTTCATTTATTATGAACATTTCCATGTCATATTCTTTAAATGTTAATTTTAAATAACATGATTGTATTCTAGCATACCTGGATATTTTTATTTAGGCTCACCACATTTTTTGCTATTTTATAAACAAACCTGTAATAAATAGAAATCTCCAATGGAATCTCCAATTAGCTCTTTAGGGTAGATTCCTACAAGGAACTGACTACCAAGTCAAAGAGCATAAACATTTTTGATACCTTGCATCAGACAGAAGACAATGCCTCCCAGGGCCAAGCAGTTATCGTAAATGAGCAAAGTGGGCAAGTGCCCCCTGAGCACTAGTGGTATTAATGGTAACTACAAGGCCTCAGTTAGAAGACTGAATGGGAAACAGACATTGTGAGCATTCAAGTCCTGTACCACCAGAACTGGACTAAAGAAAGATAATCAATGGACACCAGGACCCAGATGACAGAAATGTTAGCACTGATAAAAATTTTAAAGCACCCATGATAAAAATGCTTTATTGAGCAATTTCAAACACAGTTGAAATGAATGAAAATTAGAAGACCTTAGCAACAAAATAGTCTCAGCAAAGAAACAGGCTATAGAAAGAACCAAACAGGGCAGCCCGAGTGGCTCAGCGGTTTAGTGCCGCCTTTTGGCCTAGGGTATGATCCTGGAGACCCAGGACTGAGTCCCAGGTTGGGCTCCCAGCATGGAGCCTGCTTTCTCCTTCTGCCTGTGTCTCTGCCTCTCTGTCTCTGTGTCTCTCATGAATAAATAAATAAAATCTTAAAAAAAAAGAAAGAACCAAACGGATATTAAATGCATAATAACAAGCTCAGTGGATGAGATCAATGAAGGGCACAGAGAAAAGAGTCAGTAAAGTAGAAGACAGTTCAAAAATTATCCGATCTAAATAACAGAAAATAGACTGGAGAAAAAAAAATCAACAGAACCTCAGGGATCTGTGAAAGTGTAACAAAAGATCTAACATCCATGTCATTGGAGTCCCAGAAAGAGAAGAGAGAGAGGCTGTAGTTAAGAATAATGTTTAATACTCGAACATTCTAGAAATGATAAAATTACAGAAATGCAGAAAAAATTTGTGGTTGCCAGGAGTTAAAGAGAGGGTAGAGGTGGGAGGCTATAAAAGGGCAACATGAGGTAATCTTGTGGTGATGAGATGTTCTGCATCTTGACTGCATCAATGTCAACATCCTGCTTGTGATACTGTACTATAATTTTGCAAAATGTTACCACTGGGGAAAACAGGTAAAGGGTACAATGAGATCATCTATTATTTCTTATAATTGCATGTGAATCTACAATTATCTTTAAAAAAAAAGTTAACTAAAAGCAACAACAAAGTTCTGAGTGGATAACTCTCATGTGAGTTCCATTTGCACTTTCTCTTTTAGAGATATACTACACCAAACTGTCCTTCAGAGAAGATGTGCTAATTTATGCACCCACAAGCAGAGTTTTGCTGTACCCTCAATCACCATGGGGTATAATTCATTTTTTAATAATATTTTCCAAGCTTATCACTGGGCTTCCCTTTATTATAAGGAAATAACCTGTCAGCCATAACCTGGCACAAATATGAATAGCATTGAGTAAGAGTACCATTATGCTTTCAATCGCCTAAGAAAAAAATAACAAACTATACAAAAGTGAAAAATACATAATGACATTATAAATTATTACCCTTTTTTTCCTATGTATTATGAACCCATTTGCTCTCACCTTTGCAACACAAGTTAAACAAGTAAATACTGAAGCTATTTGCAGGTCAATTTCTTTTAGTCAACAGTTCAGGATAGAAAAAATTTTAGATAACCATTTAAATAATGGGCCTGAGCCAGAAAAATAATAGAGGTAAAAATAATAGTCTTACATTTACCTTTAAAAATTCAATTGCATAAGTACATGAAAGGGGAATAGGGCTTAAAAGACCTTTCTCTAACAACCTCCAGAACTGCTACTTGAAGAAAATCTGAATATAAACCAACATCTACCAAAAAATGATGCAAAGTCTTAAAGACTAAAATGGTGTCTGGGCAGCAGTCACACTATCCTATATGCTGATGAGAAACCTCTTTTATGCGTCACATGTTTACGAGGACCACTGCCCTGCTAAAGTTGTTCCAGATAGAAATTCAGAACTTTACTCCTCAGGGTTGGGGAGCTCCCTTATAAGGGCAGTACTTCTCAAATGACTGCATACATTTATATATTCAAACAGAATTATTAATTTTTCCTCTATTTCCCATAATATTATACATTCTTTTTTAGGGAAGCCACATTTTTCATAAAATTTATTGAAGGGGTTCATAGTAGTGTTAATAAATGTTTTTTTCCATTGATTCATTACTTTTTCTGCTACTAGGACAAATGAGAACAGTATGGATTCCAGAAACAATCTTGAAAAACCACATGAAAATTTATATCTTGGGGCACTTGGGTTACTCAGTTGGTTACGAGACTCTTCATTTCGGCTCAGGTCATGATCTCGGGGACGCTGGGCATGGAGCCTGCTTAACATTTTCTCTCTCTCTCTCCTTCTGTCCCTCCCCACCTCTCCCTTTTAAGAAAATTCTATCTTAATCTGGCTCAATAATTTTTACGATGTTAGTTTCAAATGGAACTACTCATTAATTAGCAATAATTTATCAATGTGAAAAAGAAAAAAGAAAGCATTTCGGGGCACCTGGCTGGCTCAGTTGGCGAAGCAATTCAATTCTTGATCTCAGGGTTGTGAGTTCAAGCCCTATGCTGAGGGTAGAGATTACTTAAAAATAAAATCCTTAAAAAAAAAAAAATTCAACTAATTCAGGAACTTCAGATGTAGAAAAAGAAATCCTCATGAAAAACAAGTAGAAGAGTCTTCTATGCATGGATTATTAGTTTTCAGGCCATATACAATGAAAGTTCAAGATAAAACTTTATTATGTGATTCCCTTAAAGAGTACAAAACTGGGGCACCTGGGTGGCTCAGTGGTTGAGCGTCTGCCTTTGGCTTGGGTTGTGATCCCAGGGTCCTGGGATCAAGTCCTGCATCAGGCTCCCTGCAGGGAGCTTCCTTCTCCTTCTGCCTGTGTCTCTGCCTCTCTCTGTATGTCTCTCATGAATAAATAAATAAAATTAAAAAAAAAAAAAAAGGAGTACAAAACTGAGCAAAACAGTCCAGGCCTTTGTACCTGAGTGCAAGTGCTGCACGATAATCTGAATAAAATTTAACAGTAATGACTTTCCTCCTCTATTGGTTCCTAAAAAAATAAAATGACACACCACCCCCCTTGTTTGTGATCAGGCTATTTTTAGCATTTATATGACAGTCCTAATAAATAAAGTCAGGCTGTTAGTGTTAATATTAGTTTAAATCTATTTCTCTCTTTAAAAAAAAAAAAAGGATCCAGTGAAAAACAGTATGATGATACATTCTAAGTTGCCAAAATGGAAAGCTGAAACTCAAACACTGTTTCTTCAACCAAGGCAAATATTTGCTCTGCTAAAAGAAAACAAGACTTCAAGCAGAAATTTCCCTCCTGTCTTTTGAGAATTTTTTTTATTAAATTAGCAAATATTTATTGTTCAGCAACAAACAGAACAGCCACAAGGCCTTCATTAAGCAATTTACAGTAAAGCAAGGCATTTTATTTAGGCCTATGAATCTTTCAAATGACTATATGTGTGCCTTTGGAATAGACCATGAAAGCTGTTTATTTTACAATGTGAGCAATATGGAGAGCAAATTTACTGGACCAAATTTTCATACTACTATTTGTTTACTGCTCACTCAAATAGCAGAATTTGACTTCAAATACATTGTAGATCTTCTCAGTATCCATAATTGCATTCTGGGAAATATTTTACTAGGTATTGTCAGTGAAGTCTAACCACTGACCTACTCTAACTTCTATTACAGTAGAACTAGTATTTCAGGAACTTCCAATAAGATAGTGAAAGACATTTTTTTTCTTAAGATTTAAAAAAAGTAATCTCTGCATCCAACATGGGGTTTAAACTCACAACCCCAAGATGAAGAGCTGTGAGCTCCACTAACTAAGCCGGCCAGGTGCCCTGAGAGTGAAAGACATTTTATTTATTTATTTATTTATTTATTTATTTATTTATTTATTAATTATATTTTTCTATTGTTGTTTGATTTGCCAACGTAGAGTATAACACCCAGTGCTCATCCCGTTAAGTGCTCCCCTCGGTGCCCATCATTTTAATTGTCCATTTCTAAGTATCCTGAAAAACACTCTAAAACAGTAATGGCCAGCATTTTACTGAACACACTACATGCTTCCCACACAGTATCTTCTTAAATCCTAACAACAATTGCATGATCTGGATATTACCATTAACCCCATTTACAGCCAAGAAAATGGAGACAGAGAGAAGTTACCTGACTTACCAGAGGTTGCCCAGCTAATGTTGCATCTGAGACTCAAACCAAGGTGGCCTGACCCCAGGGACTGCACTTGTAGTTGCCATATTAGATCATTTGTGCTTTGTATGCAGTTCAGGTTTCATGAACTCAAAACAGTCATGTGATTTCACCCAAAATGGCTCAAATACCATGACAGTCAATAAATAGTAGGTCTTAACTTCTTAAACATTTCTCCAATCTCTGACAAACTGCTTTTGTATTTACCTAGGGTTTCTCTTAAGTGGAAATAGATATTTAAGAAAGGCAAAATGATAAGTGAATCTTAACTCTAAGGACATCCTTTTACTCCCTTCCCTTGGCTGAGGATCTTGTTACTTTATTTTGATTAGCATTTCCTTCCATTTTGCTCAGCATTATCCATAACACAACCCATATTTTCCCACCCCCAACACCTGGTGGGTCTCAACAAATCTCAGTTCTGTGGGGGAAGTTTCCTTCTAATTCTTTCAAAGAAAGAAACAGGCGTTATCTTTCTCCAAGGCTGATTCCTAACGACCTGATGGCCTGCTTATTTTAATTGCACCCAAATCATCAACCTGTGTGCCTTTAATATAAAGGGGTCATTGCAGTGACTAAAATAAGTCAAGCAATTGGAACTGCAGAAGAGTGCCTGGGATTCTCAGCATGGTGGGAATTTAGCGAAACACATTTAGTGACTTTGGACAATCGTGCATATTTTAACTGCTCTGAGGTTTAAACAATCACAAGGGTCTGACTTCAGGCTACTAGTCTGTGCATTTTTTACGTGAAAGTGCCTTTCCCCATTTCCACATTGCTTGTTTGGCTCAATTTGCAGTTAGAGAAAGCAAGCCACTAAAACAGGCTACTTTGAGCAGGTTTATCATGCAAAAAAAATACGTACAGTTGCTAACTTAGATGACTGCATGTATTGTGAGAGGGAGGTGGATGTTTTGCTTTGTTTATAAAGCTCACCATCACTATTTATTAAGCTGCTGCCTTGTTCTTCTCAGACTTATATTAAAAGCAATGAATGGGCCAAATTCTTATTAAAAAAAGAATATTCCTGGGGTGCCTGGTGGCTCCTTTGGTTGGGTGCCTGATTCCTGGTTTCAGCTCAGGTCGTGATATCAGGGTCCTGAGATCAAGCCTCATGTTGGGCTCCTGGCTCAGCAGAGTCTGCTTATCCCTCTCCATCTGCTCCTCACCCACCCCTGGTGCTCTCCCTCTTTCTCAAATAAATAAATAAATAAAATATTCTAAAAAATGAACATTCTCTTCAGGAGATCAATGTCTGCCAATACAGTTGCATACAGTCCCCACACATTTGTCTATAATTGAGGCAGTTTGATTATTTCTCAACCAGCAATAAATACCACTCAAATTTACATAGGGTTCTATCACAGGGCTCTATGATTTCAAAACTCAGCGACACGTATTTTCAAAACTGTCACTATGATATAGGATTAAAAAAAATCTAACCACATCAAATCAGAGCTTTACTCAAAACCATTTATAAAGGGTGGTTACAAAGTCATGCTAATTAGCAGTATCTGTGTGCTCCCTTTCTTTTTCAAAGTAATAAAGCACATTGTCACTATTTACTAAGCTGCCTTTTTCCATGTTTTCCTATACTTCTTTCTTGTTGATGTCTGAAAGCCACTCTACTTTGGGGCTGTGGCCAGACACTTCACAGTCCCTATGCTTTTAATGTATTCCAAAAAGCAGGCTATAGCATTATAAAGGAGGTAGATCTATATATAAATAACTTTAACACCTGGCAAAAAGTGAAACGATTTAATAGAAATTTGCTTGAAAACAAAAACATTCAGTTATTTAAAATCTAGCTTAATTTAGCCAGGTTATTAAACAAAGCACTAAATCTATACATTTAAAAATTACCATATTATGTTTAAGACACATATCCTTTCCCTATTAACTTGTGGGTGTGGATATGTTGAGATTAGGGGCCTGGAAAACACAACTATGGGTATGTCTAAAAAGATGGACGGGGGTCAGATCATGTCCATTGTTTCAGAGGAAGAAGAGACTCAGGACAGTACATGATTTGTTTATACACCATAAAATGGTACAAAATATGTGGCTAACATCCAAGTCTCAAGATGTTTTTGCATCATCTCTTATATTGCATGGATGTATTATCATTATGTAAACAGAAAACAAATATTTTAGTATCAACTGTACTCTGGTCCTAATTCCAAACATTTATAAGCAGGCAAAGTTACAAAATAACTTCAGTGATGTATTAGCTCCTTTATAAACTTGGAAATTCTAAGTTTAGAAACTGTCCTTTCGGGTACAAAATTAAATCTCTGCCAAACCAGAAAAACAGGTACCAATTTAATTTGTTTTTAAATTCTTCCAGAGAATGGTATTTCATAATCTTGTCAGCACTGTACTCTCCTGGCTCATGGTCCTTGTAGTTGGAGATGCTCTCATTACATACTTCCATTTTGCTGTAATAATGGCACCCTTCTTCAGATTATCGGAGGAAGTTAGAAAAATTAGGCCACCCTCAGGATTTTTCCTTTCTACATAATTTGTAAGGAGGCATAATAGTGAGGTAGAATGAGATCTGGATCAAATCTGGATTCAACTCCACTACATACTAGTTTTGGGGAGCACAGGCAAGCCCCTTCACTGTACATGTTCTTCCCACTCAAAAACTGTATGTTTTAAGCCTAGCTGGAAGATCTTTCTTTCTTTCTTTCTTTCTTTTTTTTGTGTCTTAAGTACATTTTACTGATTTTCTTGATTGCTGGAGGTACTTCATTGGAAAGACTTATAGGCATTTCAAAGGAAGGCACATATGAATACAGAATAAATACATGTGAATAACCAGAAAATATTAATGGCATTAATATTAGCTGTAAGACCTACTGGTGGCAGTAAGACATTGCTACTACACAAATTCTCTGTCTCTTTCTCAGAAGAATGACTAGAAGAAGTCCATGAGTTTGTATGTATTCTTTCAGAAAATCTTAAAATTTTCTATAATGAATGATTTTTATCAGAAAAGGCACGAGTTACTGTTACTTTCCTAAAGGATATATGTTTGGGATATATATTGACCTGGTTCCCTTTTTTTTTTTTTAACTTCAGAAAATATTTGCTAACCTCAAAAAGAACCGAACTATGGTTAATGACACTGGCACATATCTGAAATTATTAACCAAGACAAGCTCTACCTGCCATCTTGCCCTCATCACTGACTTACTTCACCAAACTGACCACCCATAGTCAACTCCTCAAGAAAAATCAGACTCTAAAAGTACAGAATATTTGTCTTGCTAATTTAGGAAATCTTCAGTGTTAATTCTGAAATGTTGGTATCAGTTTTGGTGAAAAAAATCCAGCATTTTCCTATAGTTGAATAAACTTCACAAATAAAATGCGTTTATTTTCCTGTAATAAGGAGGCACAGAAATTGTGCCAAACTTGGAAAACAGAAGTCATGCAAATACATTCCTCAGGCATGAATGCTCTTCCCTCGCAAAAATTTCTTAGGCAGGCCTTTTGCTGTCATTGGTTTTCATCAGCTTTTGTGATTCCAGAGCACTGACATGAGGAGTGAAGCATTGTGCTGTTTAAATCATAATATTTAACAATAAATAAATTACACTTCTACAGCAACCTTTGAAAATTAATTTTGGATGGTCCCACACAATCCGCTTGATTTTGGCACATATTAGTACAAGCTTAGTTATGCACCTTCCATAGCTCTGCTCTAAAATACACTGCAATAGTGCATTAGCCCTGTCACAGAGAGTCTGCAGTAAGAGTCTGATGACTTAATGTAAATAGTCCGAAATAGTCAATAAAAGTTCATCAAAGTATGTCTTATAAAATTCTGTTTCCAGAACCCCACTCGTTGCCCACAGCTTTCTGAGGGAGCTGTGGTGAGGGCTGGGTGCCTATAAAACTCTCTGGAACTATAAACTCTGCGTGAGTCGCAGACAGGTCAGAAACTATCGTTTTTTTCCCTTGAGTCATCTCCAGAAAAAACACAGTATCACCAACACCACTGCTTCCTTTTTAGAAAGAATATAGCTCTCTCTTTGCCATAGCAGTATGTAAATGAGCAGTTAATGCTGACTTACACGATAACTCAAAATATTTACTCACATACAGATTAGACTTAGCCAAGGCATAAAATTAGTATTAGCAATTCACATACATGGAGGCAAAAAAAGCACTTTGTTTGGAAAGCCGGGCTGATCTTCCCAGGGACTGATTTGGTAAGGATAAGTCTGGGCTACAGGGAGGCAGATGGCTGTTAACAATGTACAGATTAGCCTTGCCTGGTCTGGCACTCAGATGTCGAAGGAACCTGAATTCTTTTCAAATCCCTCCTTTTGCTTCTGAAGCATAACAAATGAATGGAAACACTATTAGCAGAAATCTTTGTTCAGGTAAAGACTCGGAGAACAACTGGGGAAAATGTATTGCCCAGACAACAAACCGCATGCCCCTACCTGCTGGGATCTCAGAATGGCGGCAT
Organism: Vulpes vulpes; assembly: GCF_048418805.1. Lineage (NCBI taxonomy): Eukaryota > Metazoa > Chordata > Mammalia > Carnivora > Canidae > Vulpes > Vulpes vulpes. The sequence continues at coordinate 152,569,019 of NC_132780.1, forward strand.
CAATCTCCTCCACCTTTTGAGTGATGGTGTCGCTCACCAGTCGGTAGCGGTCATTGTCCTCGGCCACCATTTTTTCAAGTCCCTCCCTTGCCCTCCATGGAACCAGCTCCAGTAAAGCACTGCTCACTTCATTAAGGGAGTCTAATAAGGCTTTGCTGTTCTTAGCTTCCTTTTTCAGTTCCTGAGAGCAGAATTAAGAAAACATACAAATCTGGGGGTAATGCTTAAGAGTTTGAACAGGCTTTTCCTTTTACTGTCCTTGGCACTAAAGTCCTCTGCAGGAGAATAATGCCAGGCATTGGCCCCTGTGTTTCAGTTAAGTTTAGGAACCTTTGTTCCTTAAAGCTATTTTGTAAAAAGGGAAGTGTTTCCTGAGGAGTTCCAAAGAACAAGTCATTGGTCAACACAGCAAAGATTCTATCTTTGAACTTTAATACAAATGTTTAAAATTTGGGAAATAAAACCAAGCAAGTTAATGTGTATTATTCTTTGCTTTCTGATAACCTCTAAGTAAGCAGGTATCAGAAAAGTGAAATAGAGTAAAGAGTGAAGTCCAAGAGTAAAGTCCAAGCTAGAACTGAAGTGACCCTCAAAATGAGAACATAGTGGCTTTAAATCATCCCAGTTGAATCATTACAGGCTCTGTGAACCTGACCTCCCCAACTCCTTTTCATCCACATGCGATCATACTTCAGGGCTGATAAAAACAGAGGCTATCTTTGAAAAGAAGAACAATCATCATGATTAAATAATACTTTTGCAATATAATTAGAAAGGCTACCTCATGCTACGCATCTATCTTAGAGAGATAGTGTTAATTCTAAGCAAATTCTGTATCCCTCTAAAACAATCATTTTCCTTTTTTTTTATTTTCCTCCTTTCCATTTTCATCATTCTGTGTCTTGTGCTATAAACTATACTCCCAACCAGAAGACTCTGGAAACAAATTACAATATGCTATTTTCATCTTTGGACTCCTTAAAGTTTTAAGCAATTGATCTGCAGCCAATTTCTGTTGGGTCCCCACCCATCAAGGCATCCTTCAGTGTATTAGTAACGACATGAGACCATCTCTCTAAGAGATAACAAATAGATTCAAAATGCATAAATCCGAGCATACTTTCTGTCTCGCTTGTGCTTGGCTTGCTGCTTCTCCTGTCAGAACCTGAGTCTCATAGGAAAGTAATTCCACCTCCACTTTGTCCAGCCAGGTGCAGAGCTCTTCGCGCGTGGCGTGCAGCCGCCTTGCAAGCTGCAGTGCCTGCTCCAGAGTTTTGGCAACATCCGTGCTCAATTTTGTGATATCTTTGTACCTTGCTTTAATGGCCTCCAACTTATCTTGAATTATTAAAACTTCATCACCTAAAATGTCAAAGGCATGTTATATCTCAAGAAAGGAAAGAAAAGGCAAAGGGAGGGTAGGGTTTCTTTAGATATTATTGTATACTGATGACATTTTTCTATGGTAAGAAAAAATAAAAGAGCATTTTCCCAAAGATGATCTGACCCAAGAGAAGCCTTTTTCCCAATTTTAATCTTTTCCCCCAGGATTTCTGGCAAATATCAACAGCTCTGAAAATACAAATATAAAATTGGAAAGGGCTACAGTGCCTTCAGTTATGTGAAAGCATCATCTTTGCATCTAACTATATGGTGCTTTCAGTTTTTCAAGCATAGGGGCTAAACACCACTTGGGTTCAAATATTGACTTTGTGGCTTGTTACCATGTATAAAATAACCTCTCTGGGCCCTTCTTTACTCTGGGCCTTACTTTACATAGGGATAAGAACAGAATCCACCTCATCGGGTTATGATAAAAATTCAATGAGCTTATTTGCGAAGTGTTCAGAACAATGCCTGGCATACGTGTACGTATGGATGGACACGTGTGTGTACGTGATACATATGTGTGTTGTGTGCATGTGTATACATATTAAAAATAACACACTCATCTGTACTATTTCAACAGATCCTCAGTCGCCTCTACCTCATTTGCAGACACACAGAGAAACTGTGTCCTAGGCTTCAGACTCCTAGTCCGAGGTTCTAGATACTACGTCAAATTCCTCCAATTCATAGTGAATCTTACTCGCCCATACCACAATATGGTGCTGAACTGGACACAGGTATAGTGAAAACAAGTTAGTCTGTATCTGTTTTCTTAGTGAGTTTAAGCATGGAAAAATGAAACCTGAGGGTGGGTAGGCATGGCGTGTGTGTTATGAAATGCCAACAACCTTAAAATTTTAAAAATCTGTTTACAACCTATGCACGCATGTAGAACTGCCTCCCTCAGTGGAAAACCAACGTAACTCTGCTGTGGGCTTCTCTGAGCATCTCCTATGCCACAGTGCTTTGTGTTATGAGTAATACACACCATTTCCATTAAGAACCCCAGTGAGATCATGAGAAAAAAAGTGAGATCATATTCCAAAACGCTCTTGGATCAGTCTTCAAAGCATTCTGCAGAATGAAGTCTTGGAGTGGCCCCAAAATTATAAAATATTTTGTTTTTCCCCTCTCCCTAAAATATTTAGAAAGCAATGCAAAATGCTAACAGTAATGATGAGTTGATTTGAAAGATTCTCACCTGTTGTTTGTTTCAGTAGTTCTAAACCATTTAGTAATGCCTGATCGACATTTTGTTTTCTGAGTAGGATGTCCTCTTGCAGAACCTAAAACATAGGTACCATTTTTATATGTGTGTGTGTGTGTGTGTGGAAATTTAAATAACAATTAGCTTTGGTTAACCTTAGAGAACTCTGTGTTTCATAGAGATTTGAGTAAACACCTCCCATTTTCAACTAGCCATTCCTGTTGCCTTGCTTACCCCTCTTCTTTAAACTATCATGGCCCATGTCTCATGTTCAGCTATCCTAACCCATACATTCTCCTTTTCAGAAAATGGCCTATGAAGTCCAGTGAAGATACTGCACTACTGGTTAATTAGAGGTCTTTGTAAACAATCATAAAATAACAAAGAAAAAGTGAAGAATCTGGCTACTGGACAAATTTAACTTTTTGCTAACGTGAATTTCATTAGACATAATCTGTATACACAGGCTAAGTCTTTTTTGAATATAGCAATTCACCTAAATCGCAAGAACATAAAATAATCTAGAAATAAGGAAGACAAAGAAAATAATGACAACTGAAATGAAAAAAAAAAAAAAAAGAAAGAAATAAAAATACCCGAAGTTCAGACTGCTGCTTCCAAAGCCCCTCAGTGCTGTAATCCTGGACTGAGAGCTTGCTCAGTTTGTCATGTACTTCGTTCAGCCAATTCATCAGCTCAACTTCATCTTCCCCAAAAATCTTAGCATTACATAAGGCCTGCTGGAGGAGCTCAGACCTGCTGTGACTTTTCTCTTGCATCTCAATGTACCACACTTGAGAGGAGTCTAATTTATTTTGCACCATATCTTTATCCTCCCTGGAGCTCAAAACCTTTAAGGATTGGCCAATGCTAACAGCCTGGTGTAAATGTTTATTGTGATGGATGATGTCATCTTCTAAAGCCTAAAATAAAGTTTAAAAAAAAGAGAAACAGAAAGGATGGACAAATAAAAATGAAAACATAAACAGAACGAAAGAATGACATTTGAAATGGGCTTAGTTTGCAATCATGCATAACACAATAGTGCATAACTCAAATTTATGACATAAAACCATGGAGGAGACGGAAAACTGAATCTTACTAATGTGCAAAGGGTGTCTTACTTTGTGCTGTGTAATTTGTTCTTCAAGTTTAGATGCTTGGGTTCCTATGGGCTCACAATTCGCCAGCTTCTTTTCTATGGTTGTAAGCCACTCATTCAATGGTTCTAGGGTTTCATGAAATTGCTGTGCTACCACCGAGATACCTTCCAACTGACGATTCCTATACATGTGCCAAGATAAAGGTCATTTAGGGATGAAGAATGTGTGAAATATTCAACAAAAATCTTTACTCATGCTCCTGCACATGAGACATTTTTTTGTGAAAAACATCTAAGGTTAGAGTTAAGATGTTCCACGTTTCAAGGACATGCTAAAGTAATTTTCCCGTTAAATAAAATTAAAGGTGTACCAGAGACCAACCCCAAGTACCTAAATCTTATGAAACTCTTAAGAAATCTGGTTATAATACTTAAAAAAATAATAGCTGTTTAATAATAATAGCAATGTTATAAAAACAATAGCAGAAATAATGACAATAAAAGTAACAATTACGGAACACATATTCTGCACTAAGCCCTGTTCAAAGTGTTAAATAAATACATTCATTAACTTCAATAAGAGCACCAGTTGCTGCGACTGCCTTAATCAACTCATCAAAACTGGATTACCCACCCCCCCATGGAATGAACAGGGATTCCTACCTAAGTAATGCATCAAGTATATCCTCCCCCGTCCCAAGTACAGTGTCAGATATATTTCCCAATAGCAACAGTTAATATTTATGGATTAAAATATCACAAAAGAAGAGAAATATGCTCCAGGTCTCTAACCCTTCATAAACGTTATATGTCTAAACATCTTAGCCTTCCATCTACTTTGTTTCTTGGCTAACTCCTACTCCTTTAAGACATAGCTTAGCTGTCATTTCCTTGCCCCCAGACTAGGTTCTTCCTATCATATGCTTCCACAACACTCTATGTTTTTGCTCTGAAACATCACTTTGTCATTACTTTTCAATGGTTATAAAGCTCTATTAGACCATGCCCTGAGGGCAGAGATGATCTGTCCAGTTCACCTCTGTAACCCAAGGTCTTGCTCTGTGCCTGATTCATGGCAGGCAAGCAGTTACTGTGTAATAAATAGATGAATTACTCCTGGGGAACTATTTTTCTTAAAATAAAGAGTTGAAATTTGGTGACTACAAGACCTTACCATTGGAAGAATGAACAGTGAGGCACCACAGCCCTTGCTGCCTGTTTACATACATGGTAAACATAGGAAAATGACAATTTGGAGAAAAGCATTACCAAAATGCAAACTATTAGCATGAAAGCCTTTGCTACTCTTTCAGAAGACAGGAAGTATTTAAGTTACCTTGTTTCAGCTTTATTAAGTAATGCCTCCCATCTACTATCCAAGAGACTCAGCTGTTTCAAAATCTTCACTTTATCCGCAGGTTCTGCTGTTGCAGCAATTTTTTCCCCTTCTCGTTTGATTACCTCCACAGTAGATTTGCGGTCATCCAACAATCTTTGGAGAAGCTTGAGACAGAACATTAAACACCAAAATTAAAAGGGGGGCAGGGAGGGCAAAAGAAACTGTTAACATCATGGAAAACACAGTCTAAGTACTTTTGATATGTGACAAGAATACATATTTTGTATAGATTCACATAAAAAAGTAGGATTTTAAAAATAACCCATTTTGTTTAGTGATTCATTGCTATCATGTCAGACATTGTGACTCGGGCTTTTCAAGCTAATATTGGTAAGGCCATAAGCCATTCATTATTAATTTTTTTATATAAAATAATGAGACAGAAGGTGCTGCTCAAGGATAACTCTACTCCACTTGAAGTACAAGATCCCCGCTACTGTAATGAAATGGGAATACCCTAAACATTCAACAGTCACCTGTCCTACTAAGACAAGTAAGATTACTATAAATCACTAAAGTTTTCCAAACTTTTCCCATGTTAAACAAACCATTAGAGACAGGGAGACTGAGACTCAGATCAAGTTCACAAGCTGATGAGGCTAAAACTAGAGGCTCCTGCTTCTCTCTAGGTGGAACTAGCTCCTAAAATCCTTCATGAGGCTGAAAAAAGAGCCTCTAAATACCATTTCCAAAAGGAACAGAAGATGGAACAAGTCAGAAATCCTTGAAGCTGGCTAAATAAGACCAGTATTTCAGGATTTAGCAGCAGGAAAAAAAATCCAATTTAATTCTAAGCAAACATCTCAAAAAAGCCAGGAATGGAATGTTTGACAGAAGTAGCCAGAACTCAGGATTACCTTGCTCTAATCTAATCAGAATGATTATTTCATGAGCAAGTGCTAAGTACAGGCACTGTGTTAATAGCAGTGAGGAAATCACAGGTATATGAAATGCTAAATACTTCTTCACTGCCTCCTTAATCTGATCCTGACTGATAGTTAAGGATTAGAGAAATCTACAGCTACCCTTAGGCAACAAGCTAAAAGAGCATCCTCTCACTTTCATTTTGGGACCACCAAGTCAGATGGTAAGAGGAACATGTTTACAAAGAAAGGGAAGAAATGCAAACTCTCTTGTTATAGGTTACAGTCATTATAAAATCAAGGCACAACAGGTGGTTTAGGCAGTAAAGAGAACTAATTAAATGGATTACTTCTGATAAACTTGAATCGCAAAGGCTCTAGCAATTGAGAAAATCAAAGTCAAGAAATACATTTTGTTGGCCAACATAGTTCATTGACTTAAGGGAGAATGACAAAGGTTTAAATTACATACTGAATGGTAGCAGTACATTATAATATATTATACTTATTAAACACACATTACTTTGTTACATATTATATATTACACATATATTATTTAAAAATCATGCAAATGCAACGTGTTTCCTATTTTGTTTCTGTAATCCTTATCTCTAAATCTATTTCTAAAAGGTTAATTTTCAGTATACTAGAATCTTCAAAGAATTTTTAGAGATGGTACTGAATGTTGAAACTAAATTAAACCTCTTAATCCTTTCTCTTCTTTTTTTTTTTTAATTTTTATTTATTTATGATAGTCACAGAGAGAGAGAGAGAGAGAGAGAGAGGCAGAGACACAGGCAGAGGGAGAAGCAGGCTCCATGCACCGGGAGCCCGATGTGGGATTCGATCCCGGGTCTCCAGGATCGCGCCCTGGGCCAAAGGCAGGCGCCAAACCGCTGCGCCACCCAGGGATCCCCTTTCTCTTCTTTTTAAATTTCCACATAGGAAAAATCTTACCAATGTGCTGTGTGCTGGGCCCCTCCCACATGCCATTTCAAGTCATGGCTGAGAAATTAGTACTGAAAATATCACTAAATGCTTAATTGACCAACACCATCAGGAGCACAGAATTTTTAAAAATATGTCATTATCCCTTTAACAGATGTGTCTTTCTTTCCAACTTGGTTCCATATTAGTTGTGTCAAAAGACACAATAGCATACACCTTAGGATGTAAGAACCAAATATTTGGGGGGGTGCCTGGGTGACTCAGTGGTTGAGCATCTGCCTTTGGCTCAGGTTGTAATCCCAGGGTCCTGGGATCAAGTCCCACATTGGGCTTCCCACAAGTAGCCTGCTTCTCCCTCTGCCTATGTCTCTGCTTCTCTTTCTGTGTCTCTCATGAATAAATAAATAAAATCTTAAAAAAAATCAAATTTTTGCTTCTTTAGCATAGGCCAAGTCACAAAACACTGCCTGTATTTAATCTATAAATAAGGAGTGAGAAATACAAGCTTCTAGTTATGGAATGAGTAAGTCACAGGGATGAAAGGCACAGCATACAGAATACAGTTAATGGTACTGTAATAGCATTAAGGCAATTTCATATAAACTGGTTTAATATATAAGGGAATAAGGATATTTCTGCCAAAATCACCTTTTTAGTGAGTGAAGTTTTCCTTGACTACCCTATTTGAAACTGCACACATATACAACCCCAACTCCACTCCAGCACTTCCTGTCCTCCATCCTTGCTCTGTTACTTCCTAATTCTTATCTCCCACCTCTGCTTTATTTTTCACTTGCAAACTTATCACAACTTAGTTTACTGTCTCTTCCTCTTCCTCCCTGTCCACAAAACCTTAAACTCAAAGAGGAACTTTCATCTTTTCTAGTCAGTGATTATCTCCAGCACCTGAAAGTGTTGGACCCATGGCAGATGTTCAGTAAATATTTGTTGCATGACTAAAAAATAATTTCTAGAGCATCAGTGGCCAGTCAACTAGAATATCCTGTTAATTCAAAGAGAGTTGCAAGGTAAATTTCTACTGTCATTATAGCGATTTAACATGAAACACAATACAAAAGTATCACTGACTTACCTTTTGCTCTTGTATCTGGGCCTTCACCACTTTGAACTCAGCCGACGGAGGCTTCTGATTGGCTACAAGCTCCTCAGTGTCCACCATCCAGCTGAGCAGGGACTCCAGGGCATCCTGGAATCGCCCACAGTGCAGCAGGGCCTCCTGCAGCTGGGCTGCACGCTGAGCCACCTGCAAAGTTTCAGTTGCACCAACTTATTTACTTGTTCCATGACAAATGAAATTTGCCCACCAGCCACCACTTTTCATGCTCATCTTCCCATCTGGTCACAAATTTTTCTTTTCCTTTTCACTTAAAATCTGCCCAAAGCATTGACATGACTGGTAGAAGGGAGTCAAAGTGCATCAAGTGAGCCAAGCAGAAAAGGTATCCATCCCAAACAGTAATGTAAAAGGTGAAATCTTTGAGATTTTGGAAATACCAAATACATTTGTGATTGGAACGAATAATTCAAATATTTTAAGGTTACTGAAAGAAACAATGCCTAATTCATTTTTATCAATGTCCTTTTGATTCATTTTTTTATTTCCTACTGATGACTATTTTAAAAGACTAAGTTTAGAAAAAACCTATTAGAGTAGAGAGAAACAGATTTATATTTTGCTAGGCAAAATACCTGTAAAGTATCCGATTAAATTCAGCTAGCTCCAAGTCCTGGAGTCCTTTCTGACAAACCAGGGGCCTTTGTATTCTAGTAAATGGAGTCTCTGTGTCCTACATAGAGATATCCTATTGCCCTTCTCACAGATCTTTTCCTTTAGGATTGAAAAAGTAGTTGGTGAGATATTTTAAGCACTATGGAATATATTTACACCTGACACTACATTTCAGTGGTGTTTGAAGAGCACTCCAATATGAATCAGACTTTATAGAATGATAAATGTACTTTTGAGATTTGGCAACAATTGCTTAAGATTTCAAAGCAGAGAAAACTACAAGAACAAAAACCACCACCACTAAATAAGCACTGCCATCCCATACAATGTTCTGATAATTTATGTCATGTGAAGGGCTGCCATTATGTTTCAGCATTATCCCCGTGAGGTATCAGAGCATTATTTTCCAGTGTTTTCTCCCATGGACATTTAGAAAAAGGTGGAATCTACATCTCATAAGTAAAATAATATTTAGAGTTAATAGCCTATGGCGAGGGTGGTAAACCCTCAGTCCAAGGCCGACAGAGACATAGTCCTATTCACCTGCAGAGCGTGACCTATTATACAGTGTGAAATTAGTTGCCAACATTTGAAAATTATGTTTCACAGAAAAAGTGAGATTTCCAAGTCCCTTTGAAAGTAAGTAAACAATTTGACAACAGTGAATCTAGATCCCTATGTGGGATGATGTGCCAGAGCTAAGTACCGATTGTACCTTTAAAGGTGTGTGAGCTCCCTCAACACAAGGTCATGGATCATGGGCCGCCTGCCATCACACCGGCACAACTGTGTCTCTATCAAAGTCAAGATAGTGATAGAGAGAGGTTCTATTTCACTCAACTCACTTCTCTCATTTATGTTGCCTACTGACCTCCTGTGGGCATCTGAGTTTTGGCCATCTAATTTACAGCAATATAAAAAAAGTAAGCATGTTCAGGGAAGTTTAGCTACTATAAATATGATTAGTTGTCACAACAAATGCTAGAGAAGAATAATCAACAGATATGATAACAAAGGAAAAAAAAAACAAAGGAGATGGAAAAATTACCTTCTTATTGAGAGTCTTCCAGCGTGCATTGACATCATCCAGGTCATGCTCTAAACCCTGTGTGCTGGTGCCTTTAGCAGCACTCTGAATAAGGCCTTGACCTAACCAGTTTACATCTTGCTGTTTAACCTGCAAAGGTTCAATCTCTTCTTTTTGGAATGCCTGCAATTAGAAGAGAAATAATTTATATAAATTATCTATCTTATCTTAATACAAATGTATAATTATCAGCTATCCATTATTACAGGTAAAAATAATTTTTGTTATCTATTCGTATGTCACAGCCACCTTATGAATAACAGTAAGAAACTAAACTAAATGTAAATTCATAATATTATCAAAACCACTCAGGAATTTGAAAGAATGATATTCTAAGTACCTTTAATCAGATTACTTATAAAACCAAAAAAAAGAGTTTATCTGTCCTCTCCCGATTGCTTCATTAGCATAACACTATTTTCTATCATTCCAATTTAACTCTAGTAAAAAAAAAAAAGGTATGGAAAATGCAAAGGAGCAAAATGATAAGATGGGCCCAAGAGCTTTACTGGGCAAGGAGCCTTATCAGCTCCTCTATGGACACCTGCTGCTAGCTGGCAACTGTTGAAGTTTGAGACCCAAATTGGAAATGAAGATCAATAACAAGATGTTGAGGTGAGCCAAGAGGCCAATCTATAGTTTGCCAGTTGGGCCAAAATACAGAGAGAGGAAATGAGAAAAGATGTAGGCAGACACTGTAATAGTATGGATCCCTACCCATCCAGCCCCCTAAAAGCCTTGCAAGAGCACAGACCTCATCCCATGGATTTGCTCACACATGTCACCCAGCACAGCAACTCTGGTTACTCTGGTCGCTGCTTGAACTGCCAGCCATTTTGCTAGAGCTCTCCTTCCTCTTCTCAGCTCCATCCAACTTACGGTCCTCAAATGCCTGTCACTGGCAAAAAATCTCATGTGCTGGAGTAAAATCCAAGTTCCATGAAAGCAGAAATTTCTGTTTTCCTTATAGTGGTTCTATGTCCTGGACCTACCATGGTACCTAGCAATAATTATTTGTCGAATGAGTTTCAGTAGAGAAAAACTATATTTACATTTTGGTGTGGATGACATTAACCCCACAAAGGGATAGTACTGATGATACATCAACTCTCATAGAGATACAAATGTTTTATATAGAGAGTCTAAAGGATGTCATAAAGAAAATAAATTAACCAAGGAAGGAAAGTTTCAGCTAGATATTAAGACAAGACAAGGTTTTGGAGTTTGAGTCATTATACTATAGGGCAAAATATATCAATAGTACAAGTAAATGGACAGTTAACAGAACATATGAAAACATTAAAAAGGCAAATAACAAAATAGTACTTAAAAAATTATAGCCATAGTATGGAAAGTAATTTTTAAAGATGTAGAGGCTACAGCAGAAACTCGCCAGACTCTGGCCTAAGGCATGGCATGCAAGATAACCCTGTGTTATTGCATAAATGAGTAAATTAGGAATAGCAAACAAATAAATGATCATTTCCCTTAAAAAGTCTCCTCTCAGCTAAAAGTCCAAGTTTCTTCTTCTATATAAAATCCTTACAGACAATTTCCACACTGGCTAATTGTTTCTATAGAACAGTACTAAATATAAACAGTCAATTACACACGACGCAAGAAATAAGAACTCAAACATTGAGAAAAAAAAAAGTAAGCTTTTATAATTTTAAAAAAGGCATTAAAAGTTACCTAATAAGTCAATACAAAGTTGCAGCAAGGCAGTGAAAATAGAATTTGGCACTACCATTCTACTTCTTTTCTATACCACTTCTAGGAACTAATAGCTATGGATATGTTTCACTACTTACGGAAAAAAGTTGGGAACGGTAGAGAACTGCTACATTCTTAGTTCCAGGAACTTGCCAGGGAAAAATTCTACTCTCTCTCTCTCAGATATGTTCAGGACAAAAAAACCTGATACAATGTTCTAGTAAATTGCTTTAACCTCTGATCTTGGTTTTAAAGAAACTAATTTTAGGGTTGCACATCAGAGTAGCTCTGGGTGAGTTTGTGGTAATTATCTAAAGTGCTACAAAAAATATACTGTGGGTTAAAAAAAGAGAACTCCTGAAGAATCTGTATATTCCTAAGAGCTTAATTGCTTTATACAAAAGAAACTGCTAAATCCTTTACACAAAGAAAGTACTTTTAAGCTTTTAACCTAGTATGCCATTTAACACATGCACCAGAAAAGGGTAACACTGACTGGAGTGATTATTTCATAGGCTGGGAAGAGGACCTGTTCTGATACTGTCCAAATTCCTTATCTCTCAGTGGTAACAAATACTTAGGAAGAGAGACTTTTCCCCTAATCTAACCCATAAGCACACCAACACAAAGCTTAAAATAAAATAAAATTACCTATGAGGCAAAGTTTACCAGAAGAACTTAGTAAAAATACCAAAATAGCTGAACTTCAATCTGAGTGGGAAGAAAATAATCACAGGCTTGACAAACAACCTCTACTTATGACAAGGCTGTACCCTTTACTTTCTTACCTCATTCACCACTCACAAAAAGTTAGGAGCTATAATGACTACAAAATACAGCACAACTTCTCTACTTCCACATTCAGAGCTTGTGAGAGCAGATTTTCAGCACGTTTTAAATGTCCTTAATTTGAGCAGACTACTTTGCAGACCACGGCAATATAAATACTGTGTGCTTGTACCTTCATGACCAGGCCTGTTCAACCTTAATAAATCCACAAAAACTACCCTTAAGTGGTAGTGTCTTAAACCACAATTTGTGTAAAAGCCTAATGTTAACATAAATTCACAGAGGGGGCAGTCTAAACGCAGGGAAACAGCCACTGCCTGCCCAGTTAACAGGACTCTTAAACAGCTGGGAATAATCATCCTTCTAAAAGGCACCTGGGTGGCTCAGTGGTTAGATGTCTGCCTTTGGCTCAGGTTGTGATCCTGGGGTCCTGGGATCGAGTCCTGCCACTCAAGTGAACTGGAGAAGCAGAAGCCTGCTTCTCCTTCTGCCTATGTCTCTGCCTCTCTCTCTGTGTCTCTCATGAATAAATAAATAAATTTTTTTTAAAGGTGCCTAAATTAACTTGTTGTAATGATCAACTTATCAATAACCTGGCATCTTGCAAGGTACCGGCAAATCCCCAAAACAGAAGACAGAATTTGACCATTATCAGAGACACTAGTGACCACTTTAAAACAGAAACACGAACTACTAGCATTACAGTTTCACGTTCCCGTTAATTACCTGAACTAACTGAAAGCCATTACAGACTGGGCCCAACATTCCAGCCTCGGCCCTTGCTTTTCTGGAAGCTGCTTGCTTTCTTACTGGTATGAATTTCGGGGAACACTTCATATGGACCACGTCCATCTCCTGGGCAGAAAGGGGTGCCTCCACTTCCTCTTTAGATGCTAGGTTGGATTCTTCTGGATCATAGGGTGTCAACCATGTCACATTTTTTACTAAACTTGTGCTACCGCAATCTGCATCATTTCCCTCCAGATCTGTGAGAGAGAGGTGTAAAACCTCAGAAGAAACTTCCATCAGTTCCCCACTTGGTGCTGTGACTTGCGATCCTCCTGGTCCATATGTTTTTCCTCCTCCAGTGTTAGAAATACACTGGCTTTCTCCATCTCCCAGTGTATTTAATGGATCACACTTAATGGTGCTCTCTTTCAAATCATTCTGCAGGCAATTTTCACTACGGCTTTCCCCTTGACCATTTACACATTTTATTTCCTCTAGAGGAGGAACATCATGTAAAATCATTTTGAAATTTTCATCAGGGTGGGCACTCCTACATGAAAGCAAAGGGATTTTCTGTTCACTAATGGAATAAACGGAAAAAAACGGTCTGTATTGCTCTGCTATATGAATATCTTCAGCAGAAGACAAGCTTCTAATTCTTGACTGGTCTCCAATTAAAATGCCCTGTTTTTCTTCCCTCTCTGCTGGAGGGCTACATAAACCAGAGTCATCCTCCTCCGACGTTAGAGAATTAGTACCCCATCTGCACTTGCTGGCCTTGGTAACAGCATCTGACATATCAGTAGGTTCAACAAAAGAGCTTTCACTTTTGTTTGCATAATCCATAAAATTGGCTGGGACAAACATTCGCCATGACCGTCTATGTTCTTTCTTTTCCGCATGGGATTTGGCTTTGGGTAATCCTGTGGTTCGAATGATATCACTGTTTAGCTTGAGTGCATCAAAGATCATCTTTTCATCTAGTTTGTTAGCTTCACGACCTCTCAGCTCAAATACACTGGAAGAAGCAAGGGCACCGTTAGAGCATAAAGAGCTAACATCCAGTGTTCTGTGACTGTAGGGTAAAGTCCGATCTGTAAAATGCCTGGAAGACAGGCTGCCCTTTGAACCAGAGTCTATCTGTTCGTTTAGTCTAACAGTATCATAGATTGACCGCTGTGGGACATAACAGTCTTCGATATTTAGGTCCTCTTCTTCTTCACCTTTCCCCACACATGGGGGATTCTGACGTAAACAGTCTGGTCTGCTGAGTGGCTTCCCCATTTTGTAAATAGTTAAAACAAATATTGCAGCTCTTGACACAGAAAATAAGAAATAAGATAAAGCATACTTTCGAAAAAGTATACTTCTGATCAGAGCTATGAAGTGTCCTCAGCATAAAGACATATGCTCAAATAATACAGGTCGTGATAGATGAGGTGTTTAAGGTATCATCATCAGTGTGTCACTCTAAATGCAACTAGCCTTTTACCTGGTTTTTAAAATGAGTCTAAAAAATAAAGTGCATCAAGAACACAGAACAGAATCTCCTTCTCCTGCCCTCCCCCCCCCCCACTCCCCCAAGGTCCCTATCACACACTCCAAAACACAGAAAAGGAAAAAACAAAAACAACCAAACCAAAACAAACACACACTTAACAGTGGCTCAAACAGTCAAAACATTCCGTTGTCAGTCCATTTCCCTTTTTAGTCTAATTTTGCATCTGAGATTCCCAGGTTAAAATTTCCAAATGAGCAAGCATTTTTAACAGGCTGAATGTCAGTATCGGCAGAACTCTGTTTAACTGTAATCCACTTAAAGATGGCTTGCACAACTCCATCTCCTTTATAAATAAACCATGCTTCAGAAACTTAAAAGACAAACACAGTGACCGCGTATTGTTCAGATCAAGGCACAAAATAAATCTTCAGAGCAAAATAAGTTGTCTAATGCTGTTAAGAAAGTTAGTATCTTCTTTTACTTTTTTTGGGTGCAGCTATAAATAATCTTGATTCGAAAGGCAGTTTTTCTTCCCATATTAAGCTTCTTTGAGGCTACCCAAAGGGGGGGGGGGACACTTTTGGACAGCCAAGCCAGGATAATCCAGCAACCGTTTAAAGTAAACAGAAATCACGGTGTACTATAAACTCCCCTTTAAAAAAAAAAAAAAAAAAAGCCATTTCCAGAGTCTTATCCGATCTTCCTTAAGGCTTATTCCACCTGAGGAAACTGCAGCAGAGAAGAGCTCCGGGTTTCCTCTAAGGCACAAGCAGCGCAATTCACATTCAGCTGAAAACCGAGACTACGCTAGCCTGAGACTGACCCACTGCGGCCGCGGTTTGGCTTTCATTTCAGCTATAGCTGGAGAGAGGCAGAGGTGGCCGGTGGGGGGGGCGGGGGCCCCGCGCGGTCCCCAGCTCCTCGGGGCAGTGCGGTCCCCGCAGGCATCCTCCCGCGCCCGCGCCCGCGCCCGCGCCGCGCGCCCCCTGCGCCGCCCCCTCTCCCCGGGCGACCGCGGCTCCGCTCCCGCGCCGCCGCCCGAGCAGCGCTACCGCTCGGCTGCTCCGCCCGCCCGCGACTTCACTTCGCAGACATCCTTTCTTGGACTCCTGGCCCCCTCGCGGGAGCAGGCGAGCTGCTTCAGGGGGAGGTACCGAGAGGCCGACAGGCTGCCGTGCAACAGCTTGGTGGTGACATCAGCGCGCATCAGACCCAGGCCTGGGACTGGGGAAGAGAGGGGCGGCTCGGGTTCAGAGGTCCCCCGAAATCCCACCAACTACGTAGCGCAAAATGGGGAGGGATCCGAAGGGCTGCGGAGGCGGAACTTGACACCAAGGGATCGCCGAAGCAATGCTTTTGTCGACGCCCCGTCCCCGTGCTCATTTGAATATCAAATGGAGGGGTGGGGGGGGGGGGGAACTACACAGGACACAGGTCCCTATCCTTCAGCTGAAACCACACCCTCACAGGCTGCAGTTGCAGACTCCGCTTCAGTAGCATTTGCCATGCAAAGTGCGGATCACTTTGAGCCCAGTGTTGAGTCATTCCTTTTTAAAAGCCCAAGTTCAAGTCTAACTGTTCTCCAGAGTAAATTATTCCTGTGGGCCCAGCCCTGAGCACTGCTGACATGAGTATCAGTAGTTACTAACACACAAGTCCCCCGGAGCTTAATGCAAGGCCCAGGCAAAAATAAGTGCAGCCAGGGACTCTGGATATTTAATAAACAAAATTATATCCGCAGACTGTTATCTCCTGGGCACTCTTTCAAAACACCGTTTGAAAATACATTCAGCAAAGACAAACCTTAACCATTGTGAGAAAAATTAAGTTTTATTTAAATAAATAAAATCCATCCATTCTTTATTTTATAAAATAAGCAACACTACCATTGTAGCAGACAGAGTTATAAGTAAAGGCAGATTATTTTTCTCAATCTCACAAAATAATAATCATTTGAACATAAATAAAACTGTGCTGACCTGAGTTGAAGGCAGTTCTAGTAAAAAAAAAAAAAAAAAAAAAAACAAACATTACATACTTTCTCTGATAATTTTACAGAAAAGATGCGGCACGGAACTTTTGTACTTTTAATGAGAAAACATTATTCCAAAATTATTTTTATAGATAAGAACTGAATCTTAAAAAAAAGAGTTCTCCAACCAGAACTCTATAGGTAATAACATACCCATTCAACAATTATTTGATGCAATTCAGTATAGTAAGTAGGGAAAAGAAAAATACATATATATAGCTATCTATAAAGAAAAATATGTGTAAAAAATACCTATCATAGGCAGGAAGTAAAATATTTCAACAAGCACTTGATCCTATGGTACTGAGCAGAGTGTCTGCTCTAAGGTGCTAATGATAAGAAAAAAGCACACACAGTTACTATGTTTGAACAGTAGACTGGGCACTAGGCTGAGGATCGTGAGGGACCAAGGGTTTTACTCACAACTGCCCCTATCCTGATATGTAAGACTGGAAAGCTACTTATTCATGGCAATATTAATATTCAAGTTTCCATGAAATGTGGATGAGTACCTTTGATCCTCATAGAACTTTTCATAAGAATGGCCCGAATTCACCTTAGACTGTAACTTTGAATCATCATCACAATATTGTTTTGGCTTTATGTAAAGCTAAGAAAAACAATGTGTAATCTTCACATTTGAGTTGGATAGTCTATTTTTAAACTTACATTTTTAAACTACATATATAATTCATTCATAAATTCAAGCATTCATCAAAAACTGCTCACTATCTAGCAAACACCATAGTAAGCACTGGCAAAACACTGGCGCACAGAGATTCAGCACCACTGTCCTTATATAACTTACAGTACAGTGGAGAATATGGATGAGGAAAGAGCACAATATATAGCTTGAAAGTAAGGAGTGCTATGGAGAAGTGCCCTTTGGTGGTTATGTTTGAATATAACCCATTTATTCAATAATGGAATACCTATTTTTTTTAACTAATTTCAACTACTTCTACAAATTATAATCCTAATAATTTGATTCAAGTTAAATGTGAACTATTAATATTATACTGGTATTTATGACAACTATATACATACACATATTTGTGTATGCATGTATGCATACCTATCTATCTATCTATCTATCTATCTATCTATCTATATTTTTGTTACTTAAAATCACTTTCGGTGTCTCAGTCAGTTAAGCACCCCACTCTTTGATTTAAGCTCAGGTCACGGTCTCAGGGTTGTGAGATCAAGCCCAGCATGAAGCCTGCTTAAGATTCTCTCTGTCCCTCGGCCACTCCCCACCCCCCAATCACACTCCAAAGGTGTATCTACATTTAGAGCAGAATTAGACTGGTTTATCTTTCCCTCCCAAATTTGACTTATACAGCTACTTTAAATATTATAGTCTCTAACATTAATAAAATTAAGATACCTTAAACTGCTAAATATTATCATATATAGACCTCTCACATTTTCATAATACACAATAAAATGAGCAAAGTTTTTCTGAAAAATAGTCAACACTATTATTTCATATCTACAGAAATCGTAATGTTAAATGTTCCAAAAATGTAACTTTAGGTTCCCTACTAGATGTTCTTTAGCTAAAGTATTTTCTAAAGGCAGATGATTTTGGAAAAGTACACAAATTCTAACTGTATAATAAACAAAAATAGTACCATTTTTCATTTTATATTTCTAAAGTGAAATTAAATATTTGAAAAGTAAAGTTCCTGAAAAATCTTACCACTAAGTGCAACAATCCATTTCATAGAAAAGCTAAAGACTGATTTTATCAACTGAAACATGGAGTTTTTAGGGCTGAAAGATTGGTAATATTAAGAAATTCAATGTGCAATAAGTAGCAAATGTGTGAGTAAATATAATCTTATCCATGAAAACTGACAAAAGTATTTTCCTGGCCCAACAGCTAGCTACTGAAATCTGGATCAGAAGCCAGACAAGAGATACATGGTTTGTTGGGCTTTTTTTTTTTTTTTTTTTTTGGCTGTGATACAAAAATAAGCCTTAGGAACAACAATTTCTGTTCTTTCTAAAACAGATATACCATTAGATAATGAAAAATTTAAGAATCTCATGTTTTTAAGTTTGCAAACTAATAAACATCTTCACATAAATAACTAGAGAATTTTCAAAGATACTTATCAGATGAATATGCAATAGCTATTTATTTTAATAAAAAGTTTATATTTAAACGAAAGTAGAATATGAGGCCCCACCACAAAAGCAAACAACTTCAGAAACACTTAACAGACTTACTGTCTCATCTTGATGGGAATTTATCTTGATGTGAATGTTAATAGTTTTAATAGGCCCTTGCTATTTTTCCTGTAAGTTACTACAATACTATTTTTTTCCTCTATTTTCAATACAATTTTCAGATGGCAGTGGATAAAAAAATACTCTATGTAACAGAAAATGATTCTATATATAATATTGTTAATTTAAATATATGCCCACGTGCATATGCCATTTCTAAAAGTTAACTTTTTTTCCCAAAGAAGCCATCCAGCAAGCAAAAACCAATGCACCTGTTAATGATCCCACTCAACTTCCTTCAGAAAACCAAAAACCGAACAAAACCTGAAAACATTTTTCATTCTAAAACACTACTAAAAGAAATAAAGTATTCTTTAGATTAAGGCAATTAAAGTCAAGTGAGCAACATAGTATGTGAGCAGACATTTTCTCAGGGTATGCTGGTTCCTGGATGGCTCCAAAAGCTTTTCAGCTAACTTTACAATCACAGCAATTACCTCTCTGAGACAATACTTAATGAAGACTACAGACCTAGGCAACTATTTAAAAAACATTTAGAGGTCAAATTTTCTTAACAAGAAGCCAATGTATAATTTTGTAACCACAAAACAAATTCTCTCACACACACAGACACACCCACACCTTTAAACAACTTTCCACATTAATAAATTATGTAGATCACCTTTTGCCTAAGGGAGGACTATGATAATGACAGTAGATGCTATAGTTCGGCACTTCTGGGAGATCTCTTTAAAACGGTGATATAGTTTTATCCCAAACAAAGCAACCAAAAACCAAACAAACAAACAAACAAACAAACAAACCTCCTTGTATAAAATCATGAAATCTCTGGTTAAAACTGCCCTCAGAACAACTTACTTTAATTCCCAAACTTAAATAAAGCAACAGAAGAGAGGACCATGCAGCATAAAGACTGAAAGTATTAGTCAGCAAAAGCAGAAAGGGAACCCACATTGCCAAGTTTCCTTTAGATGGCCCTTTCAGAGTAGTATATCCTTGTGTTTGATGTGGGAAAGATGGCACCTGTGTATTCTGCTAGTTTTTATGAGTGATCAGCTCCAGCTCTTTGTACCATAGTGTGGTGGTCTCTGCTTGGGGGGACCTTCTGTATGATACTGACCATCATGTATGATAGTCTACATGATACTGACCATCATGTATGATAGTCTTTCTTCTTAAAATCTTAAATGTCACATTGATGTACCTGATTAAATGATGTGACCTTCCCATAAGGCCCATGCATCGAGTCATGGTTTCTATAGTGAAAATATATTCGTTAAAAAAAAAAAAAGAGGAAGATACCATACAACTGCCTTACTAATATAGTCACAATAACAGAAATCTAGTCAAGTAAGATTTCTTCCCCTAAGAAAAATCTCTTGGACAACAGCTTTACTTAATCTCTTCTTGTTCCCAACAAAAATGTGTGACAATTCACCATGGACCTCCATATAACAATATGGGCACACTTAAAATCCACTATGTTAAAGCATTCATTGAACAAATTAATTTTATCCATAAAAAATATGATGACATCATAGACATCATTGTTTTAGGATCCCTTCACAAATATCTTAGGAAGGTATTTGGACATTGATTGATTTCAGCCATACTATTTACAAATAGGGCTCCCATTGCCTAGTATGTGTAGCCTCATGATACCTGGCATTTTAGCTCACTTATTATTCAGATGAAGACTCCTGGGTTAAACAATGCCTTCACCTGGACCAGAGAACATGCTTTGATAAGACATGAGGTAGGTGTTCTGGTCTTTGTCTATGGTTTTGACTTGGCTTAAAAATTCTCTGCTTCATATAATGCTGTTTCAATTTTGAAAATAAAAAGAAATCAGTTTAGAGAGACTTTGTACTGGCGATATGTTCATTTGTGGGGACAAACTGAATTACAATTTGAGGCAGCAACAGAATAGCCAGAAATAAACAGGAAGCAGGTTCTGAGGTAAGACTTTTTATGATGGCCTAGATAGAGGTGCGAAGGATATATATTCAGCTAGGATGTGACTGTATATGTTCGTTAAAACATCAAATGTCTTTGATCTTCACTGAAATTAAATCAATTCAATATGGTGACAATGATTACTTCGTGATGATCAGAAGATCTGACTGGCTGTTGATGACATCACAGGAACTGCTGGGACATGTTCCCTGTATATAGTTGGCTACATGTGTCTTTGATAAATAAAAATGTGGAAATATTAATATTACTTAATAATGTAGTTTAGATTTGAAGATAATCTTAAGATAGTAATCTTTAACAGGAGGTAGGGTTAGAGGGAACACCAAAGGCAATTTTTTTCTTTTCTGCCTAGGAATTTATGACAATGTGCATAGAATTTAATATAATATAGACAAGTATAAGTAGAAAAATGATACTTTAAGTTATCAACAGTAATAGAAAACACCTCACGCTTCATACATTTTAGCCTAGTGACTGATATCTAGAAGTCAGAAAACATATGGTAAACAGAACTCACACAATCAAAATACTTTAAAAACTTTAAGCTAACACAGAAGGTAATACTCAATCTATTTTCAAAAACTTGGAATAGCTTTCATGGACAGTGAATTAGGACATTTGGTTCAGAATAGCATTTGTTTTTAATCATTATGTTTGGGCTGGTATTTTAAATATGAATTAATTTTGAACTTTCAAGGATATTAACTGCTATTTCTTAAGTTAATTTTTAGAAAAAAATGGAAGCAGAAAAATGTCTTACCTAATTTAAATAATCCATTATACTCCCTGAGCATATAAGATACCCCCTACTGAGTGGGTAATAGCTACTAAGTTTCAGTCCTACTCTAAATTTTGTTTCATGAAAAATTAAGATTTCATCTGTCATATTAGGTTAAACTAAAGCTACCAGATAAGAGTCATGTCAAACTGGATTACATTTTGAAGTCTATAATAAAAATAGATCCAGTACTCCAGTGCTCCTTCTTTTTTATTTTTAGGAACTATAAAAATAACTATTTTTAGCAGACTATTAGTTTTTCACTCAATATAGATTATTCTACTTTAAATTCTTTAAAATCCTCCTAAAATTCTGTGTTCAAAATAATGTTCAACAAAAACCAAACTGAGATCTGACTTGCACACAAATTGATTTACCACTTGAATCAAGAAAGATCGAATGACTTAGACAATGAAATGGTTAGTTCTATGTCAGCAGTAGAGGTGGTGGTAGTGAGCACCATCACTATCAGCATTACAGCATCTACACACCAGTTTCTAGGGAAATTCCACACACATTTATGTCATTTTTCTCAGAGCAGCCAGTTTTATAGAACACTTTCATTAAGTGGGTATTGCTAATGTTTTGGATTGAAATGAACAATTTAGCTACTTAGGCCACCCAAATTTGGCTACGGCAAAGAGGTTTTAAAATTTCTCAGACAAAATATTAGTGCATCACGATGAATCAAGTTGACATGAAACACTGTATTATTTCTGCCAAAACATGCAAGCCGTGACACTTACTACCTGTGTGACTTTGGGCAAGTCACCAGAGGAAGAACCTCTGGCTCTCAGCTTCTTTATACTAAGATAAGGGTAATAATAGCAACCCTGTCTCTGGACTGTTAACAGGATTACAGACAGAGTTTAGAGAAACGCTTGACACATAGTAAGCCCTCGATAAATATTAGTTGTCATAATTGCTTTTTTTTTGGACATACACATAAATAAATAGAATTATAGTGACTGTGTATGCTACCATCTTTATTTATCATAACATTCTTGTTATTTTTTTCCCTCTGTCCTGAAATATATTAAATGCAGATGATTTGTCCACTTGGAAATTTTTATTTTAGTCACTGGGTCTCAAGACACTGAAGTTGTGTCAAGATGTTCTTTATTACTAAATTTCATTAAAATCAATCAACTCCTTGCAAAGTAATCAGAAAAGAGACAACACAGCATGCTAAGTGGTTTATTTTAGAAAAAATGACCACTTTATTTCTCTTCACAATCAAATAAAACAATCACTGTAACCATTAATGGTAATGATGCTTTAGTGCTTTTTGGGTTGCAAAACACTTTCAATGCAATGGTGAAAGAGCTCCTCCTACCTTGCTTTTTCTTACTTTCAAAAGAACTCTCCATATAGAGAGACACATTTTTCTTTCTTTCTTTCTTTTTTTTTTTTTTTTGAGAACTATATTTTTCATGCCTGGAACACAAAGAGGGAAGCACCTACAAGCAGCAGCACTAATGCACTAATATTATTACTTTTATTCATTTTTCTTACAAGTGGTTCAAGTAGGAGAAATGAAGTCCTTCTCTTTTTCTTCTACACAAATTCACAGAAAATCCAGAGAAATGATCATGTTTCACAAAAGCACTGAACATGCTTCAATTTCACCAGGAAGAAGGCCACCTGATTACTGTCATTTAGGCATTCAAATTTTGCCAGGGTTCTACAGAAAACTCCAGAGACTCACTCATCAAGCTCTCCCAAATCTCTCCCAAGCTCTCCCAAATCTCCCAAATCTCTGGAGACTCACTCATCAAGCTCTCCCAAATCTCAGTTCCCCTGCCATGGAACTTTGTTTTTCTAATAGTGAATTCTCTCATGTGAAATCTCAATTTTGCAAACTGGCAACAGGAAAGCTTGATAGGCTATTTAAGGAAGTAAAGTCTACAATATGGTAGCTTTCATGAAAACTAATGAAGGGAAACTTCCCTAAACTGGGGGTGGGAAGTTCAAGAGGGGGAGCTCTCAAATCCTCACAGGTGGAGGCTATCTATTTTACTGCTGTGCAGACAAGAGGAAGGCAGGCCTACCTTTTCCTCCATAACCCCTCCAGCAGTCCAGTTGATGAGAGGCTGTCACAACTCAGCCAGTGAGAAGCCACCATCCTTTCAAATTCCAGTTTACTCTGATGGACATTTTGTTTCTAATAGCCTTCTCAACTTCTAGCTTTCCTCCACAAAAGAATGTTTTTCTCCTTTATTTTCCAGATTTGCCTATGGTTTTGCCCTAGCTTGCTTGTCCCATGCTGCAATTCTCTGCTAGTCTCAAATAAACCTATCCTTTGCTGGTAAAATAACTGGCAGTTTTACTTTTTTTTTTTTAATTTTTATTTATTTATGATAGTCACAGAGAGAGAGAGAGAGAGAGAGAGAGAGAGAGAAGCAGAGACATAGGCAGAGGGAGAAGCAGGCTCCATGCACCGGGAGCCCGACGTGGGATTCGATCCCGGGTCTCCAGGATCGCGCTCTGGGCCAAAGGCAGGTGCTAAACCGCTGCGCCACCCAGAGATCCCCAGTTTTACTTCTTAAGGTGGGTGAACAGTTCTTTCACCTTCAAAAATCACTATCTATACAGAATCACAGGTTTTTGAGCCCTGAAAGAACTGGGCCTTAAAGGTATTTTATAAACAGCAAATAATCATAATCATAATAAGAAAAAGAAGTTATTTTTCAAAATTTAGTCACCTTAATAATATTATTAAAGAGGTCAAATCCAGTGACATTGAACGTGGCCCACCATTCTTATTTAATGTTCCATTTATTAAGCAACACTCAATGCTATCAAGTGACAGGCATTTCTTGGCACTGAGGAACTTGTAGTCCAATCAAAAATAATGTATTCCTAATCCTCTGAAGCAAGAGCCCAAGATCTTTGCTTTATAAAACCAGGATTACAACACTGAACTCCTCTCTGCCTTTAAAAATACGAACTTTTGGAAGAAAAAGTTTACAAAAGAAATTAAATTAAAAATGATAAGAAAACTAGAAAAAATAAAAGAGCAGGAAAAGACTATAATTCACCACTTAAACAAAATGCTGGGAGACAAATATGAAGAGAACAAGCTTTTTGTTATAGATTGGCCTCTGCAGCAAAGTTCAAAACATGGCTCTGCTCACTCCAGATGTCAGTTGTGAATGACATCAGGAACAGACCCTACAATGTTAGTTTCAGGCTCATCTAAACTTTTCTAGCACCCTTTGAGTCTTGATATTATCTCAGGTCTTATCCCACCAGGGTCCAAATCCCCAGGAGGCTTGGAAATCCCCACATGCATGGATATTACCCCCATATATGCTCATTTCAGCTCAAACACTGTATGACAGCCCTACTAGAAGGTTCTACAAAATAGGCAATCTTCTTTCTGTACCAATTATAAATTTCTTTTAATAAAAAATTATTCTTCTAATAGAAATAAAAATATGCAATAAAATTTTTCTTAAAAAAAAAACAGTAAAAATAAAGAATTCCCTACCTTGAACACATTAAGCTGTTGGTTAATTGTCTCTGTTTCCATACCAACAGGGCCTTGAGACTCTTCATGTTCTTCAGCCTTCTGAAGCAGAGTAGAAAATTCCTTCAGTTTGCTGTAGAATTCTTCAAGACGTTCAATTGTCCCTTCCACCTGCTCTTCTCGGGCTTGTGCTCGGTCCAGTAACTTGTTGCACTGTTTGCTTAAAGCTTCTAAGTCCCTTTTGATTCCAACGAGATCAGGTGAGGTCTCTTCCATGGCCAGCATCATCTTGCAGGTTTTATTAGCATTGTCATTGCTTGCTATTAGGGCTTCCAGTTTCTTCAGAAAGGCTTTAATAGCCTCCTTCTGCTTTTGCAATGTTTCTACATCTCTCCCCACTGGGGCCATGCTATCTAGTTCATCATCAAACTCTGCAAACTGAGAAAACATTTCTCGGATGGTATTCTGGAAATGCCCAATGCCCTGAAGTTTGGTTTCCAAGAAGGAACACCTTTCATCAACCTGCTGACTCAGTGCACTATGTTCCTGAACTAAGGTTTCTGATTGTAATAAAACATCAGAGGTTCCCTTTGAGTCTGAGGCTTCTACCACAAGGTCCTGGGCAAGTTCTTTGACCAAATCTACCTGATGCTTCAAAGTCTGAAGTCCCTTCTGCTGGGTCTGCAACACACTCAGGTACTTGTTACTATAGGCCTGGGGTCCTAAGGAGTCATGGACATCCAGCTGTTCCTTTGCACACTGAAGCTGCCTTTTAGCTTCTTTAGAAACTTCTTGAAATTCTTTAAACTTCTGGGCCATGTTCTCCAGAGAGAATTTCTTACTGTGAAGTTGTTCAGTGACCATGTCTATCTTCTGGATCAGTGATTTATTCTCATCTGTAATCACCTCTTTATCTACCTCACAGACACTGAGCAAGCTATTGGCTGCATTATTAAGCAGTTCTACCATTCCCAAGTGTTGGTTCATTTCCTTCTGCAGAGACTTTAACCTGGCAATAGAATTCTCTGTTTCAGTGGGATCCAAGCAAAATTTTATTTCCTCCAGGTTATTTTGACATTTGTCTATCCATGGCCGGAGGGTCTCTACATGTTCTTTATACTTGAGGGCTTTTTCCAGTGAATCTTTTACTTTGTCTTCTCGTTCTTTCACCTGCTTATTAAATCCATCCCAATTGGTTTTAATTGTGTTAAGTTGTGACTGTAAGGCTGCCTTCTCAGACCCTTGTGTTTTTAATAAGAGATTTTCACCTTCCGCAATGGTTTTTTCATAGATACTAGACTGAGCAGACAACATTTTACTGAAGTCCTTCTGGTCTTTAAGCAATGACTCCAAGACATCAAGTTTGGCTGATATTGGCGGAGAACTATTTTGCTCTTCTTTCTTTGTATCCAGCCAAACCTGAAAATCTCGGGACATTTGCTGAAATTGGTGAGAGCTCGCACAGGCTGATTGGAGGTGCTGAACATGATTCTCTAAAAATGAAATCACAGACATGTTTATTTTACATCAAAATGTAGTCCAGTCTATGAAAAGCCAAGAGAAGAACCACCAAATAAATGTACGGAATGGTCTAAAAGGAAGATGCCTCTTCTACTTGTGTGGTTTTTCCATATCACAAAGGCACCATGTGGCACACGGGAACTGCATGGGTTAGGGTTCTGGTTCAGCCTCTCATGAGCTATTAGACCCTGGACAAATGATGAAACCTCTAAGTCTCAACTCCAAGTTGGCAAAATTAATAGAAGCTGTTCTGGCAATTAAATGATAGAATATGTAAGGTTCTTAGCTCAATGCCTGGCACATAAAAGTGGTCATAACAAGTAATCATCATCATCATAATAAAGAGCTAATATTATCAATATCCCGTCAAAATAAAGGGGTAGGACCAAAATGGTTAGTGCTATGATCAATAAATAAACCCAATCAATTAGTAAAATATAAACTATTTGCTAATTGCAAGGCACTTAAGGTTACTTTTCAAACAGAACAAATGTAGCAGCCAAATGTGTTCTTTGGCAGGCCCGTCTAACAGGCTCACTACTCACTACTGCCACCTCTGACACCCACTGGGACGTCTGTGCCAGAATCAGGGCCACAGCAGGTAAGAGAAGAACACAGTGCCAAGTGCTTCTCTTTCACACATTTCTCTAGAAAAGCTTTCTGTGACAGAACGAAACAAAGTAACTACAGATGAGTAACGGGCAGCCTTTTTAATAACCGTATTCACCTGTTTTTCTGGTGCAATGAAACATGACAAGAACATAAATTTACATCTTTTAAAAACCAGCTTGAAATACCTAAAATTTCAATGGGCCTTGGTTTTGCCAACTATTTGTGCAGCACTGCCCTACTGCTGCTTCTACACATGGACACAGAACCACTCTCTGTGCTCAGGAGAGTGGCCCCTCCTTCATCTATACTTTCAAGGAGCACAGATTCTCTTCAGGATCCTAGATTCCTGGCAGAGGCCTGGAAAGAGGCACTACATGATCTCCATTTCCAGGAAATACATGCATTAAAAGAGGACAGACAAACCTGCTTTTTGTTCAATATCCTTAAATGATTTCAAGATGCCTTCTAGTTGCCTACTAAGTTCTGCTTTCAAGTAATCTTCCTTAACCAGTGCTGACAAATCCTCACAGAGGGCCTGGGCCACTTTTATCTGCTTCATTTCCTGCTCTAGTTCCTGCTTCAGTTTTTGGGCTGCTTCCAACTGCTGGTTCATAGCATCAGGGTGTGTGCTCACAGCCACACTAATGCTGACTTTATTATCCAAGTCACTCAGTTTATCAGAAAGGCTTCTCAGCAGGCTTTGATACTGTGTGCTTTTAACAATGGCTTGGTCAATCCAGTCACATCTGTCACTCAATTGTCCTGTTAGGCTGTCCCACTTTTGGGTCACAGCTGCCAATTGCTCTTTCACAATCCCATGGAAAGAAGGGTGTTCACCAGGTTTGCTTAAAATGCCCTGACCAGCTGCTGTTAGCTGTTCATACTGAGTTTTCCGAGTGTCAAATTCTTGCAGCAGAATCTAAGGCAAAGAGGTAACGAGGGTAAATAAACACACAAGTTATTGGATAATTAATTCTTTAAAACAGAGCTCTAAGTTTCTAAACAGACAGAAATGGTATTTATCTATCTAGTTTTTATTTTTGTTTTTAAGTTCCTGTTTTCCTAGTTTTTATTTCAAAGGCAGGGCAACAATCTTAAATTAATCCTAAGAGCGATGGTGCTTCGAAGAGAGAAGATTTTGTCTAAAATCACATCCCTTAAAGGGGAAAAAAGAGGAAAGTAAATATGGAAGTCTGGGCAGAATGAACAACTGATGTACACAACGGGAAGCACTACTGCTGGACAAGTTCATACCACACAAACATCGAATTTTTATTTTTCCACTTGTAGTTTTCTCTTTGTAGACTATTTTAAATGTTCTATATTTTATACAATAGGAAATGTGCAGCAATAACAGTGTTAGAATACATTAACTGATGGTGCATTATTTTTACAATTTTTAGATATAAGGTTTATTGACATTTATAGTCGCTAATAAATCATGTTGCTCAGAATGTGCAGGCTCAACATTTATCTCATCATACAATGAATAATCCAGAGAAAGTCCCTTTTTTTTTTTAGTATATGTTACCTATCTCAGAGGAGACTACCAAGGCTAGGGACAATTATTTCTTCCTAAATATTTATTTATATCTTTTGTTTTCGTTCTCTTCAGATTAAGAACATACATGAGCTAGGACATGTTGACTCTCAATGACCAAGACTGGTTTGTATTTTCAAAATATAGAATTAGCCGAACTGCTCTAATACTATACTTAGATGTAAGGAAATCCAACTGGAACTACAACAGAGCTTTTGATACTACATCTAACTTACATTTCAGGGACTTTTTTTCTCCTTGAGATTCATCTGCTTTATAATTAGACTAGTCTAACCCACTGTGTTTCAAGGTTTCCTCTCTGTTTCTCTTATTCTTTCTCCTCTTTTTATTCTGTCTCTTCACCCCTCAGGGGTGTATTGCATGAGTTTTACAAGTTTCATTATCTTCTACCACAATCAAAATGAATAAAACCTCAAAGGAGTAATTTCTAAACAATAAAAACCACATAGAAGCTTCTCATAAAAATGTTATTACTTACACAATCACATTAATATTTCAAAGAAGGCCCTTTTAACAGGGTCTGCATAAACCACAATATGACTGAAATGATCAAGGGACTTGACCCACTCATGGGCTCAGGAGACTGTTCTGGGATGCCTCCTGGTTTTGGTTCTCTGGGGGGTCTCCTACTAATCTCAAGATAGTATCTTATGGCCATCTGAAACATTACAAATACACTTCAAGGCAGTTTAAGCACATACTGTTCAAAGCTAATGTGTTTATAATGAAAACATTTATCTTGTTAAGTCACATGACACTCACCTGCACCTGCTGCCTTTGTGTATTTAGCATATTTGGGTCAATTGACAAGGGCCCAAGAACACTGACCATCAGTTCTTTTTCCACAAGCCACTGTTTTAACTGAGCTTCTACAGTCTGGAATTGGGTTAGATTATTAGAGGATTCTTCCAGTTTTTGTTGTCTATCAACTGTTAATTGATTGAGTTCTTGCCACTTAGAATCTAAAAGAAAAAGATAAAAGATGAAACTGGTGTTTGGTCTTTATACATTTAACATCACTCTATGTGTGAAGACCTCAGGGTATGACTCAAAATGATACAGAATGGCTATCATTCTATCTTTGCAACTCTTCTTACGCAGTTGATTAAAGCCTAATCTAAGAGTTAATTGCATTTAATGATATAGATTTTATGGTCCTGGAGCTGTGTGTCAACTGAAGTTTATGAAGATAAACTGGAATCTGACTTTAGAAGGTAATGTAGAAAATGGAATGAATATTCCTTAAGGCAAACAGGATCCAGAGATACCTCACTTCTTCTAGAAGTCTACAGTCTGTTTATTCAACTATAACTGATCAACTAGAACAAGGAACATTAATCCTTTCTTTTAATAGCAAATCTTCAATGATCAGTGCTGGACAAATGATTCGCACATTTGTGTATCTATGCCCATTCTCTTCTATTCAAATCACACACAATGACAACCAACTGCTTGAAAGTTACAAGTTTAGGAAATCTCACTAACCCTCTAAACATTAAACACACACACACACACAAACACACACAACTTTTTATTCCTATCAAAAGTGATTATTTTTCTGACTTCTAGATTTCTTTGAAAGGTTATTCTCTCTTCCATGTCACTAAAGTGCAATAATTCAGAATGTTCTTTCATGATTCTCTTAACTCTTATCTCCTTGGTTATAAACTCTTCAGTATATCCTTTACATTCCTAGTGCCCTAACTCCATTTTGGTCTTCATCATGTTTTGCCTACACTAGTGTTTCTCAAATTTCACCTGCATTACAATCACCCAGAGGGATTAACACAGGTTGCTGGGCCCCATCCCCCAAATTTCTGATTCTATAGGTCTGAAGTGGAATCTGAAAGTTTGCATTTCTAGAAAGTTCTCAGGTGATACTGATGCTGTTGATCCCAGGAGCACATCTTAGAGAACTAGAGTCCTAGACTATTCTTCTCACTCCCTGTAATTAGTATTTCTCAGCTGCAGCCCATTGGGTTCTAAAATAATTTCCCTAAAACAATCATTTAAGTATGTCGTTTCTAGGCTCATACTGTTTAATAACTAACTTCTCACCACCTACATGATAAAATATGAAGACTTATGCCTCACATTCAAGGGATCCCACAAACTGGCCCTAGTCTAGTAATATTAGAGGGTCTGCACCCTGAGATGAAACCTCTAATCTGGTCCTGTTTACCCTACCGCTATCATCCAAACAGGCTTCTGCTTACACAAGCCCCATACCTAACACACTCTACTTCTTCTCCGTACATCCCTGCTCTAATCTTCCATCACAATTCCACCTGACTTTATGTCTCTGCTAGAAAGCCTTTCCTGCTCTTTCCACCCTTAAGACAGTATGCTCCCTGAGGCCAAGAGTTCTTGACCAGCAGTTGAACATATTAGTCACTCAATAAACAGTCACTGATGGGTGTGATTAATTGACCTGACAGATTTTTTTCATCTAGCACAATACAATAAATGGCTAGTTTTGATAAAACATAACCCCTGAAACCTTACCTAATGACATCATTCTATATGGCATGTTCTAGTCAAACAAAATCTGATGATAAAATAATTCAATTCAAATAATGAATTGAAAGAGAGAAAAATAAAAATTTTTAGGAAGCTCATTCCTCACTCTACCCCTATTCTAAAATGTCTTGATAATACTGCCCCAAGTAATTCTGATTATCCCAGGTGAGAGCCACTGAATTAGGAACAAATTAATTATAATACAATAGGAAAGGAGTCTATAGTTGGATTAGGTATACCTTTGAACATTAAGGTCCCTCACAATAATCTTTTTTCAAACTAAAACATACTTACAGATTTCTAACATATCTGACCTTATTGGAATCACAATATTTAGCTCAACATAATGGAACAATTGAAAGTAAAATAACTCTTATTATAATTGTAGTAAACACAGAGCACTTCCTATGTGCCAGGTATAGTCTGTCTGACCTATACACACATGAATTCACTGAATTCTCCAAACAATACTATGAAGTAGGGAAACTTAGTACCATTGTCTTACACATATTTTCCAGAGCATTATAATAATGGGAAGGGGTGATATGATAAGACTTGTGAAGAAAATTCTGTTTATGAGAAATAGTTTATATAGGGACCAGATGGAGATGGGAGGATAACTCTGGGTAAAGAATGAAAACCACCAGACTTCTGTGGGGAGTTACTTTTTAAACTTGACTAGGGAAGAAAAGAATAAAGTAGGGGCTAAATAAGTCTCAGAGGGAACTCCAGGAAGGAGAAGGGAGCCTACCTTTTCCAGACAAGAAAAGTTATATAAAAGGAATATTTAAACTAAAATGTAATAAAGCATAAAAAATAGAAACACCAAATATCAAGTAAAAAATAATAAAAACATGGTACCTGACATACAACATTTTATTCACTAGTATCTACCCTCTTCATAAAAATAAATTTGGTTACGGTGTTTAGCAAGAAAAATACAAGAGATGTCCAGTCTCAGCACAATATAATTTGAAATGACACTTTTAATTATACAGCATCTTAAACATGAAATATTAAAGCAAATTCAAAAATAACTTAGGCTGGTGGATACATTTTGTTCTGATAAAGACTGTGATTAAAAAACAATTGCACTTCTTTCTATTCATGGACTCTGGGATAAGTGACATAACATACCAATTTCTGTCAACATCTGTTTCCATTTGGGGGCCTCAGGAGTGTCTGGGTTCTCCTCCAACAGTTCTGTCAATTTGTCTTTCAACTCCTGCACTTTGTTTACATTTTGCTTCAGTTCTGCCTCAAATGACTAGACAAGGGGAAAAAAAACTATGTTACACTATGTCAACATCAAAAAACAAAAACACAATTATAGTAGATAAAAATATACACTGTTGAGTGGTGAAGTGGGTGAGGGACTGAAATTTAGCAGTTATTCTCCTTTCCTCTTAAACAGTCTTCAACCATTCCTGATAAAGGAATCCCAAAGAGAAACACTACAGCTATGAAGAAAATGACTCTAGTCTCCAGTAGCTAGGAAGAATTTCCCATTATTCTCAATCATATCCCTTTGGAAAAAAGGAAAATGACATCAATAATACTGTAACATAAGAAAATCAGTCTTCATAAAGGCTGCCAGGTTTGAGAATCCATTAATGAATCAACACTTTTCTGGATAAGAATTATAGAATTCAAATATAGACAGACATTTTTGCCATCATCGTCACAAGGTAAAATCATTTCCCCAACCTTGTCAGTTGAAGAAAGAAAGGCCATCTATTAAAGAAAGGGAAAGTGTGAGCTACCCTATTTTTTTTTAAAGATTTTATTTATTCATGAGAGACACACACACAGAGAGAGAGAAAGAGAGAGAAAGAGAGAGAGAGGCAGAGACACAGGCAGAGGGAGAAGCAGGCTCCATGCAGGGAGCCTGATGTGGGACTAGATCCTGGGTCTCCAGAATCAGGCCCTGGGCTGAAGGTGGCGCTAAACCGCTGAGCCACCTGGGCTGCCTGAGCTACCCTATTTTATGTTAGACGGAAAAAATCCCTAATACACTGAACTAAATCTTTTCCATAGGTGTTTAAATCCCACACTTAACCTGATTTAAAGGTGGCAAAGCTGGGATGCCCAGCTGGCTCAGTCGGTAGGAGCATGAGAGTTGTGGGTTCAAGCCCCACATTGAGTATAAGGATTACTTAAGAATAAAATATTTTAAAAAATAAAGGTGGCAAAGTTGCTTACACTTAACAGATTATTCGTCATTATAATGTGCATGTAAAATAGGTGATGACTGTTATCATTACTTTTTACAGAAAAGGCACATTAAAGAAAACTGGCACATTATTTGCTGAAGGTCATAAAGGTGGAAATCAGAACATGGTCCTGACCGCCAGGTCTGGGATCTGGATGCCAGCCCATTCTCTTGCAGATCTTCAGTGAATGTATCCACAGAATATACCTTATTCTGCTCAACTTGAGTCTTTACAGCTTCAGTATCTGTAGGTGTAGGTGCCTGGTGCCACTTTGCCGCAGTCTTGTTCATCTTCTGTAGCCACTGCATCATTGAGCTTGATTCTTCCTGGGCCTTTTGCAATTTGGACAGTTTAGTATTCAGTTCAGCTATTTTGTCCTTAAGTAAAAGGCCAAGATCTTCATAACCGTGGCTTATGTCAGTCATATCCTTTTTAATGGATGTTAATTCTAAAAGTAAAAAAAAAAAAAAAAATCAGATGGATACATTTTCAAGACATTTAGAGTAGGGTTCTAGAAACAAAAGTTTCTTTACAGGATATTCTCTTCTATTTTGTCCATTTTAAGCCTACTATGGTAAAGTCATATAATTTTTTTTTTTAAGATTTATTTATGATAGACATAGAGAGAGAGAGAGAGATTAAGAGAGAGAGGCAGAGACACAGGCAGAGGGAGAAGCAGGCTCCATTCCGGGAGCCCGATGTGGGACTCGATCCTAGGACCCCAGGATCACACCCTGGGCCAAAGGCAGCACTGAACCACCAAACCACCCAGGGATCCCCAAAGTCATAGAATTTTTAGAACTATCTCATAATAATGCCATTTAATAACAAACTATTTAGGTACATTGCATAATACAAGTAAAATGAAAAAGAGATTTTCAATGGAATGGAAAATAAAACCATGAAATGCTATGTATTAATTCCTTAGGAACCAAACTCAAGAAAATAACTCAAAGAATGTTATTCTAAGTGACAAAATATCTTAAATTATTTAATCAAACAGAAGGAAACATAATCAAATACCAAACCAAACTACCAGATTTCACTAACTTCAGATGAACAAAACTGTGTGGAATGTTATATAAATATGTTATTTATGGAGAAATGACTATGATATTAAATAGTATCATTTTAGGGGCACCTGGGTGGCTCAGTCAGTTAAGAGTCTGACTCTTAATTTCAGCTCAGATCACAATCTTGGGGTTATGGAGTCGAGCCTGTGACAAGCTCCATGCTGGGTGCAGAGTCTGCCTGAGATTCTCTCACTTTCCCTCTGCCCCTCATCTCAAGGTTGAAATTTCAATATAACTGTCTCAAGAAAGATTTTCTCTCATAAAAGAAAAAAAAAGTGACTGTAATCAGTAAGTGCTTAAGGTTACTATTCACCTTTATTTGCCAAAATTTCTTGAGTATCTGTGGCTGTTCCTTCACCATTTAATATTACTCCACCTGCAAAAATATTAACACTGAAGTCATCATAGATTTCTACACTATTTCTACACATTAATAGTAGATGGCATTAAATCAAACCCCGTAGACAGTAATCATTTAAAAATGTTATTAGTACTGGAAAATATAAAATACTGATTCAATTTCTAAATCGAATGAAGGTCCAAACTTTACAGTCCTTTCTGGTATATAAAATTCACTCTTAAAGTAGTAACATGATCACTTTAAACATTAGAGTTTAATAAGTTTAAATTATATATGTTAATCATTAAGTATTAATTATAAAACAATTTTGTGATAAAATTGCTTTATTGTTATTTTTAGTAATAAAGTCTTTAAAACTCATGACTGACAGGCAACCCCTTACTTAAAAGATTTGAAAATTGTCTAGTACAGTTACATAGCATTATTATGGGTTTAATGGAAGCAGAATGAGGTAGAAAGACATGAAAAGTTAAAAGTAAAACAAACAAACCCTACTGCTAAAACCCACATTGTGTCAACACAGAGAGAGAAGAGCACAGTGGTTAGGAGTGCCTGGGCTTTGGTGTATGACTCACCTGAAATTAAATCCCAGCCCCACTAAATTCTAGCTGATGACTGGACAAATTAATCACCACCCCACCAAAGTGGGGGGGGGGGATAATAATACCTAACTTGCAAGGCCATAGAGGGTATTAAAGACAGTTAACTGATTGCCTAGCAAATAAGAACTACTCAGTAAGTAGTAATTAGCACTCCTCTTTAATTATATAAACATCTAACCTTACTTCCTTTTTCATAAGCAGAACATTAAAAAATTCAATTAGACTTTCTCAGGCAAACATGCATTGGTTACCCATCTAAAACACAAAGACATTTTCTAAAACTAGCCACACGAGAAATATTTAAATATCTGAATCTTAATCTAAGTTTTGTCTCTTTAAAAAAAAAAATCACATACATTGGCATTTTAGTCAAAAATGAAAATATCCTGATTCAGGAATAATTCCTACTGTGCTTGGGAGCTATCGAGAGTAGAAAAAAAAAATCCTACAACTTTTTACTCACTGCAAATCTAAGGTGGACCTAACGAACTAAAAACACAATAGAATTCCTTTAAAAAAAAAAAACTTGACATTTCAGGAAATCTGATTAGAAGAGAAAGGAGAGATCATCACGCCATATATAATATGAGTACGCTCTGAAATGGGGTTAATAGAGTGGAATAAATTGTTGCAAGAGGCCCAGCTGGAACATCAGTCTCACAATAGGGCCAGCTGGGGGCTGGGCAGGGCACAGAAACCACAGAGGGTACTCAGAGACTCTCAGAATAAAGATATGAGATCTGCCTTTATCTGTTCCTGGATTAAAAAAAAAACTACCCTGATATTAACAATATAAATATGTTTTAAACCTAAAACTATACCCACAACTTAATTTTAGAATCATCACTTATACATGACTCTCCACTTCTGTTGAGTGGCTTAATCATGATTATGGTTTAGAGATGTTAGCTAACACGTTATACAATTGTTTTCCTTCGGAACAGTATATAAAATGAGGTAGACAGGGATTTTTAAAAATAGAGAGCTCCACTCCACAGAAAAGAGCTGTTCCCTTCCTTCCCTCACCTCTCCTTTCCCAAGAGACAAGACTCATTTACCAAACATTTCAAGTAAAATTTGAGTTATTTCCATTAAAGTAAAAACCAAACTGGAATCTGATCTTTTCTTTTCCCCAATATAATGCTCCTTATTCTGACCTAATTATATGGCTACATTTTAACTGTAGTCTCTAAGAAAATGAACCATAAAAGGGATTTGAAATTTGACTAGTACAGATACTCTTCCATGCGTGGAACATACTTTTAGGCCATGTATAGATGCCAACTTTCTTGTCACTCCCCCCCCTTTGTATTTCTGAGGTTATTTTGCACATTAATTTAAAGACAAGGGGAAATGGACATAACATGGGTAGACCCAGTTCTTTGGGGGATCTGCCATGGATGTAAACAAAGCACATACCTGATTTCACCGCTGCTATTGCCTTTGCGGGGGTAGTCACAGCGCTGATTAGGTTACATAGTGAGATTCCACTGTTGTTTACTTTCTGAATCTCTGGTGTTTTTAAACTCCACTTTTCTTGTAATTTCTTGAGATATAAAAACACATTATTTTTCAGTCTTCATAATATTTTCAAAGTCACACATTATAATTCAATTTCTTAAACATATCTTAAAGCATTGATGACTGTGGATCTTGATTCGTGGGGGGAGTGGATAGAAAAAAAGGCACCATGCCTAGGTGTTCCAACAGCCCAGGTGACTGTTAACACTGTTAGCAGTGAGAAGTAGGGTATAGTCCATCCTGCATTCTGGTCCTAGCCACAGTAGAAGTCAGGCTATTTCTAGCTGTCATGGGTTCCAAAGTAACTGTCAACTGTCAGTCTGAAAACTGCACTTGGTGTCAGTCACGTTACATGAAGAAATGTACTAGAAATGATTTTTTAAAAATGGGAGTTCAGAATTCTATGTAATAGTGAGTTTTAATCATCAAAATTTCAATGAATTTTTAAAAACATCTATCTCCACAAAGATGGAGTGGGGAAATTACCATAACTGCTCATAAGTTTTATGATTTGAACCAGATGACAAAAGATGTGTACACTATTTGTACTAGGGATTCAAATAACTTCTATCTTCAAATACTAGTTTCAGTGATATATCTGAGCTAGAGTTAAATGCTGAGTTGAAAAACAGGATCTTTTACATAATGTTATGAGAAATGGTATAAAAAAAATCACAAACTAGAGATTTGTTGGAGAAGGAAATTTGGGTACTAGGACAGTCAGCCACTCACTATAAGTACATTTCTTTTAAAAAGCAAATTAACTCAAAGTTTGGGCTCTTCCTCAAAAGGATTAGAGCTATGTCATAATTTCTAAATATCACCAAAATATACTGAAGATAAATGGGGATGTAACTTATGTGATATTAGATAAAAGGAAACCACTAATAGCCTTTTAACCTCTCATTCCTCACAAGGGCAAAGAAGAAACTAGTAACAGATAATGATTCACCTTAGTTTTTTCCAGAGATTTTCCTAAATCCTCTGCACCAAAAGAAGGCTGCACAATGGGAACTCTTTCTGTTGTTTCTTTTATCCATGACTTCAATGACTTAACAAGGACTTGGAAAGCATCCATCTGTTCTTGACAAGAAGACACAGCTTCTTTTCTAGATAACAAAAATTATGGAAGAATTTGAGCCACAGAAAGAAAATACTCCATAGGAATAATTACTAATAAACAAATAATTATTCCTGTATCAGGCTTACAATTAAGAAAAAAAAAAACTCTTCCCCATACACATTCTAACCATTGATAAAGGGAGGAAAAGACTCATAGGTGCGAAGTGAAATTAACTAAATAACTACTTTATTCCTTAGGCACACTCCATAGACAAAGACAAAAGCAGTTAAGAAATCTGTAGTCCATATGGTAATGGAACTCTATACTGCTACGTAAACCCTAAGGCTATATAAACAGTTTTAACATTATTTAGATTTAGCAAGCTTTGATCTGTCCACTTTATATGGTGCTTAATGCCAGCAGGCATAGAACCAGCAGAGAAACATTTACAAATCACTGATTTGAGAAAAACATCCCGCCACCTAGTGGTTACTACACAGCACTACAGTCACTTTAGTGGATGGATAAACCAGGTACTTCAGAGGGTACAGATTTAATTCTCCAAACATGACTGGGGTCCCAATAACTAAAGAATATTAATGATGACTGCCTCCCCCACAGATACTCAGAAAGCTCCACAGTGAACTAGATGGATCTTGCTGTAAACTAAGCACCATGGAGTGAGGGCACATGCCCAGCACATGAATTATGAGGACAGTTCCATTTGTTATGTGGATGGCATGTGGATGGCATGTGCACGTGTGGAATACTGGCACAGAAGAGTCCACGGCAGCTGGACTAATTACTGGTGACTATATGGTTTTAAAACTGAACCCTTCTGAAAATAAAAACAACCTAGGGTTTACCTAGGAAAATCAAGTATATCATTTCCATGCAATGTGAGTTAAATATTATGTGATAAAATGGAAAATGTAGCTCTGGAAGTAGTATATCTAGCACTCAAAAGTTTTAGGTAGAGAATTCTGAAGAAATGAAGAACAGGTAAAAGATAATTATTTTCTATTTTTGTAGAGTCTTTAGTAAAACTAGATGTATATTCTCAACTAACATGGTATCAGAAATATAAAAGTCTAATCACAAGGTTTATCTCTATACCGTTTTTTAGCTCAACTCAGGTTCATTCTCTTGTTTTTTCACGGAGTCATTTCTTATCCACAACTCTTTAAAAAGTAAACTATTTTACAAAAAAAAAGGGTCATGAAAAACTATACTGAAATTATGCATAATTTTTGAATTGAGCCCCAAAAGCAATGAACCATGAGCTATCTTTCAAGGTTATTTCTGCTTTTGCAAATAAAAATGTGGTCTTTGCCAAAGGCTTCAGAGACCATAATGATTTAGATTATTTTGGATTATATACACTACCACCACTATTTTTCTACATAATGATTTCTACTTTTGGTAAGAAGTATAAAATTTCTTTCCTAAATATTCTATCAAAAATGCACTTAATTTTAATAGGAAAAAATGTATCAATATAAAAGCACTTACAAAGAGTAGCCCCATGCTTATTCCTGAGTTTTGTCTCAGGTATCTACATAAGCAAATACAAATAATTCATTCTTTAATTATCAAGTAGACTAAAATCCACTAAATTCTTAAGTGGTGCTTACTTTTCTTTGATGGTAGTCTCCATCTCCTTGAACTTCTTTGACAGATTATTTGTTTTTTCAAAAACCAGAGCCTTATCACCTGGCAAGCCATAGCTGGATATCTCCTTCAAAAGGCTGTGTAAAACTTCAAGATCTTTCTTGTGTTCTAAGAATTCAGAAGTTGATTCCTACAAAGCATTTAGATATTTAATCAATCTAAGAGGTTGTTAGATCTTCAGATGGCATTCTATCAAGAGGTATGTATGGGACCAGAATGGCTTTACTTAGAATTTCACAGAAGAATGATCCTGCCTATGGCAGGTACTCTAAATAAACATGCAGTTAGGCTGTCTGAAAGAGAACACAGTAAATTAATTTAAAAATGCATTCTTTATAGTCTGACTCTTTGTGGGTGTAGCAGATGATACTTATCTTTAATATGTGGAAAGTGTACAAGGGAGAAATGGTTTCATTCCTAATCAGTGAGCTAAAGCTTTAAGAAGATGTATTTGGGATTTCTGAAGGAGGGAAGCATAGATCTTTACTAATCCATCAGCAATTAAAATGATGATTGCTAATTGTAACTCTAATACATGTAAAAGCTGGTCTGAAGTGTTCATATACTTGACCAACCTCGTGAATATTAAGGAATACATACCTGCATATATTGAGACAATTCAGTAACATCTTTTCCTGGCACATCTGTCTCAGTGAGAGCCTGAGTTTTTGTTTCTAAAAATGTTTGGAGCTTTTCTGAGAGGTTCTCAAAGAGTTCTACTTTGGTTTTGAGCTCCTCCATTTTGGCAAGTTTTTCTTTGTGTTTACGACTTGCTTCTGAAAACCGAACAGACAAGTCCTTCATCTTGGCTTGCAGTGAGGATGCAGTGGATGGATCTGTTGTTTCCATAAATTTCTTCACTTTTTCATTCATGGCATTTATACTGCTCTGACGACCTGTAATATCCTGTTCCAACATCTGAAATGAACCAAATATTGCATATGTTTTATAATGATATTTACAAATGTCACAGAGTGTTAAAAAATGACCATCCATAACAACATAATCTTGAACAACCTGTGACTAAGGGAAGTTAACTGCTGGGGCTGACTGACAAGTCTGATTTGTCCCTTGAGGAATACCATCTCAAATCTCTTCAAGACACAGTGAAGAACAGCTGGCAAGTTGCCTGAGCAAGGCAGGAGGCGGCTGCTACTCAGCAACCCCTGGGATCTAATGGAGCCTAGGGATTATCCATGGTCCTAATTTTTAAAAGGCTAGACAACAACAAGATTGATCTGATTAACCTCATGTGCAGCTGGCTGAAGCTATGATAAACAAGATAGGACTTCTGTATGTGTAAGCCCTCTATAATGAATTACATTCATGAAAAAGTATACAAAGCTCTATCTACACTTCTTCAGGGAAAAACTGTTTTACACACATGTCTTGGTGCAAGCACTACTTTCAACAGTTACACTCAGGAAACCTCTCTTTATCAAGTTTATCATAAATTTACCCATTCTTGGAATTTTTTAACGTTTTTGCCCCCAACTAAAAGTGTCTTTTTTTTTCCCCTTTTAAATGTCACTTACAATGTTTTTACTGATCACATCCTGAAGAGCAGCAGAGTTTAAGGGCACTTGACCTTGCTCTTTCAGAGAATTTTCCACACTTCCCATCCAGTCCAGCATTTCATCCAGGCCATCCTGCACACTCAGCGAGCGGGTCAAGGTTATCTGAAGTTTTTCATTTCGTTCATTAACAGACTTGGACAGATCGTCATATCTCCCAACAATGTCATCTAGTCCAAAAAGATCAGGAAATGTTAACCACCAAGCTCTCTTTGCCCTATTCCTTTTCAAAAATTAACAAAGGCGAGTCATAAAATTTCCACACCAAAAATGGAAAAAGAAGTAAGTTTAACTGATAAATTCAAAATGCATAATCAGAGCACCATCTTAAACCTTAACAAAAGAAGAAAAATATCTCAGTGGAATATAAAATATTGAAATTTTTGTTAGAGATTTTATTTATTTTTACACAGAGAGAGCACATGCCTACACAAGCAGGGGTAGCAGCATGCAGAGTGTGAGGGAGAAGCAGGCTCCCTACTGAGCAGAGAGCTCGACATGGGGCTTGATTCCAGGACCCTAGGTTCATGACCTGAGCCGAAGGCAGATGCTTTACCAACTAGGCCACCCAAGCACCCCAAAATTGAAATATTAAAAAAAAAAGTTGATATATATGCCATCTGCCTTTGAAAATAGATTTTTGGATGCATAAACATCTGAATTACCCTAGAGAAATGTAATTGGTCTAAATAGTCAATCTTTAGAGTAAATGCTGGATTTACTGACATTTCAAAATAGCCAACTTGATAACTCCATGGAAAAAAAGAAAAAGGTGACAGTCATATACAACTATTCTCAAGGATAACACACAGCTATAAAAAGATTTATCAAGAATTAACTTTTACATATAAAAATTATCTCTCCCTTGTATGCAACATGCCTTCTCTCTCCCCTCCTCCATCTCTCTCACACACACACAAACATATAGTTAAGCCTTCATCATCCTTCACATTCTAAGCAAACCACTCAAATGCACAGAAACTGACAGATGCACATTTAATGAGAAAACATAAATATAATGTGAAAATAGATAATGAAAGTTCACTTAAAATTAGGAAGGTTGAGATTATACTTCTAAAATAAAAAGAGATTTTATTTGAAAAGTTTAATAGCAGACCAAAGGGAAAATAAATAAGGTTAACAGAATAATCTATCTCAGAAGAGATTAACCTTTCTTTAAATTCTGAAGATTTAAGATGCTAAAAAAAAAACACACAAACCCCAGATTGTTCTAGCCTAGTTTTCAGTCAACTCTAAAGTTCTGTATTTACAACCTACATTCTGTACTGCAGACCTACAAGAAGTTCAAAGAACAATGATTTTTAATGGATTAATCTCTCTCTTTCTCTCTCTCTGGAATAATCACCAATTTATCACTTACTGTCCAATAATTTGAAAAGTATTTTAATTATTTCTGAATGGTTAGTTAGATCTACTGTATGTTCAGTTAGCAGAAAACTCTGACCGCAAGTCCCCTCTCTTCAAGTGAAACATTTTACATGCTAAATAGATTGCTCATGTTACCCTGCTGATGCAGAGTCGCCCGTTTGAGAAGCAGCTCACGTGCTAATTTGGCCCATGGAACACAATCTATATATATATTTTTTGGAACACAATTATATAAGCAATATTTCTCTCTGATTGTTCTAATGTATCATGAGAAAACAGTTTGACAAATTTTCACTACATGAAGAGGTTTAGATAATTTAATGAGATAGTCATGTTCCTGTCACAGAACAGAATGAAGCCCTGAGAGTACAGACTGTGGGGGGGGGGGGGGGGGGGGGGG
Organism: Vulpes vulpes; assembly: GCF_048418805.1. Classification (NCBI taxonomy): domain Eukaryota; kingdom Metazoa; phylum Chordata; class Mammalia; order Carnivora; family Canidae; genus Vulpes; species Vulpes vulpes. The sequence goes on from NC_132780.1 coordinate 152,612,095, forward strand.
AGGTGTGCAGACAGGCAGGGGAATGCATTGAGTATGCACCAAGATGCTATCAGCAGACAAAACAAGCACCAAGGTCAAATATAAGCCCTTCTTTGAAAGTCACAGGAAAAGACACTCTCAATTGCAGGTAGTGATTGATTAGCAGGTGAGCTACTTCTCAAACGGGCGATTCTGTGCATCAGCAGGATAACATGAGCAATCTGTTTAGCCTTAAAATAAGTGATTTCTCAAGCAAAGACAGCTACTGTACTAAAATTAACACATTTTGAGTGTTACTAGTTTTGTATTTCTTTTTTTTTTTTTTTTTTTTTTTAGTTTTGTATTTCTTAGTGATAAAATATTGTCATTGAGGTGAATTCTTGCTTTTACTAAGTAAATATTATTTTAGAAGAAAAAGATACAGAATGAAATCTACTCTAAGACCGTTATTTTTATTTTAAGTGGTTTGTTTTCTTAGAGGTCAGATCTTAGAGAAATTCTTCTACATCTTAAATATATTTTCACATATTCCTGGAAACCTATGCCAGATAGAAGTTTTAAAGTCTTAAAATAATGTATAACACATGAATTTTTAAGCTAATAAAAACAAAACTTTGTACACTTAACAATAGGAAAAATGTCAAATGCCTCCACAAATAACAGAAACACATATAATACAGTCTTTTTTTCTCCTCCAAATCTCTATGTTTCAGTACTAATAGCAGTGGTTGCCAATGTGGGATGTCAAGATGGTACATTGGGATATACGAACAAAATATTAGAACTTCTACTCTTATTTTTATCTCACACTTCAAAATTTTATATTTTTTTATTTTATAATATACATAACATGATAAAATAGTAAAATGTATATACAACTTAAAAATATACATGCACATATGAAGGTATATGCTGAAAATTATTTGACAGGGGTACATGATCAAAAAAGTTTAGACATCTAAGAACGAAAAAAAGTTTTCCTTTTGGAAAAGTGATTTTAGAAAAGCAAAGTTTCATCCTTCTCTTCATCTAAAATTTCTGCTCAGTTTTTAACTCACACTTTCTTTGGTGTGAAACATAGGTCTAATCATCTTACAAAACATTAGGTTTTTTATTTCGCACATAGAAATATATAATAACCTCAAACCACACATTAAATACTATGAAAAGCAAGAAAGTCAAGGGGCAAAAAATACAGTAAGACAGCAAACCTTTATTGATACCCCACTGTGCATTTAATATAAACTAAATACAATGAGTGGATACAAAGAATAACATGCAATAAAGCTCTTTTCTCAAGAGATGACTCTAATGCAAGAGGGCACAGAAGCACCACTGTAATTGGATACAAGTTTCTAGTATCACCAGAGAAAATTGGGGTAATCAGAGCCCTGTGAGACCACTCAAAGGCATCTAGAAAATGGAGAGATGGAAACACTGTTTTTAAAGCACATCTCTTAACACCATGCTCCTGCTTTCGACAAAGACCCCTCAGTGAATCTCTGTTGGCCATAGGTTTAGAGTCTAGCTCTGCCCTTGCCATCAGCCAAAAGAATCTTAAGTTCTACTTTCCGTGGTAAACATTACATAAAGAGTTTTTGTTACATTTTCTAAAGATAAAAGTAAACTTTAAATATACTCTTTCCAAAGTACACAACCCCTGCTCCCAATATAAGTGCCTCCTCCCAGGTTGGGAAGCACCCTTTCACAGTGAAAGGACATAAGCAATAATATATACCAGTGAACTTGTTCTCCGAGCTAGAATAACTTCAGTCAGAACAGGGTAAACCTTGAGAAAGCAAACAAGGAAATAAACACTTACCCAGTGTTTTCTGAATATCATTCTTCGCTGGAAGTAGAGATCCCCTGGCATCTAAAAGCACTTCAGCCGTTTTTTTCAGTTTCTCTACAGCAACCTGCTGATTTGATATCTGTCCTTGCAGAGCCTGAAGGATTGAATGCTTAAATTATACTCAAAACAAAATGACACATTTCCAATATTAAAAAAAACTATTTACCGAATGATAATATTGGACATAATAATCTTTTCATAACTATAAATTTATACTAGAATCCTTACAATAAGACCAGTCATAAAGTAGTGTTAGCAAAGGCATCTGCCAGTCAGGATAATACAAATTTGGTCTTGAAATCAACTGTCAAGCATATATTCATGATACTTGGCCTGATTCTTGATCTTGCAACCCTCTACTAGCCTGAGATCTCCCTTCATCCCTACTTCAAGGTCTCTGGTGATGATTACGATACCCTCAACTAACCACCAGAAAACAAAAACCAAAATCAACCTAACACCAAAAAAAACCTTTGGGACTATTTGTGACTCCAAGTAAGGAAATGATTAAGGGTTTCCATTTCAATACAAAGTCATATTTATTTCTGCTTATCCAACAAAAGTTACTTAACATCTAACAAATTAAAAAAAAAACTTGCTGTGTCTGTAGTAATACAAAACCAAACAGACACAAAGCTCACCCACAGGGATCTTATGATCTACATCAGGAACTGATATGTGCTACTGGAAGCTGAGAGGAGGGCTAACTGGACAGGGAAATGATGGTGGTCCTGGGCAGGGTCCTGAAGAATGTGTGGACAAAGGCAGGTAGAAGTGGGGAAGGAGAACACTTCCCTGCAGAGTGAACAAAGATGCAGACAAAAGCATTATAGGAGAAGGGAGGGTCCCAATCAGTTAGAGAATGTGTATGGGTTAATCAACAGCAAGAGGACTGTCCAGCAAAAGAGTTTACATTCTACCTTGAAGAGTTGTTCAAGGATTCTGAGTATAGGTTGACATACTCAAAAGCTGTCTTAAGAGAAGGCTTTAAAAAAAAGAGAGAGAGAGAGAAGGCTAAACTTGTAGCACTGTATGGGATAAATGACTTGGCTAAGAAATGAAGCAGAGACACGAGTTAGGGGCAATATCAGCAGTAACAAAGGAGAGAGGCCCTTCTGGGCTGGGAAGGCCAAATTGGTTACAGAGTTGGGGAGGGTCTCTTGATAAGTCAACTAAAGCTGTGCCATGAGATATGGTAGCCACTAACTACATGGAGCTTTTATAATTAAAAATTAATTGAAATCAAATAAAATGAAAAATTCAATTCCTAAGTTGTACTAGCCATATTTCAAGTCCTAAGTTGCCAAGGGTGACTAGTGGTTACCATACTGGAAAAATTATAGAGCACTTCCATTGTTACAGAATGTTTTGTAGGATATCATTGCTTTAAGGGGCAGGAACAAGGGAAAAGAAGAGGCAAAAGAAGTATCCAATGTTTTTGAGCCTAGGTAATTAATGGAATTCATAAGTAAAGGTGGAAGCAAGTTTAGGAGCAAAGGAGAGTCTGTTTGGGAATTTATGACCTGAAAGAACACTTAGGACTGTCCTATAGAAAAAAAAAAAAAAACAGTAAAGTTGGAAATGGAGGTGACTCTGAACACAGGCTGGGACTAGACATAAAGCTCTGGTAGCTAAGACCCATGGTGAGACCACTAAGGAAGCAAGCACAGAAACACCAGAGGAGGAGGCCATGAGAAATCACAAAGAGTACTTATACTTAAGTGATGAGAAGGGAAAGAAGAACAGATGTAGCTTTTTTTTTTTTTCACAATGGGTTTGCCGCCAGAACAAAGGTGTTGTGAAAACCACAGCTAAACCTAAACCAAAATGGGAAAGGAAAAGACTCACATCAACATCGTCATCATTGGACACATAGATTCGGGCAAGTCTACCACTACTGGCCATCTGCTTACAAATGTGGTGGGATCAACAAAAGAACTATCGAAAAATTTGAGAAGGAGGCTGCTGAGATGGGAAAAGGCTCCTTCAAGTATGCTTGGGTCTTGAATAAACTGAAGGCTGAACGTGAATGTGGTATCACCATTGATATATCCCTGTGGAAATTCGAGACCAGCACGTATTATATAACCATCACTGATGCCCCAGGACACAGAGATGTTATCAAAAACATGATTACAGGCACATCTCAGGCTGACTGTGCTGTCCTGATTGTTGCTGCTGGCGTTGGTGAATTTGAAGCAGGGTCTCCAAGAATGGGCAGACCCGTAAGCATGCCCTTCTGGCTTACACACTGGGTATAAAACAACTAATTGTTGGTGTTAACAAAATGGATTCCATTGAACCACCCTACAGCCAGACAAGATACGAGGAAATCGTTAGGAAGTCAGCGCCTACATTAAGAAAATTGGCTATAACCCCGAACACAGTAGCATTTGTGCCAATTTCTGGCTGGAATGGTGACAACATGCTGGAGCCAAGTGCTAACATGCCTTGGTTCAAGGGATGGAAAGTCACCTGTAAAGATGGGGATACCAGTGGAAACACACTGCTTGAAGCTCTGGATTGCATTCTGCCACCAACTCGTCCAACTGATAAGCCCTTGCATCTGCCTCTCCAGGACGTCTACAAAATTGGTGGTAATGGTACTGTCCCAGTGGGTCGAGTGGAGACTGGTGTTCTTAAGCCTGGTATGGGGGTCACCTTTGCTCTGGTCAATGTTACAACTGAAGTAAAGTCTGTTGAAATGCACCATGAAGCTTTGAGTGAGGCTCTTCCTGGGGACAATGTGGGCTTCAATGTCAAGAACGTATCTGTCAAAGATGTTCATCGTGGCAATGTGGCTGGTGACAGCAAAAATGACCCACCAATGGAAGCAGCTGGCTTCACGGCTCAGGTGATTATCCTGAACCATCCAGGCCAAATCAGTGCTGGATATGCACCTGTGCTGGATTGTCACACAGCTCACATTGCTGGCAAGTTTGCTGAGCTGAAGGGAAAGATAGACCGTCGTTCTAGAAAGAAGCTGGAAGATGGTCCCAAGTTCTTGAAATCTGAGGATGCTGCCATTGTTGATATGGTTCCTGGCAAACCTATGTGTGTTGAGAGCTTCTCTGACTATCCTCCTCTGGGCCATTTTGCTGTTCGTGACATGAGACAGAAGGTTGCTGTGGGCGTCATCAAAGCAGTGGACAAGAAGGCAGCTGGAGCTGGCAAAGTCACCAAGTCTGCCCAAAAAGCTCAGAAGGCTAAATGAGTATTATCCGCAATACCTGCCACCCCAGTCTTAGTGGTGGAAGAACAGTCCCAGAATTGTTTGTGTCAATTGGCCATTTAAGTTTACTAGTAAAAGACTGGTTAATGATAACAATGCATCATAAAACCTTCAGAAAGAAAGGAGAATGTTTTGTGGACCATTTGGGTTTTTTTGTGCGTGTGTGGCAGTTTTAAGTTATTCGTTTTTAAAATCAGTACTTTTTAACGGAAACAACTTGACCAAAAATCTGTCACAGAATTTTGAGACCCATTAAAACAAAAGTTTAATGAGAAAAAAAAAAAAAGAACAGATGTAATCAGGGAGATGGAAATGCACCCGGAATAATTCTCTCCCCAAAGGTTATAAGAAGAGAGAAAATGGAAAAGGTTAACAACATAATTTGCTTCAGAAAGGATCCTGTAATCCTAAATTTGCCGAATAGAGGCCCCCATTTCTCTAAGTACATGCAGCTAAACAGTTAAAATGAATCGAGAAGAGGTAGACCCAAGAACCACAGACAAGTCTTCCAGAAGTCTGGCCCTGCATCTGTAACACCTCTGACATATCTTTGTCCAAATGGGCTGACTGTCCACACGGGCCCCATGCTTGGCTTTTACTTCCCTGGAGCTACTTGAGCTCCTCTTCCAGTCTCACATTTGGATTTCAAATTCAAATTCCCATATGTCCAACTATAGATGAACTCATCCCTGGCCATGGGCCCAGGTTTCCAACTGCCTCTTGATCATTTCCATCTGGGTATAAACCATCACCTCAAATTCAAAACGCTGAATCTGAACTCATTATGTCATTCCTTACACCTGCATTCCTCCTGTTGTTGTATCTCATGACCCAAGTAGTAACTCTGAGGTTCCTTCTAAACCCTTCCTCAACCCTCCTTTCCCCATGCAAATCCACCATCGGGCCCGGACAATTTTACCCGCTTGCTGTGTTCTTAAAAGCAGACTTCTGCCCTGTATACTGGATTACTGCACCCAACTGAAAAAAGCATCCTGAGCTCCCCGCCTCCCCTAACATAGTCCCCAAATGTGTTCTATCTAAACCTGACTATATTATTGCTCCCCTCTTTAAAGTCTTTCAGTAGCTTCCTATTGCCTTTATAAAAACAACAGACTTCAGCATAAAGGTCTGATGACATCTATTCCTAATTGCATCTTCTATCTTATCTTCTTCTACCTAGTTCCAGAAATGTCCAAAAAAACACAGCTGTTTCTTAGCTATTTGCTCATATCTCCATATACTAACCTTCTCACATAGCCTATTCCCCATCATCTTGAGCCTGGCTTTTGTTCATCCTTTATTTTTTTAAAGATTTTATTTATTTATTCATGAAAGACACATAGAGAGAGGCAGAGACATAGGCAGAGGGAGGAGCAGGTTCTCTGCGGGGAGCCCGATGTGGGACTGGATCCCAGGACACTGGAATCATGACCTGAGCCCAAGACAGACACTGAACCACTGAGCCACCCAGGAATCCCTCTTGTTCACCCTTTAGCAGTCAGCTGGGAAAACTTTCTCCTCACCCCTACTTTGTAAGTACTCCTTGCAGGGGCTCCCATCAATACCCTGTGAATATTACTGGATTTGTCTCTTAAAACTAACCTCTTTGAGAACAAAGATTTCATTCTATTTAGCTTTCTTTTATCACCACCCAGCAGAGTGCTTGGCACATAGTAGGCCCCAAGAAAAGTTTCTAGAAGTAGTATATGAATGAAAAGTAAATAAATTAAAATATCAGGTAGAAGTTCCAAAAAGATCCTCTTCTGTTTCAGCTTTCATTTCAGACTAAAACAAATGCTTACAGCCAATGGAAAAAATTTCAACTAATTTTCATATTCAAGTAATTTAAATGACATAAGGACAGCACATATATGTCAAAAGGCCCACCAACCTATGGCTAACAATGGATTTGTGATCTGTATACCAGACCCTAAAATTGTCCCAAGAGGCCAAAGCATCTGTATCAGAGAAGATCTGTCTAGGAAATTCTTTCACAGGTTTACTTACAGAAAGTACAAAAAATTCCTCAAGATAGAAACTTCACGTAGAACCAGACAGAAGTCCAAGCCACAGAAACAGTTTGCTTGTATTGCATACTTATTTAAGAGATGGAATAAGGTTATGAATACCTCCAAAAAAATTTTTTTTAATGTGAGTTCTCCAAGGGGAGAGGCATGGTTTTAACATCTTTGTGTCTTCACAAAACCTAAGAATGGGGCTAGCACAGAAACGTCTACCTAATAAATATATGTAAAAGTTAGCATGGTTCTACAAAAATATCCCATACCAAAGATGGCCCTACCTAGCATCCTAAAACTTAGAAATGGATTACAAAAGAAGCATTTTTTCTTCATCTCTTTTTTTCAAAACAGCCCATACTTTTTTTCTCCATAATTAGGTTCAAGAGAGTCAACAGCTTTTAGCTCCTAGTATGTATCAGGTTATAATTTAACTAGAACAGTGCTTTTATAATACTTTAGAATAAAACCACAAATTAAAATACTCAAAGGGGGATCCCTGGGTGGCGCAGCGGTTTGGTGCCTGCCTTTGGCCCAGGGCGCGGTCCTGGAGACCCGGGATCGAGTCCCACGTCAGGCTCCCGGTGCATGGAGCCTGCTTCTCCCTCTGCCTGTGTCTCTGCCTCTCTCTCTCTCTGTGACTATCATAAATAAATAAAAAAAAATTAAAATACTCAAAGGGGTACCGTATATAGCTTTTAATGGGTTTTAATGAAATCAAAACATAATAAGGCATCTGTAACAGGGAATACTGAATGATTATGACCTTGGTCTCCTCGCCTAGACCAGAAAACTGTGAAATTTATAAAAGGCACCATGGAAGACTCCTGACTTAACAATATTCCTGAGCTTAGTGAAAGCCCAGAAGGTCGACACTGTCAGTCAACATGATCTAGCTCCATGCCTAGTGCCAAACCCAGGCGTCTAAACTGGTCCCCAAGTCCTGTATTTCAGTGCCTCACATGGTACTAAAATTTCTTTTGTCCACTGATTTTCCTGGAAGCAGAGCTTGAGGAGTGCCTTTAAAGTTCAGGGGTTAACAGAGTGTTGACAACACAGCTACCAGTCCTTTGAATAATAATGCTAACAACAATGGACAGAAATGTTTCAAATGAACTGACTTAGGTACCCCCCAAGTTACATTTATTATCCAACAGAATATGCTAGTAATGGAAATGTAGAGAAAAGTGATTTTTCTGTGGTAGTCTTATGTGTTTATATTGCTGTTAAAGAAAAATAATTTTTAAATGTTAATAAAAATGAAAGGAATGGAAACTACCTAATCCTCCTAAAAACATATCCTTGCCACATGTTGAGATCATCTGTGAGGAAAATAAGAACATATGCCAAGAGCAACTTTAATTGCACATTTAATTTTTAAAATTATGCTGTGGCTTAATTAGAATTTATGCTCCTTTGAGACACAGCTCTCCTATAACATTTCTTTGGTTCCCTTACGACTAGAAGAGTCTTCTTCTGCAGTCCATACCAAGGAAGTTTTCCTTTGTTTTAAAACTAATCAAGGTATCCGTTTAACTTAAAAACCACAGCATTCTCTTGGGTTCTTCTTTTTCTTTTAGCTCTAGTTACATAAAAATTACTTTCATATAGGATGTAATCAGTTTTCTGATAGAGACCTCACTTAAAATGTGTTTTTATATACTCTCCTAGACTAAAAATACCTAACTTCTTAACTGAATGTTATGTTGGCAATCTTAATAATTATTTTAAGCTTTTGGCAATCTTTACCAAAATAATGGCCTTCATGTTGCGGCCTCCTGTCCTCTGCCCCTACCATATACTGCCCTTGGACATGTAATCAAGTGGGACCTGAAAACTTAATTAAGACAGATTTGTTCTTGTGCTTGTGGGAAAGAGTAAACACAAACAAAAAGGCGCAGGACTGATAATGCACATCAGTAACTAGCAGATGCAACTGAATTCTGGAAGGCAGTTGTTTAACTGGCAATACTGTGTGGACTTTCTAGCTATAGCAGTAATGACTGCTACCTACCTGCTCAAAGGAGAGACAGAACTGATTTATGAGATGAAACTTTCAAACCCAAAATTATTGGTCATATGGAATAGGAGTAAAGGACTTCAAGAATTATCTTCCCTTACATTAAGATTTTAAAATATGCTTTAAATTTAAGATGACTCTGCCATCGTGGGTATACTGAGACTTTTGTAATTGTTCAAGTCTGACATCAAGCCTGCACTTCTCAAGGAGCAGGTAAACTTCCTGAGAACTGCGCTAGGCAATAAGTCTCTAAGAGTCATCATGGGGACACTCATTAGGAACATCGGTCGTAGTCCTAAGACCCAAAACAGGAGAGTGACATCCCTTCTTCCTTTCCACCTGTTCATTCTTGAACACTTATTGAGTACCTACTTTGGGCCACATACTCTCGTAGGTGCTGCGGAGATAGTACCGAACAAAATAGAGAAAAACACCTGCGTTCATGGAATTTACTTCTAATGGAGGAGAAAGACAATGAACAAAAATAAATAAGTATAAAGATAAATAAGTGGCCACGGCAATATTAGTTTTTCTTTAAGGGAGGAGGGAGCGGTGGGATGCAAGCCATAATTGCAATGCCAGACCAGTTAAACAGCAATGGAAATAACAATCTCATTAGAAAGAGAAATGAATAGACCGTGAATCAGAGTCCCAACTCCCTCCAGAAAGAGAAGTCCATTCCCATCGTTTGTTCCCCTTTACAAGGTGAAATGATCACAAAAGCAGGGGGAAGTGGATAGCTTTTAGTAAGACTAATGAAGGGTTGGATCTCTCACTTTTCTCTCTCTGTCTTCCCTTATCTGTTTCTTTCTCTTACCTTGGTCTCTTCTAATTGCCTTTGTAGATTTTTAGGGTCCACAGCGATGGGTTCAGATAAGTGTTTGCTTGCTGTCACCTCACAGGCCTGGAGCCCAGAAAGAAGGGCACATGAAGCATCTTCATAGTGTTGATATTTGTCTACCAAGTCTTTAAGATTATTCCCAAGGACATTGCACTAAAAAAAAAAATAAAATAAAAATAAAAAATCAGAAGAGAATAAGGGTGGGAGGCTAAAATCCCACCATGTACGTGTTAAAAATCTTAGGACCTATGAGTTATGTAACTTGGAAAACACCAGAGTTCAACCAAAGTTAGTGAAAACTTTAGGACTAAGATATTTTCCTTCATGTGGAGAAGCATCTTCAAAAAGTAACCATAAAAATGAAGAGATAGTCCTAGATTTATACCAGTTCGAAATATGTTTACAAGGAAGAATTCAGATATCAATCACCAGAGGAGGCTAATCAACCAGGACACACTCCCACTGAGTTATACTCCATGTGTATAGCTATGTATTTGATGGAAAGGTTTTCAAAGCACTTAATAAATCACTTATATGTCACCTAAGACTGAAGTTGAACAAGAAGGGAAAATAATCTAGATCAGAATGAAGCAAAGGCCAATAATCAATGATGCTCTTCAAACCATCTGTGTGACTTGGTTAGTCTGTTCAGCTTACACTGTAAAGAGGGAAATGTTTTCTTAGTCCCGCGTTTTTTTTAAATAAATCTCTTTTGCACATCCGCAAAAGGGAAGCTGAAACAGTCTGTTAGCCGTGCAGTATTACAATAATGCACTGATCAACTCTATCTGCAAAACAAACAAGTGTAATATTGGTGAAGGGAAAATTAATCTGATGTGAAAGTTTGGTCCCAAGCCTGAGAGGCTGCAAATGAGCTAGCCCTGCTTTCTGTCTAGAACCAAAACATAACCGCCGCCTGGTGGTCAGATCAGATACTGGCATTTTAGACTTAAGGCTGCTAGGCAATCACTCCCCCAAAAATTGAATTGATAACTTGAGGCTCCTAACCTTTCAACACATTTGCAGAAGTAAAGCTGATGAATAAGAAAGAGGGAATGAGGATGAAACCACCTTATGTCCTCTGCTTCAGTTCTTAGATTGCTCTCTTCTCATTCCAAAACAAAAGTTAAGAAGACAGAGTGAAAACTATAGTCACAGGCTGACTCCCCTTAAAAATAAAATTACCTTAGAGTAGAGAGACCTGAACCGATCACTGGCATGATCCAGTTTGCCCTGGACTTCTCTGTAGGTTGCAGAAGTATCAATATGATCCTGGGCCGCCTTGCTGCCGCCGCTCCTCCTGCTACAAGACTTAGCTGCTTCTAACACTCTGTTGCCGGAAATTGTGATGTACCTCAAGTCCCCTTTGTGAGAAATGACATCTTCTGAGAAACTCTTCTGCCGCTTCAGTTTGGTCATCAGACCGCTGAGGTCGTCTGCGCCTGCTTCCAGGTTTTCTAGCTCTTGCTCCGACTGCTGCAGCCAGTGCTGGAACTCGCTGTAATCAGCATCGAACTTCTCTAACTCCTCCTGCAGAGAATGTGTTAGCTTCATCTTCTTCTCCACCGTGGCCAGAGTGGTTTCGTAGTGCTCTTTCAGCTCCTTCATGTTCTTTTGCAGTTTTTCCTTCTCCTCGGGAGACAAGTAGTGGCCCTGTTTGTCAAGCAAGGTTTGTGCAGACTGAGTGGCCATGAGGACTGCTTGGTGCTGAGAGACAATCTTCTCATGTTGGGCCTGTGTGGAAAACAGGTCAGCCATCAGGTTGGAGCAGTGACCAGCTTACATTGAGGCTGTCAGGAGGCCCCTGTCACCTTAACACCAACACACTTAAATGAACCACAGGTGATGACTTGCTTCTCATTAAGCTTATCAAGGCACAAGGGATTTCCCTCACATTGGTGCGTTTCAGGAGAGCAAGTTTTGACCACTCTAATTTTATTTTTATAGAGATTTTCTAATCTTCTTTAGAAAAAGATAGTCACAGAGGACAAGTACTGATTTTGAGAAGTTTGAAAAAAAATGATGAATTTCTCTTCCAATCCTAAAATGAGTATCTACAGTATTGATCTCATTTTACTCACTGCTTCTTCACATCAGCAGTCCCTTCACAACCCTGAAGGGACTGCTGATGTCTTTAGCTAATTATCGAGCAAAGAAATACAATATTCTGATTAAGAAATGACCCTGAGAAGACATTTAAATAGGAAAAAGAGAATCTGTTGATTTTAAGGCTATAACACCAGGATGATTATGAAGCAAGAAAAACATACATTCAGAGAAGCCCAATGAAAGAGGAACATACGTAATCAAAGAGAATACTGGAACTATTCAGCTTCACTGGGCCTTGGCCTCCTACATGGGGAAAATGGAGACAATTATCCCTATATATCATAGGTTTGCTGAAAGGAGTACATGAGATCACATATATGTAGAATACTTCCTGGCAAGTTTGGCACAGGCCAGGGATTCAAATCCACTCTAAAGGCAGAGAGCAGACCTTCTAGCAGGTGTGCTGCCAAAAGGTCACAGATGTGCTTCTTTGGTCTTCAGGACAGCTGGTTGGTGCTCAGGTAGCTGGAGTCCCTCCCTTTCTTTCCAGCCAGAGCACCTTCCATTCACCCCAATATCCATACAAATATGGCAGAAAGGGTAAGAATCTTCCTGGGTAATTTTCCACATTTCTCACGATGGTTTACAGGGAGCCAAATGACCTGATAACATTACCTTAGAGCTCTTTTACCATTTGGTCCACCTCCCACCTCCATTCCAGAAACTCCAGTCTGTTAAACCACTACCTCCACCCACACCTCATTAGGCACATTTGGAACTATTTTCCTCAGTCGTTCTTGTCTGGTAACAGAGCTTTCCTCAGGTATCTCTCCCACACATCCCCTCTAAGGTCTTTGCACAAATCTCACCCTCTCAGTCCTATTCAAATGATCCTATTTAATGCTGTAAGTGGCTCCCAACCCCATACCTACCCCCTCTACTCAACTCATTTCTTTTAGCAAAAGATCACCATCTTCTAATACTTCATACTGCATAAAATTTAGTTATTTATTAACAACTATCATCCTGACTTATCATCCTCACTATTCTCATATGTAAACACCATGACAGGGAATTAATTTCACTCACTGGGGGATCCCAAGCACCTAGAACAAGGTGGGCAACAAAGGCTAATAAGAATAACTATGCTATAAAGTAAACAGGACTGAGAAGCAGTCGTAGGGCAACTATTCCCTGATCCCCATTAGTCAGCTGACAACATACTCATTTATATTTGTATTCTATCTATAACAATGCTTGCCACATCATGGGCACATGATAAATATTTTTGTCTGAAGAACTTTCCACAGACTGTGTCTTTGAGATTTGAACTATAATCACAGACTACTCTCTCCAGTGGGTCTTTTGCACAGAGTAGATTAGACAGACATATATAACACCTTATAAATCATCTGATCCAACCCCTTCCTTTTATATAAATGAGGAAATATAGTCTGAAGGAAGAAACTGTGTGGCGTAGGACATGTGGCACAACTAGGAAGTGCTAGAAACAGAACCCCTGGCCAGTACCTTAGGCTATCTCTCCACTCTGCCAGGACTCTCTAAAGCACTTTCAGAGTCCTACTTCTTAGAAACAAAAAGATCAGAAGGCAAACATCATGAAATTGGCTAAAAACAAGGGCTTTCCCGCAAGGCATCTTTATGTTAAATCTACCCACTGGTATTTGCACTCCTTGGGTCAAGTTACTAACCTTTCCTGACTTCTTTGTAACACACTCATCAGACATTCCTAAAGAAATTCATTAGATTTTTTCATTTTAAGTGATACTTATGGTAAGGTTCAAGAATAGCCCCTGAAAACTACAAATACAATAAATAGTTCCACTCCTCTTCTGGTTTAATTTATATTTCCTTTAAGCTAAAAACCTCTCAGAGACCATTCTATTCCAAAGACAAAGACATGGAGGAAAACACACAAAACTGCAAGAGCACATCAAGTCTGGTCATCTGACTACAAATGCCAAATGCTGGAAAAAAGTGATCAATTTTGGGACACTTTGAAAAAGGTTTTCAAAAGTTGCCTCTGCTCCTGTACTAGATGTATACACTTGGGCCAGCTACTTCACTTTTGTATGTTACAGTTTCCTCACCTTTGAAACAAGAGTATAGTGTCAGAGGGAGTAGGGGTGGGAAACTCAGTGTGTTCAGTTGGGAGGAGGTGAGAAGAGTGCCTGGCCCACTGCATCTGCTCTGAGTATCAACTATCATTATTTCTATTACTTCCTTATAAATCTGCTTTGCTTAGAAGAATGCCATATCTAATGATTCGTTTCTGACTTGCTTAGAATTCTCACAGTAACTTCTATCTGACATAATGACAGCCCTAGAAAATAGGACTTTATGCTAAGTGGCCATTAAGGCTTTGAGACAGAACTCATGTGCCCCTCTCTTTACAGACCTGAGAGACAAAGTTTGACAGTATTGCTCTGTTTAAAACAACACACCTTAACTTTCTGGTACTGCTGGTTCAGATTATCCTCAGTGGGTCCAACTGGACCATCCACATCAGTTTCCAACAGGTTACCGTTAACATCGTCCTCCTCTCCCATCGCCGACATGCCGTCGCCCTCTGGAAAATGGGTCCCATTCTGTTCAATGGCCTGTCTCTGTTTCATCCCTGCCCTGTCAGAGTCTTTGTCTATGCTGGACAGCCAGTCCAAAAGGTTTTCTATCTTGGTTTTGCTCTCTTCCAGCTGCTTTGCAGCCGCGACCTGGATAAAGAAAGTTCACGGGAGGTACTGTGAATGCTGGATGAGGCACCGGTTTCAAGATATTCCAAAAGGAAATATTTAAGATGATTTAAAATTAGAGTGGGGATACTAAAAACTGACACACGCAGAAGACTGAACACAATGAAATTAAACCTCAGAGCCACAGGCAGGTTACTGGGATGTTTCCACTGTCCTCAAAAATACATTCTGAAATTTTAACTACAGTTGATGAGTCCTCATGCATTTCCCAAGTAGAAAATCTGACAATCCCCCTTAAATTATTTTTTTAAATTTTTTAAATAAGTTATTTAAAAGTATTTTTAAAAAGTTAAACAAAGCCAATTCTTCAAGCTTTCTGTGGTATTTGGTCAATATATATATAATTTGGTCACTTATATGACTATAAACACAAAAATCTAGTCTCTAGTCCTAAGCATCACTTATTGGCACCTGATAGCACTTAAAAATTCAAGGAGATGTTAGGCTAATCATCAACAAAGCAATGGTATACCACGTATTTGAATAAGGACCTTTTCTGTTTCTTCTTTGATTGCTGTTGTCACAACTTTATCCAGCTCCTTTTTTGACTGTTCTGCCTTTAGATTAAGCTGTTCACACTTTAACTTGGCTTCATTAAGTTTCTGCTCGATCAAAGCTTTATCTTCTCGAGACAGCTTTTCGCCATTCTCTTTTAAGAAGTTCTCTGTATTTTTCACTATTTCTGCCAAAGCCTGTGCACTTCCTTGCATATCTTTCTGTAATTCCTTATAACACAAAAGAAAAAAAAAAACCTCTCATTAAATTGTTACCTATATAATTCCTCTAGAGTTGTAATTCTAAAAGAGGGAGTGAGCAGAGAAGAATCTAGCATGTACAGGATAAAAAAGCATAGTCAGTTTGAGTTGATTTACTTAAACACAATATTTAATGTGAAACCTCAAACATCATTAAAGAAAGGTGTGAGGTTTTCATGTTTCACAAAGGGATATGGTTTGTAAAAACCTGAACTTAAGGAGTGCCTGGGTAGTTCAGTTGGTTAAGTGGCTGACTCTGGTTTTAGCTCCCGTCATGATCTTAGGGTCCTGGGATCAAGCCCCGCATCACAAGGAGTCTGCTAGAGGATTTCTTTCTCTCTCCCTCTGCCCCTCCTCCCACTCATGCACGCGCTCTCTCTCTCTAAAATAAATCTTAAAATCTTAAAAAAAGAAAATAATGAATTTTATAATATATTCTATACAAATGTGCACACACCAGATATTTTTCATTCTGTAAGCTTATCTGTAAGAACTTTTAAAGACATGGTACTATTATTTATTCATTTTTTAAACATCTATTTTTTAATACATACCTATTACTCAGGATAAAAATAAAGTAGTTCTCCCAGTGAAGTAAAATAACCTCTTCTAAACCCCAGAGCTCTCAATATGCAATATTTGCTTCTTTGCCCCAGCCATTAGGAAGCTCAAAATTAAGATCTCTCCTCAGCAGTTATAGCTTCTGTCTAGATTTCTCTATTTAATTTCTCTTCTCCTTCTCCTTTACTTTGCATTTTCATTCTCCATATTATACTGTGTTTGAACCTTCATATTATTTTCCCATATTTTTAATTTAAGCCTCATCAAATTATCCTAAGAATTATTTGAGTGGAAACAGATGCTACTTATTGAGCCACTACTATGTCACATTAATTGTGCTTGTCACTTAATTTACACGCAGTATTTCCTTAACTCTTAGAATCGGTGAACTATGATTGATGAAGAAACTGAGGCTCGAAGAGATTCAGTTATAAAGCTAACAATGTGGAGAATCTGAGAGGTGAACCAAGAGCCGTCTAGTTACAATGAAAATGTTCTTTCTCCAGACACCAAAATAAAGATATCTTTATCCATCATTATCGTTGGTTCATTCAATGAAAAGGGACAAATTGTAGAGAAAGAGGGCAGGAATAGGAGGTTAAGAAAAAGAAAGAACCCAAACGAATGGTTATTTCACCTGATGTGCAAGGGAGTGAGCTGGCCGTAAATGGATGCAAGTTTTAACTCCTCACACAAAGCATTTCTGTTAGCAACCTCCTTTATATGGTCTTCCCTCAATATCTCACCAAAACCAGTCAAGAAAATTACTGGCCTTGAAATTGGAAATGTAACTCTTAGTATATAAAGCTCACACCTGGGGGCATCTAAGCATACTGCAGCTCAGAAAAGCTAAAACAATTTATTACAAAAGTAATAAAACTTCATATCAACAGAGACCTGCTTTTACCTCCTGCTTGGACTGATACTTCTTCAATTCAACTGTGCCATCTCCAATCACAAAGGCTTCTTGGTGACCAATCAGGCGATTTTCAGTTTGGGTGAGGAGATCACATATCCCTTGGAGTTTCTCTTTGTACTCCTGCTGACGCTCTGCCACAATCTAAAGCAGGGCAAAATTAAAGCATCTTAAATGTGTGGTCCATAAACTCACTACTGTGATTACCCCTAATTAGAACACATTTTGCAAGTTTTTTCACATTTTACAAGTTCTAACTGCAAAATTAGAACATATCTTGCAAGCTTTCTGAGTATGCTGTAAACATGATAGCAGTGGGGTACATATTGAGCAAGGTGATACAGAAAGAGCATGTCCCATATACGAAGAAGGAGATCACGTTTGGATGAAACTGCTCAATAGAATACTGGCCATGCATATGTGTAAAGGATGGAACTTCTGACCGAGAGGAAGAAACATTCCATTTTCTTAAGCTCTTGAAACCTGCGACACACATAATTAATTCTGCAAAGGGATATCAAAACAGAAGTTAGTTGTGATTTGTCTGTTAACAAATTTGCTATGTGTATATAGGTTATCATGCTAGAGATAATGCCTAGGTGCTTCCAGAAATAATAAAAGGAGTGCTGCATGCAATGTTTCTACTTTGTCACTATGCCTAATTCCATTCCCACCCCTTTGCTCATACTGTTATTAGACGTAACACCCTAATATAATTCACTAAATTAAGAGATTAATCTACTAAATCACTACTAATGCTCGTATTTTTCATTTTCCTATTATTTATGTAGTAGCTATGTATCCTGTAGCCATTGATCATGTTTCCTAGGAGCCTAACACACGCCAGGTAAGTAAAGTACTATTTTACATTCATCCTTTTACCATTGTTCACAATACTACAGGGTAAGCACTGCTACTATTTCCAATTTAGCACTGAGAAAACCATGTGGAGTGACACGCCATGTATCACATGTGACTGAGTGTAGCCAGGAAGTAACCTCAGGCAGTCCACACCCCATGTCCTGCACTCCTGTGCCATACTACCTCCCAGAGGAAAAATATACTTAACTTTCTCTACCCATATGTTTACCAAGTTATCGAAAGTTTTGAGTATATCTGGATTTTTTACTCCTTAGAAAAAAAATCAAGACTCCCACTTGAGAATGGTGGTTTCAGGGAGTCATAAAAATCAAAATAAACCAACTATACTATTCTTATGGAAAACAATACTGTCACATATTCCAGCATCTCTACATTATACTCCGTCTACTAACTGTCTTTTAGATCCCATATTACAAGTTTCACATGGAAGAACTAAAACCAAAGAATTCCCACTCCACAAAGAAAGGCAAACCTTCTGATCATCAAGATCCTGTTCTAGCTGTAACTGAGTCTCTAAGCATTCCACCCGGGCAGTTACTGATTCCTTTACATCAAGAAAACACTTCTGAGTTGTGTTTAGGAGCCTCAGTAGTTGTTTGCTTTGGTTGGGAGATAGGTCTTGTGCACATTCAGAAATGAAGAACTGCACATCAAGGGCGGTGGCCTCCAGCTGCACTTTGGTGTGTCCAAGGTCTTTTAGCACATTCTGTGAACAAAACAGTACAAGTTACAAAATGGGAGGTAAGCCATAATATAAAGTTTACATCAACAATATTTTAAAAATGTGTTTCATGTATCAGGGACTCAAGGGTTTACTGACCTTTTTCATGATTCCTCTAGTTAAAAATCTATTCATCACCCAACAGCAGATGGTAATGAGGAAATTATTTAAATACTATGACAATATTACATGGAAAAACAATTCCTTTAAGAATTTTTTTAAATTTATTTTATTTATTTTTTAGAGAGAGAGAACCTTAAGCAGACTGCTACTGAGTGCAGAGCCCAATGCAGGGCTTGATTTCACAATCCTGAGATCGTGACCTGAGCTGAAATCAAGACTGGGAGGCTTAACTAACTGAGCCACCCAGGCACTCCTCCTTAAAGAGTATTTTAATCTTGCCTGCCATGTCACACTTAAAATGTAACTTCAGGGGATCCCTGGGTGGCTCAGTGGTTTAGCGCTTGCCTTTGGCCCAGGGCGAGATCCTGGAGTTGCGTGATCCTGGAGTCCCGGGATCAAGTCCTGTGTCAGGCACCCCACATGGAGCCTGCTTCTGCCTCTCTCTTCCCCACCCCCATGAATAAATAAATAAAATATTTTATAAAAATAAATAAAAAATTAAATGTAACTTCAACAGAAGATAAAAACCCAATTCAATGAGCTAGAATTTGAATTTTCTGACTCACAAGGCCAGAAGCCTCAACATCCTTCATGAGGCATGCTATTCAAATTAAGAACTCTGATGTATTTTTAGGAATAATTTAACTATTATGTATTTATGTGACTAATACACAAATAAATACAAATCTCAAGATGTCAGTGGTGGTAAGAGATTGATAAGGCAGGAAGGATAGCATGAGAATGATATCCATAAAGTTGTGATTATTTTATGGCTGTGTCAATTATGAACAAACATCTCTTAGAGGCAAAGAAAGGAAAGAATCCTTTTAGATTTAGCAGTTATTTTTTTTAAAGATTTTATTTATTTGAGAAAGAGAAAGAAAGAAAGAGAGAGAGAGAGACAGAAAGAGAGCACGAGCAGCGGGAAGGGCAGAGGAAGAGGGAAAAGTAGACTTCTCGCTGAGCAGGGAGCCTGATGTGGGACTTTGATCCCAGGAGCCCAGGATCATGACCTGAGCCGAAGACGATGCTTAACTGACTCAGCCACCCAGGCACCCCACCAACCATGGACTTTTTGGTAAACATTTGTTGTATTAAATCTGGAGGCTTTTAAATGTACTTTATCTCATTTACTTTGATACTTGCCTTGAGAAACTCCAAACTTTTCTTCATATGTTCAGTATCTTGTACATTCACAATCTCAATATCCTTCACAGATTTGCTCTTCTCTGATATCCAATGTGAGAATGATTCAAGTTTCTGAAGAAATTCTTCATGGGAAACTGCTAGCTTAGACTGGAAAATAAATTTGTGTGTTCATTTCTGTCAATCCCCAAATTTCAAATTCTTACAAAAAATTGTTCTGCTTCAAAGCCCTAGCAGTCTGAAAATAAAAGACTTCATCTCATGACTAAATTTTCAAATAATCAAATTTTCTTCAAAACTCAAATTCTGACTCAGCACGAAATGTTTTGATGCCTACCATTTCAGAGTCAATGGTGAGCATGACGTGTTTCATTCTTTCTGAAGACACACTGCTGAGGGAAGTGAAAGCAGTCTGCAAACTTTGGTGGCTTATCCTCAATTCCTCAAGCTGTCCTCTGGGGAAGTCACTGGGAAGAGACTTTAAAAACTCTTCTGCCAACTTCATGTCTTTTCTTAAAATGACAGCAATTGGAGCCAATCCCAATTCAAATGTCTGTAAAAAATATATATCCCAGAACTGTTCAGTGTGAACCCACTACAATAATCATTCTAAATGTAATAGTATCCCCCCTAAAATCAATAAAAACTGCTCAACACCTCAACATTTAATAGTGAAGCTTGCAAATTCCAAAGATAAAGAGAAGATTCTTAAAGCAGCAAGAGACAAGAAATCTCTAAATTTTATGGGGAGAAATATTAGATTAACAGCAGACCTCTCCACAGAGACCTGGCAGGCCAGAAAGGGCTGGCAGGATATATTCACGGTCCTAAATGAGAAGAACATGCAGTCAAGAATACTTTATCCAGCAAGGCTCACATTCAGAATAGAAGGAGAGATAAAGAGCTTCCAAGATAGGCAGGAACTGAAAGAATATGTGACCTCCAAACCAGCTCTGCAAGAAATTTTAAGGGGGACTCTTAAAATTCCTCTTTAAGAGGAAGTCCAATGGAACAATCCACAAAAACAGGGACTGAATAGGTATAATGATGACACTAAACTCGTATTTTTCAATAGTAACTCTGAATGTGAATGGGCTTAATGACCCCATCAAAAGGCACAGGGTTTTAGACTGGATTAAAAGCAGGACCCATCTATTTGCTGTCTACAAGAGACTCATTTTAGACCTAAGGACACCTACAGCCTGAAAATAAAAGGTTGGAGAACCATTTACCATTCAAATGGTCTTTAAAAGAAAGCTGGGGTAGCCATCCTTGTATCAGATAAACTAAAGTTTATCCCGAAGACTGTAGTGAGAGATGAAGAGGGACACTATATCATACTTAAAGGATCTATCCAAAAAGAGGACCTAACAATCATCAATATATATGCCCTGAATGTGGGAGCTGCCAAATATTATCAATTAATAACCAAAGTTAAGACATACTTAATAATACACTTATACTTGGTGACTTCAATGTAGCACTTTCTAAATGTAATAATAAAGCACAATGCTTGTTTTTCCAAATTAACACCAGCTGACCACCATTTATAATAGGCAGCAGACAGTTCTTACCTCTAACTGTTTAAGTTGGTTCCTTAAAGTTTCCAGATTATTATCCAGAGACTCTTGGTTGTCCAAAGGGGGCTTCATCTCTTGAAGTAAAGCCAAATACTCATGCATTTTTGATGTGTGCTGTAAACACTGCTGTAATTCAGTGGAAAACTAAACACAAATTTGGACATCTTAATTCGATAGCCTTTATGTAGTTTTTAAAAAACACATAAAATGTATGGGATTATTCCCAAATGTTGCATGCAGGTACTGCCATATAAAATGTAAAATCAACTTACTTGTTCCATTGACCTATCTCCAGGAGTCATTCCTTTTGACCCTGAAATACTTTCCAAATGGTCTGGGATATCACAGCATAGCTCCCCCAGCTTCTCATTGCTTGGCAATGCCGATGCACACACAGTTGAGTTTTCTAGTCCAGTATCTTTTATGTTTTGTAAATTAAGGGAACAGTGGTTTCCTTCTTTGCTTTTAAGGTCATCAAGAATGCGTGAATTTTCATCCACCATCTCAGAAGTAGAGAATGCTTTTTGATTCAAGTCTCTGACCTGTTCTACTTTCTCTGAGTATGTGTCAGCAAGCAGCTTATAGAAAATATTTTCAAGTTGCACTGGAGGTACTTTAGGTGTAAGACCTCTTTTCTCTAGCTCATACTCCATCTGGGTTAATTCTTTCATCAATTCAAATGTTCCAGTAATTTTCTGGCTATACTGATTTTGCTTAAGTATATCAAGGAGAAGCTCAGACTTAAGATGTGCAATATGGAATGGATCATCTCTACTCTCTGCTTTTAGTTCTGTTGAGTTATTCATGGGGTAAACTCCAGAACAGTCACCAATTTTAAAGTCACTGGGCACACTAGATGCTTCATTTGCCAACTGTGATGTGGTAACTCTTTTAATTAAGTTTTGAATCAAAATTTTAGTGTCTGCACAGACTAAGGATTCTCCAACCTCTTCAGGACTCATAGGACCTCCTTCCAATCTTCTTTTTAAGAAATCTTTTACATTCTCAAAAAATACCTGAGATACCTCAGGAATCTGAACTTCCTTTTCTTGGAATCCTAGAGATAAGGATTGTTCTTTTTGCTGCTGTTGCTCAATTATTTCCATCTTATTGTTAATTTCTGAGAATGAGTAGTCCATATTTAAAGGGTTACTGGAGTTATCGTTTTTTATTCCATTTGTGCAGAGCTGTGGTGACACAAAATCATTATTTTCCCCAGGGTCTTCTACATTTCTAAGAGGTAAGATTGACAGTGTGCTTTCATCCCTTTCTGGTGTGAGGTCAGCAACTCCTGTTCCCGCTTCCAAGGCACTTTCTTTAGTATGAATATCATTCTGTTGGGCCATTTCATTTAGAGGTGAGACTTCCTGGGTAGGAGCTGTCTTCTCTTTTGTATCATTAACTCCAAACTGTACATGTTCCTTCACAGCAGGGGAAGCTGTTAGAATGCAGCTTGGGATACCGTCATTTAGTTTCAATGCATCTTTTGCTTTTACATCTTTAGAACAGTGTTTTAAATAAGTGAACAGGTCAGAGTCTTTCTCAGGGCTGTCAGTGAATGAATCTTTCTCAGTACTTGTATCCCCTTCAGACAAGAGAATGTCTGAAGTCAGGTCAGCACTGATCACTTTGGAAACTGAGGAGTCAAATATTTCTTCAAGATTCTCAAAATGAACGGGACTTTCGCTAACCACTGTCTGTAGATTCTTTGGTTCATCTTTAAGAGTTACAGTTACTCTTTTCAGGCTTCCTTTCTGATTATGTTCTTCATTGTCTGTGATTCGTGAAAATGGAAACTGATCATTATCTAAATCAAGACTCTCCCTTGTACTTTCACTAGGCAAAAGTCTGAGATACTTATTATCTTCTTCTTGACCTTTTTCTAGCACCTTTCCTTTACCTGAGCACATTTTATGAACTGATGTTTCATCTTCTGTTAGTATACTAATTTGGTCACCTTTCTTTTTAATTAGACCTCTTTCATCTCCTTGATGATCTCCGACAGTTACAGAGGCTACAGAAGACAAATGGCTTTCCTCAGCAGGCTTTCCTATTAAATCAGGCTCAGAACAAATGATTTTATCAAAAGATGAGTGGACTTGAAGTGTCACATTCTCAAAATATGGATCTCTACCTTTCAAAGAATCTGTGGATTCTGGCCCTTGGATCAACTTAATGTTCATTAAATCATTATCTACTTCAGAAGTTGAACAGATGTTATTAGTATTATGTAAAATATCTACAGAGCCAAAAGTGTCTTCTGATTCAGTGTCTTTAGTGATCGGCAGCAATATATCCTTAAGGGCCAGCTCATGATTCAACAGATCTTGGCTTTTTCCAACAACCTCAGTTGTATATTCTTGAAGGTTGCTTCTTTCAGTAACTAAGCTATATTTACCAGTTGATTCTGGCTGTAAAACATTTACATTTTGCTGGTTTTCTAAAGACCTGTAACTGTGCACTTTATCTGGGAGAATTCTTTTAACACTTTGACTGGCCTGACCATTTTCCTTTTCACTTACTGCAGTGGCACACAAATGGATATCCATATCCGCAGCCTCATCCTGGCACCAGGGTTCTTTACCGTCACCTTCCACTCCTCCTTCATCATCACCACCACCATCATCATCATAATAATAATCGTCATCAATATCCTGATCATTACTGTCACAGACATAATCCTTGTAACTTTCTTCACTTTGCATAGAATCTAAATGTTCAGTATCAGATTTAAATTCTTGTCCAGTTATGTGTTCTTCTTCTCTCCCTCCCCAATACCCAATGTCATCAAATGTTAACAAAGCACTGAAGCTCTCTTTTCTTTCTATGATTTTATAATCAATCGATGAGTCAGACTCATCACTCTCAAGGATATTCGAGCTTTCCCTTTCTGAGATGGTTTCCAGAAACTGTCCATTGCTCTTGTGTGAGCCAACTGAATCTGAATGGACTCTTTCATCAGAATCGAATCCAGCTTTCTCAGTAGCAATGAGAACATCCTGAAGAGACTCTCTGTTTCTCCTCACACTTAAGCTGTCAACCAGTGCCCCCTGGAGTTCCACAGAATTTTCATTCTCTCTTGAAACATCATAAAAAACATCACCAAGAGAAGCATTCACATCAGTTTCCTCTTGTAGTGTGGCATAGTCCTCAGGTTGTAGACAATCACGATCATCACCTTCCAGAAGCAGAGAATCGTGGTCATCATCTTCAAACAGGGGAGTATCATAAAAATCACCTTCACTGTCAGTATCTGTTTCTGTCACACTTCGCTGATCACCCACAAGTGACGTTTCATAGTCACCAGCACTGATGGTTTCTTCAAGCAGTGGTGTGGCACGGACAGGAGATGTGCCGGCATCACTGGTGTTATCCTGTGGGGTTACGGCACAGGGGTACTCTTCCATTTGGGACTCAGTTTGCTTGTTTTCAGGTTTCTGCTGAGAAGTAGCATGTAACTTTCCATCTTCACCATAAGTTTCTGTAATATATTTATCATTGTGATTTTGGACTTGAGGAGCAATGTCACCTATATTTAAAGGTTTCTGTGGAGACGTTACTCCCTGTAAACTGATATTGATAGCTGCAATTCCCAGAAACTGCTCTTGAAATGTCTCTCCCATTCTTTGACCTGATAATATGGTTTGGTTGCTGAGTGGCAATGTGGGATCTTCACATTTATTTCCATTGCTCTCTGTGGTATGTACATTAAGACTATCCTGATCATTCCTCAATTTATCATGACTTAGCAAGGCACTCAGCCTGGGAGAATAGTCAAAGATTGTCAAATCCCTGTTTATGTTATCTTCATTCTCTTTCTCATTCAAGTCACAGATTCTACTGGTTTTTGATTTCATAATAGGATTTGTTATCAAATCACTTGCGAAGTTTTGAATATTTTTAGAATGACTACATTCACCTGCATGTTCATTCGTTCTAACTTGACTTTGATTTTCACAGTTTTTAAATATGTTTTCAGAGTCTTGTCTAAGCATGTCACTTGCCACAAGTCCAGGCTGTGATAAATAGGATGAATTCTGGACTTTATGATCAGCTACTTTTATATTTGCCAGGTTTTCTGACTGATAAAATTCACTACTAATAAAATTATTTCCCATTTCATTACACTCTTTATCTATGGTATGCTTTCTATCTTCAGGAGCTTCTTTATGCTTAGGTTCTCTGCGATGACATTTATCAAAACTATTTGGTGAAGCTATACTGTTTTCCTTTCCTTCATTAGGAGCATTACTTGGAAATAAAACAGGGAGTCTTAAGGCATCAAGACATTTTGTGATGGGTGTGTCCTTAAATTCTGCACTACAGCCTTCTAGTAGCATATCAACAGCCTCATTCAAGTCTCCATCATACAGCAAAAGCCTCTGGCCTGTGTTTGCATCCATATAGCTATTTATCATCAAATAAGATAGAAATAACTTTTTAGTTTGTTCTGAGCTCTGAGTTGCTAATGGTTCTTCTCCATCAAAAACATCATCTTCTTGCCTGTAATCATGGACTGTGGATGGTTGGAATTTACAAAAAGATAGCCATCTTCTGGCATTTTTACAAGCTTCTAAATCTCCCAAATCTGGCATTTTATCAGGCAGTATTATACTTTTCAAAATTGATGCTGTGTTATTATCTATAATTCCCAGCTGCTTAGCAACATCCAAACCAATGACTTGAGAAGTTTCTGGAATATAAAGAGCAGCTATTTTCTGCCTGCCATTCAGTATTTTGTATGCCAATTCATTTGTAATCAATTCTTGCTGCAAGGAAGAAGATGTAGGAAATATTTCACCAGAGTGAGGCCAGATGAGTCCAACATAGCTTCGCTGAGCCTCTAGCACCAAAAGAGCACTGGTTGAAGTTATTAGATCACATTGGACTGCTTCATCCACCGTAAAACGTTTAGCAGGGTTTGAGTGGATGATTCCACCTGTTTGAACCTGATATGTGAGAATACTGTTAGCTGTGTCTCTGTCAATTACCCCTTCTGCCATAGCTTCTTCAACAGTCATTCTTCGACCAGAGTTGCAATTGATTAGACCTCCAGAAAGAAGCTGTGCACCTAATAACCTGAACATGGTTTCACGGTCTATGAGACCTTCATGAGCCGCCCTTAAAATGCTTATATTTCTTCCACATTTTAATGTTATTCTACCTCCTTCTTGTGGTCTCACAGGTAGAAGCCGTATCCCAGTGTTTTCCTGTAAAATACTTCTTTGCAAAATATCCACTAAAGTCACCTTCTCAGTGGTGCAGGGGTCAATAAGATCTTTACACGTGTTTTGCCTTTCCAGGACTTTAGAAAATAATGCTGAGGAAACAAAGTTCTGTTGGAAAGCCTTCTGTAGAGTCAATTTTTCTCCCGTGGCTGGAATAACTAAAAAGTCTGTGGAAAGTAGTATGTCAAGAACTCTGATGGCCATGGATTCTGATATCATGCCTTGAGCCAGAGCTTCCAGCACTGGAATTGTGGTAGATGACACAGTAGAAATAATCTCCTTTGCTTGATTTAGTTCTTGGAGTTGGCACACAACTTGTTCATCAATAAGGCCACGACTTTTGGCATCTTGAAGATCAAAACATTTTCTTAATTCCGGTGAAATTAGACCAGAAATCATTAGCTGTGTCTCAAGCAACCTGATTCCTGTGTCATAGTCAATAAGGCCTCTTAAAACTGCCTGAAATATGGAAAGGACTTCTCCAGTTGTCTGATCAATGGTGCCTGCAATCACTTTATCCAGCTGAAAAGAAAATACAAAAATTCTCAGGTCAGTCTGTGACCCCAGGGTGAGCAGAATTTCATGAAACATAGTTTGCATTTTTTTTTTTTTAAGAAATAAACACTTCAACATAAAAATCCTCTACTTACCAAGGCGCAGCAAATGCTGTGAATGTTAGGCAGCTCAAATGCACAAGTGATCTATGTCAGTGATCTATTCAACAGCACAGGATGTGATAAAAGCTTTGAAAATAACATGCATCTGTGAATTGAAAACTTAATATTGTGTACATTAACAAGGTTAGTGAGGACACAACAGAGTAAATGATGATAGTGAGAAAACAGAACACATACCTAAGAAGGCAAATCATGCTCTCTGCAACTGGGTGAGATTAGTCAACTGACATGAAAAAGAGTATCAAACCCCATGCTATTGATGTTTACAGCATACAGACTTCTTCGCAGACAGTAAAAATCTAATGAACCAGAAAAACTGTTACATACCCCCAAAATGTGACAAATAGTGTGTAAAGTATTCCAGGGAATAAGGGAATTGAATATAAAGAAAACTTTCAATACTGAATATTATGTTGAATACTGTAAATATATATTGTCAAGTTTCAAAAGTTTAAAGACAGGCCAAATTTTAAGTGGTTCCTGTTATATTTTAAGAAGATGCTAGGGCATCCTCATTATAACGAATGGCCCAGTATTATTACTCCATTAAATCTCATGGTTATCTCTGAAAATCAAATCAGTTCGTAACACTCTAATGTCATCTTTAAAGATGAGTCAAGGCCATTTTATAACATCATATTTATATAGTAAAATACCTAATATGGCAGCAGAAGAATGGCTTTTAAAGAGGAGAGTTAGAAAAATGAATGATTCTTTTCTTTTACCATGCAAGGCAGAGATTAAGATGTCACAGAAACTGATGACAGCAAGTGTAAGATTGCATTTAATAAACAACACTGAAATCTCTAAATATTCAGATAAACTCCATTCACATTTCTTCCATGTACACAAATTCAAGGTCACTTCTTTATCATTTATATATTACTTCTACAACCATGCGAGAAAACTAAGAATCTTGAAAGCGCTTTATGTTTTAAATAAATTATATTACCTTCTCCTCTACCTTTTTATCTCCTAAGCTTTGTGATTCTTGTAGTTGTTTCAGAGATTCACTAAAGAATGTATTATAACTTTCTTGAAGAGATTTCACTTGTTTTTCCAATTCATTTCTTTCTTCATCTGTCATTCTATAATAACCAGAAAGTATGAAAAGAGGAATGCAAGTCGTTAAGTGTAAAGATGACATATTAGGCTCAATGATTTTGTAATGTAAAATCCTTTTCTAAATAATCACATGGCCATAAAATAAAACTTCATGTACAGATTGCTCAAATCTCAGAATGACTGTGTAGGAAAATTAAGGATGGCCTTTACTCATCTAAGAATCCTTCCCTTGCCTGAGAGAGACTGGAGAGAAGGACATAAACAAATACATCAACACTTTTCTAGCACTTATACATTTCTAAAATAACAGTGCTGTTATATGACAGAGGGAAAGATCCTATTATTAGTTCCAACATGGAAATGGGACAGAAAGATACCATTACTCAAGATAAAACTTATTCAAAGCATGAATAAAGATGAAATTTACAGGAAATTAACCTGATTCTCTAGGGTGCAGTACAAAGTCATTGTGGCATAGTTCCTGGGGACAGTTTCACAAAGAATTTAAGAAAAGGGTAGATTTTTTTCCTGCCTGTGACACTAGCTGAAATATATGAAGTGCCCTATTGGAAAAAGTAAGACCAAAATATGAAAAAAACAGGTTATTACAAGTCTCAGCAAAGAAAATAAAGAACATACATATTTTCCAAAAAGTAAAGTCATAGAGAGTACTAATTAGAATTAATTCATACATATTTTCCAAAAAGTAAAGTCATAGAGAGTACTAATTAGAATTAAGACTTGGCTTGGAATCTTGATCACTCACTAGCTACCCATCCTTAAGGTCTCTGAGCCTGTTTTCTTATGACTAATATATGGGAATAATAGGTACATTTCAGGGTTTTGGCAAAAACTGTGACTACAAGTGACAGCTAAATTGCTAAATTTATAGTTGTATACTACATTAAGTAAATTCCTGAGTTCTGTTTTTAAAACCTCAATTAAAATTTACCAGCTTTTGGGACACCTGGGTGGCTCAGTGGTTGAGCGTCTGCCTTTAGCTCAGGGTTTGATCCTGGGATTCAGGATTGAGTCCCACATCGGGCTCGCTGCATGGAGCCTGCTTCTCCCTCTGCCTATGTCTCTGCTTCTCTCATCTGTGTCTCTCATGAAAAAATAAAATCTTAAAAAAAAATTTACCAGCTTTTGCTTTAATGTTACGACCAATTATCTACTTTGAACAAAAGAGCTAATGAAAACCAACATACTTGTCTCCATGTTTTGCCAAAAACAACTGCATGGTTTGAAGTGCTTCAGATAATTGCTCCTTCTTGGTTGATATTTCTTCACTAGAAATCTGCAAGGTTGAGAAAACACATTGAAACTCTCCCCTAATAAAGATGAGAAAATAGTAATTTTTAAAAACTAATCAAGTTTTAATTAAGAACAAATGATGGGTGGCCCAAGTCAATATGCCTATCAGCTATTATCAGTGTACAAGCCTGGATAAGAAGAGTACTTTATCTAGAATGCAGATTAAGACTCTTTTTCTAACCATAATGCCCTCATTTTCATGAGGAAATAATATGGCATTATGTGGTTCTCACATTTGTTGCAGCCCAACAGTGAATGAAGGTTGTCTCAACTATCGCAGGTGGCCAGAGGTTCTTCACTGACCCGGTGTTACCCTTGTGTGGGGCAGCACTCAAAGATATATGAATGTGGGACACTACTCTAGAAGAGTATCTTCCCTCCCCCAAGTTCCTGTATGCCCTGCCCTTTTTTAAAAAATTAATGTGAAAACAGTAATCTGTAAGATCTGCAGACCAAGATTAAATAATTTCTAAAATTTGCAAAATTCATCTATGATAGGGGAATAAAATTGATCTGTTTAAGGAAAAGCAAGAGGTTGTAACATTTTTTCCTACTCTCTCAACATATCACTTCTGAATACTCTATTTCGGAAATTGGATGCCATTCTTTTAAAAGGAACAGAAATGAGAAGAAATGATGTGCAAATGAAATGTACTCTATTCAGAATACAGCCAAAGTCTATTTTTCATGGTTGCATGTAATCATGAGGCCACGCTGATTTTTAACACACACATTTATTATGCTATCAAATTACCTTAAATTTCACTTAACAGAAAGACCATCAAGTACTTATTAGAGACTTGTAATTTAGGCACTATGACCTGCATTTAAAAAGTATCTGTCTACTTTCATGTCTAGTAGGTCTAAAATGGATTTAGTAAGGTTTTAAGGAATTTAAAACTGCAGAATAAGAAAATACCAAGTTTTGTAATCTTCATTTCTCAAAAGAAACTTTTTCTCCCAAGAAATCTTTGCTAAAGTTTATGTCCCTATTTAAGTTCTTTCCCTACCTGATTGGGAGAACAAAGAGGGAGAAGATACTTTAAACTAAATATTCACATAAAGTTACATTGAAGGTTTGGGGTTTAAAATACCAAATATAATTACTTTCCAAGTTCTGATTGCCTCCACACAAATATGAAATACAGTACGTAAGACTATGGGCTAATATGGCTTTATTTCAACTGAATACTAATTCAAGTATATACTCTGGTCTGTAAACTTCTCCAATGGGGAACCCCAGATACATTACATCTGCCTCATATCATAGCCAAAATTAGACAAGACATTGAAGCTTCCCTTTATTTAGTTATATCAACAATGTCTGTTTCAACTGATGACAAGTGAACACTGATGCAGAGGTAGAAGAGGAAGCTAATGATTGCAGGAAGGCAAGTGTAGGAAAAGTATTTGAGGAAAAATGCTGATTAACTTAGTGGAATTTTTTTCTTTTTTTTTTTAAATACAGCTTCAATTCCAGGGCTATCACCAGCAAGCATCAACACTGGACCTTAGATCAATCAACACCCTAAGAGCTTCAAGCAGTGTCATCCAACAGACATCACAGGGCACTAATAGCTCATGAGCTGTGCTACTCAACCACTGCCAAGCAGTTGAGGAACAGAAGATAGCCCTCTGCACAAAAGAATTCATGAAGGTAAGGGAAAGAATTTAGAATTTCCAGTGACTGACTAGAGAACACTTCTTTGTAAAATACTAAGATCCAAGGAAGCACAACTAAATGAAATCCTCAAAAATGTTAATGCCTGAGTTTGTAGTTCTGTTGTTTTTGAACTGTTTCATTCACCTTTGTAAGAATGAGACCATATATCTTTACAATAAGGAGTATGTGGATTTACTCTGAACACAAAACATGATGACTCTGTTCTTTAGCAACTCTCTTCACTATAATCAAGAAGCAGATATAACCACTAGGAGAAGCAGATATATATATAGGTCAGGTTTTGGAATCAGAGATACTTCCTTCTCCTACATACTTTGATTCCTTGATCAACTTACTTAACCTCTCTGATCCTCATTATAATTGCTTATAAAAATGGGGGAAAATTAAGGTAAAGAACTTAAGTGGTTTTTTTTTTCCAGTTGGCCATGTCAATTCAGTAAGTTCTACCCACTATTATTATTAAACCAGAGCCTCAATGAATACCTTTTGCTTAGAAAAGGGAGATTTTCCAGCCTTCTCGCCATCTTTTAATGTCTTGCTGATATTTGATACCCATTTCTGTAATTCTTTGGCTTTTTCAACATGCTCTTTCTTTTCTTCTTCCAGTGACTTCTGACAAATGTGAGTAATTAGGAAAAAAAGACATATTCCAGTAAATGCTTAAGCTGTTAAACTGACCTCTCCACAGAAAACAATGTAGAAATATTTTGTCATCACACACCAGTTACTGAGTATTTTATTCATTCACTTAACCATGTTTTTCAAGTCACATGGCAGATGTAGTTCCAAAATGTTTATGGTAGCAAAGGAAGCTGTGACTCTCTGGAATGATCAGTCCAACCTCCCAGCTGGTCTATCAATATGAGAAAAAACCTCAATTTTATTCATGAAGCACCAGAAGACCTTTGAAGTGCTGCCTTTGCATTAG
The DNA here is from genome assembly GCF_048418805.1 of Vulpes vulpes. NCBI lineage: Eukaryota > Metazoa > Chordata > Mammalia > Carnivora > Canidae > Vulpes > Vulpes vulpes. Next base: position 152,644,437 of record NC_132780.1, read on the forward strand.
CATTACAATCACAAATGTCTAGACAGAAAAGTATCAAACAATGGAAATCTGAAAGAACAGTGAATGTGTACACACATATGAAAGATACACAAAATGAAGAAAAATCTCTCCCCATCTTCCAACACACAGTAATGCTACTTTTAATTACAGACTCTAACTGGAAATGGGAAATTGTGGTAAACATTTAATATGTAAAGAAGGTTACAATGTACAGAAAAAAATTTTTTTTCACTATAGCCTCAGGGATGTGGGAACAAATTTATATCTCTTTGAATCCATGGTGCTTTTTGAAGTGCTCTTTCAGGGAACGTAATGGATCGTTTAATAACTGGGAAACCTAATGTCTGGCTGGATCCTTCCAGTGATGAAGAATTCTGAAGAAAGGATGCTATGAACTTGCTGGAGTTCATCAAGCTTACTCCATATTACAGTGAAGGCAATATAAAAAAATACAAAAGCTTAACTTAAAAGCTAAAGGAAACCATTTTGAGTAACAGTAAATATTTTTTTACTTCCAATTTTAAAAATTATTCTCTCTTCTGAACAGTCAGCTATATTCAGCCCTCAAGAAATAAATGGTGCTTGGAGTATGAGACACGATTGCTAGACTGTGTGTTTGATACCATCATGCTCTCAACAGATCATATGAAGTAGATAGCATCACTTTTGTGCAAGGTTATTTAAACGTGTCCTATTAGGAAGAATAGTAGAGGCTAGAAATTCCTGTCATCAAAGGTTCAGATACTTCTAAGAGTTTAAGTCCTGTGTGGAAGTCAAAATCAGCTTTTTCTAAAGCTTCTTTGTATGTCAACTTCCTTTTCGTTTGAGGACACATTATATTTCTGACATAGGACTTTTGATCTTTGAGTTTTGTAGCAATGAAAACATCTATAACACCTACTTGGAGAGCCTCTTCTATTGACAACCGGGAATGAATCTGTGGCTCGATCAACCCCCCTGTCAAGTACTGAAATTCCAAACATCTGATTCCCATTTCCTTACTTATGATATTTGCATTCACAGCCTCCACCACTGACATGATTTTGTTAGTGACGGGATGGCCAATCCCTGTGATTACTAATTCACACTGTCGAAGCTGCTGGGCAAACCCTTCATCAACAAGACCTCTATGCAAAGCTTCTGCTACTCGATACTTTTTGCCAGTGAGAGGATCAATTATCCCCCCTGTACTGACTTGGGCTTCAAGGCATCTGAGGGCAGTAATCCGGTCAACCAAATTTCTGCGGGAGGCCTTCAAGACAGAGATCCTTTCCCCGCTAGTGGTCAGCCAGTACCCTGCAATAGGACTGTGTGAATCCTTCTTGGGAACCAGCCGGCTCAGCAAGGAATCAGCAAGTTCTGTAAGTGTGATGAGTCCTTCCTGATACTTTCTGACCCAGGCTTTGTCAAGTGTTCCCTGCTCAATAGCTTCATTAATATTAAACTGTAATCCTGTTTTAGTATCAGTCAGCATACGAGAAGGATGCCCATAGGATTCATAAAACGTGGCTTCCTTCCACTGATACTGTTGCCCTGAAAGCTCAAGATAGGTACTTTTTTCAATTAGGTTTCTCTGGAAAGCCTCATATGCAGTCAGTTCTGCTCCTGTTTTAATATCTACTACAGAAATCCTATGGGTTTTCCCTACATTGAGATTGGAAATGTTCCTCTCCCCAAATGGAAACAGAAAGCACTGGCAGTCTACATCAAATACACACATTCGCAGTAATTCTGAGTAATAGAGAGCTTGCTTGTTATTGGGATTAGGGAAAACTCTTGTGTTGCTGGACGGCTCATGTAAAAATTGTAGGATGGCATTATTTAACAAGCCTTGTTGCAGAGCAACCTCTGGAGGAATGCGGATGCCTCTCACAGGGTCAATGACTCCCCCGGTGGCAATCTGGGCCTCCAACATATGTTTACCTCTCTGTCTGTCAAGCATTCTATTTTCCATAGCCTGGAATACCGACAATGTCTTAGAAGAATATGAGTATCCCAGGGCTGCCTTCTCTGCCTCAAGAAGCCTAATCTTGAATTCAGCGTCAATAACTCCATTAAGGATTGCATCTTCAACAGAGTATGTGTGACCTGAAATGGGATCGATTATGAAACCTGTTGCAGCCTGAGCTTCTAAAAATGCTAAAGCTATCATTTTGTCTATTATGATTTTTTTGGCTGCTGAGGCAAATGAAATCTTTTCTTTTGTGGATTCTAGATACAGTCCCGCAATTGAGGTGGCTTTCGTCAAAAACTTGCTCAGGGTTTTCTGAACTTCATCAATAGTCTTGAGACCAAGTCGCAGCTGCTCAACTGTTTTCATGTCCAGAAGCTTAGCTTCAACCAACTGCCTGCCAGTCACTGTGCACCGGAGCCCCTGGAATTTAAATTCGTCATCCCTAACTGAACATGTGTGATCACCATCCAAGTTCTGGAAGCTCTCTGGTTCTGAGCCTTTCTTAAGAAAATCTCTCTTGAGTCCAGCAGATGCTCTGCTCCCTTCAAGCATCCATTCTTCAGCACTGGGACTTGAGTTCTTTTCTTGTTTTAGTGTGGTGACTTCTGTGTGCATATCATACTGCTTGTTCTTAGCTATCTGTAACAGGAATTTAGGAGACATTAAAAGTCATCTAAAAAACATTGTCACTTTACTCATCCTCAATCCAAATATGATTCCTACAATAACGAAGGTAAGTAAAGAGAAGAAAATTTTCAAACCAAAGAGGGCTCAGGGACAAGTAATATTATTTCGACAGACTGAAGTTTACTTTAAATGACAACTAAGGTATTAAAATGGTATGTTTAGGAGCACCTTGCTGGCTCAGTCAGTAAAGCATGGGATGACTTGATCTTGGAGTTGTAAGTTCAAGCCCCACTTTGAGTATAGAGATTACTTAAAAAGACAATCTTAAAAAAAAAAGGCATGCTTAAAAAAGATTTGAGGTGAAATCTCTACAAAGAAACTATAGAAATTAAAGTGAACTAGCTTGGTTTTACTAGCTTCTAAAAAAAAAAACATTCTTCAGAATATAATACCATAGATCTAACCATTACATCTGTGTATTTAATCTCAAACATTTAAAAATTAAAGAATGATAATTCATAGTAAAGATTCAAGCCAATCTCTAGAAATCTATGGCATAATTTTCCGCCAGAACTACAAAGAGCCAATCTCACTCAACATTGTTAAAAAAATTTAGTCTAGCAGAGAAAGGAAACAAGAGAGGAAACATGGTATGAGGTAAGGTCTCAGAATCCAGAGTATACCTCCAATGGGGCCAAAAGCTTCGCCAGGTCCATTTCACATTTGTCATCTTGATACCTAACCAGGGGCCTGGAATTGTACAGAGCCTGATCTCTTATCTTCTCGATTTCGGATAGTTTTGTAATAGGGTTTGTCTCATCGAAAGTTATCTGTAATTCGGTGCTTGTCTGAGAATAATACTCAGAGTAACATTGCTGGCTTTTCTCTTTCTCAGGTGGACCCCCTGATGGCCAGAACTGGACTTCCTTTGGTATTTGTTCAACAACCCGATGTTGCCATTTTTCTTCTGACTGCTGTGGGTCTTGATTCCATCTCAACAGAGGAGACCTGGTCGTTGGGTGAAGCTGCCCTGTGTTCCTAGAGGGCAGGTCTCCAGAGCGCGGACACTCATTTACTGCCATCTCAAACTCTGGTTTGAAGGTACAGTCTTTGGTCGGGTTCTTTTTTTGGATTTCACTCTGGAGCAAAACTAATTGATGTTCGTGTTCCTTTATCTGTTGATCCATCTTTTGCTTTAGGCATTCAACTTCACGTTTCTGGGCTACCAGCTCATCTTCAAGTTTCCGACATTTCTGGTAATGATTTGCTTCCACATTCTGTCCTTGCTGCATTTGCTCACGGTATTGCTGAAGCTGTCTTTCAAGTTCTCGGATATTTGTCTCACAGAGCTTGGCATTCTCTTGAGCTCTGCAGTTTTCTCGCTGAAGAGACACGAAGTCAAGCTTGATGCCTGAAATGTCATTTTCAGTGATAACTTTAGAGTCCATTAACTTTTCCATCTTTTTCCGAAACTCCTCTGCCGAGCGTTTGAACTTGTCAGATTCCTCCTGAAACAGAACCATCTTTCTGTGGGTCATCTGCTCCTCTATGGTCTTTAAGTACAGTTCATCTTGTACTTTTTTCAACTTGTTATTTAACTCTTGCACCTGAGCTTGCTGTAGCTGTACCCTCTGCTCCCCTAGTCGCTTCTCCTCTTTGGAAGCATTCAGCTCTGCACTCAGATTTCTAACTTCTTTCTCAGTGTTCTGGATGATAATGTTCTGCTGGTCACACTTTTGCTTAAATTCACTTACTAAATTTTGACTTTTGGCCAGGTCTTCCTCCAGGCATTTAATTTTTCTATGGAAATCCTGTTCTGTTTTTGTCTGTTTATGCAAGTGTTCATTTGTGTTACGTAGCTGATCTTTAAAACCATCTGCCTGAATTTTCAGGGCTTCACATCTTTGTTGGATAGCTTGTTTCTCTAAAACCACATTTGCCGATTCTGTCTGAATTCTCTGCATCATTAACTTGGTTTCATTATTCTGCCTAGTAAGCTCATCTACTTTTTGTTTTAGCATTTCTGCACAGTCATTACTTTTCTTCAATTCTTCATTAAGCTTCTGGATTTTATCATTATTTTCTTTCTCAGCTTTAATATTTTGAAGCAACTGTGCATGGCTTTTCTCAAATTGCTCTTTTAGATGCTCTGACTTTCTCTGGCAGAACCGTATTCTTTCATTAGAGGATTCTTTCTCAGCCTGGAAAGAATTAACTTGTGAATTTAAGTGCTGAATATTCTTCTCAGCTATAGCATGGGTCTTAGTGATCCTGTCGACTTCTCTTTGCAGTTTCCCTTTTTCCTGCTGAAGAGATTCTAATTCTACTTCATAATTGTGCTTTATTTTCCTAAGGTCATTAGCTTCTTTCATGACTTCTTCAGCTTTATCTGTGGTTTGGTTCAGCTGTCTCCCCAGTTCTCTGAGCTGCTGGGAATACCCTTCCTCCACCTGATCCTTCCTTTCCAGCTCTAACTTCAGGCACCGCAGTGTATTATTTGTTTCTTCTAGTTTTTCTTTTAGCAAACGAGCCTTTTCCTCAGATGAGGTTTTTTCAAGCTGAAGGGCATTAAGTTCATACTTCAGTTCTCTCATGTCTTTCTCAGCCTTCCTATTGGCGACCGTTAGCTCGTCTACCTGCTGTTTGAGTTCTTCTGTCTTTTGTCTGTCCTGCTCTTCCTGAAGACCTGCTACTCCTCTGTATGAGGTAGGCTGTGCAACCACACAGGCTGGCAATGGCTTTTCTCTACATGAAAGCTGAATGTCCGTTATTCTTCTTCTTGCTTCCAATTCAATCTTCTGCTTTTCTTTCAACCGGTCCTCTGCTATCTGTTTTTGAAATGTCAGGTCTTTTTCCATATGCTTTATCAGCTTTAAGAGCTCCTCCTCATTGTCTCTCTTTCTTTTTAATTCTTCCATTAACTTATTTTTTTGTTGCTCCAAGTCATTGAGACTGGAATCTTTTCTTTTAAGATGATCTTCCAGGGTTCTTCTTGTAAAGGTGTTCTCCTCTAACTGGTTCTGGAAACTCAGGAGGTTTTCTTCTACTGCTGCTCTTTTGGCCTCGGCCTCCAGCGTGAGCTTTCTTACCCGCTCCAGCTCCCGTTCTGCAGCCTCCTTCTCCCTCACGATGGCTTCTAGCTCCCTGCGGTACTGCTTGGCTTCGCTCTCAGCCCTGATTTTCTGCAGAGCAATGTCTTCTACGTTTCTCTGTTGCTTTCTCAATTCATTTTCCGCAGCCTCCTTGACCTTTGGAAGTTCTTCCTCTACACGGGACTTTTGTTTTTTCAGTTCTGCTACCATTTTCTCCAGTTCACTTATTTTCCCCGTAAGTTTGCTATTCTCAATCATTGTCGCCTTCTGACGCTGAAGCAGATCTGAATATGCCCCATGTTCAGAAGTCTCCTTACACCTTTTAATCTACAAGAAACGTTTAAAGGGTCAAACCTGTTCTATTCAAATTTATCTTAAAAAATCTGAAGTGATGCTCATAAAAGTGCTTATAAGAACAAGTGAAACCAAAGGCAGGACAAGCACTATCACCTCCACCATCACCACTGCCACCACCACCTTCCTCAGAGCATAAGCTTCAGAAAGTCAGCAATGGGACAAGACAAAAAAACCCTTTGTGTCAGGTTTGCTAAACCAAATAATCGTTTGTGCGTGTGTGTGTGTGTCTCAGGAATAATTTTGTTTTAAAAATTAGCTAGCTCAAGATTTTATAGTAAGAAAGGAGGAACCTTATAAAACATACAGCATGCCCCCAATCTTGTATAGATGAGGAAACCGAGGTGCAGAGAGGTCAAACAGTTTTGAAAACTCACACAGTGGGTAAGCGACAAAGTGGGAAATAAAACTCACAGTAGCACCCTTTCTGCTTTCACACACAACTCAGTCTGACAAGCTAAAAGCATAAAGGAACTGAATGACACTTAAAAATTTATTTTTCAATACCTAGCCCAATGAAAATTTAAAATAATATTTATCTCTCTCTCTAAGATAAATAAATCTTTTAAAAAGGTGGGAGGGGGCACCTGGGTGACACAGTTGGTTAAGTGTCCAACTCTTGGTTTCAGCTCAGGTTATGATCTCAGGGTGGTGGGATCAACCCCCAGTGTTGGGATCCGTGATGAGTGGGGAGTATGCTGGAGATTCTCACTCCCTTGCCCTCTGGTTCTCCCACTCATGTTCTCTTTATCTATAAAATAAATAAATCTTTTAAAAAATATATGAAAATAAAATATTTACATCTCCATATTTTATGGTTAAAGACACAAAACACAGAATTTTGATACTACTTTGAAGAGTCAAATCAAGAAATAACACAGGGAAGAAAGAAAATTATATAAAAACACATAATTTCTAAAGTTGAATTCCTTTTTTGTTTCTACTTGCCATATTATGACAATTATAATAATCAGCTGCTAATGCAAAGGCAGCTATAGTCTCTGGGGGCTTTACATAAGACGTGCTTCATATACTCACAGATTTTGTTGTTGTTGTCGTTAATGACATGCCTCATATGAATCCACCTTGACAAGTACCTTTAGATACTTCATAAATATAAAGATATTTGTTAAGTATAAATGTTTTTTAAAATACACTTAGGGAGTCAACTCTAACATACAGAATAAAATATAAGAAAACTTTTTTTCAATTGATAGAAGAATCAATCTCAGCTGGGAGGAGTACATTCTGCACTGACTATAGGACTGCATGATCAGGGCTAATATAGAATTCCAATTTAATCTCTCTTTATTAATACCATAAGACTATTAGATTCATATCACCAACTCAAAATCCTCATAATTAGAAACCATCTAAACAGAGCAAAGAAATTATCCTAGATAGCAGATTTTTTTTTCATTGAGAGGCTTTGGTAAATTTCAAGAATTTAATTTACATTATAGACTATATATCTTAATTTGCTTCTTCTGATTTTTGATCCCCAATAATTTTGATATTAATTTCTGTTGTTTCCTTTGCTAACCCAATTTTCATAATACGAATTCATATAAAAACGCACTTTGAAGCACAACCTGCTATAATTAGTGCTCTATTTTATTTTGTTATCAGGGTCAACTCCTGGTGACATTGAAGCATTTTATCTGCTTAAATATTAAATTTTCAATATTTTTTGAGATAATTTCTAACTGGGTCTTCCTCAGTTGTTTATCAAAACTCCTTTAAAACTTAGTTGTCACTGAAAGATTTTGAGCCCTCTCTTTTCTCTGTCATGTGCTGAGGTTAGAAAAATGAAAATTCTCTCAGAAAAAAAATCTTTGTTATTAAACCCTCAGTACCTTAATTACAGTCATTTTAGTAACTGTTAATAATCTCACATTGTCAAGATAATTCTGAATTTCTTGGCAAATACTACAGAAATTACTAGAAGAAATTTAATCCTATTTGATTTGCTTTCTCTTAGCTCTCAAGTTTACTCATAAAAACAAATTCCTCAAGTTTTCTTTAAAGGAAAAACATCCTGTCCTTTAATCTCATCAACTAACATTTGATGTACTCTTCTCTCAACATAGATTAGAAAATCTCTTTATCTAACATCCATTATAGATACTCTAACATACCCTCTTTACCCTCTTTGTTTTTTATGTTTATTATAAAAAATTCTGCTCTCAGACCCAGATTTCCAATGTAAGTCTTCACAGATTCAGTTTCAGAAATATCACTCTTGAGTCTGAAAACTGAGCTATATATCTTTTTTTATGAGACAATCCATTAATAGGATCTTTTAGTGTCAATTTTTAATCAGCAAATCTTTTTTTTATCTACTTTAAGTTACAGTCTCTTCATGGTCTTCTGTAAACTATAATGTTACGACTTTCTAATTGAGTATGAATCTTTTATGTTTCAAAAGATGATGAGCATAATCTGTACATCTATCAGGCTTTTTAAAAAATCTCTTGGTTCTGTCAACTTCTAGTATTATACTTCATCACATAAACTGAGCAAAATGGCTCATATATGTGCAATCAGATATATACTATAGGAAAGGGAAAGGACTGATATTTAACTAAATATACAATTTGAAAGATCTACATATCATTTTAAGTGGGATCATATCTCTCAAAAACTGAAAATGTAAAAAAAAATTATAGATGTTCTTGTAGAGATGAGATGTATACCAACTATTGGAATGGTTACAGATATTCTGGTTTTCCTTTCTAAGCATACAGTTGTAAAGACTTGCAATTAGCTATGTTAGTGATTTAGTTGCAGAAATCTATTACCTCTGAACAGACTAAAATAGTTTGCAAAAGTAGAAAATAAGAAAGTAACATCTATTAGACATCCACTACCATTTCAGTTCTTTCATCATACGAAGTTACACTAAGTAAGTATAATCATCTTCAGAAGTTCAACAGTCTAATTTAAATGGCTAATGCCTCACAATTTACTTATTTTATCATTCTGTCTACTATTTTTGTCTGTTCTGAGGGTAGGAATAGAAAGCATTATCAAGATAATAGAGCATAGTATAATCCCTTCAAAATTAGATACAATAGCCTTTTGTGACAATATATTTTCATAAGTAACTCCTTACTCTATTTCTGAATATATTTTTTAAATGTAGAATCAAAGCAGAGAAATCCTCCAAATTAGAATGGTACTGAAATAGTCTTTTACCATATACCATATCTTTTGGGGAACAATAAAAACAAAACAAAAAACTCCACAATCCTTAAAAAGTAGTATCATTTTGTAGAAAAACTTGCTTCTTCTAAACTAATGGCTTTTTATGTTTTAAATCCTTAAAGATGTAAATTACTTTAAAATGTATAAAATACACTTTAAGTAGTATTTCTGTAGACATCTTAACAGTATTAACTATACTTCAAAGAAGTATATTTCTCAAATTTGAGAAAAATGAAAAAAATTCTGCCAAGCTGCTGCCAACATTTCATAGAGCCATTTAAGACATTAACTCTAGGGATCCCTGGGTGGCGCAGCGGTTTGGCGCCTGCCTTTGGCCTAGGGTGCGATCCTGGAGACCCAGGATCAAATCCCACGTCGGGCTCCCGGTGCATGGAGCCTGCTTCTCCCTCTGCCTCTCTCTCTCTCTCTCTGTGACTATCATGAATAAAAATTAAAAAAAAAAAGACATTAACTCTAATAATATTAGCATCTTAGAGTGAAAATAAATGCTTTCCTGTTGGAGAGAATCAAAAACAAACCAAAAAATCGCAGGCCTCTACTCTTTTTCATTGTAACCATCTAATTAAATAATTATTTATCAACCATGTTAAATTTGTCATGAAAACTTTTTTTGTTTTCCAAACATATCATAGTTGCTTTTTAGTTGGCTGTTCATAGTTAGTGGTTACCTCCTCTTCTTCCAGCCTCTTTAATGAATCACCAGCAAATTTAATATATTGTGTCATGAGTGTCACCAGAGCAGTGTATCGGGTCCTTAGGTCCATGAACTGCAAAAAATGAAATAAACAATAAAAGCATAATCTCCAGTTGCTCTAAATGAGTTTAATGAACACTGACTAACAGTTATAACATTAACTAGCCTTTGTGATGGTAAAATACACAATTGCCCAATAATTGTAAGTAGGTAGGGATAGGCTTATTACTGTTGTGCAAAACATACTAAATGACAATTCTTCTCTAAATTTAATTGCAAAGTGTATTTGTTATTCTCTGCAATTAATAATTAATCTTGAATAAAGCTTTTCCAAGAATTTTTGTTGTTGTTTTTACAACCCTTAGGAAAAGCACTGTTTAGGTAGAGAGTTTCTCTTTTGGAATGAGGGAAAAAGTTCTGGAAATGGACAGTAGTCAGCATTTGCACAACAGTGTGAATGTATTGAGCACCAATGAATTGGACACTTAAAAATGGTTAAAATGGCATGTTTTCTATTACAAATACATAATTTCTATTATGTGTATACAATTATAATTTCTTTGTGTATACAAATATATAAATACAATTTTTAAAGTATTGTTTCTCTCTTTTAGATCGCCTCGCTTCTCTCTTGTACTTTTACTACCTCTTGAATAATGAGATCTGCTGAGCTCTGCATTCTTCGGCGTTTCACAGGAGATTTTTGCTGTGAATCTACCATGGCCCGGTAGGTCATTGTTTGTAATTCATAGTCCTGTATAAGAGTTATAAGATTCAATTAATTAAAGCAAAACATTAATGCTCCATTCTACAGTGACTCAATGCACAGAAATTGAACCTAGCTTCTTTCACTGAATAACATTTAAAAATTACTGCAAAACTACATTTTTAGGAATCTATCTAATCCTGGGATGTTTCCAAGGTGGTAATAAAAATTGGAAACATTTGGGTGGTCATAAAAGTTTCCCAAGTCTCTTTAGGAGCTCATGGAATCATTTAGTTATAATATGCTAGTTATATTCAGCCTTCCTTTCCCCTGGCTAGGCAACAGAACTATAGATCTGGATGGCTAAATAGGCCCAGACATTGGCAACTTCAACCATGGGAACTGTCTCCTAAGAAAGTCACGTTCTTCCAGGGAATATTCTAGCGATGTTAAAGAAGAGAGAGAAAAAACAAACACAAGCATGCACAAATCAATAAGAAACCAATTTCAGAGCTATACATCTATTCTGGTGTGTGTATGTATGCTGCTGTGCACGTGTGTGAGAGAGGATGAATGAAGCAGAGGCTGACATGTGACTCACATGTACAACAGAGAATTATTAGCTAAGTGTCACAAATTAAGAGTCTCTGTTTTCACTATTTAACAGAGTGAAGTGATTTGCAGAGACTCTTTCTTAAAGTATATTGTTGAATCATATAGCTGAAAATTAAATTTGATGCAAGTAACTGAATCTTCTTACCTTCACTGTAGTTGAGTACTGTTCCGCATATTTTTGACACTCATCCATTTTGCTCTGTTTCATTTCTATTTCGGACACCAGCATCTACAAACACATAGAGTTTAGAAGGAAAAGAACAAGGAACTCTATACTATTCAACCAAGATGATCAGGAACTAAGAAATAACCATACCTTTTAATAGTAAAACTTCTTAGCCCTTTGCACTTAATATGTAATTAGGCAAGTGACAAACTTCTACATTAAGCCACATAAATGACCCACTCAGGGAGGGCTTCCAAAACAGAAATCACTAAACTCTGCAGAAATCATCCAAAGATAGACTCGAAGGCCTTGAATCCACCTACTCCTGATCAAAGCAAAACTAGACACTACTGTCCCGCAAGACAGAATAAAAATCTTAAATAATTTAATTCTCTGTCAAGTGTGGTATTTAATTTTCTACCACTAGCCATTTTTGGGATCCCAACTATTGTAGCAAGCAGAGTACTAATAAAGAGATTTCCATACTGATGATTAAATGACCATTAGAAATTTGAAGACTGTCCCAGCATGCTCTTTTCTTATTCCTTATACTTTTGAAAATGACTTCCAAAAAATCAAACTACATGATGTATGTAGGTTTGGATTACAGGATTTTAGTATTTATGATTTCCTCCTTATCTTCCTCCAAATACTTGCTGACTTTTTTCTTTTAATGAGGTAAAGGAAGATAATGGTCATGAATGACCAAATGCAGACAAAAGCTTCATATAAGAAACTGTTTTTACATACCTTCTGCTGATTCAACTGTGTGGCTAGAGTTTTACTATTTTCAGGCTGATTTTCCTGAATCTTTCTCTGGGTAGTTTCAACTTGCTGGATCCAATCATCTAACGGGTGATAAGTATCTCTGTAGTACTTCAGTGATTTGCCAATGCCTTCTAAGTCCCGTAACCTAAGAGAATAAAAACAAAGTAGTCACTGTTTCCAACAGTATCCATTAAGAGGGTGGAAGATACAGAGAGGAGAGATGAAATTACTGTACCACAGGGCACTATGTACAACAATAGGGGTGTGTGTAAAGATTTCAAGGCTACAGCACCTTGAGGGCTATCTCCAAGGGCACACCATACTGGCATAGGTCGAATATAGATATTTTGGTCCTGGAGTTGTACAACTTAGTGATACTGGTTACTCCCGGTTCAAGCCTAACTGACTAAAGCTAAAAATCAGGAAAACTGGAAATGTAATCATAATTGTTATCAATCGGTATGTCTGAAGGACCCAAAGTTTGCATAAATGGCAGTTTACTTCTGAAATAATGATATAGTTCAAAAGACAGTTCAATGTGGACTCAAGAAAGTACTTCCTAGAACTGTGATTAAATAAAAATACCTCAGTTCCTGTGATTTTATTTATTTATTTTTTTAAATTAATTTTTATTGGTGTTCAATTTACTGTTCCTGTGATTTTAAAACCACTATATTAAACCCATATAACACGTATTTTACAGATTCAATAATATATATTTGAATATAATTTTACTTCTCAAGAATGGTACTATGCTATAAAGGCATTTTATATGCATTTATATAAACATTAAAATGAATGAGAAAGGACACTATTCCATTTCTTTTAAGAGGAGTCCTAAAAACATTCCATTTCCTTTCACTTTTTTATTGCAATTAACAAAATTAACTGTATATGGAAGGTAACTATATGAAATTAACTGTATATGGAAGTTTTTTTTTTTAGAAACCTAGAAGTTTAGATTTTACCTAGAATACAGGATAAAAATTAAATCTGTGCTGAAACTGAACAAAAAAGGATACTAACCTGTTGTCAATCTGAACATGAATATTTTGCCACCTTTCAACCAACTGATCTGCTTTTTCCTTGTGCCAGTCAAAATCAAGGTCCCGTTCTTTATATGTTTTAAACATTTCATCACTGATGGCTTTAGCTTTCTGCAACTCATCCTCTAATGCATGGAACACCTCTCTCTTTTCATCTACTTCAGATCTCCATTGCTAAAATGCATTAATTGGTGAAAGTTATAAAAATTGTCAACCACCCACTATGTAAACACATTATTTACCTTTTACAATTTATTTACAAATGACTGATATAAAATCAGATCAAGAAAAGACTACATTTCATATATAAAAATGATATATTAGGCTGAACCATATAGAATTGTCAATCTCTGATGGCACTTTGACCTAAAAAGAACCCCAATTTTATATATAAAGTTCAAGCTAATAGAATTTGCACATTAATAAAAAATATATATTCCATGAGTAAGTTTGCTACCTCTGTAAGTCTTTCGAACTGCCTATTTCTTAAACATCTACTAATCTCGTTTAAAAATGAATACATGCATTAAAAAAATTAATGAGATAATTTTTCACAACTACTTTGCAATGATTTCATACTCAATACTTTACATATAGAAATATCAATACAGATGAGTACAGCTACCAGTCTTTTTCCTTTCCTGAATTAACTCCTCTACTTACTTCCTTGATGTCTTAAAATAACTACCTCTTTCAGCAAGAGAATCTATTAGAAATAATTTAATTTTTAGCTTCAATTGCTTTTGCTGACCCAAATTAATTATAAAAAGCTATTATCGCAAAAAGACACAAATTTCAAATGAGAAGAACTCTCCTCAAATAAAAATGACTTATTTACACTAAGGTATGGTTATGTAGAGATATGAAATGAAATTAATATAAATGTATTCAAATTAAGATATTTACTAGTTGATATCTGAAGATCTAGGTACTAGAGAAATAATTTTTAGAGTGTGATCTTAGCAAATAGCCATAAATGAGGTGCATTACCTTTAAAGTACTTATTAGATTCTCAATGTTATTCTTGTCAGCTATAACTGCTTCTTCTTCACACAGTTTAGTTTCATAGAATTTAACAAGAGCTTCTGCTGCTTGTGTGTTTTTTAACACCAAATTAACAGTTTTCAGTCTAAAAAAGAGAATGCGACAATAGCCTCTTATTAGTAAACATTTATTTTCCAATAATGCAGTCCTGAAGAACCATTTATGATGCAAGATATAGCATGTTCTTCATCTTGGAATATGAAACACACTGACTACAAGATTAACATTCAGCTAACTCTCTTCTTAATGGAGGGCATGTGCTCCAATCCATGCCACGCCCTGCAGATGGTATATTTTGTAAGAGATTCCAGGGTAAGGTGGTCTTCTTTCAAACCTTATTTAGACCAAGCTTGAGAGGAAAGTCCTATAAGCTACAACAGCTGAGGGACTAAACCCTAGGCAAAAATGTGGGAAAAGCATACACATGCCCTATTCCCTCAGGCATATTTCTTTTCAACAGAAAGCATAATAAATCCAGAGAAACATTTAATAGATGTTATTAAGACAAAAAAATGAATGTTTTTAAATGAACAGCATATATGTTTATATATATACACATATATATTCAAAAATGAATGTTTTTAAATGAACAGCATATATATATGTGTATATATATACACATAAATATGGGAGTTGAATGAAGCAAATTTATATTAAAACAGAGGTTACATACTTATCTATGTAAGTAGAAGACATAGAATAGACTTGGTTCATGTTCTGAATGACCACACTGAGCTCAGATCGTAAGGTGGGAACTGATGCAGAGGTTGCTGCTTGACTGAAAAATTCTTCACATTTATTCGTGATTGTTCCCAAATCATCTTTAAGTCGCTCCAGTTCTTTCTTTAGTTTCTATAGAAGAGAGAATAAACATAGGTATTAGGCTATGACTCCACCTGGGGCATCTTTTCGAAAAAAGCTTGAAAACACACAATTTACATTATAATCACTGACTTAAAAAACTACGTATTCTTTACTTTTTCTTTATCAAGGAAATTAAGCCTGGGCCTTCAAGTTTTATCATCAGTAATTCCTTTACTGCCCATCTCCCCGGGCACAAACATCTAACTTAGTGCTTCTGCATCCAGCAGCTGATCAATAAGCATTCACAACTGTCACTATGAGAAACCCCGAGACACTCTATCATAATGGGTGAAAGGGTACACGTTTCTGCATTTACCTAAGTCAAAGGCAAAACTGAATTAGAAAATTCTCGTTCACGATAAGCAATAAATACATAATCAGAACTCACGAGGTGACCAGTGGGCAAAGCTGAGCCCATGAGAAGTCACCGGAGTCAACAAAGAATGTCACTGTGACAGTAATTTACCTTGAGTCCATTATGTCCCAAGATAGTTACAAATCTCACCTCCTGCTCCGTGATTCTGAACACACTTTCATGCAAATCATCTCTTTCCAATGGAGTGCGGATCTGTCTAATCAACCGATCCTCACAACTCTCTAACCGAAGTCTAATGTTTCGAACTTCAGAGATGTAGAGGTTATACACAGACTCCTCTTGCTCCTCTGTGAAAATAAATATAATGTTTGGAAAACACTTTGTTCTCTGTCTTCTGGATGTTGCTGTTAACATTTTAATTTGGCAGTTTTACTACCACTGGACATTACCACAATCCCACCCTAAGGATATAAACCTTCAAATAATAGACCTTATAATTTATGAACAGTTAATAAAATTTTCCTAATGCTATCTAAGTCCCAATTTCTGATTTATGATATCCAAGGAAAGTAATATATTACACTGTTATATGTTCACAAAAATCTGAATTACATTAGCTACAGGTTAATTTTTAAAATTTAAAAAAAAATCCTAAAAATGAAAGGTAGATAAAGAATTTGTTAATGTTTAAAAATGTTTTAAATAGATTACTAATAAAGTTTTTTGTCTCTAAGTAATACTAAAAGAATTAATAAAATATATATTTAACAAAACTTAACTAGACAAAAATCTTCTCCTTTAATCTCTGTATAAAATCCAAGTTTCGTTATGGGATATCTCTGTACCTTCCTCTCAATTTTGCTAAGACTCTTAAGCTGTTCTAAAAAAAATCAAGTGTTTTTTTTTTAATCCAGGTGTGATACATGGAAAAATAACTGAATCTTTTCAAAAACTAGAAGATCATTCTGAACATTACAAAATAGTGACAATGTTGAAAAGTAGATGTATTAAGAATTCACTGCTTGTCCCATTATTTGGTTGGCATCTTTTTATTAATTGATCACTTAAAAATAAATGAAACACCCCCCCCTTACATCTCCCTACTACAACGGTGCTTTTAATGTTCCAGCACCTGTGTCCACCTATTATAGGCTGAGTAATATAATACACCGAAGATCAAGATACCCATTTAGAGTAAAAAATAGCCTGGACTAATCACCCTGAGAGGAAAAAAAAAAAATAAGATAAGGATTCCCATGCTTTACCTCTTTCTGCTGATTTAAGAAGTTCTTGATAATATTGCTTACAAACATTAACCTCCTTCTCCAGTTGTGTTATATCTGAGCCCGAAAATATTTGGGATTCCTGGCTATCTTCCAGAAAATCTTCAAAACGAGATTGTAGGTTACTCAGAACTTGCTGATGTTCACCAGGTAACATTGTCTTTATCTAAAGAAGACCAATGATCCATATGATCAAATGATTATAGTACTAACAGCTAAATTTAAATGGGATAGATCTTAGGTTAGGGTCTTCTGGTGTAGGTCAGTTCATACTAATAGTCATAAATAGAAGAGTGATTTGAAATTAATGTTATTTTTTATTAACAATTTCAAGTTTTAATAGATTAGGAAAAACAAGAGTATAAAATATCAAAAAAATGAGATCAAACTATATCCATCCCTATAAGTCCAAACAGCGTATCTTCTCTTCCCAAAATGTAATAAACAGTGAATGTAATATGTGATCTCCAGATATCCACCATTCTTAGAAAGTGCCATGTACATAGCAAGTATGTAAAAAAATATTTATTAAATGGATGAATATTAACATGGATCTGCTGGACTCCATCCTATTCGCGAACAAATACACACTCCACCCCTCATAATAATGTGCCCCACATTTTTGGACAGATTAGGCCGATATGTAGACTCATACTTACTGAAGCCACATTGCTAGCTCGAATTCTGTCAATTTCATTGATGAGATAATGCCAGGACACTACACTCTTCATGTTTATGTGAGACTCATGCCAAAGAGTCAGGACATTCTGATACTGTTGCTCAATTCTGAAATACATGAGAAAGACAGACAAACTAAACACTGATTAAGCCTTTCCACTCCCTCTGGAAACATGTATAATTTTTCTTTCTGTTGTAAACTATCCCATCTTTACTAGTTCAAGATCTTTCTGATCCTATGGGTCTTGACAAAGTATTGATTGTTTTGTTAACCTTCAGAGAGCCTCCAAACACAGTTCTGTGTGTTTAGTAAACGCATACAAACCTGTTTGCAAAGTCAACTGCTTCTTTGTTTGGTGGAGGAACTGTAAAGCACACAGATGGGACCATAGCCTCATTCCCAGTAGGGCTAATGACTTTCCATTTAGCACGATGAGAATTGTTGGCCAAAACACATTCATCATCTTTGTAAATGGTTATCTGGTTTCAAATGAAGAAAAGAATAACCGAATGAGGTCACTGTTGACTAATCCTTTACTAATCCCAATCTTGGGACTTTTTGTTTTTTTGAGGTAGAAAACTTTACCACTGGTCAGCAATATGACCTCATTTTTAAAAGGTAAGAATAATGCCAAAAATTGGTCTATTTCTAGAATACCTCAATTTGTCTGTAGTCACAGATAGCTTTGATTGGAATAGAAGTTTTGAGTGCACAGTCAGGATTCCTTGGCTTCAGCTGAGTTATTGTTTTTGCTCTCCCCATCAGGCTTGCTATTGTGCTTTTATACTGCAAAAGTTCTTCTTTCTCTTCCTAAGTAATAAATAAGACAGATTTTTAAAAAGTAAAAGACTTGTACTCTTTCTTCTTTTAGGGCTTTACACAAGTAAAATTTCATCATAAAAGTTTTCCCTGACCACTTGGTCTAAATATTCAATCCCTCTCTGCCCCTCTTGCATCTTTCTTTCCTTGTTTTGTTTGGTTGGTTTTTCCTCTTTAGCATTTACCACTATACCACATACTTTACTTTTTTATCATGTTTATTGTCTGCTCCCCCTCTAGCAGGTAAGCACCAGGAGGGTAGGGATTCTTCTCTGTTTTTTTCACTGCTCTATCTCCAGTCCTTAAAACAGTGTCTAGGCTCTAAGAAGTGCTTAGTTATTTGTGAAGTGAATGACTAAACACAGACACACATGCACATGCACACACACAGAACACTCTCAAAACAATTATTTAAAATATCAAGGCAATCACATAAAAAAACTCATCTGTTGTACTTGTTACCAAAAAATACTAAAGCTGAATGCTTGATCGAATGAGGTGGAAATATCAAGAGTATCAATAAAACATAAAGTTCTGCACACATAAAAATACGATTAAATACTAATCTAATCCGGATTATCCAGGATTGGACTGATGAAATGCATAGGTTTTTGTATGAGTACCATTGACTCCTGAACAAGGTCTTCCAGCTTATGAATACTGCTTGATCTATCACAGCTGTACTTGCGCTGAATGGCGTCCTTCAGATTCCTTAAGTAATCAGTTGCTTCTTTGGCATCATTGAAAAACTATAAAAAGATGAAAACTGGCAGTTAAGAGTATATTAAATGCTAGTAAACCTAGAGTTGTCAGATCAGAGTACCAGAGCCCCGTAGATCCCTCATGAGGAGGAAGAGAGTAAAATCATAAGACCACTTAATAGTCACATCACTCCTTTACCCAAACAACTCTTGAGTTTGGATGATTATCAGAAAACCGAAGTGTCTAAAGTTTATATCTGTATTGCATTTTGGCCCTTATATTATTTTGGCTAAAATTCGGTTTTCCTTGAGGGTTCAAATGATTTTTAAGTAGGAATGATATTCTAAAGAACATTTTAAAACTTAAAAATTAAAAAAAAAGCTCTCTGTAATTATTCCCTTGTGAAAGATATTTATAAGATATTTTCTGACATTTTTAAAGGTTTTAAAGGATTTCCTCCTTAATGGATTGCTTCAATCTATCCTATAGGATATATGTCCCACATATCCTACAAATAAAATATTTGTTTTATTTCCTCTGCACATTACATACATGTCCCTAATTAACATGAAGATACTTTTTGTAAATAAGCCAAAATCATAGTACTATCAACTGACATTGTGATTCGATTCGTATACCTCAAAATATGCAGTGTTTTCCTTTATGTGCTGCTCCACACATTGGCACAGCTGTAATATCCAGCTCCACTGCGTCTGCATTGCTGCTCGGTAGGCCTTAGAGATGAAACACAGCCATTGTAACTGGCTGAAGAGTAATGAATACATAATACAACAAAGCTTTTAAAGGTGTAAAAACTCTGCTATCCAAATAGATGATGAGATTGTTTTAACAGAGTAAGACTTGAAAATTAGGGTAGTGAAATGACCCTCTAATATAAGAGTCCGTACTTGCACAAAGTCAGTCCTAAGCCTTTACATATTAAATTTAAAATAAAAATGTAAAAATACACACAGAAATAGATTGTTCTGTAGTTTTCTTTGTCTTTGTTTCTAAAACTTGAAACAAAACTAGAAGTTCTTTGGTGGGAAGAGGGGTGACTTAGGTGTTTGTTTTTGCCAGGGAAAAGTTTGGGGAGAGTGAAGAAGAGTGTAATCTCTTATCGCTGTAATTCTGGAATTATAATTATTATAACACTAAGAATTTTTATTTAAAATATTTTTGAATTTTTAATATGAAGTGAATCTCTCATGAAGCAAAAGATAAGTGAGAGAACATCTACGTCATAAAGAAAACATAAAATACTTTTTTATACTTAAGATGCCATTCACTGACATCCAGCAGAGGGCGATCTAGATGCTTTAATGAAAAGGTCTCAAGCTTGTTCTTCCCCTTTGGGAAAAAATGCTGAGCTATGCTCAGGCAGGCTTTCTGAATGAAATATACAGTGTAGCACTGGAAATCTGGCAACATAGAGCGGTCATATTACCTGTGCCCTCAAATTAAGCCACTATGAGCAAATTGGCTATAAAAGACATATCATTGTGAGTTGTTAGATTATTAGTTTCTTTTCTCATATAATATTTGAAATAGTGTTGATAATTAAGTAAATATTATCTGTGTACCCACAAGACACTGAACAGGCCAATGGAATTGTAAAGATGACTCAGGCTTAATTTTATCCCTCAAGAAACTTTTAGTTAATTAGATTAACATCTCTACATAAAAGTAATCAGGTTCACATTCACATTATCCAATCCCATTAAAATTCTTGGCCTGTAATCATAGTCCCTAACAGTTTTCATCTCTACCTTGAAGAATACTCTATTTTTAGTTTATCATCATACAAAAGTATATCCAGACCTTTCATTATTCTAATTTGCTTTCCCTAGTGTTTCCCCTACTCTTCTATGTCTTTAACTTCCTATATGGTATTACATGCGCATGAATGACTATATTATTATATGAAGAATGTCAAATATAATATTCCCAAAACTTCTACTGGGGCCTAAAATTTTACTAATCTTTTGTATCGTGGAAATTTCAGTGAACAAAGACTATCAGATGCCTCTCCTCAACTGCGAAAGTTTGAAGCATCTCACATTTTAAGCAGAGCTCCATTTGTTTCCTCTGCCAATATACCATGTTTCCCCATCTTTGATGCTCCTCTCACTCTTATATAACCCCCTTTACATTTAGAAAGTCACTAACTCTAACTAGTATATGTTAGGACTAAAGAGTAAATACCATTACCACATGGGAAACCTGATAAATCCTACACCAATTTTCCACTTCTGGATGTGAAATGTGTGCACTATACCATAAGGTTTTGCCGGGATGTTGTTCCAATACACCTCACAAAACCAGACCATGAATAAAATTATTAAGTAATAATAACAAATACTTCCTGAGAAATATGTACCAAGAACCACACTAAGTAAAAGTATGTCATTTGTCTCATTTTTACCACAGCTCTATGGGTTAGAAGGATCACCCCCATTTTAGACAGGTGAGGGGGGCTAAGTAGGTTATATCACTTGCACAATATCACAGTCAGGAAGAAATAAAAAAATTAAAGTTTGTGAAGTCAAGATCCTTCATATTTATTGTAATACATCTCTTTAGCCATGGGAGTTGACAAAGGTACCTTTATTTTAAGTGATGAGTGGGTGACACACTTAGAGAAAGCAAGAGAGTTAAAGGTAAGAATCACTATGACTTGTCAGAAACATTATTTTTGAGCCACACTGTAATAAAAGTTTGATAGTTTGTATTTTTTAATTTATCAGCAATAAAAGGATCTGAAGAGTAATCATCAACTGTCAATATTCAACTACGACTGTTATACTTCCTGACTTACCTCAATCGTTAATCGGGCTGGGTGATTTTCCAAAAGTAGTTGCTCTGCTATCTCCTGAACGGATTTAATATTTTCTTCTTTTTGGTCAAGTTCTCTCATTAATTCCTAACGTAAGAAAGAATAAAGAAGCGAGGTTAGAAAAAAGACCTAAACCTGAGATACAACTTAGCCATTCAATGACAAAGGCTGTACGTACAGCATGGTAATCTTTTTTCCGAGCTATGTTGGTATTTCTTTCGCTCCAATCATAAGCAACTTCCTCCTCTTCTTTTTCATTCAACCAAATAAGTTCATTAGTTGCACGAGTTACAAAATTATGGAGTGTATCAAGGTGCCGTTCCTGATTCCGGGATGTATTCTTTATTTAAAAAAAAAAATCAATTTTAAGAATCTTGTCTTGGCCAAATAGAGATAAGGAAAATTCTTATTAAAAGTTGTAAAAAAAAAAAAAAAAAAAAACAACTTACCAAGAGTTTTGCATACTGATTCTCTAATCGGTGTAACTTTTCGGTGTAAGTTAGTTTCAGAGGTGCTGTCATTTGGATCTATAATATGGGATAAAAAGACATTGAGGTTTTAGGGATATTTCTGACTCACACTCACTACATCTATTATTTGGTACAGGATTTTATTTAAAAAGAGCAAAACAACAGCAAGCTAAAATGAAATACATACAGATTTTAAATTCATATACCTCACTGATTTTAGCTTCTTTAAGGCTAGATTCAAATTCTTCAATAGCTCGGTGAACATTTTTATGATTTTCTAAATGGCTTTCAACACTTGGCAAATCTGACCCCCACTCAGTGCGGTCCAGCTGCACCTTTAAACAGAAAGATACTAGAGTTAAAAGAGAAACAGACAACAATAAAGACTGAAACTTTCAGGTAAACATTCTTTTACCTGCATTTCATCAACCCAATTCAAAAGATCCTGAACAAATTTCATGTTGATTTCCTCTTCTGTCAAATTCTGATCCAGCAAAGAAGACTTCAGAAGGGGCTTTCGGATCTGCATTAACTTTAGAGTTTGCAATGAATTGGTCTCTACTCCTGAACTGAAACTTGGAACTAATCCCCCTGATGGGAAACCAGGTGTATAAGCCGGAGTTACAGATGGAGTCAGGCGGGAAGTCAGACCTGATGAGAGGCCTGATGTCACACTAGAAGGGGTCAGGGAAGGCGTTAAACCCTGCGTCAGTCCTGAATTCAGACTGGGGTTTAAGGTCTGTGCAAATCCTGAGTTTAAACTTTGAGTAATTCCTGATATCATGAGCTTTGTTTGTTCCGTTGTCAGCATGCGTCCTTTGCTGTACACGGAGGAACATTCATTCCTTAAGGCCATAATTTCATCACGAAGTTTTGCAACCCTGAAAAGAAAATCAAAAGGGATAAATTATAATATAAAAGGCATTGTTCACAAAGAGTGAACCCTAATGCCAACCATGGTCTAAATTAGTTAGTTAACTGTAATATATTGATATTGGCTCATCAATTGAAACAGTTGGATCATACTAATTCAAGATGTTAATAATTGAGGAAGGGGAGTATAAAGGGGATATGGGAACTCTATACTTTTCAATCTATTTTTCTGTAGACCTGAACTGTTCAAAAAATAGCCTACTAAAAAAAGTCTATGTAATCATATTGATAAAATTTTGCATCACAATTTTTTTCACTGAACTTCATGCTATAAGCACTTTCCATATTATCACATAGTCACTGCACTATACTGTGATCATTCTCCTATGGTTTGACATGTAGGATATTTCCAAATTTTGTTATTATAAAATATCTCTGACATGAACAAACAGCTTTTTTCTATATTTATTTATATATTCTATATATTTAAAATTATTATAAATTCTTAAAAGTGAAATTACTATTATAAATTCTTAAAAGTGAAACTACCATTTATAATTTTTGCTTTACATATATCTTACATATATATTTGTAATATATACAGTCTACAACCTGAAAAGGTTCCATCCCTACCCCCAAACCCACTTCTCAGAGATACAGAATTTTACATAAATTTTCCCCCAACATTTTGTTATAAACATTTCCACGAAAGGATAAATAGAAAAAGTTAAAAATTGAGTTAAAAGGCTCCTTTCCTTATATTTTCCCTTTTTCAAATGTCATACAAATATTTTACCTGTAAGTTAGTTGCTACAGTATTGTAAGCACTATAAAGTATTTTTCCTATTACTTATCTTTGAAGAAAAAATACCTACTTAACATATCAAAATATATCAGGATTAAGGTGACACACATTTTCAACTGAAAAGAGCATAAGAAATAAATTTCATAAAACTGTCATAACTCTACACTCTCATCCCAAGTGTCCATGAAGCAATTACACAAAGCATAGAGTATGAATAAGTAGGAATCTTACCTCTGTACCAACTGATCTGCCTGGTAGTATTTTCCATCAATAAGAATCTGTACATCAATTACATGCTGGCGTAAAAGGTTCTCACATTCAAGTATATATCCGGCAATTTCTGCTTCATTCTGAAACTGCACTCCTGATTCTAATCTTTTAGAATCCTGTATTTTAAAAGAACTCAACATTAACTCTTTGAAACAAGTTTCAAAACTAGCCTCAAATATAAAACCCAAAATATTGGCATGAAAAGCTACTTGGGTCTTCTGTTTTCCCTTTTGGTTCAAATATACGTTCTCTTTTGGCTCACTGTTCCTCAAAACAGGAAACAGTGATCACAATCATTAACAAGCTTTAATTTTCAGTGGAGGACAATACCAAGAATCAACCAAATGTTATACTAAAGTTTTAGTTCAAACAAAATATAGACCCCCTCCACCACAGTCCCAATGGCTCCTAAAATTAACTTACGGACTGGAGAGCATTTCGGGCAAGGATCAGTTTGTCTTCGCAGATGACACTGTCCCTTTGAACTCGGTTGGCAATCTGCTGCAACATTTCCAACCTAAAAGAAGAGACAAAATAAATTAAAGCCTCTCCCTTTGAAGTCACAGAGTTTACCATCCCTGAAAAATGCCTCCCTGCCAAAAGTAAAACAATCCTATGACAAGGATTCAATACCTGCGTCCATCAAAGGATTCATTGCCGAAGCTAATGCAGGAGTTGATCAGTGTTGGACCACAATTAACCGAGAGAAAGTTTTCATTTGAATCCAAACTGGTTCGAGTGCTAGTAGTGTTACTAAACACAGAATCACTGCTTCGGTAGCTGTAACTACTACTGTGCATTTTTATTCCTGAAATGATGTCCCTTCTTTGACTATTCCAAGTAGACTAAAAAGTAGAAGGTCTTCTAAGAGCTCTACTTCTTACGGTGAAAAGCACCAACTAATTGTCACAGCCGTAATGTCTCCTTAAATATGCTCCAACCTGCATATTAAACACGCAGCAAATAATACACTGATAGCTATTCAAAAGAAGCTCGCCTAAAGCCATGCGTTTGCTAGCTGAGGTTTGCCTTTTGTAGCCTGCATTAAAACTCTACAAGTATGGACAAGGCAGGTTGATCAGGGCGTCACTGGAAAAGATTTGCCAAATATTTTCATCAAGAGTCATCCCACTGCAGCCACCCTAAAAAACAACTCAGACACCTCCCTGAAGCCCAGGTACAATTAGTAAAGGTTGTTTGGGCAAAACCAATCATCAACTCACAAACACAAATATTCAATCACAAGCTGACTTTTGCACCAGGTCTGTCCTAAGAAACATAAGGCTAAAAACGGTACTTGTAAGTACCCGTAAACAAATGAGTTTGATAAGAAATGAAGTACATTTCCATTTTAACTGCCATGTCATCTGTTTATCAGGTTAAATTAACTGGAAAAGTATCCATTGTCCTTTCTTTGTATGATATGCTCTCAGGAATGTTATCTCTAATCTTAAAACAGTCACTTTATATTTTTAAAACCAGAGTGCTAAGTAGAATATCAATGCAAAGCTTGCAAATTCAACTTGTCTGTGCCTGTTTTTTCCTTTCAATAGGTTACTACAGGGCAAAAGAACACTGGTTCTTTCTCATTTATCTTTTACACATTCCCATGCCACATAGGTATTATTTGCAATTAATAGTCCATGCCAAAAAACTTGTTGCATCAAGAAAAATGAAGGCATTTATATCCAACCAAGCTCGTAGAACATTTTCATGCTCCCAACACTACAAAGCCAGAACCGTTGCTTCTGCACCCTAAAGGTAGATATTTTTCTTTTCAGATGGCAAGAAAGGGGAAATTTGAGAGTGCCATGTCATATATAGTTAGTTAACAGAAAAGCTTGAAATAGTAACAGCATCACTAGCATTTATTAAGCAATTATTATGTGCTAGGTAATTAATTATTTACATGCATGACCTCATCTCATACTCAACCACCATATGTGGTAGGTACTATTAGAGCCTGTTTACAAATGAGGAAACTGAGGCTTACAGAGGTTAATGAACTTGTCTAAAATTACATGACCTGCAAATTGAGCTAAAAATTTAATCCACAACTTACTAGCTTGCGGACCTTGAACTTTTGACCATCGCATTAAAATCCAGCTACTATTATGACAACTAAAAATCTATTCCATATCCTTTCTCAGACATACTTTTCCATTACTTCTAATGATTAGCTTAGTGTATAATTTTAATCATCCAGAATTATCTCCTCCATAAAAGGTCCATCTTAGGTATTTCAAGCTTATTTTGGATCTGGATCCAGTTATGCAGACAGAATATTACACTCTAACAGGAATGTAACTGGTAATTTAATAAATGACTGATAAGTTAGACTTGCTTTCATATCTTCAGTGCATTATTTCCTATTTCAACAATGTGGAAGTCGTGTGTGGGGCACAAAGAACTAAGTGCCTCTCTGTGTCCCAGACACTGCATTAAGCATTGGCAACAAGGAAGGCAGCAAAAACAAGCCTGTCTCCACATTCTTGGAGCTCCTAATTGTCAACAGGCAGCCCTTAATCAAACAATCACAGTAATAAATATAAAATTACAACCGAGATATGAAGGAACAATACATGTAAATATGAGAATTATAACCAAGACATCTAAACCAGCCTGAGAGACCAAGGAAGTTAACTGAGGAAGTAACACTGGAGCTGGGATCTGAGAGTGAAGAATGATGGGGAGGATGAAGGAGACTTTCCCATCAAAGGAAAAGATGGTGCAAAGATCCTGTTTGGAGGAGGGCGGGACATCAGGGCTCCTAAGAGACAGTTAGTGTGGCTACACTCCAGAGAGCAAGAAGGGTGTTAAGTGAGGTGGGCAGAGAGGCATATCTGACCACACATAATGGCCTTATACTGGGACGCCCAGCTCCTCAGGAGCTTGCATCTCCCAAGGAACAGAGATCACAATTCCCTTCCCAAGTGCCACAAGTCAGGTTGTGAGGTAAGTACTATAATAGAGACAAAACCCACTCAATAGATGTCTCCTAACCACTAAGCAGTGCTTTCCTGGGCAACTGGTGTAGTGGGAAAGACAGAATGATAGTCAATGATGATTTCATGGAATAAATGCACTTGCAGAAGTAGGAATTTGAACCAGAATCTCCTGAGTGTTTTCTAGATGCCACTTCATTGCGCTTTAAATGAAGACAGACTAGACTCTTGTTTCCATTGCCCCATTGAAAGAAGGCCGTAGCAAAAACACAGCAAGAAACAAAATACGTTAATTGTTGATCTACATATCAGCTTCTGGATCCAGGTCCTGATGACTTAAAAACCAGTATGGAAAATTCTCACAGGTAATTTAGATTATTAGATGAGACTTCACATACCAACCCAGCCTATCAGGTCCTATTTAAACATTCCTTCCTGATTTATTCCTCAAATCTCCTGGAAGAGTTTCTGGATAAGAAAATGAAGAAATAGACTAAGTGACTTATCCAGGGTCACACAGCCAAGGAAATGAAAAGTATAAATGTTGTTCCTAGGTCTGCCTGTCTCCAAAATTTAATTTCTTTCCACGAGAACAAAGAGTTATCTCCCCACACCCATCCCGATACGCATGACAGAAAACACCTCCAGCCTACCTTTCTACTTCTGGACGAAGTGCCTTCTCCCTCTCGAGCATGGCAATAATGAGTTTCCCCCATTCTTTCTCTATGTCATTTGGATGATAACCTTGTAGTAGTTTGATACGTCCAAATTCTATCCAAATCTTGAGAAAACAAAAAAAAATTTAATATGAAGCAAGGATGTAAAAAAAAATAAATAAAGATTATGCTTGACAATACAAAGGAAATTTCTACTTACCTCTAATAACTTATATAGGCGTTTGATTTTTGATTTTTCTGTCTCCTTTGGTGGAATTTCTGTTTCTTTAAACTGTAAATACTGATTATAAAGTGCCTAAAATGAAAGGAAAAATAAATGAAGGTCCAAACTTCAAAGACCTATTTTCATTACTGTATAATGTTACCACTTCAAATGCTATTTACTGTGTCCTATGCATTAAGTGGAATTCCTTTATAAAACTGACATTCAAGGATAATACTAATTCCCAGCTAGTCAGTGACTAGGTTACAGTATGCAAGATTTGACAAGGGTGTAATTACTGATGTGAGCCATGATTCAACATGTGCCATGCAGGGATCTCGATAATAATAAACCATGGCAGTGTTTAGGTGGTTCTACTAAAAATCTCTCATCATACAAATAAACAAAAAACACATGTCCTTTAAAAGTTGCACTTTCCAAATGTTGCACTTTAGCTTTTAGTTTTTAGAAAAATAATTTGATGCAATTCCTATAAAGGAAAAAAGGTTCTCTTCTGTATCATGGATCTATCCTTGAAAATGGAATTCTACTACACAGAACTCTGACTATATAGCTAAACCTTGCTTTCAACGTTCCATTGGCCAAGTTAACCAGATCTTTTAATAAACATAGATGTTATTGGTTGCTATTATTACAGAAGTTTCAACCATATAATTAAATGATCTAGTTTGTACATACTAATTTGAAAATCTCTTAAATATAACTTATTAAAAAGGACCTTTATAAAAATTATGTAGATGAAACCTATCCACATTTAATAAGTATACACTAATTATTTCATTTGAATTCATGCTGGTTTTTTTTAATCCCCTATAAATCCTCAGGCAGTCACATTTCTGAAGGGTTCCATTCGATGTTTGGCTGGCTAATGAAATACTGGCACTCCCCATGTTTTCTTCTGTGTATTATGTTCTATCCTAGGCATCAGCAAGTAATCTGTGTAGTCCTCAAACTTCTTTCAAAACTTTAAGAATGAGCATTAATCAGAAGTCAGTAAAAATTTACCCAAGTGTCTGGACAATAAGAATCCATTTGGAAATAAGTTGAACTTGAAGCCTGAAAATTGCTTTGAACTCAAAATGCAATGCTTCAGAATGTCCATTAGAAAATAAGCTCATAATGCCATTATGTGCTAAACACCATGCCTGACAGATGTGGTGAAAGAAGGGGAAAATCTTTCTGGCCCTGGAAAGGTTTGCATCCACATGGGGAGACATCACACAAACAACTTTAGAACACTTAAAAAGCATCAAATCAACACATGCCAAGGAACTTTGTGCCAAGGACAAGCTCCCCATGGCAATGTGAATAAAAACTGTTCCACAGATGTTCTGTACAGATACATGAACACAATGAATAACTTTAACAGGATCCACCCTGGGTTATTACAGTTTTTGCAATTCCAGTTTGATCAAAAACATAAAGACTAGAATGCAAGGAATTAGACTTTGTTCTTAATATTCACATTATCAGTTTCTTGAAATGAAGCAGATTACTTTGTTATTGCAAATCCAAATATACAAAATGAGATGTTATTCTTCAATAAGCATACATATCTATAATTCTTTGATATTTCCATAATGTCTTTGCCTCAAAGAGTTGGACCTGTTTTTAGGTAGTAGCAAATGTTTTACTAAATGAATTAATTTATACTGGAAGTCAGGTATGCATTTGTGATTCCAAGGTGAGATAGAGTATGTACCTCTTGCTATACAAAAAGAAGCTTCTGAAGCCGTTTTAACAGGGTTCAACCACAGGCACATTCCCAACCACTGTTAAACTTGTCCCAGCTTCCCAGGGACCCTGCTGCATCAGCCATCTATCTGGTGGGTTCCAAGCATTCCCCAGGCACCAAAAATAATTTGGCAATGTCAGTTCCAGGGTCTCTAAAACTACATCTTATTATTCTCAACAATTCAAAGCTAAGACACTATAAATCTCATTAAGATGTTGTTACTGTTACATTTTCATAATTAACATTTACTCCATTTTCTCTGAATAATAGGAGATGAACAATTTTAAAATTGCCTATTTATTAGTGGCTTGCCAAGGGTAATTTTTCTTGAACTTCTAGAATTATTGAATTATTATAACATGATTTAGAAGCTTAATAATCAGGGCACCTGAGTGGCTCAGGTGATTAGGCATCCGACTCTTGATTTTGAATCAGGTCATGGTCTCAGCATCGTGGGATTAAGTCTGCTTAAGGTTCTCTCTCTCCCTCCCTCTGCCTTCTCTCCCACTCATATGCTCTCTTAAATAAAGTAAAAAAAAATTTTTAATTTTTTTAAGTTTAATAATCCAAAAGATAAAAATTTTAAATGTTTAATAATCAACTCAATCCTTTGTAACTTCTACAGTGACACGAACCTTTAGTTCCACAGGATTATTAGGAAATGTTCTCTCAGACATTGTGGTCACATGGTGTCTAATCCACTGAATGAGGTAGTTCACCATATTCTGGTATTCAATCCATTTGACTTCAACATCCTGAAACAAGAAAATGACAGAAAAGATCTACATCTGCAGATAACAACATTCCTATCTAACACAACTTAGTCAGAGGTCATTCTGTGAATTTATAGGTCTTTAAGCTGTAGACTAAAGCCTAGAGTGAGAACCAGTACAATTATCTCTCACTCTTTACCCAGTCCCACATAAATAGCTTTAAAAACATGCTAGCAACATTTGACAACAAAGTAGCCCAATGAGTGCTACTTCTGATCCAGAGACAGTGGCTGACTGGGGTACTATGTTAAGAAGGCTTCTGAGGCTGCATCCAAATGCAACAAGAAAAAACACAATGGTCATTTTGGGATCTTTTTCAGGCACCCAAGAAGAGAGACTAATAGTGTGTACAAGCCAGGCTAGTTGGCATTGTCCTCCAACCTTTCTAGATCTAAATCAACTGTCTATCTGAAACTCAAAGATCTACATAAAATGTAGGATAGTATGTAGGAATGAAAACTATAGGAAATGTGTATGATAGGATTACTCATTAAGCAAATTTCAAAAATGGAGGAAACTGGAAGGCTGTCACCTGCTATGTTCAATTAAGTATCTGATGAGTGCTTATTATGTTCAAAGCATTGTGTTAAAATGTTGCAATAAAAAAAAATGTAATACTTTAAGACAATACCTTTTATCAAAGAGTTTACTGTCTAGATGGAGAGGAAAGAGAGTCACAATATAAACAGTTAAGCAAAATGAAAAGCAGTGTTTAATTAGGTGTTGAAATACCTGAGACAGGTAGTAATACTAACGGTTGAGGTAATAATCAGGTAAGCACAAATATGCCTCAAAAGGTCACCAAAGGGTTCTGGGAAAGGTAGTCCCTGAGCAGTTCTGCAACAATCAGTAAGTGAGTCTTTGGTGGAGTCAGGGGAGAGATAAAAGATAGGGAGTCCCAAGTGAGTCAGGCCTCTGAACTAGAAATGCCCTAGCTACCAGCAAACAGTCTGTAAAAAAAGTAAATAAGCAAAATTAATATATGCAGAACTCTGAATGTCGGAATATCTAGACTGGATTTCACCTTACAAACCATACAAGTAATCACTGAAAGTTTTCAATCTAAAGACATCAGGTTTTAGGAAGATTGGTTTGGTGACAAGTACAGTATTGATAGGAAGAAAAATACAATGGAGATGGAAAAGTATGAAAAAGCTGTCATCCTAGTTTTACTGTGAAGGAGTAAGAGTCAGGAACAGGGTGAAGGCAGTGAGAAGGTAAGGCAAGAAATGGTCACAAGAAACATTCTCAAGCAATGCTCGATACTGAATTGTTGGTAGACATCACAGCTGGGGATGAACACGAGAGCAAGTTACTCAAGGATCAGGAGAGGATAAATCTCTGAGAGAAAGAACAAGACAAAGAGAATGGAAATAAATCTAGAAACAAGAGTGCACAGAGATGAAAAAGAGACCAGAAAAGAGAGTTCATCAAGATGTGCTCCAAAATCTTCAAAATAAAATAGAATAAAAAAAAAGAAAGGAAGAAAAAGAAAAAAGGAATCTGCAAGGAGAAGGAGAGAAGCCCAGTTGTTAGTTTGGCAAAATCAAATGCCCTTCCTCTAAATATCACCTTTAAATTGGAAAAAAGAATCCCTAGCCAACTGATTTCATGAGATTAGGAGAGTTAATAACTTTGAAAGTGATTTCAGAAGTGAGATATTCTACATATACAGAAGGATATCAAACATAGTAAATGTAGCAGCAGTGGGTTAAAAATGAATCACCCCAAAATTCAGTGGTTTAGAGCTTTTATTTACAAAATGATATGTAACTCTAAATAGGCTACTTTATTTATGACACAGAACAAATTTTTTTTGAGTTATACTTTAATTTTAATGGTGGAATAATATCATGAAAATGCAAATAGAGCTGATTTATTAAATAGCATCGTAACTCAAGTTCTTTAAAGAATATTTCATAAATACTGTAAAAAGTTTTATCAAAGAATTCAGTCAACTGGTTATTACTGAGTCAGAAGATTCTAGTATGGAAAAATCAATACTCACATTTGCACCAATACCTTCGCCACCTTCAGGGACTTTGGGAAATGCATCATAGAGAGATGACACATAAGTTATTACTGATTTTTCATCAGGTGAGGAGACATCAACATCTATAAGCAGCAATATAAATTATTTCAAAATGTTGATAAATTACTTTCAATCGGACTTTCATGTTGGTCTACAACTAGTCAGAACAACTTACCTTCCGGATCCAGAAGTCTTATGACACCAATTTTTTCTGCTACATAAAAAGCGTGCTCTAAATTTGCAAGGTTGCTTTGAACAGCAACAGTATTCATGTCTATCAGGTCCGGCCTAGGAAAAAAATTTGCTGCAATTAATTAAATTTTCTCATATGCCAATTCAACATTACATTTAACGTTGACCTATTTACGTTAACATTTCTGCAAAAACCAATACTAAGCCTATGCTGAAATACAGAGATTTTCATCGAATATTAAACATTACTTAATTCTCTCACAAATCTGTGGGTGCCAAAACCAAGTGCAGCGAGGAAATCATAAAAATTTGAATGTATGTAATTTTCAACAAAGTCTACAAATTCCTCATAATCAGAATATACATGAGTATCTGTCCCATTCAACCTATTTAAGCTCTACTATTCCAACAGCATCCTTCCAGTCCAACTAGCATCCTCTTAATGTTTCTTCCCAAACACTAAGGTTTATGCTTGGTTCAATGCTGCATTCATGGCATCTACCACCCAATGGACAGAATGCCATTTCCTGTCATTGTTGTCTTCTCACTATTCACTCATCTTTGCAAGCAGAGACCAAGCCCCAACTCCTTTGTGGAGCCCTCACTAATCTTCCCAACCCTGTTTTTTCTCTCTGTTCCATGAATTCCTTATACTTTGAGCCTGTGCTGGTCAATCTGACATTTAGAATAATCACATACTTCCCTGCCCTATCAATTCACTTTTTAATGTGCATGTACATCCTGCTTCTCACAACTGGCCAACTCTAAGTCAGAAAGAACCATGTATTAACAAACTTTTGTATTCTCTCCTTCTGCAGAGACAGAGTGGCATAGAATTAGTGGACACTCAATACATACCTATAGATAAGTTGGTAAGCAGGCTGGTTAATCAGTAATTTGAATCATAAATAAAAGACTAAATAAGCACTAGTTTATATTTTCACAAGCATGCATATGAGCATGCCTATGTATGGACATACATGCACACACAGATGTGTTTGCTTTAAAGCTAGCTCTGATATTTTAAAGCTAGTTCTGTCTATATACAAGACAGGAAAAGACGTCCTGAATACTCTTTGTAGAGAAAGTGGCAAAATAGGTCCACTGAAAACTTAACACAAGGCCAAAAGCCAGACAGGAAATGTTCATCTTAGAAACAAAGCATTAAAAGAATGCAAAAACAAACGTGGAAACTGTAAAACTCAGAAAGTGTGGGCCCCACCTCCAAAATGACTGAGTAAGCACCTGTTCATCAAGTTCTAAGGAAGGCTCTCAACAAAGTCCAGAGACATTCTGGTTTGCTCAAAATAATCATTTGGGAACTGCACAAAGAGTGGGAGGGCTCAGAGGTTGTGGGGGAGGGCTAAAATGCAAATTATTTTGAATACTACTTTGAAAGCTGTTCACATAAAAAACTCTAGAAATGCATTATTTCCCAGGAAATTATTAGAAATTCATTAATGTTTTTCATATGCACCAATATCACCACTTAAAAGTGTTCATAAATTTATGACAGGACCAATAAATCTACTGACAACAATAGAGGTAAATAGCATACCTCTAAAAACAATATTTTTTATTCACATAGAAGCATTCTGAAGGATATGCCAACTTCAAGATTACTAAATAGGTGAATATAAGTCTAGACAAAAACAAATATCTGAAGTTCAAAAAACTGTTTTGCATCCATAAAGTTCACACATTTTAAAGAAATAAAAACCAGCCTTTCAGAGTTTACCAAACCTCCTGACGAGAAAGGGCATGTTGTTATCCAAACCCTGCCATTAGCAAGAAAGTAAACACTGAGTAATCCCAGAGGGAATGAATAAAGTCATTGAAGAGTCAAGTTTTTGACTAAGAGAATAAAACATAAAACTTCCTTCAGAATGACATAGTCATTTCAGCACAAAGGCAGCTGTATAATACATAGAGTTTGGATAAGTCACTTCTTTTATCATGACATTTAACACTTTAATGAATAAAACTCAAAGTGATGTTCCCCTGTGAAAAAACTGCAGTAGACAAAATTCAGCAAAAAGTAAAAAAGAAAAAATCTGCAAAACTACTATGAAAAACTAGCAGCCTGAAAGTTTTCAAAATTCCATCCCTCCTTGAGCTCATCTCCTAGGCATTCATTTTTTGTCTTGCAATCCGCCCTTCCTCTCTGTGTCTGGAGCTTCCAAGAGAGGCTTGTGCTGTGACCTGTCCACTTTCCTTCTTCCTTACAGTCTCCCTGGGGTCATATAACCTTTAAAAACTTCAGCTATTTTTTACCTACAGAAGGTTTGTATTTTCATTCGAAAGCTTTTATTTGTTTAAGAACTTTTCATGGAATTTTAACAGGAAATTTCATTCCCATTTTAGGTCTGACTAACCAAAGACTAGTATACTGCAAACATGTACAAGGCAGCAGCCAGGTTCTTGTAATGCATTAATCATTCTAATTTCCCTATTTTCTGCAAACCTTTCATAACTATATATCATTAACACTGCCACTGAAAATAATATATATTAGTCTTTTATGGGAAAAGGGCCATCCTAACTCTTAACTTGTGTTAGTATTCTTTGATCATATAATCTTTTCTGAATTACTCAATCTTTATAAAAAAATTTTTAAAACATGTATCTGTATCCTTTTTTCCATAAATGATTAAAAATAGCTGACAAAGAAAAACACAAGAAGATAACATAAATTCTATACTGGAAGTATAAAACTAGGATAAGGCCATAAGATGAAACTAAAAGTAAGACCAAAAGGTGAAAACTACTTAAGTGCATGCTTACCACCCTTAATTTATTTCAAAAATATAAGACCAAAAGGTATTAAAGTGGCTATTGTCATAATACTAAATAATTTTGGATAAAAGTAATGTTTCTCTTTCACAAAACACCCACATTAAGAGTACTCTTTCTAGACAAAAAAAAATATACAAAAGACCAAACACACATACACATAAAACCACATACATATACACAACACATGTATATGGCCATTTATGTATATATAAGTACATATGTGGATATATTCCTTATTTATTAATTATATTTATTAATTTATTTACTAATATATTTTATATACATTACCATCCACACTAACAGCCAAACTAACATTACGTGAAAACTGTAAGTTTTTTGGGGGGCACAGACACCTCAAAGTAACATTCTAGTCCCCAAATACTTTATTAATATATTAGCTCGCATGAGAATTAGATTGGATTCTGAGAGAAAATTTAACTTACACGTTATAAATGGCTAAAGATTAGCACAAGAAACTATCTAAGGCTTCCACATGACATCATGCCAAACAGTGAAATGTTCAACTACAAAGAACATGAAACAAAGTCAAAAGGCCTGGAAAGAAAGTACTCAGAAATGGCCATTGGAACATACTTGAGGGAACACCGATAAAAGTTTGCTAAGAGAAGAAGAGTGCATTAGTGAAGATACAAGATTAATAAATTCTGAACCAAAAATGTGATCATGGCTGAAAGGACAGATCTAATATCAACAGTTAAAATCCAAATCAGGATGTTTCTTCAAAGTATGCAAAATTTACTTAAATTCATAGAGTTTATTTGGTTGTGTTGGCTTTCAATGAACACTAAATAATCATTTATTGTGTGAATACAAACCTAAGTTTGGGCTACCCAGGATCTGAACCCTCTTTCTATGTTTGGGAAATCTTCCCTTTGAGGAATCATGAGAGAGAGAAGAGCAGAGTCCCTTTCTCAAAACAAAGCAAAACAAAACACATCAGGTTTTTCTTTTTGTCTCTTTCCTTTGCTCAAGAAATGTGCACTGCATACTTCACCACCATATATGGCACTAGCTGATCAACTCATACTCTCTATTTCCAAATGCTGTCTACTGTCTCTGTGTATTTGCCACAATTTGTTATAACTATGCACTTGTCTGCCTCTCACAGTGGACAGTGGGCTGCCTGAAGGCAGAGCCTGTGCTTTATCCGCCTTTGTCTTTACAGCTTTAATAGCTAGAATAATAGTCAGCACATGAATGTTTAAGAAGTTAATAAGTAACAAAGAAATGAAGGAGCTCTAAGGACTGCTCTAAGGACTGGAAGGCACCATTTGGTACCATCGATTCAAATTCCCGGACACCTTTTCCATCCCAGGTTTATTCCTTTTCTTTCCTTTTCTTTTCATTAATTTCTACAGCCAAAGCTACAATCTATAGCTTCCAATCAGGATTCCAAATCCTTATGAAAACCCACACAGAATAAGACACGGTGTCACAGCTTCTCCATGAACTACACACATACACATCCTTCTGAGGTTTCCTAAAGGCTTTACGCTGCTGAAAACCAATCTGGAAAACAGGCTTGCAAAGAAAACAACTGCAAGGGATAAATTTTATAAAGTTTCCCAAAAACTTTATAAAAACTTGAGTCCTCCCTTCCTATGCTATCATGTGCTCTTAACTGCAGCTACTGATAAAGCTGCCAGTTGGAAGGTCTTACAAAATAACTAAAAACAACTAAACAGCAGGAATTAATATATAGTGATAACTATATCACTGGCAGGCCACGCAGTGCAGGTTTCAAAGGCATTATTTATCTCACTCAGGGTCCTCAAGAACCCTAAGCAGTAGGCTATGCTATCACCCTGAATTACAGATGGAAAAACCTAAGGAGATGACACAACTTGAACAAGAACATCATCTGACAAGGCGCAGCACGATCTGAACCCAGGGGAGTCTCAATACAAAGCCTGAGCTATTTGTTGCACAATGCTGACATTAGAAACTGAAAACACCCAATATGAAGCTGAAAAATCAAGATAAAGAAAAACACAGAAGAATTTATGCTTCTGATGATGGTAATACAAGAAATACAAGGGAGTGTGTATATGCGCGCGTGTGTGTCCATGTGTATAACAGCAAATTCAGGAAGATAAATTGTAAGAAGATGTAGTTCCAGACTGTCACCAAAACAGTACTCCTCAATATATACAAAACCAATGTTCTCCACACTTGGAATGGATTTAGGGCCTTAGTCCACTCTGAAAGAATATAGAGAAAGGCCTGGTCATCCATATCTTAACAAGGTGTTCCCCTCTCCCAGGTGATTCTTATTAGGCAGGTCTGGGAACTAAATCATCTTAAAATTCTTCTTGTCTCTAATAGAACTTTCATTTTCTTTGAAAATTATCCACATTCTGCACTGGCAAAAAAAAAAAGAAAAGAAATAAAGAAAACCACACACCATACTGTCAGATAATTATGTAAGAAGACAAACACAAAGCAGACACAAACACAAATATGCCTACTGCCTTAGACTCTCCGTAAATAGCAAACCTTTTCCCTCTTTTCCAGTATTGATTTTTATTGCTTAAACCTAGAGAAAAAGAAAAAAATTAGGATTGGAGGGTTTGAGACAAATCTCATATTGGCCTAACTCTGGAATACACCATAAAATGATGAAGTCTGGAAAAGACAGCATTTGGGGACAGATTTTTTAATAAAAATCAAAACCAGTTTAAGTAAACTTTGTGATTTGAGATATCTGATCATTTGAAAGGATACTGAGCAACAAATTTCTTTCTCAATTAAGAAAAAAAATAGAAAGTAGAATGGTGGTTGCCAGCAGTTGGGGTAAGGGGTAAGAGTTCTGGAGATGGACGGCGGTGGTGGTGGTTTAACAACGTATTAACATACCAAATGGTAAATGTTATGTTATAAATTATTTTACCACAGTTTTTAAAACTTTAAAAAAGTTTTATAAGACAGTGTTTACATAAATGACAGAAAAGGCTTTATTGAGGTGGAAATAAGTGACAGGGTTGTGATTCAGGTGTCTGGTGATTTAGTCCTAACTTGCTCTCTGACTGTGAACACATATCCAGAAACCTGTGCCTCAGTTCCCTTCTACAAAAAATGAAAATCAAGAATTAGAGAAAATCAGGAACTACAAGAATCATCTAGAATTCCAGCTATCCTTAGAGAGTGTTTTGAGATGTGTGCGGGGATGGAAGGAAGACATTTTGGGCTGCTATAGCCATAACATCTTAAGAACCCAACTGATTTGCCCAAGGTCTCAAGTGAGGATTCATGTGAAAATACTTGTGAAATTAAGTATTAATAGCAATATACACAGGTTATTAAAAAGCATTCACTGGCATGTGAATCACAGTGTAATGAAAAAGTTAGAGAAGGCCTAACTTGGTGGTTTCGTATGCTAATTATAAGAAGCATCTACTATGCACTGGGCAGTGAGGCATTAAGTATATATGCACTGTGTATATGGAAAGCTCAGAGTTCTAAAGGGAGTTCAGAAGTAAACCGGGAGAATACCTGGTTGGTGAAGGGCGCCCAGGCAGAGGGAAAAGCCTGCATGTGCTCATGCTTAGAGGGCATGAGAAAAAAGGAGACCACTGCCTGGGAGGAGAGCCAACAGGAAGGGGATACATGGCAAGAGATCGCTGGATGGATGCAGGGGCCAAGATGATACAAACTCTCATGAACTTCTTAAAGGATTCTGAATGTTTTTCTAAGAACTATGGAAAACCAGTAAAATGCGTTAAGGAGGATTACAGGAGACTAAATGATCAGATCTGAGGTTAGATGCAAGAAATCTCAAGTGGTAAAAGTATTCTCACAGAATCCAGGCAGGGAACCAGAATGACTTGCAAAAGAATGTGGCATGGTGCAGAGAAGTAGACTGTCACCAGGCGATATCTACAAGGTCAAATCCACAGAAGTCAGGGGCATGGGCATGGATGAGAGTCAACATAGAGAAAAAATAAAGTCAACAAGCAGCCCTAAAAAACTCCAACCTGTATTGGCCTTGTGACTAAGTCTGCAAATGGAGCAGTAATAGCTCACAAAACAGGAGGGATATCAGGCCACTGTAGTGCCATAAAAGCTGAAGAAAAAAAGAACAGTATTTCAAGAAGAAAAGAATGGACAGTAGGGCCAAACACTGAGAAGAGAAATGCAGCCTGAAAAATATCCACTGGATTTAGCCACATGGAAGTCATTCATGACCTCAGAAGAATTCTGGTGGATTACGAGGCCAAAGGCCATATTACAATGGGGGTGAGGAATAAATATGGAGTGAAGTATGAAAGTAGAGGGTACAGACAACTCTTTCCAGAAGTCTGGCCTATAAGGAAAGGAATGATGTAAGACAGTAGATGGAAAAAAGCACAGAGTTAAGAGAGAAGTTTTGTTTGCTGTTTTATTAGCAGAGGCTTTGGCATGCTTGAAATCCAAAGGGAAAGATCCGTGGAGAGAGAAAAGTTTAATGTAACAAGAAAGAAGGTATCTGAGGCAATGGTAGAGATGGGATCCAGAGCACAGGAAGTGGGGTACAGGCCTCAGGTGGAGAGAGGATTCCTCTATGAAATAGGAGCAAAGATGGGCTCAGGTGGATGCAAACTAAGGCAGCTTTGTGTCTTAGGCAGCAAAAAGAAAAGACATTTCACTTGCTAGCTTTTTAATACTGTCTGAGACCAGGAGTACAGATCATCAGTTGACAGTGAGGGAAGAAAAGGCAGTGTGAGGGAAAAAAGGGGTGAATTAACACAGACAGAAAAAGACTACTGTTTGGGACCATTTGAATCTGGTAGTCATGAAGTCATAGTGAAACCAGTCTGCTCTGAAGAAAGCAGAAAAAACTCTGAAGAACCCAGTCTGCTCTGAAGAAAGCACACCTTTTCTGGTGTGCTTCCCTACTTGAGTACATGCACAGACAAAGCAGACATCTGGCACATACAGGGTCAGGCTTTGCTGGAAAACTGGTACATAGTAGCACACAAGGAACTGAAAGGGATTCTGTGGCAATTAAAAAAACAAACACTCCATTTACTTGGAAATCAGTCTTAGAACAAGCTCTGTATTGGCCTTGTGCACTGTGCACTAATCACACATAGATGCAGAAAGCCACATGTGTTACTCAACACTTGTTCTTCGATAGATCACACAATAACAATATGCATTAAATATGCCTCATTTATCCTATGACCGTAGAGCAGTTACCATAACAAATTCCTGTAGACGACTGTTTGGATTCAATCATGTTCAGGCTTAGCACAGTCTTACAGTTCTTACTGGTGCAAAAAGCATCTCACCTTGGCCCCCCTCCCCTTGGCAGGAAAAAAAACTCCAAACCTGTAATATGGTTTTCACTTCTCCCCAGCAAATAAATGTGAACATACAAGAGATCCACCCGCAGCTTTGTAAGTGGGTGTAGATATTCCTTTATGCTCATATTTGGGCACATATTGTTGAAAGAAACAAAGGCATGGAAGTAATTTATCCTTTTCTCAAAACCAGATACCTCAATTTATTTCAAGTTTTCTTCCTATTTTTTCTAAAAAATGACTCTCTAACAGCAAGACAGAAAGCAAAGAATGAAAAACATTATGATTTACAGAGAGCTTTGTTAGTACTTGAAGACTGGAATCTAACATTGGAAATTAAAAGATACCTAATGAATTACAAGTCTCAATTCATAAAGAACAATTAACTCCATAACAGCCTCATAAACTTTAACAAATACAGAGAATAGTATTGACATGGATAGAGAAGTAATTCTTTCAATACCTATATTTTAGTGAACTTAAGTAAACTTTAGTCAACAGAGGATAAATACCCACACCCCAAAGGGAGATAAATCAACTGATTTTTTTCTCCTCTGGTAAAAAAAAAAAATAGAATATTAAACCACTTCATATCACAAAATAACAAAGAATATGAATCTGAAAATGAGTCCAAAAAAACGTGGTATTACAACAAAACAAATGGACCTTTGCAAGAAAAATAAATGGACAGAACACTGTCATCTGCTCCCACAACATAAGGGAAACCTTAGTGTTAGAGAAGGGTATAAGAATGCTGAAGGGAGCCAGGAAGCATATGTCAAATTTCCAAGCAAGGGGAGTTTTCCATCAAAGCTGTTTCTCTTGTGCTTTACAGCCACGTGCCCTATAATGAGTGGGTCAGCAGCAGTACATAAGTAGGGAAGGAATGTGACATTTATTACATGCTTCCTAAATCTATGGCATTGTGATAGGTGTTCTCTCAGATGTTATCTCAAGAAAGCTCCCACTGCTGGCATTCTAACTTCTTAACTAAATTCATCACTCTGAAATTTGCCAAGTTACTTGATCATATTCCCCCTAAACTCTTAACACATACATGTTTAAATGAATAGCTTGCACACATAACAGAGGGAAACATAAGCCTGTAATTTCAGCTCTGGGACATAGCTTAAAAGCTAAAAAACAAAAACACAAAAAAACTATGAATAAAACGATAAATGTTAAAAAAGATAGAAAAAAAATGAATGGGGTTTAGATCTGCTAGAATGCAATTAACAAGTCAAGGAAGGGAATGTTTCTTAAAGGCATCATGGAAGGGAAACAGCCCAGAAGGAGTATTTCAATGCAATTCTTCTAGCAGACAATTCA
Source organism: Vulpes vulpes (assembly GCF_048418805.1). NCBI lineage: Eukaryota > Metazoa > Chordata > Mammalia > Carnivora > Canidae > Vulpes > Vulpes vulpes. Next base: position 152,686,653 of record NC_132780.1, read on the forward strand.
GATATAGGTCTAAAATTTTAAATGTATTACCCTTTGACCTAGAAATCCTACTTCTAGGACCTTATCAAACCAACACATTCACATATCTGCTCAAAGATACATATAGAGTCCAACACCTTTTAATAGCAAAAACCACAATGTCCATCAACACCATGCTATTAAATAACGTTACATCCATACATTAGAACACTGTGCATTTTAAAATAATAAGGTAAACCTATTTCTGCTGATATGCAAAGACAACCAAAATAAGGAGAAATAAAAATATGAAATAACATATATGCCATTCTCTCAACTGTGTTTTAGAATAGATTATAATAATGTTCAAGATTCAGTGCTTATGTAAATTATACCTCAACAAAGCTGACCCTTCCCCCCTCCTCAAAAAAAGTGTTTGTACATGCACAGAAAATTTCTGGAAGAAAATGAACAGTTGTCTCTAGGAAATGGGACTGGGAATTTGAGGAAAGAAATCACATTTCAATGTATACTTTTTTATTCTATTTGAATGTTGTATTACGTTAATGTATTACATTTTCTTTCTTTCCGTTTTTTTTTTAATCCCAGATACAACAAAAGTGGGCTGTGGCAAGGAATACCTACCGCAGAAACTGCTATAAAATGTACCAGCTTTTCACAGTGAGCTCTGAGAATTCAACTGTTTTGAGTTTATTTGATTAGGTAAATAAGCAATTTGATTTTGCTTCACAAACTGAAGTACTTGTGACTTCTCAAAAAATTAATAAGCTTCAGGGCTCTGTGTTTAAGCCTAGCCTATGGCCACACACAAAGTAGAGCCCATACTTGTGTGTACGCACACACACATACACACCCTCATACCTCTGGGTTCTGCAGCCTAAGGGTAGGCCTGGTTCTGAAGGAAAGAAAAAATCACCTCATCAACACTAATGCAACTTCCTTTGGGAACATTTCAAGCCCTAAAGGGCCTCCTCCCAGTATTAAACCAGTCCAATCCAGTTTAGCTTATAAGGTGTGACTGAATCCAAGCATGTGGCTGAATCACAGGCCTCCAGGTCAGACTATTAAACAAGACTCGGACTACAGCCTTATAGCCTAATCTTCCCAATTATAGCATCTTTAAACATTTAATATAATGAAATAGGAGGTGCCATTAAACTCTAATTCAAAATGCAAACAACGAACAAATTAATTGCTTTCCAACTACACTCAGACACGTGAACAACTTCTGGCTGCCTAATTAGAAAATATCTAAATGGCATGCTTCTGAATACCATTTATTTCAAAAAAGTTGAGTCTTACCTGAGTAATATATAAATGACATGCTTGTGAAAAGAAGTCCAGGGGCTCACAGGTAAATTTAAATGAATGAACGGCGGCATAAATTAAAAACAAGACTAAAACTAACAGATACTGGTAAGCAGAGATAATCTCTCTGCAAAACATCCCCGCCCCCCCGCCCAACACACACACGTTAGTCTTGACATCCTTAGCATCTTTCTATCCCACCACCTTAGCTTTGCCCAGCTCTAAGGCACATTCTGCACTGTTCTTCTGGCCTGTGGGCACACATTCGTGTTCAAGCCTGCTCAGGCATACATGTTTTCACAGTGAGTGCTGCTGTTCTGGAACTTGGCTTTCATCAATGTTCTAGGGCAGCTATCTACGTGTAGTGACTGATAAATTAAGACAAGTCAGGGGTTGAATTTCCAGCTAGAAGTCAGAGCTTTCTTTCTTTCAAAAAGAAAAAAAAATCATTTTCACTGTGATAACTGAGCACACTTTTAAATAACAACACAGAAAAAAATCAGTTGAATTCTCTGTTTGGAACACCTACTATGAAGAATGTGTGCTACTGATGGGAATTTTAGTCCTCTATATCCAAACTCTACCGGACTGATTAATCCTAGAGTTTAGAATCCCATAGCTGCTGATTCTCAGTTAATTCTACTTCTCTAGCTTTTGAGCTACTTACTCATCAAATGCTTTTGTGATATCCTTTTGATCCAAGTCCATCAAATCCAGTCTTCCTTGTTTTACTTTTCTTTTCTTTTTTGTTTTGTTTTGTTTGTTTTGTTTTTGCTTTTTTTCCCCCCTCATATTCTTTTCAGTGAACATTAAGGTTAGGGTCTAGAGTGAGGCTTATTTACCCGAGATCTTTCACCAGTTGTGGTTTTCAGTGAAAAGATTTTAATATGCCTTAAAGAAAACTTAAAAACTATACAAACAAAACAAGTACAAACTAGTACAGATATATGGCTATTTCATTATTTTAATTCTTTCCATTAAAAATTGAACATAACAAAGAGACATTCCTTGAAGGAATTAGCAACAGTTTTCTAAGACAGAAGTTCCCTAAGTTTCCTAAGACAGAATTAATAGAAAAAACATAGTGTTTGTATTATTAACCTATTTATTTTTAAAGTATAGTTGACAATGTTATATTAGTTATATTAGTTTCAAGTGTACAACATAGTGATTCTACAGTTCTATACATTATACTATGCTCACGATAAGCATAGTTATCTGAATCACTGACCTACTTAAATAGGTCCTATAGGGGGACCTGGGTGGCTCAGTCGGTTAACTGTCCTACTCTTGATTTTTGGCTCAGGTCATACTAGGGTCATGAGATCAAGCCCAGAGTTGGGCTCCTCGCTAGGTGTGTACTTATGATTCTCTCTCTCCTTCTCCCTTTGCCCTTCTCCCTGCCTGCACACACTTGCTTCTTCTCTCTCTTAAAAAACAACAAAAAAAATCCTATAGAACTATCCTTTGTAATCTCTTCCACTAAATCATACTTACTACTTTATTATTCTTATTACCCATTGTGTAATCTAGGCTCTTCACTTTAGGATAATATGACATACCAAAACTATATAATAGTTCATCTGTGCTTTTCCTCTTACTTATGATAAGTATTTTAATGTTCCTTTAATACCCAAAATGTTCCTCTCACTATGTTATGAGTTGTTGCAATGCTATTTTCGTTGAATGCTAATTCTGTTTTGCAGTTAACGTTGTTCCTCATTAATTTCCTACAAGGGACAAAGATCTTTAGTTGGCATTCATAAGTGTACTATTCATTTAGTCATTGCTTTTTTTTAAGATTTATTTATTCATTTATTCATGAGAGACACACACACACAGAGGCAGAGACACAGGCAGAGGGAGAAGCAGGCTCCATGCAGGGAGCCTGATGTGGGACTCGATCCCAGGACTCCAGATCACGTCCTGGGCCGAAGGCAGGCTCTAAACCACTGAGATACCCAGGCATCCCTCATTTCTTAAATTCATCAAGAATTTTCATAAATCTTTGCTAAATATCATTAGTTTTCAACACTGCACTATCCAGTTGCTCAGGTCAACAGTTCCATTTCTTGATACCTACTTTGCCTGCAGGGGATTATAATAAGTAGTTATAGAAGCCTCTGAGGACTGAGACCCCAGAGCAGTCACCTCCATCATTTAAAAGGTAGGTCACGCTGAGCACATTAGTTTCCCTTTTGAACCCCAGTTTCTTCAATAATTTGATCATTTAATACAAAGATAAAAATGGAAACAATGTCATCTCTTTCATAGGACTGTGATCATTTAAAAAGCTATCATATATAAAAACAGCTAATACAGAAACTGATACATCACAACAGTCTGCACATATTTCTTGGGTGCCTTCTATGTGACAATTTCTTTTTAACTTCAGGGATCATCTATAAATTAGTGTTATGATAAAAATTTCTCTTCATTTTTACTTCATGTTAGTATAGTACTGCTTACTAGTAGTATAAACAAACATTAACTTTAAAAGTCATAGTCTATATTAGAGCACTAATAAAAATATATGCTGGACAATCCAAATCAATGTACCTGATTAACTTTTGATAGTATTTACAGTAATACAAAATCTGAAGGATGCTATTATTCTGTTCCCAGTTTATATTAGTATTTCTAAATCTTTAGAAGATATGTATACAAAAATCTGACAAGATCAGTTACTACAAATAATATTGGTTTACTTTTAAGTGACAAACAGTATCCATTTTCCTTCTAATCTCCAGAGAAATCTTTCATATTCTCCCTAGAGCATGCAAATTTGCTTCCAAGGAGCACCACATCCCTCCTTCTAGCCACGGGAGCAATCTGAGGGCTCTTTCCTGCTAAACCTCCACTCCCTCTTAAGATCCTTATCAACCAAGTATCCCATACAGTTAGAGTTGGTATTTGAGTAAAAACCAAACCTATGAGTCACCTCAGATCATTTTTATTACATAAATCAAATTAAACTCATATAAAAAAAAAATTTTGGGATCCCTGGGTGGCGCAGCGGTTTGGTGCCTGCCTTTGGCCCAGGGCGCGATCCTGGAGACCCGGGATCGAATCCCACGTCGGGCTCTCGGTGCATGGAGCCTGCTTCTCCCTCTGCCTATGTCTCTGCCTCTCTCTCTCTCTCTCTCTCTGTGGCTATCATAAATAAATAAAAATGAATAAATAAATAAATAAATAAATAAATAAATAAATAAATAAATAAATAAATAACTTTTTATCTAAAAAATACATCCCAAGCCCAAGTAAGTGGATACGTTTCTACAGCAAATTCAAATACACAGCAAAATTTATGGGAATAATTTTTAAGTAAAAACAACTATAAATTAGACATTACTCTCTAAATATGATTATTACTGTCCAATAACCAAAAATCTGCTTATAGTGATTGTTTATAACTTTCTCATTTCCCTTTAGAGTATGTTAATACATTCAACACTGAAAACTACCTGTAATTCAACCCTATCCATTTAATTCTTAAAATGCTAGAAGAAAAGTACTTGATGCTTTAAGTAAAAAGCCTGAAGGCCTTAGCTAGGAATACTGTTCTACACATGAAAGTTATCTTCTAGTGAAAAAGGCCACTGTAATATTTTATGAGGTACAGGGTAACTTAACAAACTTCAGCAACAAACAAATCTTGTGAGCACTTAAACCTGATACTCAGTATTTTTACCATGAATTCTAACAAGGGAAAACAAAGCCAACTGGGAAACTGAACTTCAAAGTTAAAGCTTAACATTTTTTTTAAATGATCTCTCTGCCAAATTAAAAATTCAAAGCAAATAACATTCACAAAATCCAAATTCTTTCCTAAAACTATATGAGCTCTATAACATTAAACTCCCCTAGGAAATTTCACCATCTCTGATATAGTGACTTATTAAAGTACTTAGGAGAAAAACGTACAGAAAAACGTAATTTGTTCTTCTACTCCTTCACAAGTAATGAAGAGACAATGTCTGGAAACCATTGTTTTTAAAAGTCAATTATTTAAGAAGAATAGCTGGCTTCTAAATGCTTTGCTTCTAGTTAAAATACTTCAAAGAGAAAAGAACACACCCTCAAAGATGCATCATGACATAAATCTTTCAGGTACAACAATCCAAATATTTTTATTCAAAGGGCAAAAAGATCTTATAATGCCAGGTATAAAATGTGCCCAACTATGCAGCCTTCTGATAGCCTCATGTTTTAAGTCACATGAGAAGTGCATTGTGATAATTGAAATGTCTGTAACCACTAAACCCTCTTGGCACTCTGTTACTCAAGGAGATCTGGTACTTTATCTTCAACATGTGTAGGCAAGTTGATTATGGTTTTTCTTTTTAATCAGGCTAACTCTACCTACCTCTACTGAAATGTTGTTCCAGGAAGCCCACCACCACAGTGTCTTAAAGGGGCACTGGGTGTGGATGTGTGGGAGATTCGTTACAGTGTTACGTGTTGAAACTTCCAAAATAAAAACAACAGAAGGAGAAGAAGGGGAGAGAAAAAGGGGATGAAGGGAAAAAAAAGAAAGCGAAAGGAGACTGACTTGAAGAATGGGATTTTAAATCAAGTAGACTGGGATTAAAATTTTAGCTCTATAATATATTAATTAGCAGCATGACCTTGGCAAACCCAAGGTTCCTCGCCTATAAAAGTGGGATTATAACAGTCCCCATTTTGTGGGACTGTTGGGAGATCTGAATGGGATAATATATGGAAAGCACTAAACAGAATGCCTCACATATAGAAAGATAACCAAATATTAAGTATTATATATAATAATTATTTTTATCAAATAAGCATGTGAGTCTAATGGGTTATAGCTTCAGCCTAGTCTATTTAAGAAGACAGTTCTTGGAGAACATGATGTAATTTTTGCAAAACTAAGAAAAGTAACTGAGATCAAGAAATACATTGTTTCCAGTAAACATTTTCTGGGGATCTAGCTCCTTATAAGACAATAAAAACCTGGAGTCAAAATCCAGAGGTCCTGGCTCTGGAATCTCAAAGTTATCTCTTGCTAGCTGTGTAAATGTAAGCAAGTTTTACTCTATGCCTCATTTTTTGTCTTTTAACTGGAGATAATATTCTTGTAGGGATGCTGTGAGAAGTAAATAAATTAATATACGTAAAAGCTGCTTAGGATAGTGGCTGGCACTTAGTAAGTGCTAGGTCAGTGTTACCTGGGATTGAGTTGTAATTCCTACTAGATGGGGCAAACGGCTGGCTAAATTGGAAGAGTATCAACTCTTGATCTCATGGTTGTGAGTTCGAGCTCCACATGGGGTATAGTGATTAATAAAATAAATTTTAAAAATTAATAATAATAATTCTTACCAGAAAACTGTTGGCCACCCCAAAGCTGGCCACTTTTGAACCCAGCTACTCACTAGGATAACAAACCTAGCAGAACTGTAATTTGGACAAGTGTGAGCTCTAAATCTGAACTAAACTCTTGCCCTTCCACTCATCAGTTCTCTGTATGTATGACTGTGTTCATCCACCTGAAGATTCTGTATTATTAGAGCTTACTGTCGCCAAGTTACCAGCAAAACCCAAAGACATATTATAGCTTGGTATGTCTGCATGTATGCACCAAGCTTAGAGTGATGATCTGGGAGCAACAAGAATGTGATTATTTCTACTTGTGCCTGGTCTGTATTTTCTAACTTTCTGCCATGTACATGTATTGCTTCTGTGACAATAAAAGGTTATTTCAAAATTTGGAAATGGAAGAAACACTTTTCATATTTGTCTAAGGAAAAAGACCCCACAAATTCCATACCTGTATTTATGAATGATGGCATTAAATAGTTTTCCATCTCTCCAGCAGGTAGTGAAATTTTCACACCGTATTCCAGCGTAACCCTCTGTTGCCTGCTGTGTCCACAGTAGCAATCTCTCCTTAGCAGACATATCCTCTGACTCTCCAGTAACATGGATATCAGATATCTAAACATAAGAGAAAGTGTTAAAACATTAGGAAAAAAGCTAGCTCCGACTGAGAACCTACTATGTGCCAAGAACTTCACAAGTGTTTATTCTACTTAATCATCATAATTCTCACTGGAAAGCTAAGTGTAGTTTTCCCATTTTACATATAGGGAAACTGAGTTTCAAGGAGGTTCACAGATTTTAAAAAAGTAGGATTTAACCCAAGCATCTAGTTTTTTTATTATGCCAAAATGTCAAGCACTGAAAATTCTAATTTTCAATGAGATTCTCCTTTACTAATCAGATCTGTTAAAACAACTCAACCAAATGTTTTTCCAAGTTCAAATGGATCAAAGTAAAACTTACAAATTAATCTATATTACCACTTGCAGAGGAGGATTTGATCCAACAGGTGTTCCATGTAAAGAACAAAGAAGGTCCCCAATTTACATTATATAATAATTTTTTTAAAGATTTTATTCATTTATTCATGAGAACAGAGAGAGAGAGAGAGAGAGGCAGAGCCACAGGCAGCAGACTCCATGCAGGGAGCCCAATGCGGGACTCAATCCCAGGTCTCCAGGATCACACCCTGGGCTGAAGGCAGCGCTTAAACCGCTGAGCTACCCAGGCTGCCCCATTATATAACAATTTGACCTAAAGTCTCTTTCTCATGAGTCCTTGCTCAGCTTACTCAACATGAAATCTGTATTAATTGACTTTTCCCTACACTTTGTTTTCATTAAATTTTCTAAAGGTCTCCTTCCACTAAATAAAACAGGTCACCAGTTCACGTGATTTACATTTCCTCAAGATCCTCTCTAATAAGAGTCCTACTTAATCTGCTGATAATGACATTAAGGCACAAAGTGACTTTATCAGGGGTCACACAGTGATTCTAAAGCTGGGATTAACACCAACAAACAACTGTTCTCTCAATCAGGGCAGGATGCGAAGCCAAGGGATCATGAAGACAGGCGGGAAGCCAGGATCAGGATAAGTAAATAAGGAATTGGAAGCAATACAGAGGGAGTCACAAATCATTTTATAACAGGAAAAAAAATTACTAAAGTCATGAGATTGGCTTCTAGTCCTGGCCACTAGATCCATAGCTTTGAATAGTTCATTTTATGTCTGTGAGTCAACTTCCTCATCTATAAAATGAGGAGGTAGGAGGTAGAAGCAGGTCATGTTTAAGACTCTTTCCAGTCTAACGTCCTACTGTAAAAACAACACAGAAGTCAGAGGTCAAAACAGGCAGAGTCAAGCAAGTGAAAGTAGAAAAATTTAAAAACCCAGACTGAAGAAAGCCTTTCCCATGCAGCAGTGCTAGGCTCAAACAGGAAACCCTTTATTCCTTCCAGCTGCCACAAGAGCCAGAGGCATGGCCAACTGGGGGCCTGGTGCAGGCTGCAGCTTAAAGCCCACACCAGGCCTGGCAGCCCCACGCAATACCACATGGACAAGGGGGCCACACACCCCCTTAGCCCACTATTCAGCACAAATGCCATGCCCTGCACAGCTTGCTCTCCGTCACACTCTGAGATATGCTCCTTGACAGATCATTTTATTTTTTTTTTAAATATTTTATTTATTTATTCACAAGAGAGACACAATGAGAGGCAGAGACATAGGCAGAGGGAGAAGTAGGCTCCCTGCAAGGAGCCTGATCCCAGGACCCCAGATCATGACCTGAGCCAAAGCAGATGTTCAACCACTGAGCCACCCAAGGTGCCCCTCGACAGATCATTTTAAGGTAGAGTACAGTGTCTCAAAAAAATTTTTTTTAAGATTTTTATTTGAGAGAGTGAAGCATTGGGGGGGCAGGGGGTGGGGGAGAGAGAGAGAAGCAGACTCCTCTCTGAGCAGAAGTGGGATGTGGGGCTCAATCCCAGGACCTGGAGATCATAACCTGAGCTGAAGGTAGATGCTTAATCGACTGACGTGCCCCCAGAGTGTCTCAATTTAATCTTCTTTCCTAAGAATCTGTGCTGGTCTCTATGACATGAAAAGAACTATGTGCATACATGAACACATTACACAGAATATACAGGAAAAATTCCTTTTTTCTTTTTTAATGTGGAAAAAAGAGGAGAAAAATCAGTATTCTTCTAACTTCCAACTGCTAACTCTAATCCAAAATTATACTAGAGAGGAGCACCTGGATGGCTCAGGTCAGTTAAGCTCCCAACTCTTTTTTTTTTTTTAAGATTTTATTTATTTATTCACAGGAGACACAGAGAGAGAGAGAGAGAGGCAGAGACACAGAGGGAGAAGCAGGCTCCATGCAGGGAACCTGACGTGGGATTCAATCCCAGGACTCCAGGATCATGCTCTGAGGCGAAGGCAGACACTTAACCACTGAACCACTCAAGCATCCCTCTAGCTCCCAATTCTTGATTTCAGTTCAGGTCATGATCTCACAGTCCTGAGATGGAGACCCACCTCAGCTCTGTATTCAGCATGGAGTCTGATTGGAATTCTCTCTCTCCTTCTGCCCTTCCTCTCCCAATGCACTCAATAAATAGATAGATAGATAGATAGATAAATAAATAAATAAATAAATAAATAAATAAATAAATAAATATCTTTGGAGATAAATAAATAAAATTATGCTAGAGAGTTTTCTGGCACATTCCAGGAGTTTAAATCCCATCTCCACCATTTATGTTCCAGTTACTCAACCGTTTTAAGTTCATTCTCTGGCTTGCAGAATAATGATGGTAAGTGTAACCATGCCATGCTGTGAAAATTCAACAACACAAGCACAGCATAATGTCTGCAATTTTATCATTGTGGGTTTTATTATTTGTTTTGATAAAGGGGGAGGCAAAACTCTCCCAATTCTCCTGCTGTAAAGGGAAGTGTTATTCTCCCAATTCTCCTGCTGTAAAGGGAAGAAATAGTTTTTAAATTTGTTGCCTCAAATAAAAATCTGTAAAAACAAGGGTTCATAGAAACAAAACTAGGAAATGGTGAAGGAGAAAACTGAGCCTACAGGTAAAATCTGACAACAGGTTCCTCTTACTTAGCCTTTAAGAATTTTAAGATCCACTGCTTCTGGAAACCCAACCCTTATCACCATTACATGGGTAATAATGACAACCATATAAAGCAAAGGGAGGTAGCTGGAGACAGGGAGGTACTCTTTTCTGCAGGTCAAGAATATTCCATGCCAGACCCTTCACAGAATCACCTACTCATGAGGGAAGTCAGTGAATTTGAACTACAGGGTAAATTTAATAGGCATAGCATTTCACCTGAGAAAGGATATTAAAGGAAGGGGAGTTTAGAGGTTGCAAACCAGTCTAAATATCAACCAGGAGAAAGTAATACAGTCTAATTAAATACGTTTCCAAAGGATGAATTCCAGATTGTTACTCCCACACACATTATTTCAGACTGTTACAAATGCATACACTATTTTAAAAAGCTGTGATTTTCAAACGTTATGAAGCAAACTTTAACGTACCAAAGACTACTAACACACTGACTCATCTTCAGCTTTTCCTGCTATTTCCAATTACTTGAGTATTATTCCCACAGGGAAACTCAAGGTATTTTTTAAAATGTCCTATTGCCGTTAACCACTACCTCTCTTAGCATATTAAACTTTCCATGATACTGTGCAACTGAAACCAAATGAAAAATAAATTAAACTCTGAAAATTACATCTGCAGTTGTCACTGATGACTCCTGATTTAAAATCTGCGCATTCAGCAAATCAGCCTGAATCCTCTGTCGGTGACAAGTCAGGTCTGATTCCAGGAAGTAATGGAGCTTCCTCCCTTCAAATCCTGGAGGCAATGCAGAGATCAGAGGTGGGCATTCACGCCACCTGGGTTCAGCTTCTAACTCTGATAGTTAACAGGATTATGACCCAGAGCCATCCATTTCATCTCTCTAAAATCCATTTTCTTCATTTTAAAAACTTAAATGATGACTTCATCATCTTTACCTCCTTCAGTGGTTCTACAAATTCCATAAAATAAATCCACATCAAATGCTTTGCACAGTGCCTGGCATGTAGAAACCTCTATAAATATTAGCTTCTCCTACCACAATTTTATTAGTCGTACTTGCTGCTTGAAGTTCCTCAGCAACAATCTGTCAGCTAGCACCAAAAACAAACAAAATCCTTTCTAGCCGAGTTCCTTTGGGAAACTCGAAGCCCTCATGCCTCACATCCAGGTCATTAATGGCTCCTACCCAAATTCAAGCTCTTCCTGTCACTGAGCCTCCCGTGCCTATATTTCATCCCTGCCTCATCTCTCCTGACCCGGTTTGACACCATTCTCCAGCTTTCCAGAAATGTCTATTCTGTGGTAAACAAAGTCTCCTACTTCTTTAGGACCTCACACCACTTGTACCATTTTACTGAACTGGGTCTACCCCTCTTGCCTCAAGTCAAGTCCCACCCACCACCAGGCCTGCAGGCAGGGCAAGTGAATTCCAACTCCCCCAGCGATGCCCAATCAAGTTTTCCAGCCATGACCCATAGGTACTAAGACCTCATTTTTACACCACAGGCTACTCTTGCACTACCACCTTCTTCTTCTCCTTAAAAATGATCCCTGAACCCACCCTCACAAATATCCAACACCACTGAAGATAGCATGTACTTGTCTCCACCTGCACTGCACCCTCATGGTCTCCATACCTACTGCTACATCCTGGAACTCATCATCTTATGCCAGAACTAGCCCACCTCAGACATTTAACTTCCAATAGTGAGTTCCTTTTCTTCTACTACTTTCATGCCCAAATGCCAGCTAAACCACTTATCTGACTTCATCAACATCTCAGACTCTCTGACTTGTCTGATTCCATCCCACTCTAAGAGCCTTCTTCTATCTTCACCTCCTTCTCTGTCTGGCCTGCACTACATGATCCACCATTTCAAATAATTTTCTCAAATCCCTCACCAGTTTCTCCTTGCCCTGAAACCCCCTGGCCACACCCCAATCCTGATCAAGTCAGCTGTATGTCTCTTCTACTCTTGTCCTATGCTATAAGCTCCACTACAAAACCATAGTACCCTGTGGGCTGCTGCCACAAACTCCAGTTCTGCAATTCAGCTAAGCATCAGCTAAGCACTTCTTGGTGTCCTGACTGGCCACTTTTTCCATCCCTCACAATATCGCTTTCAATATTCTTTACCATTTGCAAGAAACTCCCTAACCTACTACTTCCTTATGTTTAGCAATCACTTTTTTATCTCCTTCTTTATAAAGAAAATAGCAACATGAGTAAGAACTCCCTCCCTTCCCCACCCTGCTACCTACAAACTTGGCTTCCATATAACCTCCTTTTCTCCTGTGCTCAGAATCCTTCCACCTGCTGCCTCCTGGGAGTCTCACTCCATCAATCATTCCCTCCTTATCTGGGGCTTTGCTCTCAGTACTTAAAATACTCAAATCTCTTCTATCCTAAAATAAATAAAAATAAACAAGCTTCATAAATTCATTTCCCTCTCTACTTATCATTGCCTCTCTCTCTTCCCAGTAAGGCAAGTGGGAAAAGAAAAAAAAATCTCTGTATTTTTAAATAGATTTTATTTTTGTATTTTTTAATCTTTATTATCTTTACTCTTCAATCTGTTGTGAGTTGGCTTCCATCCCAATCACTCCACTAAAACTAAGTAGCAGTGACCAAAGTGAGGGAGGTTCCTGCTCATGACTCGATTTTCCCAATTAAAAAAGGAAATCAGAGAGTGAAATGTAACAGAGGATGTGATAGTCACAAAAGGAGGGAGGTCATGCAGCGCCTGAAGAGCTGAAAGATATTGTGAGCAATACCTCCTCTTATCTAGTCTCACTTATTCAATAAGCACTCATAAATGTTTGTTCGTAACACTACTGGGCACTTGGTCATACAGCCACCCTCATGAAGGCTTCAGTCCAATGACAGAGAAACATCACGAAGAAGAGCTCAAGGGTTGCTTTCCAATCCATCCATTTTCTAATCCTGATCTCTCTGAGGCATCGGTCACTGGCAGGCTCTCCTCCCAGACTTCCCTGATATCAGTCTTTCTTGGTTTTCCTCCTGCCTCTCTGGCCTTTCCTTCTCAGTTTTCTGCCACCCTTCTTTTAGTGCTGTTCCTCAGGCTCGGTCTTCAGCCCCCCTCTCTTCTCCCTCTCACTGGGTCATCTCATCTTCTACAATGGTTCAAGTGTCCCCCCCCATACTGATGACTCCCAAACCTCACCCCTGAACTCAAGACCTATGAATTCAATGAACCTGTCTCAAAATAGTCAAACTAACCACATGTGGAGGGAGCACTTCAATGAGCCAGTGTGCTTAAGCACTTCCCAAATATTATCTCATGACCACAACATACATGATAATGAAGCACAAAGTGGTTATGTGACTTGCTCAAGTGCACACAAACTAGAAGTAAAATATGAACTTGAACCTATCTGGCTCCATTGTGCTTTATCTCACAGCCTCTTCAAACTCACTGTAGAAAAGATGGAATTTCTCTTTCTCCATACTGCTCTTCCTTCTGTATGCATAACTCAGAAGATGCCCCATCATTTACCCAGTTGCCCCCAAACCAAAAACCCTGAAGTCCTTCTTGATGCCTTTTTCTGTCTGTACCTACCTTCAATTGGTCACACAGTCCTATGCAGCCTCATCTCATCTCTCCCCACATCCCTTCAACACACCCAAAAAAAACTCCACATGCTCCAGCCACACTGAACCACTTCTTGCTCCCTCAGTAAGAATACATTTCCACAGAACACTCCACATTTATTCATGCTACTGCTTACCTATAGAACACCCTCACCAGCTGCCACCCCTCTCCAGCCCTTCCCTCCTCTGTTCCTCTGAGGAAGCCCCAGCTGATTCCACCTCCTGGGTCTACAAGAGACATCCCACCAACCCCTGTGCTTCCACAGCAGCCCATGCATACTGCTATAACAGTACATGGTGTGTATCATTACTCTCTGTTGATATATCTTCTCTCCCTCTAATACATGAGCAAATACACACAAAATAACAGTATCTTATTCATCGTAATATTATGGTGTCTAACTCAGTCACTGTCTGTTACATAATAGACAATAAATGCCCATGAGCATATGTCTTTGTGATTTGAGTTTGGCACCTAGGGAATCTTTGAAATATTTCATTCAGGCAACCAGGATATCTTTGCTCACTTCTGCTTTATTGTAAACTTCAAGATTCCATATAGGAAGAAAAGGCTTTTTCCCTACAGTGTATGGGCAAGCTCCAACCAATAAAACTGATGTGCCCATAAAAATGTCATTGGACCAAATAGGTGTTTTCTGCTTACTATTTACACAATAGAAATGACACATTTGCCAACATTTTTCAAAACATTTATTTTGGCACTGTATAAAAACCACCTAAATCTAGTATTCTCCAAGTTCAAGGAGACTATAAAAGGAGGTCAAAATGTTTGAATTCAAATGTCTTTATATCCCAAGTCCAAGTGAACACCAATGTTAATCTCACAATATCTTTTAAGACAATCATCATAGGTCTAGAATGGTACTGGGCTCAGCAAAGCTTCCACCTTCTTCTAGAACTGAGACTCACCACTGGGAATCTGTTCATATGAACTGTCACATCTTGGTCTGCCTCTGAGGTGCTTTCCATTTTATTAACAGTTGAAATAATTCTTTGGCCTTACTTTCTTTAATTTTTCAACTAAGCAACTTCACTGACCTTTTTTTCTGGCCTGATTTATATGTGATATTTCAGTAAGTAGTTTATCACAGATTCTGCTTAAATTTACTTTTAGTTTTATCAGATATTATTAGATCAATTCCCACATGAAATGGTACTGAACTAGTTGAAACAAGTTAATAGAAAAATACCCAATTTTCACATACTTTTTGCTAACTATACATACATTCAATTGGCCAAATCTTTATTTCACTTGAATTACAGAGGAAATGTTATTTCTTTCCCATAAAGTCCAGAAGGTGCTGATGTCACTACATAGCTAGAGCAAGAAAGGGTAATTTGCCTTTTACCGTCATTCTATTTATGTGTACTCGTCTTCCAAGATAGTCCAAACCTAAATTAAAAAAAGACTCTATAAGATTTTTATGTGAAGTGCAAGTATTTTCCAGAGCCCTGACAAAAGCTGGTTTACAGAAAAATAGTTCCAGGCTTTAAAAAACACTCAACACAAGGCATTCTCAAAAACTGCATGGTCATGTAATTAGAAAATGGGTTCTCCAATAGGGATTCTAAAAGTATTGCTCCTACTGGAAATAGAACAAATGCTCAGAAAAATCTAATCATTTACATATGAAGTCCTCAAACCCATTTGAATTAGAAATATGGCTCCTGGCTATATATTTTAGCCAAATTATTTTGAGCCATTTAGGGCAATTAAAAAAAGAATCCAGATACCAAATATATGAAATCATAGTTCAGGATCCTGAGCCTTAAGAATAAAGACATCACCATCTCTGTTTTATCTTTTCACTCCATATAAGCAAGATCAAAAGTGAAAGTAAAAAATCAAAAACCTCAGCCTAAAAAAAAAAATTACTACCAACAAAGCAGTGGTCTCATACTCTTTCCTACATTCACATCTCTTTTTCCCACATTACCTCTACCTTTACACGTAACACTGATACTTTACTACGTAATTTCCCTTCTCCCTCTCAGCAGAACTAAGACAACACACAATGATTGAAATAATAATAACTGGAACTAAAAGAAGGTACAAGGCGCTGTAGGAGAGTGGGAGGGATCAGGGATGAGGTACAGATAGAATTCAAATACAAGAAAGAAAGAGATACAGACAGGATTCAAACACAAGAAAGAAAGCCTAACCCAAATTCACATAGTTCTAACTGTGGTATAACCAGACATGTGCCTACTCAGGGATGAACTTTGTTTCAGAGTGCCCATCTGACCAAGTGCCTCCTAGAACACCGTCAGGCAATATGAACCACAGTCTCAACAAATAGCTCAAAGACACAATCAATATCTGAAAACAAATGGACTGTTTTGCTTCTGCAATCTGGAAGCCAAAGAAACCAGTGCTAGAACTCTCAAAAAATAAAAGCATGAGTTGCTCCAACTCTTCTGAAACCTCGTCATGTGTACTGACTCATCCTGCCTCTCATGCTATCATCTGCTAGTCTCCTACATTCTTAGGGAGGAGATGAGCACCTAATAACATGGATATATTAGCTGTCCCAAGACTGTTTTTAAGGAACAAGAGGGTCTTATATTCCTTGTTTTCTCTCTTTTCTCACTACCAACTATTGAGTTGAGGTAACAACTACCCTTGGTTTGGACCATCACCTCTAGTCTCCAATGTCAATACCAATGTCATCTTTTAAGACACAGTCATGAGAGACCTGGAATAATATTGGGCTCAAAAGAGCTTGCACCTTCTCCTGGAGCTAAGCCTCAGTGTCTGGATTAGTAATTATCTCCGAACTAGTTTCATGGCACCAAGTCTTGGCCTACTCTCCAATGCCAGTTCAGCTTGTTCTTGACTCTGTAGCCACAGTTGTTAAGGCTCATTCTTGGCTGATCTCTCTAGACTCAAGTCATTCCCTTTCTATTCTATGATCAAACCACATGAAGTTCAAGCCATGTGAACCACATGTTCCCCCTCTCGCAAGGTCCTCTATTCAAGCTATTTCTCCCCTTGAAACATTTTCCTCATACTCGGCCCAACATGTCATAGATTAGGTGCTCATTATCTGCTGAACAGAAAGGGGGTTAAGAAAGGAAGGAAGGGAAGGAGGGAGGGGGAAAAAGGAGGAAAGATCAGAAATATCGTCCATGTTTTCATTTGATATGAATGAATTTTAACCTATCATGTCATGTAAAACTTGTCATTTTAGAAAAGTAAATGGTTTCCAATTAGTCTCACTTTCAACAATAATAGAACCCCGGACCACTACACAAAAGTACCTAACAACAAGCACAAGCCCAGAGACTACTCAGTGAGAACCTGACATTAAATAGTGAAACTAAGCTTCATCTGCATTATTTCTCTTAAAAATTTTCATGAACTTGACACAACAGAGAATCTCTAAATGTCCCTCCAATGAAAGGAAACAAGCTAACCTATCCCATCTCATAGCACCCTCTGATTTCATTCGCAGTATACTGCTAGATGACCCACTTACTGCTAAATGAATTGCAACTGCCTCACTGTGTTGGTCAGCTGACGCTGTAAATATGAAAGTCCTCTGAGCAAAGTCAATGCCACCAGACAACTGGGCGGCAGGAACACCCTATTTTTACAGATGTTGTCATGGTTCTGGCATGCACTGTGAACACAAGAACAACCAACTTGCAAAGTTGAGTCGAATATTTCCTAAAAGATTCACTTAAAAAAAAAGAATGCTTGCATTTTATTCTTCTACACAAGGCAAATAATGTAGCTTTAATATTTTTATTTTTAAAATAATTACAATTTGCTGAAAAGACTAAAAAGTTTAATCAAATTTACTATTTATATAATTTATGTGTAACACTGGAAAAGACAACATCTCTGAAGTTAAGAGAACTAAGATAGGCAGCCCGGGTGGCTCAGTGGTTTGGTGCCGCCTTCAGCCCAGGGTGTGATCCTGGAGACCGGGGATGGAATCCCACATCGGGCTCCCTGCGTGGAGCCTGCTTCTCCCTCTGCCTGTGTCTCTGCCTCTCTCTCTCTCTCTCTCTCTCTCTCTGTGTGTGTGTGTGTCTTTCATGAATAAATAAAATCTTTAAAAAAAATAAAAAATAAATAAAAAAGAGAACTAAGATAGTTAGCTTACAGAAAGCTATAAATATACTTAAGGGTTAAGGAATCAGGGGAACTCAAACTGAAGATATGCAAAGCCATTTGAAGGACCCCCTCATTTCACTGGTGAGCAAACTAAGGCAACAAGAAGGGAAGCAACTCATCCAGGATCTCACAGTATGCTACTAGGAGGCCTACTGTGTGGACTTAAGTCTCCTAAATTCCAGTCCAACATCTGTAAGAAGTTTCTCCTTCATACTTAGAAAAGAAATCTAGAGACACCTGGTTGGCTCAATGGTTGAGCATCTGCCTTCAGCTCAGGGCATGATCCTGGGGTCCTGGCCTCGAGTCCCACATCAGGCCCCTCGCAGGGAGCCTGCTGTTCCCTCTGTCTGTATCTCTCATGAATAAATAAATGAAATCTTTAAGAAAGAAGGGAAAGAAGAAAAAAGAAAAGAAAGGAAAGAAAAAAAAGGAAAGGAAGGAAGAAAAGAAAAAGAGAAGAGAAGAGAAGAGAAGAGAAGAAAGAAAAGAAAAGAGAAAAAAGAAAAGAAAAGAAAAGGAAAGGAAAGAAAGAAAGAAAGAAAAGAAAAGAAAAGAAAAGAAAAGAAAAGAAAAGAAAAGAAAAGAAAAGAAAAAAGAAAGAAAAGAAAAGAAAAGAAAGAAAAGAAAAGAAAAGAAAGAAAAGAAAAGAAAAGAAAAGAAAAGAAAAGAAAAGAAAAGAAAAGAAAAGAAAAGAAAATCTATACTTACAACTCAAACTAATTTTTCCTCTATGTCAGTAGCCACAGTGGGTGCCTCCTATCAGTGTACCACATGTTGCAAAAAATGACTATACACACACACATCATGAAAGGGCACCCCCCACCTTTGTCTTAACCCCTAAAGTCCAGCCCTTTTCACTTTTCAGTCTCCATACTGGCCAAGCAGCTGGTACACAGAACTCTACACGTTTTCAGAGGAAGATACACCCCATGGATCTCTCACATTAACTGAAGGTCAGGGGTCACAGAAATATTCCTCAGTAGACTAAACACAACACCTCAACTGACAACCTTTCTACTACAGAGCAGCCAATCTGCTTCCAGCACTACGTTCTCTTCTTCTCTCATACCAAAACAACTATCAATAATGTTTCAGAAATGTACTTGTACTAAGGTGTAAATAACTGATACAAGCTCCAAGAATTGGTTATTCCCAGGGGTTGTTTCTGATCTAAAATGCTGACAAAATTTTAAGCTAATTAGGGAGTTACAGGAATATACTGACAGATAATAGGATTCAGTAAATATTTGCCGAAGATATAGTGAGAGGATGAGTGGAGTTGGGGAAACAGAGTACTCTGCTTAGGCGGAATGCTGTATGTCCAAAGGAAAAAAAGAAATGCTGTTTACAAATTTTGAAACCACATAGCTTTTCTACTCAGCAGATGGTTACAAAGTATTTCCTCTTTTCTACAGCAGCAGAAGACAGTTATAAGATAGAAGTTATCAAGTACTTACAGTCTAATAGGTCCTTTTCACATATATTACCTCATTTAGTGCTCACAACATACCATTCTGCTTCACACATGTAGAAAGTAAGACCTGGGTTAAATTTTAGTCTTCTGATGTAAAATCTCTTAAGTTCTCTTTCTCTTGCTATATCAAATGTATAATTACTCCCTAAAACATTCCAGAAAGAGCTTGACTTATCAGTGAACTATCTCATTTTATAGAAGTAAAAACTGATTTTTAAAAAAGATTTATTTTAGAGAGGGGGGTGCAGAGGGACAGAAAGAGAATCTCAAATAAACTCCCAGCTGAGCATGGAGCCCAACGTGGGGCTCAATCTCAGGATCGTGAGATCACCACCTGAGCTGAAACCAAGGGTTGGACACTTAACCAACCAAGCTAACCAGGCACTCCGAAGCAAAAACTGATTTAAGGGACACACAGTAAATATAGAAATGATACCTAGTCAAACACTCTTCCTTGCAGAACACAAAATAACAATTGGTTCAGAGGCTTGGACATAAAAATGATATCAAAGGAAATTCAATTCTTTCACATGTTTTTGTTAAATGAAAGAAAAAAGAGAGTTTATATACACTAAGAGAGTTCAGGTATGAATAAGAATGAAAGCTGCAGGCTAGAAAAGGTGAATCTCAAAATTCTTCTACCTTTGGAGTCTCTTAATGGTTGCACGAGTATAACATTGGAAGGAAGAGCTGTGGAAGGTGGTTATCTATGTTCAATTCCTGATCCCACCACATCCACGCCCTGTGACCTTTCTGGGCCTTAGTTTCCTCTCATATAAAGTACTTCCTCACAGAGATGTTGAGAGACTGAAATGACACGTGCTTGGGGTTCAGAACAGCACCTGCCCCAGAATGAGCAGAAATAACTGTACATCATGGTAAGGATGATTGCTTAAACTCTTTTATTCACACTACTTGACACTGTAGTCAGGCAAAAGCAAATTCCGTATTGAGTTTGTCAACATAGGCAAATATTTCCAAGCCAAGATGTTTGCTTCCAAGGACAACCTCTTCAAAGATGTTTTAACTATTTTGGCAGAAACAAATGTAATCAACACATTTTTAGTGAGTGCTTCCAAGTTTCAAAAATGTGTGAAAATGCTCCGCAAAATATTTTTAACAGCAAAGATGGCACAAATATTTTGAATTTCTATCTGGATAAAATTGCCTCCCTAAAAGGAAGAGTTAAATAGAGGATAAAAGCAAAAAGTTGATAAAGTTCAAGTGCTAATGCTCTAAATTAATAGCTACCTTTAGCAAATGCTCATTTATTTGCTATTCAAATATGGGGGGAAATATAAATGTAACTATTTTTCTTGTACAGCAAAGGTTTTAAACTTTTGCATGTCCTTCATTCAACTGAAAAGATCAGGCATTAATAGAGACCCAAATTCTATGCAACTATTTCATAAGTACATTTTCACAGACTGGTTATAAAATTTAAAAAAAACTAGCAATGGTAAAATTTTAAAAAAATTAATAAGTATTTTTATTTAAAAAGATGAAATGGTTCAGAAAGAACTGAATTAGCCAACGTAAACCAAATGGCCTTTGTTTTCAAAATCTATAGATCAAAGCTATCATATAAAAGGAAAAACATTCAGGTTTTTCCTAGTGCTTGAATTCTAAGTAAATGTTTTATGGTCTAAGATTCATAAAAGACTTGGTCAAAGAAAAAATTATCAATTATATTTCAGTGAGTTTGAATATTAATGTATTCTTCCAACATTTTGAGATGGTTCTCAAGTTTTTAAAGTTTTTATAATATAAAAGTCAATTAAAAAACTAATCTCTTCATTATATAGAGATTGATAAAATAATCTGTATAATATCCAAATTCCTTATCTCTCATCCCTCTCTCCTTGGCTTCTTTCCCTGGTTACTGCACTAGACATTGGCTATTCACCAGAGGATTAAAAGGAACACAAGAATAGTTCAGTTTTCATGAGTTAATATGGCTACATAGTATGCTGGGAAGTTAGTTATTCATGACTATTATCCCAGAGGTCTAACTTTCAGGTGGTTAAGTTTATAGTCATGATCCCTGTTGTTTATTCTAAATAAACAATGGCATATACTGCATGCAGAAAAGAGCTATATTTTATTTCTTTCAGAGTGACTTGTTTTGGTTCAATATATAACAGGTACATCATAAGTGCTTGATAGAGAAATAAAAGAAGGGAGAAATGGAGGAAGGAGTGAAAACACTAAACAAAATGGTATCCAGTTATATATATGAATTCATAGAAATTTAAAAGTGAAAGAGATGTATATGGGAAAAGGTGGGTAATTGTAACAGGTAAGAAGAGTTCAGCTTGGTAGATACCTGGATGATATCCAAGCTCTTCCACTTACTGGTTGAGTGACTTAACCAAGTTATTTAACTTTCCTGAGGCTCAGTATCCTCCTCTGTAAAATGGAGCCAAAAATAAAACCATTTCATAGGCTGGCTCCAAAGATCAGATATAATGGTGAAGTGGTTGGCACAGAGTAGGAATCAACAAAAACCATTATTATTAACAGTAGCATTGTGATCTAGTCCAATATTCTCCTTTTGAGAATGAAAGGGAGACTTAAAGAAATGAAAAAAGCTGTTGAAGTCATAGCTTTCTGGGGCAAAGCCTGACTAGAACTCAGATCTCCTGCCTTCTGGGCCTATAATCCACACTACTTACCAAAGAAGCTACATTGAGAAGAAAACAAGATACAAATGCTAAGCTAAGATGACGCTGGTTCCCAAAATTTAGTGTTTTTTTTTTCTCAAAATTTAGTGTTTTTAAGAAACACATGAGATGGGATGCCTGGATAACTCAGTGGTTGGGCATCTGCCTTTGGCTCAGAGTGTGATCCGGGAGTCCTGGGATGGAGTCCCGCATTGGGCTCCCTGCAGGGAGCCCGCTTTTCCCACTGCCTGTGTCTCTGCCTCTCTCTCTCATGAATAAATAAATAAAATCTTAAAAAAAAAAAAAAAAAACACGTGAGAGGGTGCCTGAAACATATGCCATGTTCTCTTAGGCCCAACCAGAAGATACTCTGATCAAGTTAAATCAGGGATAAAGCGTTTCTAGTAAGCATTCCAGATTAATTCTACTGTAGAGATTCTGTAGTCACTTGGAAAAGCACTGCTATAGAATAAGAGTAACAAGGGCTCTATCCCTAGTCTTGGCCATTAGAATCATCTGTGGAGCTCCTTCCTTATCTATTACATTAGCATCACTGGGTGACATCTAAGTACCTGTATTTTGTAAAAGCTCTTCAGGTGATACCTATATGTGGTCGGTTAGAGAACCAATGGCCTATAAACAGAAAACAACCAGCTTTGCTGAAGTCAATATAAATCGGCTAGAAAGAGGTGGGATTTGGAATGCCTGGGTAGCTCAGTGGCTGAGCATCTGCCTCCGGCAGAGGGCGTGATCCCGGAGTTCAGGCATAGAGTCCCACATTGGGCTTCTCCAACTCTGTGCTTCTACCTGTCTCTCTTTCTCTCTCTCTCTCCCCCCTCTCTGTCTCTTGTGAATGAATAAATAAAATCTTTAAAAAAAAGAGAGAGAGAGAGAGAGGTGGAATTTGTGAAACTAGAGAAGAATGCTTGTGGGAAAAGCTCAAGAGCAAAGGTAGGAGAACTTGTCACAAGGTACAGGAAGCATATGAGTCTTAGACAAATAAGAAATGTGTCAAGAAGGTGACTGCAATGAGCTCATTACTCCCTGTCCCCAAAAACGGCTGCCTTTGTCACCTTTTTTTTTTTAACACTCATCCTTCATAGATAAACTTCAACTCCTATAAACATCAAGCCCTGCTCTGACCTCACAGCAATATCCCTTAGAACTTTGACAGTTATTCAAAGCAGGTTGCTGAGTACTTCAACTCGGCTACCGACACTTATTGACACCTTAAGAACATGATTTAACCTGATTTTTGACTTCTTCATTCTTTAAAAGAAGAACTATTTTGCCTATTTATACAGTTGTGAAGATAAAAGACACATTGGATCTGAAAATCCTTTTTCCAATTCCAAACCAATACACAACTCTAAGATAGTCTTTTTTTTTTAATTTACAACTCCTGATCCCAGTCAAGATTAACATGATGATGATATTTTATTCAGTAGGCATTCAAGGAGACCCTGGCTGAATGACCTCCACAGAACCCCTGCACGTAGAAGAGCACGTGAGGTCAGCAAAGGAATTCAAGGATTTAAAGAGGAGGTCTGGTCACTCATACTGAAAATGATAAATTTCACAGGACCAGGGAAGTTAAGTCAGAGGCCTGAACTAATGTAAAGATCAAGAAAAACTCAGAGAGCTGTACATTCTTCAGGTTAACTCAAAGTCATCAATCCCAAATCTGCAGACAAGGGACCAGGAGAAAGAATGGATCAACATGGAAGATGTGAAAAAGGTCTCAAAGGAACAAGTAAAAGGAATGCTGGCTAACCAGTCATTTCTGAGATGCAATGCTAACAAAGGGGCTGAGTGCTCTCATTTGCATTTAATTCTCCCATTAAAAAAAGTAGAATCCAATGCTAAAGAATTCTGCACAGGTAATTAAGCAAACAGAACCAAACAAGAAGAATGTCCTACGGGGAGTACCCAAGCTATGGGTTCTGACCCTCTGTAAGCTCCAGAATGAAGAGTCTTTATTTGGATTGCAGGGAACTAAAACGTCAAACTCCTATGATAAATAATGACTATCCCATTTGGCTTTGACTCTATATGAGGCTTTGTGAAGTACTGCTGTATCACAATTATCTAACAAATCTAATTGGCAGGTTTATGCCTTTTTTTCATGTATACTTTACACTGAAGTTTCAGAAATCTACACCAACTAGGAGGGTAAAAATCCTTGGCAGGAGAATAAAACAAGGAAGAAAAAAGGCTTATGAACCACTTAGGAAATGGATTTTAAGAATTTCCATTATCGAAAAAAATGTAAGGCCTTCAAGAAGCCACATTACATACAAAAAACAGCTGGAACATGGAGCAAAGCAACTGGTTTCATTCCTAAACACGGAACAGCTAAGTAGTTTCCTTTTGCACTGACAAGACTCTTTGCTTTCTTTTCAAAATGTAACCACTGAAAAATGTAAATAAAAAGGCTTCCATAATATTGGCGAGCATGGTAGTATACGTAACAGGAACACCTTCCCAGGGCTCCACAGCTGAGGCCCATGATGATCATCACGTTGACCCTAATAATACCTCATTCTATCGCTGTGCAAATGATCTCTGCTGACCTTGCCAAGACTGTTTAACATCACAAACCCCATTTATGTCCAGAGTTTTTGTTAAAAGACAAAGTTAGAGCTTAAACAAAAAGCCATCCACTCCTACCCAGTAGTAACATGTAGAGGCTGTTTGGGTAATGCCTGTCTCAAGCAAGTAAATAAATATTCACTTATATCTTAAAGATAAGTGAAAACCCCGAGAAGTAACTTATCTAAAGTTGACTATCAGCGTTAGGACTAAAGATCTAAACTTCCTGGCAGTTGGTGTCACACTGAAATTCCTAGGACATATTACCCAAAAGATTTCTGATGTGGGGGGTGTGGGGGGCTACAGAATAACTCGTAACAAAGAGACAAAAGAGATTTGGGAGATTTTGTTTGTGATACACACACAAGTACAAAATTAAAAGCAATTATGTGAGTGTTCCTGTGTATGAAAACTGGTAGAAAACTGGAACTAGCTTTCCAAAATTATGGATCAGCCAGTCAGGACTGACTGGTAATAGTATTGTATTCTCCCAACATCTGTCACAGAGCTATTATCTTCTCATGACTGCTTTCTGATGCAGCTTTTGCCGATACTGCAGCAAAGTGTCCAAAGTCTCTTCCATAAGAAAAGTCAAGGAATGTGAAGTAGAGAACTTCGAAAGATGTATGTTCTCTTAAAGTAATGTTTTCTAAGTTTCTTAAAGTGATGGTTTTTTCTAAGTTTCCCAACTATAACAAAAATGTACTGAGGTTTAAACTATGATCAAAGAATGTGGATATTACAGAAAATAAAAATCATAATAATCGAACCTAAGATTACAAATAACAAAATGCACCAATATCTCTTCAACTTTCACATAAATTAATACAAAAACAACTATTAAAATAGGCAAGGTACAAAACCTCAGACAAATACGAGCACCTGAGTCCTTCTTTGCATCTTAAAGTCAGACTCTATGTTTCACTTACCTCATTTCCAGTTGTGTCCTTGGAAGCAGAGGACACAGTGGTACAGAGGGAATGACATCTCTTTTTTTCAAAGTGAAAATGGCATATTTCATGGGGGCAAAATCTCTCCGTGTTTTGCTTTCCTTGAACACTGCTATAATTTTTGGATGGGTCTTCAGAAAACCCACTTTTTCCAAATGATCTCTCTGTACCACAGTGAATGGAACTTAAGCTGCCTGCCTTTCGTAAAGTAAAAACACTAGTTTTTCTTTGGAATGTTATTTCTCTCTTGTTGACATCATCTAAATGTTCCTTCTTCTCTGCACAATGTGGAGTGCTGTCCTTTTCTGAAATCCTTTCCTCCAGATCACTAACTTTTACTTCTGTGGCACTGTTGTTAGCAGGAGAAGTGTCCACATGGTGAGACAGACTGCTTGCAGCACTCGGCACAAGTTTCTGTTTAACATCGTCAACTACAACTTGTGTCTTCTGAGGAATACCATCTCCCAGTGTGGGGTCCAGGGTAGCAGATTCCTCCCGTACCAGTCCCCCGAGGAAAAGAGCTGGCTGTTCTTTTGAGAGCTGAATGCCACTCTTCTTCTTGCCTTCATTTTTCTCGTCTGGCTCTGCTGACTTTGTATCACCTACAGTTGTCTTGACTGGCTTTCTCCTGAAATATTTTCTTCCTGGAGAGTGTTTTTCAGGGCTCAAAGGAGTTTTGGCAAGATCTAAATACTGTTCTTCTTTCTCAGCTCTTACACACCCACAGACATTCCCCATTTGATTTGCAGGAAATCACAGTTCCACAGATTCACTCATTTCAAAATCCAGGGCTTACTTCGATCTTCTACATTCAATCTGAAAATTCCATTCTGACCTCTAATTCCTCAGACTTTGTGACCATCCTCTTCAACATGAGGCCATTTTGCTTATGAGAAAAGCACATGCAAGAAATGCCATGGCATCTTGCCCAGCTGGGTCCCTGTGTCTCATTAGACACTGTGGCTTATTTCTGGCCACCAATCCTCTTAGACAAACATTACTGCTCACTGTAAAATTATAACGCTGATAGGCTTTCGAAGTAAACACTTCGATTTATTGTACGAGAACTCTGACCCTTGTTTTAACTTTGTTTTCTGAAATGCAGTTACACTACCAAAGTCTGCATTAACCTTTGAAACTATTGGTGATTCAACAAATCTGAGAGCAAACAGAAAGCAAATACCCAATCAAGAGTCCTTTAAGCAAAATGTCTTTCAAATGTAGGTTTCAGAGAGTCTCTAACATATAATTTTTTTCTTAAAAAAACACCAACTAATTTTGGTACTTGCAAAAACAAAACAAAACAAAAGCTCAAAAGTCTCTGTAAATTATACTAAGACTTTTCCAAAACAACAGCCATTAAAAAACAAAAACAGAATGATTCGATAGCTGAAGGAGAGATAATAAATGCTGAATTCCTAAAATACTCGATAAAAATTATCTCTAAAATCAATCGTATAAAATAGTTTATAATATTTTTCATATTACATATTGCATTTTTCATTTTTCACATTAAATTTTCATATGACATAAATTTCCAAGCCATTTTCCTTATGTGATCATTAGGATTTTCACATAAGCAAACTGATCAATTTTATGATTTGAAGCATGACATTCAGCCAGAAGAAACACATAAATGTGTTTCTTATACATGAATGAAGGCAGTTTAACTTCATAGGTAAACTCTTATAATTGTCCCTAGTTAAATATTATGTAATTTTACCAGGACCTTGCTGTAAAAATAGTAAATCAGTATGGGGCCTGATTATCCAAGGTGTGCATATTTCTAATACTGAGTCACAGATATGGTAATAAGAAATTAGTATGGCATGACTGGACTTACATGTAAGCAGGTATCATCTGACTAAGTAGAAAAACATGATGATTCCCATTCTCTAGGTAGTCTTTAGACTGATCACAAGATGGAACTCTATTTTTCTAAATAAGAATATTCAGTTAAGCAGGCAAGTTAGCAATGTTGCTGATACTTGTCAATGATAGGCCTGCATGATAATTAATCATTCAAGAGAATATTAAACAATCTCCAATGGCAAAATTTAATATTCTAGAAGACAAGCTGGCAAAAATAAAGCCTTAGATTTGGTTTATTTTTAATTTTATTTCAATGTCTTCATTGGCAATGGAACATTATCCACAAAAATGTAAAAGCATAATGGCTGGTATTTGTACTGGCAAGATAAAGGCACAACCACTGAAGTGCATCCCATCCACCCCTTCTTCCAGCCATGCCAAACTCACCAACTGTCCATTTCCAGGCCATCGCACACTGTTCCCTCTCCCAGAAAAAGGACCAAACTTTAGTCTCTGCCTGGTAGCTGGCATTCATTCTGCAAAGTCTATCTCTAGTATCAATGAAAATTTCCTCTATTCTTTACCACTTCCTGATCCTACCACAATACTCCCTACCCTACATCCCTTACTTATGTTGTGATAGATTCATCATCAGTAGATTATATATACGAACATTCTCTCAATAGATACAACATACTTCATTATCCTGGCATCTCTGGATCTAGTATATGGTAGTTACTGACAGAGGACTACTGTGTTGATAATGCTTACGCACAGACAGCCTGATTGGAAAAGAGATTCAATTTGGGATGCTCATTACAAATATTTTTTGAATAATAAATTGATCTTCTGAAATTACTTCCCTTATTTATATAAAGTATAAAGAGAAAAAAAAAGGCCCAGTCACTTGGAGTGAGGTTGATCATCACTACTATAAAAAGACTTATATTCTTGGCATGACCAGTAAAATCATCCTAATCCTAAATTATCATAGTACTAAGAAAAGTTATTTCATTTCCATAAGAGGAACACTTTTATTTTACCAAAGCATTGTGCTGTTTCACTTTAAACAGATCTGGATCTAATTTTTAAATACTGGTGATAAATTAATTCATAGTATCTTGTCATGTGGGTCCTAAAATACACAGATTCCATAATACATGCCATAGGATCATTAGGATTATATTACAAATACTTCCGTGGCTGGTCTTCCTTTTTCCTCCAGAACTGAAATGCAAAGAGTTTCTTGACATATAATTCTTTTTGAATGACCTTTTGCTTTAAATTTCTTCAAACTTAGGATCTAATTCCTAACCACTTACTCATATTTTGGTCTGTCATTTCCTGGTTTCTGCTCCCAGCGGCCTGGGAGTGTTTCCTCCAATGTCTCCAAGGTCCTCCTTCTAGGTAAAACTAGTACTCAGTCTTCACTTTCTCTTGCTCTTTAGCGCCATTTTGTACTGCTCACCATTCTTTTCTACTTGATATTCTCTTCCTCCCAATTCAGTAACACTACTTTTTCTTGTTGTTCCATTCATCTCTCCAAATGTTTCTTTTCTGTTTCCCAAGATGGATCTTCTTCCTCCTGCATCCCAAATCATGGGCTTTCCCCAGATTTCTGTCCTTAGCTCTCAGCTCTTCTCCACACATGCTCTTCTCTTGAATCCTCTAAAGAATTCTTCCCTCCAATGGATTCAGTGACCATTTTTATACTGATAACTCTAAGTGTATTACCTGTAGCTGACTTCCCAGCTCTGCTCACGTATCTCCAAGTGCTCAGCACACAGATACACAGGATGTCCACCAGGCCATCAAACTCACTGGGACAGTCATTTTGTTCTTTCTCCCCTGACCAGCACCCTGTTTCTCTTGGTCATCTACTGGTTTGTTGTTTGTTTTATATCTCAGGCTGAACAGTTCAGAGTCATCTTTAACCTTTCTCCTTCACCGTCTGTGTCCTGTTGCCAAGTCCATTCCTTTCCCTCTTCAAAATGTCATCCATTGGATACAGATTTTTTTAGCCCCATCTGAGTCCTGGCCTTTATCACTCCACTCAGAGAATACCACTTCAGCTTCTTAGCTTTATCTCCCTAACTACAGATCCTGCTCATTTCAATTTTCTTTACATAAAATTGATAAGATTCAGTGTTCTAAAATATCATTTTTCAAGTTCAGAATGGTTAAGTGATGTACCCAATGTCATCAACTGCCATAAGTAAAGAGTCAATAGTGTCATTTAGCTCTGCCTCCCACCACAGCCTGGGTGCTTTCCTATTGCCCCACAGTGCTCTTATTCTGATATTCAAATTCCAGACTCAGCCTGTCTCACAATTCTGTCGGTAATCATGGGATTGGCTCCCTGTTCCAACTGGCCTTTAATCCTTCCATGTGGGGTTTCTGCAGTTTCAAACCTGCTAGAAGTTCTGGGACCTGATCCGCAGAGGACTAATTAAAGGATCCCTGAGAATACTGCTGAGGATCTCCACATGAAATCTGCTTTTAAGCCAGTTTTATTTAGTCTTAAACCAATTCTAGAAACAAAGTCTGGCCCCATGCCCAAATCCCTATCTTGCTTTAGTGCTCAATCCCCTAGTTCCCTAAGGAAGGGGTGCTCTAGTAATGGGGGCCCTCGGATCTTTAGGGTCCTGCCTTCAGGTCCTGTTACTGGATCTCCCTGACAGCAAAAGCCCAGCTGAGGGAATGTTTACCTACATTAGCTACCCTGTAGTCTGGCTGGTGACAACCTGCTTGCCTGGGTCTCTTCCAATATCCTACTGGTGCAATTTTGTTCAGCTGCCTGTTCAAGTCCTGGAAACAACCTAGACTATAATTCCTATAGCTCTCCATACCTGTCAAATTTATCCTGTTCCCAAATGATCTCCAGGTAGATTATTTTCCACCATTTCCTTACAAACCTTAAATCCCAGAAAATCTTTACAAATTAAGAAATAAGTCTTACTCCTCTCATGATTTGGTTCAAAACCTGACGGGGCACCTGGGTGGCTCAGTTGCTTAAGTGTCTGCCTTCAGCTCAGGTCACGATCTCAGGGTCCTGAGATCCAGCCCTACATCATGCTCTCTGCTCAGCAAGGAACCTACTTCTCCCTCTCCCTCTGCCTGCTGCTCACCCTGCTTGTGCGCACACTCTCTCTCAAATAAATAAAAGCTTTAAAATTTTTTTTTCAAAACCTCAGCTCCTTTCTAAAGCTAGCAAACTACTCTTCCTCCTCCATGGGCCAACTGAACAGTAGTCAATCAGTATGATTTGCTGCATGCCTACTTGGGTCAGGCTCTGAGCTACACATAGAATACTGCATAAGCAGGAAAAAGGTTAATAAACTAAAGCATGTTCCAGAGTTAGGATTCACCTTAAATCAAATAAAGATGATATTTTTCAAAATGTTATCATTTTACAAAAAAGTAAAAATCCAAATCAGCCCTCAATGAGTATAGAGGTATAGATAAATCATAGTGAATAAATCTGCATTTACTAGGGACACATGGGTGGGTGACTGAGTCAGTTAAGCCTCAGACTCTCGGTATCTGATCTCACAGTGGCGGTGGGATCAAGCTACGGACTCCAGGTAGCCTTCAGATTTTTTCTCCCTCCCCTTCTGCCCCTCACGACTTGCATTCTCTCTCTCTCAAATAAAAAAAAATAAATCTTAAAAAAAAAATCTGCATTTACTCTCCTCCGATGTAGTTTGAGAAAGCACAGCTCTATACAAGATATGGCTACTTCTAATTCAGGAGCTCCCTTTATGATAATTATACTGCCATCTAGTGTCTACCAAGAGGAAAAAAGTAGTTCTCACAGTTGAGAAACAAGACTGCTGATAACAACCATTCCAGGAATGAATCATAAAATTTTCAAGTATCTAAATCAAGGAATACTGTCCAATAAGCAAAAGAAATGTGTCTGCATTCTGTAAGAAGAAATCCTGGCCTTCCAACACTGAGACTGAAACCCTGTAAAAGCATGAAGTGTAATAAAACTCAAAATGGTGGCATGAATGCTTCAGCAAGACTCCATTCAAACTAAGTAACCTTTTTATTCTCTTCCACAAAACTTCCCTCCTCCTCCCTTCTTAGCTTTCTGTTTTGGGAACCAGGAGCCACCATGAAAACATGATGAATGTGGCTGACTGCATATACACAATTCCTGTCCAAACCAGCTAGATCCTGTATTTCCCTATAAAACCAGGGAACCCTTCCTCCAAGGTGGCCCTGAAATTTGGAAGGACTTAGCCTGCTGCAGCCTCCTTTGCCTAGCAAAGCAATAAAGCCATCGTTCCTCTTTATAACCAAACTCTTGTATTCACATTACATATTTCGGCTCCCCATCACTGAGGTCAGTTTTTGAGAAGATTACAAGCTCATCAACACTAGGAAACAGGACACCAGGTTCACGGGCAGTATACTACTTGAAAGAAAAAATTCAAATACATCGTTTAAGAAAAGAAGCCTGAAATTTATTTTCTTCCATAGGACATAAATGTATAATTCATGCTTCATATTAACCACTTGAAAATCAGCAATGAGAGGCTAAAAGAAATGACAATTAAGAAAAATTAACCTTAACCTAAAAAAAAAAAAAAAAAAAGAAAAGAAAAATTAAGCTTACCTGAAAGTGCAAAATTATTGTCCATATTAATCCCAAAGTCAACTTGGGATTTCCATCTGTTATGTCATCATTTCTAATATTCACTAATTTCACCTGTGTTATAATGGGAAAAAGAGATTAAGCTAACTTTTTCAAACCAGCACACAAGTTATCTTTACTTACATAAAAGCAATTCTAAATTACACAAAGAAGAAAACTAAGTGATCTGAATACCAGTAATCCTCAAAATACTATCTTACTCCTATCTCCACTCATTTTAGATTGTAAATTATAGCGTAACCAACAAGGAAAAAATAAGTGTTACTTTGGTTTTTCTTCTAGAACAAGGATTAAAAGTACTCACTTCTCAAAAGGAAAATACAACTCAAGTTGAGAATTCTTAAATACTTGAGATTTTCAAATTAAATATAATTTTGTCACTGAAAATGAGCTTTATTTTAGTCTTCCATTAAGTAAAAAACTGTTCCAAACCATAAAATAGTTTAATACCTTTATCATACTTCTGTCATAAAGTGGGGGGGGGGGGGGACTAGCATCATTTTTCTACTTAACTACCATAAATTGTTACCAAGATAAGTAAACATATACCGCTGGATATTTGGAAGGCTCAGATATAAAAATAATACTCAGACTTAAAGCTTATTAACTATCAAATAATGTATTTTCAGGTAAACACAGGCAGTAATGATACCTATCATTTACATCCTGTATATAAATAATTAAATATCATGAATTAAATACAATAATAACTAACATCTTACTTCCTGGACAAAACACTGCCAAAAACATTTCAGAAAAAGAAACATAATTAACCATCAGTCCTTCTGGAAACTTCTACTAGAATTAAGAATAATAAGGTAAATAAAAATAAGATTGAACCAATTTAAGTACTGAGTGTTTATTGGAGTTTAAAAAATAAAAGCACTTTAATGTTCATAATAAACTAAATAAATGAATAATAAAAAATAATGTTTACCTCTCCCCATTTCCCTCCCTTCCTTTTTTCCTTACTCCGTTACCAAGCAAAATGTTGCCACCTCTGATTGCTCATTGTTTTCAGTAACTTTCCATTCTCCTGATGTTTTTTCCTTTTTTCTACTAATCGAAAAATTATCAATACTTTGGTTTATACCACTACAATACTAAAATGCCACCAAATCAAGATTGTATCCAATATGGTGCACATTCTTTAACATTTCTTCTAAAACCTCAAGGAATTGGAGACTATTGTCAGACATACTGTTTTATTTTTAATGACTTTGATTACCTAATATTATCTACTTATAAAAAACAAAATTTCGCCTTACCACTACTAAGGATTAAAAATGCTTACACTAAAATTCTTTTTAAGTATTACATAAGCTATTTTTTATAAAAATAACTTTGTACACTAAGTATAAATAATGAAGTATTGCCCCACTACTAAGAACTGTTCATAGACATTCTTAACATTCTGTTGCTACAAAAATGTCATTAACTTCCTAGGCAAAGCATTCCAATTCTAACCAAAGGAAATCAGTAGCTCTTATTCAGATGGAAATGTAGCCACTTATAATTCCTCTGCACTTATATTTACTATTAACTTCTTTTTTCTATGGAGCAAATATTTGAAAATATTTTTAAATGTTTATCTCACAAAAGCACAAATTTCGTCATTATAATTCACAAATTTAACCTTTTCATCCCCTGACATGTTTCTATATAGATTTACTCAGTCACATATGTTTATATGATTATAGTAATTGAAAAACATCATACCTGGCGTCTTTTCAAATAATCAAGTGCAATTTGTACATTCTGTAGTCTGTGAAAACGCATCCGACCTTTTTCTCTGGGCTAAGAATAGAAAAATGCAGGGTATAAAAAAACTTACAGTTTCTGGTACTATTGACCATGCTAATTAAATACACTTATGATAATTATAGCCTATAAATATATTTTATGCTCATCTTAACATGTCAAAACAGTATTTATTATTCAGATAAGCCCATTAGATTTTTTAAAGATACTTTTAATTATTTTGTATTATCTAAAATTGAATTTAAACAGCTAAGGGATTTCTCCGAATATGTTTTATTTAAACATATGCTTTGTTTTATTTAAACAAAAGGAAAAGAAAAAATACCACAGAATATATAGACTTTTTATAGTCACTATACTACAATTCTAGCCTACAGTTTATTAACTTTGGATGCACAGAATTAAATACCATTCCCCATTTTGCCTTCTTAATAAACTCTATTGTCAAGTGGGTTTTAATAATTATATATGTATGGCATGTTAATGAAAATGAGGTAAAGTAGCATGCAGTTAGTATAAAAGTTGCCAAGAGGGAAGAAAGAGAGAGTTTTACTTAGCCACGATAGAGGAAGAGAGAAAAGCAATTAAAGTCACTTAGTATATTTCCTCTTTATTTTATTTTAGCTTTTTCACAAAATCAGTTGGACTCTTAATAGTTTTACAATGCATTGGGATGGACATGATTATTTACTGTCTCAGGAAAACTAGCAACCCATAATTCTTTTCCTTCATGCAGTTTTCCTTGAGAAGTATTACAAGTTTGCAGAAGAAAAACATAAGGAGATAGAGCTGAGAAGATGCTTAACAAAAATACAAAGAATGGAGTTGAAATTTACCACATAAAATCTTCCAAAAGGAAGAAAAGGGGAAAAAATGACAGCTTAGCTTCTCAAATATGAATAGGTTATTGAAGCCAAAGGCACCATAATGAAACAGACAGCACACTACAGAATGGAAAAACAGGTTCTATATAACAGGTAGAAATACTGTTGATGAATTTATCCACTGGATCCAAAAAAAAGCATAATTTCCAATGAAATCAGGGGCACTTGGGATGTAGATGACAAAAGAAGCATATCTATCTTGCAAAGGTGGGCTGAAGTCAACTAAGTGTCTGCAAAGGTGGGCTGAAGTCAACTAAGTGTCATGAAGATGAAACAGCTTTGTAGGTTCTACCAGGACTCCAAATTTTAAAACCTTCCCCACTTATAAATAAAACAAGACATAGAAAATCAAATGTCCATCAAATACCTATTGCCAATATGACTTAAAGCATAAATTTAAATAGTAAATAAATTTCCCTAAGTCCTTTCAAATAAAGCAATAGCTGCCACATTTGAAATATAAATTCCAGGAGTGGAACAAATCTGCATAAAAATTAGCAGGCTAGTTGTCAAGATTTCCGTATTAATATAAAAGGTATATATAATTCTTTAGCTAAAATGCCATCATATAATTTAAGCACATATATTTAATTACCATGCACTGCACAGTAATACATAAATAAATTTAAAGAGAAAATATTTCTTTTGTCCAATTTTTTTGGTACACACACATCCACCTCATTGTGGGTTTTGGTCCTTTCTAGAATTTCTTTAAAAGGAGCTCGAACCCATGGGTTACTTCTCTATACGTTAGTGCTCACCACACTGTAATGGCTAGGTTAGTCGAGTTATGGGGGCCGACACCTACCCCCTTATCCTCATCCTCCACATCCTCATGCTGTTCATATTCGCATGCTTCTGTTGCACTCACCAATCGTAAGGTCTTCAAAAAATCTCGCTCCCTTGGCTAATGAATATAACAGACAGAAGATAGGACAGCAAAGACACAAGACAGACCAGAAATGAAAAGAAGAGCATGAACAGAACATAATGAAGGAGAACAGGTAACCAAGAAGAGGAAGTAATGTTCACAAAAAAGGAAATGACACTTGTGGAATGGGTTAGACCATTTTTCAGAAAGCAATGTTTATTTCTTAGCTATTTGTGAGTCTTTTAATATGTGGTTATATTATGCATCCAACCTCTACTAAGCAAAAAAACAAAAACAAAAACAAAAACAAAAACAAAACAAAAACCTGAAGGTAAAAAAGAAGAATAAAAATAGTAGTTTAAGTATAGAACTGATTATATAAGCAAAGTAATCAAAGTGTTTCCATCTCCCAAATTCACATCACTTGAAGTCTGAAAATGATTAGGAATCTAACCAGAACTCTTTTCTTCAGGCAGAATTCAGAGCTCAAAAGATTAATGTAGCAAAAATCTGAACAGTGTCTACTGACAACACACTGGTCCCACCCATGTGAATGGGATTACATGTTCTTCAAACTAAATTAAGAAATTTAAAACTTACCAAGGTATCTCCAGAAAGAACCTCTAAAAGAGAGATTAAATTGTGTCCATCCCTTAAGTCTTCATAGAGATCATTCACATGTTTTCGAACCTACATAGAGAAAAACAATTTAAGTTTTGGTTCTGAACCTAGCATCATCTTTAAAACTCAGACAAGAACAGAGACAAGTAAAAAACATTCCTCATCTGGTATTCATTCTTGCAGTGAAGTTTTCACTAATTATCTCATTACTTAAAAACCAAATTTAAATTTAAAAAACAAAAACTAAAAAAATAAAAGTAAACTGCAAATTAATAACTCCTAAATACAAACAGAATTGTTCTATTCTTAACATACTAGAATTAGTATAGGTTTGGGCAACTACATGGAGTTACAATTTTTTAAATACAGGCAATGGCAATGACCTTCATGATTCCTGGTATAACACTCAGGGCCAATTTAGCAGGAGGACCAATTTTTACCCCTCCCCTCTAGCTGAGTTGTTTTTCCTATTCTTTGTGCCACAAGATCCAGGATACCAGAGATATACACACTCCATACTTCCTAAATCCAGATATAAACTAGGTGAAGGGTCCATAAGACTCCATATACTTACTATTTTTGAAACTTCCTATGAATCTACACTTATTTTAAATAAAAAGTTTTAAAAATTCGTATGAATCAAGTTAGAAGACCTCTGCCCAAACCTTCCTCTGTACAACATAAACCTTATGACAGAGGGTTTTTATAACTATGTTAACACCAGCACAAAGTTAACACTTAAGCTATAATAGCTTCCTCCTCCATTCCACAGGCCTGAGTTAAGCTTGTGATTTCAGAGCACAAACTGTCAAAGATTTCCCAAAAGCTTTGTTCAGTCTGCCAACTAGGGATATCTCCTGTAAATATCTGGCCTACTGTAAAGTTTGTGCTAGAGAGACAAATGTCAAAGCAGGCTATTAAGATGGCTATTCCACAGTGGGTTGGCATGTTTTCATTTTCTCACTTTTTAGTGATTCCAGGTTATATTACTTTGTGCTGCTCTTATGAAAGTAGCCAAGGAAGTGGTCTAGAGGCAGAGACCAGAATCTCACCTACATCACACACAGGGCACATGCCCTATATGCTTGCCAGTTGGTGTAGTAAACTCTTACTCTTAAAGGTTTTGTACACATGAATCAAACCTCTTTGCACTTCCAAAATGTCAAATGAATATACAGTACAAAATAATAAAAAGATCTAAAATATGATCAAATCTATCCACATACATAACAAGCAAGACAAGGCCTAATGTAAACCAGAAACAAACTTTTAATGGTTGAGCTTTTCATCCTAAAAAATTTTAAATGTCATTAAATTCTATTATCTTAAATTGACTATATACATGTTTTGTAGTTTCTTTTATTAATGCCAGAAAATATTTTTTTAATAAGGATTTTATTTATTTATTCATGACAGACACAGAGAGAGAGAAGTAGAGACACAGGCAGAGGGAGAAGCAGGCTCCATGCAGGGAGCCCAATGTGGGACTTGATCTGGGAACTCCAGGATCACACCCTGAGCTGAAGGCAGACACCCAACCGCTGAGCCACCCATGCGTCCCAATGCCAGAAAATATTTTTGATTAATGAATAAAAAATTTCCTTAAGAGTTTCATATCATATTTATTAGTTCCTATGTGTTTTTGCCCAAATCATATAACTTTCAATATTCAATTAACTACTTATGCATCATTAACTACTAATGGTATAAGTATTAAACTTAGGCTCAATAGCTCTAAATAACTGCTAATATCAATAGCACCTATTAAATGGTAACACTGAAAGTGAGTCAAATTATTAAAACGAGTGTCCTATCTCCACAGACTGACATTTTATTTTGATTTCCTAATTCCCAAGAAACATTAATTGAATCATTGGTATCACAAGATAATGATACAACAGTAAAATAAAGTTTAAAAAATACTTTATTTTCCCTTAAAAAAGAAAAAAATACTTTATTTCCCTTAAAAAAAGAAAAAAAAAGAAAATAGCATAACACATTTTAGGTAGTCCTAATTTAGAAAGCTTATAAATATTTTTTTAAAAGTTATAAAGTGATTATCCTATCCATTAGAATATTGATTTACCTTGGGATATCATTAAATGATAATCCTCTCAAGTCCTTAGTTATATTTCAGAGACAAATACATTTTCAAGGATCTTCACAGGAACACATCTTCATGCATGACACATGCATACAGATAAGCAACTTAGTGAAGTGAGTACTAACCCTTTTCTACTCACATATTAGAGCACTATAAGAATTCTCTTAGTCCCATTCCAAAGCATGAGTTTAATTTACAAGGCTAAAGACCTACTTAAAAAAAGGCAGAGGAGCAATTCTTATAAATTTCTGTACATCAGTACATCTAAACCTATGTACTTCTTTGTGTTATCTCCAGTGTAACTAGAAAGCAACCTAACTGTAAAAGAGCCTGAACTTAGATCACGTTTATATAAACAATATTATATAGTTCCTGATCCTGAATTAATCTCTCAAAATAAATTACTGTATGGTATAGGTCTGACATCCTCAGCACACTATCAGGATGAGGCCTCTGATGACAGTAACTAACATGCAGTGCTGAGAAGTCTGTGCTCTCCGGTCCACTGTACCCGCCCACACCCTGCCAAAGCCACACTTCAATCCACATCCACTTCCTATGTCATTCTCACTCCCAGACAGTTAAAGATGAAGTGTGATTCTGAACACTTATTTCATAGGAAGGCAATTTCACAACTTGCCTTGCCAGAGAGAACTAAACTTTCTTTCTAACATGAGGGAAACATTCCAAAACCAGGTGTAATTTTTCATCATACTTATGCAACAGTAAAGAAAAATGAAATTAGGCACGTGTAGAGAAGGATAATAATATTATTATGCCATGCAAAACTAAGTTAGGTTAAAAAAATGTAATAAGGGAAAAATAACGAGGAGGCCTGCGTTTTAGTATTGCTTCTGCCACCGGTCTCAACTAGCACCAGCAGCCTCAACTCTCTGGGAGTCAATTTTCTCACCTGCATAATAAAACTTTAAACACAAGGCCTCTAGTTCAAACTGGAGAAGAAAAATTCTATTATCTTAAAATTATCATTTTTAAGAAGCAGTGTAGCAACTAAAAATATGTAGAATGGAAAACTATTTTTTTAGTCTTATGCCTTAATTTCTTAAGAATTTTAGGAGAGGGGCACCTGGGTGGCACAGTCAGTTGAGCATCCAACTCTTGGTTTCAGCTCAGGTTGTTTTCTTGGGGTTGTGGAATCAAGCCTTGCATTGGGCTCCATGCTCAGCGTGGAGTTGGCTTGGAACCTTACCTGCCCCCCCCCAAAATATGTAAATAAAAATTTTTTAAGAACTTCAGGAGGAAATATAGAAATAGACTAATTTAACTTCTGTAATGCCTGGAAAAATCCTGAGGCTTTGCTTATCATGTAACAATACCTACTCTTCTTGTCTCAAGTGATTATTCTAAGGGTTCACAGAAATACTATAATTAAAAAATGCTACACAACTGCAAGATTCCATTATCATTCTCTTTATCATCCAATGTGAAACAAATGTTACCATTCTGAACAATAATAAACACAACAGTGCCTGGCTGGCATGTCAGAAGAGCATGCAGCTCTTGATCTCAGGGTTGTGGGTTCAAGCCCTGTGCTGGGTGTGGAGATTATGTAAAAATAAAACCTTAAGGGGGAAAAAAACGAGTTACAAAACAAACAACAATAAATACAAATACATACACAACGAACTATTACTAAGTATCTGACCCTGTCTGTGTGCAAGTGCTTTATAAATATGGTCTCACTTTCCTCACTACAAAAAAATGGGATGAAAAGAATGTTAATTAACAATTAAAATCAGCAAATCAGCATTATGGGGAATAAGTGCTGGTGGATGAAATGAGTGGAAGTAATTGAGATTCTATAGAAATATCTGATCAAGAGACCAATTTATGAAGAAAACAAAAAAGAATTAAATACTTAAACTGACACAGAAAAGCTTTTTATTTTATCCTAAGTCTGAGTCATAGACACTTGACCTGGTAACTTTCCTTCACAGATGACTATACTAACTGCGAGCAGTCTTAACCTTCCGCTTCAATTTTTAATAAAACACTCTTTCTTCTCATTTTGGAAATTTTCTCCCTGTGGGACAAAAGTCTGTCTGAATAAATAGTGCTGGGGGAAGTGATGAGCAAAGTGAAAGCATTCTGAGATACTCTGGGATTAAATTATATAACTTGAATTACATAATAAGGATGAAGCATCATTTTCTGTATTTCATACGATTCTCACAGAATTTTGCAGCTTTATAAAATATGTGCACTGCACTGCATCTGTATTTCACCCCTAGAGGGCACTAATCTTTTGCTTAAGAAGAGTCTCCTAAGGAAGGAGACTTCCTAAGGAAGGAAGATAAAGTACAAAATAGGGGGGGAGGGCACATGGGAGAGATATTCTATACTATATGCTGGTGATGATGATACAGGCAATTTACAATTCATTTTTGAGAGAGAATAGATTATGCCAGGTCCATATCATCTAAATGGTTTAACTGATCAAAAAAAACTACTGTAAAAATTTTATTTTGTCAACTTATAATTGTTTGGCTTTTCATTAACTAAATCAAACTTAACCCTGAAGATCATATACCTGCTTATTTAAGTAAATATTTTTAAGACTGCCTTTCTCAAAAGGTTGGATTTTGTACTGATTGATGTGAACCAGACAAATTCTGCAAAAATTTTACTTCCCATATTTAAACTCATAGTTACCATGTTGTTGCTGTTTAGTTCAGGTCACTAAATATTTACTGAGCATCCATTTATGTTGGGGTATCATTTAACTTCTAAGAGTACAAAGATGAAAAATAAGAGAGTGCCGTGCCACTTCTTGAAGCCTGCAGAATGGGCTGACAACCATACAGAAATGAGCTTAATATTCCAAGGGGAGGGAAGAGCAAGAACAAAGAAAAACATGCAAGTTGGCATGCAACTAACTGTACATGAGTTCCAAGGAAGGAAAACAGCCCTGAAATCAGTGAAATGTGAGGCAGAAGATGAGGCAGGAAAAGTGATCTGGGAGACCCAGTAGCTTTACACACCACTTTAGGAAGCTCAAATCTTTTTCTAAGCAAAGAGAACCACCAAAGGCTTTTAAGCAGAACAAGGACCCAGTATCTCTGACCAATATAAAAGCTTCTTTGTAAAGTTTTATCTTAAACAAAAAGAAATAAAGTATTATCTTGCACAAACCTAAATCACAGATAAAGCTGCTGAGGGTCAATCTATACACAATAATGGAGGAAAGTTCTCTCAGAAAAAAGCAGAGAGGGCATTCCATCCCTAAATCTTGGGTAAGATGCACACATGCTAGCACTGCAAAGAGCAAAATACCAGCCAGAAGAAGCATTCACAACCCTCTTTTAAAGCAGTCCTACATTGATCTAAAAGATGCAGTATTCTGGAAAACAACTAGCTATCTTTAGAAAGGAACATAAATAATAAAAGAAGGCTTGTCCCAAATAGAATCGCCTCACAGACTACTAATTGGGTGAAGAGAAGGGGGAGAGTTAGCTTCTCAGTGAAAACTAGGAATTAGAATGTTTTACAATGCATTTTTTTATTTACTTCAAACAAATACATTCATGAAAAATAAGCTACCACATTCTCCTGGGAAAGCTCCTTAGATATTCTAGTTCAAAAAAATAAAATAACAATCTATATAGTACTTTCTCAATTACTGATGAATAACTGATGCTTTTAAAATACACAGAAATGCTTAAAAACAATGAATTCTCTTGAATAGTTATGAGACAGGGAAACCAACCAAAGGATCTCATTAAAGAAAAAGCTGTTTTTTTTCCTTTGTTTCTTTTCCTGCTTCTATTATTGCTAATAAGACATGCATGCCCCTCTTACAAATACTTTAAAGTATGTCTTCCTTATTTATAAAGGTCAAGGATTTAATCATTTCTCTTTGGAGTCTTCCAGCCCAAGTCCCCTGGCTCCAGGGCATTTAAGTGACTTGTGGAAGACACTTGAGCACTCAACCTTGTTCAACCAGTTCCTGGATGTCTGCTAGAACATGTAAGCCAGACCACCCAACTCAATAAGAATTCCAGGACTCACCCACCTTCCCATTTCCACCTCTCCCACCCCTGCCAACACCAGGAGCCTGGCTGGCTCAGTCAATGGAGTCTGCCATTCTTGATGTCAGGGTTGTAGGTTTGAGTCCCGTGTTGGCTATAGAGATTACTTAAAAATAAAATCTTTAAAAACAAAAAATTCTAGGGACATCTGGGTGGCTGGCTCAGCGGTTGAGCACTGCCTTTGGCGCAGGGTGTGATCTCGTGGTCCCAGGATCGAGTCCCATATCAGGCTCCCTGCATGGAGCTTGCTTTTCCCTCTGCTTCTATCTGCCTGCCTCTCTCTGTATGTGTCTCATGAATAAATAAATAAAATCTATAAAAAAACAAAAAAACAAAACAAAACAAAAAACCAAAATACTCCAGACCCCTCACAAAGATAAGACTCCTGGTTCCTTTTCCTTTCAGAGTCTCCCAGACACTCTTGTCTGTAGCTGCTCTATATGTCCTCAATAAACTCTGCTCTTACTTCCCCTTGGTTCCTGTTTGACTTCCATTCTGAGAGAAGTCAAAGACTCTCTTAGCTGGTCCTGGAGGTATCCCCCACCCCCACCCCACCCCACCCCTGGCCTCAGACCAGCCTGACTGCATCAGTAGTCGCTTTATCTGAACAGTGTTGTTTACTTCAGCAATATTTCTTCAATAGCTGTGAAAGAATAAAGCTACAGCTTAGAGTCTACCGAAATTATTATAAATTCCAAATTGGTGCAAGTAAGTATAATGGGGTGGTTGTGTTTTTTTGTAGTGAATAGGTTAGGTCATCATCAAGGTCGCACATAATTCATCTCCTTTACTGTTTTATAAAACTTAAAGATATTTGTCATACATTTTAAGGTATTAATGAAAACAATAAGGAAGAGCTTAAAATAAATCACTATTGGTTCTGGACAGTACAAACAATCTGTTCTTTGACAAAGTTCTTTGTCAAAGATTTCTCTTCTAATCTCAAGGTAGAACATTAGGTGGTTAAATAATATAAAAGCATTTTATTTTACTAATAAATGTTTCAAGATTTGGAACAGTTTAGTCTTCACTTATGTATTTT
Source organism: Vulpes vulpes (assembly GCF_048418805.1). NCBI lineage: Eukaryota > Metazoa > Chordata > Mammalia > Carnivora > Canidae > Vulpes > Vulpes vulpes. Next base: position 152,730,146 of record NC_132780.1, read on the forward strand.
TTATAGTCTCTTGTACAGTTTAACTATTGTCATAGGAATCTTTTTTAAAGGCTCTTTCAATATTTAAAATTTTAAAAGCATGTAATAACTATTTTCTGTAACAATCTGTTCTGGCTTTGGGACAGCTGATTCTGATTTGGGTTAGTTTGGGTTTGACTCCTCTACATTTCCTTCCATTCTTCCCTTTAAGGGAAGACAGAAAAAAATCTGTATTTGTGTGTTTTTCTCCATTAGCCTTCAGATCTTTGATCACCTGCAGATCTTAGATCAGATTGTTTGCAGAGCTATATAGCTCTTGTGCTGAGCAATTACAAATATTATCACTGAAAGAGAAAAATGAATTCAAAAATCAATTACTCTGCATATTTTTTTGCATCTGTCCACTGTTTTTTGTAGTTAATTTTTATTAAAGACATGTTCTAGATAACCTCCATACTACAATGTCAGATAAATGAGCACTGATTTATAAAGACATCAGCATTATCCATTTCATGTAGTCTTTGGAGGAAGGGGTCGTTTTCGCATTATTTTAACTGAGACGAAAGGATGTTCCTGTCCAGCATCTGTCACCAAGTAAAATCCAGTGGTGTTTGACAGGGCGATATAGACGTTACCTTTTAGAAGTTTTCAAATATCCTCATTAATTATATATTTCTTTAAACCATTTATGACTTTAAAAAATCATGGTAAGAGCTATTCTATCAAGAGCAGCTTTCAATAATAACATAAGGAAAAGAGAAGGAACCAATCATTGGCATTTTTCTTTAAAACTCTATGCCCCCCCCAAAAAAAGAACTCTAAGCCCAACATGGGGCTTGAATTCACAATGCTGAAATCAAGAGCTATATGGCCTACCTCCTGAGCCAGCAAGGAAGGCATCCCTAATCAATGGCATTTTATAATCACCTCTTTCCCATTTACCTTCTCACAATTTGAGCAAAAGAAAGAAAAAGCTGAGAAAACTGGGAGAGGGGATCATAATGATTTAATACTTCTAATGAATAATTAATAAGCTAGTTAATGAGACTGCATTTTTTCATTAGAAACTAATTTTGACTAAATTTTGATGTAAATGTTAATATGTAACTACAATAATAATGTATTAAGACAAATAATGACAGCTAGTACATTACTATAGTAGCTGTGTGCTACATGTGTTCATATGTGCCAAGTCCTAGAAAACATAATTAGACATAAAATAAGCCTGTTTAACGTAGGTAGTCTGTAACTACAGCAGCAAAGTCCTGTTCTTTACCACCAACATTTCGAACAGATTCCACCATATTTTCAAATCAGGGCTTCTACTGAAAAAGCCTTGAATCAGAATTGTGCATATTTTTCAGTAAAAACCATGTAAAATTATTTTTAAAAATTTGTAATTAGGGGCACCTGGGTGGCTTAGTTGGTTAAGTCTGTCTTGGGTTAAGTCATGATCCCAGGGCCCTAGGATAGAACCCCACATCAGGCTCTCTCCTCAGCATGGAACCTACTTCTCCCTCTCCCTCAGCCAGCTGCTCCCCCTTGATTGTGGCACACTCTCTCTCTCTCTGTGTCAAATAAATAAATAAAATCTTTTTAAAAATAAAATAAAAATTTGTAATTAGTTTTATTTAAATTACAATCATGACCAAAATTTACAATTTATTGGGACACCTGGGTGGCTCAGTGGTTGAGCTTCTGCCTTCAGTTCAGGGCATTGGTCCCAAGGTCCTGGGATGCAGTATATCCCCCCATCCCCTCATCCCCTCCCCACCCCACATAGTACTCCCTACAGGGAGTCTGCCTCTCCCTCTGCCTATGTTTCTGCTTCTCTCTGTGTGTCTCTCATGAATAAACAAAATCTTTTTAAAAAAATTTATAACTTACTCAAAAAAATCTGTATTTCCTCAATAAATCCTCACTTAATGACTTTGGTAAGGTTACACCAATGTCCTAAGTCAGGTTCAGAATAATTAGAAGAAATTGGTGATGCATACAGGTAATACATTAAGTTCCCATATGAAAATAAAGACAACTCCAGGGATACAGAAACCTATCAATCATTTGCCCCTTGATGCCAAGTCACTTCATCTGATTGATCTTCTTATTCTTAACACCTAATATCAATTTCAAAGAAACTTTAATCACAGTTGGTAATTAGACAGAATAACTTGGGGGGCTGGGGGGATGGGAAGGAGGGTAGTCTGAAGGAAGCACTGTAGTGTGGGGGAATGGTAGGATTCCAAAGTAAGAGCTTTTAACACTGAGAAGGCAGCAGGTGAACTTTGGGCAGCTGGTAAATGGGGAAAGGAGTTCAGGAAAGATACAAGGAAATGATAAAAATGTCACCTACTTCACAATTCTGATTAAAGTGCTGGTTGTGGCACCTGCTTGCTGAATACTTTTGAGTTGAATCATCTCTTTTGGGGCATTTGCCAAATGCCCCATAGGGTGTCAATGGCTGACTTCTTATATAGTATTTCAACAATTAAGTAGATACTTGCCCCCCAAAAGAGTTGTCCTCTCTCCTGTGGAACCATTTAAAATACCTTTTACTAGACCATATTCTAGACCATATTCTTACACCATGCACAAAAATAAATTCAAAAATGATTAAGAACTTAGATGTGAGAGCTTGAAACCATAAAAACCCTAGAAGAGAGCACAGACAGTAATTTCTTTGACATCAGTTATAGCAACATTTTTCTAGATATGTCTTCATGGGCAAGGTTTAAAAAAAAGGAAAAATAAGCTATTAGGACTACATCAAAATAAAAAGCTTCTGCACAGCAAAGAAAACATCAACAAAGCTAATAGGCAACCTACTGAATGGGAGAAGACATCTGCAAATGGCATAGCTGATAAACAGTTAGTATCCAAAACATATAAAGATATTATACAACTCAATGCCAAAAAAAAAAAAAAACAAATAGTCAATTAAAAATGAGCAGAAGACATGAACATTTTTCTAAAGACATACAGGTGGCCAACAGACCTATGAAAAGATGCTCAACATCACTTATCATCAGGGAAATGCAAGTCAAAACCACAATGAGATATCACTGCATACTTTCAGAATAGCTAAAATAAAATACACAAGAAACAACAAGTGTTGGTGAGGATCTGGAAAAAAAGGAACCCTCATGCACTGTTGGTGGGGATGCAAACTGATGCAGCCACTGTAGAAAAGATTATGGAAGTTCCTCAAAAAATTAACAATAGAAATACCATATGATCCAGCAATTCCATTACTGAGTATTTACCCAAAGAATACGAAAACATTAATTCAAAAAGATATATGCACTCCTATGTTTACTGTAGCTTTATTTGCAATAGCCAAATTATGGAAGCAGCCCAAATGTACACACACACACACACACACACACACACACAAATGGAATACAGCTCAGCCATAGGAAAAAAAAAATGAAATCTTGCTGTTTGCAACAACGTGGAAGAAGCTAGAGAACAAAATGCTAAGTGGAAGCTAAGAAACAAATTTAAAAAAGAGATAAACCAAAAAACAGACTCTTAACTACAGAGAACAAAGATATGGTTACGAGAGGGGAGTAGATGGGAGGATGGGTGAAAAAGGTAATGGGGATTAAAGAGCATACTTTCCATGATCAACAGAGTAATGTACAGAATTGTTGAATCACTCTATTGTATATCTGAAACTAATGTAATACTTACTGTATGTATGTTAACTATACTGGAATTTAAAGACTAATAGAAAAAATTTAAAAATACTTTTTACAACACAGCTATTTCTTTTTTTTTTTTTTTTTTAATTATTTATTTTTGATAGTCATACAGAGAGAGAGAGAGAGAGAGGCAGAGACACAGGCAGAGGGAGAAGCAGGCTCCATGCACCGGGAGCCCGACGTGGGATTCGATCCCGGGTCTCCAGGATCGCGCCCTGGGCCAAAGGCAGGCGCCAAACCGCTGCGCCACCCAGGGATCCCATCACAGCTATTTCTATAAAAAAATAAGTACTACCTCAGCACACACACAAAAAAAAATCAGAGAACCAACTGATCCTTCAAAACGTAACTTCATCTACTTCCTAGATGATGTCTAGCATGATTCTGCCAATCCTCAACCAAATAGTGAGCCACTTGCTGGAATGTTTGTCATATGAGTCAGGCTCTAGGCTGAGGAAGAAGCAAGGCCCTCACAGAGAAGGCTGAGTGCTGGGCAAGTAATAAAATCCACCTCTGTGGATAAGGATCCATGGGAGGTGGAGCTGGCAAGTGCAAATATCTCCTGGTCACAGCATCATGTATACTTCCTGGTGTCCCTTTCAGAGCTCTGAGAGAGAGATACCAAGGAAGGAATGACACAAGTGGTTGCTTCATCTCTTTTTAAGTATCAAGGGCTGGAAAATCTATGGGGTCTCTCAGTAGCATATTTTATAGTTTTAAGGCCTTTACAATACTCATACTTTGTATATAAATTAATTCATTCTTTAAACATAAGCCCATTTCCTCAAGTCCTTACAAACAAACCACTGAGAACAACTGGCTGTATCCTCTTCATTAAACCTTTGAAATAACCCCAGATTGTGATTAAGACAACTGTCACAGGGAGATGAACACTGAAATTATTTTTAAAGACACCCCAAGATGAGATTCCACACCTTTGCTACAAATCCATGCTAATGATTAACACCTCTTCCCTGTTTAAAAAAAAAAAAGTTTCCTTAAATCCAGATGAAACTCTTACTCCCCAGTATAATGATGTACATTTTCCAAAATAAAACCACTGTAAAAAAAAAAAAAAAAAAAAAAAAAACACTGTAAAACTATTTATGAAACTGATAAGTTTGGATAGAGTCGAAAACACAAGTTTATTCTATTAATTCCCTAGTTTAAAAAAAAAACTGACAGATGTTTTATCGGCTGTTGTTAAAATCAAGCTCTGCAACAGATTTGTATCTTCTGTAGGAAGATTAAACCTTTCAAAGATAAATCCTTAATTTCTTCAAATTGATCACATCACAATTTTGCCAAATTTCTAGAGTCCATTTACTCACCCAAGGCCTGTGGACCACAAATACTCAACAACTAGTCCTCCCAGATGTTCAGGACCCTTGGAGAGGCTGCACTGCTGCATTTCTGTCTCATACTGAAGCTTAAAATATAAGTGTTGGCGATTTTCGCCTCCCTCCTCAGTTCTGAGCACTCAAGCCCTCCCTCTCTGTCTCTCTTTCTCTTTCTTTTTTCTGAGTACACACACACACTCTCTCTCCCATTGGAGCCTGATGCAAGGCTTGAATTCATGATCCTGAGATCAAGACCTGTGCTGAGATCGTGTCAGATGCTTATTAACCAACTAAACCACTCAGAAGCCCCAGCACCCTCTTAAATTAACAAGTTTCAGCAAGAGTAGGCTTGAGCCAAGTAAGATTTAGCAAATCAGAGGCCACATTTCTAAAGGTGAACTATGGGACACAGCTGTGGGTGTACTGCAAGACATATAGGCCTCAGTGCCTGAACAGCAGAGCTTCACTTCTAATCCCAAGGCTAAGAGAATTTGAAAAGAAAGTCAGTGGAATACTTGAGATTGCATTCTCATTACAACCACTGTCATATCTATCTGCTTGTACTCATGGTATTCCCTCTACCCCAAAATGCTACTTTATTCCCACTCCTCATCTGGCTATTGGAATCTTACTTTTCCTTCAAGGTCAAGCTTTAATGCCACCTAGACTGAGAAAGCCTGCACTCATATATTCCTTGGCACTCATTTATTCCTTGGCTGATTCTAGAACACCAATCATCATTTTCCTTACAGAATAGTTTTAAGTACATGATATATTTAAAGATAAGCCCCTTAAAAGGACAGGGCTCTGTCTTAGGTCCTCATTGTAAATGTGTCATCCTTTGCACAGTACTTGCCATATAGTAAATATTCAAAGAAGGTTTGTTCAATAAATAAAAGATTAGTCATTTGCACTTGCCTGTGAACATAGTCATGCCCTCAGCTGTGGGCCCTTGAATGCCTACACAGTTACAGAAAGAAAAGAAAACCTCAGAAAACAGATTCATGAACTCCATTAAGCCACTTCCTAGCAGGGGATCTGTCTCTGCCCTGAGGGCCTATCATGGCATCTATGAGAGTTCATACCTGGCATCATGTCCTATCACACAGTTGGAGCTAAAATGCTGCTGAATGACTAACACAGAGAGGAGAAATGTCCATCTTGGCACAGCAAGCTTCTGTTTTTAAACATCCATACCTAGAGGATCCTCCTGTTTTACATCACTTGGTACAGCTTCAGCAGTACCATAAGCAATATTGCCCCACCTAACGAGTTATTTTCCCATGCCCATCTAAATTAGTCTGGTTATTTAAAAAAGTAAATCGGATTTATTCAGATAAATCAAATTCCAAGACTGAATAATTAATCTTATAACAAAATGTTTTTAATAAAAATAGACATATACATCACTGAAACAGAAAGTCTTGAAAAAGAATCACATATTTATGGTTTTTGACAAAAGAACAAAAGCAATTCAGTGTTGAATCTTTTCAAACTGATACTGGGAAATTCAATATCCACATCCAAAAGAAAAAAAGAAAACCCAATAATAAAAGGGCATATAACCCAATTTAAACATAGGCAAAGATCTGATAGAAATTTTACCAAGGATACACAAATGTGCATTAGGTATATGAAAAGAGGTTCAACATCATTAGAGAAACACAAACCACTATCAGATGACAAAGCATTTCATACCCATTAGGATAGCTAAAATCAAAAAGAAAGACAATAAGTGCTAGAAAAGATTTAGAGAAATTAGAACCCTCCACATGGCTAGGGGAAATATAAAATGGTGCAACGAGGGCAACCCGGGTGGCTCAGCAGTTTAGCACAGCCTTCGGCCCAGGGCGTAATCCTGGAGACCTGGGATTGAGTCCTGTGTTGGGCTCCCTGCCTGGAGCCTTCTTCTTCCTCTGCCTGTGTGTCTCTGCCTCTCTCTCTGTGTCTCTCATGAATAAATAAATAAAATCTTTAAAAAAAAAATGGTGCAACGACTCTGGAACAGTTTGGCACTCCCTAAAATGTTAAACTGGATTTATCATATGACTCAGTAATCCCATTCCTAAATAAATATCCAGAAGAAATGAAAATATATATCCATACAAAGACTTGCATATTCATGTTCACACCAGCATTATTCATAATAGCCAAAATGTGGAAACAATCCAAATGCCACTTAACTGTTAGATGGATAAACAAAATGTGACACAACCACAGGATGGAAACACAGCTTGCCAATAAAAAGGAATGAAGACATATGCTACAACATGGATGAGTATCAAGCACATTGTGCTAAGTGAAAGAAGCCGAACAAAAGAACACACACTATATGATTCTATTTTTGTGAAATATCCAGAAAACATGAATCTTATTAATACAGAAAATATATCAGTGGCTACCTAGGGCTGGAGAGGGGGGTAAGGAGAGCACAGGGCAAATGGGCACAGGCTTATTTTTGGGTGATGGAAATGTTCTAAAATTTTGATTGTGGCAATAGCTGCATAATTCTGTAAATTTACTAAAAACCATTCAATTATACAATTAAAATCAATGAATTTTGGGGCACCTGGGTGGCTCAGCAGTTGAGCGTCTGTCTTTGGCTCAGGTTGTGATCTGGGGGTACCAGGATCGAGTCCCGCATCAGGCTCCCCACAGGGAGTATGCTTCTCCCTCTCCCTATGTCTCTGCCTCTCTCTGTGTCTCTCATGAATAAATAAAATCTTTAAAAAGGAAAACAAAAACAATTTTGTGTATAAATTTTATGTCAAGAAAATCTGTTCTGAAAAATATTTTAATCACACTCCCTTTGAGTTATCGAATGGCAGCAATGTTTAGACAATAAGAAATGTTTATACGCATCACGATTCTACAAGAATTAATAATAATGCCCAGAATATAGGGCAGGATGTTAGATGCTTCTAACATGTCAATACATACAACTGAGATACAGTTTAAAAAGATGCACGATTTGTACTTACTGAAAAACAGTTCTAAATATAATCAATTGATAATTAAATATAATTATATAATCAATCAATTGATTGATATATATCAATTATATATCATATATATTTATATATATAATATATATTATATTATATATAAATAATATATAAATATTATATATTATAATATATAAATATATATTATTTTATAATATATATAAATAATATAATCAATTGATAATTATATATAATTAATATAAAATATTAATATAATATATTAAAATATATAAATAATATAGTCAATTGATAATTAAACAAACAATTGATCATAATCTTAATAAAGGTGGGAAAGTTGGCAATGCCAAGGACTATAAAACCTTTAATCTAAACCAAAAAGAAAATAAATAAATAAACAAACAAACAAACAAACAAACCAAAAAGGAAGTATATATTAAGAGAGCAAAAAGCAAAGGAATAGTCATAAAGGATTACCTAGTAATCTAGTTTGGGAACATCTGAGTGATATAAGAAACATTTCATTCACTTTATTTTTTATTCTTCTTTTTTTTTTTTTTTAAAGTAGACTCCATGCCCAACAAGGGGCTTGAACTCACAACCTTGAGACTTAGGGTTGTGTGCTCTACCTACTGAGCCAGCCAGGTGCCCCATCATCTACTTTATATCAGTATTACTCCCTGAATTTTTACTTGAAGTGGCATTTGCACTGGGCTTATCTTTCACTACTATCTTGACTCAAAAGGAATTATCACAGAAATAAAATTCTGCCCTAGTAAAGTAATATACTGAGCTGGCCTATTCGAAAACATTTTGGTAAATCAAAGCGAGAAGCTCATTCAGAAAAGCAGCTGTGGTAAAATTACATTGATATAACCACAGCTGGCCTTAGATATAGGAAAGGAAACTACCCTCATAAATGGGTTCACGGGATGCACAAGTGACCATACTGTAAGAGGTCACTTTCAGGCAAACAGGCCATACTTCCTCATCTTCCGCCTTTAAAGACAGCCCCTCACCCACTACCTCCTTGCAGACAAGCCTCTCCTCTACTGTCCAGGCCAACATTCCCTCACGGTATCAATAAACTTTGACCTCCTTTGTTCTGCCACAGGTGAATTCTTTTACCTTCTACATCTGCTTCTACCAGATTTTGGGCCACTACCTGGGGGCCCCCATCCAATCAAGAGACACCCCATTTAGAGATTATACATATCACACCACTAAAATGAATATATACAAAACTTTACCCCAAAAATATATATATAACCTTAGCATTACAGAGAATCAAGAAACTTTTTCTACAAAAAACAGACAGTAAATATTTTTTTGGTTTCTAGGGTCTTTGATGTGACAACACGTAAGTGAATAGAGCAGCTGGATTCAAAACAATTTTATTTACAAATACCAAATTCTGAATTTCATATAATTTTCATGTGTCCTAAAATATTATTCTTCTTTTGATTTGTTTTCAATTCTTTAAAAATGTAAAAAGAATTCTTACTTCATTAGCTGTACCAAAAAAGACGCTGTGGCCAGATCAGATCCAGGCAGCAGAGTTTGCAGATCTCTATGCCCTTCCCCACCCGGAGTTCCTGGTTGAGATGCAAATGCCTTTAGGACTAGCAGTCCATTAATCATTATCAGTCCTCTTGGAAAGGAGATGAATTATACAGCTGCCCTCTCTTTTTAGCAAATTAAGAGTGGAATAAACAGTTTTTACAAAATAACATTATCTTGGTCTTTTCTAATAAAAGCAATATGTGTCTTTGTAGAAAAACTGGAATAACAGTGAAGACTAAAGAAGCCATCTTACAATGGAGAAAGAAAAAAAAAGGAAAGGTAAGTAAATAGGCAAACAGCTCAATATGTAAGAGGAGGTGAAAGGTGGTAGGCAATAAAAACAAAGTTGAGCTCTGTGGATAACAGTAGCCCATGCTCTTACTGTATAACTGATTACCTGGGAGAATTAATTCAACTCATTTTCTGCCTTCAACTCAAGAGTCTTAAAATTTTCAAATGGAAAAACTAAAAGAAAATATGCTAGAAAAAGAAATGTATGACATAAAAAATGGCATCACATAAAAACAAAATAAAGGGAATAGAAGTATTTGACAAGAAAAGTTTTTTTAAAAAGAGACAAAAGAGTTTCTTCAGATATTTCAGAACTGCCATATACAGTTTTTGTCATTCTGGGAGTGGCTGGGCCAAAACAAGTAGGTGGGAGTTACAGTGAGCAAATTTTAGACAATGAAAGAAACAGCACAGTTATAATTCAAGTGGACCAAAAGTATAAATTGTCTATAAATTAGAAAATCAGTGACCCAAAAGAAAGGCTGTGAGAAAATATTCTTGCAATGACAAGCAAATTAACTAGATCCTGTCCAAATCAGGGATTCTAATTAATACAAAATTAATTACATTTGCTTTAAAGCAGTCACTTTAAAACTCTCCTGCAGGATTTCCCAAAGAGATGTTAATAGATACTCTGATAAAAAGAATCCATGACCAAGTGAATTTGTGAAACACTGAATTAAAAGGGTTCTTTACCACAGAAGTTCTGTCTTTAATATGCTAATATATACCATAAATCTCTTCAAACAGAGAGTGCTGTTTCCAAACTCTACTAGAAATGGAAACTTTTTTTTTCCAACTAGGACATCTCACAATACCATCACACTGGTTTTCCAGGGGGGATGTGAAATATGCTGCTCCTCTGCAAAAAGGTATGTTTTTTAGTTGATCTTGTCAAATCAGGAAAACTAATTTTTAAAATCCACTAAGAAAAGTACTAACCAGAAATTAGGTTTACAAGACAAAAGTTAGGAATTTAATTACACGGATTAAACATTAAAATTGCTCTATTAGAGGTGCCTGAGTAGCTCAGTCAGTTAAAAGTGTTTGCCTTCGCTCACCTTGTGATCTCCAGGTCCTGGAATCAACCCCCATGTCAGGCTCCCTGCACAGTGGGAAGTCTGCTTCTCCAAACTTGTGCTCTCTCTCACTCACTCTCTCTCTCTCTCTCACAAATAAGTAGATAAATTCTTTTTTTTTTTTTAAGATTTATTTATTTATTCATTCAGAGAGAGCAAGAGAGAGGCAGAGACACAGGCAGAGGGAGAAGCAGGCCCCATGCAGGAAGCCCGATGCGGAACTCCATCACGGGTATCCAGGATCACACCCCAGGCTGCAGGTGGCACTAAACTGCTGCACCACCGGGGCTGCCCTAGATAAATTCTTTTTTAAAAAAAAATTGCTCTACTAAATACAATGCTCAGTTTTAAAAGGAAAACCACAGGCCCAAGATGGAATGAATCACTTATGCCAGGCCAAGTCACATAACTGAAGCTTCAATTTTTTTTTAAGATTTTTTATTTATTTATTCATGAGAGACAGAGAGAGAGAGAGAGAGAGAGAGAGAGAGAGAGAGGGAGAGGGAGAGGGAGAGGCAGAGACACAGGCAGAGGGAGAAGCAGGCTCCACGCAGGGAGCCCAAAGTGGGACTCAATCCTGGGACCCCAGGATCACGCCCTGGGCCGAAGGCAGGTGCCAAACCGCTGAGCCACCCAAGGACCCCTGAAGCTTCAATTTTTTTTATTTTTTTCAATAATAAATTTATTTTTTATTGGTGTTCAATTTGCCAACATACAGAATAACACCCAGTGCTCATCCCGTCAAGTGCCCCCCTCAGTGCCCTCCTCCCCTTCTACCACCCCTAGTTCGTTTCCCAGAGTTAGGAGTCTTCATGTTCTGTCTCCCTTTCTGATATTTTCCACACATTTCTTCTCCCTTCCCTTCTATTCCCTTTCACTATTATTTATATTCCCCAAATGAATGAGACCATATGTTTGTCCTTCTCCGATTGACTTATTTCACTCAGGATAATACCCTCCAGTTCCATCCACGTTGAAGCAAATGGTGGGTATTTGTCATTTCTAATGGCTGAGTAATATTCCATTGTATGCATAAACCACATCTTCTTTATCCATTCATCTTTTGACGGACACCGAGGCTCCTTCCACAGTTTGGCTATTGTGGACATTGCTGCTATAAACATCGGGGTGCAGGTGTCCCTGCGTTTCATTGCATCTGCATCTTTGGGGTAAATCCCCAGCAGTGCAATTGCTGGGTCGTAGGGCAGGTCTATTTTTAACTCTTTGAGGAACCTCCACATAGTTTTCCAGAGTGGCTGCACCAGTTCACATTGCCACCAACAGCGTAAGAGGGTTCCCTTTTCTCCGCATCCTCTTCAACATTTGTGGTTTCCTGCCTTGTTAATTTTCCCCATTCTCACTGGTGTGAGGTGCTATCTCATTGTGGTTTTGATTTGTATTTCCCTGATGGCAAGTGATGCAGAGCATTTTCTCATGTGCATGTTGGCCATGAAGCTTCAATTTTTAATTGCAGTTTCAACTCTGTACCCTCACCCTGCAATGAAATCTTAACTGGTCAGGCATTTTCTGGTTAGCACCAATAAGGTAATCCATCACAAGGCCCTGTCTATCCCCCATAAGTAGATGGGGGTAATCTACCTTATAATAAGACCCCAATATTCCCCCTAAGGGAAGGTGACCTTGCCTGAAACAATCTTTTCTTTTGCTAATAACTTCCTTTTCCCACTCTTATTCCTATAAAAACTTTCCATTGTATACATCACCTCAGAACTCCCCTCTACTTGTTACACAGGATGCTGCCAATTCATGAACTGCTTAATAAAGCCAATGAGATCCTCAAATTTAATCAGTTGAATTTTCTTCCTTAACATCAGTAAAATCAAAGTGTCTGCAAACATGGTTTCTTAAGTTTAAGTTTATACAAAATAAAACTCAAATGTTTAAAACATATAGGATTGTGAAAATTAATATAAGGAAACCTCACTAAAATGAAATTGAGAGACCAGAAAGGGGCGCTTTCACACACTACCATAATACTCAGCATCAACTGCAGACCCAATAGGAAAAATCACATTTCACAAGTCAATACTAGTTTAGCTACTGCTTTACTAACCCTGCCTGAGGAAGGAAAGGTTTC